>NW_027507696.1:24938037-27416237 GCF_037356315.1 Lithobates pipiens | reverse complement strand
GGTACACTTGTCGGTGTGCCAGGAAAGCCCAGAAGGATATATCTATTGGATCTAATGCACGGTGGACATTGTGTCTATGTCAAAGGGAGAGTCCAAATCTTTGCCCAAACTGTCGTCGGTGTGCGGTGTTGACCTAGTAAAAATTTTGTTCGGTCAACCGAGTGTATAAATTTAATTCTGGGGTACATAATGTATAAGGGAATTCATACCGATCGACAGCGTCACAAGTCTACCCTCATACATAAAAGACACTACTGATCTTCTGCGACATCTTGAGGATGTGTAGGTCCCTCCGGACGCCCTCCTCGTGGCTTTAGATGTTGAGGCTCTGTACTCTAGCATCCCCCACGAGCAGGGCGTCCGGACGGCCAGCACTTTGATCAAAAAACAAGACCATACAACCTGGCCTCTAAATGACTTCATATTGCAACTTTTAGATTTCATCCTAAGTAAAAACTTCTTTACATTTATGGACCAAATTTATTTACAAACTCAGGGCGTGGCGATGGGGACAGCTTGCGCACCCTCCTATGCAAATCTATATTTGGGGGGTTGGGAGCGATTTGTATTCACCAATGAATCTTTACAGATGTATCTTGATTGCATTCTTCTTTGGTATAGATTCATAGATGACCTTCTGATTGTTTGGACAGGTACTGTCCAGGCTTTAGAAGAATTTGTTAAAATATTAAACGTAAATACGTTCAACCTTAAATTCACATATACATATCATTTAACCCAAATTGCCTTTTTGGATCTCAACATCATTAAAGACAATTCGGGAAAACTAATTACTGATCTTTACCGTAAGCCATCATCTGGAAATACCTTACTACATGCCAAAAGCTCACATCCCCGCCCCCTAATACGCAGCATACCATACGCCCAATACCTACGCACAAGAAGAAACTGCACCACAGACCAGAAATTTCTGATTCAAGAAAAGAATTTACAGGAGCGCCTCCTTAATAGAGGTTACTCACGATCAAATTTGAGAAAGCATTCAATAAAGCCTATGGGCGCACGCGAGAATCTCTACTCTACGGCTCCTCCAGACCAGCCCACCCCCCCACAGTTAAGATCATCACAAAATACTCTGCACACCAAAATATCCTTAGAAACATTCTATCACAACATTGGCATCTTCTAACAGACCATCATACTTTAAATAAATATATTAGACAAACTCCTGAATTGGTTTTCAAACGAGCAGCTACCCTTGGTGACAAACTTACCAGAAGCCACTATAAAATTTCCGAATTAAATCGGCAAGGTCCTCGTGGCACTCACCCTTGTGGGAGCTGCCCTCGATGTCCGTGGATATCAGAGGGAACCACCTATAATCTCCCAAATGGAGAAATTTTTCTTCCATCTTTCTATGCCAGTTGTGACACAAAAGGTGTTGTCTATTTAATGATATGTGTTTGCGGAGCGTTTTACGTAGGTAAAACTATTAGGGAATTTCGCCAACGTATAGGAGACCACCTTTACTACTCATCGGGCGGTAAGCTCACTGCAGTGGGTCGCCACATAGGCATTCATCATCGGTATCAGCCCCAAGTGGTTAAATTCTTTGTCCTCGAAGTAGTTCGCGAAGACACCCGTGGGGGGGACTGGGACAGAGAGATTTTAAAACGAGAAACCCTATGGATAGAACGTTTAGACGCACTGGTCCCGCCAGGCTTGAACGAAACAAAAACATATAAGTATTTTCTCAAATGAAAAATCTATACTTTTATTTATCAGCTGTTTCTTCTTGTTTACCCCAGTCCCTCAGTCTGTATGGTATCTTGACGGCCTGACCCACTGTTTTTTCCTCTGACACCACCACAAATTTCCGGTGTCTGGTCATCAGGGCACTATGTGGACAAAGGTGTCTATTTTGTTTTGTTTTAATACTTTAATTCAGTCATTTATCTAATTATGACTTCGCATTATCTTTCCACAGACTAAGTTAACGTATTGGTGAGAATTGCATATATAACAATATGTAACAAAATGCTGCCATTGTAATAGTTGTAATGCTTTTTTGTTTACCCCCCTTTTTCCTAATGTCTATTCACAGTGTAAAACGAGGCATGTAATGCTCTAATCATGCTGTTGTAGGACCTAGTATGGAGTATGGGAGGAGACTCCCAGGGGCGGGCATGCGCCTCTCCGGCGGTCCTGATAGGCCCCCACACAGTGGGTGGCAACAGGTCCGCCTCAGCAAGTAGTCACCGATGGTTTCCTAGGTGACTATGGCTGATATGCGTCACCACGTATTGGCGCATGCGCAGTAGGAGCGGCGGACCCGGCGACGTCATAGCCCGGCGCCCGCGCCGTGTTCGTGATGCCGCGGGGTTGGAGGTTAAAGGCGCGCAATTATGGCGCTCCTTTACAGCGTGCGAAACGAAGAACGGGGAGCTTTCAGGCCAAAACCGTCGTTCGGACGAAGGAGGTGCAGGAGAGACGCTGTCGATCGGTATGAATTCCCTTATACATTATGTACCCCAGAATTAAATTTATACACTCGGTTGACCGAACAAAATTTTTACTAGGTCAACACCGCACACCGACGACAGTTTGGGCAAAGATTTGGACTCTCCCTTTGACATAGACACAATGTCCACCATGCATTAGATCCAATAGATATATCCTTCTGGGCTTTCCTGGCACACCGACAAGTGTACCCGGACTTCAATGTCCATCGGAACTGCCGCACTGCTTCACTTTTACCCATGCTGCATCTTTCAAAGCTCCTGGCTATATTGGTATGTAATCTTTATACCCAAACTGTGACACAAATGTCCACGCTGAAGCTGTGCAAGTCGTTTACATATATATATCTATTATTTAAAAATGTCCTACTATTGTTTTGTAGCTGATTTTGAACCTCCCGTGTCCGCCCCAAAGGGTGGTCAATTGCCTAACTTGGTAAGGACTACCCGAACTCCAGTTGTCCTCCGATATCTGCATGGTGGTGAGCTACATGCTTCGTATTCATATCTCTTTCCTTCTCTTATTAAACTGACTACAAACAATACATCAAATACTTTGAAATAAATATTGTTGTTTG
Organism: Lithobates pipiens; assembly: GCF_037356315.1. Lineage (NCBI taxonomy): Eukaryota > Metazoa > Chordata > Amphibia > Anura > Ranidae > Lithobates > Lithobates pipiens. The sequence goes on along the minus strand of NW_027507696.1, from coordinate 27,413,179 downwards.
TTAAGTAATATGTGATAAATTTCGTTCTAGACAAAAAAGGTCTCCTGAAGAAGCGACAGAGTAGTCGCGAAACTAGTAGAGAAACCAAAGACCGTATTGGACACAAAATATTGTCGTAACAAATTTTGTCTATGTTATAGTCATAATATGTATTTACTTTTGTATGTATAAATTTTCCCTTCTTTTTGTAACAAAACTCTTTTATAAGTAATAATAAATATTTGTATTTTTTATATAAACTTGGTATCAAGACAGTCCATCATTCTATTGGGTGACTTTAAGGCGAACCATGGTTATGATGTTCCATGTATGAATTCCTTTGGTCTTTTTCCCCCAAAAAAATCTTCAATATACAAGGATGAGGATACCATATACCTTTCTTTTATAATTAGGCACAATCTCATAACTACCTGCAGAGCATATAGGGCAGGCCCCTACTTTCAAACATCCACTTACAAACATCTCCTACTTGCAAACGGAAGGAGACAACAGCAAGTGAGATGAAAAAAGATAGACGACAAAACAAATTATACAGGGGTGATAACCCTTCCCTATGTTTTCCAAAAAGCTTAAAAATAGTTTTTTTGACTGGAGCTACACTTTAAAAATGTACCAGTTGAAAATTACAAACAGATTCAACTTAACACAACAAACCTACACAGTCCCTGTCTTGTTTGCACCGCCTGTATACTGCTGTTCTGAGTATATAGGGCCTGGGGGCCACACGCATTTCCTTTTTTTAATATGGGTACGGGGTTCCCCTTAATATGCATACAAGACCCAAAGGGGCTGGTAATGGGCAGGGAGGGCTACCCATGCCATTTTTCTCAATGATTTTCAACCATATTGCAGGAACCAGATATAACATTAAAACCGCAAGCAGTTTTAAATGATGTTATTTCACCCACTCACAGCAGGCCATCCTTTCCAGGGTAGGGCCTTGAAGAAGGGGAGGGGGACAGCGTAGCCAGCTGATAAAAGAAGAAGTGCACATGATTGCCTGGGACTGCACCACTGTCTCACGGGGGACACAGCTCCCAGAGATGGGATCTCCTCCGATCACTGCTCCCATTCGATCAACCTTTCTGCCCCCAACTTCCCTGACACTTCCCTGACATAATGTGTCCAGTCATAGAGTGTTGCGGCAGGCAGTAATCCTTTGAGAGCCAGCCACCCTGCCCGGATCCATTCTGATGTCTCTGTAATGGAATAAATGAATGGTACCTGGGCCTCATCATCCGAAGATGCGAGGTTTTGCTTGCGAATGCTTTAAGAGCTGGGCCCTGGGATCCAGTACTTTTTGGTAGTAAGGCCAATAAAAGTTTACTGGCAGGGTCTTCTCGCAGGTCCAGGATTGTGGGATAACCTTCCTGTTCCTGAAGGTTTCCTTTTAAGGTCGCGGAGCCTACCGTGAAGGGCGAAGATTGGGTTCTTTATCTCCAATAAACCCTGCTGCGAGATAAAGAATCTCTCCTTCCATGTATCGTGTTGTCATGACATGTCTATGTGTCACCACTGGAGGCTGTATTGAGTACTCACCATTCTGATGCTGGAAACAGCAGAAGCTCCACTCTCCTCCCCGTTCAAGCCAGCTCAGACTCTCAGTTATGAAGGGGGGTCTGATCACTTCCTGGGACCCCAGATTGGTGATTTGTGTCTGATTGAATGCCAGCCAGCTGCCTTTTTATCTTTCACAAAAAAGTTTTTTTTTGGCAAGCCGCGGCGACTTGCTGGCCAGAGGATTTACCCCCGCCGTCCACCATAATGCTGGCGCTCATGCGGGAGATTCAAATTCCCTGTTTGAAAGAGGAAGGGGGTGTTTCTGTGTGGGGGCGTGGCTAAGCGGCGTCAGACGCCGGCCACACGTGTAGGAAGTAGTTTAGAGCTCTGCAAGAGAAGCTGCTGCCTGGCAGTGGAGGGACAGAGCAGAGTGGTTGCTGGTCAGGTTTGGTGACATAGGCATTTCCCTTTTGACAACATTGTACTGTATAGCTTGGATTAATAGCAGTTATTGTATCATACTATAGCCTAGCAAGTGAAAAATTATTTTGCTGGTACTGCCTCTGCTTTGTACTGTAAGCTATGTCCTCTGGGCCCTTTTGTTGAGGTGCAGGAGGCTGAGGATCAGGTAGATCTTCCCAAATATTGGAAGATACTTATTTTTCCTCTTCGAAGGAGCCTAACAGGGAGGGAGTAGCCGCACAAGTCAGGTATTTGTCTACTCCCTTACTTAACCCTTTTGTTGCCTGCAGCACAGGCTCTTGAAGTATCTACCTCTAATAGGGTTCATTTGAACCTCCCCCACCTGGGGATGTTTTTCCTATTCATGCATAGCTATGTATTCTGAATGGGAACATTTCTATGAAAGAAATGGGTGGTTCCAGCTATTAATGCTGCAATCACCTCAGTGAGCAGAGTCTCACATATCCAGTGGATAATGCACTGATGTTAAAGGATCCAGCAAGTTAAGGTTGGATTTTCCTTTTAAAGACAAGATGTCTTTTGCAGTTCTGGCTGCAATTGGGTCCATTAACCCTATAATGTCTGCTCCACTATTTTGGTGGAGCACATTTTGAGTCATGCCAATGCATTGGAATAGGGACTACAAGGGGTTAAGGAACAGGTGTGAAAAAGTTCTGAAAGTCCTGCCTGATTAGTAGGCCCCGCAAGGGGCTGGTGTATTTGAAGCACTGTGTCTCACATATGCTATGAAGGACTCGATCGTTTAAGCCCTATGGCTTATACTTAGACTAGTGCATTTTTGCAGAGGTCCGTGGCTGAAATATTGATCAGCCCAAGCACCAGGTGAAAACCCTTAGCCAGTCTGTCTCTCTTCCTGGGGTAAGACTATTTAGAGTGGATAAGTACATCCAAAAGGGGTAAAGCTCTCTTTACTAGTAAAAGGAGGTTCAAACAGTTCTCCTTTAATCGTGCAGCCTCTCCTATGCCTGGGGTATCTGCCTTTAGGCAGTCTTTATGGTCTCAACCGTCAGGTTCAGGAGAAAGTTCCCAGGGGCAGCACCAGGATCTTGGGGGCAGAAAGCCAATAAAGCAGAATGCTAAGGCCTTCTCATGAAGGAGCACCCCCACTCGTTTGAGTGAGGGGAAAGGTCCTGGGATTCTCAAAGTCTGGCAGGAACAATGTTAAGAGCAGAGGGATTTTTGTGATTTTTTTCTCTAGGTTACATCTAGAGTTTCAAGAGCCCAGATGGCTCAGTCGCCTTTCGATCTGAGGGTCCAGGGTTCGGGTCCTGTTTGGGTGCTGCCTGTGGGGTCCTTGGGGCTGCTGATGCGGCAGTCTTTATGCAAGAGTGTCCATCTCCTCAAAGAATGCTCCTAAGGTTCCAGAGAAAAAAAAAAGAAGAGAAGCCTCTCTTTCTGGCCTCTGGATCCCAGAGCCAAACAGAGAAGTAAGACCCATTCTAGATCTTGGAGATCTGAATCTGCAATTGAACATCCGATTCTTTCATAATTCGATCAGCTGTGTCCACCCTGCAAGGAGGGGAGTTGCATATCTCCATGTGCCAAAGTTTCCCGCTTACCAGAAATTTCTGCGGTTTGAAATATAAAATAATTTTTTCAATCGTGGCACTGCCATTCGGCTTAACCACAGCACCACGAGTGTTCTTAAAGATTCTGGCACCTCCTTTAGCCAGGTTAAGGGCTCAAGGCACAACAGTCCTAGCCTATTAGAAGATTTACTTTTAATAGATCATTCAGTCTCAGGTCTAAAACCAGAGTCTGATCTCAGCTATAGATATCTGAAATCACTAGGTTGAATTCTCAGCCTAGGAAAATTCTCCTTAAAACCATCAAGGAGGTTACTTGGGGGCTTGTTATAGATACCATACAGAAGAAGGTATTCTTACCCCAGTCTTGAATCAGTTCCATGGTAGGACTAATTCAACTTATCAGGATAAAGGAAAATTCCTTCATTCAGCTGCAGGAGATTTTTAGGGGAAATGGTGGCCTCCTTCAGGGCTGTCCCTTACGCGCACTTTTATTCAAAGACTGCTTCAAAACACCATCCTGTCGGTCTGGAATAAAGAGGATTCAGGCCTTGTTTGTTTCCAATACGCTTGGCTCCCGACATAGGTCAGAGCATAAATTGGTGGTTGTTATCCAGCAGGAGGAAAAATCTTTATCCTGCAAGGTGTTAACAACAGATGCCAGCCTTCTAGGCTGGGGAGGAGCCCTGGAAGATGATTCTGTCCAGGGGAGATGGTCTCCATGTTTAACAATGCATATTGCCACAGCGTATTGGCCTTATCCTCCAACACACGAACATACCTATCAGGTATATCCAGCACTTCAGACCCCTGCAAACTCTTGTCAGTTCGTCCCTTTTTGCGGAACACCCTCTCAAACTTCTCCATATCAAAAATAGACAGACAGGTCAGGGGTTCATGTGAAGTTCACAGAGCTACTTAACTTTTGTCCATTTTGAAGTGTTCATTTTTCTCTACAATTATTTTGCAGGGGCTCCTCGGGTCAGCCCTTGCTCCCTTTCCTTGATGTATCCTCTCACTACAAGCAGTTTGTTCTAATTTTTCTCAGAAATTAGGCTCAATCCAAATAGTTTGCGGGACATTTATTTGGGTTCTAGGTAGTTTTGCAGGTTCCAAACATCTTATCATCAATTCAAGGGACGTTGGTTTATCTCTTGTTATAGCTGATGCATACCGGATCCGTATACTAAAGCCATCCCGGTGTGCGCTACTCTACTAGATGGATTGTTAACTACCCTTCATCAAGCTTTCTTATCACACCTACTTTCATGTCTTTTTGCCCTATTTCAGGCCTACCGACCAGCTAGGCCAAGGCACACCTGAAGACTCTGACTACAAGTAAGAAGGCTGGCCGGAGGCTAGCCTGTATTTGTAGGAGGATTCTGAGGGGTATATATCCCTCCTGCTCTGTCTGATCCTGAGTCAGCTCGCATTCAGGGTTTCCACCCACCCGTTTCTCCCAAACCTTCATATATACTTATACACATTGTACATTTTTCATATTCATACATTCAGGGTATGCTCTATTTTAGGCGTACTGACCAGCTAGGCCAAGGCACACCTCAGGTAGTTAGGGTATCGCATTTCCAAGTGAAGACGCTCACTACAAGGATGAAACACACCTTGTTGTGTTCCCAGTGTCCCAAGAATTACATTCCTGTGCAGTTCAAGGATATCTAATGCAATCTGAATTGCAATTATTCTGCAATGCATGGTAGAAGATTTATCACTACATCTACAGTTGAGAACCGCACCTTAGATAAATCATATTGTGCAAAGTTTTTATTCATATTAGAAAGTGATCTTTTAATCACACAACTATCAACTACTGACAATTCAAAATTTAATCCACATGAGTTCTATAAAAACATTTTTGAAGAAAGGAGGTTTGCTGTTTCTTAAACTTGCTTAGATATACTACTAAAACTTTAAAGGTCCATGAAGGTAAACTGCATTAAAGGGTAACTCCACTTTTGTGGGGGGAAAAAATGCCAAATAAAGAAAAAATAATATAGCGTATACAATTGCAACACAAGTCATTGTAATTGAATGTTATTAAAAATTACCTTTCCTTTTAAATCTGCGGCCATTGTAATTTTCTGAAAATGCAATGCAATATGGCTACCTGGAGTTGTTCTGTACACAGAATGTGTACTGACCACCCCCCAGAAACATAATTTACTGCTTGTGTGATTGGCTCACCAATTTTCCCAGAAGTCTGCCTAAGATACAAGTCAGATTTCAGGCATCCCTTGCAACAAAAATATAATTTTTGGTGAGATACACCCAATAGCAGCATGTTTAAAGGGATGCAGACCCAGTAGATTTCCTCATTAGTGCCCTGCAGCTGCACAGCTGACTGATAATTATGAAACCACTCCCATTAGACCCACTTAGCAGAGAGGCACAGAGGAACAAACAGTGATTTCTTCAGAATAACAAAAGGTAGGAATCTGCAAGACAGGTTGTTATAATCCTTGCAATGTACATAGATCACTCAGAGGGGAATGTTTTTTTTCTCAACAAAAGTGGAGCTACACTTTAAGAGAATGCCATAAATCAAAAGTAATGAATGGTACTGTTCTCAGAGTACTGTATATGGGTCCTACGTGTTCAGATTGACATTGAGCGCTCTGACTTGGACCACAAGTAAGACATGGGCCCATATAAAAAACAGAAGAAGGCTCCTCCATCTAGATATAGCAATTTTTTAGAAAAAAAAAAAGACAATAAAAATGTAGTCACTAGGTAAATGTGGATCAAGGCTTGTAATAAACTCATATAGACCTCCATAAGATCATGTGGGTAGTTGAAGCAGAGTTCTTGATGGAAGTACAGCTGTCAGGCTTCAGGCTGGAATATAAGCAACAGTAGCTTCCAGAAGTGGCAAGATGGCTGCAACTCTAAACAGGACCTCTCCCGGCTGGGTGATGACAGGAAGTGGAGGTTAAGTTGGTACATGTTTCAAGGCAAATCAGGAGTGCCCCTATATCAAACTATAGGTTTGATAAAGGGGTGCTTCTGATTGCCCTAAAACCTGATTGTGGCTGTTTAGACTCGCAGCCATCTTTGCCACTTCTGGAAGCTGCTTTTACTTATGTTCCAGCCTGAAGCCTGACAGCTGTATTTCCATCAATAACTCTGCTTTAACTAGCCACATGCCTTCAGAGCTCTGCAGCCTCACAGTGATCCTATGGTAATCCAATGGAGGTCTATATGGGTTTATGACAGGCCTTGATCCACTTTTGCCTAGTGAGTTTATTTATTTTTTTGCCTTTTATACTTTTTTTAATATGTCACTACACCTAGATGGAGGCATCCTCTTGTGTTAGTTTTTATATGGGCATTAGGATCTTAAGACTTAATCTGAAAGGAGCTATATCCACTTTACCTGGTGTACCCTACCACTCTCCTGGCCCTCATATGTGCCCCATTAAATGATGGTTGGGTTCCAGTCAGTGCAATAGCTTATTCAATTTATTTAAGACTTGGGCACGTGTACAGCAAGTAGGTGCTCAAAAGCAACTAAAGAACTGTGACCAGGAGGATTAACAGGAGTAAATGGCCTATGGCATGCATCTTTTCCCTTGGTTAAAATATGAGTTTGGAACCTATCAAGTGCCTGAAACTCTGCCTGCTAAAAGGGATTCTTTGCTGCATGTGCCTGTAACATATATGGTATAAAGAGATCCCCACCCCCAACAGATAGGCATCCAGCCATCAACAAAAGATGTGAGATCAATACAAACACATAAACCATTAGTATGATCTCTGCCATTACAGCTAAAAAATCTGCAGAGCTGCAGTGGTGGATTGTGCCTGTGTGTGAGAGCTGCCAAGAGGACCCAAGAGCCGCCAAGAGGACCCGAGAGCCGCCAAGAGGACCCGAGAGCCACCGAGATACACAGGACTCTGTATCTCGGTGGCGCCAATTTTAAACTTCAAGACTGCAATGACAAGGCTGCAAATTACACTGGGGCAATGCTGCAAATGACAAGGCTACACTGACAAGGCTGCAAATGACAAGGCTACACTGGCAAGGCTGTAAATGACACTGGACAAGGCTGCAGATGGATGGGCAAGGCTGCAGATGGACACTGATCGGGCTGCAATGATGGACATTTAAATGTAAGTTTTTTCCTTAACCACTTCAATACCCGGCCATAGTCATATGACGGCCTCCAGGGCCTTCACAAATGTAATAGGTCCTTAGAAAATTAGAGGTGTCATTTATGCTCCTAGAACACCTGACGGCGCTCCCTGCATGTTGGGCCTTTGTATGTGGACACGCTATGTAAAAGTCACACACATGTGGTATCACCATACTCATGATGAGTAGCAGAATGTATTTTGGGGTTTAATTTTTGCTATGTACATGCTTTGAGTTAGAAATATCTTATAAACTGACCACTTTGTGTAAGAACGTTCCACGTTTTCCGAAGACTTATGGGAAAAAATTAACTGTTCAAAAGACTCATTATGTCTCATAGAATATACGTTGGGGTGTCTGCTTTCCAAAATGGGGTCATTTTGTGGGTAATTCTACTGTCCTGGTGCTCCAGGGCCTTCACAAATGTAATAGGTCGTTAGGAAATTAGAGGTGTAATTTATGCTCCTAGAACCCCTTACGGTGCTCCCTGCATTTTGGACTTCTCTGTGTGGCCAGCCTGTGTAAAAGTCCCACACATGTGGTATCGCCATACTCGGGAAGAGTTGCAGAATGTATTTTGGGGTGTAATTGGAAGTATGCATATGCTGTGTATGAGAAATAACTTGTTATTATGACAATTTTGTAAAAAAATTAAAAATAAATAAAAAAACATTCTTCTATTTCCCAAGAATTGTGGGAAAAAATTACAACTTCAAAAAACTCACCATGCCTCTTACTAAATACCTTGAACTGTCTACTTTTCAAAAAGGGTTAATTTGGGGGGTATTTGTACTTTCCTGATATTTCAGAGCCTCAAGAATTGAGATAGGCCGTCAGTGCATCAGGTGTGATCAGATGTGATAAATTTTCAATGATTTGCACAATAGCTTGTAGACTCTATAACTTTCAGAGTCTAAATAATATCCACTAATTTGGTTTATTTTTACCAAAGAGATGTAGCAGTATAAATTTTGGCCCAAATTTATGAACAAAAATGACTTATTTGCAAAATTTTATCATAGAAACTAAAAAAAAGAGTTTTTTTTCTAAATGTTCGCTCTTTTTTCACTTATGCCGCAAAAAATAAAAAACCTTGTGGTGATTAAATACCACCAAAAGAAAGCTCTATTTGTATGAAAAAAATTATAAAAAGTTTGTTTGGGTACAGTGTTGCATAACTGAGTAACTGGCATTCAAAGTGTGAGAGCGCTGAAAGCTAAAAATTGGTCTTGTAAGGAAGCTGTATAAATGTCCTGTATTGAAGTGGTTAAACTTCCCTCCTAAAAGTTTTTTCCTTAAAATTCCCTCCTAAACTTGGGGTGCGTGTTATACGCTGGCACGTGCTATACGCCAATAAATATGGTAATGTATAGAAGGTAGGGCCCGAAAGTGACTGAAGCCCCTACCACCCTAAGTCCTGCCCTGCATATATGTAACATTCATGAATGGGAACAGGGAGGTTAACATACTGGATGGTGTTATGAATCCCCCATGGGGGTGAAGTCGACAGGCACTGGCTAACAAAACCTAGCCCTAGCTACAAGACTCTGGAGGATGTGGTATGTAGTCAATAGTTCCAAATTAACAGTTTATGGATACTGGTGCAATTGAGACATTCCAAGGTTTTCAAATACAGAAGCAAACATTACCATTACTGGATTAATGTGGGTAATAGAAGATTGAGGTAAGCTAGCTGTGCTTTCTCGAATATAAAAATGTTGGATGCCAGTAGATTATAGTACAACAGGAATCTACAACTAGCAACGGAGATAGGATAAAAAGAACCACTCTTGAGCACCCTAGGGGTTGAAACAGATACATGATGCAAAATATTTTTGAGGCATTGGACAATGAACATGTTGAAGGCATAATGCTGACTATAATGTATGTACATTAGGAGATTTGGAGCCACAGTGAAGCACAAATGAAGAGAGTACACCAATAAATCAACAGAAAAAATATACAAGGAAACCACAGTGGCACATTATACACAGGTTTAATTTTCAACAGACTAATGAGGAAATGTAGTCTGCAGAATAAAAGCCCTCTAACATCATTACTGATTGTAAGGCCTTTGGTTAATGAATATATCATAACCCTGTAGCTCAATGTTTAAATTGTACAAACCTATTGTCCATATTTTCTTTTATGCGTATAATAATTGTTTTAATCAAATCTTTTATTCTCTCTATTTTGCAGCACTTATTAAAACAAAATGGTATTGTTTTTTGAAGGTTGTTTATTTGGTTACGAGGTTAGAAAATGATTAAACTAAGTAATAATTTTAAGAAAGAATTTTTAAAGATATAATTTGTGTTTATTTTTTTACCTTGGCAGACATGTTTTGTCTTTTGCTTGGATGTTTATTGCTAATAAGCTGGCATTAATGTTTTCACATATACCAAATATGGATTACCTTATTGCATGCTCTGCATTAAAGTGATACTAAAGTCTAATTTTTATTTCTTTAAATTGTCGGTCCGGCAAGTGAAACAATAAAAGTGTAATATTCCTTTAAATTTTGTACATGGAGGGTACATGTACATGGGGAGGGGAAGCCCACGCTAAAATTGAAAAAAGAAAATGGCATGGGGGTCCCCCTCAAAATCCATACCAGACCCTTCAGGTCTGGTATGGATTTTAAGGGGAACCCCATACCAAAAAAAAAATGAAGTGGGGTCCCCCCCAAAAATCCATATCAGACCCTTATCTGAGCACACAACCTGGCAAGCTGCAGGAAAAGAGGGGGGGCAAAAGAGTGCCTCCCCTCCTGAACTGTGCCAGGTCACATGCCCTCAACATTGGGAGGGCTCTTTGGGGTAGCGCCCCCCCCAAGCACCTTGTCCCCATGTTGATGGGGAGAAGGGCCTCATCCCCACAACCGTTGCCCGGTGGCTGTGGGGGTCTGTGACCGGGGGGCTTTAACAAGGGGACCCCCAGATCCCAGCCCCCCTGGGTGAATTGATAATGGGGTACAAATGTACCCCTACCATTTCACAAAAAAAGTGTCAAAAAAGTTAAAAAAGACAAAAGATGGTTTTTCACAATTCCTTTATTAATTTCTTCTTCTTTCCCCGCTTCTTCTTCCATCTTCTTTCTTCTGGTCTTCCTTCGGTGTTATTCTTCTTCCTCCATCTTCTTTTTCTCCATCTTCTTCTTCCTCTGCTTCTTCCTCCGGTCTTTTCGTCCAGCATCTTCCTCTGGCTTCTGCGCTTCGTCCTCCACATGATTCGCCTCAGTGCGAGTCTTCTGCTGTGTGACGCTTCTGTTCTTCTGACATTTCTTATATAACAGAGGGAGAAGATGCCGGACGAGAAGACCGGAGGAAGAAAAAGATGGAGGAAGAACACTAAAGGAAAAAAAAACTGTCAAAAACTGTCTCTTGTCTTTTTTAACCTTTTTGACACTATTTTGTTAAATTGGCAGGGATACATTTGTACCCTATTGGCAATTCACACAGGGGGTGGGCTCTGGGGGTCCCCTTGTTAAAGGGGGCTTCCAGATTCCAATAAGCCCCCCGCCCACAGACCCCCAACCAAGGGTTGTGGGGATGAGGCCCTTCTCTCCATCAACATGGGAACAAGGTGCTTTGGGGGGCCGCTACCCCCAAAGCACCCTCTCAATGTTGAGGGCATGTGGCCTGGTATGGTTCAGGAGGGGGGGTGCTCTCTCGTCCACCCCTCTTTTCCTGTGGCCTACCAGGTTGCGTGCTTGGATAAGGGTTTGGTATGGATTTTTGGGGGCCCCACCCCATTTTTTTTTAATTTTGGCGTGGGTTCCCCTTAAAATACATACCAGACGTCTGGTATGGATTTTGAGGGGGACCCCCAAACCTTTTTTTTTCATTTTGGCGCAGGGTTCCCCTTAATATCCATACCAGACCTGAAGGGTCTGGTATGGCATTTAGGGGGACCCCCAAACATTTTTTTTTTATTTTGGTTCAGGGTTCCCTTTGTGGGAAATTCCATGCCGTTTTAATCAATGAACTTTTATGTGTATTGCCGAACCAACAATCCATTATAGCCACCAGTTTTAAATGGCTTTTTCCTTTAGAAATGTAATTTTGCTGTCAGACGGTTCTAAACACTGGAAACATGTGCCCCTTTACAGGCATACTCTAGACACCCCCAAGGTACACAATTTAAAGGAATATTACACTTTTATTGTTTCACTTTAAGCATTATTAAAATCACTGCTCCCGAAAAAACGTCCCTTTTTAAACTTTTTTTTGCATTGATACATGTCCCCTCCCTGGGGCAGGACCCAGGTCCCCAAACACTTTTTATGACAACAACTTGCATATAAGCCTTTAAAATTAGCACTTTTGATTTCTCCCATAGATTTTTAAAGGGTGGTCCGCGGCTTTCGAATTTGCCTCGAACACCCCAAATTGTTCGCTATTCGGCGAATGGGCGAACAGCCAATGTTCGAGTCGGACTCATGTTCGACCTGAACATAAAGCCCATACCTACTCACCAGTAAGGATGGCTTAACGGTTCAGACCGAGCATGAGTTTGGCGCAAACATTGGCTGTTCGGAAGTTCTCCAAACAACCAAATTAAAAAGGCGTTTGACCATTTGTTCATCCCCAAAACTACCATAATGCACTGCGCCACCACACAGTGCATTGAAAGCCCTAATTGGCTGAAGCAATGAAAGCTTTACCCAATCACGGCACAGAGCACTGTCAGAGCCATGATTGGACGCTGTCATGATGACTATATCCAATCATGGCTCATTGCTCTTAATCCCGCCCCACACTATAAAAATATTCCTTCTATAGCAGCCATTTGTAGTGTGATAGCGGCATGGAAAGAGATAGAACAGGGCTCTGTTCAATGCTATTAGACAGTTAGTGTGCTGTAGGATGCTATTCTGATTCTATTGTCAGTAGAATATCAGTTTAGTGTGCATCTAGGGATAATGCAGTGTGAGTGTAGTGCGAACATTCATCTTCACATTAGTGTGACTGTAGGGACCGTTTAACACAGTTTTTTTTTCTGTGCGTTACTGCAAGTTTAAAACCATATCGTTCTTGTGCGTTACTGCAAGTTTACGTCATATATTTCATTCTGTTACTGCAAGTTTAACGCCATATAGTGCTGTGCGTTACTGCAAGTTTAACGCCCTATATTTCATTGCGTTGAAAGTTAAAATACCCATGCAAGGTGAAAATGGATTTTGTAATGTTAACATGCTCTACTTCTTTATTAACTCAGTCTTGAATCTCTAAAATAGTTATTTCAAAATAGAGAGACATTATTAAAAGCAAGATAAAACATTTCTTTATTAAATAAATTTGATATTACTTACTCTTTCATCACCTTTTATACATCCCATGTTTTAAGATTCCACTCCATTCAAAGGCAGTGTCATTATGTCACTATGTCATTCTGCTCCACATTTTGCAAACTTGTTTTGTGTGGGCGTGTGAACAGAGGACAGATGGTTTTTAGAAAGATTCAAAAGGCGCAAAGAGGGGAGCACAAGCATCGAACACTTTCAAAAGTGTGTCATGATAGAAAGAGTAAGGGAGTCTGCAACCTCAAGAACAGAAGGAACATTGCCAACCCAGGAAGTGATTATAACAGCTGTTACAGTTAATTTTACAGTTCATTTTTTGGCAGTCAAATTTGAATAAACAAAAATAGTTTTACATGTTTTCATAAGACACAATGACATTAAAGAATAAAGTCACCATGTTGTGATTTATGGATGTGACTTTATAATAACTTGAATCTAGTGTACATTTTTGATTTCCTTTAGGAGCACAATGAAGATTTTTTTAAATTGCAAATGTGGACATCAAATAAAGGTTCAACAATACAATATATCACATAGTTATACATCAAACAAAGGCAGCGCAAGACACAACACATCAACACGCAACACATAAAGGAGGACCAGGGACAACATGGATGTAGATGTTTTATTGATGATCAAAAAAATCTTTTGCATGATTGGATTGGTGAGCTGCTCCTATTCCTCGTTGCCCTTTGATAGTGAGCAGAGACCGGCTTCTTGAGCAAACCCAAATGGTATTGTCAACAAGGGAGAGAAAAGCTGGCCAAGAGTTAATTTTTTTTTACAGACACAATCTCTCACACAGGAATTTGAAATGGAGGAACAATTCACTCCCTCCTTATAGGAGATTCACATGAGTGAAGGGGGTGAGAAACTGCAAAGAGCAGGCTATAGTCTCCCCCAAATGATTTATTACACTTATTTTTCCACTCAGCCATGCTTAGCTATTTCTCTGCTTCTCAAATATTTGTTAAACATTTAGATAACATTTGCGTATGGTCTAATTTTCTTTTGCTAGACGCATCAGTGATATGGCTATTGCATTACCTCTAACTGAAGTTGCAACTCCAACTGTTTGGTTCCTATGAGTCCGGCCAAGGGTTGTCCCCGAGCAGACAGCCCAGATGTAGCACAGTCTCCCAGACAATGTATTCCAGTGGTACCTGAGATGGTGCAGTAATCCAAGATGCTGACTACGGTCCTATCCCCATGGGCCATATAGTGCAATGCCACCTGGAGGACTGGATCACATAGTTCGAAACCAGACAGTGGATCCAGGTCTTAGGCCCCCGCCCCTATTTCACCACTAACATTGAGTGGCGAGACTCTTAATCCTCAGTGAGCTTTGAAGTCCAATACTCACCAAAGTTTTTGTCAGGACCATCTGACCCGAAATGCACTAGTTGGTTCCGGCTCGGAGGACCAAAAATGTTAGGATTATTCTTCTCCTGTGATTAATCTAACTCCAGATGTATTGAAAAGCAGACAATTTATTTCAGATGTGTCACACAAAAGGATAATGCTTACAAGCCAAAAGATGTAGTAAGAATCACACAGAGATGTACATCCCCCCTCCTAATATCTACAATAATATAGCTATAACGCTCCTATTGGCTACACAGATAGCGTGTCTGGTACAAAATGGTACTTTATTTGGCTAATTAGCCTTTCCTGTACAGTCTTGTTCTACCATATATGGTTAAGCCTAATCATCCTACAACTTACTATGGAGTTAGTTAAAGCAAACGATATAGCAAGTTAATACAACAACGTGCTCAGAAGTCATCTTAAAAATCAGTCTCAGGGTTATTGTTTTACTAATAGTTTTTCTAATAGTCACACAATAAACATTTAAAACTTTTCTAACAAGTGGCACATAATGTATGCAGATAGATAACAGCAGAATCACATTCTCTCTGATCTTGATGACTAACAGCTCAAACAAAATTAATCTGTCAATCATACAGTAAGTATCAGCTCAGATAGTAGCATAACAATTGGACAAAAAAGAAAAAAGGAACAGGATATTCCCTGGGAAGGCTGCAATTTGACAGAGGTAGTAATCATAAACCTGTATCAGAATGTTGTAACCAACGATCCCATATAACCCCCTACGATCATAAATGGTGGGGGAGTGTTATCTATTTCTGATATCTAAAGGTTAACAGTTGGAGAAAGGACTTGTGCCCAGACATTTCCTGTCCATAAAAAAGTTTAATGTAAAAAATACAGTAGTGAGTTTGTCAATGTCAACATCAGTAAAGAGACCTAATAAGCACTACTTAGGGTCCAAGGATATTGGGGACCCTATTTTGTCATGCAGGGACATCACTATCTGTGTCCAATAACCCTGAATCATGAGACAAGCCCGCAATAAATGATAAAAGGTACCTGGGGCGCTGTTGCATTTTGGCCACAATGGGCTATATGAATGGGTCAAAATCTAGATTGTCTAAAGGGTGTTAAGTAGTTTCTATGTAGGATATATAGCTGTGGCAGTCTATCTGATTGTTTAGGTGACACCAGGTTGTATTAATCTCCATCCAGGTTGCCCATGTCATGTGCTGCACATCTTGCCCACTAAAAGAGTTTGTTAACATTGCAATATCCCCAATTATGCCTGTTGATGGAGTAGACATGCTTTTACATGTCTAGTTTAAAAGCTTTCTGAAATAGTTATACTAAGATATTAATTATTAATGCACTTGGAGGTTATGCAGCATATATTAAAGAAATAATATAACATACACAAAGAAGACCTAAATCTAATTTAATTATGTTCAAATAAGTAAAATATTGTCATATATATGTATGGCACGTACTCCTTCAGATTTTGTATTAATGAAGGCACCAAAGCAACAAGCTGCCTAAAGGAATTACTGTGTACATGAAAAACATGGCACACACTGCAAGCAATAACAAAAATGTGGTTGCTTCTACAAATAAGTTAATAAAACATTTTAAAAACTGCAAATTAGAATACACTTCAGATCTGTAGTCTGCAATTCCGTTTCAAAATATTTGAACAGATTTTAGTGCATAATAGAACAAATTGCAAATTGTATTAAAACATATATTTTTCTTGTTAAAAAAAAAAAGTATATATTTAAAATGCAATCATGAATTATGTTAAACACAGATTTTGCATCCCGAAATGTATCCAAAAAATATTTTTCGCAGCATTAGGCATGGCATGATAAATTCCCAGTTTGATTTTTATTCTTTTGGTTTGTCTTTGTGTTTTTTTTCTTAGGACAAGCTTTCTATACTTCTCATGTCCACCAGGTAATGTTAAGAGAATTGATCCATTCAATTTGAGATCAAACAAGGATCAGGCTGTTTTAACATTTGAAGAAGATTCGTAAATATTCTCTAAACAGTTAAACCCATATTCTTCAGCTGCATAAACAACCTTACACAATAAAAAGTATTTATTTAAAAAAAAAAATCAGCGGTGTACAGTAAAGTAGAGGATAAAAAGAAAACTCCAAAGGGCATAGACACTGCCTAACGGCTATATTACATAATGCTATTGTAGACCTATTGTAAAATATATTATCCCAATTTACAACATTCAGTTTAGTTCATATACACTATATGAATTCCAAAATCACTTACCCAGTTATTCAGGTGCACCTTAAAGCAGACCTTCCACCTCACTGGCAAGGTTTGCTTACTCTAGTGTCCTCCTCCCTCTCCCCAAATCCCTGCATAAAAATACCCATGGGGTGGAAACATTTTGATAATAATACATATACCTTTCCCCAGGGGCGTTGCGTGTTGCCTGTGTGTGTGTGTATATATATATATATATATATATATATATATATACCCCACTTTTAAGTACTCAATGGTGTTTATTTACTAAAGCTGGAAAGTGCAAAATCAGGCTCGTTTATGCATAGAAACCAATGAGCTTCTAGGTTTTATTACCAAAGCTTAATTGAACAAGCCTAGGTGAGAAGCTCATTGGTTTCTATGCAGAAGTAAGCCTGATTTTGCACATTCCAGCTTTAGAAAATAAACCTCATTGTGTACTTAAAAGTGGGGTATGCCTATATATATATATATATATATATATATATATATATATATATATATATATATATATATACACACACAGTATATATTAAGGAAAATTGTTATCCATACTTACCGTAATTTTCCTTTTTCTGGATCTTCCCCATGTCAGCCTACTATGGGTCAGCTCCGCCCCGTCTGACCCCTCCAGGACCACCTTTTTCTTAGCCCATAAAGGGTGGCTGTCTGCCCACACCAGTGTTCAAAAACAATACCCACCTTGCAACGGATAAACTGGGTGGGAATACTCCGGCTGACATGGGGAGAATCTAGGGAAGGAAAATTACGGTAAATATGCATAACAATTTTCCTTATTCCTGGACCTCCCCATGTCAGCCTACTAAGGGATGTGCCAAGCAATATTAACCACCTCGCGCCCGCCCTATAGCCAAATGACGGCCGTAGAGCAGGCGCGTTCGTTCGCTAGGCCATCCCTGGACGTCCTATTGTTTACTTCCGCAATGCGAGCCGCCGCGGGCGCGCATCACGGAAGTTCTGTGTTCGCCGTGTCCCCCGGGGACAGGCAAACACAGATCGCTGTAAACGGCCAATCACAGCGGCCGTTTACAGCGTGATCGGCATGTCCAATGGGAGATGATCTCATATGTAAACATATGAGATCATCTCTCAGCGCCGCTCTCCCTCCTCACACAGAGTGTGAGAGGGGAGAGATGAACGGCTGCAGCGGCAGCCGTTCTGCTTCGCTATGAAAAAAAAAGTAAAAAAGTGCCATCCTCCCCCAGCAGTGCCATCCATCCTCCCCCAGCAGTGCCATCCATCCTCCCCCAGCAGTGCCTTCCTGCCCCAGTGCCATCCTGCCCCAGTGCCATCCGCCCCAGTGCCATCCACCCCAGTGCCATCCACCCCAGTGCTACCTGCCCCCAGTGCCATCCACCCCAGTGCTACCTGCCCCCAGTGCCACCTGCCCCCAGTGCCACCTCTTGTCAGTGCCATTTGTCACCAGTGCCATCTGTCAACAGTGCCACGTATAAGTGCCATCTGTCATCAGTGCCACGTGTCATTAGTGCCACATAGTGCCATCTGTCATCAGTGCCACGTATTAGTGCCATCTGTCATCAGTGCCATTTGTCATCAGTGCCACCTGTCAGTGTCACGTGCCATCTGTTGTCAGTGTCACGTGTCATCAATGCCACTTATCAGTGCCATCTGTCATCAGTGTCACACGTCATCGGTGCCATGTATTAGTGCCATCTGTCATCGGTGGCACGTATTAGTGCTACGTATCAGTGCCATCTGTCATCAGTGCCACGTATTAGTGCCACGTGTCTTCAGTGCCACGTATTAGTGCCACGTGTCATCAGTGCCACATATAAGTGCCACGTGTCATCAGTGCCACATATTAGTGCCATCTGTCATCAGTGCCACATATTAGTGCCATCTGTCATCAGTGCCACGTATAAGTGTCATCATTGCCACGTATCAGTGCCATCTGTCATCAGTGTCACGTGTCATTGTCCTGGTGCTTCAAAAGTGTAATAAATAGTCAACAAGTTAGATGTGTAATTTATGTTCCTAGAACACATGATGGCGCTACCTGCATGTTGGGCCTCTCTATGTGGCCAGGCTGTGAAAAAGTCCCACACATGTGGTATTGTAATACTCAGGAGGAGTAGCAGAATTTTTTGGGGGTTGTCATTTGTGGTATACACATGCCATGTGAGAGAATTAACCTATTACAATGACAATTTTGTGGAGAAAAAAAAATGAAAAATCTTAATTTTGCAAAGAATTGTGGGAAAAATATGACAACATCAAAAAGCTCACTATGCCTCTTACTAAATACATTTGGAATGTCTACTTTCCAAAAAGGGGTCATTTGGGGGGTATTTGTACTTTCCTGACTTGTTCGGGTCACAAGAAGCGAGATAGGCCACCAGTACATCAGATGTGATCAATTTTGTGCGATTCGCACCACAGCTTGTAGACTCTCTAACTTTCACAAAGACCAAATAATATCCACTAATTTGGGTTATTTTTACCAAATATGTAGCAGTATAAATTGTGGCCAAAATGTATGAAGAAAAATTAATAATTTGCATAATTCAGTCACAGAAACAAAGAAATATGCGTTTTTTTTCAAAATTTTCGGTCTTTTTTCATTTATAGCGCAAAAAATAAAAACCCCAGAGGTGAGCAAATACCACCAAAATAAAGCTCTATTTGTGGGAAAAAAAGGACAAAAATTCATTTGGGTACAGTGTTGCATGACTGAGTAATTGTCATTCAAAGTGTGAGAGCACAGAAAGCTGAAAATTGGTCTGGGCAGAAGGGTGTTTAAGTGCCCAGTAAGCAAGTGGTTAAGAAGGGAGGGAAGACAAAAATTAAGCCAAACCCTCAATGCAATGCTACTCAAATTTTTTATGGAAACAGTCGCCGTAATAACCATAGAGCCAAATGTTTCATCAGGCAGACAAGACAAATTAAGCCTGTAAAGCCTAATAAAAGGTGTTGGGTGTGCTCCAGCTTGCTGCTCTGCAAACTACCTCAGGGGGGACCTTTGCGTATGCTGCCCAGGATGCTGCCATACCCCTAGTCGAATGTGCTTTGATCTCTGAAGGAGGAGGAAGGCCCAGCGTTTTGTATACAATATGTATGGTCTTTGACAAATCAGGAAGACACAACTCTGGATGTTGCCAGCATACCCTTTTAGATCCCATTGGGAAAAACTACAGCTGATCTAGTTTTCAAAAGCTTTTAGTCCATTTCAGTTAGGTTGAAACCGCAGAGACCAGGTCTAACCTACTCCACTCATCATCAGCTGTATCCTCCGGAAAGGCTGAGAGAATGACCTCCCAGTTCATACGAAATTATATGGCAAACTTAGGTAGTAAGATTGGTATCGGCCTAAAGACTATTTTGTCTGGGAGCACCAAACAATACGGTTCATTAGATGAGAAGGTGCACAACTCAGAGACTCTTCTGGCTGAGGCAATGGCTAGTAAAGAAAAAAAAAACTGTTAAAAGAAATAATGAACAAGAGAAAGCTTGATCAAACAGAGGAACCAGCAATGTTCCCAAGACTAGTGTTAAGTCCTCTTTTGGAAAAAACAATGTCAATGGAGGTCTGATTTCTATGGCTGCCCCTAAAAATCAGATCACCAACGAATGTAGAGCATATCTTGTACATGACATAGCCGACAAAGCGGGGATTTGACCCTTCAGGGAATTATAAGTTAACCCTTAGAGACCACTCTGCAGAAACTCCCAAAATGTTAGATACTGAAGGAGATCCAAGGTCCCAACCCCTTTCTGTAGTATTCCATATCTGGTGACAGGTTACATTCGTGGACCTCTTACAAGCCTGTAATAACGTCTCCACTACACCGCCCGAGAGAACCAAGCCAGTTAAAGCCTCCCTCTCACTTTCAAGTTATTAACTTCATCCTCCTGCGGTTCAGTTGTCAGGCCCCACTCCGCAGAAGGAGATTTTGACAAGGAGGCAGTGGGATTGGTGAGCCCAACTTTATCCTCCAAGCCACAGGGAACCATGGCTCCCTGAGACAGTAAGGTAAGACTACTATTGCTGTGACCCTTTCTCGCTGAATCTTCAGCAGGATTTTGATTGCCAATGGAAGCGGCAGGAACACATATACCAAGGGGAAGTTCCAAGACCTGGACAGAGCATACTGACCCAACGCCTGTGGATGCCAGGTCTGGGAGGAGAAGAAAGGCAGTTGACAATTCTCCTCCAATGCTATAAGATCTAGCGATTGAGACCCCATTCGTTGTGATCCTCAAGGCCTCGACTCAAGGGATTTGCTAAAACATTCCCAGGCCCTGGGAGATAAGATGTTGTCAGAGAGCTGAGATTCTCTGTGCATTGGAAGATTGGCATGCCACCTGATGGAGAGGGCGACTTCTTGTGCCCCTTTGATGAGATACATAAGTCACTGTAGTTTTCCAAAGAATTTTGACAGCTCGACCTCGCAACATAGGTTGGAATGCTAATGCCCCGTACACACGAGCGGACTTTTCGACATCCAAACTCCGACGGACTGAGTCCGGCGGACTATCCGATCGTGTGTGGGCTGCAACGGACTTTAGCAAAGCTAAAGTCTGACGGACTTTAGAAATGAAGCATGCTTTAAATTTTCCCGACGGAACTCCGCCGGACCCGGTCCCCTTTGAAAAATCCGCTCGTGTGTGTGCTACTCCGACGGACTAAAACCGACGCTAGGGCAGCTATTGGCTACTGTCTAGGAACTTCCTACGTCGAATCCAGTCGTACGTCATCACGTTCGACTCCGTCGGAGTTTGGTGTGATGGTGTGTGGTCAAGTCCGTTCGGTCGAAAAGTCCGCCAGAACTCCGTCGGAACTCCGGCGGAACTCCGGCGGAACTCCTTTGGAGGTCTGTCAGACTTAATCCCTCTCGTGTGTACGGGGCATAAGAGAGCTCGTCTGACAGTATACAATCCCAGGAAATTTGAACTCTTTGCCCTACAAAAGTTCCAATGGCCTTGAACCTGCTGTCCCAGGCAGTGTGCCTGGCAGCCTGCCAGACTGGCATTGGTAGTGACCACTATTGGTTCTGAGGCCTTTAACGGAACTCCGCTGGAAAGATTGCGAGTTACTAACCACCAAAGCAGGGACCAGATTATCGGAATTGGCAGATAGATTTTCTGGAACAAGCAGTCACGATCCCACTGAAGAAGAAAGTTACATTGAAATCTCCTTCTGCGCCACCTGACCCACGGGACTATTGAAACTGTGGCTGATAGAACCCCCAGATACTGCATGCATTCCTTCACTATTATAGAAGGCCTAGCTATCACTGCTTTTGTCTGAGACTGGATCTCCAGGAGAAACACCACCCCGATCCGTGTGGAATTGTACTCCTAAATCCTCCAACATTTGGGTCGGATGCATCTGGCTCTTCCGAAATTTGAACAGCCAACTGAAATGAACTAGTGTTTTGCAGGTGAAATTCACATGAAGTAGAAGGAGCTCATTTGACGGACCCAGAAGTAGCATGTCGTCTAGATAATGGAATATTTGCACCCCCCAGAGAGTCGCGACGACAGTAAACAGTAGCTTTGAGAACATTCTCAGAGTCATGTAGAGACCGAATGGGAGACATTAAAATTGAAAATGAGAGCCTTCCACGGAAAACCTGAGAAAGCAATGGTGAGATGCGTCTATGGAAACATGAAGTTACGCATCCGCCAAATCGATGGAAACCATCCAGTCTTCTGAGTCCACAACTGAAATTATCCTTTCCAATGACTCTATTTTGAATGGTGGAACCTTCATGTAAGAATTCAGGACTTTGAGGTCAAAAAATGGTCCGAAACCACCTGAAGCCTCTGGGACCAAAAACAGAGCGGAACATACTCTTTGACCCAATTCCTGCCTTGGAACCAGAAGGATGGCCCTTGCTGCCAACAGCTCCCTTATATATCCTCTCAAACATCTGTAGTAAGCCCAGTTTCTACGAACAAGGTCTGAGGGGGCCTTGTTCTGAACAAGACGATAACGTGATCGAATGACAGCTACAACCCAGGCATCCTATAATTTGTCCGCCCAACCCCCCGAATTGGGCTGGTCTTGCTCCTACTTGAGAAGGTTAAGCGGAGACACCTTCAGAAGGACTTATTTGAAGCCTAAGGCCGCGTACACACGGGCGGACTGTTCGCCCAACTTTGTCCGTCAAACAGTTTCGGCAAACAGTCCGCTCAAAATTAGCATGGACGGACATGGCCACACACGACGGACGAACAGTTTGCTGAAACCGTGCGCGATGACGTGAACGGCACGTACGACGGGACGAAAAATATGACGTCCTATACACTGCATTATAACTTTCGGCGTGAAAATCCTTTCTGAGCATGCGCGGAACTTTGTTTGACGAACAAGCCTACACACGAGCGGACTGTTCGCTGAAACAAGGTTTCAGCGGACAGTTTTTCGGAAATTCCGAAAAACCTTGTCCGTCAAACTGTCCGCTGAAACTGTCCGCTGAAAGCCCACACACGAGCGGACTGTCCGCCCAAACACTGTTCAGCGGACAAAGTTGGGCGAACAGTCCGCCCGTGTGTACGCGGCCTTAGGAGCTTCGTTGGCCCTGGGCTTGGAAGGTTTCTGGAGGATTGAACCGGCTCCCTTCCACTGTCTGAAACTGTCTGTAAGCACTGGCCTCTCTGAATCCTTCTTTGGATCTTTTGTTAAACCGAAAGGGCTGCTGTTGTCTTTTTCTTTTCTGTGGGATTAGGCTAGATCTGCCGCCAGAAACCCGCTGAATTGCTGATTCTAAGTCTTCCCGAAGAGTAGCTTCCTGTCGAATAGAACCAAACATAGACAGTGCTTAGAAATCTTATCGGCCTATGCGGGCTGTGACAAAATGAGTCATTATCTTTGCTGTCATCTTTTGAACCAGCTCTTTGACCTGGTCAACAGCCACTTCAGCCACAAACTTTGCAGTAGTCTTGAAAACTGGAAAAGAGAAGAACTGCCACTTCCCAGACTCATCTGAACATCCATCCACCAGCTCCGCTACCCACAATCTAAGGCTGGATTCACACCCATGCACTCCCAGCGCTCCCTGCATTCCGCAGACCCGCACCACAGAACACGCCCCATAGGAGACCATGGTCTATGAACAGTAGCGCAAATCTGCAAAAAGCACAGGTGCAAATCCAACCCAAGTGCTGCTGCCACAGAAGTGAGCACTACTGCCGGCCTGCAGGCTGCTCCAGCCAAACTATACCTTTTTAGGTCTGCATTTATTCTGCAATCCATAGGATTCCAAAAGGAGACCAAATCCTCCAGCAGAAGCGGAATGTGGCGGGCGAATCTACGTAACGAAGCAGCCACCTTAGGCGTAGTGTCCCAAGCGTTACAGCTTCGATACTCTATTATGCACATTGAGCTTCTTCTCAGGCCCTGCCCACTCATTGTCAAATACTTCCGGAAGGTAATGATTTCTTTAAATACAGGTAGTATCTCTGCTGTTTCTTTGGAGGCGACAATCATCTGCCACTTCATCGCATGCTTAACAGCCTCCACCAAGGGGAACCAGTGCAAAAATCAAACGTATGCGATTTCGAGACCATCTCAGCCTCAGATGGAACCGAATCGCTATCGACTTCAGAGTTAAAACGCACTGAAAACACATGATCTGAATCTGCAGATGCTGAAGATACAGCAGGATGAGCAGGATTCCTTGAAATACTCTTTAACCCTTCCTTGACTGTGTGCTTAATGTAGGATTTAACCTGGTGGGCTTTCAGAACATTATCCTGAGCCGTCTCCTTGAAGCAAGATGCACATACCCGCTTTCCTCTGAGGACCTCAGCTGAGCAGGCCCAACAGGATCCTTCTTCTGCCTATCTGAAGAAGAGGTTCTTCTTCTGTGTCTGCGCCTGGATTTGCACTTTCTAGAGGCTTTCTGATGTCTTGACCTCTCTTGGCTCGGGTCTGAGCGTCTAAAGTGAGGTAAGGGCGTGGAAGATCTGGAATGCTGTGACAACAGGTGTCTATCAAGCTGCATGCGACTCTGTAATTTGTCATGTCTAGTCCCCTTTTTACTCCTTTGAGGCTGGAATGCTGATTAGGAACCTCTTTGCGGGCGTTTAGCTTACACTGGGCCTTCTTCTCTGTAAAATACAGAGGCTGTGCTCTCTTTTTAAAAATAAATAAATAAATAAAAATGAATAAATAAATAAATAAAATAAACTCCTTTCAAATCTTCAGTGCTAGGCAGGCAGGCAAAACTCCCCAGATCTATAAAGGCACAGGATAATAAAAAACACTCTGACAGACAAGTAACACAGCAGTAAGTAATGAAAGTCCTGGAAATCAGGCTTACCAGAGCAGAGTAGCAGATTGATCAGCTGGAGGCTGAGATTAGCCTAGAGGACAGAGCCTTCTGCAAATCAGCAGTGAGCATTCTGGTGTTTGCTAAGCAACCCAAAGAGGAAGCTACCTCTGACCTCACCTGCTCAACTCTGAGCTTCCTGAAAGGAATACATGTGGAGGTGGTGAACTACAAGTCCCAGCAAGCCAAACCACTGCCTGAACACACAAAAACATGGAAGGAGAGAGTGCCAGCACCTGCCTACCGAAGGTATATACAGTCATTTATACTGCCAGTGACCTTTGCCAGTAATACAAAGTCATTTATATTGAACCATACAATCCCAGCACCACGGGAACCCACCTCCTCAGGAGATTTACAGCCTATATGAGGGGGTCTTCTGATCCAAGAGAGGCTGAACCCGAATAGGATGGATGGTGGATGGAAATAAATAAATAAATACAAAATAAAAATAAACTTTAAAAGGCGTTCGGAGAGAGAACGAAAAAAGAGCACTGGTGTGGGCAGATATATATATATATAATTTGTCACATATCTGAGTGTGGATCCCCCTTACATCAGGGTCCCCAGAAAGCCTCCCGTTACATCAGGATCCCCAGAGAGCCTCCCCATACATCAGGGTCCCCAGTAAGGATGAGCTCAGGCGTGTTCGCATGGAACACGTGCAGAGCCCGCCAGGAAGTCGGCGCAGGGCTGTGTTAATCACAGGCAGTGAGACATTGCCCCGATGTGAGGCTGCAGAGATTGGGCAATTTCTCACTGCCTGTGATTAGCGCATCGCTGCGCCGACTTCCTGGCGGGCTCTGCACGTGTTCCATGAAAACACGCCTGAGCTCATCCCTAGTCCCCAGAGAGCCTCCCCCTTAAATTAGAGTCCCCAGAGAGCCTCCCCCTTACATCAGAGTCCCCAGAGAGTTCCCCCATACATCAGGGAGCCCAGAGAGCCTCCCCCTTACATCAGGGTCCCCGGAGAGCCTGCCTTATATCAGAGTTAGAGAGGGGGTGGATGAAAAGGGGTGAAAGAGAGAGAGGGGGTGGCATAAAGGGGGTGAGGGAGGGTGAGCAAGGGGGGTGGATGAGAGATCCCCTAGCCCTGCCTGCAATCCCTACTGTCCCAGCCCCTGTCTGTGTGGGTAGATGTGTGTGATCCACCTATCTCCCACCCGTCCTCGGTGAGCCTGCTTTCTACCTGTTCCAGTCACAGCGATCTGGGAGAGGAGAATGAGTGCAGGCTCTGGGAGGCACTGGGGATGCTGCTCAGGGTAGTGGTGTGGCCGTATCTTCTCTCTCTCCCTCTTGGGCTCTTCTGTGCTGCCCAGGCCTGTTTGATGCCACTGCACTGCACCCCACACTCCCACCTGGACCAGCGGCGGGATGCTTAAGTCCAAGAGTCCCAGGACCATGAATCTTTAGGCCCCACGAGCAGTAGCGTGGAGGAGGAGGAAGTGGAATTCCTTCCGCTTTGAATGCTGGGCAGGAAGGGAGTTGCAGTCGTGACGTCACTGGATGCTAGACACTAGGCGACTCTAGCAACCAGTGACCAAGTGTAGAGTCAGATGGAGGCCAGTGCTACCATGGCTCAGTCCGCCCCTGCATTCTGGACCAGGACTATAGCCCCAATTGCCACCCCCTAGCGACGCCAGTGCCTTTCCCTGACTTCCTCCCATAGAGCCTTGGCAAGGATGACATCATCTTTCTTCTAGCCAGATTTATGAGAATGTTGTATACCCCAACTCTCATGGGAAGATGATGCTGCACTGCATTGCAACATCTTCTCATGGGGTTTGGGCTTCTGAAAATTTCCAGGGATCTTGTCAACAGGAAACCATCACTTTCAAATTTAATTTCTATTAATACCTGTGCGCTACTTCACAATGCTAGAGATTTACCCAATCCCCGATTCACCTGCAAAATACCTGAAGTGAAACTCTATTTTGTGAATTAAATCAACTGCATTTATTCCATGGACTCTAGCCAACTGTTCAATCCTCCTTAAAGTCTGGAGTCCTCGGTATTGATAATGCCTTATGGACTACTACAGACCATACGCAATGCCACATATCACATAACAAAAGCTGGAAGTCATGCCCTATAAATGTCTGTTTAATGTATTAGTACTCGATTTAAAATACCAGTCCCGGCTTCTATTATATGATGATGATGTTGATATTTGATTTTGTGTATGGTCTGTAGTAATCCATAAGGCATGGTTTACTTTGTGATAATGAAGTAAGCAATTCTATTGAACCTACTGAATTCTTTCACATACATCCAGTGCCGGTGCCAGGATTCTTGTGTACATAGGCGCCCATCCTTCCACCACCCCGACCCCAGACAGCAGCTCTACCTGCCATTTCACTCAAAAAGGAACAATGCAGGTATGATGGCTTTCTCCCAAAAGGGGCCTTTCACCACTCCGTCCAGTCCAGTACCAACCACAGGAAACCCTGTATATGCAAAGAATAAAGCATGCTATAGCGCATTACCAGGACATTTCCCATGATGCTCCACTACACTGCAGAGTGCCAGAGCATCATGGGAAATGTAGTTCCAAAACATCTGGGGTGCCAAGGTTCGCCATAACTGCTATAGTGCATTACCAAGCCAAGTAAACAATTTCTCTCTTTATCCTAGTAAAGTTTTCTGTTAGTACATTACTTTAACCACTTTCAGACCGGACCAATTTGCTGGTCAAAGACCAGACCACTTTTTGCGATTCGGCACTGCGTCGCTTTAACTGACAATTGCGCGGTCGTGCGACGTGGCTCCCAAACAAAATTAACGTCCTTTTTTTCCCACAAATAGAGCTTTCTTTTGGTGGTATTTGATCACCCCTGCGGTTTTTATTTTTTGCGCTATAAACAAAAATAGAGCGATAATTTTGAAAAAAACGCATTATTTTTTACTTTTTGTAATAATAAATATCCCCCAAAAATATATAAAAAAAACATTTTTTTCCCTCAGTTTAGGCCGATACGTATTCTTCTAAATATTTTTGGTAAAAAAAATCGCAATAAGCGATTATTGATTGGTTTGCGCAAAAGTTATAGCGTTTACAAAATAGGGATAGTTTTATAGCATTTTTATTAATAATTTTTTATTATTTTTTTTTTACTAGTAATGGCGGCGATCTGCGATTTTTATTGTGACTGCGACATTGTGGGGGACCCATCGGACATTTTTGACACATTTTTGGGACCATTGTCATTTATACAGTAATCACTGCTATATAAATGCAGTGATTCCTGTGTAAATGACACTGGCAGTGAAAGGGTTAACCAGTGGGTGGCAGTGTAGGGGTTAAGTGTTCCTAGGGGTGTGTTACTAACTGTGGGGGGGTTGGGCTTTCATTTAGTGTACACTGATCTCTGCTCCAATCACATGGAGCAGAGATCAGCGTCACTAGTTGCTAGGCAGAATGGAAAAATGTTGTTTATACAGCATTTCCTCCATTCGGCCGCTCCGTGAGACGATCGCGGGGATGCCCGCGGCGATCGAGTCCGCGGGTCCCGCAACCGGACTCACGGGGGTCCCGACCAGCGCGGGAGCGCGCCGCTGGCGGCGCGCTCCCGATGGCACGGCGGCAACGAATATTGGACGTACATGTACGCCAATATGCCTGCCCGTGCCATTCTGTCGACGTACATCGTCGTGCGCTGGTCGGGAAGTGGTTAAAGCAACAAAGGTTCGCCATCACTGCACTATAGCATGCTTTATTCTTTGCATATACAGGGTTTCCTGTGTTTGGTACTCGACTGGATGGAGTGGTGAAAGGCCACTTTTGGGAGAAAGCCATCATACCTGCATTGTTGCCTTTTGAGTGAAGTAGTTGCAAAAATAAGGCAGATGACAAGCACATATGACCACACATGACCTCATTGATTTATAAAGTAAAATTTTTTGGTAAGCAGATGGTATGTGCTTTGTTTTGGTCCAGTTACACTGAAGTAAGCTATTTAGGTTTACACACATATATATAGTAATAATATTTCAACCAAAGTCATAAACAGCACTACTATATTAACAGCGCTAATAATAAAGCTAATAATCCACAAATATATATAATAAAACCTTATAAATACAAGTTTTAAAAAGGAGACAAAAAGTCCATAAAGTCCCCAAGCCGGTAAGTCATAAAGTGGGAAAAGTGCTCAACAGAGTCCCCAGATGAAAAGAAAGAATCCTGTCAGCAGGTTCACCACACAGCAAACATGTAGAAGAAACCTTGTGCTCTGTGTCTCCCCCCTTGGTTGTGCACTTACCCCCTCAAGGGTTAATATCAAGCGCTTCCCAAATCACCACTTGTTTTACTTCATATAGGTTATCCAATAGTAGAACCAAATACCCATTAAAGTATTCATCAGCTGGAGGCTCATTTACACTCAGATTTCATTAGAAATGTCATGCAGAAAACACAAACAAAAAACGATCCATAGTGTAACCTGTTTAATTAATAAATAGCACTCCAGACACAATAAAATACTGCTTACACTGTAGACACTTTGACTCTTTGTATATAGTATCAAACATATGTGTCCAGCACCACTAAGTCATGTCTCACCGCTCCCGATCAAATTGTTTCAACAGGCAGTAGCGGCGAGTACTGGGAAGACCAGCGTTTGAATACAGACACAGGACAGCTGCACAGTCACGCCCATACGCTTTTCGTCATCACGTTTTTGTCGGCGGCGACAATTTGACCGCAGGTCAGCCTGTATTTGTAGGAGGAGTCAGGCTGCATAAAGTCTGCCCTCCTTTGCCTCCTCCCCTTGTGGTCGTAGGCTCTCATGTCCCACCCACCCATTCCCTTTTCTTTTCATTTAATTTCATTTGATACTTAGGTATGCCCCCTTTTAGGCATACTGACCACGTGACCCCGGCACACTTGTATGTTCTTCTATGTTCTCTGTAGCTCTTTGTTCCTTGCCTACACTATCCACAGATTGACTCAGAGTACAAATATTAATTATTCTCTTTATTTATCACATTGCACTTTAGGTACTTTTACATGAGAAGTCCAATTGGATCCGCCTGTCTGTATTTCAGGTGGACCCACTATTCTCTCAGAGCAGCGGATGTAATCTCCAATCCAATCCGGTCTACTAACCCCCCCCCCCCCCGTGCGTCTTCTGTTCTGTCCCCATCTCCCATGCTCTGTCTCTGCGCAGCTCCTCTAACTGCCCCCCCATGTCCCCTTCTCTCTTTTCCCCTTGCTCTGTTTCTCCTTCTCTGTCCTCTTTTCCCCATGCACTCACCCTACAGAGGGTCCCCATGTACATGCAGCAGGCAGTATAATAATCAATACACACAGTCACACATAAAAAGGCAGATAATCCATGCCCTCCTACCTTCCACAGAGGATCTTCACATGTGTCATTCTAGTTCCTGTGACTGCTGGCCCCACCCCCTTCTCTCACTTAGCTCCTCCCTCTTGTCTCCCGGGCTCAATCTCATCAGAATCACCTCCAGTTCAGCGGCAATTGTCCCTGTGCTGGACTGGAGGTGGGAGTGGATTGTTCATAGAGGGGCTGGAGAACGAACAGCCAGCATCCCCTACAACTGACTGGGAGAGGAGGAGGAGAGGCCGAGAGAGCAGATGGTAATGTGTGGAGGCAGCTCTGATGTCACAGTGCCTGGAACTGTGCTGCCCTGAGTGAGGAAAACATGCGAGGGGGGGTGGCGCAAACATCAGAATTTCTTGAAAGAAGCCTTGTCTTTACCATCCACCCTCTCCTGGTGACCTCAGGCAGCCGCCTGGTTTGCCTTATGCTGGTACCGGCCTTGCAAATAGCTCCCAACTGTCTCTGATTTTGAGGGGCTGTCCCTGATTCAGAGCAATGTCCCTCTGTCCCTCTTCCCCCTCATTTGTCCCTCATTTTGGTCTGATCTATATAGTTGTATATAAAATGCACTTTTTTCTTTCTAAATTGCTGCATTTGTACATTTTAAAAGCCAATATAAAGAAATAGTAGTGGTACAAAAATCCTTGTGGATTTCATTAACCTTTTTTTTGTTAATCCTCCTTTAAGGGGGTGTGGCAGGGGGCGTGTCCTATGCCTACATACTTTTGTTAGTAGGTGTCCCTCATACCCATCTCAAAATGTTGGGAGGTATGCCTGCATACATCCTAAACTAAAGATTTCCCTTTACTATTTTCACATACTAAGTGCAGTGTTGTAATAATAAACATTGCAGTTGTAGCATCCCTTTAAAGGTGAATATTTATGTCCAATGATGCTTAATGTGATTGTAGCCGTATTAGTGCAATTGTGACAGAGAAAATTGAGTACTGTCCGTATAAAAAAAGTATCACGGACAGTACTCAATTCTTTCTGTCCAATCATGCAAATGCCAGTGTTGTAGGAGATGACACATTCCATGAAACAATCTTCTTGTAATGCGGCCTCAAGCTCTGTGCAGGCTTGTAAGGGAGGCAGGGGAGCTAGATTTAAGTTTCAGAGAAATCCATTCTATAAATGGAATGCTATGATTACAAGGAAGATCATTTAGGTGCAGTTTTTTAAAATATTGACTGGGTACAGATTAAAATGGAAAGGTGACTCTTATTAACACTGAATTTTAAAACAGGTTATGTAGATGTTATGTATACACTACACATAAAATTGTAATGCCACAGAAATGTTCTTTTAATAGGCATTATGCAATAGACATGTTTGCAGTGTATAGAACATAAATTGCAAAATGACTCATTTACAGCTAAAATATATTATTTGGTTTACAAACAAAACTTTGGATATCAGTAATTTACTAAGCAACCATAATAAATGTTAAGAGAAGCTCATACATACAAAGTTCTAATATATATGCAAACAAGACCTTTTATGATAGGAATATTTACTTCTGAGAAATAACAGCGCTATGCAGAGACCTGTAGGTCAGAAGTAAATGTCAGATCGCAAGCAAAAATAGTTATTTAAAACCCCATGCACCAAATCATCAGCAAAATAAGTCACACCAATTTAAACCGATGCTAAACCTCCGATATTCAGAAACAAAGTCTACTAATTATACTAATTAGAGAAAAGATAAACAGTACTTCTATATACCGATGGCAATAATAAAGTCTTGCACTGTGTTAGCCAAATGTTTGTTATGCCACGTACACACGTAGCGGACTTCCCGCAGGACTGTCCGCCGGACTTTCCGAACGAGCTACTTTCCCACACACGGCACTTTTTCAGCGAACTAATACAGCATTCTAAGTCCGCCGGACTATCCGCCGTACTTTTGAAATGAACGGACTCGCCCACACACGCAGAGGAAAGTCCGCTCATTTTGAGCGCGTCTCCAGGTAGCCGGGGCCAGCGAAGGAGGCGTTGCTGGCCCCGCCACCTGGTATGGACTTAAAGGGGAACCCCAACGCCGAAAAAAATCGCGTGGGGGTCCCCCCCAGGTCCACATCAGACCCTTGTCCGAGCACGCTATCCGGCCAGCCAGGAAAGGGGAGACGAGTGAGCGCCTCCCCTCCTGAGCCGTACCAGGCCACGTGCCCTCAACATGGGGGGGTGCCTTGGGGAAGGGGGGCCCCGCGGCCCCCCCACCCCAAAGCACCTTGTCCCCATGTTGATGAGGACTAGGGCTTCTTCCCGACAACCCTGGCTGTTGGTTGTCAGGGTCTGTGGGCGGGGGGCTTATCAGAATATGGGAGCCCCCTTTAATAAGGGGGCCCCCAGATACCAGCCCCCCACCCTATGTGAATGAGTATGGGGTACAATGTACCCCTACCCATTCACCTGTGGAAAAAAGTAAAAAAAAAACACAACACACAAGAGTTAAAATAGTTTATTGCACAGCTCCCGTGGTCTTCTCACGATCATACAATCCGGTGGAAAAGTCCGGCAAACTCAAGTCCGCCGGACAATCCGCCCGTGTGTAGCCTCCGGCGGACTTTTTTTACTCGAAAGTACGGCGGACTTAGAAAGTAGTTTTGCACTCAAATCTTACCGCCGGACTCGCATTTCGGCGGACAATCCGGCCGTGTGTGCGCCAGTCCACCGCACTTTTGAAATGAACGGACTTTTCCCGCCCGGAGAAAAGTGCGCTCATTTTGAGCACGTCTCCAGGTAGCCGGGGGCCAGCGAAGGAGGCGTCGCTGGTTCCGCCACCTGGTATGGACTTAAAGGGGAACCCCAACGCCGAAAAAAAACTGCGTTTAATAAGGGGGCCCCCGGATACCGGCCCCCCACCCTATGTGAATGAGTATGGGGTACAATGTACCCCTACCCATTCACCTGTGGAAAAAAGTAAAAAAAAACACAACACACAAGGGTTAAAATAGTTTTTTGCACAGCTCCGGGGGTCTTCTCGCCGGACTCCTCCGCTATCTTCTGCTAGCTCTTTTGCTAGCAGAGGAGCCCGGCTTTCTTCTTCGCCGCCGCCCTCTTCTTCCGACTTCTGGGGTCTTGTCCCCTTCTTCGGGGGTCTTGTCCCCCTCTTCGGTTCTTCTTGCCGGGCCACCGCGCCTTCTTCTAGCTCTTTTACAGGTGGTGGCCCGGTCTTCTGTCGCCGCTGTCGCCGTCTTCTGTTCTTCTCTTCTTCTCTTCAGATGTTGCCCTGTCGCTCTCTCTGCTCACAATGATGGGGACAAGGCGCGCAGCGACTTATATAGGGACATCACCGGATGATGTCCCCGCCCAGTATGATGTCACAGTCCCAGAGGATGCTGGGACTGTGACATCATACTGGGCGGGGGCATCATCCGGTGATGTCCCTATATGTCGCCGCGCGCCTTGTCCCTGTCATTGTGAGCAGAGAGAGCGACGAGGCAACATCTGAAGAGAAGAAGAGAAGAGAAGAACAGAAGACGGCGACAGCGGCGAAGACCGGGCCACCGCCTGTAAAAGAGCTAGAAGAAGGCGCGGTGGCCCGGGAAGAAGAAGCGAAGAGGGGGACAAGACCCCCAAAGAAGGGGACAAGACCCTTGAAGTCGGAAGAAGAGGGTGGCGGCGAAGAAGAAAGCCAGGGGTCCTCTGCTAGCAAAAGAGCTAGCAGAAGATAGCGGAGGAGTCCGGCGAGAAGACCCCCGGAGCTGTGCAATAAACTATTTTAACCCTTGTGTGTTGTGTTTTTTTTTACTTTTTTCCACAGGTGAATGGGTAGGGGTACATTGTACCCCATACTCATTCACATAGGGTGGGGGGCCAGTATCCGAGGGCCCCCTTATTAAACGCTGATTTTTTTCAGCGTTAGGGTTCCCCTTTAAGTCCATACCAGGTGGCGTGGCCAGCGACACCTCCTTCGCTGGCCCCCGGCTACCTGGAGACGTGCTCAAAATGAGCGGACTTTTCTCCGGGCGGGAAAAGTCAGTTCATTTCAAAAGTACGGCGGACTGGCGCACACACGGCCGGATTGTCCGCCGAAATGCGAGTCCGGCGGTAGGATTTGAGTGCAAAACTACTTTCTAAGTCCGCCGTACTTTCAAGTAAAAAAAGTCCGCCGGAGGCTACACAAGGGCGGATTGTCTGGCGGACTTGAGTTTGCCAGACTTTTCCACCGGATTGTTTGATCGTGTGTACGCGGCATTAGTTTAAGTGATACTTTTATTGGATAACTAATAAGTTATTAAAGATGCACACTTTTAGGACCACTTTGACCCCTTCCTCAGGCTTTACATAAAGTAAAAGTTTGTAACCAAGAGTACAATAAGGATTAGCCAATACATGGTATTACATAAGCTAACAGCTTTCTGTACATACAAATGGCAACATATTGTATTGCATGCTTTTTGAAATTCTTAGTTTGCATGCATACACATATCTGTCTTTCCTAATCATCTGGATTAACCTTCTGTTCAATTTGGGGTCCACTTTCCTCGAATGGTAGGGTTGTCAACTGGCCAATTGGGCACAAGTGCTTAAGGCCTATATAACTTTGTGTAGAACTCATTGTGAGCCTGCTCATCTTGAGTCTGCTGGAACTCTGTCTAAGTGGAACTGGTCAAAGTGGTGAGTTAAAAACCCAACTTTAAAACGGGAGTTTAAAACAGGAGTTATATCACCTGTGTAGTGTGGGTGTGTGGATCGTTAGTACTTGTGTATTGTGAGTGAGTGGTCTGCAAGTGCACGTAGGTCTGCTAGTGGTCTGCAAGTGCACGTAGGTCTGAGAGTGGTGCACGTAGGTCTGAGAGTGTGTGGATCGTTAGTACTTGTGTATTGTGAGTGAGTGGTCTGCGAGTGCACGTAGGTCTGCTAGTGGTCTGCGAGTGCACGTAGGTCTGAGAGTGGTCTGCGAGTGCACGTAGGTTTGCAAATGCACGTAGGTCTGCGAGTGGTCTGCGAGTGCACATAGGTCTGTGAGTACACATAGGTCTGCGAGTGCACGTAGGTTTGCGAGTGCATTTAGGTCTGCGAGTGGTCTGCGAGTGCACGTAGGTCTGCGAGTGCACTGGAAGTGGTCTGCGAGTGCTCGTAGGTCTGCGAGTGCACTGCGTCTTGAGTATTAGTGTTAGGAAGCTAGTTGTTAGGTAATTTGAACAGGGTATAAACCCCAATCCTCATTAAATTAATAGGTATGATGCCCGGTGGGTGTGGGGAGGCGACTTGTTGTACATCTTGCGGCATGTATGCATTCCTTGACCATCCGATCAAGGGTGAATACTGCTGTGCAAAATGTAAGCGCATTGTTTCCCTGGAAACCTAGGTTTTGAATCTGGGGAAGCAACTGTCAGCAATGAGAAGTCCCTCCATACTAAAGGAGAGCCAGGAACATACACAGCAGGTACTGGCCCCTGCCAGCACAGAGGCGGGTGGAGACAAAGAGGTGCAGGCACTAGCAAAGAGTAGATTGGTGACAGTCAGGAAGGGTAGAAGGGGAAGTGCCAGGGAGGCTGACACTGGGCTGGAACGTCCCAATAAGTACGCTCCATTGAGTGACGTTGGTGAAAGCTGAGGGACTCTCCTAGCTGCTGGGGTAAGAACTCCTCCAGTGAGAGTGGAGGGAAGTGAAGGGAAAGGAAAGACAGATCCTGGAGGTAGGGGACTCAATTCTTAGAAGGACATAGAGGCCAATCTGTAACAAAGACCTGAAGCGCCGAACAGTATGTTGTCTACCGGGCGCTCGGGTTCGGCACATCACGGATCTGTAGACAGATTACTGGGAGGGGCTGGGGAAGACCCAGCTGTCATGGTGCACGTTGGCACCAATGACAAAGTCAAAGGCAGATGGAGTGTCCTAAAGAGCGATTTTAGGGACTTAGGAGCTAAATTGAGGAAAAGGACCTCCAAGGTCGAATTCTCAGGAATACTACCGCTACACATCGAGCCACATCAGAAAGGCAGAGGGAGATTAGGGAAGTAAACTAGTAGCTGAAGAGCTGGTGTAGTAAGGAGGCGTTTGGGTTCCTGGAGGACTGGGACAACTTCTAAGTCGATAACCGGTACTATAGAAGGGACAGACTGCACCTACATGAGGAAGGTGCAGATCAGCTGGGAATGAAGATGGCTGAAAAGTTAGAGGGGTTTTTAAACTAGGTGATTGGGGGGGGGGGTCCAGAGGTAGAGATAGTCAGCATGGAACATAGTCCAGAGGGTAGTATTGGGGGCATTAGTGGTAGGTTGACCAAAGCACATAAACCCAAGGTAAGTATAGTAGCAAGTCCTAGTTGCAATATCAAAACACCCAATAAAATGATAATATGCAACCAGTCTAAACTACGTGGCAGGTTCAGCAATGCCAGGAGGCTGGCGGACAAGTTGAGTGAACTAGAGATACTATTGTACAAGGAGGATTTGTATTTTGTGGGAATTTCAGAGACCTGGTTCAACAGCTCTCATGATTGGCTGGCAAATATTCAAGGGTATACCCTTTATCGCAAGGATAGAGAGGGTAAAAAAGGGTGAGGGGTATGCCTATATATCAAGAATAAAGTGAATTTGAGAGAAGACATCACTAAGGGAGCTAGGGAGGAGGTGGAATCCTTATGGGTAGACCTCCAAAGGGATGAAGCTAAGGGCAAAATAATACTGGGAGTATGCTATAGACCCCCTAACCTGAGAGAAGTAGGGGATGCAGATCTCCTATCACAATTTGGATTAGCAGCAAGGATGGGAAGTGTTATTATAATGGGGGATTTTAATTATCCAGACATAGACTGGGCGGAGGGAACCGCACATTCATCTAAGGCTCGCCAGTTCCTAAAATACATCCCTGGGAATTACAGACCAGTAATCCTAACATCAATAGTATGTAAACTCTTGGAGGGGATGATAAGGGACTATATACAAGATTTTAG
This sequence comes from Lithobates pipiens, assembly GCF_037356315.1. Classification (NCBI taxonomy): domain Eukaryota; kingdom Metazoa; phylum Chordata; class Amphibia; order Anura; family Ranidae; genus Lithobates; species Lithobates pipiens. The sequence goes on along the minus strand of NW_027507696.1, from coordinate 27,376,051 downwards.
TAATGAGAACGGTATCATTAGTAGTAATCAGCATGGATTCATGAAGAATCGTTCTTGCCAAACCAATCTACTAATCTTCTATGAGGAGGTGAGTTGCCAGCTAGATAAAGGAAGGCCCGTAGACATAGTGTATCTGGATTTTGCAAAAGCATTTGACAGTTCCCCATAAACGTTTACTATACAAAATAAGGTCCGTTGGCATGGACCATAGGGTGAGTACATGGATTGAAAACTGGCTACAAGGACGAGTTCAGAGGGTGGTGAAAAATGGGGAGTACTTGGAAAGGTCAGGGGTGGGTAGTGGGGTCCCCAAGGACTGGGACCAATCCTATTTTCTGGGACCAATCCTATTTAATTTGTTCATAAACGACCTGGAGGATGGGGTAAACAGTACTTGTGGATGATACTAAGCTAAGCAGGGCAATAACTTCTCCGCAGGATGTGGAAACCTTGCAAAAAGATCTGAACAAATTAATGGGGTGGGCAACTACATGGCAAATGAGGCTCAATGTAGAAAAATGTAAAATAATGCATTTGGGTGGCAAAAATATGAATGCAAGCTATACGCTGGGGGGAGAACCTCTGGGGAAATCTAGGATGGAAAAGGACCTGGCGGTCCTAGTAGATGATAGGCTCAGTAATTGCATAGAATGCCAAGCTGCTGCTAACAAAGCAAACAGAATATTCTACAAGACTCTGGTCCGGCTGCACCTGGAGTATGCTGTCCAGTTCTGAGCACCAGTCCTCAGGAAGGATGTACTGGAAATGGAGCGAATACAAAGAAGGGCAACAAAGCTAATAAAGGGTCTGGAGGATATTAGTTATGAGGAAAGGTTGCGAGCACTGAACTTATTCTCTCTGGAGAAGAGACGCTTGAGAGGGGATATGATTTCAATATACAAATACCATACTGGTGACCCCCCAATAGGGGTAAAACTTTTTCGCAAAAGGGTGTTTAAGAAGACTCGTGGCCAATCATTAAAATTAGAAGAAAAGAGGTTTAACCTTAAACTACTTGGAGGGTTCTTTACTGTAAGAGCGGTAAGGATGTGGAATTCCCTTCCACAGGCAGTGGCCTCAGTGGGGGGGGGGGGGCATTGATAGTTTCAAGAAACTATTAGATAACCACCTGAACGACCGCAACATACAGGGATATGAAATGTAATACTGACATATAATAACACACATAGGTTGGATTCAATGGACTTTTTTCAACCTCACCTACTATGTAACTATGTTATGTTCGTCAAGCTTAGAAAAAGTAAAATTGTATTCACTTCAGTCATCAAATCATGTGCTAGCAAAAATCTACTGTTTTTTATTTCCTTAATACGCCAGGTAAAATAAATATTAATATATTTTTCTAGGTAAATATATTTCTAAAGGTGTTATTGACATGAAATTGTCACCACATGTCAGTTACTACCTATGCAATTCATACATACAAAGAAACCAAAACAAATAAGTTCAGAAAATAACCGCTTCGCGCCTACCCTATAGCCAAAAGACGGCTACAGAGCGGACGCTATCTGCCGGGAGCCTGTCCCTGGACGTCCTCCTGTTTACTTCCCTAATGCGCAGAGACAGTGTGTGAGGAGGGAGAGATGAACGGCTGCAGCTGCAGAAACTTACAGTGAGTGTACACACACACACTCACACAGTAAAACACACACACACACAGTAAAACACACACAGTGAAACACACACACACATGCCCACCTGTCCCCGGTGCCACCTATCAGTGCCATCTGTCCCCTGTGCCACCTATCAGTGCCATCTGTCCCCAGTGCGACCTGTCCCCAATGCCACCTATCAGTGCCATCTGTCCCCAGTGCCACCTGTCAGTGCCATGTGTCCCCAGTGCCACCTATCAATGCCACCTGTCCCCAGTGCCACCTAACAGTGTCATCTGTTCCCAGTACCACTTGTCCCCAGTGCCACCTATCCGTGCCACCTGTCCCCAGTGCCACGTGCCATGTGTCCCAAGTGCCACCTGTCCCTAGTGCCATGTATCCCACCTGTCAGTGTCACATGTCATCAGTGCCACGTATCAGTGCCACCTGTCAGTGTCACGTGTCATCAGTGCCACGTATTAGTGCCATCTGTCATCAGTGTCAGGTGTCATCAGTGCCACGTATTAGTGCCATCTGTCATCAGTGCCATGTATTAGTGCCATCTGTCATCAGTGCCACATCAGTGTCACGTGTCATCAGTGCCACATATTAGTTCCATCTGTCATCGGTGTCAAGTGTCATCATTGTCACGTATTAGTGCCATCTGTCGTCAGTGTGACATTAGTGTCACATGCCATCAGTGCCACGTCAGTGTCATGTGTCATTGTCCTGGTGCTCCAGGGCCTTCAAAAGTGTAATAGGTAGTCAACAATTTAGATGTGTAATTTATGCTCCTAGAACACGTAATGGCGCTCCCTGCATGTTGGGCGTCTCTAAGTGGCCAGGCTGTGAAAAAGTCCAACACATGTGGTATCGTAATACTCAGGAGGAGTAGCAGAATTTAATTTGGGGTGTCATTTGTGGTATAGACATGCCATGTGAGAGAAATAACCTATTACAATGACAATTTTGTGAGAAAAAAAAAAGAATTGTGGGAAAAAATGACAACACCAAAAACCTCACTATGCCTCTTACTAAATACCTTGGAATGTAGGGGGTCATTTGGGGGGTATTTGTACTTTCCTGGCTTGTTTGGGTCGCAAGAAATGAGATAGACCACCAGTACATCAGATGTGATCAATTTTGTATGATTCACACCACAGTTTGTAGACTCTCAAAAGCCCCGTACACACGAGCGGACTTTTCAACATCCAAAGTCCGACGGACTGAGTCCGTCAGACTATTCGATCGTGTGTGGGCTGCAACGGACTTTTGACTCGCCAAAGTTCGAAGGACTTTAGAATATAGAACATGCTTCAAATTTTTCCGAAGGAACTCCGCCGGACCCGGTCCCTTCGAAAAATTCGCTCGTGTGTATGCTATTCCGACGGACTAAAACCGACGCTAGGGCAGCTATTGGCTACTGGCTATGAACTTCCTTATTCGAATCCAGTCGTACGTCATCACGTTCGAATCCGTCGGAGTTTAGTGTGATTGTGTGTGGCCAAGTCCGCTCAGCCGAAAAGTCCGTCAGAACTCCGTCGGAACTCCGGCAGAACTCCGACGGAACTCCTTCGGAAGTCTGTCGGACATAAGTCCTCTCGTGTGTACGGGGCTTAACTTTCACCAAGACCAAATAATATCCACTAATTTGGGTTATTTTTACCAAAGATATGTAGCAGTATAAATTATGGCCAAAATTTATGAAGACAAATTTATAATTTGCATAATTTTATCCCAGAAACAAAGAAAAATGCATTTAAAAAAAAAAATTGGTCTTTTTTAATTTTAGCGCAAAAAATAAAAAACCCTGAGGTGATCAACTACCACCAAAAGAAAGCTCTATTTGTGGGGAAAAAAAGGACAAAAAATTAATTTGGGTACAGTGCTGCATGACTGAGTAATTGTCATTCCAAGTGTGAGAGCACCGAAAGCTGACAATTGGTCTGGGCAGGAGGGGTGTTTAACCACTTAAGGACCGCCGCATGGCAATGTACGTCGGTGCAATGGCACCGACAGGCACAAGCACGTACATGTACGTGCTCGCCTTCCAGCGGGTGGGAGGTCCTATCGGACCCCCTCCCGCTGGATGCGGCAGTCCGTTTCGCTGCAGGAGCGATCCGAGATGAGGGTATGGCCGTTGGTTTCTGGCCATCCCCTCTCGATCGCTCCTGGCCAATGAGAAGCTTCCCCCGCTGTGTATAGTAAACACAGGCAGGGAGGAAGTGATGTCATTCTCCTCGGGGCGGTCTTTTTGACCGGACTACGAGGAGAACAGTAAGTGTGCACCAACACTACACTGACATGTAGGCACACACAGGCACACAAACCCCCCCGATCCCCCCCACCCCCCCCCCCCCCCAGTCACAGTGTCACTGATTGCAGTGATCATTTATTTACTGATCACTGCATTTAGTGTCAGTTGTGACAGTAAAAACTGTCAGGGCAGTTAGTGTTAGGTCCAGGGTAGCCCCCTACCCCCCCATAAAGGTTTAACCCCCGATTGCCCCTAGAGTTAACCCTTTCACCCCCTTTTGCCAGTGTCACTAAGCAATCGTTTTTCTGATCGCTGCATTAGTGTCACTGGTGCCGTTAAGTAGCTAGTTATTTTTTTAGGTTCACTGCCAGGTTTTTATAGTGCTAGGTACCCCGATATACTACCCAATAATGGTTTTAACCCCCTGATTGCCCCTAGTTAACAATTTCACCCCCTTTTGCCAGTGTCACTAAGCGATCATTTTTCTGATTGCTGCATTAGTGTCACTAGTGTCGCTAGGTAGCTAGTTATTTTTTTAGGTTCACCGCCAGGTTTTTATAGCGCTAGGTACCCCCATATACTACCCAATAATGGTTTTAACCCCCTGATTGCCCCTAGTTAACCCTTTCACCCTCTTTTGCCATTGTCACTAAGCGATCATTTTTCTGATCGCTGCATTAGTGTCGCTAGTGTCGCTAGGTAGCTAGTTATTTTTTTAGGTTCACCGCCAGGTTTTTAAAGCGCTAGGTACCCCCATATACTACCCAATAATGGTTTTAACCCCCTGATTACGCCTAGTTAACCCTTTTACCAGCGATCACCGTATAAGTGTCACTGGTGACGCTGGTTAGCCAGTTAGTTATTTAGGTTCCCCGTCAGGTTTTTATATAGCGTCAGGGACCCCCATATACTACCTAATAAAAATTTGAACCCCCTGATTGCCCCTAGTTAACCCTTTCACCAGTGATTACTGTATAAGTGTTACGGGTGACTCTGGTTAGTTAGTTTGCTTTTTATAGCATCAGGGCACCCCCCATTTATTACCCAATAAATGTTTAACCCCCTGATCACCCGGCGGGTGATATCAATTAGGTTTTAGGGTCAGGGTCTGCGTCGCCCCAGGCAGCGCTAGGTTAGTGCCAGTACCGCTAACACCCACGCACAAAGCATACACCTCCCGTAGTGGTATAGAATCTGAACAGATCAATATCTGATCTGATCAGATCTATACTATTGTCCCCAGCAGTTTAGGGTTCCAAAAAAACATATTGTTAGCGGGATAAGCCCAGATACCTGCTAGCACCTGCGTTTTGCCCCTCTGCCCAGCCCACCCAAGTGCAGTATCGATCGATCACTGTCACTTAAAAAACACTAAACACATAACTGCAGCGTTCGCAGAGTCAGGCCTGATTCCCTGCGATCGCTAACAGTTTTTTTTGGTAGCGTTTTATATTTAAATTCGGAAGGCGGTGCTTGGTTTTCGGGGTCCCGTATGTGGCTAGGCTCCCAAAAAGTCCCCCATATGTGATATCCCCATACTCGGGAGAAGCAGTAGAATTTATTTTGGGGTGTAATTTCACTTATGCCCATAGTACGTGTGAGCAATATATCATTTAGTGACAACTCTGTCCAAAAAAAAAAAAAAATTGTAATATTCCTGCAACTTGTGGCAAAATATAAAATATTTCATGGACTCAACATGCCTCTCAATAAATAGCTTGGGGTGTCTACTTTCCAAAATGGGGTTATATGGGGGGGTTTGTGCTATTTTGGCATTTTATGGCCTTCGAAACTGTGATAGGTAGTGAGGAGTGAAATCAAAAATTTGCACCCTTAGAAATCCTGAAGGCAGTGATTGGTTTTCGGGGTGCCGTACGCGGCTAGACTCCCAAAAAGTCCCACATATGTGGTATCCTCGTACTCAGGAGAAGCAGCAGAATATATTTTGGGGTGCAATTCCACATATAACTATGGCATGTGTGAGCAATATATCATTTAGTGGCAACTTTTTGTAAACTTTTTTTTGTGTGTCATTATTTAATCACTTGGGACAAAAAAAAATATTCAATGGGTTGAACATGCCCCTCAGCAATTTCCTTGGGGTGTCTACTTTCCAAAATGGGGTCATTTGGGGGGGTTTTGTGTTATTTTGGCATTTTATGCCCTTCGAAACTGTGATAGGTAGTGAGGAGTGAAATCAAAAATTTGTACCCTTAGAAATCCTGAAGGCAGTGATTGGTTTTCAGGGTGCCGTACGCGGCTAGACTCCCAAAAAGTCCCACATATGTGGTATCCCCGTACTCAGGAGAAGCAGCAGAATATATTTTGGGGTGCAATTTCACATATAACTATGGCATGTGTGAGCAATATATCATTTAGTGACAACTTTTTGTAAACTTTTTTTTTTTGTCATTATTCAATCACTTGGGACAAAAAAAATATTCAATGGGCTCAACATGCCCCTCAGCAATTTCCTTGGGGTGTCTACTTTCCAAAATGGGGTCATTTGGGGGGGTTTGTACTACCCTGCCATTTTAGCACCTCAAGAAATGAGAAAGGCAGTCATAAATTAAAAGCTGTGTAAATTCCAGAAAATGTACTCTAGTTTGTAGACGCTATAACTTTTGCGCAAACCAATAAATATACGCTTATTGACATTTTTTTTACTAAAGACATGTGGCTGAATAAATTTTGCCCTAAATGTATGACTGAAATTGAGTTTATTCAATTTTTCTTATAACAAAAAGTAGAAAAATGGAAAATTCCTATCAAAATACTTACCGTAATTTTCCTTTCCTGATGGACTCCATGGCAGCAACGTGTGGGTTAAGTCCCGCCTCCACTACCCATAGGACACTACTCCCATAAATCTTTGCTCCCTGCCCCTGGCCGTGTTCGGTAACTAGCCTACTCCAGCCATTTGGGAGGGAACTCCTGCTGCCATGGAGTCCATCAGGAAAGGAAAATTACGGTAAGTATTTTGATAGGAATTTTCCATTTTCCTGACAGACTCCATGGCAGCAACGTGTGGGAAATAACTCGCCAAACACACCCGGGTGGGCAAAAATGCTGAACAAAAGATTTATTTAACACTGTCGGCTGACAGGACTTTCAAACCAAAATCAACAGAGGATAAAGAAGCTGGCTCAACACAATAGTGAGACATGAAAGTATGAATAGAAGACAAGGAGGCCGCTCTGCAGATTACATCAGGTGCAACGTGGCGCAAAGCTGCCCATGAGGTTGAGAGACTTCTGGTAGAGTGAGCTGTAACCGCCTCAGGAGGAGCCAAGCCCTTCTCTCTATAAGCCCATTGAATTGCCTGAACCACCCAAGCAGCGATGGATCTAACGGAGGCCTTGGCGCCTCTACTTTTCCCGTTAAATAGTACAAAGAGGAAGTCAGATTGACGAAAAGAAGCTGTAATATCCAGATATTGTTTTAGAGTAACTCCCAAATCGAGTGGATGTGGATCTTGACTTCCAGCAGAATTGAAGGTAGGAAGAGTGATTTCCTGGTTTTCATGGAAAACAGAGGTCACCTTGGGGTTTGTCCCCAACATCGGAATTAGGACTACCCTATCTGGAAAGAAGGTGAGAAAAGGTTCCTTTGTACCTAGAGACTGAATTTCGGAGATTCTCTTCGCCGAAGTTATGGCTACCAGAAAAGATGTTTTAAGGGTTAATTCTCTGATTGAGAGTGTTCTGTCAAGTTGAGAGAAGAAATCTAGAACCAATGGAAGGTCCCATTTGGGGAATCTAGGCTTCCTTTGTGGCCTAAGCCTGACTGCTCCTTTGAAGAATTGTTGGACCAAGGGATGATTGGCCCATGCGACTCCAGAAAAAGCTGAAATTGCTGAAACCTGGACCCGGAGAGAACTAACCGAAAGGGAGATATCCAATCCTGATTGCAAGAAGCTTAAGACGTCCCGGACTGTCAGGGTATTACAGGAACTGGACCTTGAAGACAAGTGATCTGCAAACTTCGCCCAAATTCTCTCATATACCCGGTTAGTACTGCTTCTTCGAGCACTAAGAAGAGTGGGAATGACTTCTTCAGGACAGCCTAAAGCCTTCAACCGTCCCCTTTCAAAAACCAAGCCTTTAGGCGCAGGTGATCCGGGCAAGGATGTAATCTCGACCCTTGAGACAGAAGGTCTGGCCTGGATGGTAAAGGAATTGGATCCCCCACACTGAGGAGCATCAGAAGCGGAAACCAGGGTCTGTTGGGCCAATAGGGAATTATGGCTATCACTTCTGCTGTCTCTGACCTGAGTCTCCTCAGGAACTGATGAATAATAGGAGTTGGGGGAAAGGCATAGGCCTTGTGGAACCACCATTTCTCTGTCAAGGCATCCACCCCGTAGGCTTGAGGATCCCTGTACCTTGAATAATACTTCTCCAGTTTTTTGTTGCAAGGGGAGGCAAACAGGTCGACTTCTGGGGAGAGCCCCATTGTCAGGATCCAGTTGAACACTTCCTCGTGGAGAGACCACTCGTTGTTGTCCAGAAGTATCCGGGAAAGAAAGTCTGCCTGAACGTTCTGAATCCCTGGGACATAAGATGCTGTCAGATCCTTCAGGTTCCTCTGAGCCCAGGTCATGATCGGTTCCACCTCCTGGAGAAGGGATAGACTTCGGGTACCCCCTTGCCTTCTTATGTACGCCACTGCTGTGGTATTGTCTAGCCTGAGTGAGACCGAGGCTCCTGAAATCAGATGCCGAAAGGCTAGCAGAGCTTGAAAGGCTGCCCTTAACTCCAGGATGTTCGACACCGTCCCTCTGGAGGGGAGAATCCAGGTGCCCTGAGCCACTTCCGCCAGACAGTGGGCACCCCAACCCCTGTTGCTGGCATCTGTTGTTATGGTGACCCATGAGATGGGGAGAATGGAATGGCAGTTGCAGAGATTTTCCCGTTGGAGCCACCACAGAAGGGAATTCCTCATGGATAAGGTGATCCGAATCAGCTGGGTTTTGCTGCCTGACCATTGATGAAGGAAACCCTTCTGAAAGGGCCTCATCCTCCACTGTGACCACCTCACCATCGGGATTGTCGCTACCATAGTGCCTATAATTTTCAGGCACTGGAGAGCCTGGAGATGAGAGGCAGAGAGGGCTGGACGGATTCTGTCCCTGACCACTGACAACTTCTCTTCTGGTAATGAGATGGTGCCTCTGACAGTGTTGAATAGGGCCCCTAAGAACACCAGCCGCTGAGATGGGACCAGCTGGCTCTTCTCCAAGTTCAAGATCCACCCGAATTCCTGTAGGGTGGAGATGACCTGCTTTCTGTGTACCAGAAGTTGATCCTTGTCTTGAGCCAACAACAGAAGGTCGTCTAGGTAGTGATGTAGACGAATCCCTTTGGTTCTCAGAAGAGCTACCACTGCCAACAGTACTTTTGAAAATACACGAGGAGAAGTTGATAGCCCGAAGGGAAGGCAAGTAAATTGAAAATGGCTTTCGCCCACGGAGAAGCGGAGATACTGTTGGTAATTTTCTGCAACTGGGACATGAAAATAGGCGTCCTTGAGGTCTATGGAGACCATCCAGTCCCCTGCTTGGACAGATTGTTGAATTGTGGATAAAGACTCCATCTTGAATTTTTCTTTTTTGATAAAACTGTTCAAGTGGGTTAGATCTATGACCGGCCTCCAGGCCCCGCTCTTTTTCCGGACCATAAACAAAGGAGAGTAGATTCCCATGCCTCGCTGAATGACTGGAACATGGATAATGGCGCCTTGAGCCAACAAAGATTCCACGTAGGCTAGAAGAATTAGCCTTTTTTCGTATGAAGCCGGGAGAGAGGTGGGGACCCATCTGAGTCTGGGAGATTCCTTGAAGGTCCAAACATGACCTGAGGAGACGGTCTTGATGGTCCAGAAGTCTTGGATCGAGGCCGCCCAGACATGGCGAAAGTGGAAAAGACGAGCCCCCACCTGCCCTGTCTGAGCGGGCCCAACCTCAAAAGGATTTAGTTGGTTCCCTCTCTCCCTTCAAATCACTTTTTGTAGATTTTTTAAAAGAGGATTGTCTTGATTTCCAGGACCTGGAAAATTCACGGCCTGGTCTGTAACTGCGAGCTTCCCTGGCTCGTTCCTGGTACTGTCTCTTTGGAAAAGACCTTCTCTGGGCTTGCAAACGCCGGTCCTGGGGGAGGAACCCCGACTTCCCACCAGTGGCTCGGGTAATAGCCTCATCCAACTTATTGCAGAAAAGGGAGGACCCTTCAAAGGGGATGCGGCACCATACTTGTTTTGAGGCTGGGTCTGCCAGCCAGGGGCGGAGCCAAAGAGCCCGTTTAGCCGTAACAGAAGAAAGCATCACCCGAGCCACCATGCGTATAATGTCGATAGAGGCCTCCCCAAGAAAGGCGGAGGCCAGCCTAAGCTCTTGGATAGGCGAGCTCTTAGCTGTATCTTCAGAGATATTTCTAAGTGTCTCATCTACACTATCTGTCCATATCTCCATTGCTTTGGACATAGCGGCCAGAGCTAGCGCTGGCTTACAGGCCATTCCTGCTGTGAGATACACTCTCTTCAAATCAGCATCAATTCGTCTGTCCAGAACGTCCTTAAAAGACACGGTATCCTCTAAGGGAAGAGTGACATGTTTCACCAGCCTCATGACTGCTGCGTCTACCAATGGCGCTGACTCCAAATGCTTCACCTCTTCTTCATTGAAAGGATAGAGTTTCGAAACCTTTGATAGCATGGAATTTTTCTTCTCCACCTTGCCCCATTCATCTGTGATAATCTCACCTAGCTCAGAGATAAAAGGAAAATTAATCCGTTCCTTCTTTAATTGCTTAAAGAATTTTCTTTGTTTGGAAGGAGCAGCCACAGAATCTTCCCAGTTCAGTGTCTCTCTAACAGCTCTGACCAGAGGAGGCAGTAGAGCGAAATCAAAGCCCACACAGGGATCACTTTCATCAGAGTCACTGTCAGATATGGCAGCTGAGGGGTGGCTATGCGCAGAGGATTCCCAAGTATCCTGCAGCTGAGTCTCCCTTCCTGGAGAAAGTGGCGGCTCTGCCGGGGGAGCATAGGACTGGCCCTCAATATTTCTGAGGGACTCCTTAACAACTTTTTCCACCAGGGTTTTAAGTTGTTGATCCGCGTCACCCCTTTCATTGGAAGCCTTGGCGTAGCAAGGGTCGCATAAAGATTTTCCTGCCGGTACAAGAGCTCTGCACCCCCAACAGGCACTAGCTGAGTGACTAGATTGAGTCCTCGAGGAGTGCGATCTTTCTTCACTACGGTGTCCTGATCTTGAGGAGGAACCATAATGTTTAGATTTGGAAGAGGAGTGCCGGTGATGCGACTTGGAGGAGTCGCTCCCTCTATGAGAGCTGCGATGCTGTTCTGACCTGGAAGGGCTGAAAAAGGAACAAGACAAGAAACCACAGAGACAAGACATCAGGACAGAGCTAACAGATAAATACCCCTCCCCCACCAGACCTTCAGGAGATCATTAGAAATACCTTTTATGAGAGGGCTGGCCACAAACAGGCGGTAAAGAATCCATGTCCTCAGCGATATCCATACGCGCTGAAAAGATGACAAGGGATCAGTGCAAGGGACAGGGAAGGGATAGCCTCCCTATCCCAGAATGCCACTTACCAGTGGATGCAACACAGAGGCAGGGGGAAGTCACCGCAACAGCTCGCAAGCATTCCCAAAGCTTGCAGACTAATTCCACATTTAAATAGCCCGCCCCTGTGACGTCACCGCCGTGCCTGTGCGCATGCGCGAAACAGCGGCAATTTGCCGCTATTGCGCATGCGCGAAACCAAGCCTCGATCTCAACCGCGTTCGCGCATGCGCAGTACGGCCGAAAACGCAAACCCGGAAGTAGAACGGCGGCTGGAACGCGGAAGAACCAGCCGCCATGCCTGCACGTACAAACAAACAGAAACAAACGAAGACAGATAATAAAATACAAAAACTGCTGCCATAAAGAACTTTTAGAACCTCTCACCACTCCCACCACGATCGATCACTCGGCCGAAGATAAGGTAAGATGACACCGGACTTTCCAGGGGGCAAAACAGGTCACCTGCTAATAGCTGGCTATCCGACCAATGCGCAGCCTGCCTGCCAGTGGCCAGGACATGGGCTTCTTCACAGCGCCTCTTCCACTGCCCACTCCATACCCTGCTAATAGCTAGGGCTTAGCGGAGTAATGCGACTTTCCAGACCCAGAGTCGCAGACCCGCCGACCTCGATCGTGGGGATGAAAAATCTTCAGGTAGAAAGACCACCTCTGGGTCCTTCGGAGGAGGACAAAAAAAGAACACGGCCAGGGGCAGGGAGCAAAGATTTATGGGAGTAGTGTCCTATGGGTAGTGGAGGCGGGACTTAACCCACACGTTGCTGCCATGGAGTCTGTCAGGAAATATCTTTTTTTCTCAAAATTTTCGGTCTTTTTCCATTTATATCGCAAAAAATAAAAATCGTAGAGGCAATCAAATACCATAAAAAAAGCTCTATTTGTGGGAAGAAAAGGACGCAAATTTCGTTTGGGTACAACATTGCATGACCGCTCAATTACCAGTTAAAGCAGTGCAGTGCAAAATTGTAAAAAGACCTCTGGTCCTTAGGCTGATAATTGGTCCGGGGCTGAAGTGGTTAAGTGCCCGGTAGGCAAGTGGTTAAGTTAAGTGTAATAAAATGGAATGACACAGGGAAAAAGTATTGAACACGCTAACTGTATTTAATACATCGTACAAAATCCTTTGTTAGTAATGACAGCTTCAAGATCCCTCCTGTATGGAGAAACTAGTCACATGCATTGCGCTGGTGTATTCTTGCCCATTCTTACACACAGTTTTCAAATCTTGAAGGTTTCATGGGCCTCTTCTATGAACTCTGATATTTAGTTCTTTCCATAGATTTTCTATTCAATTCAACTCAGGTGAATGGCTGGGTCATTCTATCAGCTTTTCATTTTTTCTTTAAAACCAATTCACAGTTTACCTGGCTTTTTGTTTGGGATCATTGCCTTGCTGAAATGTCCACCCTCGTATCATCTTCATCATCCTGGTAGATGGCAGCAGATTTTTATCAAGAATGTCTTTGTACATTTTTCCATTCATTCTTCTTTCAATGACATGAAGTTTACCAATACCGTATGCTGAAAAACAGCCCCACACCATGATGTTCCCACCTCTAAACTTCATTGTTGGTATGGTGTTTTTCTGTTGATGTGCAGTGCCATTTGACCTCCTAACATGGTGTGTATTATGGCATCTAAAGAGTTAAATTTTGGTCACATCTGACCAGACAATATTCTCCCAGTATTTCACAGGCTTGTCTAAATGTTGTGCTGCAAACTTTAAATGAGCTTCAACGTGCTTTTTCATCAGCAATGGAGTGTGATGAGTGTGCATACAGGCCATGGGGATTGAGTGCATTACTTATTGTTTTCTTTGAAACAATCTTACCTGCTACTCCAAGGTCATTCTGAAGCTCTCCACAAGTCCTTGGCTCTTGGACAACTCTTCTAATAATTATTTTTACTCCTGTCTTAAATCTTTTGGGGAGCACCTGGTCGTGGCCGGTTTATGGTGAAATTTTGTTCTGTCCACTTCCGGATTATGGCCCCATCAGTGCTCACTGGAACATGCAGAAGTTTAGAAATCCTTCTGTAACCAATTCCATGAATATGTTTTGCAAAAAAAAAAAAAGTTACAAAAGTCTTGAGAAAGCTCTTGGCTTTTATTTAACCATCATGAGATGTTTCTTGTGTGGCACCTTAGTAATGAGACACCTTTTTATAGGCCATCATTTGAAACGGAACCAGCTGATATTAATTGGCACTGACAAAGGGCATGATTGCTTTCTAATTACCGATAGATTTTGGCTGGTGTCTTGGCTTTCCATGCCCTTTTGCACCTCCCTTTTATCATGTGTTCAATACTTTTTTCCCTGTGTCATTCCATTTTATTACACATAACTTAATTGATGAACTTATTCATTTTGATTTCTTTGTATGTATGGATTGCATGAACTGTTTTAATTTCATGTCAATAGCGCCTTTTGAAATATATTTACCTATTTTACCTGTTGTATATGATTGGCTATCCATAGCAAACACTGGTTCACCCTATTTATTAAAGTTTACTTTGGAAAGTGAACATTGACTTTTTAAAATAAATATTAAAGTGGGAATAAATTTGTGTCAGACATTTTTACCTACAGGTAAGCTTATAATAAAGCTTACCAGTAGACAGTGGCGTCACTAGGGGGTGGCTAATGGGGCTAGCCCTGAACCTGAGGCCCATAGCCCTGAGTCCTGGGCCGGCCCTACTGTGAGAGTGTCGCGGGCTGCCTGGCACTGTTATGTCCCGCACAGCCGCGACACTCTCACTTAGTCTGCACTCGGTGGTTCACTGACAGCCAGAGCCAGAGATCAGTGTGAGAGTGAGTCTTCTCCCTTGCTCTGCCCATAGCAGTTGAGTCCAGGCCATGGAGGAGGGGAAGGGGAAAACTCTGTACTACCCTAGCCTGTCTTCTATATACCCCAGTCTGTCTTCTATATACTCCAGCCTCTCTGTATACCCTAGCCTCTCTGTATACACTAGCCTGTCTTCTGTATATCCTAGCCTCTCTGTATACACTAGCCTGTCTTCTATATACCATAGTCTCTCTGTATACACTAGCCTGTCTTCTGTATACCCTAGCCTCTCTGTATACACTAGCCTGTCTTCTATATACCCTAGCCTTTCTGTATACACTAGCCCCTCTATATACCTAGCCTCTCTGTATACCCTAGCCTGTCTTCTGTATACCCTAGCCTCTCTGTATACACTAGCCTGTCTTCTGTATACCCTAATCTATCTTCTATATACCCTATCCTCTCTACATACCCTAACCTCTCTGTATATACTAGCCTGTCTTCTGTATACCCTAGCCTCTCTGTATACCCTAGTTTGTCTTCTATATACTCTAGCCTCTCTATATACCATAGCCTCTTTGTATACACTAGCCTGTCTTCTGTATACCCTAGTCTCTCTGTTTACACTAGCCTGTCTTCTATATACCCTAGCCTCTCTGTATACGCTAGCCTGTCTTCTGTATACCCTAGCCTGTCTGTATAAGCTTGCCTCTCTCTATACCTTAGTCTGTCTTGTATTTACCCTAGCCTCTCTATATACCCTATCCTGTCTGTATACCCTAGCCTCTCTGTATACAATAGCCTGCCTTCTGTATACCCTAGCCTCTCTGATGTAAGGGTAGGCTCTCTGGGGTCCCTGATGTAAGGGATGGGCTCTTTTGAGACCCTGATATAATGAGGGGGCTTTGGGGACCCTGATGTAATGATAATATATAATATAACATATATATGTATATATATATATATATATATATATATATATATACAAAAACATGCACACACACAAACATATTATATACATGTGTATGCCTGCCCAAACGTATGACTTTCTTTAATTCGCTGCTATGGACTCTAGCCCCAGATTTTTTGTAGACCTAGCAACGCCCCTGCCTGTAGGTAAAATAAATGGCTCCTAAACATGCACTATTTAGGGGATATTGACGGAAGCAGCAGCCAGTGACATCACCTGCACATGCTCTCTGAAATAAAGGCATACCGCGCTGTTCCTTCACAGGTCTGTACCGTAAACAGTGACTCCTGCATGCAAGTGTAGGAGTGATGTCATGGCGGATTGGCCAATCAGACAGCCAGAATCCATGAACCCAGAAGGAAGACAGGGTGAAAATGGAAGCCCTGTCAATGGAGGCACTGCACTGCTGAAGGGCTTTGTTTTAAGGTAAGTCTCTTATAATGTGTTAGTATGCGATGGGAGTTTTATTTATTTTTTTAACAAAGTTTACTACTGCTTTAACTTTGATAAATGAACAACTTATATAGCTTTAGTACTATGTACTAGTAATGAAATTAGTAGTCACCCATAATACTAATTAAAGTGAATAGATCACTAAAAACTCTATAAGGTATTTTAAACCTCTAAGGCATATATCAGTAGTAATCTCCATTCCGCCTGGGGACCCTGATGTAAGGGGAGCTCTCTGGGGACCCTGATGTAAAGGGGAGGCTGTCTGGGGACCTTGATGTAAAGGGGAGGCTCTCTGGGAACCCTGCTGTAAGGGAGGCTCTCTGGGGACCCTGATGTAAAGGGGAGGCTCTCTGAGAAGCCTTCTGTAAGGGGGGGCTCTCTGGGGACCCTGATGTAAAGAGAAGGCTCTCTGGGGACCATGATGTAAAGGCAAGGCTCTCTGTGGACCCTGATGTAAGGGGGGATTCTCTGGGGACCCTGATGTAAGAGGGAGGCATACTAGCACATTATGACATTGCGTGGCGGGGGGTATTTCTTTTCTTTTTTTTAACAAAGTTTACTACCGCTTTAACTTTGATAAGTGAACAAATTCTATAGCTTTAGTAACATGTACTAGTAATGAAATTAGTAGTAACCCATAATACTAATTCAAGTGAATAGATCACTAAAAAATCCATAAGGTCTTTTAAACCTCTAAGGCATATATCAGTAGTAATCTCCATTCCATTTACATTTACTTCAATAACTGGTATAAAGAATGGTGACTACCATTTACTTGTGTCAGTTTCAACCTCTTTACAGTAAACTGTGAATCTTTGGTGGAAAAAGTAGAGGGATTTTCTCCAGACATATCATTTAGTGTCAAGGCCAAGTCTCATCTGGCCACCTTAAATGCGCCTTGAAGATTCTGAGGCCACATGGAAAAAGATGTTATGGTCAGATGAGACTGAAATGGAATTATATGGCCTTGACACCAAATGATACCTCTGGTAGAAATCCAATACAGCTCACCATCCAAATAACACCATTCCTACAGTAAAGCGTGGAGATGGTAATATCCTTTTATGGGGGTGTTTCTCTGCAGCAGGGACTGGAGCACTTGTCAGGATAGAAGAAAAATGGATGGGGCAAAATACCGTCAAATTGTTTAGGAAAATCTGCTGCCTTCTGCCAGAAAGAAGGTTTACACAGTGGTTGAAGGAGAAAAGGGTGAATGCTCTTGCATGGCCCAGAGCCCAGACTTAAATCCCATTGAAAATCTGTGGAATGACTTGAAGACTGCAGTCCACAAACGGTCACCATCAAATTTAACTGAACGTGAGCAGTTCTACAAAGAAGAGTGGGCAAATATTGCAGTCCAGTTGTGCAAAGTTAGTAGAGACCTATCCCAACAGACTAAAGGCTGTAATTAAAGCAAAATGTGTTTCAACAAAATACTGACATAAGGGGGTGATCTTTTTTCCAACTCAGTGATTCTGTTTTTTAATGTTTTTATATTTTTCTGATATATTTGTGTTATATCTTTCACGTGGATATTATAAGTTGCACTAGTAAATATAGCTGGATAAAACAAAAACCTGTCTTCATTTCAGGCTGCAAAGCAACAAAATGTGATTTTAAAGTGGGTGATTCTTTTCTATACCCACTGTACATGTATAGGGATTGATTTACTAAAGGCAAATAGACTGTTAACCTTGCAAGGGAATTTTACCTAGAGCTTAGAGAATGAGGTGAAGCTCTGCTGACTTCCATCATCCTATCATGTGCAAGAAAAAATGCCTTTTTTCTAATTTTTGTGCAACATTTTTTGCAAAGTGAGCAGCCTTTAGTAAAACAACCCTATAGTGTACATCAAATAGCAAAAGCACACTCTTCTGCAAATAATCTGGTGAGTGTAAGGGCTACAAATAACAGAAAGTATGTTCTCTTGTTAGCTTCATTTGCTGTCTCATGGCAGTTGGTCATCCTTATACATGTATCAAAGCAGTTATAGTTAAGATACTTAAGCCCCCGTTCACACCTATGCAAATTAGATGCGGCTTACAATGCATCCAATTCGCAAGACATTTTAAACTAAGTTAATTTGAATGAGGCAAGTTCACATATGTGCATTGCATTTGCACTGCACATTGCACAAAAAACATGTGCGTTTTCTGGTCATTGTGGTGCGAATTACAAGGCCATTATCTTCTATGGGCATGCATGCATCTGATTTGCAGCTGTGTTGCGGTGTGAACAGAAATTATCACCCCTCCTCCTACACCTCTCCCTCTTCCAGTTCCTCCCCTGTCTGTTTTGTGGTGATGACCGGAGGGCAAACATGGCAAAAAGAGGGCAAAAAGTGGCATCAAAGGTCAAAGAATCTGTGGATTGTGAGGAGCTAATCAGACTTGTGAGGGAGAAACCAATGATTTATGACACCCGGCATCCTAAATATAAGGACAACATTCTTAAAAAACGTGCTTGGCTGGAAATTGCCAGAAACATCTTGCCAGAGTGGAGCATGTACTCATCCCAAGTTCAGGCTGACAAATGTAAGGTTTATTTTTCCCTTTCACTACCTGTAGATGCTGTCCTCTTGTTTCTTTATGTTGTCCATTTTTAGGAATTCTAATATTATTTTACTAGACAACAGCGTGCGTTCACCCACAGATCCATACCAAGCCACATGCTCTCAACGTTAGGCACATAATGGCATCATCCAGCGGAGTCCCTAAATTAATTACTAATCTTAGATTCGCTTAGGTTTGCAAAATAATATACAACACAAATGTGAACAACATTATTTTTATTTAAAAAAATCTAAATTACCTAAAAAAACATTTGTTACAGCACACTTTTCACACTATTGTAAAGGCCCTGATAATATAATGCAAACAAATACACACTTTTTAGGATTAGATCAAATTCATCTGCCAAGTCACCTCCCCAGCTGGTGACATAAAGAATTTTTGGAATTCACCATGAATATGTGTACCAGTAGTGGTGCCCCTAATAACATTCCACTGTGCCACATCCATGTTATGGCTCAGGGAATCCTCAAATAGATAGCCATCTCGTTCACACACATAGTTTTGCAGTGCACAGGCTGCTTTAACAGCACTGATAGCATGGTCAATACTGAGGTTTATTGAAGTATGCAAGAATCTCCACTAATTGCATAGTATACCAAATGAACATTCTACTACTCGTCGTGCCCTGTTGAGCCTATAATTGAACACTCTTTTTTCTGTTGTTAGAGAGCGACTTGAAAAAGGCCTGAGCATGTGCTCTGAAAGTGCAAATGCTTCATCTCCTACAAATACATGTGGGAGGGAAAGCTCTGTTGTTCCGGGCAGGGGAGAATGATTGGGCAAGTCTAGTGTATTCTCGTGCAGCATGCAGCCAAATGAGGAATGTGAAAATACACTAGAATCCGAGCTGCTGCCATAAGAACCCACATCAATATAAATAAATGTATAATTGGCATCTGCCACTGCCATTAATACCAATGAAAAATAATTCTTATAATAAAAATATTGGCTCCCACTTGCTGGAGACTTGAGGATGCGGATGTGCTTCCCATCTATAGCTCCCAGACAGTTGGGGAAAATGCAATGCTCCCAGAATAGCTCCACTATCTTCAACCATTTGTTTTTTTTTTTTGGCTTCTTCATAACCAAATCCTTCAGTTCTTCCCATATGACTAGGCAGGTTTCATTACCGATGCCACTAATAGTTGACTTCCCAACCTTAAATTCATAGTGCAAACTTCCAAAAGAATTTCCTGTTGCTAGGTACCTAAAAAGCAAACATAAATAAAATTATAAATTTTTATGTTTTTCAGTACACTACTTACAGACAAGGTGGCGTAGCATGCATGATGCTTATCAAAAATATATGCGTCACGTCAAAGAAGCAAGGAGTGGCTCGGGGGCAGCGCCAAGGGTACCCTATATGTTTGCCAGGGACTTAGATTTTCTGCAACCCATTATGGAGATGAGGGAGTACGTTTTCATCTATATCATCTATGTATCTGCTAACCTCTTAACTTTAATTATGCCTAGTTAAGTTCCCCTCTTTATTTTTAAAAACAGGACAGAAGCTAGTTGGGAGGAACAAGATGTAATGGAGGACCAACCAGAGTCTCAACCGGAGGCCCAAGCCCAGATTGAATTTCAAGAAGACACAGAGGATTTATCACAAATGCAAAGCTCATCCAATCTTTGGGAAACAAATCCAGATGAACAATCTGCAGTGGCAGAGGCTATCCCTGGGCCCTCCTCTGCTCCTGCAGACATTGTTCTACCAGCCAAAGTGCCACGGAGGCGAGCACCTCAATCCCAACCTGACATAAGTGAGCGCCTACTTGAAATGTTGAAAACCATATCTGAAAGGGTGGATGCTTTTTTATGTCCGGATACTATACTGGTGCTTAGTTTTGTCTAATTAAAAAGGTACCACCAGAAAGCTACTTTGACATGTGAAACACTATTGAACAAGTGCTGCACTCCTTCTCACAGCCATGTGAGGAAGCTTCATTTAACCACTTAAGGACCGCCGTATTGCCAATGTACGTCATTGCAATGGCATGTACAGGCACAAGCACGTACATGTACGTGCTTGCCTTCCAGCGGGTGGGGGGTCCGATCGGACCCCCTCCCACTGGATACGGCGGTCCGTTTCGCTTCAGGAGCGATCCGGGATGAGGGGATGGCCGTTGGTTTCTGGCCATCCCCTCTCGATCCCTCCTGGCGAATGAGAAGCTTCCTCCCACTGTGTATTGTATACACAGGCAGGGAGGAAGTGATGTCATTCTCCTCGGGGCGGTCTTTTTGACCGGACTATGAGGAGAAGACAGAAAGTAAGTGTGCACCAACACTACACTGACATGTAGGCACACACAGGCACACAAACCCCCCCGATCCCCCCCACCCCCCCCCAGTCACAGTGTCACTGATTGCAGTGATCATTTATTTACTGATCACTGCATTCAGTGTCAGTTGTAAAAGTAAAAACTGTCAGGGCAGTTAGTGTTAGGTCCAGGGTAGCCCCCTACCACCCCCCAATAAAGGTTTAACCCCCTGATTGCCCCTAGAGTTAACCCTTTCACCCCCTTTTGCCAGTGTCACTAAGCGATCATTTTTCTGATCGCTGCGTTAGTGTCGCTAGTGTCGCTAGGTAGCTAGTTATTTTTTTAGGTTCACCGCCAGGTTTTTATAGCGCTAGGTACCCCGATATACTACCCAATAATGGTTTTAACCCCCTGATTTCCCCTAGTTAACCCTTTCACCCCCTTTTGCCAGTGTCACTAAGTGATCATTATTCTGATCGCTGCATTAGTGTCACTAGTGCCGCTAGGTAGCTAGTTCTTTTTTTAGGTTCACCGCCAGGTTTTTATAGCGCTAGGTTCCCCCGATATACTACCCAATAATGGTTTTAACCCCCTGATTGCCCCTAGTTAACCCTTTCACCCCCTTTTGCCAGTGTCACTAAGCAATCGTTTTTCTGATCGCTGCATTAGTGTCACTAGTGTCGCTAGGTAGCTAGTTATTTTTTTAGGATCACCGCCAGGTTTTTATAGCGCTAGGTACCCCCATATACTATCCAATAATGGTTTTAACCCCCTGATTGCCCCAGTTAACTCTTTCACCAGCAATCACAGTATAAGTGTCACTGGTGACGCTGGTTAGCCAGTTAGTTATTTAGGTTCCCCGTCATACCTGCTGGCACCTGCGTTTTGCCCCTCTGCCCAGCCCACCCAAGTGCAGTATCGATCGATCACTGTCAATTACAAAACACTAAACACATAACTGCAGCGATCGCAGATTCAAGCCTGCTAACAGTTTTTTTTGGTAGCATTTTATATTTAAATCCGGAAGGCAGTGCTTGGTTTTCGGGGTCCCGTACGTGGCTAGGCTCCCAAAAAGTCCCCCACATGTGGTATCCCCGTACTCGGGAGAAGCAGCAGAATTTATTTTGGGGTGTAATTTGACTTATGCCCATAGCATGTGTGAGCAATATATCATTTAGTGACAACTTTGTGCAAAAAAAAAAAAAATTGTAAAATTCCTGCAACTTGTGGCAAAATATTAAATATTTCATGGACTCAACATGCCTCTCAGTAAAGAGCTTGGGGTGTCTACTTTCCAAAATGGGGTCATTTGGGGGGGGGGGTTTGTGCTATTTTGGCATTTTATGGCCTTCGAAACTGTGATAGGTAGTGAGGAGTGAAATCACAAATTTGCACCCTTAGAAACCCTGAAGGCAGTGATTGGTTTTCGGGGTGCCGTACGCAGCTAGACTCCCAAAAAGTCCCAGATATGTGGTATCCTCGTACTCAGGAGAAGCAGCAGAATATATTTTGGGGTGCAATTCCACATATAACTATGGCATGTGTGAGCAATATATCATTTAGTGACAACTTTTTGTAAACTTTTTGTAAACGTTTTTTTTTTTTTTGTGTCATTATTCAATCACTTGGGACAAAAAACAAATATTCAATGGGCTCAACATGCCTCTCCACAACTTCCTTGGGGTGTCTACTTTCCAAAATGGGGTCATTTGGGGGGGTATGTACTGCCCTGCCATTTTAGCACCTCAAGAAATGAGATAGGCAGTCGTAAATTAAAAGCTGTGTAAATTCCAGAAAATGTACTCTAGTTTGTAGATGCTATAACTTTTGCGCAAACCAATAAATATACGCTTATTGACATTTTTTTTACTAAAGACATGTGGCTGAATAAATTTTGCCCTAAATGTATGACTAAAATTGAGTTTATTAGATTTTTCTTATAACAAAAAGTAGAAAATATAATTTTTTCTCAAAATTTTTGGTCTTTTTCCATTTATATCGCAAAAAAATAAAAATCGCAGAGGCAATCAAATACCATCAAAAGAAAGCTCTATTTGTGGGAAGAAAAGGATGCAAATTTCGTTTGGGTACAACATTGCATGAACGCGCAATTACCAGTTATAGCAGTGCAGTACGAAATTGTAAAAAGACCTCTGGTCCTTAGGTTGTTAATTGGTCCGGGGCTGAAGTGGTTAAAATGCCATATGTGCCACCACCAAGACCTCCCGTTAACTACCCCAGATATGTCCAGTACCCTGAACAACACCAATCTTACCCCTATAATCCCCCATCCTATCCTTCTAGTTTTGAAAAGGCAATCTCCAGATATGAAGTGCCACACAGTAACATTCCATATCCCATCCCATCCTTCAATCAGCCCCCCCCCCCCAATTCTGGTATGTGTGTGCCCAGTCAACATGGTGAGGCTAGGCCTGCTCCCAGCACTGCCAGTGATGACCCAGCTTCTGTCAGTCACTACTCCAATGAGCCCCCTTTCCAGAAAACATATCACAATCTATTATTAATGATGTCTGCCCAAGGCTGAGGACCAAGAGGACACCTTTTTGGTTAACTAAGTTGAAGAGGCCTACTTGAGAGACTTTTTTTTTTTTTTTTACATTTTTCTATGTTAATTTATGATGGCTACATGAGCAAATGTTTTCTATTTTTTTATATATATATTTTTAAGATATCTTGGATAATGGAAAAAAATCTTATTATTCCAACTTTTGTCTGGTTATATATTTAGAATTACACATGTTTGATGAGTTGTAAAAACATTAGATTACATGCTCCAAAATTCACATGACAAAGGACATCAGTGAAGAAAAGTACCTTAATCTGATCAGTAATCTTTTAGCAGGCTTGATACTTGTTCTGTAGCACGTGTTCTGACGCTCCAAGCGAGGGGAGATTAATCCAAGCAATTAATCAAAACTAAATTTAAAAAAAAACTTAGATTAGATACATGTATGAAACACATTTTGCCTTACAGTCTTCAAAATAGTAAGGTAAGTGGTAGAGAACATTATTATTTCAAAGAAGGCCTGCATCCTTCATCTACATCAAAATGTAGGTTAAAGAACTGACATCCAAAATAAGATCCTACGTCATGTGCAGTTGTGACATCATTTGGACATAGATCTAGCCACTGGCATTTGAATTGAACAATAACAATTGGCAAAAAGCTTATTTATCAAAATATAAGACTGACATAATCACACACAAAGGTTACACTTGATGAACTTGTGTCTTTTCCAAACATCCCCTACTATGGAAATATGCATGCAAAAAAATGAATGGTTTGGCAGGTAAATGACCCACCTAGTTATTGACGTGCGCGTGTAATTAAAAAAATTCTCATCATGCACACGGGGGTCTTCATACAGGATCATGAACTGGCCTCTCTCCTCCCGATTTACAATTATGGGATGAACCCAGTGTCTTCTTCTCCTCCTCCTCCTTCTCCTCTTCTCTACTTCCAGCAAGATTGCTGCTGTTGCAGCAACAACTGTTGGCATCATGGGCAGAGCAGCACACATTTTGCTAACAAATAAAAACACACTACAGACTCCTGGACAACCAGGAAATGTCCACAAAAATCTGCCCTTAGAGAGACCTCCATTCTCATGAACATCTCTGAGAGCATCTCCCTGAACTGTGGGGACTGGGAGGTTTCCCCTTGTCTGTCCAGGCCCCTTTCTCCTACCCCCAGATGTTCTGACCCCTCCCTTCCTTGAGCTTCATTCTGACTAATATCCCCACTTTGTGAGTTTGCACTATTTTTTTTTTCAGTTGGCTTAATAACCGGGGTTTTTGTCCCTCTGCTATCTTCCCCCTTCTGTCTACTTGGGCCCGAGCGGAGCAATTTTTCCATCCTGGGGCTGCCAGCCTCTTCACCTGTCCTTATACTAGTGTTCGCGGCCATATATTTTTGTCGGAATATGGAGTTGGTTCGGCCAGTGGGCGGAGCTATGACGTAGGAGACAGGCGCCCGTCCGAGCGTCCGTCCGAGGCTTCTGATGCCCTCGCTCTACCTCCCTCCGCCACGCACCTCTCCATAGCCCCATAGCCTGAAACCGCACGCTCCCGAGACGCTGCCCCGACTCGGGTTGATCTTTCGGCCATCGCGGGTCAGGGGACCGAGAACCGGCCCTGCCAAACCTAGCTGCAGCCCACGCTAGTGGAATGACTGCCCAGGAGTACAGCGGCGGAGCACCTTAAGACGCCGATACATGGCGGGACGGGACCTGGACTGCATACCCTGAAGGGAGGTGAGGATCCCTGCTAGAATCTACCGGAGCACAGGGAGAGGCTGTCTGACACAAGTTCCTACAAACGCGGCAGAGCGGTAAGGCAAGCAGTTGGACGGGGATGCGGGGGAGTTTCTGCTGGATTGGTGAGAGGCATGGACATAGACATTATGCTAGATAAGGGGATATACCCCTAGGTAAACTGGAGCCTACCCCATTTCTTCTCTTTCTGTACCTAAGGAATAAACTGACCTGACAGAATCCCATATGGAATGATTGTTTGAACTGGCTCTAAATTGTATTGCTATCAGCGGAGAGAAAAGGAAAAGGTATTGATATCTAAAGGGGGTCTTCTCTGTAATCCCCTCCCCCTCTGGCTATAAGGGACAGTTTCTTATGTATACAATCAGTTATATAAAATCTGCAGGAGGAAATCCGTTATGCTATTAATAACAGTTGCTGGAGGAATCTAAATGCAGCTGTAAAAGCCCCTGCTGCTGACAAGAGGATTTATTTATTCTTTATTTTCAAATTTTTCAAAGTATACAAACATAGACTATTCAACATAATAATAAATACAACAACATTTCTTTAAGAATAATCTACCTTATCCCTCCCTCCCCACCCCCCTCACTCGGTCCCCCCCCCCCCCCCCCCCACCAGGCCTTTTCCATTTTTTTTCCCTCTATTCCTTGTTTTTCCCCTCTTTCTGCTTTTTCCCTTCTTCTTTGCTAACAATCAAGCAGCTTTAGATAGCTTTCAGTTTTTCCGAATTGTATCCAAAGTCGCCATTTATACTGATATCTCTCTTCTAAGTTATCCAATTTATGCATTGTCTCCTCAATATTTCGTATCCTTTCTAACCTTTCTACCCACTCCTTCATCGAGGGAGGGTCGGATTTCCTCCATCTTCGCGGGATCAGTGCCTTAGCAAAATTCAGTAGGCCCGGAACTAGGGATTGCCCATACTCTCTCTCTCCTTTTTCAGAGTCATGGAATAAGCAAACCCATGGGTCTCTTCTAATCCCTTCCCCTGTTATTTCAAAGATAGCTTTTATAATCTTCTCCCAGAATAACTGTATCTTAGGGCACTCCCACCATATATGAGCGAAGGAACCCACTACTGAACAACCTCTCCAGCATGTTGGGGGGGTCTCGCTGCAGATTTTATTTCCTTGCTGTGGAGTTATATACCACCTTGTTAAAAGTTTATATGACATCTCCCTAGTTTGAAGGTCTTTGGCAACCGAGTACGTTCGTCTGATAATCCTGTTTCTATGGAGGTCATTATCCAGCGGTCCCAGTTCACTTTCCCACTTCTCCATGTAGGGGGGGTATTTTTGTTCTTCTACTTCCCTTAAGATTTCATATATTTTTGAGATCCTTTTTACCAAGCATTGGGGATTCCCTATCCACTTCTCCAGAGGTCTAAGTTGCTCCTGTCCTCGTAGTGGTTGTGATAAAGACTGAGTAAAATAATATAGTTGTAAGTATCTCCACATATCTAAAGGCTTGTGGCCCCACTTTCCTATAATTTCCTCATATGTGCATACCCTATTCCCTTCCATAACCTCTTGTAATTTAATATTATCTTTCTTAGCCCATCTACTGTAATATACATATTCCTCTTGACCTGGTAAAAAAAATTTAGTGTCTAATAGTGGCATAAATGGTGAATTGTGCTCCCACTTGTGTCTCTTATTTATTATATCCCATATTCGTAATACCCCTTTTGTCAATAAATTTGTGCTAATCCCTAGTTCTCTATATTTTGCTGGTATCCATATTATCTCCCCTAGTTCCCTTCTACTTAACTTAATTTCTAATTCCACCCAGTCCTTCCCTTTTTTGTTATGTGTCCAGTCTGTGATTCGTGAGATTACTATAGCCTCGTAATACCTTTTGAGATCGGGCATTGCTAATCCTCCTCTGTTTTACTTCTTATCAAGGTATTAAGAGCCACCCTCGCCGCTTTTTTTTTCCATATGAATCTTTTAATCATCATTTTTAATTTGTTTAAATATCCCTGTGGTAATAATATGGGGACCATTTGACATATGTAAGTAAACATTGGTAAAATGAACATTTTAACTGTGTTTATTCTCCCTATGCAAGATAAAGCCTTATATTGGGTCTTATCTAAATGCTGTTTGATTTTGTTAAGTAGGGGGATGTAGTTAGCCTCAAACAAGTCATCTCTCCCTGCCGTAAGCTTTATTCCCAAATAGGCCAGCTCCCTCCCACACCATCTAAAGGGGTATTTAGTTTGCAGGGTTCTCTGTTCTTCTACTGGTATGTTTAAATTTAGAATTTCAGATTTAGTTGCGTTAACCTTAAAATTGGAGACTTTCCCATATTTTTTTATTTCTTCCATAGTCGCCGGTATAGAGGTCTCCGGGCTAGAGATATAGAGCAGAAGATCATCTGCAAAAGCAGCAACCCGATACTCCCTCCCTTCGACCCGTATTCCCTGGATGTTTTGGTTCTTCCTAATAGCCGTCAGGAGGGGTTCTAGTGCCAGAATGAATAATATTGGGGAGAGCGGGCAGCCCTGTCTTGTCCCGTTGCACAATTCAAGGGGGCAGGACAGGGCCCCGTTTATTCTTATTTTAGCTTTAGGCTTGGTATACAGAGCTTCTATCCACCCTCTCATCCTCTCTCCTAATCCATATCGTTCCAACACTTCGAATAAGAACCCCCAGCTAACCCTGTCAAATGCCTTTTCAGCATCTATAGACATGAGTATCGTGGGGGTCTTCTGCCTTATGGATTCCTGGCTTAACATAATAGTCTTTAATACGTTATCCCGCCCTTCTCTCCCTTGAATAAATACAACCTGGTCCTGCTGTACCCACTCTGGCACATGAGGTCTCAATCGTTCAGAGATAATTTTTGCAAAAAGTTTAATATCTGAGTTTAGCAAGGAAATTGGCCTGTAGCTTTCCACTGTAAGCGGGTCCTTTGCCTCTTTCAAGATCAGGACCACATGCGCCAGTAATGTCTCTTCTCGAAATTTTCCATCCCTCCCCACTGCGTTAAAATACTCGCATAATTTTGGGACCAGCTGTTTTTGGAATTCCTTATAATATGAGATCGGGAAACCATCTGGCCCGGGGCAACCTCCCTTAGCTGTATTTTTAATAGCCCATTCAACTTCCAGCTTTGATATCGGGGCTTCTAATGCTTCCATTTCTATTTGTTTAGCCCTGGGAATATCTATCCCTTTCAAATAGTCCTTTATTGCGTCCCGGCCTCTATTCTCTGAGCTATCCTGTTGAATATTATATAGGGCCTTATAATATGTATAAAACGTATTCACTATATCCTCCGGCATATTTTGTATGTCCCCTGCCTCATTTCTCACTTTTGGGATAAAATTTCTGCTTTTCTTATCCTTCACTCTCCTGGCCAGCCATTTACCGGCTTTATTTCCCCATTGGTACATCTCTGTTCCCAAAATATGATAGGCGGCCATCCTGTCCTGCTCTAGGTAGTCTTCTAGTTCTCTTTTTTTTATTGCTAAGTCCTGAGTGTCGTGAAGTCCCCTTGGTCTACTACCCAGCTCCAGTCTCTGGATTTCTTCATACAGTAGGGTTTTCCTCCTCTCTCTCTCTCTCTCTTTTTCCCCGCTCCAATCCCTATTAATACACCTCTCATTACCACTTTATGCGTTTCCCACAATATAGGGCTGGAGATTCCCGGTGTGTCATTTAATCTAAAGAATTGTTCCATCTCCCTCTCAACCCTACTTACAGAGTCCTTATCCTGTAACAGAGATTCATTCAATCTCCAATTCACCCTCGGTCCATGATCCTCCCCTATCTCCAACTTAATCATAACTGGCGCATGATCTGACACCGTTCTAATTTTTATTTCCGCCTTCTTAAGTGCTTTCAGGAATGGGTGTTCCAAGAAAATATAATCTATTCGAGAGAAGGAACCATGGACCGAGGAGAAGCATGTATAATCCCTATCCTTTGGATGAAGTACTCTCCAGGTATCCTGTAGCTGATATAAAGCCAGAGCCCTTAAAAACATTCTCTGCTTGTATACCGATGTCCTGGGACCTCCCGTTGAGGTATCAATTTTAGGGTTTACGCTCCAGTTAAAATCTCCCGCAAGAATTAGTTTCCCCTCTTTGAAATCCTCTATTTTGTTCAATATTTTCCTTAGAAATATATCCGCGTTCTCATTTGGGGCATAAATATTTACAATTGTACATTTAAGGTTAAACAGCATTCCCTTTAAGCACAAGTATCGTCCCTCCGGGTCGACCAGTCGCTCCTCTAGATTAAACCTCGTTGTTTTACTAAAACCTATTGCAACTCCTCTGGAGTACGAGGATGGGGAATCCCCATAAATCCATATCGGGAAATCAATCGAATTCATTCTGACCCCAGAGGTGCATGTTATATGCGTCTCCTGGAGACATGCTATGTTTGCTTCCATGTGCTGCAACTCATCATTTATTCTGTGTCTTTTCCTTTTTGTATTTAAGCCCCTTACATTGTAAGTAATAACATTAACTATCCCCATACCTCTCTTCCAATGGGGGTTCTCCCTCTCTTATTGGAGCGTCTAGTGAACCCGTTGGGAACCATACCTGCTGCCCCTATAGGAGGACCGAGTGAGAGCCCATAAAAAAACCCCACAAAACCAAAACCTCCCTCCCTCCCCCCGCCCCCCCCTTGTCCTATAACAAAACGTCTCGTGAGACTGGGTAGGACTCCCCTTTTCTTGTTAAACCTATGGGTCTGGTAGGCCAATATCAGTGGTCTCCTCTCCCCCATAGTATCCCTGGGGTTCACCCCCATGTCCGTCCGAATCTCCCCCAACCCTCTCCCCCTCCTCCCCTCCTCCCTTCCCCTTTTAGCCCCCCTTTCTAATTCGTCTCAGCTTCAGGTAATTGGATTCTTTCGTCTCCAATCACTCGGCCTATCCTGTCTCTTATTCCTTTGAGTCATACTCCTCGCACCTCCTAGGTCCTCTTCACTGTCCCATTCTATCTGTGGAGTAGGTTGTATTCCTAGCTGTTCGCAGAATTCTTGGAGATCCTCCGGGAAACGTAGAACCGCAGATCGTCCGTCTTTCTTCCCTATGAGGCACGCCGGAAATCCCCATTGATATGGGATATCGGCTGCTCTCAATAGTTCCGTTAGCGGTTTCAATCGTCTCCTTCTTCCAAGCGTCTCTCCCGCTAAGTCGGAGTAGATCTGCAGTTCCGCGTCCCCGTAGGTCACCCCTGGCTGTGTTCTAACTTTTCTCATTACCTGCATTTTTTCTGCTACATGGTGAAATCTCGCTATGACGTCTCGTGGGGTTTCTGATCTAACTCCAAAAGGTCGTGTCATCCTATGTATTCTATCTAACTTTAGTGGGGCTGTGACTTCTCTGTCTAATAGGGGATTGAAAATCTGTTGGGCTATCTCTCCGAGGGTAGATGCGCTAAATGTCTCAGGGAGACCTTTTATTCGTAGGTTCTTTCTTCTGCTTCTATTCTCCTGGTCTTCTAATTTATATCTAATTGTTCTATTTCCCCTACGGAGGGCTGTTACCTGCTCTAGGATTCCCTCTATTCTATACTCCTGGGCCTCTACTTTGTTTTCCACCTCCTCTACTCTCCCCAAGACCAAGCCTATGTCTTCCCTTATAGTTGCGATATCTGCCCTTAGAGAGACCTCCATTCTCATGAACATCTCTGAGAGCATCTCCCTGAACTGTGGGGACTGGGAGGTTTCCCCTTGTCTGTCCAGACCCCTTTCTCCTACCCCCAGATGTTCTGACCCCTCCCTTACTTGAGCTTCATTCTGACTAATATCCCCACTTTGTGAGTTTGCACTATTTTTTTTTTCAGTTGGCTTAATAACCGGGGTTTTTGTCCCTCTGCTATCTTCCCCCTTCTGTCTACTTGGGCCCGAGCGGAGCAATTTTTCCATCCTGGGGCTGCCAGCCTCTTCACCTGTCCTTATACTAGTATTCGCGGCCATATATTTTTGGATTCCGACCGGACTTGCGGCAGGAGTTGTTTGTTTATTTGTCTTGCCTGCTTTCCCTCTCATCCTGACAGAGCTATCAAAGCTTGACTCCCTTCCCCCTATTCAAAATATCGATATAAATCTTTACAACCACTTTATATAGCTCCCCTTCAAAAAACCCGCCTAACCCAAAAACATCAATCACTATATTATTACATTCGTTTGATGGTGATCAATACCAATTAAATTTCATCAACCAAAATGTTCACCAAAGAGAAAAAAAAAAAAAAACAGCGTGGGAGGGGGTTATTACTCAATAACCGATGAGCCCTCTATCCTGATGTCTCAGGCGTTGTTCAATACCAAGTAACCACAAAAAAATTTCTTTTCTTTTTTTAAGAAGGTCGTTTGATGGAAAAAGGATTTTTTATCTATTCCGCTGCTTCCACTTTTCTATATTGGGCAACTGCTATTAATTAACAGTATCTATAGGATATGTCCATATCATAAATTCTCTAATCCATAGAATATGTTTCCCGGATATCCTCCAAAAAAAAAAAAAAAACTCAGGAGAGTGTAAATCCTCTTGTCAGCAGCAGGGGCTTTTACAGCTGCATTTAGATTCCTCCAGCAACTGTTATTAATAGCATAACGGATTTCCTCCTGCAGATTTTATATAACTGATTGTATACATAAAAAACTGTCCCTTATAGCCAGAGGGGGAGGGGATTACAGAGAAGACCCCCTTTAGATATCAATACCTTTTCCTTTTCTCTCCTCTACTCTCCCCAAGACCAAGCCTATGTCTTCCCTTATAGTTGCGATATCTGCCCTTAGAGAGACCTCCATTCTCATGAACATCTCTGAGAGCATCTCCCTGAACTGTGGGGACTGGGAGGTTTCCCCTTGTCTGTCCAGACCCCTTTCTCCTACCCCCAGATGTTCTGACCCCTCCCTTACTTGAGCTTCATTCTGACTAATATCCCCACTTTGTGAGTTTGCACTATTTTTTTTTTCAGTTGGCTTAATAACCGGGGTTTTTGTCCCTCTGCTATCTTCCCCCTTCTGTCTACTTGGGCCCGAGCGGAGCAATTTTTCCATCCTGGGGCTGCCAGCCTCTTCACCTGTCCTTATACTAGTATTCGCGGCCATATATTTTTGGATTCCGACCGGACTTGCGGCAGGAGTTGTTTGTTTATTTGTCTTGCCTGCTTTCCCTCTCATCCTGACAGAGCTATCAAAGCTTGACTCCCTTCCCCCTATTCAAAATATCGATATAAATCTTTACAACCACTTTATATAGCTCCCCTTCAAAAAACCCGCCTAACCCAAAAACATCAATCACTATATTATTACATTCGTTTGATGGTGATCAATACCAATTAAATTTCATCAACCAAAATGTCCACCAAAGAGAAAAAAAAAAAAAAACAGCGTGGGAGGGGGTTATTACTCAATAACCGATGAGCCCTCTATCCTGATGTCTCAGGCGTTGTTCAATACCAAGTAACCACAAAAAAATTTCTTTTCTTTTTTTAAGAAGGTCGTTTGATGGAAAAAGGATTTTTTATCTATTCCGCTGCTTCCACTTTTCTATATTGGGCAACTGCTATTAATTAACAGTATCTATAGGATATGTCCATATCATAAATTCTCTAATCCATAGAATATGTTTCCCGGATATCCTCCAAAAAAAAAAAAAAAACTCAGGAGAGTGTAAATCCTCTTGTCAGCAGCAGGGGCTTTTACAGCTGCATTTAGATTCCTCCAGCAACTGTTATTAATAGCATAACGGATTTCCTCCTGCAGATTTTATATAACTGATTGTATACATAAAAAACTGTCCCTTATAGCCAGAGGGGGAGGGGATTACAGAGAAGACCCCCTTTAGATATCAATACCTTTTCCTTTTCTCTCCTCTACTCTCCCCAAGACCAAGCCTATGTCTTCCCTTATAGTTGCGATATCTGCCCTTAGAGAGACCTCCATTCTCATGAACATCTCTGAGAGCATCTCCCTGAACTGTGGGGACTGGGAGGTTTCCCCTTGTCTGTCCAGACCCCTTTCTCCTACCCCCAGATGTTCTGACCCCTCCCTTACTTGAGCTTCATTCTGACTAATATCCCCACTTTGTGAGTTTGCACTATTTTTTTTTTCAGTTGGCTTAATAACCGGGGTTTTTGTCCCTCTGCTATCTTCCCCCTTCTGTCTACTTGGGCCCGAGCGGAGCAATTTTTCCATCCTGGGGCTGCCAGCCTCTTCACCTGTCCTTATACTAGTATTCGCGGCCATATATTTTTGGATTCCGACCGGACTTGCGGCAGGAGTTGTTTGTTTATTTGTCTTGCCTGCTTTCCCTCTCATCCTGACAGAGCTATCAAAGCTTGACTCCCTTCCCCCTATTCAAAATATCGATATAAATCTTTACAACCACTTTATATAGCTCCCCTTCAAAAAACCCGCCTAACCCAAAAACATCAATCACTATATTATTACATTCGTTTGATGGTGATCAATACCAATTAAATTTCATCAACCAAAATGTCCACCAAAGAGAAAAAAAAAAAAAAAAACAGCGTGGGAGGGGGTTATTACTCAATAACCGATGAGCCCTCTATCCTGATGTCTCAGGCGTTGTTCAATACCAAGTAACCACAAAAAAAATTCTTTTCTTTTTTTAAGAAGGTCGTTTGATGGAAAAAGGATTTTTTATCTATTCCGCTGCTTCCACTTTTCTATATTGGGCAACTGCTATTAATTAACAGTATCTATAGGATATGTCCATATCATAAATTCTCTAATCCATAGAATATGTTTCCCGGATATCCTCCAAAAAAAAAAAAAAAGCTCAGGAGAGTGTAAATCCTCTTGTCAGCAGCAGGGGCTTTTACAGCTGCATTTAGATTCCTCCAGCAACTGTTATTAATAGCATAACGGATTTCCTCCTGCAGATTTTATATAACTGATTGTATACATAAAAAACTGTCCCTTATAGCCAGAGGGGGAGGGGATTACAGAGAAGACCCCCTTTAGATATCAATACCTTTTCCTTTTCTCTCCGCTGATAGCAATACAATTTAGAGCCAGTTCAAACAATCATTCCATATGGGATTCTGTCAGGTCAGTTTATTCCTTAGGTACAGAAAGAGAAGAAATGGGGTAGGCTCCAGTTTACCTAGGGGTATATCCCCTTATCTAGCATAATGTCTATGTCCATGCCTCTCACCAATCCAGCAGAAACTCCCCCGCACCCCCGTCCAACTGCTTGCCTTACCGCTCTGCCGCGTTTGTAGGAACTTGTGTCAGACAGCCTCTCCCTGTGCTCCGGTAGATTCTAGCAGGGATCCTCACCTCCCTTCAGGGTATGCAGTCCAGTTCCCGTCCCGCCATGTATCGGCGTCTTAAGGTGCTCCGCCGCCTATCATATTTTGGGAACAGAGATGTACCAATGGGAAAATAAAGCCGGTAAATGGCTGGCCAGGAGAGTGAAGGATAAGAAAAGCAGAACTTTTATCCCAAAAGTGAGAAATGAGGCAGGGGACATACAAAATATGCTGGAGGATATAGTGAATACGTTTTATACATATTATAAGGCCCTATATAATATTCAACAGGATAGCTCAGAGAATAGAGGCCGGGACGCAATAAAGGACTATTTGAAAGGGATAGATATTCCCAGGGCTAAACAAATAGAAATGGAAGCATTAGAAGCCCCGATATCAAAGCTGGAAGTTGAATGGGCTATTAAAAATACAGCTAAGGGAGGTTGCCCCGGGCCAGATGGTTTCCCGATCTCATATTATAAGGAATTCCAAAAACAGCTGGTCCCAAAATTATGCGAGTATTTTAGCGCAGTGGGGAGGGATGGAAAATTTCGAGAAGAGACATTACTGGCGCATGTGGTCCTGATCTTGAAAGAGGCAAAGGACCCGCTTGCAGTGGAAAGCTACAGGCCAATTTCCTTGCTAAACTCAGATATTAAACTTTTTGCAAAAATTATCTCTGAACGATTGAGACCTCATGTGCCAGAGTGGGTACAGCAGGATCAGGTTGGATTTATTCAAGGGAGAGAAGGGCGGGATAACGTATTAAAGACTATTATGTTAAGCCAGGAATCCATAAGGCAGAAGACCCCCACGATACTCATGTCTATAGATGCTGAAAAGGCATTTGACAGGGTTAGCTGGGGGTTCTTATTCGAAGTGTTGGAACGATATGGATTAGGAGAGAGGATGAGAGGGTGGATAGAAGCTCTGTATACCAAGCCTAAAGCTAAAATAAGAATAAACGGGGCCCTGTCCTGCCCCCTTGAATTGTGCAACGGGACAAGACAGGGCTGCCCGCTCTCCCCAATATTATTCATTCTGGCACTAGAACCCCTCCTGACGGCTATTAGGAAGAACCAAAACATCCAGGGAATACGGGTCGAAGGGAGGGAGTATCGGGTAGCTGCTTTTGCAGATGATCTTCTGCTCTATATCTCTAGCCCGGAGACCTCTATACCGGCGACTATGGAAGAAATAAAAAAATATGGGAAAGTCTCCAATTTTAAGGTTAACGCAACTAAATCTGAAATTCTAAATTTAAACATACCAGTAGAAGAACAGAGAACCCTGCAAACTAAATACCCCTTTAGATGGTGTGGGAGGGAGCTGGCCTATTTGGGAATAAAGCTTACGGCAGGGAGAGATGACTTGTTTGAGGCTAACTACATCCCCCTACTTAACAAAATCAAACAGCATTTAGATAAGACCCAATATAAGGCTTTATCTTGGATAGGGAGAATAAACACAGTTAAAATGTTCATTTTACCAATGTTTACTTACATATGTCAAATGGTCCCCATATTATTACCACAGGGATATTTAAACAAATTAAAAATGATGATTAAAAGATTCATATGGAAAAAAAAAGCGGCGAGGGTGGCCCTTAATACCTTGATAAGAAGTAAAGACAGAGGAGGATTAGCAATGCCCGATCTCAAAAGGTATTACGAGGCTATAGTAATCTCACGAATCACAGACTGGACACATAACAAAAAAGGGAAGGACTGGGTGGAATTAGAAATTAAGTTAAGTAGAAGGGAACTAGGGGAGATAATATGGATACCAGCAAAATATAGAGAACTAGGGATTAGCACAAATTTATTGACAAAAGGGGTATTACGAATATGGGATATAATAAATAAGAGACACAAGTGGGAGCACAATTCACCATTTATGCCACTATTAGACACTAAATTTTTTTTACCAGGTCAAGAGGAATATGTATATTACAGTAGATGGGCTAAGAAAGATAATATTAAATTACAAGAGGTTATGGAAGGGAATAGGGTATGCACATATGAGGAAATTATAGGAAAGTGGGGCCACAAGCCTTTAGATATGTGGAGATACTTACAACTATATTATTTTACTCAGTCTTTATCACAACCACTACGAGGACAGGAGCAACTTAGACCTCTGGAGAAGTGGATAGGGAATCCCCAATGCTTGGTAAAAAGGATCTCAAAAATATATGAAATCTTAAGGGAAGTAGAAGAACAAAAATACCCCCCCTACATGGAGAAGTGGGAAAGTGAACTGGGACCGCTGGATAATGACCTCCATAGAAACAGGATTATCAGACGAACGTACTCGGTTGCCAAAGACCTTCAAACTAGGGAGATGTCATATAAACTTTTAACAAGGTGGTATATAACTCCACAGCAAGGAAATAAAATCTGCAGCGAGACCCCCCCAACATGCTGGAGAGGTTGTTCAGTAGTGGGTTCCTTCGCTCATATATGGTGGGAGTGCCCTAAGATACAGTTATTCTGGGAGAAGATTATAAAAGCTATCTTTGAAATAACAGGGGAAGGGATTAGAAGAGACCCATGGGTTTGCTTATTCCATGACTCTGAAAAAGGAGAGAGAGAGTATGGGCAATCCCTAGTTCCGGGCCTACTGAATTCTGCTAAGGCACTGATCCCGCGAAGATGGAGGAAATCCGACCCTCCCTCGATGAAGGAGTGGGTAGAAAGGTTAGAAAGGATACGAAATATTGAGGAGACAATGCATAAATTGGATAACTTAGAAGAGAGATATCAGTATAAATGGCGACTTTGGATACAATTCGGAAAAACTGAAAGCTATCTAAAGCTGCTTGATTGTTAGCAAAGAAGAAGGGAAAAAGCAGAAAGAGGGGAAAAACAAGGAATAGAGGGGAAAAAAATGGAAAAGGCCTGGTGGGGGGGGGGGGGGGGGGACCGAGTGAGGGGGGTGGGGAGGGAGGGATAAGGTAGATTATTCTTAAAGAAATGTTGTTGTATTTATTATTATGTTGAATAGTCTATGTTTGTATACTTTGAAAAATTTGAAAATAAAGAATAATTAATAAAAAGAAAATGCAGAGGGACCGCTGAACAACTGATTTTTATCTGCGTGAAACCGCAGCTTCAATTCGCAACACACACGTGTGAACCAGGGCTTAATGTTTTCACACTAATTCCTGTATATCCTGCAGAATATTTAAAGTAGCTTGGTGGTTTATAATTTGGTAAAGCAAAGACTTATTCTAATACCTTATGTACTTGTACAAAAAAGTCAATAAATATCAACACTGAACAATCAACACAATAAATATCAAATTTGAAAGAATTTCAGACAGAGAAATAAGCAATACATAAGAAACAAGAAGTAAAATGGTCTAAACAGAAAGCTCACACCTATTTGATGTGATATTTTCAGTGCATATAACATACCGGGTGTCAAATTGATCTGCTGCAACAGATTGCTATAACACTAAAATGAACAAGACTGTGAAAACATATGAAAATGCATCACCAGTATAATTACAATAAGCATTAAGGAATGTGCATATTGCACAGGAAGGTACATTTTAACAGCCAGTGCACATTTCAAACCAAATTTAAATTTAAACATTTGTGATAAATATATGACGGTTTTCCATGATATACCCAAATTGATTAGGTGTGCATTGCCAGATACATAAAATTCTGAAAACCTCAAATGAGAGGTCTTGTAAAGTCATAGCAGCTAATGAAAACACATGAGTTATTTATTCAACCATGACATCATCTATTATTAACTACGTTTGCCCTTTTCAACCTTTAATGCATATAATGATATTTACAAAAGTTAAAAACCATTAAAATCAATGGAAAATTGTGCATTTCAAGGAGACACTGGTTTACAGTCATGTTGGACCAGGAAGGGGCCATCCTCAAACTGTTCCCACAAAGTTGGGAGCATGAAATTGTCCAAAATATCTTGGTATGCTGATGCCTTAAGAGATCCCTTCACTGGAACTAAGGGGCCAAGCCCAACCCCTGAAAAACAACCCCACGCCAAACCTTCCACCAAATGATTTGGACCACTGCACAAAGCAAGATCCATAAAAACATGGATGAGTGGTTTTAGAGTGGAGGAACTCAACTG
The DNA here is from genome assembly GCF_037356315.1 of Lithobates pipiens. Classification (NCBI taxonomy): domain Eukaryota; kingdom Metazoa; phylum Chordata; class Amphibia; order Anura; family Ranidae; genus Lithobates; species Lithobates pipiens. The sequence goes on along the minus strand of NW_027507696.1, from coordinate 27,337,861 downwards.
GCCTGTCCTCAACCTGATAGAGCACCTTTGGAATGAATTAGAGCGGAGATTGTGAGCCAGGCCTTCTTGTCCAACATTAGTGCCTGACCTCACAAATGCGCTTCTATAAGAATGGTCAAACATTCCCATAGACACACTCCTAAACCCTGTGGACAGCCTTCCCAGAAGAGTTGAAGTTGTTATAGCTGCAAAGGGTGGGCAACTCAATGTTGAACGCTATGGACTAAACTTTTGACAATATAGTGTATGTATGTATGCATGTATATACATATATATATATATTCTAAGTAATACAGAAAATTATAACTTGATGGCATACATCATTTAAAAAAGTAAAAAGTAAAAACAAGAGAATAGGTAAGGAAAATTGAATACAAGGAGAAAGGGGAAGATGTACGGAAGAAGAGAATAATTAGAAAATCCAACAAAGGTTCCTAAAATGAACATTTTTGGAATGAAATTCTACTAGGCTATGGTCAAACTTTACTCTTTATCCACTCAGCAAGGCTGTTAATATATATCTGTTTTAAGGTAACTTTAAAATATAGGTCTATAGGCTTTGCTTTAATGCTGAATTGTGAATAACAGGTATTTAAATAAATTTGAGATTTAAAGGTCAGCAATCTAATTCCCATTAGAAACTCTACCACTCATCCAATGCACATAATGCCCCGAAGCACAGCATGCCATTGAGTATACTGGAAAAGATGTTAATATAATATATTGGAAATAATCAACCATTTCAGTGCTTTCAAAACATTGACTAAACCCTATGATTTAAAAAAAAATCATATAGTCTCATAATGACATTTAAAAATAAGGTTAAATGCTTAGTTTCAAAGAATCTTTTCTCTCATGCTTTTGCTATTACTGTTTCCTAAGGCCTTAACCATTTCCCTCTTCTAGCAAATCCATTTCTTATTGCTTTCTACCTGTAGAGAGTTGCATACAATGGCACTATATCTCCACAGGCTGAACAATTAAGACAGTTGTCTTATATGGAGTGAAACAATTAAAGTGGCCAGTTTATTTAGTACAACTGCATATTGAATGGCCATATGGTGCGTGTAACTTTAAGACCTGTGCATTGGTTTGACTGCATCTTCTGTCTGGACTGACCTCAGAATTGGTAAAGCCCCTGTTTTTACTATCTGTGCCCCAATGGGGAGATTCTCGTTTGCTTTCTCTCTCCGAGACACACCAGGAAGTGAAAGGAAATCTCTACAGGCCGAGGCAAAATCTCTTTTTATACTGCTGTTCTGGGACAGATATTTCCATTGGAAGATTTTCCTTCTCTACTGAGCCAGCAAAAACTGTAAACTGTAGGATTTCCACCACTTTCTGTCCATGGCAATGGTCACCAGGGCAGGTCAAGAAGGTGAATCTTTTTTAGAAGCTGACATCTCGATTGCCAAAATAGAAACGGCAATTCGCTCATTACCACCTAATAAAACGCCGGGTCCTGACGGACTCCCAGGAGACTGGTACAAAATGTACATTGCCGACTTGGCCCCATGGCTTCAAAAGATGTATGCCCTTAGTTTAGAGACAGGATCTCTACCTGATTCGATGTCGCAGGCTCACATAGTCCTTGTTCAAAAGCCGGGGAAAGATTCCTCCTACTGTTCAGCATACCGCCCTATATCCCTCCTTAATTACGATTTAAAAATTCTGACGAAAGTGCTAGCCACCAGGCTGATGGGGATCCTCCCGTTTTTGGTTATTATAGATCAAACTGGTTTTATGCCGGGGAAATCGACTGATGTCAATATCCATAGGGTTTTCACTCATCTGCAAATTCCTCCTACGGACCAGGACACCAGAGTTCTGGTGGCCCTGGATCTTGAAAAGGCATTTGACTCTGTGTCCTGGACCTACATGGAGGAGGTACTCAAGTTATATGGTTTGGCCCCATTTTTAGGACTATTATACCAGAAACCGACAGCACAGATTAAACTGGGAGGTAGGCTGTCTACCTCATTCCCGGTGGAGCGGGGCACCCGACAGAGTTGTCCTCTATCCCCAGCCCTTTTCTCCTTAATGATTGAGACCTTGGCGGTCGCGCTGAGATCCTCGGGCGCTGTTCGGGGGTGCGGGTGGGATCCTTGGAGGAAAAGATTGCACTCTATGCTGACGATATTATCGTCTTCCTCCGAGATCCCGGACCATCCCTTCGGGAGCTTCTATCGAGCTTTGCTGCGGTGTCGGGCCTTAAGGTTAACTGGGACAAGTCCCAGATCCTACCGGTGGACCCGGGGCTAGGGGACTGGCGGACTCCTCACTCCCGTTACAGTGGGCGGAAAAAATTAAATACCTTGGTATTATCATTTCTCCCAGAATACAAGACTTCTGTAAATTAAATCTTCTCCCTATCCTGCAAACTACACACAATAGGCTGAAAGTATAGGCCAGTCTTCCCCTTACGCTGATAGGTCGAATTAATTTAATTAAAATGGAACTGCTCCCCCCTCTCCTGTATGTAATGCGCCATTCTCCGACGTGGATCCCCAAGATTCATTTTCGCCGCCTAAATTCTCACATAACTAGTTTTTTGTGGGGCAATACACCTCCCCGGTTCCGCTTGTCCATACTACAAAGACCCTGGATGCAGGGGGGCCTGGCATGTCCTGATTTTTTCTTCTATTTTATCGCGGTGATACTGGCACATGCCCGTGGCTGGTTGGCCTCGGACGCCACCAACGCAGCAGTTGCCTTGGAGGCCTCCATTGTGGGATCATTTGAAGCACTGCGGAATGTTTTGTTCAGGGGTCCCAGAGCTCCGCACCCTCTCATTACCTCGATGAGGACGGTGCTGAGGGTGTGGTCTGTGGTGGTCGGCCACCGGTCGGCTGAGTCCCGGACCTACTCTCCTAATACTCCATTGTGGCTTAACCCCTCCCTACCTGAATTCTATTCTATAACTGACCCGATTGTGTGGGCGTCGAGGGGCGTTCGGTATATCCATCATATTTGTGAGAATGGTGCGTTACTGTCATTCGACCAGCTAAAATCTAGATTTGAACTACCCAATACACACTTCTTCCGGTTCCTGCAGCTTCGTCATGCATACAAGACTCAGTTCGGTGACTCTCCTGTGACCCTATATCAGTCTAACATGGAACTGCTCCTGCGTCAGGAGACATTACCTAAACCTTTATCCACGATTTACAAAGCTCTGCAGCCTTCTGTTCATAGTGGATTAGAAAAACTCAGAGACTTTTGAGTGGCGGAGCTGCCGGGGCTAGATGGGGAGGACTGGGAGGACATTTCGGATGCCCCCTTCAGATACTTGGTCTCCTCTAGAGACCGGTTGATCCAATTTAAAATATTGCATACATTTTACTATACTCCATATAGGCTTCATAAAATATACCCTGACTCCACGCCACAGTGTTGGCGCTGTCAGGAGGACTCGGCGGGGTACATTCACATGATTTGGTCCTGCCCTGCGGTACAACATTACTGGTCACAAGTCGTCTCCTTTATTACTAAACTAACCACGATTCCTATACCCCAAACAATTGAGATCTGCCTGCTTGGTTTAGTGGACGAGATGGTCCCCTCGAGGGCAGTTCGCACATTACTGAGTTTGTTACTCTTTTATGCCAGAAAACTGATTGTGCTCCGGTGGAGGGCCCCCTCGGCGGCCCTCACCCTGAGTGCATGGAAGTGATTGGTTAACCTTGCAATACCCTTGTATAGGGAAGTATATTCTAACCGGGGATGCCCTCATAAATTTCAAAGGGTTTGGAATGTCTGGTTGGAGTCTGAGACAACAACTGCGGAACAGGAGAATCCTGTGAGATTGTCAGCCCAATCTAGCTCATAGAAGACTCCCTTAATGGTTCCATCAGGGATGGCACCTGAGCCGCCTGACTGCCGATAGACACCCGCTGATGGACGTTTGCTTTTATAGACTACCTACAATGAATTAATACACTTATGTCAAATACTGTAAAAGGTATTTCTCCTGTCAATTTTAGCAGCAAGCTACGGGGTTTGTTTGTGTTTTTTTTTTCCTCTGTTCTTAGAGTTGGGCAGATAGAGTTAGGTTGTTATGCCTGACCTACTGTTTTATGTTATGCGAGCCCGGGAATGCCCAAAGGGCTTTGTTTTGTAAACTTGCACTTTTTGAAAATAATAAAAAGAATTTATAAAAAAAAAAAAAAAGAAGGTGAATCTTCATGGTACTGTTTGCCCGACAACGTTTAACCACTTTCAGACCGGACCATTTTGCTGGTAAATGACCAGAGGTCTTTTTACAATTTGGCACTGCGCTGCTTTAACTGGTAATTGCGCGGTCATGCAATGTTGTACCCAAACAAAATTTGCGACCTTTTCTTCCCACAAATAGAGCTTTCTTTTGATGGTATTTGATTGCCTCTGCGATTTTTATTTTTTGCGATATAAATGGAAAAAGACCGCAAATTTTGAAAAAAAATGATATTTTCTACTTTTTGTTATTAGAAAAATCCAATAAACTCAATTTTAGTCATACATTTAGGCCAAAATGTATTCAGCCACATGTCTTTGGTAAAAAAAAAGTCAATAACTGTATATTTATTGGTTTGCGCAAAAGTTGTCACATCTACAAACTAAGGTACGTTTTCTGGAATTTACGCAGCTTTTAGTTTACGACTGCCTATCTCATTTCTTGAGGTGCTAAAATGGCAGGGCAGTACAAAACCCTCCCAAATGACCCCATTTTGGAAAGTAGACCCCCTAAGGAAATTGATAAGTGGCATGTTGAGCCCATTGAATATTTTATTTTTTTGCCTCAAGCGATTGAATAATGACAAAAAATTTTTTTTTTTTTTTTTTTTTACACAAAGTTGTCACTAAATGATATATTGCTCACACATGCTATGGGCATATGTGAAATGACACCCCAAAATAAATTCTGCTGCTTCTCCTGAGTACGGGGATACCACATGTGTGGGGTTTTTTGGGAGCCTATCCGCATACGGGGCCCCGAAAGCCAAGAACCGCCTTCAGGTTTTCTAAGGGCGTAAATATTTGACTTCACTCCTCACTACCTATTACAGTTTTGAAGGCCATAAAATGCCAAGATGGCACAAAACCCCCACAAATGACCCCATTTTAGAAAGTAGACACCCCAACCTATTTGCTGAGAGGCATGTTGAGTCCATGGAATATTTTATATTTTGCCACAAGTTGCGGGAAAATTACAAACTTTTTTTTTTATTTTATTTTTTCACAAAGTTGTCACTAAATGATATATTGCTCACGCATGCCATGGGTATATGTGAAATGACACCCCAAAATAAATTCTGCTGCTTCTCCTGAGTACGGGGATACCACATATGTGGGACTTTTTGGGAGCCTAGCCGCGTACGGGGCCCCGAAAACCAAGCACCTCCTTCAGGCTTTCTAAGGGCGTTACAGTTTTGAAGGCCATAAAATGCCAAGATGGCACAAACGCCCCCCAAATGACCCCATTTTGGAAAGTAGACACCCATAAATTTAGGGGTACACTAGTGAGACTAGGTAATAAATGGCGGGTGCCCTGAAACTATAAAAAAATAACTAACCAACCAGCGTCACCTGTAACCGTTATATGGTGATCACTGGTGAAAGGGTTAACTAGGGGGCAATCAGGGGGCTTTATGCGGTAGTATATGGGGGTCCCTGGCGCTATAAAAAGCTGCGGCGAACCTAAATACCTACCTGCCTAACTAGCGTCACCTGTGACACTAATACAGCGATCAGAAAAACGATCGCTTATTAGGCTGGGTTTACACTGGAGCGATGCGGGAACGCCACGAATCCGCGGCGGGTTCCCGCATCGCATGCCTCCGGGCGGCAGTTCACACTGCCCTATGCGAACTGCTGGGAGTGTCAGTGAAATGTTAATGACACCCCCAGATCAGTTTGCATATCGCAGTGCGATCTGCAAACTCGGATCGCATGGTGTGAACACCCATGCGATCCGATTCTGCTGCGGACCAAAAAAAGGGTCCCGTGCGAGTTTGCGGCGGGTGCGACACGAATTCAGCCATACTATCTGTATGTCTGAACTCGAATCGCACAGAGATCGGATGTGATTTGCACTGCAGTGCGGTGCGAATCACATCCGTTCTCAAACCGCTGCAATGTGAACCCAGCCTTAGTGACACTGGCGACGGGGGGTGATCACGGGGTTAAACCTTTATTGGGGGGGTTAGGGGGGTACCTTAGAACTAAAGGGGGCTAACCCTAACTGCCCTAACAGTTATTACAGTCACAAATGACACCCGCCAGGTGATCAGGGGGTTAAACCTTTATTAGGTAATAAATGGCGGGTGCCCTGAAACTATAAAAAAATAACTAAGCAACCAGCGTCACCTGTAACAGTTATATGGTGATCACTGGTGAAAGGGTTAACTAGGGGGCAATCAGGGGGCTTTATGCGGTAGTATATGGGGGTCCCTGGCGCTATAAAAAGTTGCGGCGAACCTAAATACCTACCTGCCTAACTAGCGTCACCTGTGACACTAATACAGCGATCAGAAAAATGATCGCTTAATAGGCTGGGTTCACACTGGAGCGATGCAGGAAAGCCACGAATCCGCGGCGGGTTCCCGCATCGCATGCCTCCCGGCGGCAGTTCACACTGCCCTATGCGAACTGCTGGGAGTGTCAGTGAAATGTTAATGACACCCCCAGATCAGTTCGCATATCGCAGTGCGATCTGCAAACTCGGATCGCATGGTGTGAACACCCATGCGATCCGATTCTGCTGCGGACCAAAAAAAGTGTCCCGTGCAAATTTGCGGCGGGTGCGGCGCGAATTCAGCCATACTATCTGTATGGCTGAACTCGAATCGCACAGAGATCGGATGTGATTTGCACTGCAGTGCAGTGCGAATCACATTCGTTCTCATAAACCGCTGCAATGTGAACCCAGCCTTAGTGACACTGGCGACGGGGGGTGATCACGGGGTTAAACCTTTATTGGGGGGGTTAGGGGGGCACATTAGAACTAAAGGGGGCTAACCCTAACTGCCCTAACAGTTATTACAGTCACAAATGACACCAATGCAAAAAAAAAAAAAAAAATGCAATTGGTGTCACTGTGACTGGGGGGGGGCAGGGGTAATTGGGGGGGTGATCGGGGGGTAAAGGGGGGGTGTGAGTGTGCCTGGCATGTTCTACTGTACGTGTGGTGTGTTGGTGCAACTCACCGATCCTCTCTCCTCGGCGCCGGAACGAAAAATACCGACACGGAGGAGAGATTACATCACTTCCTCTCCTGTGAGGAGAGGAAGTGATGTCACGGAGCATTTCTATTCGTCGGGAGCGATCGCGAGGGGGTGGCCATGAATGAATGGCCGCCCCCTCATCCCGGATCGCTCCCGAACGAATGCCGACCGCCGCAGGCACCGGGGGGGGGGGGCCCGATCGGGCCCCCCACCCGCGGGAAGGCAGGGACTTATATATACGCCCATATGCCTGCCCGTGCCATTCTGCCGACGTATATCGTCGTGCGGCGGTCGGCAAGTGGTTAAGGATGTCATGTTTTTCACAGGAGAGGAGTCCTAATTGTGAAGTCCAGAAAAGAGAATCATGCAGAAAATGTTTTTGTTCCATCTTAGTTCACAAGTTTTTATCTATATATCATATGTTATATTATATAACACTATAACGCTATAAACAAAAAAAGACTGTCAATTTTGAAAAAAAACAATATTTTTTACTTTTTGCTATAATACATATCCAATAAAAAAAAGTAAAAAAAAATGTATTCATCAGTTTAGGCCAATATGTATTATTCTATATATTTTTGTAAAAAAAAAACACAATAAGCATATATTGATTGATTTGCACAAAAGTTATAGCATCTACAAAATAAGGAATAGATTTATGGCCCTTTTTTTTTTTACTAGTTTTAATGGCGGTGATCAGCAAATTTTAGTGGGACTGCGACATTGCGGCAGATAGATCGGACACTTTTGACACTTTTTTGGGACCAGTGACATTATTACAGTGATCATAGCTAAAAATATACACTGATCACTGTATAAATGACATTGCCAGGAAAGGGGTTAACACTAGGGGGCAATCAAGGGGTTTAGTGTGTCCTAGGGAAGTGCTTCCTAACTGTGGGGGGAGTGGAATGACTGGGAGTACAGAGAGATCGCAGAGTGATCCCTGGGAACAGGCAATCTCTCTGCACTCCCCTGTCAGAACGGAGATCTGCTTTGTTTACCTAGGCAGATCCCCATTCTGCCTTTCTGAGGAGCGATCGTGGGTGGCCAGCAGACATTGCGGCCGCCAGACCCAATAGCTCCCTTGCTGTGCAGCCTGTAGTGTCTCCTGCGTGCCGTTTCACGCAGCCAGGCCGCCCTGCCTTGGTGGGCGGTCCTTAAGTGGTTAAAGAGGTTGTAACCCTAAAAAAAAAAAAAAAAAAGAAGAGATCCTGTTCCCTTATAGCAGGCTAAACAGCACAGTGCTTGTGCTGTCTAATCTGTCCCTTTCTATGGTGTAGAAAACCAGGTTGATCCTGCCTGTTCCTGTGCCCCCCTTAGTGTGCTGACCACAGTAATCATGGGGTTGCCGATCCATGATTACCGTGGTGAGCTCACATGCCTCCATCATCCCACTGCTCTCCTCTTTCCCACTCTCGCTCTCTGCCTGTTAGCTCCCGTGTGTGAGCCAATCTCTTGCCCTCCCCCCTGCTGTTATTAGTAGCTGGAAGTAAAGTTAAAAAAGATTACTGCCAGCCCTTCTGTTCTACTAAGCTCTACTATCCTGTGTGCATGTTTGTATAAAATTGTGCCTGTAAATGCCTTATTTCAGTTTGTTTCTGGCCGGTCACCTGACCTCCTGCCGCTCTCCTCCCCCATCTAAGGGCTACAGTGGGAGGGGCTGAGTGGACAGCACAGCGGTCACGTGACCTTCCAACTGGCATCAGAGGGGGATCTCGGCGATTATTCATATATACATGATTAATAGGAAATAATTAGTTAACACTTTTTATTTTTTAATATTAACCATATTAAAGAAAATCACTATAGACTATTTGGTGCACTATTAGCTATTTTCTCTAATGAGGTGCCCAAGTGGGATACTTTTTTTTTTTTTTTTTTTTTTTTTTAAACAAGAAAGCTTTCAATAGGATAATTAGCTGATGTTACAATTCCTTCTAGTTCCTATCTAGTCAGTTGAAAAGTTTTGCTTGACTTTGGATAACCAGTGTCATTATACTGGACTAGATTTGGATGAATAATTCTGTTTTAAACATAGGACTAATTTTATTATTTACCTTAAATTTTGACATGAGTAGTTATGCAGATTAGAGTTCTGTTGACTGACACTGAATAGAAAGCATTGAGAGTTACAAAGAAACTATATTCCTCTGGTAAATGTTTTCTGAGTGGTGCTCATTTTATATGTATTAATTGCCTGGTGGTACAATATCAGTGAAAGTCTGAATACTTGCTAAGTATTATGTGTGGCATTATCATAGTACATTTTGCAAATGTATTTATTTTTTATTTTAGAACAACTGAAGTGAGAAATGTGAGTTTTGTAGAGAATGTGTGGTGTACAGAGAATCATTGCTGAAAAAATCTGACAGATGGAAAGAACAAGTGTCTGCTTCTTCTTTACTTAGTGACCCTTAAGAAAAGGCAATCCATACACACAGATATAAAATCTTGCGAAAATGATTTCTAGTTGATCTACTTTTGCAATAAACTGAAGGGTCTAAAATCAAAGGCTGTACAATTAACCACATCATGACCAGTAGCCTAACTTCAGCTGATGGTCATCGTATTTCTTAGATTTTAATGATATGTATGTAAACCATAGCAATGAGCGTCTCTTATTTGGCAGAAATGTTGTCAAATGACAACTTCCTGTCATCTCTGCATGTTTTTCCAGTTATCTCACAGGACTACAAAACACTAGCCTCTCTGTTATGGGGAAGAGGTCAGGGAAAGGTTTATGTCATTTTGGCATGTTTCTGTTGGCCTAACGCTGTACAATTAGTAAGCGTTTTACCCAGATGACACATTAAGTGCCACCAGGTGAAAATAGGAGGAAAATGCTTTAAAAAAGAAAACTAGTCACAACATCTAATGCATGATATGCCATGATTTATACAATTTTTGTTTTTGGATTTAGATATATTCTAAGTACCTACAGTATGTATTGCTGCTTCAATTATCATGTACCATTCCATGCTAATTAGTACTCAACAAAGTCCATTAATGTAAGAATACATACAATGGTACTTGATACTTATAGGGACAGATAAGAGAGAGAGAAAGCCTTAGCTACATGTCTTCTCCATGCTTCAAGCCAGAAGAGACTAGGCTGGTCAGACAACAGCTGTAGGATTCCCCTGTGATCGCTGATCTTGTCTTAAACTGGTGTGCATCTATATGCTTATGGTTAATGTTATATTCTTGTGGCAGTAGTTCTTCTCCCTATACCCAATTACATTGTTTAGATTACCCACTCTTTTACTTAGCAAAGGTTCTAGTCCTCTTATTTACCTACAGGTTTAACACAATATCCTGTTTGGGGACAGTCACCCCACCTCAAAGAAGGCTACACCTGTTTTGGGATAAGACAGATGAGACATGACAAAGTAAAATTTCCCATAACCTATAGTATGGTCCTCCTCTGCCCAGCATTGGCATGCAGGTGTGCCAAATTCACGATGTTTTAATACAGAATCTGAGGTGGCCATTGATCTTGTATTGTACACCATGATGTCAGACATATTGGGGGGGGGGGGGGGGGGCAAGACCTGTTGGAAACTGAAAAGAATAGCGGAGTAAGGATATTATTAGGAGAAAATGTATTATTATCTCCTTAGAGACCTATATAGAGGCCAAAATGATATCACACGGGCTATGGGAGCGTGTTGTTTCAGCAGAGCACCTTCAAAATGATTCATTCCTAAAAATTTGTACAGAGGAGTTGATCAAACATGGGTTGCATATTTTAGAGTTAATAGTGGAGGAAGAGAAGGTGCAACTACATGAATTGGTGGAACAGCTACAAGAAAGTATTAAAACATTGGATGAATATCAGGACCTTGAGGAATTTTAGCATTTAAATAAAAGATTAAAAAAGGAGATAGAGTATTTTAAAAAGGAACAAAGGATTGGTAAACAGAAGAAATTCCAGAGGGATATGATGAATTATGAGAGTGTGAAAATCTTTGATCTAGAAGGAAAGAGAGGTAGAAGTAGATCCCATACTAGATTCAGGAAACAAAGTAGAGAAAATTAAAATCAAAGCCAGGATGGAAATTGGTGACTTTTTTTTTTTTACAGACAACCCCAGATGGAATAGAGAGGGAAGCTTCAGGGGGGCAAAAAGAAGAGGGGGGGGGGAGTAAGAGAAACAGGAAAAGGAAGGGGGAACCAAATGCAGGAACAGAGACAATCCAAGATGGGGACTTCTACTTCCTGGGAAAACAAGGTAACCACAATGAATCAGAGAAAGAGGACATAAATGTTATTAAACTGAACACATATCAAGCCCAATTTGATTGCTAGAAGAGCGCCAACAATTGGAGATACATTTATTCACAGCAAGTACACTCAAACTAGAGAAATTAACCCTATTTTTAAAATTTTCCTCACCCTTAGTTGGGTATGTATCACTGCAAACACTGTAGTGTCTGTAGGTATGTGATGAAGACTAAGGTTTTTGGGGATTATGAAGGTAAACAGACGTACAAAATCCGATTATTTGTCAACTGCTCCTCCACCTTTGTAGTATATAATATAATTTGCCCTTGTGGCAAGATATATGTTGGAAAAACTAGGGAAGAATTCCGTAAAAGAATAGGGGAGCACTTGACAAGTATATCTACAAAGGACGACAAATCACAAGTGGCGATACATTTTAGGAATGATTCAAGATTAAAATTTTGGGGAGTAGAGAAAATGTACCCTGATTGGAGAGAAAGTAATAGGGTATAAAACCTCCTCAGGGGAATTATTCCCTCCCCTCCCCCTCCTATATACCTTTTATGTTCTTCCCTTACTATAAACATACTTTAGAAGTTATGGTCAAAACTTTAAAATCATATATTTTCTTTTAGACATATTTATATTTTCTTGTGATTAAAATGTTTAAAACTCAGCTATAAGAATGTTTTCAAATTCTAAAATATATAAGGCCATTTATTGTCATTCCCACGAGAATATCTTGAAATTCTTCTTTGCTTTGTATCATCCGTACTTCAATATGTCTACTTTTTATTTCTGGTATCACATAATTTGTCTTATATTCTGTACATGTAATTTATTTTAACATAAAATAAAAAATTTTGAACGAGAAAGTAATAGGGTAAGGGACTTTAAGTCCGAGAGGTATGAATGTTGAGTTGGACTTAAAGTTTTATTAGCGATTATTGATTTTATCGGTTGGTTTTAATGTAGTCTGCTTTTTTTCCCATGAATTTTATGAATTTATAATGACCTATGATATCATATTTATATGTTCTAGGTGATTGAATATTTTATGCAGCAATTTGTTCAGTAATTTTTTCTGTATATTTATTAACCTTTGATGTGATGTTTAGGTTGTGCGTTTTCCTAGGTTTTGGGTGTCTTTAAATCTAGAAGACACACACTGCCTCATATAGTAATAATGGTTTATATGGGATATGAAGTCTGTTATATGTATCTTTATAAACTCAAATGTTTTACCACTGTACCAATGATAGGTCTAGTATGCATGATTAACATGATATACTGTAGATATGTGCGGTGCGGTAGAACAGTAATATGACCTGCAATGTTAATACAAATGCATTTCCATCCAGATCCATGTTAGACTCGTTTGGAGTGATTTGCTGACCCCACATGGAGCGATCGAATTGAATCATGATTTATGTCATTTATTACAATTTAAGCATGGATAAGGGCAGTAGGATTTCAGATGCACCCACTTTTGATAGGTGACAGTAAATTATGTTACTCGTTTTAAACTCATATGTTAGGGTATTTTTTTCAGAATTTTCTGCAGAGGTGCCAATATGATTGTTTTATGTATAAAGTAGGCTTGAAAATGATGTGGTAAACACCGTGCACGTGCCTAGTACACGCAGACACTAGTGGGTTAATTCTGCGGTGCTCTTCAGTGTATTTAATGTGGGAAGCTGTGCTGTGTGGCCACGCCCTCTGAGGAAGCAATCACGGAACTAGTCAGGGCTTGACCACATAGCAACCTACATCGTCGGCTTTCCTGCTTGCCTTACCTGGGAACACCGCAGGAGCGGTGCGAGGTAATCAGGAGATATCGACTTGTGATACATTGTTGTTACATGCTCTTTCTCAATGGTTGCACAGAGCGGCCCCAAACCTCCTCCCTGGTGTGCCCCACTGGTGCTCTGAGCACCTCCTTTTCTGTGTCTGCCCCTATAGCAAGCCACGAGTTGGATCACTCCGTAGTCAGGCTCCATAGAAATGTATACTGCCACTAAGCCCTGCTCTCTCTCCTTCCTCACTGGATGTGATTGACAGTAACAGGAACCAATGGTGACCACTGCCATCAGCAAAGCCTGTGAGACCAGAAAGAGGGAGAGAAGACCTGCAGCCTGGTATAGCGCTGGATCGATACAAGAGTTAGGTAGGTGTTAGGGAAGAATAGGGGGGAACAGACAGTGGAAGGTTTTTTACCTTAATGCAGAAATTGCATTAAGGTAAATAACTTTTAGTGTTTAGAACCACTTTAACCACTCAAAGACCAGCTGCCGCAGTTATGCAGTAGTAGGTTGGCTCTCCTGGGCAAATCTACATCATGGTACATCAGCTGCTTTAAGACCACTAAGAGGCATGAGATGCCCGAGCTGGTGCGATATCTGCTGCGATCGCTCCTGAAAAAACGCAAAGGTGATCGAATACCACCAAAAGAAATCTAGCTCTATTTGTGGTAAAAAAAAAGGACATACATTTTGTTTGGGTACATCGTTGCATGACCACGCAATTGTCAGTTAAAGCAATGCAGTGCCACATTGCAGAAAATGGCCTGGTTATTAAGGGGGTAAATACTTCCCGTCTTAAAGTGGTTAAAGCCACACAATTCATAGGCTTAAACTATGCCCTTTCATATAAAACATTTCTATGATATGGATATTAACCTTCTCTAATTTTATAAATTGATATTGGATGTACAGTATCTACACCTTATATTTACATCTACAGATTGCTTTGGCTTTATTATTATTTTCTAGAGTGTATATGTGATTATATTTTGCCATATGCTGTCTGCAAAATCATTAGTGGATGTACTCCACACAAGGTGATAATTTATATACACTGCAGACCCACCCACTCCCCTTTTAACAATGTGATGGGCGGTGCTGGCAATGTAGAAGCTGGCTGAGTTGCACTTTATGTACATGTGCAATAAAGATTGTGCATATCGCTCTCAAGTCATCAAGTGTGCATCCATACTGTGTGTACAATGACAACATCCACTGAAAGTTTTGGGTATTTGTTTGGCACAGTGGGGGACATTTAACCACTTAGGCCGCGTACACACGCGGGGACTGTTCGCCCAACTTTGTCCGTCAAACAGTTTCGGCAAACAGTCCGCTCAAAATTAGCATGGACGGACATGGCCACACACGACGGACGAACAGTTTGCTGAAACCGTGCGCGATGACGTGAACGGCACGTACGACGGGACGAAAAATACGACGTCCTATACACTGCATTATAACTTTCGGCGTGTAAATCCTTTCTGAGCATGCGCGGAACTTAGTTTGACGAACAAGCCTACACACGAGGGGACTGTTCGCTGAAACAAGGTTTCAGCGGACAGTTTTTCGGAATTTCCGAAAAACCTTGTTCAGCGGACTGTTCGCTGAAACTGTCCGCTGAAAGCCCACACACGAGCGGACTGTTTGCCGAAACACTGTTCAGCGGACAAAGTTGGGCGAACAGTCCCCGCGTGTGTACGCGGCCTTAAGGACCACCGCATGGCAATGTACGTCAACAGAATGGCATGTACAGGCACAAGCACGTACATGTACATGCTTGCCTTCCAGCGGGTGGGGGGTCCGATCGGACCCCCTCCCGCTGGATGCGGCGGTCCGTTTTGCTGCAGGAGCGATCCGGGATGAGGGGTTGTTGAGGGGAATGGTTACTGTAATATTGTTAGTTGCTTATATAGGAAAAAAAAAAGGAAAAAATTTGGCAGGAATGCACTGTGTATCATTGGTTAAATTAAGAAGTTTTTGTTTTGTAAATTGATTTGATAAGTTGTTCTATGTAATTATTTTTAGTGATCTTTGTCATGTATTCCTGCAGAGAAATAAAGTATTTAAGAAAAAGAGGGGATGGCCGTTGGTTTCTGGCCATCCCCTCTCGATCGCTCCTGGCGAATGAGAAGCTTCCCCCGCTGTGTATAGTAAACACAGGCAGGGAGGAAGTGATGTCATTCTCCTCGGGGCGGTCTTTTTGACCGGACTGCGAAGTGAAGAGAAAAAGTAAGTGTGCACCAACACTACACTGACATGTAGGCACACATAGGCACACAAACCCCCCCCCCCCGATTTCCCCCCCATCCCCCCTCCGATTGCCCCCCCATCCCCCCTCCCAGTCACAGTGTCACTGATTGCAGTGATCATTTATTTTCTGATCACTGCATTTAGTGTCAGTTATAAAAGTAAAAACTGTCAGGGCAGTTAGTGTTAGGTCCAGGGTAGCCCCCTACCACCCCCCAATAAAGGTTTAACCCCCTGATTGCCCCTAGAGTTAACCCTTTCACCCCCTTTCGCCAGTGTCACTAAGCGATCGTTTTTCTGATCGCTGCATTAGTGTCACTGGTGCCGCTAAGTAGCTAGTTATTTTTTTAGGTTCACCACCAGGTTTTTATAGCGCTAGGTACCCCGATATACTACCCAATAATGGTTTTAACCCCCTGATTGCCCCTAGTTAACCCTTTCACCCCCTTTTGTCAGTGTCACTAAGCGATCATTTTTCTGATCGCTGCATTAGTGTCACTGGTGCCGCTAAGTAGCTAGTTCTTTTTTTAGGTTCACCGCCAGGTTTTTATAGCGCTAGGTACCCCCATATACTACCCAATAATGGTTTTAACTCCCCGATTGCCCCTAGTTAACCCTTTCACCAGCGATCACCGTATAAGTGCCACTGGTGACGCTGGTTAGCCAGTTAGTTATTTAGGTTCCCCGTCAGGTTTTTATATAGCGCCAGGGACCCCCATATACTACCTAATAAAGATTTTAACCCCCTGATTGCCCCTAGTTAACCCTTTCACCAGTGATCACCGTATAAGTGTTACGGGTGACTCTGGTTAGTTAGTTTGCTTTTTATAGCATCAGGGCACCCACCATTTATTACCCAATAAAGGTTTAACCCCCTAATCACCCGGCGGGTGATATCCATTAGGTTTTAGGGTCAGGGTCTGCGTCGCCCCAGGCAGCGCTAGGTTAGTGCCAGTACCGCTAACACCCACGCGCAAAGCATACACCTCCCGTAGTGGTATAGAATCTGAACAGATCAATATCTGATCTGATCAGATCTATACTAGCGTCCCCAGCAGTTTAGGGTTCCAAAAAAACGCATTGTTAGCGGGATCAGCCCAGATACCTGCTGGCACCTGCGTTTTGCCCCTCCGCCCAGTCTACCCAAGTGCAATATTGATCGATCACTGTCACTTACAAAACACTAAACATAACTGCAACGTTCGCAGAGTCAGGCCTGATCCCTGCGATCGCTAACAGTTTTTTTTGGTAGCGTTTTATATTTAAATCCTGAAGGCGGTGCTTGGTTTTCGGGGTCCCGTACGTGGCTAGACTCCCAAAAAGTCCCCCACATGTGGTATCCCCGTACTCGGGAGAAGCAGCAGAATTTATTTTGGGGTGTAATTTCACTTATGCTCATAGCATGTGTGAACAATATATCATTTAGTGACAACTTTGTGCAAAAAAAAAAAAAAATTTATATTCCTGCAACTTGTGGCAAAATATAAAATATTTCATGGACTCAACATGCCTCTCAGTAAATAGCTTGGGGTGTCTACTTTCCAAAATGGGGTCATTTGGGGGGGGGGGTTTGTGCTATTTTGGCATTTTATGGCCTTCAAAACTGTGATAGGTAGTGAGGAGTGAAATCAAAAATTTGCACCCTTAGAAATCCTGAAGGCAGTGATTGGTTTTCGGGGTGCCGTACGCGGCTAAACTCCCAAAAAGTCCCACATATGTGGTATCCCCGTACTCAGGAGAAGCAGCAGAATATATTTTGGGGTGCAATTCCACATATAACTATGGCATGTGTGAGCAATATATAATTTAGTGACAACTTTTTGTAAACTTTTTATTTTTTTGTCATTATTCAATCACTTGGGACAAAAAAAAAATATTCAATGGGCTCAACATGCCCCTCAGCAATTTCCTTGGGGTGTCTACTTTCCAAAATGGGGTCATTTGGGGGGGTTTTGTGTTATTTTGGCATTTTATGGCCTTCGAAACTGTCATAGGTAGTGAGGAGTGAAATAAAAAATTTGCACCCTTAGAAATCCTGAAGGCAGTGATTGGTTTTCGGGGTACCGTACGCGGCTAGACTCCCAAAAAGTCCCACATATGTGGTATCTCCGTACTCAGAAGAAGCAGCAGAATATATTTTGGGATGCAATTCCACATATAACTATGGCATGTGTGAGCAATATATCATTTAGTGACAACTTTTTGTAAACTTATTTTTTTTTGTGTCATTATTCAATCACTTGGGACAAAAAAAAATCTTCAATGGGCTCAACATGCCCCTCAGCAATTTCCTTGGGGTGTCTACTTTCCAAAATGGGGTCATTTGGGGGGTTTGTACTGCCCTGCCATTTTAGCACCTCAAGAAATGAGATAGGCAGTCATAAATTAAAAGCTGTGTAAATTACAGAAAATGTACTCTAGTTTGTAGACGCTATAACTTTTGCGCAAACCAATAAATATACGCTTATTGACATTTTTTTTACTAAAGACATGTGGCTGAATACATTTTGCCCTAGATGTATCACTAAAATTGAGTTTATTCGATTTTTCTTATAACAAAAAGTAGAAAATATCTTTTTTTTCTCAAAAATTTTCGGTCTTTTTCCATTTATATCGCAAAAAGTAAAAATCGCAGAGGCAATCAAATACCATCAAAAGAAAGCTCTATTTGTGGGAAGAAAAGGATGCAAATTTCATTTGGATACAAAAATGCATGACCGCGCAATTACTAGTTAAAGCAGTGCAGTGCGAAATTGTAAAAAGACCTCTGGTCCTTAGGCTGACAATTGGTCCGGGGCTGAAGTGGTTAAATAGAAAGTGAAGCATCCCCCACACATTTACTACTTTTTTTTTGTTAGCTCCATGACTGATTAGATTTGTCTTATCGTATTTTTCTTTCAGAGGAATTTATAAGTACCTTTGTGCAAGCTGTGCAGTGGAATAGCATTTTTACAGGATGGCTTCAACTTATAAGCCGACCTCAATGTACTGTTTAATTGGGCAACTGTGTGGCAAATGATGAAGTCACATGATTCGTGACGAACACGCGCCGAGATTGCTGCTACCGGAAGTGACGCACATCGAGCTCGCCGCTCGTTTATACAATGCTCTGTGAATTATATGTTTGTGAGTACCTGTTTTTACCTTAACCTTAAATTGAAATAAATGCTTAAAAATACTACACTATGAGGCATTCTTCCTCTGTGCTCTAATCCCCTATACATGATACTTGGTTGAGACCCTCCTTGCTGAATACCCTAAAGCCACCCTTAAAGGGGCCATACGCCGCTGCGAATAGGCAGGATAGGAACGCCAGCCAGGACTCGGGTTACTACAGCAGGATCCTTAAAAGGGAAAGGTCACCAAGGACCCTAAAGATATACTACTCTTATGCTGTTACCTTACAGCAGTAAGGTAAGGGGACACCCATAAAAATACCACACAGGACCACACGGGATACCCACCACCATCAGCACCTTATACTGAATTTTGTTTACAAGCACCAGCACTTTGTTTTGTTTGGAGAAAATTGCTACACTTTGCACGACATATTTATGGACACTTGAAACTTTTATTCACTATTGTTGCTCTGATAGATTGAGTGTATTTATCTGTTTTTTATTGTTTTTTTTTATTGTCTTCACATTAGGAGACCAATATCACAGCAATTTTTTTGGCACGCAGGTGCACTCTCACCTAGCATCACTCCTTCTGCTACTGTGATTTTCTCATCTTTGCAGCTCTTAGCCAATGCGGCTTTTATTTAATTAAGCACTGTATTGCACGTTATGTTATGCTATATCAATTTTTAATCATTTTAAAGTTTTATTAATATATTTATTGAGTAACGTCACCTGATGCTACTGTTTAATATTAGTGTAACTATTGCTTAGGATTATTATTTGCTTCCTGTCTGATAGTTAAAACAACTCCTGTACAGCTCACCACTACTCTTTTACCTTTGTACAGTACGTCCCCTTTAATTGGCGCGACTAGCGGGCGTGCCCACTGTGTACAGCGTGACTGTGCCCGAGGGTACCATGGACTTAATGTCCGCCGATGTCCTGCGAGCGTGTCACAGAGCCACAGAACAGGGAGATGTCTATGTAAAACAAAGCATTTCACATTCTGCCTTGTAACATGATAGTGATCCACCGGTCCCTGTGATCGGGAGAAGTGATCGCTGTCAAGTCAGTGGTAGCCCATTGCCCCCACAGTTAGAATCACTCCCTTTTGTGGGAAAAAAGGACGTCAATTTTGTTTGGGTGCAATGTTGAATGGCCCCTCAATTGTCAGTTAACCACTTCCCGACCAGCGCACGACGATGTACGTCGACAGCATGGCACGGGCAGGCATATTGGCGTACATGTACGTCCAATATTCGTTGCCGCTGTGCCATCGGGAGCGCGCCGCCGGCGGCGCGCTCCCGCGCTGGTCGGGACCCCCGTGAGTCCGGTCGCGGGACCCGCGGACTCGATCGCCGCGGGCATCCCCGCGATCGTCTCACGGAGCGGCCGAATGGAGGAAATGCTGTATAAACAACATTTTCCCATTCTGCCTAGCAACTAGTGACGCTGATCTCTGCTCCATGTGATTGGAGCAGAGATCAGTGTACACTAAATGAAAGCCCAACCCCCCCACAGTTTGTAACACACCCCTAGGAACACTTAACCCCTACACTGCCACCCACTGGTTAACCCTTTCACTGCCAGTGTCATTTACACAGGAATCACTGAATTTATATAGCAGTGATTACTGTATAAATGACAATGGTCCCAAAAATGTGTCAAAAATGTCCGATGGGTCCCCAACAATGTCGCAGTCACAATAAAAATCGCAGATCGCCGCCATTACTAGTAAAAAAAAAAATAATAAAAAATTATTAATAAAAATGCTATAAAACTATCCCTATTTTGTAAACGCTATAACTTTTGCGCAAACCAATCAATAATCGCTTATTGCGATTTTTTTTACCAAAAATATGTAGAAGAATACGTATCGGCCTAAATTGAGGGAAAAAAATGTTTTTTTATATATTTTTGGGGGATATTTATTATAACAAAAAGTAAAAAATAATGCGTTTTTTTCAAAATTGTCGCTCTATTTTTGTTTATAGCGCAAAAAATAAAAACCGCAGGGGTGATCAAATACCACCAAAAGAAAGCTCTATTTGTGGGAAAAAAAGGACGTCAATTTTGTTTGGGAGCCACGTCGCACAACCGCGCAATTGTCAGTTAAAGCGACGCAGTGCCGAATCGCAAAAAGTGGTCTGGTCTTTGACCAGCAAATTGGTCCGGTCTGAAAGTGGTTAAAGTGGCACAGTGCCGAAATGCAAAAAGTGCTCTGATCAGGAAGGGGGTAAAATCTTCCGGGGCTGAAGCGGTTAAAGTCATCACAGAGCACAAGGGGGCACTCTTTACATCTGGAGGAAAGGAGATTTATTATCCAATTACATAAAGGCTTCTTTACAGTAAAAGCAGTGAAAATGTGAAATGGACTCCCTCAAAAGCTGGCTGTGTCCAGCTTAGTAGATTACTTTAAAGAAGGCCTGGATTCTTTCCCAAACATACATAATATAACAGGATACAAATATTTAAAGGTAAAATTGATACAGGGAATATCCGATTGCCTCTTGGGGGATCAGGAGGGATTTTTTCCCCCTGCTGGAGCAAATTGGATTATGTTTTACTGTTTTTTTTTTTTTTATTTCCTCTGAATAAACTGTGGGTATAGGCCTATGTATATAGGATTGTATTTTTTTATTTTTTATTGGTTGAACTAGATGGACGTGTATCTTTTTTCAACCAGACTAACTATGTAACTGTGTAACATGGAATTGAATATACAATATTTACTTTTTGAACTAGTGCAATGTATGTATATTATTTAATATATGCACTGATTTTTTTTTTTATCAAGAACAATAGGAAAAATAGCCATTTTATGGACTAAAGATGAGGTGTATGAATAACCAATTATACCAAGCAGCAAGCAGGGGCTAATGATCATCAATTTCTTATATAGGTTTAAACATTAACTGAAACAGAAACACCTGTGAAGGAGGCTTAAAACTGGGGGAGGAACCAGGGGAGGGCTGGCAGCCTTAGGCCTGGGGGGCAAGTCCAGTCAAGTGGCCCATTGAACCACCGAATCAGCTCACCATCCATGCCCACCTGGTTTTATAACGGATGATTGATATTATGAAGAAAGAAAAATATGATACAATGTGGTAATTCAATTTTAAATACTTTTTAATGCAAAAGTAAACAAAGTACAGGAGCAAGTAATATTGCATAAACTAGACCGACAATGCGTTGTGCAAGTTAACCAAGAACACTCGGGTTTAAAATGTCACAAAACTAAAAACTTGAAACTGTAAGGAAAACAAGTCCGTCAATAGGGCATTGTCATCATAGTGCAATGGCATATATAAAGACCATCCATAGGAAAAATAGCCTCTTTAACTCTGTGTTGCGAGTATGGCAGAGAAATCCACTTCAGATGGAAATAAGCCATTGAATAGTTCTGTCCTAGAACCAAAACTGCATGGCAACATGGTGGAGTGCTCTGTGCTGATTACCATTTGGCTTGTCACCAAGTTGTTCCAGACTGTTCAACCAATGTGCATAGTCACATGAGTAGCCGTACATTCAGGAGGATCATATTCAGCAAAAGATGGTATTTGGCATGTAATAAACCTTTTGTGCAACTGCTCCGGCAGCCTAAAAGAAATAAGAACAAGAAAAACACACTAGAGCGTGTGCCAGGGGACTGTGCAGCATATTCCAGCAGTGTAGGAGAGTAGAGGAGCCACCCAGGCCCATCGCTAGACTGACATCCAACCGAGAACCCCACAAACAGTGCCAGGGGTAAGAAACAGGCAGAGAATCCCCACACGAACAGGGTGTTCCTTAAACAGGGTATCTGCGCTGCAGGTGAAGCCAATCCTTATGGATAAACCTTCCCACTTAACTTTTTCAAAAAAATATAGAAGCCAAAGTAATATCTATATAAAACGTTTAAACTAAATACTTGTTCAAACAGTTAGCAAAGACCTCATTAAGGAAGAACTCTGACGAATAATTTCCAATACATCAGGAAACTGGACCAATTCTAGAAGATCTCTCTCCACTGACATGAGCATTAGGGCATCAAGCAGTTCTTGTCCCATTGTGGCTCGAAGTCGGTTCTTGATGATTTTCAACTTGCTGAATGCTCGCTCACATGATACTTGTGTAAAAGAAAGGGTCAACAGGTACTCATAGGTGATTGAAATATTTTCATAAGCTGCAGAATAAAGGTTGTATTTTAGCAACAACCTATGACAGCAAAAAAAGCACTGCTTGCAAGAACCACACTTTGATTCCTTTTGTACCCCAACTAGTTTGTCTGTAGGGGAAATCCTGTCATCACCATCATCATGATCCTCCTCATCATCAAGAATTATTTCCACATTCTGTGTCTCATCTTCAGAAAGACATCCTGTAAGACTAGGAAATAGGTTGGCAAAACTTATTAATTCAGTTTTGAGAGAACATTCATTTACTCTGGCTAACTTAGAAATTCTCTCTAGTGCCCCTCCATCTAGAATTTTGGGATCTGTCCTAATTTTCTGAAAAGTGCGAGGATCCAAGTATTGAGAATCCATGATCAATTGCTTATTTTCTGAAAACCGCTCAGTTAAGCTTTGTATGATTTGGTCCAGAATTGGTCTAAACACACTAGCTCGAAAGTATTGTATTTCATCCTCAGGTCTTTCATCATATGAAGATTCTCCAGCCAAGCGTTTTTTTCGTGACACTCTTCGAACTGGAAGCATAGTCTCAACTTCCAAGGAGCTGAGAATGTCACTTTCATCCATCAATTCATTCATTTTTTTTGCAAAGTGTTCAGCCTTTTGTTTAAGATGGCTGAAATCAATTTTTTTCAGTTGCTCAACTGCACTTTCGATCATTTGCCATGCTACCATGAAATCAAGGCCACTGGTTTGTAGATATTTTGACACTGGACCTATAACATCAAAAACCTGCAAAAATATGTTTGCTGTTAAGATAGTCCTAAACTGACAAAGATTGTCAAAAAGGGATGAGGCCTCAGAAGTGGTTTTTGAATCAAAAAAGTTGCTCTGGGAAATTACATATAAAACTTCAATGGTGTCTAGAAAAAGAGAATGTTTCTCACCAAAAATCCAGTTAAGGGCCTTTTCTTTTGCCCACCATCTTGTCTCTCCAAGTTTTTGTAACTTTAAAAGTTTTTCCTGTCCATGTCTTTTATCCAGTTGATCTTTCCAGATATTCATTCTCTTGTAGGAGTCTCCAATAAAGGTTGCCAAGCGATTTAGGAGACCAAAAAAATTTTTGGCTTCCAATACTTGACAGCAATCTGAGACACACAGGTTGAGGATATGACAATAGCACCAAATATAGACTGCATCTGGCACTACCTTTGCGATCTGTGCACGTAGTCCCACATACTCACTCCTCATATTTGCTGCACCCTCAAATGATTCGCCAGCAATTTTTTGGAAATTTAAACCAAGCACATCAAAACAGGACATCAGAAGTTCATAAAATCCTTTCCCAGTAGCATCTTTAACAGGAAGAATCGCCACAAGCCGTTCTTTAATTTCTTCACCTTTTACATATCTCACAACCACTGTTGCTTGATCTACGATTCCAACATCCTGTGTTGAGTCAACCTGTATACTGAAACGTTTCTCTCCTATTTCAGACACAATTAAGGTTTTCATGCATCGAACTATTGCTGAAAATACTTTTTTTACTGTCTTACTGGACAAAAATGTTATAAGAGATCCACGTCCAGATGTCTGTTTTCCTGATGTTTTTCTGTCTTTCAATCGCTGTTTTCTTTTTTCACTTTCCTGAAAGCATTTATCGAGGTGATTTTTTAGGGGAACATCATACTGCGATAGAAGTAGGACAATTTCTAGAAAGTTCCCATGGTTTATTTCACTGTTATATAAATTGTACAGTGATTCATTAGTGCCATGGGCACGAAATGGCAAACCCTGTTTTCCAAGCAATTTTACTATATTAAATATTCTGTTTAATACCTCAATATTTTGAAGTATCTCCATTTTTCTTTTGCAGGCATGAGCCTGATTTAATAATATGTCAATGCTTCTATTCTTTTTCATGGTGAAATAAGCACTAACAGCATCACAATGGCTTTTAGAAGCTTCATGCTTATTTGCTGCCTGATAGCAATGCCGAAAATTAGTACAACCACTAGTGAATGAGGAAGAGGAATCAGAAAAGGCAATGCATATACTGCAAAAAAATGCTTCCAACTTTCGACTCTTCATTTTACAGCTTAGCCATGAACGCTTAATACGATCCCCATTAGGCTTTTTGCGGTAATAAAAGTCCACTTCTTGAAAAGGAAGATCTTCGCATTCAGTCCTGGTTGGCTGAAAAGGGTGTTTTTCAACAAAATTTATTTTTTCTCCTATGGAACATGCAGGAGGAAGACTAAAAGGTATTTCTGATGGATCACTTATCACAGTTTCTGATATGTCTTCTTCTGGTGCGATACATTCTAATTCAGGAAGGTCTTCAAAAGCATCTGGATCATTCATATGCGATTGCTCTCTGCACTCTGACACCAGCTCCTCCTCATCCACCTGTATTTCTGCTTGTGCGCTCACATCCTCTTCGCCACATACAACTGGCATGCTTGAAAAACTACTTGGTCCGGCAGAAACCTCATCAACAGCAGATCTTTCATGTATACCACCAGTCTAAAATGAATTCTTTTGTCAACTTTGAACTTTTGAAAAAAGTTCTACATGTAACAAAGAAACTCAATGCATGGCAAAAAAAAAAAAAAAACATGGAAGAAAATGATATAATTGATACTTACCTTATATGTAAGATTTTATGAGATTTAAAATAATTACAAACGTATATTAATTTAAAAAACTGTGATCATCAAGGAAAGTCAAGTATGCACACTCCTTGATCATCCATCTTGAATTTTAAAGTGTTACTAAACCAAGAACTTGCATTCACTATATTTGTACTCCCACAGTGCATAGAACATGGAAATGCAATTATTATAGTAAATATAAACTGCTAAATACCTTTTCTTATCAGCAGTATATAGCAATCTTGTGACTTCTATCAGTGTCTGGTAAAAGCTTATGAGGAGTTTTCATTCTTCATCGATCCTCTGTCTGGACAGTGCTGATTGGCCCAGTGCCATTCACATACACCCTCCCAAGGAAAAAAAAGCTCTCCAGCAATGCACACCAAACTGAGCATGTACAGAGTGCCCCCAATGCTCTGTTCTATCAGGAGAGGGATTGGAGACAGTAAAAGAAGGGGAGGATCAGAAAAGACAGGATCAAACAGCCTTTTTCCACAATGCGCAGGTTTAAACCCTTAGGTTCACATAGAGTGTAACACGCAAGCATTACTGCATATACAGACTGATTTTACTGTTGTGGGTTTAGTAACACTTTAAATGTAAAACTTCATCATGCACATTAGAGTTGCGCGATTCTGGCCAAAATGAGAATCACAATTTTTTTGCTTAGAATAAAGATCACGATTATCGCTGCGTAACATCATCTTTCACATTATACAAAAAAATTGGGCTAACTTTACTGTTTCTTTTTTTTAATTCACCACAGTGTATTTTCTTTTTTTTTTAATTACTCTTAAAAGACTGCTGCACAAATACAGAGTGACATAAAATAATGCAACAACTACCATTTTATTTCCTAGGGTCTCTGAAAAAAAAAAAAAAATATTATATTATATATATATATATATATATATATATATATATATATATATATATATATATATATAATTTTCTAGAAAAATATACTGGATTTTAACTGATTTTTTTTTTATTTATTTTTTTTATCTCTGTTATCAACTTGGCAGGCTTCCTTTTTTTTTGTCAGCTAACAGAAGTGTGCAGGGAACTCTCTGAACTTATATAGAATCAGGAAATGCAGTTTTAAGATTGTGAGGGCAGTTGAATCGTGATTTTGATTCTATAGCGATTAATCGTGCAGCTCTAAACAGACTAGGTATGTTCCCTCTTGTTATCAAAGAGTGAATATACATTTCTGCCACCTAAAACGTAAGAACCAGCCTTAACTTTTGAACTTTTCACATACCACCGAAAAAGTGAGTTTCATTTGTTTAGGATCCCTTCCTGCTAACTCAAGTTCTTTGGACCGTTTTTCTCGTACTTTCTGAGCACCACCCTTGTCTTTAGATTTTGTTGTTTTACTCTCCATATTAATCAATATGAAACTGTAAAATGTATTAAATACCAAAATATGACAATGAGTTACATAAATCCAGCAAACATTACTAACTCCGCATCTCACAAACACGCTCATACATGAAATCCAATAAATCACAAGAAAACTAATCCAACTGAAAATAATATGTTGCTAATATTATGGGGAAAAAAACAAAACACATATCTTATGTAGGACACTTCTGCTCACTTTAGGAGCAAACGTATGTGTAGTATGCAAAATCTGCCTGAAACACTAGGCCACAAAATAACAGTTATGACCCAAAGCATACATCCAAATTAACAAAGGAATGGCTTCACCAGAAAAATATCAAAGTTTTGGAATGGTCCAGCCAGAGCCCAGACCTGAATCCCATTGAAAATCTGTGGGGTGATCTGAAGAGGGCTGTGCACGGGAGATACCCTCGCAATCTGACAGATTTGGAGTGTTTTTGCAAAGAAGAGTGGGTAAATATTGCCAAGTCAAGATGTGCCATGCTGATAGACTCATACCCAAAAAGACTGAGCACTGTAATAAAGTTAAAAGCGGCTTCAACAAAGTATTAGTTTAAGGGTGTGCACACTTATGCAACCATATTATTTTATTTTTTCTAAAAGATTTTATTTAGTTTGTGGTTTACCTGAGTTGTACAGTTTATAGGTCACATAAGGCCTTCATGTGAACTGGATGTTAAAATAATGTTTTAAAGTAGCTTTGCAGCGAGTTTTACAATGTTTTTGCAATAGCGTTTTTAGCATTTTTCCACGTTAGCTTTTTCTTTTTTCAATGGATGAAAAAAGTCAAAATATGCTGGTGAGTCACGTTTTGAGCATTTATCGCTATCTATCTGCTAGAGCTGGGCGATTTTCTGCCCAAAAAAAAAAATGGACACCGTGCCGGTCCTGAGGAGCTGCGGGCAGGAGTTTTTAGGAGAGGCCAAGGCTTTGGCCTAGTCCGCAGTGTCCAGCCTCGCGGACTAGGCCAAAGCCACGGCCTCACCTAAAAACTCCTGCCCCAAGCTCCCCAGGACCGGTGCGGTGTCAGCGCCAGTCCTGTCGAAAAAAATCAAAATAAAATAAAAAAAAATCCATTTGCTGAAAATTTGAATGGATTTGACCTCTAAACTCGATTCAAGATTTAAATAGATTTTTTCCACAGCCCTACTATCAGCGTTTTTTGACGTTTTTTTACAGCCGAAAAACTTCTCTCAGAACCCACTAGTTTTGTGTTTTTTTTTTTTAAAGCCAAAAAATGCCTCAGTAAAAAAACTGCTGATAACAGCCTATGTGTGCAAGGACACCTAGGATAACATGATGGGGAGTTTATTGACTGTAGAAAAAAAAAGTCTGAAGCCAAAAACAACCACTTAAACATCCCATGTGCATGAGGCCTAAGGCTGGGTTCACATTGCAGCGATGTGGGAACGCTGCGAATCTGCTGCGGGTTCCCGCATCGCATACCTCCCGGCGGAAGTTCACACTGCCCTATGCGAACTGCTGGCAGTGTCAGTGAAACATTAATGACACCCTTAGATCAGTTTGCATATCGCAGTGCGATCTGCAAAATCAGACAGGAATCGGATCGCATGGTGTGAACACCCATGCAATCCGATTCTGCTGCGGACCAAAAAAAGGGTCCTGTGTGAGTTTGGGCCGGATGCGATGCGAATTCAGCCATACTATCTGTATGGCTGAACTCGCATCACACAGAGATCGGATGTGATTCGCAATGCAGTGCAGTGCGAATCGCATCCAATCTCATACACCGCTGCAGTGTGAACCCAGCCTAAAGGTAGAAAAAGTTCTGAAATTATTTATCTTTGTCTCATTTGTTTACATCACAGAAACATGACATTTTTAACAGGGGTCTGTAGACTTTTCATATCTGCTGTATATTTTATCAGCATCTAAAGTCCAGGGATCTCCAAACTACGGCTCTCCAGCTGTTGCAGAACTACGCACCCATGAGGCATTGTAAAACTCTGACATTCAAAGACTTGACTAGGCATGATGGGAATTGTAGTTTCTGAACTGTATGGCCAAAGTTTGGAGACCCCTGAAACCACAAAATTCCCACAAACACTGAACAATAATGCTGTACAGTACGGGCTGGTTCAAACTGCTGTGATGTCAGACATTGCATGTGATTCACATCGCACTGCTGTGCAGATCACATGCAATGTCTGTGTGATGTGAATTCAGCCATACAGATTGTATGGCTGAATTTGCATCGCATTGAGACCAAACACGTAGAGAACCTTTTTTGGGCCGCACCAGAATTGGATTGCATGGGTGAATTGACAGTTTGCACTGCGATACGCAAACGGATTTAGGCGTGTCACTAACTTTATATTGACACTACCAGCGGTTCACATAGGGCAGTATGAACTATCTGTGAGTCAGGTGCGATGCGGGAAGCCACAGTGGATTTGCAGGGTTCCCACATCGCACCAATGAGCACCGAGCCTATAGGTGGAAATTATTCTGCAACAACATGCCTACTTCCCAGATACATCACTGGTATACAAGTCTAGCTTCAAAACATACAACAGCATGCACAGCTCTCAAAACACACAGACCAGTGCCCATCAATGCAGCTTCACGGTCACCAATATAGACAGTGCCCATCAATGCAGCTTCACGGTCACCAATATAGACAGTGCCCATCAATGCAGCTTCACGGTCACCAATATAGACAGTGCCCATCAGTGCAGACAGTACCACCCATGAGTGCAGCTTGATCAATGGTCATCAATGCAGCCTAATCAGTGCCAATCAGTGCAGACTCACCAGTGCAGCTTGATTAGTGCCCATAAACACAGCCTCACCGGTGCAAAAAGTACCCATTAGTGCAGCCTGATCAGTGCCCATGGGATGTGGGGGTCTGCTGGGGCCCAGGGTGTCAAGGCCTGGGTCTGTCTCACAGCCCTCTATACAGAACTGGGAGCTCAAAATCTCTCCAGGCAATTGCAGGAATATATTCTTGTGGGATAGCGAACTCACAGGTCTATGTAGCATAGCAAATCTCTGCATGCCTGTCCTAGCCCTCAGTGCCCACTGCCCAGAGTCTGAATTTCCAAATACACTTCAATGTGTGACTGGGTTAAATTCACAGAAAGCACGGAGGGCTCCGTTCAAAACAGAAGAACCAAAATGCAGTTGCGCCCCTTCTCTCCTCTCCACCCCCTATATGCATCTTGCTGCAATTCACCCGCTGCCTGACCCACCACTAAGATGGGGTAAGTGGCAGGCATGCAGCAGGCGGGTGTCCTCCTGGATCAGTCCGCTCCACTGACCGGGGGGGTCTAGGGGGTGGCTGTCTGCTTCCTGCCGTGTGCACGGGAGGAGGGGATTGGTTGGACTAGTCCGCTGGTGGGGAGGAGGGCGTTAAGACCGCTGTGGGGGGGGGGGCGTTAAGTCCGCTGTGGGGGGGGGGGTTAAGTCCGCTGGTCGGGGGGGAGGGCGTTAAGTCCGCTGGTCGGGGGGGAGGGCGTTAAGTCCGCTGGTCGGGGGGGAGGGCGTTAAGTCCGCTGGTCGGGGGGGAGGGCGTTAAGTCCGCTGGTCGGGGGGGAGGGCGTTAAGTCCGCTGGTGGGGGGGGAGGGAGAGGATGTTAAGTCCGCTGGTGGGGGGGAGAGTGTTAAGTCCGCTGGTGGGGGGGAGGGAGAGGATGTTAAGTCCGCTGGTGGGGGGGGGGGAGAGTGTTAAGTCCGCTGGTGGGGGGGGAGAGTGTTAAGTCCGCTGGTGGGGGGGAGAGTGTTAAGTCCGCTGGTGGGGGGGAGAGTGTTAAGTCCGCTGGTGGGGGGGGAGAGTGTTAAGTCCGCTGGTGGGGGGGGAGAGTGTTAAGTCCGCTGGTGGGGGGGGGGGGGAGAGGATGTTAAGTCCGCTGGTGGGGGGGAGAGTGTTAAGTCTGCTGGTGGGGGGGGAGAGTGTTAAGTCCGCTGGTGGGGGGGGGAGTGTTAAGTCCGCTGGTGGGGGGGGGGAGGGTGTTAAGTCCGCTGGTGGGGGGGGAGGGTGTTAAGTCCGCTGGTGGGGGGGGGTGTTAAGTCCGCTGGTGGGGGGGGAGGGTGTTAAGTCCGCTGGTGGGGGGGGGAGGGTGTTAAGTCCGCTGGTGGGGGGGGTGTTAAGTCCGCTGGTGGGGGGGAGGGTGTTAAGTCCGCTGGTGGGGGGGAGGGTGTTAAGTCCGCTGGTGGGGGGGAGGGTGTTAAGTCCGCTGGTGGGGGGGAGGGTGTTAAGTCCGCTGGTGGGGGGGGAGGGTGTTAAGTCCGCTGGTAGGGGGGAGGGTGTTAAGTTTGCTGGTGGGGGGGTGTTAAGTCCGCTGGTGGGGGGGAGGGGGGTGTTAAGTCCGCTGGTGGGGGGGAGGGGGGTGTTAAGTCCGCTGGTGGGGGGGAGGGGGGTGTTAAGTCCGCTGGTAGGGGGGTGTTAAGTTTGCTGGTGGGGGGGGTGTTAAGTTTGCTGGTGGGGGGGTGTTAAGTTTGCTGGTGGGGGGTGTTAAGTCCGCTGGTGGGGGGGAGGGGGGGTGTAAAGTCCGCTGGTGGGGGGGAGGGGGGGTGTTAAGTCCGCTGGTGGGGGGGAGGGGGGGTGTTAAGTCCGCTGGTGGGGGGGAGGGGGGGTGTTAAGTCCGCTGGTGGGGGGGAGGGGGGTGTTAAGTCCGCTGGTGGGGGGGAGGGGGGTGTTAAGTCCGCTGGTGGGGGGGAGGGGGGTGTTAAGTCCGCTGTTGGGGGAGGGGGGTGTTAAGTCCGCTGGTGGGGGGGGGGTGTTAAGTCCGCTGGTGGGGGGGAGGGGGGGGTGTTAAGTCCGCTGGTGGGGGGTGTTAGAAAAAAAACACGCTGCCACTGCCAAAATGTTTACATACCTTACTTCAGGCTGGGGAGCGTTGTTTGGGAGCACTGCGCCAGGTCTTTGCAACTCTTCGGGGGTGGGGGCGATGAAGCAGGTCTTGTCTTCTAAGCCGACTGCAGCTAGCCACGCCTCCCAGCAGGTCACGTGACGTGACGTTCTTGACGCCGGGCGTCCCCTCCCCTGCCACACACACCTGGCCGGTCTCCTGGGAGGTGGGAGTTGTAGTCTGCTGCGCTCACACCTCCAGGAGCTGAAGCGCAGCTGGACTACAACTCCCACAATGCAGCGCAGGCTGGGCAGCAGCTTCGAGCCAGCCAATCGGCGGCGGCTGCGGCCTGCGGGGGAGACTTCATAGAACTCTGTGACCCGGGCGGCAGGCCGCTCCAGTCACAGCATTTAAAAAAAAAAAAAAGCAGCCGTTTAAACGTCATTTAGACACCGGCCTGGGGGTAAATTTCCACCCTGCCCCCCGACCCAGCCCGCCCCTGGGGGGGAGAGTGTTAAGTCCGCTGGTGGGGGGGGAGAGTGTTAAGTCCGCTGGTGGGGGGGGGAGTGTTAAGTCCGCTGGTGGGGGGGGAGAGTGTTAAGTCCGCTGGTGGGGGGGGGAGAGTGTTAAGTCCGCTGGTGGGGGGGGAGAGTGTTAAGTCCGCTGGTGGGGGGGGGGCAGTGTTAAGTCCGCTGGTGGGGGGGGAGAGTGTTAAGTCCGCTGGTGGGGGGGGAGAGTGTTAAGTCCGCTGGTGGGGGGGAGAGTGTTAAGTCCGCTGGTGGGGGGGGAGAGTGTTAAGTCCGCTGGTGGGGGGGAGAGTGTTAAGTCCGCTGGTGGGGGGGAGAGTGTTAAGTCCGCTGGTGGGGGGGAGAGTGTTAAGTCCGCTGGTGGGGGGGGAGGGAGAGGATGTTAAGTCCGCTGGTGGGGGGAGAGTGTTAAGTCCGCTGGTGGGGGGAGAGTGTTAAGTCCGCTGGTGGGGGGGGGAGAGTGTTAAGTCCGCTGGTGGGGGGGGAGAGTGTTAAGTCCGCTGGTGGGGGGGGAGAGTGTTAAGTCCGCTGGTGGGGGGGGAGAGTGTTAAGTCCGCTGGTGGGGGGGGGAGAGTGTTAAGTCCGCTGGGGGGGGGAGAGTGTTAAGTCCGCTGGTGGGGGGGGAGAGTGTTAAGTCCGCTGGTGGGGGGGGAGAGTGTTAAGTCCGCTGGTGGGGGGGGGGAGAGTGTTAAGTCCGCTGGTGGGGGGGAGAGTGTTAAGTCCGCTGGTGGGGAGGGAGAGTGTTAAGTCCGCTGGTGGGGAGGGAGAGTGTTAAGTCCGCTGGTGGGTGGGGGGTGTTAAGTCCGCTGGTGGGGGGGAGGGTGTTAAGTCCGCTGGTGGGGGGGAGGGTGTTAAATCTGCTGGTGGGGGGGGGGTGTTAAGTCCGCTGGTGGGGGGGAGGGTGTTAAGTCCGCTGGTGGGGGGGGAGGGTGTTAAGTCCGCTGGTAGGCGGGAGGGGGGGTGTAAAGTCCGCTGGTGGGGGGGGGGGTGTAAAGTCCGCTGGTGGGGGGGAGGGGGGTGTTAAGTCCGCTGGTGGGGGAAAGGGGGGTGTTAAGTTCGCTGTTGGGGGAGGGGGGTGTTAAGTCCGCTGGTGGGGGGGAGGGGGGTGTTAAGTCCGCTGGTGGGGGGGAGGGGGGTGTTAAGTCCGCTGGTGGGGGGGAGGGGGGGGTGTTAAGTCCGCTGGTGGGGGGGAGGGGGGGGTGTTAAGTCCGCTGGTGGGGGGTGTTAGAAAAAAAACACGCTGCCACTGCCAAAATGTTTACATACCTTACTTCAGGCTGGGGAGCGTTGTTTGGGAGCACTGCGCCAGGTCTTTGCAACTCTTCGGGGGTGGGGGCGATGAAGCAGGTCTTGTCTTCTAAGCCGACTGCAGCTAGCCACGCCTCCCAGCAGGTCACGTGACGTGACGTTCTTGACGCCGGGCGTCCCCTCCCCTGCCACACACACCTGGTCGGTCTCCTGGGAGGTGGGAGTTGTAGTCTGCTGCGCTCACACCTCCAGGAGCTGAAGCGCAGCTGGACTACAACTCCCACAATGCAGCGCAGGCTGGGCAGCAGCTTCGAGCCAGCCAATCGGCGGTGGCTGCGGCCTGCGGGGGAGACTTCATAGAACTCTGTGACCCGGGCGGCAGGCCGCTCCAGGCAGTCACAGCATTAAAAAAAAAAAAAAAAAAAAAAAGCAGCCATTTAAACGTAATTTAGACACCGGCCTGGGGGGAAATTTCCACCCTGCCCCCCGGCCCAGCCCGCCCCTGGGAGGAACAACCAAACTCTGCTACTAAGGTGAGGCGGTAGAAGACAGTATCATGGCAAGACTGAGCACAGCAACGAGACCTAAGGTCTCTCCTAACCTTGCTGATGCAGTGTCAATGAGAAACTGCATCAGCAAGTGGTCTTCATTGAAGTATTGTGACCAAAAAGCCATACCTCCGATGTGTATACAAGGCGAAGCGACTCAACTATGCATGGAAACATAGGAACTGGGGTGCTGAAAATGGTGGCATGTGCTCTGGACTGTTGAGTCAAAATTTTCAGCTTGCTACAGGGGGCACCCAAGCCGTGTCAGAGCTTTGTGTATCCATGCAGACACGGAGCCCCTTCCTGGCCCCATTCTCTCTCCCCTGATTGGCTGAGACATAGTAGTGGCACCATTGGCTCCCACGGCTGTCCATCAAAGTCGGTCAGCCAATCAGGAGAGTCCTGGATGGTTGAGGAGATAGTGAACATCTCTGGAGAGAGAATGGTCTCAGGTAGTTAATTAGGGTGGTGCTGGGAGGGCTGCTACACACAGAAACCTTCTGCCTTTACAACTTCTTTAATGTCTAAACCACCGGCAACAAAAGTGAGTACACCCCTAAGTGAAAATGTCCAAATTGGGCCCAATTAGCCATTTTCCCTCCCCAGTGTCATGTGACTCGTTAGTGTTACAAGGTCTCAGGTGTGGATGGGGAGCAGGTGTGTTAAGTTTGGTGTTATCGCTCTCACTCTCTTATACTGGTCACTAGAAGTTCAACATGGCACCTCATGGCAAAGCATTCTCTGAGGATCTGAAAAAAAAAATGTTTGCGCTACATAAAGATGGCCTAGGCTATAAGAAGATTGGCAAGACCCTGACACTGAGGTGCAGCATGGTGGCCAAGACCATGCAGCAGTTTAACAGGACAGGTTCCACTCAAAACAGGTCTCACCATGGTCGACCAAAGAAGTTGAGTGCAACCTGTGACCACGTCCACCACCTGGACGATTAAAGTGGAGGTCCACCCTAAAGTGGAGCTTCCGCTCATTGGAAGAGTACAGGTATCTGCACCCACTTGCGGCATAGATATCTGCAGAAGGTATGCCCCTTTCCGCAGAATCGACGCCCCTTTCCAAAGGTCCCCCGCTGTCTGCTGGGAAACACACGGATCCCAGAGACAGCGGGGACCATCCTTATTGCGCAGCGCGACTCGCGCATGCGCAGTAGGGAACCAGGAAATGAAGCCGCAAGGCTCCACTTCCTGATTCCCATACCCAAGATGGCGGCAGCAGCACCCGAGAGATAATCGAGAGATTGGCTTCGGGTGCCGACATCGCGGGCGCGCTGGGCGGGTAAGTGTTTCATAGTTTCATAGTTAGGTTGAATAAAGACACCAGTCCATCCAGTTCAACCTGCGTGAGTGTCTACAATTGTCCCCATCCCTATACATTGCACACTCATGTTGGTCCCTACCCTCAAGGAGCCCACGATCCAAAGTTCCCATTCATATCCTAGGGCCAATTTTGAACAGAATCCAATTTACCTACCTGCATGTCTTTGGATTATCTTAAAATTGTCATTATTTTAAAAGTCAGCAGCTGCAGTATTTGTAGCTGCTGGCTTTAAAAAAAAAAAACGGCGGACTCCCGCTTTAAGCCATAAATTATTTGTTGTAAAGGATAGTCCACATGGGTGCGAAATTTGATACAATCTAGATATGCTAGGTTTCACACTTGGAATTGAAGTAAGCATTTTAAATACCATTGTTTTATAGTAAGTATAAGTAAGTAGTTTTTACCACTGACACAGTTAAAGTCCCTTATTGGCGATTTATCTTACTTACATTCTTATGGCTGTAGCAGCATATTTTTGAACATACAACGCTGTGCGTCATAGGAACAGGTGAACAGGGATTTTAGAACTGAATGAATTTATTCTGACAATGTATAATGCAGTTTTAATGTAAGATCATTTTTCCCAATTATTTATGTCTAGAAATTTGCCAATAAAATGTGTTAATGAGGAAATAAATATCAGCATCTCACATTTAATTAACTTACGTTATCCTGCTTAGAAGATAAACAATTATATTTACAATAAAATCATACTCAAAATTTATTGTGATATATTTTACATTTAAACACTGACAACTCGGTTTTGCCACTTAAAATATATTCACACAATTAGAGGTTTGAATATCTGATAATAAACACATTTTTTATTAAAGTACCAAACAAGAAAAAAAACATATTTGCCTAATGCATGCTTGTAAATATAAATATAGGATGATCTTGCAACCTGCAAATCGGAAAGCTTTCTAATTCCCATAGTACAGCAAATAGATTGCTTTATGTAATTTGACTCACATGCATATAGCCATGCTCCTAGGACTTACCTGCTTCTCTTGTTGGCTGTTTCTTTCTGTCAAAATGAAAAGGCGTATGGAAGTGTTTTTTGATAGTAGCTTGACAAGTCCTATGCAATCATTAGAATAGAGCACGTGGCAGTCCATCTAAAGAAAGAGTTAACCCACCCAAAACTAATATTTCAGTTTATGGTAAACGCTGGACAGATAAAGTACCTGTTTTCTACTTTCTTCTAACTCTAGGCCTTGTTGGTTAGATATTTGTGATTTAGTTCCTGGATCTGAAAACCTGCTTTGCTCATGGTGGGGGATTCCACTCTCCCTGTTTATGGTTTTGTATTCTATTATGGAGAATGCAAAATTAGGTGCTGGAACCAGAAAATGTGAGAGAAAACACCCCAAACTCTCAAGATGACAAGAACAAAATCACAATACATATACAAAGCAAGGAACTGATTTATCCCAGCAGAGTTAAAGGGTAACTGCTCTTTCGAGGGAAAAAAAAATAGCAAATAAAGAAAAAATAATATAGCGTTCACAATTGTGACACAAGTCATATTGTAATTAAATGTTATTAAAAATGACCCTTCCTTTTCAATCTGCAGATCTGTAATTTTCTGTAAAATGCAATGCAATATGGCTACCTGGAGGTGTTCTGTACACATAATTTGTACAGAACGCCCCCCAGAAACATCATTGCC
Organism: Lithobates pipiens; assembly: GCF_037356315.1. Taxonomy (NCBI): domain Eukaryota; kingdom Metazoa; phylum Chordata; class Amphibia; order Anura; family Ranidae; genus Lithobates; species Lithobates pipiens. The sequence continues at coordinate 27,300,947 of NW_027507696.1, read as the reverse complement.
TGCTTTTAGAGCCTGAGACTCTAACTGGCTTCAAAAAAGAGTGGGCTCGGGGCGCAGGGCACTGCACCTTGAGGCCAACCAGTTGTGTGACATTCGCAAATTAATATTTGCTAATGTCTTCCTGCTTCTCCTCACGGCTAATCAAGAAGCGGATCTCGGGTCTCAGGGTCCACTTCCTGTTCGGGCGGGAGGAGAAGCAACACCTGTTCCACCGGGAGAAGAAGCAACGGCTATGCCTCTTTCCTCAGCAAGCTGGAGCAAGGAGGAGCATTGGCCTCCTAAGGTAAGGCCACTGATCGCCACCGTCCGTCTCCTGGGGGGTGCACTGATCGCCGCTACTGAGGGGGGGCAGGTTTGTTTGCCCCCCCCCAAAATATTGAGCACCAGCCGCCACTGCTTTGAGTGCACTATGCCACTTTGTTATTACCTAATCATTTGAACACTATATTCATTGCACTACATGGGTAATTATTTTTTTTTGTTTATTCATAAATTGAAAATATATTTTTAATAAAATCCCCAAGTTAAAACAATTCACAAAGAACTACTCTTCACCCTTGTTAATTACCTATTATGTTCACCGATAGAGAGGCACTAACAAAAGAATATTATTTTGCTGGCAAGGTTGACTGATGCTGATCATCTTTATTAGTAGCATGTGGAAGTACATAACACAACATGTAAGTTTAAGTGAACATGTAAGGGCTTACCAGATTTTTGCCTTTTTAAGCCAGTCATTGATATTTGGGTGCAATTGTAATATACAGTATAAGCATTATTATGCCATGCTTTCCCCATACTACAATTCTATGGCAATTGACTGCTATATGTGGGACAAGCCTTTAGGTACTGTGCACTGGCAGTCAGAGGTAAAAAGTGATTACGCTTCCTATGAATGTATGTGCAACATCTTTCAGCTGGGTAGTTTTCATTAGTAAGTTTTTGGCAAGTTAGGCCAGCCATACATGGTTCGGATCTTGGCTGGTTCAGCAAGAGCCTGGCAGGAGAGATTCTCCTGTCAGTACTATCTGTATTGATGGGGGAATTGTGCGGGTTGCAGGAAAGAAATTTCCGCCGTGTATAGCCTACCTTAACCAGCAAATACTGACACTGCAAAATGTGGTCTGGGCATCAAGACATCAATTACTCCTGGTCATAAAACAGGTAAAAAGTACAAGTTTGAAGAAATTAACAAAAATGAATAACACAGAACCTAGCAAATCACTGCAGTTGGTAAGGCAAATTATCGGCAGAGAGGATAGCTACTATATATTTTGAAACTGTCCTTTTCATACAAAGAGCCCATTTATACCATACTGTGTCTTAGTAATGCATGCACTTTATCTTGCTTTAAGGCAAACACTGAAATATGCATGTAAAATACGTATACACAAACTATTAACCTGTTAAAAGATTTGTGATTTGGTTTAGCTAATCGTGTGATCCGGTCAGTGATGCCAGACAGCATGGCTAGCTTTATGACCTAATTTTCTCTATTGCAGTAAAGTTTGGTCATTAGGCTTCCTCCCACTTGTGATTAGACAGTAAAGGAGTAGAAGCAACAAGGTCATTAATCTTTCCTCCTGTAAGCATACTTTAATTTTTCATTGACAGGTATTCAGTCCTTACAGGCTCAAAGCATTGCCCCTTTAAAAAGAGTGCCATCATACACATAGAAGTAAGTAAATTCAAATATTCATGCTAGTTCGATGAAAAGTACATAACATGATTTTGGAATTAATATGTAACCTGATCCAACTTAATTTGGTTGGGTTGGTAGGGTTTTTTATTGACCTCTAATCTAAAGCAATGTGCTTATTTTAGGCTTGATACACAGTAGATGTGCAAGGTAGGGATAGTGCTGATCTCAGCACAATGAAATCACAAGCATTCTTTAATTCAGGAACATGTGTTTACTTTGATCACATCAGTCTGTACACTTATAAGGACTGTGTACCATAAACTTACATGCACTTTCAGCTAATGCAACTGTGCCAGCATGTGTTGACAATTGCTCTATGTCAACAATACCTACCATGGCCCAAAGCAAGCATGGAAAAGAGATTTATCAAACGTAGCCCCTGAGAAGCTAGCACACTTATCAATCTTGTGTGTTCATGAATTAAAGCTGACCTTACACATTAAGTGGTTGTTGAATGTCAGCAAAATAATTCAGCCACCTACAATATTTTTTCTACTAGATATACAGGCACAAATGCATGTTAGCATCCTGCAGGCCATACAACAGCTGCGATAGGCAATGTAGTGAGGTTTTCTGCTCTATGTATTGAGAACAGAACAGAATCAGCTAAATATCCTCAGCCATATGATCACTCTGTCATCCAGCCTTCATATGCACAGGAAATCTGCTGTATATTTGGTGAATTCTTAACATGCTAAGAAGGTATGCAGCAGCATCTGGCACCAAGCTGTCAGTAGCAGATCTTTTAAGTTGTGAGGTGGGATCTTGGGATCTCCATGGGTTAGACTGGCTTTTACCAGAAAGTTGGATTGAGATCTGGCGAAATTTGAGGCCAAGTCAACACCTCAAACTCAATGTTGTGTTCCATAAGGGATCTTGTCATTATGTTGATGGGGCAAGGGCCATATGTCCACATCCCTGGCCCAGAGGATGTGGGGTCAGCAGGGGAACTAAAAAATCCCACAATGTAAATCCAATTTCATTTAGGTCATCCAGGAATGTAGAGCCATCGTAAATCATGATAATCAATATATTGACAACTCACCATGACCACTACTCATGCCACAATGATCCTTTTTTAATGGGATCAGGTGCATTGACACACTGTTCTGAAGAGCAACCCTAGGGAACTTGGCTGACATCATTGACAAAATATGGGCATGACAATATTTAGTAAACATAACATAAGCAAGCCAGGTATTAGAAAAGTCATTTAACATATGTTTTTTTTTCAAATGTCACTTTTGTTGAGGTACATCCTACAGGTGGGCTATTACACATACAATTTTAAGTCATCCCCCCAAACATGCTTCCTTATTAAAAACCAGCTCACTGCCAAACAGTGGTCAAAATGGTGTCCACAACAGGTCAGTGTCTGAGACCACAGCTTCAGGTAATAGATGTATGCCTGCATATTTATAATACATGGTGTGTTTTTTTTCTTTTTAGGTGATGTGGATGTTGTGGAAGAAGAAACTCACTTCAACAGTGCAAGTGCACAAGTACTCATCAGTGAGATAATGGTGTGCAATCGAGATTTAGAAAAGGTCAAGCAAAATATCAATGATGTTCAAAAAAGACTGACCAACATCATTGATGTTTTAGGCAAAATCTAAAACTCCCAAAAAAATGTAAATTTTGCTGTTATTGTTTTACGTTTTTTTTTAAGTTTTAAAGTAATTGCAAAGCCAAATTTTGAAGATGCACACAGTGTGTCAACATGTGCAATCTGCCATCATGGGATATCAATGTACATGTTTTGTGGGTGCCACCCATTCCTCAAAACTAAAGTAGGTGAGAGGAAGGGGTTGCACCCTCGAAACACGTCCATTGATACCCCATGATGGGAGCTAGCACATGTTGACACACTGGGCCTTATTTCAGAAAGGACAATCCACTTTGCCCTACAAATGCACTTTCAAGTGCACTTGCATTGCACTTGTAGTGCAAAGTGGATAAGCCTTTAGTAAATAACCCCACTGTGCTGTAAAATTTGCCAAAATCAGGCCATTTTAGGGACTACAAGCAATTCATGGAGTTGAAAAGGATGATTATTTTTATCATTAATGCATTACATACATTAACAACAAAAACATTGTGTTTGTGTAGCAGACCCACAGCACAGCACAGTCCTTCTTCTGGAGCGAATTATGATAATTATAGCCAAAAATAGAAAAAGATTTGAAACAATCTTTGAATACATTGTATCGCTTGCCCTTCATGGATGGCTGATTCAAATACAATTACAATTAGGTCATTTGACTTTTACTCTTTTGACCCCCCTCTTTGAACAGCACGGGCTTTATATATTTAAGCTACCTTTCCATCCAACCATAATTGACATTGAGTTTTTTTTATTTTATCTGTGCATAGGCGGATTTTTTCTGCTATAATCGTATCTATGTCGGCTCCAGTCTTTGATGAGTAATAGTGTCCACCACTCCAAGTCCTCCATTTTCTTTTTTATGGTTGGTGAAAAAACTATGCATAATTGACATTCCTTTCCCCATTGGGACATTGCAATTTTATATTTGGAGTGTTAACCAAATACCATAAATCTTTTTTCTATTTTTGGCTATAACTATCATAATTAGCTCCAGAAGAAGCGTGAAGACACTCAAAACATGTCGAGCATGAACATAGCATTAGCATCTAATCACCATTGATGTTCCGCAACTTTGCCCATACACTATATTTTGGATCGTACCATATTCAAGAGAACTGTTTTCCTTCATTATTAAGTATACTATGGCTAAAATATAAGAGTGGTAACATCTTCTGGATGAATTTGTGATTGTTTATGACTTTTTAAGATGTCTATGAATTTATTGTTATATATGTAAATAAAATGATATATTTTTTAAACAATTTTTGATATCTGTGCCTAAAACGTCCATAGCCCCTCCTTTCTGCAATTGCATTTTAAATACATTACATTAGCAAACATTAAATACATAGAATGTGATGTTAAAGGATAAAACTTACCTTAATATAGCCCTTCTGCAGGACCTGAATGATGGCAGAATAGGTCACTGGAATAATGATTCCCAGAGCCTGGGGGGAGATCCCAGTTGTGAACTTGATATCCTGGAGACTTCTCTCTGTCACCAAGTACCACAAGGTGGCTACGAGCCTTTGTTCGGGAGTGATGGCTTTCCACATACAGGTGTCCTGCTTGGTAATATAGGGGGACAGTAAAGCCAACAGATGGTAAAATACGGGGTCCGTCATCCAGAGATAATTCCTGAAATCATCAGGATTATTCTCCTGGAGCTACCGCAACAAAGGCATATGAGAGAATTGGTCACGATTAAGCAACCAATTCTTGGTCCAAGAACTCCTCCTCCCCCTGTTCATGGACTGGGCTTGGGTCAAAGCAAGAACTCCAACACCAAGCCCAACAACAGCACAAACTCTACGACAGGTATGTAACCGCAACATGGCTAGAAAATGAAAGGCTGCTCAGAGCGAACTGACAGAATGCACTGAAAATCAGAAAGAACCTGAGAAGAACGTACTGAAAATCAGAAGTGAACTATAAATAGAGAGCACTGAAAGACAGGAACGAACTGACAACATGCACTGAAGAACAGATATGAACCAACAAGCACAGACTGAAAAGTAGAAACAAACTAAAAAGCACAAGGCTGAAAAGCCTGAATTGTCTCTCACCAAACTTCTACTAACACAAAATAAACACGAGATTAGCAGAAGGAGCCTAAAGGGTGGTGCACTGGCTATTGAACTTCCTTTTTATCAGCTTGTCATAAATGTGTATGCAAGACAAGTTTGAGCCAACAACCTTCAAACAAAAATCCACGGTTTTGTTGGTGGAAAGTCTGATTATTTGTACTTGGCATTACTTTGAAAATCTGAACATGATAATTCCCACAAAAGCCAAAACCATCTAATCTGCATTGTCTGCGCGCATGACTGACCCCCACACCCACCTTACCTAAAACAAACTGTCCTGAAAATCAAAAACTTCTTATACTGATGGCCTCTCTGGCATAGAGGAGCAAAGCACATAATGGCAGAAACCCCACCATTAAGGCAGGGAAGTAAAGGAGAAATTATAAAGATATGCGGTAATCGGCTAGCACCAGATTTGACCATCCATTGGGAAAACAAAGGGCTTGTGTTCGCTTCAATGGGCAAATTTAGCATGGTTTTGACATCAGTGTGAGATGTGTCAAAAATTCAGACGTGTCAAAAATTTGTGTTCATTTAGACTTGCATTGGGGGAGAGAAGCTGTTTTAAAGCAAACAAAAGCCCAGTGACACTAGCCCTAAATCTGATAGATATGGCCCATTTATGCAGATGCCATTCACTATAAGTATTTTATGTGCTGACATGCCTTTAAACGCTTTCTGGCCACCGCACACTGATGTACGTTGGCAGAATGCCATGGGTGAGCAAAAGGGTGTACCCGTACACCCGTCATAATCCCAGGCTAGTGGATCCCCCGGACTCGATGTGGCCTGCGATCATGATGAGGTAAACAAGGCATTTTACCTGTTCTGCCTAGTGACATGACAGGGATCTACTGCACCCTGTCATCAAGAGAAGTGATCTCTGTCATGTCCTAGGTAGCCCACCCCCCTACAGTTAGAACATGCTGAGGGAACACATTTAACTCCTTGATCGCCCCTTAGTGCTTAACCCCTTCCCTGCCAGTGACATCTACACAGTAATCAGTGGCTATTTTTAGCTCTGATCGCTGTATAAATGTCAATGGTTAAAATAGTATCAAAAATGCCCGATCTGCCCGCCGCAATGTCGCATTTCCTATAAAAATCGCAGATCACCTTCATTACTAATAAAAGAATATATATAATAAAAATGCCATAACTCTATCCCCTATATTGTAGATACTATAACTTTTGTGCAAACCAATCAATATACTGATTTTATTTACCAAAAATATGTAGAAATAAATAAATATTTTTTTGTATATATTATATATATATATATATATATATATATTTATTTTATTTTTTATTTTTTTGGGGGGGGGATATTTATTATAGCAAAAAGTAAACAATATTGCTTTTAAAAAAGGTGATCAAATACCATCAAAAGAAAGCTCTATTTGTGGGGAAAAAAATATGTCAATTTTGTTTGGATACAACTTCGAACGACCGCACAATTGTAAGTTAAAGCGACGCAGTGCAGAGTCGCAAAAAATGCTCTGGTCAGGAAGGGGAAAAAATCTTCCGGTGCTGAAGTGGTTAAACAATAAAAAATTTTACCCCAACTATATGATATTCAAGTTAATATTGATCAAAAGCAAAGTGGAAAAGACAAGGCCTATGGACAATGAAAGCCTTATGAAACAATCTCCACAGGAATAGGCCCCTCTACCCATTACCATCTTGTCTAATTTTTGCTAACTTTCTGATGGCGTTTATTACCAAATTGTAGCAAGATGTTTGACATTTTGAGAATCGGTAGTTAAATTGCATGATTCACATACTGAAATAGCATCCTATAAATAAAATAGGTTTTCAAGCATTTAAAATGCCACATTTTTAGATGATTATTATCTGAACTTGTTACAGGTTGCCAATTAAAAAAGAATAATTTTTGGACTGTTTTTCTTGTTTCACAATTTACAGTACATGACTTTCTGTTTAGTGCAGTGGTTCTCAACTCCTGTCCTCAGGACCCACTAACAGGCCAAGTTTGCAAGATAAATTAAATACATCACAGGTGATATAATTTGCTACTCTTTGATTGCAATATTCTAGTTTGCATCTCCCCAAGGTAATACTTAAAATCTGGCCTGTTAGTGGGTCCTGAGGACAGGCGTTTAGAACCACTGGTTTGGTGGTTCATTATTTCTGACAATTTCAGCGGCAGTACTAATATTTCTGTCTGTGAACTTCATTTTGAGCTATCAGCGCTGGTGGATCTAACTATCCAGTTGTATGTTGCTGATAACCATTTCTATTTCCACTTTAGATATTTTTTAATTAAACATGTACCATTCAGTAAACCATTACAATTTGTTGTAGAATAAAAAGTAAAAAGAAAAAAAACGAAATGCGCCTGGGGATTATGATTTATGAATTGTAGATTCTGCCAGAAAGTTGATGGAGAGGAACTGGAAGGTAGCTGAATATTTTTGCAATTTTACCAATATTATGTCAGTTTCTTACATGATTTATAAGAAATGTGAATTTGTTAGGAAAACAATTGAAGCAAGAAAAAATTTAATATTTTAGCTTCACATTCATAAACTCAAGGTGTAGATGTGTGTCTGATGAACTTTCATGCCTTATCACATCAACATTTTAGAATTACCCCAGTATTTTCTTATCCTCATATGTATCAATCAGCTGAGCCTGTTTGTTTTAAAACAAGAATGGAAATGTGCTTAATGTAATTTATCAAATATATTGTTTCAAAATTGATAACGTTGAATAAAGACATAAAGAAACCAGTCCATCTAGTTCAACATAAAATGTAAAAATGCAGTGCTTAAAATTAAACATGCAAGTGTAACACCCACGCAAATTAATTTGTGTCCATAAAATTATATATATATATATATATATATATATATATATATATATATATATATATATATATATATATATATATATATATATATATATATATATCTCAAATTATAATTAAAAAATAAAGTCCAAATCATTCGTGGGAAACAAAATTCAAAAGTAAAGTGATCCAAGCCAAGATTTATCCAGTCCTTCATCATAAAGGATCTCCAAAGTGCCATGCCTCCACCACCAATAGTAAAAATGCACACTCACCAAATGATGTTGCTGTCTATATGATAGAACAGCTATATATGCTTAATAATGTGACTCTTTCTCAGGATTCCTTCAATAAGTCATCTTGCAGGTATGCTTTATGCCCAATGTATATAGGTGCCCTCAAGAACCACAGAATACAGAGTTCTTGCTGGGTTGGTATAGCCCAGGGGTCTCCAAACCCCAGCCCCCTTGTGTTTTGTCTGCCCCCCCCCCCCAGCTTGCTCAGACTCTGCCAACACAGTACTGCCAATCTGCTGGCTTTTAAAAGCAGCTGCTGTTATCAGCAGTATATGTCTGGCAGGTCCAGGACAAAAAGACGCTTCCTGCACACCCTCTCATGCTGCCCGAGGATTGGCTGCTGTGCTGAGCTGAGGATTGGCTGCTAGGAAGTGACATCATCAGGATTGCATTGCATTAGGAATCCGTCCACCTTACATCCTCCATGTGTAGCATTGGGCAGGAGTCGGAAAGTGCAGGAGAGCTGAAGTCAACTACTACAGTGAAGAAGTCGGCTTGTACAGTCAAGAGTCAAATGGGCATAAATCTGCACACATACATCTGCTGGGGACACTGATAATGGGGACATCTGTGCTGGGCACACGAATAATGGGGACATGCATGCTGGAGACACTGATAACTGGAAATAATTGCTGGGGACACTGATAATGGGGGGCATCTATGCTGGGGACACTGATAATGGGGGCATCTATGCTGGGGACACACGAATAATGGGGAAATAATTGCTGGGGACACACGAATAATGGGGAAATAATTGCTGGGGACACTGATAACGGGGACATCTATGCTGGGGACACTTATAACGGGGGACATCTATGCAGGGGGACACTGATAACGGGGACACCTATGCTGGGGAAAATGATAATTGGGACATCTATGCTGGGTACACTGATAATGGGGAAATCAATGCTGGGGACACTGATAATGGGGACATCTATGCTGGGGACATTGATAATGGGGACATCTATGCTGGGGACACTGATAATGGGGACAACTCTGCTGGGGACACTGATGATGGGGACACCGATGATGGGAGACTCTGATGGAAACACAGATATGGGGGACACTGATATTGGGGAGACTCGGATGGGGACCCAAACGCGCAGAGATTATAGGCCCCCAAATACTTGTAAAATCTACAATGTGGCCCTTGTGTTGAAAATTTTGGAGACCCCTGGTATAGCCTAACCAAAGTTGGAGATGACCTACAGGTTGGTCAAGCAGTCTGAAATCAAACCAAGATGAACTGAAGTAAGCTAGAGGTTAGCACACAAAACTTTTGTATTAAAAACCAGGGGACAGATTCCTGGCCAATATTAGTGCCAGAGATCAAGAACCATGTGTAAAGCCAAAATGAGAAAAAAGCCAGAGTCAGCAGTGACAGACCAGTCAGGGAAAGCAGGGTTTAAAGTATAACTAAAGGCAAAAAGTTTTTTTTTAGATTAGAGTGGAGAGGGATTAGATCACCTGTCAGTATTTATTGCTGTCTGTGCCTCCATAGTTTCAACCTCTCTATTTGTCCTGTTTATTATTGTTATTGCAAGTGAAAGCAGCACAAAATCCCAAATGTTGGGTTGTGCCCAGAAAAGTAATGAAAGGGGAACCTTCCAATGGGAACACTAGTTCTGGTGATCTGGAGTCCCCAAGGAATTCCCTTAATTTGCAGGGATTTCCTCTCACTTCCTGTTTGGCTATGGGACAGGAAGCGGAAGTAAATCTCCGTGATGGGGCAGGGGTTATAACCATCACTTGCTCTATCCAAAATGAAAATAAAAAATTGAAAATTTTATCAAATACTTACAGTAATTTTTCTTTCCTGATGCCAATCCATGGCAACATGCCAGTGATAGAGCTTTGCCTCTCTTCCATTCCCTCAGGACCAGTGAATAGCATAAATAAAGGGGTAGTTAGGCCCCACCACATTTTTCGTAATTAGCTACATACCGAAATGTACAAGGGTGGGTCCGTCTGTTGTCATGGATTGGTATCAGAAAAGGAAAAGTACGGTAAGTATTTGATACAATTTTCCATTTTCCTGAAGCCAACGTGGCAGCATACCAGTGATAAATAATTAGCTGACAGGGTGGGTTCTACTTGTCAAATCATTTTTTTAATTAAAATGGGACAGAAGACTGAATAGTCCTTCCTCCGAAGTCCACTAATCGCAAGGCACCCGGATCTACTCCATAAAGCTTGAAAAGGTATGCTGGGGTGACCATGATACTTCCCTGCAGATAGATTCCATAGATGCTTTTAAATGGGCTGCCCATGAGGCCAAAACTGCTCTGGGAGAGTATGCATCCACTGCTGAAGGAAGCTCACGACTCCTCACCCTATATACACAACCAAGCCTGCTCGAGTTCAGGAGGTAGCCTCTTTTCTCTGATGAATTCCAGCTGTAACGATGAAAGGCCTATTACTTGATCTGAAAAGAGAAATTGTGGGTAGGAATTTCTTTCACGTTCCAGACATGTGCAATTTATGTGTCTTTCCTGTGTGATCCTCTGGAAAGTTAAGCAATGCCCAGATGACTGTTAGATGGAGGGCTGTCACTACCCTTGATACAAGATGATCTACAGGACACAACTCTACTCCTTCTGTAAAGGAAACAATATATTTTTCTGAAGCTCTAAGAGTTCGAATCTCAGACAGCCTTCTGCTTGAAGTTCTTGTGATAGATACTGCTTAGTGGGTAATGTCCCAAACCGAACACTGCTCTGTTGGAGCAAACGGTCAAACTGATATGAAATCCAGCAAAATCGAAAGATTTCACTGGGAAAGATTCTCCTTCACGGTGGCCGAATCCCCCTGACTGGAGGTGCAGTAGTATCAATATCGCACCCTGCTGGGTCTAATCTGGCCTACAAGAAGTCCAGAACAGCTGTCACTGGAGGTGCAGTAGTATCAATATCTCACCCTGCTGAGAAATAATGCAAAGGGGAATTGGCTTCTTTATCATGAGATAAATGGCCAGGAAAACTCAAGGTCCTCATGGTCAAAATGAAGGAATGGTTATGGCTATAATGTTCCCTGTTGACAGTCTCAAGAGGAATATCATTACGAGAAATGTTGAGGAAAATATAAACGCTAGATTGTAGATCCATGGAGAAAATCGAACCGAGTCAGATATCTTCCTAAGTTTGTAAATGCTGTAAGCCCTTGTACACATGGTCGAACATTCCAATGGAAAATGTCCGATCAGACCGTGTTGTCGGATAATCCGACCGTGTGTGGGCTCCATCGGACTGTTTCCGTCGGAATACCCGACGGACAAAGTTTGAGAGCTTGGCTATAAAATTTTCTGACAACATGATCCGATTGGACTTTGTCCGATCGTTTGTAGAGAATTCCAATCGGACAAAGTGCCACGCATGCTCAGATCAAATTCCGAGACCAAAGCTATTGGCTACTAGCCTGAACGTAGTCCCGTCGTAACTAAATAACGTCATCACGTTATGAACGATTGGATTTTTCGTCAACTTTGTCCGACCGTGTGTATGCAACACCAGTTTCAGACAAAATCCGATGGATTTTGTTGTCGGAATGTCCGACCGTGTGTACATGGGCTAAGAAGCAATGTAGTCTATCTGTGGTTAGCCCCACCTGTGGACCAGCTCAGAGAAGACCTGTGCTGTAGGGCCCACTCATGCTCTGGACAATTTGCATGATGGTCAGTCTGTCTGTGTGTTCAAGTTCCCGAGGAGTTAAGCTTCTTTCAGAATTTGTAAGTGATTTTCTGCCCCAGACAGTATGGGGTTCACCTCTCTCAATAGCATATTGCCTGGTACTGAATATAGGCAACTGCTGCCATGTTGTTCAACTGCAGAGAGACTGATCTTCCCTTGATTCTGTGTAGCAAGGCAAAAAGGTGCTAAAGAAGCTGCTTGAAGTTCTAGGGCATTTGAGGCCACCCCCCTTGGCTGGGAATCTCCACTTGCCCTGAAGCGACGGTTCCTTGCAGTGCACCTTCCAGGCTATCTTTGCCAAGATGAATAGTAGTTGTGATCTAGTCTAATAGTTCTAATGGGGCGTGACTTCATCAGATTATCCCTCTTCAGCCACCACTGTAGACGCCTATTCATACTGAGTGATATAGTTGTTAACTGTGCCAGACTCTGTTTCCTCTATTGCGCTAAGAATATCGGCTTAAATGTCGAAGTTGCCAGAGCACCCAAGGGATTATTGGCATGACGATATTGTGCTCCAAAGATTGAGGCGCTGAGAAGCGGTCAAACAAGTGGAGGTAACTGTCCTCAGCATTCCTTCTTTGACTGTCATGGTTTTCTCTGGTGGAACTTGAACAGAGGAGTTGGCAGAGTACCTCCCGGCATACTAACTGTTAAACTGGAGAGAGTCAATAAACCAACGATATCCCTGCAGGGTGTTTATGAGAATCATCAGCAATAGTTTCAGACCTCTGAATAGAAGTAGTGCACACCTGGAGAACTTCCACTGCACTGAAAACTTTGTGAACAGTCTCGGAGACTTTCATAGGCCAAAAAAGCAGACTGTTAAACTGGAGATATGTCTAGCCGATCACAAAACTTGCCAATTATGGAAAGAAAGAAACATTTTGGGGTGTGAAGATAGTCATCCTAAAGATCCAAAAATAGCATTTTGACATCTGGCTGCGCTGGCTTAATGGACTCCATCTTGAAGATCTCTAAGAGGATAAAAAAAGTTCAACCTCTTCAGATCTACAACTGGACGCTAGCCACCATCCCTTGCAAACTACATACAGGGTTGAATTGAAATCTGTATGCTATTTTTGTGAATGAAACCGGGACAAAAATTCCCCTGGGTCTAAAGTGTATGCATGTATTATAGCAGCCCATCTGGTAAATCTGTCTACTTTTGTGGGAGAGCAATAGTCTGGAAGAGGAGCAGTGAGGAATTTCCCAAAATGACTATGAGTGCCCGATACCTTCACCCAAGAATCTGCCCCACTTGCTGTCCAGATACCCGTAAAGCATGCTAATCTAGCTCTTTCTTCAAGAGTTTGGCCTGCGCTCGTCCAAAGGGCTTAGTGTTTTTTTCTGATTATGGGTCTCGGGAAAGATTGCCTCTAGAGGAATGGAACCTGCTGGCAGAAGGAACGTTTATCCCTTTTGCTTCCCATCTTGTGGGAGCAGGACTGTATGGCTGTGTTGCGTTTCCTACCAAACCAGATTTCCTGTTACACTAATTTTGCTTGAGGAAACAAATGCAGCCCAAGGTTTCAAACATTGCATCTACTGTAGGCAGGGATTAAAGCAATGCTATATCCAATCTCTAAGGGGGGAGAAAACCTGTATAGACAATTAAAGTAGAATCTCTCTCTGGTCTTTGCCGTTTTGAAGAAAGGGTGAATATGACTTTTACCCATATAATTGGCCTGCTTGACTGCCTGGATACATAATACAATGGAGGGAAAACTGAAAGCAAGCAGTCCCGGGCCTTCCTCTGATGAAGAGGAGCTACTATTGTCCACTCGCCCGAGTAGCGTAACGAAGTGGATAAACGCCACCTGCTGAGGTGCCAGGATGCTCTTCTAGTGACCGGGAACTAGGAGGGGTCTGCCTGGCTGAGATAATTTAAATAAGTACAGCATATAATCTCCCACCACCCTCTTCAATAACAATGATATTTGAGTGTTATCTGTCAACTACGAACTCCTCCAGGCAAGTCTTTACTCACCAGCCTATTGGGCATAGGCACTGTGCCACAGTCCCTGCAGGACTTTTGCTGGGATGGTAGCATTGCACTAGGAAGAGGCAATAAGATGTTATCCTTGGAACTTTGCCCTTGAATGGGAGCGGAATCTAGGGCTACACTCCTCCAAAGAGCATCTGCCCTCCGTGGCTCTTGATCTTTAAGAGTAAGAGCATGTGGGGCTGAAAAAATCAAAGCAATCCACATAAGGAGGCAATCTTTTCTTGAAAACGTACCACATGATGGTCTCCCACCTCTGAATTTGAGGATCATACTTGTGCGCAGCCTATTGCATTTGGGCGTGCACCTCAAAGCTCAATATATATATATATATATATATATATATATATATATATATATATATATATATATATATAGCAGTGGACAATGTCAGTAGAGCAGTGGGTGGTGTCAGTAGTTTATTTTTATTTTATTTTTTTATTATAACTTTTTTACAATTTTTAAAACTTTTTTATTATAATTTTTAGGCGCCCTATTGGGGGGCTTTGGTGAAATATCATGGTTCTAAACAGACCCCTGATGTCTCATGTTTGAGACAGAGAAAGGGACTGAGGACAGAGATTCCCCAGTCCCTTTCTCTGTAGCCAAGTAGCAGGGGGAAGCTGCACAGCACACCTATGTTGAGGTTCTTTTGCGTAAATGGTGACTGACTCATGGTTTAAGGACAAATAGGATGGCCAGCTGAAAAAAGGATAGCTAAAAAGGAAAATAGCACCAAAGAGAGAAAGGCTTAGACATAAAAGAGAAAGGAAAAATAGATATTGGTAACAAAAAAAACAAAAAAATGAAATGTGTTCCTTTTTTCTTTTAAGGGGAATAAATAACAAAAGTAAAATGGCGGTTGGTATTTCTGCCAGCCAACACGCATATGCGGCCTGGCGTGGCCCAATGACGTCATCAAGAGTGCCTCCAGTACAGAAAAACAGTCCTGGATGGCCGCTCTCGCCCTAAAGGGAGGCCTGGGACACCCCCAGACAGCGCAGTCCAGACCCCACAAGGACAAGCAAGAGGGCAAATACCATTTAAAAAACCAAGCCATGGGAGGCACAGAAAAAGGAAAAGACCAAGGTAAAAGGAGAACACATGGGGAGACAGAAAAGGAATAAAAAATAAATTTAAAGGCAGTCCTATAAGATACAAGGGACCAAAGGAGTGAATGAATGAACTAGCTCCCCCCCCCCCCCCCCCCCCAAGCCTCAGGCCACAGAAACTTACTTAATGGCAGATTTCATTCCTAAAAAGTAAACACTGTAGGGCCCCGTCAAGACCCACAGAAGGGGCTCCCAGACTGTTTAGTACATTTGGCAGCCCGAGCGCTCGGACTGCATTCTGGGAGAGGCTGAATCCAGATGAATGCTGTACAGAGGCAGAGGGGGAGACATAGTACTACTTACTCGTCACTGGTGCGTGAAAGTATGAGAGGGAAAAAAGAAGAATGAAGAATGAAGAAGAATGGGATGGGACCTAACTAGCCCTTTATTTATGCTATTCACTGGTCCTGAGAGAATGGAAGAGAGGCGGAGCTCTATAACTGGTATGCCAAAACGTTTTGCCTATAGTTCTACTTTAAAGCTGAACTCCAGTATAAGCAAATATTATCTAATTACACAATACATGTGTATGCTTACCTGAATGTTGATGTGTTTGTGTAATCTCCTTTAGATTTGTGTAGTAATTCAATGTCTAATAAAGACCACTCACTGTTGCTCTGTGCAGTGTGACTGGTCTTGTGTCCACACCACTATGTGGTTTCCTAGAGGCAGCCTATAGCAGATGGACCTGCTGGGTTGCACGCTCAGCTCTGCTCTCTGCAGTGGCTTTGTACAGCACAGTTACTACTACTTTTACAAGGTAATAACTTGATTTGTAAACACAAATGGATTTATATTCTTTGTGGCAATTGAGGACTATATTTTTTGTTTGTTTTTGGAAGAGGTAACATTTCTGTTGGGTTTTTATTTCTGTCTGTTATTTAATTTGTGAGCTTTCCCCCTTATTTTGTTTCAGTGATATCTGTACAAACAATGTGCAGGTTAGGGACAATTGCACTGAAGTTGGCCAGTCTGATTTGACAATATCTGTATAGTCTCCTTTGCCACCAACTATGTATAACATAGAGCCTACATAAATAATATATTCAACATATGCACAAATAGGAAGGTCCTCATACTAGACTGTTGGTGGTAAATCTAAAAGTAACTGTACCAGCCACTGACCTCACCACATGTCCCTGCAAAGCTGTATATGAGAAATAACTAGTTAAAATGACAACTTTGTTAAAAAAAAATAAAAAGAAAGATTTAACTTCTTAATTTTCCAAAAAATTGTGACAAAAAATAACAACTTCAAAAAACTCCCCATTCCTCTTACTAAATGTATATACTATAGTTTGTAGACACTATAACTTTAGGAGGTGTGTTTTTCCCTTTCCAGTAAGCAGTCCTCGACACCTGGCAGCTCCTTGGAGAGTTCCTTTGACATTTCTAGTCTCCTGTGGTGGGTCACCTGGATCCCTGCACCGGATTCACAGCGGTCCTGTCACCCCAGCGGCTCTGGCTCGAACTGAACTCTGTACTGGCGGCTTTCCATTGAGCTTGTTACATGCCTGTCACTAGCAACTAGGGATGGGCGGAACAGACTTCTATTCGGTACTTTATTCAGACCCGAATAACGAATGACATTAAAGTCAATGGGACCTAAACGTCAAAAATCTAAAGTGCCCATTTTGAAGGCTTATATGCAAGTAAATGGGCATACAATGGTTATAGGGGTCCGGGCCCTGCCCTGGGGGGCATGTATCAATAAAAATAAAGTTTGTGAAAAACTTTATTTTTAAATGAGCAGTTATTTTTTTTATCTTTAAAGTGAAAGCCTAAAAAGGAAAAAATCCTTCCAATATAATGCCTGGGGGGTCCCCTTGATCTACATGTAAAGTAGCAGATCTGTACCATGTGCAATTATTGCTGCAGCAATAATTGCATTTATTTTCCCTGCAAGCTGCCTTTATTTTGTTCAGCAACAGCTGGGGAGTCAGTGTGTATGATGAGGCCACAATGTAGTGCACTGGGAACAAGATTAGAGATTTTTTGGATACATTCTGGTGTCACTTTGACTTTGTATAGAAGTAACGGGTGTGTAAAAATTGGTCTTTGGGTGTCTGTGGCGTCTTTCCACCATAACCCTATAGAGGTACTCTTGATGAAAGCAAGAACTGGCCTTGCTGTAAATAAATTGCAATGATATGCACCTGTCAAACAGGTGCAGAAAAATTACTCTTTGGGTGTCAGGGGTACATTCCCACTGTAACCCTATAGATGTGCTCCTGATGAAGGCAACAAAATTGCAATGATATGCATATGGTTGGTGTTTTTGATGCGTTTGATGTGTCTGAGACAAAGTTTGCAGATAGTAAATCTGCAGCGATCTGCTGCAGATGTGCTGAAAAAGGCCTATACAGCTGAGCTTTGGGGAGTGGGCCGGGATATAATAGCTGCAGAATGTGGTGTAATCGGGTGGCTGCTCTCTACTCTTTCTTGATGTCGCCTCCTTGGGGTTGTGCCGCCTCGCCTTCAGTTTCCTCCTCTGCTCTATCTGGAACCCAAGAGGCATCAGTGACCTCATCATCATCATCATCATCATCATCATCATCATCTCCATCAGGGGACTGCACACTTGTCTCTGCTTGCATGACAGAAGATGAGGAGGATGAGAAAGGTTTAGTGCACTTTAATTTGAGTACTCACACTCACAGACACACTCCATGGATACACTACAATATACTGCAATATAATGCCCCTGAAAAATGTGTATATACCTCCCCAGCAAATCCACCAATCTTATTTTCCCAGTGTGTAAGAATATAACCCCATAGAGCATGGGTGCTCAACCTGTGGCCCTCCAGCTGTTGCGGAACTACAAGTCCCATGATGCATTGCAAGGCTGACAGTTACAAGACTGACTCTTAAAGGCAGAGGAATGATGTGACTTGTAGTTTGGCAACAGCTGGAGGGCCACAGGTTGTGCACACATGCCATAGAGCTTGCAAATCACATGACTGGCCAGAAGATTTCTGAACAATATATTTATAGTCCACAAAAAGCATAGGATACAGCATAGGGGAGCCTCCAGGGAGCCAGAGCCCCAGGTTGAATTTTAAAGTACAGCTAAACATTCTGTAAACATTTTTTACATATATTACTATATATATATATATATATATATATATATATACATAATGTCTCCCAGAAGCCTCTAGAGAATTTGTAATATGATGGGCTTCCCTTATGTTTCCAGCAACATTGCCAACATCCTCCTAGTTTTGAGTACATCCTGACACGCTCTAAAAAGTCTGCTCCTGAGAGAAAAGGTCACTTATTCAGCTGAATGCATTGCAGGTCTGTCTTTAAACAGCACCTTCGATTGATGTCCAATACAGCTTCTGTACAGTAAAGATGGAAACAAACATCAGGCCAGGAAAGATAACCCATCATACTGGTATTTTTCATAGGCTGCAGGGAGAAGTACAAATGCATAATGTTTAGTGAAAATGCCGTTATACCTTTAAATGATCATTTGAGGCTGTCCATTTGATGTATAGTATCTAATGCTTTCATAGCAATACTGTTTGTATTTGAAAATATATAATGAAAAAATGTATTTCTCTTTTACATCCGTTTATTAAAAATGTATCACTTCTTAAGTACTGTCTAAAATATATTTGTTACTGCTTTGCTTCATTTTTGTTGGTTACAAATACGTTGAATTTGCTGAAAGTTTCTTCTTCGTGCATGCAACCATAAAGCAACATTAAATTCATTAATATTTAAGTAATATCAGAATGTACTCTGTAAAGTATTGGCATCGCTAAAATTTAAATTTGTATTTCCTTTTTAGTTTCCCAGGATAAAATCTTTAAACTTTTTAGAAATGCTTCTTAAGGATTGAGTTTGCTTAGCCTGGAGGAACCAAGGCTCATGAAGTTTTTGCCAAGCTACAAGAAGCTACAGACTTGCAGCACAAGAGTGCCATCTAGTGTCTGCTAAGCTGCAAACCGCTTATTTGGGCTTTTCATGGTATCGATAGATAGATGAAGGTTGAGGAAGAAATGTTTTTTTTTTTTTTTTAGATTACTGATTAACAAAAGTTTAAAAGAGGGAATATAACTAAAAATGTTCTACCATAAAGGAAGATACAGAAACTGAAATGATTAAAAAAAGTAAGTGATAATATAAAATAAAGTTGGACTAATAAATGGCATGCCCCAAGGTACATTTTTGCTGGTCAAATCTTTTTGAGATTTACAATCATCCAAATTAAGTTATAATGATGACTATGACAACTATTGTTTTTAGAAATGATTGCTAAAATCTAGAACTAGCTTCATGGATTTGGTTTTTTAGATTGCTCTAAGAAAAATCAACAGCCATATACATTTGTATACTCTGTTTAGCAGGGTTTTATAGTCATTAACCCTTTTTCAAAATGTATTATTTGATTCCTATATTTTACTTCTCTTTTGGAATACATATACTGTATGTGAACGCCAGGATGTGCATTGTAGCAGAGGAAAAAGAACAGTGAGAAGGCTTTGATAGAAGCTGACATTCCCCAAGTCATGTGCCACACACTAGTGAACCTTACATTCAGTTAAGTTACCAAGAAACAGGTTTTTTCTCAGTGGAAACGTGGTGGTGGGGGGGGGGGTCAATTTCGGAGGGAACTATTGTTGCTGATGGGTGATATTTTGCTTTGGGGTTCTTATGCTGTTAGGAGGGTCCACTGTTGAGGGTAAGGGTCTATTGATGCTGGCTGCTGGGGGATCTATTGTTGCCAGCAGTGTTCTTTTTTCGCTGGAGCATATCTATTGTTGCTGGGGGTGTATTTTGTTCCTGGGGGGAGAGTCTTTTGTTGCTGGTAAGGATCTATTGTTCCTGGGGGGGGGGGTCTGTTATCATTAACCAATGCCATACAAATTACTTAACACCACAAAATGATCATTGGCTCTGTATTCTCTAAAAGAAGCAGTACTAGGAACTGGATAGGGGCAGAAACCAGGGACATTGCTCACAAGTAGGGTACGGTGGAGAGAGTACCTGTACCTATTTGAGAAAAAAAAAAAGCCCTGCCTTGAACTATTATGTAGATCATAAATCAGGGAATACTGATTTAAATGACAGCTTATTTTGCAGCTTTGCTTCTAGTCAGGTACCCAATAAAACAGATTGCTTCTGCTCTGTACCCTGCTATCTATAAGGCAAATGCATAATGTTCAGGGACAAGAGCCTGTGCAGGGAGCTTCCATGAGTATTGGCCAGGTGGGACACATGAATACTTACATTGGTCCAAGCTGGACCAATGTACCTATACAAAGATAGCTATACTTGAAAATCAGCTTCAATTATTTTGCTACACACAGAGAGTCATACACCACCCTTATCTATGTGGCCCCTACTCAGCTGAGAACTGAAATACCATCTTGTAGTTTGCTATAGGCATAAATGTGCCCCTTTATTGGTGTTTGGGGCTATTTATGGCTAGGCAGGTGGTACTATGTCCATTTTACTTTTGCTCTAGGGCTTAGCAGAGATGAGGGGTTTAGACATTGAAGCTTTGGCTGCACATCTGTATTAAGCAGGTCTAACTTCAGCACCGATTAGCTATATTGCAAATAAAGCTGAGTCTGCAACATGACCTGGAATTATAGAGCCGTACAGCCAAATGTATTTTCCTTAGGCATTATTGACTGTCAGTAGATTATACTGTCTGTAGTTTCTTTTTTGTTAAATTACTTGTCCAGAGTGTAATTACAGTATTCCTTTTTACAAGTCTTTCAAATTAACCTTTATATAAAATGTTTGTTTTACATATAATGAATGCATGAAAGGAGGACATAAATAATTGAAGTTAATAATTATAAGGCTCTATTTACAATGAATGCATTTATCAACAGCAGGCTTATTCAGTACAAGGAGAAAATGTAGGGTTTAAAACACGTAGCAACACATAGCAAACAATTACCATAAAAAAAAAATGCATAGCCATTCATCCAGCTAATCTGCATGTACATTCTCTCTGTGCCAATTAAGCAAAACCTTATGTTCTTTAGGGCATTTTCACTTCTGAACTAATGTTCGCTTTGTTATAAGCAATAGTGAATTACTAAATACAGTAAAATTAAAAATAAAGAAATATCACGCTAAGTAAACAAGTACATAAAAAAAGCAGCAGCTCAAAAAGTGAGATACACACTATAGAATAGTAGTTGGGATGAAGCTGCGCTAAAAATGATATTGTGATGACCAAAATACCACCAAAAAATTGGGAAAGGTGTATAAATATAGAAATTAGTCCATATGACATAAATGTGTGAACTCTTGAAATGACTTCCAACACCACCATAAAATCGTTCACCTCCACCACATAAAGAGCGTGCTTACAGGAAGGCAAGCTCTCATATCCCATAACATTCTCATTCATTGAATTATGGGATGTATTAGGGGGGATATTACATCTCATTGTATGGGATATATCATTCCTCTGATCGTTGGACCCTCAGTGTATAATGATTTGGGAGAAGATGGCTAAACATTCTTAGGGGGGTGGGACGGCAGGTTGGCTCTCCTGGACGAGGCATCGTAACTGAATGTTGGACGCGCGGCTGCCTAGGGGCGGGCACGCGCGGCCCTGGCGCACCCACGGCAATCAGATTCACTTCAGAACCGATCATTCTTCAGGCCCAGGCCAATGATTTCTGGCCTGGACCCAGTTCTGGCGAATGGGAGATGTCACCTCCCTCCCTGGAATTCTTTTCCGTTCCACAGAAAGGAGAGAGGACATCTAAAACGTGAGCTGCACAAACACTACACTGACACAGTACACATAGGCATGCTTTTCACCCCCCAATCGCCCCCCCAGTTAACCCCTTCAAACCTTATCGCAGTGTCACCAAGTGCAGTTTTCATATTTTTCTTTGATCACTGTACTGATCACTGTATTAGTGTCATGAGTGACGCTAGTTAGCCAGTTAGCTAGTTACTGTCACGTCAGGTTTTTATAGCGTTTTGTAGAGTACCCGCCATATATTTCTGAATAAAGGTTTAACCCCCTGATCTCCCCCAGTACAGGTTTTAGCATCAGTTAGGGTCAGCGTCAATCCCAGGCAGTGTCAAATTAGTGCCAGTAGTGCTAACACCCACGCACACACCATAACCTCCCCTAGTATAGTGTCAGAACGGTTCAATATCTTTGATCTGATCAGATCTATACTAGCATCCCCAGTAGTTTAGGGTTCCCAAAAATGCAGCATTAGCAGGATCAGCCCAGATACCTGCTAGCACCTGTGTTTAGCCCCTCTGCCCAGCCCAGCCCAGCTTTGTGTTAAAAAAAAAAAAAAAAAAAAAAAACTGTAATAGGTAGTGAGGAAGTGAAATCACCATTTTACAGCCTTAGAAATCCTGAAGGCGGTGCTTGGTTTTGGGGTCCTGTACGCAGCTGGCTCCCAAAAAGTCTCACACATGTGGTATCTCCATACTCAGGAGAAGCAACAGAATGTATTTTGGGGTGTAATTTCACATGGCATGTTTGAGCAATATATCATTCAGTGACAACTTTTTGCAAAAAAAAAAAAAAAAAAGTTTGTAATTTACCTGCAACTTGAGGCGAAAAATAAAATATTCTATTTACTCAACATGCCTCTCAGCAAATAGCTTGGGGTGTCTACTTTCCAAATTAGGGTCATGGGGGGGGGGGGGGGGTTGTGCTATCTTGGCATTTTATTGCCTTCAAAACTGTTATAGGTAGTGAGGTGTGAAATCACCATTTTTACGGCCTTAGAAATCCTGAAGACGGTGCTTGGTTTTTGGGGTCATTTAGTGACAAGTGTGTAATTTATTTTTGTCTTGTGACAAAAAACTAAAATATTCAATGGGCTCAACATGCCTCTCAGCAATTTGCAATTCCTTGCGGTGTCTACTTTCCAAAATGGGGGGGGGGGGGGGGGTTGTATTGCCCTGACATTGTAGCACCTTTAAGAAATGAGTCAAACTAAAAGTTGTGTAAATTCCAGAAAATGTACCCTAGTTTGTAGACGCTATGACTTTTGCACAAAACAATAAACATACACTTATTGACATTTTTTTTTTTTTTACCAAAGACATGTGGCTGAATACATTTTGGCCTAAGTGTATGACTCAAATTGAGTTTATTGGATTTTTTTTTTATAACAAAAAGGTATTTTTCCATTTATATTGCAAAAAATAAAAATCGCGGAAACGATCAAATACTATCAAAAGAAAGCTTTAATTGTAGGGGGAAAAAAAGGACGCAAATTTGGTTTGGGTATAGCATTGCATGACTGCGCAATTACCAGTTAAGGGAGCACAGTGCCAAATTGTAAAAACTGCTCTGTTCATTAAAGGAGCAAATCCTTCAGGGGCTGAAGTGGTTAATGAAACTTTTTGGGAAGGTTTCCTTATGCCGCGTACACACGACCAGACTTTCCAGCAGACTAGGTCCGACGGAATCAGTCTGTCGGACAACCCGATCGTGTGTGGGCTAATCCGATCGTTTTTCATTTAAAAAATCAGATGGACCTAGAAATAGAACATGCTTCAAAAATGTCCAACAGACTCAATTCCTATCGTAAAAAACGATCGTCTGTATGCTGGTTCGACAGACCAAATACGACGCAAAGGAAGCTATTGGCTACTGGCTTTTGAACTTCCTTTTTTAGTCCTGTCTTAAGTCATCACGTTCAAAATGAATGGACTTTCGAACAGACTTAGCCCGTTCGTGTGTGGCCAAGTCTGTTCGTTCTGAGAGTCAGTCAGAACTCCGCCGAAAGAACGTCGTGTGTACGTGGCATTACCCTTTAAATGGAAGCTGAAGATTTAAAAAGACTTCTAACTATTGAGACTAAATTAACATTTTATAAATTATATCACATTTTAATGATCTACCTTAAGATACAAATATTTGTCACAAGGGTCTAATGATCAACTCCCTGCCCGTTTTTATTCTGGAAATAGACCCGATTTAATGAATTCTCTATGTAAAGAGTTAGGATGTGTTTGTTCCCGCAGTTTTGTACAATCTGTAACCTTGGAGATACACACATTTCCAAGGTCTAATTTGTGTTGAATATTTTTTTTTTATTCAAGTCCACAATAATAGTAACATTTATCTACACCAGACTAATCATGTCTCAACCTTGCTTGTCTCATTACTGCATACCCTGCATTTTGGAGGGAAAGTACAGATTTAATTTAATTTCAAACCATAAAAACACTGAGGTGTTTTGTTTGCTCAATAGGCGTCAAAAGAATATTCATTCTTCTCAGTTTAAAAAAAAAACATTTGTTGACCAATTTCTGTAGTTTATGCTTCATTTCTTGCTGTTCATTTTGAGGCTCTTCATTGTATTCAGCCAGCATACATCATATGCCTGATGTAATTTGACTCATTTTTAACGCTACATCTAGTATTGTCATAGCAAATAACACACTGCAAAAATGGTACTCAATATGTCAGGGAAATCCACTTGACATTTACACCAGCAGTTTTGAAAAATAAAAGTTTTTTCTTTCTCATGCAAGCTTATTCAGCTGTCAAGAATATGTTCAATATCAAATACTGAAGCTGGTCAGAGTTGATGAGAAGATGGATGGAGCCAAAAAATAAAGGGCAATCTTAGGATAAAACCTGTTAGAGTCTGCAAAAGAGTTGAGACTGGGGCAAAGGTTCACCTTCCAGCAGGGAAGCAACCCTAAACATACAGCCAGAGCTGCAATGGAATGGTTTAGATCAGGGATCTCAAACTGGTAGTTCCGCAACAGATGGCTGTGGGAGTCATGCTTGTAACTGTCAGCCTTGCAATGCATGGGACTTGTAGTTCTGCAACAACTGGAGGGCAGTTTGAGACCCCTGGTTTAGATCAAAGCATATTCATGTGTTAAGCCCCATACACACTATCAGATTTTCTGCTGTTTTTTGTCTTCAGATTTACCAAAACCATGTAGTGCAAGGGCCTGCCTGATTGCATACAAATTGAAACTCCTAAGGTTTGACCTCATATTATATGGTTTTGGTAAATCTGAAGGACAAAATCAGCAGAAAATCTTATAGTGTGTATGGGGCTTTAGAATGGCCCAGTCAAAGTCCAGACCTAAATCCAATTGAGAATCTGTGTCAAGACTTGTAAATTGCTGTTCACAGATGCTCTCCATCTAATCTGGCAGAACTTGAGCTATTATGCAAAGAAGAATGGGCAAAAATGTCACTCTCTAGATGTGCAAAGCTGGTAGAGACATCCCCAAAAAGACTTTCAGCTGTAATTGCAACGAAGTGTAGTTTTACAAAGCATTGGCTCAGGGGGGCTGAATACAAATGCACGTGCACTTTTTTTTTGTAAAAAAAAAAATATGTGGAAAATGTCAAGGGGTATGAATACTTTTTCAAGGCACTGTATCTATCCCCATCCATTACATTTTCTCTACTTATAGGAAGTAACTTAAGAAGGGTATATTTATGTGGTTCTCATTATTCCCAGCATACTGCACATCTGAATGTATATTTTTAACTCTATTTGTGTAATGAATGGTAACATTTTGTAAGGTCATCTCTATTACGTTAAAACATTTTAAGATACAGTATTTATGTGGGAATGTTATCATGCATAGTGATGGCCGAACGGTTCGCCCGGCGGTCGTTTCGCGGTGAATTTCGGCTGTTCGCGGTCCACCCGTTCGGCGGACTATTGGCGCCGTTCGCCCGGCGGACTTCCGTGTTTACTGTGTAAAAGAACTTTGACCTATGATGACACATCCATCATGGGGTACAGGACAGCCAATTGAGACATTACAGCACATGGACACTTGGACATTCCCGCTAACTTATAAATACACCCAATCCGGCGGCCATTTTACATTCTTTCTTCTTTCACTATAGGGAGAGGTTGCTGTGTGGAGCAGGGAGAGATTACAGTGACCCAAATCGCTAGCTATTTGGTACACAAAAGTTCTTTTCAGGACTGGTATAGGTGTTAGGTGTAGTTCAGGATTGGCAGTGCTGTGCTAGTGATTGTTGCAGCAGCCTGAGTGTCTTTTGTCAGTTTAGAGAAAGGGACAGGACGGTGTGTGCTGCAGGGACAGCCAGTTTAGTCATTAGCTGTTACTATCAGGTCCACAAAAGTGCTATTTCAATTATTGTTCCAGTAGCCTTTGTTTTGTCAGTTTATATAGGGACAGGCAGGAAGCAGTGTGTGAGGCAGTGAGGGTCAGTTTAATCAGTAGCTGTTACTATTAGTTCCACAAAGATTATTTTCAGGACTGGTATCAGTGGTATGGTAATAGGCTTGTACACGTATAATATTCTTTCTTCCAAATATAGAAAGAATATTATACTTGACTGCTGCCCTTCTGCTGCAGTCTGCAACCCACTTGTTCCACAAAGCTCCTTATAAGGACTGGTAACTTGCTCTGTCTAGGGTGCTACAGTACATAGGGTTGAGTGAGGTACAGTCTGCCACTCTATAAGGACTGGTATCGGTCCACAGTACATAGGGTTGAGGTGCACTACTGCTGACCGCTGCCCTATACTGCAGCAGTCCTTCATCGGTATAGGGCAGTGATGGCGAGCCTTGGCACCCCAGATGTTTTGGAACTACATTTCCCATTATGCTCAACTACACTGCAGAGTGCATGAGCATCATGGGAAATGTACTTCAAAAACATCTGGGGTGCCAAGGTTCGCCATCACTGGTATAGGGACTGATGTACAGTCTGCTAATCACTCACACACAACCTACTTGGTCCACAAAAGTCCTAATAAGGACTGGTAAGGTATAGGGTGCTACAGTACATAGGGTTGAGTGAGGTAAAGTCTGCTACTCTATAAGGACTGTTATAGGTCCACAATACATAGGGTTGAGGTGCACTACCGCTGACTGCTGCCCTATACTGCAGCAGTCCTTCATCGGTATAGGGACTGACGTACAGTCTGCTAATCACTCACACACAACCTACTTGGTCCACAAAAGTCCTTATAAGGACTGGTAAGGTATAGGGTACTACAGTACATAGGGTTGAGTGAGGTACAGTCTGCTACTCTATAAGGACTGGTATCGGTCCACAATACATAGGGTTGAGGTGCACTACTGCTGACCGCTGCCCTATACTGCAGCAGTCCTTCATCGGTATAGGGACTGACGTACAGTCTGCTAATCACTCACACACAACCTACTTGGTCCACAAAAATCCTTATAAGGACTGGTAAGGTATAGGGTACTACAGTACATAGGGTTGAGTGAGGTACAGTCTGCCATTCTATAAGGACTGGTATCGGTCCACAATAAATAGGGCTGAGGTGCACTACTGCTGACCGCTGCCCTATACTGCAGCAGTCCTTCATCGGTATAGGGACTGACGTACAGTCTGCTAATCACTCACACACAACCTACTTGGTCCACAAAGGTCCTTATAAGGACTGGTAAGGTATAGGGTACTACAGTACATAGGGTTGAGTGAGGTACAGTCTGCTACTCTATAAGGACTGGTATCGGTCCACAATACATAGGGTTGAGGTGCACTACTGCTGACCGCTGCCCTATACTGCAGCAGTCCTTCATCGGTATAGGGACTGAGAGTTTTGTCACAGGGTTATTTAAAAAATGACAGGCAGAGGAAGAGGCAGGCCCTTCCGCAGGGGTGGTAGGGGTAGAGCAGGAGCAACAGGCTTGAGCCAAAGTGGGAAGTTGCAGGAGGTGCGTTCAATTACTTTAAAGGACACACCAGACTTGGTTGAGTGGCTCGCTCAGCCTTACTCTTCTGCACCTTCCTCATCCTCTCAATCTGCACCCTCTTCTTCACTCTCTGCTATGTGCACCCCCAAAGACACTACCACCAACAACACCACCACCACCACCACCACATACCTTCTGCTTGAGTCACAGGAATTATTTTCCGATCCATATCAAGACATTCCTGATGCGCAGCCACTCTTGGCATTGGATCAGGAAGAGGAGGTAGCAACAACCACTACTCAGCAGTCTGACGACAGTACCCAGATCAGCCCAAGGAGGAGGTTGGTCCCCGGTGTTGCTGCCTACTCCGAGATCACTACTTATAGTGGTGGGGAAGGTGACGTTGATGATGACGTGTCTAGTGATGTCACATCGGTGCCCACAAGAGAGGAAGAGGAGGGGAGTTCAGAGGGAGATATGGACCAGCAGATAGGGAGGAGAAGCAGGAATAACTTATGTTGCACAGGAGGGACAAAGCAGACTGCAAATGTATCAGGAGCCAGTCATCGACCATGTACGGTCACATCTGGCGCTCCCAGGACACCGGCACATGGCTCCGCAGTGTGGGCTTTTTTTAACGTGTCCGCTGCTGACAATAGCGTTGCCATCTGCAATCTTTGCAGTCAACGCATTAGTCGCGGTAAGCCCAACACTCACCTAAGGACGACCGCCTTAAGAAGGCACATGAGCTGCCATCACCGAGCCGAGTGCGAGAAACGGAACACACAAAGCCACACTGCAGGCTCTCACCGTCCAGCCTCGTCTTCTACTTCTCCTTCTCCTCTCTCCTCACAATTGTCCTCCACTCCACCTTCCATCACGCCAAGCTCACGTTTTTCTGCAAAAAGGCAGGCTTCCGTGGGCCTAATGTTCGAGCGTAAAAAAATTATGACGCCGAATAACCCTCTTGCCCAACGGTTGACGGCTGGCTTGTGAGAACTGATAGCCCGCCAACTACTGCCATATAAACTGGTGGACTCGGAGGCCTTTTCGAAAATTTGTGGCCATTGGAACACCACAATGGAAGGTCCCAGGAAGGAAGTATTTCTCAGAGAAGGGCATCCCAGAGCTATATGGCCATGTTCAGCGGCAAGTGAATGTATCTCTGGCACACAGTGTTGGTGCCAAGATACATCTG
Organism: Lithobates pipiens; assembly: GCF_037356315.1. Taxonomy (NCBI): domain Eukaryota; kingdom Metazoa; phylum Chordata; class Amphibia; order Anura; family Ranidae; genus Lithobates; species Lithobates pipiens. The sequence continues at coordinate 27,271,799 of NW_027507696.1, read as the reverse complement.
ACCACAGACACGTGATCTAGCAAACACGGGCAGGGAAGGTATATCACTTTTACTGCCCACTGGGTGAACCTTCTGACGGCCGTCAAGCATGTAACCCGTGGCACCCATGTAGATTTGGTTTTACCGCCACGGATTGCATGCAGGCCTGACTCTTCTTCTCCTCCTCCTCCTACTCCATCCTCCTCTCTCCTCCTCGGCTGACTCCTCCTTTTCCGCTGCTAGCGTCTCTTCCGCTGCGCCGCCCAAGCTCCCCAGAACCTATTCGACATGCCAGGTGAGACATTGCCATGCCGTGCTGCGTCTGTTGTGCGTCTGTTGTGCCTGGAAGCCAAGAGCCACACTGGCCCGGCACTCCTTTCAGCTTTGCGTTCACAGGCAGATCAGTGGCTAACACCGCTCGATTTGACAGTTGGTAAAGTGGTGTGTGACAACAGTGCCAATCTGCTTAGAGCATTGAAACAGTGCAAAATCACACACGGGCCATGCATGGCACACGTCTTAAACTTGGTCATGCAGCGATTCGTTGTCAAATACCCTGGGGTCCAGGACATCTTGCGGCAGGCAAGGAAAATCTCGGCCCATTTCAGAAGATCTTACACGGCCATGGCTCGCCTTGCTGACATTCAGCAGCGACACAATCTGCCGGTCAGACGTCTTATTTGCGATTGCCCGACGCGATGGAACTCAACCTTCTATATGCTTGATAGGCTGCTCCAGCAGAAACGTGCAGTTAACGTCTACCTGTATGAACTCTGCGGCAGAACCGGTTCTGGGGAGCTGGGTTTTTTTTCACCGCGCCAGTGGAGGAGCAGGAGCGGGAAGATGAGGAAGTCACAAAGCTGGATGAATTCCCAGGGGGGGCTACTCTATCTGAGACAAGTCAACAACAGGAGTCTGAAGAGGAGTCAGAGGAGGATGGTGCCGGGGTGGATGAGGAGGAGCAAGAAGAGCATGCTTTAAACCTTTCTGGGATCCCTGTTGTGCGTGGATGGGGAGAGGAGATTGAAGAGGACGACATTATCCTGGATGATGAGCAGGAGCCAGGCCACCACACCGCTTCCACTTTAGTACAAATGGGGGCCTTCATGCTCCAGTGTTTTAATAGGGACCCCAGTATAAAAAGCATAAGGGTCAAGGACCAGTACTGGGTGGCAACGTACTTAGACCCCCGGTGCAAACACAAAATGGCAGAAATGTTACCGCCGTCACAGAGGGCTGTCATAATGCAGCACTTCCAGGCCTTTCTTCGAGAAATGCTGCATTCTGCTTTTGCGTGCGCTGGCAGAGGAGCAATTCCCACTCCCAGAGAAGGAGTTGCGGGTACCAATCCAACAGCGCCTGCAAGAAGAGGCCGGTTTGAAGATGTGTTGGTGACTTCGGATATGAGGTCATTCTTTCAGCCGACCCATCGACAGGTGTCATCCGGATCCAGCATCAGGGAACGCCTAGACCGTCAGGTGTCCGACTACATCGGGTTAACGGCCGATGTGGACGCTCTGAGGAGTGATGAACCCCTGGACTACTGGGTGGGCAGGCTTGACCTCTGGCCAGAGCTTGCCCAATTTGCAATCGAACTGTTGGCTTGCCCCTCATCCAGTGTCCTGTCCGAAAGGACGTTCAGCGCAGCAGGGGGGATCGTGACCGATAAGCGTACTCGCCTAGCTCACGACAGTGTTAACTACCTCACATTTCTAAAAATGAATGAGGCATGGATCTCGGAGGAATTCAACACATGTGACCAGTAGACCATGTATATGTCTATAAACTATTTTTTTAATCGAGCACAGAGACCTTCTTTCTTCATTTGGCTCACTTCCTTGTCCAAAAAAAGCACACCGTACTATATGCCCGTACCCTCCTCTTTGAAGAGGTTGAGCGGTGTCATATTTCTACTGGGGCTGCTTATTATGAGGGGCTTCCACCATCCCTGTGCTGTGCTGACATCCTCCTGGGGCTGTACCTCTGCTGTGCATATTATGAGGGGCTCCCACCATCCCTGTGCTGTGCTGACTTCCTCCTGGGGCTGTACCTCTGCTGTGCATATTATGAGGGGCTCCCACCATCCCTGTGCTGTGCTGACATCCTCCTGGGGCTGTACCTCTGCTGTGCATATTATGAGGGGCTCCCACCATCCCTGTGCTGTGCTGACTTCCTCCTGGGGCTGTACCTCTGCTGTGCATATTTTGAGGTGCTCCCACCATCCCTGTGCTATGCTCATTATGAGGGGCTCCCACCATCCCTGTGCTGTGCTGACATCCTCCTGGGGCTGCTTATTATGAGGGGCTCCCACCATCCCTGTGCTATGCTGACATCCTCCTGGGGCTGCTTATTATGAGGGGCTCCCACAATCCCTGTGCTATGCTCATTATGAAGGGCTCCCACCATCCCTGTGCTATGCTGACTTCCTCCTGGGGCTGCTTACGGTGCAGGTGTCAGTGCTGTATATCACAGTGCTGATGTCAGTGCTGTATATCACGGTGCTGGTGTGAGTGCTTTATGTCACGCTGCTGATGTCAGTGCTCTCTATCACGGTGCTGCTGTCAGATCACTCTATCACGGTGCAGGTGTCATTGCTGTATGTCACGCTGCTGATGTCAGTGCTCTCTATCACGGTGCTGCTGTCAGTGCTGTATATCACGGTGCTGGTGTGAGTGCTTTATGTCACGCTGTTGATGTCAGTGCTTTCTATCACGGTGCTGCTATCAGATCACTCTATCACGGTGCAGGTGTCATTGCTGTATGTCACGCTGCTGATGTCAGTGCTCTCTATCACGGTGCTGCTGTCAGTGCTGTATATCACGCTGCTGGTGTTAGTGCTTTATGTCACGCTGCTGATGTCAGTGCTCTCTATCACGGTGCTGTTGTCAGATGACTCTATCACGGTGCAGGTGTCATTGCTGTATGTCACGCTGCTGGTGATCATCTCCTGCACCCTCTTCTTTGCCTACCCTGGTCCCTGACCTTCCCTCTCCTCCATTGCTTTCATGCGCTCCACAGTCCTGAATTGTCACAACAATTTCCCATATAAAAAAAGAATGCTTGTAGTTGTCGATCCCAGATTCACCTCATACATGTGTTATGTCATTGGCCATGTGGTGGGACTATGTTTGCACAGCTATTAATTATTTTGTGGCTGCAAATTTGACCTGTAGGTTTGCGAAGTTCACCTCCCATTGAAGTCAATGGGGCCCGCCGTGAACGTTCCGGTTCGCAAACTATCGTCCGCGTTCGCGAAACGTCCTGTCGGAAGTTCGTCCATCCCTAATCATGCATTTCCAAGAATGCAAGTAAAAAGAAGAAGAAGAACCGCGCAATCTCTAAAAGTTGATATTAGGGTATACGCCCCCCACACGGGACACTAAATAAAAAGAAATAGTGATTACAGTGCAATATCACCTATTACATATATAAAATGAACCTCATATGATGAGGACAAAATAAACAATACATATAGAATAGTGTCACTTATCACATATGTAGTGGATCCCAAAAATGTTATACCACACTCATACCTAAAATCTATACAAGAAAGTGCAAAATATATTGTGCATACACATTAGGCAAGTCATAAGCTGACCATATAAAATCTAAATGTGTCCTATTATTATAGTCCTTAGAATAAGTCCAGAAGGATGGGCTGTAGAGAAAACACCACGTGTCACATCTAATAACTTCGGCTTTCTGATTCGTATTCCAAATCACAGAACATGCTGAAGTGCACCACCACCAGAAGATAAGATTGGCTCCTTACCAGACGTCCTAATAAGGTACGCTTTACTGGGGGAAAAGCCAGACCATATATGTGCCTTAATTCTCCAGCAAAACTCCACTCTCATCCAAGACCACAATTCGGAGTTATTCCAATGTAAAAAACGGACGGTCCACCATAAGAAGGGAAAGAAAGCACTCCAAATAGTGTAAAACCATTTATTAAAATTATCAAATAAAAGAAGAAATACACTTACAAGATTACTGTAAGAAAAGACATATCACAATGGGAAGCGTCGGCCGAGCGCAATTCTTCACAGTTGTATCCTTATTCCAGCTGATATTAAGAGGCAAAAAAGTAGAGCGTCACACCGCCCGGCTTATGACTTGCCTAATGTGTATGCACAATATATTTTGCACTTTCTTGTATAAATTTTAGGTATGAGTGTGGTATAACATTTTTGGGATCCACTACATATGTGATAAGTGACACTATTCTATATGTATTGTTTATTTTGTCCTCATCATATGAGGTTCATTTTATATATGTAATAGGTGATATTGCACTGTAATCACTATTTCTTTTTATTTAGTCTCCCGTGTGGGGGGCGTATACCCTAATATCAACTTTTAGGGATTGTGCAGTTCTTCTTCTTCTTTTTACTTACATGTGTATATAACTTTTGGATTATATCAGAACTGCAGCAGTATTGAGTTTCACACGTTTTTTGATTATTCTGTAGCGCAATTTTTTTCCATTTTTCTTATTTCCAAGAATGCACCTAGGAGGGTTTTCACACTGCGCCTCCCATAGCGTCGGCGGTAAAATGCTGCTATTTTTAGCAGCGTTTTACAGTCGGATTTGCGGCTCATTTCAGCCGCTAGCGGGGCGCTTTTACCCCCGCTAGCGGCCGAGAAAGGGTTAAAACCGCCCGCAATAGCGGCGTTTTGCCAGCGGTATTGCAGCGCTGCCCCATTGATTTCAATGGGGAGCAGCGGTGAAGGAGCGGTAAACACACCGCTGCTTCACCGCTCCAAAGAAGCTGCTGTCAGGACTTTTCCTAACATCCTGCCAGAGCAATGCTCCAGTGTGACAGTCCTCGGGCTTTCAGACTGGAGACAATGGTGCAGCTGTTTGAGGGAGGATTGCAGGCGCTATTTCTAACGCTATAGTGCCTGCAAAACACCCTCGATGTGAAAGGGGTCTTAGAGTGAAGTGGTGTCACAGAATGGAACGTGAACCACAGTGTACAGAGTGGTGCATTGGCTAACAGACGTGCACCTGCACACAAGTACGGGCACACCAGTGTGTATGGGCGCATGCGCTGGCGTGCACAGATGCACGCCAGTGCGCACACGTGTACATCTGGGCGCCAAGTAGTTTATTTAAACGGAACACTGACACATGAGCCTTGCTGAGTGGTGTTTCAGCTAGTACCTATTACCTGTATCTGATCTGTTCCAGTGTTCCTGTGTTTGACCTGGCTTGTACCTGAACCTTCCTGTTGACTTCTGCCTACCTTCCTGTGATTTCGGCTTGTGTTTGACTTCGTTTCTGCTTCATGCTCCTGTACTGCATACCGAACCCGGCCTGTATGCTGTCCTTGATTCTGCTGTCCTTGATTCTGTCTCACGTTCCGGTACCTGCTCTGCTCGGCTGTTGATGACTGACTGGCTTATGTTCCGATCATGACTCTGCCTGCTGATCCAGCAAAATGGAAGTCCAGTCCTTGGTGTCCATCCGGTGATTTACAGCTATCGGGTTCCTGCCGAGACCCATCCTCAGCCACCTGCTACATTGGCCCTCGTGCCACTCTGTGTCTTTCACTCCCTGTCATCTCTACCAGGGGTGCTAGACAGGAGGTGCAAGAGAAGCCCTCTCTACAGCTCAGTCTCCACCAGGTAGGTGACTCATAAATATAATATCTTTAAAAAATAACTGCGCTATTATCATAATATATACCAGCTGCTGATACTACAATCTGACAAAATTGCGATACAGTGGGGATCAGAAGTTTGGGCACCCCAGGTAAAAATGTGTATTAATGTGCATAACGAAGCCAAGGAAAGATGGAAAAATCTCCAAATGGCATCAAATTACAGATTAGACATTCTTATAATATGTCAAAAAAAGTTAGATTTTATTTCCATCATTTACACTTTCAAAATTACAGAAAACAAAAAAAATGCCGTCTGCAAAAGTTTGGGCACCCTGCAGAATTTATAGCATGCACTGCCCCCTTTGCAAAGCTGAGACCTGCCAGTGTCATGGATTGTTCTCAGTCATCGTCTGGGAAGACCAGGTGATGTCAATCTCAAAGGTTTTAAATGGCCAGACTCATCTGACCTTGCCCCAACAATCAGCACCATGGGTTCTTCTAAGCAGTTGTCTAGAAAACTGAAACTGAAAATAGTTGACGCTCACAAAGCTGGAGAAGGCTATAAGAAGATAGCAAAGCATTTTCAGATGTCAATATCCTCTGATCGGAATATAATTAGGAAATGGCAGTCATCAGGAACAGTGGAAGTTAAAGCAAGATCTGGAAGACTAATGCCGCGTACACGCGACAGGACTTAAGTCCGGCAGACTTTCGACGGAGTTCTGACGGATTTCCGACAGAGTTCTGACGGACTTTTCGAATGAGTGGACTTGGCCACACACAATCACACCAAACTCCGACAGATTCGAACGTGATGACGTACGACTGGACTCGAATAAGGAAGTTCATAGCCAGTAGCCAATAGCTGCCCTAGCGTCGGTTTTAGCCCGTCGGAATAGCACACACACGAGCAAATTTTTCGGTAGGAACTGGGTCCGGCAGAGTTCTGGCGGAAAAATTTGAAGCATGTTCCATTTCTAAAGTCTGTCAGACTTTTGCGAATCAAAAGTCCGTTGCAGCCCACACACGATCGAATAGTCTGCCGGAATCATTCCGTCAGACTTTGGATGTTGAAAAGTCCGCTTGTGTGTACGGGGCTTTAGAAAAATATCAGACAGAACAGCTCGCAGGATTGTGAGAAAATCAATTCAAAACCCACGTTTGACTGCACGATCCCTCCAGAAAGATCTGGCAGACACTGGAGTTGTGGTACACTATTCCACTATAAAGAGATACTTGTACAAATATGGTCTTCATGGAAGAGTCATCAGAAGAAAACCTCTTCTACGTCCTCACCACAAAAATCAGCGTTTGAACTTTGCAAATGAACATATAGACAAGCCTCAGGAATTTTGGAAACAAGTTCTGTGGACCGATGAGGTTAAAATAGAACTTTTTGGCCGGAATGAGCAAAGGTACGTTTGGAGAAGAAAGGGCACAGAATTTAATGAAAAGAGCCTCTGTCCAACTGTTAAGCATGGGGGTGGATCAATCATGCTTTGGGGTTGTATTGCAGCCAGTGGCACAGGGAACATAGGATTCAAAAGAAAAAAAGAAAAAATGGATTCAATAAAATTTCAGAAAATTTTGGATGATAACTTCCATTTGTGAAAAAGCTGAAGTTAAAGAGAGGATGGCTTCTACAAATGGATAATGATCCTAAACACACCTCAAAATCCACAGGGGATTACATCAAGAGGCATAAACTGAAGGTTTTGCCATGGCCTTCACAATCTCCTGACCTCAACATTATTGAAAATCTATGGATAGACCTTAAAAGAGCATTGCGTGACAGACAGCCCAGAAATCTCAAAGAACTGGAACACTTTTGTAAGGAAGAATGGGCAAAGATACCTCAAACAAGAATTGAAAGACTCTTGGCTGGCTACAAAAAGCGTTTACAAGCTGTGATACTTGCCAAAGGGGGCAGTACAATGCCGTCTGCAAAAGTTTGGGCACCCTGCAGAGTTAATATCTTGTACTGCCCCCTTTGGCAAGTATCACAGCTTGTAAACGCGTTTTGTAGCCAGCCAAGAGTCTTTCAATTCTTGTTTGAGGTATCTTTGCCCATTCTTCCTTACAAAAGTGTTCCAGTTCTTTGAGATTTCTGGGCTGTCTGTCACGCAATGCTCTTTTAAGGTCTATCCATAGATTTTCAATAATGTTGAGGTCAGGAGATTGTGAAGGCCATGGCAAAACCTTCAGTTTATGCCTCTTGATGTAATCCCCTGTGGATTTTGAGGTGTGTTTAGGATCATTATCCATTTGTAGAAGCTTTTTCACAAATGGCATCAAGTTATCATCCAAAATTTTCTGAAAGTTTATTGAATCCATTTGTTCCTTGTTTCCTTTGAATCCTATGTTCCCTGTGCCACTGGCTGCAATACAACCCCAAAGCATGATTGATCCCCCCCCCCATGCTTAACAGTTGGACAGAGGTTCTTTTCATTAAATTCTGTGCCCTTTCTTCTCCAAACGTACCTTTGCTCATTCCGGCCAAAAAGTTCTATTTTAACCTCATCGGTCCACAGAACTTGTTTCCAAAATTCCTCAGGCTTGTCTATATGTTCATTTGCAAAGTTCAAACGCTGATTTTTGTGGTGAGGACGTAGAAGAGGTTTTCTTCTGATGACTCCTCCATGAAGACCATATTTGTACAAGTATCTCTTTATAGTGGAATAGTGTACCACAACTCCAGTGTCTGCCAGATCTTTCTGGAGGGATCGTGCAGTCAAACGTGGGTTTTGAATTTATTTTCTCACAATCCTGCGAGCTGTTCTGTCTGATATTTTTCTTAGTCTTCCAGATCTTGCTTTAACTTCCACTGTTCCTGATGACTGCCATTTCCTAATTATATTCCGAACAGAGGATATTGACATCTGAAAACGCTTTGCTATCTTCTTATAGCCTTCTCCAGCTTTGTGAGCGTCAACTACTTTCAGTTTCAGTTTTCTAGACAACTGCTTAGAAGAACCCATGGTGCTGATTGTTGGGGCAAGGTCAGATGAGTCTGGCCATTTAAAACCTTTGAGATTGACATCACCTGGTCTTCCCAGATGATGACTGAGAACAATCCATGACACTGGCAGGTCTCAGCTTTGCAAAGGGGGCAGTGCATGCTATAAATTCTGCAGGGTGCCCAAACTTTTGCAGACGGCATTTTTTTTGTTTTCTGTAATTTTGAAAGTGTAAATGATGGAAATAAAATCTAACTTTTTTTGACATATTATAAGAATGTCTAATCTGTAATTTGAAGCCATTTGGAGATTTTTCCATCTTTCCTTGGCTTCGTTATGCACATAAATACACATTTTTTACCTGGGGTGCCCAAACTTTCGATCCCCACTGTATATCCAAAAAGTGCAGCGCTAAAAATGAACCATATTGAATGTGCAAAATAAGAAAAAAATTCAGTGTGCAATTAATTAAATAAATCAATACAATGCCGTGTACAAATAAGCAAATTAATAAATATATGCTCAATTATGTGTAAGAGGTAATGTTACCACATTAATAAAGTGCATGGTGTCAAAAATAAATATTGAAAAATCCATATATGAAAATTCAAAGTAACACAGCCACTGTGTGTCAAGACAGCCCGAATAGAAAAGGTTGAGAGTAGAATCAATTCTGCATGAATAGAGGCACTGCACTAAAAGGAGTCACCAGGGAACATGCATCCGCCACCCAAAGGAGAGTGAACACACTTACCAGAATGCGTGGACTTTATTGCCAGTGGCAAAGAGTCAAAAAGGCAAAAAGATGGAACTGGTAAATGATGATTCAGAGAACAGTCACTGGAGATCTGTCACTAGGGATGGCTGAACTGTTCGCCCGGCGGTCGGTTCGTTGCGAATTTTGCGTGTTCATGATTCGCCCGATCGGCCGACTATTGCCGATGTTCGCCCGGCGGACATATGTGTTTACAGTGTGAAAGAACTTTGACCCACGATGACACATCCATCATGGGGTACAGGACAGCCAATTGAGACATTTCAGCACATGGACAATTGGACATTCCCCCTACCTTATAAATAAACCTGATCCGGTGGCAATTTTACATTCTGTCTTATGTCAGTGTAGGGACAGGACGCTGTGTGGAGCAGGGACAGACTGTAGTGACACAAATCGCTAGCTATTAGGTCCACAAAAGTCCTTTTAAGGACTGGTATAGGTGTAGTACAGTATATAGGGTTCAGTGCACTGCTGTGCTGGTGATTGCAGCAGCCTGTCTTTTGTCAGTGTAGGGACAGGACGCTGTGTGCAGCAGGGAGAGACTGTAGTGACACAAATCACTAGCTATTAGGTCCACAAAAGTCCTTTTAAGGACTGGTATAGGTGAAATACAGTATATAGGGTTCAGTGCATTGCTGTGCTGGTGATTACAGCTGTCTTTTGTCAGTGTAGGGACAGGACGCTGTGTGCAGCAGGGACAGTCAGTTTAATCACTAGCTAGCTATTACTATTAGGTCCACAAAGGTCATTTTAAGGATTGGTATAGGTGTACAATATATAGGGTGCTGGTGAATTGCTGTGCTGCAGATTACTGCTCGTTTCTGCAGCAGTCTTTTATCAGTGTAGGGACTGAGGTACAGTCTGCAAATCCCTAGATACTAGGTCCACAAAGGTCCTTGTAAGGACTGGTATAGGTGTAATAGGTGTACAATATATAGGGTTGTGATGCACTGCTGCTGACTGCTGCCCTATTCTGCAGCAGTCTTTTATCAGTGTAGGGACTGTCTGCAAATCACTAGCTACTAGGTCCACAATGGTCCTTGTAAGGACTGGTATAGGTGTACAATATATAGGGTGCTGGTGCAGGGCTGTGCTGCAGATAACTGCTGGTTTCTGCAGCAGTCTTTTATCAGTGTAGGGACTGAGGGGCAGTCTGCAAATCACTAGTTACTAGGTCCACAAAGGTTCTTGTAAGGACTGGTATAGGTGTACAATATATAGGGTTGTGGTGCACTGCTGCTGACTGCTGCCCTATTCTGCAGCAGTCTTTTATCAGTGTAGGGACTGAGGGACAGTCTGCAACTCACTAGCTACTAGGTCCACAAAGGTACTTTTAAGGACTGGTATAGGTGTACTATTTGGTGTGCAGTATATAGGTGTGTAATATATGTATAAAATACTTGCACATATAGAAAGCATAGTATCGTGCATTTCCCCTGTGCAGCATTGTGACTGCTGAGCGGTTCTGCAGGGATACTACAAAGAGTGACAAACGCAATAAAAAAAAAAAGTATTATAACTGGTGTGATAGACCAGTGGCCCCCAAAACGACAGATTGAAGCGGGGTGTTGTATACCTTCTTCCACATACATACTGCACTTCTCTAGAGACTTTTGTCACAGGGTCATTTAAAAAATGACAGGCAGAAGAAGAGGCAGGCCCTTCTGCAGGGGTGGTAGGGGAAGGGCAGGATCAACAGACTTGAGCCAAAGTGGCAAATAGCAAAAGGTGCATGCGATTACGTCAAAGGATGCACCAGACTTGGTTGAGTGGCTCACTCAGCCTTACTCTTCTGCACCCTCCTCATCCTCTCGATCTGCACCCTCTTCTTCACACTCTGCTGTGTGCACCCCCAAAGACACTACCACCAACACCACCACCATACCTTCCGCTTGAATCACAGGAATTATTTTCCGATCCATATCAAGACATTTCCGATGCGCAGCCACTCTTGGCATTGGATCAGGAAGAGGAGGTAGCAACAACCGCCACTCAGCAGTCTGACGACAGTAACCAGATCAGCCCAAGGAGGAGGTTGGTCCCCACTGTTGCCGCCTACTCCAAGATCTCTAATTATAGCGGTGGGAAAGGTGACGTCGATGATGACGTGTCTAGTGATGTCACGTGGGTGCCCACAAGAGAGGAAGAGGAGGGGAGTTCAGAGGGAGATATGGACCAGCAGATAGGGAGGAGAAGCAGGAAGAACTTACATTGTACAGGATGGACAAAGCACACTGCTAATGTATCAGTAGCGAGGCATCAACCATGTACGGTCACATCTGGCGCTCCCAGGACGCCGGCACATGGCCCTGCAGTGTGGGCTTTTTTTAGCGTGTCCGCTGCTAACAATAGTGTTGCCATCTGCAATGTTTGCAGTCAATGCATAAGTCGCAGTAAGCTCAACACTCACCTAGGGATGACCGCCTTAAGAAGGCACATGAGCTGCCATCACCGAGCCCAGTGGGAGCAACGGAACACACAAAGCCACACTCCAAGCTCTCACCATCCAGCCTCATCTTCTACTTCTCCTTCTCCTCTCAATTGTCCTCCACTCCACCTTCCATCACGCCATCCTCGCCTTTTTCTGCAAAAAGGCAGGCTTCCGTGGGCCAAACGTTTGAGCGTAAAAAAATTATGACGCCGGATAACTCTCTTGCCCAACGGTTGACGGCTGGCTTGTCAGAACTGATAGCCCGCCAACTACTGCCATATAAACTGGTGGACTCGGAGGCCTTTCGAAAATTTGTGCCCATTGGAACACTACAATGAAAGGTCCCAGGAAGGAAGTATTTCTCACAGAAGGGCATCCCAGAGCTATATGGCCATGTTCAGCGGCAAGTGAATGTATATCTGACACACAGTGTCAGTGCCAAGATACATCTGACCACAGACACGTGGTCTAGAAAACACAGGCAGGGAAGGTATATCACCTTTACTGCCCACTGGGTGAACCTTCTGACGGCCGTCAAGCATGTAACCCATGGCACCTGTGTAGATTTGGTTTTACCGCCACGGATTGCATGCAGGCCTGGCTCTTCTCCTCCTCCTACTCCATCCTCCTCCCTCTCCTCCTCGACTGACTCCTCCTTTTCTGCTGCTAGCGTCTCTTCCACTGCGCCGCCCAAGCTCCCCAGAACCTATTCGACATGCCAGGTGAGATGTTGCCATGCTGTGCTGCGTCTGTTGTGCCTGGAAGCCAAGAGCCACACTGGCCCTGCACTCCTTTCAGCTTTGCATTCACAGGCAGATCAGTGGCTAACACCGCTCAATTTGACAGTTGGTAAAGTGGTGTGTGACAACGGTGCCAATCTGCTTAGCGCATTGAAATAGGGCAAAATTACGCACGTGCCATGCATGGCGCACGTCTTAAACTTGGTCGTGCAGCGATTCGTTGCCAAATACCCTGGGGTCCAGGACATCTTGCGGCTGGCAAGGAAAATCTCGGCCCATTTCAGAAGATCTTACACGGCCATGACTCGCCTTGCTGACATTCAGCGGCGACACAATCTGCCGGTCAGACATCATATTTGCAATTGCCCGCGATGGAACTCAACCTTCTATATGCTTGATAGGCTGCTCCAGCAGAAACGTGCAGTTAACGTCTACCCGTACAAACTCTGCGGCAGAACAGGTTCTGGGGAGCTTGTTTTTTTTTCACCGTGCAAGTGGCTGCTCATGCGCGTCACATGCAGACTTCTGCGGCCATTTGATGAGATCACCAAACTGGTCAGTCGCAGCCATGGCGCCATCAGTGACATGGTACCTTATGCCTTCTTTATGGAGCGTGCATTGAGTCATGTCATTGATCAAGCCATGGAGGAGCAGGAGCAGGAAGATGCGGAAGTCGCAATGCTGGATGAATTCCCAGGGGGGGCTACTCTATCTGAGACAAGTCAACCACAGGAATCTGAAGAGGATTCAGAGGATAATAGTGACGGGGCGGATGAGGAGGAGCAAGACGAGTATGCTTTAAACCTTTCTGGAATCCCTGTTGTGCGTGGATGGGTAGAGGAGAACGAGGACGACGACATTATCCTGGATGATGAGCAGGAGCCAGGCCACCACACCGCTTCCAGTTTAGTGCAAATGGGGGTCTTCATGTTCCAGTGTTTTAATAGGGACCCCCGTATAAAAAGCATAAGGGTCAAGGACCAGTACTGGGTGGCAACGTACTTAGACCCCCGGTACAAACACAAAATGGCGGAAATGTTACCACTGTCACAGGGGGCTGTCAGAATGGAGCACTTCCAGGCCTTGCTTCCAGAAATGCTGCATTCTGCTTTTGCGTGCGCTGGCAGAGGAGGAATTCCCATTCCCAGAGAAAGAGTTGCGGGTACCAATCCAACAGCGCCTGCAAGAAGAGGCCGGTTTGAAGATGTGTTGGTGACTTCTGATATGAGGTCATTCTTTCAGCCGACCCATCGACAGGTCTCATCCGGATCCAGCATCAGGCTCACTTCCTTGTACAAAAAAAGTACACCGTACTACTATATGCCCGTACCCTCCTGTTTGAAGAGCGGTGTCATATTTTTGGTGCCCAGCAGCGAGTTGCTGGTATCAGTGCTGCTGTCAGTGCTCTCTATCTCGGTGCTGGTGTGGTCTCAGTGCTCTCTATCTCAGTGCTGGTGTCAGTGCTCTATATCACAGTGCTGGTGTCAGTGCACTCTATCTCGGTACTGGTGTCAGTGCTCTATATTACGGTGCTGGTGTCAGTGCTCTCTATCACGGTGCTGGTGTCAGTGCTCTCTATCTCGGTGCTGGTGTCAGTGCTCTCTATCTCGGTGCTGGTGTCAGTGCTCTCTATCTCGGTGCTGGTGTCAGTGCTCTATATCATGGTGCTGGTGTCAGTGCTATATATCTCGGTGCTGGTGTCAGTGCTCTATATCTCGGTGCTGGTGTCAGTGCTCTATATCACGGTGCTGGTGTCAGTGCTCTATATCTCGGTGCTGGTGTCAGTGCTCTATATCACAGTGCTAGTGTCAGTGCTCTATATCACGGTGCTGGTGTCAGTGCTCTATATCACGTTGCTGGTGTCAGTGCACTCTATCACAGTGTTGGTGATCATCTCCTGCACCCTCTTCATAGCCTACCCTGACCTTTCCTCTCCTCCATTGCCTTCATGCGCTCCTGAGTCCTGAATTGTCAAAATTTCACAGATAAAAAAAAGAATGCTTGTAGTTGTCAATCCCAGATTCACTTCATACATGTGTTATGTCAGTGGCCATGTGGTGGGACTGTGTGTGCACAGCTAGTAAGTATTTTGTGGCTGAAAATATGACCTGTAGGTTTTTAATGTTCGCCAGCCATTGAAGTCAATGGGGCCCGCCACGAACTTTGCGGTTCGCAAACTTTTGGCTGCGTTTGCAGGTCACGTTCACGAAACGTCCCGTCAGAAGTTCGGCCATCTCTATCTGTCACCACGGTATTCCACAGCGTCCAGTCCTTGAGTTGGATCTTGTATTTCACAGTTCATAAAAAACAAGCAGCTCCTACAGCTACAGATGCACAGCACCTCTCCTGGGGCAGAGCAGATGATCCTTACAACACTACTTGCTGGTTTTTATCTTCCTCTTGTGAGTGTAATGCCACGTACACACGATCAGACTTTCCGACAAACAAAAACATGATCGAAGGTTGTTGGCTCAAACTTGTCTTGCATACACATGGTCACACAAATGTTGGCCAACAATTACAAACGTGGGAAGACGTATGACGAGCCGAGAAAAGGAAGTTCAATAGCCAGTGCGGCTCCTTCGGCTTACTTCCAAGCATGCGTGAACTTTTGTGTGTCTGACTTGTGTACACACGATCAGAAATTCCGACAACAAAGTTTTGTTGGCGGAAAATTTGAGAGCCTGCTAGCCAACTTTGTTGGTGGAAAGTTCGACAACAAATGTTCTGTTAACAATCACTTGTTAATATTGACTATTTTACACATAACCACTGGATTGATATTAAAAAAAAAAAAAACAAAAAAAAAAATGTTTTCACTTATTTTCACTCTATATAATTTTGTATTTTTATGCATTTGGATTATTTATGCAGATTCATTTTTTGCACTATACATGCTGTATTTATACTTAGTGGGATAGTATCTCATTTGCACTTTATTTATTTTGGCTATTACTATTTATTTTATATGTATATGCACTTTTAGGTAGCGCCGCATTTATTTATATTATTTTATACACATATTTTTGGTGTTGAGATCACCGTTTTGTGCTGGCTGCTTCCTATGTATGAAATTTCTACTCATTTAGTCTTCCTATAAACCATTAGGTGGAGCGCATTAGTATCCCTTTATATAAATGTTCTATGGAGCATACACACGGTCGGACTTTCCAACAGCAACCTCACATCCAACATTTGTTGTCGGAAAATCCGATCGTGTGTACGGGGCATAACTCCTATGTTTTATTGATTAAAATGCCTTATTGCTACACTTAAATGGTGCTTTAAAATGTAATTTCCTGGTGTATAGACTTACAAAGCGATTATAGGAAAGCAGCACTTTTTCCCAGCCAACAATCTACAACCAAAGGTCTAAATTACTAGTTCCCTTGACACCAGTATCTATTAAAAACAACTTAATGTGTAAACTGATACTTAAACCACATAACCAAGGAAATCTC
The DNA here is from genome assembly GCF_037356315.1 of Lithobates pipiens. Taxonomy (NCBI): domain Eukaryota; kingdom Metazoa; phylum Chordata; class Amphibia; order Anura; family Ranidae; genus Lithobates; species Lithobates pipiens. The sequence goes on along the minus strand of NW_027507696.1, from coordinate 27,255,844 downwards.
TCTGCTCAAACAGGAGCAACATCTCCCCACAGTCACATGATCCGCTAATTCCCTCTTCCATATAGTGTCTTGATTGGGTTCATAGAAAACTGCGAAGTAGCAAGAGCACAAAAGTGCAGATACTCCAAACAATTTAAATAAATAATTATTGCAGTCACAAAGGATAAGATATAAATTCTGCCCCTCACACCATTCAAACACACTTCAATCCATTATATACTACACACCACCCAAGTCTGTACACTTGCTGTATGCTATATTATCCAAAAAGTGCAGTGCTAAAAATGAACCATATTGAATGTGCAAAATAAGTAAAAAATTCAGTGTTCCCCTGACTGCTTTAACCTGGCTATATTAACCCCTGAAGCATCAGAAGATTGTGGCCATGGGGTATGGAGAGGGAGAGCAGTCAGCAGAACAAGGGACACATCTCACAAATTAAAGTGTTATCCCTTGTGCTGATTTTTTTTAAATACTAACTAAAGTTAGGCTTTAATTGTTCAGGTTGATTTAAAATGTTGCATATTTTAATAATATCTATAATCCACTTGATTGAAGTAGTCAATATTACATTTGGATCAATTTACAATAAGTTTTAGGGGCATCTTTGAGTTCAATATGAACTACTAATCTTGAGGTGGTAATTTACTGATGTCATTATGTAGCATGTTCTGCAGTTAATATAGTGGATCGCATTTTGTGTTCATTTTATTTATAATTGTTAATCTGTCATGATGATGTACACTTTTTGCAGCCATGCATGCCCGCTTTATGTTTGCGATTTATGTATATAATATCATCAGAAATAAAGATGTTATGATTATGGGGGCATGGATTTTATGAGGGGTAGTATGATTTAATGACATGAAACCACTCAGGCTGCAGCAGAAAAGATCAAGTGTTATGATATGCTTTAATACATTTTATCATTGCAAATATAATAAAATACGATGAAACATTGTATACTACACTACTGGAGATGTGACTCTTTTTCAGACTTGTTGCTAGTGCTTCTTCAAATGTGATACTGAGACTAGTGTGCAAACGGTCTTGTGAATGGCTCTGGTCTTTAACCACTTGCCTACTGGGCATATATAGCCCCTTCCTGGCCAGGCCGATTTTCAGCTTTCAGCGCTGTCGCACTTTCAATGTCAATTGCGCGGTCATGTAACACTGTACTAAAACAACATTTTAGCTTTCTTTTGGTGGTGCTGGGTTTTTTATTTTTGATAAAAAAAAAAAAAAAAAGATCAAACATTTTGAAAAAAAATAAATAAATAATTTTCGTAGTTTGTTATAAAATTTTGCAAATTTTTCTCCTTCACTGATGAAGCTACACTGATAGGTGGCACTGATAGGCAGCAGTCACAGGTGACACTGATGGTGAAGCACTGATGGACACTGATAGTTGGAACTGGTGGGCACTGATAAGCAGCACTGGTGGGCACCAAGGCAGGGACTGAAGCTGGTTACTGGCTTTCTGCTTCTCTTCTCACGCTGATCGTGAGAAGAAAAAAATCAGTTTGTTTACTTCTGTGATCAGCTGCCATTGTCTGACAGCTGATCACGTGGTAAAGGGCCCACTGTCATTGGCACTTTACCCTGTTCTGTGATCAGCCGAGTCAGAAGGACTCAGCGATCACAGAGCATGATTGTGGGAGGACATCTATTGACACCCTCCCGGCACTAGAGGCCCACGCTGTAGCCGTCATTTAGCTATAGCGCGAGCGGAAAGTGGTTAACCACTTACAGACCACCGCATGCTGATATATGTCCTAAATTTGAAGAGGAATATCATTGTTATGGCAGCAGCTAGCTGCTCCACTTTTTGATAATGGTGGTCTCTGTGATGGATTCGCCTTAAGATCACTTTTATCGGCGGTGGGACAGGGGGCCCCCCTCCCGCCACGCTCCAGTGCCTTATGCGGCTTACTGGAGCCGTCGGCAGCAGTGGAGGCAATTGGATGTTGTCACTTGCCGGGTATGGAGACGAGTGAGGGGAAGATGGCTTCACCCATCTCCATACCATTACAGGGCGGAAGCAATGTCACTTCCACCCATAGCTGTTAAAGGGCCTTTTTTTTTTTAAATGACAAAATTTGTTTTTGTTTTTTATTGCCTTTTAGTGTAAATATGAGATCTGAGGTCTTTTTGACGCCAGATCTCATATTTAACCACTTCCCGACCAGCGCACGACGATGTACGTCGACAGAATGGCACGGGCAGGCATATTGGCGTACATGTACGTCCAATATTCGTTGCCGCCGTGCCATCGGGAGCGCGCCGCCGGCGGCGCGCTCCCGCGTTGGTCGGGACCCCCGTGAGTCCGGTCGCGGGACCCGCGGACTCGATCGCCGCGGGCATCCCCGCGATCGTCTCACGGAGCGGCCGAATGGAGGAAATGCTGTATAAACAACATTTTTCCATTCTGCCTAGCAACTAGTGACGCTGATCTCTGCTCCATGTGATTGGAGCAGAGATCAGTGTACACTAAATGAAAGCCCAACCCCCCTACAGTTAGTAACACACCCCTATGAACACTTAACCCCTACACTGCCACCCACTGGTTAACCCTTTCACTGCCAGTGTCATTTACACAGGAATCACTGCATTTATATAGCAGTGATTACTGTATAAATGACAATGGTCCCAAAAATGTGTCAAAAATGTCCGATGGGTCCCCCACAATGTCGCAGTCACAATAAAAATCGCAGATTGCCGCCATTACTAGTAAAAAAAAAAATAATAAAAAATTATTAATAAAAATGCTATAAAACTATCCCTATTTTGTAAACGCTATCACTTTTGCGCAAACCAATCAATAATCGCTTATTGCGATTTTTTTTACCAAAAATATGTAGAAGAATACGTATCGGCCTAAACTGAGGGAAAAAAATGTTTTTTTATATATTTTTGGGGGATATTTATTATTACAAAAGTAAAAAATTATGCGTTTTTTTCAAAATTATCGCTCTATTTTTGTTTATAGCGCAAAAAATAAAAACCGCAGGGGTGATCAAATACCACCAAAAGAAAGCTCTATTTGTGGGAAAAAAAGGACGTTAATTTTGTTTGGGAGCCACGTCGCACGACCGCGCAATTGTCAGTTAAAGCGACGCAGTGCCGAATCGCAAAAAGTGGTCTGGTCTTTGACCAGCAAATTGGTCCGGTCTGAAAGTGGTTAAGAGGTCCTGTCATGCTTTTTTTCTATTACAAGGGATGTTTACATTCCTCATAATAGGAATAAAAATAACACATTTTTTTTAATTTTTAAATTTTTTAAACGCGCCCCATCCAGCCGAGCTTGCGTGCAGAAGCAAACGCATACGTGAGTAGAGCCCGCATATGAAAAGACCTCCTCTAACTCAAAACATGTAACCTGTAGAATTTTTTAAACATCGCCTATGGAGACTAAGGGTAAAAAGTTTGTTGCCATTCCACGAGCAGGCGCAATTTTGAAGCGTGACATGTTGGGTATCAATTTACTCCGCATAACATTATCTTTCATAATATACAAAAAAGTTGGGCTAACTTAATTGGTGTCTTATTTTTTTATTAAAAAAGTGTATTTTTTTTCCCCAAAAAATTGCGCTTGTAAGACTGCTGCGCAAATATGGTGTGACAGAAAGTATTGTAATGACCGTCATTTTATTCTCTAGGGTGTTACAAAAAACATAGCAAAAAAAAAAATGTTTTTAAGTGGTTAAAGAAAGCAATTCTAGGTAACAGATGGAGTTCTAGGCCGTTTTCTCCCTAAATCTCCTCAAGTCCCAGAGAGTTTTTTTTTTTTTGCAATGTCTCAGTTTCACACATTAGAACACATTACACATCATTTTTTTGGGACAGATGGAGCTTTCATTTGGAAGTAAAGTTAGACATTTATTTTTATGACTGTTTATTTTTCCATTTTTACACTTTTTAATCCACCTCAGCTCCAAAAAGGTTCACCCCATTCATGACCAGGCAATTTTTTTGCTATTCAGCACTGTGCGCCTTTAACTGGCCACTGCATTGTCATGAAACACTGTAAGCAAAATTAATTGTTATAATTTTCTTTGCACAAATACAGCTTTTTTTGTAGTATTTGATCACTACTGTTTAGTTTTTTTAAATAAATTTAGGCCAAAATGTATTCTGCTACATTTCTTTGGTGAAAATAACCCAAATATTTCGTTTTCTAGGAAAGTTATGGAGTCCACAATCTGTTGTATATATCTAAAAATCAATTAATCTTGATGTACTGACCTCATCTCAGGACAGGCCGTCAGTACAGGACAGTACAAATTCCCTACAAATTCCCCCTTTTTGGCAAGTAGACAGTCTAAGGTATTTAGTAAGAGGCATTTGATGTTTTTTTTAACATTCTATTTTCTATTATTTTTTTAATATTTATTTTTTTACATACTCTTATCAGAGTAGTTCAGTGTCACCATAGTAACACTGTACTACTCTGGCATAGCTCCCAACTGTCCCTGATTTGGAGCAATGTCCCTCTGTCCCTCTTTCTTCCTTATTTGTCCCTCATTTTGGTCTGATCTATATAGAGGTATATAAAATGAAGTTTTTATCAAAAAGTGTTTTCCAGCACTAAACCTTTCATCTGATTTCTAAATTGCTGCATCTGTAAATTCCAAAAGCCAATATAAAGGAATAGTAGTAGTAAAAAAAAGACCTTGTGGGTTTTTATAATTCTCCTACGCCTGCATACTTTTTTTGACAGGTGTCCCTCATTCCCATCTCAAAAAGTTGGGAGGTATGCTCTGGGAAGGGGGGGGGGGTGTGATCATGGATTTTTTTTAATTCATTCATAAGAGCTTTGTTGTACGTGATCTAGCCTGCCTCGTGCAAGTGGTTACATTTTTTTTTGCACTTTTGCATTTCTCATGGGGGATTTGAATCTTGTCAGTTTACACCAACCTGTTACTTAATTATACTTTGCATAGGATACACATAGAAAACTGTATAGGAAGGACTTCTAAATCTGACTCGTTCTGATTTGATATATGCTTGTTTCAGGTCTGTGACTCAGAATTACCGAACCTAGATACAAACAGGTAGCTAGCATTTTCAGACAGAGATTGACAAGGACAGTCATATATTTGTCATAGCAAGTGCACTTTGACCTTATACTTTCTAGAGCCCATATCACAATAGCAATCCTATTGTGACATGTCAGCAGAACACCTTAAGTCCTAAAAATTTGCATTAAAAAAAAAGTATAGCAAATTTGCACCATAGTGCACGTTTTGAAATCTGGCAGGACCCCTTATGGCATAAATGCCAACTAATCAGCATCAGGAACTCTAGGTGAGATAAGTAACTACTCACCTGCTTTTATGGGTAACCTCACTTGTTAGCGGGACCAGCAATGCCGTAGCTGTGAGTGTTCTAATAGTGATCCCATTGCTGGTCAGTTGCATCCAGTCACAAGACTAAGTCTGACATGGGACTGTTACAAATTTTAGCACTTATTCACACCTATCATTTCTTTTCTAGTGCGATGCGTTAAGTTGCATGTCATGCATTAACCACTACCCCCAGGGATATGTCATTTACTTGGATTGAAGATATTTGGATGATGCCTGCAGCTACAGGCATCATCCAGATATATTTTTTTTTTTTACAGCTGGCGATTCCCTACATTGTAAAAGCCATCATAGTTGCTGTTTAGCCACTTGATTGCTTTTACAGGGGCCTCTTCCACCTCACTCCAATTCTTCTCCGGGCCCTCCTGTTCGATCGGGAGTAGAAGAATTAATCTGCTACCGGCGGCGCTTTACCACATAGCTGGCTGGGGACCAGATGGTCTGTGGCCATCTCTATTGCCCTCGGAGGGCGAAGGCGATGTCCCTTCCAGCTTTGGCAGATGTAAACACTGCCATTTTTTTTTCTTTGCTGGAAAGCCTGAGATCATTTTTTTTTTTTTTTGATCTCAGGCTTTCCACCATAGAGGAGAGATGTGACCCCAGATCTCTCAATAAAGAGGACCTGTCATGCCCTATTCCTAATATAAGGGATGTTTACATTTCGTGAATTGGAATAAAAGTGATAAAAAAAAAAAAAGAAGAATTAAAAGGGAAAGTGTTAAAAAATAGAATAAACTCTACAAAAAAATAAAAAATTAAGCGCCCCATTCCCTCGTGCTTGCACTGGTAACCTGTAAAAAAAAAAAAAATGTAAAGCTTCGCCTATGGAGATTTTTAAGTACTGTAGTTTGGCACCATTCCACGAGTGTGCAAAATTTTTAAGCGTAACATGTTTGGCATCTACTTACTTAGCGTAACATCATCTTTCACATTATACAAAAACATGGGTGTAAATATTGTGTTTTTTTTTGTTTTTCTTCATTTGTCAAAAAAATCATGTTTGAAAAATTGCTGCACAAATACCGTGTGACAAAAAATTGCAACGATCCTTATTTTGTTCCCTAGGGTCTGCTAAAAAATATATATATATTTCTATACTTCTATTCTATACTCCCACAGTAGTAAAGCACTGATCAGGCACACATTTAACCCTTTGATCGTCCCCATTAACCCCTTCCTTGCTAGTCTCATTAGAACAGTGACAGTACATATTTTTTAGCAATGTGATTATCACTATGTCAGTTAGTGTCCCGACTGTCCGATGCAATATCACAAGCCCCTTAGAAGTTGCTGATCGCCGCCATTCATAGTGAAAAAAAAAAAAAAAAAAAGTTTAAAATAAAAATATCCCATAGTTTATAGGTGCTATAACTTTTGCGCAAAACCAATAAATATACCGTCATTAGGATTTATTTTTTACCAAAAATATGTAGCAGAATACATATTGGCCTAAATTTATTATTTAGAAATTTGACTTTTTAAATTTTTTTTATCGGATAGGTTTTATAGCAAAGTAAAAATATTTTTTTTTTTTCTTTTCAAAATTGTCGTTTTTTTATTTTGTTTATAGTGCAAAAACTAAAAACTGCAGAGGTGATCAAATACCACCAAAAAAAATAAAAAATAAATAAAGGACATACATTTTGTTTAGGTACAGCATTGCACAACAGCGCAATTGTCAGTTAACGTAATGCCGTATCCCAAAAAATAGCCTGGTCAGAGCTTGAGTGGTTAAGCAAGCGTGTGGTGCAACAAGGGGTGAGAATGAAATCAGATCATGTATATGTGGCGATGAAATAACCTTTAAGCCCAAGAGATTTGCAGCTTCAACGTGCTGCTTTTCATTCAGTGTTATTGGTATTTTTACTGTCCAATGAGTAATGTCTTTAGAGATAAATTAAAATAATTTTACATATTCAAGGTTTTAACTGCTTGGTTTTGCAACCAGGATTCTAAGTTATGGATAATAAATGTTACATAGTTTTAATAATAATAAGAGGACACTAGATGGCAGACATGAACCAAGAAGATATCTAAAAATGATAACCAAGTAAACCCCTATCCTTTACTTTTCATTGATCTCATTTTATTTTAGCCTCGTTTTCGCACTTTTAGTAATACTCTGCATTTATTTCTGGCTGCAAACGAAAAAGAAAATAGGAGCCTGTAGTCCTCATCAGCCAGTCACATGCTTTATTTGAGAAAACAAATGTTATTCAAGCCATACCTTCCAGTTCTCAATCTTTCAACATCAATACTACCATTTCAGATTTTAGACATGCCAATCAGCAACCTACTTTTCCAGAGTCACCACTTGCAGATGTGTGCAGAAAGAGGAATTTGATCTATTTTTTTTCAGCTAATCACGTGTAATCTTTTGATTTGTTTTTGTTTTTTCTTTATTTTGTATTTTCCATGAACAAAAGATGTAAGCTCTGGGGAACAGTCCTTCAAAAAAAAAAGACTGCTTCCGGAAAACTAGAGGAGGGGGTAGAGACAAGACCAGTCACCCTGCACAAAGAGAGGAGGCAGCATTGACTGGTCTTTATTACAGGAAGCTCCTACACAGACCCAAAGTCTCACACTGGATTACTGCACCGACCTAGAAGAAATACACAAAGCACACCATTCACGTACGCATTCGCATAACTCTTGTATTTACTTATCCTGGAGTTCAGCTTTAAACAGTAAAACAAAACCCATAATTTAATTTGTGACTTCCACAGTTGGGAGGGTCAGAAGTTCTCTACATTACGGTTACAAAATTGAAGCACTGGATACTGGGAGACTTTTCCATTGGTATTGGTTAATAAGACTATAGATTCATTTAAAAACACTAACAACTGTTAATTTTTAGAAGTTTCTCTCAAGATGAAAATCATCTGAAATCAAATGCCGTACTGCCATTTGATTATTCATTCTGGATTTAGATCCATCCAAGGATGCTTTATCACTGACTGAACCCAATACTGAGTTCTAGAGATTAACCACTTAAAGCGGTCCACCCTAAAAAAAAATGTTTTTTTACTTACCAGAAATGCCTGTTGCTAGGCAATCGTCCTAATCTGCCACGATACGAGGGATGGAACGGCCTCGGGGGACTGACATCGTGGGTGCCCTAGACAGGTAAGTGTCCTTATTAAAAGTCAGCAGCTACAGTGTTTGTAAAAAAATGATGGCTGGAACACCGCTTTAACCACTTGCCGACCGGCGCACACCGATATACGTTGGCAGAATGGCATGGACAGGCAGTTGTACAGGTATGTCCCTTTAAATTTTCCGCCATGTCATCGCATGTGCGCCGTGGACTCGATCGCCGCGGGGATACCCGCGATCATCTCATGGGGAGAAAGAACGGGAAGATGCTAATGTAAACAAGCATCTCCACGTTCTGACTAGTGACATTGTCGTGTGACATGTCATACACAGCCATGCCCCCCCACAGTTAGAAACACTCCCCAGGGCTCACTTAACCCCTACATTGCCACCTAGTGGTTAACCCCTTCACTGCCAGTATCATTTACACAGGAATAAGCGCATTTGTATAGCACTGATTGCTGTATAAATGTCAATGGTCCCAAAAATGTCTCAAAAATGTCCGATGTGTCCACCATAATGTCGCAGTCACAATAAAAAATCGCTGATCGCCGCCATTACTAGTAAAAAATTTTTATAAAAATGCCATAAAACTATCCCCTATTTTGTAGACGCTATAACTTTTGCGCAAACCAATCACTTATTGCGATTTTTTTTACCAAAAATATGTAGAAGAATACGTATTATAGCAAAATGTAAAAAGTAATGCTTTTTTTCAAAATTGTCGCTCTTTTTTTTGTTTATAAAAACCACAGGGGTGATCAAATACCACCAAAAAAAAGCTCTATTTGTGGGGGAAAAAGGACGTCAGTTTTGTTTGGGAGCCACGTTGCATGACCGTGCAATTGTCAGTTAAAGTGACGCAGTGCCGAATCGCAAAAAGTGCTCTGGTCTTTGGCCTCGGTGTTTACAAGTTAAAATCATTTATGTGTTTCACTAGAAAATTACTTAGAACCCCCAAACATTATACTTATTTTTTTTCTCGAACACCCTAAAGAATAAAATGTCTGCCGTTGCAATACTTTGTCACACCGTATTTGCGCAGCGGTCTTACAATGGCACTTTTTATGGAAAAAAAATTTTTTTTAATTAAAAACATAAGAGAACAGTAAAGTTAGCCCAATATTTTTTATATTGTGAAAGATAATGTTACTCAGAGTAAATTGATAGCCAACCTGTCACACTTCAAAATTGTGGTAGCTCGTTGAATGACGACAAACTTTTACTCTTTTACGGAGACCACCGGAGTGCAGCAGGAGGGGCTCTCTCCCGCCCCTGATAAAAGTGATCTTTCGGCGAATCTGCCGCAGAGACCACTTTTATCTGTAAAATCTCCATAGGCGACGTTTAAAAATACAGGTTACCAGTTTTGAGTTAGAGGAGGTCTAGGGATAGAATTATTGCTCTCATTCTAACGATCGTGGCGATACCTTACATGTGTGGTTTGAACACTGTTTTCCTATGCGGATGCTTTTTACGTCTGTGCACAAGCTCGTCGGGACAGAGTGCTCTAATTTTTATTTTTATTATTTATTTTACTTTTATTTTGACACTGTCCTTTTAAAAAAAAAAAATGTTTGGGTCACTTTTATTCTTTTTCTTTTATTGCTATTATAAGGAATGTAATCATCACTTGAAATAGTAAAAAAAAAAAAAAAAAAAAAAAAAAAAAAGCATGACAGGACCTCTTAAATATAAGATCTGGGGTCAAAAACATTGCAGATCTCATATTTAAACTGCAATTGAATAAAAAAATAAATAAGATAATAAAAAGGAAAAGAAAAAAAGTCATTTAAAAAAAAAAAAAAAAAAAAATTCTCCTTTAACCACTTTCAGACCAGACCACTTTTTGGGATTCGGCACAGCGTCGCTTTAGCTGACAATTGTGCGGTCGTGCGATGTGGCTCCCAAACACAATTGACGTTCTTTTTTCCCACAAATAGAGCTTTTTTTTGGTGGCATTTGATCACCCCTGCGGTTTTTATTTTTTGCGCTATAAACAAAAAAAAGAGCGACAATTTTGAAAACAACGGATTATTTTTTACTTTTTGCTATAATAAATATCCCCCAAAAATATATAAAAAAACGTTTTTTTTCTCTCAGTTTAGGCCAATACATATTCTTCTACATATTTTTGGTAAAAAATAAAAAATCGCAATAAGCGATTGGTTTGTGCAAAATTTATAGCGTTTACAAAATAGGGGATAGTTTTATGGCATTTTTATTAATTATTTATTTTTTTACTAGTAATGGCGGCGATCAGTGATTTTTATTGTGACTGTGACATTATGGCGGACACATCGGACGTTTTTGACACATTTTTGGGACCATTGTCATTTATACAGCAATCAGTGCTATACAAATGCACTGATTCCTGTGTAAATGATACTGGCAGTGAAGGGGTTAACCACTAGGTGGCAATGTAGGGGTTAAGTGAGCCCTGGGGAGTGTTTCTAACTGTGGGGGGGCATGGCTGTGTATGACATGTCACACGACAATGTCACTAGTCAGAACGTGGAGATGCTTGTTTACATTAGCATCTTCCCGTTCTTTCTCCCCATGAGATGATCGCGGGTATACTGGCAGTGAAGAGGTTAACCAGGGGGTGGCAGTATAGGGGTTAAGTGTGTCCTAGGGGCGTGTTACTAACTGTGGGGGGCTGGGCTGTGTGTTAGTGAACACTGATCTCTGCTCCAATCACATGGAGCAGAGATCAGTGTCACTTGTTGCTAGGCAGAACGGGGAGATGCTGTGTACATCTGCATCTCCCCGTTCAGCCTCCCCATGAGACAATCGCCGGTATCCCCATGGCGATCGAGTTCGGGGGACCCGCGACTGGACTCACGGGGGTCCCGACCGGCATGTGATGGCAGGGCGGCAAATACAAATAGACGTACCTGTATGCCAATTTGCCTGCCCATGCCATTCTGTCTATGTACATCGTCGTGTGCTGGTCGAGAAGTGATTAAAAGCATTGGCTGGACATGACGATTGACTTTGCTTCCGCCAGTCAATGGTATGGGGCCAAGTAAGGGCCACCTTCCCCCTCACTTGGCAGCCAGCCTGTGAAGGGAGAGGACGCAATTGTCTCTGCCGCCACCAGTGGCTCCGGTAAGCGGTAACCGATAAAAGTGATCTTGCGGTGAATCCACCGCAGAGACCACTTTTATCTGAAAGCGCCCGCTAAAGAAGAGGATACCAGGGTTATGACAGCTATCTGCTGCCATAACAATATTCCTCTACAAAGTGCCAACGTATAACGATGGTGGCGGTCCGCTTGTGGTCAGTCTGTATATGCAGTAAAGCATGCTCATTATACTCACTGTGGAAGTTAATCCTGTGCATTGATTAAACAGACTATTTGGTCCGGTCTTCATTGATCCTCCCCTTCTTCCACTATAACCAATCAATCTCCTGATAGTACAAAATCTTGGGGCCACTAGGCACATGCTCGATTTGGTGTGTATTACTAGAGGTTTTTTTTTTTCTTGGGAGGGTGCATGTGACCAGCACAGAGCCAATCAGCACGGTCCAGACAGATGGTCAGGGTTCATGAAGCCCCATAGAACAAGAAGGGGAGTATGAAAACTCCTCCTACAAGCTTTAACTAGTGCTCTGCTGGAAACTGATAGAAGTTACAAGAATGCTATATACTGCTAAGATTAGGTATTTAGCAATTTATATTTACTAAAATAATTACATGCCATGTCCTGTGTGAGACCAGATATAGTGAATGCAGGATCATGGATTTAGTAACACTTTAAGGTGTATGCTAGAGGTACTAAAGCTAAACTCCAGGAATCAACTTTAATTGCATACATGGTCCAGCTTGGCACAATGTAAGTTTACGTATCTCGTACCTGGGGCGCCCCTGGGGAAAGACAGAAATGACACTAGTGGTTGGCACAAGTACAATGATTGCCATGATCTTCTGGGTCCTATAAAGATTTTGTGCAATCGACTTGCTTAGTACACTAGCCAAAAGGGGTCACTCACTTAGGAACACTGGCATTTGTAGAACACATTCTATCTTTTTTTTTAAAGTGAATACAGGGCATTCTTTGATTGGATGAGGTGGACAGGAGGGGCGGTGATGTCAAGATCTCCACCTCGGCTAGAGAACTCCTTGTATCCTTTTTAGAAAAATAATACAAGGTGTTCTATGAAATGCAGCAGTGCGGAGCAAGCTGTAGCTTGTGGTTAAGTATGCAGAGGGAAAGCTGCTTGCACTAAACCCCAGCAGGACCCTGGAGCCTGTAGTAGCACAAACCACTACAATGATTTCTAGCTTTCTGATTTACATTGTTCCAAGCTGGACTAAGGCCTGGTTCACACCTATGTAATTTTTTTTTTTTTTTTTTTAGTGCGTTTTCAGTTTTGCAGAAACACACTACAGTCCATTTAACATGGTTTCTTATGGGTCATGTTCACATCTGTGCACGTTATTGGAAGGGCCAGAGACCAGCAGGTTGTGTTTTCGTGCCATATACTTCAATGAATCAAAAACGTGTATTGAAAAATGCAAAAGGCACCTGGAATTTGCATCAGTCTTTTTTTTTTTTTTTTTTTTTTCAGCCAATGTAACAATTTGTTTTATTTTCCGCATTTTGTCCCAACAGCAGGCAACATACAGTATGTCACAAAAGTGAGTACACCCCTCACATTTTTGTTAATATTGTATTATAGCTTTTCATGTGACAATACTGAAGAAATTACACTTTGCTACAATGTAAAGTAGTGAGTGTACAACTTGTATAAACAGTGTAAATTTGCTGTCCCCTCAAAATAACTCAACATACAACCATTAATGCCTAAACCGCTGGTAACAAAACGTGAGTACACCCCTAAGTGAAAATGTCCAAATTGGGCCCAATTAGCCATTTTCCCTCCCCAATGTCATGTGACTCAGTGTTACAAGGTCTTAGGTGTGAATGGGGAGCAGGTGTGAAATTTGGTGTTATCGCTCTCTCCTGCTGGTCACTGGAAGTTCAACATGGCACCTCATGACAAAGAACTCGGAAGATCTGAAAAAAAGAATTGTTGCTCTACATAAAGATGGCCTAGGCACTAGGCTATAACAAGATTGCCAAAACCCTGAAACTGAGCTTCAGCACAGTGGCCAAGACCATACAGCGGTTTAACAGGACAGGTTTCACTCAGAATAGGCCTCGCCATGGTCAACCAAAGAAGTTGAGCGCATATGCTCAACGTCATATCCAGAGATTGTCTTTGGGAAATAGACATACGAGAGTGCTTCCAGCACTGCTGCAGAGGTTGGGGGGAATCAGCCTGTCAGTGCTCAGACCATACGCCGCACACACTGCATCAAATTGGTCTGCATGGCTGTCATCCCAGAAGGAAGCCTCTTCTAAAGAAGACGTACAAGAAAGCCCACAGTTTGCTGAAGACAACAGACCAAGTACATGGATTACTGGAACCATGTCCTGTGGTCTGATGAGACCAAGATAAACTTATTTGGCTCAGATGGTGTCATGCATGTGTGGCGGCAACCAGGTGAAGAGTACAAAGACAAATGTGTCTTGCCTACAGTGAAGCATGGTGATGGGAGTGTCATGGTCTGGGGCTGCATGAGTCTGCTGGAACTGGGGAGCTACAGTTCATTGAAAGAACCATGAATGTCAACACGTACTGTCACATGCTGAAACAGAGCATGATCCTCTCCCTTCTGAGACTGGGCCACGTGGAAGTATTCCAACATGATAACGATCCCAAACACACATCCAAGATGACCACCGCCTTGCTAAAGAAACTGACGGTAAAAAGGTGATGGACTGACCAAGCATGTTTCCCGACCTAAACCCTATTTGGCATCCTCAAATGGAAGGTGGAAGAGTGCAAGGTCTCTAAGATCCACCAGCTCCGTGATGTCATCGTGGAGGAGTGGAAGAGGACTCCAGTGACAACCTGTGAAGCTCTGGAGAACTCCAAGCCCAAGAGGGTTAAGGAATTGCTGGAAAAGAACGGTGGCCACACAAAGTATTGACAGTTTGGGCCCAATTTGGACATTTTCACTTAGGGGTGTACTCACTTTTGTTGCCAGCGGTTTAGATATTAATGGCTGTGTGTTGAGTTATTTTGAGGGGACAGCAAATTTACACTGTTATACAAGCTGTACACTAACTACTTTACATTGTAGCAAAGTGCAATTTCTTCAGTGTTGTCACATGAAAAGATATAATACAATATTAACATAAATGTGAGGGGTGTACTCACTTTTGAGAGATACTGTAACCGTTTGGAAAACCTAAGTAAAGGGGTGGTGAGTGCGTTGGCGGTAAAACAGTGCTATTTTTAGCAACGCTTTACCGTCAATTTCGTGGTGCTTTTACCCCCGCCAATAACCGAGAAAGGGTTAAAACCACCAAAGCACTACTGCAGTTTTGCTATGCCAGCGGTATAGCCACACTGCCCCATTGATTTCAATGGGCAGGAGTGGTTTAGGAGTGGTGTATACACCGCTCCAAAGATGCTACTTGCAGGAGTTTTTTTTTTTTTTTTTTTTACGTCCTGCAAGCGCACTGCTCCAGTGTGAAAGCACTCGGGCTTTACAGTTGCTATTTTTAGCACTGTAGCACCTGTAAAGCACCTCAGCGTGAAAGGGATGAAAGTGCTGTACAGTAATCCACATATGCGAGTTCCTCTGTATCAGTGAACTGCTGCAAGGGAGTGGAGGGAGCTCTGATGGCAACTGAGCTATAGAAGCCAATGGGTGATGTCACAGCTCCAGGAAATTCACAGCCATTGTTGAGTGCTTTTTAATTTTTTTAAATAATAAAGATTATAGAATTAAAAAAAATATATTTAATAAATTGGTAACACTTAATTTCTACCTTTCTCCCTTAGGTAATAACCCCTCAGCATGCTACTGCAGCCTCAGTACGCCAACAAGCGGTATAACGTAAAGAAAAATATGAGGGGCAGGTGCTGTGTCAGTCGGTGTACAAAAAAATCCTATTTTCTCATATTCACCGACTGACACAGCTTCTTTTAGACCATTGGGACGTCCCCAAGCACTGCCAAAACAAGGGGTGGGAAAACAGCATAAAACTTCATCCACCATGGCATGTGGGAGATAGTACAAACTTTACCCACAAAAAAAAACTACAGTGTGTGGGAAAAACCACCACAAAAAAAAAAAAAAAAACAGAGAGAAGCACTACCCTCAAACTGCACCAAAAACTGCGGTAACAAATGCAACAGTGCATTAACTTAAAAAAGGTACTGCGTTTTTACCCCATAAAAACATGAAAAAGGGAAGGGGAAAAATTGCATATGCAATTGCAACTATATAGCCGCCTGCAAAACTTTGCGGACAAAAATAGGCATCATCCAATGCACTGACATCTACCTTGTAGAACTTTGTAAACGTGCGGACAGATGACCAGGTTGCCGCTTTACACACTTGAGCGACAGACGCTTGATGTTGGAAGGTCCAAGATGTTCCGATTGCCCTAGTGGAGTGGGCCGTGACCAGAAAGGGGGGGGGGGGGGGGTACTTGCCCGTTCAAGGCGTAGGCTTGTACTACAATCTGTCTGATCCACCTGGAAATGGTGGCCGACGAGACCGCCATGCCTTTCTTGGACCAGCCACAGAAACAAACAGTGAGTCTGTCTTCCGGAAGGGAACCGTGCCAGACAAATACACCTTCAGAGCCCGAACCACATCCAGAGCATGAAGGGCCACCTCCTTAGGATGTGCCGGCTTAGGACACAGAGATGGCAACACAATGTCCTCATTGATGTGAAACACCGAGACTACCTTGGGCAGAAAGGACGGTTGCAGACGCAACAACACCTTATCCTTGTTGGATAACCAAATAAGGCGACTTGCAGGACAAGGTTGCCAGTTCCGAAACCCTCCTGGCCCATGTGATGGCCATTAGAAAGACCACTTTCTGGGAAATTTTCAAATGGCGGTTACTGAAGCGCCGATAATACCAGGTTCAGATCCCACGGGGGTAACGGTGGATGCACCGGAGGGACTACATGTCGCACCCCTTGAGAAAAAGTACTCACTAGAGAGTGAGACGCCAGGGGTCGCTGAAAAAGGACAGCCAAAGTTGATATTTGTCCTTCAATGATGCTTAACGCCAATTTCTGGTCCATCCCTTGCTGAAGAAACAGCAGGATCCTGAATGTAGAATAGGAGCGCGGATGCCATCCTTTCTCCTCACACATGGAGATGTAGGCCTTCCGGGTACGAAGATACATCTTCCACGAAGATGATTTCTGTGCTCTCAACATAGTTGGGATCACCGAGTCCGACAGACCCCGGTTCCTCGACACCTGGCTCTCAATAGCCATGCCGTTAAAGCCAGCGAAGGTAAAGCAGAATGGAGAATCAGACCTTGAGACAGAAGATCGTCTCTCAATGGCAGTCGACAGGGAGCGCTAAGGCCAATCTGGGGCAACCAGTATTAATGGGATCCCCTTGGCTTCCACTCTGCAAAGGCATAGATCAGCTGGTACTGATCCCACGGAGCCACCAGAGCGTCTGACGTGTCTGCCCACGGATCTCTTGTCCTGGACACAAATCTCAGCACCTTCCGATTGAGACAGGAGGCCAGAAGATCCACGTCTGGTGTGCCCCACCACAGGCACAGTACCCTGAACACCTCCGGATGCAACGCCCATTCTCCTGGGTCCAGCATCCGATGACTTAGATAGTCCGCCTGCCAGTTCTCTACACCCGGGATGTAAATGGCCGACAGGGCCGGTACATGTCGCTCTGCCCACCGAAGTATGCGAGCGACCTCCCGAGCAGCGGCCAAGCTTCTTGTTCCTCCTTGGTGATTGACTTACGTCACAGCATTGGCGTTGTCTGACTGGATCCTGATCAGACGCCCATGCAGTCTCATTGACAATGTGGAGAGGCACAGCCTGATCGCTCAGTTCGAGCGGATTGATTGGCAACTTTGATTCCTCCGTCGACCAGAGGCCCCGAGTCGACTGAACTCCCATCACTCCACCCCAGCCGAATAGGCTGGTGTCCCTTGCTATCACCGTCCATTTCAGAGGTAGGAACGACTTCCCAGACTGAAGCACCAGGGACCTCAGCCACCAGATCAGGGAACCCCTGACTGACTGGCTCACCTGGATCTATCGATCCAGGGACAACGGAGATCTGTCCTGCTTTGTCAAGATCTCCTTCTGCAGTACTCTGGTGTGGAACTGGGCATATGGTACTGCCTTGAAGGAGTCCACCATGAGTCCCAGGACTCGCATGCAGAAGCGAAGTGACGGCCACTTGCGGTTCATCAGCAGTTTAACCATGACTCAGTCTGCAGCTTGTCTGACGGGAGAAACACTTGCTCTTCCCTTGAGTCCAGCAGCAAGCCTAGGTACTCCAAATGCTGAGTCGGTACTATCACCGACTTTTTTAGGTTCAACAGCCCCCTAAATTCTTGCAGGGTCTGCATGGTGATGGCCACATCCTCTGCTAACTCTGAGGTGTAAGAAGCTCTCAGGAGATCGTCTAGGTAACCCATGATCACAATCCCACGTTGCTGTAGCAACGCCAACACAGGGGTCAATACCTTGGTAAAGACTTGGGAGGCTGATACCAAACAAAAAGGGAGACCCACAAACTGGTAGTAGGCTTCCCCGACCGCAATCGCAGAAACTTTTGATGCCGGAGGCATATGGGTATGTGCAGGTACGCATCCTGGATGTCTAAGGACACCAGGGAGTCCCTTTGATGAGGGCGGCGACTACTGAGCGAACTGATTCCATTCTGAACCTCTGCCTTTTCACAAAGTGAGGAGAACGGGTATGCTGGAGGGGACAAATCTGTTTTGCGACCAAGAGAGGAAATCTATCTTGCAGCTGTAGGAAATCAGATTGCAGATCCATTGGTCAGACAGTCGAGAGGACCACCAGGCTGCAAACTCCCGAAGGCAACCCCCCACCCGAGTCATGGGTGAGGGCAAACCTTCATGCAGTAGCACTTTTGTTCGTAGGCTTGCGATTCCAGGGACGTTTCTTCCCTTCCGTGGTCGTCCTGCCGGGCTGGGGGTGTTTAGCCGAAGCTCAGAGCGGACAAAAAAACGCAGTTTGTGAGAGGAAAAAGAGGGCCCTTGCCTACGGTGTGGCTCCTTAGCCTTCCTGGCCTGTGGGAGTAGAGTACTCTTACCACCTGTGGCATTGTTAATGTCATACAAAGAGGCTCCAAAGAGCCAGATGCCAAAGAAGGGAAAATCCAGATAACAGGGGGCCTAGTCACAAAACGTACTTAAGGCCATGCACTAGTTGGTCTGCTAGTTCCACGCAGACAGGAGAAGCCTGCTGTTCTCACAAATTGGCGGTGCAACAGTTTTGTCCACTCGGTGTCTGCGACACAAGTGCGGATGCCAGTACTGGTCGCATGGTTGACCCCACAACCGTAAACAAGGAACGAGCCACTGCCTTGACCTTCCTGTCCGTGGGATCCTTAAATGCAGGAGTCCCCTCTACCGGGATCGTGGTTACTTTGTTTAACCTGGATACTGGGGGGTCCACGACCGGAGGAGCCACTTTTTGAGAAGGCTCTCCTCAAAGGGGCAACGCAGCGCCATGTATTTGGGGACCGGAAAGGTCCGTTGCGGTCGACCCCATTCCTTGTAAATTAACTTGTCAAAATAAGTCAGATACAGAAACACCTTAGGTGAATGGCTGGCTTACGGGACCCAAAAGGGATAGCTACATCAGCAGAGGGATCTGCTGGCTCCTGAATCTTCAGGGTATCACGCACAGCTGTGATAAGTGCTCCAACAAGCACTTTGTCACGCACGGTCCTGGACAGGGACTCATCCTCACTGTCCGAACCGTCCTGGTCAGCGTCATCCGAAACGACAGAGCAGGGGTCGTCAGCCTCAGCAGGGCCAGAGTCTGTGTCAGAGCTCTCCCCAGAGGACCGGGGGGGCGCTTTTTAGCACCTTGAGCCCACGCACCGCTTCCATCTTGGCAACGAATGAATTGAGGATCAACCGACATGGCGTCCAAGTGCACTGCGCATTCTGCAGGTGGACCGGTTGCAATTGCCTGGACTTTGGGGGAAGAAACACCAGTTTCTGACCCTACCATGTCTGCCACCCGAAGGGGACTTAGGAAAGTGACAGTCCCACCCTCCTTACTGCTGCTGGCTAAAGGGGCTCTTTCCCGCAGGACTCACCACCCTGAAGGGTTCTGCGCTATCCAGCAAGTAGTGCCTGTGGTCTCTGTTGGCTCCCAGGTGCAGAGGAATCCGCTCTGTGTCAGTGGAAGCTGCTGCTAATGGTGCTGAAACCGCTCTGCAATGTGCTCAGGCTCAAAAGGAAAGGGCCGCCCAGCGTCCAGTACAAGGACATAAAACAATGAGAAAATGGCCGCCAGAGAAAGGTGAAAAACGTGTTCAGGCTTATAGAAAATGGCCCGCCGGCGTCCAGTATAAGGACAAATCACAGGGAAAATGGCAGCCGAAGCACAGGAGAGCTTGCTTTCCCTTGCCCAAACCCAAGATGGCTGCTGATGCTGAAACCATGAGGGACAGAGCTGAACAAATGGCGGTGATCAGCGCTGCAAGGGACATAGGCACAGCCTCACAGGCACCTCCAGGGACATGAGAAACAGAACTCAGGACACAGCCAGCCAGCGCAGCCCCCCCACAGGTGAGAGCTCCCCCCCCGGAGAGCCCCTGTATAGGTACACACACACCCCTCAGCACCCACATGCAGCATCCCCCACCGGGAGGGGGGAGGAAAGATAGGGACAGGGAGAGAAGAGAGGGAGATGAAGGACCCCTGAATCGACCTCCCAGGGAATGCCCAGCTGCTCAGCCCCACCGAGGCAGGGAGAGCTGTACTTACCAGTTTTGAAGAGCTGGGAGACATTCCATTACAGACCCACTCTGATCAGTACAGGGTGGCTGCTGGCCTCGGCACACTGTGATGCAGACATCATTAGCCCGGTCATATATGTGCCCGGAGCATAAAAGCTCACCGACCACCTCTGGAGCTGAGGTTTTGTCGTGGCTAACCCAGCGTGGAGCTCTGGTCTGCACACGCTCGATGGCCAGGCTGGGGAGACTACAAGGATAAGGGTATCCAGCCTGTCACCCAGCCAGCTGTTGATGGTAGATCACAGGATCTACCATCTTGCGCAAAAAGCCAAGCTTTCGCAGAAAAAAAAAAAAAAGACGGACCGATAGGCCCGTCAGGGTTCCTAGGTCCTTCTCCTTCACTAGGCAACATAAAACTGAGGCTGCAGTAGCATGCTGAGGGGCTGTTACCTAAGGGAGCACCCCTTGGGCGGAACTAGAAAGTTGTAGTTTTATTATCACAGGTTAACATATAATGCCTAGTCCTCTCCTGAAGGTGGCATAACAACCCAATGGTCTAAAGAGAAGCTGCGTCAGTCGGTGAATATAAGAGAAAATTATTTGAGATATTAAACTGTCTCCACACCCAGATGTGGGTTCTGACACTTTCTTCTTAGGTATTGACCTATTAATGCAAATTTATTTTTATTTTTTTGGTATTCAGTCTTCTCTTGTACCTCAAAGAAGCAATTTTCTCTGTATACTGAGAAAAAATGCAGGCTGCTTTATGTAAAATCAGTAAATTTGCCATTCATTATGTATCTGTCAGAAACCATGAATCAGACCAAGACCGAATTACAGTTAAATCACACTTGTTTAATAATAAATGCAAATAGAACAAATGTAGTCAAAACAGCCAAAGTTTGGTAACCGGAACGGATAGTCAGACAAGCCAGAAAGTCAGGAAGCCAGGGAACAGCGTTGCAGAACAGCAAGCAGGATCTTGAGCCAGAAGGAATGTCAGCCAAGCAAGTCTTTAAGAGGAACGCAGGAGATGGTCAACATCACAGAGACTAAGGCGAAGGCAGAGATCATCTGCGCTGGAAAGCTTAAGTAGATGGGACTGACGAGCAGGATATCAACAAGCGAGTCACTGTGGAGAGATGGGAATTAGCCAACAGCTGAGCAGCCAGTTCAGAGAAGGAAGGGCTGAGCCCAGCCCTGACAGTATCGAGATTTGTTAACATAAAAACCAAACCACCATCAATACCATGTTACTGCTGCATTATAATGCAGGGTCTGGTGAGCGGGGTCATTACACTTAGAGATGGCCTTGCGTTTCGCCCGGCGGTCGGTTCGTGGCGAAGTTTGCTCATTCACGATTTGCCAAACCGGCGGACTTCTGTCGCTGTTCACGGCGGCCATATTTGTTAACATTGTGAAGAACTTTGACCCATGACACATCCATCATGGGGTACAGGACAGCCAATTGAGACATTTCAGCACATGGACAATTGGACATACCCCTACCTTATAAATAGACCTGATCTGGCTGCCATTTTACATTCTGTCTTTTGCCAGTGTAGGGTCAGGACGCTGTGTGGAGCAGGGACAGTTAGTTTAATCACTAGCTATTACTATTAGGTCCACAAAGGTCCTTTTAAGGCCTGGTATAGGTGTACAGTATATAGGGTTGTACACGTATAATATACTTTCTTTAAAATATAGAAAGCATATTATACTTCACTGCTGTGCTGCTGAGCTGATTGCTGACCGATTCTGCAGCTGTCTTATCAGCGTAGGGACTGAGGGACAGTTTGGTGTTTGGAGCAGGGACAGTCTGCAAGTCACTAGCTACTAGGTCCACAAAGGTCCTTTTATAGGTGTACAGTATATAGGGTTGTACACGTATAATATACTTTCTTTCAAATATAGAAAGCATATTATAGTGCACTGCTGCTGACCGATTCTGCAGCTGTCGTTTCTCAGTGTAGGGAGGGACAGTTTGGTTTTTGGAGCAGGAACAGTATGCAATTCACAAGCTACTAGCTAGCTATTAGGTCCACAAAGGTCTTTTTAAGGACTGGTATAGGTGTACTATTTGGTGTGCAGTATATAAGGGTGTAATACATGTATAAAATACTTGCACATATAGAAAGCATAATATAGTGCATTTCCACTGTGCAGCATTGTGACTGCTGAGTGTTTCTGCAGCAATAATACAAAGAGTGACAAACGCAATTTAAAAAAAAAGTATCATAACTGGTATGATAGACCAGTGGCCCCCAAAAACGACAGATTGAAGCAGGGTGTTATATACCTTCTTCCACATACATACTGCACTTCTCTAGAGACTTTTGTCACAGGGTCATTTAAAAAAAATGACAGGCAGAGGAAGAGGCAGGCCCCTCCGCAGGGGTGGTAGGGGTAGGGCAGGAGCAACAGACTTGAGCCAAAGTGGCAAATTGCAGAAGGTGCGTGCGATTACGTCAAAGGACGCACCAGACTTGGTTGAGTGGCTCACTCAGCCTCTCTGCTGTGTGCACCCCCAAAGACACTACCACCAACACCACCACCATATACCCTCCTCTTGAGTCACAGGAATTATTTTCTGATCCAGGACAGGACATTGCCGATGCGCAGCCACTCTTGGCATTGGATAAGGAAGAGGAGGTAGCAACAACCGCCACTCAGCAGTCTGACGACAGTACCCAGATCAGCCCAAGGAGGAGGTTGGTCCCCGGTGTTGCCGCCTACTCCGAGATCTCCAATTATAGCGGTGGGGAAGGTGACGATAATGACGTGTCTAGTGATGTCACGTGGGTGCCCACAAGAGAGGAAGAGGAGGGGAGTTCAGAGGGAGATATGGGCCAGCCGATAGGGAGGAGAAGCAGGCGGAACTTAGATTGCACAGGAGGGACAAAGCAGACTGCTAATGTATCAGAAGTGAGGCATCAACCATGTGCGGTCACATCTGTGCTTTTTTTAATGTGTCCGCTGCTGACAATAGTGTTGCCATCTGCAGCCTTTGCAGTCAACGCATAAGTCGCAGTAAGCCCAACACTCACCTAGGGACGACCGCCTTAAAGCGGGACTGTACTGGGGAAAAAAATATTAAAAGCCAGCAGCTATAAATACTACAGCTGCTGACTTTTAATAAATGGACACTCACCTGTAACGGGGTCCAGCGATGCCGGCAGCCGAGGCCGATCGATCGATCGCTCGGCTCTCGGCTGCTGCCGCCACCATTCTAGGTGAGGGAATCAGGAAGTGAAGCGAATCGGCTTCACTTCCCAGTTCCCTACTGCGCATGCGCGAGTCGTGCAGCGCAATAGGAATTGTCTGCGCTGTCTCTGGGACCCGTGTGTGTCCCAGCAGACAGCGCGGCAGGACAGGAAGAGGCATAGACTCCCACGTGAGTCTATGCCCGGAAGTGGGTGTAAATACCTGTCTTTGACAGGTATCACCATCCCCCTCCCCCCTGAAAGGTGCCAACTGTGACACCGCGGGGGGAGGGTTCCGATCAGCGGAAGTTCCACTTTAGGGTGGAACCCCACTTTAAGAAGGCACATGAGCTGCCATCACCGAGCCCAGTGGGAGCAACGGAACCCACAAAGCCATACTCCAGGCTCTCACTGTCCAGCCTCGTCTTCTACTTCTCTCTCCTCACAATTATCCTCCACTCCACCTTCCATCATGCCATCCTCACGTTTTTCTGGAAAAAGGCAGGCTTCCGTGGGCCAAATGTTCGAGCGTAAAAAAATGATGACGCCGGATAACCCTCTTGCCCAACGGTTGATGGCTGGCTTGTCAGAACTGATAGCCCGCCAACTACTGCCATATAAACTGGTGGACTCAGGCCTTTCGAAAATTTGTGGCCATTGGAAAACCACAATGGAAGGTCCCAGGAAGGAAGTATTTCTCACAGAAGGGCATCCCAGAGCTATATGGCCATGTTCAGCGGCAAGTGAATGTATCTCTGGCACACAGTGTCGGTGCCAAGATACATCTGACCACAGACACGTGGTCTAGCAAACAACGGGCAGGGAAGGTATACAAAACTTTTACTGCCCACTGGTTGAATCTTTTGATGGCCGTCAAGCATGTAACCCGTGGCACCCATGTAGATTTGGTTTTACCGCCATGGATTTCATGCAGGCCTGCCTCTTCTCCTCCTCCTACGCCATCCTCCTCGGCTGACTGCAGACGTTGCCATGCTGTGCTGCGTCTGTTGTGCCTGTAAGCCAAGAACCACACTGGCCCTGCACTCCTTTCAGCTTTGCGTTCACAGGCAGATGAGTTGGTAAAGTGGTGTGTGACAACGGTGCCAATCTGCTTAGCACATTGAAACAGGGCAAAATTACACACGTGCCATGCATGGCACACGTCTTAAACTTGGTCGTAAACTTGCTGTAGTGATTCCTTGTCAAATACCCTGGGGTCCAGGACATCTTGCGGCAGGCAAGGAAAATCTCGGCCCATTTCAGAAGATCTTACACGGCCATGGCTCGCCTTGCTGACATTCAGCGACGACACAATCTGCCGGTCAGACGTCTTATTTGCAATTGCCTGATGCAATGGAACTCAACCTTCTATATGCTTGATAACTGCACATTTCTGCTGGAGCAGCCCAACGACTACCTGTACGAACTCTGGGGCAGAACAGGTTCTGACGCAACGCATGCAGACTTCTGCAGCCATTTGATGAGATCACCAAACTGGTCAGTCGCAGCCATGGCGCCACCAGTGACATCGTACCTTATGCCTTCTTTATGGAGCGTGCATTGAGTCATGTCATTGATCAAGCTGTGGAGGAGCAGGAAGATGAGGAAGTCGCAACGCTGGATGAATTCCCAGGGGGGGCTACTCTGAGACAAGTCAACAACAGGAGTCTGAAGAGGAGTCAGAGGAGGATGGTGCTGGGGCGGATGAGGAGGAGCAAGAAGAGCATGCTTTAAACTTTTCTGGGATCCCAGTTGTTGTGCGTGGATGGGGAGAGGAGAACAAGGACGACGACATTATCCTGGAAGATGAGCAGGAGCCAGGCCACCACATCGCTTCCAGTTTAGTGCAAATGGGGGCCTTCATGCTCTAGTGTTTTAACAGGGACCCCCGTATAAAAAGCATAAAGGTCAAGGACCAGTATAGGGTGGAATCGTACTTAGACCCCCGATACAAACACAATATGGCAGAAATGTTAAAACCGTCACAGAGGGCTGTCAGAATGGAGCACTTCCAGGCCTTGCTTTGAGAAATGCTGCATTCTGCTTTTGCGTGCGCTGGCAGAGGAGGAATTCCCACTCCCAGAGAAAGAGTTGCAGGTACCAATTCAACAGCGCCTGCAAGAAGAGGGCGGTTTGAAGATGTGTTGGTGACTTCTGATATGAGGTCATTCTTTCAGCCAACCCATCGACAGATCTCATCCAAATCCAGCATCAGGCAACGCCTAGACCGACAGGTGTCCGACTACATCGGGTTAACGGGCGATGTGGACGCTCTGAGGAGTGATGAACCCCTGGACTACTGCGTGGGCAGGCTTGACCTCTGGCCAGAACTTGCCCAATTTGCAATGGAACTGTTGGCTTGCCACTCGTCCAGTGTCCTGTCCTGTCCGAAATGACGTTCAGCGCAAAAATGAATGAGGCATGGATCTCGGAGGAATTCAACACATGTGACCAGTAGACCATGTATATGCATATCTCTATAAACTATTTAATCGAGCACACAGACCTTTTTTCTACCTTTGGCTCACTTCCTTGTACAAAAAAAAAGCACACCGTACTATATGCCCGTACCCTCCTGTTTGAAGAGGTTGAGCGGTGTCATATTTTTGGGTCCCACAGCGAGTTGCTGGTATCAGTGCTGCTGTCAGTGCTATAGCTCGGTGCTGGTGTGGTGTCAGTGCTCTCTATCTCGGTGCTGGCGTCGGTGCTCAGTCTCTATCATAGTGCTGGTTTCAGACAGTGAGGGAGATAGCAGCGGAGAAGCCAATCAGCAGGCAGTGCCTGCACCATGGCTGAGGATAAGCACTGGACTGGCACCTCCACCGCAGTGGAGCCCTGCATAGGTGGGGGCTCAAGCACAGGTTGGCACACAGGCATAGGACTGCGCTGCCCTGACTGTGGCACTGATCATCTCCTGCACTCCCTTCATAGCCTGCTCTTACCTTGCCTCTCCTCCATGTGCTCCTGAATTGTCAAAATTTCACAGATTTAAAAAAAAAAAAAAAAAAAAAAAAAAAGAGTGCTTGTCGTTGTCGATCCCAGATTCACTTAATACTTTTGTTATGTCAGTGTCCATGTTGTGGGACTGTGTGTGCACAGCTAGTAAGCATTTTGTGGCTGAAAATATGACCTGGAGGTTTTTAAGGTTCGCCTGCCATTAAAGTCAATGGGGTCCGCCGCAAACTTTGCGGTTCGCAAACTTTTGGGGCCGCGTTCGTGGTTCCTGAAACGTCCCGTCGGAAGTTCGTCCATCACCAATTACACTCTGTTCTTTTTTTTCTTTATTTGAATCTCATTGAACTGTCATGCAGACATTTCATAAAGTTCAATTGGCTGCAATGCATTGCAAGGCAGTGTCTCGCTCCGCACCGAAAAAAAAAAGTAGTGTATGCACTACTTTTTTTCAGCACATTGTGCCCACACACAACTGTGAACCGGGCACATAGGAGACCAGGCATTTTGTCTGTTCATGCAGTGGGACTGCGCTGGAATAACCACCCAGCGCAGCCCCACCACATCTGGTGCGAATGGACCCTAAACCTGCATATATATATTTTTTTTTCATTAGCCTAGAGCTGCCCTTTAAGTGTTGTAGAATAAGGCTGGGTTCACACATACACAGCTATGGTTTTAGTGTGGTAGTTCAGAGCAATTACGTTCACCGGTTCAGGTGCAATTTACTGAAATCGCACCTTTACTGGACCCAAAATCACTGACAAGTCTTTTTAAAACCGACCTAGCCATTTGAGAAGGCTGCCGGTTCATGTTATGCAAATTGAACATTGTTCAAAATGCATCCAATTTGCATCTATAGGAACCAAGCCTTAAGAATGTAATGACGGGAACTTAAGAGAAACTGAAAGACTAAAAGCTTGCTCAAAGTGGAAGGAAAGCCTAACACTACTGTTAAAAATGTTTCCTTGTCCTCTAACCTATCTTACATACCATGTGTAAAATAGATCTCTGTATTTACCTATTTTTAATCTGGCAGTTTCAGATCCCCTCGGTGAGCAACTACAGCAGGGGTAAGGAGAGAGTGACAATGACTGAGCCATAGGAGCCCGTTGGCGAAGTCATGGCTCCAGGAATTCACACCCGCTTCGAAGAGCTCCCTTGCACAGGGTGGCCAGAGCTGCAGGATCATATGACTATCAATACAGTATATATATATATATATATATATATATATATATATATATATATATATATATATATATATATATATATATATATATATATATACACACACACACACGTCACTTTATTAGGTACATCTTGCCAGTACTGGTTGGACCCCTTTTGCCTTCAGAACTGCCCTAATTTGAGCATTATCCTGCTGGAAGTAGCCATCAGAAGATAGGTACACTGTAGTCAAAGGGATGGACATAGTCAGCAACAATACTCAGGTGGACCATGGCATCTAAACAATGCTTAATTGGTACTAAGGGGCCAAAAGTGTGCCAAGAAAATATCCCCCACAGCATTACACCACCAGCCTGAAGTGTTGATCCAAGGCAGGATGGATCCATGCTTTGTTAATGCCAAAGTCTTACATTTTTACAAAAGCAATATACCTTTGCCCATTGGTACCGACTAGTATTCTAACATTTTTGTTCTCCCCCAGTTCCTCTCCTTCACTCAACTAACGTAACCCCAGTGCTTAAAGAGGAGCAGGGAAGGGGCAAACAAGGACAATTTTCAAGCCAGCAGCTGGCTCACACGGTGCCCACGCTTGTAATATGCTACAGAATGAAACCCTGTGGCTTTGTGTAGTAAAAAAAAAAAAAAAAAAAAAAAAAAAAAAAAAAACGGGCAGGTGTGATCCATGCATCAGCTTGTTGTAAATTTTTGGGCATTTTGTAAAAGGCACCGCAAGGAATCCAGAAGGCATGGTAGGCTGGTTGAGAAAGGCTGCACTAGAGTACTGCAGTTAGAATTCACCTTCGTTAGTATACAGTTATAAGACAAAATTACAGACCGGCTACATTCACTTCACTCTGAGTTACTATGTTATAAAAAAAGAAAAGAAAACCTGAGCGTATGCGTGACCCACCAACACAATGTTACATAAATACAGGACTTAAAAAGTCTCCACACTTCAAATGCAAGTAAAATCAGTAAATACGCCCATTTATTATGCATCATGATCTTTGTTAACATAAAAACCAAACGCATATTACAAAAAAAAGGTACTGTATGTTACCGCTTTTGAAGAACATCTCAAAATATATATATATAAAGAAGAAAGAAAAACAAAACAAAAAAACAAACCTATTTCATTCATAGATAATCCTTTATATAAAAGCAGTATATTTTTTTTTCTGTCAAGAATCTTGTTACAGTTATAAATACAAGATATACACAGCCTCTCAGTAGGGAAAAGGTTTCTTACAAATATCTACATATAAAACATTAAAAGCAGTGCTCCGTTGATGTTCTTTTATTTTCATGGTTTATGTCTGTTTCAGAAAAATACATGTAGACTTTTATTCATTTAAACAGATGTGACAAAGTGCCCTAAGATTGACTTATAAAAAAAGAAAATAGTAATCTGCATATTCCTTTCAGCAAAGCAGTGTAGGAAGAGATTCAGTAATGACAGCTATGATTTGTGCCTGACACACACTACATAGCAGTTAAGGCTGGGGTGTAATAAATGAGGTGACCTTAATATTTGGACAGAGAACTAGAAACTAGGCAAGCTGAAATTAGCATTTACCTGTATTGTATTTGGAAGCCTCCTTAAATAAGGAATGTTGTCATTGTGTGATTAATATAGAACCCTAACACTAACAGGTAAAGTGCAATTAAAATAAAGCATAAGCAGTTATAGTACCTAGCATTGTATGCTTTAAACCATAAATACAAGGTATAGTGATGACATTCAAACATCAAGGTAGAAGTAACCCAAACCTGCGCAGAAACTGATATATCACTCTTTATATTGCATGTTTACTTTTTAGTAAACAAAAAAGATTTAAAAAAAAAAAAAAAAAAAAAAAAAAAAAAAAAGGAGAAAAGAAAAATAATTAAGAGAAAAAAAAAAAAAAAAAATACTAGTGGAAAGATCTGCCCCTACTTCTTTGCCTTGGTTCACACTATGAACCACATGTGATTCGCACAGGAACTGCACCGCAATCCCGTGCAATTCATTGCAATACTATTTGAACCTATTCATTTTGAATGGGCTCAAACTGCACCAAAGACACGCATGCACCTTTTTTTTGGAGCCGCACCACAACCAAATGGCATGGTAGTTTTGAACCATGCAATCTGGTGCAGGAAAACATGCTGCGTTTGGGGTGTTAACATTCTGACAACCGCAGCAGATTGCAAGTAGGGCAGTGCAGAAAACGCACACGGATCACAGAGTTTCTCACACCGCATTAGTGTGAACATAGGCTTATACAACAGGATAGGTTGGGGGGTGGTCAGACTATCCAAAAGAGGCCCACAGCAATAAAACCACAACGGAGATTCTAGCCCTCCCCCACTCTACCCAAAAATTAAGAAAAATATCTTCCATTCCAATTTAAGTGTCATCAGCTCTGATAAAGCTACTGAAACCTTTACATATTTATCCACAAATCTTAATGAAAGCTCTATAATATCATTAGATATATAGATGGAGATTATATATAATCACCAACTTAAAATGTATATTTACTGGCCCCAATATGGAGGATCCTTTTATTTTTTTAGAAGCAAGTTCAAAGATGTAGGTTTAAATCTCATAGTAATGAGCTGCTGCCATGTTTTTAAAGCCAAAGACTTGTGTACACGAGTGATTTGTTCAGCTAGAAACCACTTAGAAGGAACTCGGAATAATTTCAAGCATCTTGAATACAGTTGAATGGATGCTGCCTTTGCTCATGTACATAAGCCCTTACTCTACCACAAGCAACACTTTTGCTTCCATGTTTAGAAAATTCTGTCAGCAAAAATTTATTCCACCAAACATTCAAAATAAAAAGCTAGCCGGAAGTCAACATCAGTACCTACTGGCAGAACATCCGTGTTCTTATGTACATCGCTATTGCTAATGCACTGGGCTTTAAACTACGGCCACACATTTTTCATTTTGAATTTGGAGATGAGCTTGCCACTACCACTAAGGCAAGAGGTCGAAAGAGGGCCTAAGCCTTTAGAAATCAACATTTGTGAACTTAAAAAAAAAAAAAAAAAAAAAAAAACCTACAGGTCATACTTACCTCCACTGTGCAGTTTGTTTTGCACAGAGCGGCTCCGAACATCCTTTTATGGGGTCCCCCGGCAGCTCTTAAGGTTGCTCCCCACATCAGATAACCCTCTAGAAGCGCTCTCCTGAGGGGGTTACCTTGTGGGCGTGCTCCAAAGTCCAGCATTTGCACCCACAGACACGAATGCCGGACTAAGCCCCACGTCATTGGATTTGATTGAAAGCAGCAGGAGCCAATGGCTGTGCTGCTATCAATCTATCCAATGAAGAGCCGGGACCCCATGGAAAGAGGGAGAATGCACCCCCACTGAAGAGATGAAGGGGCTCAGGTAAGTAAAACAGGGGGCTGGGGGGCCCGGTGACTGCCAGGTGTTTTTTCACCTTAATGCATCCTTTAATTTACAACCCCTTTAAATGGCAAGTAGCACACACGGATGTTTGCTGACACATTACCTTCATCCAAATGCAGCACTTTGAAGTTAAAGCGCAATTAGGACTTGCTTAAATATCAAAGCTTGTGAGGGCTGTACTTTCATATGTCCAAAGCCTAAAAACATACATTCAAATGGAAACAGAGCAAGCATTTGAATGATTAATGATTAGAGGTGATTTTAAAGTGCTAAAATAGAGGCATGTCCTTTACTCTAGTAAATGTATATATATGCACTCCACGGGACTTGGCAACATTAAGATACCGCCGCTATATAAAGTTTACAGGAAGAATGTTTTGGACAGAAAAAAAGAAAAAATTGAAAATTGGGAGTTTGTTGCCTCCGACACCAAATTCCTTTGAATCTGTGCATGGTACCATGTAATCAAAAGGTTGTCAAGACATTCTAGAGTATAATTTCCAGTATTATAAACATGGCTCCGTCATAGTCCTCCACGAAAATGGCCAAAACAAAAGTGGCCCTTTGAATCTTGATATGAATTCAAAAGTACATTTTTACTGAAACTTACAGTTAGAAGAAGCTAAGCATTACACCTAAGACAACTGATGCAATATGCTGAAGAGTGGGACAAATTGCTAGAGCAAGAAAAAAAAAAAAAAAAAAAAAGGATCCAATTATTGCCTCAAATTTCTATAATACAAAATATTAGGCTAGGGAACCAAAATATTCTATCCATGCAAAATTTATTTTTTACAATAATCATTGCTTTTACATTAAGTGTCTGCTCTATGTCTTATGTCAGTGGTTCTCAACCTCAGTCCTCAAATACCCCTAACAGGCCATGTTTACAGGTTATCCTTCATGCTTTAAAATCAGCATTGGCATTTTGGACAGCTATTTTATCTAAGAAATTCCCAAAACATGGCTTGTTGGGGGTATTTGAGGACTGAGGTTGAGAACCACTGCCTTATATAATAAAGCATGGCAGGTGTCATATACTTTTGTTTGTTTTAACTTTTTTACAGCAAACTGTGCCGATTGTGAGGAAATCTTTGGGAAAATGTGGAGGGGTAGCAATGTTTTAGCCGGGACTGTATACTGCTGCACAGTAATTGTGCTTTACTGTTCCTCTTATTCTAGACTGGAATTCAGCTCAAACTGACTGAAAATACATTCTTCAGGTTTCATTCTTCTCTTATTAATTTTAATACAACAGGAGTTCAGGTGGGACCCAAACTTCAAGCTTTTGTCTTACAGGGAGAATTGCAAATTTGCTAAAGAAATACTATAATACTATAATGAAAATACGGTGCAACAACTATGTAAAAATTGAGTCATATAAAAAAATGTATTATGGTGATACAATTCAAATTGTGCACTAAAAACTGAAACTACACCACAGAAACCAATAAATCAAACTGATAATAGTGGCTTGTGAGCCAAAACACTACTGAGAATTTGATTTTGAAACCTGATGACAGCACACAGGACTATCAGTCTAAAACTGGGAATAGACTGGGCAGGAACTCGCTAAATTTCGATCCATCTGTGGGCAGGCTGGTTGCACTGAAGTTGCTCCATTAAAAGGACTTCAGTACAACCAATCTGTCATTTATTTTTTTTCACCAGATTACTGCCTGTGGCTATAGCAGCCAGCAGTGATCACTGTATTCTCCAGGTGGGGAAGACGCCTCACGCCCCCTGCTGGCAGAACACAATAGCGCTACATCAACACGAACTATTAATAGGGGAAATCAAGCAATTTTCTTTCCTTTAACCCATGTTGACAGAAAGAAAATTGCATAATATATGGCCTGCCTTAGCTGGTCCTGTGCACTTTTTGTTTTAGGAAAAAACCCTGTGCCCTTACAGACATCCCCCCACCTTTAGATTGCAGTGCAAAAAAGACTTGAATCAGGCCTTTTCTGCCTGGTATTCTATGTAAACAATGATATTTGGATGTTTCGGTTACAAACTCTTTACAGTGATTCTCTATAAACTCTTTACACTGGATTCTCTAAAAAAAATGGCAATCCCCCTGAAGAAACAGCTTTCTCAAGCAAATATAAAAAAATATAGTTTTCTCTTACTTCCTCCCACGCCACTGAAATATCGGTACTGTTAAAATGGTTTACATTTTTTAGGGAATTAACTAGTTTGTAGAAAGTATGAGAAAACCTCCATTTATTTTTTTTTACTGTAAATTAATACATTACTAATTCTTGTATATCAATAAAAGGTCTCTCTCTTCCTAGTAAACCAATATCCAGCTAACTTGTAAAAGGTTGGTTGCCAGAATAGTTTTCAGCTTCTTGATTAAATATACCTCTTCAAAATACCAATATTATGTTTTTAATTTGAGTTTATTTTATATGTTAAGATATTTTTTAAAGAGATTTGTTGCCTTATTTTAGCCAGTTTTGGGCTGATGCTGGAAAAAAATTTTTTCATAATACCTTAGCTGATTGAAACAATGTCATAATAAAATGCAATGGGCAATTGCATGTACTGTATCTAGATAAGTCAATGATCCAGTTCTCTGCTCTATTTTTTGTGTAATGTATGTGACAGCACAGTGGGGAAAGATGTATAAAAACTACCCATACCAGCTAATCAAATTATTTTGTTAAGCAGCTAGAAATTTCCATAAAGCACCTTATAGTAAAACACACCTTTGTCATCTTTTCATTACCACGTTTTGTTCTATACTGCTGCTAGATTTTTTGGTGACATTTTTAGATATATGTAATAATTTTCTGTGTAAACACTTGATAAGACTGAGAACATGGCAACATGCTAAACACAGATGAAATGGACAACATACTAAAGAATAAAGAAAATAGTTAAAGCTTGACTTCTTACTCTGACAAATTTGATATTCAAAAGGCAGCACATTGAATAATAAATCTTGTAAATTAAATAGACTACCTATCCATTCTTAAAGTAGGCCTTGATCTATCTATTTAGCCCAAAGGAATTGTTAAAAATGTGCTTGATGTATGGTGGTGAAACATCCTATAATATTTGCTATGACAAACATTCTGTAAAAGCAGCTGTACCTACACTTCCATCACACCAAGCCATTTTGGAATAGTCCCCAAGGACTCAAATGGAAAAATGTGTACAAACATAATGTAACAAAAAGTAATAAATACTATTTACAAAGCTGATGAAGTCACTTTCTTTGCCTTACAATATCAAGTTCAGCTGAAGTAGGTTTTAACGTAAAGGTTTAGCTACTGGGCAAATACAGCTGCAGTTTGATTGTTCTGACCTACCAAGAATTATCGAGATATGTCTGGTGGTTTGCTGGTTAAGAGAGAATGGTGGTTTGGGAATTCCTGCAGCAACGTATTCGTCATAAGACAAGTGTCTCCGTAAACAGATTATTGATAACTGCAGTCCAGAAGACAAGGCTAGTCAGAATATGCAGCAAGAAAGGCAAAACCAAGTCTTCTCCCACCTTTCTCCAACAAAGAAAAGAATGGAAATGTACTAGCAGGCACTGTAAGGTGTATCACAACACCAGCTCTCATTGCATATGGTACCTTTCAGAGGTCAATGCTTCGTCACCGCAATATCTATTTTTTTTCCCAACAGTCAATATAAAATGCAATGACAAGGTTCGAGGTAGCATAAACAAAAATAAATCACAATCTCAAACCTTTAGCTGCTTTACTGCTGGAGATTTCTGCTACACATGCAACCTCCCATGCAGTGAATAGGTAACATTGACCAATATTTTAGACAAGAAATAAAATAAAACAGTGACAGACTTCCTAGTGTCTGCATGGAGGTCCAATGTAGAAGAAATGTTTGTTTTTCTGTTCATTATTTTCAGCAGAGTTTGGTACATTCGCTTAGCTTTCTCCTTGAAGTGTCATCAAGGGGGAACTTGGAAAACAGTCACACACTGGTGTCTTGTAGCAGTGGTTCTATATCCTCGTCACTGCTGCGGTCTGGGTTATTTGTCTGTGGGTTGCTACTAATGGTGTGTTTTCCACCAGCATTATTTTTGGTGGAGTGACTGTTGTGTTCAGGTATGAACAAGGCCACCATGAAAGCAAGAAGAACAGCAACGGCTCCAAATAAAAATGGTGGTCCTGGGATGACTGCTCCCTGTGAATGAAAACAAAATGATCAAGACCTAAGAAATGTGTTACAACAAATGCATGCAGAATTTTGGAGGTGGTCAGTCCAGTCAAGGGAAAAGCAATTGAACTGAAGCACATATGTACTAAAAGTACAAATGCTCAGCCCAAGTAGCGGAA
Organism: Lithobates pipiens; assembly: GCF_037356315.1. Taxonomy (NCBI): domain Eukaryota; kingdom Metazoa; phylum Chordata; class Amphibia; order Anura; family Ranidae; genus Lithobates; species Lithobates pipiens. The sequence goes on along the minus strand of NW_027507696.1, from coordinate 27,220,503 downwards.
TTTTCGCTCACATTTGGAAGTGTACAACTGCAGCCACTAGCAATAGCTGTGTGACAATTTCACCATGCATGAAGACTAACAAGTCTCAGCCGAAGCGATTCATTAAGTTCAGTAGTGTTTTTTTGCTGACTCAAAGATGCAGAAACAGTGGGATACATGACGTTTTGCTGCAGTACATCCAATGTAGGACTTTGCCTTGAAACACATTTTATTATTCTGTTAGTACTCTAAAAAATTACATTACAATTTAGTACATTAGGTGTCCCAGATATTGCTTGCTGGATTCATTAAGACTGACTTGGCCTCTATATAGTCTGAGCTCTCAAAAGGACTGGATAATCTCTGCTTATCCACACAAGTATAAGTAAATGTGGATACGAAGAACTAAATAGGTTCCTCTTTTGTAGAGGTCATATTATATATCTAACCAAGCTGGCTGTCGAGTTACTAGGTTTTTAATGTTGCCCTAGCATGCACGTGATTATACCCAAAGATAGGCAGACATTTTTCAGTGAATAATATTGAAAAAATATGTGCCTGAAAAGGGGTAGGAAGAGAAAATGCACAAATTAATAGCCTCAATGATTATTGCGTATTATAAAAAAAAAAATATGTTTTCAATTAAATACAACCCAAATTCCAAAAAAGTTGGAACGCTGTGTAAAAATTACATAAAACATAAGGCAAATGATCTGCAATGCTCATCAATCCATATTTTATTCACAATAGAAAGCATAAAAAGTTTAAACTGAGAAAATGTACCATTACAAGAAAAAAAGGTAATTTTAAAATGAATGGCAACAGCGCGTCTTAAAAAAGTTGAGACAGGGCCATGTTTACCGCGGTGTAGCATCCCCTCTTAACATCACTCTAAACATCTGTGAACTGCGGAGACCAGTTGCTGACGTTTTGGGAGAGGAATGCTGCCCTAGGCTTGCCCGATATAGGATTCTAATTGCTCAACAGTCCTGGGTCCTACTTTGTTGTATTTTTCATTTCAAGATGTGCCAAATATTTTCAACTGGTGAAAGGTGCGGACTGCAGGTAGGCAAGTTAAAATGATTATAACTTTTTTTTTTTTTTTTAAATAAACAAACATATCATACTTACCTCCAATGTGCAGTTCGTTTTGCACAGTGTGCAGAGAGGGAGAGCGTGTCTCCGCCGAGGGGATGAAGGGGCTCGGGTAAGCAAAACTGGTCACTGCCAGAATTTTCACCTTAATGCATAGGATGCATTAAGGTGAAAACGCACATGGGTTTACAACCCCTTTAAGCACCCAGACTATTCTACTATGAAGCCAAACTGATAAAGTATGCAGTTTAGCATTACCCTGCAGAAATATGCAAGGTCTTCCCTGAAAAGGACATCATCTGGATGGAACCATATGCTGCTCCAAAACGTGGACATATCTGAGCATTGATAGTGCCTTTCTAGGTGTGCATGCTGCCCATTCCATACGCACTAATGCGCCCACATACCATCAGAGATGTAGGCTTTTGAATGGAGCGCTGATAACACCTCTCTTTAGTCTGGAGGGCGTGGCACCCATGGTTGCCCAAAAAAAAAAAAGAAATGTCAAACTTCGATTCATCTGAGCACAGTACAGTTTTCCACTGTACAACAGAGCAATTTAAAGAGCTTTAGCCCAAAGAATAGAACAGAGTTTCTGGATCATGTTCAGATATGGCTTTTTCTTTGCATGATGGAGCTTTAACTTTTTTTGGATGGCATGGTGAACTGTGTTCACAGACTGATGATTGGTGGAAGTATTCCTGAGCCTATGCAGTGATGTCCATAACAGAATCATGCCAGTTTTTAACCACTTGCCGACCGCCGCACGACGATGTACGTCCTATTTTTGAAGAGGGATATCTCGGTAACAGCAGCAGCTGCTGCCACAACCGAGATATCCATCTCTTCAGGCGGCGGTCAGCTGTACGATAACGGTGGTCTCCGCGGTGGATTCGCCGCAAGATCACCGCTATCGGTGGCGGGAGAGGTGCCACCCCCCCTCCCGCCGCCCTCCCTCACCTTCCGCCACTTACCGGAGCCGTCGGTAGCGGCGGAGGCGATCGGGTCCTTTCGTCTGCTGGGCATAGAGACAAGTGAGGCTAAGATGGCCCCCACTCGTCTCTATACCATAGGAGGGCGGAAGCGACGTCAAAACGTCACTTCCGCCCATACCTCTTAAAGGTATATTTTTTTTAGATGTCAGATTTTCTTTTTTTCTTTTTTGTTTTTTTTGTTGCATTTTAGCCCAAATATGAGATCTGAGGACTTTTTGACCCCAGATCTCATATTTAAGAGGACCTGTCATGCTTTTTTCTATTACAAGGGATGTTTACATTCCTTGTAATAGGAATAAAAGTGATCCATTTTATTTTTTATTTTTTTTAAAACAGTGTAAAAATAAATAAAATCAATTAAAATAAATAAGAAAAAATTTTTTTTTTTTAAAACACCCCGTCACGACGAGCTTGCGCACAGAAGCGAGCGCATACGTGAGTAGCGCCCGCATATGAAAACGGTGGTCAAACCACACATGTGAGGTATCGCCGCGATCGGTAGAGCGAGAGCAATAATTCTAGCCCTAGACCTCCTCTGTAACGCAAAAAAATGCAACCTGTAGATTTTTTAAAATGTCGCTTATGGAGATTTTTGAGGCTAAAAGTTTGACGCCATTCCATGAGCGGGCGCAATTTTGAAGCGTGACATGTTGGGTATCAATTTACTCGGCGTACCATTATCTTTCACAATATAAAAAAAATTGGGCTAATTTTACTGTTGTCTTATTTTTTTTTATTTAAAAAAGTGATTTTTTTCCAAAAAAAGTGCGCTTCTAAGACCGCTGCGCAAATACGGTGTGAAAAAAAGTATTTCAATGACCGCCATTTTATTCTCTAGGATGTTAGAAAAAAAAACAATATAAAATGTTTGGGGGTTCTAAGTAATTTTCTAGCAAAAAAAACTGTTTTAAACATGTAAACACCAAGTCTGAAAAAGAGGCCTGGTCCTTAACCACTTCAGCTCCGGACCAATAAATACCTTAAGGACCAGAGGTCTTTTTGCAATTTCGCACTGCGCTGCTTTAACTGGTAATTGCGCGGTCATGCAATATTGCACCCAAACGAAATTTGCGTCCTTTTCTTCCCACAAATAGAGCTTTCTTTTGATGGTATTTGATTGCCTCTGCGATTTTTTTTTTTTTGCGATATAAATGGAAAAAGAGTGAAAATTTTTAAAAAAAAAGATATTTTCTTTTTTGTTATAAGAAAAATCGAATAAACTAAATTTTAGTCATACATTGAGGGCAAAATTTATTCAGCCACATGTCTTTAGTAAAAAAAATGTCAATAAGCGTATATTTTTTGGTTTGCGCAAAAGTTATAGCGTCTACAAACTAGAGTACATTTTCTGGAATTTACACAGCTTTTAATTTATGACTGCCGATCTCATTTCTTGAGGTGCTAAAATGGCAGGGCAGTACAAACCCCCCCCAAATGACCCCATTTTGGAAAGTAGACACCCCAAGGAAATTGCTGATGGGTATGTTGAGCCCATTGAATATTTATTTTTTTTGTCCTAAGGGATTGAATGACCAAAAAAAAATTTTTTTTTTACAAAAAGTTGTCACTAAATGATATATTGCTCACACATGCCATGGTTATATGTGGAATTGCACCCCAAAATATATTCCGCTACTTCTCCCGAGTATGGGGATACCACATGTGTGGGACTTTTTGGGAGTCTAATCGCGCACGGCACCCCGAAAACCAATCACCACCTTCAAGATTTCTAAGGGTGCAAATTTTTGATTTAACTCCTCACTACCTATCACAGTTTCGAAGGCCATAAAATGCCAAAATAGCACAAAACCCCCCAAAATGACCCCATTTTGGAAAGTAGACACCCCAAGCTATTTACTGAGAGGCATGTTGAGTCCATGGAATATTTTATATTTTGCCACAAGTTGCGGGAATATTACAAACTTTTTTTTTTTTGCACCAAGTTGTCACTAAATGATATATTGCTCACACATGCTATGGGCATATGTGAAATGACACCCCAAAATACATTCTGCTGCTTCTCCTGAGTACGGGGATACCACATGTGTGGGACTTTTTGGGAGTCTAGTCGCGCACGGCACCCCGAAAACCAATCACCACCTTCAGGATTTCTAAGGGTGCAAATTTTTGATTTAACTCCTCACTACCTATCACAGTTTCGAAGTCCATAAAATGCCAAAATAGCACAAAACCCCCCCAAATGACCCCATTTTGGAAAGTAGACACCCTAAGCTATTTACTGAGAGGCATGTTGAGTCCATGGAATATTTTATATTTTGCCAAAAGTTGCGGGAATATTACAAACTTTTTTTTTTTTGCACAAAGTTGTCACTAAATGATATATTGCTCACACATGCTATGGGCAGAAGTCAAATTACACCCCAAAATAAATTCTGCTGCTTCTCCCGAGTACGGGGATACCACATGCGGGGGAATTTTTGGGAGCCTAGCCACGTACGGGACCCCGAAAACCAAGCACTGCCTTCCGGATTTGAATATAAAATGCTACCAAAAAACCTGTTAGCGATGGCAGGGATCAGGCCTGACTCTGCGATCGCTGCAGTTATGTGTTTAGTGTTTTGTAAGTGACAGTGATCGATCGATACTGCACTTGGGTGGGCTGGGCAGAGGGGCAAAACGCAGGTGCCAGCAGGTATTTGGGCTGATCCCGCTAACAATGCGTTTTTTTGGAACCCTAAACTGCTGGGGACGCTAGTATAGATCTGATCAGATATTGATCTGTTCAGATTCTATACCACTACGGGAGGTGTATGCTTTGCGTGTGGGTGTTAGCGGTACTGGCACTAACCTAGCGCTGCCTGGGGCGACGCAGACCCTGACCCTAAAACCTAATTGATATCACCCGCCGGGTGATCAGGGGGTTAAACCTTTATTGGGTAATAAATGGTGGGTGCCCTGATGCTATAAAACACAAACTAACCAGAGTCACCCGTAACACTTATACGGTGATCAGTGGTGAAAGGGTTAACTAGGAGCAATCAGGGGGTTCAAATTTTTATTAGGTAGTATATGGGGGTCCCTGGCGCTATATAAAAACCTGACGGGGAACCTAAATAACTAACTGGCTAACCAGCGTCACCAGTGACACTTATACTGTGATCGCTGGTGAAAGGGGGTGAAAGGGTTAACTAGCAGCAATCAGGGGGTTAAAACCATTATTGGGTAGTATATCGGGGTACCTAGCGCTATAAAAACCTGGCGGTGAACCTAAAAAAATAACTAGCTACCTAGCGACACTGATGCAGCGTTCAGAAAAATTATCGCTTAGTGACACTGGCAAAAGGGGGTGAAAGGGTTAATCGGGGGGCGATCGGGGGGGGGTTTGTGTGCCTGTGTGTACCTACATGTCAGTGTAGTGTTGGTGCACACTTACTTTTACTCTTCTCCTCGTAGTCCGGTCAAAAAGACCGCCCCGAGGATAATGACATCACTTCCTCCTTCCTGTGTAAACAATACACAGGGGAGGAAGCTTCTCATTGGCCAGGAGCGATCCAGAGGGGGTGGCCGAAAACCAACGGCCATCCCCTCATCACGGAGCGCTCCTGGACCGAATCGGACCGCCGTAACCAGCGGGAGGGGGTCCGATCGGACCCCCCACCCGCTGGAAGGCAATCACGTAGATGTACGTGATTGTGCCTGCCTGTGCCATTGTGCTGACGTACATTGGCAATACGGCGGTCCTGAAGTGGTTAAGTGGTTAAATGCAGTGCTGTCTGAAGGTCCGAAGATTACAGGCATTCAGTATTGCATTTTGGCCTTGTTCCATGCACACACATTTCTCTAGCGTCTCTTAATCTTTTGATATTATGTACTCTACATGAAGATATAAAGTCATTGCAATTTTATGTTGAAGAACATTATTCTGAAATAGTTTAACAATTTTTAGATGCAGCTTTTAAAAGGTTTGTGAACCTCTGCCAGTCTTTACTTCTGAGACACTGACTCTCTAAGATGCCCTTTTTATAACCAATCAGGTTACTGATCTGTTGCCAACTAACCTAATTAGTTTCAAAATGTTCTGTCTTCCTTGTTAATACCACTTTGCAAGCTTTTTGTTGCCCTGTCCCAAACTTTGAGACGTGTTGCTGCCATCAACTTCATAATTACCTTATTTTTTTCTTAAAGACCTTGTAAACCCCAAAGTAAAAAAACAAACAAAACAAAAAAAAGCACGCAAGACAAAAAGGCACAATGAGCTAGTATGCATCGCATACTAGCTAATTATGAAATATTTACCTTAGAACGAAGTCCTGCAACGGTGCCCACACACCGCTGACATCTTTCCCAGTGTTTCTTCTGGTTTCACGGGCTCCGTCGCCGTGACTGGTCAGAGCCACGATGACGTCACTCCCACACACAGGAGCTGCCAGGCACGGGCCTGAAGAAATGGCACGGACGGACATTTCTTTAGCGCGCATGCGCCAATGACTTAATAGCCGGCCTTTACAGTAAATATCTCCTAAACAATGCAAGTTTAGGAGATATTTACAGTACCTATAGGCAAGCCTTATGATAGGCTTACCTACACGTAAAAAAGGACTTCCTCTTTAAAATGGTTAATTTCTCGGTTTAAAAGAAGTTTGGGAACTCTTTTTTTACATTTTTAAAGAAACCAATTATTTACTGAGGTGGATGCAGCACTGGTCTGATGCTACATCTGTCCCTCACTGGCTCAAAGACTGAGAACCGAGTGATCAAACACCACTGATCGCTCAGTTCTCAGTGAGCGGTTGACCATCAGTGACCAGCTCTTTGCTCTGCCTCCTACCCCACCCACTTACCCACCTTGATTGCTGGGCTATGGAGGGTGCGGGAGCCGCTGGCTCAGGTTCTCAGCAGCTCCTGGGTAGATCTCAAACCATACCCAACCTGAACTGGCTCAGTGACATCAGACAACAGAGGGCTTCAGCCCACTGCCTACTGAAAGCATGTCACAGTAGTGCAGAATAAATTGCACTCCTGTGATCCACAAAAAACGAGCTTTGGGTGGACTTCTTTAAAGCATCTGATGCGTTTTAGATTTTCTATTGTGAAAAAATATGGGTTGATGAGATTTGCAAAATCATTGCATTCTGTTTTTAATGTACATTTTACACAGCATCCCTCAGATCAAAACAGAGTGATATTATTTATACGGTAAGTGTGTACACAGATAAATGAGCTAAAAATATTCACCATCTCTTTAGAACATTTATCAAGCTGTGTTTAAGTATGGGCAACTTTAATGTGGCCTAACCATGTGTGGTTAAGACACTCAGAGTACAGTGGTCTTTTAGGTCCACAAACATGCTGCATGTACCTAACATGTATGGGCAACATAACAAGCTGGTTTGTAATACCTCAAAGAATAATTTAATTTGGAGACGTGCATTTACTTACTTCCTCAATGGGATCCTTACTGGTAGTCTTGTCTTCAGAGCTAGGTACTGGTACTAATCCTCCAAGCTCAACGTGGAAGAGAAAGAAAACAAAGCCATACAGTGCTGGTCCCAGGCCATTGCATAAACCTCGAATGCCAGTCACCATACCTTGTGCAGCACCTGCAGAAAAAAAAAAAATGGATTTTTGTACTCCCTATAAAATTACTTTCTTGGGGGTTCATTGAGGGACACAGAAAGTCTTTAATTTTTGGAGTTATACTGCTTCTTACAGGAGAGCTATCCAGAATAACCATCTTCACTTACAGAATGCCTATATTTTGTAGCAAAGCAGTACAGACAAGCATGGTCATAAAACAGAGAAATGTGCTTGCAGATCAAAGCCACAAGAAGGATCTTCTGCCAAAAACTGACATCAGCTGAAGCCTACAAAATCCACCTGGTACAACTTAGAGAATGTGTAAACAGAAGACCAGGTGGCAACCTTGCACATCAGTAAAACATTTGCTTTTTGACCAAATGCCAAGGAACTCCCAGATCTAGACGAGTGCGCTCCTTGGCAGGAAAGGATGTGGCCAGATCCTTCAGTCCATAAGTTTGAAAAACAGTCAGACCGAGCCACAGAGATGAAGGAATGAAGCTGTGAGTGAATCTACGGGGCCCATCATAGATTACAAAAACTGATTCTGTGGTTGAGAGATAGACTCTCACAAATCAAACCACATCCTGGCAATGCATAGAAATTTTCTTTTGGTGAGCTGAAGATAGACGGAAAGAAAAAAACATGTCCTGGTTAAGGTGAAAAACAAAACTATCTTAGGCAATAAGAAAATCCTGGATCTCCCCATCAACCCATCCTTATGCAATACCAGAAAAGATTATTTGCAGGATCTGCCAGCTGAGCCACTAATCTCAAAGAGGTGATGGCTACAAGGAACACCACCTTGTGGGTTAAAGAATATATCTAACGTGTTTCAAATAGCGGTTTCTGAAGCACAGAGAGAATCGTATTATAATCAGTGGAATCGCAGGAGAATAAAACAGGGGAAGCTACATAGGAAATTCCCTCTACACAGATCTTATTTAAGGAGTGAGAGGGGCCAACTGTCTCTGAAAACGGAAAGGCCAAAAACCTGACCCTATATAGTACCAAGGGACAATCACTTGTCTAGATTTAGCTGCAGGAACAAAATTTGTCTCACACAACTAGTAGGGTGGAAGCCCTGACACTCACACCAACGTCTTCTATGTCTGATGAAAAACCTTGAGTGTGAAGTAGCCTTCCTACCTTTTAGCAATGTAAGAATCATGGATTCAGAGATGTCCAGTGTCTCAACACAAGGGCTTCAACATCCATGTTGTTAAAGTCAACAACCCTGTAGCAGCATGGTAAATCTGAGACAAAATAACCTGAAAATCTGGTATAGTCCAAAGGGTGTCCAAAAGGAGTCTTATGAAGGAAAACCCCAACCACCTGGACTAGTCCAGAGCAATGCAGATCACTGGCATATCTTCCACCTCAATCCTGAAAAACAGATGAGGAAGACATTTTGAGGGTGTATTGGTCCCACACAATTAGCACTGTTTCCGCTAGAGGATCCCTCTAGCTAAAGACAAATCTGTCCAGTTTGTTGTTGAAGCTGGAAACCTAAAGGTCCACATCCAGCGTCCCACCACCTGCAACACAAGTCCTGACCACCACTGGATGTAGGGACCACTTCAGTGCATCTGAATAATGTTGGCTGAGGAAGTCTGCCTTCCAAATGTGTATGCTCGGAATGTACACAAAAGACCAAGCAAGAACAGGCCAAGGACAGGATCCAATCTACTTCCTTTGTTGTGGCAAAACTTCTGGTTTCTTCTCAATAATTGATGTGGCATGGCCTGACTAAATCCAGATAGAATATGCTTCCAACAGAATGGTCCCGTACTGCAGAGATGGCCAAACTGCCCAAAATTTGAGGATGTTAATCAGGAGAAAAGATCACCATGTCCCCTGCACCAGCAAGGTACCCAAGAATCTTCTCCAGATGAGAATAAAGGACTTGCCCAATTCCAAAGCTGGATTCCTGAGCCATCAAGGCAGAACCACCTGGTCATGGGTGCCAAACAAATCAGTCTTCTGTCCAAGGATTAGAATGACTTGTTCTAAAATGAAAGAATGTTGCGTTGCAAAAGATTGGAATAAAAAATAAAAAAAATTGTAAAAGCAACTGCCTTCACAGAGGCTTCAATCAGGCTCAATACTCTTACACAAAAGCAGAGAGTTGGACGACTCCTGGACTGGAGAGCCTGAAATTTCTCTGGTTTGATGTGCACATATTGATAGTCACATTTCTAGCAGCCGGTGACATCATGCTTTACAAACTCCTAACAAAAATAATAACTGGACATTTTTTACCTGCAAAATGATTATTTTTATTGTTTTTTTAAGGTGAACTTGGCCTTTAATGACTAATGGCCCATAAGTCGGCAACACTGCAAACGTACAAAATCTGTGGGAGAAGGCATGAGAGTATGCTTGTGGCCTCTGTGGTCAGAGTGTGCAAATAATTAGGTTGTTTGGGCTATAAAATCTTGCATTACTCTAACCAGAGACATCAGAGCAGTTAGTAGGGTTAGTTAGGGGCCATTAGAGCAGGCCTTATCCCCTGATTTTAAAAAATAGGCAAGTTGCAATTGCGTAGGGGTAAGGCAATGTAGGGCTCAGGGTAATAAGCAAGGCTTCAGGTACTCCAGAAACTGAGACAGCAGTAGCAGGTGAGGGTTGAATGATCAGAAGTCATAAAAGTCCCTGTAGGCAACTAGAAATTTTGAAGGTGCCCAAAGACCTATGTAACTGAGGTAGCTCCTGGTGTGCAGCCAGACTGCCTCACTCACAAAGTTAGTCTTCAGAGACAGGGCAAATGCTGAAGCAATAACTGCTGCTCTGATCACGTAAGGTGTTCTGCTGCTAATTTTTACCAGTGCAGAGTCTAAAAATCACCCTACACAGAACCCAGTGCCCGAAGGTCACTTCCAGGATATCCTCACAATATCATGTCTAGAAGGGTCTGGACGTGACATTCCAAAAACCAAGCCAAGGACAGTTGCCCCTGGATAACTGCAACTGCAGAGGCAAGCATGGTTTATTGAATAATAAAAATCCTTAAGACCCCTTTCACACCACACCGCACCTTGCGTCGGCGGTAAAACACCGCTATTTTTAGCGGCGTTTTACCGCCGGATTTGCGGCGCATTTTGGCCGATAGCGGGGCGTTTTTACCCCCGCTAGCGGCCGCGAAAGGGTTAAAACCGCCGGCAATACGCCGCAATAGCGGCGTTTTGCCAGCGGCATTACAGCGCTGCCCCATTGATTTCAATGGGCAGCAGCGGTGGAGGAGCGGTAAACACACCGCTCCTTCACCGCTCCAAAGAAGCTGCTGGCAGGACTTTTTTCTGACGTCCTGCCAGCGCACCGCTGTAGTGTGAAAGCCCTCGGGGCTTTCACACTACACACAATGGTGCAGCTTCTTTAGGGCGTTTTCCAGGCGCTATTTCTAACGCTATAGCGCCTGCAAAACGCCCTGGTGTGAAAGGGGTCTAAGAGAATTTAAAAAAAGGTGCTATCAAAAAATAGGTTCCATTTTCATGCAGCAGAGCTGAAGAAAAGATGTTCATCCTACTAGGCCACTGAGGAATGCTGGTAGGAGAGGTTATCCTGGGATGGCCAACATTTTTTTGTTTGCCTGGGTCCAACCCTTCTATAGGCGGCAGTATGAACTGAAGGTAAAAGACTTTGTGTACCCCATTGGATGAGAAAGAAAACATTATGCTAGATCATGGAATATGAGTAATGTGAACCTAAGGGCTTTAAAGTGTTACTAAACCCACACAGTAAAATCAGTCTGTATATGCAGTAAAGCATGCTTGTTATACTCACTGTGGAACCCAAGAGGTTAATCCTTGCACTGTGTATAAAGGCTAAGTGATCCCGTCTTCTCTGATCCTCTTCTTCATTAACTGACTCCAACCCATCTCCTGATAGAACAGAGCATTAGGAGTCAGGCTGCAAATGCTCAGTTTGGTGTGTATTGCTAGAGCGTTTTTTTTTTTATCTTGGGAGAGTGCATGTGATCAGCACAGGGTCAATTTGCACTCTCCAGACAGGGAATCAAGGGAGAATGAAAACTCCTCCTACAAGCTTAAGCAGACAGGGATAAAAGTCACAAGACTCCTATATACTGCTGATGAGATAAAGGTATTTAGCAGATTATATTTGCTAAAATAATAGCATTCCCATGTTGTGTACTGTGGGAGACTAGATATAGTGAATGCAGGTTCTGGGTTTAGTAACACTTTAAAGTTGATGTGCATGTTCAATCTACAATAGCATAATAAATGTGGCCACAGAGAGGAATACAAACAGAGAAGCGGCACAATACCAATTCTTTAGTAACTGATAAATCCAGGTAAAACACCACTAGTTATACATTCTTTCAAAGTAATTTAATACATCTAGTTAAGTACTGAAAGCTGTTCATATATTAGCTTTCTGTAGTCTCCTGAACAGCAGGCCTCAGACTGGGAGAGGGAAGTGTAGCCTTGGGCTACAACTCTACAGCTTAGTATAATGCTGTCAATCTTACACTGGGATCTTGCTGACAGGAAAATAAAAGGGAGTAAGCAGAGCAATGATCCTATCATTGTTCATATACTTTTATTTATTCATTCAGCATGCCGAGGGAAGCCCAGTTCCCACGTAAATCTGCTTAACTCCAGTAAAGAAAAGTCAGCAAACTCACTGTATGGTCTGGTAAGGATGCCTGAAAAACTATAAAGGAAAACTACAAATCTTACGGCAACTAATATAGTTCATATATTTGCATTTAGCCGTTACTCTAACGTTCTGATTCAGCTTTTGCAAAATGGAGTTCAAAAGGAGTTGTTGATGAATTTCTACTGCAAATCTTAAAAGAAAGTACAAGTTGGCTATTAACTCCCTGAGGCTTGGAAAATAGCAATATTTTAACAGTTGCTGCCAATTACAATAGTAGTTATTGTACTTATATGATGTCTGAAGAATATAATTGTGTTACAGTGACCCAAAAAAAGATTATGTAATGCCACATTATATCTATATCAGTAAGAAGAAAATTTGGGGACTCGGATCATGAATAATCATCAGTATACTATTTACATGTATGTGCTAGGAAAATGAACTCTTCTTCAGCAAATATGACAGTCTTAAGTAAAAATGCAGACAACTTCATTATCCTCACAATTTATGTAACAGAAACTGTGGCCTGACCATGAAACCTACCTTGCTGGTCTGATTCAGCGTTGCGGGAAATTAGAGCACTTATTGCAGGGAATGTGATACTAGACATTGCAGCTACAGCGCCAGCTGCCCACATCATCCTGAAAATAAGCAAACAAATCCAGCAAATTAATAGATGACCTTGTATTGACGAGTATACCAGCTCTAAACATCAGTTATTACATTTATAACGTTCATAATACAATAACTCATTCCATTCAATTGAGATTCGCTCCAATATTAGGTCCTTGCATTGGAAGAGGTAGCTATACAAAAATACAGAAATATCAGTGCTTGAAATTGGGTACAGGGCAATGAAGTTCAACTGTAAACCGAATTACAGGGGAATCAGAGGACGAACAGAAGCACCCTGCAATTACTTGTCAAAAATGTATCAGCTTCTTTTTGATCAGAAGTGTTACCAAGCTATCTGAAAAACACACCTCTAAAGCTGCATTCACAGCTGAGCGTTTTCAGCTTGTAAAACGCACCCAACAAGCAAAATCCCATTCATTTCAATGGCACCTGTTCACATCTGAGCGTTTTGTCACCTGAAGCAAAAACGCCTGAAAAACGTCCCTCTTTGGGGCAGATTACATGTGTTTTTCTGCCTTTTACATTGGTGACCTGTACAAAATTGCAGTAAAAGTGCACGACTTTGAAACAATCAGGTGTGAATGCAGCCCAAAGAACTGTTGAAAATACAAGCATACATTTGTTGCAAATGTATCCTTGTCACACAAGCTTCTGGATGAGCTGCTACAAGGGTTATGTTATCAAAGCAAACCCATTTATAAAATTAACACCTGTTATAAATGGGGCTCATGTGCACAGCCACAAGAAAATACAGCAACTAGTATGCTAGATCTTGCTAGAAACAGCTGGTAGTAACATCCTGCATAAAAAGTGCTCTGTATGCATGTACGTTTAAGCAACATTTACATGCACACAGCATTACAGAGAGGTTGGCCCTTTTGCTACGAGGCAAACTGCTTCCTAATGAAACCACCAGGCATCCTTAGGTTGATAGCATGCAGACAGCTTTCTGATGAAGCTGCCTAGCATTCTTCGATTGCTGGGATAAAAGAGGCTTCTCAATGAACCTGTCTAGTGCCCTTTGGTTGCTAAAATGCAGGTAGCTTCTCAGTCAAGTCGCCTAGTTTCCTCCTCTTGATTAGCGACACATTGGGGGTTATTTACTAAAGGCAAATTCACTTTGCACTACAAGTGCAAAGTGCACTTGAAATTGCACTGAACGTGCACTTGGAAGTGCAGCCTATATAAATGAATAGACACGCATCAGCTGTACAGATTTATCGGCACAGCAGTGTTTGACAGGCATGCAAGGAAGGGTGCAGAGACATGGAGGCTAAGCGTTCATGTGAATGGGCCCTAAACGTTTTCGCAAACATTTACATGTCAATATTCGTAAATTACTGACCATGGATGCAGATTTTTCTATTTCTTCTTATTTTTTATAGCTATGTATGCGGCAGAATTTTATTGGTCTTTACGCAGTTGTGTGTATGGGCCTTTGGAAAACAACATAGGAGGTGTTCAGATCCTTTGTTTGCAAAGACGCAGGAGACTTCTCAAAAAAAAAAAAAAAAAAAAACACCTAGCATCCTTATGCTGCTCAGACACACATGGTTTCACATCTAGTGTCCTTTCATTGCTAGTATGTGGGCAGCTTCTCAAAAAAGCTGGCTAGTGTCCTTTCATTGCTAAGATGCAAGGGCTTCTCAAGGAGGTCGCCTAGCACTCCTATTCCCGGATGGCAAGGGGCTCTCAAAGACACCTAGTGTCCCTCCGTTGCTAGGATGCAGATGGCTTCTCAAGGAAGCCACCTTGCCCTCTCGTTGCTAGGATGCGCCAATAAAGTGCATTTGTACTGTACACATGTAAACATTATCACAATCGTTTATGTGCATATACTTAATACTGAACATAACTTCATATACATTCACTGGCCACTTTATTAGGTAATCTTGCCAGTTCCAGGTTGGACCCCCGTTTGCCTTCAGAATTGCCTTAATTCTTCATGGCATAGATTCAACAGTGGTTTTGGTCCATATTGACATAACATCACGCAGTTGCTGCAGATTTGTCAGCTGCACATGCATGATGCGAATCTCCCTTTATACCGCATCCCAAAGGTGCTCTATTAGATTGAGATCTGGCGACTGCTGAGGCCACTGCAGCACAGTGAACTCATTGTCATGTTCAGAAAACCAGTTTGAGATGATGTAAGCTTTGTGATTCCTGGAAGTAGCCATCAGAAGATGGGTACACTGTAGTCATAAAGGGGTGGACATGGTCAGCAACAATACTCAGGTAGGCCTTGGCTTTAAAAATGGCTCAATTGGTACTAATGGGCCCAAAGTGTGCATAAACAAATCCCCCACAAAATTACACCACAAGGCTGAACCATTGACACAAGCAGGATAGATCCATGTTTTCATGTTTACACCAAATTCTGCCCCTTCCATCTGAAAGCTGCAGCTGAATTTGAGACTCATCAGAACAGGCAAAGTTTTTCCAGTATTCTATTGTTCAATTTTGGTGAGCCTGTGAGTATTGTAGCTCCCGTTTCCTGTCTTTAGCTGACAGGAGTGGCACCTGATGTGGTCTTCTGCTGCTGTATCCCATATGCTTCAAAGTGCAATGTGTTCAGAGATGGTATTCTGCATACCTTAGTTGTAACAAGTGATTATTTGAGTTACTGTTGCCTTTCTATCATCTCAAACCAGTCTGCCCATTTTCCTCTGACCTCTTACTAAAACAAGATATTTAAAAACCCCAATAGATCAGCAGTTTTTGAAATATTCAGACCAGCCCATCTGGCACTAACAACCATGCTACCTTCAAAGTCATCTAAATCTTCTTTCTTCCCCATTCTGATGCGAACTTCAGAAAATCATCTTCCCCATGTCTAGATGCCTAAAAGCATTAAGTTGCTGCCACGTGATTGACCGATTAGTAATTTGTGGTACCAAGAAATTGAACAAGTGTACTTAATAAAAGTGGTCAGTGAGTGTGAGAGTGTGTATCTATTTTATTTTTCATAGATACGTGAATGAGCCCCCCCCCCCCACAAAAAAGCACACGTGCGCACACATACACACAAATGCAGCTGCACCACTCAAATCAAGGCAGTTATTAGTAAACTTCAATATCTCTAAAGGCACAAGCTGTCATTACTTACCATGGCTGTGAGCCAAAGCCATACCAAGCCAGCTGGAACATCTGAAAGCCCAGGCCAAGTAGAACAGTATTTTTGTTTCCTATTGATCTCATCAGTATACTGAGAAATACAGTCTAGAAAAGAAAATATGTAACAGTATCTACTGTTATAAAGAAATATACTGTACATGTGATGCAGATATATGAAACCTGATTTTCAAAGAACAGATTAATCAATTTTTACAGGTATAGTTTTTTTTTTTTAAACAACCAACATTCTCAGCTAGGGCTCCCCAGATACCGCTAGGGGTTCATTGAGCGGTAGAATATTGACCCCTCATCCAACAGTGCCTGCATAGTTGTGGTTCTAATGCCACTTGGTGGGAGATGAAACCAATGATAAAAGGGGAGCATTCTTCCCAATGACCTCAAGTTAATTCAGAAAGAGTTCCCGGAGACCTAACTTTTGGGTGGAACTCCGCTTAAAAACTGATTTTTTTTTTTTTTTTGAGAAAATCGCCCAGCTCTACAGAAGGTTATCAGGAGGGGGAGTGGGTGGTTGGCACAAGAACAGCACATTATAATGTTCAGTGATCCCTAGATGTTCTCTACACATCCCATTCAGATAGGAAGATATCAGACACTTCTTTACATGTCTATCGGTTTGCGAACAAACAGCGAGATGTGTTCAATACATTGCAGTGTTGCAGGGGGATGGAAACAGGAGTCCCCATCTTCAGTGTTGTAATATGCATTATATTTTTAACAGGAATGTAGAATATGTATAAAGAGCACTTCAGTGATCTCTCTTTTACACAGTGACTGAACTGCTCCTGTGTGCTCAGGACCGTCTGTCAGCAGGGAGGGAGAGGAGGGAGAGGAGCTATGCAGTGTGAAGGAGTGAGCAGCATATGTCAATCACACAGAGGGGAAGGAAGAGGGATGGATCCAGAATGGGCTGGAATCACACTGGATCGTACCAAAAGTAGTGCATGCACTACTTTTAAAAACGCACTGAAACCAGATTGCATGGTACTGCGGTACCATGTCATTCAGTCAATGGACACACAGCAGGGCTCTGGAGCATACCATGCGTGTGCCTCCATAGCACACAGATTGCTATGGAGGAAGACACAAAAGAGGAGGAACAGAAAGCACCAGTGTGGGACACCAGAAGAGGAGGTTCGGAAACACAAGCAGGTAAAATATACCATGTTTATTATTTTAGGAAAAAATTAAGCCTTTACAACCACTTTAAGGAGTATTGCTCCATAAAACAACCCAAGGGACGGTATTTGTAGATGGACTGTTGGCATAAACTAATAAAGACAAAGACATTCAGAACAACAAGTGTGCAGTAAAAATTCAATGTTTCTGCCCATTTAAGACTTTAACCACTAGCCGACCAGCTCACACATATATACTGTGGCAGGTCGGCTCACCTTCGCAAATCGCGTACCCTCAGGTCGGGTGGACGCAATGTCCACTGGTGACCTGTGATCACCTAATAGAGGCAGAACGGAGATCAGCCTTTGTAAACACAGAGAATCTCTGTTCTGACAGGGGACATGTCAGATCTACTGTTCTCAGTGATCGGAAACTGTGATCTCGGTCATGTCCCAGTGAGCCCAACCCCCCTACAGTTAGAACAAACCTAGGGAACACACTTTTACCCCTTAATCGCCCCCTAGTGTTAACCCCATGCCTGCCAGTGTCATTTTTACATTGATCTGCATTTTTATAGCACTGATCAATGTAATAATGTCATTGGTCCCCAAAAAGTGTCATTTGGGGTCAGATTTGTCCTCTGCAATCCCACTAAAAATAGCAGATCGCCACCATTAATAGTGAAAACAATGAAAAAAAAAAAAAGTGTCCCTAAATCTATCCCATAGTTTGTAGAGGTGATAATTTTTTCGCAAACCAATCAATATACATCTAGTGCGATTTTTTTTTAAATCAAAAATATGGAAATATATATATATATATATATATATATATCTATATATCCTGAACTGATGAATAAATTATTTTTTTAATATTTTTTGCAATATGCATTATAGCAAAAAGTTTAATCTTTTTTTTTTATTGTTGCTTTGTTTATAGCACAAAAAATAAAAACCGCAGAAGTGATCAAATACCACCAAAAGAAAGCTGTATTTGTGTGTGGGTGGGGGGGTGGGGGGAGGATACAAATGTTGTTTGGGTACAGCGTCGCAACACAATTGTCAGTTAAAGCAACAGTACCGTAGCGCAAAAAAAATTGCCTGGTCATGAAGGGGGCAAATTCTTTTTCCGAGGCTGAAGTGGTTAAAGAATTAAAAAAAAACACAAAAAACAAACATCGCATGGTAATGAATATACTGAATACATTATAAACAGCGTCTATCATGAAATAACATTTATACATATATTACATAATTACTAGGAACATACCTGAGCCACAATGGACAAAATTCCCACCACCGCGATGAAAGCAGCAATACTACCCTGATTAAATCCTATAATCTGCAATGAAATTAAAAAGGGTGTCATTTCCATTACACACACAAAAAAAAAAAAAAAGAAAGGAGTATGAATAAAATGTTGCAGGCTTGTATCAAAATGTTACAATATTACTGGTTGCTCAAGTATGAATGAATTTACAGCCCCAAATGAGAGGGCTGAACTGCATTAACAAATTGTGATTTCAAGCACAGGAAAGTAGTTGTAAAGTAAAACACTGGGGACTGATGGTAAACCTGCAGTTGGCCTGTAATGTGTTAAAAAAAATTAATTGATGCAATTCGCGAGGAGATCTCTACTGTTCAGATACCCTCCACACTTTACACCTCATGCCCACTATTATTACTTCTCTCTTTCAACCCCACCGCTATAGACCAGGTTGCTAAAATACTTGCCAACGTCCCCCTTACCCACTACGTTTACCCTCTGGCTCTATTCTACACACACTAACCCACATCTTCAATCTCTCCCTCTCTTCTGGCATCTTCCCCAACTCTCTAAAACATGCATTTGTCAGACCCATACTTAAAATGCCCTCACTGGTCCCATCCAATCTTAACCTACACCCCATCTCTTTGCTCCCCCTTCTTATCCAAACTCCTTGAACGTCTGGTCTACAACCGACTGATCATCCACCTCAACGATAATAGCCTTCTTGATCCCCTTCAGTCTGGATTTCGTCCTCAACACTCCACAGAAACAGCTCTTTTAAAACTAACAAACGATCTACTAACGGCCAAAACCAATCAACACTATTCTGTACTCCTACTCCTGGAACTCTCTGCTGCCTTTGATACAGTTGACCACCCCCTCCTCCTCAAAAAAACGCCATGCCTTTGGTCTCTGTGACTGTACTCTTCGCTGGTTCTCTTCCTACTTAGCCAACCACACCTTTAGCATTTCTTATAACTCTACTTCCTCCTCTCATCTTCCTTCCTGTCAAGGCCCCCCAAGGTTCTGTTCTTGAACCTCTCCTATTTTCAATCTACACCGCCTCCCATGGCTTCCAATACCACCTCTACGCTGATGACACCCAGATCTATTTTTCTACCCCTCGGCTCACTCCCTCTGTCTCCTCACGTATCACTAATTTACTATCAGATATATCATTCTTGATGTCACACCACTTCCTCAAACTGAATCTATCCAAAACCGAACTTAATTTTTCCTCCCCCATATGCCCCTTCCCCTGATCTCCATCAAGATCAGTGGCAAAACTATAAGCCCATCCTCACATGCCAAGGTTCTAGGTGCAGGCCTGGACTCTGAACTCTCCTTTAAGTACCACATCCAATCTCTTTCCAAATCTTGCCGCCTCAACCTCCGCAAAAAACCCAAAATATGTCCCTTTCTATCCAATGACACAACAAAGCTCTTAATTCACTCGCTGGTCATCTCTCGCCTTGACTACTGCAACACCCTTCTCATTGGCTAACCTCTACATAGTCTATGACCTCTTCAATCCATCATGAATGCTGCTGCCAGACACATCCACCTTATCAGTCGCCCTATGTCTGCTACCCCTCTCCGTCAATCCCTCCACTGGCTTCCGCTCACACAACAAATTCAAAATACTAACAACTATGTACAAAGCTATCCACAATTTAGCCCCCAGCTACATCACTAGCCTACTCTTTCTCTTCATTCCTCTCAAGACCTCCTGCTCTCTAGCTCCCTTGTCACCTCCTCCCATGCTTGCCTCCAGGACTTTTCCAAAGCCTCTCCAATCCTATGGAACACCCTACCCCAATCTGTCCGCTTATCTCCTACTCTATTAGCTTTTAGACAATCCCTGAAAACCCTTCTCTTCAGAGAAGCCTACCCCACCCACACCTAACAACTGTATTTTTTTGTTTTCTCCATCAGCTCACCCCCCACAGTTATTACCTTTTGTTTCCACTTGACCCTCCCTTCTAGATTGTAAGCGCTAAAGAGCAGGGCCCTCTGATCCCTCCTGTATTGATTTGTATTGCAAATTTACTGTCTGTAAACTCTGCGCAAACTGTTAGTGCTATATAAATCCTGTATAATAATAATACTCCAGCAAGCTGCAACATCCAAGCATTGGCACCAAAAGCATAAAAAAAAAAAAAAGAACTTTTGCAAATAGTGATATATTGAAGCACTATGAAAACTATGAGCTGTTTATAAACTGCAGTTTAAAAATGAACCAGGCCTAAAACATTTCAGTCAAGCTCTGAGGCTTTTCAAGCAGTATGTGCATACTACATCAGGAATAAAATTCAGAACATGATCATTCAAATGGAAACCTGGTGCATTCCTTAGGGTCAGGACTCTATGCAGGCCAGTAAAGTTCCTCCATCTCGAACTGTCATCCATGTCTTTATTGATCTTGCTTTGTCCACTGGACCAAATCATTTGGTGGAGGGGAGGATTAGACCCCTTTCACACCAGGGTGTTTTGCAGGCGCTATAGTGTTAGAAATAGCGCCTGCAATCCGCCTTAAAGAAGCTGCACCATTGTGTGCAGTGTGAAAGCCCCGAGGGCTTTCACACTAGAGCGGTGCGCTGGCAGGACGTCAGAAAAAAGTCCTGCCAGCAGCTTCTTTGGAGCGGTGAAGAAGCGGTGTGTTTACCGCTCCTCCACCGCTGCTCCCCATTGAAATCAATGGGGCAGCGCTGTAATGCTATTGCGGCGTATTGCCGGCGGGTTTTAACCCTTTTGCGGCCGCTAGCGGGGGGTAAAAGCGCCCCGCTAGCGGCCGAAATGCGCCGCAAATCCGGCGCTAAAAATAGCGTCGGTGGTAAAACGCTGCAATCAGCTGTGTAGTGTGAAAGGGGTCTTATTGTGTGGGTTTTTCAGGGGTTGGGCTTAGCCCTTTAGTGCCAGTCAAGGGAACCATTAAGGTGTCAGCATACCAAGACATTTTGGACTATTTTATGCTCCCAACTTTGTGGGAACAGTTTGGGAATGGCCCCTTCCAGTTTCAACATGACTGTGCACCAGTGCACAAATCAAGGTCACCAATGCTCTTCTGGAAGAATGGTCAACCATTCCCATAGACACACTCCTACACCTTGTGGACAGCCTTCCCAGAAGGGTTGAAGCCATTATAGCTGCAAAAGGGTGAGCCACCTCAGTACTGAACCCTACGAACTAAGACTGGGATTAAAGTTCATGTGCGTGTTAAGGCAGGCATCCCAAAA
This sequence comes from Lithobates pipiens, assembly GCF_037356315.1. Taxonomy (NCBI): domain Eukaryota; kingdom Metazoa; phylum Chordata; class Amphibia; order Anura; family Ranidae; genus Lithobates; species Lithobates pipiens. Next base: position 27,198,881 of record NW_027507696.1, on the reverse strand, counting down.
TTTGTGACAGTATAGTGCAGCCATTGTCAACTAGGGTTCCGTGGAACCCTGGGGTTCCTCCAGAGTTTGCTAGGGGTTCCTTGAGCTGTGCCTGATGAACCACTTTTTTGATGGTGCCTACAGAGTTCAAGGTTCAGCATCACTTGGCAAAGCCAGCAGCATGACACCAAATATCTTTTTAGCTGTCTTTAAGGGTGGCAATCTGAGCACCACTTTAAGGGGGACATTATTCCTATTGGTCACCAGTATCTGGGGCATTGTTCCTATTGACCCCTGATAAATTGGTTTAGTAAGGGTTCTTCGAGACCTGAAAATAATTTTTGGGGTTCATCTAGGGTTAAAAGGTTGAGAAAGCCTGGCATAGTGTGTGTGTGTGTGTGTGTGTGTGTGTGTGTGTGTGTGTGTGTGTGTGTATATACACACACACATATATATATATATATATATATATATATATATATATTACACATATACACACACTGTATAGCTCTCTAACCTTAAACTTATACAAAAGATACCTGAAAGAAAAAGTGGCACAGAGGACACTATCATTAAGTGAAGTCACATAACTGCAGTCACCTGAGCAGCTCATTTGAAAAGTTTATCATTATATATTTTAATCACTTTTCCACTCACCTGCTTGAGATAGAGGAAAAAGCTGGAATACTGTCCAGCTTCTGGAAGGTAGGAGAAGAATACTGTGATACAAATGAGAAGCACGGTGGTGTCCTTCCCAATCTTCTTCAGTGACTGAAAGAACAACTTAAAGTTAATACTTTTGCATATATTGAACAGTAATTGAGGATGTTGTCATTATAAAAATGTAAGCGAACAAAGCTAAGAATATATCCAGGTTGAAGATGACAGCCACATAATAGCTTGTACTTTCCTGGCATTACAGGTGAAGCAAATAGGTCCACAAATGTATCAAAAGCAGGTGGTGGAGATGTTTTAAATGTTAAAGTTCAGCTCTGTTTCGGTCAAGATCACATTATACAAAAAAAAAAAAGCATACGAACAGAACAGAGAAATATAAAAATATGATATTAATCTTGAGATAAATGAACTGAAAAATTATTTTCCATGTGATCACTCACAAATGAAAGTTTTCTGATCATCCCTTCCCAACAAGCTGAAGTCAACTCTTTGGAAAGCTTATGTCTGATCTACATTTTGTATATACTCCCTAAAAATTGGTAAATATGGTTTTGTTTTTATTTTCTTACATGTATTACATTTGTAATAAAACACATGTACTCTCTCTAGTAAAGACATATCTTGTTTTCTCATAACTTATTTTCTCACAAAATGCTATTTTACCACCTCTTCGATCATCATCAATGCCTGCTTAATGATACCTCACCGAAACTTTAAAATAGCACTGTTAGCCTGGTGAGAACTGAAAGTGTTTCTAAAGGATTTATTTTATTTTTTTAAACCTGTGTGCAACAGCTCCCCCCTTAACAATCTCGATCCAGCAATCTGCACGAGTGCAGCGGCTCTCCTGGGTCTCTTCCTCCTCATTGGTTGAGACAGCAGCAGGAGCCACTGGTAATCCTGACAGTCCCTCTGCTTTCCTATTAAAAACTGACCACATTAAGCAGGTGAACACATTGTGGTCAGTTCTCTAGCTATGCTGGAAGCCCAGTGTGCTCTCCTCCAGTGATCAGACTTGTCATTAAACCCCACCCCCCCATTTACTGAGAGCATCACTGCACTGCCGTTTCTCCTCCCCTAGCTCTCAGGGCTTATGCAGCTGAGAACGAGTATATGATCACTTATTTAAAAAAAAAAAAAAGTATTTATAATTTTGATATATATATATATATATATATATATATATATTATATATAGGCACAAATATTTTTATATTTCTATTTTAAACTGAATGTGTTGTATTACAAGGTGGGGATTTACATGTACTTTAAAGTGGAGCTCCACCCAAAAGGGGGCTCTCTGCTTACTTCCTCCCTCCCTCTGCTACCGCATTTGGCACCTTTCGGGGGGAGAGGGGAGCAGGTACCAGTTTTTGACCGCAGCGAGGTCCCCTGGAAGTTTGCCCCCCTCCTCCCTCCCCTGCGGCTGGGCCATTTACAAAGTGCAGCGTGCTTCACACATGAGCAGTAGGAAACCTTAGAAGGACTGGCGGCAGCAGCACCTGAGAGCCGACCGAAAAGTCGGCTGGGGTGCCAACATTGCGGGATCCCAGGACAGGTAAGTATACCAATATTAAAAGTAAGCAGCTACAGTATGTAAAACCGTTTTAAGGTTTTCTTCTAGAGGTATATAAACAAAATAGTTTATCACTGGAGATAAATGCGATCTCCTACTATATCCACCTTTAAGTAATCCCTGAAATCTCATCTCTTCAGGGAAACCTACAGCACCTCTGCTTACCGTGACTGTACTTTCTACATCAACTCATCCCCACACAATTATTACCTTTTTGCACCACTAGCCCCCTCTCTATTATATCATACGATCTCACAAGCAGGGTCCTCTTCACTCTCAAATCTTAAAATTTATTGTAACTGTACTCTCCTTTTCTATTGTAAAGTGCTGTGCAAACCGTTGGCGAGATATAAATCCATAATAATAATCACTGTAGGTAAATTACATTTTTGGCGCACCAAATCATTCTGCTTGTTAGCAGTGGGCCCCCTGTGCTGCTAAAGATAAGGTTTTCCCTTTGGAAAGCACAAGGTACTGCACATTTAGGCTGTTGGGGAGAACCAAGATGGTCTCTAATAGTTTATTTTGAAAGGAAATATTCAAAGAATCACAGTCCACTTCTGACATCCATAACCTATGTTGCATGACTTCTTACAAAAGTTACCAAAATGAGCATGAACTTACAGAAAAAGGGTCAGCTTGTTCCCAGGAAATTGGCGCTCCCCAGAAGCTAGGTCTCATTTTGTCACGTAGCGATTCTGGTACGACCAACAAGATAAAGCAAATGTCTAGCAGTGCCACTACAGTGGCAAGGAGAACTACTAAATTATCACCATAGAACGTAGATATGTAGGCTCCAATTGCTGGGCTGGTGACCAGACTTGCTGCAAATGTAGCGGACACCTTTGATAGGAAAACATACATTACATGTAACTGGTGTTGCTTACATCGCTGTTCAGTTAATTTAAACAAAACACAACATGTACAACAGTAGATCATGCAAGCCTAGCGAAGCACATCTAATGTTGAAAATATACTTTAAAAATGTCGTTTTAAATGGTACTCCAAAAATGACTGCCACCTGAAGGGTTTTCCAGAAAAGAACCAACACCACATGGAACATGAGGGGAGGGAAGAGGGAGGATGAAAAAGATATCTTTTTTTTGGATTAAAATCAGTTTTTTCTATATGGTCACAGCTATGACATCAAAGTGAGGCGTTGCTTATAGGACATGAAACCTGCACAGGGACAAGTAGTGACCACTGAATATTAATGCTGTGGAGGGATGGGTCTTTTATTACTCCAACTTACACCGTTGTTGTGGAAGCTTTTACTACTCCCCACTGACACCATTGCTTTATTACTCATTAACGTTGGGTTCTTTTTTACTCCCACTGAACTGTCCCCAAGGCATTTTTTACTTATACAGTGTGACAGACAGCGAACTGGCTTTTGGTTTAACAAGTTTGGGGACCCCTTTCCTAAATGAAAATCAAACCTTTTATCTCTCAATAACTGAAAACACAATAACTTTTTAAAAATGTTTTAATAAACTGATTAGCACATTCTTAACCACCTGAGCTTTGGAAGGTTTCACCCAGTTCATGACCGGGTCACTTTTTGCTATTCAGTACAGTGCTACTTTACCAAGCAATTGTGCGGTCATGCAACATTATCTGACAACAGCACCTGCCCCTCTATGGAGTTTTAATACTTCTGATACTGCTTGTTACATAACTGAAGGCCTATGGCAGCGAGGCGGTGTATATCACCTAGGACTGCCCGTGGGTGTGGCCAAGTCTTTTTTTTTCTGCTTAGTGTCCTACTCCTGTAGGGGACGATATAACCCTATGGTTCTCAATAAAGAAGGCTGTGTCTGAACAAATGAGAAAATCTAATTTCTTCAGAATTTTAGGCACAAATGTATTCTACTAGACGTCTTTGGTAAAAATAAAAATTCCAATAGGTGTATATTAATTGGTTTGGGTGAAAGTTACAGCGTCTGCAAACAATGGTTTATATATATATATATATATATATATATATATATATATATATATATATATATATATACATACATATATATATATACACACACTGGTATTTACACAGCTATATAAAAAATGGTGCACTAATCCTGAATAACTAGCTGTATATATTAATTTGTGCAATAAACATCAGCACAACAATTATAAAGTGTATGAATATTATAAAAATCCATAATATTCATCCACTTTATAATTGTTGCACTGATGTTTAGTGCACAAATATATCCAACTAGTTATTTAGGACTAGCGCACTATTATTTCCTATATAATTAATTTTGGTGCCAGATCACTATTGAATAGTTGCAGCTGCTCCTATTTCTTTAGCTATTTCTTTTACTCCATATCAGCACCTGGGTATTTTAATTTAACTATGACACTATACTGGTAATGGTGGTAATAAGCAACTTATAGTCAGACTATGATAGTGTAGCGGGCTAGCTGGCGCTGGCTGGGAGGTGTACTAACACTGACATCGATAGGGACACTAATCGAGTGATCAGTGATATTGTACATTGCCACTCTACTAATGACACTGGCTGGGAAGGGGGTTAACATCAAAAGGGTTAACTGTGTGCCTAACAATGTGTGCGTTTTTTACTATCTGTTTTTTCACCCTGTTTTGCATAGACAGATCCATGTTCCCTGTACACAGAGTTCTGTGTCTTTGTAAACAGAACTCTGTGCGATTGGCCACAGCCTATAAGCTGTCAAAATAATTGTCTGAAACCAGCTGCCAAACTCATGCTGTGTCCATTCAGAAGACCGACCGCAGCATACAGGTACGTTGATTGGCCAGGAGCTGCCGCCCGTTCGCAGTACAACCACTGTGGGCGGGTGGCAAGTGGTTAATTTCTAGTGCTTCTATCTTTTATTAACACATGCACAGTAATAGATTTGTCTGAAATATAGTTTTCATTAAACTTACCAGACCATATGCTGTACTTCGCTCATGTTCCTGTGTTATATCCGCAACATAGGCAAAAATAACAGAAAATGTCACAGAGAAAGCTCCAGAAACTGATATCATAGCAAAGTACCACCTGCAACCAAGAAAAAATAAATCGCTTACATCACTGACAAATTCCATCTTTCACTATTGTACAGACAGTATTTGTTCTGTAATCCTCATTTATTTTACATATAGGCTTAGCTTCACTAATATCACAGTTCCAATATGAATCTTGGATGGCATGCACCTGAACATATTATGCAGCTTTAATTTTGACCAAATTTCGTTTTAAAGGGGTTGCAAAGGCAGAAGGTTTTTTTTATCTTAATGCATTAAGATAAAAAGCCTTCTGTGTGCAGCAACTGCCCCCTAATACTTACCTGAGCCCCATCTCTGTCCACGAATGTCTCAGCCATCCGAGATTCTCCTTCCTAATACGGTGAGTGACAGCAGTGGCACCATTGGCTCCCACTACTGCCAATAAAAGTCAGCTAGCCAATCAGGGGAGAAAGGGGGCAGGGCTCCATGTCTAAATGGACACACAAAGCTGTGACTCAGCTCAGGTGCCCCATAGCAAGCTTCTAGCTGTGGGGGCACTGAAAAGGAGGGAGGAGCTAGGAGCAGCGAAGCGGCACCTGAGAAGAGGAGGCTGCTCTGTGCAAATACATTGCAACAGAGCAGGCAAGTATAACTTTTTATTTTTATAGGGGTAAAAAAAAAAAAACGAGCCTTTACAAATCACTTTAACTTCAGGCCTGTACAGTATATGGATTTTTTTAACATCTTGTTCCCTTGAAAATGGCATAAGATGTTTAAACATATACCGTATATTTAGACACCAGCCAGTGGGGGGGGGCATACAGCGGAGAAAATGCTACCCAACACACTTGGAAGTGTCAGGATAGCAGCAGAGCACAAAACTGATAAACACAGCGACAATATCACTTGCCACCCAACAGAGATGCACATTTTCAGCTTCTTGCACTGAAGGGAGCAGATGGCTGGATTTTCTTAGAAGAGAAAAAGGGTCACTTTAACTCCCAGGGTCTCAAACTGGCAGCCCTCCAGCTGTTGAAAAACTACAAGTGCCATCATGCCTCTGCCTGTGGGAGTCATGCTTGTAACTGTCATCCTTGCAATGCCTCATGGGACTTGTAGTTTGGCAACAGCTGGAGGGCCACCAATTTGAGACCCCTGCTTTAACCACTTAATGACCACTGCATATATACCGCGGCAGAGCAGCCCTATTGCGCGAAATGACGTATCTGTACGTAGTTTTGTGCATGAGACACTGCGGGCACATGCCCACTGTGCAGCAGGGGAGCCAACGTCCGCCAGCCACTCACGATCGCTCCTCAGAGGCAGAATCGGAATCTGCCTATGTAAACAAAGCAGATCCCCGTTCTGACAGGGGAGTACAGGGCGTTTATCTGTTCAAGTGATCAGGAACAGCAATCTTTCTGTACTCCCAGTCAGTGAATAGGCCAAGCTGCTGCTCTGAGCATACAGTCCCACGCGCATGTACAAAGCGCTGAGAAAGCATTTAGCATCTTTTCCGCAAGTCATGAAGACACCCGTCAGGGTGGAGTACTGAGCACAAAACAAAGTGGTAATAAACCCAGAACCAAAAATATTCTACTTGAATTGCAGCTTATCATTAGAAGCTGTGCCTGCATTATTTTGTTTTAGAATGTTTCCTCTGTTTTCACCTGGTGATCTAGCTAGTAACAGTTCCTGTCCTAGGGTGCCTCCACTCTGGATGAAGGAGCACCTTTGGGCAACAGAAATGTTAGTTTTCGGGGAGGGGGAGGCAGTGTTAAATGTATTAGCACGTTTAGATGAAGGGGGTGGGTGAGGTTTCATTTGACCAAGCTCCCCTCCTAAACATGAATAAATTAGAGGCTCCACATTGCAGCCTCTAATTTATAGAACACTTAAAAAATGAAGACACGGTATGAAGTAAAATGTGTGTCGAGTTCTAATGAAAATAGATACTGAAGTTTTAAAATAGGATCCTTACTAGTAGTTAGCTATATAGCTTTAAAAAAACATTAACAGACTTCAGCAGACATTAAGCCCACATTCACATTAAACCAATTTGTTATGTGATTTGACATGTCAAATCACATGCCAAAACGGAGCCTATTGTTGGAAATAGCACCGTCCGAATCGGTGCAATGCCAACTTTGTGGTGCTGTACTGATTCCCAAAAGTAGTTTATGCACTACTTTTGGTGACTTCATGGGTAATCTGAATAGACATCTGTGCATGAACCCGCACTGATGTCTGTAAAATCGCCCCTGAAGTCGGACAGAAATTGTGCGAGTTCAGCTGAATCAGCTGCACGATTTCAAACCCATTCTCCGTGTGAACGTGGGCTTAGCAATCTTCAGCTAATTAAGTGCAATAGTGCTCATAAAGTAAAGCTGGCTACTTACCATGGGCTTATCCTCATTAATGGGATAGGGACACATGTAAAGAAAACTGTTACAAGGAGGAAAGACTTTCTGCCATAAACATCAGATAAAGCACCAATGAGAGGAGCGCACATAAATGATAAGAAGCCCTGCAGGAAAGAAAAGACAGTATAAATATGAATTCATGAAAATATATTTTCATACATACACACACGTACACTGCATAACACATGTAATTTCTCAAGGTAGGGAAAACTTTAAAAATCAGGTATCTGCTCAATAACATGGACAGTACAACAAACCACCTTTTTAAGCCAAAAGCCATTTTCAAGTTTTTTTGTATGGTCTAGAATAAGGATGAGCTCTGGCGTGTTCGCACACTCCACATGCAGAGCCCACCAGGAAGTCAGCGCAGCGCTGCGCTAATCACAGGCAGTTAGACATTGCCCGATGCGTGTCTGAGAACAGGAAATGTCTCACTGCCTATGATTAGCACAGCGCTGCGCTGACTTCCTGGTGGGCTCTGCATGTGGAGTGTGCGAACACGCCGGAGTCATCCCTAGTCTAGAATAGGAGTTTTTTGTAATGTTCCCAGGAAAAAATTTGCTTCGCTTCATGTACTAATGACATCTGTCACGAGAGGAGAAAGTAAATGAAAATCTCAATGGGGATAAAGACAGCAATAATGAAAAAAAGTTATACCATTTCTGCCTTAAAAAAAAAAAAAAACGTAATCTGCAACCATACCACCAAGTGTCTCATAAAAATGCTGGTGCTGGATATCTGGATATGTTTTAAAAGAGGCACAGAACTACTTCAGACCATAAAGATGCTATTAGTTGAGTGAAGGCTAGACCCCCTGTATCAGGAACCATTCCCCAATTTACTAATAGCATCGTTTTAAGCCAATCCTACTCGGCTTTAATGCATTTCAGGTCACTTGCTTAAACCAGTATGCAAGTTGTATAGGATGGTGGTTTCAATCACAGATTTCTGAGACAAGTTGTTCGATTTATGACGCATTTCCTTTCACATGAACTCCAGAGTGAACAGTCAAAACAGGTTCTGCGGTTGTGGCACCTAGTAGTGTTCATGAACATCTAAATTACTCCCAGTAATGTCAGTACACATCAATGCATTCTTGTGCATCATGCTGACTGCTAGCCATCACACCCATCAATACAGCACGATTCTCCACCACTTTACAGGATTCATACAAACAAGCATAAGAAGCGGCAGCAGCAAGAACCAAAAATCAGAAATCTGACTTTTTTTAGGCTGCATTCACAACTGAGCGTCATGTTTCTTTGAGGGTTTGTATGCGCGTTTGAGCATTTGTGTACAGCATTATTAAAGTGTTTTTAAGCGTTGCCATTTTTTAATTAGCCAATAGAGAAAAAGTATAAAAAAAAAATCCAAATGCAAAAAAATCCAAAACTTTAAGCTTCAGGCGATTTGTAGTGGAGAAGTGAACCATTGCCATAGAGAATAATAGATTTTTTTTTCCTCCAGCATTTTGGAGCTTCAAGCTACAGTGTGAATGGGACCTTAAAGTGGAATTTGAATTTTTAAAAAGTAAATATATAAAAAAATAAAAAACAAACACACCTCCTTTAACCACTTTCCAACCGGCTCACATACATATTCGTCAGCAGGTTGGGAGCCCTGCGCAAAAAGACATACATGTTCGTCAGCTCCTTTAAGAGCCTAAGCAGGCACGTGCGCTGCATGGCAGGGGACCCGATGCGTGGCGGTCACCCGCGATCACAGGCAAGAGAGACAGATCGTGTTTTCCTATTAGTTGGAAACAGTGATATGTCTCCTTCCTCTCTTCCTCTAGTTGGAACACATTTAACCCCTTGATCACCCCCTAGTGTTAACCCCTTCCCTGCTAGTGACATTTATACAGTAATCTGAGGCTATTTTTAGTTCTGATCGCTGTATAAATGTCAACGGTCCCAAAAAAAAAAAAAAGTGTCAATAGTGTCCAATCTGTCCTCCGCAATGTTGAAGCCCTGATAAAAATCGCTTCTCGTCACCATTACTAGTAAACAAAAAAAAAAAAAAAAAAAAAAAAAAAAAAATCTATTCCCGTAGACGATACAACTTTTGCGCAAATCAATATATGCTTATTGCAATTTTTTTTACCAAAAATATGTAGAGTATATAACAGCCTAAACTGATGAATAAAAAAATTATAAAATATAATGAAAAACGAAAATATATATTTTTTGCTGCAATTTTTGTTTAGAACGCAAAAAATAAAAACCACAGAGGTGATACCACCAAAAGAAAGCTCTATTTGTGGGGGGGGGGGGGGAGGCAGGGGAAAGACTTAAAATTTGTTTGGGTACCATGTCGCATGACAGTGCAATTGTCAGTTAAAAGGTCGGGAAGGGAGAAAATCCTTCTGGGGCTGAAGTGGTTATTCCAGTCATATAATCACCAATTATTACATGTGTTTGAAAATAAGTTTGTGTAACTGCCTGAAATCTATGTTCACATTATCTTCCCATAATCCCCTACAGAACAGAATCAAAGGGGGTGGTTGTGGCATTACAAGGTCCAGCTCTACAGACATCCATGTTTTCATGCACTGATAGGTGGAGGTGTAGGGAGGAAAAAGAACCAAGGGAGGATCTTTGCAGAGAGATGCATACAAGAATCATTTAAGTGTTAAAAGGGTAAGTTCACCTTTTCATAAAAAAAAATAATGAATGTTTTTATTGCAAGTAAAAAAAAAAAAAAAAAAAAAAAAAAAACGTGCATTATTTTTTGTTGCAGGAGCCTGTAAAGCATTACAGATGGCTGATGCTATGCAGATCTCCTGCAGACCTTTCAGTGTATAGGCCTGCTTGTACCTTGTATAAGGAAGCTGATACATGCTGACATGAAGAATGAATGAACTATCACAGCGCTGTGGTAGTTCATTGAAAACTACAACCCGACAGCCGCAAAGGCTGTGGGACCTAGTAGTTTTCTATTCAGAGTGCTGTGAATGAGTGATGTGGCCGGTGCCATGCACTGCCACATTTTTATTTTTTTTGACAGCTAGCGGGTGGAGAAGAACCCCTACTAGCTGGCACAGTGGGGATCGGGGATGTGCGGGGGCCGGTACATTCATAACATGTTACACCCTGAATATGGGTGCAACATATAACATGTTATGAAAGGTTACTTATCCTTTAAATATTTTTCAAAAATGTTAAATTGGTGAAATGGTTTGCATTCTAGTTTACAGTACTGCATACACAAGCATATATACATCAGTAAAATTACACTTGAAACAAAATCCAGCCACAGCAAAGGGAGGAAAATGCAGATAGGACTGAAAGATCTCATTTTGAGAAGTATTCTGATAGCAGTACACAGAACAGACTGATTGGTTTCAGTTCTCACAAGAGATACTTGACTGGAAAACGGCCAACCGCACTAGACCAGATGTCTGTCTTAAAGATACACATTGCATGTTAGAATAGAATACTCAGACCAGACAGTCATAATCAGTGCTTAGCCTCTCCATCACATTCTAGAAATGTAAATGAATGGCAGAGTCAATCTCTAAGGCTGATGAAAACGGAAACAAACATATTCAATAAATGCTGTGTTGCTTACACACACACACACACACACACACACACACACAAAAAGAAAAACAGTACAGTGCAATACTGGGAGACAAAACCCATTCTAGTGCACAGGAAATTTGTTTGAGGATTCAATTTTTAACCTGCACAGGAAACAGCTTGAATCCAATTTAGCTAAAGACAACTACAGGCACTTTCCTGCTTTTTCTAAACATAAGCTTACATTACTTCTAGAACTGTCAGGCCAAGTAAACATTTAGGGCAAAAGGTAAAGTGGTTAAGCCACTCTAACATTTATGCACCATCAGGGCCGTCTCCTATTGCAATGTCCCCCTCTGTGAGCGATTTATAAAAAAAAAAATGCTCCAAATACCTCTGTAGCAGCCATAACCCATTGCAGGGTGGCCTTGACTTAATGGGCTTACCGGTTACCTTCTCCTGGCCTGCTCCTCCGCGTCTAGGGGTTCCCAGGGTTGATACCCAACGGCTTGTACACTGACACAGATAAAGTCCTTTCAGTAGAACTTTCACAAACACAGTCTCTTAGGGAACAGAGGGCACGGGTGAAGAACTCAGGCAGCTTGAACTGCAGGTTTAGCAAAGTCTCTATTTCCACTCGCAGCTGGGTACTTCAAGGCTGAACAGACTTCTAGCCAGAGATCATGGCAGTCAGCATGCTGACTTAAACTTGATCAACTGGGAGTATACAGGAACCTTTCTCCAACTGTACCTGGAACGTTTCCCCACTTCCTTTATGGTACTGGAAAATTGTGCATTTGTCAATGTCCTTCCCAACTCAGTAACCAGGCACTTCTCAGGATGCCACTTGCCGGCCCTCCTCGGGAGAGTCCTCCCCCAGTTACTTCCATGAGCTGTGGTGTCCCTCCAAGCCGAGAGCACACCCGGACACTCTGAATTCTCCCTTGGTTACTGCGCTTCGGACCAGCTGGTTCTGAGACTCAGGAACAGACGGATTCCTACCCCAGACCAGGCAGGTCTATCAGGGGCCACTGACAGGAACATTTTGCAAGGTGTCGAACACCCCGTGACCGGAACCCCTCACGGGGCTGGAACTAGAACAGATCACACGGGTCTCATGAAAAACTCCGGAACCCCGCACACGTGACCCACACTTGTTTAAGTACCCCCTCCCAGACTCCTCAGCAGGCCCCGGCACTCCCGCTAATTGGCTCAGAGAGGGCCGATACCAAGACATCCAACCAGACTTGGTTCTGGCCTGTCATGTGCACCTCACCGTTCACATGACCAGGCAGACCTATTAAACATAGCCTGGCCAGACTGGCGTTAGACCTACCTACAATAATTGAACCCAAATGTCATCCGCTACACCTCATTTCAGAGCCAAGATCCATGATCACATGACCGGCCAGCTCTCTCCTTTCGACCTCTGACAGATGCAGCAGGAGATGCCGAGATTCCCTTGCTGATGTCAGTCGGGAGGGGAGGAGGAGGAGAAAGCCGGCTGGCCATGTGATCACAGATCGTCGCTGTGAAAGGTATTTACAGCATGTTTTTTTTTAATCACACACAGAGGGGGACTCCTCAATAGGAGAGGGTGCTGATGGTGTATAAATGTGTTTTTCAATCAGCAGGAGGGGAGGCGGGCACTGTCGCTAGCTGACAGGCAGGGAGGGGGGGGGGGGACAAAGGAGACAGAGAACAGGGCTGCGGATGACGGAGGCATGTAAACTGACCACTGTGTCAGGGCTTAGCAGCCATGATACACTGTGGTCAGTTTACATAGGGGAGGATAGAAACGGGCAGAATCAGTTTTTTTTCTAGGTATTACAGGGTGAAAAATTACACAGCACAAGCACTGTGCTGTATAACATACTTTAAAGGAGCAGGATTCATTTTTTGGGGGGGGTTAAAAAATGCTTTAACATTCGTATAGGAACAGGTTGGGCAAATCCCAGTGATCAGGGCAGCCAGGAAGCACTGTTTGCCGGCATGGTAATGAAAATGGTCAGTCTTCTTGTCTGCCATTTCATCTAATACCACTAGGCTGCGTCTGGAAGGTAAATCGCCGATGAGCAACATGGCAAGTTTGCATACATGGTTCTCCTGGGAACAAACTAGCTGAGGGCTCTGCCTGGCAGAAAGATGGTACCAGCCTCACAGAGGGAGTAATTAAGAAGCCACAATCTTGGACCCCTTTCCCACTGGGGCGTTTTGCAGGCGCTATAGCGTTAAAAATGGCACTTGCAATCCGCCCTCAAACAGCTGCTCCACTGTCTCCAGTGTGAAAGCCCGAGGCCTTACACACTGTAGCGGTGCGCTGGCAGGGCATCAGGAAAAGTCCGGCCAGCAGCTTCTTTGGAGCGGTGAAGGAGCAGTGTGTTTACTGCGCCTGCCCATTGAAATTAATGGGGAAGCGCGGCTATACTGCCGGGAAAAACGTTGCTATGTGGGGGGTAAAAACACCCTGCTAGCAACTGAAATGCGCTGCACTGCTATTTTACCTCCGACACTATGGGCAGCACAGTGTGAAAGGGGTCTTAGAATTGATGGGAGAAGTCTGTACTGTACATGCAGGAAGCTGTAGTCATTTTAAGGCCCCTTTCAAACTGTGCCACCCATAGCGTCGGCGGTAACACACCGCTAAGATTTGCAGCACAAATCAGTCAGATTTGCGGCGCACTTCTCTCACTAGCGGGGTCGTTTTTAATCCCCGCTAGTGGCTGAGTTTTGCCGGCGGTATAGCCGCGCTGCCCCATTGATTTCAACGGGCAGGAGTAGTGTAGGAGCGGTAAATACACCACTCCAAAGAAGCTGCTGGCAGAACTTTTCCTGACGCCCTGCCAGCGCACCGCTCCAGTGTGAAAGCCCTCAGGCTTTCACACTGCAGACAATGGAGCAGCTGTTTGAGGGCGGATTGCAGGCGCTATTTTTAATGCTATAGCACTTGCAAAATGCCTCAGTGTGAAAGGGGTCTAAATCTCAGTCTCACAGGCATCCTAGATCCCAGTACTGCCAATGATCTCCACAGTATATCTGCATTTCCCTGCCGAACCATTATGCGCTTCACAATGCACTGACAACTAAATTGATATGGATTGACCTAATGCACTTGTTAGTGGCTTATTCTTTGCTAGAAACAGTGTAAAGGGCCCCTCGTGTAGATCTGTGAGATGTTTCAGCTTGTTAATATCCGATCTGATTAAGTATCGATATCTGGGCACCTTTAGGCTCCGTTCACACCTGAGCATGCTGGAATTATGCAATTCTGCCCACGATTCCAGAACCAGGGCAAAACATAGGGCACATTTGCGATGCCATTTTTTAATGGAACCCCAAACGTGGTGCAATCTACCTATGACTGTAGAGCGACAAAAAACGCTAAAATTGCGGCACAAAAAAACGCAACGCCAAACACTCCTGGCTCGGTGCCAAGATTTGATACATGAGCTTCTTCCGTGCGGAGAGGCCCACTGAAAATGAATGGTGCCACTCCAAAAACATGGCATTAAAAAAACAAAAATAATATGCAGTGCCACAGCTGTCGCTGTGCTATGATGATATGTGAATGGAGCCTGTCACAGTATAACCAGCTTAAAACAGAAGGTATTTACACCTCTCATTCTATGACATGACCTGTATGGTTATCCTGTCTGGTTGGGCCCCAAAGCCTTATTTCCATAAAAGCCATGGTATCAATACACTGCACTAATGATGTCCTGAAAGTACAGTATGTAATTTAGAATAAATGGCTCTATAATGATAAAGCATTACTAAAAAGGAAAAATATAATCCTTACCTATTCTGTGCAATACTATACAGAGCGCCCCCAAACCTCATCTTCTAGGGTCCCACCACAGGAGAGCCTCCTCATAGCAAGAGGCCTCCTTTGGGGGGCAGACATGCAGGCTCGCTAACGAGCTGGGCTGTGTGTGTCCAGAGACGGTCAGTATAGCTTTGCCCTGCCCCCCCCCCCCCACTCTCTGCTCACAAGATTTGACAATAGGATGGATTAAAGTCACAATTTCCTCTATAAGCCAATTTCCTGCTCTTGTGACTGCATTTTTCCCAGCTCATTCGAGCACTGGTCCCCTTACTGCCCCCATGAGTTCCTTGCCACTGGAGCTTATGAGAGAGTGGACTAAGTCGCTGGACGTACACTATTAAATTGACGGCGGATTCATAGCTGCAGCTTGTCCCAGCTGTGAACACTTTTCCAAGACGAGCAATGGCAAAAGGAATGCAGAGGCTGATACGTTTCTCCTCCCTCTGCATTCCTCTGGTCATTGCTTGTTCTGGGAAAGCGTTTGCACCTGTAACAAGTGGCAGCTATGAATCAGCTGTTTCCTTTCTAGTTATTGTCAAATCGGCTGTGGCAGGAGGGGAGAGGGGCAGGTTGGTACTTAAAACTAGGGTTAGAAAGCACTTAGAAATGTGGAACAAAAAGTACTACATATACTTTGTCCCATTGGAACACAACTTTAAATTAGTTATTATAATGATAGATCTTCTTTAAAGTGAACCATTACAGACCACTTTTACCTACAGGTAAGCCTAGATTAAGGCTTACCTGTAGGTGCAAGAAATAGCTCCTAAACCTACACGGTTTAGGAGACATTTGCAAAAGACAGGCACCTCTGTCTACGGCACATGTGCCGTAGACAGTGGCGCGCAG
Organism: Lithobates pipiens; assembly: GCF_037356315.1. Lineage (NCBI taxonomy): Eukaryota > Metazoa > Chordata > Amphibia > Anura > Ranidae > Lithobates > Lithobates pipiens. Next base: position 27,183,053 of record NW_027507696.1, on the reverse strand, counting down.
GCGCACTGAGCGTGCTGCTGCTAACGGCGATAAGTGACGTCGTCATGGCTTCGGCCAATCACAGCGCCACGATACCCAGAAGGAAGATGGATGCTTTGTGGAAGAGGGGACAGCGGTGACATCGCTGGCTCCTGTGTCAGGTAAGCGACACATAATGGGCTACGATGCAATGCATCGTAGACCATTATGCTTTACCTTTGCGGGGAAACAAAGAGGAAGTAAAACCCATCAGGGTTTACTTTCTCTTTAAAGCAAAATTAAACTCTCTCAATTAGCATTCGTCTTAGTAAAAAGATAAGTAGGAATATTAGATTTACTTGTTTTAAACTTTTTTTTTCCCAGTTGCTTCCTGGTTTCTGGCCTAGACCAAAATTATGTCATATGTCCCAGGAGTGTTCATTGGTACATTCTCAGCTAAGCACATGCTACATGAATCATCTGCCCGGACTCAAGATAACCGCCATTAGAAATGCTAGGGAGGAGTTTTTCAAGGTGACTTCTCAACAAAACAAAACATGGAGACATGGATGGATGGGGACGTTTACTTTGAATATTAAAAATGAATAGTGTTTTCAGGTTGTTGGGTGGTGTTGCTAGTGTTTAGTTCTGCTTTAAAGGAGAAGTTTGCCTTCGGGATCACGTTCCACCCGTATTTAGAGTATTTAACATGTAACATGTTCTCAATCCTGCAGCCTCTCCCTGCACTTCCTGTGACAGCAGGCTGAGGATCATCTCCTCGTACCTGCTGTCACTATCCGAAAAGTGTGGCCTTTGCGGCTGCCCGCTTGTATTTCTCAATGAACTATCAAAGTGCTGAGAGCTCTAGTAGATCATTGATTCTTCCAGTCTTTGAGAAACTGCCTGCCTGTACGATCTACAGAATGTCGGTTTTATTTTTTTGGTAGGAGACTGGAAAGCATTGCCATGCAGGACTCCTATGGGCAGACAGCTTCATAGGAGTCCTGCATGGCAATGCTTTCCAGTCTCCTACCAAAAAAATAAAACTTTTTTTTTTACCTGCAAAAAAACCCTACTTTTTTTAAAGTGAATTTATCCTTTAAGAAAGCAGATAATAAAGCAGCCCTGAAGGTGTACAGAGCTATTATGCTTCAGAAGAAAAGTGACCATTTAGTTTGATGTGTAGACTCCATCAAAACCCGATTGTTGAATTGTAAGAAATATAAGAATGAGAAAAGTAATCGCTCCACAATCCACTTATTACAATAAATATCTCCTATAGGAGTATTGATACAAGCATTAAAAGAGTTCTGTGACGCAAGGGCGGGGAGTGGACTTCAGCCGGCTCTCTGCTGAAAACGGGTCGCAGGAGTGCAAAACGAATTACACTCTTGTGATCCATAGGAGAAGTACAGCCAAACGAGCTTTGGTTGGGCTTCTCCTTTAAACATCTCCTGCTGATTAAGGCCTTCAGCAGACTAACGTAGTCCATCTGGTCACTATGGCAACTGAAGCAGGTAACATTTAAGGACAACTTCTGTATCGCTTTCCATCCAAAGACCAAACTACTTAAGCTTGGATTTAGAGTTAGAGTTAGTTATACATGTTAAAGTCTAGAGTTACTCACAATGGCACTGAATTACAAAGACAAGAATACAGACCATACCCATTTTGTGACCTGAGGAGCACTGCTCACAAAACACACACACCTCAATCATACCATATAAAATGTTATGATGAGAATTTGCATTATCTATTACCATCTCTCTATAAGTTTGCTTGCCTCTGGCCACCTGGCAGCACACCAATCTGACCTTTTTCCTTTTAGCACATATTTTACAACCAATTGGATCACGGTCAGTCATGCCTAAAAATAAAAACACCCATCTATGAATTGTAGAATTTATCTCAATACAGCCATTTTCAAGCTATTTTTCTTCATGAAATTCTCCCCCATCATTCCTTCACAGCCGACACAAACTTTGACCTCTCCAAATCATTTCACTAAAAGTCACTGCACCATAAATGTCAATAGCAATCACCTTCTTCTTGACCCTTCCACTCTCCTGACAAAAGATTGGTGAATTTATGGATACCTTTTATTCTCTCAAAGATGTTTCAACGGCTGCCGAATCACCCCGAAATGCCAACTCTGGAAAACTGTGCCAAGTCGTTTGTTGCAATCGGCTTCTGATGTTTTAATACATGTAACCCCAAACTGAATTACACTTTTAACGCCTCTTGCACACTGTACGGACGCTTTTGTTTGGACGCAGTGGCAGCCATTTGTTTTGCACGCATTTCTACGCATTTGCGCGCACAATACATTCCTAAGGAAAATTAATATTTATGCTCATATGTGCATATTTGCCCTATACCGGCAATGCAGATGTTTCTATATTTTTTTACGCAAGAATACACAGCGCTGGTTTACGTGCCTGTGTGTACAGGCACATTGTAAACAACGGGCTGCATATTAGATCAGAAAGAAAAGGAAAAAAAAAACCCCTGTACTGAGCTTTTTCAAGCTGCAGTGTGCAAGATGTCTAATAATGGGAATATTTGTACAAAAATATATAGCTAGGCTTTACGCCCACATTAAGGGGTTAACAGAACACAAATTCCCCACTGATGCAGTAATGAACTCTTAGCACATAGTTAAAATAATTCAAAGATACAGAAATTGTGTTTGCCAAAAACTAAGCAACAGATGTTCAGCACACACTTTATCTCATGTGATTTTCCCCAGATAGACAGAGCTAAGAAAAGGAATTTAATAGGTTCATATGAACAAATTCACTGCACACAGAAAAAATAATTACTAGCTTTAGGCCTCAGAATGGAAACTACTGGTGAAGTCGTAACTCTGAAAAAGTTCACTGTGATATAGCACAGACCATGGGCTCCATTTATAAGGACAGCTGTACGTTTTAAAAGCTATATAAAATATCAGACTGCATTTCAAAGGCAGACAAATCTGAGTTTATTTCATGGGAAAAAACAAATAAAACAAATCAAATGATAGAAAATCATACACATTTAGAAACTTGGATGCCAGTAGTTGTAGTCATGACTACCTGTCTGCAGGGACTTGTTCAGGTACAACTTAATAGGTTGCTATTTAACACGACTTTGTTATTGTGTTTATTCAGCATCAACAAGGAGGTTTTTATATATTTATTGTATGCAGCTCAGTGAGCATGAGCACTGTTAATTGCTCAGTAAGGAGGGGTATGTTGGACCACTGGAGACACAGAGCTGTGCACTCTTTTACAACAGGGTAATGCAGTACAGTTAAAGTGCTTTTAAAATATGCATTGAGGTTAAAAAAAAAAAACCTTCTCTGTGCAGCAGCCACCCAACCCCCCCCCCCCCTAAAACGTACCTGAGCCCCATCACGATCCAGCAATGTGCACAAGAGCTTCAGCTCTCTGTGGACTTTCCCTCACATTGGCTAAGACAGCAGCATTGTCAATCACAGCCAGTGAGCCCATGAGGAAGCACAGGCTCACCAGGAGCACCGGCAGGGGACCAGAAAATAGGAGGCTGCACAGAGCAGGCAAGCATGACATGCTTGTTATAATATTATTATTCAGGATTTATATAGCGCCAACAGTTTGCGCAGCGCTTTACAATATGAGGGCAGACAGTACACTTACAATACAAATCAATACAGGAGGGATCAGAGGGCCCTGCTCGTTAGAGCTTACAATCTAGAAATTATATATATATATATATATATATATATATATATATATACCCACACACTATAATGAAACAAAGATGCCACCTTCTTTACTCGGCAGCCTGACTGCAAAACAAAGAAAAAAGTAAAAAAGTGAGGCATTAAACTGGGCTTAAGGCCTCATGCACGTGAGACGCAGGTGAAAACTCTGCTCAAAAAAAGCTGAACCGCGCGTTTTGCCGCGTTTGCGTTTATAAGCGTTTCTAAACATATCATGTAGACCCTCCCCAAGCTCTCAAAGCATGTTTTTTTCACTATTTCTGCTATTTTGATCAGAGTGAGCAGCAGCAGCATAGAGAGCAGTTGTACACTTGCATTCGCCTCTCTTTCTGTGGTATATATTTTGAAATGGATCCCATACTGAATATATGTCAGGAAACGCGCCTGATGTTGCTCTTGATGAGACAGCAACGTTGTTGCAAATTTCGTGAGAGGTCCAGAGTCAGAGGTCGTCGATATTGGACCCATCCGTTGATGGGACAGCGAATGTTCGTTGGATATTTCCCAAACATGTATGTGCAGTTGCGTACCTACCCCGACAAGTTTTATTAATTTTAGCCGGATGTCCATTGTCACATTTGATCTGCTCTTAGAAAAAGTACGACCTGGTCTGACATTCATGGACACCAATATGAGAAACAGTGTGTCACCAGAGGAACGTCTGTTGGTAACGATCAGGTATGTGTATATATTTATAAAATCTATTTATCTATAGATGTACAGATACATTTTTTTCTCTGTCCTTTTTTTTTTTTTAATAATGTCTATTTATAGCAAATTATCCAATTTTTTATCTAAAATTTTCTTGTGGCAATTTTTAACATGTTTTCATTATTTCTAATATAAAACAATATTAAAATAGTTATTTATTTTTTAATCTTAATGTTTTTATTCAATTTTTCTAGTTTCAAATTGATTTAAAAGCAAATCTATGTTAATTAGATTTTTTATAATCGTTTTAAATTTGGCCAATTTTTTTATATATTTTTATTGTGAAATATGTACTGATTAATATATTTTAATTCTTTGCTGCTGTATATCAGGGCTCGACAAAACCCGGGCGCCCGGTCGCATTTGCGACTAGAATTCCAGACCTGGCGCCTGGGGCAGCACAGCTGGGGGTATGCTGTCTCCGTGGCCCCCCCCGGCGCGATCGCGTCGGGCCGCGCCGCCGCCGGCCGGTAATTTAGCCCCCGGCTTTGAGGCCTTCTACGATCCTATGGTTCCTTCTGTAATCTGGCGCCCTCTTGTGGTGGCCGTTGGAATTACAACCAGCAATGCTAATGGATGTAATGCTAATTTTCCCTGTCTGCCAGCCTATCTTTCTTCCCTTTACTCAGAACCCCTAAAAATTATATATATATTTTATTCTAACACCCTAGAGAATAAAATGGTGGTCGTTGCAATACTGTTTGTCACACCGTATTTGCACAGCGGACTTACAAGCGCACTTTTTTGGGGAAAATGTATTTAATAAAAAAAAAAAAAAATAAGACAGTAAAGTTAGCCCAATTTTTTTTAATATTGTGAAAGATAATGTTGCGTCGAGTAAATCGATACCAAACATGTCATGCTTCAAAATTGCGCCCGCTCATCGAATGGCGACAAACTTTTACCCTTCAAAATCTCCATAGGCGACATTTAAAAAATTCTACAGGTTGCACTTTTTAAGTTACAGAGGAGGTCTGGGGCTAGAATTATTGCTCTCACTCTACCGATCGCAGCGATACCTCACATGTGTGGTTTGAACACCGCTTTCATATATGCGTTCGCTTCTGCACGCAAGCTTGGCGGGACAGGGCGCGTTTAAAATATTTTTTTTTTATTTTAACTTTTATTTTTATTTTTTTCACTGTTCTTTAAAAAAAAAAAAAAAAAAATGTGTGTCACTTTTGTTCCTATTACAAGGAATGTAAAAATCCCTTGTAATAGAAAAAAGCATGACAGGTCCTCTTGTATATGAGATCTGGGGTCAGAGAGACCTCACATCTCATATTTACACTAAAATGCAATTTAAAAAAAAAAATTGTCATTTGAAAAAAAAAAAAAAAATGTCCCTCTAAGAGCTATGGGGGGCAATGACTTGGAGACAGGTGGGGGGCTTGGGGCTATCTTCCCCTCACTTGTCTCCATGTCAGGCCAGGGACAGGTCCGGATCGCCATCACGGACCCGGCTCCTAACTTTTTTAGCTGGCTCCTAGATTCCAAGCAAATTTGTCAACCCCTGCTGTATATGGTAGTATAATATTTTTTAATGCCTTATTAAAATATCCAGAATCCTAACCCTAACCATTCATCCTAACCCTAACAATAACCACTAACCCTAACCCCCAACACTAACCCTACCCCTAACAGCTAACCCTATCCCTTACACTAACCCTAAACAACCCTAATCCAACCCTTAATCCTAAACAATAACCCTAACAGATAACCACTTACCAGAACACCCAATCCTAATGACCAAATTACATTGCCGCAGATGGTCACAGTTGACTTTGAGGCCATGTATCTCTGATGCAGAAAAGTGCATGACATTTTGCGACCCGAATTTGGGGCCCCCTATCTCGGGGTCACTTGGTGATAGGTTCCTCAAATTTGGATATGTTGTAGTGCTAGATACACAGTGTCTGCATACCGAATTTGGGGTTCCTGGCAATAATTGGCCCCAAGATATGGGCCCCCAAATTCGGGTCGCAAAATGTCATTCTCTGATGCAGAAAAGTACATGACATTTTGCGACCCGACTTTGGGGCCCCCTATCTCGGGTCACTTGGTGATAGGAACCTCAAAGTCGGGTCACAAAACGTAATTCTCAGATCATATTTCTGAGTTTTCATGTCCAAAAAATTGGGTTCCTTTAAAAACGCATATAAACGCAAACACGGCTAAACGCGGGTGCCGCGTTCAGACGTGTTTAGCCGCGTTTTGCGTCTGAAACGTGGACATTTTTGCATCTGAACCCATTTTTTTGCTTCTGGAAAAACGAGGTTAAACGCAACTGCATAAAAACAGCAAAAAACGAGACTGTGTGCATGGACACATAGGATAACATTGAATGAGTTCAGGGGCAGTTGAAAAAAAGTGTCCAACTGCATCTGAACACGCCTTTAACTGTGTCTCGTGTGCATGAGGCCTAAACCTAGTAGTTGCTGTGGTACATCTTATTTTCCTCATTAGTTCCATATGTAATTTAGGCACATTTAAATTTCTACAGACAGATGGAAAAAAATCCAACTAATGTAGCCTTCCTGTATGTTTTGGGACCTACCTATGCCAGTGTTTTAAGTAATGAATTAGAAGGAGACATTCAATAACCAAGCCTCTGTTCAATGCCATTTTAGTAAAGGGCAAAGGAGTCTTACAATTAATCATGTTGGGTTATGAGGCTATAAGGACCTGGTATATTAGAAACCTTGTGCTCTAGAATGCCAAGAGACCTCTTTCTTTGAAAATGGGAATCTGTGTTGTTCAGTTTATTGGATACATTTGGTCTTGCATATATTAAGTAAAACTGAAAATTACATATCATGTGATGTTAACTGGGAAACTATAGTACTTAAAGTGGTTGTAAACCCATACAGACCACTTTTTGCTACAGTTAAGCCTATAATAAGACTAATAAGACTAATAAGACTTACCTGTAGCTATCCAGGTTATCTCTTAAACCTGCACGGTTTAGGAGATATCACCTGTAATTGTATGTGTTGATGTCATCGGCACTGAAGCAAAGGCACGTACATGACTGTGCTTCAGTTAGACTGTGCAGTTATCAGCGGTTCCCACGCACATGCACGGAAGCAACATCATTGCTGATCCGGCCAATCATAGAGCCGGAGCCGCGATACCTGGAAGTAACCCCCGGGAGTGATGTCGCCAGCCGATGCTGTGTACGGGCACTGCAGCAGGGGCTTTAAAGAGGAAGTAAACCCTAATGGGTTTACTTCCTCTTTCATTCCCTGCAAAGGCAAAGCATAATGGACTACTATGCATCTCATAGTAGCCCATTATGTGTCACTTACCTGACACAGGAGCCAGCGAAGTCGCCGCTGTCCCCTGTAGTCCACCGCATCCATCTTGCTGGTGGCGTCTTGCAGCTCCGCCGCTGTCATTCGGCGAAGCCGCGATGACGTCACTCCCGCGCATGCGCACGGGAGTCGACACGCGCGGCAGCTCCATTCTTGGAAATGCAGCGCTCAGTGCGCCTGCGCACCGCTGTCCACGGCGCATACGCCGTAGACAGCATTGCCCGTTTTCGGGCAAATATCTCCTAAACCATATAGGTTTAGGAGATATTGCTTGGACCTACAGGTAAGCCTTAATCTAGGCTTACCTGTAGGTCAAAGTGGTTTGTAATGGTTTACTATCCACTTTAATCTCAGGTGAGTATTACATAATGACCTAGTATGCTATATATATATATATATATATATATATATATATATATATATATATATATATATATATATATATATATATATATATATATATATATATATATATATATATACACACACATACACATATACACACACACGGACATAAATGCATTGTTTATATATGTGAAAATCTAAAAACATATGTATGTGCAGTCAACGTTTGCCAGGTGGTTCCCACAGGGGAATTCCACCTAAATGGGAGAACGAGGACAATGCAAGCGTGCACACACATGTGAACAGGAACCCTTAAACAGCTTAAAAAAGGCTACACACAAATACAGCAGACTATATTGGAATATAGCAGACTTGTCTCAACAGTATGTGTATATTCAACACACATACCGTCCATAAAATGATTACACTGTGCATACATATGACTCAACTTCCTCAATAAAATTCTAGTGTAATACAATGGAGGCAGAATAATGAAACTGAGTTAATATGTGGACTCAATGTGCAGGATATACAAGATCAAATTTATCGCGAAAGCCCCCAGACTGGTGAATAATTCAGTCAATCATAAGAATGGGACACATGCCACTCAAAGTTTAGTCCCCCCCGGCTCTCTGGTATTGAGGTGAAATATCCAGAACACTTCACTTTTACAGCGTGTTCTTGCTGATCCACGATTACCATGGTCAGTTTATGTGACTGTCATCCTGCTGCTCTCCTGTCTCCCCGGCCCGTCAGCTCCTGTGTGTGAGCCATCTCTGCCCCTCCCCCTCTTGCCACTATTAGAAGTTTTTTTTCTTCCTAGAGCGGAGAATCTACAATTCCCCCGAATCATGTCTGAACCAGCCAAGCCAGCCACTCACTGTTGGGCGATTTGATACTCTAGCGCTGCATTTTTTTGTTTATTATTTTGTACAATTGTATCATTGTTGATGCTGGCTGCTATTTTTGTATTTGAAAAATTATTTTTGGTAGCGCAATTATAATTTGATTTACTATTAGAAGTAAATCTATAAAAGAAAATCTATAAAGAAATATTACCATTAGCCCCTCTGTCCTATCAATCTATCCTACACTGGATAAATGTTTCTATAAAACAATGCCCGTTAATACCTTGTCATCTCTTTTATGGCCGGTCCCATGACCTCTGGCCGCTCTTCACTATCCAAGAGCTAAATACAGTGGGAGGGGTTGAGCAGCCAGCACAGTGGTCACATGACCTCCCTGGCTGACTTCAGAGGGGATCGCGGCCCTTCCCGCTGTAGCCCTTAGAACGGAGGAGAGCAGTTGGAGATCACGTGACTGGCTATAAAAGATATGAGACAAGGTATTTACAGGCAGTGTTTTATTAAAGCATTTACACAGTGTAGGATAGATTGATAGAATAGAGGGGCTGACATATTTCTTTACCTTTACCACCACTTTAAAGTGGATTCAGACCTTGGCACCCTGCTGCATCACATTACCGTACATGCACTAAGCAGGTATTTTTTGTTCATGAACATTTCTTGCTTTTTGGCAGCTCTTTCAAATGAATGAGCTAATATTGCAACAAAACATGCAAAAAATAAAAATAAAAAAAAAGCACATGCACCATCTTTAGCAACACAGCACACAACACCACAAAGCATTTTTGCTAGGGGATAATCATCAAGACAATTACATAATGTCATACCTTACAGCATAGAAAAAAAAATAACCATAGTCCCCAACAACAAAGTCTGGTTTTAATGGAAAATTATATCACCCATCATTACCCTCCACGTTCCCAGACTTCCCTAACAACATTGTCTGTGGAGAGGCCACCTAGAGAAGTCCCATGAGGCAGGGTGGGATACTCCCCTCTCTCCCTCTCGTCTCCTTAGGCTTGATTGACACCTATGCATTTTTTGTGCATTTTGCAGATTTGCTCTACAGAACGTGTTTCATAGGAAACCATGTTAAATGGACTGCAGTGCAAATCTGCAAAAAGCACTAAAACTGCATAGGTGTGAATCCAGTCTAACAGCCTTCTTTCTCCCTTCTCCATAATTTGCTACTATTCACATACCAATTACAACTGATTGTAGGTCTGACGATTTACATGGTTTACTGTTAAAAGGGGTTGTAAATACTCGTATTAAAAAACAAAACAAACATACCATGTATTAGTTCGCTTTGCACAGTATGGCCCCCGATCATCGTTTTCTGGGGTCCCCCAATGGCGCTCGTGGCTCCTCCTCACATCGGTGAACCCCCTAGGAGAAACGCTCTCCCTGGGGGTTACCTTACGGGTGTGCTCCCGAGTCCAGCATTGTGTCCATAGACACAAAATCCCAGACTCAGCCCCGCCCCCACATCATTGGGTTTGATTGACAGCAGCGGGAGCCAATGGCTGTGCTATCAATCCATCCAATCAAGGACAAACCAACAAGCAGACAACCCCGGGCAGAGAGAAAGAGCTGGTCTTCGCCGAGGTAACGAACGGGCACAGGTGAGTAAAATGGGGGGTGGCGGGGAGTGCCTGGGAGGCCGGGCAGTGTCAGAAGTTTTTTCATCATATGCATTAAGCTGAAAAAACACAAGGGTTTACAACCCCTTTAAACTCATCTTAAAGCGGAACTAAACCCTCCTATCGTTTTCAGTAAAGGAAGCTGCCATCTTGGCCTCCGTTTGACCTTCAACTGCCATGGTGCTGCACATGTGATTGGTCATTACACCAACCATTTGATGGTTTGACAGTTGAGAGTGCAACCAATGTGACAGTTACATTACTGGCATGTGTTGGCAATGTAATTTTTTTATTTTTAAATCAGTTATGACACCAGCTATTGGATGGTTGACAGCACAAGCAAATGTGACAGTTACATTCCCGGCATGCTGGAAATGCTATCGGTTTTCTGAAATCTTTAAATCAATGGGTTTACTTCTGCATTAAAGTAGAATTGTGCCTACATGAATGCTACTGCCCTATACCAACAGACTATAGAGAAGTCACGCTTCTATAAAAGTACAATAATGAAAATTGTCTTGTTCATTTCATTTATATATCCAGCTGTTATAATAATACATTACTTGTAGGCTGTTGTAATGCAATGTACAATATTACTGGATTTTATTATTTTCACTGCACAGAACATGTAAATAAAGAGAAACTTTACCCAAATAAAATAATAATGTTCTTTAGCAAGGAACATACAGTATATTCCACATTTAATAATACCAAAATTATAGTGTGCTGTATATTGCCTCCAGCATGGTTCCCATTTCTCCTTGCTGGAGGCTGCCATACCGAGAAAGCCCAGACCCCTGAACAGCAGTAAATCAAAAAGCGGAACTAAATACATAGATTTAACGTTTTCAAAAAAACAGTTACATTCCTGGAATGCCAAGATTGCTGTCACATTTGCTTGTGTCCTCAACCAAACTCAAACTGAAGATTAAACAGAAGCAGCTTCCTCGGCTGTAAAATGATAGGGGGGTTTAATTCCACTTTAAGGCTATGTCCGCAGATTGGCCTCTACAAACTCAGCAGTGCCAAAAAATCGGGATGCAACTGAGCATGTGCAGAGCATGGCGATACCGTGTATTACTGGATTTTAAACAGCATAGGCACTTATTTTTAATGTTCCACTTTAAATAAAAAGGAATTTTACAAATGAAAAATCTATAATTTCAACGAGATTACTGTGCAGTTGTAAAGTAGACGTGCGTCTCTGACACATTATATAACTGAAACCTTGTTCCCATAATGGGATTATGTGAAGAGACTTTTAAAGACATAATAATTTTTTTTTTTTTAAATGCCAGTAGAAGCATCTGTTGATCTAGTTTGATAGTGGTGGTTAGCAAAAAAAAAGGGATATACAATATAGTTGCTGCAAACCTGGAATTGTGCAAAAAGCATGTTGCACGTGGCCCCAAGTGATGCCAAATTTCCAGTCTAGAAACCAAGTACATTCCCCTTAAATCCATTAAAAACAGAAACACTTGAGCTGAAATCAAAGCACTAGCCAGATAATGATTAAACAGAGTAGCTAAACATAAAATGTGATATCAAATGTTTTATCCCATAAACAAAAAAGGAGTAGGTGTAAAAAAATGACTCAGTTTTACCAGCATAATACATTAAAATAGTAGTCTGTAGAGCAATTCATTTTATGGGTTTAAATCAAAATAATAATTACTTTTTGGCTGAATTAGGAGTTGTTATTTAAAATATAAATGTATATAGTCACACATTTCTATTAAACATTTATTTCTTGAGAAATTTCTTAAAGCCATAAGCATTATTAAAGCTCATTAACATTACATAGAGGATACTTGTCAGTAAAAAATAAATAAAATAAATAAGGCAGCTGCCAGACTGCACAGAGGCTTAGTGGCTAGCATATATGCCATGCTGCTGGGTGGCATAGTGGCTTTGTGATTAGCACTTACGCTGTGCAGTACTGGAACCTTGGTTCAAATCTTGGCCAGGACACTATCTGCATGAAGTTTAAATATTTTTCCTGTGTTCATGTGGGGTTCCCTCCCACACTCTAAAGACATCATTGGCTCTTGTCTAAATTGGCCCCAGTATGTGCACAAAACTTGGTTAGGCACACATGTCATCACATTCTGCAGACCAGACCCAGGCCAAGCAATTGGGGAGGGTTAAGGGAAAAAAAATATGGCAGCTGCCACTGCTAAGCTGTCATCCTAAATCTCTCTTTACAGTTTGGCATGTTGCTGACAGGCATACATTTAGTAAATCAATCACTAGCAATGCATTGCACTTATATTTCTATTAGAGCTGGGTGATTTTCTCAAAAAACACACCTCGATTCAGGATTCGGATCTAATTTTTATTTTATTTTTTGATGGACACCGCGCCGGTCCTGAGGAGCTGCAGGCAGGAGTTTTTAGGCGAGGCCAAAGCGTCGGCCTAGTCAACAGTGTCCAGCCGAGCCCTCGCGGACTAGGCCGAAGCCTAAAAACTCCTGTCCACAGCACCTCGATTTTTTTCTTCTCTTCACCAGGACCGGTGCAGACACCGCACCAGTCCTGGTGAAGAGCAGGGGAAAAAAAAAAAAAGAAAGAAATCGATTTGCTGAAATTTTGAATCGATTTGACCTTTCAACTCGATTCAAGATTTAAATCGTTTTTTCCCCAGCCCTAATTTCTATTCTTATTCTCATGTACCCTTTATGAACTGGCTGCTATATGAAGGGGAGCATGCACAGGAAGAATCACTAGACAGTATCATCTTGGAATCGGTGCAAAACAGAAGCTCTCAACTGCTCCCTTTGCCGTTCATTCTTTTAAGCCTAGTACACATGGGCCAAATGTCAGTAAAAATGACCCCACACTCAGGCTGTGTGTATGGCAGCCGGTCTGACAGAAGCAGGCCATTTGGCAGGCTTCTGTCGGACGATTATGCTGGAAAAACCAGCTTTCGTCTGGCTCCCGATCAGCGCTCTGATCCAATGGCTGAGAGCACTGACAGGAGTGTACTTGTGGGGGGCTGTCCTGTCAGAACACAACAGCTCAGCAAGGGAGAGCACTGTACGAACGTTGGATTGTTAGTACAACAGCTGCAACCCGAGACGTCAGTTTTTAGTGATAGTGTGTATTAGGCTTCAGAGACACGCTCAGCAAACGTAACCTTTAGTATAAAAGATATTCATGTTACATGCTCAGTCGCACAAACTTTAATATTTAAACCAGCACATGTGATAAAGACTCTGGTTACCTACTGAAAGAGACCTGGCTTCCTTTAATCCTACATACAACTGAAGCTCAACAGTGAACAGTTTAGCATTACATACAGATTGCTGAAACGTACAAAACTCTGAACATTTATTACCTTTACTCCTTGAATGAGACCATTCATTAGAAACGTGTGCTGAGGAAATGTTTCATGCAGCACCTAAGAAAATGGAGACCACACAAAATTTAGCAATCCCATCATTTAAGAAAATATAACATTGGATAAACAAGTTGTAAACATTACCTGTTAACCTAAGCTAAGGAACTGAGAATTTACTAGGAAAAAAAAACAAACAAAAAAAAAAAAAATTTAATAAATATGCTCTGAACGTTAAAATTGAAATGAAATGGTTCCTAAAAATGAGACTATTCCTTGAATAGGTTATTTGTAATGGTGACATTAAAATACTCCAAATTTGGAATTTTCACCAATTAAAACTTGTCATGCATGTTAAAAAAATCTAAGATCCTGTTTGACCTCCCTAGCAGTATGATTATTTCAGATTTTAGGTGCTGAAAGCGGTACAATTATTTTGCATGGAAATTTGGCATTTTATTTTGTAGTCCTGTAATTCTTAGGAATAACTCTCTTAAATCTGTTCAAACCAGAGTCTAGCAGACATCCCGGGTATGATAAAGTTTGAAAAATGAAATCATAAAATATAATAACTATAATTATAACAAATAATATAACAATAAAAATTATTCAATAATGTAATCAAAAAACACTGAAATTTGCTCAGTTGCAGAATTGTCGCTGTCATTACTTTTCAATATTTGATGACGATCTTCCCACAAATCGCTATCGCTCAATTCTGCAAGTGATTCCAATTATCGCCGTTTTCTAGCTGGTCTAAAACCTCTTGATGTAAAAGGGACAGTTTTGGTTGCTATGGACAATCTCCAGTTTCCAGGCATAAAGAACAGTTTTTATAATATAAAACTGCATGCAGGGCACTGGGCAGACCACTAGGGACAAAGGGGATGTGAAATTATTACATACAGCAATGTAATCTGTAAGATTACATTATACTGTATGTAATGTGTGCGTTTTACTTTTTGAATTTGGCACCGTTCTCTGTCCCCGTGCGTCGCAATGCTCACAGGGAAGCGATGGGATACATCGAGCGGAGGACGGCTCGCTCGTACAGTGGGGGGACATTGCTGGATCCAGGGGATAAGGTAAGTAACCTCTTCCTGGATTCAGCGATGCGGTCCCAAGTCTGGCTTGGGGTTACCGGTAATGGCACTTAATTTTTACCCCGAGCCAGGGGGTTTAAACAATTTGATTCATTTTTCTACAGTTTAAATTGACTTTATTAGATTATCCAATCACATTGTAGGGTGTGTGGCAAGCTTAACACATCTTCAACTTAAATAGAATAACATCCAGATTTGTTAAGCAACTGCCAGAAAAAGTTTAGAAAAAGAAACATTTAACAGTATGAGGCCTCTCGTTGGTGGCATGGATACCGACGAGTCAGCTGTGACTGCTGGAATGTAGATTTCACTGGCAAGATGGATACCGTGCAGAAAGCAGTGTGTACTAGAGTGCAGATCGTAGGGGTGATAAGGATACTGGGGAGTAAGTTGAGTGTATTGAAAAGCAAATCTCAGTGGTGACCTGGATACTGGTGAGTTATGTTCTCACTGGTATTCCGTATCCTTTAGAGCAGGAATCTCCAAACTACGGCCCTCCAGCTGTTGCAGAACTACACGTCCCATGAGGCATTGTAAAACTCTGAAATTCACAGACATGACTAGGCATGATAGGAATTGTAGTTCCTGAACAACTGGAGGGCAATCGTTTGGAGACCCCTGCTTTAGAGAAAAGGCAAATAAAGCAAAATGGCTGAAATGTACATGAAACCCAGCAACACTTTTATGCTGTTCCTGATTCAGTCCCATGGCTTTACTACAAAATTGACAAGAAGAATCTGCACTGTAGCTGGAACTATAATGTTCCACTAATAGATAAGCAAGAGACCACCCAGTACCACAGTCATATACTCATCCCAAACTGAGCCCCAATTTACATTCAGACTACACATGTACCTAGCTCTCCACTAGAATAGGAACGTACAAGCATTATCATTGGGTTCAGCTCGAGTCAGGAGGCAGTAGAAATGACAGATTGAATGAATGTGCTACCCCTCAACACTACAGGCCTGCTGCTAAAGTCTGAAAAGATACATTACGTTTGTATTGTGCTTTTACTGGAAACCTGTGCTGAAAGAAATACAAGAGCTGTCAATTTCTAGTGTCAATGCTGAAAAGTTATTGACTTAGAGCAGGCATGCTGGATGGGGTTCAAACTTGCAAGACTTTACTGGCTGCATATTTGTTTTGCATCCCTGACTGTAAACCATCAAAATTACAGCTCCTTGAGATTTTACCTTCAAAAATATTTCATATACTTCTGTTATCATGAATACTGCGCATGCAGATAAGAGTCTGAATCTACACCCTCCTGTGGATCTGACAATTATGCAGTGTGTGGCCAAACATGACTGGATAAATACAGAGTGAATTTCATGCATAGATCCCAATACTACATCAATTTGATAAATTGTACGAGCAGATGATAATGTGTATGGCCAGCTTAAGTCCTTGTATAGTGAAAATATTTTCTTGTTAAGGTTTAAACATTTTGCAACAGTAGAGCACACCCGCTAAACCTTTTTTTTTTTTTTTAAAACCCTTAGGTCTCTTTCACACTAGCAGACTGATCGGGTCCGGCTGTCAGTTTTTCAGGTGGTCATGTACAGACCCTCCAGTCTCCTCTGTGGATCAACATCCAATCCCACCTGCTAAAAACAGACAGATGGGGAGTGTTCCCCATCCATCTGGAGGACTGGATCGAATGGCATTCGGGTGTAAATAGACAAGCAGATAAAGAGCAAGCTCTGTCTGTGTCTGCTCTGCATAAGGGGATCAGACATATTTCCCACTGAGCAGGCCCACCCCGTGTGAAAGGAGGACAATTGCAACACTGTCCCCAAACAAAACTTTTATCGTTTTTTCTCACAAATAGAGGCTTCTTTTGGTGGTATCTTGGCAGCCTCTCTGACCAGTTTTCTTCTCGTCTTTTCATCAATGTTGGAGGAACGTCCAGTTCTTGGTAATGTCACTGTTGTGCCATATTTTCTCCACTTCATGATGATTGTCTTCACTGTGTTCCATCCTTCTCCTGACTGATACTTTTTAACAATGAGATCTCTCTGATGCTTTGGAGGCTCTCTGCAGCAGACCATGGCTTTTGCAGTAGGATGCGACTAAGAAAATGCCAGGAAAGACCTACTAGAACAGCTGAACTTTACTTGGGGTTAATCAGAGGCACTTGATGGAAGGTGAGGGCTCACTCCTATTTACCATGAGTTTGAATGTGATTGCTTAATTCTGAACACAGCTACATTCCCAGTTATAAGGCTGGATTCACACCTATGCATTTTTAGTGCTTTTTCCATTTTGCACTACAGAACGTGTTCCATAGGAAACCATGTTGAATGGACTGTAGTGCAAATCTGCAAAATGCAAAAAGCACTAAAACTGCATAGGTGTGAATCCAGCCTAAGAGGGTGTTGCGCACTTATGGAACTGCATTATTTCATTTTTATTTTTTTATTTTTTTATTTTTTATTTATTTATTTTTTTTACTCCCCCCCCCCCCCCGCCTCCTAAAAGACTTTAGTTTGTTTTTCAACTGAGTTGTAAAGTTTATTGGTCACATTAAAAGGTGGCAAAAATTCTGAAATGATTTCTTTGACTCATTATTGTATATAACAGAAACCTGACATTTTAACAGGGGTGCGTAGACTTACCGTATTTTTCGGACGATAAGGCGCACCGGATTATAAGGCGCACTAGCAACGACCGGCTAATATAATGGATATTTCCATATATAAGGCGCATCGGACTATAAGGCGCACTGGATTATAAGGCGCATTTAATGAAACACAACTCGGATGCGGTACTGTAAGTCAAATTTTATTCAACTCTTTAGCAATAACCATAAAATGGTCTATAACAATAACTCTTAACACTGTTCAATTAAATACAAAACCAGACAATTATTTTTTCACTTTATTCTTCAATAACTATTAACACTGTTCAGTTACCGGTGAATACCGTACAAAACCAGACACTCACTTTTTCACTTTATTCTTCTCCCGCAAATCCATCAAATTCTTCATCTTCAGTGTCTGAGTTTAACAATTGGGCGATTTCGGCATCAAGCACGCCCGTATCCCTCTCATCATTCTCATCAGTATCCGAGTCAGGCTCGTTGCTGTCATCGGTACCGGTACTTAGCTGTTCAGTGATAATTCCGGACTTCTTGAAAGCTCGGATTACACTGGTGACTGATACCTTCGCCCAGGCATCCACGATCCACTGGCAGATAGTGGCGTAACTCGCCCGGCGTTGCCTCCCTGTGTTGGTGAATGTGTGTTCGCCTTCTGTCATCCAATGCTCCCACGCAGCTCGCAGTTTAACTTTAAACGACCTGTTGACACCTATATCTAGTGGCTGCAGTTCTTTGGTTAATCCACCTGGAATGATGGCAAGCACCGAATTAGTTTTCTTCACTTGGGCTTTGACAGTATCTGTCAGATGGGCGCGCATGGAGTCACAGACCAATAGGGATGGAGATTCGTGGAAAAAGCCGCCCGGTCTCTTGACGTAAACCTCTCTCAGCCACTCACTCATCTTCTCCTCGTCCATCCAGCCCTTCGGGTTAGCCTTGATGATGATGCCAACCGGAAACTTTTCTTTTGGCAGAGTCTTCCTCTTGAAAATTACCATGGGTGGTAGTTTCTGGCCATTAGCCTGGCAACCGAGAACTACAGTGAAGGATGACTTTTCGTTTCCTGTAGTGCGTATAGATACCGTACTGGTCCCTGTTCTCTCGACAGTACGGTTTACAGGGATATCAAAGGTAAGGGGGACCTCGTCCATGTTGGTGATGTGCTCTGGTCGGATTTTCTGTTCATTGATCTTGTTCTTGCAGTAGGTATGGAAAATGGCCAGCTTTTCTTCGTAATCCTTTGGCAGTTGCTGTGACATAGTGGTTCTTGTGCGGATAGAGAGATTCCGCCTTTTCATGAAACGGAAGCACCAAGAGGGACCTCCTCGAAAGTCGTTGATCTCCATGTCGCGTGCGATCGCTGTTGCTTTGAGTCGAATAGAGACAGTAGAGACGCTTCTACCTGCGGTTCTCTGTTCAATAACCCACTGTTCAATTTTGTCCTCCAACCGTGGCCATCTTGCTTTGTTTCCTCGGAAACTCAGTTTGGTCTTCTTTACCTGGCGCAGGGCATCTTCTTGCTTCCTCCACTTTCGTACCATTGATTCATTAATGTTGAATTCTCTCGCAGCTACTCTATTTCCATGCTCTACTGCATGACTGATAGCCTTCAGTTTGAAATCCGCTTCGTAAGCATGTCTCTTAACAGGAGCCATTTTTGGGGCAGCGGGTATACCGTAGAAAATGAACGAATGAATGCGCACACCTCCTGACTAAGATGGCCGTAATGCTCACGAAGCTGCACTGCTTGGATTGGGCATTACGGCCATCTTAGTCAGGAGGTGTGCGCATTCATTCGTTCATTTTCTACAGTATACCCGCTGCCCCAAAAATGGCTCCTGTTAAGAGACATGCTTACGAAGCGGATTTCAAACTCATCGCTATCAGTCACGCAGTAGAACAACCTAAGAGAGGTTTACGGTACGTCAGTTTACGGTAAGAGACCGGGTGGCTTTTTCCACGAAGGTCATATATAAGGCGCACCGGATTATAAGGCGCACGGTCGATTTTATGAGAAAATTTAGGCTTTTACGTGCGCCTTATAGTCCGAAAAATACGGTAATATCCACTGTGTGTATGTGTGAGTGTGTATATATATTTATTTAGTGTATGTATGATATATAGAGATAATTATATATAATAAATGTAACTTAACTTTACTGCTATCACAAGGGGGCCGATAAGTGACAACATAGTGCAGGTAATAGGTTCTCTTTGAGGAAAGATCAGGGGGCCCCTAATGTAACCTCTGCTAAAGCTGGTCAAGCACAGCTTGTGCCTAATCAGCTTCTTTCCCAGCCAGAGTGGCAAGGTTTTACAGCTCTGAACCCGAAAGTGCACAGAGCAGAGTACTTCCTGGTTTAGGCTTCATTGACATGGGGTATTTTAATCCATACCCCATGCAGGGTCATGTTTGACTGGCACAGGGTTGCATTCATCTCTCTATCAGCAAGACCATTGCTGTCTATTGGGATGCAGAGGCCAAGGTGTGTTTGGGGCAGTGTACCTACACGGAAGTCACATTGCGAGCAGCAGCAGTGTCCAAGCTGCCACTTCATCTCAATGGACAGCTATGTGACTGCGAGCACAGGGATGTAGGTAACACCAATAGACACACCTCTGCACAGATTAAAACACTCCCATGAGAACGAGACCTTATACTATCCTTGGAAGATCAACAAATGGATGTTCACGGATTTCTCGCCATTCTTCATCCTGACATGGAGGTCCTGAGCTTCCAGCAGGTACAGCTAAGCTTGGGACACATGGCAAGAGAATGAGGCTTCGGAGAATGAACGCCATGTTCCCAGCAGTGTAGAAGTAATTAGGGGGGGCTTTCAGCATGGACACTTATCATTGGCCCATTATAATGATAAGCAGTCCCACTGGCTAAAAAATGTCAAGTAGGTAGGGAGGGGTTGGCAAGTTCCAGCAATCAGAAATCAGAAAATGCTGAGCTTTACCTGTCAGAACAGCCTGAAATTTGGCAGTGACAGGAAGATTTGGAAGTCTGCACTTCATACCTGCAGCAATTTAATAATTGAAACAACATGAGAAGAATAAACCTCATTAATCATTATACTCACAACAAGCATTGGTGTTGTCAAGAGACCCCAGGCAAAAAATTCAAGAAAGATGACCACCACAGCATGATACACACTTGGTCTTCCGAATCCTTGTTGCTGTTGAGAAAAACAAACAATATACATTTTTAAACTTTGTATATCTATAATAAGTAGCACTTCTCAAATTATGTTAGGGAGGAGAGAAATAATTTTATATTGCAAGTTCACATTTAGTACAAAAAAAAAAAAATCCTTTGGCTATTATGCCCAAATAAAATGTCAATCCCGAGTTCTGGCATTTTCTGAGTCATTTTTAAAAAATGCATTTACAGCTTCTTCTCCTGCTTCCTTCTGGGAATGTCATCTGGGACTGTAGTTTACTGAGCTAATAAGAAACTACAAGTCCGATAACACCCCCCCCCCCCCATGATCTCCACATTGCTGTGACTGGGAGAGGAAGAACTTGAGAAGACACACATTCTGAAGCCAGGATTACTAGATAGGAAAGTAGATGACATTTAGTTGTTTACATTTCTTTTTTTTTTTTTTTTTTTTTTTTTTTTTTTTAACATTTCTTCAGTTACTTTCTGGTTTCTTGCTTCTTGCTGACCTACATCCCAGGAGTCTTCAGGAGAGGAGGAGGAGTTTTCTCAGCTAAGCACACCCTCATGCCTGAGCTCAGGGCACATGGATTCCAAGAACATGATACATGCATAATTTTCCCTTACTCAAGATGGCTACGGCCAGAAATGCTAGAGGGTGGGGTTTTTTTGGATGGGGGCTTTGCTATGACTATTAAAATTAATTATATAGTGTTTGTGGTGCTCAGATGCAGTGAAGATCTGCTTTAAAAAGAACAAATTAAAAACATGCACAATTAAAATTACAACCCGATACACATTTTGATACTCCTGAGTATGTTGATGCCACAAGCGCAAGACAGTCTAAACATAGATGCTCTAAGAGGCAGCTTCAAGTTTTTCAAGGTTAAAAAAAAAAAAAAAACCCACACACACAACATATCTGATTTCCCAATTACTGAAGGCACATGATGGTACAAATACCTATAAAATGACCACATGTTGTAAAGCCGACACCATGGAGTTTATTCATAAAAATGATCTTTAAACACTTAACGACCACTGTAGGCAAAGTGAAGTACTGGCACGTTGCTGCCTACTTCTGGGTTTAGAGCCCGAAAATGTGCTCTACCCAGCCGACTCCTGCTTTGATTGCACACAGCGAGTGCCCGTTAGTAAGTCCCAACACCAATGATTCACACCTGGAACGTGCTCATCGGCTGTGTACATTCACAGCCAAGAGATTTGTATTGACATTCAACACGGAACTCTGTACACAGGGAGCGATCTGTCGGTTTCTCATCCCTGCAAATCTTCCAGAGCTGAAGTGAAGTTAAGAATGTCTCAACACTTGTGCAAGCCTAATGAATAATACAGATGATGTTTGCGATGTGTGTGTAATACTATTGTTTCTTTATTACTTTATGCCAGGAGAATATTCAATCCTACTAGAAGAAAAGCCATAAGAACATTCGACCATGGGAGTGAACATTCACCAATCCCAATATTAGCTAGTGTTATTAGGACTGCTAAATGTGACAACTTCCTCTCGGTTGTCAGGTTGCTGGAACCCTCCAGAGTCCTAACAGTCACTCATCCCTGCTGAGCACATTCAGCTGTCAGCTGAGGAATCCAAACTGACAGGCAAATGTAATAAAAACAGCGGTGGAACAGTGATCAGCTAAATTGTCGTGGGTTTG
Source organism: Lithobates pipiens (assembly GCF_037356315.1). NCBI lineage: Eukaryota > Metazoa > Chordata > Amphibia > Anura > Ranidae > Lithobates > Lithobates pipiens. Next base: position 27,160,582 of record NW_027507696.1, on the reverse strand, counting down.
GTTCAAGCAGGGTTCGGTTAAATTCAAATAATTTCCCATGTGGAACCTGAACCCTATCAAATCAATGGGTGCTAAATTTGTCAAATTAAAATCAGTTTATTTTCTAGACTAATAGGCAAGGTGGCTGGTAATGTCCCGGGGAATATCAATCAATGCAAAATAAAAAAAATCTATTTGGCCAGGAGCAGTGATTTTTTTATAGCACTGACATTTACAAAAGGACAGTTTTAAATTGCTGGCAAATGTCCACTCCCTCCTGACCTCAAAAGATCCCCCAAAATACATAGTAGACCCAAGTGTCTAATATATTGTGGATGAACACTGGAGTGTTTTTTTTGTGTTTCTTTTTGTTTTAAAGAAGTGAGCAATGTAGTTTAATTTGCCGGCAATTAAAACTATATCAATATTTTTCCTTTGTAAATGTCACTTTTTTCTTTAGCACATCCTACAGCAACAAAATAAATGCCATAGAGTTCCGCAAAAAATCCATACCTGACCTTTAAGGTCAGGTATGGATTTTAAGGGGGAAGACACACACACACACACACACACACACACCAAAAAACAAACAAAATGCATGAGGTTTGGCCCTCATGACAGGGGAGACCCCCTAGCAAAGCACCTCGTTCCCATGTTGATGCATTGAAAATGCAGCAAGAATGCATCAAAGATACACTTGTGTTGTGTTTGATACATTTGAGTCACATGACCTATGAAAAACACCATAAGCACAACAAAATCACAGTAAAATCATGGCAAAATCTTGTGCGTTTTTGAGTCATCTTGGCACTTTTTTTTTTTTAATCTGATAATTTTCGGCGCAACACTAGAGGTACCCATTGTAAAATTCATGGCAGGCTTTAAAAGCACGGCAAAAATTTCACTTAAAACACAGGGAATTGACAAATGTTACCAAGCCCTAAACAGCTGGCAGGTCACCAAGAACTGGGAAGATTTTTTCTCCACAATACCTAGAGCTACAGAGATGAATGAATGCATGCTTTAAAATGCTTTTACTGCTTGTTTAGAACATGGGTTCTAAACTATTTTCAGTCAAGGCACCCTTTAAAATTACATACAGTCTTGAGGTACCACATTCTAAAATGTAAAAAACAAAAAACTAAGTTTTACATGCTGCAGGAGCATCCATACTTATGAGCCACGCAACAGAGAGGATTTGTTCCTCCACCTTTGCAATCTAGTACCGAGTACTATTCTAATGTTCATCTTCTCCATCAGTTTCTCCCCCTCTCTCTGCTAACGTGATCCTAGTGCTGACCAAGTGAGGTAGGGGAGGGGCAAACAAGGATGCTATGCAGGCGCCCAACGACCTCCTTATCAATTCGATGATGTAATTGGTTGTTTGGATGCCAGTGGCTTGCCTGCACGGTGCCCCAAGTTTTAATGCTGCACAATAAAGGCAGGCAAGGCTTCATACACACTTGCTGGCTTGTTGACAATTTTTGAGCCATTTTGCCACAGCGCCTCTGAAGAACCTTGAAGGGACCCTGGTTGAAAGAGGCTGGTTTAGAACATGTTATAGTCTGGACACAGATTCACTTTATATATATTTCAATGTTTTTATTGAAAAAAAAAAAAAAAAAAAACTAGGACTGCAACTATTATTTTCATAATCAGTTACTTGCCCGATTGTTTTGATTAATCAATTCAAACAGAACTATTATATGGTGGCCATACAAAAACAAACGTCTTCCTTCAAAAAAAAAAAAAAAAAAAAAAATTATTTTAAGAATGTTAGTTCGATTTTCTAATCGTTAGTGGGGGTCAAATCGACGTTTGTTTTCAACCACAGTGACGGGAAAAAAAAGAAATTATAGAAAACTTCTTGGTCAAATGAATTTTTAGACAGTGTATGTGGTTTTCATTCATAAAATTACATTAGTTTTAAAATAGAATGTTGAAAGCAAGTGAAAAATTTCAAACATTCTTTCATTCGGCGAATGTACAAAGATTTTTCAGAAGAATATTCCCATCTGAAAATTGATCTGTGTGGCCAGGATAAGGCTCGGTACACACCTATGCAGTTTGCTTTTGATCCGTTTCTGCAGTGCTTTTTGTGCTTTTTTTTATTTTTTGCACACGTGATTTTGCTGCGATTTGCGCTTTCGCTTTTTTTTGTATGCCTTTTTGGCTAATTTTTTGTTGGGAAGATAAAAAAAAAAAAAAAAAACACCACACAAATTGCTGCAAAAATGCATTACATGCTTTTCTGCGGCTTCTCCATTGAAATATATTGAACCAAAAAAAGCACTGTTTTTGCATTGAAAAAAGCCCCTGACCCTTTCCAAATATGCAGCAGCTGAAAAAAAGCATAGATGTGATCGTTAAAACGAACTGTGGTGCATTTTTGCCAAAACAACCAGGCCTAAGACATTTAGTAACCAAATGGGGTTAAAAATAGAAAAAAATAGCCCTTTATAGAACAAAAAGAGCAAATAATCGCTACTGCAAGGGGATCATTTTTTTTACTGTGCACAGCGGAAGTAATGTTTACAGTAGCGATTTGCTCTTTTTTACGATAAAGGGCTAATTTTAGTTTTTTTTTTAACCCCATGATGTTACTGGCCGATTAATCGATTATAAAAATAGTAATTCATTTCATAATCAATAAGTTGTTTCGGCCCTAGAAAAAAACTAGCAATAACAAAAGTAGCAGTTAAACAGAGGCCAATTCTCGAATTGTCACGAATATGGTTTGACCAGCGTAATTTCTTCTGAGCTTTCATGGCGAGACAAATGTTAAGTTCTAAGTGAGCTTGTTCAAGTTCAATTGCTAGATCAGGGGATGGGGTTTTTAGGTTGGGTGGCTAGAGCCTCACATTCCTTGGTTTTAGCAGAAATCAACTCGTCGCAAGCTTTCTTAAGCCTGGAAGACAATTGGATGAGGAACCCCGACAGACGCTTTGTGTGCTGCCCAATTGATTGTGGGGGTATCATCTGCTTAATTAATTTCAAAATAAGATTTCAGATGGGTAGAAATATCAAGATATTAAGATTCATTTAGATGCCAAAGCGACTTAGCTATCTTAGTTGTCAAGTCTGAGAACTGCAATGTTATAGGATCATGGTCTGACCACTGAGTAGAAATTATTTTAGCTGAACGTAATTTAGGTAGGAGTCCCGAGAGGGGAAAAACACTATCAGTACAAGAGTAACGGTTATGGGCCCTCAAAAAATGGTACTAGTCCCTAGAAGTGGGGTTAGCCTCCCTCCAAGCATCTAATAGATGATCGTAATGATATAGCAACTGGGCAAATATACGGCTTTGTTTAGAAGGTGACCTAAAGAAACCGTGTGCAATTTGTCCATTATAATGTCTAAGGCCAAGTTGGAATCACCTGCTAGAATGACATCCCCCTAAAATCCAGGAGCAAAAAAAAAAAAAAAAACTCAGCTTGGTTAGCTTGGGCGGAAGGGACGTCAAAATGTCACTTCCGCCACAGCTCTTAAAGGGCCATTTTTTTTGTTTTTATATATATATATATATATATATATATATATCTCATCGTAGTGTATGAGATCGGAGGTATTTTTTATATATTTAAGAGGTCCTGTCAGGCTTTTTTTCTATTACAAGGGATGTTTACATTCCTTGTAATAGGAATAAAAGTGGCACTTTTTATTTTTAAAAACAGTGTAAAAATAAAAAGGCAAGATAAATAAGAAAAAAATAAATAAATAAAAAAAAAACGTTTTTTTTAAACGGACCCCGTCCCGACAAGCTCGCATGCAGAAACAAACGCATACGTGAGTAGCTCCCGCATATGAAAAAAGGAGGTTCAAAACCACACGTGAGGTATCGCCGCAATTGGTAGAGCGAGAGCAATAATTCTAGCCCTAGACCTCCTCTGTAACCTGTAGAATTTTTTTTTAAACTTCGCCTATGGAGATTTTTAAAGATAAAGGTTTGTCACCATTCCACGAGCGGGCGCAATTTTGAAGCGTGACATGTTGGGTATCAACTTACTAGGCGTAACATGATCTTTCACAATGTAAAATTAAAAAAATTGGGCTAACTTTACTGTTGTCTTATTTTTTTAAATTTAATATATATTGTTTTCCAAAAAAGTGCACTTGTAAGCCCTTGTACACACGGTCGGAGAATCAGTCAGAATGTGTCCTATCGGACCGTGTCATCGGATAATCCGACTGTGTGTGGTATGCATCGGACTGATTCCGTCGGAATATCCGTCGGACCCAATTTTCCAACATGTTGGAAATATTTCCAGACCAACTGGTTCGATCGGACATACTCCGATCATGTGTAGAGAATTTTGATCGGACCAAGTGCCACGCATGCTCATATCAAATTCCTACATCAAAGCTATTGGCTACTAGCCTGAATGTAGTCCCATCGTAACAAAATTACGTCATCACGTTCTGAATGATTGGATTTTTCGACAACTTAGTCCGACCGTGTGTATGCAACAGTTTTGGACAAGATCCGATGGATTTGGTTGTCGAAATCTCCGACCGTGTGTACAGGGGCTAAGACGCTGCGCAAATATGGTATGACAAAGTATTGCAAGGACCGCCATTTTATTCTCAAGGGTGTTAGAAAAAAACATGTATAAAATTTGGGGGGTCTAAGTAAATTTCTACCAAAAAAACAAAACAAAAAAAAAAAAAAAAACACGTTTTTAACTTCTAATCAACACATCTCAGAAAAAGACTCAGTCCTTAAGTGGTTAATGACTTTAGTTTCAGTAAAAGAAAGCTGCCTAGATAGACAGACACACCTTTGTTTTTTTGCTAATGCCTAAAAAAAAATAAAAATAAATAAAAAATTGTATAATCTTTATAAATATATTGAGGAGTAAATGAAGGGGGCGAAGTGCGTCTCCTGCAAGAATACATCAGCGCCTAAGGATGGGGAATATGTGAATGTCTTAACTTGTTTGGAAGGCGACCCTAAGACCCCATTCACACCTGAGCATTTTGTAGCTTGAAGCCTGAAGCTGCAAAACGCTAGAGGGGAAAAATCTATTATTCTCAATGGAGATGGTTCACATCTCCACTCCATGTTGCCTGAAGCCAAACGCCTGAAGCTCAAACAAGTTCCGGACCCTTTTTTGTCGCTCGAATCGAGCAGATTTTGGCGTTTTTCTTCTTTTAACATTGGTGACCTTTTGCCCTGCACAAAATAGCGGCAAAAAAACGCTGCAAAATCGCGGTAAATTTGCGCGATTTTCTGCTTGAAACCGCTACACTCAGGTGTGAATGCAGCCTAAGCCCTCAGATTCACTTTAATTTGTATTAAAGGAGAAATATGGCCAAAGTTAATTTACTTCGCCTAAGGGCTAAAGTCGGCTGACATCACTCAGCTGGTCCAGGCTCTAGATCAATCCCACCTTTACAGATGCCTGGACCAGCAGCTGGCTCAGCCTCTCAGAGAGCCACTGGGAAACTGAGCCAGCTGCTCCCGACCCCTCCACAACCCATCGTTCCAGTGCGTGGGGCAGGGCAGGGAGCCCGTGACTGACAGTGGAGGGGGTGAACTGAGTAGTCAGTGGTCTTTGATCACTGTGCAGAGCCAGCGGTGGGGGTGGGGGGGTTGGTCAGGAGCAACATCGATTCAATCGGATTCTAGATGGATGTCATGTGTTGTGTATTTGCATTATATTTTCGGACGACAACTGAACAGACTAAACAAAAACCCTACGAGGAAAATTTTCATGCATGTCCGATCGCATAATATCTGAGGAACTGTCCTGATCGGCTCTGGAGAGCTCTGTACCAACGATCCGATTACGGTATTTTTGTCTGATTTTCGGACTGTGTGTACGGGCCATTGGCCTCCCAAAAAATGTCCCTTCTCCATTCTGTTGTGGCGAAGAAAGATTTAACTGCACACTAACACACACGAGACAAGTCAGCAATATCCGTCTTTCTATCTGGAATAGTCTCTATTGATTCATAAGGCCAAATGCTATGGTACGATTACAGTATGCATTAAAAACTTTATGCACATTGAAATAAAAAACACAAAAAAGGTTCTCATAACTATGAAGGTATCTAAAAGGAGTTTCTCTTTATTAAGGGATGGCTGCTACTTGGTGACGTGAATTGTTGCTAAGCAGCAACAGTGACCTACAAGACTGTCAGACTGTATTAGCTCTGTCAACACAATTGATATGGGAAAGATATATGCAGGTCACCCTGGGTTCTTTTTTCACAATTAAAACTGTATTATAAATCTGTGGATAGCTGCTAAATGCAGTTGTGCGGTTTTAATTTTCATCACTTTTAGTCTGTATATTAATGAGCAAGATCCAGCTTGCCAACTCTCTAACACAATTAAAACAAATTCCCTGCTGCTTTGCACTGCAAGTACACAGGGTAATGTAAAAGCAAGGTGTGAGCATAGAAACCATAACAAACGCCATCTAATTTAAAAGCAGGATGTTGGCATGACCTCAAAAACCAAACAAAAAAACAGCCACATAAGCAGAGTTTTACTTTTTTTTGGGAAGTAATGCGCTATAGATACAAACAAATGCTCTATAAAAGGCTGCATTCATACCTGAGCGTACCATTTTCAGGCGGAAAGCCATGCGTTTTTTGCCGCGAGTTTGTACAGGTCAAAAAAATCAGCAATGTAAGACCCCTTTCCGCTCAGCGGAATACACCAGGTCTGTCTCTACCCGCTGAATCCTATGGAGGGATGGGACAAAAACAAACAGCATGGCCGTTTTCATCAGATCTCATCCGATCCACCAGACGGGTGGCTGAACGTATCGCCATACGTCTGTCTTGAGTGGATCAGATGGTGGATGTCAGCGGACACATCTCTGCCAACACCCCCCTGCCCATAGAAGTCAATAGGTGGCCTGCTCGGATCCGCCTGAAAAATGGACACGCGGATCTGAGCAGGCTTATCGTGTGAAAGGGCCTAAAAAGCAGAAAACCGCCTGTAATCTGCCAAAAAAGAAGCTCATATACTTTGAGCTTCAGGCAACAGAACACTTGGATGTGAACAAGGGCTATTTAAATTAATGGGATTTTGCTTGTTGAGAGTTTTTGAAATGGGAATTTTACGAGCTGAAAACGGTCAGGTATGAATGCATCCTAAAAATCAAAGCCTATAAACAATATATTTGCTCAAGGCTGGCCATACATTATACAAATGTTCTTATTTAATTTCATTTAGATTAAGGCCTCTTTCACACTGACGTCCCGTTCAGGCCCGCCTGTCAGTTTTTCAGGTGGACCTGAACGGGTGCTCCATAGAGGTCTATGGAGCGTCGGATGTCAGCGGTGACATGTCCGCTGACATCCGACCCGCTCCGATCCGAAAAAGTGTAACGGAGGAAAAAGCTATTTTTCCATCCGTCTGCGGATCGGATCGGGTGACTATGGGCACTGCGGTCCGTCGTCATCCGATCTCCCATAGGGGAGAGCGGCGCTGTGACAGATCCGTCCCTGCGCAGTGTGCAGAGACGGACCGGTCATCTCCCTGCTCAGCGGGGATCGACGGAGTGATCCCCGCTGAGCAAACGAATATCCACGGGGCGGATCAGAACTGATCCGCCCCGTGTGAAAAGACCCTTACTTTCAACTATGTAGTGCAAGGGCCTCCCTGATTGTATAGCAATTGAAAGTGTTTAGGTTTGACCTCATATATGGTTTTGGTAAATCAAAAAGGAAAAAATTGTACAAAAAAGAACATTGTAAAATGTATGACCAGCCAATGTGTGCCACTGCCCCCAGAAACAAAAAAGCAAGAAATGGTTTCAAACTCAGGTGCTCTTTGCAGGAGATGCATTCTTCCACCCATCAAAAAAAAGCACTACAATCCTTGCAATGCTAATAGGGAATTATAACTATACCTACTGCTAGGTCCTATACAGACAGTGATGAACACCACACACCAGCTGTGATAAGTATGAATCATTGTCACTGTCTAACGATGCCCAGCATTAATGCAGATGAAATGGAATAGCAGGTATCCAATGTAGTTGGAAACCTTGCAATGCAATTCAGAAGCCTCCCCCAGCACCTTTATACGACCATTGGCTTGAATGTTATAGCCACAGTAAGATAAAAAGTAGTGTTACTGTAACATTATCATAATTACTAAGACTGACTGCACAAAAGCTACCATTCTGCCTACTTTTATTTGGGTCTCTGGCCCAAGAAATCAATTCACCTTTTAAATGTACAGACAGCAAGAATGGCAAAAGTAATGAGTTTGGCTTGGAGAAGCAGACCTTCTGGTCTCGTGTGTGAATCATGTGAGCTTGTCAGTGTGGCTGGCTACAGACGTCCATGGTACCATTACAGAAGCAGTACTAAGGAGATTACAGCAGTAAATCAGGTCTCACAACACAGCAGGCTCTGTCTGCAGCAAGCAGCACACACATCTCAAAATTATTTACTTGGTGTGCTTTTTGTATAAAAAAAAACAAGATGAGAGCAAGCCAAATGAAACAGATAAACAGTATAGTTAGATGTACTACTGTAGAAGAAACAAAACTATACACAATATTTTATTTGACAACCAAAAGGAAAGAAGAAGCGAATAGCAAAATACGACTTGGAATGCATGTATTTATAGCAAGTAGGAGTAAAAACAATGACTTCCTCCCACACAAATATTCTGCTACACCCTTCCGCTTTTCTTTTCCTCCTGTGTGGCTGCTTGTTGGAACGATAAAAATCCTCCAACATCTCAAATTCCAATTCCGTGGCCGAAAACTTAAACCTATGCAATTTCACTTGTTTCATTTATTACAGGTATTTATATAGCGCTGTTAATTTACGCCACATTTTGCACGGGCGTTAATTGTTCACGAGTGTTAACTCGTCTGCTGTTAATACATTCTATTGGCCAGAATTCTGACCATTAGAATGTATTAACGCAGATACACACCTTGCGTTAAAACTAGTTAAGGAGCATTTTTTATGCTCGAAAACTTCTCTCCAAAATGCCCATGTGATGTTATTTTTTGCCTGTAAACTCCCCAGCCACTAAACTACTAAAAACGCCTATAGTGTGCAAGGACACACAGGCTAACATGGAGTGAAGTTAAAAGAGAAGTATGGCCACAGCTTTTTTGGCTATACTTCTATGGATCACAGGAGTGCAGCTCGTTCTGCACTCCTGTGACCCGTTTTCAGCCAACATCCAGTTCAGGCTAGGGAAAGTTGACTTTACAGTTGGGATCCATTCAGATCCCTGGATTGGCATATAGATCAGCCTCTCAGCTCCCCCGCTGGGGGAAAGAGCCAGCCACTCCCTCCCCCTCTACAGCCCAATGTTCCAGTGAGTGCTGGAGGGGTAGAGCAGAGAGCTGGTGACTCACAGTCACGTCTCTCTGCTCAGTGTGGAGGGGTAGGACTGAGTGATGTTTGATTAGCAGCATTTGATCGCTCAATTCTCACTGCAGACGTGGCAGTGGATCGATGCTACATCCACCTAGGTGAGTATAAGCCTTTTTTTTTTATAGACCCCATACTACGCTTTTAAACAGTCATAGGAAAAAAAAAAAGCTCAAAAACCTGAAGAAGCAGCTTTTTTGAGCTGCAACGTGCCTGAGGCCTTACAGGTGTTTGCTTTTTTTCTGCCTCTAAACACAGACGTTTACAGGTGCCAGAGAAAAAAAATAAAATAGAATAAAATCAGTTGTGTATTCAGGAGAGGAGAGTTTGAGCAAGAAAAAAAAAAAAAAAAAAAAAAAAAAAACACACACTTGGCACTTCTAAACACCTGTAAATGCACAATGCTAGGCGCATTTAGTGCTTGAGCATTCCAATGACCAGAATAAATTAATATTCTGGAAAATGGAATGAAAGAATGAATGATCAAATGCTTGACGTGCCTGAATGCATTTTCAAAACGTGGCTTTAGGCTCACTTTTTAAGCTGCTTTTCTCCTGCCAGGAGCAAGGGCTTTCAGAGGAGCTGAGCAAACGCCCAGTATGCAGAGAAGCCCAGAGGGCAGCTGACAAGTCACAGCATATCACCTTCTATCTGATTTTCATGCAAAGATTTTGCTTTGTCTGCGGCTACCTGAGCAACGTAATACGTCTTTGTTCTACAATACCAACTATGAAACTATGTTTGCATTAAGACAAAACATAAAATGTGTACTTCAAACTTGAATCATGTTATTTTCTATTAAACGTGTGCTGTAAAACGCACAACCGCTTTATTAGATTCCTATCTGCCAGACAGGAAGGGTGGGATACTCTATAGTCTTTACAGCATGAAATGGATATAAAAAAAAAAAGTAACAATATACAGGAAGAAAGAGAATCACCACATCATAATTAACTCCTTCACTTACAAGTAAAGTGAACCCTGGACACACTAGAACTTGGACAACCTGCCTTGAAAACGATCACAGCACAAGCTGCTAGAGCCGTTAGTTACGGCATTATATCGCCCCTAAATGCTTAATATTTACAAGCTTCCGTGACTGGACTAAAAGTAAAAAACATGTTAGGCACCATTCACATAAGGGCATTTGAAGTCCAGGCTGGCGATTCTGCCAGAGATTCCAAATTGTGGCAGAATGTGCAACACGCAATTCTTTTGGGTGAAAAACAAGCATAGGACATCCATGGAAGCGGACGCCTACCCTACGCGTGACATACGTTTCTGCATCTAAATCGCACTTTAAAAATCATGACTAGGCACAGTCTTTACCACAACACAAGGTCTGAATGGGGTCTTACAAATGATTTCCAATCTCATTACCAGCAAAACAAACATCGTAACAAGTCACAGAAAGAAGCAGCTGTTCCCCCATTACTTTCCCATGTATATTTGCCATCTCTCAGGTTTAGGTCCAGCCTATAAATAGGAGGAAAAGCCTAGAGGAGCGAGGATGACCATTGTCAGTGGTACGGAAAGGGTAGGAGAACTCCCAAACGATTAGTTGTAATCCGAACAGAAATAAATAAAGAGGAAATCTTCCAATGAAGACACTTGTTCCAGATGCCCACTGTAAATTAAGAAACACTGCTCTAATACAAGGTACTGCAGCACCTTGGGGTGTACCCTGGGTTCCCCCAGAGTGCCATGAGCACAGGACCATGTTTGCCCTGAACCAGCATCATAAGTTACCATGGTGTGGGAAACCAGCTGCCAGCACCATAACATCCAATGACATTTTAGGGCCAAAAAGCACAGCTTCATTGGTTGCATTGGTAATGCTGGCCACTTACCCACACTAAGACAATGCATGACTCTGTCCAGGTCAGGAGGCATGCAGGGCTGCTCCCAACAAGCAAAAGATAGAAGTTCACCTTCTTTAGTTATCTGTGTCACCTCATGCCCTATGCCACACTGCTGGAGCCAAATGATAAGGCTCTGACGTGAAGAGGGGAATATGTAAATGGGGGCGCACTGAAGTAGGGGGGACTGAGTGATGGGGAGTGTGACTAGGGGTTCTGTGGGGGGACTCTGTGTCGATAGGGCGACTCTAATGTATTAGAGTGCTCTCATGTATAGGGGAGCTTCTGATATGCTAATCTCACTAACATGTGCATAGGCTCACGTTTCCCATTGTTAAAGAGGTTGTAAACCCTTACAACCAACTTCGACCTACAGGTAAGGCTAGATTAAGGCTTACCTGTAGGTCCAAGAAATATCTCCTAAACCTACACGTTTTAGGAGATATTTACCCGAAGACAGCCACCGCTGTCTCCGGCGCATGCGCCAAAGACAGTGGCACGCAGGTGCACTGGGCAGGCCACAGATCGCGGCGATAAGCCGCGAGTGTCGGCTCCCGTGCGCATGCACGGGAGTGAGGTCATCGCGGCTCCGGCAAATCACAGCGCCAGAGCAGCGAGACCCGGAAGTCGCCACAGGATACATGGCAGTGGCGAAGAGGAAGACGGAGGACCGCTTCGAGGGCTTCTTTCTCAGGTCTCATGCATACTAGCTCATTATGCCTTTGCCTTACAGGGTGTGTTTTTCTTTAAAAAAAAAAAAATGTTGCCTTTGCTTCCTCTTTAAGGCAGAACCTTTTCCTGTGTTTAGATTCTCTGACTTTAAAGAAGGTTTAAACGTATTTATTTGCTACTGCGAATGCTAATTTTTCCCAATATGGTAAACATATCCAAATGTTGAGCTTGTAAATGTTTCTAGTGTCAAGTGTACAAATGTATAATGTAAATAGACCAAAAGGTGTGGTTAAAGCGGGAGACCGCCGGGGAGTTCTGCCATTTTTTTTTTTTTTTTTTTTTTTTTAAAACCAGCAGCTACAAATACTGCAGCTGCTGACTTTTAAAATAAGGACACTTACCCGCCCAGCGCCCGCGATGTCGGCACCCGAAGCCAATCTCTCGATCGTCTCTCGGGTGCTGCCGCCGCCATCTTGGGTATGGGAATCAGGAAGTGGAGCCTTGCGGCTTCATTTCCCAGTTCCCTACTGCGCATGCGCGAGTCGCGCTGCGCAAGAAGGATGGTCCCGCTGTCTCTGGGATCCGTGTGTTTCCCAGCAGGCATCGGGGGACTTTCGGAAAGGGGCGTAGATTCTGCAGAATCTACGCCCCTTTCCGCAGATAGCTATGCCAGAAGTGGGTGCAGATACCTGTACTGTACAGGTACCTGCACCCCCCTCCCCCCTGAAAGGTGCCAATTGTGGCGCCAGAGGGGGGGGAGGATTCCAATGAGCGGAAGGTCCACTTTAGGGTGGACCTCCGCTTTAAGAATGTTTATGTGGACTGAATGGTTTTTAAAGGATAGTGTGCATGAGGTCAAAGTTTTTTCTACCATAACCTTGCAGGTTCTGGGACACAATGACTGCACATTTTCATTTCTTAGATTAGCTCATGTCGAACAAGAACTGTGGTAAGAACAAGGTGAAATCTAAATGCAATCCCTTTTTCTACTATGAATTCATATACACAGTTGTAAATGCACAAGGTTTTTTTTTTACCTTTATGCATAAAAGGTAAAAACCCTCTGCACAGCAGCAGCGCCCACCCCCCCCCCCCCCTCTCGATTCAGCAATGTCCACAAGAGCCTTTACTATCCAGGGACTCACACTCCTGGTTGGCTTTTGGCAGCAACGGAAGCCATTGGCTTCCGTTGCTGTCAATTACAACCAGTGAGCCAATCAGAAGGAGTGGCGGGGCCAATCCGCGGCTCCTTGTGTGAATGGAGACACAGAGCTACGGCTCGGGAGTGCACCTCCTTGGTTGCCGCTTGCTGCAGGGGCACCCAGCAGGAGGGAGGAGGGAGGAGCCAGAAGGGCTGGCATGGGACCATAGAAAAGGAAGATATGGGCTGCTCTGTGTAAAACCATTGCACAGAGCAGGCAAGTAGAAAAAAAATGTTCCCCTAAAACAACAAACAAGACTAATATCACTTTCATGATGCCAGAACTCTGCCTACATCAGCCAGAGCTACCCCATACCCACTGCCTATAAAGCTGAGACTTCACTCAAATGGGCATATAGAACAAGCATTTATTTTACATTTTAAAGCCAATGTGCCAAAAGTGAATGGTGAAGTTCACACACCAAAATCATATACTGTTATTACTTTCTCATTCTTTTTGGCTTTCAACAATTGAAAAGCTTTGCAAGTAGTCAATGCCTATGTATAAAATATAGCACTACCCTATAAACAAAAACCTATGGCAAACAATCATAGGAAACAGTGATAATATGTGAAGTACAATCTCTTTGATAAATAAGTCCCAGCAAACAATACTGCAGATCAATGCTCAGCTTTACTCCTTGTCATCCCCAATAGAAGCTCACAAGATGAGCAGACATCCAAGCTATGGATAGGTCAAAACAGGCTCAAGTATTTTCTAAGAGTAACCAAGTTTTCGCTTTAACGCACAGCGCACTGCTGAGTCCATACAACATGTACATGTCAACTTAAATAAAAGAAAGGGACTTTTAAAGAATTTTATTGAATTTAGGTCAAGTAGGTACATAAATGTAGCCCCATCTACCTAAAGGTAGGTGCTAGAATAGGATTTTTGCTAAGTTTAGGAAGTACAGGTAAATTTACGCAGGGTAACTGAGATTTTGGGACTGGGAGTGTACAGTGCAGTCAGTGGTGGATGTGATCACCTGTGCTCCGATTCAGAGATGCCTCCCCTGTTTCCAGAGAGATGGTTCTGGAATAGGGGTTGGACCTGAAGTCAGTGGCAGGCAGCTCATTTGAGGAGATCTGACCAATTGCCTCTTGGTGTTGGCAGAGGGACAGGCCTTTCATATAAGCTGAGGTCAAATGCTGCCAGGGAGGAGTTCTGAAGTGCAGGAAAAGACAGCATGGAGTATGGAGTTGCTGTTACAGGCATCTCCACGCGGGTATGCGTCGAGCATGGAGGGGGGATGGAGAAACTGCTAGGAGGGAGCCTAGATAAAGATCTTTGTCTCTGAAAGGGTAGAAGTAGTAGTAAAACGGAAGAGAGTAGATCAGCATTCTGTGAACAGGGACACAGAACTGCCAAATAGCCAAAGGTCAGTGTGAACGGAACAGGAGAGAAAAAAAGTTATCAAAAGTAGTGCAGAATGCTGTGGCCGAGGAACGCAGCATTGACAAAGGACTGGCTAGGAACAGTAGTCTGCCTATTACCATGTGTCAGGCCTTTGGGGGGGGGGGGGGGGGGGGGGGGGGAGGTATCTCTGGTCTGGTTAGCACATTGGTAATACCTTCCAAAAGACTGTATGGCTGTCTGTTTCATTGAGCCATTGGAAGAGGCTGTGTAGGCTTTTGGTTCTTTGATTCTGAGGCAATACCATTATAGTCTGCAAGGTGGAATTATTCAGAGTGATCCTTTCTTGTCACAATGGAAGTGAAGAAATTGTGTTTCAGTAGTAGGAAACTTGGAATACTAGATGTGCATCAATTTTCAAGCCAAGGCTGCCAAGTAGCGTTTTGCAATACACCAAATGCTATGGGCATCTCATATCACCCCTTGTTCCACCCAAGTTGTATCCTGCAATAAACTTAACAAAACTGTGCAAACGACTGTTCATTGTCTTCACTGATAGATGAGGGTCTGGCGGCAGGGTGATTGGCGGATTTGCTAATTAACCAAGTGGTGAGGCCACTGCTATGAGAACCGTTGCGAATCGCATACATGGGGCAACAAACATATGAACAATCACATCATGATACTGGATGAGTAAAAACATGGGTTTGCACAAGATATACGTACGAGTAACTACAAGTATAGATTACAAACAACAGTAAAGGAGCAATTAATCATCGCTGGTGAATTTGATAGAAAGGGACTTTTTACAGTGCAAACCAGTATATAAAGTCAGTATGCTAATTCCAATCAAACTCAAGTTTTGTAAATGCAAAAGGCAAAAGAAAAAACACAGGCACTGACATAAGAGGGTTATGCAACCAAATATGCTAAAAGTTCAAAATTCTTTCAGAATTTTTACAGCCCTGTATCTGATATGTTATCCTGTTAGGTTAAAAAATGTCAATTTTTAACCTGTTCATTTCCAAAGCAATACTGCTAAGCCAGTGGTCTCTGAGGTCTAATATGCTTCCATAAACGGCTCCCATTTTGGAACATACAAGGATGCCCATAAACCTTAATATGAAAAATACTGCTTTGGAGGACAAATGTAAAAACAAGCATAACACTACAAAAATAAATAAATAAATGTACTCAGGCACATTTTTGGGGTCAGTCGTGGTGCAAGTCAAAGGATAAAAGCCGCAAGCGGGTCATGTGCATGGCCATTGGTGGGAAGAATTCAAGGCATGTCAGATTATCAGGAAATCTCTGAAAAAAGTAAGGATTTCAGACAACAGTGATCACCAAAAGAACCCTATATACAGGATAGGCCATAGCAAATAGTGCCTGTAATTTGTATATGCCTGAATATGTGATCTTCAAAGAACTAGGTTTCAAAAGTCTAATAAAAACAGACTATGAATCAGGTCATTTCTCAACCCTTTGGCTCCATGCACACTGAAGCTCAAAAAAGCTTTTTCTGGATGCCAGATTGCTGGCAGAAAACGCTGGTTGAAAAACTTGCTTTTAACAGCGTTTTGTACTAGCGTTTATTAGCGTTTATGGGCGTTTTCAATAAAAATACACAGAGGACACTCCAAAAATCCCACAGTACATTCCAAACTCCCACAATGCATTGAAAAAATAGAATGCCGAACACTAATTAACGCGCGTTTATCAGCGTTTGACATTTTTTGGCGGTGAAAAACGGCACTTTGAATGCAAATTTCTGGCGTTCAGAAAAAAGCCCATAAACTCCACTGCTCATTAAAGCGGAAAAACTTCCATGTGTGCATGGACACATAGGCTAACAGAGTGGAGTTTATGGGCTTTTAAAAAAAACGCCCAAACTCCAATAAACTGCAGTTGATCAGCTCCAGTGTGCATGGAGCCTTTGGCTCCATGAAACCATCTGTTCTCTCAAGAGTAAAAAAACGCTCATATAGAGCATTTTTTGTAAAAAGTTTAGACACGTTTAGGAGAGTTTTACATTTTTCTGCCAGTAAGCTCCAATCAAACACAAACCAGAAGGTTTTTTTTTCTGCCACTAAACGAACTCAAAATTTGCCTCTTAACATCCTAATGTACATGGACACATAGGAAAACATTGAGCTGCTTCTACAGGCACAACATAAAACTCCTGTAGAAGCAGCAACTTTTAAGCCAATGTGCATGGATCCTGTGGGTAATATTTATAGGGCCCCTCTATTCCCCAGTCAGACATGTAAAAGAAATCAAAACTAAAGCTGAAATGAAACTGCAAGCAGGCAGCTCTTTATTGTAGAAGAGACATGCTTTGTCTCCTCTGCAATAAGACAATAACTTGCCTGCTCACAGTCTTCTAATGAAGGTCTATGGAGCCGTGTAGGTGCAACTCAGCAGGCGTTCCTGGAGCACTCATTGTATCATAATGTAACAGAATAAACAAGGAGGTGAGGGTGCACTTTATAGAGTGGTGCGGAGTCTCCATGAAGCATGTTGGATTAGAACATTTATTTTTTGCATATATATATATACATACATACATACATACATATACACACACATATATATTCATATATACATACATACACATATACATACAAATGGACTAGAATTTTGTGCATGTGGATTTAGTTTCTATATTTGGTTCGCCAGCAGCGATATCACATTTTATTACTTGACTGTGTCATAATGTCCCCCATTTGCAAGCACGGGATGGGATGATGCCATCCTCTGCTGGCCAATTAAAAGACTAAAAACTCAGTACCCATGGGTGCAATGCATCACTGGGAGGGGACTATTTTGTGGGGTTCAGTTCCACTTTAACCACTTCAGGACCGCCGTATTGCCATTGTACGTCAGCACAATGGCACAGGCAGGCACAATCACGTAGATTTACGTGATTGCCTTCCAGCGGGTGGGGGGTCCGATCGGACCCCCTCCCGCTGTTTACGGCGGTCCGATTCGGTCCAGGAGCGCTCCGTGATGAGGGGATGGCCGTTGGTTTTCGGCCACCCCCTCTGGATCGCTCCTGGCCAATGAGAAGCTTCCTCCCCTGTGTATTGTTTACACAGGAAGGAGGAAGTGATGTCATTCTCCTCGGGGCGGTCTTTTTGACCGGACTACGAGGAGAAGACTAATAGTAAGTGTGCACCAACACTACACTGACATGTAGGTACACACAGGCACACAAACCACCCCCCCCCCCCGATCCCCCCCCGCCCCCCCTCCCCCCCCAGTCACAGTGTCACTGATTGCATTGATCATTTCTTTACTGATCAATGCATTCAGTGTCAGTTGTGACAGTAAAAACTGTCAGGACAGTTAGTGTTAGGTCCAGGGTAGCCCCCTATCACCCCCCAATAAAAATTTAACCCCCTGATTTCCCCTAGAGTTAACCCTTTCACCCCCTTTTGCCAGTGTCACTAAGCGATCATTTTTCTGATCGCTGCATGTGTCGCTAGGTAGCTAGTTATTTTTTTAGGTTCACCGCCAGGTTTTTATATCGCTAGGTACCCCGATATACTACCCAATAATGGTTTTAACCCCCTGATTGCCGCTAGTTAACCCTTTCACCCCCTTTTGCCAGTGTCACTAAGCGATCATTTTTCTGATCGCTGCATTAGTGTCGCTACAGTCGCTAGGTAGCTAGTTATTTTTTTAGGTTCACCGCCAGGTTTTTATAGCGCTAGGTACCCCGATATACTACCCAATAATGGTTTTAACCCCCTGATTGCCGCTAGTTAACCCTTTCACCCCCTTTTGCCAGTGTCACTAAGCGATCATTTTTTTGATCGCTGCATGTGTCGCTAGGTAGCTAGTTATTTTTTTAGGTTCACCGCCAGGTTTTTATATCGCTAGGTACCCCGATATACTACCCAATAATGGTTTTAACCCCCTGATTTCCGCTAGTTAACCCTTTCACCCCCTTTTGCCAGTGTCACTAAGCGATAATTTTTCTGAACGCTGCATCAGTGTCGCTAGGTAGCTAGTTATTTTTTTAGGTTCACCGCCAGGTTTTTATAGCGCTAGGTACCCCGATATACTACCCAATAATGGTTTTAACCCCCTGATTGCTGCTAGTTAACCCTTTCACCCCCTTTCACCAGCGATCACAGTATAAGTGTCACTGGTGACGCTGGTTAGCCAGTTAGTTATTTAGGTTCCCCGTCAGGTTTTTATATAGCGCCAGGGACCCCCATATACTACCTAATAAAAATGTAAACCCCCTGATTGCCCCTAGTTAACCCTTTCACCACTGATCACCGTATAAGTGTTACGGGTGACTCTGGTTAGTTTGTTTTTTATATATAATCCGGAAGGCAGTGCTTGGTTTTCGGGGTCCCGTACGTGGCTAGGCTCCCAAAAAGTCCCCCACATGTGGTATCCCCGTACTCGGGAGAAGCAGCAGAATTTATTTTGGGGTGTAATTTGACTTCTGCCCATAGCATGTGTGAGCAATATATCATTTAGTGACAACTTTGTGCAAAAAAAAAAAAAAAAGTTTGTAATATTCCCGCAACTTTTGGCAAAATATAAAATATTCCATGGACTCAACATGCCTCTCAGTAAATAGCTTGGGGTGTCTACTTTCCAAAATGGGGTCATTTGGGGGGGTTTTGTGCTATTTTGGCATTTTATGGCCTTCGAAACTGTGATAGGTAGTGAGGAGTTAAATCAAAAATTTGCACCCTTAGAAATCCTGAAGGTGGCGATTGGTTTTCGGGGTGCCGTGCGCGACTAGACTCCCAAAAAGTCCCACACATGTGGTATCCCCGTACTCAGGAGAAGCAGCAGAATGTATTTTGGGGTGTCATTTCACATATGCCCATAGCATGTGTGAGCAATATATCATTTAGTGACAACTTGGTACAAAAAAAAAAAAAGTTTGTAATATTCCCGCAACTTTTGGCAAAATATAAAATATTCCATGGACTCAACATGCCTCTCAGTAAATAGCTTGGGGTGTCTACTTTCCAAAATGGGGTCATTTGGGGGGGTTTTGTGCTATTTTGGCATTTTATGGCGTTCGAAACTGTGATAGGTAGTGAGGAGTTAAATCAAAAATTTGCACCCTTAGAAATCCTGAAGGTGGTGATTGGTTTTCGGGGTGCCGTGCGCGACTAGACTCCCAAAAAGTCCCACACATGTGGTATCCCCATACTCGGGAGAAGTAGCGGAATATATTCCACATATAACCATGGCATGTGTGAGCAATATATCATTTAGTGACAACTTTTTGTAAAAAAATTTTTTTTTTTTTTTTTTGTCATTATTTAATCCCTTAGGACAAAAAAAAATAAATATTCAATGGGCTCAACATACCCATCAGCAATTTCCTTGGGGTGTCTACTTTCCAAAATGGGGTCATTTGGGGGGGATTTGTACTGCCCTGCCATTTTAGCACCTCAAGAAATGAGATCGGCAGTCATAAATTAAAAGCTGTGTAAATTCCAGAAAATGTACTCTAGTTTGTAGACGCTATAACTTTTGCGCAAACCAAAAAATATACGCTTATTGACATTTTTTTTACTAAAGACATGTGGCTGAATAAATTTTGCCCTCAATGTATGACTAAAATTTAGTTTATTCGATTTTTCTTATAACAAAAAGAAGAAAATATTTTTTTTCAAAATTTTCGCTCTTTTTCCATTTATATCGCAAAAAAAAAAAAATCGCAGAGGCAATCAAATACCATCAAAAGAAAGCTCTATTTGTGGGAAGAAAAGGACGCAAATTTCGTTTGGGTGCAATATTGCATGACCGCGCAATTACCAGTTAAAGCAGCGCAGTGCAAAATTGCAAAAAGACCTCTGGTCCTTAAGGTGTTTATTGGTCCGGAGCTGAAGTGGTTAAAAGAAATAAAAATAATAAATACACATGTATTGCAAGTAAAAATAAGTTTGTTTTTTTTTGTTTGTTTTTTTTGGAGCCTGCAAAGCATTGCACACATGATCAGCAGACCACGGGTGTAATATCAGGCTAAAGCAGACTGTCAGTGTAGCCGCCTGCCCATACCTCCAATATAGGCAGTTACTTAATGACAGGACTAGTTCATTATGAACTACAAGCCGCTGACGGTAGTTGTTTATCGATTCACAAACTGAATTAATGATGTGACCGAGTGGGTGGAGCTCTGCATGGCTGCGCTCGCTTTCACAATTCAAAAAGCTGTCCCAGGGAGAGGGGGATGGGCAGGCACATGCCCCAAATATGGTTGTAACATGTTCACAGAAAGGTAAACGTATCCTTCATGCTCACATTCATACTTCTGCTTCATGGTAGGGCACACTAACACACATTACCACAATTGCACAAGAGTGTACTGTGTGATGTCATTCATTTTTAAAGGCACTTCAATGCATATATATCGTAGCAACAAACAAGTACTGCCCCACACCACACAGACGTAAACGCTCACTGGATGGTCAGAGTGAACGTGTATTGAGGCTCATTCAACTGAATAGGCTGCCTTAATGTAACATGCATCAGCACACAAAAACGTGTGCAGTAATGATACACAGACGTGTAAACGGGTCCAAATCTAACAGCACTATACCTACTACTACTACTCCCCAGCACTCAATAGCTCTCAATGTTGAGAGGACACCAAAGAATCAGTTATAAAGACATTTCAGAAAAACTTCTCTTTAGACTAGAGATAAGAACACAAGGCTTAGGCTACTTTCACACTGCGGCGTTGCGGGCGCTGGCGGTAAAGTGGCGCTTTACTGTTTTAGCGGTGCTATGCGGCTGCTAGTGGGGCAGTTTTAACCCCCGCTAGCGACCGAAAAAGGGTTAAAAACCGCCCTCAAAGCGCTGCTGCAGTGTCACTTTGTAGACGGGTTTGCAGCACTGCCCCATTGTTTTCTATGAGAAACGGTGCTTTAGGAGCGCTCCAAAGATGCGGCTTGCAAGAATTTTGTTAACAGCCCTACAAGTGCACCGCTCCAGTGTGAAAGCCCTCATGCTGTCACTGGAGAGACAGAAGCGGATGTTTCAGGGCGCTTTGCAGGCGCTATTTTTAGCGCTGTAGCGCCTGCAAAGCGCCCCAGTGTGAAAGGGGCCTTAGTCATATGGTATAGCCAATAATATCTTACGTAAACTGCTGAATTGCGTGTTTATTTTTCAACTTGATGTACCAAACTGAAAAAAAAAAGCTGGGAGAAGAAAGAGCCCTAAATGTACACGAAGGAAGTGATAACTAAATTGTAAGCTCTAACGAGCAGGGCCCTCCGATTCCCCTTGTCTTGAATTGTATTGTAATGTCTACCCCAATGTTGTAAAGCGCTGCGTAAACTGTCGGCGCTATATAAATCCTGTATTATAATAATAATAATTATAAAGGATAAGCTTATCTAAAGATCAAGCACGTTACAAACTGGAAGACAGAAAAAAAAAATGTATAAGTGCCTCTGCAAGTTGTAAATTTGTAATTCTGTGAATTAAATTTATTTAACATATTGCCACAAGTAGTTCTCCCTAAAAAAATAAATAAAAAAATAGCAATATGAAGCTAGTCATATTTAATATTTTTACCTCTCCGTAATGATGCATTAGTTGGGATTAAATGAGATTAACCTGTGATTATCAAATGACTTCCAGTTCTATTTTTATTTCAGGATTAGAGAACAATTCCTACACACTAGTGTATATAATAGATTGCATATCATTTGGAAAAAATTAAACTAGATTTTAGAAAGAATAAAATGTATTTGACTATGTGCTGTTCTACCCATATGATGAACAGATGGCTGACTAGTAAAAACAATAAAATAGTCATAAAAGCATCACCTCAATGAAAACATCAGAGTGCCACTAATAAGCAAATATTTGCCATTTTTTGCAGGATGAAAAAGGAGAGCCAAATAACACATTCATTTTTCTATTTTACACCAAGATTAGAAGGCAACCTACATTTTTAAATAGCACAAGTTGTTAATCATGTGTGTGTAGACTAAGCTTCGATGACAACAATTTCCTTTAATGATGCAACTGAATATTTATATCCAAGCCCCATCAGTAGAAAAAAGGTGCAACTCAGTTTATGGCACCAATCCCAGCTCATGTGAATTCTCGCATCGATGTGTAACAAAAGGATGGCAAGTATGAACTGCCAGGGTCTTTTAAAAAAACAAGTATTGTGAAAAGCATGGTACCCTGATAATGAAAGGCAATCAATAGTATTCAGTATTTGGATTTCCCAATGCCTCTCTTTATAGATGCAGGCCAATCCAGCATAAGAAACAAGCATGAATAAACCTCTAACACTGTAGAGGGGTGTGAGTAGTTTCTTTTAAATGAGGGATTCAAATGACCAGGTCATGGCTTCTCACACATAAAAGGCACAGCTGTAAAATATGATTATGTCAGAATTGCATGAAATTTAATGGAGACACACATTAATGCTGGCCATACACGGTTTGAATTTCGAAAGAATTTTCTTTCGAAAATCGCATCTAAGAATTTTCGTATGAATTTCGCATCATTAGTGGGCTGCAGCAACAGCCGATTTTCGTGCGGAAATCAAATTTGAGGAATCGGACATGTTGGAAATTTTTTGAAAAACGAATGATATTCTAATCAATGATGGAAGAATTGTGCAAGAAATGTAAAAAGAAAAGAAAATTTATGGAGCGAAAAGAAGATTCCTGGTCACGAAAATTCTTTTCTGTAGCAACATGAGGTGAAATTGAAGGCTTGGTCGGCCGAATTTCGAAAATCAATGGTGGCACCATCGAATCACAAAAAAAAAAAAAAAAAAACGAACTTTCTGATTTTGAAAAGAAAATTTGTTCGAAATTCGACCGTGTATGGCCTGCATTAGGGGGTGTCACTCTCCCGAGTCCCCTGCGAATCTCACTGGATCCTCCCAATTCATGTTATTACAGAATACAGCAATGACATGAAGGTCAGTATGGAGCCCAGGAGATCGACACTCCCGGAAGGCTTGGTTTCATTGGAGACTTTGGAAGAAGATTTCTATTTATTAGAACAGTATTCTGGTGGCATGGCCAGAGAGGGAAAGGTAATTACAAGCTTATTTCACAGGTATGTCTCTTAGGGGAACTCATCTTTTTATGTGACATGGTCACTTTAAACCACTGGAGGACTTAAACCCCTTTCACACTGATGGGCGGCAAAAACTGCAGATAAAATGCTGGTCGTTTTTGTGGCACTTTTAAGTGCTAGGCGATGTACCATTTTAAAGTTGCATTACAGTGGGACCTTAAAAAAATAAAAAAAATAAAAAAAAAGGGGGGGGGGGGGAGCTGTTTTGCAGCGCTTTTGAAGCTCTTAAGGCGCTTTGCAAGCACTGCCTATTCATTTCAATGGGCAGGGGCGTTTTTAATCACTTGCCAACCGCTGTCAGCAAATATACGTCGGCCAAATAGCATGGCTGGGCAAAGTAATGTATCCCGTACATTCATTTGAATTTCTCACAGTGATCAAATACCACCAAAAAAAAGCTCCATTTGTGGGGGGGAGGATGTCAATTTTGTTTGGGAGCCACGTGGTGCGACCGCGCAATTGTCAGTTAAAGCGACGCAGTGCCGAATCGCAAAAAGTGCTCTGGTCAGGAAGGGGGTAAATCCTTCCAGGGCTGAAGTAGATAAAGTGCTCCAAACTTGCCCCAAAGATGCTGCTTGCAAGACTTTCTTCACCGTGCCACAAGCGCACTGACGCAGCATGAAAGCATCCATTGAAACTAATTGAAGGAAGTTTTCAGGCGCTATTTTTAGTGTGAAAGTGCCTGAAAACCACCTCAGTGTGGAAGGTGTCTTAAAGTAAACTTAGACTAGCCATACACAGTGTGAATCCTGCAGCATCAGCTGAGATTCAGCCTGCCTATTAATGGTTTGAATGTACCAAGTTGATGGTTCGATCAGCTTGGTTACAACCAGCCTGCCCTGAATTCTTATGATTATTGCTAGCGGCTATAGCAGCCGCTAGACATCACTGGCTGTCTTCTCCCAGCGGGGATGGCTCCCACCCCCCGACGGGAGAAGATAATTGCCAAATCCCCTGTCAGCACTGGCCGTGGTTGCAGGAAAGAAATTCGCACCGTGTATGGCAGCCTTAAGCAAACTAATCATGAAAAAGAATATATCTACAACACAAAACCTTGTTATATCATTCTGCCTTATAATCAATCCCCCTTGGTTCCTTCTTACTTTCTTGTGGCAATGGCCAAAATGTCACGCATATACATTGAGTGATAAGTGTAAGTCTAATGTTGATTTTAGCAAGTACACCTCTTGTCTCTGCAAGTCCCATGATTAGAGCTGCTGTTTACACTCCCTTGTGAGCAAGTCACGTGGGGTATTTCAGGATGCTGTGCCCGGGGATGTGCCCTTGTAGGATTGCAATGCTGCAGAGAGTTGATGACGGAGGCACAGCATTGGCTGGAACTGACTGATGGCACAAAGAACATGCTGCAAATAGCCACAGACATGCATGTACGGCAGTGACATCATGAAAGTAATCATTGCCTCAATTGCAACAGAATGGCAAAGGCTAGAAACAATGTAAAAAGAGCACCATATACATTGAATATAAAGGACTTAAATGCAGAAAAGTCGTGTTTACTACCGCTTTAATGAAGACCAGTATAACTGTTTTTTTGTCCAATATTTTAAACTGCCCCCAAGTGTTTAGCACAAGCACATGGAGACTGGGTTCACTGCAGAGGTCTGCGAGTCCCTGTTCTCCGTTTCAGGGATGAATCGGGACAGAACTTTTGCCTGAATTCCGACCTGAAACAGAGCCAAAGACGCACAGGACTCATTTGCAATTCGCTCCGCAGCTGTGTGAGCCGGATCCATCGAGAGACTATCACAATCTCCTGTCATGCGAAGAAACTCACATCCAATTCACATAAGTGAGAACCCAGCCTCAAAGTATGTGCTGTAAGCTTCTATGGCTTCATATTAAATAGAATTGCATGGTAGCATTTTTGATCTATTTTTAGTGCAATTTTCTCTATTTGTATCAGTCAGTTGACACTACATTAACAAACCTAAGATGTAGAAATTTAATTTGCCCATACGCGGCTTGAATTGTGACCAAAATCGGCCAACGTTTTAGCTGTGAGTGGCCATGTGGGCACCACCTGGCTAGACTGTTGTCATAGGAGCTGGGTGGAAAAGTATCAGCTGAACAGTAACTGCATCCAATTAGATGCATTCACTGTTCAGTTATTGAGCAGATGGTAGTCTTACCGGGAGCTGAAAACAATATCCGGCATAAAAGTTAACTTTATCCACACCATTTAGCATGGATGGAAAAAACGTTACATGTATAGCTAGCCTTAGGCCTGTAGGCAGCTGCAAGGGCGGAGGTCTGGGATCATGTGAGCATTTTTAGCACACAATTAAAGATGATCTATAAAAAAAGAATTAACTATTAAAAGGAATAAGCATGAAGGCCAATGCTAACCAAGGAGAACATAAAGAGGTCCTTCATGCTTACCTGTGTGTAGGTGTAAACATTTTTCACAGTAAATTTTAATGGTCTGAACATTAAAATTAGTTGTAAACCTTTCCATATAACCAGTTAAATGACTGTCCTCAGGTGATACACAGATGAAACAAAATCTTCCTACATAAGTTGTAGCTGTTTATCTGCAGTCTTTTCTACTTTACAGCCGTTCAAAATACTGAGAGGAACAGCAGAGAAACAAGACAACAAACAGAAATGACAATTGGTGCTCTGGCCTGAGATAAGTACACTCATTATAAGGATATGCTTTATTCATATTTTTAACGTCTGAAGTTTACAACCACTTTAAGACCTCACAAACGTGTGGTTTGAACCATCATTTTTAAATCCCAGCATCTTCTGGCGCCCAAGAGGCACAGGTGTACATCCAGCCCCACTGCTAGCAGCCTGTTAAAGTCTGCTACCAGGTTAAAAGATGCAGCAGCTGGATCCAGTATTAAGTGATCCTCTTGCTGTACATCTCTGAGATTCAGAGGACATTTCTTTCTCAATATAAGTGGAGTTACATTTTAAAGGGTTGTTCCAGCTTTAAAAAAAAAAAAAAAAAGTCAGCAGCTACAAACTGTAGCTGACTTTTAATAAGGACACTTACCTGTCCAGGGCGCCCACGACCTTGCGGCTTCACTGCCCATTTCCTACTGCGCATGCGCGAGTCGTGCAACGCTTTGTGAACGGCCACATTGTGTCCATTCCCAGAAGGTAACGGGGCTACTTGCCAAGGAGGAGGAAGCGCCGCAGAATAGGAAGAAGAGGCAGATTAGGAAGACTGCTTAGCAACAGGGGTTTCTGGTAAATTTAAAAAAAAAAAAAAAGTAAAAAAAATAATTTTAAGAATATTAATGCCACTTATTTTTAGGGTGGCCCTCCACTTTAAATGAGACATTTTGTCTTTTTTAACTGGTAATATTGATCCCAGTTGCCAATTTATGCTATTGTGAGCAGTTTCAGTTTCTCCACTCATTTTTGCTACATTTTGTCAAAACTAAAAATTCTTCCAACAAAACATTTCTGCACATTGATTTGGACAATAAAGGCTTTCCATAAGACATGACCTACTATTTTCAATTAGGGAAGCTAAAAGGTGAGGGCCATTTTCTCTTTCCGCCATTGTCACATTTAAACTTCAAAAGTGCTATGTTATAATGCAAACATTAGGCAAACTTTAGCTGCAAAAAATAAAAATAAAATGTTTTCTCCATCTTTAGAAATAGACCCTTAGGTGTTATTTCAGATACATTTTGCCACTGACAGTTTTGCTCCACACAGACCTAAGATTTGATAGCTGTGGAACCCAAGAGCTTGAAAAAAAAATTTAAAAAAATTCACAATATCTTTGAAATGGAATAACTGATTATACAGAAAAAAAATGTAAACACACATTACAGTCAAATATAGTATATAACATAAAAGCAGTTGTACAGTGTTTTTTTTACTTTTGCCTACAGGTAAGGCTTACCTGTAGGTAAAAAAAAAAAGAAAAAAAATCTCCTAAACCTGTATGGTTTAGGAGATATTCCCCTCGCAATGAGCCGCTGACTGCAGCATGCACACAGGTGTTTTTCGGCTGAAGGCCCGGCAGACGCCAGACCCTGCCGGAAAGAAATCTACCGCGCGCATGTGCAGGAGTGATGATATCACAGCGCCGGAGCTCCCTCGGCGTGGATCAGGTGAGATGTCGGGGCCTCGTTCTAAGGTAAGTATTTCATAATGATGCAGTGCATACTAGCTCATTATGCCTTTTCCCTTGCAGGTCTAAATAAATAACTGTCAGGAGGTTTACTCCTGCTTTAAAGGAGAAGTGTGGGAAATAAGCTTATATATGCACCTATATGGCTGCAGCATTGGACTGATGATGCAGCTGTACCTTGCTGGCCCTACACCGAAGAACTAAGCAATCCCATGACCGCTAATCACTAAGTTCTATTCACTGAGCAGAGAGCCTTGAATGTCAGTCACCAGCTCACTGTTGTGCCCGCCTCCAGCGCTCACAGGAGCACTAGGTTGTGGAGGGGGTGCCGAGAGGCTGTGCCAGCTGCCGGTCAGGCATCTGAGTGGTTTTTGACCTTAAAGTTGGGATCCTTGCAGAGCATGGACCAACTCTGAGTAAGCCAACAGCAGGCTTTAGCCTGTCAACTGAACCTGAGTCACAGGAATGTAGAGGTAAGTGCACTCCACTCCTGGGACCCAGATGAGAAGTATGGCCAAAAGAAGCTTTTAACATAAATATGCAAATTTAGGCTATACATAAACATTCCACACTGCATGGAACCCAACACCTATTAATGACAAAAAAAAAAAATGTTGAATCTCTATTTTCTATTCTAAAATGCTAACACAACTGCACCTTTAAAATGTGCAAGAGACAGTGTTAATTGCTAGTGGCTATGACAGCCACTAGCAATGATCGCATGTAATATCTGGCAGGCTGGTTTTATGCAAGTAGACTGATCAACTTGGTGCATTCAGCCTGCCCACATATGGTTCAAATCTTGCCCAGTTCCATGCCGAGAATTGAACCATCTATGGCCAGCTTTACAGCACCAGCAGCTGTTGAGGAGAGCTTTATCAGCATTAGCTGTGCTCATGTCCGGGGTGTGTCGTTCATTGTGGAGCAGCATGAAGGTGAGTGGAGATTGGAACAAGGGATCTGCAGATATCACACATGGTGTACAGCATGGGAGAGATTATGTGTAGAACTCCCAGTTGTCAAGTCCATAGGACATACGGACCTGGCAGCAAAAGCGATAGATATATTTAAAATGTGTGCACCTTAAAATGGCATATAAATGGAAATAACGTTAATACTGCAAAGCAACACCAGACCCAAAAGCAAATACCTTCTTGGGACCTGTATGTAGCATGCCTGGTCTGCCCAAGCTTGCTAAAGGCTCGGTTACCCTGGTTGCCTATTACACAAATACCAACTTGAGGAAGGAGCAGTATGGGCTTTAAACCCCCCACTTCCTGGGCTTCACTGTGGGGCCATACACAGGAAATAGGCAGTCAGAGAAGCTAACAGGTACAGAAACATGTTTTTTTTTTTTTTTTTTTTTTATTTGTTTGTTTTTAGGCAGAGAACATTAAAGGCAAGGTGACCAGTAGGGATGAGCTTTTGTTTGTTCTGAACCTGGAAGTCAGCTGCCATTTTATGGCCAATGTGGCCAATTAGGTAAATGTTGCTGCAAGCATCCTTGTCAGTTTCTGTACATCAGCTGCGAGATGGGGAATCCTCCACTTAAAACTCTTATCCCAGGTTTGCATGAAAGTTAAACAGTATAGAAGCTCCGATTACCAGTAGATTGTGAATTGGTAATATGAGTTTCAAAATAATATACGGTCGGCGTCTTGCCCCACATCACATTAAGGCCAGCTGTACACGGATGTAATAATTTACTTGTGTTATATGCTCAGGATCTAGTTGAATGTTAAAATGTTCTGTAAAGACTGCATATACATGTGTAAAATTCTTCTTCATTGCCAGTGTTGCAATATAAATGTGTATGTAAAATCTTCTATTTTGGATTTACGGCTCTGTACTCATCGCTGTATTACTAAGCTTTTTACAATTGTGTGCAAAGTTCCATAGACAACAATGCATCTATATCCAGATCAGTGCAAGAAGCCCAAGTCCCTAACTAATGTTGCTCAATATCGCTATACCTCATTTAAAAGCAGAAAACGAGGAAGTGAGAAGGTTGGTCAGAATGTGCAATCCATGAGCAGCTTTTCATGTAGGTTATGAAGTTGAAACAAGCATGTAGATAGTTGCTAAGGAAATGTCCACATTTCCGTTGCTGGTTTGCACACTTCTGTTTTCTGTGAAGCAATCAGCTCAGCACGGAACACACCCAGCTTTCTGCTAAAACAAAACTATTTTGGATTTCCATGCCTTGCAGGGAATAAAGAGGCAAAAGGCCATAGAAGATACTGGGAACTGTGTGAAGGAATTCCCAGCGCTATTCTGTTTTAGGAAGGGAGCCATTCCACTTTATGTGGAACATGTAATTATTTACCAAGGAAACCTCTGCGACGAAGGTTTAAAACTACTTTGGTTATCACATGAAATTACAGTGTGTATTATATTATGAATGAAATGAGTCAGGGAATAAAGTGTCAGGATCTGTGTATAAGGGGTCCTCACCACCCACCAAAGCTGGCACAGACACCCTGTGCTTTTGTGTATGTGGGACCATGTGACTGCTTCCCATGTGGCGATGCTCAAGTCTACCAACCAATCACTATGCATGATCTTGATTGTCATCTTAACAGGAATAGAGTGTGCAATGACAACTATGAGAATTGCCCTCACTCAATACATTTCCTCCATATTCCTGGACAGGAAGTAATGGAATCCTCCACATGGTACACATGGCAAATAACGATATCTAAAGTCTTGGCTGTAGATAAATGTTTACATTTTATAAGCATTCGCATCATCAAGGCTTGCACTTTACAATTATGGTCTTAAAATGTAAATATATCTTTGGTTACTGCTAACCTCTAATCACACTGGTTTTCTTTGCATTTGTTTACAGAGTGTCATACTGTAGGACAGTAAAACTATGACAAATGCATACCATAGGTTTATACATCTTGCCAAGAGACAATGGGGTTGATTTACTAAAACTGGAGCGCGCAAAATCAGGCTCACTTCTGCATAGAGACCATTAAGCTTTCAGGTCTTATTGCCAAAACTCAATTAAACCAGCTGAGGTTACAAGTTGGTGATTGGTTTCTATGTAGAAATTAGCCTGATTTTGCATGCTCCAGCTTTAGTAAAGAAACCCCATTGTCTTCATTAGATGTAACCACCTATGAAGTGTCAACATATTTTGCAGCAATTAATGTTTGCTGTATATATGTGGGTTTCCAGACCAGCCTTTCAAAACCAGGTACCTTCCAGAGGTTGCTAGGGGTTCCTAAAGGGTATATGAACACTGGGTTTAAAAAAAATAAAAAATAAATAAAAAAAAAAGAAGTTTTTAGCAGAAAGAAAAAGAAAAAAAAAAAACCACTCATATAAAAGAGTTTTTATAGAGGTGTTAAAGTGGCTCCCGGGGGCAATCGCGGGAGTGACGTCATCGCGGCTTCGCCGAATGACAGCAGCGGAGCGGCGAGACCCACCGAGAAGATGGATGCACCAGACTACAGGGGACAGCGGTGACTTCGCTGGCTCCTGTGTCAGGTAAGTGACACATAATGGACTACTATGCGATGCATAGTAGTCCATTATGCTTTACATTTGCAGGGAATGAAAGAGGAAGTAAACCCATCAGGGTTTACTTCCTCTTTAAGGAGCATTTATAAGCATTCAGGGTCACTAACACCCCTTTCACACCAGGGCGTTTTGCAGGCGCTATAGCGTTAGAAATAGCGCCTGCAAGCCGCCCTAAAGAAGCTGCACCATTGTATGTAGTGTGAAAGCCCCGAGGCTTTCCTGCCAGCAGCTTGTTTGGAGCGGTGAAGGAGCGGTGTGTTTACCGCTCCTCCACCGCTGCTCCCCATTGAAATCAATGGGGCAGCGCGCTAGCGGGGGTAAAAGCGCCCCGCTAGCGGCCAAAATGCCCTGTAAATCCGGCGGTAAAACGCCGCTAAAAATAGCGGCGTTTTACCGCCGACGCAAAGGGCGGTGTGGTGTGAAAGGGGTCTTAGAATTTTGTTCTGCCAGAAAACTCCTCTAAAAAACATCAAACAGAATTTTTTTTTTGCATCTAAACCGTAAAATATGCCTCTAAAACTTCCTAATGTGCATAGACACTAGAGCTGCGCACTTCTGGCCAAAATGAGAATCACGATTTTTTTGCTTGAATAAAAAAGTAATAGAGGGCAAATCTTTCAATGGGGACACAAGTTCTGGTGACCTGGGAGTCCCCAAGGAATTCTCTCAATTCGCAAGGATTTCCTCTCACTTAGCGGTTTGGTTATGGGGTAGGAAATGAAGGGAAATCTCCGCAATGGGGCACAGATGTCAAAAAATAACCTGACTCAGGGTTATGACCCTGTCTTATTCTATCCAAAATGAAAAAAAAAAAATAAAAAAGAAGGTTTGCCTGTAGTTATACTTATATATATATCTATATAATGCAGTAAGGAAAAAAAAACTTTTGGGTGCAACTCCCTGCCCCCCCCCCCCAAATACTTACCTGACCCAATCTCAGTCCAGCACTGCTGGTTCTTAGTGGACTGAGAGCCATTGGCTCCCGCTGCTATTAATGACAAGGGCGTGTGGGGAGGGCCAAGTTGCACAGTGGCTTAGGATCGAGTGGCATGCTGGGAAGAGGGTACTCGGAGGAGGGAGGAGCCAGGAGCGCCAGCAGGGAACCCAAGAAGAGAATATATAAAATGCTCTTTTAACATTACTAAGATGATTACTAAAAACATAGTTGTACAGATCAGGGGTGTAAAACGGATCTGTGCAAGATAGTAAATAAGCTGGGCATGCCATATTATTTACCTTATAAATGTTTAAATGTTTTACAATTTAGAGATCACACAAATAAACAGCAAACTGTACGTATAATTGTTTTTGAAGACGTTCTCCCAAATGTGACAAATATTTTAAGAGTTTCACTGAGGTAAAAAGATTTAAGAAAGGATGCTCGAGAGACTATTAAATCAGCTCAATTTCATATACAGTAAGTATTCTCTTCCTCCAAGGCACGACGGACATTAGAACAAATAATGTCCAACTCATCATGGCAGTGCTTCATTTCTCACAGAGATGGCAAATGTCACAGGGATGCTTCTGATTACTATACCCTGAAAGAGAAATGAAAACAGGCCTTGTGGCTCATTCAAACTCCTGATAAAAAAGTTGTGTTGAAAGTGAATTGTACGACTGCAGAGTGTGAGGAGTATAATTAATGTGTGCTGCCAATATGTGATGTGCTGGCTCATCAGTGGACGCAGGTACAGTAACTGTTGCGTTTGTATTATGCTCTAGGCAGGCAGCCAGTGGACTTCTATGCTGGACTTTTCTAAGTAAAAAGTACATTGAAGACTATACAGCGGAGCAGAATTCACATTATTCTCCCCCTCCTCACTCTGTTCACAACTGTACAGTTATAACTCAATTTAACCAGTTTAGCTTCACCTATAGACTAGAGCAATTGTAACATTTCTGCTAGGGACCTGTATATCTGACAATAACTTTGCTAGTAAGATAACAATAACACATATACAGTAAAACCTTGGCTTGTGAGCATAATTCATTCAAACATGCTTGTAATCCAAAGCATTCGTATATCAAAGTGAATTTACCCATAAGAAAAAAAAATGGTAACTCAGATGATTTGTTCCACAACCATTTATTCAGAAGTCCTTCAGTTTATAGTCCATATAAAAAGCTGTGTAACCATAAAATGTCCATTCACAAATGGAAGCCTCCACAAGGGGATTAGAAGAAAAATCCAGCAGGAGCTCCAGAGTATAAAAGAGAAGAGAGGCGCCTCTAAGTGTAGCAATATGGTTACATTTAATGAAGGAGCAACATCAAGACCCCTTTCACGCTGGAGGCGTTTTTCAGGGCTAAAAATAACGCCTGTAAAATGCCTGAAAAAGGCCTCCCTTGCAGCCCCAGTGTGAGAGCCCAAAAGCTTGCAGGGCGTTAGAAAAAGTCCTGCAAGCAGCATTTTTGGGGTGGTGTATACAACGCTTCTCCACCGCCCCTGCCCATTGAAATGAATGGGCACCACTGCCGAAGCGCCTGCAAAGAGCTTCAGCAGTGGCGGATTTAACCGTATTTTCAGGGGTTAAAAGCACCCAACTAGTGGCCAAAAAGCACCGAAGTCCACCCTCTGCTGACGTCACAGATATCAGTCCAAGCACTGTGTCATCCCAACAAAGTCTGGATCCGCCAGGTGCCTGGACTCAAGCTGAGAGCCTGAGAAGGCAGCTCCCTGTCCCTCCACAGCCCTTGTGCTCCAATGAGCATGGAAGAGCAGAGCTGAGAGCTACTGATTGAAAGCCAGCAGCTCTCTGCTCGGGGTGCTGTGAGAACCAAGCCATCAGCGATGTTCGATCGCTCGGTTCTCTGTGTAGAGGCGCCAGGGGACCGATGCTGCATCCACCTAGGCAAGTATGAAACTGAAAAAAAAAAAACCTTCACTTTTCTTTTAACCGGTTCCCGACCGGCTTGCGTACATATAAAAAAAAAAAAAAAAAAAAAAAAAAAAAAAGAAGTGACGCGTGTCCGATCTGTCCGCCGCAATAGTGCTAAATCTCACAGATCACCGGCCTTACTAGTAAAAAATAAATAAAATAATAATAATAAAAATGGCATAAATCATTCCCATAGTTTGTAGACGCTATAACTTTTGCGCAAACCAATATACGATTATTGCAATTTACCAAAAATATGAAGAACAATATATATTGGCCTAAACTGATGAAGAAATTTGTTTTTTCAAAATTGATGCTTTTTTTGTGTATAGCGCAAAAAATAAAAAACAGAGGTGATTAAATACCACCAAAAGGAAGCAAATGTTGTTTGGGTACAGCATTGCAAGACCACACAATTAGCTGTTAAAGCGACGCAGTGCCAAATTGTAAAAAGTGCTCTGGTCAGGAAGGGGGTAAAACCTTCCGGAGCTGGAATGGTTAAGGACTTGTTGCACTACCTGCTTTTTCTGCACTGGATAAACCCTGAACACTGCTTAGGCAATAATTGTTTTCTATGTGTCCCGTTCACACCACAATGCTGGTGTGCTGTGTAGTGCAGCAAATCATTGCAGCGCACTGTGCTTGAATCTGGAACAATGCATTGCAAAGTTACTTACACATGAAATAAAAGATTTTTTTTTCTGCCTCACAAAAAAAAACAAAAAAAAACAAAAAACAAAGCTCTATTGGCCATACTTTTCCTGGGTGTTGTGATGGGGATCAAATAATTGCACTTAGTTCTCCACTCCTGTGACCCATATCCCTCCAACAGCAAGCTCACTGTTGGCTGACGTCACTCAGCTGATCCAGACTCTGGGGAGATTTTGAATTTAATGTCAGGATCCACCCAGATGCCTGGACCAGCAGCTGGCTCGGCCTCTCAGCGCGTTACTAAGATCCTGAGCCAGCACTTCCTGCCCCCTCTACAGTCTGGAGCCCAAGTTAGCACTGGAGAAACAGAGCTGCTCGTACTCTTAGATTTTTTTTTCTTCATTCAGCCTGTAAGCAGCACTAGATTACAGCAACCATGCAAAATAAAGTGGATGGACAAATCTGCTGCTGAGGCTATTGTATTCTGACAGTCAGTGCTGACAGCTGTCTGAATACAGTGAGTGCTGCCAAACAGTGACTTTAGCTGATTAAATGCAGTTACTGGTCAGCCGAGCATTAGCCACACGTCTCCTTTGGTTTTGAGATTGAAGGATATTAGGCCGTAGGGTGCCAACAGGGACACCCACTGCTCGAATATCAGCCGATTCATCAGAAACCATCTGAAATTCCATGTGTGTGACCAGCACTTACCAGTCCATGCTCCTTGGAGATTCATGCTCTGCTCACTGAGGAGCTGCACAACCACCAACTGGCAATGTAGACTCTCTGGCAGTCCCATCACTTCTCCCCTGTGCAGAGGCCACCTATTTGTGTATTTCCATAAGAATAAATGAGACTCAATGCCTGCCAGAGGGGACTGGACGAACAATTGCTACAGCGGCTATGTGGTCTCCAGTTGGACGCACAACATGGATCAAACACAAATGTGGACAAGTTAGTATAAGGTCCACTTCACAGTTTTGCGCTGCAGTAGCACAATATATGTGCTAGTTCACTTGGGTGCCATTCATTTGAAATGGCACCCCAACACACCTGCACTGTAGTAGATCACAATGGGGTTTATTTACTAATGGATGCGAGGGGGAAAGTGGGGTAAACTGTGGGCTTGTTAACACCAGCAGGATGGAATATAGCAGTGCCACTGGTACGCAATGTGAAGGCAGCAAGTGAGTCGATCCGGAGATCGGCTGTGGGTGCCGACATCGCAGGCTCCCTGGACAGGTAAGTGTCCATATATTAAAAGTCAGCGGCTACAGTATTTTTTTTTTTTCCCCCACCGGTGGAACTCCGCTTTAAATTGAACAAGCTGAAGTTAGAAGCCGATTGGCTGCCAGATTCTGCATGCACTAGCTTAAGGCCCCTTTCATACTTGTGCGACTTTTACTACAACTTTGGACATCAGGGTCGCATGACAAGTCGTACCCCATCATTCCTAATGATAACCATTCATATCTGTGCAACTTCAAGTCGCACTGACTTCAAAGTAGTTCCTGTACTACTTTTGCCTTACTTTGATGCGAGTTGAGATCAATAGATCTCAAGTTTACACAGGCATTCCCTGAAATCGCAGCAGAATCGTGGCTGCCAAATCACGGCAGTGTGAAAGGGGTCTTAGTAAGTCTACCCCAAACTGACATTAAATTAGTACTATCAGCTGCAGAATAGTGTGATGTGGTGGCTTTCGTTGGACCATGCTGTGCTGAAAAAAAAAAAAAAAAAACGTCCTCAGGTCGTACATTTTTCCAGTGCAGTGGTGTGAAATACCAGAGAAAAGGGCTTTTTACGTTGTCTATGCATTAAGCAGAACTGCCCAACACATCTGCTGTGCAAGGGTCCTAAAGAATAAAGGTTGAGGGTTCAGGCACCCAAATATTTTACAGGCATTTTATAAACTTAGAATGATTTCTTTCCACTTTCCTATGCCCTAGGAGCCAGCGGTGCAGTGTACAGCCTGCCATACAATTGAATAGTTGCACTCGGCTGTGCTCTTTATCTGCAAATGTTTGTCCGACGTATATCCCAAACCTATACATATTTGGGAAGATGTACTAAAACTGAAGCACACCGAATCTCGTGCAATTCTGTAACCAGTTTCTAACTTCAGCTTGTTCAATTCAGGCTCCTTTCACACTTGTGCAACCCCAAGTCGCAGCTCACATGGAATGCGATGTATGTCTAGGAGAGCCGTTCCAATTGATACTGCTGAAGTTTCTGCAACTTCGGAAAAGGTTTCTGCACTACTTTGATTTGACTTCAATGCCAGAGTGTGTAAAAGTCTTATCAAAGTGGGACGCCAAAGTTGCACTGCAAATCACACAACTTTGGAGTCAGTTAAAAAAAAAAGAGCCCAAAACCTACAAGCTGATTGGTTACTATGCACAGCTGCACCAGTTTTAGTAAAGCCCCATACACACAGGGCAAATATCGGCCAAAATTGGCTGGTATCTACTGTACCAGCTAACATTCACCCTGTGTGTACAGGTCTTTGTTTGACACAAACCGATTTCACAACTAGCTTCTATTGAATGAGCATGCTGGAACACCAGAAGCACATCGGCATCTGCTCAGCGCTCTCAGCCAATGGCTGCAAGCACAGTGGGGAGATTGTCGTACAAACATTGCATATTTAGTACAGACACTTCCTCACGAGCTGAACAAAAAAAAAAAAAAAAAAAAAGGTGTGTATCAGGCTTTAAACCTTCCCCAGCCATTCACCTGTAAGCCCACGTACACACGGTCGGAGATTTTGCCAACCAAATCCACCGGATTTTGCCCGTCGGATTTAGTCCGAAACTGTTGCATACACACGGTCGGGCCAAGTTGTGGAAAAATCCGATCTTCCAGAACGTGATGACGTAATTTCGTTACGATGGCACTACATTCAGGCTAGTAGCCAATAGCTTTGATGTAGGAATTTGATCTGAGCATGCGTGGCACTTGGTCCGATGAAAATGCTCTACACATGATCGGATTAGGTCCGTCCGGCCCAGTTGGTCGGGAAATATTTCCAACATGTTGGAAAATTGGGTCGGACGGAGATTCGGACGGAATCAGTCCGATGCATACCACACACAGTCGGATTATCTGATGACACGGTCCAATAAGACTCATTCCGACAGATTCTCCGACCGTGTGTACAGGGGCTTAGGCAGGCTGTACACTGCAGCTCCCTGGGCGCAGAAGAGTGCCAGGAAATTCTACTGGGTTGAGATGTATCAATGTCGTATCAATACAAAGTCTTTTCACAAGTGCTCGTGAAAACGCTCCTGATATGGAAACCGATAATTTGCGGTGTGATTTGAGCCCATACAAAATGAATTGCTGCAAATCGCACCGCAAACAATCACATGTGATTTGAACAGGAATGTGGTGTGATTCCTGCCTGAATCGCATGCAGTTTCACGCATTGCTTCTATGTGAACCCAGGCTGAAGTCACTAGAAGCCTGGGTTCACACAGGAGCATTGAAATTGCATGCGATTCAGACAGGAAATGAATCGCATCAAATTGCATGCCATTCTTTGCAGTGCAATTTGCGCGCATTCCTTTTGTACGCCAACATACATGTTCCTGTAAAAGTAGCTATATGTCTAAGTGCTAAAGTGACCACCTGCTGGAACCGTCACCTAGCACACCATGGGCCTCCAACGAAAGTGGGTCCAAAGCTGTATTCAGAAATGTTTCAGAAACCTCGCAGGACCCGTTCATCGTCACACGCCTTGTGTTGCCGATTGCTGTAATGGTGCGATAGCTGAATAAAGCTACGGACCCAGTTTTTGGAGACACAGTTTTTTTTTTTTTTTACTAAAGCTGGAAAGTGCAAAACCAGTCTCACTTCTGCATAAAAACCAATGAGCTTCCAGGTTTTATTTCCAAAGCTTAATTGAACAAGCTGATTGGTTTCTATGCAGAAGTGAGACTTACTTTGCACTTTCCAGCTTTAGTAAATGAACCCCATTGGTGACATTCATTATGTATGGACACAAATCGCACCGCAAAGCATCGGTACTCAGTATTGGCGAGTACTTGACCAAAAATATCAGTACTAGTCGATAAAAAAAAAAAAAAAAACACAACAATCAGTGCATCTCTACCACTAGGCATAGAAATCTCCAAGTGAATCCCTACAGCCTATCATATAGGGGAATGGCTGTACTCTTATAAACGCAGATGCTGCTGTGTGTCAGCGTTTACCCACACATGTACGCCAGACATAAATGCCACGTTTAGGAAATAAGTCAGACGCACATGTGTGGGTGAGGAGTACGGCCGCTTACAGCCTTTCCCTTGTACAGCGGGCTGTCTGCAGCACCTGTGACTCCATGGACATGGAAAAGCGGCATCAATTTGCGCCAGGCATATAAGCAGCCTGTGAAATCTGTGTCTGAACCCCAAGGCTACGTTCACATCAACGTGCGTCTTAGGTGTGACAGCCCATTGACTTGAATGAGCTTCCTTGACACGCCAAAGTAGCTTACGCACCTAAGCATGTTTTTTAATGTGCCAAATGTGTTTGGGGTGCCATAAAAAAAACAAAACAAATGCGTGCTGTGTTATTTTGGCCCGCTTCTGCGACACTTCGGTGTGAATGCAACCTAAGAGAAGGGCAATCCGAGGGAAGGTAGGTAGGTAAGTCCCCCTCCCCCCTTGGAATGAAGGGTCCACAACTCACCGTGCCCCCATCTTTCATCAGAATCTTCTTAACAAACATAATCCGGTTGGCGCTCCTCTTCTTCTTGTCTTGGCTCATCTTGCCCTCTTCATCGTGCCCAGCGCCTGCTGACCCCACCGAGGCTCTGGTGACTATGATGGGGGCTGGCAGTGCCAGGGGCTCGGCGGTGTCCAGGGCTGGCGGCCTGCTGAGCTCTATGGTGGCCACCAGGAGGGCGCTGTTGTCTGCGGGAGCCGGGTGCAGGGAGAGCGGGTACAGGCTGCAGTAGTCTGCCTCTATTAGAGGGAGCTGTGCGGCTTCCAGCAGGATAGGGTACTGGGCAGGCGCTATACACTCCGGTCCGGAGGGAGGCTCGGGCCGCTCAGCTCCGGTGCCCTCTCCCGGACTTCTCTTGTCTCTTGAGGGATCCAGACTCCAAGTCCGGTCCGGCTGGACCTGCCTGCTAACACACTCACTGACCGGCAAAGTGCGGCCTCCGGCTTCTCTTCTCCAGGAACGTCTGCGCACTCCCACCACTCACCGGATACGCGTCACGCTCCACACCGCCCAGACAACCTGACACTTGCCAGTGTCTCGTCAGATTCGGTGACCTGTCAGAATGTGTAACGAAAGTGACGTCCCGTCGTCGCCATCTTCCTACACCCCGCACTCCTCCACAGTAAGGATACAGTGAGAAGGGGAAAGCGAATATCTTGTTACACCCACCAAAGTTTTGCATTCTACACTTATTTTTAACAGTAAACTGAGTTTATATAGTGAAATGCAGTAGTTAGAATTCTGTCTGGCTGGTTAGATGTTAAATTTTAAAAGCAGCGGCAAGCCTGCTTATCTCACAGGTTTGCTAATCGGACAGAAGTTCGGTGTTTTAAAAAATTAAACATATAAACAGTCAGACGGAGTTCTAAGTACTACACTTCACTATATATACTCCCATTACTGTAAAAAATAAGCGTAAAATGCAAAACTCCGGTGGGTGTAACAAAATGTCCGCTTTCCCCTTCTCAGTGTATCCTTACGGGTGTTGCAAGATGGCGGCGACGAAACATCACTTCCGTTACACATTCTGATGGGTCGCCTAATCTGATGAAACACAGCGGGGAGACGAGTGACAGGAGGGCTGCTGAGCGCACTGTGACCGACAGGGGGAGCCCGTCACACCAAAACAAAGCACCTGGCGGGAGAGAGCACACAGCGCCTTCTAGTGGTGACCTTCCATGGCTGCAAACATTCCATAGCCTCTGGTCACTTCTCAACTGCTGATCTGTATGGTCTATGGGCTGGGCCAGTTAGAACCAAAGCACCACAGGTTGTATTAGGGCTCATTCATATCATAATGTATCCATTAACGAGCGCGTGTTGCCACGTGCAAAAAATAGAACGAATTTCCTGTGGGGTTTTGTATTGCAGCGAAAGAGTCCAAGGTGATTATAAAAAATGTTTATTACAAAAATAGATACAATTACAGAAGCATAACTATCTGCTAAAACATCAGCTCTGTGATGGAGGCTGACAAACATACATAATGTGCATAGTGATACAGCTGTAAAATTATTATTATTAACGATCTATATAGCACCAACAGTTTACGCAGCGCTTTACAATGTAGAGGGGGGACAGCACAATTACAGTACAGTTCAATACAGATGGGTCAGAAGGTACAATGAAAATTAAAACATAGCATGATATGTACAAAGAATCATACTGGGAAAACCTCAACACGTTTCAACCGTACATAGTAGAGGTCTTCTTCAGGGGGAAAAATTTACAGATTTCTAGAAAATACACTATATAAATAAGTACATTGAAAACCAGGAAAAATAAATAGCTGGATAGCTGCACTCCAAAAAGAGGAGAAAATGTGAAAAAATGAAGAAAAACAAAATAAACAAAAGTGAAGGTGAGAGTGCATTCTGAAGGTGCTTCAGAGTCGCAAACCAACGCGGTAGATTACTGAAGCACAGGTGTGTTGCCATGTGCTTTTTGTAATTGGTGTGCATTTTACACGCATTGCATTTGTTTCTGGGTATATTTGCTTTGCATTGCGTTGCATTTTTACACAAAAAAGTAGCACATTTTTGTTTTCTTTGATAAAACTCAATAAGGGCCAGTTCACACCACATGCAGTCCTGTGCGTTTTTTTCTGCATCAAAAATGCATTGGAAAGTAGGTTATATGGTCTTTAACCACTTCAGCCCCAGAAGGATTTAACCCCTTCCTCGCCGGGCCATTTTTTTTGCAATTCGGCACTGCGTCGCTTTAACCGACAATTGCGCAGTCATGCGATGTTGTACCCAAACAAAATTTGATGTCCTTTTTCCCCACAAATAGAGCTTTCTTTTGGTGGTATTTGATCACCTCTGCGGTTTTTATTTTTTGCGCTATAAAAAGTGCGGCAAGTTTGAAAAAAAACACAATTGGGGTTATTTACTAAAGGAAAATCCACTTTGCACTGGAAGTGCACTTGGAAGTGCAGTCGCTGTAGATCCGAGGGGGACATGCAAGGAAAATAAAAAACAGCATTTTAGCTTGCACATGTTTGGATGATAAAATCAGCAGAGCTTCCACTCATTTCAGATCTACACCTTAGATTTAGGGTGACTGCACTTGCAAGTGCACTTGCAGTGCAAAGTGGATTTGCCTTTTGTAAATAACCCCCAATATTTTTAACTTTTTGCTATAATAAATACCCCCAATTTTTTTCCTCAGTTTAGGCCTATATGTAATCTTCTACATATTTTTGGTAAAAAAAAAATGCAATAAGCGTATATTGATTGGTTTCCCAAAAAGTAAAGTTAGATCATCTTCAAGATAGGGGATATATTTATGCCATTTTTTATTCCGAGTAATGGTAACAATCTGCAATTTTCTTATTAGGACTGCGATATTGCAGCGGACAAATCGAACACTTTGGACACCTTTTTGGGACCATCAACATTTATACAGCGATACACAGAGCTAACAATAGCCACGGATTACTGTATAAATGTCACTGCAGGGAAGTGTTAACACTGGGGGGGGATCAAGGAGTTAACTGGTTTCCCTCAGTGTGTTCTAACTATGGGGGAGATTGGACTGGCTAGGGGAGGAGACAGATCAGTGTTCCTATATACTAGGAACACACAATCTGTCTCCTCTCCTCTGTTAGAACGTGGATTTGTGTAAACATACAGATCATCGTTCTGGCTCTGTAAGGAGCGATCGCATGTGCCTTGTGGACATTGCGGCTGCCGGGCATGTGCATCGGCTCCTCAGTCCTGCAACATGCGCGCGCCCCCTATATGCCCCCCCCAGAATGGGGAGCCATTCTGGCGATGTCAAACGGCTGGCTGTCAGCAAGCGGTTAGTAGCATAGTTCACACCAATGCTTGCAGTTCCAGTGTGTTCCAGGTCCAGAAAAAAAGTAGAACACACTGCATTTTTCTGGGTTACTTGTGTAAATCCGAGACCCCCCAGTTAACCGTTTCACCCCCTGTCACAGTGGCATTAGTATAGTGTACAGATCTCTTTTCTGATCACCGTTTTCGTGTCACTTGTGACTCTAAACAGCATTAGGGCAGTTTGCGGAAGTCCCAGGTAGGTTTAAAGGTACCTGCCATATAGTCCCTAATAAAAGGTTTAACCCCTTGATCACCCCCAGTTAACCTTTTCACTCCCTGTCACTGTGGCATTAGTAAAGTGTAGAGATCTATCTTCTGATCATACACCTCCCTTACTAGCATAGTGTTTGAACGGCTCAATATCTTTGATCTGATCAGATCTATACTAGCATTCCCAGTAGTATAGTGTTCCCAAAAATGCGGCATTAGCAGGATCAGCCCAGACACCTGCCAGCATTTGCGTTTAGCCCCTCTGCCCAGCAAGTGCAGTATCAATAAATCACTGTCACTTACAAAACACATCACACAAAACTGCAGCATTAACAGAGTCACGCCTGATTCCTGCTAGCACCAACATTTAATTTTTTTGTAGCAATTCAAGCAGTTGCTGAAAACCAGTTGCTCTTTTATTTGTGAGTCGCACTAGGTGTACCTATAATTGTAGTGGCCAAAATGTCCATACAGAGGTACACTAGTGCAGAGGCCTAAATATTGCTGAGCATGACCGATGAGAGCGAAGGGGTAGCCTCACTGTCAGATTCAGGCTCAGTATACAAACCCATAGAGGGCAGTGGCACCCTGACAGATAGCTCTGACGACGGAGTGAAGATCATAGACACAGAGATTACTGCTCCAACCTCCCAGATCCACAATAAAGTGCTCACCCTGATAAAACTCACAGGTGCTGGCTCTGCTCAAGATTGAGGAGAAAAAAAATTTCTGGATGGCCACACATCAAAAAAGGCATCTACAGTATATTGGCAAACAATTAAAATCCAATTACAGTCACCTCATAAAAGTAGGGAAAACAGGATTGTGCATGAAACTTCTTTGGTGCGAGAGGTCGCATCTCCGCTGAGCTCCGCCAGCCGAGAACTAATCCTCAGCCATCCGCCGCTATTAGGCAGGATTCTGGCCGGCGGGCACCTTAGCCTGTTCCCCGTGAGACCTCGGAACACATCTGGTGCCGTTTTGCGGCCCCGGGCGGCCGCGCGATCCCGCGA
Source organism: Lithobates pipiens (assembly GCF_037356315.1). Taxonomy (NCBI): domain Eukaryota; kingdom Metazoa; phylum Chordata; class Amphibia; order Anura; family Ranidae; genus Lithobates; species Lithobates pipiens. The sequence goes on along the minus strand of NW_027507696.1, from coordinate 27,116,585 downwards.
TCGGGCCCGAGGCCTACAGCACTCAGTGCACGCCGGCCGCCATCTTGCGGCCTACAACGACACAGAGGCCTCCGCGCTCGCGTACCGCATGCCGCGCGGATAGCGGCGACACACACGCATCCATCGTGTGTCGGAGGTGCCCCCCTGAGGCCTGGGACAGGATCCAACAGAGGAGACCGGAGTTTACAGGCCATGCGCTGCAGTAAAGGACTAACTAAATGCTAAGGTAAGCGGTGGCCATCTTGGTACACCCGGTCCACATTTGCAGGCCCCTCGCACTCCCAAAGGCTGATCCTGTTCCCCCCCTATACTACATACCACCCACCCTGTATACAGTGGCCCTGGAGGGCCAAAAGATGGACATGTAATTACATAAAACTTGACTGAGGGTGCATACGCGGTCGCAGGGAAAATGGCAGCATAATTCCCTAGCGCCGCGCCGTCGGAACTTTCCACTTGGCAGATAAGGCATATCCAGCTAACGACTCTTCTCACATCTACCCCAACCACTGCATGAGATATTGAGCAACCGGCGGGTATGTATAATACGCCCCGGAATCGTCCCCGCAACAGATCACAACAGAAATCCTCTCCGATCCGGGGGAAGGCGAAGGGGAAGGGCAAGATGGCGCCTGAACCGCCGGAACCTGATGACTCCACACAGCATTCTGACGATAGCCTGTCACAGTTTCCCTCTAACCTAGCAAGCCCTGTGGACGCTAACTCTGACGCTTTGCTACAGAAATTCCGTACCATAGTAAGGGACGAGATCACCGTAGCCTCTCGCAAACTGTCTGCTGAACTGGTGAAGGGTCTTAAAGAACTAGGCCACCGCACTAATCAGTTGGAGGAACGGATGGACCTGACAACCACGGTACTGGAGGGTCATGAGGAAGAGGTGGAGAAGCTGAATGCGGAACTTACAGCTCTTCACGACAAACTTGAGGACTCAGAAAATAGGGCTCGTAGAGGTAATTTGCGTATACGCGGCCTCCCGGAGTCCATCACAGACCTCCAGGGCACAGCTACAGCGTTCTTCCAGGAGCTTGCACCCGATATTCCGACGGAACGCCTGGAATTTGACCGTATCCACAGGTCCCTTGCTCCCAAGCCAATTGAGGGCCCCCCTAGAGATGTGATCATAAAATTTCACTTCTACAGAACCAAGGAACGGCTTCTCCAAGCGGCCAGAGAGCTGCCGGACATTACATTCCAGGGAAATTCCCTCCAATTGTTTGCAGACCTTTCTCCGGTCACTATCGCTAAAAGGCGTAATATGAAGCCCTATCTGCAAATCCTGCAAGCCAAAAACATCCGCTATCGGTGGGGGTTCCCCTTTAAACTCTCCTTTTATCATGTGGGACGCCAGTTTCATGCCTCATCTTTGCCGGATCTGAGGCGACAATTTCAGGAGCTGCAGTTTGACCTCCCTCCTTCTCAACCCAAAGTAGCATTGGCCCGCCCGGGTCCCTCCCGGGCCCTACCGAGATCCTCACAATCCTCACAGCATGGATCCCAAGCCCTCCGCTCTCTCAAGGCTCAGAGGTTTCAAGAAGTTTCTACGGACGGGCATCGTTAGAAAAATGCTGCTTCTACCTTTTGCTAATTTGTTTGTGCTTTGCTTTTTGCTTTTTGTTTTTCCCCTGCCCTCGCACAGCAGGCATGCCTCAAGCTCTTGAACAAGCTGCATCTAGTGCCGCCAGAAGGCTGGAGCGGGACACCTCCGAACAGCAACTCTGGGAAGTGGTAAGCTAGTCATTATTTGATTACAATCTGACTGTGCTGGACTTCTACCCTGGACTGTAGCGATCCACCTTGCTGGTTGCAGATGATTGGCGGGGGAAATGTTTTGAAATGTTTTGATTTTTTTTTTTTTTTTAGCGATTAATGCTCTCAGGTATTGACTGCCGCTTTCCCTCCCCCCCCTCCACTCCCCCCCCCCCCCCCCGATTACGTAAGCTTTTTCGATTCCCCACTTCCTTTTTGCCTTTTTTAAATATTTCCTTTTTTCTCATGGTGTGAGTTAAGAGTGGGTACATGTACCTTGGACCTGGCCCCCGCCTACTATTGACCGGATGGGGTGAGGCCTTATGCCCATCCCGCGGTCAAAGGGCACACCTGTTTTTGGGTTCCACTCAGATGATGCTGGGTTCATGCTGTTTATTCATGGACAGGGGGTCACCACATGCTCTGCCTGTTTTTTGGGGGGTGGGGGGGGTGGGGGGGGGCGGGTGGCGGATGGTGAAGATTTTTTTTTCTTTTTTCCTTTCAGTTTTTCACTTGTTCTTGGGGTTTGCATCTATATGCCATTGTTGACATGTTCTTTTATATTCTTGGTTATTGTTTTAATTAAGCCGAGTGGTCTCCGACGGACCACTGCACCCTCACGTTAGGGTACTTGATCCGAACCGACGTTCGAGTCAACACCCGACCAGGTAGTGGGATGTTCAACCCACGACCCAAAGCAATCTTATGGTTACAGAGTTATATGTTCGCAGCATTGCATGATTCTACTACCTTTTCTGATGTGATACATTACTTCTCTCTTACTTCTCTCTTCTTTCTCCCTCTTCACTGCCTCTATCCCTTTCTTTCCCCTCTGGGTTCGCGGGGTGTGTACTCTGGTTCAAGGTTGATGGCCGCCCAGCGCTGTCCCAATGACAATTAACTGGTTGTCCCTGAATGTTCAGGGCATGAACTCTCCCCATAAAAGGGTGAAGGTCTTTAAATATCTGCGCAAACGACATGTTGACATTGCTTGTTTACAGGAGACGCATTTTTCTGAGACCTCCCATCCTAGATACTTCGATGCTCAGTTCCCTCAGGTATTTTTTGCAAATGCTTCAACTAAACAAAGGGGGGTTCTCGTGGCTTTTCACAAATCAGTTCCATTTAGTTGCACTAAACAGATCGCAGACCCTGAGGGGCGGTACCTATTGCTCCTAGGCACTATTCATGGCACGGAAGTTACAGTACTGACGTACTATGCCCCGAATGTAAATCCGGGGCCTTTCTTGACCCATGTCTGCGCCCTGCTTATGTCCCACTGCAAGGGCACCCTCCTTCTTGCGGGTGACTCTAATCTTATATTAAATCCCATACTAGATAAGCAGCCGCCCGAGAGAAACGGACAGTCGGCGGGGGCCAAAAAATTCATGTCCTCTTTGCAAACGCTTGACTTGGTTGATCTGTGGAGGGAGTGTCATCCTCAGGGTAGGGACTACACCCATTACTCTCATCCCCATCAGGTTCACTCAAGGATAGATCATATGTTTATGCTCAGGCGTCACCTTCCGTTAGTGGTATCGGCCTCAATCTTGGCTGTTCCTTGGTCAGATCACGATCCTGTGCTAGTTGTCTGTCACTCTATTCTAGATAGACCTAGATTTTCTCCCTGGGTGATGAATGATTCCCTTCTTTCACATGCGGGGGTGGTTGCGGATATTATTAAGGCTTCGGAGGACTACTTTCGTGAAAATTTGGGCTCGGTGCAGTCTCCGGTGGTCCTTTGGGAGGCTTATAAAGCGGTGTTACGGGGTCGGATAATTGGTCTGGCTTCGGCCCGTAAGAGGGCTAGAGAGATAAAACAAAAAGAGCTTGAGTCCCGATTGGAGTCACTATCTGAGAAGTTTAAACAATTTCCCACCCCGGGCAACCGTAAGTTACTGGAACTAGCCAGATCGGAGCTTGATCTATGTCTCACTGAAGGTGCTGAGCGTATACTACGCTGGTCCCGCCAGCGGTGGTATGTGAGAGCTAATAAGCCAAACCGTATGTTAGCTAACAGACTCCGAACCTTTGCCCCTAAACTGAATCCGATAACCCTGCGAGACCGGAACAATGTCCTATCAGGGAACCCGAAGCATGTTCTGGAGGAATTTGGGTTTCGCCTAGCGAAGCTATACGCGGCTCCGGAGGGAAATGCGGCTCAGGGCACGGCAGACTTCCTGGAAAGTCTCTCGCTCCCATCCTTAACGGGGGCCCACGTTACCCTCATGGATGGGGATATTCGGTTTTCCGAAGTTCTACAAGCAATAAAAGAACTTAAGGTTGGGAAACGTCCTGGGCCTGATGGGTACACCACGCTCTATTATAGGAAACTGGCACCGGTAGTAGCTCCCCACTTGGTGGCAATGTACAATTCGGTGAAAAAGGGCTGCCCTCTCTCCCCAGATCTTCTGACAGCAAATGTGGTGATGATTCCTAAACCGGACCGTGACCACTCCTCTTGGGCCAATTTTAGGCCTATCTCGCTCATAAATGTAGACATGAAACTTCATACCACAGAGACAGGCGGGAGATGCAATTAGACGTATAGTTCAACTCCAACATATAGCCCAGGCTCGCTCTCTGGAATCCATGCTTCTCTCCCTTGATATAAATAAGGCCTTTGACTCCTTATCTTGGCCCTATCTCATGTCTGTCCTACGGCATTATGGCTTCGGAACTTCTTTTATGGCTTGGATGTCTGCCCTATATGATTCCCCCCGAGCAAAAGTTAAGTATTACGGATTTGAATCCCCCATTTTTAACATCCGCAGGGGAACCCGCCAGGGGTGTCCGCTGTCACCCCTTCTCTTTGTGTTGGCACTGGAACCTCTGGCGGAGGCAATAAGAGCTCATCCAGATATCAGGGGCATAGAAATAGCAGGTTGCCCCCATAAGATCTCCTTATTCGCTGATGACATTCTTCTTTCTGTCACCTCTCCTAGAACTTCCCTGCCAAACTTGCACTCACTGTTGCAATCCTTTGCAGCTCTCTCAGGACTTCAGATTAACTCATCTAAGTCAAAGGCATTGTCGACTAACCTCTCTGGGGAGCTGCTGGGGGACTTGCAGTCGGCCTTTCCTTACCAGTGGGTTTCCTCTTTGCCTTATTTGGGTATCCGTCTCACATCGACATATCAGGCATTATATCAGGCAAATTATCCCCCACTATTCAAACAATTAACGGATATGTTGTCGGCGTGGTCCTCCTTACCTCTTTCATGGTTCGGGAGAATAACAGCCATTAAAATGGCATATCTCCCAAAATTACTTTATTATTTTAGGGTTCTCCCCATCCCAATTCCCTCCCACGTCCTCAGTACCCATCAGCGTAAGATCCTGCAATTTATCTGGGGATCGTCTCGCCCTCGTATTAATAAACAAGTCCTGTTCGCCAACAAAAGTGATGGGGGCCTCTCGGTCCCGAATATAAGGGACTACTACGTGGCTGCTGCCATTGCTCCGCTCTCTCACCTCCACGAGACATATCAACTCCCGCTCTGGGCGACTATTGATCTGCTAGAGACTGACCCCGTCCCAATCTCTTCATTACCGTGGCTCCCACCTATACATCGCCCTAAGATTACAGGGCCTTGTCTGATTCATACGCTACGTGTGTGGGACTCGGTGAAGTACTTGGCGGGGCTGGCTTCTCCCCATCTTCCGCTGTTGCGACTTTTACGTTGTCCACTTTTCCCTCCGGGCCTTGATGATTCAGCGCAATTCAAGTGGTGGACCATGAATGGCTTCAGCGACGTACACTCCTTGCTTACTCCCACTAAGATCTTACCGTATGCTGTTTTGCGCTCATCACATGACATACCTCTAAGAGAACATTTCAGGTATCTACAGATCCATCATTTTCTCCAAAGTCTCCTTAAATCTCAGGACGCCCCATACAGGTTGACGCCTTTTGAGAGCATCTGCAGATCCAGACCCCACTCTCCTGGTCTGATATCTATGATATACTCAGCTCTAATATCTAAGAGAAGGCCCCCAGTGCGGTCTTATCATTTGCAGTGGGAGAGAGAGTTGGGGAAGAAGCTGGATCCGGAGGATTGGCAGGTAATGACCCTAGCCTTATCCAACTGCTCGCGCAACGTAGTGATTCTGGAAAATGCTTATAAGGTGTTATACCGGTGGTATTATACCCCGACGCGCCTGGCTCGCTTTGTCCCTACCTGTTCCCCTCTTTGTTTTAGGGAATGTGCCCAAGAGGGCACTATGGCCCATATTTGGTGGACGTGCCCTCGGGTGTGCAGACTATGGGTCAGGGTGTATGCATTGCTCCGTAGCCTACTTAGAGTAAATCTTAAAAAAGACCCGTTTGAGGCACTCCTTGGCAAACCAATTACTGCGCTGTTACGCCCGGAGCGCAACATCTCTTTACTGCAACTAAGTTGACAATAGCCAGAGCATGGAGAACCCCAGCCCTGAGTTTCGAGGCAGTCAAGAATCAACTGAATGATGTTATGGTCAATGAAAAATTGTCTTCTGTTCTTACTGACACTCATACTAAGTTCCTACGTGTCTGGCAGCCCTGGATCGCATATCATTATTCTCCTAGATTTGATGTCGCTCTATTGTCCATGTAAGGACCGGTGGTGCACACCCTGCGAACCTATTCTCTTCCCCCCATCCCCTCCCTCTTCTTCATCCCCCTTTCCTCCCCCCCTTTTTTTTTCTTTCTTTGACCCTCACTACTTCTCCCCTGCTTCTCATTCTTCAACCTCTCTTAATCTACTCTTGATTCTTAGTATATCTTCCTCTCTTCTTCTTTCTTTTGTCTTACCATTTAAGAGTGGATGATTACCATGGGCTGTCAATGCATTATACGACACGCTTCTGTTGCAGTCATGTGAACGCCCGGGTCCACCCGGACACAGTATATGTTGGCATCACTTGGGCAACAGCCTGCTTTACTCATTATTATATTGTAACGCACCTGAACTGTAATTTGTATAAAGCCTATTGTATTGAAATGTACACTTGTTAATTAATAATAATAAAAACTTTTGTAAAAGAAAAGTAGGGAAAACAGGACAAATAGCTAACGCCTCACAGACTTCACAAACACTGTAGAGGAGCTCAGAGTAGGTCAGGAGGTAAGCCGAGGTCACAACAGGAATCACTTGAAAGTATAACACAGGGAAGAGCTGAAGACAATCCAGCAACTTGGGTTAGACAGAGGCAGCCTTTTATAGGCCAGCAGGAGGAATTATCTATCACATGATGCGCCTAGGGCACCCATGTAGAAGTGGCAGTACTTCTACGGCCTAGTCTCTGAACACTATTTGTCTGACAGTGCCCCCCCCCCCCCCAAGGGGCAGCCTCCGGGCGCCCAAACTAGCCATCTTTCATGGATGTCTGTTGTGGAAGGATTGTATAAGACATGGAGCATGTACATTGCTAGAGGGTTCCCAAGAATTTTCTTCTGGGGGATACCCATTCCATCTGATGAGGTATTGTACTTGCCTCCCTCTTTTTCTGTAGTCCATAATGGCTTCCACTTCAAACTCCGCCTTGCCTTCTACGAGAACTGGTAGTTCTTCCCTCCTGGGAAAGGGACTTGGGACTACCAGTTTTAGCAGTAAGACTGTGTGACACTTGTAAGAGGCAGGTAGTGATAATTCAAAGGCCACCGGATTTATCATTCTTTTGCTCTTGAAAGGCCCAATGAATTTTGGTCCTAATTTCCATGATGGGCAGGAGAGTTTAAGATTTACAGCAGAGGGCTGTACTTCATACTTCATCTCCTACTTTGAAAACAGGGTTGTCAATTCTTTTTTTGTCATGGTATTTGTTATAATTTTCTTGGGCCTGTTGTATGGCCTTCCACAGTTGCTGGTAATTGGTCTGGATGAAGTTTATCCGATCCTGGACCGCAGATACTGAAGCTTCTGGTATGGAATTGGTTAAAAAGGAGGGATGGAACCCATAATTTTCCCAAAAGGCGGATTGATTGGTGACAGAATGCAAGGAATTGTTATAGGCAAACTGTGCACATGGAAGAAGGGACACAAAGTTGTCTTGTGAACAGGTACAAAAACACAGTAGGTATTGCTCCAAGGTTTGATTTGTCCTTTCTGTCTGGCTATTACTCTGTGGGTGGTATGCTGATGAAAGAGATACCCCTATTGCCAGGATTTGCAAAGATCTCTCCAAAACCTGGAAGTAAATTGTACTCCTCTGTTGGAAACAATGTTATCGGGAACCCCATGCAATCTAACAATCTCTTTGATAAAAATATTTGTTGTGTCTGAGGCAGAGGGTGTGCCAACCATTGGTAAAAAATGTGCCAAATGTGCCATGTGCCAAGAGGCGGTCCACTACCACCAGGATGGTAGTGAATCCCTCGGAAGGAGGCAAGTCAACAATAAAGTCCATGGAGATCTTCCTCCAGGGCTGGTCTGGAATGGGCAAAGGCCCTAATAGACCCCAGGACTTGGCATTGGACCTTTTGTTGAGTTGGCACGTTGTACAGGAGCTAACATAATTCTTACATTCCTGCTTCCAACTGGGCCACCAAAAAGTTTTGTGCAGATAAAATGGTACTGGGCTCAGTTGTCTCAGAGGCATCTGGAACCATTTGGGAAAGGGCATCAGCTTTCCCATTCTTGGAGCCTGGTCAGTAAGAAATATGAAAGTTCGAGAAAAATAGCACCCATCAAGCTTGACGGGGTCTTAGATGTTTTGCTGTTCTTTTTTTATAAATTCTTTATTTTTTTATCTTTTCTTTCCATAGATTTCACATTACATTTCGTTATACATCTACAACTTCTTTAACAACTATAACAATCTTATAATATTTCAATCCATACCTCAATTCCACGTCATCCTCCCCCCTCCCTCACCCTTCCCTCCCAGAAAAATAAATAAATAAATATACAAACTAAAAAAAAAAAAAAAAAAAAAATCCCCCCCCCCCCTCACTCCCCCCCCCCCACCACAACCCGCCTGCTCTATCATATTTCAAAATATTTTACATCATACTTTCTCTATAATTTAGATATGGAGCCCAAATCTTCTGATATTTCTCATCTTGATCTCTCATTGTCATTGTTAAATTTTCCATTTGTTGGATTTCTGCAATTCTCTGAAACCACTGTGCTCTAGCTGGAGGGCTGCTTTTTTTCCACAGAACCGGAATACATGCCCTTGCTGCTATCAATAAATGTCTCAGCAAAGAATTTTTGAATCTTTCTATTGCCATTGGGATGTCCAGCAACAGAAAAGTTGCCGGTTTATCTCCCAGGTCAATTCCTGTAATCCTTACAATAGTATCGGCTACCATCTCCCAGAACACTCTAATTTTTGGACATTCCCAAAATATATGTAATAATGTTCCCTCTGCTCCATGACATCTCCAACATGTCTCTGATATCTGGGGGTACATTTGATGTAACACTTTTGGTGTTCTATACCACCTAGTAAGGATCTTATATCCCCCTTCTTGATATCTGCTTGCCATCGAGGCCTTTTGCTGTTCTGGGGTACTCCAGGTTCCATGAAAATCATGATAGGGTGTAGCAGTCCCCTCCAGCAAATACCTCCATTCCTCCAAAGCGAATTTGATGGCCAATAATTCCTGGTCACCCACATCATAATTCCTCTCTGGAGGAGTCATCTTCCGGGAGGCAAAGGCTACAGGGGGGAGGAGAGCCTTGGCATTGGGACAAGATTGCTCTTGTGGCTATCTCCGAGACATCTACCTCCAACACATAAGGCAAGGCCAGATCTGGGTGCTGTAGTATTGGAGCAGAGGTGAACAGATTTTTAAATTTATCAAGGCTAATTAATCCTCTTGAGACCACTGAAACCGGAACTGCTAGTGAGTCAACTGGGTAATGGGCGAAATGGTAGTGGAAAACCCCTTCACGAACCTCTGATAAAAAAAAAGTGAAGCACGCGAATCGCTGGAAACCTTTTTTGTCTACAGGGGCTGGCCATTACAGAATTGCCTTTACTTTTTGTGGGTCCGTAGCAATTCCTTCAGTATATAACAAGTCCCAAAAACTGTATCACTGTTTTCTCAAAGTCGCACTTTTCTGCCTTGACGTAAAGTCTGTGTTCCATGAGAGTTGCAAGTATTTTCTTTACATGGGTTCGGTGGAGTTCCAATGTGGCAGAAAAAATGAGGATATCGTCTAGATAGCCGATGACAAAGTTATCAAGGAATTCTCGAAAGATGTAATTTACCAGGTGTTGGAAGGTAGCTGGAGCGTTGCATAGTCCGAATGGCATAACAAGGTATTCAAAATGATCAAACCGTGATCTGTAAGCTGTCTTCCACTCATCTCCCTCTCAAATTCGCACAAGATTGTAGGCTCCATGTAGATCCAGCTTAGTAAAGATCAGAGCAGTTCGGAATCTCTGGAAGAGTTCTGGGACAAGAGGGAGCGGGTAACTATTTTTAATGTTGTGATTTTCAACATTCAGTTTAATGGACTTTTAGTTCTCTATATCACTGCATCACGGGGTGATAAATTGAGTATTTTCACTTTGCACATTTGTTACATTGTTATGAGTGCTACTTAAATTATCCTTTAACCGGTTCCCAACCAGCGCACGCTGATGTACGTCGGCAGAATGGCACGGGCAGTACAGGTACGTCCAATCTTTAATGCCGCCCTGGCATTGCGAGCGCGTCGCCGGCAGCGCGCTCGCGTGTTGGTCGGGACCCCCGTGAATCCGGTCGCGGGTCCTGCGGACTCGATCGCTGCGGGCATACCCGCGATCGTCTCACGGGGCGGCTGAACGAGGAAATGCCGTTGTGAACAGCATTTCCCCGTTCTGCCTAGCAACTAGTGACGCTGATCTCTGATCCATGTGATTGGAGCAGAGATCAGTGTTCACTAAATTAAAGCCCAGCCCCCCACAGTTAGTAACACACCCCTAGGAACACTTAACTCCTACACTGCCACCCACTGGTTAACCCCTTCACTGCCAGTGTCATTTACACAGGAATCACTGCATTTATATAGCAGTGATTGCTGTATAAATGACAATGGTCCCAAAAATGTGTAAAAAATGTCTGATGTGTCCGCCATAATGTCGCAGTCACAATAAAAATCGCTGATCACCGCCATTACTAGTAAAAAAAAAATTATTAATAAAAATGCCATAAAACTATTCCCTATTTTGTAAACGCTATAACTTTTGCGCAAACCAATCAATAGTCGCTTATTGCGTTTTTTTTTTCCAAAAATATGTAGAAGAATACGTGTCGGCCTAAACTGAGGGAAAAAAATGTTTTTTTATATATTTTTGGGGGATATTTATTATAACAAAAAGTAAAAAATAATGCATTTTTTTCAAAATTGTCGCTCTATTTTTTTTTTATAGCGCAAAAAATAAAAACCACAGGGGTGATCAAATACCACCAAAAGAAAGCTCTATTTGTGGGAAAAAAGGACGTCAATTTTTTTTGGGAGCCACATTGCACGACTGCGCAATTGTCAGTTAAAGCGACGCAGTGCCAAATCGCAAAAAGTGGTCTGGTCCTTGACCAGCAAAATGGTCCAGGGCTGAAGTGGTTAAATATTTTTGCAGTACACGTTTGGAGGTATAATTTATTCTTATAGACAAAGATTGGCCTGACGACAGCGTTGCTTCTCGTGGTGCATGAGTGGAGAGCAGACCAGACCCAACTGCATAGGTTCACTTTCTGAGACAGGAATGGAAGAAGAACTAGGTAGAGGAGAAGGAACAGGTGGAATCCTGGGTAACATCCAAGTAAGACAAGAGGTTTGAAAGCATTCAGACTGCCGCTCCCACAGGCGCTTGTCAAGTTTTATGGCAAGTTGAATTAGGCCTTCTAGGGTGGCGGGTGTCTCGACTCGAGCCAGTTCGTCTTTGAGGGTTTCTGAGAGGCCTTGTCAGTATTGGTATTTGAGAGCAGCCTCGTTCCACCCAGTGTCAGCAGACCATCTTCGAAAGTCAACGGTATAATCTTCTACCAGGCTGAAGCAAGGTATGCAGAGAGGCTTCGGCCGTTGCTGAGCACTGTGGATCATCATAGAGCTGTGCTATTGCTTTGAAAAAGGTGTCTACAGAGTTCAATACAAGGCTCTTTTGTTCAAGCAAGTTATGAGCCCATGCTTGGGGTTCCTCGGATACCAGGGAGATGATGAACTCCACTGTTACAGACTCAGAGAAGAAGGTTCTGGGCTGAAGGGCTAGATACAACGAGCAAGCATTTTTGAAGCTCTAAATTTCTTCCGATTCCCCAGGAAGCGTTCAGGCGTAGGAACTCCTGGTTCTGAGGGTGCCACTGTTACTGCGGAAGTTGAGCTTGCCTGGCCATGTGGGAAAGAGGAGGATGCTGTATTTGAAGATGATGGACCTGAATTTACAGGAGCAGACCATCAGGTCCTGCAGAAGACCCTCCAATTGAAAGTAGCCTTCCTGGAGTCTCTGTATTGCCGGAGTGAGGGCGGTGACCTGTGGGCACAGAGCCTCAAGATGCTGAGAAAGGCTCCCCTTGCGGATAAGTGCAGTATACCCCGGAAGGTGGCACAGGAAGTATAGGGCTCAAAGAAGCACAGGTTGCCAGCAGGTTGAGAAGGCTTGAGCTGATGCTCACTTGGAGATTTTGCTTGAGAAGACGAAAAGGAGTAATCCAGACACTAGTAAAACCCTGGCTAAGGGTAGAACACAGGAGAGCAGATTGAAGACTGTGGTGAGGCCAGCTGTGGGTCAATCACAGGTAAGTGATAAGCCAAGCTGGGGGTCAAACACTGGTAATCAGGCAGGTGCAAGTATAGCAAGTCCGTGAGCTAAGCCGGGGGTCAAACACTGGTAATCAGGCAGGTGCAAGTATAGCAAAGTCCGTGAGCCAAGCCAGGAGTAAAACACTGGAGAGGAGATCAGAGCAGGTCAGGAGGCAAGCTGAGGTCACAACAGGAATCACTTGAACGAATAACTCAGGAACAGGGAAGAGCTGAAGACAATCCAGCAACTTGGGTCAGACAGAGGCAACCTTTTATAGGCCAGCAGGGGGAACCATCTATCACATGATGCGCCTATGGTGTCCATTTCTTCTACTGGCAAGATTGCCAGTAATTCTACGGCCTATTTTCGGAATACAATTTCTCTGACACACAAGTAGTGCCCCGCAGCCACCAAGGATTCAAAGACAGGCCCATGCAGCCCATAGTGTCTTTCCCGCTGCATTTGCGAATCCTGATTGGCAGCCAACCACTTCTGCAGCACCCATACCTCCCCCATTCACTGGCCAACCCAGAATTCAGGTGGAAACAGCAGATTTTAGTACCCCTGACTCTTACGAGCTGTTTTTCACAGAAGATCTGTACAGATCTCTTGTGGACTAAAGCAATTTATACGCTGGTCAATTTATCACCGCAAATCCAAATTTGATCCTTGCCAGAGAATTTGCCTGGAAACCTATTATGGTTCCAGAATTTAAAACCTTTCTGGGTGTATCCCTCCTCATAGGCATAACTAAAAAGAGTGAGTTGCGGTCATATTGGTCCACTGACCCAATTCACCATATGCCCATGTTCTCTTGCGGTTCATGCATTTCAATGACAATGAACTCTCAGCTCCACAAAATTCGGCCCCTCCTAAACCATTTCAGCCAACAGTTTGTAGCTTTGTTTATTCCATATCAAGTTGTCTGCATTGATGAGTCCCTGATTACATTTTCTGGCCGCCTTGCTTTCAAGCAGTTTCTCCTCAGCAAGCATGCCAGATATGGGGTCACGGTGTATAAGCTCTGTGACAGGGCCACAGGCTATACATATAGTTTTATTGTTTACAAGGGAAAAGATAGTCACATGGAGCCCCTCGACTGCCCAGACTACATAGGGAGCAGTGGTAAGATTGTTTGGGATTTTGTGTCACTCTTATTTGGAAAAAGAGTACCACTTGTATGTGAACAATTACTACAGAAGACACTTTCTAGTTACCTTTTTGATTCTGGAATTGGTGCATATGGCACCGTGCGATCTAATCGCCAGAGCTTCCCCCAATGGCTTGTAGAATCCCGAGTTAAACAGTGGGAGAAAGCCTGCTTGAAGTGTAATAAATTGCTTGCAGTGAAGTGGAGGAACTGTCAGAAACCATGAACCAGGCCGAGACAGAAGTACCATTAAATCACACTTGTTTATTAATATTATTATTATTATTATTATTAATAATAAAAAATAAAAAGGTAAATATAGTAAGCGTAGTCAAAGCATAGCCAGAGTCCAGTAACCAGATCGAGTAGTCAGCCAGTCCAGAGTTGAATAACCAGATCGGGTAATCAGCCAGGCCAGAAGTCAGGGATCCAAGTGGAGCAACAGCAAGCAGGGTAAGGAGCCAGAAGGGATGTCAGCAAGCCAGTCTTTAAACAGAACCGCAGGAGATGGTTTCTTGTGATGTGACCAAGGCGAAGGCAGAGATGAAGTGAGCTGGACAGCTTTATGTAGGCAGGTCAGACGAGCAGGATCAGGATCAGCTGGGTAACTGTGGAGAGCGATGAGAGCTGGCAATTAGCAGACAGCTGAGCAGTGAGCCCAGAGAAGGAAGGGCTAAGTCAGCCCTGACAGTACCCCCTCCTCAATGACCCCTCTCCCTCGGAGGGCAACCGGGCTTAAGGGGGAAACATCTATGGAACTCGCGGAGGAGGATAGGGGCATGTACATCCGAGGATGAAACCCAGGAACATTCCTCCGGACCGTACCCCTTCCAATGCACCAGGTACTGTATGCGCCCATGGAACCTACGGGAGTAAACAATGGATTGTACCTCATACTCCTCATGGTTCTCAACATGAATAGGGTGAGGATGTGGCACAGAGGTGGTAAATCGGTTGCAGACCAACGGTTTCAATAAGGAGACATGAAACACGTTTGAGATGCGCATACTAGGAGGAAGGTCCAACGCGTAAGCCACTGGGTTAATCCTACGAAGGATACGGAAAGGCCCAATAAACCGAGGTGCAAACTTCAATGAGGGAACACGAAGCCGGAGGTTGAGATGACAGCCAGACCCTGTCCCCAACCTGGTAGGAAGGCGCAGGCAGGCGTTTGCGGTCAGCATGGAGTCTGTACCTATCATTAGCATGACGCAAAGCCTCCTGGACTTGTACCCAAGTGGAACGAAGACCATGGAGATGCTCCTCTAACGCAGGAATACTCTGGGGAACAAATGAGTCAGGAAACATGGAAGGTTGGAAACCATAATTCGCCATAAATGGAGACAATCGGGAGGCAGAATTCAAGGCACTGTTGTGAGCAAACTCTGCCCATGGTAATAGGTCTGACCAGTTGTTATGGTGGTCAGAAATATAGCAATGCAAGAATTGCTCCAAGGACTGATTGGCTTGCTCTGCGGCCCCATTAGACTGTGGGTGATACGCAGAAGAGAAAGCAAGCTGCATTCCTAACTGTGCACAAAAGGCTCGCCAGAACAGGGAGACAAACTGACTGCCCCTGTCCGAGACAATCACCCCCTGGTAGCCCATGTAAGTGAAAGATCTCCCGAGCAAAAATGGAAGCCAGTTCCTTAGAGGTAGGCAACTTCTTAAGTGGAATACAATGACACATATTTAAGAACCAATCAACCACCATAAGGATAACAGTGTTGCCTTGGAAGTTGGCCAACTCCACAATGAAATCCATTGACAGGGGGGTCCAGGGCCTCTCTCCATTGGGTATGGGTTGTAGGAGGCCCACTGGAAGGTGTCGTGGAGTCTTATTTTGAGCACACACGGAACAGGCAGCTACGAAGGCAGTAACACCAGCCCATAGACTAGGCCACCAGAATTGTTGGGAAATGGCCCAAATGAGTTGATTCTTCCCAGGATGGCCAGCTGCTTTGGGAGAATGGTAAGTCTGGAGCACGGCAGTACAGAGACTCTCTGGGACAAAGCAGCAGTCACAAGGTTTCTCAGGAGGAGCATGGACCTGAGCACCAAGAATTTTGTCACCGAAAGAGAAGTAAGACTGGTGCGAACCGTAGCCAAGATACGATCAGGAGGAATCACAGGAACCAGAACCGACTCTGACTTGGAAGGGGAGGAAAATTGTTGTGACAAGGCATCAGCCCTTACATTCTTAGTACCGCGTAAGAATGAGACAATGTAATTAAAACTCGACAAGAAAAGAGCCCAGACATGAATGTAAGATTCTTATGGTCAGTAAGAATAAGAACCGGCACAGTGGTACCTTCAAGGAGATGTCTCCATTCTTTCAGGGCTAAAATGATTGCCAACAGCTCTCTGTCACCAATCTCATAATTGCACTCAGCAGGTGACAATTTCTTGGAAAAGTAGCCACACGGATACATAGCGCTCTCAGAGTTAGGACGTTGAGACAGAAGGGCGCGATCTCCAGTCTCAGAAGCATCAACTTCTAGGATAAAAGGCAACGTAGGAACAGGATGTTCCAACAGAGGAGTAGAAACAAAGGCAGCCTTGAGATCTCAAAGGCTTTAATGCACTCCGGAGACCAACTCGGTGGGTTACCGTCCTTTCTGGTCATATCGGTCAGGGGCTTGACCAGAAACGAGAAGTTATGAATAAACTTCCGATAGTAGTTGGCAAAGCCCAGGAAACGCTGCAGAGGACGTAAACCCACGGGTAGAGGCCACTGTAGGACTGCCGAAAGTTTCTCTGGGTCCATCGAAAAAAAACCAGCAGTGGAAATGACATAGCCCAGGAATGTAACCTGTTCACGATGGAACTCGCACTTCTCCAGTTTACAATAGAGATTGTTCTCTCTTCGTTTCTGAAGCACAAGATAGACATCTGTGTGGTGGCTCTCCAGGAACTTGGAAAATATGAGGATATCATCAAGATAAACCACCACACATAACTGCAACAAATCTCGGAGGACATCGTTAATAAATTCCTGGAAAACTGCCGGGGCATTACAAAGGCCAAAAAGCCTTACCAGGTACTCATAATGACCTGATCTGGTATTAAACGCAGTTTTCCACTCGTCGCCCTCCTTAATGCCCACGAGATTGTATGCCCCTCTCATGCTCCCTTGAAGCGGTCAAATAACTCAGTAATCAATGGAATCGGGTAGGCATTCTTAATCGGGACACGATTAAGACCCCCTATAATCTATACAAGGTTTCGGTTCACCACTCTTCTTCTTCACAAAGAAGAAACCAGCAGGTGATGAGGATCTGCGGATGAAACCTCGAGAAAGTGTGTCTGCAACATACTCCTCCATGGCCTTATCCTCCAAGACCGACAAAG
Organism: Lithobates pipiens; assembly: GCF_037356315.1. Classification (NCBI taxonomy): domain Eukaryota; kingdom Metazoa; phylum Chordata; class Amphibia; order Anura; family Ranidae; genus Lithobates; species Lithobates pipiens. The sequence goes on along the minus strand of NW_027507696.1, from coordinate 27,099,604 downwards.
GGTAAACCCGGCCACGAGGAGGTATGGCACCAGGTTGAAAGTCAATTGCGCGATCATAAGACAGGTGTGGAGGCAAACTACCGGCTTGACCTTTGTCAAAGACATCGCTAAAATTGCGCTACTACTCTGGCAGAGAGGAGAGTGAAGAGGTGCAAAGGACCTTGGATACCGTTAGGAAGCATGTCTCACTGCATTGTGGTGACCAGGAGAGAACCTCAGCACGGAGCCAATCAAAAGAGGGGTTGTGCCTCTGTAACCAAGGATAACCAATAACCAGCGGAAACCTGGGTGAGGAAATAACTTGGAATTGGATTATCTCATGATGAAGAGTCCCTATAGCAATGGACAACGGAACCGTCTCATGAGTCACATGGGCAGGCTGTAGAGGTCTCCCGTCAAGAGCCTCAATGGCAAGTGGAGTGTCACGCAGCTGCAGCGGAATCGAGTGCTTCGATACAAAGACAGCATCAATGAACAGGCCTGCAGCCCCAGAGTCGATTAGAGCCTGTATCTCGATGGACGACTCAGCCCATGAAAGGGTGATTGAAACCCAGGGCTTATCCTTCGGGTAACTGGGGACAAAACAACGCCACCTAGGGTCTGTCCATGACAGGACCTCAAGGTTCGGGCGTTCCCTGGACGGGTAGGACAACACTTCAAAAAGTGACCTGCCTGGCCCCAATAAGGGCACAATCTCTCCTGCTTCCTAAAGGCTCTCTCATCCACAGAGAGACGCGTGAAGCCCAGGTGCATGGGTTCCTCTTCACTGACCAACTCGGTACCAGGAGGCATGGGAGGTGAGGGAGGCACGGGTGGGACTGCAAAGCTCGGAGGCAAACGTACAGGAGGCTTCCGCAAGAGCTCCTTAAAAGAAAGTCTTTCTCTGAGTCTGGAGTCAATGAGGATGGCAAACGAGATCAAGCTCTCCAGCTCAGTGGGTATATCTCGGGCTGCTATCTCATCCTTGATGGAATCCGAGAGACCATGAGAAAAAGCAGCCACGAGGGCCTCATTATTCCAAGCAACCTCTGCTGCCAGAGTACGTAATTCAATGTTTGATGGACATGAGGCACTTGGCAGCAGAAGCGGAGCGTGCAGGAATGTCAAATACCCTTTTAAAGGAGGCCACAAACTCAGGGTAACTCAAGACAACAGGTTTTTGCTTCTCCCGTAAAGGGTTAGCCCAGGCCAAGGCTCTCTCAGAAAGCAAAGATATTACAAAACCTACTTTGCTTCTGTCCATGGGAAAACGCCTGGGGCAGCATCTCGAAGTATATCTCAACCTGATTGAGAAACCCTCTGCATTGAACTGGATCGCCCCCAAATCGCTGGGGAAGCAGAGCGGAACCAGACATACCTCTTATAGAGGTAACACTTGAAGCGGGTGCCTGCACAGAGACAGGCGCAGTAGCAGGGACGGACTGTGACTCAGGTTGTATTGGAGCAGCCACAGTGGGGGATTCCAGGTGAGCCGTGCGACTCAGGAGCATTTGTAATGCCAAGGCAAACTGATCCATGCAGTGATCTTGCTCATCTAATCTGGAAAAAATATTACCAACAAGAGGATTGACTGTATCTTCTGAATTCACCAGACCGAGACAGAAGTACAATTAATTCACACTTGTTTATTAATAAAAAATAAGAAGGTAAATAGAGTAAGCGTAGTCAAAGCATAGCCAGAGTCCAGTCCAGTAGAATCCCGAGTTAAACAGTGGGAGAAAGCCTGCTTGAAGTGTAATAAATTGCTTGCAGTGAAGTGGAGGAACTGTCAGAAACCATGAACCAGACCGAGACAGAAGTACCATTAAATCACACTTGTTTATTAATATTATTATTATTATTATTATTAATAATAAAAAATAAAAAGGTAAATATAGTAAGCGTAGTCAAAGCATAGCCAGAGTCCAGTAACCAGATCGAGTAGTCAGCCAGTCCAGAGTTGAATAACCAGATCGGGTAATCAGCCAGGCCAGAAGTCAGGGATCCAAGTGGAGCAACAGCAAGCAGGGTAAGGAGCCAGAAGGGATGTCAGCAAGCCAGTCTTTAAACAGAACCGCAGGAGATGGTTTCTTGTGATGTGACCAAGGCGAAGGCAGAGATGAAGTGAGCTGGACAGCTTTAAGTAGGCAGGTCAGACGAGCAGGATCAGGATCAGCTGGGTAACTGTGGCGAGAGATGAGAGCTGGCAATTAGCCGACAGCTGAGCAGCCAGCCTAGAGAAGGAAGGGCTAAGCCAGCCCTGACAGGAACACACAGAATTTTTTCATTCTGTCCTCCATTCACGCAGATACTACAGTCGAAATTCCAACAGCAACTGCTGGTGTTGTTGTGAAGCACCTCTGTGTCCACAAATACAACCTTAACATGGTTGGTTTATATGGTTTATAGGTTTATATATATATATATATATATATATATATATATATATATATATATATATATATATATGCATATATATATATATATGTATGTATGTATGTATGTATATATATATATATATATTTACGATAACCAGCTGATGAAGGAGGTGTGGCCTTGCCTCCGAAACGCGTTCTGTTTGGCCAACACAGTGGTAGGCGGCTCCCAGGTTGATAGCTCGTGAATAGCTCCATGCTGAGAGACCATGCTGGTGTCTTCTGGCTTCACCCCCCCCCTCCCCCCCGCTGACACATGGCATTCGTGACTAACATCTAAGGATCAATCGGCTGTTTGTTCTACTACTGGACCTGGCAAGTCCTCACCCATTGAGCACTATGTGAGTGCATTTGATATTGTTTTTATTTCACAATTTTATATTAAATGATGCTGCACTAGGAGTGGCCTGGAGCTTTTTTCCTTTCGTTCCCTACATAAACAGGTACAACTTATATAGGAGGAATTTTTCATCTCTGTATATAACCTGAAGCCAGTCACTTCACTGGATATATGGAAGGGTTTACAACCTTTTTAAAATGCTAATTTGACCCTTTATACCACATTTAACATTACAGCCATATTTATCATTTCCCATGCACTCCACGCTCAAATGTCCCTCCCTCTATTGCTTACCTGAACCAGAGGGGTTCTTTTCCCCATAGCAGTCAAAAATATTTTGCTCAGGCTTCTTGATAAGAAGTAAGCAGTAATCCTGTGCTGTGTGTTAGGTAGCTTATCATCGTACCCTGTATGCTGGGAGTACAGTGAACAGGAATATGTAGTGTAGTGTATAGCACGCTATACAGGAAACTAAAATATATGGCATACTATACAAAGCAGAGTACTTAAGAGGAACTGCAGTCTTCTCACATGATTTGTAATAAAAACATCTTTGCCAATCTGAGGCTTCCCCCCAACCACTTTGCATATTATTTTATATATACTGTGATTCTGTACTTGCCAAACATGCTGCAGAAATCTCCATCTACTGAGTCTGGCTGCAGCCATTTTAATTGTGGGCAGCTGGAGCTGCTGCCTGTTTAGTTCCTGTATTTACACAGACACACAGAGGCACACCTCCAGCTCTGCAGCTCTCATTGGCCCTCTTATGACTGCCCCACCTTCCTTCCTGGCAAACTCTCACGAGAGTGAGAGATAGAGCTGTGCATGATGTTATCAGCCTAGGATTTTTACCAAACAAGAAACAGAAGGTGGGCTGTATAAGGTATTTGCTGGCAAAAAAAAAAATGTTTTACTATCCAAAGTTAAAACAAAAAGGGCAGAAGATTTAATACATCCACTTTAGGAATGTGTAATGCACAGTTTACATTACATATTCTTGACCATCATACTTTGTATACAGTGCTGTATGTTACATGCTCCTCACTGCTGTACTGTCTATGCTGTGCTGTATATTATGCACTCCTGACTATTGTGCTCTGTACGTTTCATATTCCTGACTATTCCTCTTTGTACGTTACTTATTCTTGGCCCCTACACTCAGAACATTATGTACTCCTGACCCCTGCGCTCTGTGTGTTATGTACTTATAAGCCCTGGGCTCTGCCCTTTACACACTCCTGACTCCTACACTATATACACTATTTTGTACAATACACACTCTTGACCTTTACACTATGCACTGTACATAGTAAACTTATGATTCCTTTATTTGATTTGCTATATTATAATCACATACTCCTGATCAAAGTGTTCATTGTGTCACACATGCTGGTTACTAGAAATCCCCTAACTATTTTTAAGTGTAGTTCCACTTTTGCAGTCAAATTTGAAAAAAACTGCTGTTTTCTATCTATTCTATTCACACAGAATACCTAAAAATATTTTTTCTAAAAATGATTTCCGAAAGCGGAGTTCCACAGTTTTTTGAAGGTCCAATCACTCTCATGCCCATCCTAAATGCTGTAATAAATGGCAATATATATATTCTTTTCCTTTGTACATTATTTTATTTTTTTTCTTCTGCAGCACTTCCAGCTGTGGCCACCTAGGTGTTTAACTCACTAAGCGATCTGCAAGGGCTCCTGGGATAGCAGCGTCATGTATCCCAGGAGTCCTTGCGAATTGCCTAGTGACAAAATCTCACGTTATTTTCAGACCGGAAATGAGAGGAATGGGAGGACCGGGATGTCATGGTTGACAGTGTCACATACTGGTTGACAGCTCCAGCACAATCTGTCATCCGCTGTGTCCCCCCGACACAGCGGATGACAGATCAGTGTACCGACCCATTGCCGTCACCATATGATCCCTGTGACCAATCACAGCAAAGCACATGACAATTGTACACAATTAAGGGCTTTGATTCATGCCATTCATTGATTCACTGTATTATTGTGCTGATCTCTGTGGTTGATTACAGTGATCACAGGATACAGAAAAGGCCAATAACAGCCCATCTGTACCATGTGATTAGCTGCAGCCAATCACAGCTAATCACATTAGTAAACACTGAAGGAATAGATTTAATTTTCAAAAAATGATTGCTTATAACAGTAAAATCCACTGTTATAAGCAATCATGATGTGTAAAAAAAGAAAAAGAAAACCCTCATCACCTCCTCAGAGTAGTACAGCTTTACAATTATGAAAATAAAATTTAATAAAAAGAAACCAATATTACATTTTTTTTTTTAAATACTGTCAACAGTCAGTATCCCTGATTACTGCCACGCCTGTTATATGATGATGTTCCACTGCACTGGTGATAGTATGTAAAAAATGTAAATGAAAAAAAAAAAAAAAGTGAAAGAAAAAATCGTTTTCTTATTTCTTCATTTTCCAAACAATTGTGACAAAAGATTACAACTTCAAAAAACCTGCCATGCCTCTTACTAAATACCTTGGACTGTGTACTTTCTAAAAATTGGTAATTTGGGGGATATTTGTGTTGTTCTGGGATTTTAGGGCTGCAAGAAATGAGATCAGTCATCGGGATTGACCGATTTTCAGATATAAAGTATATACCATAGTTTGTGGACTCTATAACTCTCCTACAGACTAAATAATATACACTGATTTGGGTTATTTTCACCAAAGAAATGTAACAGTATATGTTAACAAAATGTATTTATTTTTTGGCACCATATCGAACACACAAAATCGTATATATATGGGTCGCCCCCCCCCCCCCCACAGAGATAGCCCCCGCTATATTATTTGTCCTTGGTGATTGTATTTGTTTAATTACATATGTGCCAGTGTTAGGGGTTGTGTATGCTCACACACTAGTTTGGTTTAATACTATCTAATGGTTTTAATTTGTTTTTAATCCATTTTCTAATAAAAGGCAATATTAACATATACATACCATTTGATGTGTTTGATACAGTGCCAAAAAAGTCCCATCTTCTGTGGTCTCTAGTTTGTTCTGTATAACAGAAATTAAGAAAAAAAAACATTTTTTTTTCGAACATACAGGTGTTTGTCATTTATTTAGCAAAAAAAATAAAAATTCCAGTGGTGATTAAATACCATCAAAAGAAAGATCTATTTGTGAGGAAGACATGATAAAAATGTCATATGGGTACAGTGTTGCATAACCACACAATTGTCATTCAAAGTGTGACAGTGCTGAAAGCTGAGAACTGGCCTGGGCAGGAAAGTGCCCGGTATTGAAGTGATCGAAAAAGGTCCACTTTTTAGGTTGTGGGTGGTGAGAGGACTGGGATGGTGAAAGGGAGTTTTTGAAGTGAAGGTCCACTTTAACTCCTTAGTCCCCTCCTTAGTATTACATAGAATGTGGATTATTTTGTTACTTTTCATAATAAGGTCCACACAGTAAATCATTGTAAGTCATAATTTTCATAAGTAGTATAATTTTCATAGTGAGTCATAATTTAAGTTTAATTCATACTAGTAGTATTTTATTTGTTTTATACTTTTTTGTTTGCTTCTTCCACATTAAACCTGTACATTTACACAATACCGTTCAATAATTGTGTAGAATATACTGTCTTTCACCTAAATGGCCTTTTAATGAATTGATTGATCTAATATTAGTCTTCAACAGACGCAGAGTGTAAGAAACTTTCTTTACCACCCTGGTTTCTAAGGTACACATCGCACCAAGGTGATCTGATCTCCTGGAATACAAGAAACAAAGAGTATAATATATCAGCATTACCTATGAAGTGTTCTTCTTCTGATCCGGAAACCATTCATGCAACTTTCATAGTACTTGGCTGCTTTTGTTTGCTTTGAGCCATGGCAACAAGTGCCAAGTTAAATAAACTAGTCATCAAAGCTGCATGTTGAAGACTTCAATTGATCTTTCTCTAGTTTTTAGCTTTTTTCCCAAAGGAAAACTACATTTTTATTACCACTTGTCTAGTTAAGTTCTTACTTTGGAAATTGACAAAGTCGTCAGTGAGAGTATCAGGTAAGTAAATACAAAGTATGATGCGGGAGGGAAGGAAAGGAAGCATGAAAATAATGTGTGGTTTAACTTGAGGGGTTAAAATGCTTGTCTAAAAGGTTTGTGGTTTTTAAATGTGTTTTTAAAGTCACAAGAGAGTTTTAGTATCATTTTTCTATAGGAATTATATAAGAATCATTTTTCTATAGGACGTCTATGAGAACTTTAAAAATGTTTTTGTTATATAAATACATTTTATTTGTAGACACTTGTACTGTACACTGAGTACCTAAATATAACTATGCAGATGTGTTTTAATGTATATCACACTTTTTGTAGGTATACTTCTACTTTTTAAAAACCTTTCTTTTATGTTTTTAAAATGTAAAAAATGTGTAATTCCTTTTTAAATATATGCAATATTTGATCCTTGGGCATCCTAAAAGTGCAACAACACAAAATTACCACTTTCTGATATAACTGAGACATGGTTCCCAGATATACACAATATCTCAGTCTTAGTCCTTAGGGTTCAATATTGAGTTGACCCACCCTTTGTAGCTATAACAGCTCCAACTCTTCTGGGAAGATAGTCCACAAGGTTTAGGAGTGTGTCTATGGGGGGGGGGGGGTCTCAAACTGGCGACCATCCAGCTGTTTGCGAAAACCAAAGTCCCATAAGGCATTGCAAGGTGGAAAGTTACAAGCACGACTCCCACAGGCATGATGGGACTTGTAGTTTCGCAACAGCTGGGGGGGCCACCAGTTTGAGACCCCTGGTCTACGGGAATGTTTGACCATTCTTCCAAAAGTGTATTTGTGAGGTCAGGAACTGATGTGGACAAAACAGCCTGGCTCGCCGTCTCCGTTCTAATTCATACCAAAGGTGTTCTATCGGGCTTAGGTCAGGACTCTGTTCAGGCCAGTCAAGTTCCACCACCCCAAACTCGCTCATCCATGTCTTTATGAACCTTACTTTGACTGAATGCTGGTGTCCCTTGGGTAAGAGTGCCAGTGGTGATTCTGCCAGAGACAGCCCTTTCAAAGTCCTAGTTCTGGCAATCCTACTTTGCTTCTGGCAGACTGTTTACAGAAGCTTACTAATCCCCTTTTAGCAATGAATAAAATTGGCGCTGTACCCTGATCTGTTATACACTGAGTGTCTCAGGACCATGCACAGAGCAACGAGAATGGGAGGACCTTTCCGGTACATCCTACCAAATCAACACTTGTACTGAACTATGGCCTGCCATTAAAACATATGTGCTGCAGCACAAAATTATAAGTACATCTGTAGCTTTCAAATTTGCTGCACCACGGTGCAAAGCATCACAACCGTGGCAATGTATACCCATCCAAGCAGCATCATTTTTGCATATAGGCAGTTGGGGTTCAAACAAAATGCGGATCGGCTTACTGTTTTTAGTCTTAGTTCCCCTGCAAAGTCCCATACATACCTGTTAGTCCTGATAGTGAATTTGACCTAATGCAGCTTCCTGTGATGGTGTGGCAACAATGCTGCACTGCTCCTGAATTCAGAGCAGAGTTGCCACTTTCTAGTAGGTCATGCCGGCGTGTGCTACAGTGGGATGACAAATATGTTGCAGGAATGTGATTATCAGCATGGTAAAGTCTGCAGTGTGTCAATCAGCACCTGGCCACACCTAGTCCTACCTATTGCTTTCTGGACTGACAACACTGCCTCTGTTGCTGAAACCCTCCCACTGAGCAGCAGTGTCTGGGAGGCATAGCATGTGAGGCACAAATAAAGGAGGATTGAGGGAAGCTAAAGGATGTTTTCTGTTTACTTTATGAGGCTTGTTCATCACATAGTAAGGGTCCATTTACACCAGCTGCTGCAATACAAAACAGTGGCTGGTGTGCGTTGCGGTGCAGGTAGTGCTGATGCACTGATTCCGTCGCATTGCACTGTTAATTTTTTTAAAAATAAACTTTATTGGATTGTTGGTAACTGCGCTGGGAAAAAGTACTGCACACAGTCTTTTTTAGCACACAATGGGCAAATATCATCACAACGCAGTGATGTGAACAGGCCACATCAGAGACGAGGCTTTTTGCCTTGTCTTATGGTGGGGGTTTGGTGGGAATAGCTGCCCAACGCAGACCCACGTCATCTGGTGTAAATGGACCCTAACTAGATGTGGGATTTGTTTAGACTGTCATGCAATAGACTTTAGTTGTACTGTAGGAGCCAAAGGTGTTGTTAGACACTGGCACCTAGAGCACTCTAGGTGTTCTGTTGGGTGCCTTATGTCATCTTTTGCCACCATCCAAAAAATATATAGGAAATATACATATTTCTGCTAAACTTTGGATGTGAGATATTTTTTTATCTGGCACATCCATTATCACATCCCCAATTAGGAAATGTATTTTTCTCCTCACAGAATTATGGTAAGCAGATCATTAAGTGAATTAGAGAGTCTATTTTTTTTAAACTAATTACTGTGTTTCTATGTATACCAATGCTTCACCGATTTATATTTCTTTTTCATTTAGTAGAATATTGCATATTGATTAACAGGGATTATCCATTCCATGCAAAATTTTCAACACTGTCTATTTTATCTACTTTTCAACAAACTTTTCAATTACCGTAACCATTTTTAAGCAGTTATGGTACATTTGATTTTTAATTTCAGCTACATAATCATAATTGCAAATTAGAATATGTTTAAAGCCAAACTCTAGACAGATATAAAACTGATTAAAGTTGGTGATTTTTTTCAGTTTAGAGTAAGGAATTGCTATAACCTTAAGTTTTTGCATTCTGTGTCTTCTTGTTAAGAAGACTTAAAGTACAACTATAACTTTTTTTTTGCCAGTTTTTTTTTTTTTTGGGCTGTCCATGCCCCCATTAGGGAGATTCACCCTCTCCTTTTTGTCCTGTTTACCATTGACAGTGAAAGTAAAAAAAAAAAATCCCAAATAGTTGGCTGTCCCCAGAAAAGTATTAGAGGGGAAATCTTCCAATGAGGACATTCATTCTGGTGACCTCGGGGTCCCCAAGTAATTCCCTTAATTTCCAGGGATTTCCCCTCACTTTCTGTTTGACTATGGGGTAGCACGTGAAGGGAAATCTCTGCAAAGGGACACATGGCGAAAAAAAATCTGACAGGGCTTGCTTTATCCAAAATGAAAAAAAAAAAAGTTTTGCCCTCAGTTCTACTTTAATAGGACATGAGAGGAAATCTCTACAAGTAGAGGGAAATCCCCACTTAGACAGTTGTCAAAGGAATAGGTGTCCCCATTGGAAGATTTCTCTTAATCCTCTGTTCTGGTGACAACTTTAAAACTTTGGATTTACCATCAATTTCTGTCTCAGTGACAGCGGTCATGGGACAATTAAAAAGGGTAAGTCTGGGTTCACACTCTTGGGAATTGGATGTGGATTTCCCTGCATCCATTTCGCATAGCCTGAGATTGTGACTGGGTCACACATCTCCGCGGCGGCTCCAGTGCGAATTGCACAAGAGCCCTGTGCGTCTTTTGCTCATTTTCAGGTCCAGATTCAGCCCAAAATTTGTCAATAGCTTCTGTCTCGTAGTTGAATCTGAGCATGCGTGAGTTTTTGCACATCGGAACTGCATATACACGATCTGAATTTCTGATAGAAAGTTTTTCCATCGGGAAAATTGCGAACATGCTCTCAAATTTTTGCTGGCGGGAATTCGCCCAGCTAAATTCCAATGGAGCATACACACGGTTGCATTTTCCGATGAAAAGCTCTCATTGGTCTTTTACTGGCCGAAATTCCGACCATGTTTACGTGGCATAAGACTAGATAAGGAAGGGGCAGTACAAGGATCCAATTATGCATACTGCAGAAGACGTGTGCCAACAAGGAACACTCTAACTGAAGCAGAGAGCAGAGAGTTTAAAGTGGAACTTCATCCTAAAGGGAAAGTTCTGCTTTATGGCATCTTAATTTTTTTCTTTCTAGGATGAAGATCCTCTTTAAAGCGATGGTAAACCCGCTGAAATTTTTTTTTTTTCAGACCTGTAAGGCAAAAGGCATAATGAGCTAGTATGCACTGCATACTAGCTTATTATGAAATACTTACCTTAGAACGAGGCCAGACATCTCACCCGATCTATGTCAGCTCCCTCGGCGTGTCTTCCGGGTATCGCGGCTCCGGCGCTGTGAGTGGCCAGAGCTGCGATATCGTCACTCCCAAGCATGCGCACGGGAGATTTCTCTCCGGCAGGGTCCGGCGTCTGCTGGGCTTTCAGCCGAGAATCCCCTGTGTGCATGCGCTGCTCCAGTCTGCGGCTCATTGCGAGGGGAATATCTCCTAAACCATATAGGTTTAGGAGATTTTTTTTTACCTACAGGTAAGCCTTATTATAAGCTTACCTGTAGGTAAAAGTAAAAAAAAAACTATACAACCGCTTTAAAAGAGAAGTATTTTTTTTTTAAGAATCATACTTACCATACCTACCTACCCTGCATCTGTAAGACTGAGAAGCAAGTGATCAAACACTGCTGATCACTCGGTTCTCAGAGCTCTGTGAGCAGAGAGCTGGTGACTGTCAGCAGCTCTCTGTTATGCTCTCTGCTCCCTGCATTCACTGGAGCGCTGGGCTGATAAGAACTGAACTGATAATGGTGACCACCGTGTAGAGTACTAATAGATCAGTTCCACGGAAGTGTAGCAGGAAAGAGCAAATGACAAAGAGAAAGGTAAAGATATAGCATAGGGACAAAATCAGCCTCATCAATGTTTCATTATTTTATGATAGAAGGTTCTCAATATTTCAATCTAGGACTCCCGCTATACCTCTGTTAGGAAGAATACTGAAATCTACAGTATCCTAGGTTCATCTTGCTGTTAACATCAGAAGCATAGAGTTTGGTTTCTTTGCAAAAGCAAACCAATTTAATATATTCCAGCAATATTTCACCAGCATTGAAAATGATATAAACTTATCAGCAAATACACTATATGTTTTTACACTCTATGTTTTATCATTCTTTTAGCTGCATAATCATGGCTCTGGCAAGCGGTCATTGGATTGAAATGAATGTCTGCGGTGCTCCACCAAGACCTCGGTAGGCGTTATACCCTGCATTTTACAATATCCTTGTGAATGTCTGAAAGAAATATAAAAGCTGAAAGATTGATTTTCAATAAATGAATACTTGTAGCTGGAGCACAGTCAGGAATTATCATTGTTTATTACCATTGTTGACTATAACATTACTTGCGAAAAAATAGTCACTGATTTTTCATGTAGTTCCCAAGGATTTTATACCTAAATATAGTAATGCCCTGTACACATGACTGGATTTTCCGGCAGATTAGGTCCGACGGGATCAATCCGTCAGACAATCCGATCATGTGTGGGCTAATCCGATCGTTTTTCGGGGGAAAAAAATCAGACAGACCTAAAAATAGAACATGTTTCAAATCTATGCGACGGACTCAATTCCGACGGACTAAAAATCGGGAAAACCGTTTGTCTGTGTGCTAGTCCGACGGACCAAATACAACACAAGGACAGCTATTGGCTACTGGCTATTGATCTTCCTTTTCTAGTCCCGTTTACGTCATCACGTTCAAAACGAATGGACTTTCGAACGGACTTATACCGTTCATGTGTGACCAAGTCCGTTTGTTCGGAAAGTCCGTCAGACCTCCACCGAAAGTCCGTCGGTAAGGACCGTCGGATCTAGTCCGTCGAAAAGTCTGGTCGTGTGTACGCGGCATAACATTATTTTTGTTCCTTGTACATACCTCCCAATTTTTGGAGACGGGAATGAGGGGCACCTAACAGCAAAAGTATGCAGGCATAGGACACACCCCATTGCCACGCCCCCTTAAAGAAGAATTTTACAAAAAAATAAGATTGATTAAACCCACAAGTGCTTTTTAAACACTACTATTCCTTTATATTGGCTTTTGGATTTTACATATGCAGCAATTTAGAAATCAGATGAAAACTTTAGCACTGGAAAACACTTTTTGAAGGATAAAAAGTGCATTTTATATAGATCAGACCAAAATGAGGGACAAATGAGAAGGAAAGAGGGACAGAGGGACATTGCTCCAAATCAGGGACAGTCCCTCAAAATCAGGGACAGTTTTATTTAGCCATTCAGTGTAACTAAAACTTAATGTGGACCTAATGTTGGATCAATTCAGAAAAACAGAAGCAGTAAACAAGTCATATGTATAGATGTCTGATATATATTTATAATTTATAACCTATATTCCACAGAAACGTATCAGACAACATTAGCACTCATTCAAGTGTGTAGACACCAGTTACTTTAACTCGCACTATGAAAAGGATCTGTATGAGTTATTTCAGGTTACCACTGACAAGGGTGCTGACACCAAGGAAAGAAATTGCAGAGACTGCAGGTATCCGGTAATGAACAGCAAAGTATGGAGAACTTAGGGAAGAGTAGCAACTTGGCTGAAGGTAATCATTGTTCCAATCCATGAAGTGCAGGAAGATAGGTGAGAAGTGGTTTTTGGTGGTCAGAGAATCGTAGGTAAAAGGGTGGAAGTAGTGACGTGCCTAAAGCTAGCCGTGCCAATGAACCAGTCAAAATTAACCCATGGCACCCTCCTGCCCAACGTCCTTTGACCTGCAAATAAAAGGAATCAGGAGTAGCATTGTCAGCCAAACAACATCTACATCCAATCAGATTCATGGACTAGGCTTCTGGGGTTTTTTTTGTATACAAGCATAACTGTAGAGCAGCAGCCACCTACTCCACCAGACTATTTATTATCTACACCCACAAAATCACACGTTCCATCTGTAGCCACACCCAAGTTGCTCTGAAGAGCTATGATGTGGTTTACGTAGTTTGTTGCATTGAATTGTGGGTGTGCCCAAAATGCACCAGTGAGAGGGGCTTAAGAGGGTATGGTTTAATAAGACCTGATCTTACTACTGCTTTGGATCAAGAGCACATAACACACAGAGTGCAGGGGCGTGCAAGAATGTGTAATGCACAGAGTGCAGTGGCCAGGAGTAAATTATGTACAGAGTACATATCGCATAGAGTGCAGGGATCAGGAAAGCCTAATGCACAAAGTGCAGGCGACAGGTGTGCATAATAAATAGAGTGGAGAGATGTGTAATGCACAAAGTGCAGTGGTCAGTAATGCATAAGGCACAGATTGCAGTGGCCAGCAGTACAATATGCACAGAGTGCAGGGGTACAGAGTGCAATATGCATAGAGTGCAAGGGTCTGTAATGCATAGTGCAGGGGCCAGTAGTGTGTAATGTAGAGTGAGTGTAGGGATCAGGAGTGCATAATACACAGAGTGAAGAGACCAGAGTACAGAGTTCAGGAAAACATAATGCACATTCTGCAGTGGTTCAGTGGTCAGTAATGTGTAATGCATAGAGTGCAGTGGTCAGGGGTCAAAAGAATTTAATGCTGTGTAATGCTCAGTGTGCAGGGGTCATGAGTAAGTAATGCACAGCATGCAGGGGTGATGAGTTAATAACAGTGTCTCCCAAGAAAAAAAATTATCCCCTCACCCCATATACATTGCCCCTCCACCCCTCCATGACAAAATCACCTCCAGAATCCAACACATATTTCTCCCTCTATCACTGGATTGTACGCACTAGACCTTGGCATTGCATTGCATCTGCTTTTCTGCTGGTGAGTGCCCTGTTTCCCTGGCGCCATGACCGCCCACATCTTTTTTGCTTTTATTTTTCTTTATTAATGTATTTAATATGTGAATAAAAAAATCTGAGTGAAAATTGTACATGTTTAATTAAAGTGGTTGTATACTCTTTTTTTTTTACTTTAACCTACCGGAAAGCCTATAATAAGGCTTACCTGTAGGTAAAAAAAATATCTCCTAAACCTGTACGGTTTAGGAGATATTCCCCTCGGTATGCGCCGCTGACTGAAACGGCGCATGCGCACAAGGGGATTCTCGGCTGAAAATCTGGCAGTGGCCGACCGGCCGGAAAGAAATCTCCCGCGCGCATGCGCGGGAGTGACGATATCACCGCTCCGGCCACTCACAGCGCCGGAGCCGCGATACCCGGAAGAAACGCAGAGGGAGCATGTCAGCTCCCTCGGCGTGGATCGGGCCAGATGTCGGGGCCTCGTTCTAAGGTAAGTATTTCATAATGAGCTAGTATGCGGTGCATACTAGCTCATTATGCCTTTTGCTTTGCAGGTGGTAAAAAAAAAAAAACATTAGCTGGTTTACTACCGCTTTAAAATAGCACATCTAGAGTTCAGACAACCCCTGGTATCCCCATCAACAACAACACATACACTGTGTAGTCAAACGTATTGGGACGTCTGCCATCCATAGGGTTTAATATTGAGTTGGCCCACCCTTTGCAGCTATAACAGCTTCAACTCTTCTGGGAAGGCTGCCCACAAGGTTTAGGAGATTGTCTATGGGAATGTTTGACCATTCTTAGAGAAACGCATATGTGAGGTCTCCATTAAGGAGATTATTTTCTTCACTCGCTGTCCCATAGCCAAAACAGGATTGAAAGATTTCCCCTCTCTTACTGTTTTACTTTCACTAATAATGATAAACAGGAAAAACTGAATGGGTGAAACTTCCTAATAGGGGCAGAGACAGCAATCAAAACCTGACAGGTGTTCTACTCCCTGTCCACACTAATCAAAATCTTATACATTTTTTCCTTTAGTTCTATTCTACAGCTGGTCTCCAGGTTTCATTTAAAGTTGCATTTGTTTTATGTACTCTGTAAAAAACCTGGTTGATCCTGCTGCTTTCTATCTCCCCCTTCTGTCTAGGTTCTCAATTCAGCTAGGCATTTTGCAGAGCAGTGCTGGCAGCTCTGCACATGCTCAATTTCTATGCTGAGCATTTCCTTGCTATCACATCTGAGCAGCCCATGTGACCTTAGAGTCACACATGTGAACATGGTATACTTTACCTGTTCTGTGCAATAGCATGGCAGAAAGGAGCCGTGAACCTCCTCTTCTTAGGTTCCCGCCGGTGCTTTGAGCTCCTTCTCTTTTGTGGCGGCAGATTGTGTGGGCTCGCTGCCGACCTGAACTGTATGCTTAAAGGGGGCTTCCAGATTCTGATAAGCCCCCTGCCTGCAGACCCCCACAACCACCGGCCATTGATACATGTCCCCTGGGGCAGGAGTTGGGTCCTCAAACCCTTTTTAGGACAATAACTTGCATATCAGCCTTTAAAATTAGCACTTTTGATTTCGAACGTTCGAGTCACATAGACTTTAATAGGGTTCTACAGTTCACACAAATTTTAAGTCTGTTCGCAGGTTCTGGTGCGAACTGAACTGGGGGGTGTTCGACTCATTCCTATTGCTCAGGTTTTTATTTGTTCCTTGTGTTATGAATGTAATCATTTTCTTGTATTTCATATCAGCAGATGTAAGCACCCAGTGATTAAGGGTCCTGGCCTCATCTGATTTTACTTGTGAAATTTTATTATAATAAAAGCTACATTGCAATATGAGGGAACTTGATGTCAACCAAAGTGCTGGTTGTAATTCTGCTAGACAATTTGTGCTAATTCTTGCTATTTCCCAGGATTTATCATGAGTACAATGCAGTGAAAGTACCGTCTAGAGTGAGGAATCAGTGATATGTTCTGTTGCTCAGTTATTTAACCATTTGCTTAAAAGAGTTTCTTTCCTTTTTTTTCTCCTATTCCTGTTCTTTGTTCCCAAAAAGTAACTTGCAATTATTATTTTATGCCTGCAATGGTAAAAGGAAATCAAATCCTCACTGCACTTAGCACTTACATTTTATTTTCTGCATTCAAACATGGCTCAAGGGCACCTGTGTCTCCTATTTCTTCTTCAAACATACAGACACATTCATCAAGAAAGGAACAAACCTCCTGGCTGTCATTCTTACTGGAATGCGTGTAGATAGTAATGTTAGATATAATGGACTGTAACACTAATTTATCACACATACACCGTGATTGAAAGTGGATACGGTATTTATTTAACCAAACATACATTTCCTTAATCTTATATTCTTTTATCTTAATCTTACATTTCCTAATCTTAAAGGTATCCATTCATATAAATTACTTGTCATCCAATCCAAGAAATAAATGTTTAGGAGACATACAGTATGTCTAGTGGTATGTGTTAGTGGTGGTGGGCGTGGGGGGCAATCCCCCCCAACCATTCAAGTTGAATTACTATTATTGTGCTTCTTATTGTGCAAATAATTCAAATATGTTTCCAGGTACACCTTTTTATGCTGTGAGTACAGCAAGCCATTGTAGGAGGAGCATGTACTTTAATTAGGGGTGGAGCATTCATTTAAAATGGGAGTCCTATTACATGAAGAATATCATTAGCCTATTTATTTGTTACAGGCATATAGCGCCTATGATTTTCACAGTGGTTTGCATACTGACTGTAACAATTTAATTTTAAAATACTGTATATACTGTACATGAAGATTTATCATAATAGAGACCAAAACACAGCCACAACTGTATTGCTCATCAGTAAATTAATTTATGTATTTTTTTTTAGCTGTAACGGTACAGCCTCTTTAAAGTGTGGCAACCCAACAGATCTTACAGAGAATACAGGGAGAACCACCAAATATACTGCAATTACACTGCAAACACATTTTGCATCAAATAATCTGGAAGCATCATTTGACACAGACCATTCTGCTGAGTATTGCAACTTCTGCAGTGTACAGAGGTTTGTAGTAGGTAGAGCAGTGTACAGAGGTCAGTAGTAGGTAGAGCAGTGTACAGAAAGCAGTAGGATGTAGGGCAGTGTACAGAGGTCAATAGAGCAGAGGACAGGGCCAGCAAGACAGCTGGACAGGGGTCAGTAGGGCAGAGGACAGGGGGTCAATAGGGCAGAGGACAGGGCCAGCAAGACAGCTGGACAGGGGTCAGCAGGGCAGATGACAGGGCATCAGTAGGGAATTGGAGAGGGGTCAGTAGGGCAAAGTGTGGGGGAGCAAGAGGGCACAGTACGGGGGGGAGGAAGGCACAGTACAGGGGGCAGGAGTGCATCATACAGGAGGTAGGAGGACACATTAAAGGGGGCAAGAGGGCACAGTACAGGGTCAGAAAGGCACAATATGGGGAGGGGCAGGTGTTGCACAGTACGGGGAAGGGCAGGAGGGCACAATGAAGGGGGCATCAGCAGGGAACAATACAGGCAGGGTCATGAGGGCACAGTACAGGGGTCAGGAGGGCCCAGTACAGGGGAGTAGGAGAGCACAATACAGGGGGGCAGAAAGGCACAATATGGGGGGATAAGAGGACACAGTATGGGGGGTCAGAAAGGTAGAGTATAGGAGGGATCAGGAGGGAACAGTACAGGGGAGCAGTAATGTTTAATACAGATATGATCTCCTCAAGCAGAGCAGTGCAGGGAATCTGCTGTCACAGATCTTACCTGTTCTGGCACACTGTCACTGGGTTAAGTCTACAATTGGAATGGCATCTCCCGCCTCTACCTTCCCCCTGTAGTTTTGATGTTTTGGTGTGTGCCAATAATGTGCGTTAGACGTATCTTATAAACTGACAACTTTGTGTAAAAAAAAATAAAAAAATTTTAATTTTCTTTTCTGCATTTTCCAAAAACGTTATATTTTTAACAGACTCACTAGGCTTTTTAGAAAATACCTTGAAGTGTTTGCTTTTCAAAATGGGGGTCATAATATGGGTGTTTTCACTGTTCTGGTGCTCCAAAAATGTGATAGGTAATCAAGAAGTTAGATGCGTAATTTATGCCCTTTGAAAGCCCAAAGATGCTCCTTGGATTTTGGGCCCCTTTATGCATCTAGTCTCCCATATGTGGTACTTTTTTACATAAACATTTTATTGATGCTTTAACCAGAATTAGAGAATTGACTCCAAATACATTACATCATGTAAGTGGATGAATACAAATACAAAGTGAAATAAGTAACAATTCCATCCAATGATCATGATACTAAACTGAAAAGACACCCCAATGAGGATATAACAAATTAACAGCTGTTATCACATGTAGAAAGGGGTGATATGGATTGGCGACAATGTCAGAAAAATGGCACCAACATCCCTGAAAGTATATGTAGACAGGGGGGTGGGATTTTTAGGGGTGCCAAGCAAGGAAGTTAAATTACAGTACTCCAAAATGTAAAAATAAAACAGTTTATTACATAGAAAACAACAAAGAAAATAGTTGTGAATGTGAAAGGATGGGAAAGGGGAAGGAAAGGGGAAACAAGAAACAGGAAAAAGAGGAAAGGAAAAGGGGAAGGAAAACGTGTGAGAAAGAGATTATGCAGTGGGAGTTGGTAAAAGTGCATGGGAAAGCTAAGGAGGATAGGTGTATAACAAACATATGGAAGGTGTAGGAGGTGTGGGAGACATAGCTTAGCATGGCATACTTACACTTAACCAAGCCAAATTTATAAGAAAGCCAAAGGTGCCTATATTGTGGAATATTATCTGTTAAGGAAATGGTTTATGCAATGTGAATGCAATGTGAGTATCTGTCTCAAACCATACAATAATGAAAGGGGTGAAAAGATGGGGGGGGGGGGTATATAATAGAATGTATGCAGCATAAATCAGTCTAAGAGATAAAAATGAAGCCAGCCAGGAAAATTTATATATGCATTTATAAAGATTTATGTAAGGTCATATTGTTTATAGAAGAACAAATTCCTGTACGCAGATAATCTGTCCCCACTCTCCTTTAACAGGAGAAGGTGGGGAATACAGATGGCAACAGGTGAAAATCATGAACCAGGTAATAATTAAATTGGCATCAGAACAAGTTTAACCAAAGGCAACAGCACTTAGTTAAGCACTTAATAACCAGAGGCAGCAGCACTTAAAGCGGAAGTAAACCCATCCTTAAAACAGTTTCATTTCCGGGGCATGCCGGAAATGTAGCACTCCCATTGGTTGTGCTCTCAATCAAACTGTTAAACCATCCAATGACTGGTGTCATGACTGATCACATGTACAGCATCATGGTAGTTTTATATTAAACAGAGGCAAAGATGGCAGCTTCCTTGGCTGAAAAGGATAGGGGGGTTTACTTACACTTTTATATATATAGATAGTGCATAAATAGTACATTAAAGTACCCACCTTTGAATGATTATAGAATAGCAAATGTATATACAGAAAATTTATAAATATGCAGTGGGAGTTGAAATAGGGGAAAGGAGGAAGGAGAAGGGAAAAAGGGGGGGCAATGGGGATGGGGAAAAGGGCAAGGACAAGGATGGGGAAGGAAAAAGGGGAGGAAGGGAAAAGGAAGTAATGGGGATAAGGAAAGGTGGGGAATGGGAGAGAGGGTTAGGGGCAGGTAATCAGGTTGTTCATGATGGTATTAAGTAGCCTGATCACAGGAAGAGTTTGAAGCTAACAGTTTTGTTGAGGCCAGGGTATTTCATGGCCTTGAGGCCCTGTATCCATCTGGTCTCAAGCTGTAATAGGGTGAAATCCACACTGCTGCCTCTGGCATTTAAGGACAGATGGTCAAGGGTGGAGAATGAAATCATTTGGGGGTCAAAGTTGTGATATAGAACCAGATGTGTGCTTACAGCTGTTTCCATCTTTCTTGTAACAATAGGACCTACATGATCATGGATCCTTTTGAAGAATGGACGTTTGGTTTTACCGATGTAGTAACAACCACATTGGCATTGCATGATATACACTGCTCCGGGGGTTTGGCAAGTGACCTTGAGTCCTATGGAGTGTATTTGTCCATTAGGAAGAGATAGGTCACTGCTATTGCTGATAAACTGACATACATCACATCCACCACATGCAAAGGTCCCTCTTTTTTTAGGGACTGTGGTGAACACTATGTTATGGTGACTATGCACTATGTGATCTTTTATAGATTTCCCTCTTATAAGTGTCTTCAGGGTGTGGTTTGATGTATTTACTAATCACAGGGTCCGCTAAGAGTAGTGGCCACATTTTTTGGAGGATTTTGCGAATTTGTTAGTTTTGCTTAAGATACGGGGTGATAATCCTAATATATTCCTTGGTTTCTCTATTTTTAGTTGAGTAAATTAAAGAATTTCTCTCCTGTTTTTGAGTTTTGTTATAGGCTATCTTCAAACAGCTATGGCTATAGCCTCTGTAACGTAGTCTGGAGTATAGATCATATGCTGCTTTATGGAAGTCCCCATCATTAGAGCAGTTCCTTCATATATGAAGGTATTGACTGTATGGTATACTCTTTTTTAATGGGACTGGATGGGAACTTGTCGCATGCAGTATGGTGTTCCCTGCTGATGATTTAAAAAAAAAAAGGAACCCAAAGAGCCATCGCTGTTAGGAAAGATTTCAAAATCTAAAAAATCAACTTTAGCAAGATCACAGTCCATAGTAAACATAAGGTTATACTGATTGTTTCCAATATGAATATGTCCAATTCATCTTTTGTACCAGTCCAGAACATCAATACATTGTCAATATACCGATGCCAGGTGGCAACCTGCCCTGGCAAGGTTGGCACGTCGTCCCTGGCAAATAGTTCCTTCTCCCACCTCCCCAGGTACAGGTTAGCATACGATGGGGCACACTGCGTCCCCGTCACAACCCCCTGCACCTGGAGGTAGTGGGAGAGTCCAAAAACAAACACGTTACGTGTCAGAATAAATCTCAAAAGGTTGACTATAAATTGATTATAGTCGTTAGCTAAATTACCCCTCTCTTTGAAATGGTTTTAATTACGATTGCCTTTTTCATGGGGAATCGTATTGTATAGGCTTTCGATGTCGATGATAACCAGCCATGTATTAGGGGGGAGAGTAACACCTTCAAGATTTTTAAGCAGATCCATGGTATCGTTAACATATGAAGTGAGTGACATCACATGCGGGCTACAATACTACTGGCATTTTCAGTTAGGCATTCACACCCTGAGACAATGGGTCTGCCCGGTGGGGATGTTAGAGACTTATGAGTTTTAGGGAGGGCATAAAAGGTTGGTATTTTTGGATTTTTAACATGAAGAAATTTCCAAGTATTTTCATCGATAATGCCTTGATGGTGGGCTTTTAGGATAATACCATAATATTCTTTATTATGGTGATCTATCATAGTTTTGGTAATGGGTCTGTACCAGTCTTTATTTTCCAAAATCTCTAAACACCTAGTTTCATAGAATTCAATGTCCATTATTACCAAATTGCCACCCTTTTCGGCTGGTTTTATTATTATCGATGAATTACATTGTAGAGCAATTAGTGCCTATTTCACATGTGGTATTCTTATACTCAGGATGCATAGCAGAATGCGCTTTGGGGTATAATTCCAAGTATACCTATGCTGTGTGTGAGAAATAAATTGAATATAGAATTTCTTACTTTTCCCAAAAAATTATGACAAAAAATTACAACTTAAAAAACTCACCATGCCTCTTACTATATACCTTGGACTGTCTACTTGAGTGCCATTTGGGGGTATTTGTACTGTTTTGGCATTTTAGGGCCTCAACAAATGAGATTGAAAATTAGATTGAGGCCTTGAATTTTCAAATATATAAAGTATACCATAGTTTCTAGACTATATCGTTCACACAGACTCGGGTTATATTTACCTAAGAAATGTAGCAAAAAACATTTTGACCTACATTTATAAAGAAAGATTATTTATTTCCAAAATTTTATAACAGAAACTAAAATAAATGTGTTTTTTTTCAACATTTTCAGTATTATTTATATAGCAAAAAAAGTATAAAAGAAAGTGGAGATTAAGTATCACCAAAAGAAAGCTCTACCATCTCACAAAATGCTAAAAAATAAATTTCAGTACAGTGTTGTGTGAGTAATTGATAGACATGTGCAGAGTAAAATATTTTGTTTGGGAATTTCGTTTTCGTCCGAAAAATAAATTTATTTAGTTACTCCCGCAATTCGTTTTTATTTATTTTGTTTTTCGTTCAAAAATTGCATTAATCCGAAAATCCACATGAATTACGGTCGAATCTGTCTTTGAAGGCTTATGGTGTCTGTCGAATGTATAAAGAAGATTAGACTGAGCTAGTATATAGCATACTTCGTGTGAACTTTAGAACCCTATTTAAGTCTATGAGACTCCAATGTTCAAAATCTAAAGGGCTAATTTTAAAGGCTAATATGCAAGTTACTGTCCTAAAAAGTGTTTGGGGACCTGGGTCCTGCCCCAGGGGACATGTATCAATGCAAAAAAAGTTTTAAAAACTGCCGTTTTTTCGGGAGCAGTGATTTTAATAATGATTAAAGTGAAACAATAAAAGTGTAATATTCCTTTAAATTTCGTACGTGGGGGGGTGTCTATAGTATGCTTGTGAAGGGGTGCATGTTTCTGGTGCTTAGAACTGTCCCTGCACAAAGTGTAATTTCTGCAGGAAAAAAAGTCCTTTAAAATCACTTGCGGCTATAATGAATTGTCAGCTCCCGTAATACAGAGAACACTCATTGAAAGTCATTGATAAAAATAATTAATTAATTAATTAATTTAAAAAAAAGCGTGGGGTTCCCCCAAATTCGATTACCAGGCCCTTCAGGTCTGGTATGGATATTAAGGGAAACCCTGCGTCAAATTAAAAAAAAATTGACGTGGGGTTCCCCCTAAATATCCATACCAGACCCTTTATCCGAGCACGCAACACGACAGGCTGCAGGAAAAGAGGGGGGGACGAGAGAGCGCCCCCCTCCTGAACTGTACCAGGCCACATGCCCTCAACATTAGGAGGATGCTTTGGGGGTCTGTGACCCCTCAAAGCACCATGTCCCCATGTGGATGGGCTGTGGGGGTCTGCGGGCGGGGGGCTTATCAGAATCTGGAAGCCCCCTTTAACAAGGGGACCCCCAAATCCCACCCCCCCTGTTTGAAATGGTAAGGGGATACAAAAGTACCCCCACCATTTCACAAAGAAAGTGTAAAAAATAGTTAAAGCGGAGGTCCACCCTAAAGTGGACCTCCGCTCATCGGAACCCTCCCCCCCTCCGGCGCCACAATTGGCACCTTTCAGGGGGGAGGGGGGTGCAGATACCTGTACAGTACAGGTATTCTGCACCCACTTCCAGGATAGCTCTCTGCGGAAAGGGGCGTAGATTACGCCCCTTTCCGCAAGTGCCCGCCCCTTTCCGCAAGTGCCCCGCTGCCTGCTGGGAAACACACAGATCCCAGAGGCAGCGGGGACCATCCTTATTGCGCAGCGCGATTCGCGCATGCGCAGTAGGGAACCGGGAAATGAAGCCGAAAGTCTCCATTTCCTGATTCTCATACCCAAGATGGCGGCGGCAGCACGCGACAAGACGATCTAGAGATCGGCTTCGGGTGCCGACATCGCGGGCACGCTGGACAGGTAAGTGTCACTATTTTAAAAGTCAGCAGCTGCAGTATTTGCAGCTGCTGGCTTTAAAAAAAAAAAAAACGCGGAGTCCCGGCGGACTCCCGCTTTAAATAAGACAAACACACTTTTGAAAAAGTCCTTTATTAAAAATAAAAAATAAAAAAAGATTCCAGCGGTGGTAATCCACTCTTGCTATCCAGCGACAGATGATCATCTCTCCAGCGATGGCTGATCTGATCCAGCGCAGCATACCCCCCGCCCACAGACCCCCACAACCACCGGCCAGGGTTGTGGGGATGAGGCCCTTATCCCCATCAACATGGGGACATGGTGCTTTGAGGGGTCACAGACCCTCAAAGCATCCTCCCAATGTTGAGGGCATGTGGCCTGGTACGGTTCAGGAGGGGGGGGCGCTCTCTCTTCCCCCCTCTTTTCCTGCTGCCTGCCAGGTTGCGTGCTTGGATAAAGGGTCTAGTATGGATTTTTAGGGGGACCTCCACGTCAATTTTTTTTTTTACATTTGACGCGGGGTTCCCCTTAATATCCATACCAGACCTGAAGGGCCTGGTAATTGAATTTGGGGGAACCCCACGTTTTTTTTTTGTTTTTTTTTTATCAATGACTTTCAATGAATGTTCTCTGTATTACGGGAGCCGACAATTCATTATAGCCGCAAGTGATTTTAAAGGACTTTTTTTCCTGCAGAAATTACACTTTGTGCAGAGACAGTTCTAAGCACCAGAAACATGCGCCCCTTCAAAGGCATACTATAGACACCCCCCAGGTACGAAATTTAAAGGAATATTACACTTTTATTGTTTCACTTTAATCATTGTTAAAATCACTGCTCCTGAAAAAACTGACGTTTTTAAAACTTTTTTTGCATTGATACATGTCCCCTGGTGCAGGACCCAGGTCCCCAGACACTTTTTAGGACAGTAACTTGCATATTAGCCTTTAAAATTAGCACTTTAGAATCTTTTCTCTCTGTCAAATCTTTTTTCTCTGTCGAATATTTTCTCTATATAATCTTGGACTAATAGAGGTAAGGTTAGGCACATTCGACCACAGGTTCTATAGACACAGATTGTTATTGTCAGAGTCACTTCGAATCTCCTATTCTATATCGAACTGTTGTAACAACAAAAACGAAAATAAAGCATTTATGTATGTCGGATCTTTAGTTTTTCGGATTCTGCAGTTTGGTTATCGTTTGTCAAAACGAAAACAAAAATACCTGACATTCAAACGAAAATGTATTCGGACGAAAATTAATGCACATGTTTTGTAATTGACAGCGTTCAGAGCTGAAAAATGGCCTGGACTGGAAGGGGGGAAAGTGTCTGGACTTGGTGGTAAGTAAGGATGAGCCGAACACCCCCCGGTTCGGTTCGCACCAGAACCTGCGACCAGACCTAAACTTCGTGTGAACTTTAGAACGCTATTAAAGTCTACAAGAACGTTCAAAATCAAAAGTGCTAATTTTAAAGGATAATATGCAAGTTGTTGTCCTAAAAAGTGTTTGGGAATCTGGGTCCTGCCCCAGGGGACATGTATCAATGCAAAAAGAAGTTTTAAAAACGTCAGTTTTTTCGGGAGCAGTGATTTTAACCAGTTGCCGACCGCCGCACGACGATGTACGTCGACAGAATGGCACGGGCAGGCATATGGGCGTACATGTACGTCCCTGCCTTCCCGCGGGTGGGGGGCCCGATCGGGCCTCCCCCGGTGCCAGCGGCGGTCGGAATCCGTTCAGGAGCGATCCGGGATGAGGGGGCGGCCATTCGTTCATGGCCACCCCCTCGCGATCGTTCCTGACGAATGGAAGTGCAGCGTGACATCACTTCCTCTCCTGTAATGTAAACACAGACAGAGGAAGTGATGTAATCTCTCCTCCGTGTCGGTATTTTTCGTTCCGGCACCGAGGAGAGAGGATCGGTGAGTTGCACCAACACTACACTACACAGTAGAACATGCCAGGCACACTCTCACCCCCCCTTCACCCCCGATCACCCCCCCAATCACCCCTGCACCCCCAGTCACAGTGACACCAATTGCATTTTTTATTTTTTTTGCATTGGTGTCATTTGTGACTGTAATAACTGTTAGGGCAGTTAGGGTTAGCCCCCTTTAGTTCTAGGGTACCCCCCTAACCCCCCCAATAAAGGTTTAACCCCGTGATCACCCCCAGTCGCCAGTGTCACTAAGGCTGGGTTCACATTGCAGCGGTTTATGAGAACGGATGTGATTCGCACCGCACTGCAGTGCAAATCACATCCGATCTCTGTGCGATTCGAGTTCAGCCATACAGATAGTATGGCTGAATTCGCATCGCACCCGCCGCACCCGCCGCAAACTCGCACGGGACCCTTTTTTTGGTCCGCAGCAGAATCGGATCGCATGGGTGTTCACACCATGCGATCCGATTCCTGTCCGAGTTTGCAGATCGCACTGCGATATGCGAACTGATCTGGGGGTGTCATTAACATTTCACTGACACTCCCAGCAGTTCGCATAGGGCAGTGTGATGCGGGAACCCGCCGCGGATTTGTGGTGTTCCCGCATCACTCCAGTGTGAACCCAACCTAATAAGTGATCGTTTTTCTGATCGCTGTATTAGTGTCACAGGTGACGCTAGTTAGGCAGGTAGGTATTTAGGTTCGCCGCAGCTTTTTATAGCGCCAGGGACCCCCATATACTACCGCATAAAGCCCCCTGATTGCCCCCTAGTTAACCCTTTCACCAGTGATCACCATATAACTGTTACAGGTGACGCTGGTTGGTTAGTTATTTTTTTTATAGTTTCAGGGCACCCGCCATTTATTACCTAATAAAGGTTTAACCCCCTGATCACCCGGCGGGTGATATAAGTTTGAGGGTCAGATAAGGTCTGTGTCGCCCCAGGCAGCGTCAGGTTAGTGCCAGTACCGCTAACACCCACGCACAAAGCATACACCTCCCTTAGTAATATAGTATCTGATCAGATCTATATTAGCGTCGCCAGCAGTTTAGGTTTCCCAAAACGTATTGTTAGCGGGATCAGCCCAGATACCTGCTAGCACCTGCGTTTAGCCCCTCCGCCAAGCCCAGCCCACCCAAGTGCAGTATCAATCGATCACTGTCACTTACAAAACACAACACACATAACTGCAGCGTTCGCAGAGTCAGGCCTGATCCCTGCGATCGCTAACAGTTTTTTTTGTAGCGTTTTGATACAGTCGCTGACAGCCTAGGTGCTTTTTTACCTGTGAGTCTCACTAGTGTACCCCTAAATTTAGGGGTGTCTACTTTCCAAAATGGGGTCATTTGGCGGGGGTTTGTGCCATCTTGGCATTTTATGGCCTTCAAAACTGCGATAGGTATTGAGGAGTAAAATCAAAAATTTACACCCTTAGAAATCCTGAAGGCAGTGCTTGGTTTTCGGGGCCCCGTACGCGGCTAGGCTCCCAAAAAATCCCACACATGTGGTATCCCCGTACTCAGGAGAAGCAGCAGAATTTATTTTGGGCTGTCATTTCACATATGCCCATGGCATGTGTGAGCAATATATCATTTAGTGACAACTTTGTGAAAAAAAAAAAGAAAGTTTGTAATATTCCCGCAACTTGTGGCAAAATATAAAATATTCCATGGACTCAACATGCCTCTCAGCAAAAAGCTTGGGGTGTCTACTTTCTAAAATGGGGTCATTTGTGGGGGTTTTGTGCCATCTTGGCATTTTATGGCCTTCAAAACTGTAATAGGTAGTGAGGAGTGAAGTCAAAAGTGTACGCCCTTAGAAAGCCTGAAGGTGGTTCTTGGCTTTCGGGGCCCCGTACACGGCTAGACTCCCAAAAAATCCCACACATGTGGTATCCCCCTACTCAGGAGAAGCAGCAAAATTTATTTTGGGGTGTCATTTCACATATGCGCATGGCATGTGTGAGCAATATATCATTTAGTGACAACTTTGTGAAAAAAAAAAAAAAAAGTTTGTAATTTTCCCGCAACTTGTGGCAAAATATAAAATATTCCATGGACTCAACATGCCTCTCAGCAAATAGCTTGGGGTGTCTACTTTCTAAAATGGGGTCATTTGTGGGGGTTTTGTGCCATCTTGGCATTTTATGGCCTTCAAAACTGTAATAGGTAGTGAGGAGTGAAGTCAAAAATTTACGCCCTTAGAAAGCCTGAAGGCGGTGCTTGGTTTTCGGGGCCCCGTACGCGGCTAGGCTCCCAAAAAGTCCCACATATGTGGTATCCCCGTACTCAGGAGAAGCAGCAGAATTTATTTTGGGGTGTCATTTCACATATGCCCATAGCATGTGTGAGCAATATATCATTTAGTGACAACTTTGTGAAAAAAAAAAATAAAAAAAATAAAAGTTTGTAATTTTCCCGCAACTTGTGGCAAAATATAAAATATTCCATGGACTCAACATGCCTCTCAGCAAATAGCTTGGGGTGTCTACTTTCTAAAATGTGGTCATTTGTGGGTGTTTTATGCCATCTTGGCATTTTATGGCCTTCAAAACTGTGATAGGTAGTGAGGAGTGAAATTACAAATGTATGCCCTTAGAAATCCTGAAGGCGGTGCTTGGTTTTCGGGGCCCCGTACGTGGCTAGGCTTCCAAAAAGTCGACCACATGTGGTATCCCCGTACTCAGGAGAAGCAGCAGAATGTATTTTGGGGTACAATTCCACATATAACCATGGCATGTGTGAGCAATATATCATTTAGTGACAACTTTGTGTAAAAAAAAAAAAAAGATTTTTTTTGTCATTATTCAATCGCTTGAGGCAAAAAAATAAAATATTCAATGGGCTCAACATGCCTCTTATCAATTTCCTTAGGGTGTCTACTTTCCAAAATGGGGTCATTTGGGGGGGTTTTGTACTGCCCTGCCATTTTAGCACCTCAAGAAATGAGATAGGCAGTCATAAACTAAAAGCTGCTTAAATTCCAGAAAACGTACCTTAGTTTGTAGACAACTTTTGCGCAAACCAATAAATATACAGTTATTGACTTTTTTTTTTACCAAAGACATGTGGCTGAATACATTTTGGCCTAAATGTATGACTAAAATTGAGTTTATTTGATTTTTCTAATAGCAAAAAGTAGAAAATATCATTTTTTTTCAAACTTTGTGGTCTTTTTACGTTTATATCGCAAAAAATAAAAATCGCAGAGTCAGTCAAATACCTTTAAAAGAAAGCTCTATTTGTGGGAAAAAAAGGACGCAAATTTTGTTTGGGTACAACATTGCAAGACCGCGCAATTACCAGTTAAAGCAGCACAGTGCCAAATTGTAAAAAGACCTCTGGTCATTGACCAGCAAAATGGTCCGGTCTGAAAGTGGTTAATAATGCTTAAAGTGAAAAAATAAAAGTGTAATATTCCTTTAAATTTCATACCTGGGGTGTGTGTATAGTATGCCTGTAAAGGGGCACATGTTTCCCGTGCTTAGAACTGTCCCTGCACAAAGTCATTTCTGCAGGAAAAAAAGCCATTTAAAAGCACTCGCGGCTATAATGAATTGTCGGCTCCCCGTAATACAGATAACAGTCATTGAAAGTCATTGATAAAAAAAAGTGTGGGGTTTCCCCAAATTCAATTACCAGGCCCTTCAGGCCTGGTATGAATATTAAGAGGAACCCCGTGTCAAATAAAAAAAAGACGTGTGGTTCCCCCCAAATATCCATACCAGATGGTCTGGTATGGATTTTAAGGGGAACTCCACGCCAAATTTTAAAAAAATGGCGTGGAGTTCCCCCCAAAAATCCATACCAGATCCTTTATCCGAGCACGCAACCTGGCAGGCCACAGGAAAAGAGGGGGGGACGAGAGAGTGCCCCCCTCCTGAACCATACCAGGCCACATGCCCTCAACATTGGGTCCCCCCCAAAGCACCTTGTCCCCATGTTGATGAGGACAAGGGCCTCATCCCCACAACCCTGACCGGTGGTTGTGGGGGTCTGCTGGGGGGGGCTTATCAGAATCTTAAAGCCCCCTTTAACTCAAACTCAAAGCTCATCCCTAGTGGTAAGTTAATAGTAAACACAGTAACAACAAAGTGGATAAGGTGCAAAGTATGTTTTTAGTACATCGTATGTATGCAGAATCACTATTAAAGCTACCTTACTGTATTCATTTTCAATAATTTCTTTGGTAAATTTGGTAACTAAAATCTACCTTAATTCATGGCATCTTCTACTCCATTGTCGCCTCGGCTGCACTGGCTAAAACTTTTAAGACACAAGTTTTTAGCTTAGCCTCACTTCAAGCTTGTCTATCATCTTTATGCTATATACTGTATACCCTGCCAAAACCTGCTCATCAATGCCTTGCCCCACTTATCTCGCCTTATATCTAAGCTGGAGTCTATCGGCATAAACTATACCCACACACATCATTTGAAGAACATGGGAAATGTAGTTTACCAAATAACTTGCAGGGCTTTTGGATACTATGGGGAAGAGCATGGGTAGTGGAAGTGTGAATTCCAATATAAAGCTTTAATTTTTAAACAATTATAGGGGTAGGGAAATTTTGAAGCAACAGGTAACCTATCTCTGATGACTGCTGAGAGATTAGAATGTTTAAATAACAGGGAGACCGCAAGTCTTTAGTTCTATTTTAGGCCTCTATAACTGGCAGTTCTTAATCAGGGTACCATCCTACTGTTATGAAATACATTATACTTGCATCAATTGACTAGTTCCTATTCTGAAAGGCATACAAAGGCTAGAAATAATTTTAATGATTGAGAGTCACATGAATTCATGTTAATTAACATCTATGTAAATCCATTAAAAATCCTAATCCGTGGGCTCTCTCCACCAAGTTTTTCATGTAATGTTTTTAGCATGCACGAATACAGTATATATACTGTGTATGTATATATAGATATATATATTATGAGGAACTGCTTTGACATACAGAATTTTTTTATGTCTATGCATAAGTACAGTTAATATTTATTTCTTGTTATTCATTGTGTAGGCATGGACATGCTTTGGCAGTTGCAGGAAATATAGTATTTATTTTTGGAGGTTGCTCAATCAGCAGTAATCTGGTAAGCAAATAATTGTGTATGTTGTGTTATCCTGATACAAGGTTCATTGTATATTTTATGTCAACAGCTTTTCTAAAGTTGATTTGAATGCAAATAAAGTAAATTTAATGCATAAAAATGTGGTCAAAAATGCATAGTGAAAATAGTAGAATTTCTCATAATATCAATTACGGGCCTTTGACTAAATTAACTTTCCCTGCCACAGTTAATTTCTGGTCTTCACATTAGAGAAGGCCTCTGGTTATACAAGCATTAAACAACTTTCTGTCAAAATATATGCCATTCGAAAGCAATAACTGAAGTCTACATGTGGTTGATTCATTCACTGTCAAAGCATTTTCAGTTTTTATATTAACCTTGTATACCCTAAAAGGCAGTAAGTTGCTGTAAGTAGGATCCTCTCACTGTAAGTTATGTATTGTATGTAGCATTAATATTGTAAAGACTTCAGGTATACCCACTTAATTCGCCATGTTGTTACATTTTTACAAGTAAATTAATAAACTGCCATAGATGAAGAGTAATTTTATTAGTCTCAATGACTATGGATTGGCAAATATCATAACTGTAGACTCCTGTTCTATGCCAGAAAAGTAATCTTACTGAAATGGAAGAACACTTCAATTAACACCAGATTTAATGACATTTGTTACAAACAAATTTACATTAGCAGAGCTTGCCTAACTCGCCCAACAATGTTTAAAAAAAAAAATGGGCCGTGCTTAACCTTTTGAGGACCATAAGATTACCGTCATCAATATAAATATAATTATATATTTTTTCCCTTTAAGAATGTATTTGAACAATAAATAAAACCATTTCCACACTTGGGTCATTTTTGGGGGAGAAATTATGACAACCATTTTTTGATAAGAACTAATATTTTGACTCAAACCAAACAAAAAAGTATTTTAAGTTCTTAATCAGATGACACAGGCAATTAAAACGTGGGACAAATATGTCCCTTGGTCCTCAAAGGGTTAACAGCAGTTCTGTACTTGGTTTAAATGTTCCAGACATAATGCCTTCTAATAGGGTTTGCTAGATGTGAATTCTTCTATTACATTGCCAAAAAATATCATAAATAAAATACCTTTAAAAATACTTTGGCTTAAGCGCTAAAACAACATTTTTGTTAAATTTCCTATTGAAATATTTTATCATTCTCTTAGAATTATATGCATTATTTATTTAAAAAAAAAAAAAAACGATGAATATATATATTCAGTCATTTTTATATCCTAATACTAAATTTTTTTTCGATTTTGTAGGAAAAGAATCCATTGTATTTGAATGACTTTCACATGATCACAAGTAAGATTTTGTTTCATGAGTGTTTTGTTAATAGCTGCAACTACATGTGTATCAGAAACTCCAAGGTCCTAGATCAAAGTCGCAAAGAGAACCCTTTACAACCTCCACAGATTAAAAAAAAAAAAGATCAGGGCTCTGGATCAAACTCCAAGCAGGACCCTATCACAACCACCATAGATATAACAAAAATCTACAGGGTTCCAGGTCAAACTTCTAGCAGGCAGTGATCACATCCTTTAAGCATTTTCAGGATTTTTATTGAGCCCCAAGACTGCTATGTTTAAATGACATGTTGAATATTCTTGTTGTTTAAGCCTCAGATAGCTAAAAGCAAAAGGGAAAGGACCTTTGAAGGATAGAGAAGAGCTGCTTTCAAAGTAAATAGTATAATGAAGCACATTGTTGCTAACCACTTCAGCCCCGGAAGGATTTACCCCCTTCCTGATCAGGGCATGTTTTGCCATTTGGCACTGCATTGCTTTAGCTGATAATTGCGCAGGCATGCGACGTTGTACCCAAACAAAATTGATGTCCTTTTTTTCCCACAAATAGAGCTTTCTTTTGGTGGTATTTGATCACCTCTGCAATATTTTTCACTTTTTGCTATAATAACTATCCACCAAAAATATATATTTAGAAAAAGTTATAGCGTCTACAAAATAGTGGATATATTCATGGCATTTCTATTATGATTTTTTTTAATAGTAATGGCAGCGATCTGCGATTTTTATTGTGGTTGCGACATTGCGGCAGACAGATCG
Source organism: Lithobates pipiens (assembly GCF_037356315.1). NCBI lineage: Eukaryota > Metazoa > Chordata > Amphibia > Anura > Ranidae > Lithobates > Lithobates pipiens. The sequence continues at coordinate 27,066,365 of NW_027507696.1, read as the reverse complement.
GACACTTTTGACACTATTTTGAGACCATCGACGTTTATACAGCGATCAGAGCTAAAAATGGCCACTGATTACTGTATAAATGCCACTGGCAGGGAAGGGGTTAAACACTAGGGGACGATCAAGGGGTTAAGTGTGTTCCCTCAGTGTGTTCTAACTGTGGGGGGGAGAGGGTCACTACAACATGGCCGAGATCATTACTCACGATAACAGGGAGCAGTAGATCCCTGTCATGTTGCTAGGCAGAACAGGGAAATGCCTTGTTTACATAGGCATCTCCCCGTTCTGCCTATCCTCACCACAATCGCGGGCCGTGGGCAAACATCGAACATCGCTAGGCGGGAATTTCGAAGAGACATACGAGTATGTCCTTTTGCCTGCCCATACCATTCTGTGCCAATCAGTGCCACCGGTCAGTGCCAATCAGTACCGCCAATCAGTGCCCATCAGTGCCGCCTGTCAGTTCCCATCAATGCTGCATATCAGTGCCTCCTATTGGTGCCCATCAGTGCTGCATATTAGTGCTGTCTATCAGTGCCCATCAATTCTACATATCAGCGCCCATCAGTGCCAACTCATCAGTGCCGCCTCATCAGTGCCGCCTTATCAGTGCCTGTCAGTGAAGGAGAAAACAACATTTTATAACCGAAACGAAGAAAAACTTTTTATTTTTCTAAAATTTTCGTCTTTTTTAGTTTGTTTAGCAAAAAATAAAAATCCAAGAGGTGTTTAAATATCACCAAAAGAAAGCTCTATTTGTGGGAACAAAATGATAAAAAAATTAGTTTAGGTACAGTGTTGCATGACCGTGCATGACTCATCCAACAGCTGTCAGCGGGCTTCCCCGCTGAATGTAAAAAAAAAAGAAATTGCCGGCTAAAAAAAAAAATTGTGAAAAAAAACCCAGCCAAAATAAAAAAATGGTGTGGGCCCACCCCCCTGTGGGCCCAATCCCCCCCCCCAGAATCCATACCAGATCCTTATCCGAGCATGCAGCCCAGCAGGTCAAAATAGGGAGGGGACAAGCGAGCACCCCCCAAGCCATACCAGGCTGCATGCCCTCAACATGGTGGGGACAAGGGCCTCTTCCCGACAACCCTTGCCCGGTGGTTGTCGATGTCTGCTGGTGGGGGGTTTATCGTAATCTGTAAGATTTAACAAGGGGGCCCCCATGAAAGAGTATGGGGTACATTGTACCCCTACCCAGTCACCAAAAAAAAGTAGTGTAGTGTGAAAAAATACAGTAGACAGTTAAGTCTGTTATCAAAAATATATTCTTCTTCCCCTTTTTCTTCCTCCGGTCTTCCTCCAGCTTCTCTCACATCTTCCTCCTCTGGGCTTCTCCTGCTTCTTCTTCTGTTCTTCTTCTTTCTCCTGTCTTCTTTGTCCGGTGTTCTTCAACCTCTGCCACTGACAACCCTCTTCCGATGCTGCGTCCTGCTGATCTGTCCTTGCCAATGTCAAGCATTTCTTAGATAATAATGGGGGCGTGGTCATGGGATTATGTAATTTGGAGGCCCTGTCCCCTTGTGATGTCACTGCCCTGCATGATGAGTCTGTGATGTCACAAGAGGGCAGGGCATCCAGATGACATCATGTAATGGCCACATCCCCATCGTTATCCAAGAAATGCTTGACATCAGCACAGGACAGATCAGCAGGACCCAGCAGCGGAGGGTCAGTGGCGGCAGAGACGAAGAGTAGAAGAAGAAGCAGGGGAAGCCCAGAGGAGGAAGATGCCAGAGAAGATGGAGGAAGACAGGAAGAAGAAGCAGGGAAGAAGATATTTTTAATAAAAGACTTTTCAAAAACTATCTACTGTATTTTTTCACTCTACATTACTTTTTCATGTGAGTTGGTAGGGGTACAATGTACCCGATACTCATTCACATAGGGGGGGCAAGTTCTGGGGGCCCCCTTGTTAAAGGGGGCTTCCAGATTCCATAGGCCCCTGCCCACAGACCCTGAAAACCACCAGGCAAGGGTTGTCGGGAAGAGGCCCTTGTCCCCATCAACATGGAATAGGCCCTTGTCCCCGACAATACTAGTCCATTATGTGACACTTAACTGCAAACTAATCCCGTGCTGTCCCCTATGCAGGCCATGTCCATCTTCACCCCTCTTCCTTCCTGGGCCACGGATTCCATCTCTGTGACTGGCCAGAGCCACGTGATGTCACGGCACATGCTGGGGAAGAAACGGCATGGAGGTCCGTTTGGTCACAGCGCATGTGCCAATGACATCATCGGTGCACTACAAGGAAAATATCTCCAAAATGGCACACGTTTAGGAGATATTTCCACTACCTATTGGTAAGCCTTATTCTAGGCTTACTTATAGGTACAAGTCAGGAAGGAGGGTGTACAACCAATTTAAGAGCAGGAGCATGGTGATTGGAGCTTTGTTCAGCAAGATTTAGGAAAATATATTTTTTTAATGTTTTGAAATGTGCAATATTTTTAAATAATTCTTATAATTAACATTTTGTTCACCTTTGGACTCGCAAGTATATTTGTATTGTTATCCTTTGGTTACATGCAATTATCACATATGTGTTAGTGCCTTGCTTTTCAGAGGTGGTTTATTCACTTAAAGGGGCAGCTTCACATTTTTTAGCATATCATAATTTTTGGTTGGTGCCAGAGATTACTAATATTTCTCACATTGTTTGAATGGCGCCATTAGCCATTTGGTAATGGCTACTGACCATCACTTATATAAGGAGTATCTGAGGAACCTTTAAGACCAGGAGCACAGTGATTGGAGCTTTCTGCAGCAACATTTTTTTTGGACTGTGCAATATTTATTAATAATTCTCATAAATAAATAAAAATTCCACCTTTGGAATCTCAAGTGTATTTGAATTGTTTTGTATCCTTTTTTCACATGCAATCATCTGTGTTAATGTCTTTATTTTCATTGGTTTGTGTTTCAGAGGTGGTATATTCACTTAAAGGGACAGCTTCACATTTTTAGCATATTGTCATTTTTGGTTGGCGCTAGGGCTTACTAATATTTCTCACACTTATGCCAATATATCGTACCCAAACTCAGTGCCCACATGGCACTCTTAATGTTTCTCTTAACAGACTCTTTCTCCACTTTCACAAACTACCTCCTACTACAGATGAGGTTGTATATTTTGGATCTGTAGCTTCTGACTCAATGCTCAACTTTCATAACTTTACCATTAAACTTCACCTTTCGTCGGTGGTTATACCAGGATGATGCCTGCAGCATCATTTTTTTCAGAGCTGGTGGTTGGCTCTCTTTTAATAAGAAACGGAGTAGCTACCCAGCTGCTTGATTGCTACCCTGTTTCCCCAAAAATAAGCCCTACAAGGACTTTAATTAGGGCTTATTTGGGGGTAGGGCTTATATTGCTGCCATCACCGACAATCACGCTAGGTCTTATTTTCGGGGGAAACAGGATATTACAAGCAGCAGCTGGAGGGGTCTCTTGGGCTCTCCCGCCCCAATTGGAGACCTAAGTGACCAGCCAGGGTGTCCGCTGGCTGGCCCGGATAGCCGAACAAAGCGGGATCGGCTTTGATCGACTGTTTGTAATAGTAACCCAGAAGCAATGACATGACATCACTTCTGGTTTACTCAGAAACCATCAGTGGCATTTTTTGAAAATCAAAAGCATTCGGAAACACAGATCTTGATTTTTTTTAATGCTTTTAAGTGCAGAGGAGGGATTTGGGGTCTTATAGACCACAGATCTTTCCATAAAGAGGACCTGTCATATGCCGGGGTTATGTATTGCATTTTTTTGCAATAAATTAAAAAAGTGTATTTTTTCCCAACAAATTGCATTTGAAAAAAGCCCACCAATTTATTCTCTAATATTTGGGGGTTCTAAGTAATTTTAGAGCAAAAAATATTGATTGTTACATGTGAACAAAAAGTGCCAGAAAAGACCCCGAGTGGAAGTAGGTAAATAGTAGCAAATTATGGCTATATTTCAGAGAAAATCCAGATTCATGATACATCAATTAGTGTAAGTCCAAGTTTCACATAGTTACATAGTTACATAGTAGGTGAGGTAAAAAAAAGACACAAGTCCATCAAGTCCAACCTGTCTGTGTGATTATTTGTCAATATTACATTGTATTTCCCTGTATGTTGCGGTGGTTCAGGTGCTTATCTAATAGTTTCTTGAAACTATCGATGCTCCCCACTGAGACCACCACCAGTGAAAGGGAATTCCACATTCTAACCTCTCTTACAGTAAAGAACCCTCTATGTAGTTTAAGGTTAGTGGCCACAAGTCTTGTAAAAACTCCCTTCTGCGAAAAAGTTGTATCCCTGTTGTGGGGTCACCAGTATGGTATTTGTATATTGAAATCATATCCCCTCTCAAGCGTCTCTTCTCCAGAGAGAATAAGTTCAGTGCGCGCAACCTTTCCTCATAACTAATATCCTCCAGACCCGTTATTAGCTTTGTTGCCCTTCTTTGTACTCACTCCATTTCCAGTACATCCTTCCTGAGGACTGGTACCCAGAACTGGACAACATACTCCAGGTGAGGCTGGACCAGAGTCTTGTAGAGCTGGAGATCTATCATTTTACCTCTGGAATTAATCCCCTTTTTAATGCATGCCAATATTCTGTTTGCTTTGTTAGCAACACTATTTTGCTTTTGTGTTGTTCACAACGCTATAACAAAAAAAAAAAATACTATTTTAAACCAAGGCTTTCACATTTTTTGTCATATGGCACATTAAACTCACATTTAAATAGCAAAGAAAAAAGAAAAAGCTGTGGAACCATTTAAAGCAGTGGTCCTCAACCCTGTCCTCAGGGCCCACTAACAGGCCAAGTTTGCAAGATAACTGAAATACATCACAGGTGATATAATTTGCTGCTCAGTGATTGCAGTATTCTAGTCTGCACCTCCCCAAGGTAATACATAAAACCTGGCCTGTTAGTGGGCCCTGAGGACAGGGTTGATAACCACTAATTTAAAGGCTTATTTTCATGGGCGCAGAACCCTGTACACAACAGTTTGAAGAACAGTTTATCTTTTCATCTGCCTGTATGCAGGCGGCCTATATGAATAAATGGATACACATCAGCTGTATGGGCTTACCAGCACAGCCCAGTATGATAGGCATGCATGGAGGGATGCACAGTCTGCACACAGATATATGCTAGTACAAGAAAGATAAACCACTGCTATTCTTGCTGTACAGTGCTCTTCACCCTCGTCGTGAACAATCCCTAACTGTGTCTATGGGATTGTGTTTCATCCCTGGATCTTTTAATGTACAAAATACTGTACAGTCTTTTACAGTATACCTCAAGCTATTTACAGCCATTTATGAAAATGTGTTATATTACTGTCTGACTCATGCAATGAAAACTGACATAACAGAAACGTGTTTTGTTTTGACAGTTACTTCCAATGATTTAACATGGGAGCCAATTCCCCAGACTGGACAGATACCAACACCCAGAGAGGGTCATGACATGTTGTAAGTATTTCCTAATTATTTAATAATCATTTTCAATTTAAAGCGGGGTTCCACCCTAAAGTGGAACTTCCGCTGATCGGAACCCTCCCCCCCTCTGGTGTCACAATTGGCACCTTTCAGGGGGGAGGAGGGTGGAGATACCTGTCAAAGACAGGTATTTACACCCACTTCCGGGCATAGACTCCCGTGGTAGTCTATGCCTCTTCCTGTCCTGCCGCGCTGTCTGCTGGGACACACACGGGTCCCAGAGACAGCGCGGACAATTCCTATTGCGCTGCGCGACTCGCGCATGCGCAGTAGGGAACCGGGAAGTGAAGCCGATTCGCTTCACTTCCTGATTCCCTCACCTAGAATGGTGGCGGCAGCAGCCGAGAGCCGAGCGATCGATCGGCCTCGGCTGCCGGCATCGCTGGACCCCGGGACAGGTGAGTGTCCATTTATTATTAGTACACCCCTCAAATTTGTGTAAATATTTTATTATATCTTTTCATGTGACAACACTAAAGAAAATATACTTTGCTACAATGTAAGATAGTGAGTGTACAGCTTGTATAACAGTGTAAATTTGCTGTCCCCTCGAAACTAACTCAACATACAGCTATGTCAATAGGGCTTTCACACTACAGCGGTGCGCTGGCAGGACGTCAGGGAAAAGTCCTGCCAGCAGCTTCTTTGGAGCGGTGAAGGAGCGGTGTGTTTACCGCTCCTACACTGCTGCTCCCCATTGAAATCAATGGGGCAGCGCTGTAATACCGCAGCGAAACGCCGCTATTGCGGCGTATTGCTGGCGGTTTTAACCCTTTCTCGGCCGATAGCGGGGGGTAAAAGCACCCGCTAGCGGCCGAAATGTGGCGCAAATTTTTTTAAAAAAAAATAGCGCCGTTTTACCGCCCACGCTATGGGCGGTGTGGTGTGAAAGGGGTATTAGCTGAGAGGCATGCCTCTGAAAGAAGCACAGTTGTGATCTCCAAAATTCCAGTTTTTATTGAATTTATATAGGCACTAGGGATGAGCCGAAACACCCCCCCCCCCCATTCGCATTCCAGAACATGCGAACAGGCAAATAATTTGTTTGTACACCATTAAAGTCTATGGGACACGAACATGAATAATCAAAAGTGCTCATTTTAATAATGCTTAAAGTGAAATAATAAAAGTGTAATATTCCTTTAAATTTCATACCTGGGGGGTGTCTATAGTATGCCTGTAAAGGGGCGCATGTATCCCGTGTTTAGAACAGTCTGACAGCAAAATGTAATTTCTAAAGGAAAAAAAGTAATTAAAACTACTCGCGGCTATAATGAATTGTCGGTCCGACAATACACATAAAAGTTCCTTCATAAAAACGGCATGGGAACCCGAACCAAAATTAAAAAAATATGTGGGGGTCCCCCCTAAATTCCATACCAGGCCCTTCAAGTCATATTAAGGGGAACCCCGCACCAAAATGTAAAAATAACGCCCGCAAATGAAGTGCCACGTCTGCAATCTTGTGATTGCATAGAGGTGGCGCTTCCCATAAGTGCACTGTGTTCGTCGTCGCACTGTGTCCGGCGTCCGAACACAGTGCACTTAAGGACCTTTTTAAAGGGCCAGTTTAAAAAAAAAAATATTTTTGGGGGGGGGGGGGGGGGGCGCCGCCCATGCGCCCCCTATGGATGTGCCGCCACTGCTGTCCAGGGCACCCACAATGTCCTCACCCATAGCTGACCCATCCCTCGGCTCTGGGTGGAGACGCCAGCATCTTCGGTAGGGGAATCAGGAAGTGAAGCCTATTTCCTATTGCTCATGTGCGAGTTGCTCTGCACATTCTGACTGGTCCCTGCTGTCCTCTGGGACCTGTGTGTCTCCCAGAAGACAGAGGGGGGAGGAGGGGCAGGACATCACGGAGTTCCCCGCGGATTCTGCGGCACTCTTTCGCTTGAAGTGAAAGCAAATACCTGTATTAGACGGGTATCTGCTGCCCCCTGAAAGGAGTCAAATGTGACACCGTAGGGGGAGAGGAACAGGATCAACGCAAGTTCCATTTCTGGGTGGAACTCTGCTTTAATCACTTGTATGAGGGAGGCACTAGGATGTAAGTGGAAATGTTTTCATGTATCCCAGATTACTGTGTGATTATGTGAATTGGAACTCAAGGGAAAGCCAATTCAGCTGGTAAAGGGTTCTTTGTGCACTAATGGGTTTCCAGAAAGCTGGTATAATTAAGCAACTGGTGAAGTCATCAAGCAACAACCTTTGCATGCGGTCTCTTAAACATACACTGGCTAAGAGGCTAAAGCCCCGTACACACGATCAGAAAATCATATGGAAAATACCGCCTTTGAAGTGATCATACGATAATTGGGTCATTCATACAGAGCTTTCGAGAGCCGATCAGGACAGTTTATGCGATATTATTCTATCGGACATGCGTGGAAATTTTTTTTGTGTAATGCCAGATAGTACAATTTTCGTTTAATCAGTATAGCTATCGTTCAAAAATGCAATACAAATGCATTACAGCATATGACATCACTTCCAAAAAAAAATTCTGTCCTATGGGAATTTTTGTGACTTTAGTAAACTCATCAGATTCCATCTGAGATTAGTATGCAATAAAAAACAGACAATCATCCGTCCGATAATCTCATCATGTGTATGGGGCATAAGTGGTGGGAACCTCGATAATGCAATGCAATTGTTTTATGTAGAATTGTTTTACAGTTACTTAAACCATGTAGTTAAAGTGGTTGTAAACCCTTACAACACATTTTGACCTACAGGTAAGCCTAGATTAAGGCTTACCTGTAGGTCCAAAAAATATCTCCTAAACCTATACGCATGCGCCGTAGACAGCGGCGCGCAGGCGCACTGAGCGCGGCATCTTCAACGACGGAGATGGCGCGCATGTCGGCTCCCGTGCACATGCGCGGGAGTGATGTCATTGCGGCTTCGCCGAATGACAGCGGTGGAGCGGCGAGACCCACCGAGAAGATGGATGCGCCGGACTACAGGGGACAGCAGTGACTTCGCTGGCTCCTGTGTCAGGTAAGTGACACATAATGGACTACTATGCGATGCATAGTAGTCTATTATGCTTTACCTTTGCAGGGAATGAAAGAGGAAGTAAACCCATCAGGCTTTACTTCATCTTTAAAGCATAAGTGGCTAGGATTTATTTTTATGTTTAAGGCTTTTAAGTTGGAAACCTTCCATAAATTTGTTTAATGCTGTAAACATTGCCTAGGTTTATTTGATGATAGAAAAATAGTAAACTTTTTTGCAGCCACTTTGAGCCCAGGTTCACACTGCTGCGGGTTTGAAATCGCGCAAGTTCCGCTGAACTTGCACGATTTCATTCCCACATTTCAGTCCGATGATTTCCGAGACATCTATGCGGTTTCCTGCACAGATGTCTATTGAAATCGCCAAAAGTAGTACAGAAACTACTTTTGGGAATTGGTGTGGCGCTGCAAAGTCTGGCGGTTCCATTGGGCAATAGCCTGCCAAATCGCATCTTTGTGAACCAGGGCTGAAACTCAAACTCCTGTGAGGACTCTTGCTACTTGTTGCTAAATGTTTTGTAGCCCAAAAGAAAGCAAAAGCAAAGCTGGTACCATTTCGCCAGTAACTGACTTCTATCCCAAGTCTGCTAAAAAAGAAAGATAACAATGTTATACACGTTATATGATTTTATTTCAGCTTGTTTGCAAGGTCAGGGTTCCTTCAAATTTTAAGACCTCACCACTGCTCACATTTAGCAGAATTCACCAATCTGGTGTGAATCTTATTTTTTTTTTAATATGTGTGTGTCCAAAAGAAATTAGACTTTACCTAGAACAAATGATCACTGTTCTGTTGCATCTACATATTTTAAGCATCGACTGAAGCAAGTACAGCATTTAATTGTTTTGCATTCACTACTTTATAAACAATAAACTTGCAATCACGAATAGTTTGGCAGCACATTCTATCTCTTCAGATCCCTGTTTATCCAGGTGAAATTCTTGTACAGCATTTATTATACTCCTCATATCCTTTATAACATGGGTAAAATCTTGTCTCCCTCTTGCTCTAAATGCCCTTCTAATGATGGTATGTTTTACCATATGGTGTGGGAATGTCCACTTATATGTACGTTTGGATCTGAAGTTACAAACTTTGTAAGTTCAGTCCTCCAATTGCCTTGTATAAATAATCCTTTACAAAGCTTACTGGGATATTTAGAGATGAATAACCTTCCTAACTGCACAAAACTCCTTTTACGATTATTGTTTTTCTATCAAAAAATTAATAGCAATGCAATGGAAATCCCACATTCCTCCCACTCTAACTCATTGGCTTGGTCTTATTAACCAAATAATTTCTACGTATAAGCTAACATATGAGCTAGAGGATGCCCAAAGAAGTTTGAAAAATCTTGGTCCCCCTGGCTGGACTCCCAAGCTATGATACTGCCAATGATTTGTTCCATTATATCTGCAAAAGTATGCTGGTGTAGGCTTCAAAGCCACTAGTTCTATTCATTGCTGTCTGAGTTATATGATAGCAAGGTTGATATTTCTCTAGATATACAACTGATGATTTTCCTTTTTGTACTGAGGCGCTATATTGTATGGATATACAGTATGTTCAGTTGTTCTGTGATTTGTATAAATCTGAGCTATACAACTGTTTTTTTCTGTATGTTTAATAAATAAAATTGACCTTTAAAAAAAAATAACTTGCAGGCACATTTAAGTGAATTAAACAAATTGCTCAGCCTAACAATTTGTGTAAAAACAGAAGCTTTGGGGGCAACTGCTTCAACATAGAACTGGTTTTAAGAGTAAAATGCACATAGATGGGCTTTGCGCAAAACAAGCAAAACAAAAAAAATTCCCAGCACATTTACCAGCTAGCCAGCCAAATAAATGACAATCTTTAACAATTTGTATAAAAACAAAGGCTCTTTGAGAGCCTCTCTGTTGGAGCATAAAGCAATGGATACATTTATGGCAGGTATGCCTGGAGGCAGCCCATTGCTCCTTAAAAGGGCAAGGGCACATCAGAAGCCCTGTAAATCACAATGTCCCTGTGCCATTTCCAGAACTAGCTTTTAGAGTAAGGTGTACATGGAAAGGCTTTGCCCAGAACAAAAATGTTCCTGGTACACTTACCAGCTAGCTAGCAATTCTAGTCTTTGAGAGCCTGTATTTTAGAGCCGGCTGTATATAGCAATAGATAAATTAAGGGCAATGTAAGTGAATGTATCTGGGTCCAGATCTGAAACTAGGCTTCTGCAGTGTCTGACTGTAGTTCTAATGCTGTGCCATTAATGATGCTGGACAGCTCCTTGCCTGATTCCTTGGACAACCTTGCCTTATATCTTGTTTCTGGTGAACCTTAAACCCTTTGCTCCTTCCTTATCTACTTCAGACATTACCCAACCCCTGCTTGCTCTTTTCCTACTGGGCACTCCAGATGACTGCGACCTTGCATTAGCATGCAGAAAAACCCATCTCCACCATCAGAAGCTCTGGTGAAGATCAGCTAGTGCTTAGACCCTGTACCTCAAATGAGCCTGCATCATTGGCTTGGGGGATCTGCTTGTATATTTCCAGCTTCTTACTCATGAACATAAAAAAAATATTTTAACATATGAATAGATAAAGAATTGTATAGAAAGATTCAACATGTTGCATGATTTGTACAAAAACTTAAAGGATTGCATGATGTATTAGATTAGGTTGGAAGTGGTATTTCCCAACTACTTGCTGGACTACCACCGATAGAAAACGGATGGTGATAAGTAGAGGGATATCCAACGCGTTTCAAATAATAGATGCATAAGCAGAATCAGGGATTTATACCACTTGTTCTAAATACATATATGAATAGCATTTAGCAGAGGAATTGCCAATCCTCTCCTCCACAAGATACTGCCAGGAGTAAAATCAGCAGAGCTGCGCCAATTTAGGCGATAGGAGGTCCAATTCTCTGGCTGCTGTACTGGGATACCTTGATCACATACAGTGAATGGCTTCTTGCATTTAATACTCACCGGTGCTTCCCCCTTTTTGGGTGTCATACTCTTTGGATCATATGCAGTAGTCTTGTACAAGTTGAAGGGCAATCTATGCAGATATTTGACTTTCTCCTCCATGATATAGGGAATGCCTTTGCTAAATGTTATACAAATATGTATTTAGAACAAGTGGTATAAATCCCTGATGAAGATTCTGCTTATGCATATATTATTCGAAATGCATTGCATATCCCTCTACTTATCACCATCCATGTTCTATCGGTGGTAGTCCAGCAAGTAGTTAGGAAATACCACTTCTAACCTAATCTAATACATCATGCAATGCTTTTAAATTTTTCTACAAATCATGCAACATGTTGAATCTTTCTATACAATTCTTTATCTATTTATATGTTAAAATAAATCCCAAACCAGAGGTTTTGAACTATTTCTATTACTATAGGCATGATGGCAATTACACACCTAGTCACATGAGTTGCCCATTTTTACAGTTTTACAAGTTTTCAAAATATACCAGTAGTTTTCAGGTGTACAATATATATACATTTGGTTTACATGAGAAGTGATTTCACAAGTATCTTTTGATATAACAATTAGTAAAAAAAATACAAAATCAGAAAGCAGTATCCCTTCAGTTTATTGTAATGTGCTCATCTCTTCATTTAGCAATTGGGTTGTCTGAGCCAGGGCTGGATTAAGAGCATCATATGCTTGGTGCTGAAGATTTTGGTGGGCCTTTTACTGGGCACCCTTCTGCTTTCCAAGAGCCTGTGCTGGCATGCGCCCAAACTCAAAAGTGCGCAGCTACACAGGCATAACACTAGGGAAGCCTGGCATTTGATTTTCCAAGTTTCTGTAAAGGCCGTGCATTGGCATGCACTCTGAGCTGAAAGAGTGCAGCTGCTCAGGCCTAACACTATGGAAGCCCCAGACTTCTGTAAGAGCCCTGCATAGGCGTGCCCCACCACCCTGCCCAGGCGGTGCATGTGGAATGCAGGTCCCGTCAGGGGAGATCTTCCCGTTGGCCCATTGCTTTCCATGTCCTTTTTGAGTGACTGGGCCTATATTAAGGTAGGGGCCTGGATCTGCAGTTCCAATAGCCCCTAAGTTAATCCAGCCCTGGTCTGAGCCACAACCCACCTGGGCAAAAAGGGAAGTACATACCAACCATATTCAGACATTTATACTGGTGGTTTAAGCCAAAAAAACTGTTATTAGATTTGCTTTAAGGCAGTTTCTGCAGCTTATACACAATTCGCAAATATACAATCACATATATTCTCCAAGTCACCCAGCTCAGTACTAGAAATACTCCACTCTTTAACTGTCCCAGCAGAGGCAGTTGTTGATGAGATCTGAAATTTGCAAAGGTGATCTCCCCCTTCACTATTCCCCATTGTCACTTTCAAATAAAGGATCAATGGAGAATATGGTGCTGGCTCTCATAAGTCAATGAAATAAAAAAAGACAATGAAATAAAATTGTAGATGAATTACTAAAGTTAATTCCCAATCATATTATTATGATGTAAAATGAATCAAACCGGCATATGGATTTTTTGGTTGTCAGTCTCCAAAGAATGGAGTCTTTCCAGTAAATTCTTATGATGTTCTGGAAGCAATATAGCTAATGCCTAAATAAGTACATTCAAATAAAAATAGTTCTTCATTGACCTGATTTAAACAATGCTCAGCTTAAATTTTTCATACAACAATATTTTATTTGAGGTTGTTTCCACCAAACAAAATATCATAGTTTGTATCAATTCTGTATCTGTATTGAGAAGTATGCATTCTAATACAAATAAACCACTAAACAAAATGTAGGTCTTTATTCAGTTTTACAGTGACCACAGTCTACCTCTAAATTCAAATATTCTCCTGTAACCATTTTATGTTCTATTTACTTTTTACCTCTTTTCTAAAGAAAGACATTTTCAAATTGTCCCAAATATCCCCAGTCTTAAACTGGGTATACAGTGCCTTGAAAAAAGAGTGGCAAGAGGAAAGCCATTAGAAGTCCTGTTTGCACTTTGCAAGAAGCCTTGTGGGGAACACAGAAAACATGTGGTAGAAGGTGCTCTGGTCAGATGAGACCAAAGTTGAACTTATTGGCCAAAAAGTAAAACACTACACGTGGTAGAAAACCAACAATGCACATCACCCTGAACACACCATCCTCACCATGAAACATGGTGGTGGCAGCATCATGTTGTGGGGATGCTTTTATTCAGTAGGGACAGGGAAGCTGGTCAGAGTTGATGGGAAGATGGATGGGGCCAAATTCAGGGCAATCTTAGAAGAAAACCTGTTAGAGTCTGCAAAAGACTTGAGACTGGGGCGGAAGTTCACCTTCCAGCATGACAACGACCCTAAACATATAGCCAGAGCTACAATTGAATGGTTTAGATCAAAGGATATTCATGCATTAGAATGGCCCAGACAAAGTCCAGACCTAAATCCAGTTGAGACTCTGTAGCAAGACTTGAAAATTGCTGTTCACAGACGCTCTCCATCCAATCTGACAGAGTTTGAGCTATTTTGCAAAGAAGAATGGGCAAATGTCACTCTATAGATGTGTAAAGCTGGTAGAGACATCCCCAAAAAGACTTGCAGCTGTAATTGCATCGAAAGGTGGTTCTACAAAGTTTTGACTCAAGGGGGCTGAATACAAATGCACGCCACACTTTTCACATGTTTATTTGTAAAAACATTTTGAAAACCATTTATCATTTTCCTTCCACTTCACAATTATGTGCCACTTTGTGTTGGTCTATCACATAAATTTTTGGTTGTAACATGACAAATTGTGGAAAATTTTAAGGGGTATGAATACTTATTCAAGGCACTGTAAAAGCATTCAATTAGTCAAGTTTGGCTGTTTTGAATACTGTCATTTGCCTTTAAGGCTATAGTAAACCAGACGTGATGTCATGACATCGCTGCTGGGTTACTAGATCAGAGACCCAATCAAAGCCAATTCCAGCTTTGTTTGGGTCTCCAGCCAGCCGGTGGACATGGCGGCTGGTAGCTCTGGACTCCCTGTGGGATGGCAGAGCCCAAGCGGGCAGCAAAAGGCGGCGGGGGGGGTGGTTCTCTCCTGCTACTTGTAATAACAGCCGAGCGGCTGATATTACAAGAAAGCTGACCATTTGTTCTAAAAAAAAAACGCACGCTACACTTTTTAGATCCTTATTTGTAAAAAAAATTAAAACCATTTATAATTTTCACAATTATATGATACTTTATGTTGGTCTATCACATAAAATCCCAATAAAATACATTTACATTTTTGGTTGTAACATGAAAAAAATTTGGAACATTTCAAGAGTTATGAATATTTTCCAAGCACTGAACTTTACCTGTTCAGATTTTTTTTTTTTTCAACCAGCGGGTTGAATGAAAAAAATAAAACTAACAGATCCCCACATCAACACAAGTGATGTTGATGCAGGGATCTTCTGACATGGAGAAATCCACCCCATCCCACGTCCGAATACACAGATAAACACTTGTATTCATTGGCTATGATCACTGATTGAATGCTGGTTTTCCAACATGACCATTCAACAGAAGCGGGTTGACCATTCAACAGGAATATGTAGAGTTACTGTAATTATATGGGGAAACCTAAGCTGGTCCTATATGTTACTGAATAGGTGTTTCTACTGTTTTTTACCTACTGAATACATACATATTGCTTTTTGGTAAGTTACCTATTAACTTTTTTTTTTTACAGCATGGTGAAAAGAAAAATATATTTATTTGGAGGATGTTGTGATAAAAGTGCAGAACAATGTCTCCCAGGAATGTATTCATTTGACCTAGGTAAGAAATAACTAGAGAAAAAAAACAGTATTTACAAGACACACAGCCTTAAAAAAAAAAATATTCATTTCACATTGACTATGTACTAGGTGGCCAGTAGGTCTGTTGGGGGGGGGGTCAGCCAGCCCCCCATACTGAACCCAGGCTCCACTGGGTCAGCAGGGGGGGGGGGGGGCAGCAATTGTGGTGCCAGGGGTAAAGTGGAGAACTTAGGTCTTTTCAATGCAGAGGGACTTTTTGCTTATGTTTGGTCTGCAGCTCTTGATAATTAATATATATTTCCAACCTGCTGACACAGAGCTTTACCTGGCAGATAGAGGAAAGGAGTAAAGGGTCATACACACCAGCCAAACATTGGGCTGCAATGGCCGGTTCAATGGAAACTGCCTGATATTTGGTCCATGTGTACGCAGCCGGTCCAATCAGTCAGCCTCTGTCGAAGGGGCATGACTGAAAAAGGTCTGTTGATCGGCATCTGATGAGGGCTTCCTTTTTTTTTTTAATTCAGTGTGTTGGGTTGAATGAAAAAAAAAATAATAGCATGTACCAGGCTTAAGTTACTCCTCTGGAACCATGTTTTAAGTGTCTGGAGCTGCAGGGAGCTACATGGACCAAAAAATCCTCTTGACTATATGCCAATGCACACGCTCTGAAGTTAGGAATTTGTAGCCAGCCTGTGGTTGGCATGCTGACACTTTTAGTAAAGATTAAACAATATCTTAAATGAGCATAGAGCAAATTATGTGGCCCTACATTTTACTTTTCTAGTTAATGCTTTCCTCAGGACTTCATATTACTCAAAGACATACAGGGGTTGATTTACTAAAACTGGAGAGCACAGAATCTGGTCCAGCTTTGCATAGAAACCAATAAGCTTCCATGATATTTGACAATGTTTACCGTAATTGAACAAGCTGAAGTTAGAAGCTTTTTGGCTACCTTATAGAGCTACAGCGTAACACGTAATATGCTGGCACAATTCATAATAGCGAGCGCCGTATCATTAACAGTTCATTCACACAGTGGCAACACGACTTCCAGTGCGACTTTGGGAGACAACTTGGACATGACTTGAGTGTGAATCACAGTGCGACTTGAGGGGACTTACAACACGACTTTAAGTCGCCCCCAGGCCAGGCGACTTTAATTTAACAAAAAAAATACGGCATGGGTTCCCCTCCAAGAGCATACCAGGTCCTTCAGGTCTGGTATGGATATTAAGGGGAACCCCGCACCAAAAAAAATGGTGTGGGGGCCCCCCTCAAAATCCATACCAGGCCCTTCAGGTCTGGCATGGATTTTTAGGGGAACCCCGCGCCAAAAAAATTACGTGGGGTCCCCCTCAAAATCCATACCAGACCCTTATCCGAGCACGCAACCTTTCAGAAGACCATAAGAAAGAAGATGAAAGAAGACTTTAATAAAGGACTTGTCAAAGACTGTCTCCTGTCATTTTTAACACTTTTGTCACTTTTTTGGTGAAATGGTAGGGGTACTTTTGTGCCCCCTTACCATTTCACATGGGGGGAGGCCGGGATCTGGGGGTCCCCTTATTAAAGGGGGCTTCCAGATTCCAATAAGCCCCCTGCCTGCAGACCCCCACAACCACTGGCCAGGGTTGTGGGGATGAGGCGCTTGTCCTCATCAACATGGGGACAAGGTGCTTTGGGGGACCCCAAAGTATCCTCCCAATGTTGAGGGCATGTGGCCTGGTACGGTTCAGGAGGGGGGGAGCTCTCTCGTCCCCCCTCTTTTCCTGCGGGCTGCCAGGTTGCGTGCTCGGATAAGGGTCTGGTATGGATTTTGAGGGGGACCCCACGTAATTTTTTTCCCCCCAAAGCACCTTGTCCCCATGTTGATGAGGACAAGTGCCTCATCCCCACAATCCTGGCCAGTGGTTGTGGGGGTCTGCAGGCAGGGGGCTTATTGGAATCTGGAAGCCCCCTTTAATAAGGGGACCCCCAGATCCCGGCCTCCCCTCATGTGAAATGGTAAGGGGGCACAAAAGTACCCCTACCATTTCACCAAAAAAGTGACAAAAGTGTTAAAAATTACAGGAGACAGTCTTTGACAAGTCCTTTATTAAAGTCTTCTTTCATCTTCTTTCTTCTGGTCTTCTTCCTTTCTTCATCCTTCGGTTTCTTCATCTTCTTCCTCCATCTTCTTCTTCCTCCAATCCGCTTCTACTTGCTCCGGTGTTCTCATCAGGCATCTTCCTCCACGGCGTCTCTTCTTCATTCTCGGGGCGCTCTGCGCAATGGGAGGCTCCAGCTGTGTGTCTCCTGTCTCCTGTCATTTTTAACACTTTTGTCACTTTTTTGGTGAAATGATAGGTGTACTTTTGTACCCCCTTACCATTTCACACAGAGGGGGTGGCCGGGATCTAGGGGTCCCCTTGTTAAAGGGGGCTTCCAGATTCTGATAAGCCCCCTCGCCCGCAGACCCCCACAACCACCGGCCAGGGTTGTGGGGATGATGCTCTTGTCCTCATCAACATGGGGACAAGGTGCTTTGGGAGGGACCCCAAAGCATCCTCCCAATGTTGAGGGCATGTGGCCTGGTACGATTCAGGAGGGGGGGTGCTCTCTCATCCCCCCTCTTTTCCTACGGCCTGCCAGGTTGCGTGCTCGGATAAGGGTCTGGTATGGATTTTGAGGGGGACCCCCACACCATTTTTTTTGGTGCGGGGTTCCCCTTAATATCCATGCCAGACCTGAAGGGCCTTGTATGGAATTTCGGGGGACCCCCACACAATTTTTTCTTCTTTTTTTTTGCTTAATGCTAACATGACCTGTGTGCAAATAGCCTTAAAAAAACCCATAAAAGTGAACCAGAGCAAAAAAAAAAAAAAAGTCAAGTTGAGAGGTGCGCCTGTCCAATTTATGCAAATTAACCTATGTGGCTTGACATTTACTAAGATTTTGCCGGCGCAGTGAACCAGAGCACTTGAATGGGTGCATGTGCTGCTTGTGCATGCGCAGTGCATAAAACGATCTCACACAGTTTCGAGTGTATTTGCAGGTGCAGCAGGCTTACTCAGAGAAAGTTAATATTATGTTCTATTTTGGGCATATTTGTTACATGGACAGCCATTTCTATACTTCCTAGAAATATTTCAAAACAAACAAAAACACTGCACTATCCAAGCAAAAATTTAGAAGCAGCTAATACACTAAATTGGATAAATTCAGTTCAAATAATCTGTGTACAAAAAGTGTTGCTCTAAAAGTAAATACAATGTGAGAGTGTACTAATGGTAACTAAATATCACACTCATTTATGTTTGAAAATAATAAACATCTAGGACAATGCTTAATAACGAATGAACTATGAACAAAAAGACAAAAAGAGAAAAGAAAGTCCTTTGCTAAAAGATCATGATTGTGCTCGCCCTTGGTGCAGACATGGACATATGGAAATATTCATTCAATCTGTGGAATATTTGATCCAAAGAAACACCCTGGTGCTGACACCACCACTAGTGATGGACGAACTTCCGACGGGACGTTTCGCGAAAGCGAAATGCGAACGGACCCAAACGTTCGCGAAACCGAACGTTCGCCGCGGGCCCCATTGACTTCAATGGGAGGCGAACTTTGCAAACCTTCATGTCGAATTTGCGGCCACGTGGTAATTATTAGGGGGTAAAACGTAGTCCCACCATCTGGACAATGACATAATACATGTATGAGGTGAATTTGGGATCGATAACTACAAGCATTTTTATTTTATTTGGGAAATTGTTCTAACAATTCAGGACTATGGAGCTAATGAAGGCAATGGAGGAGAGGGAAGGTCAGGGACCAGGGTAGGCAAAGAAGAGGGTGCAGGAGATGATCACCAGCAGCGTGACATACCGGAATGACACATGCACCGTGATAGAGGCATCTGACAGCAGCACCGTAATACAGAGCACTGACAGCAGCACCGTGACATACAGCGCTGACAGCAGCACCGTGACATACAGCGCTGACAGCAGCACCGTGACATACAGCACTGACAGCAGCACCGTAAGCAGCCCCAGGAGGAAGTCAGCACAGCACAGGGATGGTGTGATCCCCTCATAATAAGAACCCCCAGGAGGAAGTCAGCACAGCACAGGGATAGTGTGATCCCTTCATAATAAGAACCCCCAGGAGGAAGTCAGCACAGCACAGGGATATCATAAGCAGCCCCAGTAGAAATATGACACCGCTCAACCTCTTCAAAGAGGAGGGTAGGGGCATATAGTACGGTGTGCTTTTTTGGGTCAAGGAAGTGAGCAGACTGTACGTCAGTCCCTATACCGCTGAAGGACTGCTGCAGTATAGGGCAGCGGTCAGCAGTGGTGCACGTCAACCCTATCTATTGTGGACCGATAGCGGTCCTTACAGAACAGCAGACTGTACCGCACTCAAGCCTATGTACCGTAGCACCCTATACCAAGTTACCAGTCCTTATAAGAACTTTTGTGGAACAAGTGAGTTGTGAATGTTTAGCAGACTGCAGCAGAAGGGCAGCAGTCAAGTATAATATCCTTTCTATATTTGGAAGAAAGAATATTATACATGTACAAGCCTATTACTGTACCACTGATACCAGTCCTGAAAAGAACCTTTGTGGAACTAATAATAACAGCAAGTCTTTAAAATTACCCTCACTGCCTGACAACACTGCTTCCTTCCTGTCCCTATACAAATTGGCAAAAAAAGAGAACGATTAGTGGTTACTGGAACAGCTCTTTTGTGGACCTTGATAGTAACAGCTAATGATGATGATGATGATGATGATGATGAAAGACTAATCTGGCTGTCCCTGTAGCATACACCGTCCTTTCCCTTTCTCTAAACTAACAAAAGACACTCAGGCTGCTGCAAGAATCAGCAGCACAGCAAACCTATCAACACCTAACACCTATACCAGTCCTGAAAAGAACTTTTGTGTACCAAATAGCTAGTGGTTTATCTCTCCCTACTCCACACAGGAACCTGTCCCTATCGTAACAGAAGAAAGAATGTAAAATGGCCACCGGATCGGGTGTATTTATAGGTTAGGGGGAATGTCCAAGTGTCCATGTGCTGTCATGTCTCAATTGGCTGTCCTGTATCACATGATAAACGTGTCACCAAAGGTTAAAGTTCTTGTATACATTAAACACGTAAGTCCGCCGCGGCGAACGACGGAAAAAGGCGTTCGAACGTGCGGACCGCGAATGTCGGAAATTCGCCGCGAAACGACCGCCGGGCGAAACGTTCGTCCATCACTAACCACCACACACAGAAGAAAGATGTGAGCTTGCCGACTCCCGATGACCCCAACTAGCATACGCTCCAGGGGTCAAATAAGCTTTTCAATTATACAGATAAGAAATCCTCAGGTCGGGAAAGATGAGCTTTCAATATTGATGGTAACTCCACTCTTGTTCAAACTGAATTGGACACGGAGCCAGTGCTCCCGGAAAGATCACACTCCCACTCACGGAACCATATGGAACAAAAAAATTGGGCCAAATAGCGTAATTCCGTACAAAAAACAAATTTATTAAAGTAAAATAACACTTACATTTAAGCAATGAAATAAGCGCTTTGCAAATAAAAAGGCAGCAGTAGAGTCCTCCCAATATATCTATACTTCCTCACATCACCCCACATCACCCCCATAATATTGGCACTTCCAGCTTCTTTTAATTCCGAGTTGAAGATGCAGTGCGCCAGGTCTATAGCGGCGCACAGATCACGGCCGCCCATGCGCCGGCATGCTCATAGTAAATGGGGAATTGCGCTGTGTTACAGGCACAAATGCTTTGTGAATTGCGTGCGCCGCTACTCACAGCGCAAATGCTTTGTAAATCAGCCCCTATAAATCCTATGTTATAATTTAATACAAAAACATCGCGATACAGCATGAAATTGTATTCATTGTGCATTGTGTATTCATTGTGCATTTTTCATATACTTAGCTCAAGAAAGGCTATTATTCAGTTATGCTCTATTGATTACAAATTTATTTCAGTTACCCTAACGTGGGAGAAACTTAAAACAAATGGAGCTGCTCCCCAAACCCTGAGCCACAGTGTTGCAACTGTTGGGGAGAATGTTTTTGTTTATGGCGGCATTCATCATGGAAGAGCTGTAGATGACTTGCATATGTTCAATACAGGTATGTAAACAAAGATTTTTCATCATACCAGTAAGTATAGTCAGCAATTGTAATGCATCAAATTCAGATTACCGAAGGCAAAATATATGTCAAAATGGAGTTAACATCATACTATTATTAAGCAGTTGTCTGTCATGGCTAACGCTAGAGCTACTTGGGCAATTTTTATTAGCTCAATCATACTACTAAAATTACTGTCAAGTAATCACTGATGGGTACACTTATAAAGCAGCTATACCACTTCAAAACACCAAATAAACTGCACATTTGTAATGTGCTTTTCAAATGTGCATAGCGCTTCAATGATTTTAAGACTCTGGAAACAGCGGAATGCTATTGAAGTGAATATATGTTTGACACGGCCTGCTAAAGTTTTGTGGCCAGCCTCTCTTCCGTTCATAAAGTTCTCACGCTGTATTAACTAAAAATAACTTTGTAACACACAATAGGCTGTACACCATGGCCATGGTAAAATGCAGGCTGCACTATGGATTGTTAGTCTACACTAGAGCAACCTTTAGAAACCAGGGTTTTGTGGAACCCTAATGCCGCGTACACACGACCGGACTTTCCGTCAGAAAAGGTCCAACGGTCTTCCCGACGGACTTTCGACGGAGTTAAGACGGACTTCCAAACAAATGTACTTGCCCACACACGAACAGACTAAAGTCCGTTCGAAAGTCCGTTCGTTTTGAACGTGATGTCGTACGACGGGACTAGAAAAGGAGGTTCAATAGCCAGTAGACAAGCTGCCCTTGCATCATATTTGGTCTATCGGACCAGCATACAGACGAACGGTTTTCCCTATAGGACTTAAGTCTGTCGGACAGATTTGAAACATGCTCTATTTCTAGGTCCATTGGATTTTTTAAAGAAAAATGATCAGACTATCCCACACACGATCGGACTATCCGACGGAATGATTCCATTGGACCTTGTCTGCTGGAAAGTCCGGTCGTGTGTACGCGGCATAAGATTTCTTCAGGAAATCGTCGTACGACGGGACTAGAAAAGGAGGTTCAATAGCCAGTAGACAAGCTGCCCTTGCATCGTATTTAGTCTATCGGACCAGCATACAGACGAACGGTTTTCCCTATAGGACTAAAGTCTGTCAGACAGATTTGAAACATGCTCTATTTCTAGGTCCGTTGGATTTTTTAAAGAAAAATGATCAGACTATCCCACACACGATCGGACTATCCGACGGAATGATTCCATTGGACCTTGTCTGCTGGAAAGTCCAGTCGTGTGTACGCAGCATAAGATTTCTTCAGGGTTTGCTAGGCGTTCCTTGAACCTTCCATTTGATAGTGCCTGCATAGTTCTGGGGCTAAAAACACTAGGCAAAACATAAAGCAGGAAACCAATGATCTTTTTACTGTCTGTAAGGGCTCTTTCACACTGCCCCTCTGCGGTTTCCCTGTGGCACGAGGTTTTATGCGGGTTACCCGCTCTTTCCCATAGAATTAGGTGGCATGTATTTTATGTATTTTCTGAAAGTGCACCAAAAGTCCTGCATGCTGCATCATTGGTGTGCTTATAGAAAATGCACAAAAAATGCCTAATCTAATAGAAATCTATAGAAAATCACAGGTAACCCACACAAAAGCCACAACTCTGCACCCACATTGTGGAAAAGCCACAGTGAGGCCGTGTGAAAGATGCCTAATGGTAGCATTCTGACCACTACTGTAAGGAAAGCATTTTTCCCACTGACCACCAATGTAAGGGGCATTTTTCCTACTAAACTCCAGTGAGTTGGTTTCTCTGGGGTAAAAAAGATTTGGATTGGAAGATTGCATAGCAATTAGAGTAGTGATCAGTTACTAAACAGGTGGGACAAATGGCTCCCAAATATGTACGCTACATAATTAGGTAATGATCATGCATATCTCTATTTTATACATTTTTCACATTTTAAACATACAAACAGATTTCAAAAAACATTTTTAGAATTGGATATTTCCATACAGTAAAAACATATTATGCTGGAGATATCCCTTTATGTTTCCCACTTTTACAAATCCATAATGAAACCTTAAAACAGATCTAGCTCTTTAAGATGGTAAGATGGTATAACACTTGGTTATAGAGTTATACTTAAGCATCAACCGAATCCTATATCAAAGGTTCAGTCTTCCATATCTAAAAAAGTAGCCGTGGTTCCTCCATCCCTTTACCAGGGCTGGACTGGGAATATAAACCAGCCCTGGAAAAAATGTCATACCAGCCCCATAGCATTATTATACCAGCCCAAAATCATAACATCATTATTTTCTTGTTCATGAAATGGAAAACCATGCATTTTAAAGCACATTTGAAGAGTGTGTTATATATAGATAGACAGATATGAACGCACATAGGGCTAGGGAGAAATATATATATATATATATATATATATATATATATATATATATATATATATATATATATATATAAGAAAATTCCAGTTAAAAGTGGTAACAGTGGTGAATCATCAAGGGGGAACTCTGGGAACGTGAGGGGGGGGGGGGGGGGGGGGGGGTCTCTGGTGACCAGAGACGACCTTCAGCAGAAAGAATACACTAAGGTAAGGGGGGTTACTGATATAAGGGGGAAACCTTTATATCAGTGCCCCTTTACATTATTGTATTTACGCCCCTCTTACATCAGTGACCCCCCTCAGACTGGCCTGGCGGTGCTGTCACTGACCTCCTCTCGGGTGCAACGTGCAGGGCTCAATCAGTTGGCTCCAGCTTGGTGGCTCTGATTTTATTCTATAGTCTCCTTTCCACAGTCCACACAAGTCTGACTTCTTCCTTGACCCCCATCCCAGTGGCACTCCCAATCTTTACTCCTCTCCAAACTCCCTCAGAGTCTGCAGACATGATATAAGACAAGATGGTCAGAGACTGCAGACATGGTACAAGCGATCAATGCAATCTCACCAGTGCCCATCAATGCAACCTCACTGTGCCCAAAATCGCAGCCTCACTGTGCCCATAATTGCAGCCTCAATGTGCCCATAATCACAGCCTGACTGTGCTCAAAAATGCAGCCTCAATGTGCCCATAATTGCAGCCTCGCTGTGCCATCAATGAAACCTCAATGTGACCATAATCGCAGCCTGACTGCCCAAAATTGCAGCCTCACTGTGCCCATCAATGCAGCCTCAATGTGCCCATAATCACAGCCTCACTGTGCCCAAAATCGCAGCCTCACTGTGCCCATACTCACTGCCTCACTGTGCCATCAATGCAGCCTCAATGTGCCCATAATCGCAGCCTGACTGCCCAAAATTGCAGCCTCACAGTGCCTAAAATTTCAGCCTCACTGTGCCCATCAATGCAGCCTCACTGTGCCCATAATCGCAACCTCACTGTGCCCAAAATCGCAGCCTCACTGTGCCCATCAATGCAGCCTCAATGTGCCCAAAATCACAGCCTCACTGTGCCCAAAATTGCAGCCTCAATGTGCCCATCAATGCAGCCTCAATCTGCCCATGAATGCAGACTCACCATAGCCTGCTCTTGATCACATACACAGCGGACATCTCCTGTTGTGTGTCACAGAGCTGGGTCTGTGTGTTGTCGGCGGTGCTGTTACAAGGTCCCACCCCCCTAGACTGCATTGTGTGATAGGCAGAACACAGATTCAATCTACTATCACACCAGCTGGTCTAGACTTGTAACAGCGCCGCCAACAACACACAGAGCCAGCTCCTTGACACACAGCGCTCCCGCTGTGTGTAACAAAGAAGAGGAGGAGGCGGGAGTGCTGTAGCCTCAGCCTGCAGCCACAGATCAAATCGGCCCCAGGGCGGGTGGACTACCAGTCCAGCCCTGCCCTTTACTACAGTGGCTCTGGCTCCCTGCCCACCTCATCTTCCTCCCCTCCGTTGGCAAAAGACCTGCAGAAGCTGGACACAGACTCATCCAAAAGCTGTGAGTACATCCCACTCTCAAATGCAGATCTGGACATCAGTTTAGACACTTTATATACTAAACTGTTCACTAAATTCCAAACAGAGATCCAAAAATCCACAAATACCCTATCCCAAGAAATAGCAGCCATAGGCACACGCATGGACTTGCTAGAAAATAAACACGATGAACTAGCAATTGCATTTAATGATCTCTCAAGGGAGCATGAAACCCCTTCCTCTGCTTTTACACAGTTGCACGCATATGTAGAAGATTTAGATAACAGGAGCAGAAGGAGTAATCTTATGCCGCGTACACACATAGCAGACTATCCGGCAGACCGAGTCTGGCGGACTGTACGCCGGACTGTCCGGCGGACTTTTCGAACGAGCTACCTGCCCAGACATGGTACTTTTGTGGGACTAGGTACGGCGGACTGAGTCTGCCAGACTATCCGCCGTACTTTTGAAATGAACGGACTCGCCAACACACGTGGAGGAAAGTCCGCTCATTTTGAGCGTGTGTCCAGGTAGCCGGGACCAGCAAAGAAGGTGTCGCTGGCCCCGTCACCTAGTATGGACTTAAAGGGGAATCCCTACGCTGAAAAACAGCGTGGGGGTCCCCCCTAGGTCCATATCAGACCCTTATCCGAGCACGCTACCCGGGCGGCCAGGAAAAGGGGGGGGACGAGCGAGCGCCCCCCCCTCCTGAGCCGTACCAGGCCGCGTGCCCTCAACATGGGGGGTGCCTTGGGAAAGGGGGGGCGCACAGCCCCCCCACCCCAAAGCACCTTGTCCCCATGTTGATGAGGACAAGGGCCTCTTCCCGCGACAACCCTGGCCGTTGGTTGTCGGGGTCTGCGGGCGGGGAGCTTATCGGAATCTGTGAGCCCCCTTTAACAAGAGAGCCCCCGGATCCCGGCCCCCCACCCTATGTGAATGAGTATGGGGTACAATGAACCCCTACCCATTCACCTGTGAAAAAAAGTAAAAAAAAAACACAACACACAAGGGTTAAAATAGTTTATTGCACAGCTCCGGGGGGTCTTCTTCCGTCTTCAGGGGTCTTCTCGCTGGACTCCTCCACTATCTTCTGCTCTTTTGCTAGCTCTTTCACTAGCGGAGGAGCCCGGCTTTCTTCTTCACCGCCGCCCTCTTCTTCCGACTTTGGGGGTCTTGTCCCCCTCTTCGGTTCTTCTTGCCGGGCCACCGCGCCTTCTTCTAGCTCTTTTACAAGCGGTGGCCCGGTCTTCTCTCGCCGCTGTTGCTGTCGCCATCTTCTGTTCCTCTCTTCTTCTCTTCTGGAGATGTTGACTCGTCGCTGTCTTCGGTCACTATGACAGGACACGCGGTACGCAGCGACTTATATTGGGACATCACCGCCCATTATGATGTCACAGTCCCAGCATTCTCTCCAGAAAAACCTCCCAGGGACATCGTATTATGCATAAAAGACTTTTTGATCAAAGAAGAAATAATGCAGGCTACATGTGGCATCAGAAACCTCACTTTAGATGGAGTTCACTTTCAGATCCATCCAGACATCTCACCAGACATCTCACAAGCAACACTAGACAGACACAGAAAAATTTAATAAATCACTTCTGTGCTCTCCACAGCAAGGATCCAGTACAGATGGGTTTTCCTATTTACATAGTTGCCAACACTGTAAATTTTTTTATAGGCGCACCTTTTTGGCTGTAGGCGGAGTCTTATTATAATTAGGGGGTGGGACATGCGATGTAGGCGTGACATAGCAAAAATGGGTGTGGTTTACATGAAATAATGGGGGTGACTTAAATGGGCGTGGCTCAAATGGGGTGTGGTTAGAGTCTGAGATGAATGAGGGATGGAGGGAGAAAGAGAGAGAAAGAAAGAAAAAGAAAAAAGAAAGAAAGAAAAAGGGAAGGAGAGAGAAGGAACTAAAGAGGGATGGAGGGACAGCAGGCCCAGATCCTACACCACATTAGAAATATGTGTGTGCATTCCAGAGTTTAACAATCAGCAGATAAAGATACTCCAAACACCTTTTTTTGCGTTTCAAACATCCCGACACCATGGTTGTTATGGTGATTGAAGTGCATTATTTCTATTATTGCATTGTAATATAGAATGAAATCATTCAACTCACCATAATGCAGAATCAGTGGGACCCCTGAGTGTGTCACCTGCCACGTCGCCTGCCACCAGATGCCATCAGGTGCCCCCAGCAGAGTCTGTCCTTGCATCAGGTGCCCCCAGCAGAGTCCGTTGTTACATCAGGTGCCCTCATCAGTGGAGCTCCTCCTCACATCAATTGTCCTTACATCAGGTGTCTCCAGCAGAGTCTGCCCTTACATCAGGGTGCAGCCCCTTCTCACATCTGGTGTCCTCAGCAGCGGAGCCAATTCTTACATCAGGTGTCCCCAGCAGCAGAGCCCCTTCTTACATCAGGTGTCCCCAGCAGTGGAGCCCCTTCTTACATCAGGTGTCCCCAGCAGCAGAGCCCCTTCTTACATCAGGTGTCACCAGAAGGGGAGCCCCTTCTTACATCAGGTGTCCCCAACAGCGGAGCCCCTTCTTACATAAGGTGTCCCCCGCAGCTGAGCACCTTTTTACATCTGGTGTCCCCAGCAATGGAGCCCCTTCATACCTCTGCTGTCCCCAGCAGTGGAGCCCCTTCATACATCTGGTGTCCCCAGCAGGGGAGCCCCCCCTTATATCAGGTGTCCCCAGGCAGTGGAGGCCCTCCTTTACATCTGTGTCCCCAGTGCAGCAGAGCCCTCCTTTACATCCGTGTCCCCAGTGCAGCAGAGCCCTTTTTACATCAGTGTCCCCGGTGCAGCAGAGCCATCCTTTACATCCATCTGCCCAGTGCAGCAGAGCCCTCTTTTACATCCTTTTCCCCTGTGCAGCAGAGCCCTCCATTACATCTGTGTTGTGCAGCAGAGCCCTCCTTTACATTGTGTACCCAGGGCAGCAGAGCCCTCCTTTAAATCTGTGTTGTGCAGCAGAGCCCTCCTTTACATCCGTATACCCCAGTGCAGCAGAGCCCTCCATTACATCTGTGTTGTGCAGCAGAGCCCTCCTTTACGTTGTGTACCCAGTGCAGCAGAGCCCTCCTTGAAATCTGTGTCCCCAGTGCAGCAGAGCCCTCCTTTACATTCATGTCCCCAGTGCAGCAGAGCCCTCCTTTACAACCGTGTCCCCAGTGCAGCAGAGCCCTCCTTTACATCCATGTCCCCAGTGCAGCAGAGCCTTCTTTTACATCTGTGTTGTGCAGCAGAGCCCTCCTTTACATCTGTGTACCCAATGCAGCAGAGCCCTCCTTTACATCTGTGTTGTGCAGCAGAGCCCTCCTTTGCATCCATGTACCCAGTGCAGCAGAGCCCTCCTTTGCATCCGTGTACCCAGTGCAGCAGAGCCTTCCTTTACATCTGTGTTGTGCAGCAGAGCCCTCCTTTACATCCATGTACCCAGTGCAGTAGAGCCCTCCTTTACATCCATGGACCCAGTGCAGCAGAGCCCTCCTTTACATCTGTGTTGTGCAAAAGAGACATCCTTTACATCTGTGTCCCCAGTGCAGACGAGCCCTCCTTTACATCCGTGTCCCCAGTACAGCAGAGCCCTCCTTTACATCTGTGTTGTGCAGCAGAGCCCTCCTTTACATCTGTTTCCCCAGTGCAGCAGATCCCTCCTTTACATTGTGTACCGAGTGCAGCAGAGCCCTCCTTTACATCTGTATCCCCAGTGCAGCAGAGCCCTCCTTTGCATCCGTGTCCCCAGTGCAGCAGAGCCCTCCTTTACATCTGTGTTGTGCAGCAGAGCCCTCCTTTATATCCGTGTCCCCAGTGCAGCAGAGCCCTCCTTTACATCCTTGTCCCCTGTGTAGCAGAGCCCTCCTTTACATCTCTGTACCCAGTGCAGCAGAGCCCTCCTTTACATCTGTGTTGTGCAGCAGAGCCCTCCTTTACATCCGTGTACCCAGTGCAGCAGAGCCCTCCTTTGCATCTGTGTTGTGCAGCAGAGCCCTCCTTTACATCTGTGTACCCAGTGCAGCAGAGCCCTCCTTTACACCCGTGTACCCAGTGCAGCAGAGCCCTCCGTTGCATCTGTGTTGTGCAGCAGAGCCCTCCTTTACATCCGTGTCCCCAGTGCAGCAGAGCCCTCCTTTACATCCATGTACCCAGTGCAACAGAGCCCTCCTTTACATCTGTGTCCCCAGTGCAACAGAGCCCTGCTTTACAACCTTGTCCCCAGTGCAGCAGAGCCCTCCTTTGCATCTGTGTTGTGCAGCAGAGCCCTCCTTTACATCTGTGTCCCCAGTGCAGCAGAGCCCTCCTTTACATCCATGTCCCCAGTGCAGCAGATCCCTCCTTCACATCTGTGTTGTGCAGCAGAGCCCTCCTTTACATCTGTGTACCCAGTGCAGCAGAGCCCTCCTTTACATCCGTGTTCGTAGTGCAGCAGAGCCCTCCTTTACATCTGTGTTGTGCAGCAGAGCCCTCCTTTACATCCGTGTCCCCAGTGCAGCAGAGCCCTCCTTTGCATCTGTGTTGTGCAGCAGAGCCCTCCTTTACATCCGTGTACCCAGTGCAGCAGAGCCCTCCTTTACATCCGTGTTCCCAGTGCAGTAGAGCCCTCCTTTACATCTGTGTTGTGCAGCAGAGCCCTCCTTTAAATCTGTGTACCCAGTGCAGCAGAGCCCTCCTTTACATGCGTGTCCCCAGTGCTGCAGAGCCCTCCTTTACATCTGTGTTGTGTCGCAGAGGCTTCCTTTACATCCATGTACCCAGTGCAGCAGAACCCTCCTTTACATCCGTGTCCCCAATGCAGCAGAGCCCTCCTTTACATCTGTGTTGTGCAGCAGAGCCCTCCTTTACATCCGTGTACCCAGTGACACAGAGCCCTCCTTTACATCCGTGTTCCCAGTGCAGCAGAGCCCTCCTTTACATCTGTGTTGTGCAGCAGAGAGACCTCCTTTACATCTGTGTCCCCAGTGCAGCAGAGCCCTCCTTTAAAGTGGTTGTAAACCCTTACAAACCACTTTGACCTACAGGTAAGCCTAGATTAAGGCTTACCTGTAGGTCCAAGAAATATCTCCTAAGCCTACACGGTTTAGGAGATATTTACAAAAAGACAGCCACCGCTGTCTACGGGGCATGCGCCGTAGACAGCGGCGCGAAGGCGCACTGGGCAAGTCGCAGATTGCGGCGATATGGCGCGAGTGTCGGCTCCCGTGCGCATGCGCGGGAGTGACGTCATGTGACGTCATGTAAAGGAGGGCTCAGTTGCACTGGGGACACAGATTTCAAGGAGGGCTCTGCTGCACTGGGGACATGGATTTAAAGTGGTTGTAAACCCATGGGAAAAAAACAAAAAAAAAGCAACCTGCAAGGCAAAGGCATAATGAGCTAGTATGCATAGCATACTAGCTCATTATGAATAACTTACCTGAGAACGAAGCCCCCAAAGCGGTCCTCCGTCTTCATGTCTGCCGCTGCCATGTATCCCGGAGTGACTTCCGGGTCTTGCTGCTCCAGCGCTGTGATTCGCCGGAGCAGCGAGACCCGGAAGTAGCTCCGGGATACATGGCAGCGGCGGACATGAAGACGGAGGACCGCTTCGGGGGCTTCGTTCTCAGGTAAGTTATTCATAATGAGCTAGTATGCTATGCATACTAGCTCATTATGTCTTTGCCTTTCAGGTTGCTTTTTCTTTTTCCCATGGGTTTACAACCACTTTAAATCCATGTCCCCAGTGCAGAAGAGCCCGCCTTGAAATCTGTGTCCCCAGCGCAACTGAGCCCAGTGCAGCAGAGCCCTCCTTTACATTCATGTCCCCAGTGCAGCAGAGCCCTCCTTTGCATCTGTGTTGTGCAGCAGAGCCCACCTTTATATCTGTTTACCTAGTGCAGCAGAGCCCTCCTTTATATCCGTGTCCCCAGTGCAGCAGTGCTCTCCTTGTCCCCAGCAGCAGCGATCATCTCCTTCAGGTGCAGTGGCAGCTACATAGTTCCTGGCTTCCACGTGTGTTCAGTGGAGAGCGGAGGGACCCCCGATCGATCCGTGCAGCCAATAGGCTCCTGTTTACAAGAGAATACTTGTACACTCAAGAGAGCAGACTATTGGCTGCCCCTCCTCTCTCCACTGAACACAAGGGGAAAAAATATACTGGCAGAGGCGACGGCGGCCATTTTTTTTGTAGCCCATCGGCTGTTTTTTCCCTAAAACATTCCCGAAAGTAATCAGGACACTCTCCAATCGAGACGAGGGACCCAAAATCGGGATTGTCACGGGAAAATCAGGACTGTTGGCAAGTATGCATTTAAACTAATTATTCCTCATAATGCCACTATCTACATCGCCACCACTATCCCTGAAGGACAGGACATTCTGACTAAATGAGGTCTTCTTAAACCCAGCAACCTCCCACGCACTCCTTCTACACAGTGTCCAACTCCCATTTGGAACACCTGTGCTTCAAGAGGTGACAGACGCAGAACCAGGCATGAACCCGGTCAATGAAACTAAGAATAATTACATTTCTTTTTTATGATAAACAGAAAAGACGATTCTTCTTTCCCTTTTTAACACATTTCTTTTGGCAATATTAGCCCTATGTTCTAATTCTGTGTAAAGTAATTTTTCACAGCATGAATGGCTAAACTCAACCAAATGATGATGGCATACTGACATCTGCTGCCGTAAAGTTGAACAACAAGCCTCAACACATAATTTTTCCACATTACCTTAAAGTGGTGTTGCACACAAAAAAAAGATTACAATTCCTAAAAAAAGTAAAAAAAAAAAACATTTGGAACTTTTTTTTAACTTACCTCTAAATGCCTGCTGCTAGGGGGTCCCTCGTAGTCTGCCTCCTTTAGTGCCTGGGCTGGTGACATCACTTCCCCTCAGCGCAGGAAGGGCTTAGCTCTGCCCCTCCCTCCTGTCAGTCATCTGGGACACGTGACAGATCCCAGATGACTGCGCAGCCAAATCACGGCGTGCCGCGCCGCTCACGCATGCGCAGTGAGTGCCCAGTTGTGAAGCCACAGCCAGGTGCCCACAGTTGCAATGCCAGCACTGCCGAGCGGAGGGGGGACGAGCGGAGCTTCGACCCCCCGCATCGCTGGACCCTGGAACAGGTAAGAGTCCAATTATTAAAAGTCAGAAGCTGCAGTATTTGTAGCTGCTGACTTTTATTTTTTATTTTTTCAAATGGAAACTCCTCTTTAACCTCCCTGGCGGTATGATTCATTCTGGTTTTAGGTGCTGAAAGCGGTACAATTATTTTGCATGGAAATTTGGCGTTTTATATTGTACTCCTATAATTCTTAGGAATAACTCTCTTAAATCTGTTCAAACCAGAGTCTAGCAGACATCCCGGGTATGATAAAGTTTATAATATAATAAATAATAATAAAAATTATTCAATAATGTAATCAAATCCTAAAACACTGAAAAAGGGACACTTTCTGGTTGCTATGGACAATCTCCAAATTCCAGGCAGAAAAAACTGTATTTATAATATAAAAGTGCTTGCAGGGCACTGCACAGACCACTAGGGACAAAGGGGGTGTGTATTTTTTTATACAGTACTGTAATCTGTAAGATTACAGTGCTGTGTGTGTTTTGTGTACTTTTACTTTTTTGAATTTGGCGCCGATCTCCACTCCCGTGTGCCGTAACGTCGCAGGGAACGGAGCTCAGCGGCATTCGGGCACTGTTTGAATCGAGCGGAGGACAGCTCAATCACACAGCGCAGAGGACATCGCTGGACCCAGGGGACAAGGTAAGTAACTTCTCCGTGTCCTCCCTGCATCCAGCAATGCGATCCCGAGATCCCAACCCGAGCCAGACTCGGGATTACCGCAAGGGAGGTTAATAGATTCAGATCAGTATTTTTTTTTATAATCTATTATAATCCAACACTGTCATCTTGTGTCCTACAATAGCAATGTGGACTCCATTGCATTGACTAAAGATATGTTTACATTCAGCTTGTGGACTCCATTGCAAAGACTAAAGCTATGTTTACATTCAGCTACTCCTTCTGGATGCTTATCACATGACATACACCTAAATAGCAGTACCATTCACAATAGTGGACATATTTTTTTTGATTATTTTATCTTTTTTGCTTACTTTTCTCTTTTCATTTTTCTAGAGATATACCTAGTGATAACCACCATATTTAAAAATGTAAGGTTTTTTTTGTTATCTCACTCATATACGTTGATCATAAATATAGCTTAGACATCGGTGGAGCAATATGCACATAAAGCATAAAAGAATCTATCAAAATCATTCACCTTAGTCTCCTGCCTCATAGCGACAACACATAATATACACACTGATTCAGATAAAAATTTACATAAATCAACTAAAATTACTTTGAAATCATGTGGTATGGTTTAGCTCAGATGTCTAGGCCTACTTCAAGATTTACTATTTTTTTCTGTCACAGTTTCAAGAACAGAATCATTTACAGTGTCTTTAAATTTGAATGTATTTGTTAAAAGTTGCACAGTTATTCATACTAATTAAAGTTGATGTGGCTACCCGCCCTATGCCGACATGATTTACCCCCACTCAGTCGTTACATATTTTCTCACTAGTGAGATTTTTTCTGTTCTATTTAAATGTTTATTCACATATTACTTCAGATGTTTTTTTTGGGGTTATTTTTTGTTAAGTTCACAAATTTGGATTCTAACATTCTAACACCATCCGGTCTCGTTAAGTTTCACAGTCGGTT
The DNA here is from genome assembly GCF_037356315.1 of Lithobates pipiens. Classification (NCBI taxonomy): domain Eukaryota; kingdom Metazoa; phylum Chordata; class Amphibia; order Anura; family Ranidae; genus Lithobates; species Lithobates pipiens. The sequence continues at coordinate 27,032,273 of NW_027507696.1, read as the reverse complement.
GGAAAATCTTTTTCATTACAAATATATGTTATACTTAATGTTAAACCAATTTCAGATTTTACAAACCAAAAAAATATGATACATTCTTTTTGCTATGACTCGAGTCGCACATGGTAGAAAAAAATATAAGTTGTATTAACCACTTAAGGACCGATAAAAAATGTAGTGCAAGCGCTCAGCCTATACACACTTCTTATAGTGCTACAAAATAATATGTGCTCAAATATATGTATAGTATTACCCAAAGGAAAAAAATATAGATACACTGTAATAAAAACACAGAATATGAAATTGTATAAATATATACAGTGACCTATATATATACCAAGAGAAGAGGGTAATAGGATGTTGTATCTCTAAAAGAGAAAACAGTGACTATGAATATCTGTAAACAATAAACACAGTGATAAAATCCATAGATAACTGTGAAAACAGTGACTGTGAATGTCTATAAACAATAATCTCAATAATGAAGTCCATAAATGAATATATAGTCCAAAAACAATCGTGCAGAGTGCCAGTAGTGACCAGGATCCTGTGATATTGTGACCGAAAAGAACAATGTTCCACCAAGTGACAATCCCACCACCTTATAGGGTGTAGGCTTACCAGATCTATGTGACCCTAGTAGGCATACGCCTCAGGGGTCAATCAAAGCTTGCGATCCCAACCAAAGAATGGTCTCAAGGATTAGGTGTGTCAGTCATGGCATATACGATCCCAACAGATGGCTAGATGTGGTCAATATTCCTCATGTGCATATATAGATCCAACAATGATTCAGGCATGAAAGATGAGAAGACAGAACCGACATGGCATAATAACGTCTTTAAAAAAACTTTAATAAAAAATATTTTGGTAAAACTCACATTTCCAAAAAGTACAATCAAGCGTGTCAGGATAAAAATGGCAGTAGCGGAGTCCTCCCGACGCGTTTCGACCCACCGGTCATCATCTGGGGTGGACTCACACTACTGTCCTACTGCCTTATATAGGTACTCACACAGTGAAGTGGTGGCAATCCTCCATGTGTTGTGATTATGCCCACTTCCGGTATATTAAAGATGGCGGACGAGCGTGCGTTCCACGCCTCGATTGCAATGCGTTCCACCCATATCAACATCATTTAGGCCCAGAAAACCTAATTGGAAGTGAGGGTAATTCCACTTCCGGTATGCGGAAAAAATGGCGGCCCGGCGTGCGTTCCACGCCTCGCATTGGGTGCGTTTCACCTATCCATATTGATATGTAAAAAGAGGATATAGGCACGAACCTATTTTTTATGGTCCATATATGAAACGAGCCAACATGTAATAAATTTGAATGCTGTGGGCTCACAAGTTATCAGAAAAAATGTCCAGAACCCTTTTTAGAATGGTGATCAGAAACCGGAAGTGAGCATCCACAAGACCCGGAACCGGAAGTGATTGTCCATCACTTCCGGAGCGGAATGAGGATGTAAACAAGACATCAATGCAAAGAAATCACTATCTATTCTCTTATACAGATAAAAAGGTAGCGCTAATGACACCTAATGGCCACTAATAAGATTGCAACTAGATATGCAGAAAATAAGCCATCTTTACATTACACTGTGCAGAAAATGCAACTCACACTAATGACACCTAATGGCCACTAATGAGATTGCAACTAAATATACAGGAAATAAGCCATCAATACGTTACAATGTGCAAAAAATGCATCTCATGCTGCAGACTAATAATTTTATGGTCACAATGACCATATACCACAACATTGAATAAATATTATTAATATGGTCATTCCAAAAAATTAAAAAATAAAAAAAAAATATAGATGTAAAAAAAAAAAAAAAAATAGAGATATACAAAAAAAGGTAATGTCCACGGAAAAAGCATACCCAATGTCAGACTACATATCACTAATGCCAGAAGGTCCTACAAATCATCAATGAACGCATTGATGTCCCACTCCACATTCATACCGAGTGGGGAGTGGGACTGAAGTTCGTATATCCAAAAAGTTTCAAGCCTGGAGACCCCACGAGTGAGGGGTCCCCCTCTCCAAGGTGGAATATATTTATCTATCACGATAAATTGAGTGCCACGTAGATCGTTACTGTGGCATTCCCTATAGTGTCTCGGCACCGTGTGCTTAGATAATTTACTTCTGATCAGGGAAATATGTTCGCCGACCCTTGTGGAAAAAGTTCTGGTAGTGCGGCCAACATATTGCTTCCCACAGGGGCAGGTTATTAAATAAACCACATATTTAGTTTTGCAAGTGCAAAAACATTTAATTGAATATCTTTTACCAGTTACAGTGGATGTAAATTCTGAAATTTTTCGTTGTGTCAGTGCATTATGTTGACACACACTACATTTTTTGCACGGAAAATAGCCTACCGTGTTATGAAAGAAAGTAGGCTGTGTTGGAGGGTTAATGATGTTGGGGGCAATTTTACTTTGCAAGGTGGGAGCCCCTCTGAAGAGAACATTAGCTCTTTCAGGAAGATTAGGACCCAATACAGGATCTCTTCTCAAAACCTCCCAATGTTTACTCAAAATCTTTTTTACCTGCCTGTGTTGTATGTTGAAGGTGGTTGTAAAGGACCATTTAAACTTCTCTCTATCATTACGGGGGGTTTTCACCTGCAGGAGAGTGTCCCTATTTATATTCAAGACTTCCTGTAGTTGTGTTTCCAAAGTCAGTGCATGATACCCCTTATCTAGGAACCGTTGTTTTAAACAGTTTGCCTGATCCACAAAGGTGCAATCATCAGTACAATTACGCCGCAGTCTAATAAATTGACTGCGTGGAACGGAGGTAAGCCAACTTTTATGATGGCAACTGTCCATGGCAATATAGCTGTTACGGTCAGTGGACTTAAAGTGGGTTTTAAAACTGAAACCTCCTGGGGAAATTCCAATCTCCAAATCCAGAAATTGAATTCTGTCAGTACTGGTCTGGAAAGTTAATGAAATTCCCCTGTCGTTATTATTCAAACCACTGAAAAATTCAAGAAGAGCATCGAGGGTGCCCCCCCATAGGAGGAGGATGTCGTCTATGTATCGGACCCACAAAATCAATGATGGGCTCCGCTGGGCATAGACGACATCCTCCTCCCATTTGGCCATGAAAAGATTGGCCAAACTGGGCGCAAATTTCGCCCCCATGGCCACACCCCTTTGTTGAGAGTAGTACTGGCCACCAAACCAGAAATAACTATGGCTGGTGGCGAATTCCAATAATTCTATAATGTAATTACGTTGACAAGGAACTAGCGTGCGTTCTTGATCAAGAAAGAAACGCACCGCTTCTATTCCTTTGTCCTGTGGAATACAGGTATATAGGGATGAAACATCGGCAGTGGCTATAATGCATTGTCCTTGGAACTGTATGCCTTCCAATTTCTTAATGGTATCCCCAGTGTCTTGTATGTATGAGGGCATCTTTCTCACGAGTGGTTGGAGGTAAAAGTCTATGTATCTACCTATGCGTGCTGTAACCGAATTTATGCCACTTACAATGGGTCTACCGGGAGGAGCTGTTAGACTCTTGTGGATCTTAGGTAGATAATAGATGGTAGGTATTCTAGGAGATGCAGGGACCAAAAAGGCTTTTTCTTTTTTATTCAAGATTTTTTGTTCGTAACCTTTGTCAACAAGGGCTTTTAATTGTTTTCTGTAAACATTTGTGGGGTTATTGGGTAATAACAGATACGTGCCTGGCTCACTCAAGATGTTTGCCATTTCCTCCTCATACTGAGTTTTGTCCAGTACAACTATGCCCCCTCCCTTGTCAGCTGGGCGTATTATAACTTGCTTTTGGTCACAGAGAGACTTCAATGCGATTTTAGGTAGAGAAGTAGAGTGATATTTTTTCACTGGTAATTTAGCTAAATCGCTGAGTACTAAATCTCTAAAAATTTTCACTGCGGGAGCAATGGGTACCGGAGGGGAGAAAAGGGAAGGGTTAGATAACCCTGAGTGGACAGTGCCTGACGTGCTGGCATGGTAGTCTGTACGATACGGATTAGATGTAAGGTATCTTTGAATATTCAGCTTCCGTGTAAATTTGTGTATATCTATAAATGTGGAAAATTTATTGAGTTTATTAGGGGGTGCAAATTTTAAGCCCTTGTCTAAAATCAACATCTCTTCAGATGTGAAAGACTTAGAGCTCAGATTAAAAACCCCCTGCCCTATTAGAGCCTTCTTCTCTTTCCGTCTTTGTAATCTCCTTCCCCCTCTACAACCTCTCCTCGTTCTTGACCCCTTTTTTTGGGGGGTGGGTCCTCGTGAAAACCCTGTTCATAGTTGGTATTGGGAGGATTGTAAGGATAGGGGGAAGGAGAATGCCTGGTATAAGTGATGTCAGAACTCCTCACATCGCGTAAAGGTGCAAACCTGTTTTGCGAAGGAGGTATGTCCTCATAATGTTGGATACCTCTATTATAGTAATAGGGGGGGTTGGTTTCCCGGGGAGGGAGATAATTTTGATGGCTAGAAGAGTATGGTGTACGTGGTGAATGGTAATATGGTGAATTATTGTAATCCACAGGGGCTGAGATGTTTCTATGATGAGAATGATCTCTTTGATGCCCACGTCCTCCTCTCTTACCTCTTGGGCCCCCCCTGCCCCTTTTGTGATTATTTGTCCTATATGGGCTAAAATGTTGAACATTGTGTGTTCCATTATCAGGCCCCCTCTGAACAGCCTCACTATATGTTCTGGGAGGTGGTATATCCTGGGAGGCAGAAGTACCAGGATTAGAGCCAACCTCCATATTCACAGAAGGGGAAGTTTGATTGAGAGGTGGTGCTAAAAATAATTTTTGCCATCTGAATACATTGTTTGTCTTATAGTCATTCGTGTCTCGGGAATATTTTTTCTGTTTTTTATTTTTTTGGTCTCGATCCTCTTTTTCCAAATGATTGAGTAAGTTGGACGAGAGAGAATTATATTCCGGCGACCCTTTATATGTATTTAGTTTATCTCTAATCTCCTTAATTTCCTTATCTATGTTTAATAAACATGCCTTTTTCTTTAAGATAAGGAAAGAGAGGAGATTGGTACCTGCCTCATTGAAATATTTGAACCAAGAATCAGGGTCTGATTCTCCCTGTTGTGGGCAAACGTCCCATCTGAGGCTACGGGGAACCATCTGTTCCGTGATATACTGTTGTAAAAATACCAAGTCCCACTCCAGGTGTAATTCGGTCGACATGATATTTTTCAACCTTACAAAAAGGCCTCCGATTTCAGTGTTGCTACTATCGGGGACAAATACACCATCTATGTTCACTTTATGTGAAGCTCTGTAGTCAAATACATCCATTGTAATTACGGATGTTTCTTTACAAATGCTGCAATATTAATCCACTAAAACCACAAGAGAGATGTACACCAACAATATTGCGCAAAAGGAAAATTATAAATTGAAATAGATAAATACAAAGAAATGTATATGATGAGCAGCCAACACGCTAAAACTAGGGATTTTTTCTTTAGCTGGAAAATCGATAAAAAATGTAGTGCAAGCGCTCAGCCTATACACACTTCTTATAGTGCTACAAAATAATATGTGCTCAAATATATGTATAGTATTACCCAAAGGAAAAAAATATAGATACACTGTAATAAAAACACAGAATATGAAATTGTATAAATATATACAGTGACCTATATATATACCAAGAGAAGAGGGTAATAGGATGTTGTATCTCTAAAAGAGAAAACAGTGACTATGAATATCTGTAAACAATAAACACAGTGATAAAATCCATAGATAACTGTGAAAACAGTGACTGTGAATGTCTATAAACAATAATCTCAATAATGAAGTCCATAAATGAATATATAGTCCAAAAACAATCGTGCAGAGTGCCAGTAGTGACCAGGATCCTGTGATATTGTGACCGAAAAGAACAATGTTCCACCAAGTGACAATCCCACCACCTTATAGGGTGTAGGCTTACCAGATCTATGTGACCCTAGTAGGCATACGCCTCAGGGGTCAATCAAAGCTTGCGATCCCAACCAAAGAATGGTCTCAAGGATTAGGTGTGTCAGTCATGGCATATACGATCCCAACAGATGGCTAGATGTGGTCAATATTCCTCATGTGCATATATAGATCCAACAATGATTCAGGCATGAAAGATGAGAAGACAGAACCGACATGGCATAATAACGTCTTTAAAAAAACTTTAATAAAAAATATTTTGGTAAAACTCACATTTCCAAAAAGTACAATCAAGCGTGTCAGGATAAAAATGGCAGTAGCGGAGTCCTCCCGACGCGTTTCGACCCACCGGTCATCATCTGGGGTGGACTCACACTACTGTCCTACTGCCTTATATAGGTACTCACACAGTGAAGTGGTGGCAATCCTCCATGTGTTGTGATTATGCCCACTTCCGGTATATTAAAGATGGCGGACGAGCGTGCGTTCCACGCCTCGATTGCAATGCGTTCCACCCATATCAACATCATTTAGGCCCAGAAAACCTAATTGGAAGTGAGGGTAATTCCACTTCCGGTATGCGGAAAAAATGGCGGCCCGGCGTGCGTTCCACGCCTCGCATTGGGTGCGTTTCACCTATCCATATTGATATGTAAAAAGAGGATATAGGCACGAACCTATTTTTTATGGTCCATATATGAAACGAGCCAACATGTAATAAATTTGAATGCTGTGGGCTCACAAGTTATCAGAAAAAATGTCCAGAACCCTTTTTAGAATGGTGATCAGAAACCGGAAGTGAGCATCCACAAGACCCGGAACCGGAAGTGATTGTCCATCACTTCCGGAGCGGAATGAGGATGTAAACAAGACATCAATGCAAAGAAATCACTATCTATTCTCTTATACAGATAAAAAGGTAGCGCTAATGACACCTAATGGCCACTAATAAGATTGCAACTAGATATGCAGAAAATAAGCCATCTTTACATTACACTGTGCAGAAAATGCAACTCACTGTGTGAGTACCTATATAAGGCAGTAGGACAGTAGTGTGAGTCCACCCCAGATGATGACCGGTGGGTCGAAACGCGTCGGGAGGACTCCGCTACTGCCATTTTTATCCTGACACGCTTGATTGTACTTTTTGGAAATGTGAGTTTTACCAAAATATTTTTTATTAAAGTTTTTTTAAAGACGTTATTATGCCATGTCGGTTCTGTCTTCTCATCTTTCATGCCTGAATCATTGTTGGATCTATATATGCACATGAGGAATATTGACCACATCTAGCCATCTGTTGGGATCGTATATGCCATGACTGACACACCTAATCCTTGAGACCATTCTTTGGTTGGGATCGCAAGCTTTGATTGACCCCTGAGGCGTATGCCTACTAGGGTCACATAGATCTGGTAAGCCTACACCCTATAAGGTGGTGGGATTGTCACTTGGTGGAACATTGTTCTTTTCGGTCACAATATCACAGGATCCTGGTCACTACTGGCACTCTGCACGATTGTTTTTGGACTATATATTCATTTATGGACTTCATTATTGAGATTATTGTTTATAGACATTCACAGTCACTGTTTTCACAGTTATCTATGGATTTTATCACTGTGTTTATTGTTTACAGATATTCATAGTCACTGTTTTCTCTTTTAGAGATACAACATCCTATTACCCTCTTCTCTTGGTATATATATAGGTCACTGTATATATTTATACAATTTCATATTCTGTGTTTTTATTACAGTGTATCTATATTTTTTTCCTTTGGGTAATACTATACATATATTTGAGCACATATTATTTTGTAGCACTATAAGAAGTGTGTATAGGCTGAGCGCTTGCACTACATTTTTTATCGATTTTCCAGCTAAAGAAAAAATCCCTAGTTTTAGCGTGTTGGCTGCTCATCATATACATTTCTTTGTATTTATCTATTTCAATTTATAATTTTCCTTTTGCGCAATATTGTTGGTGTACATCTCTCTTGTGGTTTTAGTGGATTAATATTGCAGCATTTGTAAAGAAACATCCGTAATTACAATGGATGTATTTGACTACAGAGCTTCACATAAAGTGAACATAGATGGTGTATTTGTCCCCGATAGTAGCAACACTGAAATCGGAGGCCTTTTTGTAAGGTTGAAAAATATCATGTCGACCGAATTACACCTGGAGTGGGACTTGGTATTTTTACAACAGTATATCACGGAACAGATGGTTCCCCGTAGCCTCAGATGGGACGTTTGCCCACAACAGGGAGAATCAGACCCTGATTCTTGGTTCAAATATTTCAATGAGGCAGGTACCAATCTCCTCTCTTTCCTTATCTTAAAGAAAAAGGCATGTTTATTAAACATAGATAAGGAAATTAAGGAGATTAGAGATAAACTAAATACATATAAAGGGTCGCCGGAATATAATTCTCTCTCGTCCAACTTACTCAATCATTTGGAAAAAGAGGATCGAGACCAAAAAAATAAAAAACAGAAAAAATATTCCCGAGACACGAATGACTATAAGACAAACAATGTATTCAGATGGCAAAAATTATTTTTAGCACCACCTCTCAATCAAACTTCCCCTTCTGTGAATATGGAGGTTGGCTCTAATCCTGGTACTTCTGCCTCCCAGGATATACCACCTCCCAGAACATATAGTGAGGCTGTTCAGAGGGGGCCTGATAATGGAACACACAATGTTCAACATTTTAGCCCATATAGGACAAATAATCACAAAAGGGGCAGGGGGGGCCCAAGAGGTAAGAGAGGAGGACGTGGGCATCAAAGAGATCATTCTCATCATAGAAACATCTCAGCCCCTGTGGATTACAATAATTCACCATATTACCATTCACCACGTACACCATACTCTTCTAGCCATCAAAATTATCTCCCTCCCCGGGAAACCAACCCCCCCTATTACTATAATAGAGGTATCCAACATTATGAGGACATACCTCCTTCGCAAAACAGGTTTGCACCTTTACGCGATGTGAGGAGTTCTGACATCACTTATACCAGGCATTCTCCTTCCCCCTATCCTTACAATCCTCCCAATACCAACTATGAACAGGGTTTTCACGAGGACCCACCCCCCAAAAAAAGGGGTCAAGAACGAGGAGAGGTTGTAGAGGGGGAAGGAGATTACAAAGACGGAAAGAGAAGAAGGCTCTAATAGGGCAGGGGGTTTTTAATCTGAGCTCTAAGTCTTTCACATCTGAAGAGATGTTGATTTTAGACAAGGGCTTAAAATTTGCACCCCCTAATAAACTCAATAAATTTTCCACATTTATAGATATACACAAATTTACACGGAAGCTGAATATTCAAAGATACCTTACATCTAATCCGTATCGTACAGACTACCATGCCAGCACGTCAGGCACTGTCCACTCAGGGTTATCTAACCCTTCCCTTTTCTCCCCTCCGGTACCCATTGCTCCCGCAGTGAAAATTTTTAGAGATTTAGTACTCAGCGATTTAGCTAAATTACCAGTGAAAAAATATCACTCTACTTCTCTACCTAAAATCGCATTGAAGTCTCTCTGTGACCAAAAGCAAGTTATAATACGCCCAGCTGACAAGGGAGGGGGCATAGTTGTACTGGACAAAACTCAGTATGAGGAGGAAATGGCAAACATCTTGAGTGAGCCAGGCACGTATCTGTTATTACCCAATAACCCCACAAATGTTTACAGAAAACAATTAAAAGCCCTTGTTGACAAAGGTTACGAACAAAAAATCTTGAATAAAAAAGAAAAAGCCTTTTTGGTCCCTGCATCTCCTAGAATACCTACCATCTATTATCTACCTAAGATCCACAAGAGTCTAACAGCTCCTCCCGGTAGACCCATTGTAAGTGGCATAAATTCGGTTACAGCACGCATAGGTAGATACATAGACTTTTACCTCCAACCACTCGTGAGAAAGATGCCCTCATACATACAAGACACTGGGGATACCATTAAGAAATTGGAAGGCATACAGTTCCAAGGACAATGCATTATAGCCACTGCCGATGTTTCATCCCTATATACCTGTATTCCACAGGACAAAGGAATAGAAGCGGTGCGTTTCTTTCTTGATCAAGAACGCACGCTAGTTCCTTGTCAACGTAATTACATTATAGAATTATTGGAATTCGCCACCAGCCATAGTTATTTCTGGTTTGGTGGCCAGTACTACTCTCAACAAAGGGGTGTGGCCATGGGGGCGAAATTTGCGCCCAGTTTGGCCAATCTTTTCATGGCCAAATGGGAGGAGGATGTCGTCTATGCCCAGCGGAGCCCATCATTGATTTTGTGGGTCCGATACATAGACGACATCCTCCTCCTATGGGGGGGCACCCTCGATGCTCTTCTTGAATTTTTCAGTGGTTTGAATAATAACGACAGGGGAATTTCATTAACTTTCCAGACCAGTACTGACAGAATTCAATTTCTGGATTTGGAGATTGGAATTTCCCCAGGAGGTTTCAGTTTTAAAACCCACTTTAAGTCCACTGACCGTAACAGCTATATTGCCATGGACAGTTGCCATCATAAAAGTTGGCTTACCTCCGTTCCACGCAGTCAATTTATTAGACTGCGGCGTAATTGTACTGATGATTGCACCTTTGTGGATCAGGCAAACTGTTTAAAACAACGGTTCCTAGATAAGGGGTATCATGCACTGACTTTGGAAACACAACTACAGGAAGTCTTGAATATAAATAGGGACACTCTCCTGCAGGTGAAAACCCCCCGTAATGATAGAGAGAAGTTTAAATGGTCCTTTACAACCACCTTCAACATACAACACAGGCAGGTAAAAAAGATTTTGAGTAAACATTGGGAGGTTTTGAGAAGAGATCCTGTATTGGGTCCTAATCTTCCTGAAAGAGCTAATGTTCTCTTCAGAGGGGCTCCCACCTTGCAAAGTAAAATTGCCCCCAACATCATTAACCCTCCAACACAGCCTACTTTCTTTCATAACATGGTAGGCTATTTTCCGTGCAAAAAATGTAGTGTGTGTCAACATAATGCACTGACACAACGAAAAATTTCAGAATTTACATCCACTGTAACTGGTAAAAGATATTCAATTAAATGTTTTTGCACTTGCAAAACTAAATATGTGGTTTATTTAATAACCTGCCCCTGTGGGAAGCAATATGTTGGCCGCACTACCAGAACTTTTTCCACAAGGGTCGGCGAACATATTTCCCTGATCAGAAGTAAATTATCTAAGCACACGGTGCCGAGACACTATAGGGAATGCCACAGTAACGATCTACGTGGCACTCAATTTATCGTGATAGATAAATATATTCCACCTTGGAGAGGGGGACCCCTCACTCGTGGGGTCTCCAGGCTTGAAACTTTTTGGATATACGAACTTCAGTCCCACTCCCCACTCGGTATGAATGTGGAGTGGGACATCAATGCGTTCATTGATGATTCGTAGGACCTTCTGGCATTAGTGATATGTAGTCTGACATTGGGTATGCTTTTTCCGTGGACATTACCTTTTTTTGTATATCTCTATTTTTTTTTTTTTTTTTTACATCTATATTTTTATTTTATTTTTTAATTTTTTGGAATGACCATATTAATAATATTTATTCAATGTTGTGGTATATGGTCATTGTGACCATAAAATTATTAGTCTGCAGCATGAGATGCATTTTTTGCACATTGTAACGTATTGATGGCTTATTTCCTGTATATTTAGTTGCAATCTCATTAGTGGCCATTAGGTGTCATTAGTGTGAGTTGCATTTTCTGCACAGTGTAATGTAAAGATGGCTTATTTTCTGCATATCTAGTTGCAATCTTATTAGTGGCCATTAGGTGTCATTAGCGCTACCTTTTTATCTGTATAAGAGAATAGATAGTGATTTCTTTGCATTGATGTCTTGTTTACATCCTCATTCCGCTCCGGAAGTGATGGACAATCACTTCCGGTTCCGGGTCTTGTGGATGCTCACTTCCGGTTTCTGATCACCATTCTAAAAAGGGTTCTGGACATTTTTTCTGATAACTTGTGAGCCCACAGCATTCAAATTTATTACATGTTGGCTCGTTTCATATATGGACCATAAAAAATAGGTTCGTGCCTATATCCTCTTTTTACATATCAATATGGATAGGTGAAACGCACCCAATGCGAGGCGTGGAACGCACGCCGGGCCGCCATTTTTTCCGCATACCGGAAGTGGAATTACCCTCACTTCCAATTAGGTTTTCTGGGCCTAAATGATGTTGATATGGGTGGAACGCATTGCAATCGAGGCGTGGAACGCACGCTCGTCCGCCATCTTTAATATACCGGAAGTGGGCATAATCACAACACATGGAGGATTGCCACCACTTCACTGTGTGAGTACCTATATAAGGCAGTAGGACAGTAGTGTGAGTCCACCCCAGATGATGACCGGTGGGTCGAAACGCGTCGGGAGGACTCCGCTACTGCCATTTTTATCCTGACACGCTTGATTGTACTTTTTGGAAATGTGAGTTTTACCAAAATATTTTTTATTAAAGTTTTTTTAAAGACGTTATTATGCCATGTCGGTTCTGTCTTCTCATCTTTCATGCCTGAATCATTGTTGGATCTATATATGCACATGAGGAATATTGACCACATCTAGCCATCTGTTGGGATCGTATATGCCATGACTGACACACCTAATCCTTGAGACCATTCTTTGGTTGGGATCGCAAGCTTTGATTGACCCCTGAGGCGTATGCCTACTAGGGTCACATAGATCTGGTAAGCCTACACCCTATAAGGTGGTGGGATTGTCACTTGGTGGAACATTGTTCTTTTCGGTCACAATATCACAGGATCCTGGTCACTACTGGCACTCTGCACGATTGTTTTTGGACTATATATTCATTTATGGACTTCATTATTGAGATTATTGTTTATAGACATTCACAGTCACTGTTTTCACAGTTATCTATGGATTTTATCACTGTGTTTATTGTTTACAGATATTCATAGTCACTGTTTTCTCTTTTAGAGATACAACATCCTATTACCCTCTTCTCTTGGTATATATATAGGTCACTGTATATATTTATACAATTTCATATTCTGTGTTTTTATTACAGTGTATCTATATTTTTTTCCTTTGGGTAATACTATACATATATTTGAGCACATATTATTTTGTAGCACTATAAGAAGTGTGTATAGGCTGAGCGCTTGCACTACATTTTTTATCGATTTTCCAGCTAAAGAAAAAATCCCTAGTTTTAGCGTGTTGGCTGCTCATCATATACATTTCTTTGTATTTATCTATTTCAATTTATAATTTTCCTTTTGCGCAATATTGTTGGTGTAAACCACTTAAGGACCGCCTCACGCCAATATACGTTGCCCTTTAAGAGCCCAGCCGTGGGACGCGCTCACGACCCAGTCCTGAGTTCCGTGTCCGTGGCCGCGGGACCCGCAGACCTGATCGCCGCTGGTGTCCCGTGATCGGTTCACAGAGCTGAAGAACGGGAAGAAGTAAGTGTAAACAAACCTCTCCCCGTGCTTCCTAGTTGCCTGTCACTGATCGTCTGTTCCCTGTCATAGGGAATGACGATCAATGACATCACACACCAAGCCACGCCCCCCTACAGTAAGAAACACACATTAGGTCACACTTACAGTGCCTTGCGAAAGTATTCGGCCCCCTTGAACTTTTCAACCTTTTGCCACATTTCAGGCTTCAAACATAAAGATATAAAATTTTTATTTTTTGTGAAGAATCACCAACAAGTGGGACAAAATTGTGAAGTGGAACGAAATCTATTGGATAATTTAAACTTTTTTAGCAAATAAAAAACTGAAAAGTGGTGCGTGCAAAATTATTCGGCCCCTTTACTTTCAGTGCAGCAAACTCACTCCAGAAGTTCAGTGAGGATATCTGAATGATCCAATGTTGTCCTAAATGACTGATGGTGATAAATAGAATCCACCTGTGTGTAATCAAGTCTCTGTATAAATGCACCTGCTCTGTGATAGTCTCAGGGTTCTGTTGAAAGCGCAGAGAGCATCATGAAGACCAAGGAACACACCAGGCAGGTCCGTAATACTGTTGTGGAGAAGTTTAAAGCCGGATTTGGATACAAAAAGATTTCCCAAGCTTTAAACATCCCAAGGAGCACTGTGCAAGCGATCATTTTGAAATAGAAGGAGTATCAGACCACTGCAAATCTACCAAGACCTGGCTGTCCCTCTAAACTTTCAGCTCAGACAAGGAGAAGACTGATCAGAGATGCAGCCAAGAGGCCCATGATCACTCTGGATGAACTGCAGAGAACTACAGCTGAGGTGGGAGAGTCTGTCCATAGGACAACAATCAGTCGTACACTGCACAAATCTGGCCTTTATAGAAGAGTGGCAAGAAGAAAGCCATTTCTCAAAGATATCCATAAAAAGTCTCGTCTAAAGTTTGCCACAAGCCACCTGGGAGACACACCAAACATGTGGAAGAAGGTGCTCTGGTCAGATGAAACCAAAATTGAACTTTTTGCCCACAATGCAAAACGATATGTTTGGCATAAAAGCAACACAGCTCATCACCCTCAACACACCATCCCCACTGTCAAACATGGTGGTGGCAGCATCATGGTTTGGGCCTGCTTTTCTTCAGCAGGGACAGGGAAGATGGTTAAAATTGAGGGGAAGATGGATGCAGCCAAATACAGGACCATTCTGGATGAAAACCTGTTGGAGTCTGTATAAGACCTGAAACTGGGACGGAGATTTATCTTTCAACAAGGCAATGATCCCAAACATACAGCAAAATCTACAAAGGAATGGTTCACAAATAAACGTATCCAGGTGTTAGAATGGCCAAATCAAAGTCCAGACCTGAATCCAATCGAGAATCTGTGGAAAGAGCTGAAAACTGCTGTTCACAAATGCTCTCCAGCCAACCTCACTGAGCTCAAGCTGTTTTGCAAGGAAGAATGGGCAAGAATTTCAGTCTCTCGATGTGCAAAACTGATAGAGACATACCCCAAGCGACTTGCAGCTGTAATCGCAGCAAAAGGTGGCTCTACAAAGTATTAACGCAAGGGGGTCGAATCATTTTGCACGCACCACTTTTCATTTTTTTATTAGTTAAAAAAGTTTCAAATATCCAATAGATTTCGTTCCACTTCACAATTGTGTCCCACTTGTTGGTGATTCTTCACAAAAAATAAAATTTTTATATCTTTATGTTTGAAGCCTGAAATGTGGCAAAAGGTTGAAAAGTTCAAGGGGGCCGAATACTTTCGCAAGGCACTGTAGCCCCTTCAATGCCCCCTAGTGTTAACCCCTTAACTGCCAGTGACATTTTTACAGTAATCAATGCATTTTTAATCGCACTGATCGCTGTATTAATGCTGTCGCTCTATTTTTGTTTATATCGCAAAAAATAAAAACCACAGAGGTGATCAAATACCACCAAAAGAAAGCTCTATTTGTGGGAAAAAAAGAATGCAAATTTTGTTTGGAAACCACGTTGCATGACCACGCAATTGTCAGTTAAAGCGACGCAGTACCGAATCGCAAAAAGGGGCCTGGTCCTTTAGCTGCAAAATGGTCTGGGGCTTAAGTGGTTAAATCCTTGTACACCTGGTTGACCTTATCTATATTTAGAAGAGATGGTCATCTATACACCATTCCCCATTTAAATTGTCATTCATTATCACTTCCTGAGAAATCCCCAAAATTGGTACTAAAACCATCACTGTTTTATCAGACAATGTCCAAGGATTTAATTCCCCGTACAAAAGGAAAAAAGCCTTCTTACAATATAAAAAACAAATTGGCAAAATATTAATGTTACAAGAAACACATTTCATGAAAGACAGCCACCCTACATTTTTTCACAAAGCCTTTAATCAATCCTTTTAAACCTCCTTTTAATCCTCCCCCAAAACCAAAGGAGTGGCTGTCTTTATCCATCAATCTTTCCCATTAGAGGTTCAACAGGTTTACAAGGACCAAGATAGTAGTTTCATCATTATCAAAGGCACTTTATCAGGTAGAGAATTAACAATCACCAATGTATATGCACCAAATGAGACACAAACCACTTTCTTCACACAATTTTTTTAATACATTACAACAACACCACTCAACACATATTATTTTGGGGGGAGACTTTAACTCAGCTTTCCAACCTAACCTTGATCGTAGTAAACAAAACCAAAACTCAAAAACATTTTCAAAAACAACTATTACACACATAAATGATTTACAACTGATAGACTCCTGGAGAGCATTGAATGTAGGCGCACGTGAGTATACCTTTTATCCTTAGCCACATGATTCATATTCACAAATAGACTACATATTTTACACCCCAATAATTCTAGCCACCACCTCTGACGCCTCAATACACCCTTGTTCTTGGTCAGACCACTTTATCACCACTCTTAGGCCGCGTACACACGGGCGGATTGTCTGCCCAACTAAGTTCGTCAGACAATACAAACCGACACTTTCCGTTCAAAATTTGCATGAACGGACTTGACCACACACGATGAGCAGACAGTCCGCTGAAAGCGTGCGCGATGACGTGTACAGCACGTACGACGGGACTAGAAAAACGACGTCCTATACACTGCAATGCAACCTTCGGCCGTGTAAATCCTTTCTGAGCATGCGCCATACTTCGTTCGTCCAACTTGCCTACACACGAGTGGACTGTCCGCTGAAACCAAGTTTGGACGGACAAAACCAAGTTTGAACGGACAAAATTTCGGAAATTCCGTAAGACTTTGTTCGTCAGACAGTCCGCTGAAAAAGTCAGCTGAAGCCCACACACGAGCGGATTGTCCGCTGAAACACGGTTCAGCGGACTAAGTTGGACAGACAATCCGCCCGTGTGTACGCGGCCTTAGTACTCAATTTATAGGCTTTATTTCTACCCCATATTCATGGAGAATTAATGAATCATTATTAACAGACCCCAAACACTAAAATGAGATTGCCTCAGAAATAAAAGACTATGTTGCATTAAATTCAACTCCAGATATTTCTACAACTACACTATGGCTAGCCCATAAAGCTGTATTGAGAGGCCACCTCATTAAATGAGCAGCACAATGTAATAAGAAAAAATGGGAAATTTTTTGTGGATGGCTGAAAGAGTGTGATTTCTCATTTTCAACTGAAAACTGGGACAATTGCCTCAATAATCTACACAAATGCACCAGGTCAATCACGATTATAGAGACTGCAATTAAATTATTCACAAGATGGTTTTATGCTCCGGTATTATAACATTTTCCCCACAACTTCTCAGACTTGCTTCAGAGGTTGTAATTCCACAGGTTCATTCTCACACTTTTTTGGAATTGTGAGAAGGTCACAAATATATAGACATGTGCATTCATTTTGGTCCAAATGAATTTTCGTCCGAATTTTGGGTATTTTCTTATCATTTTAACAAACGATAACGAACGCGCAGAATCCGAAAACCGAAAGATCCAACATAAACAAATGCTTTATTTTCGTTGTGACAACAGTTCGGTATAGATAGGGGATTGGACATGATGCTGACAAAAGCGATCTGTGTCCATCGAACCTGTTGTCGAATGTGCCTAACCTTAGCTCTATTAGTCCAAGATTATTCTACATAGAGAGAACAGATTCGGCATTATAGAGACAATAGCAGAAAAGGTCGAATGTGCCTAACCTAACTCTATTAGTCCAAGATTATTCAACATAGAGAGAAAATATTCAACATGAATATTCAACGAAGCAGTCGCTGTGAGCGGACATTTATGGTCAAATGCTCTTCCCATAGGCTATAGAAGAATTCTAATGTTGGTTGACTAGTAATAATAATTAATAAATATAATTATTATTTAATTGAGGGTGTGTATCTATCACAGGGTGGTGTCTGTGGATACACTGAAAGGTCAAAATATTCTAATGCCACGTCCTAGTTGTAACTTTGGAGAGAAACATTTTTTTTTAGGAAAATAGGGAATTTGGGGATAAAAATAAAAATAAAAGAACCTTCACATAAAAGACCTCAAAGAAAAGTGTAGGTTCAATTGGACTTTTTAGGCACAAAAGACAGTTGTAGAAACAACCGACATATTCAAGAAAATATTTTTTATTAAAAAAAAAAAAAAAAAAAAAAAGGAATTAATATTATTATAAACAATCAGAATTTAAAAGAAAACAAAGAAATTTCTCCTTATAAATACAATCATAAATTATCATATATATATTCATTTATACATTACATATTTATTTATACAATCTATCGAGGCGCTAAAATGTTCTATGGGGGGAAAAAAAAGGGGGGGAAGGGTTTTTTTTTTCTCTTTTTCTTTTGTGGAGAAACTCATGAGTAAAAAACAATATGGGAATGAGTATGACATTTTTGTTTTGTATATCTTAATATTCATATGCATTTACTTACATTTCTTCGTGGATATGCCCCAGGAGAGGACAGAACCAGAAAGGAAGCAAGAAGATTTACTATACACACATTTCTCTATACATATCCTTTTACAAAAATTCTAAAATATCCTTATTTTTCTATACAGTGCACGGGGTACCAGAATCCTTACCACTATGTGATCTTTGGCTACAATACATCACAAACATTCACCTGAACTTCCTATGTGAAGCCTTAGGGCTCAACGCAAATTGAAGTGGTTTCACCAACTTAAATCTGTATTATTTTTAACCCCCTTGGGAAAACATTTTTTCCCCCCTTTTTTCAATCTTCTTGCTTCCTTTCTGGTTCTGTCCTCTCCTGGGGCATATCCACGAAGAAATGTAAGTAAATGCATATGAATATTAAGATATACAAAACAAAAATGTCATACTCGTTCCCATATTGTTTTTTACTCATGAGTTTCTCCACAAGAGAAAAAGAGAAAAAAAAAACCCTTCCCCTTCCCCCCCCTTTTTTTTTTTCCTCATAGAACCTCGATAGATTGTATAAATAAATATGTAATGTATAAATGAATATATATATATGATAATTTATGATTGGTTTTTAGTGATATATTGTATATATATATATATATTTTTTTTTTTTTTTTCCCTTTATATTGTAGAATATTGCTAAAAGCTCCTGAAGAAGCGTTATTCAAAAAACGCGAAACATGTAGAGCACCAGAACATACTTAAGTTTCGGTTATATATTTGATATCCTCTACGTTTTATATATGTACAAACTGTTAGTTTTTAGATATGAATTCTGTCTAGACTGTATTAACCTTGACAGGATATCAAATGAGACTTAATGTGTATTTATAAGGAGAAAATTCTTTGTTTTCTTTTAAATTCTGATTGTTTATAATAATATTAATTCCTTTTTTTTTTTTTATAAAAAATATTTTCTTGAATATGTCGGTTGTTTCTGCAACTGTCTTTTGTGCCTAAAAAGTCCAATTGAACCTACACTTTTCTTTGAGGTCTTTTATGTGAAGGTTCTTTTATTTTTATTTTTATCCCCAAATTCCCTATTTTCCTAAAAAAAAAATTCTCTCCATAAATATAATTATTACTAGTGTCATACAACATTAGAATTCTACTATAGCTTGTAGGCGGAACATTTGACCGGAAATGTACGATTGCGGCATCATACAGTTTAGCTGCTCCGTCGAATCTTCTTAGAACATTCGACCGACACCATTCAATGACAGATTATACCCTAAATTATTTTGGATTTTTGGACAAATGCATTTTTTTATGAAACTAAATATATAAAAACCAATTTCAGGAGTAACTAAATACATTTTTTTTTTTTGGACGAAAATGAAATTCCGAAAAGAAATATTTCAGCGTGCACATATCTACATATATATGGAAGCAATTCGAAAAATTTGCTTCCAAAATTTCAGATAGTAGTATAAACCTCACTCTCCACAACTGTCTAATATTTTCCCCTATCATTGGACTCACAACCCATAATATGAGACTGATCCACATAATATGTGTAGCAACACACTGGTTGATAGCATTCCATTGGAAATCGTCATCAGTCCCCAAACACAATTGAAAACCAGAATTAACAATATTAATCTTATGGAAAAAAATATTCTACACACTAAAGAACGGCAATCATTTTTATAACAAAATAGGAAAAATGTAAACCGCGCTAGGAAAAATAATGTGAATTTAACAAACTAACAAAATAGGCTGCAGCAATAAATGTGATATGGCACCCAACAGTAATAAAGTATATACAAAGCCGCACCAACCCTCCACTACATATAATATGAAAATAAGATTAAACAGATAAATAAAATAAAATATGAAGATAAATACTGATACAATTATATAAAAAGACCTCAAATAATGTGTAGATGACCAAAAAAGTCAAACATGGCATTAAAGTGAAAAAAGTCCAATTAAAGAAAAGTTCATAAGTGAATCCAAATGACGGACGTAAGTGTTCTTAAATGACAACACCACAGTGGTTCAACACTTTCCAAGGCGCGTGAGATACCCGTCACCATATGTTGAATGCGCTTACCAGAAAATATATGGAATGAAGCATATACAAATGATAAGTGGATGACATCCAGGTTAACCTTCCTCAGCTGGGTCAGCACTCCATCTCTTAACGGTGTTTCCAAGATGATAGTCTGTTCAGTGGTCTCGATATGAAGCACTCAGAGACCCCCAGAAAAGAAAGGGACTGACATAGCGTAATAACGTAGGAACAGTTTAATAAATAAAAGTAATGCACTTACAAGTTCGTAGATAAAATACAGCATATAGAAGCAATGTAAAAAGCCGGCCGGCAAACAGGAGCCCGTCCTCCTCTCCTACAACGTGGTGGCGTCACTGCGTGCCTTCCCAGACGCGTTTCGTCATACCTGACGTTGTCAATGGGGAACGGGCAGCGCAGTGACGCTCCGCCTAATAAAGCTAACGAAGGGAACCAAGCCTCGTATTGAAATACGAGGCCCAGTAACGCCCTGCCTAATAGAACTAACGAAGGGAACCAAGCCTCGTTTTGAGATGCAAGACTTAGTCAACATACGCCATTACGGAAAATGGCAAATAACCCCAATACGAGCGCTATCTATCCAGAATTAAAATATTATAGCAACCCGTAACGAACACACTTAACGTCTGTTAAATAGAACATCATAGATGAAAATCACATCCAACAGAAATATTGTGTGTTTAAAAAGAAAAGAAACATTAAAAAGTAAATAAATAAATGTGCTCGTGTAACACGAATAGAGAGTTGGCAATATCTAAATCGCGTAACACTTCATTATCGCATATCCCTCCGTGAAACACGAACGAAAAAAATCAGTTGAATCGTGAAAACGAAGGAATTACATCCAGTCCTTCTAACGGGATTGGCGCGAAAAAGACGTCTGCATATATGGTGTCATATGCCAAATAGTATGCTGACAGTATGAAGAAATCGCATACCCTTCGCAATACACGAATAAAGATAGAAAATCAAAAGAAAATAAGTAAATACAAAAGGATTATTGGAGAAAATTATTTCCCACAAATCCATGGGTATAGTATTTATCTAAATAGAAAAGACAAATAAAATAGATGTTAATAAAGAATATATATATATATACTATGGAGTAGTCAATGCGCATAGATCCAACCGTAAATAATACGAGTTCGATACCCGCACATGGGCCAAACCCCATAACAACATAAAAATAAAATTAAAATAAAAATAAAGATAAAAATAAAAATAGCCTAATCTGTACGATCAGTGGATCGTCTATAATAAGAGGATCCATATATAAAAAAAAAAAATAATAATAATACATATACCTAAAGTGTATATCCAGAAATGGCGCACATATCTAGAATCTATGGACCAGTCTAGCATCTCACAACAGGCAAGGCCAAAAAAATATTGTATATAAAAAACTAGTATGACATTCGAAGTATAAAAAATACATAAATTAAATGTATAAAAAATATATATAAATAAAGAATCTAAACCAAACAGATAAAAAGAGAGGTTTAACTATGAGTTGTCAATGAAGGCGTTGACATCGGTGTCGATATTAAGCCCAAAAGGGGTATAAGTTTTGAGACGATGGACCCAAGACATTTCCAGTTTAGAAATTTCTCTTACTAAAGAGCTGCCCCGCCAGTGAGGTTTATATTTATCAATCCCCAAGAAAAGGGTCTTAGAGGGGTCTTTACTATGAAATTTCATATAGTGTTTGGACACAGAGTGGTTGGGGAAGCCAATGATAATATTACTTATATGTTCATTGAGTCTCACCTGTAGGGGGCGCTTTGTGCGTCCCACATATTGCAGCCCACAAGGGCACTGCAACATGTACACCACTCCCACGGTGGCACATGTGATGCATGGTTTAATGTTATGGTTTAATCCAGTAGCTGTACTGCGAAAAGTGGTGGTCCGTCTCTGAACACAAGAATTCAAGGAACAGACCCTACACTTACCACATTTGTAAAATCCTGTGAGCTGGTCAAAAAAAACCCTACCTCTAGCTGGAGGGTCTATGACATTTGGTGCCAAACGATGACGGACTGACGATGCTCCTCTAAACACTATTTGGGGCCTCTCACTAACCACATTTTTTAAGGTAGCATCGCTGCTAACAATGTGCCAGTGTTTGTTTATCAATCTCTTTATGCTCTTCTGTTGGAAAGAGTAGGTGGTAATAAAGGGGACTTTTCCTTGAGTGTCATTAACACGTGGGCCCCTTTCGACCAACAAATCGGCACGGTGAATATTGGTCACTTCATTAAGAGTCTTAATTAGGAAATCTTGTTGATATCCTTTTTCTAAAAATCTGGAGGTGAGAACTTCGGCCTGTGCCAAAAATTCCTCAACTTCAGAGCAGTTGCGCCTCAATCGGATGTATTGACTTTTGGGAACTGATCGAAGCCAGGGGACATGATGGCAACTATCAGTCGGGATGAAAGTTCCGATCAGTGTCTTTAAAGAACGTTGAGGTGACAAAACGATCTTTTTTTATAACAATATTAAGATCTAAAAAATTTATTTTCACCTGACTTATCTCATAACTGAGATGTATGCCCCTTTCATTATCATTCAAGGAGTCCATAAAGTGTCTTAAATCTTGCTCCTGGCCATCCCAGAGGAGGAGGATGTCATCTATATACCTAGCCCACAGAACAATCTGAGGTATATCGTGGGCATAGATGACATCCTCCTCCCACCTGGCCATAAAGAGATTAGCCAGGCTGGGGGCATACTTTGCCCCCATAGCGACTCCCATTGTCTGTCTGTAGTATTGGCCCCCAGACCAAAAATAGTTGTGGGAAGCCGCAAACCGCAGAAGAGACATCAGGAAAGACACCTGTTGAATGGAAAGCCTAGGGTCTCTATCAAGATAAGAATTAACCGCCTCAAAACCCAAGCTATGAGGAATACTCGTATACAGGGAGGTCACATCAGCCGTGACCATCCATGTATCGGGCCCTGCAGACAAGTCATCCAAAAGGTTAATGACATGTCTAGAGTCTTTAATATAGGAGGGGGTCTTCTGGACCAAAGGCTGTAGAAATGAATCTAAATATCTGCCCACCCGGGAAGTGATGGAATCGATACCACTAATGATGGGTCTTCCCGGGGGGGCAGACAGGATTCTTATGTATTTTCGGCAAATAGTACAAGATCGGTGTACGTGGGGCCCTAGGAATCAAAAAAAGGGATTCTTTCTGGTTCAGAAGACCCGCTCCCTGTCCCGTCTTTACCAGCTTTTCCAATTCCCTGGTATAAGTAAATTTTGGATCAGAGGGTAATTGGGTGTAAGTATTAGTGTCACTCAAGATTCTGCTGATCTCAGTCTCATAATCAGCCCGATCCAATACCACAATTGCACCCCCCTTGTCAGCTGGTCTAATAACCAGCTCTTTATTCATACAGAGGGAATCTAAACCTTCCTGTAAAACTTTTTTCATTCTGCATTTTTTCACTTCCATTGTATCTAAATCCCTTAAGACAACATCCCTAAATACACGTAATGCAGCGGGAAGGGCACCAGGGGGGTTAAAGAGTGAGGCGTTAGCCAAGCCTGAATGCACGACCTGCGGAACTTGATTGTTGACTATATTAGAATTATACGTATTGGATGAACCCATCATATATCTTCTAATGTTGATTTTTCTCACAAATTTATGTACATCCATATATGTTTGGAATTTATTTAATTTAGCTGGAGGTACAAATTTCAAACCTTTGTCCAGAATCTGTAATTCTGACTCTGACAAAGCCTTTGAACTTAAATTAAAAACGCCTTTGCCGGTTACATTCTGGGTCTTTTTAATTGTTCGGACTCTCCTCCCCCCTCTGGTTCCTCTCCTCTTTCTCCTAATCTTTTGACTCCTTGTGTGGGCTTGGGAAAACCCAAGCTAACACTAGTGGGTACATTTAAGCCCAAAAGACCCTCAATAGGCTGTTCAGCAGTAGAAATCCGATAAGGTCTAGTTCTCAGAGGTTCTTGAACTGGGGCAAAGGAAGTTTGTGAATGGCCAAAGGAAGCCTGTGAGTGGCTGTCCCCCATAGGGACATTAAGATCACTTAATGGAAAGAAAGAGTTACCTGTGGGTATGCCATAGTCCCACTCAGAATAACCTCCCATGTTGTCATATGGGAAAGGATTATAGTCCCAATTACTGCTACCATGTGAATTCCATCCTTCATGGTGATTAATTGGGGGGCCTCTTCCTCTTGGGTTGGAATATTGTACCCACCCCCTACCCCGAGGTGGATAGTTATTATTATAGGGGAATGTATAATTAACATTCCCATTGCTATGGCCATTAAATGGTCTCGTGGTGCCAGAAGGTTTAAATTGGCCCCTAGAGGGAGTTGTACCCCTATTGTTACCACGTCCTCTCCGAGGGGAAGGGTATATGTGATTTGTTGTGTTGGTCTGAACCTTATTCGTAGGTTGGAGACGCTTCTGGTTAGGAGGTTGTACAGAGGGCCCTGGTTGTGAAGTTAACCCAACCATAGGGCCTACTGTTTGTGTGGAACTTACTTCCATACCTTCTTGTGTGGAAGCTGCTTCCAACAATTTCTTTTGCCACTCAAAGACAATATGGTTGTTATAATCAGCTAGATCTCTATTATATTTTTTCTTCTTTTTTACCCTTTGATCTCTATCCTCTTTTTCAAGAATTTTTAAAAGGTTCTGCAATTTTTCTAGATAGTCTATACTTCCTCTCACAGAAGACAGCTTATTTTGAATTTCTTTTATTTCATCATCCAATTTGGATAGCTTGGAGTTTTTCCTATTGACCAAAAATCTCAAAAAAGAGACACCTGCCTCATTAAAATATTTGAACCACTCCTCTAAGTTAATGTCCCCTTTCTGGGGTGCTACCTCCCACCTTAGGCTTCTCGGAACCATACCATGTTTAATGTAGGTTTCAAGATAGGCTATATCCCATTTGGTGTGATTTTCGGAAATCATGAGATTTTTCAGTCTCATGAAACTACCTCCCAGATCATTTATCATTAACATTATCATTAACATTTATTGCTGCAGCCTATTTTGTTAGTTTGTTAAATTCACATTATTTTTCCTAGCGCGGTTTACATTTTTCCTATTTTGTGCTGTTCTGATATTTTTTACTGCTGCTGGGTCCAATTAACCTTTATTGGGTATTTTCACATATTCACTATGGATATTTTTGATTTTAGAGCCACTAAAGTGGTTAACATTGATGGAGTGTTCGAACTTTATAGAGAAGATGAGGATGATCTGGGAGGTAGTTTCATGAGACTGAAAAATCTCATGATTTCCGAAAATCACACCAAATGGGATATAGCCTATCTTGAAACCTACATTAAACATGGTATGGTTCCGAGAAGCCTAAGGTGGGAGGTAGCACCCCAGAAAGGGGACATTAACTTAGAGGAGTGGTTCAAATATTTTAATGAGGCAGGTGTCTCTTTTTTGAGATTTTTGGTCAATAGGAAAAACTCCAAGCTATCCAAATTGGATGATGAAATAAAAGAAATTCAAAATAAGCTGTCTTCTGTGAGAGGAAGTATAGACTATCTAGAAAAATCGCAGAACCTTTTAAAAATTCTTGAAAAAGAGGATAGAGATCAAAGGGTAAAAAAGAAGAAAAAATATAATAGAGATCTAGCTGATTATAACAACCATATTGTCTTTGAGTGGCAAAAGAAATTGTTGGAAGCAGCTTCCACACAAGAAGGTATGGAAGTAAGTTCCACACAAACAGTAGGCCCTATGGTTGGGTTAACTTCACAACCAGGGCCCTCTGTACAACCTCCTAACCAGAAGCGTCTCCAACCTACGAATAAGGTTCAGACCAACACAACAAATCACATATACCCTTCCCCTCGGAGAGGACGTGGTAACAATAGGGGTACAACTCCCTCTAGGGGCCAATTTAAACCTTCTGGCACCACGAGACCATTTAATGGCCATAGCAATGGGAATGTTAATTATACATTCCCCTATAATAATAACTATCCACTCGGGGTAGGGGGTGGGTACAATATTCCAACCCAAGAGGAAGAGGCCCCCCAATTAATCACCATGAAGGATGGAATTCACATGGTAGCAGTAATTGGGACTATAATCCTTTCCCATATGACAACATGGGAGGTTATTCTGAGTGGGACTATGGCATACCCACAGGTAACTCTTTCTTTCCATTAAGTGATCTTAATGTCCCTATGGGGGACAGCCACTCACAGGCTTCCTTTGGCCATTCACAAACTTCCTTTGCCCCAGTTCAAGAACCTCTGAGAACTAGACCTTATCGGATTTCTACTGCTGAACAGCCTATTGAGGGTCTTTTGGGCTTAAATGCACCCACTAGTGTTAGCTTGGGTTTTCCCAAGCCCACACAAGGAGTCAAAAGATTAGGAGAAAGAGGAGAGGAACCAGAGGGGGGAGGAGAGTCCGAACAATTAAAAAGACCCAGAATGTAACCGGCACAGGCGTTTTTAATTTAAGTTCAAAGGCTTTGTCAGAGTCAGAATTACAGATTCTGGACAAAGGTTTGAAATTTGTACCTCCAGCTAAATTAAATAAATTCCAAACATATATGGATGTACATAAATTTGTGAGAAAAGGACCGGAAGCGGACCTGTATGGACGCTCACTGAGGCAGCTCTCTCCTCAGCCCAGCCACAGCAGCACGTAGGGAGACAATCTGCACCCATCCGATGGGGAGATCGAGGGCCACCCGCTCCACGGCCACTAGGGGACCCTCTGCCGTTCCTCCGGGGCCCGCAGCCGACCTCCGGACCTATTTTTCCCCGTCGGACGCTCCGGCCGGCGGGACTCCCAAGATGGCGCCGGCCGCGCTGGAGGCGCCGTTACAGGCCTCATCCCCGGCCTCGAGTGAGAGGAGCGGTTACCGGTCGGGTACCGCGGCGGACGGGACGCCTCCTCAATCCAGGGCAGCCGACCGGATTCCCGCAGCGGTGAGTGCTAGGCAGCCCCCGCCCGCACACCAGGCCACCAGATCAGGCCCGAGGCCTACAACGAGGCCCCTCTCTCCGGACGCTGGCGCATCCAACCCCCCCCGGCACTCTGAGCAACACGCGGCTATGAGGGACCTGAGCCCACTGCAGTGGGGCCAGGGATCCCCTCCGCACAAGACGCCCGACTGGGAGCAGGTCAGTGGGGAGGCCTGGGGGGAGGCAAGTGGCCGCACTAGGCCGGGTCAGCACCCAGGGTACTTGGGGAGCGGATCCCCTCCCCCCCCAACGGACACACAATGCACGGGGGCCCTCCCTAGGCTGCTGCGGGCGGCATCGGACCCCCTCCTCCCTACTAGTTCCCTGGGGTCCCCTCCTTCCATGGAGGACACTGATTTTCCAGCCCTCCCCCCCCCGGGAAACCCGCTACCCTGGCCTCAGCGGGGACAAGGGGGTGTGGAGGAGCCCCGAATGGACCAAGGAGTCCGGTCCCCATCACCCAAGCCCCAGAGACAGTCCTCCTCGTGGGCCCCTAACCCGCAGCGACACCGGAGTGGCTCCCCGGCCCCTGTTGCGCATAGATCGGGCGTAGACCCGTTTCGAGAAGTGGGACGGACCCGCATGACTCCCCTGGTGCAACCACCTCCTCGGCACGGGGTGTGGGATTCCCATACCGGGCCCCCCCCAGACTCACGGGAGACAGACGATGGACCCCACGGACCTCCACTGCCGTCCCTTCTGTATCCGACTGGGGGCGACCCCGGGGGGCCCCCCCCGAACCTGCTCCCACAATGGCAGCAATACCTACAAGCAATCCCCACTAAGGAGGACTTTAGGCAATTGATAGAGGATGTTAAATCAACCTGTCGCTCAGAAATACAAATGTTGCACTCCGGTCTCAAGCACTTAGCGGATCGGGTGGAGATGGCCGAGGAGGAGATACAGGAGACTAAAGTGGCGATTCACAGGACCCAAGCACAAGGTGCCGACCATCGTATGCTCCTGAGAGACATGCAGCGTCATGTGGAGGACCTGGATAACAGGGGGCGTCGGCATAACGTAAGAGTGCGGGGGATTCCAGAAGCGGATGGGCCGGAAGATCTCCAAATTATCCTGCAAGAAATATTTAACAACCTTCTGGGGGAACCCCCCTCCAAGTTTATTGAAATGGACAGAGCTCACAGGGCCTTGCGCTCCAAAGGCGCGACTTCTACCCCCAGGGATGTCATCTGTAGAATCACTTCGTTCCACATTAAAGAGGACATAATGAGACAAGCCCGCCTGGCCCGGGTGGTGACCTTTCGTGACATCCCAGTGCAGCTCTTCCCAGACCTATCTTGGCTCACACTGCAGAAGCGTAGACTTCTTCAACCATTGCTCCGTACATTGCAGGATGCTCATATTCCATACCGCTGGGGATATCCGTTCGCTCTTACAGCTAAACATCAAGGCAAGACGGCAACCTTGCGGTACCCGGAAGATCTACGAACCTTTTGTGAGGACCTGGGGCTCCAACCCCCCCAGCTGCCTGACTGGGATCTTGTGGCTGCGCAGCCCCCCGCCCCAACCCTGTGGCAGAAGGTCCCCTCCCGCCAACGTCCTCGCAACCGGGAGGCCCCTAAGAAGACGGCCCGCCAAGGAAAGGGCTGAAGTTCAGCATGGCGGCAAGTTTTGTGTATCTTTTTCTCCTTTTTTGATTCCGTAGGCCCGCGGGGCGTAAGGGATCGCGGCCCGTTTTGTTTGTTGGTTGGCCGGTGGACTGATGTCCGGACTCTCCGAACTTGCCCTCTTTTTCTGCCTCAAGAGCTCCCGTTTTTTTTTTTACTTATTTTTTCTCCTCCTACCAAGTGCCTTCGTGCTGATGTTGAATTATGTTTTTCTTAAGGCTGATGTAAATGTGAGACTGAGACCATGGGTTTGCCACTGTCTCTGTGTCACCCCCCTTCTACCCGGATGCATTGGTGTTGCATCCGGGATTTTGGGAACTGTCTGGCGGCTGCCGTCGCAGGGGCGTTCCCTCAGCTCCCCCCCACCTCTTGCCCCCGGCTTTACCTACGCCGATTGACGGGGGGGGCTGGACTCCCATGCGGCCGCCAGGCCCGGCCCTCGGGTTCGGGTCCTGGTGGCCCCCTGGGAATCCGATCAGACCTGAGCGATCTGCCTGTTCATGGTCTCCTATGGTTCAATTTTGTAATGTACAATAGTTGTTTATTTAATGTGTGCACCTATGTTTGCGATACTAACCTCTTCTTTCTCTCCCCTTCTCTGCTTTTTCCTCTCCCTCTTCCCTCCCTGTACTCTCACCGTGTCGTGGCTGGTGGGCATTGTGGAACTCCTCTTAGAGCCCTTTCTCCGGAACAAGCTACCTCCTGGCTCCTGGCGGTCGTCCTGCATGGTGGATTACGGGTAAGAACCAGCTTACGTTCTCATTCCCCTGACATGACTGATGGCTAAGATTTTATCCCTAAATGTCCATGGACTGAATTCTAACGGGAAACGGCATCTGGCACTTAGGGAATTCAGGCAGTCGGGAGCGGATATCGTCCTTGTCCAGGAGACGCACTTTGATAAGGGGGGGTCCTTCGCTTTCGCCTCTCGATACTTTCCTTTAGCTTACCTATCCTCGGGACCTCACAGGAAGGCCGGCGTGGCCATCCTGATTCGTCATGGAGCCCCTTTCACCTACCTTGATCACTATGGGGATCCCGGGGGAGGCTTCTTGATACTTAAGGGCGAGTGGGGATCCCAGCCAATTACCCTATGTACCCTGTACGCCCCAAATGTCCGTCAACATAGATTTCTCTCCAGACTCCTGTCCCGCTTGTTCAAGACAGATCATGGTTACTTAGTGGTGGGGGGTGACTTTAATATGGCTCACTCCGCTATTGCGGACCGTTTGGCGACATCGACCCGGCCCCCCTCCGCTAAAGTACTTAGGGATTCGAAACTGTTTCGCCAGCTGACCCGCAGACACGCTCTTTTTGACGTCTGGCGGGCCCTTCACCCGGCGGACCGGCAGTATACGTTCTACTCAGCCCCGCACCAGCTGCACTCCCGCATAGACTACTTTTTTACCAACAATTCCACGCTGAGAGTGGCCCGACGAGCCCATATCCTACCAATTTCATGGTCGGACCACGCGCCGATCCTATTAACACTGGATCTAGCGGCTCCAGTAAGTAGACCCTACAATTGGAAACTCAACACCTCTCTCCTGCAACATTCCCCATCGCAGGCGGAACTGGTCTCAACCTTGAAACTCTACTTTGCTGAAAATGCGACCCCGGACATTGCTCTCCCCACTTTGTGGGAGGCCCACAAGGCGGTCATCCGTGGAAAGTGCATGGCTCTGTCTTCTGCTTTAAAGAAGGACGCAGAGGCCGCTAGATTGCGAACGGAAAAGGAGCTGGGGCAGCTGGAAAGGAATATGCAGGCTTCTCCGTCACTGCGACTCCTCCGGAAGATCACTAAGCTTCGCACGGTGCTTAAGGATCTGGCGCTCCGCCGGGTAGAAAAGACTATGCTGCGGGTTAGGCAGACGTACTACGACAGGGGCAACAAGGCGCACTCACTCTTGGCAAGGAAACTTAAAGATAAAACCCTCCTCTCTACCCCACATCAGATTAAAACTAAAAACAACACAGTAGTTTCTCACCCTAAGGAGATAGCAGACACATTTGCGAAATTTTATGAGGAGCTGTACAACAGCGACGACATACCCAGTGCTCCCCTGTCGGCGGAGCTTTCCCAGCGTATGCACCAATATTTGACAGACAGTGGGATCCCCCGCATTCGAGACCTGGATATGGCCTCTCTGAATATGCCCATTACGGAGGAGGAAATAGAACTGACCGTCAAGTCACTACCGGCTCATAAATCCCCGGGTCCGGACGGTTTACCCTACGAATACTATAAAACGTTTCTGCCCCTTCTGCTCCCTTACTTGGGCAGATTGTTCAATGCGTTTCTGTTACATACCCCGGTCCCTTCCGATATGCAACGCTCCTTCCTCACCCTGATACCGAAGCCTGATAAGGACCCTATTCTCTGTGCCAATTATAGGCCCATTGCACTCCTGAATGCAGATCTGAAGATCTTTACGAAACTCCTTTCCCTCCGGCTCAATAGGGTCCTACCCTCCCTCATCCATAAAGATCAGGTGGGATTTGTCCCTCTTCGCCAAGCCGGCGACAACACTAGAAAGGTCATAGATTTAGTCGACGTGGCGAATAGGGGGGGCATCCCGTCTTTGCTTCTGAGTTTGGATGCGGAAAAGGCATTTGATAGACTGGGGTGGCCCTTCCTGTTCGCCACGTTGCAGCACATGGGGATGAAGGGACCGTTCCTGCGGGCAATACGCCACCTTTATTCCAACCCGTCCTCCCAGGTTAAGACCCCCTTCGCTACCTCCTCGGCGTTTTCGGTCTCCAATGGCACGCGCCAGGGCTGTCCCCTGTCGCCTTTATTATTTGCTATCTGCGTGGAACCCCTGGCGGCGTCCATCCGGCGGAACCCGAATATCAGGGGCGTCCCGGTTCGGGGCAGGGAATTTAAGGTGTCGTTGTTTGCGGATGATGTCATCCTCACCCTGACCCAGCCCAGGATATCCCTGCCTAACTTACATAAGGAACTGGACCGCTACAGCGCCCTATCGGGCTATAAAATTAATGCTTCCAAATCGGAAGCCCTCCCGGTAAATATGCCGTCCCCGGAGGTCGAACATCTCCGAGCCACTTTTCCATACCACTGGAAAACTGATTCCCTGAAATACTTGGGGATTCATATCACCCCGACCTTCGCTTCTCTGTATCAGGCAAACTTCCCGCCCCTATACGGCGTCATTAGGCAATTACTTTCCCAATGGCGGAGGCACCAGATCTCCCTCTTTGGTAGGATAGCTTCGGTGAAAATGACGATTCTCCCGAAACTCCTCTACCTTTTCCAGACCCTCCCTATCCCAGTACCATATCACCACCTGAGAAAATTACAGGCGGACCTGCTAGATTTTACATGGAACTACAAACGCCATAGAATCCCCCGCTCGGTAATGACAGCCTCTCGCTCAGCCGGGGGACTGGCGTTTCCGGACCTGGTAAAGTATTTCCAAGCGGCTCAGCTCCGGGCAGTGACCTCCTGGTTCACCCAGAGGTCGTACAACAGATGGACGGAAATTGAGAAGCTCTGGTTGGCTCCAGTGCACCCTAATAGTATGCTATGGAGCGCCCCAGCACTAACCCCCCGGGCCCAACTGCTAGGATCTATGTCCTACCTACAGGGCCTATGGCGCAAGCTTTCTAAGATATATGTCCTGGCTTCGGACAAATCGCTCCTGACGTCCTTCCTGTACCACCCTAAGATGCCAGACAGCCTGACGTGTGCGATGTCCCACCCGTGGTCTTCCCGGAATCTCTTTCACCTGGGGACCTTAGTGGACCCCAGATCGCGGAGAATGTTGTCTTATGCAGACCTTCAGTCCAAATTTGACCTCCCGAGACAGAGCTTCTACAGCTATCTGCAGATACGACACTTTGCCCAGACCATATCCTCTGATTTGCGCTTCTCCCCTCCCTCCGCTTTTGAGACCATAATCCTTGAGGGCACGGCCCAAAGGGGATTGATGTCGGCTATATATAAAATCCTTAATGCACCCCCGCTAGCTCCGGTAGGTAAACATGCCTACATGCTCAAGTGGGAGGAACAGCTGGGGGAGGAGATCACGGATGGGCAATGGCAGACGATATGGTCCCAGGCCTCGAAAAGCTCTCTATGCACGCTCTATAGGGAGAACGCGTACAAAATTTTATTTTTCTGGTACATGACCCCGGACGTCCTTCACGCCATTTACCCTACCACCTCTGACAGATGCTGGCGGTGCTTGACCCACAAAGGCACGCTGTTCCACATCTTCTGGCAGTGTCCCCTAGTGGTCCCCTTCTGGGAAGGGGTCCGGCGCCTCTTGGCTGATCTCTTGGATCGGCGGGTGGACCTGGATCCTAAGACCTTCTTGTTGGGCATCCCTCTCCCTACATTGACGAAGTCCCGCAAGAAATTATCACGGCATATCCTGACTGCGGCGAGATGCCTAATAGCCCTACACTGGAAAAAGGTGCTGCCCCCCGCTCTGGGAGCACTCCATGCTAGAGTTCAGGACGTGGAGTTGATGGAGAGGATGACCGCCAGGATACAGGACAGGCTCGAGGCCCACGATGTGGTCTGGAGTCCATGGAACTCCCGGGAGATCCAACTGTGAAAAAGAAGCAGAGACCACGCACGGTGACTATACCCCCTACCTTTCCCTACCCCTCCTCCCCCACACTCTCCTCCCCCCCTTCTCTTTACTTTTTAGCCTTTGCTAAACTCTCTTTCTTTCTTCTTATCCCTCTTATCTCCTATACTTCTCACCTCTGCTCTCGTTCTTCTTCTCTCTCTGTTGCTTAGTACCCCTATTTCTTTTTGCCAGCCTCTCTCTCCTTTTCTATCATGGCTGGTGTATGTACGTGCTTTGTTGTTCTTTTAGCACACTACTTTGTGGATGCTGTTTGTTATGAGAGATTGATACTGTAAGAAGAGGTCCATGACTTGATGCGGGGCTACTCCACTGGACCCTATGATGGGTAAAGCCATTCTTTATTTCTCAGGGTCGGCCCGGTTGTTCACGGGGGGCCCCCCCGGGCAGGCATTTGCCGGCCCTGGGGGGCCTACTGGGATGGGCCAAGAGGTGGGTGGTCCCGGCGGTCTACTCTTTTCTGTTCTAGCTGTTTTATTCTGATGTAGTAATGCATGACGTGTAATGCACTTTTTGAAAATAAATAAATATGTTAATTGAAAAAAAAAAATTTGTGAGAAAAATCAACATTAGAAGATATATGATGGGTTCATCCAATACGTATAATTCTAATATAGTCAACAATCAAGTTCCGCAGGTCGTGCATTCAGGCTTGGCTAACGCCTCACTCTTTAACCCCCCTGGTGCCCTTCCCGCTGCATTACGTGTATTTAGGGATGTTGTCTTAAGGGATTTAGATACAATGGAAGTGAAAAAATGCAGAATGAAAAAAGTTTTACAGGAAGGTTTAGATTCCCTCTGTATGAATAAAGAGCTGGTTATTAGACCAGCTGACAAGGGGGGTGCAATTGTGGTATTGGATCGGGCTGATTATGAGACTGAGATCAGCAGAATCTTGAGTGACACTAATACTTACACCCAATTACCCTCTGATCCAAAATTTACTTATACCAGGGAATTGGAAAAGCTGGTAAAGACGGGACAGGGAGCGGGTCTTCTGAACCAGAAAGAATCCCTTTTTTTGATTCCTAGGGCCCCACGTACACCGATCTTGTACTATTTGCTGAAAATACATAAGAATCCTGTCTGCCCCCCGGGAAGACCCATCATTAGTGGTATCGATTCCATCACTTCCCGGGTGGGCAGATATTTAGATTCATTTCTACAGCCTTTGGTCCAGAAGACCCCCTCCTATATTAAAGACTCTAGACATGTCATTAACCTTTTGGATGACTTGTCTGCAGGGCCCGATACATGGATGGTCACGGCTGATGTGACCTCCCTGTATACGAGTATTCCTCATAGCTTGGGTTTTGAGGCGGTTAATTCTTATCTTGATAGAGACCCTAGGCTTTCCATTCAACAGGTGTCTTTCCTGATGTCTCTTCTGCGGTTTGCGGCTTCCCACAACTATTTTTGGTCTGGGGGCCAATACTACAGACAGACAATGGGAGTCGCTATGGGGGCAAAGTATGCCCCCAGCCTGGCTAATCTCTTTATGGCCAGGTGGGAGGAGGATGTCATCTATGCCCACGATATACCTCAGATTGTTCTGTGGGCTAGGTATATAGATGACATCCTCCTCCTCTGGGATGGCCAGGAGCAAGATTTAAGACACTTTATGGACTCCTTGAATGATAATGAAAGGGGCATACATCTCAGTTATGAGATAAGTCAGGTGAAAATTAATTTTTTAGATCTTAATATTGTTATAAAAAAAGATCGTTTTGTCACCTCAACGTTCTTTAAAGACACTGATCGGAACTCTTTCATCCCGACTGATAGTTGCCATCATGTCCCCTGGCTTCGATCAGTTCCCAAAAGTCAATACATCCGATTGAGGCGCAACTGCTCTGAAGTTGAGGAATTTTTGGCACAGGCCGAAGTTCTCACCTCCAGATTTTTAGAAAAAGGATATCAACAAGATTTCCTAATTAAGACTCTTAATGAAGTGACCAATATTCACCGTGCCGATTTGTTGGTCGAAAGGGGCCCACGTGTTAATGACACTCAAGGAAAAGTCCCCTTTATTACCACCTACTCTTTCCAACAGAAGAGCATAAAGAGATTGATAAACAAACACTGGCACATTGTTAGCAGCGATGCTACCTTAAAAAATGTGGTTAGTGAGAGGCCCCAAATAGTGTTTAGAGGAGCATCGTCAGTCCGTCATCGTTTGGCACCAAATGTCATAGACCCTCCAGCTAGAGGTAGGGTTTTTTTTGACCAGCTCACAGGATTTTACAAATGTGGTAAGTGTAGGGTCTGTTCCTTGAATTCTTGTGTTCAGAGACGGACCACCACTTTTCGCAGTACAGCTACTGGATTAAACCATAACATTAAACCATGCATCACATTTGCCACCGTGGGAGTGGTGTACATGTTGCAGTGCCCTTGTGGGCTGCAATATGTGGGACGCACAAAGCGCCCCCTACAGGTGAGACTCAATGAACATATAAGTAATATTATCATTGGCTTCCCCAACCACTCTGTGTCCAAACACTATATGAAATTTCATAGTAAAGACCCCTCTAAGACCCTTTTCTTGGGGATTGATAAATATAAACCTCACTGGCGGGGCAGCTCTTTAGTAAGAGAAATTTCTAAACTGGAAATGTCTTGGGTCCATCGTCTCAAAACTTATACCCCTTTTGGGCTTAATATCGATACCGATGTCAACGCCTTCATTGACAACTCATAGTTAAACCTCTCTTTTTATCTGTTTGGTTTAGATTCTTTATTTATATATATTTTTTATACATTTAATTTATGTATTTTTTATACTTCGAATGTCATACTAGTTTTTTATATACAATATTTTTTTGGCCTTGCCTGTTGTGAGATGCTAGACTGGTCCATAGATTCTAGATATGTGCGCCATTTCTGGATATACACTTTAGGTATATGTATTATTATTATTTTTTTTATATATGGATCCTCTTATTATAGACGATCCACTGATCGTACAGATTAGGCTATTTTTATTTTTATTTTTATTTTTATCTTTATTTTTATTTTAATTTTATTTTTATGTTGTTATGGGGTTTGGCCCATGTGCAGGTATCGAACTCGTATTATTTACGGTTGGATCTATGCGCATTGACTACTCCATAGTATATATATATATTCTTTATTAACATCTATTTTATTTGTCTTTTCTATTTAGATAAATACTATACCCATGGATTTGTGGGAAATAATTTTCTCCAATAATCCTTTTGTATTTACTTATTTTCTTTTGATTTTCTATCTTTATTCGTGTATTGCGAAGGGTATGCGATTTCTTCATACTGTCAGCATACTATTTGGCATATGACACCATATATGCAGACGTCTTTTTCGCGCCAATCCCGTTAGAAGGACTGGATGTAATTCCTTCGTTTTCACGATTCAACTGATTTTTTTCGTTCGTGTTTCACGGAGGGATATGCGATAATGAAGTGTTACGCGATTTAGATATTGCCAACTCTCTATTCGTGTTACACGAGCACATTTATTTATTTACTTTTTAATGTTTCTTTTCTTTTTAAACACACAATATTTCTGTTGGATGTGATTTTCATCTATGATGTTCTATTTAACAGACGTTAAGTGTGTTCATTACGGGTTGCTATAATATTTTAATTCTGGATAGATAGCGCTCGTATTGGGGTTATTTGCCATTTTCCGTAATGGCGTATGTTGACTAAGTCTTGCATCTCAAAACGAGGCTTGGTTCCCTTCGTTAGTTCTATTAGGCGGAGCGTTACTGGGCCTCGTATTTCAATACGAGGCTTGGTTCCCTTCGTTAGCTTTATTAGGCGGAGCGTCACTGCGCTGCCCGTTCCCCATTGACAACGTCAGGTATGACGAAACGCGTCTGGGAAGGCACGCAGTGACGCCACCACGTTGTAGGAGAGGAGGACGGGCTCCTGTTTGCCGGCCGGCTTTTTACATGGCTTTTTACATTGCTTCTATATGCTGTATTTTATCTACGAACTTGTAAGTGCATTACTTTTATTTATTAAACTGTTCCTACGTTATTACGCTATGTCAGTCCCTTTCTTTTCTGGGGGTCTCTGAGTGCTTCATATCGAGACCACTGAACAGACTATCATCTTGGAAACACCGTTAAGAGATGGAGTGCTGACCCAGCTGAGGAAGGTTAACCTGGATGTCATCCACTTATCATTTGTATATGCTTCATTCCATATATTTTCTGGTAAGCGCATTCAACATATGGTGACGGGTATCTCACGTGCCTTGAAAAGTGTTGAACCACTGTGGTGTTGTCATTTAAGAACACTTACGTCCGTCATTTGGATTCACTTATGAACTTTTCTTTAATTGGACTTTTTTCACTTTAATGCCATGTTTGACTTTTTTGGTCATCTACACATTATTTGAGGTCTTTTTATATAATTGTATCAGTATTTATCTTCATATTTTATTTTATTTATCTGTTTAATCTTATTTTCATATTATATGTAGTGGAGGGTTGGCGCGGCTTTGTATATACTTTATTTTTATAACAAAAAATGGGACCCATGTCTTACACGGACACACGGTCAGAAATTCCGACAGAAAAAATCTGATCGGATTATGTTGTCAGAAAATCCGATTGTGTGTGGACTCTATCGGACGTTTTCCATCGGATTTTCTGATGCACAAAGTTTGAGAGCAGGATCTAAAATTTTCAGACAAAAAAATCTGATCATTTAAATTCTAATTGTATGTAGACAATTCCGATGGATAAAGTGCCACGCATGCTCAGAATAAACTAAGAGACAAAAGCTATTGGCTACTGGCCCATTTATACTCCCGACGTACGCGCGACATCACCTCGTTCCGAACGATCGGATTTCCCAACAACTTTGTGCCACCTTCTGTATGCAAGACAAGTTTGGCCTAAAATCTGTCGGGAAAAATCAGACGGATTTTGTGGTCGGGATGTCCAACTGTGTGTATGGGGCATTAACCTTTCCAATCTCTTTTTCAACCCTGAATGACATTACTAGTAATCTATGCTTGAAGAACATAAGATTTGTATATATACAACAATCTAATGCCCGGTACACATGGTGTGACACTCCGACCACAAAATCCGTTGGATTTTTTCAGACAGATTTTGGCCGAAACTTGTGTTGCATACACATGGTCCTACAAAGTTGTTGGAAAATCCAATCGTTCAGAACGAGGTGATGTAAATCACGTATGACAGGACTAGAAAAGAGGCCAGTAGCCAATAGCTTTTGTCTCGTAATTTATTCTGAGCATGCGTGGCACTTTGTCCGTCGGAAATTCTCTACACATGATCGGCAATTCCGACAGAAAACGTCAGATAGAGCCCACATACGATCGTTTTTTCCGACAATATAATCCGATCTGACTTTTTCCGTCGGAATTTCCGACCGTGTGTATGGGGCATTAGAGTTTAATATTAAAGTGCTAATATACTACAACAAAATATATCTGTCAACATTCCCAGATTATTTTTTGATCTTTCTTATATGTAAACTACCTGTATTGTACTTTTGTTTTTGATATATGACAAGCTTTTTATACCACCTTTTGTACCAAATAAAAAAAGTTTGTAAACAAAAAAGAAAAGTATTGTCTCTGTGCTTGCCAACAATGGTACAGCATGGATTTGTACTTGGTTTGCAAGAAAAAAACTAATAAACAAACCTAAAGAAGGAAAAACAAGGGGGGAGAGGAGGGTTCAGGTCATATTTTACTATAAATATTGTGAAAATACTGCCAAAATTCTTCTGATTGCTGCCATATTTTTGGTCATGGTTATATTGATGCAATTCGTTACCAAAATATACTACTACTTGCTACTTGTGTAATTTACACCATAGTGAACAATTTTTGTTGACCTATTTAGCAGCTGATCACTACTCCAAGGCCCCATTCACACCTCTGCGGTGTTTGAGAACACAGGCATTAATGCACATTGTTAATTTTAATGTGCGTGGCTTTCATTTCAATGTTACTACAGTGTGATGAAAATGGCCCATTAGCAATTTATTTATGTGTTGTCGATTTTGTAGTATGTATACCGAGCTAGCCTTCAGACAGTGCCTTCAGCACCTTTATAGAGAAAATAAAAGGTTTGCCAAATGCAACATCAAAATAATTAAATCAATACTTCCAGGTAATGTGTATTTTATTTTGAGTGTATTTGAGTATAATGTACTAATTAGAAATGAGTGCTGTTTAATATGTCTTTCTTTAGTATCTGAAACATGGGTACCAGTCAAAACATCTGGCTCACTTCCTGAGGCAAGGTAATAATTATTACTATTATTATTATTATACAGGATTTATATAGTATCAATGTAATGTCAATGTAATACTTACACCATTAACTGTCGTCTGTGTTTTAATGTCACTGTCCGTTTAATAATGTTTGTATAAAAATCAGTAACTTTGTTGCTCAGGCTGGGACATGCATTTGCCACTGTTGGACACCAGATATATATGTTTGGCGGGAGTTCCCTGGATGGCATGTTCTATAGTGATGTGCATATGCTGGACACAGGTAAATAGCTTTTTTAGTAAAGTCAAAATGATTCAAGTGTAATAGCAGGGAAATCCACTCTAAATCCTTTCTATCGTAAGCCTATCATTAAAGGTTTAGTCTCAGATAGGCCATATATTTCACTAGTTATAAAAACAACAAATTAATTAGATTAATATATTAGAAGTGTTTCTAATGTATTCATTTTAATTTGTTTTTAATTTTGAACTAGAATTAAGGTGGCAGGGTACTGTTCTAACCATGTATATTTGTTTAACATTCATATTTACCTAGCCTAGTGTACTTCACACATTAGTATTATCTATACTTGGTTTACAGCATCAGTCCCTAGAGTATAAATGCGAAAGGTCCATATGCAGTGGAGTAATAATAGTAGGATGGATATAATAGTTTTGTTTCTAGGCAGTTGCATTATTAATAGACTTTATGACAAACTGATGATTTGCAACCAAAGCGTTTCATATTTAGATACTAATATTGCTTTTTTTAATTCTCTGATATATTTGGTCTTATTTAGACACTTTAGTTTGGCAGTGTTGTGATATCAAAGGTGAAACTCCAGCAGGAAGAAAATACCATTCATTTACAGCACACCATGATAAGGTACTGTAATAGGTGAATTTACACAATATTGATTGATAACAACAAATTTGAGTCTTCTGACTAGGATTTGCTCATTTATATAAAACGCCATGTGTTGAATTTGGGGCAATAACTTTTATTTTAACCTTATCTGCCTCTGTGCACCAAAAACAGCAAGAAGATCTGGACAGCCACACTCAAATAACTTTTTTTGCCTTT
Organism: Lithobates pipiens; assembly: GCF_037356315.1. Lineage (NCBI taxonomy): Eukaryota > Metazoa > Chordata > Amphibia > Anura > Ranidae > Lithobates > Lithobates pipiens. The sequence goes on along the minus strand of NW_027507696.1, from coordinate 26,991,293 downwards.
TATTCAAAAATTCTTGTGAACAAAAATACAAGCCACAGCAGGAATGGACAGGAGCTGTGGCTAGACTAGCTCCTGTCTGTTCCCGCTGTGGCTTGTATTTTTGTTCACAAGTATTTTTGACTAAAAGGCAAAAAAACGTTTTTTGAGTGTGGCTGTCGAGATCTTCTTCCTGTTTTTGATTGCTATATGCATTGCCGGAACCTGGGCTTCCAAGCTGGATGAGAAGGTTTTCTACTGTCGCTTGACCTACCTGGAGCGGTGATATCTCTCTCTCTGCCTCTGTGCACCACCCCTGGTAATGAAGGGTCATTACTTCATATATTTAAAGGAAATGCTAGTGGTAGATTAATAAGCACCCAACCAATATGGCCCTAGAATGTGTATGACCATCACAGGGACAATAAAGTCTGCAAAACAACAATAACAAAAAAGGGGCTAGTGGTAGATTAATAAGCACCCAACCAATATGGCCCTAGAATGTGTATGGCCATCACAGGGACATTAAAGACTGCAAAACAACAATAACAAAAAAGGGGTGCATCGTCCTAGCGCATTACCACAATAAATTCAATACATTTTATTTAAAAATACAATAACAGTCGTTATACACACAAAAGCATGATATAAGTAGTCATGTCTCAACAAGTGGAACCAATCGCCTTCAGAACTGCTGCATCCTACCAGAATCTTTCACTAGCTTGGCTCTGAGGAAGATGTATCACCCTTGAAACGTGTCAACCAAAACCACAAATGCCACCTGTTCTTCCCATACTAACGGTAGAATGCACTAGTAGAAGGCAATTCGTTCCACTTGTTGAGACATAAGTACTTATATCATGCTTTTGTGAATATAAAGACTGTTATTTTCTTTTTAAATAAAATGTATTGTGGTAATGCGCTAGGTTGGTGCACACCTCTCTTGTTATTGTTGTTTTGCACTCTATAAGGATATCCATTGTCCTGAGGGGGTAGCAAGGTCGCAGGTGTCAGGAAAGAATTCCCGCACTATGCACACCTCTCAGTTCACTATTTGGATGGATCTTCACCTCGTAAAAAAAAAAAATTTAAAAGTCAGCAGATACAAATACTGTAGCTGCTGACTTTTAAAAAAAAACACACACTTACCTGTCCCAGGATCCAGTGACATTGTTACTCGACCCAGCTTTTTGCTGGTCTTTAGGTCTAGGCATGGGTCAAATTGCCCGGAAGAGGGGACAGGATACTTGTCAAAGACAGGTATCCACCCCTCCCCCCCTGAAAGGTGCCAAATGTGGTACCGAAGGGGGGAAGGAGACAAATGAGCACAAGTTCCACTTTTGGGTGGAACTCCGCTTTAATGGTTAGAAAGAAAGATTCTGTGTACTCTATAAAGTTTCATATGGCATCATTACATAAATATATTGTGGTTGAAAACATATACCCTTCAGTCGATTTATGCTTTATTTGCCTCCTGAGTTGTTGCAGCCCTGAAGTGAAAATGGGTTTCAAGGGAACAAAAGTGTGAAATTAAGTTTGACAGCAATTAAAGCATATGTTACTACCTATATAGTATGTATACCAGTAAACACCATCCCATCGGTATTACATTTTATTTATTGCTGTGTATTGAAGGCAAGTTAAGGGAATATTCCCCCATGAAAATCAGGTCCAGACAGTAGAGTATAGTAAAACTATGGAAATGGCCTTCAGACATTCTCTCTCTAAACTTATCATTCATTACTGTATTTTTTTATTTAAACTTAACAGGACATTTACCTATTTGGAGGAATCTCGGAGTGTGAAAATGAGACCAAAATGCTAAAATGTGATGTCATGAAATTAAGCCTTGGTAAGAGATGCATTACTAGAAAATGATTGAATGAAATCTGGTATTTAAACACATATTACCAAGACAAGGAAAACAATAAATGCAATTAAGAAAATAAATTAACAAATACGCTTTAATATGTGCATATAGATATCGATAGTTATATTTAGCAGATCTATATAGTGCATTCCAGGGACATCGAAAATTAAGAACTGAAGCAAAAGATAGAGAACAGTTTAACAAGCCATTTCACACATAGGGGTTTATTTACTAAAGGCAAATCCACTGTGCACTACAATTGCACTGCAAGTGCACTTGGAAGTGCAGTCGCTGTAGATATGAGGGGGACATGTAAAGAAAAAAAAAAAAATGCATTTCTTCTTGTACATGATTGGATGATAGAAATCAGCAGAGCTTCCCCTCATTTCAGATCTTCCCCTCAGTTCTACAGTGCCTGCACTTCCAAGTGCACTTGCAGTGCAATTGTAGTGCACAGTGGATTTGCCTTTAGTAAATCAACCCCTCTTTTTCCTCTCTGAAAGAACAGCAGTCACCACTAGAACACAAAAAACAATTGTTTTCAATGTGTCCTATTTGCGCTGCAACACAGCCTGGATCTCAGCACTGTCATACTTTGAATGACAATTGCGCAATCATGCAACACTGTACCCATATTAAATTGTTATATATTTTTTTCACACAAATAGAGCTTTTTTTTGGTGGTATTTAATCACCACTGTTTTTTTTTTTTTTCTAGCTAAACAAACGAAAAAAGAAAACATTTTTTCATAGTTTTTTTATAAAATTTAGCAAACGGGTAATTTTTCCCCTCCATTAATGTGCTGATGAGGCTGCACTGATAGGCGCTGATGAGGAGGCACTGATGAGGCTGCAATGATGGCTGGCACTAATGGGCACTGACAAGCAGCACTGATAGGTGACACTGATAAAGAGGCACTGATGAGCACTGGTGGGCACTGTTTGGACTGCACTGATAATCAGGACACTAATAATCAGGGCCCTGATTATCAGTGTCCTGATTATCAGTGCCAATGTCCCTTTAACACAAGCTGGTTATCAGCTCTCTTCTTCTCTCCTCACGCTGTCAGTTTGAGTAAAGAAAAGCCAATAACCGGAACTGTCATTTGACACAGCTGATCACATGGTAAAGGGCCGCTGTGATTGGCCCTTTACCCTGATCACAGAGCACCACAGGGGGCACATGGACAGCTCGATCATGGTAGGACGTCTATGTACGCCTTTCCGGCAAAGTAAGCCCCACTGTAGTCATCCTTTAGCTATAGCACAGGCAGGAAGTGGTAAAAGCAGATATGTTGCATTTTATCACAGCTCACTGCTCTGCTTAACAACAAATGTCATGTTTGAATAAAGTTTGTGCAAAAGCAAAAGATAAAAATTGGAGCTGTGTGATGCACTAAATCGCGCATCAAACTACCGGCTCACTGCAACTAATACAGACAGCTGACGCACATTAAACAGCTGTGGCTTAGTGTGTGACAGGTGTCACATTCAGTTTTAATGGACCCCAAAAGAAAAACAGACTGGCTAGGATTACGAGGTGTTAAAGTGTAACTATGATCAAAATAAAAAAAAATACATATATTACACATTTAATATAATTATATAATTCATATAATTACACATATATTATGCATTTACATGGTAATTGCCTATTAAACATAGGGGGTTATTTACGAAAGGCAAATCCACTTTGCACTGCAAGTACACTGGAAAGCGCAGTCGCTCTAAATCTAAGGGGTAGATCTGAAATGAGTGGAAGCTCTGCTGATTTTATCATCCAATCATATGCAAGATAAAATGCTGTTTTTTTTATTTTCCTTGCATGTCCCCCTCAGATCTACAGTGACTCTACTTCCAAGTGCACTTGCAGTGCAAAGTTGATTTTCCTTTAGTAAATAACCCCCATAGTTTTATTACCTGTTGTTCCTGCCAGTAGATCTGTTATTTTTCCACATCCTATGACAGGGTAGTCCTAGATGGACATCTAGTTTTAAATGGACTTCAAGACAAACTAAATTCCAACTCCAGTTAACACCTTTTAAGCAATTACAGCAACAGCTTTTATTTTAGAAAAAAAAAGGTTTAACTACATGAACACAGGCTCATCATTGTAAGCACCCCCTCCACATAAAACCATTTGTGCCATACCCGGATGGCGTGTTGGCTTAGCATTTTACATTAAGTAATAAAATAACAGATCGAGTGGCAGGATTAATAGGTAATAAAATTATATTAAGAGGTGTTTGATAAACAAAGCCTGCTGTTTTGAAGCCAGTAACATACTGATGTGCTAATATTTATTTTGCCTATAGTTCCACTTTAAGAAATCAGATTAACTGATGTTTGTATCAGAATCCTATATATATAGCACCAGTGGGCATAAGTGATATGATGCTTCAAAGTTTAGAGAGATACTCTTTCCACGAATTCCAATTTCTTACTACAAACTCTTGTACTAGTCTGTCCCTATAAATAGACATAAACATATATTTTGTGATTCCGATATGTCGGGGATAAACAAGTCTATCCTTAGATAAAGCTTTTATAAGTAAAATAACTCTTATGCTGCGTACACACGATCGGAATTCTCGTCAGATAAAGTTCTGATGGTTTTCCCGACGGAATTCAGACGGAATTTGGCTCAAGCTGTCTTGCCTACACACGATCACAACAAATTCCGATCATTTATAACAAGGTGACGTGCAACACGTACGATGTGACTAGAAAAAGGAAGTTCAATAGCCAGTAGCCAATAACTTCTGTCTCGTAGTTGAATCTGAGCATGGGTGATTTTTGGCGTGTCGGAATTGCATACACACGATCGGAATTACCGATAGAAAGTTTTTCCGTCGGGAAAATTTAGAACATGCTATCAATTTTTTGCTGGCGGAAATTTGGACAGCTAAATTCCGATGGAGCATACACACAGTCACATTTTCCGATGAAAAGCTCTCATCTGTCTTTTTCTGGCCGGAATTCCGATCATGTGAACGTGACATTATGGTTTCCAGGATCATTATTCCATCTTTGCAGCAGATCCTGCTCCAGAAATGGCAGGCACTTACATCATTATGATGTTCAATAACATGTAGAAATTAGCCAGTGCTTACCAGAAAATGATACTCAAACAACAGTTATAAAACAGTATATAATGTCACTAAAGGGTAAGCACAGAACACAGTGATAGAGACATTTGTTTCAGCTATGAGAGTCCTGGCAGTAACACATTAAGTATTGATGTAGTACTGTTTACTAAGATGTTGCTATGAACACAATTCTAATCTTTCTTAGAAATGTTTAAGCCCTACTGAATAGTAAGAATCAGTAAACGTTTCTCTCCCAGAATACTGCAGCTTGGTTGTAATTACTTCTGTTCATTTTACTACTAAATAATGCAAAATATAATGGCTTAAGTAAGACAATGAAATGTTGCTGTTTATAGCATTCATATTTTTTTTAGTGTAGCTGTTCCATTTGATCAGACTCCTTTGTAATTATAACTTCTATTATATATTTACAGAGCTATTATTATGTCTGTGGTTGGAAGTAGATCACTTGTTTGCAAAGATAAGCAGACATAATTGCAGTAATTGTCAGGGCAATTAAAGTTATGGCAAATATATGAATCCACATACTAGCCCATGGTAGGTCAAGAGGTCTTCAGGCATACACAAGCAAGTCTGTAAAGGTCACAAGGGCACAGTTAAATAAAATAGTTGCTGAGAGGCAGGAAGGTACAGTTGTACCTTATAAGGAGACGTGGTAGGGTTCCTATGCTTTTGACATCTGGGTATTTTTGTGCAAGGAGAATAACCTAAATCCCAACCCCAGGCACAAAAAACAGAACTTAGTCAGTTATATACTGTATTTCATTCTCTAAAAAGCCATACTGAATTCCTTATACATTAGGTAAATTGTGTTTACATGCAAATTGAAATTACTGCTGTACATTTGACCAGCCTAGGTCTAAGTGCCGAAGGTCTTTTAGAACCAAACACCACAGTCGTGTCTTCGTCTCCATCATCTCCTGGCCATTCCCAAAGCAAAGCCTTGGGCTGTGTATTTTTGTGATTCAGTGATGGAACAGAGAAAAAGTGAGTGTGGCATTAGCCTCCTTTTACAGTACCTAAGCCCCCCCCCCCTCCCCTACCCCAACATAATCCTTGTTTCAATGGAAAGTGGAGCTGGAATCTTTTCGAATGGTGAGGTGACACATCATATGCAGGGACACAGAATCTTTATTCAGAGACAAAGCCCTTGAATTCAGTCAGGTACTGAATTTTCCCAGAGGAAATCTTGGAGTACAGGGTTTGATAATTCTCATAGTCTTGAAAGGGGTTGGCTGAGGGAGTAGCTAAAAATGAGAGAATCTACTCATGGCCAGAAATATGGAAAGAATTTGGCAATTGAGATATGGAGACAGATGGCATTTGTACAGTAGCTAACTAGATTGATCTTTGCACAGTGTTGATCTGCAAACTTCTTGCTTCTGAATGCAGATTGTTATAATTGGTTTAGTGCTGGGGTCTCAAACTGGCGGCCCTCCAGCTGTTGCTGAACTACATGTCCCATCATGCTTCTGCCTGTGAAAGCCTTACTTGTAACTTTCAGCCTTGCAATGCCTTATGGAACTTGTAGTTCTGCAACAGCTGGAGGGCCACCAGTTTGAGACCCCCAGTTTAGAGTCTGGGGAATAAGGTATTGGCAAACAAAGGCATTTAGAAGTTTGTTATACGTAATGAAAAATGGTGACTCCTTGAAACTAGCATCAAAGCGGAAATAAATCCATAGATTTAACAGTTCAAAAAACAATTTCATTCTCGGCATGTGCATATAACTGTCACATTGCTTGTACTCTCAACCAAACTGTCAAAACATCAAATGGCTGGTGTCATAGGTGATCACATGTGCAGTATCATATCAGTTGAAGATCAAACAGGGGCCAAAATGACAGCTACCTTAGCTAAAAACTATAGGAGGGTTTAGTTCCACAAGATGTTTATTGTAGTCAAATATTGCCCAAGGCAGAACGCCAACCCAATCATCATGATGGGTAGACACTAGGACACAAAGGTATTGTTCAAAGGATTAATTTATCCTTTTGGTTTTCCATTAGCCTGTAGATGATTGTCTGAGGAAAGATGCAAGATATTCAAAGTCTCACTGAAGCCTTTAAAGAAGCCGGAGGTGAATTGGATGCCATGCATGGTCAAACACAATGTGGGTTGGCATGCCATAAAACTTGAAAACCTCCCAGACAAACATTATTATTATTATTATTATAATACAGGATTTATATAGCGCCTACAGTTTGCACAGCGCTTTACAACATGAGGGCTGACAGTACAGTTACAATACAATGCAATACAGGAGGAATCAAAGGGCCCTGCTCGTATGAACATACAATCTAGGAGGGAAGGCCAAGTGATACAAAAGATAATAGCTGTGGGAGAAGAGCTGATAGAGAAAGTTAAAGTACAGTTGTTAGATGAAGGCAGGATAGGCTTCCCTGAAAAAATAGGTTTCCAGGGATCGTCTAAAAGCAAGAAGAGTAGGAGATAATCAGACAGATTGAGGTAGGGAGTTCCATAGGATGGGAGGGGCTCCAGAAAAATCCTGGAGGCGAGAATGGGAGGAGGTGACAAGGGAGCTAGAGAGCAGGAGGTCTTGGAAGGAATGAAGAGAATGATTAGGTTGGTATTTTGAGACTAGGTGAGCGATGTAGCTGGGAGCAGAGTTGTGGTTGGCTTTGTAAGTTGTTAGTATTTTAACCCCTTCCCGCCAAGTGTACGCAGATATGCGTACTGGGCTTTTGGGGGTTATACCAGGATGATGCCCGCAGCTGCAGGCATCGTCCCAGTACCGTTGTTTAGAGCATGCGATCGGCTTTCCGAGGATCACAACCAATGCGGCTAAAAGCCAATTGGTTGTTATCCCAGAAGAGCAGAATGGGACGTCCCCCCCTCCCGCCACCTCCCGACGCTCTTCCCAGGCCTGCCGGTGGCACCGGAGAACCGATCGACGATCTGGCTCTTCCGGCGACTAGTGACAGACTGGAAAAAAGTCTGAAACAGCTTTGTTCCAGTCTCCTTGATGTAAACACGGAAACAACGTCATGAGGTCACTTCCTGTTTACTCAGCTGCCAATGGCGCCGGATTAAAAAAAATCTACAGTATTCAGAATCTGAATACTTTGAAGTGCAAAGGAGGAATTTGGGGTCTTTTAGACCCCGACCCCCATAACGGACTTAAGGTGCCAGTAGTTTAATGGGTTCTGCTTTAAGTATAATTTCAACAGTAAAACTTTCAGTATGGATAGTATATTCTAAGCCCCCATCCCCAAGTGCAATTGTTTATTCCCCGTAAACAGGGAGATTGACATTGTACAGCATATATATGTATTGCACATACCAGTAATCTGATTTCCCCTATGGCTAGAATATTGGACTATTTGAATATATGGGGACATTTTTTTTTTTTGCAGCAAAGATGAAATGGAAAACACCACTCTATTTTGGGATTCCACCAGCATGCAGATATAAGCATACTTCTTTTGTTCTGCAAAGCCATGTAAGTAAATGCATGCAGTTTATGGTGTCAAATACACAGGACATTATTTTTATTTAATACTCGCTTTTTTAAATGTATCTATCTATCATAACAATTCAGCTATGCTGCATGATTCCTTATAGCAGACTATTTGGATTTACAGCTCTCTGAAGAACAACAGCCTGGGTACTGTTTGGAATTATTTTGTTCTTCTTTGATTCCCTTCTCTTTTTATTTTACTTTGTTAAATGTGCTCTGCTTCTGTAGCTCTTACATCCTATACTTATTGTAAAAGAAAAAAAAGGTATAAAAATGGATTTTAACACCCCCCTCCTTCGTTTCAGCCTGATATAGAGTTTGCATGTTCAAAATAATAATATAAAAGACTGAATAGTTTAGGGGGGAGAAGTGATAGTTTGGTATTTCAAATAAAATTCTTACCTTAAAAGTAAAAGTGATAAATACAATGGTTGCCTGCAATCTGAAAGGGTTCATTAGTAATAGAGTTGGTGGGTAGTTTCAGTGTTTGGCTTTAATCTGCCCCTTTGCCCAAAAGTGTGCAAATACAAAAAGAAAAATAATTCTAGTACCATCATTCCCTGTTAACTCTAAAATGAAAACCATAAAGGCTTTTTTTAAGCGTTGCATATGACACATTAGGTAGAATAGTTTTTCGCCATTTCATAGGTGTTCACAATTCTAAGACTTGACATATCCATTGTTAATTCATGTGACAGAGGGGATGGAGTGGGTAGGGTTGTAAAATATGCACATCAAATGTAATGTATGTTTATATAATACAAAAAAAAAAAAAAGAAGTCATGTGACGCAACCCTATGTTTTATATTATACCAAAAATAATGGGTATTGTGTTATGTTTGTGTAGCGATACCCCCAAAGGAGCTGCTTTTGTTTGTTCAGTCCATTACTCTACCTCTCAACCCTATTAACAGCTTCAGCCCCCTCTGGCACACCTGGCAATAGTGTAAATGACCAATGAGAAACACACACGTTATGATAAAACACAGAAACTGTCTTTACTGCAATATTTCTGTGAACAAACAGTAACAGTATATATTCAAGTAATCAACTGGAGAGCAATAACTGAGATTTAATAACAATCTCTCAATCCTCAAGCTCTCAATCCTATATTCAATCTGCTTTCAGGGGATTCCAAACCTGAAAATAACACCAAGAACAGAGGCACGCTTAAATGATAAATAAAGTACAATGTGACACTTTAAATTGGATTGGTTACCTTTACTCAGGTTGGCTCTATGAGTCCAGACAGGAGGAGAGCAGAGGAATGACCCTCTTATACCAGGCCTCTCCTTTCTGTCCCCTGACACCACAGGCCCAACTTTAAACACTTTATTCAAATCAATGCAATGGCTTAACCTCCTAGATAAGCTGTCCCACACGCACCCACTGCATACACAGAACCCAGAATATGCTTGTATTTGAAGTCTTGCCGCATTCAAAGTCAGTGAGGCTGCTCTGTGTTGAGACTTCATAATCCATTGTCCTTTACAGCTGCTTCCTGCAGTTTAGTACAGTCCCTCTGATTGGCTGCTGTAACTGTGCCTTTAATTGGCTCCTCTCTTGCCAATAGGAGCACATGGGAGGAAGGCAGAGAGTGGGCAATTGCCTGTGTTAACATGCAGCCAGTGAACAGAAAAAGGGAGGGGGATCCCCCTCTTTCAGAAACTGACAAGCAGCTCGCCCTCTGTGAAAAGCTTGTGTACGCATGATGGCCAGCTTGGCAGGGTCACGGGAGAAACGAGACACCCGCTACATTCGTTTGCACTAAAAATATTTTATTGTATTTTTTTCATGAAGATATAGATTTGATAAACAGTTACACAAATATTGTGCATCATAACAAATTTAAACTACTGCAATTTTGTGCTACGGCACCACTGTTTTAAGAAACTATATAATTATTTAGTGGTTTTAAGTAAGCTAGTAAACAATGCAGATTTTAGCATGACATTTCTAGAAATTGTTCCAATAGAGAAGTGGTAATTCTTTCTTTGCACTATTGCCTTGAAAATGTTTAATATGATTTTGGCTCTTCATCATTGTGGGTTTTACAAAAAAAACTCTCATGCTTATTATCTGAAAACTCAATGTTCTCAAGCTTGCCTGGTCCTCTGTGCACTTATACATTTTTAAGTGTTCTACCTTAAACTAGCAACATTTTATGTTTTACTTGCTTTTGAAACCTGTTGAAACAACTGGATAGTAAGGATACCAAAAAAAGTTCTATTGAAGCCAGAAGTGCCACCAAACAAACTCAGCATTTATGGATTTAAAATGATAAAAGAACACTGTTCTTAATATTTTGTATTCTTCTTGGAACACTATAATGTATATGTATTTGACCAGCTCATCTTAACCTTCTGCAGTCATCTCTGTATTACCATTCTAATCCCATGTACCTACTCAGAATGGCATGTAATAGCCACATTTTTTTCTGTACTCCTTATTAAAATTGTTATTTCTATATAATTATGGAAAGTCAATAACTCATATTGATGAGAAAAGTTCCAAAAAAGTATGTTCAGTTCTTGAGTAAAAACCCCAAAATTGATTTAATAATAAAATAGCAAAATATTACAAGAATAATATCAAAATGTAGAATGTAAAAATAACATCAATAATGTAGTTATATTCTTAAGATGAAGATTGAATCAGATGTGTGTCTTTGTGTGTGTGTGTGTGTAATGCTTCCTTGTGGTGTGTCTGAAGCAAATCTGCCCCACTGTGCTTCTGTTCCTAGCTTTTACTCCTAAAATCTGACCTCACTTTATCTTTTAAAGGGCTGGTTTAAAGTTCCTCTGAGCCTTATTGCCCTACAGACTCTTCTAATGAGAGCTAGCTTCCGCTCTCACCTCTCATGCAAGGGTGGGGGTTGTTCAGTCTCTATGCATTGGGATTCCTGAGGAGTGGGCAAGAGCAATGTGTGAAAGCATTTAACTTGTATATATATATATATATATATATATATATATATATATATATATATATATATTCATTGAAAACCCAATGTTCTTATTAATATCCTAATCAAGAAATATTGTAAAGAATAATAATATAATATAGAGAATTTATACTCTTAACTAAAACATACATTTTTACATCTTAAGAAATGTGAATCTTTCCTTCTCTATCTGTGATGGGGGAGGTAAGAACTAATTATTACCATATGTGAGCTCTACAAAGAAATGCTTACGAAGCCTATAACAACACATATATATATATATATATATATATATATATATATATATATATATATATATATATATATATATATATATATATATATATATATATATATATATATATATATATATATATTTATTTATTTATTTATTATATATATATATATATATATATATATATATATATATATATATACTTTCACGTAACTATAAAAGTCTATATATTTCACTTTTTCCATATCATGAAGATATAAATATATACAAGTCAATCATTCTAAAAAAAAAAACAATCCATTCAATCCATTCATTCATTTGTTAATATTTGTTAATTGACAATATTAGATATTAGATTAAAGAAACCTTCTAACATTTTTTTCTCAAAATGATTGATTAACCAATCTTAATAATTTTCTTATCTAAATCCATTTACAATCGCATCTCATTCATATCCATACATGCTTTTAGATCTTACGATAATTGATTTGAATATATTTTCAATTTTGATTCTATATAAGGAAAACTGAATTTAGTAAACATTTGTTTCAAATACCATAAAAATATTTTTACCCTTATTATTTTTTTTTTCTTTCCAAATAATCAATATTAATATTCATAAATGTTGTACAATACTTTGAAGTATGGATGTCACTTCAGAAATATATGTTTCATACTTTCCTTCCAAACTGTGTTTAGCATAAATCTATAATCCATACTACCTTTCAAATAACCTTGTCAAAAAATTGAGACAAGGTCACTGAAATCGAAATTCTCAGATACATCAGTTTGCAATACAAAGGGAATAAACAGACACATTTCTATAGTATTCAATGAAGGAGCATTCTGCAGATCCCTTTTCAAAATTCCAAAGGCATCTGTCTGGGTTTGACCCAATTGATCAAACATAACATCTTTTTGTCTCAAAAAATCAAATAATGGTTTAACTTTATTATCACATTTCTGTAAAAAAAACTCTGTGCAGCAACTTACTTAGCTCAGAAATTGAACATAATGCCTTGTAAGATGTTGGAATTGGAATAGCAGAAATGTTTCTAACGTTTTCCTGTGATAACTGTCTCTGTCCATGACTAATTTGCATATGAAAGAATGCTACCTGACTTTTCATCAACTGAACTGTTTCTGTGTTCAATTTCAGCCCTGCCGTTTCTAACTGAATAAATAACTCAGACAAAAGAGTTTCATGTTCCACTATACTCTGTGTAGAAAGCAAAAACTTGTCCACATGCTGGAAACTACATTCTGGTCCAGAGAATTTTGATAATACATTCTTTAAACACTCGTGCACTATACCATCACTAATGTCCAATCCTGGAATTATTCTAGTGAATGCATAGGTTTCTTTATTAAAGCTGAAGGCAAGTTTATATTGACAGTTGAGTTCAATGCTCGTGCCAAATATGTGCCTAGTTTGTTTGTTTTCATATAGAAGTTGTGTTTAGAGAGTTTGAGGGTTTTGTCTATGGATTCTGTGAGAAATAGATCGTATTCTAATCTATTTTATACTCTGGGATGGATTATCTTGGAACGATATGGAGGCTGCATTAAAATTTGATTCTAGTTTCCGTGCAAGAAGTTTGCGTTCCCGCTTAAGTAGTGCCATTTGTCTCTGTAGAACACCACGCAAAACAGGTTTGTGAGCTTCCCATAATGTTACAGGGGAAATGTCTGGACTAGTATTATTTGACAAGTATTCCTTTAAAGCGTGTTCAACTATCATGTGGGGAGATGGGTGTTTGAGCTTTATGTCTGGGAGATACCAAGTTGGATCATGAGTTTTCGGTATGGTTGAGGCTATGGTTGTGTAAACCGCGTTATGGTCTGACCAAGGAATTGGAATTATATCTGAAGCAATGATTTCTGGTATCATTCCTATTGTTAGAAAAATATGGTCAATTCTGGTAAAGGACTGGTGTAGATGGGCAAAATAAGGGAATCTCTTTTTTATCGGATTACTTTCTCTCCATGAGTCTACCAAATTGTATTTGGAAAGAAGTTGGGAGAAAGGTAATTTAGAAACCGTTCTGGATGGGATAAAGGGTGATTTATCGAGAAATGGGAGGGGGACCTGGTTAGAATCACTGCGCATAATCATAGTTTCCATTTTGTGTGTATTAATCACTTGCACCAAATGCGAGAGGAAAAACGTAGGTTGTTTATTAGGAGCGTAGTAGGAAATTATTGTGACCGATGTATCCATTATGTAACCCATAATCAGGTACCAACCTTCTGGGTCTTTTATTTCTGATGATAAAATTAATGGTGTAGACCAGTGGAATGCAATTAGAGTTCCCCTTTGTTTGGTACTGGCAGAAGCAGTAAAAATAATAAAGGGGGACAAATGTTTAGGTGTGGCTTTTATTAGTGAAGTGTGTTTCTTGTAGGCACACAATGCGGGCCTTACTGTTATGGAAAGTACAGAATGCTTTGGTCCTTTTCTGAGGAACATTTATACCCTGAACATTCAGGGATAATATATTCAATAGTGCCATGAATGTTCAGGGATAATATATTCAATAGTGCCATGGTATCAGTTCAAATAGGTTTGACTTACCGATTATTGTACCATACTGACTGTGTGGATCGACCTGTGTGGACTTAGAAAGTGAAAAGGTAGAATAGAATCCAGTGGCGTCTGGAGTGAAGAAGAAACAAAAAACATGTAATGTTAGATGATACATTTTTTGAATCGATAAGTATAAGTAATCGCAAATTTCCCATGATAGAGAATAAAGATCTCTATCAGGGAAAAAATGCCTTTGTCAGACTCCCACATATTACGAGGGGTGGAACGAGGAAGGCTAACGGGGCACACGGATCTTCCGATTGTAGGAGAGAAGTGCTATAATATAAAGCATCAAAGGGATGCTTCATTGGTTGCAGTGCAGGTTACCTAATATTTATAGTATTAGTTGTTCCTTGGTAATTGTATAGTGTTTTCATCCCCTTAGGTTGACTAATTCGGTCAATGATATACCATTTAGATTTTTAGTAGGGATAATGACTATTTTAGATTATTTTGAAATATATTTTATTGGAATTCTGAACGGGAATTCTCCAATAAATGGAGATTATGATACTATAACGTTGTTTATGTACTTTTTATGTTATACTAAAGATTTAAAAACCTAGAACAATCAAAAATAAACTGTCACTGTCATATTTCAAGCATATGTTTTTACATAAGTATGATAATTTCAGAAGTTTGAGAGAATGTTGAAACAAATTTGATCAGTGCGAATTCAAAAGAAAAAGGGGTAATTAAGTAATAATATACTTAGTTTGAAGAAACCCTCCTGTTACTCTTGGATCCTTTTCTGCACTGATGCAGCTGGTAATAATTCATCTATTATTATAGATAGAATTAAAGGACTGAATAAAAAAATTCCCTATTGTGTTGTTAGGGTCTAAAGCATTAAGAGCCAGTAATAATAAGGCATATAACTTGTAGTAACATGACCCTATATAGTATGTGAATACTAGGACAAGGTCACAGATAGTCATATGTTCAAAAAAAATATTTTAGAGAACAGTCTCTAAGTGAGTGTACTGAAGAGATACTAGAATTTAAGTTGTTAGTCCATGGAGTCTTCTTGGTCTAAGGATGAAGGGGCATAAGGGCTTCTCTTGTGGGAATGGTGACTTCCATTTTGCCCCGAAATTTTCTGAGTGCTGTTTGGAGGTGAAGATGAGGCCATTCTTCTGCGTGAAGAGGAATTACTGCACGTGGGTTCCGTCAGGTTCAGCTTCAAAAGGGTCAGTTGTAGTTCATCTGCAGATGTACTCCTGTATTTTGTACCTTGGTAGGAGAATCTGACAGAAAAGGGAAATCCCTATTGGTACATAATGTTGTAGCATTGCAGTTCCATTAGCTGGGGCTTCATGGAGTGTCTTTTAGCAATAGTAAGTTGGGATTGGTCAGCAAAAATTTGATAATTGTGGCCTTGGAAATTTAGATCTCTTTTTTCTCTTGCTGCTGCTAGTATTTGCTCCTTTGTCCTGTACTAATGAAACTTTGTGATTACATCACGTGGGGGTCCATCAATCTTTTTAGCTGTGAGGGCTATGCAGGACTGGTGCAAGGAATTTTGACACCCTAGGCAAAACCTCATTTTGTCGCCCCCCGTTGGCTCCACCCCAACCCCCACCCCCTTTGCCCTGCTCTGTGACAGGAGGTGGTGCTTTTCAGGAAGCATGCGCTCTGCTTCCTTTAGCGTTGGCTCCAGTTCTGCACTGCGCCTGTAACTACACTGCCGGTCAGACAGAGCAGCTGCCTGAGACTGATATAGTTACATGCTTCAGCCTGCAGAACATGCAGACGTGGAGGAAAACCAGTGGCCAGGCTCCCCTAGGCAGCATTGCGCCCTTGGCGGTTGCCTAGTTTGCCTAGTGGTAGCACCGGCCCTGGGGCTATGTGCACTCTGTCCAATTCCAAACATTCGATTGGAATAGCTAGTTGCAATTCTTGAAATAGGCCCGTGATTGTAGCTTGCAAGTCAGTCACCGATTCAGGAATTCCCCTTATGCGCAGATTGGAACGTCTGGCTCTATTTTCGTAGTCTTCTAATTTAGCTTGGAGTGTTAAATTCTCTTCTTTTAGATTTTCCATTTCAGTCATATTTTCTTAAGTTGTGTTTTCAATTTCATCCATTTTAATTTCTAAAGCTGCGCTGCGGTTACCAAGCTCTCTGATTTCTTTAGTTAGGCTGCTGGTTATTTGTTCTGAGGTCTCTTTCAATGCTTTATGGAGCATTCATTCAAATTGTAATAGTAATGCTGGGGATGCTGAGGATGCTGAGGAGGCTTATGTGGAGCTTTGTGAGAAGATTTGTTAATTTTCTGACTCAATTGGAGAGTTCTGTTGTGACAGTTCCTGTCTATGAGAGCACACTGAGGCTGTGAATGATGAGGTAGTCGGCGCCATTTTAGCTGCAGTGCGCGCCTGTGTGTCCCTCATGAGAGGATTTTTAGATTTGCCACGGCTCCCCCCAGTACCATAATTTCAGCCCAAACTGCCACAAACTGTTCCTGGGGGCAAGGAGGTTCGGCTGGGTACCTCTTGAGTCTGCTAACTCTGCTTTGTCCTTCCTTCCTCTCCTCAGCGGTGCGGTGCGGAGCTCTAGCAATGCACCAAACTCAAGGGATCCCTCCCCAGCTAGTTTGTGCTCTCCCAGAGGCTCTGGAACGCAAATTGGCTGAAATATACCGGAGATCTTCCTCACCCAGGCATGCTAATCGGGCCTACACGAACGCTGCATGCTCCTTCAACCTCATCCCCTCAGGCAGGAAACATTCACAGCACCAACCCTCAGCTACTGAAGCCCATGCCCCACCACCACTAAGTATGCAAGACATGCACTCTGTGGCAGAAGACATTAAAGCCACACTCGCATCAGCCATTACAGATCTCAGGAGAGACGTTCAGTCGATGGCAGAGTGGATGGATGAAATGGATAAAAAGGAGGAAGCATCAACCCGCCATGACACTGCCATCCAACAACTACAGGCCTCCTCTCACTCTCAAAGCACCCAGCTCAGAGACATCCAAAGACATATGGAGGATCTGGACAATCGCGGACATCGCCACAATATCAGGGTTAGAGGCATCCCTGAAACCATTGAAAATAACCAAATTACAAAGGCCACTATTGCCATCTTTAATGATCTGTTAGGCAGACCCCCTGAAATGCCTATTGGATTTGAACACTTAAACAGAGCCTTAAAACCCAGAAGCAGAGATACTGATCCCCCAGAGATGTTATATGCGGCATCGTCAACTTTAAACTAAAGGAGGAAATTCTACATAGGGCCCGAGACCCTCACTCCCTACTCTATCAAGAAGCTGATATATAGTTGTTCCAAGATCTCTCGCCCATTATCCTCCAAAACAGAAGAGATTTACGCTCTCTCCTGGACCTCCTGTGTACTAAAGAGATCCAATACCGGTGGAAATTCCCCTTCTGCCTCGCTGCCTCTTCTCAAGGCCGCACAGCAAATCTACACCTGCCGGAAGACTTACCTGCTTTCTGCAAAACGCTGAATCTTCCCCGCATTGACATTCCAAATTGGTACAGCACCCTTCGTCCCCCACATATGAGAAGATCAACCTCCACGGATGCTATTCCAGTCCGTGACGACTTCCACATAAGACACTGCAGCTCTACCCCACCAAGAGAGGCCAACTCATCTGATCCCCAGAACGTCGTGCTCAAAAGCCCAACGGCCGCACCGGCTCACAGGAGAGCCCGCCATACAGGTTCGAACTGAACAATCTCACTCTTCTCCTCTCCTACCTCTCAACACCAACTGTTCCACACAAAGACAGGAACTTCCCTATGATGCCCATCTGTAGTACTCAAACCAACAAACATACGCCAATACTGTCTACAAAAAAAGATAACTTTTCTTCTTTTTCCCTAGTGTCTACTCTACTCTCCCTAGATATTCCTGACCAATGTAAAAAACGCTTCTCTGAAGTCTGAACTGTCGCAAGTGGAAACACCTCCACCTGATCTGTAAGTCTGACTCTTACTTCAGGAGACCCCCCTACTTTGATTCACCCTCCTGGAAGATTTAGGAGCCTTAAAGGTAAAAGACATTAACCTAAGGTTAATCAAATGCTCTCGATCATGCCATAAAAGATTGAATTGTGAGCTCAGCATACTCGTACTAAGGGGTATACATCCCCAGGAGCAGTATTCGCACTTTAAATACCTTTCCCCACCCTTTCCGTATCCCATCCTCTCCCCTTCTCCATACATCATCCCCTTCCCCCTTTCTCTCCCTCCAACCCTTCCTCACCCCACCCTACCTTCCCTTCTTTCCTAACTATCTCTAAAATAATTTCTCATATATGCCTCCTTAATCCACTGACAACAGAGATACCCTGATCTATGTCCATTGAATATAAAAAGTGTTATTTCAAATGTTCCTTAAAATATAGCTTCTGAGGGATGATGTCGCACAGATGCCAATTCTCCTCTGACAAAGTAATACTAACCTGCTCTACTTATTCCACCACCCCCTTTCCTGAATTTGGGAAAAGTGGTCACTTAGGATAAACACTGTTTAACCTCTTCTCGCCCACCCGCCGGCCGTCAAATGACTGTTGCTAGGACACAGCGTCACCCCGATCTGTGTAAGGGCTCTTTAACCATGTGATCGGCTGTGTCCAATCACAACCGGTCACATGTAAACACGGAGATGCTGGTAATCGGCGCTCCTCACTTAACACTGACAGAGTGTGAGGATAGGAGAGCCGATCAGCAGCATCTCCTCACAGAGGATATCTAGGGATGTAATCAGGGCACTGGTCATCAGTGCCCTGATTACAATTAAGTGCCAAACAGTGCCAGAAATGCCACTGCCAGCAATCAATGCCCATAATTATCATCAATCTGTGCCAGCAATCAGTGCCCACAAGTGCCAGCAATCAGTGACCATCAGTGATGACAGTCAGTGCTGGCTGTCAGTGCTGCCCATCAATGCCCATCACTGCTGCACATCAATGCTCATCACTGCTGCCCATCAATGCCACCCATCAGTGCCTATCAGTGGCGCCCATCCGTGCCGCCTATCTGTGCCCATTGCCTACCAGTGCCACCCAACAGTGCTGCCTATCAGTGCTTATCAGTGCCACATATCAGTGCCACCTATCAGTGTCCATAAGTGGGGCATATTTGTGCCTCCTCATCAGTGCCACCTAATCAGTACCTATAAGTGCCACCTCATCAGCGTCGCCTCATCAGCGACGCCTCATCAGTGCCCATCAGTGAAGGAAAAAAATGACTTATTTACAAAATTTACTGACAGAAACTAAGAAAAACCTTTTTTTTCAACATTCAAAATAAAAAAACCCAGGAGTGATTAAATACCCCAAAAAGAAAGTTCTATTTGTGTGAAGAAAATGATAAAAATTTCACATGGTTACAGTATAGCATGACCAGATATTTTGTTTAGACCTCTTGACACGGCAGCTGTGCGGCATCACCCCTCTCTCAGCTATGACATAGTGGGCGAGGGGGGGGGGAGAATGTTACAGGAATGTATGAATGATATGCATTCCTGTACGTTATACGTTAGATAGCTATTTAACATTTATCCCGTTGTGCCTTTGAGATTTAGTTAATCAATCAGTTGGGATATTTCTCAAAATATTCATACTCAGCCAATGGGGTAAATATAAGTGCCTGAGCAATTCCCCTACAAGGAATTACAGGGCCATATCACCTGATAGCCTGTTGGGCGATACCTATATCAGGGTCTATGTATATCCCATCCCAACCCAAGTTGTGTTGGAATGTGCTATAGTATAGACCACAAACAGGGAGCTGCCCAATCTCACACACAAGAAGAGTAGCTCTCTTAAACTGAGGCAACTGAAGTTGTAATATAGATTTATTCATAGGATGTTATAAAAAAAATGTTGAACTGTTTCTCTGATGAAGGTGTCTCCTCTTCTCACTCAACAAAAGATATACCTTCAGATACCTACATGTAAGAATAACTTTGTGTTCCTGTTCCTATACTTATATACTGTATTTATTGACATATAACACTCACTTTTTTACCATGAAAATCGGGTGAAAATAGCGTGTGCGTGTTATATGCCAATACTTCCATTTCAGCTGCCTTGGAGGGGACAGGGAGGGGGGGCGGGACGAGCGCCATCAGATTACATACAGTGAGAATCTCCTGTTTACTTGGCGGCCTCTGTAATAGGAAGTCCCATCTCCTGGGCCGCCATTGGACTACTTTTCTGTCTATCATAGGATATTCTCACTGTATGTAATCTGTCAACGCTCGTCCCACCCCCTCCCTGTCCCCTCTAGGCTGCAGATGGGCATCGATTAGGCTGCACTGGTGGCAATGGTGAGGCTGCTGCATTGAAGGCAATGGTGAGGCTGCCACATTTATGGCAATGGTGAGGCTGCCGCATTTATGGCAATGGTGAGGCTGCTGCATTGATGGCAATAGTGAGGCTGCTGCATTGATGGCAATGGCGAGGCTTAACTGATGTGGACTGATGAGGCTGCAGATGGGCACTGACCCTTATTTTGCTTCAAAGTTCCTTATTTAAAATATAGGATTTTTTTTCCTTAAACTTCCCTCTTAAAATGAATGTGCGTGTTATATGCCTGTGCGTGTTATACGTCGATAAATATGGTAACTTGTTTCATTGCATACTTTAGAACTGTTAATAATGGCTCAATACACTTATTAAGTGACCTTTAGAAATTGCTTCATGTATGAATCCCTTGAGTTTTGAACTACAGCCATTCTGTCTTGAGCTAAAAAGTACTGGCTCCCGCCCAAAAAAAATACTAATTTAAACCTCCTATGGACTAGAGATAGATACTGAATCTTGCTTGTTCTATACTGACACCCTTCACCTCTCCACAAGACGGAAACACATTCATTCCTGTCGATCCCTACCGTATACTCCCTTATTCTTAAGGAAAGATACATATAACCTCCCTACCTCCAGATTACCACCTATTCCGTTTTCTCTTGCCTCCCCATTAACCCATACCTTCCTCCAATTCCCCTCTCTCCACCGGATCCACTCCCCTCCTCTTCTTCCCCCTTGAGGGCCCCCCTTTTTTTTCTCTCCCTCGCTCTCTGTCCTTCCCTTCTTACGCAGCCTCACAGCCTCCGCCACCTCCCCATTACTGCTAGACCCAAACTATCCCAAAACAGGCCTCTCTCCAGATCCCCCCCGTCCATACGTGTAAGGGACTCAACACCTTGCTCTCTCTCAACAACCCTAGGATTGGACGCATATACACTATGGGGGTTATTTACTAAAGGAAAATCCACTTTGCACTGCAAGTGCACTTGGAAGTGCAGTCGCTGTAGATTCGAGGGGGACATGCAAGGAAAATAAAAAACAGCATTTTAGCTTGCACATGATTGGATGATAAAATCAGCAGAGCTTCCACTCATTTCAGATCTACCCCTTAGATTTAAAGCAACTGCACTTCCAAGTGCACTCTCAGTGCAAAGTGGATTTGCCTTTCGTAAATAACCCCCTATGTCACACATACGCCCCAACAACGAAACCCTCCACACTTAAAGTAGTCTCATTAAACGCAAAGGGTCTCAATCTCCTGGAAAAGTGTAGCCAAGTCCTTGATATGATGTATAAATTAAAGGCAAACATCATATTCCTAAAAGAAACTCACTTCCGCACAAACAAAATCCCCAAACTTATGAACCATCTGTTCCCCACAGTAGATCATGCCACTAACTCACTTGCAAAAACCAAAGGGGTCTCAATTCTAATTTAAAAAACCTTGACTGGCAACTTGTAGACTCACTCATAGACACAGAAGGCAGATACGTCGTTCTAAAGGACAGATCTGTGACCCTTGTCAACATATACAGCCCCAATACTGCACAAGTAAACTTTTTTAGATCCCTCTCACAACTCCTCTCAGACTTTCACTCCGGACTGACCAACCTACGGGGAGATTTTAATGTAGCTCTATTTCCAATCTTTGACACCTCCACTGGTACAGCTTCTCTGCCATACAAAGCCATTTTATAAATTAAGTTGCAGATACAAGACCTCCTTCTACATGACGCATGGCGTACCCTTCACCCGACGAAAAAGACTTTACTTTTTTTTCTGCCCCTTGTAATAAATATTCCAGAATCTACTATCTATTCCTATCCCAAAAAGACATCTCTTTTCTATCCACGCCAACCATTGAACTGATGATCCTGTCAGACCACCACCCAATTACAATGACCCTGACGTTCCTAGACAAAAACATTTCCGCAAAAAATTTAGTGCTTGGCATTGCTAACGTCAGAAGAGGTTGTCACAGACATCCGTAGGTGCATACGCACATTCTTTTTAGAGAACAATACACCTGATACAGCCCCACTTACCCAATGTGAGGCCCATAGGCATGTCATATGAGGGAAAATGAGCGCTCTTAAAACATCTCACAGAAAGACCCAACAAAAGACAATTACAGACCTACTCAACAAGACCAAAAGCCTAGAACTTGCCAACAAACAATCCCAAGCACAGGAAATCTACCACAAGCTTACCCAAAATAGGAAACTTCACTACGTGAAGAGTTAAATTTGTCCTACAACAAAAGCTTTTCTATGAATTTGGCAACAAATGTAGAAAATATCTAGCTAAAGCCCTCCAAACCAAGAAAGCACACACAAATATTCTCACCATTAAGGATCCTCAAGGGAAGACCTAAATCACCCCGACAGATATTGCTGCCCAATTTGAGACTTTCTACTCTATGATCTATAATATCTCCCCAAGCATACAAACAATCATATAGGATCTGTCAATCAACCCACTTCAATTAGGACTTTTCTCAGCAAATATTGCCCAAACCTATAGACAAAGAAGATGCACTTCAATTAGAAAACACTATTTCGGAAGATGAACTCAAATTTGCAATCAAACAGCTTAAAATGGTAAAAACCCAAGCTGGGTTTACAGCCACCTACTTTAAAACCTTCATGGATATCTTATCCCCCCACCTTAAGACATTTAACTCCTCAACCTTATCCACTCTCCTTTTCCATAGATTGCTGGAAGCTCATATCATGGTGATCCTGGAAGAGGGGAAAGACCCTACTTCAGTTAGTAATTACAGGCCAATATCCTTATTGAATGTCACATAAAACTGTATGCCAAAATTTTAGCTACGCCTTTTGCCTTTCTTACCCTCCCTGATAGGGAAAGATCAAGTGGGCTTTATCCTTGGGAGAGAAGCCAGGAATAACACAAACAAAGCCCTGATTCTTCCTATCATTAGATGCAGAGAAGGCATTTGACAGGCTGGCATGGGACTACCTGGGAGCAGTCTTGAGAGATATTGGTCTCCAGGATCAGATGTTTAATACCATTATGTCCCTATACAACTCTAACTGCCAGAGTTCATGTCAACGGTCACCTGTCAAACGCCTTCTCCATTAGCAATGGGACAAGACAGGGGTGCCCACTTTCCACAATTCTTTTTGTCCTGACCCTTGAACCCTTCCTACGAGTTCTAAGATCTAATGAAAATATTAAAGGCATACCCATCGCCGATCACATTTATAAGTTAGCAGCCTTCGCTGATGACATGTTACTATTCCTGAAGGAGTCACACATATCATTCCCAAATATTTTAAAAGAATTCCAACTCTTTCATAGTATATCCAATTTTAAGATCAATTTTGCGAAATCCCATGCCCTTAATATCTCTCTCTCACAGGAAACACTTACACAATGTAAAAATAACTTCCCCTTTAAATGGAAACGTGAACAGATTAAATACATTGGAATATACCTAACAAAGAATCTTTCAGACATATTCTCAAAAAACTTCCAATCCATTCTCCAAACCATTGCAAATGACCTAAGTAAGTTGAACCCCATTTTTCCTGGTTTGAAAGGGCAGCAATTTTAAAGATGAACATACATCCCCGCATTCTATATATTTTACAAACCATCCCCATTATGCTCCCCCGACCTTCTTTCAATCATAAAAAGGACTATGCACCAGATTCCTATGGAGACAAAAAAGACCTAGAATAACATACGAACAACTGACGAAACTCAAAACAAAGGGGGGCATTGGTCTCCCGGACCTTAAGAAATAATTTTAGGCTTGCCACCTCTGTAGAATTGTAGATTCATTACGTGCCATTACATGGCCACTGCAAAGACTGGGTCAATCTCATACACTAATTCTTCCCCCTCCCACTGCGATCACTGCCCTGGACCTCTACCCACCACACCCTGCGGAACCTGAGAGATCACCCTCTCATTATTCTGACACTCCGTTGTTTAAAAGAAACATGCCAAAGACTTTTGGTAGATAATAAGCTCAATAGTAGCATGCAATGCCAACCTGTGGTTTTCAAAGCAAGCAAAGTCCTTTCTTGTATTAAGAGAGGTATGGACTCCAGAGAGAGAGATATCATTTTGCCCTTGTTCAAATCATTAGTAAGACCTCATCTGGGATATGCAGTTCAGTTTTGGGCACCAGTTCTCAAAAAGGACATTGGGGAACTGGAGAAAGTGCAGAGAAGGGCAACCAAACTGATAAGAGGCATGGAGGAGCTCAGCTATGAGGAGAGATTAGAGGAACTGAATTTATTCACTCTTGATATAAGGAGATTAAGGGGGATATGATCAACATGTACAAATATATAAGGGGTCCATATAGTGAACTTGGTGTTGAGTTATTCACTTTACAGTCAACAAAGAGGACAAGGGGGCACTCTTTACATCTAGAGGAAGAGAGATTTCATCTCCAAATACGGAAAGGTTTCTTCACAGTAAGAGTTGTGAAAATGTGGAATAGACTCCCTGCAGAGGTGGTTCTGGCCACCTCAGTAGATTGCTTTAAGAAAGGCCTGGATTATTTCCTAAGTGTACATAATATAACTGAGTACTAACATTTATAGGTAAAGTTGATCCGGGGAAAATCCAATTGCTTCTCGGGGGATCAGGAAGGATTTTTTTTACCCTGCTTTAGCAAATTGGATCATGCTTTGCTGGGTTTTTTTGCCTTCCTCTGGATCAGCTGTGGGTATAGAATCGGGTATATGGGATTGTATGATATTATTATTATTATTTTTTTTGTGGTTGAACTAGATGGACTTGTGTCTTTTTTCAACTTCACTAACTATGTAACTTTCCATATTATTTAACCTTTGACCTCGCATCTGTAAAACTCAATCCAGCATTCCCGCCTGGTATGTCCACACACTTTTTAGCAGACATTTGCCTACACACAGAGATCCTAGCCCACTACTTCTTCCGAACAGGTTTACTTCTAGGACGCACTTCCCTACCAGCTAACACAGAAAACAATACCTTCCCCCTCTGGACATATTTCCAGATACAACATTTCCTAAGAGAAGCTCATCATGACTCCTACATCTCTTGTCCACTCACCCCCTTTGAACAGCTTTGCACTGGATCCTCACCACAACAATGTGTGATCTCCATTATCTATAACATACTCTCCTCACACAGCTCAATGAAAGCTAACAAGGCATGTTTAAACTGGCAAAGAGATCTGCAAACAGAAATGACAGAAGCACAATGGGAACACATATCCACCATAACGCATAAAGGTTCCCTTAATGTCTAAATCCAGGAAAACAACTGTAAACTCCTAACTCGCTGGTTCAGAACCCCAGTAATCCTCAACAGATACAATCCTGCCTTTTCTGATAAGTGCTGGAGATGTTTAAGGTAAATAGGTACTTTATCACACATATGGTGGTCTTGTCCCCTAATTCAGCTGTTCTGGACACAAATCCGAGAACTGACAATACAAATCTCCAAATACGCTTTAGAACCCACCTCAACACAGTTCCTTCTCCACCACTCGCATCTACCGACACACCAATACCTCAAAACACTAATACCACCCTTGATAAATCTGGCCAAAATGTGTATTCCTTTGTATGGGGGATCAACACATGCCCTGACCATTGCTGACTGACTCAAACGAGTTGAAAAAATTGTGGAAATGGAGGAATTAATCTCCATAGCCAAAGATTGCCTAAGCAAATTTTTATATACATGGGCTTGTTGGACCCACTTCCGCACCACAGATAGATACAAATCATTGATAAACCAAATCCATACGGAACATACGCTCCAAGACAACTGTGACTCTTAATGACTCTACTCTTACATTTCAACAACTAACCAAATCAAAACATGATACAAAAGGCCTCCCTCCCCTAAACAAGGGAAGATTGAGGGAGGACCCCTTTCGAGTTATCAAATTCCCCAAATTCTCCAGACTAGGCTACCCTATCCACCCTACACCAATCCTTAGGGAATGGTGGCGGAGACTGGGAGGTAATTTAATATACTCCCTGCCCCCCAACCCAATCCCAATCCATTTCCTCCCCCTTACCCCCCCCCCTTTTTTTTCTTTTCCTTTCTCTACCCCTCTCCCTTTCTGCCCTCCTTCCCCCCCCCCCTCCTAGGGTTTACATCCTGAAACATTCTCTACATCCAAAAGAGCTCTACTTCATCAAACACCGATAATCAACCAACTTTGGTCATGTAGTAATTAGACAAGAACTAACAGTCAAAGTTGGTTGCTACCACACAAACTAATGGATTTGCAATTCTACACATGAAACACACCCAAACCTATATTAACACCAGACAGAAGAACTGTAAATTTTTTAAACAGTGTGATATAGCAAACTTAACACAACCAAACCTCAGGTCTCACTTTGTCGAATTAGTCTTGAACTTCTATACAGCTAATGATGCCTGCTAGTTATGAACAAAAATGTTATAACATTTACTGTATTGGATAATGTTGCCTCAGGCACCTTGTTTAAGAGCATTGTAAACTTTTGTTTTTTACCACTAAAATATTGTGTAATAAAAAAAAATGTAGAATGTAAAAATAACATTAATAATGTAGTTATAGTCTTAAGATGAAGATTGAATCAGATGTGTGTCTTTGTGTGTGTGAAGCTTCCTCATGGTGTGTCTGAAGTAAATCTGCCCCCCTGTGATTCTGTTCCTAGCTTTTACTCCTAAAATCTGACCTCCATTTTATCTTTAAAAGGGCTGGTTTAAAGTTCCTCTGAGCCTTATTGTCCTTCAGACTCTTCTAACGTCCCCGTATATATACTTTCACATAAATATAAAAGTATATATATTTCACTTTTTCAATTTTTTCCATATCTAGAAGATATAAATATGTACAAATCAATCATTCTAAAAAGACCCAATCCATTCATTCATTTGTTAATTGATAAATATTAGATATTAGGTTAAAGAAACTTTCTAACACTACTTAGGTTTTACTGTTTACTGTTTGCTCAACTACACTGTATGTTGTTTTATTTTTATTTATTTTTTTTGAAAAGAAATTATCATGAAATAAAATAACACATGGCGTTAAGATAACTCATCTGTCTTAGCATATTGGACTTTACATATCATCTTTGATCAATGCTGAAATAGATGTTTGCCAATCAAAGATGCTACGTGTTGCTATTTTAATTGGTATCAAATGCTGCTCTCACGTTCACTTTTATTTTAAAGCTGTACATATTTGGTGGAAGGAATAAAGAAAATGACTTCAATGACGTCATGGCTATGAGACTCATAAACCCATCAGAGAGACAGCCCAGTGAGTTGCCCATTGTAAAAAATTTATAAAAAGGATTATTCATACAAATATAAAATATTTTCAAATGTATATCATAATAATACCTGTTTCTGCATTTACAATTTATGTACTTAAAAAAATAAAGTAAAATGTAGAGGATATTACAAATGTTTATGTATTATAACTTGGGTAGGAATGACTAAGTTTTAATAAGAAAGTCATTACAATGTCTGCAAATATATTTTGTTTATAATTGCTTATTGTATGCTTCCTTATAGTAATGAAGGACATTTTATTAGAATGTGGAATTCAAGGCATAAGCAATGGGTATGTACTTTGGAGACAGGCAGTCTGTGTACTTATGTGATGCATAGTTGAGCGAGCTTCCAAGTAGCATTTGTTGGCAAGTGGCAAAGCAGGAGTTCAAACTCATTTAGGTTTATTTAGTAAGGCTATAACCAAGTGCAGCCAACTAAATATGGTGTTTGACTGATCTGATTTTTTTTTATATATTGCTCCTTTTCTGATGTCTCTTAATCTTGCCTTATTTACTGATCCAAAGGAAATAGTACAGCCTACACTGCCTTAACCTTCAACTGACTATATTATTTCTGGGAATAACATACAGTATTTTTTTTTGTATACAATATCTGTATACACTACCTATAATACCAACTTTATGCAAAATTGATGTTTGCTTGTCTCTGGACAATCTCCTTTATAAGGATGGGTCATGTTTTCATAAGGGTTTTAATCAATGAAAGGAAAGATATTGCATTAAATTCTGCCTGACATATTTTTTGTAATGGTGATGCTAAGATACTGTTAAAATAATTTTGTATGTCCCTAAGTATTTCATCGATTCCATCCATAAAGATGTTAATAAATTTATCTGGCACCATAAAAAACCGAGGTTCCATAAATCATTACTATACAGACCCCAATCGATTGGAGGGCTGGGCCTCCCGGTTCTGTGGCGATACTACGTAGCGGCCAAATTTGCACAAACAGCACAATGGCACGCCCCACGTACAGATATACTATGACTCATCTTTGAAACTCACACTATCCTTTCCTTCCTCCTTCCAGGGTTATTATGGTCTGGTTCAATTAAACCATGTCAACTTGCCCCACTAAACACAATTGTACACCAATCACTATACCTCAGGTCTCCATATGGAAAAAAGTTCCAGCTAGCCTCACCCCTCTCTCCCCTATACTCTTATTTAGGAGACCCTGATTTCCCCCCAGCATTCCCTGATAGAACTAGATTCCTCCAATGGTGCATGGCTGGAGTAACCACGTTGCAATCCTTCAAGGATGGTCGGCACTTTAAAACCTTCCCCCAGTTACAAGCAGAACACGAGTTGCCCGATTCTGAACACTTCTATCATAGCAGAGGCAACCTAGATTCCCATATGCTTCCCATGCAATATGAACACATTTGTATATACTCTTCCAGCGACAAAGGGGTTATTTCCAAGCTCTATTGCTTACTCAACAAATTTTCCTTGGCAGAGAGAACCAAACCAGTTCTTGAATGGGAGAGGGACACTGGTCTTACCTTTGAGCCACATGAATGGGAGGAGATGCTAACCAACATGTACAAAAACACCAGGTCATACTCAACTCGTGAAACAGCTGTCAAACTCCATACAAGGCGGTACATGGCACCCCTAAAAATACATTAAATTTACCCTACTGTATCTCCTCTGTGCTTCCAGGGCTGTGAAGAGCTTGGCTCCTTAACTCATATTTTCTGGAGTTGCAAATCTCTCAAGCACATCTGGCAAAACGCTGCCTCAAAGGCATCTACTATTGCAGGTCGTAAAATGACTCTTACCGTACAGATGTGCCTATGTTTCACTCCCATTCCAGACATCCCTACGCCCTGTGAAAAACTAATTCACACACTTTTTGTTGCCATACACTGGGTAATAGCACTAAATTGGCGATCTTCAGCCCTTCCCTGGTCGCAAGTATTGTCCAGAATGGAAGCTATTAAATTATCCAAACGCATACACCACACGTTGTATGATACTATGCATATTCACAATAACAAATGGAATCACTGGAATACCGTATTTTGTATGACCTAGCTCTGATCTTAGAGCTATTTCTATCGTTGATCCAAATTGTTATCATAATAACGAATAGGTAAAAACGTATGCTTTGGAAATTGTTCCTTTGTTCAATTATTGGACTTCATCATATCACTATGCCGGAAACCACTATGCCTTATTCTAAAGAATGATCCTTGTCTGATACTTTTATTGTTTGTTTACGATCTTTCAGTAAAAATCTTTTGTAATCAAAAAAATTATTTTGCTTATACAGATATACACCAACTAAAATCCCAAATGTGAAGTATCAGTTAAGTGCTATACAGCCACCAAGTTTCTCTGCTCCCCAGCCAATTCCTGTAAGTTGTACCCAGTTCATTGTTTTATATATATATGAACAAAAACAAGTGTTTTGTATTTAGAATTGTGCTGTTGCGAATTGTTTTTTTAAATTTTAGCTTTGACATACACTGTCCACATGTTACCATCTATATTTTCTGGATGCAATAAGGGTAAACTCAGGCAATAGATCTTGCCAGATCACACAATTCAGCTTATGTACTTATATTATAATGATTTTCTTATGAATCAATATTTACTGAGTACAAGCAGATCAGCAGTATGGGATCCTGAAACCACGCGGATATCCTCTATATTACTATATGTGATTTAGGGTATATGGCATGTGGCACCCCATTAATAATTATGGGAAATGGACATGGTTCATTTAGGAATAGGTGATCAGTGTCAGGAAATGCCACCACTATATAATGCTATCACTGGCAGTGCAGAACCACAGGATATGTCTGTGCTATGGGTCCAGTGAATGACTTGCTGTTTCCCTGAAGGTGAGGCTTGTTTTTCTTGGAACAAACAAAACTGTCAGTGGGTAAATATTTCTTGTATATGCCATTTTGTTTGCTTAATAATGTAATGCCGCGTACACACGATCAGACTATCCGGCGGACTTAGTATGGCGGACAAACCGCCGTAAAGTCCACCGGACTATCCGCTGTACTTTTGAAATGAATGGGCTTGCCCACACATGGAGGAAAGTCCGTTCATTTTGAGCGCGGCTCCAGGTAGCCGGGACTAGCGAAGGAAGTCAATGTCTCTGCCTTCAGCGGCGAGATTGACACGTCGCTGGCCCCGTCACCTGGTATGGACTTAAAGGGAAAGCCCTATGCCGAAAAAACGTCCATATCCATATCAGACCCTTATCCGAGCAAGCTACCCGGCCGGTCAGGAAAGGGGGAGGGGACGAGCGAGCGTGGCCCCCCCCACCCCAAAGCACCTTGTCCCCATGTTGATGAGGACAAGGGCCTCTTCCCGACAACCCTGTTGGTTGTCGGGGTCTGCGGACGGGGGGCTTATCGGAATCCGGGAGCCCCCTTTAATTTAATTTTCACCACCCCATGTTGAGGGCACGCAGCCTAGTATGGCTGGGGGGGGGGGGCGCTCGCTTGTCCCCACTCCCTTTTCTGACCGGCCGGGTAGCGTGCTCGGATAAGGTTCTGATATGGACCTGGGGGGGACCACCACGCCGTTTTTTTGGGCTTCCCCTTTAAGTCCATACCAGGTGACGGGGCCAGGTCCCGGCTACCTGGAGCCGCGCTCAAAATGAATGGACTTTCCTCTGTGCGGGAAAGTCCGTTCATTTCAAAAGTACGGTGGACTAGCACACACACGGACAATTTTTGAGTGAAAACTACTTTCTAAGTCCGCCGGACTTTTGGGTAAAAAAAGTCCACCGGAGCCCACACATCGGTGGATTGTCCGGCGTACTCGAGTTCGCCGGACTTTTCCGCCGGATAGTTTGATCGTGTGTGCGCAGCATGAGAAAACAAAATAAGATTAACTTTTTTTCCCTTAGATGTGGCATCTCATCAGATTGTGTAATTAAGGTTGTTTGCAACAGAATATGGGGACATATAGTATCACATAAGATATGTGATTGTGAAGACAATAAAAATAATTGTACAGAAGAGCACCACAATCTGGCTAGTTCGTTATCCTGTTTTATTGCTCCCTCGGCCCTACTGTATACATATTGCTCATATCTTGCATTGAGGAGGGCTAACAAACCTTGAAGCTATATGTAGAGTGGATAAATGGTTATGTATTTTGCACCATATCGAACCACATTATTTCCCAACTGTAATTTGATAATGTAAAGAGGAAAAATTGATGTCCCTCTACCCTTCACTGCGAGAGAGATAGAGAGAGATAGAGAGAGAGAGAGAGAGAATAACTGCTACACAGTGTGAAGAAAGTTTTTAAACTATTATTAAAATAAAAATATATTTAGAGCAAATCTGTCAGCCATAGCAAAGTGGAACTATATACCCTATATCAAATCCGTTACAGCCAAGGAAGCTTCCATCTTAGCATTTTTAATTGGAAGTTGTCAAGGGGCTGCATATGTGATCATTTATGACATCAGCAATTTGATGGCTTGACAGCTCGGTTAAGAGCACAAGCTGCTGTGACCTTCATTCACAGCATGCCTTGAATGCAACTGTTTAGCTACAGTTAAATAAGTCTTGCTCAAAAGTAGATGACACAACATATATTGTATGTGCATTTATTATCTAATAATTCTCCTTGTGTCAATCTTAAACTGGTTAGCTTTGCTTACAGAGCTTGACTTCTGGCATAGGCCTCACCAACTGCCATTCCCCTGTCAATTCAATGCCTTATTTCTTAGGACAGGGGAATAGAAGTCAAAAAGTCACAACATACACCTAATCAAGTAGGGCTTAAAGGGGCTGAAAACCCTAGTTTTAAAAAAAATAACAAACATATCATACTTACCTCCACTGTGCAGTTCATTTTGCAGAGTGGCCCCGGTCCTCCTCTTCTGGGTCCCTCAGCAGTGCTGGTGGCTCCTCCCCACATCGAGTGTCCACGTTGAAGAAGCGCTCTCCTTGGTGGACACCCAATGGGGACGCACTCCCAAGTCCCGCATCTGTGTCCATTCACACAAAATGCAGGTCTCGGCCCTGCCCCCTGAAGCCGTATCATTGGATTTGATAGACAGCAGCAGGAGCCAATAGCTGCACTGTTATCAATCTACCCAATAAGGAAAGGAGACACCAGCTAGAGATGGTGTGCTCATTCCTGAATGGAGGATGACAGCGTGCATTAACCGCTTCAGCCCCGGAAGATTTTACCCCCTTTCTGTCCAGAACACTTTTGCGATTCGGCACTGTGTCACTTTAACTGACAATTGCGCGGCCTTGCGATGTTACACCAAAACAAGACGTCCTTTTTTCCCAACAAATAGAGCTTTCTTTTGGTGGTATTTGATCACCCCTCTGTTTTTTATTTTTTGCGTTATAAACAAAAAAAGAGAGACAATTTTGAAAGAAAAGCAATATTTTTTACTTTTTGCTATAATAATTATCCCCCAAATATATATAAAAAAACACATTTTTTCCTCAGTTTAGGCCGATATGTATTCTTCTACATATTTTTTGTAAAAAAAAAAATCACAATAAGCGTATATTGATTAATTGCGCAAAAGTTATAGCGACTACAAAACAGGGGATAGTTTTATGGCATTTTTATTATCAATTTATTTTTATTAGTAATGGCGGCAATCTGCAATTTTTATCATGACTGCAACATTATGGCAGACACATTGGACACTTTTGACGCTATTTTGGGACCATTGTCTTTTATTCAGCAACCAGTGGTATAAAAATGCACTGATTACTGTGTAAATGACACTGGTAGGGAAGGGGATACCGGCGGACATCGAGTCCACGGGACACCGGCAGACATCGAGTGCGCGGGACCCGCGGGCACAGCCACACTGTACGCCACAGGCGCGAGTGCCTGCTAGCCCCGCAAATGAAAGAGGACGTGCAGGTACGCCCATTTGCCCATCGCGGCCATTGTGCCGATGTATATCGGGGTACAGCAGTCGACAAGCGGTTAAGGTGAAAAAGACATGAGGGTTTACATCCCCTTTAAAGATCACAGAACTACAAGCTCGTTCTATTCAATAGTGTAGAAGTTCTACATGTGGAAAGCCAACAGTGTTTTCTAGTGGAATCTCCTTATTAGGAAGGTTTTAACCATAGAATCTAGCTTAAAAGACATTCTAATACTGTGTAGTAGTACTGTATAGTATGCTATTTTATTCCTATTTTCATGTATATTATATATTTCTTCTAACAGGAAGTTAAAGAAAGCAGCTTCATGTTTGTACGTAGCCAGGCGATAGAAAAAATAAAATCTGCCTTTGTCTTACTAGACTCTGAATTTGAAAAATTTGATCTGTAAGTATTTTCTTTTATATCTTTATTATGCTCACTAATTCATCTGCATTCAACCTTAATATTTTAAGCACAATATGGTATTACTTTCTGTCTGCCCTCCAAAAATAGACATGGCCAAACCTGTGCTGAGGGAAAGATGTATACAGCCACTGAATGCTAGTCATGCTAATTCAATGGCTTCAAGACCTTCACTGTCATATACCAAGACAAAGTTTACAGATCAGTGGCTGTATACTTATTTTTTTTTCCAGATAAAGCCAGGGACAGCCAGCAGTTGGAAGTTTTTTGCCCAGGAACCCGGTTGCTATTGATTATGTCATTGTCATCCAATCCTTTCTAAATGATGTAGGAGATGATCAGAACATCTGAGGTGCATTTTACATTGTAATTATGTTAGGGAGGATTGCCTATCTTGTATTTTAGACCTTAAAACAGAAATGTTCACACCAAATATTACTTTTAACTTTAAAGCTATTCATTGATCAAAATGCAGCTGCTTCAGCAAGGACTGGACAAATTTGAATCCATGTATGGGCAGGTTTGTGTACAACCAGCCTATCATAATTTTCCCAAATGATCAGTTCCAAATGAGAAGGCTCCCCACTGTATGAATACAATACCACAGTGGAAAGGATTTCCTCATCCACCTCAAATGTGTGGATGGGAGAATCTGATCATTTTTTTTTTGTTCAGCCACCTGGTTGAGCTACAAAAAAATGATCAATGTATGGGTTGCCTACGTCAACTAAGCATTCAAAAGAACAATGCTTTAGAATAGATTTAAAGCTAACATTTGCTTTGCCCATGCCAAGAAAAACATCAGGTTGGTTTTAATGGTTGGCTTTAATACTTCCCCCAGCAACAAATACCCATATTCTCTTTATTTCCCTACTGCTCCTTCAACCACCAGATACACAAAACTATCTGGTACTTTTGGGTATTGTGTAACTCCCCTTTCTTCATGTGATAGCGCTAGTGGTTGGCCCAATGCTCCCACATGGGGTGGGAGAGGTCCAACTCCAGTGTCTAACTGGGGCAATATGAAGCTTACACATCTCTTCTTTATGTGCTCCAGTTAGAGTAGCAGGAAAGCAAATAAAAGGTGTGTATATGCTGTTGGGACATACGTAAACAGGTTGCTATCTTTTGCATGGGCAAATCACAAGTTCCCTTTAACCACTTGACCACTGGGCACTTAAACACCCTTAATAACCAGACCAATTTTCAGCTTTCGGTGCTCTCACATTTTGAATGACAATTACTCAGTCATGCAACACTGGATCTATATGAAATTTTTGTTCTTTTTTTCACACAAATGGAGCTTTCTTTTGGTGGTATTTAATCACCGCTGGGTTTTTTATTTTTTGTGCTATAAAAGAAAAAATACAGAAAATTCTGTACAAAATAGAATTTTTCTTTGTTTCTGTTATAACATTTAGCAGATTAGTAATTTTTTCTTCATAAATTTTGGCCAAAATTTATACTACTACATATCTTTGGTAAAAATAAGTACAAATTGGTGGATATTTTTTGGTCTTTGTGAAAGTTATAGAGTCCACAAGCTATGGTGCCAATATCTGAAAATTGATCACACCTGAAGTACTGACGGCCTATTTCAATTCTTGAGACCCTAACATGCCAGAAAAGTACAAATACCCCAAAAATGACCCCTTTTTGGAAAGAAGACATTCCAAGGTATTTAGTAAGAGGCATGATGAGTTTTTTGAAGTTGTCATTTTTTCCCACAATTCTTTGCAAAATCAAGATTTTTTTAACTTTTTTTTTTTTTTCACAAAATTGTCATATTATCAGTTTATTTCTCACACAGCATATGCATACCACAGATTACACCCCAAAACACATTCTGCTATTACTCCCGAGTAAGGCGATACCACATGTGTGAGACTTTTACACAGTGTGGCCACATACAGAGGCCCAACATGCAGGGAGCGCCATCAGGCGTTCTGGAGCACCCAGGACAATTCTGACATTTCTCTCCTACATGTAAAAATCATCATTTATTTGCTAGAAAATTACATAGAATCCAAAAACATTATATATGTTTTTTTAGCAAACACCCTGGAGAATACAATGGTGGTCGTTGCAACTTTTTATCTCGCACGGTATTTGCGCAGCAATTTTTCGAATGCTTTTTTTTGGAAAAAAAACAGTTTTGTGCTTAAAAAAAAAAAAAACCACAGTAAAGTTAGCCTAATTTTTGCATAATGTGAAAGATGAAGTTACACCGAGTAAATAGATACCTAACATGTCACTCTTCAAAATTGCACAGGCTCGTGGAATGGCGCCAAACGTCGCTACTTAAAAATCCCCATAGGCGACGATAAAATTTTTTTTTACTGGTTATATGTTTTGAGTTACAGAGGAGGTCTAGGGCTAGAATTATTGCGCTCGCTCTAACGTTCGCAGCGATACCTCACATGTGTGGTTTGAACACCGTTTTCATATGTGGGACGGACTTACGTATGCGTTCGCTTCTGCATGCGAGCACATGGGGACAGGGGCACTTTAAAAAAAAATAATGTATTGTTCATTTTACTTTATTTATTTTAGTTTGACATTTTTTTCCCCGAAAATAAATTTTTTGCTCACTTTTATTCCTATTACAAGGAATGTAAACATCCCTTGTAATAGGAATATGGCATGACAGGTCCTCTTTACAGTGAGATATGGGGTCAATAAGACCCCGCATCTCACCTCTAAGCTGGGAAGCCTGAAAAAAAAAAAAAAGAAAAGATTCTGGATTTGATCGTATTGGCGAGTCGGCAGAAGCACCGGAGGGCGGCGGGAGGGGGGGTGTCTATGGCTGGGTATTGCAGGGTATCACCGACTATGGCTGGGTATGGCTGGGTATCTCAGAGTATGGCGTTGCAGAGTATTGCATTGCAGAGCATTGCAGGATATTGAAGGGTGTTGCAGAGCATTGCAGAGTGTTGCAGGGAATTGGCGGGTGTTGCAGAGCATTGCAGAGTGTTGCAGGGTATTGGCGGGTGTTGCAGAGCGTTGCAGGGTATTGCAGAGTGTTGCAGGGTATTGCAGAGTGTTGCAGAGTGTTGCAGGGTATTGCAGGGTATTGCAGGGTATTGCAGAGTATTGCAGGGTATTGCAGAGTATTGCAGGGTAATGCAGAGTATTGCAGAGTATTGCAGAGTATTGCAGGGTATTGCAGAGTAATGCAGGGTATTGCAGAGTAATGCAGGGTATTGCAGAGTAATGGCAGGGTATTGCAGAGTATTGGCAGGGAATTGAGGGGTTAATTTTCGGTGAGCAGCGATGTGGGCACTGCAGATGCAGCCCACATCGCTGCTGACACCGATCTCTTCCCCCTCCGCTGTTCAGATCGGTACAGAGAGGGGGAGGGAGGAACCGGTGTCATAACATGACGCCGGTTTGTTTACAAGTGATCACTCCGTCATTTGACGGAGCGATCACGTGGTAAACGGCCGCGATGTACCGCGATGTACCGTGATTCGTGATGCGCCGGGTCCACTGGACCCAGCGGCCACGGATGCTCTCGAGTGCGCGCCCCAGGGGGCGCGCGAGAGCAGAATTCTGGGAGGACGTGATATGGCTTTAATGGCATGGCTGTAGAAGCCCAGATGCTGAGAGATAGAGGTCTGTCTACATTCCAATAATGTTGAAGACTCAAGTCTTTTTCATGTAAAATCTACCATCACTCTTGAAAATCATACTTTTGATGGTGTAAGACTTTGTGTTCATCCTTGCGGTTATTCAGTGAGTAGGATCCAATGAGTAGCTCAACATTTGGCACTCCATACCATCAAAGGTCAGGTTTTCAAAGGTTTTGTTTCAATGGCCCTTGGTGAATCATTCTCTGATCCTGATCCTTATTCACTGTTGCTCCTTCAGTCAGACCTCTATTTCCTTTGTAGGACCTTAACATAGTTCTTTCAGCCTTAAAAATAATATTTTGGAGCTTGCATTGCAGATAATATTTTAAAAGGCGGCCTTGTTGTGTATCCAAGATGACAGGGCCTTGTCCGGTCAATCTTCATTTTTAATTTTACACAAGGACAAGGTAGTTTTAATGCCCTGCCTTTCTTTTTTGCCTAAGATGGTTTTTGCTTTTCCCCTTAATGAAGATCTTAATACTCCTGTTTTTTGTCCAGTTCCTTCCTAACAAAATCAACTTACACAGTTTAGATGTTGTCAGGATTCTACGTTCAGGCCACTTCATTTTACCAAAAGACAATTTTTTTGAAAGAAATCTAAAAAGATAATTTGAAACGGTACCACTAAAAACAAAAGTCTAAATTAGGCTGGCCATACACGATTCGTTTATTTTTATTTTTTCTGTTGAGCAGACAGATCGCACTATAAACATAAGAAAGAGGAAGAATGATTTCCATTAAACCCCACACACCCCACCAGGACACTATATTCTGAAAGAAGCTCTTACCACTGATTGAAATTCAGTCAGCCTCAGCTGAACTGGCTACATTTCAATCAGTGTATGACCAGTTTTAGAAGCTATAGCTTTGCTAACACCCAGATAGTGATTTGATTGTTAAACAATTGTTCAAGAGTAGCTACTGTAATGTTTCCAGTAAGCCATTGTCACCCAGTGCCTTTCAGTTGGGGCATGTGGCAGTTGCCTGCTGTATGTAGCTCCTCCAAAGTAAGGGGAGTCAAGAATTCTCGGGTTTTGGATGGACAATTCCGGTAGGCGGATAACGTTCAAATAAGTCAAGGTTTTGCGCGATTCTTATGAGCTACAAGAAAATTGGCAATAGACCGGTTTAAGGTGACATGTGAAGGAAAGAGGTTAAGCCAAAAGGCATTGAGCTTCCATGGAGCACACACCAAGGTAGTTAAGGGCCTTACGTCCAGATGGATCACCAGGGGAGAGTCATCCGATATTCCTCTAGGAATGTATCTAATGTCCGTAAGGTGGGGCAATAGGGAGGGGGTACCCAGACATTGGTCAAATGCGGGATAGAGACATATAGGATTTGTAAAAGCATGAAAATTTTTCTCCTGAGGGTGCCACTGCCTAGCATACCAGAAGTCAATCCAACCCACCTCCAATATGAACTTATAGAGCACAGTACCTCTATCAGAAGCTCCTGTAGTAAGCGAAGGATGCTTGACTAGAAAGGGGTGGAGATGACAATTAACCACTTAAGGACTAGGCCTATTTTTGACACCTGTTGTTTACAAGCTAAAAAACTTAAAACCCCCAAACATTATTTCTTTTTCAGACACCCTAGAGAAAAAAATGGTGGTCAATTCAATACTTTATGTCACACCGTATTTGCGCAGCGGTCATGCAAACGCAATTTCTTTGGAAAACAGTAAAGTTAGCCCAGTTTTTTTCTATAATGTGAAAGATGATGTTACGCTGAGTAAATTGATACCCAACATGGCATGCTTCAATGTTGCGTTTAGTCGTGGAATGGCGACAAACTTTGGAACGTAAAAATCTCCATAGACAAAATGTAAAAAGTTCTACAGGTTACCAGTTTTGAGTTACAGATAATGTCCTGTGCTAGAATGATTGCTCTCATGCCAATGATCATGGCAATACCTCACATGTGTGGTTTGAACACCGTTTTCATATGTGGGTGCAACTTCTGTATGCGTTCGCTTCTACGAGCGAGCTCCGATTTTCTTTTTTTCTTATTTATTTTACTTCTTATTTAAAATGTTTACACTGTCCTTTTAAATAATGTGAATGTAAACATCCCTTGTAATAAGAAAAAAAGCATGACAGGACCTCTTTAATGTGTAATCTGGGGTCAAAAAGACCTCAGATCTCACATTTACACTTAAAAGCAATTTACTTTTTCAATAAAAAAAAATTGTCCCTTTAGGGCCATTGTCCCTTTAAGTGACATTTGACGTTGCTGCCATCATTCAATGGAATAGAGTCAAGTGGGTGTGCAATCATTCGCCAACTCGTCTTAGTGCCAAGCAGGGGAAAGCATCGGACCGCCTCCGCCACTACCAACGGATCCCGTAAGTGGCAGAGACAACCAGAATATGGCAGGAAGGGGGTGGGCATTATTATAATGTAGCAAATAGTAAGAAGAGCCACCAAGACTGTAATCCTTGAAGTGTTGTTTATTGGTACATCAGAGTGACAGTAAAACAATAGTGTTGACGCGTTTCGGCAATAGCCTTAGTCGTAGCTAGTTTTTATATGGACAAAAACCTTCAAAAAAGTTAGGGAAAGGCTAGCGGCCTTCTCTAGCTGAGCACACATTCAGAGTTTGAGCAGGCACTACTAAGCTATGCTGGATCTGGGAGAGAGCGCACATACACAGCACATACACAGCCCAGATCAGTTGCTAGGATGTGAATTGTTATGAAATTCAGGCTGTCCGAGCTGTAATAGCAACACAAACATTGGTTATTTGACAATCCAATATAAGCCTACTTAAAGTGTTTGTAAAGTCTAAACATTTTTTACCTTAATGCATTCCTTGCATTAAAGTGGATTGAAACCAGATTCATTAAATTTGAGCTGGGCACATATATCTGCACTGTTTTCTTATCTCTCTTCAAAGCACTAAGTCCCGTTGCTTTCTCTTGCTCCGTTAGTCTGTTATCAGCATCATAACTTCCGAAAAGTTCTCTGACACGTGAGATAAAACCAGCCTGAAATTTGTGTTGTGGGAGCTTGCTATAAATAAATTAGCAGAGAACTGAATTATTCACAAAACAGCTCTGCAAGTGTCTGCCTGTCTCTGCCTGTTGAGTGGGGGTGTGTGTGTTTCCTCCAATCAGCTGTCTTGGCTGCATGCCCAGACTTCACAGTCAGTGCTGAACAGGAAGAGAAAATCTCTAACACAATGTGCACTTTCTAAAGAATATATAAAGCTGAAGACAGAGGATATGCATGTAAAATTATGTAGGATGATTTGTTTCATTCCTGTATATCATCTGCGACTGTTCACTTCACTGGGTATATGTGAGGGTTTACATCCACTTAAAGGGAAAAATTGTCAAGTGTCAGCATCCCCATCTCACCACCCCCCCCCTTTTACTTACTTGAGCTCTAATTTGATCCATGCACATCTGCAGCTCTCCTCTCCCCCCTCTTGCTGGCTTTGTTGGGGCACCTAGAGCCATTGGCACCAGTGTTGTTAATCAAAGCCAGTCACACGCAAGTGGGGGGGCAGAGCCGTGTCCCCCTGTCTGTGTGAATGGACGCAGTAGCAGGGCTCAGGTGCGAACACGCACAAGTGCCACAGAGAAGGCAAGTATAGACATGTTTGCTATTTTTTTTTAAAGAAAAAAAAGTACCTTTACAATTACTTTAAATCACCTTATACAGTGCCTTGCGAAAGTATTCGGCCCCCTTGAACTTTTCAACCTTTTGCCACATTTCAGGCTTCAAACATAAAGATATAAAATTTCTATTTTTTGTGAAGAATCACCAACAAGTGGGACACAATTGTGAAGTGGAACGAAATCTATTGGATTTTTGAAACTTTTTTTAACTAATAAAAAAATGAAAAGTGGGGCGTGCAAAATTATTCGGCCCCCTTGCGTTAATACTTTGTAGAGCCACCTTTTGCTGCGATTACAGCTGCAAGTCGCTTGGGGTATGTCTCTATCAGTTTTGCACATCGAGAGACTGAAATTCTTGCCCATTCTTCCTTGCAAAACAGCTCGAGCTCAGTGAGGTTGGATGGAGAGCATTTGTGAACAGCAGTTTTCAGCTCTTTCCACAGATTCTCGATTGGATTCAGGTCTGGACTTTGACTTGGCCATTCTAACACCTGGATACGTTTATTTGTGAACCATTCCTTTGTAGATTTTGCTGTATGTTTGGGATCATTGTTTTGTTGGAAGATAAATCTCCGTCCCAGTTTCAGGTCTTTTGCAGACTCCAACAGGTTTTCATCCAGAATGGTCCTGTATTTGGCTGCATCCATCTTCCCCTCAATTTTAACCATCTTCCCTGTCCCTGCTGAAGAAAAGCAGGCCCAAACCATGATGCGGCCACCACCATGTTTGACAGTGGGGATGGTGTGTTGAGGGTGATGAGCTGTGTTGCTTTTACGCCAAACATATCGTTTTACATTGTGGGAAAAAAGTTCGATTTTGGTTTCATCCGACCAGAGCACCTTCTTCCACATGTTTGGTGTGTCTCCCAGGTGGCTTGTGGCAAACTTTAGACAAGACTTTTTATGGATATATTTGAGAAATGTCTTTCTTCTTGCCACTCTTCCATAAAGGCCAGATTTGTGCAGTGTACGACTGATTGTTGTCCTATGGACAGACTCTCCCACCTCAGCTGTAGTTCTCTGCAGTTCATCCAGAGTGATCATGGGCCTCTTGGCTGCATCTCTGATTAGTCTTCTCCTTGTCTGAGCTGAAAGTTTAGAGGGACGGCCAGGTCTTGGTAGATTTGAAGTGGTCTGATACTCCTTCCATTTCAAAATGATCGCTTGCACAGTGCTCCTTTGGATGTTTAAAGCTTGGGAAATCTTTTTGTATCCAAATCCGGCTTTAAACTTCTCCACAACAGTATTACAGACCTGACTGGTGTGTTCCTTGGTCTTCATGATGCTCTCTGCGTTTTCAACAGAACCCTGAGACTATCACAGAGCAGGCGCATTTATACAGAGACTTGATTACACACAGGTGGATTCTATTTATC
The DNA here is from genome assembly GCF_037356315.1 of Lithobates pipiens. Taxonomy (NCBI): domain Eukaryota; kingdom Metazoa; phylum Chordata; class Amphibia; order Anura; family Ranidae; genus Lithobates; species Lithobates pipiens. The sequence goes on along the minus strand of NW_027507696.1, from coordinate 26,948,530 downwards.
ACCATCAGTCATTTAGGACAACATTGGATCATTCAGAGATCCTTACTGAACTTCTGGAGTGAGTTTGCTGCACTGAAAGTAAAGGGGCCGAATAATTTTGCACGCACCACTTTTCAGTTTTTTATTTTCTAAAAAAGTTTAAAATATCCAATAGATTTTGTTCCACTTCACAATTGTGTCCCACTTGTTGGTGATTCTTCACAAAAAATTAAAATTTTATATCTTTATGTTTGAAGCCTGAAATGTGGCAAAAGGTTGAAAAGTTCAAGGAGGCGAATACTTTCGCAAGGCACTGTATGTTGTGAGTGCTGCCTATCTACTGGCCACCTCGTTCAACAACTTCCTAGGTTCCCAGCATACTTTGCAGCTTCTCTGCTCATTTCTTCAATTTACTTTCAAAATCTAAGAACTACATTTTCAAAGATACCTTGCCTGCAATCTGTTATCTCCTCCTCCTGAAACTTTCCCTCTCAGTACCTCTGTAGTTTAGAAGGCAGGCTCTGAAATGTGTAATACAGCAGTGCATCTACACAGGGCATAGTGAATATGTGTTACAGAGTTCAAGGAAGTACATTTTCACAAAGTAGATTTCCAAACTTCATAAGCATTCAGATTAAAAGTAGTCAGCTAGAAATAAATTTAAATTAAACGTGAAAATGAATTTATTTAAAATTTTGACTGTAGATACACTTTATGTATTGTAAACAGTACTTCAAACAGTCTTTGAATTAGCCTCCAGTAATTCTGTGAACATCAGTAATCAAACTGGGAGAGAAAGTGGCTTTACTGCGGGGCGCTGAGCTGTGTACCAAATAAATGGAGCTTGTTGATTGCAGGAGGGAGCTTATAGATGACAACAGTGAGCTGCTGTTCCAATATAATCTTTTCACCAGGCTGTATTGCTTTGACCAGGCTGACCAGAATACCATATTTTTTTTTCTGTTTATGACGGTTCATAAGTATCAACCTTGCATTAGATTAAACTTACACTAACCTGCCCTCCAAAAATTTATTTATTTTCACAGATTTTCCTGCTACATATACAATATTTGTTTCTTAGTACAACACAAAATACAGTTTTTTTTTTTTTGTTTTTTTTTTTTGTACCTTTAGTGAAAAGGCAAACTTTGCACAGGAAAAAGCAACATTCTATCAAGAAAAGGAAGAATTTCAAAGGCAATACAAGATTCAACAACAGGTTTATATCTGTTTGGTTTACTAAGCTTTAAAGATATTGCTGGGACATTTTGGAAGGATACTTAAAACATTGCTTTGTTGATTTAATTGACCCATGTTTAGGAACTTCAAGAAATGTTGGAAAAACATAAGATACAAAATGAAGTTTGGCTCAAAGCAAGAGCAGAAGAAAATGATAAGGAAAGGCGAGAGATCAGTGATGTGAGGGTAAGTTGCTGCAAGTATCCACAGAAATATACAGTATGGATACACTAGAATAATTTGGCCAGTTTTGTCTAAGGCCTCTTGCACATGATACTCCTGTTTGAGCATCTACTTTTTCTGACTTTTTTTTTTTTTTGTATGTATTTACACGTATTTTCACATTTATATGTTTGCACATTTTTTTTACTGAAGAATGCACAGCGCTTGTTTCTGCGCCTGTATGCATAGGAACATTACAATTAATGGGCTGTATTTTAGTTTAGTATAAAAAAAAAAAAAAAAAAAGATGTACTGACCGTTTTCAAGCTGCAATGTGCAAGAGGCCTTACCAGCCAGATACTATGTTTAGAGATCATTTTTGTCCTGGCTGCTTATGCTTAGACCCAAGCATGACTATATAACATAGTTCAAGATTTAACCAATTTAGGCTATTTTGGGTATCCAGATCACCTAGGAGTCATAACATTTACTTAACCCTTTCGCTGCCATAGACATAAGGTATAGGAACCTACAGAAGCATTTCAGTCCTATCAGCTGCATTTCCCACTCTGCTATAAGCTCATGGTCACTTCAGTTAACCAATAGTTGAGATGAGCGTCTGACAAGTCACTCATAAAAAAAAGTGACTCCTTCCCTATTTATTCCTTTGTCCCACCCCTTTGACACCCCCCTCGCCCTAAATAAGACCCCTTCTGCTGCTTTGATCCCACTTCTTGCGCCAATCCACGCCATGCAGCACCGATCTCCATGTGCCCCTCTCCCCTGCAGCACTGTGTAAAAATAAAAATAAAAAATATAAAATTGTGTGGCTCTATCTATTATCCTAAAATAAGAATATCTTGTTTTTTGGACAACATTTTATGCGAATGCCTTTTGTTTTAAGAAGACAAAGCAATAAAGAAAAATACTGTAGATAGTCTACTAAGAAGAAAATTCAGTTGCCATGGCAACAAAGAAATAGAAATCCCAGACAACAGCAGCTCTTACAAGCTTCCATCAAGACTAATATAGTAAGGTGATAACTTCTTACTGTAAGTTTAAATTCTGTAACTACCTTGTATCCTTGCATTATTTAGCCACATATGCTTCTACAGTACAGTATATGGCTTTAATGCAGGGGTAGGCAACCTTAAAGTGGTTGTAAACCCTTACAACCAACTTTGACCTACAGGTAAGCCTAGATTTAGGTCCAAGAAATATCTCCTGAACCTACACGGTTTAGGAGATATTTGCCGAAAGACAGGCACCGCTGTCTACAGTGTAGATAGCGGCGCGCAGGCGAACTGAGCGCGCCGCGGTCAACGGCGATATGCCGCAAGTGGCGGCTCCCGTGACCATGCGCGGGAGTGACATCATCGCAGCTTCGCCGAATGACAGCACGCGGAGCAGCAAGACCCACCGAGAAGATGGATGCGCCGGACTACAGGGGACAGAGGGTGACTTTGCTGGCTCCTGAGTCAGGTAAGTGACACATAATGGACTACTATGCGATGCATAGTAGTCCATTATGCTTTACCTTTGCAGGGAATGAAAGAGGAAGTAAACTCATCGGGGTTTACTTCCTCTTTAAAGAGGTGGAGATCTACCTGAACAACATGGGAGAAGTTAAAGATCACTGGGCAATGTGTCGTCTCCTCACATCTGATTTAAACATCTAATTACTGTACTACCATGTCGCAATCGCATTCATTGCACTGCAAACATGGGTTTAAATCAGGTGGTGATGAGGCAACATATCGCCTCCTCACCAACTGTCAAATATACTCAGATTGCTTTTCAGAGGAGCAGCGGTGCCTGCTGCACTTGTCAATCATCCCTTAGTTGCATTACAGCAGTAGCACCTTTAGGACTCATTCACATGTAAAGATGGGGGTTGGTAAATCTCTGCGATTGAGTCGCAGTTCTGTGTGAAAAAAGTCTTATACTATAATGCTCAGTGTATTGCGCCACACTGACCTGAAGATCTCTTCTTTCCTGTTGCTTTCCACCACTCTGGAGACCACTACCTGGGATAAGAGTTGGAGTGCAGTTGGTATCACTCTGCATGGGGCAGGAGCCAGAACTACAGAGGAGGCATCCGTTTATGCGGCTTTTGCTCCCTACCACAGCTCAAACTTTACAAGTAGTCCCTCCACATTCCACTCTGTTTGATGCTCTAGAATGGTGGATCAGGAATCCCAGACCGTGATCTACCAGTCACCTGTCCGTGATCTACAGGTTGCTGATCCCCACTTTAATGTGCTTGAAATTTAACACTGTAGGCTTAACATTAGGCCAGCTTAAGAGCTAGTGTACAGATAAGGTCTTAGCCGGTTTGGCCATTTTAAGGGAACCTGGACTTAAGCCTATCGGGCAGTCCGATGCAGATTACCTTAAAACCTAAGTTTATTTAACAAAAAATGAATAAAAGGGGACATAAGTTTGAATCCATTTCCTGTTTTGCCAGAGGTTAATTGGAGCACAATGTTTCTGATAAACCAGTACACATCATAATGAAGGTAAGACATGTCCCTTGTGCTGATTTTTCACCTGAAGTGAATAAAATCCCATTGACTCTGGCCTTAAAGACAGGTAAAATTCAATATTACATTTTTTTTTGGGTTTAGACAAGTACGTTTTAGTCCTACACCCTGAATTTAGCTAGATGTTTGCATCTTTGACAGTGACCCTGGTCTGTAACAGTCCTGCCAAACAAATTAGAACACTTTAACCACTTAAGACCCTGACCATTTTGCAGCTAAAGGACCAGAACCTTTTTTCGGCACTGCGTCACTTTAACTGACAATTGCGTGGTCGTGCGACGTGGCTCCCAAACAAAATCAGTGTCCTTTTTTTCCCATAAATAGAGCTTTCTTTTGGTGGTATTTGATCACCTCTGTTTTTTTTTTGCGCTATAAACAAAAATAGAGCGACAATTTTGAAAAAAAATGCAATATTTTTTACTTTTTGCTATAATAAATATCTCCCAAAAATATATAAAAAAACTTTTTTTTTCCTCATTTTCGGCCGATACGTATTCTTCTATATATTTTTGGTAAAAAAAATCTCAATAATCGTTTATTTTTATTTTTTTTGGAGTGCGGCCGTCCAGAGTCTTCTGATTACCTACATTGTCTGCATGCTGTGGCTCGCACTCGGATCTCTCTGCCTGGAGAAGCTATTTTTGTGCTTTCTGGATCTGTCTAGAGCGGTGGTACTTCTCTTAATAATCGTTTATTGATTGGTTTGCGTAAGAGTTGTAGCGTCTACAAAATAGGGGATAGTTTTATGGCATTTTTATTAATATTTTTTTTACTAGTAATGGCAGCGATCAGCGATTTTTATTGTGACTGCGACATTATGGCGGACACGTCGGACAATTTTGACACATTTTTGGGACCATTGGCATTAATACAGCGATCAGTGCAATTAAAAATGCATTGATTACTGTAAAAATGTCATGGGCAGTGAAGGGGTTAACACTAGGTGGCAGTGAAGGAGTTAAGTGTGACCTAATGTGTGTTTCTTACTGTAGGGGGGTGTGGCTTGGCGTGTAACATCACTGATCACCATTCCCTATGACAGGGAACAGAGAGGTTTGTTTACACTTACCTCTCCACGTTCTTCAGCTCTGTGACCCGATCGCGGGACAACAGCGGCGATCGGGTTTGCAGGTCCCGCGGGCACGGCCACGGAGCTCAGGACCAGGTTGCGAGCGTGCCGGCGGCGGCACGCATGCGACCCAGGGGCTCTTAAAGGGCAAGGTACCTGTATGAGCTTGTGCCCAGCCATGCCATTCTGCAGACGTATATCGGCGTGAGGCAGTCCTTAAATGGTTAAATGAAAAATTTTAATGTCAATTTGTAAGAATCCACTGCATGATGTAACTCACAAATGTCTTCTAATTACTACTCAGGAGGAAATTCTTCTACAACAAAAAAAGTTAAAAGAAGAGCAGCAAATGATTGAAAAACGCAATCAGCAGTTGATTTCTATCATGGAACAGTTCAAAGGAATGTGATCACTGAGAAATGTTTATGTCAGCGATATAATCGGAAAGCTTAATCCATTATTTTCAGCTATATGTTACATAAAAAAGATGGATAACTTTTGTGCAAATTGTTAAATATTTCTCCTATAAAAATCTGTATTTTATTCAAACTGATTAAAGTCTCATGACACATTCAGAAACTCTTTTCAAAATAAGATCTGAACTGTGAATTTTTATAATGAATATACAGTGAAACACAATATGCAGTATATTCACATAATTGAATAGTTCAGTAATGCCAGTATCCGTAAACAGCCACAATGTGAAAATTTGTAAATCATGATTCCTCTAGCACTCAGCAACTGTACTTTGGGGAAGATATGCTCATCTTAATTCTCATACATGTTCATTTTTTTTTATTATGTATTTGTGTGTATTATGGAACACTTTTAATGCTGACAGGATACATAAAATAATATTTTTTTTCTATTTCCAAACATGCCATACAAGTGTCAGGCCACATTTTGGCAATTTGCTTCCTTGATAATACTAAAATGTTAACCTTATAATATTTAATGCTGGGATGTATAAATAAAGAGCAATAGATGGCTGAAACTTGACTTCACTGACTGCACACTTGTTTCATGTCAAGACTCAAAACATATTGAAGCCAGAGCTAGCCAGGTAACTAGCAAATGCTCAGTAATGGCAGACCTTGTATTTTGTTTTGTTTTTTGCATTTTTTCTTCCATTTTCCTGCTTTTTTTTTTTTATGCTGCTTTCTTGCTGTTTTGCTGGTTTCTGGTAGTGTTTCTGACAATCTTCCTGCTGTTTTTCTGTCGCTTTTCCAACATATTTCATTTGTTTGTATTCTGGTGATTATATATTCTAATTAGTCTTTGGGTCTCCTGAGATTTAGATATCTGTAGGGGTTCTACTAAATATTATTTTTGCATGTTCATGTGGTTAAATAGTGGTGTCCTTTGATGTAGTCATCACTAATTAATATTTTTCTAACTATTTACTAGACATCATCACACAGCCACTTTGCATTTGTATTTGTGCCCTTCTTTAGTGGCAGCCCGTGAACTGAAGTTCCCACATATAAACATGGCACGTTCCAACATATTTTGGTAGATTTTTAGACATTATTTATAAACGCTGTTTTACTATTAAAGGTTGCTTTGCAACAATTTGCACATGTACTTTTGTTTATAAATGTATCTAGTTTTTATTGTTACGATTTCATGTTTTTATGTGTTTCCCCCTTATTATACATGGTGATGGTTTACTATGTCTTTATTATCATGTTTTCACTTTTTTGACTATTTTGAGATATTGGATTTAATTATATATGAATCCCTCATTCCTTTTTTTTTGTTTATGTTAACCATCTCGTTTTGTGGTCTATTTCCATGTTTTCTCTGGGGCTTCGCATGTATGTATGTATGTATGTATGTATCTTCCCCCCCATGTGTTTGCAATTTAAAAGCATTGAATGCATCATGTGACATGTTTGAATCTGGCATATATTAAGCAACAATGATGTTGTGAAATGTGTCAGCTGTTTGTCCAGCTTCTGTTGTCACATGAACATTGACTATTCATTACAATAAAGGCTTTTATCGGAGATCGGAGTGCGGCTGTCCAGAATCCATTTCTTCAATATCCAAATACCCATGTCATGGAACCAGTTACCTCAGTGGTCCTGCATATAGGAGAAACAAATCTTTTGTTCTCACAGGATCCCAAAGCCACCTCGGATTGCAACCTAGTATGGATATAAACACTACCCATAATAGGCAAAATGCCAACAAGGATCCCTCATGGACCAGGGCCCAGATCCTGGAAAACCTCCTGACTGAGGAAAAAAGAACCCCTTAGAGAGGCTGCCTTTATGACCGAGCCTTAACTCAAAACTGGACTGAAAGAGATCCCATCTGGTGCAGCAAGCTGCCAAAGGGTCCTAAAGGCCCTGATTCTTGCAAACTTTCTGCTGAAGATGTAGCCCTTTGAGGAATTGGCCTCATGGCTCAATCCTTACTCAAACTGTGGGAGGTGATCCCACTAGGAGCTGTCAGTCACCAAAGGATCCTTCCCAGCCTAAAGCTTTGATTTTGGCAAACTTCCTGGCTGATAATATAGCTCTTAGAGTGCATGTCTTCATAGCTCAGTCTTTACCCAAGCTGGATTAAAAAGAGATCTTATCTGGAGTTGGCAAGGAAGTTCATAGCAAGTAGTAAATCTAACCTAGAGAGTCTTGCCTCTCCCTCGGGTCTAAGATCCAGCCCACATCAAAGTATTGGATTAGTAAGAGATAATTCACCAATAAAACATTGGATATGACAGGGAATACGGAGTTATGCCCTCTAAGAGAGCTTAAGATCAGTTTGAAGTCCAGAACATACCTAACCAAAAGACAAAAGCAAAAGAAAACAAATCAGTCCAAATTGAACAAGCTTTATTCAAATCCTTTTGTAGGATTTATAGATATTAGCTTTGAGAAAAACAGCTAAACCTGATCAGCCTCTTCCTCCTAGGACAAGAAACTGGAAGAGATGAACAAGGGTGGAGTATTGCACTCTGCGACAGAAGATCTCATCCGAGAGAAATTACTTCAATTCGATAACCTAGTATCAAAAGCAGGAACCAAGGCCTGTTTGCAGGGCTGTTTTGAGGCAACAGATTGGAATGCACTCTGTGAGACACATGGAAGGGACATTGATGGGCTTACTGAGTGCATAACGCATTATATTAATTTCTGTGTAGATTCTATTGTTCCAACAAGAATTGTTTGTTGTTATTCAAAATAATAAACTGTGGGTAGTTAGTGAAGTGAAGGATATTCTTAACTACAAGAAGATGGCTTTTAGAGTGGGTAATAGGAAGGAGTTAAAAATGATTCAGAGGGACCTGGGGATAAAGATTAGAGAGGCTAAGGAGAAATATAGGAGAAAGCTGGAGTGAAAACTCCAGAAAAACAAAGTAAGAAAGGTCTGGAGAGCCATGAGAACCATTACAGGTCTTAAGCATGTTGGTGGAGGGAATAGGGAAGATGTGGAGAGGGCAAATGAACTGAAACATTTTTTTAATAGGTTTGATTCAGAGGCCCTGGCTTTAACTCCCTCAGATTCAACACAAAGTTGTAGAAGAGTAGAGTTGTGGAAAGTACTCTCCTCTCCTAACACTAGATGTCCATCCTCCTTTAACCACTTCAGCCCAGAAGGATTTACCCCCTTAATGACCAGGCTACTTTTTGCGATATGGCATTGCATTACTTTAACTGACAACTGCGCAGGCATGCAACGCTACATCCAAATAAATTGATGTCCTTTATTCCCACAAATAGTGTGGTATTTGATCACCTCTGCGGTTTTTATTTTTTGCGCTATAAACAAAAAAAAGACTGACAATTTAAAAAAAAAACACAATATTTTTTACTTTTTGCTATAATACATATCCAATAAAAAAAAATTAAAAATAATTTATTCATCAGTTTGGGCCAATATGTATTCTATATATTTTTGGTAAAAAAAATAAATCGCAATAAGTGTATATTGATTGGTTTGAGCAAAAGTTATAGCATCTACAGAATAGGGGATATAATTATGGCATTTTTATTATTATTATTTTTTTTTACTAGTAATGGTGGTGATCTGCATTTTTTAGCGGGACTGCAACATTGCTTCGGACAGATCAGACACTTTTTGGGACCAGTGACATTATTACAGTGATCAGAGCTAAAAATATGCAATGATCACTGTATAAATTACAATGGCAGGGAAGGGGTTAAATCTAGGGGGCGATCAATCGGTTAAGTGTGTCCTAGGCAGGTGCTTTCTAACTGTGGGGGGGAGTGGACTGACTGGGAGTACAGAGAGATCGCTGTTCCTGATCACTAGGAACAGATGATCTCTCTGTACTCCCCTATCAGAATGGGGATCTGCAGATCCCCATTCTGTTTCTCTGAGGAGCGATCGTGGCTGCTGGACCCAGGCACCGGCTTGCATGCCTGCAGTGTCTTGTGCACGAAACGATGTACGGGTATGTTGCTTCCTGCAATAGGGTGCCCTGCCCCATTATATATGCAGTGGGCGGTCCTTTAGTGGTTAATGTGTGTTCTGATTCACCCCTATTGGATATTTTTACTGGTTGTTCTTTTTAAAATAACTCTACTCCTCCTTTATGGCAAAGTGCACCAATGTCTTTTACAGCTAATGAGGCGAGTAGACAATTGCAGAGACTTAAAGAAGTAAAATCAGCAGGCCCTGGTGGAGTTAGCCCCAGGGTGCTTAGGGCATGGGTAGTGAAATAAACCTGTAATTGCAATAACTTTTAAAGTAAATATTATCCAAATTGGTTCCGGATTACCTCTATTTATTCCATATATATATATATATATATATATATATATATATATATATATATATATATATATATATATATATATATATTAATTTGTCTATTCCTATAGTTAGCTAGTCTATTAAAACTCTTTAGTTACTGTTGATATCACAATGATAGAAGGTTAGCTATGAAAACAAGCACAATGCTTAATAAAACAATGTCTTATTTATTTCCCAAGAAAATAGGAAACCGCTAACATGAAAATACTAAAGAAAGATATTACAAAGCATATAACAGAACATATAATACAAGAACATCCATCAAAGATACTTATGGCATGGTCTCTGCGGCTGGGCTCAAGATGATAGAGAGAAAGCCATGAGGCTTAAAAATGGTAGAGAGAGCCATGAGGCTCAGACATGAGCCAAGAGCGAAAAGGGTAGAGACGAAGCTCTCTGACTTGGTCAGCCCTTTTATACTTCAATCATACACCATCCATACCCAACCCCATTGCCATCCCATCTAGACTTTTGATGAATCACAGTACTTATGGGGCAGTCCTCCTCAATATATTATATTACTGTCCATCCTGCTGTATTGGCCTCTAAAGGCAGCATTATCCATGTATCATGTCTATGCATCTTCAATGCCTTTTGGTCCTTTGATTTTCTGTAGCAGGACATTCAATCATCTTGTCAGTTATGGTCTCTTTCAAGCTTGCTTGCAAAGCATTATAGCATCAGACGGTCCAGAGCCAAGCTTTGTTCAGCCTTGATGGAGACCTGATCTCTCCTTTCAGATATGCTACAAAGCTTTGATGTGCACCTTGTTCCATTCCAGATCTGGTATCAACCAGAAAGAGCATCAGACCTTTACCCTTTAAAGCCATGGAACTGCAAGTATCAGCATGGCTGATCTTTGGGAATAGAAAACAGATCCAATTCAAACTCTGGATAATACCAAAACACTGCTACCAATAAATAATAAACGCAGTAACATTGACTGAGAAATTCCATAAATATGACATTAAACCATGCTGCCTTTTAACAAAACACCGATTTGCGCCTAAAGGGCTCATATCACCCTTCTTCAGACATGGCTCCTAAGGAACAATACATAACTGTCTTAACGTGTTAAAGTGGTTGTAAGCCCTTACAACCAACTCTGACCTACAGGTAAGCCTAGATTAAGGCTTACCTGTAGGTCCAAGAAATATCTCCTAAACCTATACGGTTTAGGAGATATTTACCCGAAGACAGCCACCGCTGTCTACGGCGCAAGTGCCGTAGACAGCTGCGCGCAAGCGCACTGGGGCAGGCCGCAGATCGTGCCGATATTCAGCGAGTGTCGGCTCCCGTGCGCATGCGCGGGAGTGACGTTATCGAGGCTCTGGCGAATCACAGCGCCGGAGCAGCGAGACCCGGAAGTCACTCCGGGATACATGGCAGCAGCGAAGAGGAAGATGGAGGAACGCTTCGGGGCTTCGTTCTCAGGTAAGTTATTCATAATGAGCTAGTATGCTATGCATACTAGCTCATTATGCCTTTGCCTTACAGGGTGTGCTTTTTATTAAAAAAAAATTGCCTTTACTTCCTCTTTAAGTTTTCCAACAGGTCCTTGAGAAACAGTTCCTATGGAACAGTCCATAATGGTCTTAATGTGTTGTTCTTCCCAACATGTGCCATTTTGCCACTGAGTGACACACCACCATCATTCTTCTGCGACAGCTTCCATGTCACCATCCTGTGACTTCTACTTTCCTGTATCTTCTCAACGGGGTGCATTACAATCAAGGGGTATCCATTCACTCACCATTCACCAGCACACACTTAGAGCCACATATTAACCAGTTTTCAGATGCAGAGTCTCGAGGAGGGCCTTACTCACCCATATTACTAACCTAAAATACACATATGTCACACTATACAAGAACGTAAATCAACTCATTATTATACTATATACATATATGTGACCCATCAAATTACGCATTCCTCTCCCAACCTCCTATAACTCTTTACTGTAAATACGGGTCAGGATTAGGCAGGCTTGCTCACAATGGCCTTTCCTACTGCAATTTTCATATTTCAGGGCTCTGAATTGGCAGCAAAGCCTCTAACTTGTATGAAGAGACCTTACCGTCAGTTCGTCCCTCAACTTGCATAGATAAACGGGAGACCCTTTTATATAAATCTCGAGTCTAACACATATAGCCCTGAAACAATGACAAACCACAAAATGTCATCCCTGTACCTGGATTTCAGAGACCATGCCCAGAGTATACCATGAACCTCTATCTACTGTTAGGTTCAAGGAACACCCTAGTTCCATGACTAACGTTACATCAGTATTCTTTAGGACAAAGAAACAAACTCGCCTATGTCCCAGATAATACCTAGGTGCTTCCTTCCCAGAAATGATCTCTCCATCCAGAACCCACAGTGATATATCTTTCCAACATTTCTTGTTCACCACCATGTATTGACCTGGCACCCAAAGGACATCATGGTCATGCCATCGACAGAAGGAGCTATCAACCTGCCTCCTGTTTCCATCCTCTCTGATCACATGTGGGTAATTTAGTCTCAGATTCAACAAGTTAGAATCCCCAGTCAGTAAGCCCATTGATGCCACCAAATACGTAGACTGAGTCTGCACTTCTGTATATAGGATCAATGAGGAAGCATAACATCTCTCATTATCCAAACTAGCGCAGCCCATTCAGACTTTCAACCACCACCTGGGATTAGTGTAAGAGATGTGTTCTGGCAAAATCTTACTGAGCTGTAATGCTAACTCATAAGGCCACTGCCCCTCATACAGAGACTGTACAATCAGCTTGAAGTTGGTCGATACCTCTAATACAGTAAAACAAATACTCTTGCGCACGAATGTGTTAGCCAGGCAGTCTAAAGTTCAGGATGGACAATAGCTTTCGGCCTTGCTGCCTTCCAGGATAGGGATATCCTAGCAATCAAATGGGAAAACAGAAAAGAGAAGCGCACCAGCCTTGTGCATTATCCTTTGATACATTTATTAAGGAAAAACTTTACTAAAAACTACTCAAAAAGGTAGAAAGAAAATCACGCTTGTAACAGTCTTTGACTTGTGACAGTCCCTCCACTGATAGTAGTCTCCGGATTCTGAAGAGAGAACGTGCGAACCTCTGCTGGCTGACGCGTTTCTAAGGTTTTACCTTCTTTCTCAGAGCCTAGCAGTGTTTATCTCTTGCAGGTACTTATACATGTGTTCATCTGGGAAGCACATTCCAGAATAGCTCCGGTGCCACTATCTCATTTGTGGGCGGTCCAGTGAAAGGCGGACCTTACCTAGGTAATTTAAAGTCACATATATATACATACACATATATATATATATATATATATATACAAAAGCACATCCGTACATACATGCACACGCATGCATCCAGAAGTAAGTATGTTACTAAACTGGCTTATATGCATATCTTAATCATATTCACATATAAGCATGTTTAAAAGATCCTGGATTGCTGGACATGTGCTAGTATTGAGTCCCCACATATATGAACCACGTGTAGGTACAGAATGTGTGCAGGGACCATGCACAATAAGCTGCCGATGTTACATGTGAGTGCATGGACGAATGTTGTATCGATGGTGTATGGTATCTCTTGGACTCGCCACTGTGGCATAATCCCACATATGTATATGTGTGTGTGTGTGCACGCATGTATATATATATATATATATATATATATATATATATATATATATATATATGTGTGTGTATGTATGTACGTGTATCCGCCGTTCTAGGTTATTGCAGTGCCTCTAGAGATAAGGCAGGTGCTGAGGTAAGCGATTATGTACACTATGAGATCGAGATGAGGACTGAAATGAATGTAGGAGAGGAGCGCTGTACCCCTGGAGTATCGATCTGATACGGCCTCCGTTAGTATTGTGTGGCTGCAAATGTGGGTGATATTGCTACCGCTGTTCTCCAGATTGTACTTTGATGTTTCCCATCTGCAGCTTATTGTGTATGGTCCCTGCATACATTCTGTACGTACATGTGGTTCATATATGTGGGGACTCAATACTAGCACGTCCAGCAATCCAGGATCTTTTAAACATGCGTATATGTGAATATGATTGAGATATGCGTATAAGCCAGTCTAGTAACATACTTAATTCTAGATGCATGCGTGTGCATGTGCATGTATGTACGGTTGTGCTTATGTGTGTGTATATGTGCCTTTAAAGTACCTAGGTAAGGTCCGCCTTTCACTGGACTGCCCACAAATGGGGGAGGGGCACCGGAGCTATTCTGGGATGTGCCTCCTAGATGAACACATATATAAGTATCTGCAAGAGATAAACACTGCTAAGCTCTGAGGAAGAATGTAAAACCTTAGAAACACGTCAGACAGCAGCGGTTTGCACGTCCTCTCTTCAGAACCTGGAGATTGCTATCAGTGGATGGACTGTCACAAGTCAAAGACTGTTACAAGCGTGATTTTCTTTCTATCTATGTGAGTCGTTTTTAATAATGTTTTTTCTTAATAAATCTATCAAAGGATAATGCACAAGGCTGATGTGCTCTCTATTTTTTGTTTTTCCATTTGCAATATAAGGTTTTTATAAGCACCCGAGAGGCGATCGAGAGATCGGCTTCGGGTGCCGACATCGCGGGCGCGCTGGGCGGGTAAGTGTCATTATTTTAAAAGTCAGCAGCTGCAGTATTTGTAGCTGCTGGCTTTTAAAAAAAAAAAAAAAAAAACGGCGGACTCCCGGCGGACTCCCGCTTTAACCACTTGCCACGCGCCATATAGCAGAATGATGGTGGCAAAGTGGTTTCAATATCCTGACTGGGCATCATATGACATCCTCAGGATATTAAGCCGCCATGCCCCACCGGAGGGGCGCATCACGGCGATCATTGTTGATCAGTCTGAAACCCTGCAACACCGATCTAGGTAAAGATTCTCTGATGGAGACTCGTTACCATGTGATCAGCTGTGTCCAATCCGGTGATCAGTTTTTCCTCACTTCATGGTGATCCGCTTTTCCTCACTTGCATCTGACAGACGTGAGTAGGGGAGAGCCGAACTGGGGCTCTCTTGACAGGAGGGGTCTGTGCTGATTGTTTATCAGCGCAGTCCCCCCCTGGATCCCACCCAGGACCACCATCATGCCGCCCAGGACCACCAGGATGGCCATCCACAATGGACCACCAGTTACCAGTTATTCCCCCCCTAGACCCCAGGGAAATGCACAGCTGTGCCCAAGCAGCTGCCAATCAATGCCCAGGCAGCTGCCAATCAGTGCCCACTGACAATGCCTACCACTTCCAGTACCACCAGGGATGCCCATCAGTGCCTCATATCAATGCCCTGTATCAGTGCCATGTACCAACGCCCATCAGTACCCAGCAGTGCTGCCTATCAGTGCCACCCATAAGTACCCATCTTTCCAGCCTTTCATTGCCACCTATCAGTGCCCACCTGTGCCACCCATAAGTGCCCACTATGAAAGATCTAATTCAAACTCTGGATAATACCAAAACACTTCTACCAATAATCGCAGTAATATTGACTGAGAAACTCCAGAAATATGACATTAAACCATGTTGCCTTCCAACAGAGTGTTCTTCAAAGTGTTCTTCTTTAACTTGAGCCTGTCTACAAAAGGTTTCTGTCTTGTTGAAGACATCCTGTCTTGTCCCTGTGCCAAAGATACCACTCCTTGTGGCTCCAAGGTTTAGAGACCAGTGGCTTTGACCTCCCACTTAATGAAGACCTTGGAGAGACTTGTTTTATATCAATTACGACCCAAGGTTAGTAAATGTTTACACCCTTGCAGTTTGCATACCAGCCAAAACTGGAGGTTGAGAATGCTATCATTTCCATGGTAAATTGCATGTATGCACATCTGGATAAGTCAGCAAGCACTGTGAGGGTCATGTTTTTTGACTTCGCCAGTGTTTTTGATACTATCAGGCCGGAACTTTTGGGCAAGAAGCTAGCAGCTAAATGTGACAAAGACAAAGGAGCTGCTTGTGGATTTCAGAAAGAGGAAGCCACTAGTGACCCCAATCTCCATCTGAGGAGTGGATGTGGAGGTAGTAGAGATTTACAAGTATCTGGGGGTGCACATAGATAATAAACAAGAACACTGAGGTGCTCTATAGGAAGAGCCAGAGCCACCTCTACTTTTTGAGCAGACTATGGTCCTTTAAAATCTACTGGACGATGGTGGAGATATTTTATGAGTCTGTGGTGGCCAGTGTTCTCCTGTATGCAGTAACATTCTGGGGAAGTAGGTTTAGGATGTCCGACACCAACAGACTCAACAAACTGATTCGCAAGGACAGTGATGTTGTTGGATTGGAATTGGAGTCTTTTTGGAGAGGAGAATGTTGTTCAAATTATGTTCAATCTTGGACAACTGCTCCTACCCACTCCACAGTACGCTGGTTAATCTGCGGCTCCAGAGGACGTCGTATGACGGAATGCATAGGGTGTGGCCTAGGACACACACAGACTCTCCCTTCAAGAGGCAGTGCTTGTATACATTGCAGTTTTAAAATTGTATCTTTGTGAGTAGTGAGTCTGGGACCAACAGAGAGCGGGACACTAGGACCAACAAATAGCTACACAGTGGCTAATACTGTGGAGGCGCTTCTACCCCTGCAGGGACAGGGGAGTTGGTGAGTGTGAATTCTGCCTATTGCATGAAAATTTCACCAAATCACAGCGGGTTTTTTACCCCCCAAGGATCATTTGCACTGGTCACTTTGCACTTTCGGATTGTTTTTTTTATATGTTATATAATGTATCTGCACAATTTAAATTCAATTGTGACAAGCGTTCTTTCATATATATAAATTTTTAATAGTATTGGTTTTTTATTTAGTCATTGTGCACTCTGAGATATATATTCATCATGTGGTATAATTTATAGATTAACATTTGATAATTGATTCATTTTTACATTGTGCGTTTATTTTTCATATTGTGCGTTTTTGTTTTTTTTTGTTTTTCTTTCTCACTGTAATTAACTATTTGCACATTGTACTTTGCACAGATTTTACGAAAATACACCCACTATTTTCATTTTAATTTTTACATTCCCTGGGGTCATAAAACATCAGAGTAGAGCGCCTTTACTACCTGTATTTATAACATTGGTATACTATTCCAACTTTTTGTTGCAAGCCTGGGGTAGTGGCAGCCCTCTTATATCCACCGTTCCTTTTTGCAGCTTATCCATAGCGCAAACCCCCTTTTTTCTGTTATAATCTGCGGCGTACCATCACAGCTTGTTACACCCACAATGCACCACAGAGCGACACAGAAATAATTTTTGCCTGTGGCAATTAAGATATACAATTCTTTTCTTTGAGGGCTGGAAGTAAAGATTTAATTCTGGTTTATGATAAGAATTTTGAGTTGTTTTTATAGTATGTTGGTATTGTGTTGGTTATTAATTGGGGTGGTGTTCGAAAAGCGGTGTATTATTTGCATTTGGTAGTTTGACTGTTTGTTATTTTAATCTGTGTTATTTATTATAGGTGCATTTTACCCATTTAAGGACCGAGCCTCTTTCTGAGATCTGTTGTTTAGAAGTTAAAATAATTATATTTTATTTGCTAGAAAATTACTTAGAACCCCCAAACATTATTTTTTTCCCCAGACGATCTAGAGAATAAAATGGTCACACCGTATTTGCGCAGAGATCTTACAAATGCAATTTTTGTGGAAAAAATACACTTTTTTGTATTAAAAAATAAGAAAACAGTAAAGTTAGCCAATTTTCTTTAAACTGTGAAAGATAATGTTATTGCGAGTAAATTGATACCTAACATGTCATGTTTCACAATTGTGCCCACTCGTGGAATGGCATCAAACTTTGACCCTTAACCACTTTCAGACCGGACCATTTTGCTGGTCAATTTTTTTTTTTTTTACACAAAGTTGTCACTAAATGATATATTGCTCACACATGCCATGGTTATATGTGGAATTGTACCCCAAAATACATTCTGCTGCTTCTCCTGAGTACGGGGATACCACATGTGGTCGACTTTTTGGAAGCCTAGCCGCGTACGGGGCCCCGAAAACCAAGCACCGCTTTCAGGATTGCTAAGGGCATACATTTGTAATTTCACTCCTCACTACCTATAACAGTTTTGAAGGCCATAAAATGCCAAGATGGCACAAAACACCCACAAATGACCCCATTTCAGAAAGTAGACACCCCAAGCTATTTGCTGAGAGGCATGTTGAGTCCATGGAATTTTTTATATTTTGCCACAAGTTGCGGGAAAATTACAAACTTTATTTATTTTTCACAAAGTTGTCACTAAATGATATATTGCTCACACATGCTATGGGCATATGTGAAATTACACCCAAAAATAAATTCTGCTGCTTCTCCTGAGTACGGGGATACCACATGTGTGGGACTTTTTGGGAGCCTAGCCGCGTACGGGGCCCCGAAACCCAAGCACCGCCTTCAGGCTTTCTAAGGGCGTAAATTTTTGATTTCACTCCTCACTACCTATTACAGTTTTGAAGGCCATAAAATGCCAAGATGGCACAAAACTCCCACAAATGACCCCATTTTAGAAAGTAGACACCCCAAGCTATTTTCTGAGAGGCATGTGGAGTCCATGGAATATTTTATATTTTGCCACAAGTTGTGGGAAAATTACAAACTTTTATTTATTTATTTATTTTTTTCACAAAGTTGTCACTAAATGATATATTGCTCACACATGCCATGGGCATATGTGAAATGACACCCCAAAATAAATTCTTCTGCTTCTCCTGAGTACGGGGATACCACATGTGTGGGATTTTTTGGGAGCCTAGCCGTGTACGGGGCCCCGAAAGCCAAGAACCGCCTTCAAGCTTTCTAAGGGCGTAAATTTTTGATTTCACTCCTCACCACCTATTACAGTTTTGAAGGCCATAAAATGCCAAGATGGCACAAACCCCCCCAAATGACCCCATTTAAGAAAGTAGACACCCCAAGCTATTTGCTGAGAGGCATGTTGAGTCCATGGAATATTTTATATTTTGCCACAAGTTGCGGGAATATTACAAACTTTTTTTTTTTTTTTTACAAAGTAGTCACTAAATGATATATTGCTCACACATGCCATGGGAATATGTGAAATGACACCCCAAAATAAATTCTACTGCTTCTCCTGAGTATGGGAATACCACATGTGTGGGACTTTTTGGGAGCCTAGCCGCGTACGGGGCCCCGAAATCCAAGCACCGCCTTCAGGATTTCTAAGGGTGTACATTTTTGATTTCACTCCTCACTACCTATCACAGTTTTGAAGGCCATAAAATGCCAAGATGGCACAAAACACCCACAAATGACCCCATTTTGGAAAGTAGACACCCCTAAATTTAGGGGTACACTAGTGAGACTCACAGGTAAAAAAGCACCTAGGCTGTCAGCGACTGTATCAAAACGCTACAAAAAAAAACTGTTAGCGATCGCAGGGATCAGGCCTGACTCTGCGAACGCTGCAGTTATGTGTGTTGTGTTTTGTAAGTAACAGTGATCGATCGATACTGCACTTGGGTGGGCTGGGCTGGGCTTGGCGGAGGGGCTAAACGCAGGTGCTAGCAGGTATCTGGGCTGATCACGCTAACAATGCGTTTTGGGAAACCTAAACTGCTGGCGACGCTAATATAGATCTGATCAGATACTATATTACTAAGGGAGGTGTATGCTTTGCGCGTGGGTGTTAGCGGTACTGGCACTAACCTGACGCTGCCTGGGGCGACGCAGACCTTATCTGACCCTCAAACTTATATCACCCGCCAGGTGATCAGGGGGTTAAGCCTTTATTAGGTAATAAATGGCGGGTGCCCTGAAACTATAAAAAAATAACTAACCAACCAGCGTCACCTGTAACAGTTATATGGTGATCACTGGTGAAAGGGTTAACTAGGGGGCAATCAGGGGGCTTTATGCGGTAGTATATGGGGGTCCCTGGCGCTATAAAAAGCTGCGGCGAACCTAAATACCTACCTGCCTAACTAGCGTCACCTGTGACACTAATACAGCGATCAGAAAAACGATCGCTTATTAGGCTGGGTTCACACTGGAGCGATACGGGAACGCCGCGAATCCGCGGCGGGTTCCCTCATCGCATGCCTCCCCGCGGCAGTTCACACTGCCCTATGCGAACTTCTGGTTGTTGTCTGAGTGTCAGTGAAATGTTAATGACACCCCCAGATCAGTTCGCATATCGCAGTGCGATCTGCAAACTCGGACAGGAATCGGATCGCATGGTGTGAACACCCATGCGATCCGATTCTGCTGCGGATCAAAAAAAGGGTCCCGTGCGAGTTTGCGGCGAGTGCGATGCGAATTCAGCCATACTATCTGTATGGCTGAACTCGCATCGCACAGAGATCGGATGTGATTTGCACTGCAGTGCGGTGCGAATCACATCCGTTCTCATAAACCGCTGCAATGTGAACCCAGCCTTAGTGACACTGGCGACGGGGGGTGATCACGGGGTTAAACCTTTATTGGGGGGGTTAGGGGGGTACCCTAGAGCTAAAGGGGGCTAACCCTAACTGCCCTAACAGTTATTGCAGTCACAAATGACACCAATGCAATATTAAAAAAATAAAAAATAAAATGCAATTGGTGTCACTGTGACTGGGGGTGCAGGGGTGATTGGGGGGGTGATCGGGGGGTGAAGGGGGGGTGAAAGTGTGCCTGGCGTGTTCTACTGTGTAGTGTAGTGGTGGTGCAACTCACCGATCCTCTCTCCTCTGTGCCGGAACGAAAAATACCGACACGGAGGAGAGATTACATCACTTCCTCTGCCTGTGTTTACATTACAGGAGAGGAAGTGATGTCATGCTGCAATTCCATTCGTCAGGAGCGATCGCGAGGGGGTGGCCATGAATGAATGGCCGCCCCCTCATCCCGGATCGCTCCTGAACGGATTACGACCGCCGCTGGCACCGGGGGGGGGCCTGATTGGGCCCCCCACCCGCGGGAAGGCAGGGACGTACATGTGCCTGCCCGTGCCATTCTGTCGACGTACATCGTCGTGCAGCGGTCGGCAACTGGTTAAAAAACTCCATAGGCGACGTTTCAAAAAATTCTACAGGTTACCAGGAGGTCTTTTGCTAGAATTATTGCTCTCGTTCGTGGCGATACCTCATATGTGTGGTTTGAACACTGTTTTCATATGTGGGTGTGACTTACTTATGCGTTCGTTTCTGCATGTGAGCTTGGCAGGACGGGGCGCTTTAAAAGATTTTCTTTTTTTTATTTATTGAACTTTTTATTTTTACCCTGTCCATTTAAAAATAAAAATTTGGGTCACTTTTACTCCTATTACAAGGAATGTAAACATCCATTGTAATAGGAAAAGAGCATGACATGACCTTTAATGTGAGATTTGGGGTCAAAAAGACCTCAGATCTCACATTTTATTTCAATAAAAAAATTCCCCTTTAAGACGATTGGGCGGAAGTGACGTGTGACGTCGCTTCCGTCATCCAATTGTATGGAGCCAAGTGGGGGCCATCTTTCCCTCACTTGGCAACCAGCCTCAGAGGGCAAAGGACCCAATTGTCTCCAACCCTACCGACGTCTCCGATAAGTGGTGAAGACCAGACCTCTCCCACCACTGATACAAGTGATATTGCGGTGAATCCGCTGCAGAGACCACTTTGTTAAGTGTGTCCGTGTGTCGTAACAATTTCCCTTTGGGATTAATAAAGTATTCTGTATGCTTGGCCAATGGGGAATTACTGGAATAATTGCCATGGTCTATAGCAACAGACCCCAAAAAAACTGTATATGGATCAGACTGGAAGGAAATCATATGGCTTGTGAGACCTTTTCTGATCTGTCACAGCATCTTGGCCCAGGTCCCTAGGGGAAAAAAAAACTTTGCAGATTGTACTAGTAATGAGATTCTAGCAGATTTAACTCTGTCATCTGGTCCGGAGATGAAATCCACTTGAAGGATGTCAGATTATGGATCTGGATGTAGGGATGTAGGCAGGGCAGGACTTAGGGTGCTGGGGGCCCCTGGGCTTGAGTCACTTTCGGGCCCTACCTTGTATATTCATTTGTCGCTATCTGGTGTCGTAACAATATAATCGATCCCATTGTTATTTGAAGTGCCAAGCTACTTTTAAAAGGTGACTGGTACCGTAGACAGTATTACATGCTAAAAAAAATTAATAATCTATTTATATGACCACTGATTGAAGCTTGAAAAACGTTTTTCCAATAAAAAAATTATGATTAAAAAAGTTCAAAGTGATCATGTGTTTATTGCAATGCACAAATGTCTTGGTCAGAATGAGAATAAAACACTTATTTACCTGGAAAACATATTGAAAAATAAACAACTACCTTGTAAGGTTGCAATCATAACAAATCAATTGCAAGAATATAGCAAAATAACTCATTGAACAAAGTGCAAGATAAATTGTGTGTGTGTGTGGTAGTATGTAAGTGATTGTTGTAGTGAAAAATCTTAACTATGCACACAAATTAGAAATGCACAGTCAATAAAATAAAATAAAAATACTACACTATCATATCTTAAGAAAGCATTACATCAACAACAGAATCCAGAGGCTGATCATTTAAAACAACAGGCAAGGTAGAGAAAGAAAGAGAAAGGTGATCAGGTTATGACTTCATGCATGTCATCTCATTTTAAAGATAGTACTATTTTGAAGTGGCATCTTCTGGATTTCTTTGCAGCAAAGTCTTTGATCAAATCAGTAAAATACAGTTTACGTAGAAGGTCACTCTCAATTGACATCAGAGTGAGGTGATTCAATTTATGCAGTACAATTGTGGATCTTAGTCTATTTTTTACTAGTTTCAGTTTGGAGAAACTGCGCACTAGTGATGGCCGAACGGTTCGCCCGGCGGTCGTTTCGCGGCGAATTTCCGACTTTCGCCGTCCGCGGGTTCGAACGCCTTTTTCCGTCGTTCGCCCCGGCGGACTTACGTGTTTAATGTATACAAGAACTTTAACCTTTCGTGACACGTTTATCATGTGTTACAGGACAACCAATTGAGACATGACAGCTCATGGACACTTGGACATTCCCCCTAACCTATAAATACACCCGATCCGGTGGCCATTTTACATTCTTTCTTCTGTCACTGTAGGGAAAGGATCCTGTGTGGAGTAGGGACAGAGAAAACGCTAGCTATTTGGTACACAAAAGTTCTTTTCAGGACTGGTATAGGTGTTAGGTCAGCAGCCTGAGTTTCTTTTGTCAGTTTAGATAAAGGGACAGAGCGCTGTATGCTGCTATTTTAGGGACAGCTCAGCCAGATTAGTCTTTCTTCATCATCATCATCATCATCATCATTAGCTGTTACTATCAGGTCCACAAAAGAGCTGTTCCAGCTAATCGTTCCAGCCTACTCTTTTTTGCCAATTTGTATAGGGACAGGCAGGAAGCAGTGTGTCAGGCAGTGAGGATAATTTTAAAGACTTGCTGTTACTATTAGTTCCACAAAGGTTCTTTTCAGGACTGGTATCAGTGGTACGGTAATAGGCTTGTACACGTATAATATTCTTTCTTCCAAATATAGAAAGAATATTATACTTGACTGCTGCCCTTCTGCTGCAGTCTGCTAATCATTCACAACTCACTTGTTCCACAAAGCTCTTTATCAGGACTGGTAACTTGGTCTGTCTAGGGTGCTACGGTACATAGGCTTGGGTGCGGTACAGTCTGCTGTTCTGTAAGGACCGCTATCGGTCCACAATACATAGGGTTGCCGTGCACTACTGCTGACCGCTGCCCTATACTGCAGCAGTCCTTCATTGGTATAGGGACTGACGTACAGTCTGCTAATCACTAACACACAACCTGCTTGGTCCACAAAAGTTCTTATAAGGACTGGTAACTTGGTATAGGGTGCTACGGTACATAGGCCTGAGTGCGTTACAGTCTGCTGTTCTGTAAGGACCGCTATCGGTCCACAATACATAGGGTTGCCGTGCACTACTGCTGACCGCTGCCCTATACTGCAGCAGTCCTTCAGCGGTATAGGGACTGACGCACAGTCTGCTAAACACTAACACACAACCTGCTTGGTCCACAAAAGTTTTTATAAGGACTGGTAACTTGGTATAGGGTGCTACGGTACATAGGCCTGAGTGCAGTACAGTCTGCTGTTCTGTAAGGACCGCTATCGGTCCACAATACATAGGGTTGCCGTGCACTACTGCTGACCGCTGCCCTATACTGCAGCAGTCCTTCATTGGTATAGGGACTGACGTACAGTCTGCTAATCACTAACACACAACCTGCTTGGTCCACAAAAGTTCTTATAAGGACTGGTAACTTGGTATAGGGTGCTACGGTACATAGGCCTGAGTGCGTTACAGTCTGCTGTTCTGTAAGGACCGCTATCGGTCCACAATACATAGGGTTGACGTGCACCACTGCTGACCGCTGCCCTATACTGCAGCAGTCCTTCAGCGGTATAGGGACTGACGTACAGTCTGCTAAACACTAATACACAACCTGCTTGGTCCACAAAAGTTCTTATAAGGACTGGTAACTTGGTATAGGGTGCTACGGTACATAGGCTTGAGTGCGGTACAGTCTGCTGTTCTGTAAGGACCGCTATCGGTCCACAATAGATAGGGTTGACGTGCACCACTGCTGACCGCTGCCCTATACTGCAGCAGTCCTTCAGCGGTATAGGGACTGACGCACAGTCTGCTAAACACTAACACACAACCTGCTTGGTCCACAAAAGTTTTTATAAGGACTGGTAACTTGGTATAGGGTGCTACGGTACATAGGCCTGAGTGCGTTACAGTCTGCTGTTCTGTAAGGACCGCTATCGGTCCACAATACATAGGGTTGCCGTGCACTACTGCTGACCGCTGCCCTATACTGCAGCAGTCCTTCATTGGTATAGGGACTGACGTACAGTCTGCTAATCACTAACACACAACCTGCTTGGTCCACAAAAGTTCTTATAAGGACTGGTAACTTGGTATAGGGTGCTACGGTACATAGGCCTGAGTGCGTTACAGTCTGCTGTTCTGTAAGGACCGCTATCGGTCCACAATACATAGGGTTGACGTGCACCACTGCTGACCGCTGCCCTATACTGCAGCAGTCCTTCAGCGGTATAGGGACTGACGTACAGTCTGCTAAACACTAATACACAACCTGCTTGGTCCACAAAAGTTCTTATAAGGACTGGTAACTTGGTATAGGGTGCTACGGTACATAGGCTTGAGTGCGGTACAGTCTGCTGTTCTGTAAGGACCGCTATCGGTCCACAATACATAGGGTTGCCGTGCACTACTGCTGACCGCTGCCCTATACTGCAGCAGTCCTTCATTGGTATAGGGACTGACGTACAGTCTGCTAATCACTAACACACAACCTGCTTGGTCCACAAAAGTTCTTATAAGGACTGGTAACTTGGTATAGGGTGCTACGGTACATAGGCCTGAGTGCGTTACAGTCTGCTGTTCTGTAAGGACCGCTATCGGTCCACAATACATAGGGTTGCCGTGCACTACTGCTGACCGCTGCCCTATACTGCAGCAGTCCTTCATTGGTATAGGGACTGACGTACAGTCTGCTAATCACTAACACACAACCTGCTTGGTCCACAAAAGTTCTTATAAGGACTGGTAACTTGGTATAGGGTGCTACGGTACATAGGCCTGAGTGCGTTACAGTCTGCTGTTCTGTAAGGACCGCTATCGGTCCACAATACATAGGGTTGACG
The DNA here is from genome assembly GCF_037356315.1 of Lithobates pipiens. Taxonomy (NCBI): domain Eukaryota; kingdom Metazoa; phylum Chordata; class Amphibia; order Anura; family Ranidae; genus Lithobates; species Lithobates pipiens. The sequence goes on along the minus strand of NW_027507696.1, from coordinate 26,923,039 downwards.
TGCACCACTGCTGACCGCTGCCCTATACTGCAGCAGTCCTTCAGCGGTATAGGGACTGACGTACAGTCTGCTAAACACTAATACACAACCTGCTTGGTCCACAAAAGTTCTTATAAGGACTGGTAACTTGGTATAGGGTGCTACGGTACATAGGCTTGAGTGCGGTACAGTCTGCTGTTCTGTAAGGACCGCTATCGGTCCACAATACATAGGGTTGCCGTGCACTACTGCTGACCGCTGCCCTATACTGCAGCAGTCCTTCATTGGTATAGGGACTGACGTACAGTCTGCTAATCACTAACACACAACCTGCTTGTTCCACAAAAGTTCTTATAAGGACTGGTAACTTGGTATAGGGTGCTACGGTACATAGGCTTGAGTGCGGTACAGTCTGCTGTTCTGTAAGGACCGCTATCGGTCCACAATAGATAGGGTTGACGTGCACCACTGCTGACCGCTGCCCTATACTGCAGCAGTCCTTCAGCGGTATAGGGACTGACGTACAGTCTGCTAAACACTAATACACAACCTGCTTGGTCCACAAAAGTTCTTATAAGGACTGGTAACTTGGTATAGGGTGCTACGGTACATAGGCTTGAGTGCGGTACAGTCTGCTGTTCTGTAAGGACCGCTATCGGTCCACAATAGATAGGGTTGACGTGCACCACTGCTGACCGCTGCCCTATACTGCAGCAGTCCTTCAGCGGTATAGGGACTGACGTACAGTCTGCTAAACACTAATACACAACCTGCTTGGTCCACAAAAGTTCTTATAAGGACTGGTAACTTGGTATAGGGTGCTACGGTACATAGGCTTGAGTGCGGTACAGTCTGCTGTTCTGTAAGGACCGCTATAGGTCCACAATAGATAGGGTTGACGTGCACCACTGCTGACCGCTCACCTATACTGCAGCAGTCCTTCAGCGGTATAGGGACTAAGAGTTTTGTCACAGGGTCATTTAAAAAATGACATGCAGAGGAAGAGGCAGGCCCTTCCGCAGGGGTGGTAGGGGTAGGGCAGGAGCAACAGGCTTGAGCCAAAGTGGGAAGTTGCAGAAGGTGCGTTCAATTACTTTAAAGGATGCACCAGACTTGGTTGAGTGGCTCGCTCAGCCTTACTCTTCTGCACCCTCCTCATCCTCTCGATCTGCACCCTCTTCTTCACTCTCTGCTATGTGCACCCCCAAAGACACTACCACCAACAACACGACCACCACCACCACCACCACATACCTTCCGCTTGAGTCACTGGAATTATTTTCCGATCCATATCAAGAGGACATTTCTGATGCGCAGCCACTCTTGGTATTGGATCAGGAAGAGGAGGTAGCAACAAGCGCTACTCAGCAGTCTGACGCCAGTACCCAGATCAGCCCAAGGAGGAGGTTGGTCCCCGGTGTTGCTGCCTACTCTACTTATAGCGGTGGGGAAGGTGACGTTGATGATGACGTGTCTAGTGATGTCACGTGGGTGCCCACAAGAGAGGAAGAGGAGGGGAGTTCAGAGGGAGATATGGACCAGCAGATAGGGAGGAGAAGCAGCAATGACTTACATTGCACAGCAGGGACAAAGCAGACTGCAAATGTATCAGGAGCGAGTCATCGACCATGTACGGTCACATCTGGCGCTCCCAGGACACCGGCACATGGCTCCGCAGTGTGGGCTTTTTTTAACGTGTCCGCTGCTGACAATAGCGTTGCCATCTGCAATCTTTGCAGTCAACGCGTTAGTCGCGGTAAGCCCAATACTCACCTAGGGACGACCGCCTTAAGAAGGCACATGAGCAGCCATCACCGAGCCCAGTGGGAGCAACGGAACACACAAAGCCACACTGCAGGCTCTCACCGTCCAGCCTCGTCTTCTACTTCTCCTTCTCCTCTCTCCTCACAATTGTCCTCCACTCCACCTTCCATCACGCCAAGCTCACATTTTTCTGCAAAAAGGCAGGCTTCCGTGGGCCTAATGTTTGAGCGTAAAAAAATGATGACGCCGGATAACCCTCTTGCCCAACGGTTGGCGGCTGGCTTGTCAGAACTCATAGCCCGCCAACTACTGCCATATAAACTGGTGGACTCGGAGGCCTTTCGCAAATTTGTGGCCATTGGAACACCACAATGGAAGGTCCCAGGAAGGAAGTATTTCTCAGAGAAGGGCATCCCAGAGCTATATGGCCATGTTCAGCGGCAAGTGAATGTATCTCTGGCACACAGTGTCGGTGCCAAGATACATCTGACCACAGACACGTGGTCTAGCAAACACGGGCAGGGAAGGTATATCAGTTTTACTGCCCACTGGGTGAACCTTCTGACGGCCGTCAAGCATGTAACCCGTGGCACCCGTGTAGATTTGGTTTTACCGCCACGGATTGCATGCAGGCCTGACTCTTCTTCTCCTCCTCCTACTCCATCCTCCTCCCTCTCCTCCTCAGCTGCCTCCTCCTTTTCCGCTGCTAGCGTCTCTTCCACTGCACCGCCCAAGCTCCCCAGAACCTATTCCACATGCCAGGTGAGACGTTGCCATGCCGTGCTGCGTCTGTTGTGCCTGGAAGCAAAGAGCCACACTGGCCCGGCACTCCTTTCAGCTTTGCGTTCACAGGCAGATGAGTGGCTAACACCGCTCAATTTGACAGTTGGTAAAGTGGTGTGTGACAACGGTGCCAATCTGCTTAGCGCATTGAAACAGGGCAAAATCACGCACGTGCCGTGCATGGCACACGTCTTAAACTTGGTCGTGCAGCGATTCCTTGTCAAATACCCTGGGGTCCAGGACATCTTGCGGCAGGCAAGGAAAATCTCGGCCCATTTCAGAAGATCTTACACGGCCATGGCTCGCCTTGCTGACATTCAGCGGCGACACCATCTGCCGGTCAGACGTCTTATTTGCGATTGCCCGACGCGATGGAACTCAACCTTCTATATGCTTGATAGGCTGCTCCAGCAGAAACGTGCAGTTAACGTCTACCTGTATGAACTCTGCGAAAGAAACGGTTCTGGGGAGCTGGGTTTTTTTTCACCGCGCCAGTGGCTGCTCATGCGCGACACATGCAGACTTCTGCGGCCATTTGAGGAGATCACCAAACTGGTCAGTCGCAGCCATGGCGCCATCAGTGACATGGTACCTTATGCCTTCTTTCTGGAGCGTGCATTGCGTCGTGTCATTGATCAGGCTGTGGAGGAGCAGGAGCGGGAAGATGAGGAAGTCGCAATGCTGGATGAATTCCCAGGGGGGGCTACTCTATCTGAGACAAGTCAACAACAGGAGTCTGATGAGGAGTCAGAGGAGGATGGTGCCGGGGCGGATGAGCAGGAGCAAGAAGAGCATGCTTTAAACCTTTCTGGGATCCCTGTTGTGCGAGGATGGGGAGAGGAGAATGAAGAGGACGACATTATCCTGGATGATGAGCAGGAGCCAGGCCACCACACCGCTTCCACTTTAGTGCAAATGGGGGCCTTCATGCTCCAGTGTTTTAATAGGGACCCCCGTATAAAAAGCATGAGGGTCAAGGACCAGTACTGGGTGGCAACGTACTTAGACCCCCGGTACAAACACAAAATGGCGGAAATGTTACCGCCGTCGCAGAGGGCTGTCAGAATGCAGCACTTCCAGGCCTTGCTTCGAGAAATGCTGCATTCTGCTTTTGCGTGCGCTGGCAGAGGAGCAATTCCCACTCCCAGAGAAGGATTTGCGGGTACCAATCCAACAGCGCCTGCAAGAAGAGGCCGGTTTGAAGATGTGTTGGTGACTTCGGATATGAGGTCATTCTTTCAGCCGACCCATCGACAGGTGTCATCCGGATCCAGCATCAGGGAACGCCTAGACCGTCAGGTGTCCGACTACATTGGGTTAACGGCCGATGTGGACGCTCTGAGGAGTGATGAACCCCTAGACTACTGGGTGGGCAGGCTTGACCTCTGGCCAGAGCTTGCCCAATTTGCAATCGAACTGTTGGCTTGCCCCTCATCCAGTGTCCTGTCCGAAAGGACGTTCAGCGCAGCAGGGGGGATTGTGACCGATAAGCGTACTCGCCTAGCTCACCACAGTGTTAACTACCTCACATTTCTAAAAATGAATGAGGCATGGATCTCGGAGGAATTCAACACATGTGATCAGTAGACCATGTATATGTCTATAAACAATTTTTGGAATCAAGCACACAGACCTTCTTAATTCATTTGGCTCACTTCCCTGACCCAAAAAAGCACACCGTACTATATGCCCCTACCCTCCTCTTTGAAGAGGTTGAGCGGTGTCATATTTCTACTGGGGCTGCTTATTATGAGGGGTTCCCACCATCCCTGTGCTGTGCTGACTTCCTCCTGGGTGTTCTTATTATGAGGGGCTCCCACCATCCCTGTGCTGTGCTGACTTCCTCCTGGGGGTTCTTATTATGAGGGGATCACACCATCCCTGTGCTGTGCTGACTTCCTCCTGGGGCTGCTTACGGTGCTGCTGTCAGCGCTGTATGTCACGGAGCTGCTGTCAGCGCTGTATGTCACGGAGCTGCTGTCAGCGCTGTATGTCACGGAGCTGCTGTCAGCGCTGTATGTCACGGAGCTGCTGTCAGCGCTGTATGTCACGGAGCTGCTGTCAGCGCTGTATGTCACGGAGCTGCTGTCAGCGCTGTATGTCACGGAGCTGCTGTCAGCGCTGTATGTCACGGAGCTGCTGTCAGCGCTGTATGTCACGGAGCTGCTGTCAGCGCTGTATGTCACGGAGCTGCTGTCAGCGCTGTATGTCACGGAGCTGCTGTCAGCGCTGTATGTCACGGAGCTGCTGTCAGCGCTGTATGTCACGGTGCTGCTGTCAGCGCTGTATGTCACGGAGCTGCTGTCAGCGCTGTATGTCACGGAGCTGCTGTCAGTGCTGTATGTCACGGAGCTGCTGTCAGCGCTGTATGTCACGGAGCTGCTGTCAGCGCTGTATGTCACGGAGCTGCTGTCAGCGCTGTATGTCACGGTGCTGCTGTCAGCGCTGTATGTCACGGAGCTGCTGTCAGCGCTGTATGTCACGGAGCTGCTGTCAGCGCTGTATGTCACGGAGCTGCTGTCAGCGCTGTATGTCACGGAGCTGCTGTCAGCGCTGTATGTCACGGAGCTGCTGTCAGCGCTGTATGTCACGGTGCTGCTGTCAGCGCTGTATGTCACGGAGCTGCTGTCAGCGCTGTATGTCACGGAGCTGCTGTCAGTGCTGTATGTCACGGAGCTGCTGTCAGCGCTGTATGTCACGGAGCTGCTGTCAGCGCTGTATGTCACGGAGCTGCTGTCAGCGCTGTATGTCACGGTGCTGCTGTCAGCGCTGTATGTCACGGAGCTGCTGTCAGCGCTGTATGTCACGGAGCTGCTGTCAGCGCTGTATGTCACGGAGCTGCTGTCAGCGCTGTATGTCACGGAGCTGCTGTCAGCGCTGTATGTCACGGAGCTGCTGTCAGCGCTGTATGTCACGGTGCTGATGTCAGTGCTCTGTATTACGGTGCTGCTGTCAGTGCTCTGTATCTCCTGCACCCTCTTGTTTGCCTACCCTGGTCCCTGACCTTCCCTCTCCTCCATTGCCTTCATTAGCTCCATAGTCCTGAATTGTCAGAACAATTTCCCAAATAAAAAAAAAATGCTTGTAGTTATCGATCCCAAATTCACCTCATACATGTATTATGCTATTGTCCAGGTGGTGGGACTACGTGCTACCCCCTAATAATTACCCCGTGGCCGCAAATTCGACCTAAAGGTTTGCGAAATTCGCCTCCCATTGAAGTCAATGGAGCCCGCGGCGAACGGTCGTTTTCGCGAACGTTTGTGTCCGTTCGCGTTTCGCGTTCGCGAAACGTCCCGTCGGAAGTTCGTCCATCACTACTGCGCACCCCACTTGCATTTGTGACTGGTAATGTCAGGTAAAGTCTGAAAATGGCGATCAAGTTCAGCCAGCAGCCTATCCATCACAACTAGAAACACACGTGATGAGAACCGTTCTTTTCCTGATAAGTGAACCTCAGGTGTTGCAGACTCATCCACATGAGTCTTGCGTTTTCTTTGTCTTGGTGTGTCTTGTTTGTATGTTGCTGAAACAGTGGGAGACATCACTTTTGCTTGGTCTTCAAACATCAAATTCATCTCTCAAACCAACAATATATTCCCGCAGTGACCTTACCAAATCAACATCATTGCACAGGTCCAGATCCACAGCTTGAAGTGCAACACTTGTCCCATGAAAGCGTTATAGAACATAATTGTTCTGTTCATTTGCCTGTTCATTTATTTATGCAGTGACCAAGCATCATTTAGTGTTGTCGGGTTCTGATTGCTGTCTTCTGCAATGTTCATCAGTGACTCTTGAATATTGGGATAGTTTCTGCACAATGCCTTGGTAGCCTGTGCATGTGCAGCCCACCTGGTGTCAGAGAGAGATTTTATTGTCTCAATGCAGTGGTTTTCATTAGGCTGCAAACCTGCAGTTACCACCTCCAGCTGTGGATTTCAAGAAGAAGTTGAACAAAGTCTGAATGAAGTTTAAAAAAATCGTCGGTATCTGTACAGCCGGGTACCCACTCTACTAGTGGATTAATGGATTAATGTCTTTGATGTGAGCTTACAGCCCGTTGCACACTCCTGACATGTTTGCGGCATTATCATAGCACTGTCCAAGGCAGTTACTGATATCTATGTCCATCGCATATAAAACTGTGAACACTGCATCACAGAGTGCCTTCCCTGTGTGGCTAGATATAGGGAGAAATGTTAGGGAGAAATTTTAGGGAGAAATTTTAAGAATTGCTCTTCTAGGAGGCTATCTGGTGAAACATACCTTATGATAAATGTAAGCTGATCAATGTGCATCATGTCGGGAGTTGAATCAATGCAAATGGAAAAGTACTTTGTCACTTTCACTTCAGCAACGATTTCAGAAAGTACTCTATTGCTCATTAGCTCGATAAATTCATTGCATGTTTTTGATGAAAGATATGAGGGTGTTCCTACCTGTATGTGTGATTTCAAGAATTGGTCGAATTCACCGATCAGTTCCAGGATTCCCATATATTTCCCATTTTCAGCTTGACCAAATATTTCACTGGAGCCTCGGAAAGCCAACCCAGAAATTTACAACTTCAACCACTCTTTGCAAAACTTCACTCCAATAATTGCATTGCGACTCAAACTGCTTTTTAAGCTGAGAATCTATAACTCCATCAGCTGCTGCTCTGTTGATGTAATTAAACATAGCCTTTCTATGACTTTCACTATTCTTGTGCACGGCAAGCATCTGATAGCATGTTTCCAGTCATTATAGCCAGACTCAAAAAGGGATTGACTGTTACCATCGCCAAAAAAGCGGCAAGCAAAACAAAACACACAACCAGTGGCTGGTGAGTAGAGAAACCATTCTCTGGGTAAGTACTCACCATTCAAATGCTTGCGTTTGAAATTAGTTATAGAAAATAGTCTCTTCTGATGTTTGTAGTGGCGTTCAGAAGCCTTGACATTAGCATCCTTATTTTGAACAGACTCCAGACCTTTTCAGGCCCAATAAGCACGCACGCTTTCATCAATTTTACCCCAGCGAGCAGGATCAGTGGGTAAAGAATCTGTAGTTGGACATTGTTCGGTCGCCGTTTCTGACTGAAGAGATGATAATTCATTGATGGGCTGCCCTGCTCGTGAATTCAAATCGTCTCCAACCGTTTCTTCCAGCGGGTTTGGGTTGTTGTCCTCTGGATTCTCCGCTTGCACATCAGCAAACCGCAAGATAAAAGAAAAGGAGAGATGGCGGAAGGAACAATTCTGAAAAAGAAAAATAATTTTTCTCAGTTTCTGTAATAAAATTTAGCAAATTACTAATTTTTCTTCATAAATTTTGAACTGATGACAGATGGCACTTTTACGTGGCACTGGGGACAAATAGCACTGGGGACAGATGGCGCTAGGGACAGGTGGCACTGGGGACAGATGACACTAGGACAGGTGGCACTGGGGACAGATGATACTAGGACAGGTGGCACTGGAGACAGATTATCATGGCACTGACAGCACTTTATTTTCCACTTTTTTTTTTTTTTTTTTTTTTTTTTACTCACAAGCTGCACGTCGCTCTCCCTCCTCACAGGCTGTCTCTGTGTGAGAGGGAGAGCCGGCGATGAGAGATGATCTCATGAGATCATCTCCCATTGGACACTCAGATCAGTGCTAAATGGTCACTGTGATTGGCCATTTAGCATGATCTGCGATTGGCTGTGTACAAGGGACACTACCAAGTGGCAACACAGAACATCCCCCATGCGCGCCCGCAGGGACGTCCTCCCAGCAATTGGTGTCCACGCTGTAGCCTGCTATAGCGCGGACGCCTAGTGTAAAGAAGATAAGGACACTGGGAAACAGGTGGGGCCCCCTATTGGACGGTGCCCATGGGCTGGAGCCCCATCAAGCCCTATGAAAAGTCTGGCCCTGGATGTAGGAACAATTTGTTGCCCAATTGGGCAATGAAATATGCATTCTTCCCAGATGTTCTGAACGTAGACTTAAAGAGATGTTAGAGAGATTCTTCTTCACCCACATCACAGTCATCTCTACCTCTCTCAGTGGACTGACCCTGCAGGTTTTGATCTGGCCCCTGATGTAGGACACCACTGTCATGTCGTTTAGCCTCAGAGACTTAAAAAGCCTGCTGTCAGATGACAAAAGGTAAAGGGAGCATAAAAGAGCTGGGCAGAAAAGCAGCATATGTTTAAAACAACTTCCCAACAGGAGAGTTCCACTGGCAAAAGCTCAGGTGCTGGCACAAATGTATTACTATGGCAGCACCCAATGCTTCATCTGCCTGTTTGCAAGACATGAATAGCTGGGTGCATGACCAACGTTGGAGAAAAAAGAAAACCCATTCAGAACAGGCAGCTTTTTCCATTTAGCACACCTCAATATAGAGATGGGAGAGACTACGGTCCTAATTATCAGGCATTGGAACGCTGACAGGTGAAGAGAGGAAAGGCAGGATTATCCAGCGTCCTACCCCCAGTATACTCTAGTGGTAAAAAATAAGGCATCTTGAATCATGAAGAATTAAGATCTCGGATACAAAAGGATTTGCATAGGAGTCAGATGACAGATTTTAGAAAGACTAGCCAGTCAATCTCTTGTAGGGTTCTGTAAACTCCCTCTGTATTCCTGACAGGAATCACTGTCTAGAGAAGGAGTGGATTGAGAATCCAACCAGCAAATAATAGTCATGGTCAAAAGTTTTGAGAATGACTCAAATATGAATTTTCACAAAGTCTGCTGCTTCAATGTTTTTAGGTCTTTTTGTCAGATGTTACTAGGGTATACTGAAGTATAATTACAAGCATTTCATAAGTTTCAAAGGCTTTTATTGACAATTAAATTAAGTTTATGCAAAGAGTCAATGTTTTCAGTGTTGATCCTTCTTTTTCAAGACCTCTGCAATTCACCCTGGCATGTTGTCAATCAACTCCTGGGCCACACCCTGACTGATGGCAGTCCATTCTTGCATAATAAATGTCTGGAGTTTGTCAGAATTCATGGGTTTTTTTTTTTTGTTCAGCCGGATCTTGAGGATTGGCCACAAGTTCTCAATAAATTTTCTGGCCATGGACCCAAAATGTCCTTGATTTGCCCAGGCTACTTAGTTATCACTTTTGCCTTTTGGCAAGGTGCTCCATCATGCTGGAAAGGGCATTGTTCCTCACCAAACTGTTCTTGGATGGTTGGAGGAAGTTGCTCTCAGCGGATGTTTTTGTACCATTCTTTATTCATGGCTGTGTTCTTGCAAAATTGTGAGTGAGCTCACTCCCTTGGCTGAGAAGCAACCCCAAACATGAATGGTCTCAGGATGCATGACACAGAACTGATGGTAGCGCTTACCTATTCTTTTCCGGACAAGGTTTTTTTCTGGATGCCCCAAACAATCAGAAAAGGGATTCATTCAAGAAAAATAGGATTTTTAAAACAGCTTACCTGTAAAATCATTTTCTTGGAGTACATCATAGGACACAGAGTCTCAAGTAATTACTTGGTGGGTTATAGGCCTACCTTCAGGTGTTGACACTGGTATAACCAATACAGGAAGTTGACTCCCCTATATAACCCCTCCTCCTTCCAGGAGCACTCAATTTTTGTAGCCAAGCAATATAAGTAATATTGCCACGGTCGTTCCGCTACCCCGATCGTACAGAGGAGACGTACCTGCAGGGTTCCTGTACGAAGGGATCTCCGACGCCCTCGGACGCGGGTTGGCGAACAAACACGCGCGGGTGCACGCAGTTTCCAACAGACGTTCGCAGGTGCGCGCCGACACAAGCGGGCGCTCGCACCGTACGGACGTGCGCGGGGTCACGAGCGTAACCACGGCCACCCGCGGGGGTACGCGAACGGGACGTACGACCAATCCTGGCGCCCAATAGACTATTTAAGGCCACAGCTCCTGCTCCTCGGTGCTGTTCGGTCTACAGCGTTCCTGAGACTTCTGCTATTTGTTTGTGATCGTGTTCCTGATATTATACCCAACCTGTTCCTGGACCTTGCCTGCTTTCCGCCTGCCTTTGACCTTTTGCCTGATCGACTACGCTTCTGCCTTCCGCTTCTGTACCTCCGCTGCCAGATTGTTGCCGACCCAGCCTGATTGACTACGCCTCTGCCTTCCGCTCCTGTACCTCCGCTGCCAGATCGTTGCCGACCCAGCCTGATTGACTACGCCTACCTGCCTGAAGTCCGGCACCCGTTACCTCTGCCTCCTTGCCGGTCCACTTGTGCCAGCTGTTCAGCAGTCCTAGACCGACATCCAGCGCCGGTTGCACCTGCCGTTCCAGTCTACCATCTGTTCCGGCTGTACCCGCTATCTGCTATCCGGCCAGGCACTTGTGTCCTCCGGGCTCCTGAACCCCTGTCTCCATCACCAGGGGCTCGAGAGCCGGAGGCCCACGAGGCGCCGCTCCCTGCACGTCGAGGGCTCTCTAACCAGGTACGTGACAGTACCGAACAGCCAAGATGTCTGAGCCCTCGCAGGGAGCATCTCCCATGGATGAACTCTGTCATCATCTAGCCGGCCTCACCCAGGCCGTGAAAAGCCTACAAGAAGGCTACGGACGCTTGGAGGAACGGGTCCAGGCCCTGTCTGCCGCAGCCCCGGCTGCCTCTGGGACTCCAGGTCCACCGTCAGTGGTTATGATGCCGCCAGAACCAAGGGTACCTACACCAGATCGCTTCTCCGGTCACCGGAACAAGTTCAGGGCCTTCCGGAACTCCTGCGAGCTCTTTTTTGCCCTCCAACCCCGGACTTTTTCTCTCGAGGCGACAAAGGTGGGGTTCGTCATTTCTCTATTAACCGACGAACCTCAGGCCTGGGCACATCGTCTCCTCGAACGAAAGGACCCCTCTTTGGACTCTTTGAACGCTTTCTTCCAAGCCATGTCCCAACTGTATGAGGACCCGCAACTTGCCGCCACTGCAGAAGCAGCTTTGCATGCACTCCAACAAGGTCGCAGGCCAGTAGAAGACTATGTGTCTGAGTTCAGGCGTTGGAGTGCCGACACAGAGTGGAATAACTCAGCCCTCCGCTACCAGTTCCGCATGGGACTCTCGGAAGCATTGAAGGATGAACTGGCTCGCGTGGGAATCCCTGAAACCCTCGAAGCCCTCATCGACCTCTCGATTCAGATCGACAGGCGTTTGAGAGAGCGTCGTTTAGAGCGCTCGACTCCCATTTCTCGCCCAGTCTGGATGATGCCACGGGTTCCAAGTCCCAATCCTCCGGTCCCTCCTGCTCCACCTTCTCTGGATCCTTCGGAGCCTATGCAATTGGGTCTTCTTCGTCCCTCCTTGACGCCCGAGGAGCGCCAACGCCGAAGAACTGGCAACCTTTGCCTTTATTGTGGGGAATCTGGACATTATGTTCGCACCCGCCCCGTCAAATCACGTAAGTGCCTTCTTGCACCTTCTGCTTCTCCTACCACTCTGCCCAGCACCAATACCACCTCTCACCTGGTTGTACCTCTTCTCCTACAGTTTTCCGGAGAGACTCTCAGCGTTGACGCCATCATAGACTCTGGAGCTTGCAGCGGCTTCATGGACTTGTCGTTTGCCCTGAGAAACAACATTCCTCTTCGGCCTAGGGTAAAGGGACTTTCGATCTTTCTAGCCGATGGCTCCTCCCTTAAATCCGGACCTGTTACCCAGGAGACGTCCCCGCTTTTTGTCACCATTGCCGGAGTTCACCAGGAACTCCTGAGTCTGGACATCATCAAATCCCCCCTGTTTCCCGTGATCCTGGGCATGCCCTGGTTGAAGGCCCACAACCCTCTGATTAACTGGTTCACTGGAGAAGTAGAATTCCCATCGGCGTATTGTCATCAAAACTGCTTCCCAGCCACCAATACGGATCCTGCCTCTTCTTCTCTGCTCTGCATGGAGACAGACACCGAGCTCCGACAGGCTGTGCCCGAAGCTTACCACCAGTTTTTAGATGTGTTCAGTAAAAAGGGCGCAGAAAGTTTACCTCCCCACAGACAATACGATTGCCCTATTGACCTACTCCCTGGAGCAGAGATACCGTTCGGGAGGATCTTCCCCTTGTCTGAAACCGAGCTGGGTGCTTTAAAAACTTACCTGGACGACAACCTGAAGAAGGGCTTCATACGACCATCCACTTCCCCAGCAGGCGCAGGGATTTTCTTTGTCCAGAAGAAAGACCATTCCTTACGGCCCTGTGTGGACTACCGAGCGCTCAACAAAGTCACAATTAAGAACCGTTACCCCCTACCGTTAGTGCCCGAGTTATTTCAGAGACTGGGGTCGGCCAAGGTGTTCTCCAAGTTGGACTTACGGGGCGCTTACAACCTCATCCGCATTCGTAGAGGCGACGAATGGAAGACCGCCTTCCGTACCCGCTTCGGACATTACGAATACCGAGTTATGCCCTTTGGACTTTGTAACGCTCCCGCTACATTTCAACACTTTGTCAACGATGTCTTCAGAGAGTACCTTGATTTGTTTGTTGTTATATATCTCGATGACATCTTGATCTTCTCTTCCTCTTTAGATGAACACCGGGAGCATGTGAAGAGTGTCCTAGCCCGTCTCCGCCTCCATGGCCTTTACGCCAAACCAGAAAAGTGCGTTTTCGAACAGCGAAGCATCCAATTCCTGGGCTTGATCATTTCTGTAAACGGCATAGAAATGGACCCCCAGAAGATTTCAGCTATCGTAGACTGGCCCGCTCCCTCGGACAAGAAAGGGGTCCAACGCTTCGTGGGATTCGCGAACTTTTACAGGAAGTTCATCAGGGGATTTTCTTCCATTATTTCTCCCATCACTGAACTGACCAAACAGAACCAGAAATTTCAGTGGACCCCTAGGGCTCAGGAGGCCTTCGAAACCCTGAAAAACCTGTTTGTCTCTGCCTCAATCCTAAAACACCCCGACGCTTCGCTGCCTTATATCCTGGAGGTGGATGCTTCGGAAGTGGCCGTTGGGGCAGTACTTTCCCAGAGACAGGGACCTAAGTCACTTCTGTACCCGGTGGCTTTTTTCTCCCGCAAACTCTCGGAAACCGAGCGCAATTATGATGTCGGTGACCGAGAGCTCCTAGCAATCAAGGCAGCATTGGAGGAATGGCGCTATCTCCTTGAAGGCGCTTCTCATCCAATCCTGGTCTATACCGACCACAAAAATCTCGAATACTTGAAAGCAGCCAAGCGACTGAAACCTCGACAGGCCCGGTGGGCACTTTTCTTTTCTAGATTTGTGTTCCACATCACGTACCGGCCCGGGTCAAAGAATGTGAAGCCTGATGCTCTTTCCCGGATGTACAACGAAGCTGTGGAACTTCCTACCCCCGACACCATCCTGCCTCCAGGAAACTTCCTTCTGCTCCAGGAAGGTCTCCTATCCCAAATTAGACAGGCTTCCAGTGATCCAGCCATCCCACCAGACATCTCCTTAACCTCCAAGGACGGTCTTCTCTGGCATCAGGACAGAATCTTCGTCCCCCAAGAGATACGTACGGCGGTCCTCAGTTCCTGTCACGACCATCCACTGGCCGGTCACTTTGGGGTGTTCAAGACCACGGACTTGCTCCAGCGCACGTTTTGGTGGCCCCAGATGAAGAGGCATTGCAGGGAATATGTGGAGGCATGCACCACCTGCATCAGGAATAAAGGTAGCAAATTAGGGGCTTGGGGCTTGTTAAGACCATTACCCATCCCGGACAGACCATGGAAGATGATATCTATGGATTTTATAGTGGATCTGCCCCTCTCTGAAGGCTTCTCCTCTGTCCTGGTAGTGGTAGACAGGTTTACCAAGATGGCCCACTTCATACCTATGAGGGGGACCCCGTCGGCCACAGAAACGGCCAGAGCCTTTATTAAGGAAGTAGTAAGGCTCCACGGTATTCCTGCTGACATTACCTCTGACAGAGGAGTACAGTTTACGTCCAGGTTCTGGAAAGCTCTTTGTGAAGCTCTGAAAATTGAGCTTCGTCTCTCTTCGGCCTATCACCCTCAAACCAATGGCCAGACCGAGCGAACCAACCAGACGTTGGAGCAATATCTGCGTTGTTTCTCCTCCTTCTCTCAGGACGATTGGGCATCACTTTTACCGCTTGCAGAGTTTGCTTACAATAATTCTACTCATTCTGCCACTAAACAGTCACCATTTTTCGCAAATTTTGGTTTCCATCCGTCTTTTTTGTCCGGTAGCCTACCCGAATGTTCAGTACCTGCAGTCCTGGAGGACCTTAATTTTTTTTTGAACAACAACAAGTTTCTTCAAGAGACCCTGGCGAAGACCCAGAAATGCTATAAAGAGGCCTTTGACAAGAGGAGAAGAGGGGAACTTGACCTCCAGGTCGGGGACCAGGTCTGGTTGTCTACACTAAATTTGAAGCTAGCCTGCCCATCCAAGAAGCTGGGCCCGAAGTTTGTGGGTCCATTTCCCATTATAAGGAAACTGAATAACGTGGCCGTTGAGCTGAAACTCCCGGAGTCGTTTCGGATACACCCGGTCTTTCATGTCTCGCTACTGAAGCCTGCGGTTCCTGATCCCTTTGTTGACTGGAATACCAACCCTCCCGAGCCCGTGACAATTGATGGGGAACTAGAGTACGAGGTTGAGTCCATTCTGGACTGCAGGAGGAGACAGAACCAGACCCAGTTCTTGGTTAAGTGGAAGGGCTATGGCCCTGAGGAGAATTCGTGGGAACCAGAGTCCAACCTGCATGCTGAAAAACTAATCCAAGCCTTCAAGAGGTCTCATCCAGATAGGATGACACAGTTGGGCATCCGGAGGTTGCCCCTTGGGGGGGGGCAATGTCACGGTCGTTCCGCTACCCCGATCGTACAGAGGAGACGTACCTGCAGGGTTCCTGTACGAAGGGATCTCCGACGCCCTCGGACGCGGGTTGGCGCGAACAAACACGCGCGGGTGCACGCAGTTTCCAACAGACGTTCGCAGGTGCGCGCCGACACAAGCGGGCGCTCGCACCGTACGGACGTACGCGAACGGGACGTACGACCAATCCTGGCGCCCAATAGACTATTTAAGGCCACAGCTCCTGCTCCTCGGTGCTGTTCGGTCTACAGCGTTCCTGAGACTTCTGCTATTTGTTTGTGATCGTGTTCCTGATATTATACCCAACCTGTTCCTGGACCTTGCCTGCTTTCCGCCTGCCTTTGACCTTTTGCCTGATCGACTACGCTTCTGCCTTCCGCTTCTGTACCTCCGCTGCCAGATTGTTGCCGACCCAGCCTGATTGACTACGCCTCTGCCTTCCGCTCCTGTACCTCCGCTGCCAGATCGTTGCCGACCCAGCCTGATTGACTACGCCTGCCTGCCTGAAGTCCGGCACCCGTTACCTCTGCCTCCTTGCCGGTCCACTTGTGCCAGCTGTTCAGCAGTCCTAGACCGACATCCAGCGCCGGTTGCACCTGCCGTTCCAGTCTACCATCTGTTCCGGCTGTACCCGCTATCTGCTATCCGGCCAGGCACTTGTGTCCTCCGGGCTCCTGAACCCCTGTCTCCATCACCAGGGGCTCGAGAGCCGGAGGCCCACGAGGCGCCGCTCCCTGCACGTCGAGGGCTCTCTAACCAGGTACGTGACAAATATACTCTCACCCCATAAAACAGAGGGGCGGGAGTTCTGTGTCCTATGATGTACTCCAAGAAAAGGATTTTACAGGTAAGCTGTTTTAAAAATCCTATTTTCTTTATCGTACATCATAGGACACAGAGTCTCAAGTAATTACTTGGTGGGATGTCCCATAGCAATGCTACTTGAGGGGAGGGAGACACAACCCGTAGGGTAACCCCCAGACCTGGGGACTTATACTGCTGCCTGCAGCACACTGCGCCCAAAGGCTATATCCTCATTCCATCTTACATGCACTTGATAAAATTTTGCAAATGTATGTACTGAAGGCCAAGCCATGGCCTTGCAGATTTGAGACCTGGAGGCCTGGTGACACACTGCCCAAGAAGCACCAACCGCTCTGGTAGAGTGCGCCTTAACTTGAAAAGGGGAATCTTTCCCTTTAAATCATAAGTTTGAATTATAACTTGCCAAATGCACTTAGCGACAGTGGATTTTGATGCTGTCTGTCCCTTCTTAGGACCCTCTGGCAGAAGAAATAAGACATCAGTCTTACGAATCGGAGCAGTTTTCTTAAATACATTTTCACTGCTCGCACTACATCAAGAAAATGTAGTGACCTTTCTTCCCTGGAACAAGGTCTTGGGGAAAAACCCTGGCAGGACAATATCTTCATTCAGATGAAAGCCTGAAACCACTTTTGGCAAAAAACCTGGACGAGGGCATAACACCACTCTGTCCTCATGAATAATCAAATGTGACTTCTTACAAGAAAGAGCAGCCAATTCTGAAATCCTCCTTGCTGAGGATATAGCAAACAAAATATCAGCTTCCTAGTCAGAAGGACTAAGGGAACATGCTGCAACGGTTCGAATGGCTGTTTTTGTAACACTGACAAAACTAAATTTAAGTCCCAAGGGCTTAAGAGTGATTTAACTGGCGGATTAATCCGCAGCACTCCTTGCATGAAACCTTGGACTAAAGAATGCATAGCAAGCAGTCTTTAAAATAAAAATTGATAAGGCTGAGACTTGGCCCTTAATAGTACTCAGGGCCAACTTCATCTCAACGCTTGATTGTAGAAATGTAAGAATTCTGCCTATGATATATCTCCGAGGGTACGAACCCTTGGACTCACACCAGGAAACATAAGCTTTCCAGGCTCTATAATATATAGCTCTAGAAGCTGGCTTCCTAGCATTAATCAAAGTAGAGATAACTGACCTGGAAAGCCCACGTTTATTCAGAATGTGGGTCTCAATAGCCAAGCCGTTAAATTTAGCGTTCGTAAAGTAGGATGGAATATCGGCCCCTGAGATAGCAGGTCTGGCTTTAGTGGGAAGAGCCCTGAACCCTCCACTGCCATCCTTACGATCTCTGCGTAGCATGACCTTCTGGGTCATGCTGGTGCTACCAGTATTACGGATTTCCTTTCCAGCTTGATCCTGTAAAGAACTTGAGGCAGCAACTGAATCTGAGAAAAGTGCATAGATCAGTAAAAACTGATCCCACGGGGTCGCCAACGCATCTGTTCCATATGCGAGTGGGTCCCCTGTCCTGGATGCAAAGTTGACTAGCTTAGTGTTGAATCTGGACGCTAGAAGGTCGAAGTCCGGAGTCCCCCATCTTTGGAAAACAGCCTGAAACACCTTGGGGTGAAGAGACCATTCTCCTGGGAATAACTGCCGGCGACTTAGATAGTCCACCTGCCAAT
This sequence comes from Lithobates pipiens, assembly GCF_037356315.1. Classification (NCBI taxonomy): domain Eukaryota; kingdom Metazoa; phylum Chordata; class Amphibia; order Anura; family Ranidae; genus Lithobates; species Lithobates pipiens. The sequence goes on along the minus strand of NW_027507696.1, from coordinate 26,905,245 downwards.
TCTCTACTCCCGTAATGAAAACTGCCGATAGGCATGGGACATTCTCTTCTGTCCACGTTAGAATTGGGTTCACCTCTCTCTGAGCTGAGAGACTCTTGGTGACCCCTTCGTGATTGATATATGCCACAGCCGTGGCATTGTCGGACTGGATCCTAGCAGGACAATTCTTTAACCTGGAGGTCCAGGTTTCTAGAGCCAGATACACTGCCGGAATCTCTAGGATGTCAATGGGCAAGGCTCCTACTCCCCAGCCTGAAAGGCTGGCATCTGTCGTTACTACCTTCCAGATAATTGATCTGAAGGACTTTCCCTTCAGCAGGTTCCAAGATAGTAACCACCAACTGAGGCTTTGGGACACTCATGGGGACAGCCACATTGGCAAGTCCAAAGCTTGAATCGTTTTGTTCCAAGCAGACAGAATACTGCTTTCAGTTTCGAATGGAATTGAGCATAGGGAACTGCTTCTAATAAAGCTACCATCTTCCCTAACAACCTCATGCCTTCCAGGTAACTGCTTGTGATGGCTACACCTTGCTTCAAGCAAGCCACTGACTGGTCTATTAACAATAGATAGTCTAAGTAAGCCAAGACAGTTATGCCCTGTGCCCTTAACCTGACTAGAGGTGGGGCTAATACCTTAGTGAATACCCGAGGTGCTGTAGGCTATTAACTGAAAATGCTTCTGTTCTACTTTGAATCACAGAAACCTCTGGTGAGGAGGAAATATATGGACAAGCAGCTATGCATCTCTGATGTCGATGGACACCAGAAGTTTTTCTCCTTGCAGGATGGAAACGACTGACTTGATTGACTCCATGCAAATGGAGCGGATTTTCAGGAACCGATTTAGATTACGTAGATCTAGACTTGGTCTGATATCCCCATTTGGCTTTGGCACCGTAATTAGGTTTGAGTAAAACTTCAAATCTTGCTCTTGTTTGGGAATCTGTCTGATCACCCCTTGAGCCAATAATCGGTCTAATGCTTGCAACAGGGATTGCCTTTTCCCTGGATCCTTGGGAATGTTTGATCTCAGAAAACGAGATGGTGGAAACTCTCAAAGCTCTAGCTTGTATCCTAGAGACACTGTGGAGAGAGTCCATTTGTCCTGAATCTCCCTTTGCCAGACTTCTGAGTACATCAGAAGTCTTCCCCCCCACCTTGGTGAGGGGAGACGCCTCTTCATAAGGAGGCCTTGTATTCTGCTTTGCAGACTTGTAGCCCCAGGTCTTCCTTTATGCCTGGTCTGATGGCAGAGGCTAAACAATTTAAATGAAAGACGCTTAGATTTTATTTTGACTGGCAAAAGTGTACCATTTCCGCTGTAAATTGTTTGAATGTATTTATCCAAACTATCGTCAAATAATCGTTCTCCCTTCAAGGGGAAACTAGTTAGAAGGTTCTTACAAGGCGTCTCAGCTGACCAACCCTTTAACCAAAAGTGTCCTTCGCATATGTACAAGTACAAACGCAAGGCGTGATGCCTGGTGAATAGAATCCTTCATAGCGTCTACAGCAAAGCATAATGCTTTAGGTAACTCGGCCAGTTCCTGTGCTTGTTGTGCAGGGAGCTCATCTGAGAGCATCTGTGAACTGGTCCTTTAACCACTTGCTTACTGGGCACTTAAACCCCTTCCTGCCCAGACCAATTTTCAGCTTTCAGCACTGATGCACTTTGAATGACAATTGCGCATACAACACTGTACCCAAATGAAATTTTTATCATTTTTTTCCCACAAATAGAGCTTTATTTTGCTGGTATTTAATTACAACCGGGAGTTTTATTTTTTGCTAAACAAACAAAAAAAGATGCAAAATAAAAAAAATCATGTTTAATAGTTTGTTATAAAATTTTGCAAACAGGTAATTTTTCTCCTTCATTGAAATGCGCTGATGAGGCGGCGCTGGTGGGCACTGATAGGCGGCGCTGGTGGGCACTGATAGGCACAGTTAAGGCGGCACTAATAGGCACAGATAAGGTGGCACCGATAGGCACAAATAAGGCAGTACTGATGGGCACAGATAAGGCGGCACTGATGGGCAAAGATGGGCACAGATAAGATGACACGAATGGGTGGCACGGATGGGCACTGATAGATGGGACTGATGGGCACTGATAGGTGGCTCTGATGGGCATCACTGATGGGCACTGGTACATGACACTGATGGGCACGGTTATGTGGCACTGAGGTGCAGCACTTTGTGTGCGAGGCATAGTGTGGGCACTGATAGGTGGCACTGTGGGCACTGATGGGTGGCACTGTGGGCACTGATGGGTTGCACTTTTTGCTATATTTTAGGTGACACTGGCAGGGGGCAGGGGGCAGGTGGGCACTGATGAGCTGTCCCCAGCTTGCCGTGATCGGGACTGATGTCCCGATCACGGCCACCGGTGATCGGCTTTTTTTTTCTCCTCGCACTGTCAGCTCTGTTGTGATCACATGATCAGCTGTCATTGGCTGACAGCTGATCATGTGGTAAGGGGTCGGGATCGACCCCTTGCTCCGATCTGTGATCAGGCGAGTCTCATAGGCTCGCTGATCACAGAGCGCGCCGCGTGCGCCCCTCAGGGGGCGCGCAGGCCGCTTGTGCATGGGACGACGTCAATAGACGTCGTCCCGGCAAAGCAGGTTCCGCGCTGTAGCCGTCATTCGGCTATAGCGCGGATGTCAAGAAGTTAAGGACTGACAGATGCCTATAGCTGCAATTGCAGGCTGAGCAACAGTACCTGCTAAGAAAAAAAGGATTTTAACAGATCTTCCAACTTCTTATCTGTTGGATCTTTAAGCAGAAGCGCATTGTCCACTGGGTAAAAAAAATAAAAAATTATTATAATTTTTTTTTTTACATTGGAAATCGCAGCGTCAACTGCTGGAACTTTCCATCTTTTAGTGAATCTTTCTCCCATAGGATAGAGCTTTGTGAGGCTCTTTGGAAGGGAAAAAATGCTTATCCGGATGATCCCATTCGGTATAAATAAGCTTTTTTAGTAATGCGTGGACGGGAAACGCATGCAAAAGGCTGTAAAGGCTTCAAAGAACCCAAGGAAGAGACCGGCCCTTCAGCTAACTCTGTTAGGGGTAGCATGCAAGTAGCGCGAACCATCTTTGCAAGCCTCTGTACTTCAGATTGTGAAGTAGGGATCCTTGGGAACTTCAAGTATTGTTTCCTCCACAGAGAAATAATTGCATGTCTTTCCTCCCGATCATCTAAGGGCAATACCCCATCCTGTCCCCATAATTCTCTTGGACCCTCCACTGACTGTAAAGAGTCTAAGGTGGGGGAGGGGGATCTAGGACGCTTCCTATACACTGGATGCAGGATGCGATTAAAGCCGCTAATCTTCCTTCTAAGCCTTGCAAGGCAGAGGAAAATGCATCTTCAGTCACCTCTACAGGGGCTGAAGTGTGTGAAGCAGTTGCACCACCGCTAGCTTCCAATGACTCACCCTGGCTTCCCGTGTCTGATCTCTCCGAAGAGGAAGACAGTATGGAGGCATAACTGGGATTCCCAGCACCTGGGGGGTGACACCTTAGGCACCTTTACGGTAGGTCTGGAAGACATAGTGCAAAGCACAAGCAGAGGTACACACAAAATAACAGTTCTTTCTGTCTGGAAATGCCTTTTACACCCTTACGTGCCCAGTGCTCTGGTGTCTCTTAGTGTGACAGACTGCCTCTCTTCTGTTAAGTATTTCTGAAATGAGAGTGTCTGTTATATAAAGCCTCAGATGGAACCGGATTGGCATCCTCAGCGCTTCCCTTCAGCTATGCGGCGAGTGCTGTGTGTGTGGACGTTACATCCATACACCACGCCACGTGACCTTGCGGACATGCCCCTCTGCATTCTCAGGCCCCGCTAGGTACCCGAATAGCCAACACAAAGTAAGGTGAATGTACTATACACCTCTACAAGGGGGAGGGGAAGAGGGGAAGGGGAGGGGGGTTCTGTCAGCAGATTTATAGTTTTTATTTTTAAAACCACAGAAGCATAGGGCGTTTCCCAATGTTACTAGGTGGAAGTGCTGGGTTGTAATTAAACCATGCAGCTAAAGCAGCTGTGTCAACCAGCCACCGCCCCATATAGAAGTTTATACACATCTCTATATTAGCAGCTGCTGTATTTTTTACCAAATCCCTCAAGATCTATAGTAAGAACCCCCCTCTGCCACTGGGACCACACATGTTCTGAGACAGAGCTGCACTAAGACATATCATAGGTAGTGTAAGTTACTCCTTATAGAGGAGACATTTATAAGGCATATAAGGTATATTGAAGGAAAAAGCAAAGCTTCTTCCCTTACCTTGTCCTCGCTGCAGAATACTGCTGATTTAACAGACAGATCCAACTTTCACCCATCACGGTGGGCTGCGTTTAAACACGCTCAAAGACTGGGGCCCTTTTAAAAGGGGTTCCGCTCCTTTGGGCCGTGTATAGCACCCCTCAGGACAACTTTAGGAAATGTAGCAAGACCAAAAAGCGTCCTGGTTCCTAGGGTCCAGCTCTCAAAGAGAAGCATTACAGGCAAAACCTCGTTCTTGCATCGAGGTCCAGGTACCATCCTATGACCTCAGTGGCGAGGATGGATCTGATTGTGGAGGTTTTTTTAAATCCAGCATGGATCCCTCCTGGAGCTCCTTTAGAGCACATCTTCACTCGTGACCAACACCTTAGACACTGGCGAAAAAACTGAGTGCTCCTGGAAGGAGGAGGGGTTATATAGGGGAGTCAACTTCCTGTATTGGTTATACCAGTGTCAACACCTGAAGGTAGGCCTATAACCCGCCAAGTAATTACTTGAGACTCTGTGTCCTATGATGTACGATAAAGAAATTAATTTACCCCAGTCCACAGCAGTCCAATCCCTGTACCTTTTGGAAAATATGTCTTTCCCTGATGTTTTTCCTGGAGTAAAGTGGCTTCTTTGCTGCCCTTCTTGACACCAGGCCATCCTGCAAGAGTCTTAACCTCACTCAAATGCACTCACGACTGCTGCCTTTCCCGAGCAAGCTACGCACTAGTGGTACCCCAATCCCACAGTTGAATCAACTGTAGGAGAAGCACCTGCTGGACTTTCTTGGGTGCTCTGGAGCCTTCTCCACAAATGCAGTAGAAATGTTTGCTATGGCATTAAGTTAATTTCTATGGGAAAGAGGGACATTGCAATTAATTGCAATTCATCTGATCATACTCATAACATTCTGGAGTATATGCAAATTGCCATCATAAAAACTGAGGCAGCAGACTTTGAGAAAATAATATTTGTGTCACATACATGTCCGCTGACACACCCCGCCATTCAAACCTGTCTACCAAAAACAGACAGACGATGGACCTATTCCCTATCTGTCTGACGGATCAGATGAAAATGGACAGGCGGTACGTTTCCATCCGATTGCCCCATAGTGGAGAATGCGACTGTGTCAGCGTCAGCTCTGCATAGTGGAGCAGACATGGACCTGTCATTCACCTGCTCAGCAGAGATCCCCAGCTGAGCAAGCTGATTACGCTTCATGGAGGCACCCGTGTGAAAGGGGCCTTATACAGTTAATGGCTAGATGCCATAAGTGAGGGCAGCCTATGGTGATTAAAAGTGCAATCAATTGCTTTAAAAAGAATAACTCTTGTGTGGAGATATGCAAGCTAAGTATTCAGTGTTAAAGTGGTTGTAAAGGCAGAAGGTCTTGTTATCTTAATGCATTCTGTGCCATTGGCTTCTGCTGCTGACAAAGTCAGTGAACAAATGAGGAGAGAAAGGGATAGAACCGGGCCACAGATCCAAGTCTGAATGTACACAGGGAGTTGTGGCTCGGGTGCCCCCATAGCAAGCAGCTTGCTGTGGAGACACTCAACAGGAGAGAGGGGCCAGGCGCATCAAAGAGGGACCCGAGAAGAGGAGGATCGGGGCTGCTCTGTGCAAATCCACTGCACAGAGCAGGTAAGTATAACATGTTTGTTATTTAAAAAAAAAAAACGTAAAAAAAAACGTTAGTATCACTTGAAAGCAACATTAAGGCTTACTTTTTCTTTTTTTTTAGTTAAGACAACAACCATGTTATACTTACCTGGTCTGAGCAATGGTTTTGCACAGAGCAGCCACAATCCTCCACTTCTGTGGTCCCCCCGATGGTGCTCCAGGCCAGAGGCGTACTAAGTGGGGGGGCGGGGGGGCGTGCCGCCCCGGGTGCCACACACTGGGGGAGGGTGTCAGGCCAGCGCCCCCCCCCCCTCCGCAACTGAAGTGTCAGACAGCCATGCCTCGGGTTCGCAGCCCACACAGAGAGAGCCCGAGGCACTAGCAGTGGGCAGCATTGCGGGGGGGGGGGGGGGTGCGAGCAGCACCCGAGTGGAGTGACATCTGCCGGCTCAGTGATCCTGGACCCGGCTCCCCTTCTCTCTGTGGTCGCGTCGCGCTGCCGTTCTGATCAGTCTCGGGCAGCGGCTGTCACTCACAGCCGAGCAGAGTGAAGCCGCCTCCCCCTCCTCCATGCACAGCACTGTGTAGACAAGGAGGGGGAGGCGGCTTGACTCTGCTCGGCTGTGAGTGACAGCCGCTGCCCGAGACTGATCAGAACGGCACGACGTGAGTCACGTGACCACAGAGAGAAGGGGATTATTGCGCCGGGTCCCGGATCACTGAGCCGACAGGTGACACTCCACTCGGGTGCTGCTCGCACCTCCACCCCGCAATGCCGCTGCCTTGGGCTCCAGGTACACTATGGTTCCTTAGGGGAGGCTGTGCACTGTAGGGGGGTTCTTTACTGTGGTGGGTCCTGCACTGTAGGGGGGTCTGCACTGTAGGGGGTCCTGCACTGTAGAAGGGGTCCTGCACTGTAGGGGGGGTCTGCAGGGGGGGTCCTGCACTGTAGGGGGGTCCTGTACTGTAGAAGGGGTCCTGCACTGTAGGGGGTCTGCACTGTAGGGGGGGTCCTGCACTGTAGAAGGGGTCCTGCACTGTAGGGGGGTCCTGCACTGTACGGGGGTCCTGCACTGTAGGGGTCCTGCACTGTAGGGGGGTCCTGCACTGTAGGGGGGTCCTGCACTGTAGAAGGGGTCCTGCACTGTAGGGGGGTCCTGCACTGTACGGGGGTCCTGCACTGTAGGGGTCCTGCACTGTAGGGGGGTCCTGGACTGTAGGGGGGGTCCTGCACTGTAGAAGGGGTCCTGCACTGTAGGGGGGTCCTGCACTGTAGGGGGTCCTGCACTGTAGGGGGGGTCCTGCACTGTAGAAGGGGTCCTGCACTGTAGGGGGGTCCTGCACTGTAGGGGGTCTGCAGTGTAGGGGGGTCCTGCACTGTAGGGGGGTCCTGCACTGTAGGGGGGTCCTGCACTGTAGGGGGTCTGCAGTGTAGGGGGGTCCTGCACTGTAGGGGGTCTGCACTGTAGAAGGGGTCCTGCACTGTAGGGGGGTCCTGCACTGTAGGGGGGTCTGCACTGTAGGGGGTCCTGCACTGTAGAAGGGGTCCTGCACTGTAGAAGGGTTCCTGCGCTATAGAAGGGTTCCTGCACTGTAGGGGGTCCTGCACTGTAGAAGGGGTCCTGCACTGTAGAAGGGGTCCTGCACTGTAGGGGTTCCTGCACTGTAGAAGGGTTCCTGCACTGTAGGGGGGTCCTGCACTGTAGAAGGGGTCCTGCACTGTAGAAGGGGTCCTGCACTGTAGGGGGGGGTCTGTACTGTAGGGGAAGATTCGGCACTGTAGGAGGATTCTGTACTGTAGGGGAGTCTGTACTGTAGGGGGGTGGGTCTGTACTGTAGGAGTGTCTGCACTGTAGGGAGGGGTCTGCGCTATAGGGTGGAGGGGTCTGTACTGTAGGAGGGTCTGCACTGTAGGGGAGGATTCTGTACTGTAGGGGGGTCTACACTGTAGATGGGGGTCTGTATGGTAGGGAGGGGGGTCTGCACTGTAGGGGATCTGTGTAACATGCAGAGGGTTCAGAGCTGTGAGGGACTGTGTAATGTAAAGGGGTGCAGATGTGCAGGGTGCTGTGTAATGTAAAGGGGTCCAGAGGTTCAGGGTGCTGTGTAATGTAAAGGGATCCATAGGTACAAGGGCTGTGTAATGTAAAGGGGTCAGGAGGTTCAGGGTGCTATGTTATGTAAAGGGGTCCAGAGGTACAAGAGCTGTGTAAAGTAAAGGGGTCCAGAGGTGCAGGCTGCTGTGTAATGTAAAGAGGTCCTTAGGCGCAAGGTCCTGTGTAATGTAAAGGGGTCCAGAGGTGCAGGGCGCTGTGTAATGTAAAGGGGTCAGGAGGTTCAGGGTGCTATGTTATGTAAAGCGGTCCAGAGGTACAAGAGCTGTGTAATGTAAAGGGGTCCAGAGGTGCAGGCTGCTGTGTAATGTAAAGGGGGTCCAGAGGTGCAGGGGGCTGTGTAATGTAAAGAGGTCCTTAGGTGCAAGGTCCTGTGTAATGTAAAGGGGTCCAGAGGTGCAGGGTGCTTTGTAATTTAAGGGGTCCAGAGGTGCAGTTGTGGAGAGGGGGGGTACACAGTAGTGACAAAAAGATATTGAAGGATGCAGAGGTATGCAGGGGACACGGTGGGTGTTTTTACATTTTATGGTGGGGGGTGCCAGATATAGGATCCGCCCCGGGTGCCAAATGCTCTAGGTACGCCCCTGCTCCAGGCTCCTATTCTTTGAAAAGTGCTGCTGTCAATCAAATGCTGAAACAAGCTGGGGGGTGGGGGCGGGTACAGCAGGCAGGGCAACTAAGAGGCGATCATGCATGGGTATCCACATGTAAAGTGGTTTTCCATGGGGGCACCCATACACTTTTGCTCCCTAACTTGCAGGGGCGGCTGGGCCGGGGGGCAGAGTCGCAATTTCCCCCCGGGTTACTCTGACTCCCTGTAAAAGGGCCGCTGTGCTGCCAGCTCAGAACTGCGCATGTGCAGTTTTCAGACCGGCTAAGTGCTACGTGCTCGAGCAGCTCCGGTGGAGGGGTTAACAGGGCAAGATCCTGAATTAGTGGTCGAATTGCAGTGAAAGAACACAACACAGTGATCCCTCCATCCCATACTGCAGCTGTGATGTGTCCTGTGGCAGGGATGTTAGCTACACCTGTCACAGCCTGGGCTGAGTGTGTACTGTAACTGATTATAAAGTTTGAGCTGGAGAATGGCTACAATTTGTTTAGTTAACCTAAATCTCCTCGTACATCTAACACCCCCCAACTCCCTGCCCCTCAGACTGCTGTCCAAAGGTGTCTCTGTTGCTCCTTCATCCAGAGTGGGGGGCACTTTAATACAGGAGTTGTGTTACTGAACAGATCACCAGGAGAAAATAAAAAGCCTAAAAACAAAAACAAAAACGAATGCAGCCACCACATCTAAGTATTGGAAAATTGTAAATTATATTCCCCTCTATTCACAGTGGATTTGGTGAAACGACCAGTGTGGACTATGGGGAATGTTGGTGGTCAGGCTCGGGGGGCCCAGTCCTAAAACTATGTAAGGGGCCCCAAAATTTCTGATGGCTGTCCTGCCGGCGATGGCATCATCTGATTCGGTGCAACGCTGCATCGATTCCACTTGCGGTGTCGAACCGATTCCCAAAAGTAGTTTTTGTACTACTTTTGGCAACTTTGGAGTGCAATTTCAATAGACATTTGTAGAGGAACCCGCACAGATGTCTGAAATCGCACCCCAAAGTCAGGACTGACATGCGAGTATGAAATAGTTCAATAGTTCAGCTGAACTCGCTTGATTTCATTCCCGATGTCAGTGTGAACCTAGGCTCTGAATAACAATTGTGCAACACTGTACCCATATTACATTGTTGTCCTTTTTTTCACACAAATGCAATTTTCGTTTTGGTGGTATTTAATCACAACTGGGGGGTTTTATTTATTTTTTGTTAAAATATGAAAAAAGACCGAATTAAAAAAAATTTTTTTTTTTTTTTGTAAATACAGTGCCTTGAAAAAGTATTCATACCCCTTGAAATGTTCAACATTCTGTCATGTTACAACCAAAAACGTAAATGTATTTTATTGATGATTTTATGTGATAGACCAACACAGAGTGGCACATAATTGTATAGTGGAAGAAAAATGACAAATGAATTTCAAATAAATATGTGAAAAGTTGTGGCGTTCATTTGTAACCACTTAAGCCCCGGACCATTTTGCTGGCCAAAGACCAGAGCACTTTTTGCGATTCGGCACTGCATTGCTTTAACTGACAATCGTGTGACGTGGCTCCCAAACAAAATTGACGCCCTTTTTTCCCACAAATAGAGCTTTCTTTTGGTGGTATGTGATCAACCCTGTGGTTTTTATTTTTTGCTCTATAAACAAAAAAAGAGCGTAAATTTTGAAAAAAAAGGCATTCTTTTTTACATTTTGCTATAATAAATACCCCCCAAAAATATATAAAAAAAAAACATTTTTTTCCTCAGTTTAGGCCGATACATATTCTTCTACATATTTTTGGTAAAAAAAAAAAATCGCAATAAGCATTAATTGATTGGTTTGCGCAAAAGTTATAGCATTTACAAGATAGGGGATAGTTTTATGGCATTTTTATTAATATATATATTTTTTACTACTAATGGCGGCGATCAGTGATTTCTATCGTGACTGCAACATTATGGTGGACACATTGGACATTTTTGGGACCATTGTCATTTATACAGCAATCAATGCTATACAAATGCACTGATTCCTGTGTAAATGACACTGGCACTGAAGGGGTTAACCACTAGGTGGCAGTGTAGGGGTTAAGTATGTCCTGGGGAGTGATTCTAACTGTGGGGGGTGTGGCTACGTGTGACACCTCACTGATCTCTGCTCCCGATCACAGGGAGCAGAGATCAGTGACACTGTCACTAGGCAGAATGGGAAGATGCTTAGCATTTCCCCGTTCTTCCTCCCCGTGAGTCGATAGCGGGTCTCCCCGCGGACATCGAGTCTACGGGACCCGCGTCCTGACCCACCGAGGTCCCGTACAGGTATGCCCATTTGCCCAGCTGTGCCATTCTGCCGACGTACATCTGCGTGCACCGGTCAGGAACCGGGTAAAACTCTAAAACCCCTAACTAAAATCTAGTGAAACTAATTGCCTTCCGAAGTCACCTAATTAGTAAATAGAGTCCCCCTGTGTATAATGTAATCTCAGTATAAATGCAGCTGTTCTGTGAAGCCCACATAGGTTTGTTAGAGAACCTAAGTGAACAAACAGCATCATGAAGGCCAATAAACACACCAGACAGGTCAGGGATAAAGTTGTGGAGAAGTTTAAAGCAGGGTTGGGTTATAAAAAATTATCCCAAGCTTTGAACATCTCACAGAGTACTGTTCAATCCATCATCTGAAAATGGAAAGAGTATGGCACTGCAAACCTACCAAGACATGACCATCCACCTAAACTGACAGGCCAGGCAAGGAGGGCATTAATCAGAGAAGCAGCCAAGAGGTCTATGGTAATGCTGGAGGAGCTGCAGAGATCCACGGCTCTTTACCAAGATCGGGGTCATGCTGTCATTGCTGTGTCATAGTTGTCTTACTTCATAACATCAATACATGCTAAAAAACCTGGAGGGCATGGATGGTGGGCTGATTCGGTTGTACAATGGGCCACTCGACTGGACTTGCCCCCCAGGCTTAAGGCTGCCAGCCCTTCCCTGCTAACTGGCACAGTATTTGACAGCAGCGGGGGCCAATGGCTGCTATCTGCCCAGGGAGGAGGGAGACACTGGCGAGAATCACTGCTTTCATGCACGTGCTGTATCAGATCGAGCTCAGGAGGGTATAAGGGAGGGCAGTATTTTCCAGCATAGAATAAATGAAAGCGAAAAGCCTTAAGGCTTTAGAACCACTTTAAATTAGATAAAAGCTTTGCATGCTTTATGAAATATTTATATTAGGACCCTTAGGTATCTCTGATTACTTTAAGTACGACGATTCTTTCCACACTGGGGTGGTAAGGAACTTCGAATTTTCACTTAGCTTCATGAATAAAGTAAAGCTCTGTTTACCTCAGTGGACACTTTTTGTCAGCAATGTAAATACCTTCCTCCGCTTCCACCAGCTCATTGGCTCAATGGGAATCCGCAGCTTGTAGCATTACAATGAGTGTGCCGAGCTTTGTACTATATGTGCAAGATCAGGAGGCACATGCTGGGTAGCCTACTGGGGTAGGAGGAACAAGTGGGTTTCAGACGCCCACACTAAAAAGACAGGAGCACGCTCGCTGGGGGCTACAGAGTGAGTTTATTTGAAAAGAACACGAGAAGAATCAAAACTTCTACTACAAGCTTTAACCAGTGCTTGGTTAGCCTCTGACAGAAGTCACAAGACTGCTCTATACTGCTGATGAGAAAAGGTATTTAGCAGTTTTTAATTACCAAAATAATCATATTTCCATGTTCTGTTCCTGTGGTAGACTAGATATAGTGAATGCAGGACCCTGGGTTTATTAACACTTTACGTCACCTAGCAAAATTATAATTTAAGATTGACCATTCAGATTCTTACATAAGCCAAACCAGGACTAGATCTTTTTAGGTTTTAAAGTGGTACTAAACCCACAACAGTAAAAACTGTCTGTATATGCAGAATAACATGCTTGCTATACTCACTGTGGATTTTGTGAATATAACACACTGTGGAGAATCTGTATGCACAGATCCTTGCCCTCTTGCACTGCCACTTTGGACAAGTCCAGATAAGACACAGTCAGAGTAGTCTGGCTGCACATGCGCAGCTTGGTCTCTATTGCTTGAGAGAACATTTCCCGTTTAAGCTGAGCTATTTAGGTCACATGGTATTGACATCACACATTTGGGTATGTATACAGATCCTAAACTACAGCCCAGTCCCTCCCTCCCTCCCTCCTCCTCCTCCTCCTCCTCCTCCATGTCCAGTAACTAAAAAAAGGATAGTATGTGGGATGTCGCATCTTGATCCATGGATGATCCGTCTCCCATAAAAGCATGTGGACATAGGCTGTAGTGGATTTCAAGAGGCAGTGATTCCCTTAAACGAGATAACACCACTGTATATGTTTTTTCTGTTTTTTTTTTAACCTCTCAACAGCATCAGTTATAGCCTGCAGACATGCATATTGAGGTAATAGATATTTCTAAACTTTTAAAAATACATTTGTTTCCCAGTTTCTAAATTCATAAATAATACAGATGGTGTAAAATGTTGTTTTCTGTTTCTTTTTTTCATATTGGTGATGCTTCTTTCTGCCTTTCTTCTTTTTCTCTCTCCCCTGTCATTCTCATCCCACCTGGCACCCCACTGCCACCTTGCTAACACACTATCCTGTGTCATCCTAATCCCACTGCGACCTTGCCAACACCCTACCCTGTCATCCTCATGTTCATCACACCTGGCACCCCACTCATATCTTGCTAACACCCCACCCCATCATTCTCATCTTTAGGGATGGGCAGAACACCCCCCGCCCCCCCCCCGGTTTGGGTCGCACCAGAACATGCAAACAGGCAAAATATTTGTGCAAACCCTATTAAAGTCTATGGAACACAAACATAAAAAATCTAAAAAGTGTTAATTTTAAAGGCTTATATGCAAATTATTGCCATAAAAAGTGCATGGGGATCCAGGTACTGCCCCAGGGGATATGTATCAATGCAACAAAAAAAATTTTTTATGACCGTTTTGTGGAAGTGAAACAATAAAAATGAAAAAATCATTTAAATATCATGCCTGGGGGGTCCCCTTAGTCTGCCTGTAAAGTGGCGCATCTGCCTGTGTTTTACAGTGCCTCTGCTAAATTATATTTCTAAAGGAAAAAATGGCACTTAAAATTGCTCGTGGCTGTAATGTATTCCCGGCTCCCGGTAATATAGATAGAAATCAAGAAAAAAAAAAATCAGCGTGTCCCCCCCCCAGTCCATACCAAGCCCTACACCAAAACTGGTATGGATTTTAAGGCAAACTCCAAACCAAAATGAAAAAAAGAAAGTGGTGTGGGGGTCCCCCCCAAAATCCATACCAGACCGTTATCTGAGCATGCAGCCTGGAGGACAGGATGGGGGGTCAAGCGAGCTCGGGGACAAGGGCCTCATCCCCACAACCCTGGCCACTGGTTGTGGGGGTTTGCGGGTGGGGGGCTTATCAGAATCTGGAAGCACCCTTTAACAAGAGGGCCACCAGATCCTGCCCCCCCCCATGTGAATGAATGAATGTGAAAAGTGTCAAGTAAAAACCACAAAAGACAGTTTGACAATTCCATTTCTTTTTTAAGTGTCCTGCGATGTCCATCTTCAATAATGCCACCCAATAGGACCCCAACAAAAAAAACCTCCACCTTGATGGGAGGCATGCTGCCAACTGCTGTCTCTTAACAGCTGTTATATGGGCAAGGGTGGGGCCACCCGGAGACGTATCTGAGTGACCCTGCCCATTCTGATGTCATGTGCTATCAGAGGGGATGGAAAAAGTCACTCAAAAAGAGTGCATGTCCTCTAATGGGACTTTGCGTTGGGACACTGGCAGTAGAGAGGATTTTCAATAAAAAATTATATTGTAGAAATATATAAAATTGATAACTATGACATACACCAAAACATCTAAAATGGATGCACATACATGGGTGTTGGAATTAGATATGAGACATTAACTAATTCTATTGAAAAGTTGTAATACACAATAGAAATGACCCGACGTTTCGAGGTAATTGAAGGTGAACCTCTTCTTCAGGGGTGATAGGTTTAATTTCGACGGAATATACGTCTATGGTTAAAATAGGGAGAGAGAAGGACAACATTTGTAAACATATATACTAGGGATGCGCCGAATGGGTTTTTTGGTGCCGAAACCGATACCAAAAATTTTAAATACACTAGGCCGAAAACCGAAACCGAAACAGCACCGATACCGAAAATGACTGTTTTTAAAAAATATTTTTATACAGGAGATGGTCAGAGACTGGGGACATGGTACAGGAGGTGGTCAGAGACTGGCGACATGGTACAGGAGGTGGTCAGAGACTGGCGACATGGTACAGGAGGTGGTCAGAGACTGGCGACATGGTACAGGAGGTGGTCAGAGACTGGCGACATGGTACAGGAGGTGGTCAGAGACTGCATGCATGGTTCAGGAGGTGGTCAGAGACTGCATGCATGGTTCAGGAGGTGGTCAGGGACTGGGGACATGGTACAGGAGGTGGTCAGAGACTGCGGGCATGGTTCAGGAGGTGGTCAGAGACTGTGGGCATGGTTCAGGAGGTGGTCAGAGACTGGCGGCATGGTACAGGAGGTGGTCAGAGACTGGCGGCATGGTACAGGAGAGGGTCAGAGACTGGCGGCATGGTACAGGAGAGGGTCAGAGACTGGCGGCATGGTACAGGAGAGGGTCAGAGACTGGCGGCATGGTACAGGAGGTGGTCAGAGACTGGCGGCATGTTACAGGAGGTGGTCAGAGACTGGCGGCATGGTACAGGAGGTGGTCAGAGACTGGCGGCATGGTACAGGAGAGGGTCAGAAACTGGCGGCATGATAAGAGATAAGTTTGTTGTCCCCTGTGCAGCCAGTGTGTTGTCCCCCGTGCAGCCAGTGTGTTGTCCCCCGTGCAGCTATTGATGCCCGCGAAGAGAGAGGAGAGCCGCCTCCGCCGTCTGGTTCAATAGAGCGCCGGGAAAATCACAGCTTTAATTTCAATAGCTGTCTCTTCTCCCGTCACGTGCAGTCGCATACAGCCCCTCCCCCTTGTCCGGGGAACTGTGATAGACAGATCACCCGTCCAATATGGACGGGTAATCTGCCTATCACAGTTCCCCGGACAAGGGGGAGGGGCTGTATGCGACGGCGTGCGACGGGGGAACACACAGCTATTGAAATTAAAGCTGTGATGTTCCCGGCGCTCTATTGACCAGACGGCGGGGGCGGCTCTCCTGCGTTATAGATCCCCCATGATGGGCGGCACCAGGGGTGGGGGCGGTGCTCCACCCCCACCCAGGCCCCGCCCCATTTTCGGCTCTATTATTGGCCGTTTTTTCCTTTCGGCAAATTGCCGAAAAGGGCATTTTCGGGCCGATATGTTTCGGCGGCCGAAATTTCGGTGCATCCCTAATACAGTGCCTTTGCGAAAGTATTCGGCCCCCTTGAACTTTTCAACCTTTTGCCACATTTCAGGCTTCAAACATAAAGATATAAAATTTTTATTTTTTGTGAAGAATCACCAACAAGTGGGACACAATTGTGAAGTGGAACGAAATCTATTGGATTTTTGAAACTTTTTTAACCAATAAAAAAATGAAAAGTGGGGCGTGCAAAATTATTCGGCCCCCTTGCGTTAATACTTTGTAGAGCCACCTTTTGCTGCGATTACAGCTGCAAGTCGCTTGGGGTATGTCTCTATCAGTTTTGCACATCGAGAGACTGAAATTCTTGCCCATTCTTCCTTGCAAAACAGCTCGAGCTCAGTGAGGTTGGATGGAGAGCGTTTGTTAACAGCAGTTTTCAGCTCTTTCCACAGATTCTCGATTGAATTCATGTCTGGACTTTGACTTGGCCATTCTAACACCTGGATACGTTTTTTTGTGAACCATTCCTTTGTAGATTTTGCTGTATGTTTGGGATCATTGTCTTGTTGGAAGATAAATCTCCGTCCCAGTTTCAGGTCTTTTTCAGACTCCAACGGGTTTTCATCCAGAATGGTCCTGTATTTGGCTGCATCCATCTTCCCCTCAATTTTAACCATCTTCCATGTTCCTGCTGAAGAAAAGCAGGCCTAAACCATGATGCGGCCACCACCATGTTTGACAGTGGGGATGGTGTGTTGAGGGTGATGAGCTGTGTTGCTTTTACGCCAAACATATCATTTTGCATTGTGGGCAAAAAGTTCGATTTTGGTTTCATCTGACCAGAGCACCTTCTTCCACATGTTTGGTGTGTCTCCCAGGTGGCTTGTGGCAAACTTTAGACAAGACTTTTTATGGATATCTTTGAGAAATGGCTTTCTTCTTGCCACTCTTCCATAAAGGCCAGATTTGTGCAGTGTACGACTATTTGTTGTCCTATGGACAGACTCTCCCACCGCAGCTGTAGTTCTCTGCAGTTCATCCAGAGTGATCATGGGCCTCTTGGCTGCATCTCTGATCAGTCTTCTCCTTGTCTGAGCTGAAAGTTTAGAGGGACGGCCAGGTCTTGGTAGATTTGCAGTGGTCTGATACTCCTTCCATTTCAAAATGATCGCTTGCACAGTACTCCTTGGGATGTTTAAAGCTTGGGAAATCTTTTTGTATCCAAATGTGGCTTTAAACTTCTCCACAACAGTATTACGGACCTGCCTGGTGTGTTCCTTGGTCTTCATGATGCTCTCTGCGCTTTCAACAGAACCCTGAGACTATCACAGAGCAGGTGCATTTATACAGAGACTTGATTACACACAGGTGGATTCTATTTATCACCATCAGTCATTTAGGACAACATTGGAACATTCAGAGATCCTCGCTGAACTTCTGGAGTGAGTTTGCTGCACTGAAAGTAAAGGGGCCGAATAATTTAGCATGCACCACTTTTCAGTTTTTTATTTGCTAAAAAAGTTTAAATTATCCAATAGATTTCGTTCCACTTCACAATTGTCTCCCACTTGTTGATGATTCTTCACAAAAAATTCAAATTTTATATCTTTATGTTTGAAGCCTGAAATGTGGCAAAAGGTTGAAAAGTTCAAGGGGGCCGAATACTTTCGCAAGGCACTGTATATACAGTAGACATGTGCATTCGTTTTCGTCCGAATGCATTTTCGTCCGAATTTCAGCTATTTTCGTTTTGACAAACGATAACGAAAGCACAAAATCCGAAAAACGAAAGATCCGACATAAATAAAGGCTTTATTTTTGTTTTCATTGTTACAACAGTTCGATATAGAATAGGAGATTCGACATGACTCTGACAATAACAATCTGTCTAGAACCTGTGGTCGAATGTGCCTAACCTTACCTCTATTAGTCCAAGATTATATAGAGAAAATATTCGACAGAGAAAAAAGATTTGGCAGAGAGAAAAGATTCTGCAAGTTACTGCCCTAAAAAGTGTTTGGGGACCCGGGTCCTGCCCCAGGGGACATGTATCAATGCAAAAAAAAGTTTTAAAAACGGCCGTTTTTTTTGGGAGCAGTGATTTTAATAATGATTAAAGTGAAACAATAAAAGTGTAATATTCCTTTAAATTTCGTAGGGGGGGGGGGGTGTCTATAGTATGCCTGTGAAGGGGCTCATGTTTCTGGTGCTTAGAACTGTCCCTGCACAAAGTGTCATTTATGCAGGAAAAAAAGTCCTTTAAAATCACTCGCAGCTATTATGAATTGTCAGCTCCCATAATACAGAGAACACTCATTGAAAGTCATTGATAAAAAAATAAATAAATACATTTAAAGAAAAGCGTGGGGGTCCCCCAAATTCAATTACCAGGCCCTTCAGGTCTGGTATGGATATTAAGGGGAACCCTGCCTCAAATTTAAGAAAAATTTGACGTGGGGTTCCCTCTAAATATCCATAACCAGACCCTTCAGGTCTGCTATGGATATTAAGGGGAACCCCGCGTCAAATTTAAAAAAAAATTGACGTGGGGGTCCCCCTAAAAATCCATACCAGACCCTTTATCCGAGCACGCAACCTGGCAGGCCGCAGGAAAAGAGGGGGGGACGAGAGAGTGCCCCCCCTCCCTCCTGAACCGTACCAGGCCACATGCCCTCAACATTGGGAGGATGCTTTGGGGGTCTGTGACCCCTCAAAGCACCTTGTCCCCATGTTGATGAGGACAAGGGCCTCATCCCCACAACCGTGGCCGGTGGTTGTGGAGGTCTGCGGGCGGGGGGCTTATCAGAATCTGGAAGCCCCCTTTAACAAGGGGACCCCCAGATCCCGGCCCTCCCCTGTTTGAAATGGTAAGGGGGTTCAAAAGTACCCCTACCATTTCACAAAGAAAGTGTAAAAAAAAATAGTTAAATAAGACAAACACACTTTTGAAAAATTCCTTTATTAAAAATAAAAAAAATAAAAAAAAGATTCCAGCGGTGGTAATCCACTCTTGCTATCCAGCGACGGACGGTCATCTCTCCAGCGATGGCTCATCTCATCCAGCGCAGCGAATACATCCTTCTTCTGTCTCCGCAGAGGAGACACTGCAAGGATTCCGGCGGCCTGACGTTTCTTATATACGGAGGGCGGGGCCACCCGTCACCTGACCCCGCCCCCCTCTGACGCAAGGGGAAACCCGGGGTTCCCTGTGACGTATGGGTGACCCCGCACCCCTCTGATGTAACACAGGCAGGTTTCCGTTACATCAGAGGGGGGCGGGGATACCCATACGTCACGGGTAACCCCGGGTTTCCCCTTGCGTCAGAGGGGGGCGGGGTCAGGTGACGGGTGGCCCCGCCCTCCGTATATAAGAA
This sequence comes from Lithobates pipiens, assembly GCF_037356315.1. NCBI lineage: Eukaryota > Metazoa > Chordata > Amphibia > Anura > Ranidae > Lithobates > Lithobates pipiens. Next base: position 26,885,877 of record NW_027507696.1, on the reverse strand, counting down.
ACGTCAGGCCACCGGAATCCTTGCAGTGTCTCCTCCGCGGAGACAGAAGAAGGATGGATTCGCTGCGCTGGATGAGATGAGCCATCGCTGGAGAGATGACCGTCCGTCGCTGGATAGCAAGAGTGGATTACCACCGCTGGAATCTTTTTTTTATTTTTTTTATTTTTAATAAAGGAATTTTTCAAAAGTGTGTTTGTCTTATTTAACAATTTTTTACACTTTCTTTGTGAAATTGTAGGGGTACTTTTGTACCCCCTTACCATTTCAAACAGGGGGGGGCCGGGATCTGGGGGTCCCCTTGTGGGGCTTCAGACCTGGTATGAACTGGGGGAGAGGGGGACCCATGCCATTTTTTTTCTTAATTCTGTCATTAGGTTCCCTTTAACCACTTCAATACACTATATAACCTGCACTGTATTATATATACTACACTGCCTGCACTTTATACTCTGACCTGCAGTATATATACACTATACCGACTGCACTGTATACTCTGAACCGCAGTATACAGTATCTCACAAAAGTGAGTACACCCCTCACATTTTTGTAAATATTTTATTATATGTTTTCATGTGACAATATTGGAGAAATTACGATTTGCTACAAAGTAAATTAGTGTACATCTTGTATAACAGTGCAAATTAGCTGTCCCCTCAAAATAAGTCAACACACAGCTATTCATGTCTAAACAGTTGGCAACAAAAGTGAGTATACCCCTTAGTAAAAAATGGCCAAATTGGGCCCAATTAGCCACCCCCCTGGTGTCATGTGACTCATTAGTGTTACAAGGGCTCAGGTGTGAATGAGGAGCAGGTGTGTTAAATTTGGTATTATCGCTCTCACTCTCTCATACTGGTCACTGGAAGTTCAACATGGTCCCTCATGGCAAAGAATACGCTGAGGATCTGAAATAAAGAATTGTTGCTCTACATAAAGATGGCCTAGGCTATAAGAAGATTGCCATTGAAAGGTTATGTTAAGCATCCATCTTGTTTCTGTCAGCCATCTTAATATTCACAAACTTACATTTTACAATATGTACAGTTTGAACACCCCTTTAACTTCTCAGATAACTGTCTCAACATGAGATTCTTCTAACTCATTTGTTCTCACACACTTATCTAAAACTTTCACACATTTTCTCAGCATTCCCATAGCTACTGGAGAAATCATGTACTGTCTCTTATCTTTTTCTCATATTATTTTAGCCAGCTTAGAACAAAGAACAATAGCGTTTTGTCTTGACCAGCTGTAATCATCTTGATGTCTACTGCGCATGTCTTATTCTGTGTGACGCAAAATTTACTATATCAATCACTTTGTGATAACTCAATACAATTAGTTCTCGAAGGACGCCATGGTGTGTGTGTGTGGTTTTATTTGTCCTTTGAGAATTGATTCCAGAATACTCTGAATTTATACAATGCATTGGATCTAAGGTCTGAGAGGTTGAAGGGACCACCCTAGACACAGGATTAACCCTTTCAGTCATGGCCCTGAAACTGAGCTAAAGCACGGTGAAACTGAGCTAAAGCAAGACCATACAGTGGTTTAACAAGACAGGTTCTACTCAGAACAGGTCCAGCCATGGTCAACCAAAGAAGTTGAATGTACGGGCTCAGGGTCATATCCAGAGGTTGTCTTTGGGAAATAGACTTATGAGTGCTGCCAGCATTGCTGCAGAGGTTGAAGGAGTGGGGGGTCAGCCTATCAGTGCTCAGACCATACACCGCCCACTGCATTAAATTGGTCTGCATGGCTGTCATCCCAGAAGGAAGCCTCTTCTAAAGATGATGCACAAGAAAGCCTGCAAACAGTTTGCTGAAGACAAGCAGACTTAGGACATGGATTACTGGAACCATGTCCTATGGTCTGATGAGACCAAGATAAACTTATTTGGTTCTGATGGCGTCAATTGTGTGTGTGTGGTGGCAACCAGGTGAGGAGTACAAAGACAAGTGTGTCTTGCCAGCTGCCTTTCATGGTGGTGAGAGTGTCATGGTCCGGGGCTGCATGAGCACGCTGGCACTGGGGAGCTACAGTTAATTGAGGGAACAATGAATGCCAACATGTACTGTGACATACTGAAGCCGAGCATGATCCCCTCCTTTCAGAGACTGTGCCGCAGAGCAGTATTCCAACATGATATTGACCCCAAACACACCTCCAAGACGACCACTGCCTTGCTAAAAAAAAAAAAAAAAAGCTGAGGGTAAAGGTGATGGACTGGCCAAGAATGTCTCCAAACCCTATTGAGCATTTGTGGGGCATCCTCAAATGGAAGGTGGAGGAGCGCAAGGTCTCCAACATCCACCAGCTCTGTGATGTCATCATGGAGAAGTAGAAGAGGACTCCAGTGGCAACCTGTGAAGCTCTGGTGAACTCCATGCCAAAGATGGTTAAGCTAACAGTGGTCCCACAAAATATTGACACTTTGGGTCCAATTTAGAAATTGTTACTTAAAGAGGGAGTCCACCCAAAAAAAAAAAATATATATATATATATATATTTATATATATTATCAAAAGCCAGCAGCTACAAATATTGCAGCTGCTGCCAGCGCCATTCTCGGTGAGGGAATCAGGAAGTGAAGCGCTGCGGCTTCACTTCCCGGTTCCCTACTGTGCATGCACGAGTCGCGCAGCGCAATGAGAACGATCTGCGCTGTCTCTGGGATCCGTGTGTGCCCCAGCAGATAGCGCGGCGGGACAGGAACAGGCATAGACTCCCGTGGGAGTCTATGCCTGGAAGTGGGTGTAAATACCTGTCTTAGACAGGTATCTGCACCCCCCTCCCCCCCTAAAAGTTGTCAAATGCGACACCGGAGGGGGGGAGGGTTCTAAAAAGCAGAGGTTCCATTTTTATGTGAACCTCCGCTTTAAGTGTGTACTTTTGTTGCCAGCGGTTTAGACTCCAATTGCTGGGTGTTGAGTTATTTTGAGGGGACAGCAAATTTACAGAGATACTGTATATACTATGCAGACTGCACTCTACAGAAAAATTGGGCCTTGGGTGTTGTTGGTGTCTGTACACTGTATTCCTCCTCCCAGCTACTCTTTTTGGGTGCAGGAATGGGTCCTGCTGTTACATATTATTTCAAAAATTTAAATGACATGCCCCTGTTAATCTCTTAAGCCCCAGACCAATTTGCAGCTAAAGGACCAGGCCCCTTTTTGCGATTCGCCACTGTGTCGCTTTAACTGACAATTGAGCGGTCGTGCGACGTGGCTCCCAAACAAAATTGTCGACCTTTTTTCCCCACAAATAGAGCTTTCTTATGGTGGTATTTGATCACCTCTGGGGTTTTTATTTTTTGTGCTATAAACAAAAATAGAGAGAGAGAATTTTGAAAAAAATTCAATATTTTTTTACTTTTTGCTATAATATATATCCCCCAAAAAATATATAAAAAAACATTTTTTTTCTCAGTTTAGGCCGATACGTATTCTTCTACATATTTTTGGTAAAAAAAATTGATTGGTTTGTGCAAAAGTTATAGAGTTTACAAAACAGGGGATAGTTTTGTAGCATTTTAATTAATTTTTTTTTACTAGTAATGGTGGCGATCAACGATTTTTATTGTGACTGAGACATTATGGCGGACACATCGGACATTTTTGGGACCATTGTCATTTATACAGCAATTAGTGCTATTGAAATGCACTGATTCCTGTGTAAATGACACCTGCAGTGAAGGAGTGAACCACTAGGGGGCGGGGAGGGGTTATGTGTGACGTGTGTTTTTTTTTATTGTAAGGGGCGTGGCCTGGCATGTGACATCACGGATCGTCTTTCCCTATAACAGGGAACAGACTATCGGTGACAGCCACAGTAGGAAGCACGGGGAGGTTTGTTTACACAGACCTCTCCTCGTTCTTCAGCTCTGTGACTCGATCGCGGGACACCAGCGGCGATCGGGTCCCGCGGCCAGTCACAGAGCTCAGGACCAGCAGCACGCTCGCGACCCACAGCTGGGCACTTAAAGAGCCACGTACAGGTACGCGATTGTGCCCAGCTGTGCCATTCTGCCGACATATATGTGCAGGAGGCGGTCCTTAAGCGGTTAAACAGGGGCAGAAAAAAATGGGCCTTGGGTGTTGGTGATGCCCTCAACCAAAAATATTGTTGGAAGCTAGCATCATCAAGATTCAGGAGGAATAGGATAGGCAGCATAGGCAGTCTTCTAGAGATCCCAGACCCCTAGCAAATTCAACAAATTCAATCAGTTACATCAGCATCAGGCACTTGATAGCTGCTGATCCAGGACCAATTCATTTTTTATAAATGTGAGTCTAACATTGGAGTCTGTGGACAGGCGCACTCTTTGATCCATTACAAACCCTCCAGCAGCACTGAATGTCCATTCAGAAAGCACACTGGATGCAGGACAGGGCAGTAGCTTGTTTGCATATTGAGCAAGTTCTGGTCAGTGATCCATCCTCAAGACCCAGTAAACCAGTGGATGCTCTGTTGGAAAGGTCTCCAAGTCTGCTCTTGCCCTAGTTATTTCTGCACCATATAATTCAGATGCTGGCGATGGTTGCTTGAACCTATCCGCCCTTGGCACTGAGGATTGAAAATTTGTTTAAACGCATCGGTCAGCCAGCCAACTTCTCCACCGCTCTTCCTCTGACCAAACGAAGCCTCAGAAACACATCCAGCACCAGGAAATGGTAACCTTTCAGGGTCTGGAAAGGCGTTACAAACTTTTCTTCAAGGCCTCCCGAAGATGTTTCATCCTCTGCTCCATCTGCAAAGGCAGGATGAGTTCTGCAACTTTAGCCTTGTAGCGTGGATCAAGGTCCTTTCGCAGGCTTTGCAGAATCAGGGAGCTCATGCAGCGCAAGTTTGCATGCCAAAACACTGGAGCATCATACTTTGTCTCCACCTCTATGTTGCTAATTATGTCCAAAAGCAGAGCTGAGAATGCACCCATACCTCCTGCAGGCTTTCCTGCCCCTTTCTGGAAAGGACAGTGACACTCTCCTGGGCACAGGTTCCCGAGAGGCTAGGCAGCTAGATCGCACAGTGAGAGATCCAATACAGGTGGATCGGAGCCCCGATCACTGCTTTCTGCCGAGTAGACATTGGAGCATTCCTCTCTCTCCTCCAGCTAACTGAAGATAAGAGGTGACAGATAAGCTGCTTTCTCTCCTTCTGCGAGTCCTGACGGGTTCTGCTATCCCCACTATGCAATGCTGTGCTGTAATTCTATACTGACCCTTGTAGTGCAGGTTTACTAAAGTGAAAGTAAAAGGTTTATGAATATATCAATAGGTTAGAAATATACTGGGACTTTTCAGGCTCTACATCGATGTATCCCCCCACACACTCTCTGTATTCTTATTGAACATAATGCATTTTAACCACTTCAATACAAGACATTTATACAACCTTCCTGCCCAGACCAATTGTTAGCTTTAAATACTCTCAAATTTTGAATGGCAATTACTCAGTCATGCAACACTATAACCAAACAACAATTTTTATAATTTTTTTCAAACAGATAGAGCTTTCTTTTGGTGGTATTTAACCACCTCAATACAGTGCACTTACACCCCCTTCCTGACCAGACCAATTTTCAGCTTTCAGCGCTCTCACAGTTTGAATGACAATTACTCAGTCATGCAACACTGTACCCATATGAAACTTGAGTCCTTTTTTTCTACACAAATAGAGCTTTCTTTTAGTGGTATTTAATCATTAGTGGGTTTTTTATTTTTTGTCCTATAAATAAAATAAAACGTACATTTTGTGAAAAAAATGCCTTTTTCTTTGTTTCCGCCATAAATTTTTGCTAATTAGTAATTTTTCTTCATACATTTTGGCCAAAATTTATACTGCTACATATCTTTGGTAAAAAATAACCCACATTAGTATATATTATTTGGTCTTTGTGAAAGTTATAGAGTCTACAAACTATGGTGCCAATCGCTGAAAATTGATCACATCTGATCAGGCCTTCAGTACATAAGGTGTATCTCATTTCTTGAGACACTAACAAGTCAGTAAAGTACAAATACCCCCCAAATGACCCCTTTTTACAAAGTAGACATTCCAAGGTATTAAGTAAGTAGCATGGTGAGTTTTTTTAAGTTGTCATCTTTTCCCCACAATTCTTTGCAAAATGAAGATTTTTTTTAATTTTTTTACAAAATTGTCTTATTATCAGGTTATTTCTCACACACAGCATATGCATACAACAAATTACACCCCAAAATACATTCTGCTACTCTTCCCGAGTACGGCGATACCACATGTGTGAGACTTTTACACAGCCTGGCCACATACAGAGCACCAACATTGATGTAGTACCTTCAGACGTTCTACGAGCAAAAATGATGCATCTCATTTCTCAACCAACTATTACACTTTTGAAGGCCCTGGAGTACCAGGACAATGGAATTTCCCATAAAACGACCCAATTTTGGAAAGCAAACACCCCAACGTATAATCTGTTAGGCATAATGAGTCTTTTGAATGGTTAATTTTTTTCCAGAAGTTTTTGGAATATGTGGAAAAAAATTAAATAACATTTTTGTTTTTTACACAAAGTTGTCAATTTATAAGATATTTCTAACACATAGCATGTATATAGCAAAAATTACAACCCAAAACACATTCTGCTACTCCTCCAGAGTATGGCGATACCACATGTGTAGGACTTTTACACAGCCTGGCCACATAGAGAGGCCGAACATTGAAGTTGTACGTTCAGGCGTTCTAGGAGCATAAATGACACACCTCATTTCATTCCTATCACACTTTTGAAGGTCCTGGACCATCAGGACAGTGAAATTACCCACAAGATTACCCCATTTTGGAAAGCAAACACCCCAACGTATATTCTATGAGACATGAGCTGCAAATAGGTACTCGGGTACTCTGATGGCTTGGTGACTGGTATTTGGGTACTCTGAAGGGCGGTGACAGGTACTCATATGGACTGTGACAGGTACTCGGGTACTAAGATGAACTGTGACAGGTACTCAGATGGAATGGGACAGGTACTCGGGTACTCAGATGGGCTGTGACAGGTACTCAGGTACTCTGATGGGCTGGGACAGGTACTCAGATGAACTGCGACAAGTACTCGGGTACTCAGATGGACTGGGACAGGTACTCGGATGGGCTGTGACAAGTACTCTGATGGACTGTGATTGACAGGTACTATGAGGGGTGGTGACAGGTCCTCTTTATTGGGGGGGGGGGGGGGGGGCAATCAGTGTGATTGGTGTACACTGTAGGCGGTAACGAGATGTTACCGCAATCTCCTCCTCACACACGATTGGTGTGTGAGGAGGAGAACCCGGTAACATCTCGTTACCGCGGTTTGTTAACATTTTAGTGATCGGCTGTGAAAGGATCACAGCCGATCACGTGGGTAAACAGCCGGCCAAGGGCTGTTTACCAGCATCGGTGAAGAGCAGTGTTCCCGGGTTGTGACCATCTGTTCACCCCCTTCGGTGGCGAGCGGTGTCTCTGTGACACGCCGCCACCAAAGAAACAGGGATTCGCACGCACGATTGCGCGCATTCCCTGTTTAAACGGGAGGCCGTCATATGACGGCCTCCCGTGGCCATAGGTGCGCCGCCTGGCCGTCATTTGACTGCCAGCGGTCAGCAACCAGCTAATCATCACTGGGTTTTTTTATTTTTTGCGACATAAGTGAAAAAAAGAGCGAAAATTTTGAAAAACACACACTTTTTTTATATGATACAATTTTGCAAAGAAGTCAATTTTGCTCAAAAATTTGGGCCAAAATTTATACTGCTACATCTCTTTGGTAAAAATAACCCAAACAAGTGGATATTATTTAGTCTCTGTGAAAGTTATAGAGTCTACAAGCTATGGTGCAAATCATTGAATTCTCATATCTTGAGGCCTTGAAATGTCAGGAAAGTACAAATACCCCACAAATGACCCCTTTTTTGAAAAGTAGGCAGTCAAGGGTATTTCGTAAGAGGCATGATGAGTTTTTTGAAGTTGTAATTGTTTCCCACAATTCTTGGGAAAATTAAGAATTTTTTTTCACAAAATGGTCATAATAATTTATTTCTCACACAGGATATATACATACTTCCAATTATACCCCAAAATACATTCTGCTACTCCTCCTGAGTAGGGCGATACCACATGGAATTACCCACAAAATTACCCCATGTTGTAAAGCAAACACCCCAATGTATATTCTATGAGGCATGGGCTGCATATAGGTACTCGGGTACACTGATGGGGTGGAGACAGGTACTCGGTTACTGTGATGGGCTGGTGACAGGTACTCTGTTGGGCTGGAGATAGATACTCTGATGGGTGGTGACAGATCCTCAGATGAACTGTGGCAGGTACTCCGGTACTCAGATGGACTGAAAGGTACGCAGATACTCGGGTCCTCAGATGGGCTGTGACAGGTACTCAGATGAACTGTGAGAGGTACTCGGGTACTTGGATATACTGTGATAGGTACTTGGGTACTCAGATGGACTGCTGCAGGTGCTCGGGTACTCAGATGGGCTGTGACAGGTCCTCTTTATGGGGGGGGGGGGGGGGCAATCAGTGTGTGTTGGTGTACATGGTGAGCGGTAACGAGATGTTACCGCAATCTCCTTGTCACACACGATCGGTGTGTGAGGAGAACCCAGTAACATCTTGTTACCGCGGTTTGTTGACATTCTGCTACTGGCTGTGATTGGACACATCGGCTCTTTACTGTGATGAGGGTTGGGCTGTGTCAGGGTGACAAGCCTCATCCCCGATCGCCCCTCTGTGTGCGCCCTAGGGGCGTGCATGAGCGCCATACATGTGACCAGCTGTGATTGGACACATCTGGTCACGTGGTAAAGAGACATTTTTTTTATTGGCTCTTTCCACAGATCTGGGATGGGCTGTGTCCGAGGGACACACCTCATCCCCGCTGTGGGCCCCCAGGAGTAGCGAGAAATCAAGGACGTCATATGACACCCACCCAGAATGGGAGATCCCATCTGCGGATTTCATATGACTATAGACCGGTATTGAAGTGGTTAATAAAATATAGTGTGTATGTGGAATACATTTATGTAGCACCTGAAAAGTCCCAGTATATTTCTAACCTATGGAAAGATTGGACCACAAACGGCAAGCAATGTGATGCAGCCCAGCTCCAAAGTAAAAAAAACTAAACAAAAAAACAAACACAAGTCCACCCTTGGTGCTGGGGGAAAGCTTGTACTTGCTCCAGGCATCTCCAGTGCTCTTCTCCCTCCACCCAGACCTCAGGATTATCAGAATCCATGTATTCTGACAGAGTCCCCATTGCCAGAATATGTCTCGCTAAAGGGGATTTATGCATCCACCTCTCGTGTGGATGGATGAATCTGTTAGGCTGGGTTCACACTGCTGTGCAGAGCGGCTCACAGCAGGGGTCTTATGCATCCCTGTTCTACATTTCAGGTCCATAATCAGACCAGAAGACACACAGGCTGTGTGAACCGGCTCAAAAGAGAGCCAGCCACAATCTCCTAACATGCCAATTGTATGCAGAAAAACCCACATACAATTTGCACTAATGTAAACCCAGGCTTACGATTTTTTTTTTTAACCGCTTGCCTGCTCTCGATTGACAGCAGAATGGCATTCCTGTGCAAACCATCGTAGCTGTACGGTGCGTGCGTCCCCAAGGAGCCGATGCACGTGCCCGCGATTTTCCCTGGGCACCGATTGCTGTGTGATGTGTATACACACAAATAACCGTTCTGTCAGGGGTGGAGACTGATCTGTTTGATCGTTGTTCCTTTATACTAGGAACAACAGATCAGTCTCCTTCCAAAGTCAATTACATCCCCCACAGTGGAAACACACACTGAGGGAACATATTTAACCCCTTGACAGCCCCTATGTTAACCCCTTCCCTACCAGTGACATTTATACAGTAATGAGGGCATTTTTATAGCACTGATCGCTGTATAAATGTGAATGGTCTAAAAAATATGTCAAGTATCCGATCTGTCCGTCGTAATCCCCTAAAAACCGCAGATCATCGGCCTTACTAGTATTAACTACTGGGGAAAAAAAAAAAAAGGACAAATTGTTTGGGTACATCGCGCAATTGTCGGTAAAGCGACGCAGTGCCGTATCGCAAAAATGTCAGGAAGGGGGTAAATCCTTCCGGTGCTGAAGTAGTTAATTTAACCCAATGACTGAATGGGGGGGGGGAGGGGGGGAAACAACACAACTGTGCATGTGTGCAGGTTTAGGTGGTTTTATCTCAATCCTCTGCTCCTAGAATAAAAGGCCCATACACCACGCTGGTCTCATATGGAAAACAAATAGGTTACTAAAGTTACAAAAATTCTTAGACAGAATACAACTTCAGAAATGATGTATTCTTTAATTCCCAAGTAGGCACAGACTTTTTTTCATGCAAATAGCTTACTGATTTTACCCCCTTCCTGACCAGAGTACTTTTTGCAATTCGGTATTGCGTCGCATTAACTGCCAATTGCGCGGCCGTGCAATGTGGCTCCCAAACAAAATTGACGTCCTTTTTTCCCCACAAATAGAGCTTTCTTTTGGTGGCATTTGATCACCTCTATTAACAAAAAGAGATACAATAAAAAAATAAAAAAAGCACTTTTTTACATTGTGCTATAATAAATATCCCCCCTCAGTTTAGGCCTATACATATTCTTCTACATATTTTTGGCAGTGAGGTTGGCACACATAGGGTGTCAGGCAGGGAGGAGAGGTTGGCACACAAGGTGATCAGGTTCCTGTTCTTAGGGCAAGTGGGGTCCTGATCCCCAAGGAAGATGGGGTCCCTAGCTGATTGAGTCCCCGTTGCCAGGGGAGATGGGGGCCATTTCCCCAGGAGAGAAGGGGTTCCTGTCCCCAGGAAAGAAGGGGCCCAGAGGGTCCCTATCCAGAGGGGAGAAGGGGGGTCCCTGTCCTGGGGGGGAAAGGAGGTCCCTGTTCCTCAAGGGAGATGGAGTGGGGTATGAAATGGTATGTGGTGAATATGGGGTGGTCTCGCTCACCATGACCAAGTCTGCAGGCCCCTCCATCATGAGCACCTGAGCTCCCCACCAGCAGCACGGATGGGCAATCGGCATATCCCCAGGGAGTACAGCTTACAGACGGACATGCTCTATCTAAAGCACACTTTTCAAAAGAACAAAGAGTACACAGAGATACGAAGACACAGGGCTTTCTTATATTACCAAGTAAACTTTAGGTCATTGTCATAGATTGCAAGCTCTTGGGCACAGGATTTATTTACAGACACAGCTATTCACGGGGCCCACCCCACTCTACAAGCACAGATGTAGGCCCCTCCCACTGGCAATTTGTCAATCCGAGCTCCACTGACAGAGCCCTGCTATGCACGGGGCCCGCCCCCCTCTCCAGAGCTGGACGAACTGATCCCGGTGACACGCCCCGCTCGGCTAATTTTGCTGGACCCGAAAACAGTTTGCGCATGAACGATAAAGCCGCATGAGCAGCGGTTTTGTAGGCTCTAAAATATTTCTGGACCTGAATAACCGCACCGGAAGTGACGCGATCAAGACTTTTCACAGGTTGAGGATTTTTGTTATTACATCGCACTGATTGTGGGGCACTACCTCCTCCCAGGCACATACAACTTGGGTTTCTGGGGATTGAAAAACCAACCCTTTAAGACTGATACGTGTTATTCTCCACATCCATGCTGACACAAGCCTCCTTCCTCTTCTTCCTGTGTGTTTGACAGCCCAGCAGGAATATTATCTGGATAACAGGGGGCTTGAGAGAAAAGGAAGTCCTCCTCTTTATCCCGCTGTTCTGCCTCAAGTTCCCTGTCCATGACTCCAGGAAGCATGTGCGCCAAAAGGAAGACTAGGACGACTGTCACTGATGCATGCATTGTTGCTGCTCACCATCCTTGTGGCCTCCTCAAATGGTGACAGGATAGTGCATGCATCCTTAATCAGTAGCCACTGGCATGGCAAAAAGAAGCAAAGCTCTCCTGAGCCTGTCCTGGTGCCACTCGCATACAGGCCCTCATTTATGGTCCTCTGCTGTATGTGCAGTCGCTGCAGCATTGCCAATGTCCAGTTCTACCTGGTGGGCATATTACAAATAAGACAGATGGTGGGCAGGTTGAATTCCCGTTGAAGGTCAGCCAGCCGAGCACTGGCATTGAATGACTGCCGGAAATGGGCACAGACTTTTCTGGCCTGCCTCAGAAATTCCATTAAGCCTGGGTACCTGGTCAAGAAAAACTGCGCCAAATTCACGATGTGTACCACACACTATTAAAGTGTGCCTCGCGCAGGGTGGAGAAAAGGTTGGTGCCATTGTTGCATACAATTCCTGGCTTAAGCTGCCATGGCATCAATCACCTCTGAGCCTGCCCCTGCAGCGCTGACAATCTCTGCCCCAGTGTGGCTCCTGTCCCTTAGGCAGACCAACTGATGCACCACATAGCATCTTTTAGCCTGACTGCTTGCATAGCCCCTTGAATGCTTACAGAGCACTGCTGGTTCAGAGGACAATTCTACAGAAGAGGCCATAGAGGAATAAGAGGAGGGGGTGAAGCTGAGAGATGATGTAGAATCACCACCAGCTTGTTGGAGGCATGGTGGTGGTGCAAGCTCCAACACTGAACCCTGTCCTGCATCCTTCCCCCAGCTGCCAGCAGTTACCCAGTGTGCTGTGAAGGAAATGCAACATCCCTGACCATGCCTACTGGACCATGAGTCAGCGGTAAATATGAACCTTGCTGCTGACTGCCTTGTCCAATGAGGCCAAAACATTGCCCTCCACATGCCAGAGAGCAGGGATTTTGTTTTGGAACCTGCCACTGCATCAACCTGTAACAGACACTATGGTTGAATAATTCTGGCGACTCCTCCATGTATGATGGTGGGGCTATGGTAGGAGTAACTGTGGACAAAGAGCCTTTGGAATAGGCTGCTTTGGAAGGCAAACAAGTATGAGGATGAGTTATCCACTCCACCAAGCATGTTGTGGCTCAATAGCACAGCCAGCATCAGAAAAAAAAAAAAAAAAAAAAAAAAAAAAAAGACAAGCGTGACCTGCCTGCAGAGGATGCACAATGTCCGCCACCACTTTTCACTGTAGACACAGAGGCTGCTTGCCCTCTTTTATTGGCCTGTGAGAGTCTGCCTCTCCCGGGTAGCCTTCCAGACATAACAGGGATTTATTTTTCACACCACACTGTATTATATACTGTGTACACCGCCTGAAGTGTATTAGAAAAAGTACACACTGTATTATTGATTGTGTACACCGCCTGAAGCGTATTAGAAACTGCCCCATAATGTTCGCTATTCGGTGAACGCCCCCAATGTTCAAGTAAAACTTGGGTTCAACTCGAACATCAGGCCCATCCCTACTCATCACACCTGGCAACCCACTGCAGCCTTGCCAACACCCCACCCCCATCATCCTCATCCTCATCACACAAGGCACCCCACTGATAGCTTGCCAACACCCTACCCCATCATCATGTTCATCACACCTGGCACCACACAGCAGCCTTGCTAACAGCCCACCCACTGTCATCCTCATCACACCTGAAACCTTCATCCCACCTTGCCAACACCCTACGTCCTGCCACCCTCATCCCCCCTCTAACACACTGCCAGCTTCCAAACACCTGCATTAACAAAGCAGCTTATTCTAATGTTAAGACAATGTTAAGACAAGTGAATCTTACCCACCACCACACATTCTTGGGGAATGTTGTCTGTGGATGGGAATTATTGAAATATGGAACACCAAGTTAATCATGCACCAGGGGAGGCATCATTATTAAAGTGTCACTAAACCCACAAGAGTAAAAATCAGTCTCTATATGCAGTAAAGCATGTTAGTTATACTCACTGTGGAACCCAAGGGGTTATTCCTCTGCATTATGTAAAAAGGCTGTACGATCCTGTCTGCTCATCTCCTTCTACAGACTCCTAAAACTAAACGTAATATTTACAATCTATGAGGCTGCACAGTTTGGAAAGCACATCAGTATGAATGTACCCTTAAATTTAAAATCACTGACAGTCTTCTACGCCCACATACCTCAGTTATGGCTACCCTTTATAGTTTGGGTACTAAGGCTATATTTATATACCCTCTCCTCCTGGACCCCAAGGGAGTGCTCTTTCCTACGATTGTATGTTTGTAGGGCTATAGTCAAGTTTTGTAACTAGATACACTTTATGATTTTATGCTTGTACCACTTGGTTGTTCTATACAAAATCATATTTTTATTGACAAATAATTTAAAAAACAAAAATATGTAGAAGAATACATATCACCCTAAACTGAGGAAAATGTTTTTATATATTATAGCAAAAAAAGTTAAAAATAATGCTTTTTTCCCCCCAAAAGTATCGCTTTTTTGTTTATAGCGCAAAAAATAAAAACCGCAGAGGTGATCAAATACCACCAAAAGAAATCTCTATTTGTTGGAAAAAAATTTAAATAAAAAACGTCAATTTTGTTTGGAGCCACATCGCACGGACCTCGCAATGGTCAGTTAAACCGACGCAGTGCTTATTCGCAAAAAGTGGTTTGGTCTTTGGCCAGCCAAATGGTCCAGGGCTTAAGCAGTTAAACATTCTGCAAAACCTTGTGGTCAAAAGAAGCATCCGCAGATGCCAAAATATCTACTTTATAGAATTTTGTGAAGGTGTGCACTGATGACCAAGTGGAGTCTTTCAAACCAGTGATATTGACGCTTGATGACGGAAGGCCCAAGTAGTATTAAGCACCTGAGTAGAATGCGCCGTGACAGGGAAAGGAGAAACCCGACCCTTAATAGAATAGGCCTGAGCCAGTGTCTGTCTGACCCACCTGTATATGGTAGCCGAGGAAGCGGCCAGCCCTTTCCTTGGTCTCCGAGTAACCAAAAAAAACAAACGCAAGTCTGACCTCTAGAATGACTACCAGATACACCAGAATCACATCCAAGGTATGCAAAGCAAGTTCCTTGAGATGAGCTGGCTTTCGGCACAAGGACGGGAATAATGTCCTCATTCAAATGGAATGAAGACAACCTTGGGCAGAAAGGACGAAGAACCACTTTATCCCTAATGAAGTACTAAATAGGGACAACAGGATAATGCCGCCAACTCCAAAACCCTGTGGGCCAAGGTAATAGCCACCAAGAATGCCACCTTCTGGGACAACGTAGGTAAGGGAATCTCCTGAATATTCTCAAATGGAGGTTTCTGGAGAACCGATAGTACCAAGTTTAAATTCCATGGCAGCCAGAGAGACCGTACAGGCGGAGCCACATGTCGGACTCCTTGAATGACGGTACGTACTAAAGAGTGAGTGGCTAGGGGTCACTGAAAGACTACCAAGGCAGACACCTGGCCCTTGATGGTATTCAAGGCCAACTTCTGCTAAACACCCCACTGAAGGAAAGCTAAGATCCGAGCCACAGAAAAGGATTGAGGATGAAAACCAATTGACACACACCAACAAATGTACGCTTTCTAAGGTATTATGGTATATCAGAAATCGACTTAACTGGATCAGTGGATAGAAAAAGCCAAGGTCCTTCAGGCTCAAAAATTGTAGCAGCACCCAGCTCAAAGAATGCAAGCAAACATCAAGGAATAACCTACAATGAGACCGAATTAGGTACCAAAAGTAACCCCCCTATTGAAGAGGAACCAACATTAAGAGAGGTCCTTCAAGCTGTTAATGCATGTAAAAACTCGCTGGGAGATCTATGCGGCCAATTTAAAAATATGAAGGAAGAGCTACTATTGATTAGACAGGACATACATAACGCAGCGGAAAGAACGGCAGCATTAGAAATAAGGATAAGCCAAATGGAAGATGTTTTACACCCATTACATCAGGAGGTTAACAGTTTGAGAAAACAATTAACCAGCCAAACTGCCAGAATGGATGAAGTAGAAAATAGACTTCGAAGAGACAACATTAGGGTGCTAGGATTGCCTGAGAGATGCGAAGGCTCTGACCCTATAAAATTTTTAGAGACATGGTTCATAGAACTATTTGGCAGAGAAAAATTTTCACCTTTCTTTTCAATAGAAAGGGCCCATCGGGTCCCTTTTAAAGCCCCGCCTCCTGGAGGCCGTCCTAGACCAATGATTTTGAAATTTTTTAATTACAATGACAAAGTGACATTGATGCGTAAGGCTAGAGACATGGGGAGTGTTATGTATGATGGTGTAAAGATTTCTTTCTATTCAGATTATTCACCAGAACTGCAGAGGCGAAGGGCCGATTTCTTAGAGGTTAAACGTACCTTAAGAACCCATAAGATTACATATGCCCTCTTATACCCAGCACGCTTGCGAATAGCGACACTGGGGGGAACACGGGTGTTTGACGCCCCGGGAGATGTAACCTTATGGCTCGAGGCTAACAAGGAGTCATTACAGACGCATTAAGGGGGTAGGGGAGGGGAATAGGGGTCTCTTCTTTTTGAATAATTCTTTTTTAGGAGTACAGGGAGAGAGTTGCGGGAGACTTAAATGAGGTATGAAACAATGATAATAGGGGAGATAGGGATTAAGGTTTCATTTCTTTTTTTTCTTCTTATCTGTTTTACTTTTGTGGTGTCTGTCTCCCCTAGGGTGGAAGTAGAGTGTAATAAGTGTGGGGATGCAAAGGGAGGGAAGGATGGAAGGGAGGAGTGTGTAAGGGCCATGTATACCCCCGTAAGGGAGTACCTAGATAGGTGGTGGTGGGTTGGGGGGATGGGGAGGGAGGGGGCGGGTTGGAGGGATGGGGTGGGAGGGGGGGGAGCTGGGAGGGACTGCAAAAGGAGAAAGGGTAGAAGGGATCAAAAAAAAAAAATTTTGAACACAGAAGATCACAGAAGGTTGAAAGCTATATATTGTATATTTTGCACACAAATAGTGGCTCAATTGGAAGCTACCATTATAAAGATGATACACCGGTATGGATTTTGTAAATTAGGTGGATATGGGGGGAATATGGGTAGAATGAGATACTATAGGATATTTTTCACAAAGTTTGAAGTTCCACCCCCTTTTTGCTTATTTATTTTAATTTTGTTCCGGTATATGTTGAATAATGTTGGATAAGGTACTTAATGTTGCCTCTTGGAACGTAAGAGGCTTGGGGAGCCCGATTAAACGAGCAGCAGTGTTTTCGATGCTGGATAGACATGCGATCGGCCTGGCCTGTCTGCAGGAGACACATTTAACAAAATTAACTATTCCCCAATTTAAAAATAGGAGGTATCAAAATCAATACCACTCCACCCACACATCCTACTCGAGGGGAGTGTGCGTGATGATAGGAACAGGGGTTAGATTCATCTGCAGACAGGCCAGTTTAGATGAACTGGGCCGTTATATTTTCTTGTATTGTGTTTTGGAGGACAGGCCATGTGTTCTGGCGTGTGTCTATGTGCCACCCCCGTTTAAGATGGAGGTGGTGTATAGACTAATGGACTTTTTGGCAGATAAAGAGGAGGTACCGGTAATAGTTTTGGGGGACTTCAATGAAGTGCTTGATAGAGGGGCTGACAGGCTCCCCAGTAAACTTCAATCAGGAGAAACGGGGTTAACAAGATTAAGTCACTTCCTGAAGGAAGTAGGACTACTGGATATGTGGAGGGTGAGGAATATGAATGTAAGGCAATATTCCTGCTTTTCAAGTTCTCACTCAACACTATCCAGAATAGACCTAGCCCTGGGTAATGAGGAAGCGCTGCAAGACGTAAGAAATATAGAGTATCTACCTAGGGGAATATCTGACCACTCATTTTTGAAAATAGTACTGAGAACAGGGGAAAAAAGAAAAACACCGGGGGATTGGAGAATAAGCCCGTTCTGGCTTGAATTAATGAAAGATGTAGAAGAAATTCCAAAAAGATTAAAAGAGTTTTTAGTATTCAATATAGACACTGCCCCAACTAACACAATATGGGATACATTAAAAGCATACACTAGAGGTATTCTGATTCACCAGGTGACTAAAATTAAACAAAAATCTAGGAGCTGGGAGGAAAAAATTAGGAAGGAAGTAATAGAGGCAGAGGAGAACTATGTCCAGGATCCCACCTATGAAAAACAAAGAATATGGTTAAACAAACAGCACGGGTATAGGTCGGCAATTATAAAAAGGGAAGAAAATAAGCGATTATTTCAGAAGCAACGCTATTTTGGGGAAGGAGAGAGCGTCGGGAGAACATTAGCCCAGCTAGTAAAAACTAATTCCCCCTCAGCTACAATCCCAGCGATTAAATCCATGAACGGGACAGTTCTTACAAGTGAAAAGGAGATAGTAGAGGCCTTTAGGGTCTTCTATGAGGAACTATATAGAACTCGAGGCCAGAGGAACGAAGAAGGCATGGGCGCATTTTTGGAAAAAGTGAAATTTCCAACCCTCACTCAAGAGGAGAGGGATGATCTGGAAGCCCCTATAACCCTTAGCGAGATACAGCAGGCAGTGACTGGTATGGCTAACCAAAAGTCCCCTGGGCCAGATGGCCTACCGGTGGAACTATACAAGAAATACAGTGAAATTTTACTTCCAGAACTACTTAGGACTTTGAAAGGGGCTAAGGTAGAGGGGAAGCTGCCAGTATCCATGCTGGAGGCGACCATTATTGTAATACCTAAAGAAGGGAAAGACCCTCAAGAGGTAGCCTCATATAGGCCGATATCACTTTTATGTTCTGATGCTAAGATTTTGGCGAAGGTATTATCAAATAGGCTAAATAAAGTCATTAATAGACTGATACACATAGATCAGACAGGTTTTATTGCCGGACGATCAACCAGTATGAATATAAGAAGGGCATTTTTAAACATTCAGACCCCTCCGATGAACGCGGGCTCGAGGGCCATCCTATCTCTGGACATGACAAAGGCTTTTGATAGTCTAGAATGGGGATACCTGTGGCGAGTCCTGGAGGGGTGTGGGGTCGGCCCCGCGTTCATCGGATGGATTAAAATGATGTACAGTGACCCCAGTGCAAAAGTAAGAATAAATAAAGAACAATCTGAAAGAATAGAGATGAGCAGGGGGACAAGGCAGGGGTGCCCTCTCTCCCCTCTGCTCTTCGCTATTGCAATGGAGCCGTTGGCGATTGCTATTAGGTCAGACCCTGAGATATCTGGTTTTCAAAGGGAAGAGGATAGAGAGGAGAGGATTGCACTTTATGCAGATGATGTTCTTCTCTTTCTAGGAGACACTGGTCATTCTCTGGCAAAGGCAATTAAACTTGTTGAGGACTTTGGAGGCTTCACAGGTTTGACAATAAACTGGGGGAAGTCAGAACTGCTCCAAGTGGATACCCCAGCCGCAGTGATTGCGACTGGGATACCGCAATTGAAAATGGTAGACTCAATGAAATACCTAGGTATATACTTAACAGTAAACTTAGAGCAATACGTTGATAAAAATATGCTTCCGCTATTGGGAAAATTCAAGCGAAGCTGTGACGTCTGGAGTCGACTTCCCTTGTCGGTGGCGGGTCGCTGCAGCTTGATAAAAATGATATGGCTGCCACAATTGTTGTATGTTCTGCACAACGCCCCGGTGTGGATAGGAAAAAAGTGGTTTAAAAAATTTGAAACTCTCTTTCGGGAGTTAATTTGGAAAAAGGGACAAGCGAGAATTCGACTCCAGGCGTTACAGCAGCCAATGGATAAGGGGGGACTAGCCGTGCCTAACCCTAGGAATTATTACTTAGCAGCGCAATTGCAACATCTGGTGGGATGTAATCAGGAGGGGGAGGGTAACCCAAATGGCAGAGCAATGCTGATTGGAGCTCCACATGAAAAACTGGTAGATGCACTGGAAGCAAGTTCCATTCAGCGTAAGGATCCCATAATAAATATGCTAAGCAAAGTATGGAGAACAGTAAAAAAGATGCTGGGATGTACAGGCTGGTCAGAACATACGCCCCTGTGGGATAATAAGAACTTGCAGGAAATATTGTTAATGGGGAGAATTAATATATGGGAGAAGAAAGGAATAGTCAGGTTGGGTCAAATTTATGAGGGTAGAATACTGAAGACATTTATGGATTTAAAAAAGGAATATGATTTACCGCAACAAACATTCTTTCAATATCTACAGCTCCGGCATGCTCTGAAAGCGCAGTTTGGACCACAGATCCCTGAGTGGGATAAGATATCCCTATCCCAGGAGATAATTAAGGTAGATAAATCTAGGGGAGTTATATCCACCCTCTACGGGCTATTAGGTAGGGGACTAAAAATAGAACCTGGCTTAGCCAAGCAAAAAAAGAAGTGGGAAGAGGACATAGGAGAGATCACGGAGGAACAGTGGAAGAGAATATTAGAACTGGGGCCTCTATTATCAGTTTCTCCGTCACAGAAAGTGTCACACTTGATGCTGCTATACAGGGCCTACTATACTCCCAAGAGATTGTTTCTGTTCGGAAGGAGGACGGACGCCAATTGTCCTAGATGCCGAGGCTGCGGGGACCTTCTACATATGATGTGGAAGTGCCCAAAGCTGTTTCGATACTGGGAAGGAATAGCAGAAACTATAAATAAAACATTCGGGATTAATCTGGATCTCGATCCTAAAACCTGTATACTAGGACATAGGAAAGCACCGGGCGAACAGAAAAGCACTACGCTTGCAGTTATACGCTGCTTATATCAAGCACGGAAACTGATAGCACAGAAATGGCAGTCCGAGAGCGCACCTCTTGTGAGTGAGTGGTCCCGAGTTATCAATGACTTAATCTGGAAGGAGAAAACTGTATATATACGTAGAGGAAACCTCATAGGGTTTGAGAAAATCTGGAGGCCGTGGCTGAATGAAATAGGGTACCCACCTAACCAACAATAGTGGTAGAAGGAAAAGAAGGAAGGAAGAAAAGGAAGGAAGGAAAAGAAGAAGGATAAGGGTAAATGAGGTACAAAGTAGCTTGAAAACCACGAAACACAGGCTTAAAAATAAGTACAGAGATAACAAGATAGATCCAGATAAGAGGGACACTGGGAGAGGGAGGGTGAGGGGGAGGATGGGGTAGGGGAGGTGGGATGGGAGGAAAAGAGGGGGGGGGGGGGGTAACAGAATGTGGGATAAATTGACACCAAAGGAAGTGTGAATACATATAGTGGATAAGCTTAATTGATGTGTATATAAGCTGTTTGTTATGATATTTTGTACAAAGAGGAAAAAAAATAAATAAATAAAGAAGTTAAAAAAGGGAGTGGTCCCAGCGGGGGAGGGGGGCGTTGGTGGGTGGTCCGGTCCTTTGCTCCATCGTGGGGGAGCGCGGTGCTCGCTGTGGCACTGCTGTGTGGGGGGGGGCTGGCCGCGTTGGGGGGGTCGCGGGGCGGGGCGTGGGGTGCGGGTGGTCGGGGGGTGGGGAGGGATGCCGTCACTGGTGGTGCGGTGTGTTTCGTGAGCGTGCTCGCTGTGGATGGAGTGGCAGCCGCGCTCCTTTGTCAAGGGCTGGGCGGGGGAGTGCGGCTGCCGTTCCGTCTGCAGCGCGCGTGCTTGTGGGGCGCATCGCGTTGCTGGTGGTGTCGTCCTTCCTCGCCTTCTCGTCGCCTGCACTCCGGGCCTCGCTTTGGGATTCCTCCGCCGCGGCTGGCTTGTCCGTGCAGCGATGTTGCAGTGGGTGCGGCGCTCTCCCGTGGTGGGGTGGGGGACTGGATCGTCTGCCGATGCCCCTTCCCCTGCTGGGACCATTCTTCATGTGGCTGTTTATTACTTCTTAAATGTGCGTTGCCATTTATTGAAGTGCAATTAAAGTTGTCAAAAATCTGCAGCCAGAGGCACCTCTCTCCTTGTTTTTTTTTTCACTGTTGCCTGCAGACACTCATTATTGTACCACTCTCCAGTCCTTTGCGAATAAACTGCCTCCTGCTTCAGCCAAATATTTCAAATTTTGACTCATCAGTCCAGAACACTGTGATTTTTCTGCAACACAGTTCCTATGTTTTTGTGCATAGTTTTCTGCTTGCCTGGAGTATATCTAGATCCAAGAATAAGAATGTAATTAATTGCAGCTTACCAAACTTACAAAGGTAATCTAGGCATGAGGATAAGACTGTTTGAGAGGATACTGCAAAGGACAGCACATAATTTAAAGCAGGATCAATAGATATTTTTGCACTGATCAAACAACAAAACACAATTAAATAAATATTTAACAGACTAAAAAAAAAAAAAAAACAAAAAAAAAAAAAAAGAAATAGACTTAACCATAGTAGGAATCACGGATCCCGGCAGGCCTCTCACAGTACCTGGCTTTTAATTGCTAGGCCATTAAAACCAGGTTACTGTAAAGCAGGATAAAAGCTCAGCCCTCAGTACAACTGGCCCTCTGAGAGGTAGCTTTCAAGGGACGTTTACGGCCACCAGATGTTTTCCCTCTGCCCTTCACATGCACCACAGAAGAGGAAGGTGTTGGCATCTACCAGAGGAACCCCCTGAGATTGCCATGAGTCTGTTAGTTCCCGTTGAACTGAACCTGAAGGGGCCGACCTTTGAGAAGAAAAACTACTAAACTGGTCAGCATTCACTCCAGAGTCAGACCCAAGTAACCCAGGACAGGGCTAGAGGGGACCTTGGGTAGTTCGGACGCCACCTGAACCTTTACAGAAATCGTACTCGCACAAGGAGACACGGTGCCCCCTGAAGTGGAAAAGTTCTGTCCCCCCTTCTTCTTTGGTACCCCAAAAGGTTTAATTCGTGGACTCGCTTGATGCGCAAAGGAGGTCCATGAATCTGGAAACCAAAGATGTCCACCCACCCCAGCAATGGGTGGGCAGACCTTCACGCTAAAGGAGTCTTGTGAGTGGATCCGCAGAAGCCTGCCCTAGGTTTACCAGACCAAGATTGCTTGGAACTTCCCGGGGAAGACCCGAGAGATCTGTTTCCTTTATCTGCAATCCCGAGAGCCCGGAAGAATTTCTTATGGGCTGAGAAGGAAGGTCCCCGTCTGCAACAAAGCCCCTTCCCTTTCCTAGATTGAGGTCATCCATTGTGGTCCCAAACAGGTGGTCTCTTGAAAGGGCAGATCAATGAGAGCTTTCTTAGAGACTTGGTCTGCCGACCAATTCTTAAGTCACAGCACACATCTAATCACCACCGCTGAAACAGAAAGCTTAGACAGCATAGGAGCTACATCACAAATATACTGCAGCCCATGGACCAACTGGTCCACTAAATCAACATAAGCAGCAGGAACCTGCTCATTACCCAGACCCTGGTGCAAAAGCTTGGCCTATTCAGTTAGGGTCTGCAACATGAGGGCCGAGGCCAGGATGGGTCGTAATGCCGAACCAGCCATAGTAAACATGCTGCGTGCCACAGCCTCCGCTTTCCTGTCAGCCGAGTACTTAAAGGATGGGGATTCTTTTACTGGGATCATGGTTGCTTTATTCAACCTGAAAACAGGGGGGGGGGGGGGGGGGGTCTACCACTGGTGGGGAAGTCCACATTTTTTTAACAGCGATTCTACAAAGGGGTAGCATACTGAGAAACGTTTGGGGACCACAAAGGGTGACTTAGGTTTACCTATGAGGAATAAGAACAACCTATCAAAATAAGGCAGATAAGGAAACACCTTTGGTGTGTGAGGTGACTTGTGTTTCAAAAGGACCATCATCTTTAGAATCTCCCGCACCGCAGTAACAAATGTGTCCACCAGCACTTTTTCACGATCTGCTGAGAGTGTGGAGGACTCATCCTCACAAATCGGACAGGTCAGGGGGCAAGATATTGAATCCCCCTGGATGGGCTGCATCCCCGGCGGCATCAGACTCAGATGACACAAGAAGGTCTTTGCCCACACGCTACTTCCACCCGGGATACCAATGACTCGAGGACCGCCAAACCAAGGGAACATGGCTGCTGTGATGTCATAGGACCTCCCAAACATGGCCGCCAGCCATTTGACATGCTGAAGCATGCTGCCAGTATCCTCTCTGCCTTCAAAATCGCTGCACCCTCTAGAAGGGGACCCCCTTCCAAAAAGGTACTGTACTCCACCAGGCAGGGTGAACATTTAAGGGGACACCACTGTTCACTCTGCACTAGGACCCCCAAACTGCACACTACCTCACGCTGCACCCTCTGCACTGGAATGCACCTAGGGGTCTCCTCTGCACTGGAACCCCCCCATACCGCCAGTACAGGACACCACCCAGAAGGGGAATGGCGGGGGAGACCCCCAGGGGTCTCTGCTGCCTGCCCTGGGATTCCTCCCATGCTAAAGTCCCTTAGTTAAGCTGGGCTCCCCCCCCCCACGGATTGGTGGGAGGGATCCTGCAGGCAGATCCAACAGTCCCTGGAGGGTACCTGCGTCCACCCCAAACTGCACAAAGGAGAGGGGGACTGTACTTTACGATCCTTAGTGCAGGTGACAGACATAACTCCTCACCACCGAAGTGGGGGACTGTCGGCCAAGGGACAGCTGCTTATGCGACCCTGCGAGACGTTTAACTCGCAGGCCAGCCTCCATCTGTTGAGGCCATTTGGCGGCCATCCTGCACGTGCTCACTGTCTTGACTGAGGAGACCACTGGATCTATATTATCCAGCTCATCACCCAGCTCGGCAACTGATTGCAGATCTAAAAGGAGAAATGCATGGAAGACAAAGCTAAATTTGCTAGAACCAAAAGATCCCTGCAAAGAGCTAGAACCTGACTAGACGGAAATAAACTGAATACCTAGAGCAGGGAGGGGGGTTATATACCGAGGACAGCCCATGGGAGTTAGCCAAGTGTTTTTGTTCTGCCTAGTCCTACTCCTGTGAAGGAGATATAACCCAACAGTCAAGATTAAGGAGGCACTGTGTCCGAACGAAAGAGAAATATATATTTATATAATAATCCAACTAGCATCCTAGGATAAGATTTTATTAGCCATGTCCTCTGTAAATAAGTTTTTTTTTAAAAGAAGTGTTGTGTGTCTTATTAGAACTATTCTTTGTCAATTTTATACTAGAATGTACACAGAAATGTGAGGATTGCCTACATTTACACATTGGCTCCCAATACACAAAGCATGCATACACAAGTTTTAGAAATGGAGATAAAAACAATGTCTACAAAAAGGTTGCACATAAAAGAATTTATTTTACACATTTTCAGGAATTACACCAGAATTGTATTAAAAAAATAATACTTACATAATTAACATATGGGGGTATACCTCTAAATGCCAGTAACAGTTTACAATGTAAAACAGAAAAAGAAAACTTGATGAAGGCATAGCTTTTAGGCGTTAGCATACACAACACATTTGATACACACGCACAGTTCCACCCAGACTGCACTAAATAAAAATGCACACAAAAAAGTAAAAAAAAAAAAAAAAAAATATATAAAAAAAAAAAGCCACAAATCATTCAGACCACATTTTTCCTTCAAAAGAACTGAATTTTACCCCTGTTATGAAGGGAAAAAATACATTTCTAAAGATTCAACACGAACTGTTCTTTTTCAAAACATTTTTAAAGCTGCACACAGTGTTGTGGCAAAAAACAGTACGCCATAATTTTTCTTCCTAGCTATTGTGCACAAATTGAAATTTTAAAGAAGTGTGTCATAATATAGGTTTGAAGCTTAACACATCCTGGTGCTCAACACCTAGTTTTGCCAGGCCAGAATGCTCTTGCAAGGAACTGGAACAACTACTAAAAAAAAAAAAAAGTATGATATTTATTCACGGAATATGGAATTCAATATTTTACATATTTGCTTGGGTGGTAGAATTCTGTATAGGCAATGTGAGTAAAAAAAAAAAAAAAAAAAAAAAAAAACCCCAAAACAAACAAAAAAAAAAAAACACACTGAGCTGAAGGTAACCGATTCACTGCAATAAACACTTTTCATAGCAAGGTTATGAAAACACATTCTCATATTTTAATTCTTGAGGATGTTTGTGTGTTTGCTGTAAATCTGCAAGAGGACCTTGTTTGAGGGCAATGCCAGTTACCTCAAATTGGCTCTTTTCCTACTAGGATACTGTAGTTTAAGAGATGACGGATATTATCATGCAAAAAGGGGAAAAGTTCTGAAGATTGGAGTCATCACTTTTTCATGAAAAGTGAAAACTACAGCAAATATACCTGGAAGATTAGCCCCCTGATGCATGCAGACTAAGGGCTCAATTTTACCAACATTGCACATGTTACATGTGCTGCTATGCCATCGATTTTGAACCATAGTTCACTGCAGAATGCTGCATTATAACTTCTGTGCCAAGTCTTTTTTCAAGACATTTTGTTGCAGTACCAGCCCACACGTGATAATTGCACCACATTTTTTTCTGCAGGAGCATAAAACAGCAAATACTTTTGTGCCCCTTCTACAGGACCCAGACGCTAGTCTGTTCAGCAACTTAAAAGTGTTGTATCCGGATCTTTATTGTAGTACAAAACATGCAGCACTGCAGAAGCAGAGTTTGGCCCATAATGTTTCGTACCTAAAAGCAGCTCTTTGTCAGGAACAAGAATGACTACAAGCCAAGTGAGAAGGCATCAAATGCTTCCACATAATTGCAAGTCCAAATTCCTCATGAAAATAGCCTGTACAAGGATGAAATGAGGGTCATTCCCCTAATTCATTTGCCAATTTATTACAGGGATTAGGTCTAGTTCGCTAGCCCAAACCTATTATATTACATGAGTCAGGAAGCTGCCTGGAGTCAAAGCAGGACTCCAGAAAGAAAGACTAAAACCAATCCAGTTTTGCATTCATCATTACAACATTAAATATGTTTAAATGCAGGCAGTGCAAGTACCTTAATTTTAACTAGTATAAAAGCCTTTTGAAGTGCCTGTATATCAGACCTTGAAAATAAAAGGAAGTGACAGCACAAGGAGGCCTTCTGCATGACATAGGGGTATGACCTCTGCTACTTCTCCTTTAATCTAGGTTCACAAAGCTGCGGGTGGGGGAATGCCTGTAAAACGCAAGCATTCCCCATACTTGCAAGCTAAGACAGGCTGCTTTTAAAAGCAGATCTGCAGAGGTGCCGTTATTTCTAATGGCGCACGCCCCCTCCCCCACATACATGAAAATGCAGTGCAATTTCAGGTGGGGGAAACCTTTTCCATGAAGCTGCAATTCTAAAAAGGTGCATTAACATTTTTCCTGTGTTTCTCGCAGGTACGGCACCCCATTCAAATGAATGGGCTGCTGTGACCATGCAAACAAAAATTGCATATATGTGAGCCTAGCCCATGTCTGGGGGCTGATACATGACAGTCTGGGCATAAAGGAAGTGGGTTAAATGATACTAGTTGTCTAGTCTATTGGAAAACCTAAGGCCGTCTAGTTAAAGATAAATAGGTAACTGCAGTCCTGTATTTAACGTGAGTTTTGTGGCAAAAGCAGCTTTTTGTTCCAAATATTTAATGTTTTTTTTTGTTTTTTAATCTTTAACTAATTCTGCTTTAAAAGGGTAACTATCGCAACCTGATGACCTTAGAAGAATGCTTTATCTATTAGATTGTAAGCGCTTCTGAGCAGGGCCCTCTTAATCATCTTGTATTTTAGTGTATTATAACTGTATTGTCTCCTTTTTATATTGTAAAGCGCTGTGTAAATTGTTGGCGCTATAAATCCTGTATAAAAATTAATCTTAGGGATACCAATGAAAATACACTCCAAAAATTCCAAGTTTTGCCCAAAAGCTGCACCCATTTGCAAATCCAAAATACTGCATCATAGATGAATTCTCTATAATTTAATTGAACGGGATGCCTTTGATTGGCCTTATTGTTTGGCCTTTGATTGGCCTTAAATTCTGGATTTCCTACATTTTAATCCAAGACCCCAGCAGGTGACTCCATCTACTGCCACACCATGCATCACGTGGCCTGCAGAGAGCTTAACACAATATAACAATTCATTTCCTCACTTGTGATAGTAGCTGCTTTTGGCATTTAAATCTTATGCAGATTGTAGACATGCAGAAAAGATAATGGCTGATCATGTTGAAATTAACTTCAACTAGTACAGAACAACAACAATCGTTGCCTAAACTATCCTCTTTAAAGAACCCTTGCTTTTCCTGCAAATATCAATAGCTTGAGTGCAGATGACAATCATAGCCTACTTCAGTGACAAAATTAAATGAGCCCGTGGTCAGTTAGAGAATATATATATATATATATATATATATATATATATATATATATATATATATATATATATATATATATATATATATATATATATATATATCTTCAAAACTAAAAGTTGATCTCTAAAGGGCAGGAATATGCAACGTCACACTGGACGTTATTCAGGGTAACAATTTTTATGTACAATTTTCTTAAAGCAATGAGAAAAATTGTAACCACTAAACATATTGTAGAAAATGGGTTGTTAAAGTACAAGAATTCTCAAATTAAAAGCCGCTTTTATACCCAAATCCATACAAGAACTTTCAAATGTTCACACCTGTCAAACTTTTCAATGCCACAATAGATGGTGCTTGACAAATCCCATAAAAAACAGGTTTGCCAAAAGTAGCTTTTTAAAACGTTACTTTTCATCTATGGCATCTTGTATTCCTTGTGTACTTCAAGCTAGCTCAAGGCTAGAAAAATACAGAGTTCCATATTCATTTGTCCACCCTCATTTATGAGCACAACAGTTTGGACCAAGGATCCAACTACCAGACCTATGGCTTTGCAGAAGAAGAAAAAAAAAAAAAAAAAACCCACACAACACCAGCTGCCTGAATATAGGCATCAAGTATTTGAGGTTTTTATTTTTAACCAGCTTGCAGGTTATGCTTAATAGGTTCTTATTTTGGAGATGCTTTTGGCAGACTGTAAGCTTCAGAATGAATAATGAACATTTTAATAAGTGAGGGTCTTCTAAAATGTCCTGTTAATATTGGTGTCTTTTTCTGAACAGAAAAACATCCACATTATACCAACATTACAGTGTGAACAGGGCACATAGAAATTGTTTTCTTTGTGCCCTTGCAGAGACAGGTGCACAAAACCCCACACCTCTGCACATTGTTTGAATGAGGCCTAAAATGGTTCATAGATTTTATTTGGGTTTGCAATTTTCATGCAGCTTGCAGCAAAGGCAGGAAAATGTCAGTGTAGGAAAAAAAATAAAAAAAAATACCATCCTTTGGTTTTCGAATACATTGGTTTACAGGGTTACAAAACGGTCATCTATAAAAAAAAAAAAAAAAAAGAATAAAAAAAATAAAAATAAAAAAGTGGAGGATAAAGTAATGGGGGGTGAAAAAAATAAAAATAAAAATGGAGGAAAGCCAACCATTTAAACATGCAACTTTATTTTGTTACAGTTAACATACTACCTAAGCATGCAAAAAGAATGGTCTTGTCAATTATATTCTTAATATATAATTTTATGTAATATTACATGGCAATCTGTTATCACGCACACAAAATACAACTGTACAGCAGAAAAAAAAACGAAAAAACAAAAAGAAAGAATGTAGTGTACAAAAGACCGCTTGCAGTTCGGAGTTTGATATTTATAGACAATACACCCTTACACCCATAAACTGACTGTATATTAACAGTATATGCAAGCACTGCATGCTGAAATATGAGCCCTAACAAAGCCCACCAGAGATGCATTCGAAGTCCCTCACCTTTTAAATCAGCTGCACGCAGGTTGAAATAAAAATATAACAAATGCATACAAAAAAGTACAGAAAATGTGTATTAAAAAAAAAAAAAAAAAGTTTACGAAGTTATTCTACAGTTAAAGATAAAATATAGGCCAATTTAAAAGCCCGCAAAAAAAACAAAAACATAACACAAAATACACTGTAGCCCAAATAACTATACAAACTGTGTGTCCCCAATTGCACACATGCACATTTATCAAGTGTTACAAACTACGACTGGGTAGGGGGGCTCACGGAGCCAGGCTCTGCTTTGAGATTTACATGCAGGACTCTTCAGAGTCAATAAAATTCATTTTAGAGATCTTCAGGATAGAAGCACTTGCAAATCTATGCACTTTGTTCAACACACAAGAAAGCTATATGTTTTAAAGAACTTAGTGTGTAACAGAAAAAAGTACCCAAGAAGCCATTTACTGAATACATTAGAGCTTTGGTGGACCAAGAGGACACTAAACTGCAATGGCAGCAATGGTTAGAATTGTTACGATAATCTTTAGTGGGTAACTTAAAAGAGGCACATGCCTTAAAGGCCAAAGTAACAATTAAAAACAGAAAATGCTACAAAATGTGTGTTTCCAAGGATGTAACAGTCACATGCATTAACAGGAAGCAAATGCTTAACTTCAGAAGTGGAAAAGAGGAGGGGAAAAGGAGACATCTCAAATCATATCTGATCCCTCCAAGACTTGGTTCACACTTCTGCAACATGGGATCCATCTTGCGAGACCTCAAGTCTGATGACATATAAAATTCAATATTTCCCTATGAGAGCCATCTTAACTGATGCTTCGACTTTAGAAAAGGTTCTTGCACTACTTTGATCTGACTTGGATGTGATTTCAGCCCTTGTATAGGCTCCTAAATAGCATACAAGTTGGAAGGAAGTTGCAGAACAGTCGCCGGGAAAGTCATACAACCTTGCTGTCGCACCAATGCAAACCGAGCCTAAAACATTACCAAGTTGTGGGACAAAGGGGTAGATGCCACTTAAGTTATCAATTACATATCTGCAATATTTACATTTACTCCTTTCAAGCCATGGCTCTGAGACTGGCTAATGCCATCAAAAACTTGCATGTTGCAGACATTTACTTTGTAGCTTACCTTTGTACTAAAATAAAATGTTGGCACAAATTTTTTAGTGTGTAAACCTATAATGTTATAGCTACTCATATTGACAATCCCCAACTACATATGCATTTTCAGATGCAGTACTGCATGGTGACCGTTACAAATAATGAGCCTGTTAGCCATGAACTGTGGACAACTGGTTCATTAGCCAAAATCTACTGTAGCTCAAGTTTAACTTCACTGCATTACACCTGGCTGACAATTTCCAAACTGCCGTAGGGTAAACCGAAGCCTCACTTGTGCTGCCGAAACATTAAGGTGAGAGATAAATAAATGCATATACACCAATAGTACTGGGGAATGTGAAAAGATCAGTGTGATTTGGCAACGTGTAACATTTTTAATTCAGTATATGCAATAAAGAGAAAACAAAAATCACATAGATTACTGATAATGTAGAGAAAATACAATGCCTAGGATAACTGTTAATGTTTTATACCTGTCATATGGTTGCTTTCCCAGCACCCGCTATCCCCACTTGTACAGTAAAAACCACCGTGGAGTTAACACTCACTCTGGACTCCATGTTGTATACTTTGCAGATTTGGAACTGGTCTCTATACAGCACAGAAATAAGGGAAAATGGAAATGGTCTTTTCCTCCCTTTTGAAATTAAACTGGTTCTGCTATGCATTTCATCATGTGACAGGGAAGAAAAAAAAAAAAAAAAAAGAAAGAAAAAGGAAGGAAGGAAGGAAGGAAGGAAGGAAGGAAGGTTCAAGCTGTGCTACAAGATGTGTGATAAAAAATACTTCTCGCAGTTGCTCATTTTATTTTGAAATGTATGTCACAGTGGACTTCAAAACAAGTTACAAGCTTAGCTTAGCATTTTATTAAATACACCTGACAGTGTTTCATAAAAAAACAAAACAAAAAAAACAAAAAAAACAAAAAAAAAAAAAAAAAACACAACTTACTAAAAATAGGCAGTAGAACTGGTGTGGAGTAAAAAAAAAAAAAAAAAAAAAAAAAAAGCGGTGAAGGGATAACATGTGAAGCGTTACCACTACACAGTTTGCACAATGCAAGACAGAATTAACACTGGAGAAATACTTTTAGCACATCATTTTGCATAATACAGAACTGCCCCACAGCCTACATCATGTCTTAATACCAACCCCCCCAAAAAAAAGCCATGTCTATTTGTATTAATGCATAGGCTTTCATGTAGAGATCTGAATGGGTGGTGACATGAACGCTGATCTTTAGAACAATCTACTGCCAATGGACATCCAATGTATGTGTTGATGCTTCAAAGGATAGTGAAATGTTATAGAGGCACACAGCAAGACTTCACAGTGCAATGTTTTGCTAGATCTTAGCACAAAAGTATAATTCACCCATAGTGCCTTCGACAGGGATGCTGGAAGCTAAAATAAGGGACAGACACCTACGGGAGGGAAGTTTTGATATACCAAACAGTGCCTTGTAGGTAAGGAATGAGTGCTTAATGAAACGCAATATTTTTTTTTTTAATCATAAGCATTCACGTGGCTCTTCCATTCTTTTGCCCTCGAATACCTACTGCTTTGAGTTTTTTTTATTTCCAAAAGCAAAGTTCCCAGCTTCAAACGGGTCAGTTGCAAAAAGTGGTTTATTCCTTTGTAAGGAAGAAGGAAACAAACGTTATTCCCAAAAATGCGCTCATTTTTTTTACTCCAATAAGGTGGTGTGAGATTGCAGGAATATCTGAGCTTTTCTGTAATCCGAAAGCGGGATTCTTTTTTTTTCTACAAATTTTACACTTGACAGATCCATTAGCTTGGCAGAAGTCCAGAATGTCACTTAGGAGGTCTTCACCAAGTCATAGACATAAATATGGAAATCGTCATCAAACTTAATGAAGTAAACTGAGGGTTTGGCTTCAACTTGATGAATTACCATGCCAGTCCTTTTTGATCCATCTTCTTTGGCGTATTCAACCTGTTTCCCTACCAGGCTGTCCACAACCTCTCCAGGCTCCCTCTCAGCTGGAGGAGAATCATCTATGGAATTATTAAAAAAGGAAACATTAGAAACCAAAAATTATATGATTGTGCATACAAGATAAAAATACTAATGCCCTTAATTTGAAAAAATTTTTTTTTAAAAAGGGGTAAAATATGGGAGCTACCATTGCTAGCCTAAGTATATAAACCCGTGTATATATAAAAAAAAAAAAAAAAAAAAAAAAAAAAAAGGAAATTTACAGATCAAAAATGCAAATCAAAATTACAGGGTGGGAGGCCAAACTTCTTGACAAGTATGCCAATCTTATTGTACTGAAGTCATTTGAACACCATGATGGCCAGGTAGTGGGCATTTTTTGCAGATAATATCAATGGCAGGCCCCAAAAGGGTAAAAAAAAAAAAAAACAAGCAACACCATCACATAAAAATAATAAACTTTCAACATATTTGAGCATTAAAACAGTTTTTCATTCAAACAGTTCCTACAGGTGAAGATCATATACTACATGTACAAATTCTATATAAAACGTTTAAATTAGAACCTCTTTCACAAAAAGAAATTAGAACCTCCTTAAAGCAGAAATCAATTTGGTCCTTTACAGCCAGGGAAGCGGCCATCTTTGCATCTTTTTGATATGCAGTTGGCATGGCACTGTATGTGATCAGCTATGACACCAACCATTTACAAAAAAAAGGCACCCAATTATCCAGGTTGGAAAAAGACACAGGTCCATTAAATTTGATGTACTGACAGTTCAGTTGAGAGTATTCTGTAACTGTGACACATGATAAATGGCATGCCTTAAAAGTAATTTTGTAAACAGTTGATCCTATATATAGAGATTGGGGGCAGTTATGCAAAAAGGCTACAAAAAAAAAAAAAGGGGGCAATACCAGCTGAAGAGGCAAAGGGTGTACTACACCGTACCCCATCAATCTCTATTGAGATTTTTGTTAGTATATAATTTTTATTTGCAGGCACCGTTGAAGACCTAATGTTTGCTGTTTCAAACATGTTGAAATGTCTTTCACATGTCTCTACTTTCATTACAGGCTTCCTGTTAGATTATTAGACGTTTAAAGTGGAACTACAGGCAAAGTAAAATGCATATGCTGCAGTCTAATCACTAACACCAACAGGTTTTATTACCTGTTGATTGGTTAGAAGAGCAGTTTATTTTATCCTTTCTCTAACAGTATGACAACACTGTTCTTTCTGAAATGAAATACCAAAGTAGTATTGTCACCCCGCAAGACCAGCAGTTAGACCCTTTACACTGAGGCGCTTGAAAACTGGCTATAAAAAACAGTGATTGCTTTTGAGTTAGCGGTGTGCTTTTTTGAGGGTCACACGACTCAAAAAACTGCTGCAAGAACCATTTGGAGGTGCGTTTGAAGCACTTTCCATTTCAATGCATCAAAAGATGCTGCTTTCAGGAGTTTTTGCCAGCGCATCGTCCCAGTGTGAAAGCATCCATTGAGATTTTCTGGCTTTTTTTTTTACGCAAAAGCGCTTAAAAAAAAAAAACACACAGTGTGAAAGGGGTCCAAGAGCAAGGATTTTTTGGGTGGGGGGGAATTTCCTATAAATAAAAAAAAAAAAAAGCAATCATTGTAAGCATCTCCGATTAGAATATGCTTGGTCCATCACCCCCAACCCAGCTTGGTCTGTTCTACAAAGTGTAAAAACATACTGGCAGGATCTACCAGATAATAGAACGTTTACAGAGAGTGCTAAAAAAAACTGCTGTGACGTTGCACAGCATCTTGAAGTGAGATTTTATATTTCTGTATAATCCATTTCTTGGAGCAATTGAGGGGCACAGAACTTCGGACTGTCAAGTTTTACTGCTGCCTATATGAATATCTGAAACTGGGAAACAAATTGTGAGCCAGCCCAGTACAACACCCTCCTATGCCCAGTATGACTCAGTTTTGTCACATAGTACCAGAAGGAAAATCATAGGCACAGAGTGGTAGGACTTGTGCCCCTTCAAACTTGCTGGATGCCAAAAACCTTAAGCAGTCTTTCTAATGTATATAGTGGCTGGGAGGTGAACTTTGGCCATTTGAACTACAGCTTGATTATAAAGGGAGATCTCCTTATAAACTGGAGAATGAGAGGAACAGAACAGTCCTAGTTGAGGTAAATGGCCAAAACTACTTCAGGAAGGAAATTTTCGGCCTCACCATCACCTTGTCCTGGTATAAGATCAGAAGGAGCCATTTACGGGATAAGGCATCGGCTGTACAAGATCCCAATAAAAGAATGAGCAGGCAGTGTTCTCTGGAATAAGATTGCAAGTACCAACGACCCCAAACATACAACAAATACCATCAAAAACCACACAGAGCACTGATCTTAGAGTGTCTGGGAATACATGGAGAGAGGATTTGAGGCAGCCTACATTCACAGAAGATCTGTGGTTCATTAATCAAGAGGTTTGGAACATCCTACCTGCCGAGTTCCTTCAAAAACAGTACACAAGCACTGTGGACCTAAAGGAATTGATGGTGTTTTGAAGGGAACAGGTGGTCTCAAATATTGATTTTATTTGTTTACTTCCCAATTTTGTTGATAAAAATAAACACTATTTCTGTACAGCATTTTTTTTCACACCTACCTAAACTTTTGCACAGAGATAGCTAGATATAACGATATCTATTGTATCCTATATCTCATTAAAGATCAAAAAAGATCACAATTTCAGAAAAAAAAAAAAAAAAAAATAAGCGCAAAGAGGCTTATACCAGAAAGATAGAACAAAATGTTTATCTCGTATGTTTGTCTACATAGGCACTGGTGAACGCAATGCTCTTCAATCACTGGCATCAAATCCCACAATCGCTGCGAAATCCTCAAACAAAAAGGGGGAACATTGTGATTATGAATAATCAAAAATATATTGATGTGTGAGAAAATTCACAAAAAAAGAAAAAAAAAAAAAAAAAGTGGTACTGTCGAGTATCAGTTTCCAGCTTTCAAAAAGAAGTTACCAATTGATCGATCATTCATACGCCAACAAAATAATATCCAAGAGCGATTGGGAATTCATAGATACAGATTTCCCACATACTCCCAACGTTCTACTCGTTGCCCAAAATCCATAAAAATCCATAAAAGTCTTCAACACCCGACAGGTAGACTATCATCTCAGGGAACGGTTCACTCACGGAGAACTTAAGTAGATTTGTCGAAGGATACCTTTATTCACACGTACTTAATCTGCCTAGCTACATACGGGATACAATACACCTGCTGCAGAATATAGATGGACTTAATGTCCCCCACTTGGCTCCATTAGTGACCATCAACGTTGAGGCATTATATAGCTAAATACCTCATGAGTAGGGTGTAGCGTGTATTAGCCGGAATCTCTCTCAGACCAGTAAGGACGATCGCACATTGAAATTTGTCAATGATGCACTGCATTTCATTTTATAATATAACTTTCATTCAATGGTTCCCACTTCCTCCAGGTGCAGGGCCTAGCAATGGGGACTTGCTGTGCCCCATTCTACACCAATCTGTACCTGGGGGAGTGGGCACGCATGATAAATATGTCCGAGTGTGTCTGTATTCCATGACTGTACACTGCTCTGGTACAGCTATATAGACTATTTTTTTTAGTCTGGAATGGTTTCCCTGAGCTACTTCACTCCTTTTTTCAGTCCATCAATGACAATGTTTTCAATTTGCACTTCACTATGAACTACGATAGTTACTCCATCACTTTCCTTGATGTCCAGATACACAAGGACAGTGATGGCCTCCTAACCAGTAGCCGTTTGCGCAAGCCCAATTGTATTCTACATGCTGACAGTTTCCATCCTAGATCTCGTCACTTCGATACCCTATAGTCAGGACCTGAGGATCAGGTGTAACTGTACTGATGATACCATTTTCAAAAAAAGATGCCCTAAAAACTAGACTCCTGGCACGCAAATATTCTTATACATGCTTAAAAAGGGCCTTCAAACGAGCATGTGTTGATACACGCCATGATCTTCTATTTAACAAAACCCCTATACCCAAAACCACTGGTCCAATTCGGATCATTATCCAGTTCTCTAATCAATAAAGAGATCAAAAAGATTGTGAACAAATATTGGCACATGCTCACCATGGACCCTATTGCTGGTGCTTTTGTCACCCCTACTCCAGCATTTACTTTTAGGAAAGCCCGTTCGATTAAAGACAACCTAGTGTCAAGTGAGTTCAAAGGCCCTTCAGGCAAAGATCTCTGTAAGAGATGGGGCACCTTCACATGTGGCGGTTGCAATTACTGTAGGTGTATGTATACCAAATACCATCTTGCCTAATCCAAAACACTACGCCAACTGTAAACAGAAGGCATGGTATATTTTCTTCTCTGTGATTGTTCCTGTTTTTATGTGGGTAAGACCAAGATGGAGTTTTGGCAAGGAGCTTATAGGCATATTCATGCCATGAAAACCTGTGATCCTGATCCCTCTCTAGGGCGACATGTCACAACAGTACATGGATGTGCCATCTCATGTGAGCGGACACCTGTCATCTTGCACGCCACCCACCCAGGGGGAATAGCATCCTGGGGATGCCCGTTCCCCCTTTTCTCACTGTGGGTGGCAGTGGAGTGTAAAGCCCCTTTACTGGTCCAACAATGTGGGTGTCCTGTTCCACCTCCAAATCTCATTCTCACTCCTTATGG
The DNA here is from genome assembly GCF_037356315.1 of Lithobates pipiens. Taxonomy (NCBI): domain Eukaryota; kingdom Metazoa; phylum Chordata; class Amphibia; order Anura; family Ranidae; genus Lithobates; species Lithobates pipiens. Next base: position 26,848,473 of record NW_027507696.1, on the reverse strand, counting down.
GGGGTATATAAGGTCAGTCTTTGAGAAATCTGTTCATGCTGTGTCATACTCAGTGGGGATATCTGCCATATGTTGATTAGCCATCTTACCAAGCCAAGATATCAGGCAAGTACGTGTTCCTTATGTACCTTTATCGATCGTTGGAAGAGTAATGTGCTCATCCATTGTCTCTAGCTAGTATAGTTTATACACCAATATCTACTATCTTTATTTTGATCTTAGGCTTTCCATCTTAAGGCTCACATATTGATCCATTTAGGTGATCCCATTGGATGTCAAACCTTTAGGACAGTACGCCATAAGCATATTTTCTATACATTCATAGTTTACTGATATTGGTGTAAAGACACCCCTATTTGGGTAGCAGCCCCCCTCCTTCCTCCCTACCTTGAACCTCTTCAGTGCAGCATTCTAACTACTCCAAAGTGAGGTAGGGTGAGCTATTGGCATCCTTTTAAAATATATCGGGTCTTTCCTGACTAAACCTACATGTCCTGATTTTCATGTGATTATCTCTGTAAAAGTGAGTAGTTTTTTTTCCACTTTACTCATGTTTTTCATAGAAATATTCAGATTTGGGCTATCTGCACCCCTGGCACAGATGGTCGGGTTGTAGGTCGGGTCTCTGCCCTTTTATTTGGCTCCCTCTTTTGATCTCCATTGCTTTTTGGCCTTTCTTGCTCCCGCCATCTGGGTTACTGTTGGGGCCAGCGCAGCCAAGTTTTTCCCTTGTATGTTGTCTTCAACCCTCAAACTTTGTTTTCAAGATACCTGCTTCCACTGCAATTAAGTGCATGTCTGATTATATATATATACACACACACACACAGTGGGGACGGAAAGTATTCAAACCCACTTAAATTTTCACTCCGTTATATTGCAGCCATTTTCTAAAATCATTTAAGTTCATTTTTTCCTCATTAAATGTACACACAGCACCCCATATTGACAGAAAAACTGATTTTTGCAGATTAAAAAAGAAAAACTGAAACATCACATGGTCCTAAGTATTCAGACCCTTTGCTCAGTATTTAGTAGAAGCTCCCTTTTGATCAAATACAGCCACGAGTCTTTTTGGGAAAGACGCAACAAGTTTTTTGCACCTGGATTTGAGGATACTCTGCCATTCCTCCTTACAGATCCTCTCCAGTTCTGTCAGGTTGGATGGTAAACTTTGGTGGACAGCCATTTTTAGGTCTCTGCAGAGATGCTCAATTGGGTTTAAGTCAGGGCTCTGGCTGGGACATTCAAGAACAGTCACGGAGTTGTTGTGAAGCCACTCCATTATTTTAGGTGTGCACTTAAGGTCATTGTCTTATTGGAAGGTAAACCTTCAGCCCAGTCTGAGGTCCTGAGCACTCTGGAGAAGGTTTTTATCCAGGATATCCCTGTACCCGCAGATGAAAAACATCCCCCCAGCATGATGCTGCCACCACCATGCCTAACTGTTGGGATTGTATTGGACAGGTGATGAGCAGTGCCAGGTTTTCTCCACACACACCACTTAGAATTAAGGCCAAAAAAAGTTCCATCTTGGTCTCAGACCAAAGAATCTTATTTCTCACCATCCTGGGGTGTTTTTTTTTTTTTGGCAAACTCCATGCAGGCTTTCATGCGTCTTGCACTGAGGAGAGGCTTCTGTCAGGCCACTCTGCCATAAAGCCCCGACTGGTGGAGGGATGCAGTGATGGTACACCTACAACTTTCTCCCATCTCCCGACTGCATTTCCGGAGCCAAGCCACAGTGATCTTTGAGTTCTACTTTACCTCTCTCACCAAGGCTCCCCCCCCCCCCCACCCCCGATCACGCAGTTTGGCCAGACGGCCAGCTCTAGGAAGGGTTCTGGTTGTCCCAAATGTCTTCCATTTAAGGATTATGGAGGCCACTGTGCTCTTAGGAACCTTAAGCGGAGCAGAAATTTTTGTAACCTTGGCCAGATCTGTGCCTTGCCACAATTCTGTCTGAGCTCTTCAGGCAGCTCTTTTTGACCTCATGATTCTCATCTCTGACATGCTCTGTGAACTCTTATATAGACAGGTGTGTGGCATTCCTAATCAAGTCCAATCAGTATAATCAAACACAGCTGGACTAAAATGAAGGTGTAGAACCATCTCAAGGATGATCAGAAGAAATAGACAGCACCTGAGTTAAATATACAAGTGTCACAGCAAAGGGTCTGAATACTTGGGACCATGTGATGTTTTTCTTTTTTAATAAATCTGCAAAAATGTCAACAATTCTGTGTTTTTCTGTCAATATGGGGTGCTGGTTGTACATTAATGAGGAAAAAAATTCACTTAAATTATTTTAGCAAATGGCTGCAATATAACAGTGTGAAAAATTTAAGGGGGTATACGTAATATATATACACACACACACACACAGGATAGAGAAAAATTAGAATGTTGCAAAAGTTAATTTCATTAATTCAACTTAAAAAGGTGAAACCAACATACTTCATGCCTTAATTTGTCATAATTGTGAGGAATATGGCTTACAGCTCATGAAAATCCCAAATCCACAATCTCAGACAATTAGAATATTGTGAAAATGTGCAATATTCTAGGCTCAAAGTGTCCCACTCTAATCAACGAATTAAGCCATAACACCTGCAAAGGGTTCCAGAGCCTTTAAATGGTCTCAGTCTGGTTCAGTAGGAATCACAATCATGGGAAAGACTGCTGACCTGACCATTGTGCAGAAAGCCTTCATTGACACCCTCCAAAAAGGAGGGAAAGCCTCAAAAGGTAATTGCAAAAGAAGTTGGATGTTCCCAAAGTGCTGTATCAAAGTACATTAATAGAAAGTTATGTGGAAGGGAAAAATGTGGAAGAAAAACGTGCACAGGCAGCAGGGATGACCGCAGCCTGGAGAGGATTGTCACGAAAAGGCCATTCAAAAGCGTTGGGGACTTTCACAAGGAGTGGGCTGAGGCTGTAGTCAGTGCATCAAGAGCCAACACACACAGATTGATCATGGACATGGGCTTCAAATGTCATATTCCTCTTGTCAAGCCACTCCTGAACAACAAACGTCAGAAGCGTCTCTGCATCTCATTTGGAAACCAAGGACCCAGAGTATGGAGGAAGAATAGAAAGGCACACACTGCAAGATGCTTGAAGTCCAGTGTGGCGTTTCCACTGTGTTGATTTGGGGAGCCATGTCATCTGCTGGTGTTGGTCCACTGTGCTTCATTAAGTCCAGGGTCAACGCAACCCTCTACCAGGAGATTTTGGAGCACTTCATGCTTCCTTCCGCAGATGAGCTCTATGGGCATGTGGACTTCATTTCCCAGCAGACTTGGCACCTGCCCACACTGCCAAAAGCACCATAACCTGGTTCAATGATTATGGGATTACTGTGCTTGATTGGCCAGCAAACACTCCTGACCTGAACCCCATAGAGAGTCTATGGGGCATTGCCAAGAGAAAGACGAGACACATGAGACCGAACAATGCAGAAGAGCTGAAGCTGCTATTGAAGCATCCTGGTCTACCTTAACACCTCAGCAGTGCCACAGGCTGATAGTTTTCCACGCCGCATTGAGGCAGTAATATAATATTCAGAGGTCAGATATTGTTTTAGATACAATCCTTGTTTTATTGATTGTATGTAATAATCAAATTTTCTGAGATTGTGGATTTGGTGTTTTTAGGAGCTGCAAGCCATAATCACAATTATGACAAATCATGGCTTAAACGATCTTGCATGCAATGAGTCCATCTCATTAGTTTCACCTTTTAAGTTCTGCACGATATTCTAATTTCTCGAGTATTATATACACATATTAAAAATGATTCTCTCCCTCTCTCCCTCTCCATACATACATACATATATACACATACATATATACATATACACACACACGGTTTTCTATGATTTCATGTGGCTATACACCATTAAACTTGTGATACAAATTTTCTATGCATCAATTTTTTTAGAATTTGTATCATTAAACTTATATTTTTACATTTATTGTCTACATACACAATTTTTTGAGTCGTTGCCTTTTAAAGTCCCGTTAGAGGGTCCTGTTTTGTTGTTTCTATGTCTACATAGATAGGAAACCTAGCTAACAAATAAATTTGCATATACAAAAGTTACACCTCTCTTTATAGTACAATACAGCAGAAAGTAGATCTGTCCGCCATAACAGAAAAAGTTTGAAAGCATTAACTGGGGAGATGATATACAAAAGCCCAATTTGAATCCCATGGAAATAACTTGAATAGGGCATTAGAACCCCTAAGACGAGAAGATCAATATCTGCCCACCCTGAGCAGTGGGGGTGCCCTGTCACCAGAAAGGAGCCATAGAAAACCTTGCCTGCTTTGAAGGTCCCTGTATTCTCACGGAAGTATGTTTATCTTCTATTTGGAACCAAAAAAAAACACGGAAGAAAAATCACCCCTTCTAACCTCAGGAGTAGATGTCCTACTGGTAAAGTCTTTTTCTGGGGAAGAAGAGTATTCTTATCCAATCTTTAGTACCTTTTCTGGGTGATTACATCAAACAGGAATTTGTCCTCAAAGCATAAAAACACAATGCGTTACTTGCATAGCAGCTCAGTAGGCCAGCATTTAAGTCAAAGGTTTTGTGCATGTGTATAGAGAGGAGACTTGCCTTTGGGATCTAATGAAATTTATCCACCAAGCTTTGTATGTAGTAGTGTAGGGTCATCGGTAAAAGTTGAACTATGAGCTGAAACAGTCCTTAGGATTGAACTAGGGGTTCAGGTCATGCTTTTAGTACAGACAGCAATCGACAAAAACATCTACAGCTTGCATGGCAGGGCCTGCCAAAGAAAAGAGCCAGTTTTATAGGGTGCCCTTGCGATTGTCCTTCACAAAGAGCGAGAGATCGAGCACACGAGAGAGAGCAAGCTTTTAAGCTGCTGTGAACCCAGGCTGTGAACCCAGGCAGCGCTGAGAAAATAGATATACTGTATCAACTGAGGAGCCAGGAGTGTTTGCCAGTTGGAAAGCTTGCTCAGAAGAGCCAGGGTGTACAAACTGCAGTAACTCAAATGAGTCACTTATCTGTACTAGATTGCACAAGAGGAGGTTCTGCAGGCACAGTATTAACAGACACAGCCTCTCAGCCACAACCACTGGATGTGCCTACAAGCAGGATCAAATGTTTGGCAACAGGATGTAAATTTGGTTTGGGTACAGCGTCGCAGAGCTGTATCGCAAAAAATGGTCTGTCATTAAGGGGTCAAATCCTTCTGGTCCTTAAGTGTTTAATCGAACAGATTCTGGGTATAATCTTCCATGGCTCTGTCAAGGATTCAACAGATACGGAAGTGGCAGCAGTAATATTGATATAATCATCTGCAATAGAAAGAGAAAAAGTAGCTAAAAGAAGAAAGGAAGGTTCTCTCAGAGATAAGAGGTCCATCACTTAGGTATACTAGAAAAAAAACCAAAAAAAAAAAACCCACCAAGGCTAGCTGGGAGTTGGAGGCGTTATATTTGGGGGGGCGCAAAAGCCCCCTTTGTCAGTGTCTAATCCAATGAAGTTAGCTGCATATAACTCAATAGTAAAAAGATTAGAAATCCTGTGTTCCATACTGTACAAGAAATGTATGGTCGTTTTCTGCAATACAAAAGAACCTAAAGAGCTAGAATAATAAAAATATTTCAGTGCAGACCTGAAGGCTGTGTCATGTAATTGGGGGGGGGGGGGGGGGGGAGGGAAGGATTCATTAACTATACGATTTTACACAAAATTACTTAAAATGGGTTGCAAACCTTCGTGTTTTTTCACCTTAATGAATCCTATGCATTAAGGTGAAAAAACACCTGTCAGTGACCAGCCCCACAGTTTTACTTACCTGAACCCTTGAACTTGACCCGACGGGGACACGCTGACCCTCTGCCTGGCAACCATTGCCCCCGCTGCTGTCAATCAAATCCAATGAAGTGGCCACCGGGGCCCGAGTCCTGAATTCGGCCTTTATGTACGCTGAATGCTGGACCCGGGAGCGCACCAGCAAGGTAACCTCCTCGGGATAGCGATTTTCCGAGGGTGTTATCAGATGTGGGGAGGAGCCGCGAGAGCCGCCGGGGGACCCCAGAAGAACAGGTTTGGGGCTGCTCTGTGCAAAACAAGCTGCACAGTGGAGGTATGTTTGTAATTTTATTTTATTTTTTATTTTTACCTTTCCAATCACTTTTTAATTACAAAGCATATATTCAGTAATAGAAGACTTAACCAAATCACTCATGGCTCCTCTAGTAAACAACTCACAAAACGTGAAAGCCCAAAACATATTGCTTCCTGTAAAAAGAATGCAAAGGCAATAGTCATGAGGTCCGACTGGCTTTCCAGAAAATCATTACTTACTAGAGTCTGGCATGATACGAAGATCTCCTTCTTTATAATCATCTAAAAGCTGATACATGTACAAGACAGGGTCCTTTTCATATGTTATATAAAACCACGTATTCATGATTGGCGCTCTTGCTAAAACCATCCCTCGCCATTCATCTTTAGAGCCATCTTCTGTTTCAAACATGTGTTCCACAGCTTTACCAATCATTGTGTCGGCCAAATGGGCATCGCTAATTCGGGATGAAGCTAAAAGAGAAGTATGAACACAATTTAACATTTTACAATCAGATGTGTGTCCTCAAATATCTTTTTCCACAGCCATATTATTACTTGGTTATGTGTGTTACAATTAAGAGTTTCAGTTACTGGGGAAGTCATCAACTTTAACCACTTGCTTACTGGGCACTTAAACCCCCCTCAGTCCCAGACCAATTTTCAGCTTTCAGCGCTGATGCACTTTGAATGACAATTGCGCGGGCATACAACACTGTACCCAAATGAAATTTTTATCATTTTTTTCCCACAAATAGAGCTTTCTTTTGGTGGTATTTAGTTACAGCTCTGAGTTTTATTTTTTGCTAAACAAACAAAAAAAGATGCAAAAAATAAATAAATAAATAAATAAATCATGTTTTAATAGTTTGTTATAAAATTTTGCAAACGGGTCATTTTTCTCCTTCATTGAAGTGCGCTGATAAGGCGGCACTGATAGGCTGCATTGGTGGGCACTGATGGGCTGCATTGGTGGGCACTGATAGGCTGCACTGGTGGGCACTGATAGGCATAGTTAAGGCGGCACTAATAGGCACAGATAAGGCGGCACCGATGGGCACAGATAAGGCGGCACTGATGGGCACAGATAAGATGGCACGGATGGGTGGCACGGATGGGCACTGATAGGTACCACAGATAGATGGGCACTGATGGGCACTGATAGGTGGCTCTGATAGGTGGCACTGCTGGGCACTGATGGGCGGCACTGCTGGGCACTGATGGGCGGCACTGGGGTGCAGCACCTTTGAGGCAGATTGGGTGGCACTGTGGGTGGCACTGTGGGGTGGCACTGTGGGCATTATGGGCACAGACAGGGGGCACTTACTTTTACTTTGTTATATTTCAGGATGGCACTGCGGGAGGCAGGTGGGCACTGGCAGGTGGCATGTGGTGCCTTTCATTGCTGGCCGTGATCGGGACTGATGTCCCGATCACGGCCGCCGGTGATCGGCTTTTTTTTTTTCTCCTCGCGCTGTCAGCGCGAGGAGGAATAATAGCCGATTACCGGCTCCGTTCTATCACATGATCAGCTGTCATTGGCTGACAGCTGATCACGTGATAAGGGGTCGGGATCGACCCCTTACACGGATCGGTGATCAGGCGAGTCTCACGGACTCGCCGATCACAGAGCGCGCCGCGCGCGCCCCTCAGGGGGCGCGCAGGCCGCTCGTAACCAGGACGACGTCAATAGACGTAGTCCCGGAAATCTAGGTCCGCGCTAATGCCGTCATTCGGCAATAGCGCGGTACCCAAGTGGTTAAAATGTAGCAATAACTGCCATTTTTGGCCCTCAAGTCTACTTAACCGATTTATGCTCTTAAGATGTACACGTACATTTTCAGGTTGAAGTGGTTATACCAGACTGAAGCTGGAAGCAATGTGGATTTTGTGACTTTCGATTGTTTACAAGCTGTTATTGCTATGTAAAGCATCTCATTAAGCCTGCTTTTACACTGAGTTTTTGAAGCGCTTTTGCGTAAAGAAAAAAGAAAAAAAAAAGCCTGAAAAGCTTAAGAAAAATGCTTCCTTTTAAATTCTATGTATGCGGGACAGTGTGCTTCGGTTACGGTGTAAATAAAAATCCTGTTTGCCGCATTTTAGGAGCATGTTTGGTCAGTTAAAAACTGCACCAGTAAACGTCATTCTCATTGAAAAAAAAAAATATATAAAAACACACCACACCTACCAAGCATTTTTGATGCAGTCTAAGTCACATGTACCAAAAAAATACCACAAATGCTGCAAAAGAGCAACAAAACCCTCCATTAACCCCTAGGCGTTTCGTAGGCAGTTTTGATGCAAACCAGTGTGAAAGTAGCATAAACCAATCTCATTTGAACAGATGCTTTTGAGGGCAGAGGAGTCTATTAGATCCCAGATCTCTCAGTAAAGGGCACCTACTACTTACTGTCCTTGCCATCACAAGGGCTATAAATCAAATTTTTTTTTTTTAAAGCACCAGCATCCCCCTACATTAATGTGAACATGAATGTAGGCTTCACACTCATATGTAAACCGATCAGACCACACATTTGGAGGTATCACGAATGTCAGCGAGTGCTAATTCTAGCTCCAGACATCCTGTGTAATGTTACATATATTCTGCTAAATATTCCTTAGCCAGTAGGTAAAATTGTAGTCTCTTCACTGGTCTTACTAACACAGCTTAGAAGTATTCTATATTAAAATGCTCGCTCACAGAGCTTTGTGGTTCAAGCTATAATCTATGAGCAAAACAAAGTGACACATCATTTATCTAAGAAAGCATAGACCTTCAAATCAGAAAACTGGAGCAACAAAGTAAAAGTAAAAAAGACTAAGTTGCCCACGGAGTCTGCCCCTTTTTTTTGTATTGAAATTTTTTTAAGTCACAAATATTTCGATTTTTTAATGGAGTTAAGAGGCCAAAAGAGACAATAAATTTATGCCAAAAAGTAGACTTTTACGCTACTCCACTCTATTTCAGAGCCAAAATGAAGCTTTCCATACAAAACCGATTTTAGATAGATTGGAACATATTTCTAGCAAGAACAATCTGAGACAATGTAGTAAGTCAATCAGGGGATGTACCTATATGACAGTATGAGAACTGAAGAAAGAAAGCAGAAGGGAAGGCTGGAATAAAATACATGAATGATAAAAGGTATTGTATATAAAAAGAGTTTGCATTAGTCTGCGTTGTGCTCAAATGTATAAGGTTTTTGTATGCGTCAGAAATTTGAAAACTATCCAGGTCTGCCCGAATTTAGGGATGGTTTCTCTGGCCTTCTTGGTGGTAAAGATCATAGCTCCTATCAACTTCAAGAATTTTTTTGTACTGTTGTGTCCTGGTTCAACTTTTAATGTCTGATTTCAGCCTGAATTTTGGGCTTAATTCGGACCCGATACGGACGAAAAAGGGCACACTTTTTTTCCTGCTAAATGCACAGGACCTGCTGCAGATATATGTAAACAGGGTTTAAGTAGGTTTAATGACAGTCACCAACCCTTTAGGCCCCTTTCACACGTGCGGACCGCATGTCCCACTATGGGATAATGGGTATCAGCGGATGAACATCCGCTGACACTCCATGTCATCCGTCTCCGCTATAGTCTGATTTTGCAGATGGAGGAAAATCCTATTTTTCTATCGTCTGCGGATTGGATGAACACTGACTGACTGTCCGTTTTCATCTGTTCCCCCATAGAGGAGAGCGCAGATCTGACAGGGTGGTCCCTGCACAGTGTGCAGGGACTGCCCCGTCATCAGCCGGCTCAGCAGGGATCAATGGAGCAATCCCCACTGAGCAAGCGGATGTTCACGGGGCAGATCATCATGGATCCGTCCCATGTGAAAGGGGCCTTATTGTTAATGGAAAACACCAGTATTTTGGCATCAACCAAAAATCGTCATTAATAAAAAAGTAAACCTCAAAAATCACAATAATTTAAACTATAGGACCATAATCTCAATTGAATTAAATATTTTTTTTTTTTTTTTTTTAAATAAAACTCTGACAGAATTGTTGTACACACACAAGGTATGGAAGGGAAGGAGGATTTATATGGCTCTTCTAAACAAGGTTTGGGTGTATTTATATTAGTGTAGCACTGAAGATCTATTCTAGCCCTCTGGTGTCTCAATGAGGTCTAGAAGTTACCATGACAACACAGCGAGGATACATCTCAACAAAGTCTGATACAGACTCAGCTGTCACTGAGCATTAGAAACATTTCTGACAAATTGCAAAAACCTAACTTTAGAGTGCGTGTATGTATAATATGTACAATATATCAGATGTAATTTAGGTAAATACTCAAAATGTAAATTCAAGCTGTGGGTACACTCCACTAGTTTTTGGTTGAAAAAAAAAAAAAAAAATATGACAGCTCCGGTCATATATGACAGCTCCGGTCATAACTGCTGAGCCCCCCCCCCCCCTTTCAGTCAGGATCGGGAGCAAACAATGCAAAATTTTCCCAGAATAGAAATGTATATCCATTGCTGCATCTACACTAAAGCCCAGTACACACAGGCCAAATATCAGCCTTTTTTATTGAACCCGCCGATGTCGTCCGACATTCAGCCTGTGTCTCCTAGGCTTTAGTGTGGATGTAGAAATGGATAAATATTTCTCTTGTACAGAGAAAATTTTGCATTGTATGCAATACAATATCCAGCTGAAGTATAATTATTAAGGAACCCAGTGTGAGATGGAGCTAGAAATAAAGCCACTAAAGTACTTTCATCAATTAAAAGGTCCCTATGTACCATATGTCGGCAATAAAGAGATTAGGATTTGTCAGTTTATGGTCTAATGAGTGCATGTGCCAAGTGATAGTTTAGTCTGCATACCAGATTTTACCATAATGCAACTTCGGAATGTTTCCATGGTAACAGCCATGCAATTTCAAACAAGAATGATGTTTAGGAGGGAAGGGGGTGGTGTCCAAAGAAGAGAAGTACATTTATTCATTTATTGCACAAATGCACTCAAGGAAGAGGCAGTTAGGAATTAGAACTCCAGTTCTCTCATTAAAGCATATCCATGGTCAAAAACGTAAAATCATTAATTTCCACATTGTGCTTCCATTATTCCTAGACTACTTTTTACTCTGAAGTTCCCCACACATTTACCTTTTGTGGTTAAGGTGGAGTTACACCGTTTTGTAAATTTATTAAAAGTCAGCAGCTATGAAAAACAGGATTTTTAAAAACAGCTTACCTGTAAAATCTTTTTCTTTGAAGTATATCAGGGGACACACAGCCATAGCAGTTACTATGTGGGTTATAGTCCACATTCAGGTGATGGACATTGGCACGCCCCAAGACAAAGTGCACGCACTGTATAACCCCTCCCACTACTGGGAGTAGCTCAGTTTTGTAGCCAAGCAATACATGTGCATATTAAGGGACCTGTGTCCCCTGATGTACTTCAAAATAAAAGGATTTTACAGGTAAGCCGTTTAAAATCCTGTTGTCTTTTCATACATCAGGGAACACAGAGCCATAGTAGTTACTATGTGGGATGTCCCATTGGAATGGCAACTGAAGGGCGTGAGACAACAAAAAAAGTAGGGCTTCAAGAGACTAGCAGCCTGCAGTACACTACGCCCAAAGGCAATATCCTCATGACCTTTTACATCGATTTGATAGAATCTGGTAAATGTATAGACTGAATACCAAGTTGCGGCCTTGCAGATCTGAGCCATGGAGGCCTAACGATACCCTTCTGGCAGAGGATATGGCACCCAAAAAGATTATTGAAACTAGGGCATTTCCCATATAGGCTCAAAAGGCTGTTTCTGTAAAGCCAACAAGACAGATTCAAATCCCAAGGATTCAGGGGTGCCCTGACGGAAGGAATAATCCACATTAACCCCTGAATAAAGCTACCTACCAACCAGAGTGAGAAGCAAGAGGCCATTGAAAGAATACTGATAAGGCCAAGACCTGGCCCTTGATAGTACTCAAGGCCAGCTTCATTTCCAATCCCATTTGCAGGAATTAAAAAGGATCCTATCTATGACATACTTCCTGGGGTGCCAACCCCTGGATCCACACCAGGAGACATATGCCTTCCAGACTCTATAGTATATGACGCTGGAGGCCAGCTTTCTAGCATTAACCAAAGTAGACACTACTGAAGGAGATAACCCACGTCCTTTAGAATGTGGGTTTCAATAGCCAAACCTTGTGCGAGAAGGTCTGGCCCCAACGGCAGGGTCCAAGGGTCCCCTACTGCCATCTTTATGATCTCGGCAAACCAAGATCTTCTGGGCCACCAGAATCAACTTTCCCTACCTGCTTGATCCTGCAAAGGCGGCGCAGAAGCAGCAGAACCAGAGGAAACTCAGACCAGTGAAAACTGATCCCATGGAAAGACCAAGGCGTCCGTTTCGCATGCCAGTAGATCCCTCATTCTTGACACAAAGTTGTCGGCCTAGTTGTTGAATCTGGACACAAACAGATCCACGTCCAGAACACTCCACCTTTGACATATCGACAGAAAGATGTCAGGGTGAAGGGACCAGTCTACTGGAAATAATTGTTGGTGACTTAAGTAGTCCGTTTGCCAATTTCCTATCCCTGGAAGGAAAAAAAAAAATAAAAATAAAATCGCAGATAGGCAAGCAATGTTGCTTTCTGCCCAAGATAGAACACGATTCACCTCTTTTTGGGCTGCATGCCTTCTTGTGCCCCCTTGGCGATTGATGTAGGCCACTGCCTTGGCATTGTTGGATTGAATCCTGACAGGACAATTCCGTAGTCTGAGCTCTTAAAAGGGCAGATGTACTGCCCGAATTTCCAGAATATTGATGGGCAAGGTCCTTTCTGACTCGGACCACTTCCCCTGGACAGATGTTTCTTCCAGGACTGCTCCCCAGCCTAGGAGGCTGACATCCGTGGTTGTCAATTTCCAGGATACTGGTAGAAAGGATTTCCTGGGTTGAAGATTCTTGGATATCAACCACCAATTAAGGCTGTTTCACCTTGGAAAAAAGCGCATTGGAAACTCCAAAGCCTGGATCTTCTTGCCCCAGGTCGACAGAACGGTGTTCTGCAGCAGTCTTGAATGAAACTGCTCATAAGAAACGGCCTCGAAGGAGGCCATCATCTTCCCTAACAATTTCATGCACAACCGATTGGAAGGATTTTTTTATTTTTTGACAAGTCGAATTTTGAACGGTATCTATGATCAGTCCCAAGTATTGTAATCTCCTTGACTGCATTAAGGAGTATTTTTCTAGGTTGAGTCCTACCTAGGAATTCTACATAGCTTATGGCTGAGATTTAAATTTTGGTTTAGACCAGTGTCCGATTGATCTACCAAAAGCAGATAGTCTAGGTAGGCTAGAATTGTTATACCCGAGCCCTTAACCTGGTTAAAGGAGCGCCAGGATCTTTGTTAACACTTGCGGTGCAGTGGCTAGACCGAACGGCAGAGTCCCTAACTGAAAATGATGATTTTCTACCTGGAAGCGTAGAAACTTGATGAGCGGGAAATATTGGCACGTGGAGATAGACATCTTTGATATCGATTAATGCCAAAAATACCCCTCCTTGTAGAACGGAGACAACCGGTCGGATTGACTCCATGCAAAAGGAACGGATATTCAAGTGCTGGTTCAGATCCTTGAGATCTAGAATGGGTTCTTACCTCCCCGTTTGGTTTTGGTACCGTGAAGATGTTTGAATAAAACTCTGAACGCTGTTCTTCTGTGGGAACCTCTGATATCCCCTTCTGGGACAAGAGATGATCCAGAGCTAGAAAGACTTCTTTCCCTGGATCTCTGGGAATGTTTGAGTTTAAAAAAAAAAAAAAACAGGGAGACGGGAATTCTCTGAACTCTAGTTTGTAACCTAGAGAAATTGAGGAAGCTACCCTGCCAGATCTTTGAAAATTGTAGAAGCCTTCCCCCACCTGAGCGGGGGCACCCCTTCATAAGGAGGCTTTAGTATTTTGCTTTGCGGGCTTCCTGCCCCAAGTCCTCTTTTGGCCCTAGGACTGCCCCTGAGGTCTTCCTCTTGAGCTCGACAGTGGAGGCCATCGAGACTGCCTGAAGATAGATGCTCCTGGAACTGAAGATGCACGTTTAAAAAAAAAGGAAAAATGTGCAAACTTCTTTACTGGTAAAATAACTTTTCCCATTAGACATCCTTTGGACAAGCCGTTCACCATGAAATGGGAACCTGGCCAAGAGCTTTTTACACAGCGCTTCTGCTGACCAATTTTTCAACCATAGGACTCTGTGCGTATGTACCAGTCCTAGCATAAGCCGTGAGGCTTGAATAATAGAATCCTTCATAGCATCCACCGTAAAACATAGTGCTTCTGATATGCTGGCCTTTTGCTGTACCTGCTGATCAGGAATAATCTTGAGTATCTCCACAAACTGGTCCTTATGGACTGAGATACTCCAATGGTCGCAAGAGCCGGCTCCACCAATGTGGTTTTTAAAAAGAAAGTCTAACTTTTTATCCGTTGGATCCTTCAACATTTGTGCATTGTGTACAGGACAAGTGAGGTTTTTATTTACCGAGGATATCGCAGCATCAATTGCTGGAACCCCCCCCCCCCCCCCCATTTCTTATAGAATTCCTCATCCGCAGGATAAAGTATAGAAAACTTTTTTGGAGGGGGAAAAAAATAAATAAAAATGCTTATCTGGAGTGTTCCCATTCAGAATACATCAGCTTTTTTAGCCATGAATGGATAGGAAAGGCATCCCCAGACTGGGGAGGCTTTAGTTATCCCAAACCAGAGGTGGGCTCATCAATAGACTGCGCTACTGGCAGCAGAAAGTTGAGCGAACCAATTTAGTAAGGGAGTGTACCAATAGTCTTTCTTGTGAGACTGTTCCCTCCATATTAGGATCCTCGGAAGAAGAGACATCAGTGTCTTTTTGATCCTTTAAAATAACTTCATGATCCCCTGCACCTTGCTTCTCCGCATGAGGGTCCTGAGCACTGGATGGGGATCTGCTATGGAAAGCGACCATAGCAGCAATCTTCTGTTCCAAACTTAAAATGGTAGAAGAAAAAAAAAAACTCCTAATAAATAGAGGGGCTAAAGTGTCCAGGGCTGCTGTAACACCAGTCCCCCCTGACGGCTCACTGACTGGCCGAATCACTCTCAGGGGAGGATGACATTTTCTTGGACATGGATTTAGGTTGTAGTAAAACAATTGATCATTTAGAACCCTTTGAGGTGTTCCTTGTCCCACTTCCGCTCATAGCCTGATGCATACACTGCTAGGGCTATAGTCCAGCACAGCCACTGCTATTATTGGCCAGCCTGAGGCAGCAGTAAGAATGTGTCAAAAGGAAATGCCGGTCACCAAACCTGAAAATGCCACCTCTTTGCTCGTGTCCCCCCATCGCTTGCAGCAACACATAGTGCGCTTTTAAAAACTTGCCTCCATGTGCAACTGGCGTCAGAGAATGCCGACGATGTTAAGGCCCCCCCCCCTTTTATTTTAATGAGTGAGCATTTTTACCCCACGAGGGGTGAAAAAAATACCAGCATAGGGGGGCAACAACCAACCCTTAGGCTTACCGGAGGATCTGCTGCTCGGCCGGAGGAGGACATTATTCAGCTCCTGACATAGCGCTGTTTCCAGCATGAGGCGGTGAGTGCTCAATACAGCCCCCAGTGGTGACACATAGGCACGACAACATTATTATGCTTAAAGGAGATATTCATAAGAAAATTCTAAAGAGTTTGGAAAACTCCACTTACCTTTCCCGCCGCAGGGTTTTCTGTGGTAAACCAGAACAGACCCAATCTTCACACTTCATGGTGGGTTCCGTTAAACCTTCAGGAGCAGGGGATCCTTGAGGAAACCTGCAATCCTGGACCTGCAACAGCACCACGCCAGTAAAAACTTTATGGCCTCACTACCAAAAAGTACTGGATCCCAGGGTCCAGCTCTCTAAAAAGGGAAGCATTCACAGGCAAAACCTTGTTTCTTCGGATACGAGCCCCAAGTACCATTCGATCTAGCCAAATATAAGACACTCTGAATGGATCCGGTCAGCATGGCTAGCCCCAGCAAGGATTGCTCCAGTGGAGCACAGCACATCTTCACTCGTGACCAACACCTTAGAAACTGGTGAAAAAACAAAACAAAAACTGAGGTACTCCCAGTAGTGGGAGGGGATTATATAGGGAGTGCACTTCTAGTCTTAGAAAAAAGGGTAGCTGCTGACTTAAGACCCTAACTTGTCCCACAGTCCAGTGATGCAGCCACCCAAAGCCTCGCGCCTCTCCCCCTCCTCTCCACGGCACCATTACTACTGTGGGCACCCAGCTGAGATAGCTTGCATCTTTGCGCTGCTCTCTCCTAGTGGCCAGGCAATCTTCTGGGACCAATGACATGGCCCAGAAGATAACAGAGAGGAAGGGGCTGCCTAGGGGGAGAGGAGTCGCCGCCTAGGCAGCCAATCGACAGAAGTGAGACAGGAAGTACCTGTCAAAACCAGGTACCCAATCCCCCCCAAAAAAAGATTACATGCCAATTGTGGCATATACGGGTTTGAGGAGTGCTTAAAGCGGAAGTTCCACTTTTGGGTGGAACTCTGCTTTAAGCCTATAAGGCTACAGTTGGCCTTGAAGGATTCAAATGGTGATAAAAAGTGATAGAATAGCAAGTGTGAAATAAAGATCTTGTACAATACTGTAGGGCAGGGATATGCAATTAGCGGACCTCCAGCTGTTGCAAAACTACAAGTCCCATCATACCTCTGCGTGTCATGCCTGTGACTTGAGTCTTGCTATGCTGCATGGGACCTGTAGTTCTGCAACAGCTGGAGGTCCACTAATTGCATATCCCTGCTGTAGGGCATACAAACAAGCATCACTTTTACTGTGCCGAGAGCAATTAACACTATTTTCAGAACATTTACAACACTTTTCTGGCAGGAGGGTCTCGAGGGTGTCCCCCTATGAAAAGCAAAGTTGTCCAGTCTCAAGGAAAATTTAAAGCTATAATAAACCCAAAAAAGGTAATAAAAGTGCAGCTTACCAATCATTAGATGTGATGGATGCATTTTTGGGGGGCTTTTTCCACCCTTCTGTTTTCACCTGGTAATATGCCCAGTAACACCTCCTGTATTAGCATGCACCCACACTGGAAGAAGCAGCACAGGGGAACACCAGACAGCAGCATTGTTAATCTGGGGTGAGGGGGGGAGAACAGTTGGAAAAACTAGCAGACTAACACACTGAAGCCAAAGTCCAGCTCACACTGCAGTTACACAAGCATGTACAACAATTTTAGAATAACGTTTTAGATAAATAAAAACCTATTGTAAGCACCCTTGTTAGTGATTTGGTTTAACACTCTTAACTGATACATTTGGAGGAGAGCTTGTTCTGCTGAAAAAAAAAAAAAAAAAAAAAAAACAGACTGGCTGGATCACCAGGTGAAAAGGACAGAAAAGCTAAAAAAAAAAAAAAAAAAAAAAAAAAAAAAAAACACTTAATGCAGCCACCACATCCAAGAAGTTGCAACATAATAAAATGTTTGCTTGTGTGTTTTGGTAAAGCTGGTCACACATGAAGCAAAATTCAAGCTGTGAGTAGGTTTGTTTGTACCCTCTTGCTTAATATACTTTGACCTGAAAATCAAAGAAGCTGGACAGAAAATTGTAAGCCAGACAGCAGATGCATCCAATCAAATAGATGTAGCCACCGTTAGGTTATTCTGACAGCCCTGGGTGCCGGCTGCCATAATACAATAGTCAGCAGGGGAGATTCCTCAATTAATATGTTTTTCATATTTGTTTCTAATATTCCTGTTAGTAGCTATTTAACTATTGTTTTCTATGCTTTTATTAGCACACACTATTGACTGCTGGGTATTTTCAGTTCGAGAATTATTGGACTGTTGCCAATCAACCAATGAAGCATATTGAAACACCTTGGGGTGAAGAGACTAGTCTCTGAAGTCCATGCACTGGCAACTGAGGAAGACTGCTTGTCAATTTCCCATGCTTCAGAAGTGCATGGTGGATAGAGCTAGGAAGCAAAGACCTGCTTTGCTCAGACCAAAAACCGCATCTGCTTTTTAGTGGGTGTGAGAATTTTGATGGTGGACATATGGCACTGCCATGGCAGTGTTTAACTAAATCCTGGCTAGATGACTGTGCAGAATGGAGAATGGTGCAACATTGAAGGCATAACCAAATATCCCCATGCAAAAGAATATTGATCAGGAGTCAAGACTTCGCTAATGATCAAGTCCCTTGTATTGAGAGATTTAGGCCCCAAATGATTTGGAGAAAGTAGCTTCCCAAAAGGAATGGGTGATCCACCATGCCAATACAAGCCTCCTATTGCTGGTCATGCTTATGGGGTGGTCCAAAGAGTGTGCCCACTTGTCCCATGCTGTCAGAATGTGGAGTTGCAGCTGCTGGGAGTAAAACAGGACATAAAAAAGGTTAAGCTGGCTTCTGGACTGTGAAAGTAAAATGTGTTTGACCTGCGAAAGGGCTAAAATTCAAAATACTCCAAGCAGCTTGAGATCGGTTCCAGCACTAACTTTTGCAGAAGGGGGGGGGGGGGGGATTGCTAAAGTTGCACACCCACAGCAAAAACGCAGACAGCATTGATGCATCGGACATTGGCCACGTGCAACTATTTATGCCTTCAGAGGCTCTCTTGGAGAGTAGCAATGGCCGAGATAAGATTCCATGCAAGAATTTTTTAATTTTACAAAAAGGTTTTGAAAATATTTAAAACCCAGCATGGAAAGAAAGCCACCCTTTACCTGGAGGACAGTCACCAGGTTTAAGTTTAAACTTTGGAACCTCTCCCTTTTGAGACATATCTAAAACTCCTTGAAAAGAGGAGCTGTGAGACTAGCAAATTTGACAGCATGAAGCAAGGTGGTGGCAGAGATTGAAATTCCAGATTGTAGCCTATAAATACACCATTCTGAACCCAAATGTCCAAAATATCCTGAGACTAGCTGTTCACAAAAAAAAAAAAAAGTCTCTATCTACACATCTGGAGGACTTCGGGGTCCAGGATTTATGTAGGAACAGAATTCCAGGCTGTCTTGGGACTGAATGGAAATTAAATGAGCTCATCCTATCCTCGGGAGTAGGTGGCTCTCCAGATAGGGATTTTGTCTTTGTCGGTGGGGGGGGGGGGGGGGGGGGGGGGTGTCTAGAAGCAATTGATGAGTCAATGGGTCTTCGCTGCATGTGTACTGAAAAGAGACCCAGTCTGGATATCTGGCGCATAATATTGACCGGCCTGTCAACACAACAGACTAGTGTCACATACATTAGCTTCAGTTAATGGGAGGACAGAGAAACCCCAGACTCAACCTTGGATGAGAAAATTAAGGTCCAGTAAATGGGCATGGTCAAAATGGCAGGGAGAATAAGGCCTTAGAAAAAGGGCTTCTAAAATTTTATCCACCAGGTTTTCAAACATGAGGATATTCTCACAAGGGACAGTTTTGTCAAGACAGGAAATGACCAGGTCCACAATTCAGTCCATTTCTATAGGCACCCCTTGTCCACAGGGTATTGCTAGGCAAAAAACTTGGAGCAAACATTTTACCAGGTCAGGCCAATAACTATACAAGACAGCTGCATAAAATAAAAGTCTTAAAAGGCATGGGGCTTTTTTGGAGTACCGAAGCTAGTAACTTTATATTCAGTTGCCACAGGTAGAACCAGATCTAGCCATGAGCAGACTGCATCAATGAGGCCCGAAATGTAATTCTTACGTTTTTCGAGTTCTGTTTGTAGATGGCGACCTCTGTGCCAACTCCCCGCAGCCCCAGGGAATTAAGAACAAATGCTGGAGGATAGGGCGTGGAAGCATGCTTGTGGTTACTGCATTCTGAGTCAGCCATCATGGTGACAATTCTTCCCATAAACAACAGAATTATTCCCTAGGTAAAAATTGAGAAAGGAGTAATGCCTGAAGGGTTTAAGTCTCAGGAGAGTTCTGTGACTCAGGCAGATGACTGGACTGTCAGTGTTCGGACCATTGGAGAAAACATTACAAGGCCACCTGTTTCTCTCTCTCTCTCTCCTCCCCCTGTTGGCTGGTAGAGCACATGATTTCTGTCACTACCCTTATGATGAGCCATCTTATTGTATAGGAGTGAAAGACTGCCTACAATGGTGCTCAAAATTACTGTCAGAGCAAAAAAGGAGGATCTACAGAATGTAACCTGTGACCAGGTCTTCTTAAGGCAGCTGGGAGCCCAAGCAATGCCAAGAGGATTGTAGCTTTAATGTATGGGAAAGGAAGGAAGGCAAAGTAGTCTGCCCAAATCCAAAATGGCACATGTCTATACAATATGGTCACCATATTCAGTTGTCCTGTCCGATTCTACTGCTGTAACAATCTACAATATACATCTCCCGCCTCTAAGCCATCTTTTGAATCATTTGAGGGCAAGCTTTATTTTGACTATCAGCATGCTTAGTGTGTAGCCATGGGGGGACCATAGGACGATACGGAGTGCCTGGGGTGATCAGGAGGGGAGGCTGTCATAAAAGCTATACAGGGAGATCAGTGCTTGTGCAAATGCTCAGTATCGGTGCAACCGTAGTACTAGTTATCCAGCTTGGGGCACCATCAAAGTCCCATTTCATAATGTAGCCTCTAGTTTGTGAGCTCAAGAGGTACTCACAGCTCTTGTACTGAAGCAACAGAATTATTGGTTGGCACTTCTTGCAGCACCTTGTCTAAAATGTCAACTAATACATGTCTGTATGCTTCAATACAAGACCTGCAAGTGATTCTTCCACTGCACTGTTTATATCTACTTAGAAAAACAGAAAACATACGTCAAATGTTTAAACTGAAACAATATACCATTATTACAAAAAGGTACATTTTGAAAATTGATGGCAGCAACATGTCTTAACGTTTGGACAGGGCCATGTTCATCACGGTGTAGCATCCCCTCTTAACATCTGGGAATGGAGGAGACAAGTTGCTGGAGTTCTGGGAGAGGAATGTTTTCCAATTCGGGCCTTAACCACTTAACAACCGCCCATTGCCGATTAACGGCTTCAGGGCGGTTGTTAAACTCTGAGGCCGTTAATTAACAGCCTCCCAGAATTCTGCTCTTGCGCGCCCCCTGGGGCGCGCACACGAGATCATCCGTGACCGCCGGGTCCACTGGACTCGGCTTATCACGGATCACGGCCGCTCGTCGCGCCCGTTTACCATATGATCGCTCCGTCAAATGACGGAGTGATCACTTGTAAACAAACCGGCGTCATGTTATGACGCCGGTTCCTCCCTCCCCCTCTCTGTACCGATCGGTACAGCGGAGGGGAAAGAGATCGGTGCTAGCAGCGCTGTGGGCTGCATCTGCAGTGCCCACATCGCTGCTCACTGAATTTAAACCCTCAATTCCCTGCCAATACTCTGCAGTACCCCCCAATACCCCGCCAATACTCTGCAATACCCTGCCATAAATTGCCATACCCAGCCATACTCTGCGATACCCTGCAATACCCAGCCATAGACGTCCCCCCACCCCTCACCGCCCTCCGGTGCTTCTACCAACTCGCCAGTACGATCAAAGCCAGAATCTTTATTTTTTTTTATTTCAGGCTGCCCAGCCTAGAGGTGAGATGTGGGGGTCATATTGACCCCCAGATTTCACTGTAAAGAGGACCTGTCATCCCATATTCCTATTACAAGGGATGTTTACATTCGTTGTAATAGGAATAAAAGTGATCAAAACATTTTTTTCGGGGAAAAAAAAAAATGTCAAACTAAAATAAAAGTAAAATGAACAATAAAAAAAAAAAAAAAGAAAAAAAAAAAAATTTTAAGAGCCCCTGTCCCCATGTGCTCGCATGCAGAAGTAAATGCATACGCAAGCCCAACCCACATATGAAAACGGTGTTTAAACCACACATGTGAGGTATCACCGCGAACGTTAGAGCAAGAGCAATAATTCTAGCCCTAGACCTCCTGTGCAACTCAAAACATATAACCAGTAAAAAAAATTTGAAGCGTCGCCTATGGGGATTTTTTAAGTAGCGACGTTTGGCGCCATTCCACGGGCATGAGCAATTTTGAAGAGTGACATGTTCGATATCTATTTACTCAGCATAACTTCATCTTTCACTTTATGCAAAAATTGGGCTAACTTTACTGTTTTTTTTTTTTTAAGCACAAAACTGTTTTTTCCCCCCCAGAAAAGCGCGTTCGAAAAATTGCTGCGCAAATAGCGTGTGAGATAAAAATTTGCAACGACCACCATTGTATTCTCCAGGGTCTTTGCTAAAAAAAAAATATATAATGTTTTGGGGTTCTCTGCAATTTTCTAGCAAATAAATGATGATTTTTACATGTAGGAGAAATGTCAGAATTGTCCTGGGTGCTCCAGAACGCTCCCTGCATTTTGGGCCTCTGTATGTGGCCACACTGTGTAAAAGTCTCACACATGTGGTATCGTCGTACTCGGGAGTAATAGCAGAATGTGTTTTGGGGTGTAATTTGTGGTATGCATATGCTGTGTGTGAGAAATAACCTGATAATATGATAATTTTGTGAAAAAAAAAAAAAAAAAAAATCTTGATTTTGCAAAGAATTGTGGGAAAAAAAATGACAACTTCAAAAAACTTATCATGCCTCTTACTAAATACCTTGGAATGTCTTCTTTCCAAAAAGGGGTCATTTGGAGGGTATTTGTACTTTTCTGGCATGTTAGGGTCTCAAGAAATGATAGGCCGTCAGTACTTCAGGTGTGATCAATTTTCAGATATTGGCACCATAGCTTGTGGACTCTATAACTTTTACAAAGACCAAATAATATCCACCAATTTGTACTTATTTTTACCAAAGATATGTAGTAGTATAAATTTTGGCCAAAATTTATGAAGAAAAAATTACTAATCTGCTAAATTTTATAACAGAAACGAAGAAAAATTCATTTTTCGCAGAATTTTCGGTCTTTTTTCTTTTATAGCACAAAAAATAAAAAGAGGTGATTAAATACCACCAAAAGAAAGCTCCATTTGTGTGAAAAAAAGGACAAAAATTTCATATAGGGCCAGTGTTGCATGACTGAGTAATTGTCATTCAAAATGTGAGAGCACCAAAAGCTGAAAATTGGTCTGGTTATTAAGGGTGTTTAAGTGCCCAGTGGTCAAGTGGTTAAAGCGGGAGTCCGCCGTTTTTTTTTTTTAAAAGCCAGCAGCTACAAATACTGCAGCTGCTGACTTAAAATAATGACACTTACCCGTCCAGCGCGCCCGCGATGTCGGCACCCGAAGCCGATCTCTCGATCGTCTCTCGGATGCTGCCGCCGCCATCTTGGGTATGGGAATCAGGAAGTGGAGCCTTTCGGCTTTATTTCCCGGTTCCCTACTGCGCATGCGCAATAAGGATGGTCCATGTTGTCTCTGGGATCCGTGTGTTTCCCAGCAGGCAGCGGGGGACCTTCGGAAAGGGGCGTACCTTCTGCAGAATCTACGCCGGAAGTGGGTGCAGATACCTGTACTGTACAGGTACCTGCACCCCCTCCCCCCTGAAAGGTGCCAATTGTGGCGCCAGAGGGGGGGGAGGGTTCCAATGAGCGGAAGGTCCACTTTAGGGTGGACCTCCGCTTTAAATACGGTAGCATTCTAACTGCTGAACAGTCCTGGGTCTGTGTTACTTTTCATCTCAAGATGTGCCAAATATTTTCAGGTGGTGAAAGGTCTGAACTGCAGGGAGGCCAGTTAAAAAGGGTTGTAAAAGGTTTGCGTTTTTTCACCTTAATGCATCCTATGCGTGCGGGGGGGCAGCAGAGTGATACAGTGAGCGGCCGGCCATATCACAAACACGCCCGCAAGAACCATCCACCATGCGAGACAGCTCACATGCAGGTGGTTAGTTCTTGCAGGGAGGAGCTGAGACAGCCGCCGGAAGACCAGGTTTGGGGCCACTCTGCAAAACGAGCTGACAGTGGAGGCAAGTATAACATGTTTGTTATTTATGGGACATCCCACATAGTAAGTACTATGGCTCTGTGTCCCCTGATGTAAGAAAAGAAAACAGTATTTTTAAAGACAGCTTACCTGTAAAAAATCCTTTGATGTACATCAGGGGACACAGAGCCATAGTACTTACTATGTGGGTTATAGGGCCACTGATAAGTGATGGACACTGGCACGCCCTAAGGCAAGAAGTGTAGTCCCTATATAACCCCTCCCACTACCGGGAGTCCTCAGTTTTGTAGTCAAGCAATACAAGTGTATACCAAGAAGGGAGGGACCTCTGTGTCCCCTGATGTACATCAAGGAAAAGGATTTTACAAGTAAGCTGTTCCAAAAATCCCATTTTCTTTTCTTACATCAAGGGACACAGAGCCATAGTACTTACAATGTGCGATGTCCCATAGCAATGGTAACTGAAGGGAGGGAGACAACAAAAAACAGGAGGCCAGAGGACTCATACTGTAACCTGCAGTATACTGCGCCCAAAGGCAATATCCTCATGACCCTTAATATTGATTTGATCAAATCTGAAAAACGTATGAAAGAGACCAAGTCACGGCCTTACAGATCTGAGCCATGGATGCCATCTTTATGATCTCTGTAAATTAAGATCTTCTGGGACCCGCTGGGGCCACCAGAATCGCCTCCTTTCGTTCCTACTCAATCATGCGGAGAAGGCGCAGAAGTAGCAGAACTGGAGGAAATGCACAGATCCCTGAAAACTGATCCCATTGGAAGACTAATGCATTGGTTCTGCCTGCTAGCAGATCTTTTGTTCTTGGCACAAAGTTGTCGACTTTGTTGTTGAATCTGGACGCGAATATGTCTACATGTCCGGAATACCCTCATCTCTGACATATTGCTAGGAAAACGTCAAGGGTGAAGAGACCATTCTCCCAGAAATAAAATTGCTGATAGGCA
Organism: Lithobates pipiens; assembly: GCF_037356315.1. Taxonomy (NCBI): domain Eukaryota; kingdom Metazoa; phylum Chordata; class Amphibia; order Anura; family Ranidae; genus Lithobates; species Lithobates pipiens. The sequence goes on along the minus strand of NW_027507696.1, from coordinate 26,823,484 downwards.
AGTAATGTGTTCTGCCCAAGCTAGAACATAATTCACCTTTTTGGGCTGCACGACCTCTCGTGCCCCCCCTGGTGATTGATGTAAGCCACCGCCGTGGCCTTGTCGGACTGAATCCTGACAGGACAGCCCCGTAGTCTGATCGTCCCAGACTGCCCGAATCTTTCAAAATGTTGATAGGCAACCTTGCTCTAACCTGGACCATCTCCCCTGGACAGAATCTTCTTCCAGGGCTGCTCCTCAGCTTAGAAGGCTGGCATCTGCCTGAATCTTTATTCCAGACTGACAGGATGGTGTTTTGAAGCAGTTTGAGTGAAAACTGTGCATAAGGGATAGCCACGAAGGAGGCCACTATTTCCCCTAACAATCTCATGCACAGCCGAATGGAAGGATTTTTCTTTGTTTTGACAAGTTGAATTAGTCCTACAATGGAATAGATTCTTGTCTGGGATAAGAATACCTTCTTCTGTACGATATCTATAGCCAGCCCCCAAGTACTGGAATCTCCTTGATGGTTTTTAAGGAGGATTTTCCTAGGTTGAGTATCCAACCCAGAGATTCCAGGTAGTTACAGCTGTGATCAGACTCTGGTTTAGACCTGAGACTGAATGATCTAGTAAAAGGTAGATCGTCTAAATAGGCTAGGACCGCTATGCCTTGAGCCCTTAACCTGGCTAAAGGAGGTGGCAGAATCTTTCAGAACAACCGTGGTGCTACGGCTAAACTGAATGGCAGGGCCACAATTGAAATGATGATTTTATATTTCAAAGCACAAAAGTTTCTGGTGAGCAGGAAAATTTGGCACATGGAGATATGCATCTTGGATATCGATTAAAGCCAAAAACTCCCCTCCTTGCAGGATGGACAACCAATCGGATTGTGCGAAAGGATCAGATGTTTAAGTGCCGATTTAGATCTTCGAGATCTAGAATGGGTCTTAACCCTCGGGTTGGTTCAGGAACCCTAAAAGGTTTGAATCAAACCCTGTGCCCTGTTCCACTAAGGAAACCTCTGATATCACCGTGAGGCGCCCCTTCAGGAGGAGGCTTTAGCATTCTGTTTTGTGGGCTTTCTGCCCCAAGATCTGACTTCCCCTTGAACCTGACGGTTGAGGCCGTCAAGACAGCCTAGAGGCCGATGCCCCTGGCACAAGATAGGCAGCATGATTAAAAAGGAGAAATATTTGAACCTCTTTACTGGTAAGAGAGTTTTCCCCATTAGAGGTCCTTTGCATGTACTTATCCAGATCGTCTCTAAATAGCCGTTCACCATGAAAGGGAAAACTGGCTAAGAGCCTTTTACACGGTGCTTCGGCTGGCCAATTTTTCAGCCACAGAACTCTGCGAGAACGCTCATTGCTGGGCCTGCTGATCAGGCAGAATTTCAAGTATCTCCACAAACTGTTCCTTAATGGACTGCGGCAGCAAGAACCGGCTGTGCTACTGAACTTGCTAAAGACATTGTTTTTAGAAAGAAGTTCCAACTTCTTATCTGTTGGATCCTTTAACATCAGTGCATTATCCACCGGACATTAGGGGTGTGGAATTTAATCGCTGCATCGATGCATTGCGATTCGGGGGGTCCCCGATGCGACACCGACCCAAAAAAAAAATAAAAAAAATAGATGTTGGGTGACGTCATCCCGACATGCCCTGCCCCTCCCAGAAGAGCGATCCGAGCGTTTTTATCAAAATCCTTTTTTTTATACATACAATGACCATCCGTTAAGTGGTCACCTCTCTGTTTTTTTTTTTTATATTTGCAGCTTTATGCCTTGTTTTATAGCGTGTGTATATAACTGTATACACCGCTCATGTGACTGCTTGGTCCGGCCAGCCCCTCTCACGTCTCTCCTGACGTTAGCCCCGCCTGCCTCTCTTCTAATCTGATAGCTACAGTCGGTGGGTGAGGCTGAGAACTCCTACTGATCTGAGGAGAGACGTGAGCCTCAGAGACGAGAGAGGTGGGCCAGAACGAGGAGAGCAGAGAGCAGTCACATGAGCGGCTTATACAGTTACACACACTAAGAAACAAGGTATGAAAATCTGCATATATTTTAGAATGCACATACAGTGGTGAGCACTTAATAGATTATAAATTGCATTTGTATCACCACACAGGTATTTTTTAGCAGAAGTATGAAGAGTACAACTAGGTTTGTACTCTACATACACTGGCTCCTACATGTGCTCTGTGATGACATTTACCCGCCCATTCCCCCCCCCCCACCCCCCCCCTCCCTCGTTTGCACATTCCACTGTGTTAACTCCTAGTGTGCTGGAAGGTACAAACTATAGGGGAGGGGTGGGGGTGAGTAAATGTCATCACAGAGACAGTACAGGGAACTTCACAGGGCTGTTTGTCAGTTGTGGATTTGGATTCTAATCCCTCCTGACCTCCCAGCAGCCAGGTGTGTGTGAATTCCTGTACCCTGTAGTGCACTCAGTAAATCGGAGTTCCACCCGTTTTTTAGTTTATTAAAAGTCAGCAGCTACAAAGTGTAGCTGCTGACTTAGTAATCGCATTCACCTCTCCCACGGTCCATCGATGTGGCCGCACAGAGCATCGCTCCTCTCCCCCTCCTCTCCTCAGCGCCATCATCTACTGTGGGCAGTGACACGCACTCGTGACAGCTTACGGCCGGGCGCACACTGCGCTCTGCCATTGGCCAGACAATGGTCCCAGAAGATCGCTGGCAGAGGGGCCGCCTACTATTTTTGTTGTTTATTAAAAGTCAGCAGCTACAAAAAAAATAAAAAATAAAAAAAAAAAGTGTATCTTCTGACTTAAAAAAAAAAAAAAAAAAAAAAAAAAGGACACTCACCTGTCCCACAATACAGCGATGTGGCCACCCGAACCCTCCATTCTCTCCCCTGCCTGTCCAGGGCGTTGGCAATACTACTGTGGGCATCCAGGTGCGCATGTCTCACTGCGCTGTCCTGCACAGCCGGGCAATCTTCTGGGACCTGTGATGTGTCCCAGAAGAATGCAGAGAGGAATGGCTGCCTAGGTGGCGGAAGTGGGAGCATGTCGGTAATCGTGATGCATCACGGAATCGAATCGTTGACCAGATAATCTTAATCGAATCGTGAGACCAGTGAAGATGCGCACCCCTACCGGACATGTGAGATTCTTGCTCACTGCGGTGCTTGCAGCATCAATTGCTGGAACCCCCCCCCCCCCCCCCCCACCCATTTTCTGCATAGAAATCCTCTTCCATAGGATAAAGTGTGGAGAATTTCTTGGGATGATAATATAGTTTAACCAGATGTTCCCATTCAGAATACATAAACTTTTTTTTAGCCATGCATGAATAGGAAAAAACATCCCCAGATGGGGGAGGTTCTAATGAACCCAATTAGAGGTAGGTTCCCCAAGAGCCTGTGCTGCAGGCAGCAAAAAGGTTGAGTAAGGGAGTACACAAGCAACCTGTCTTGTGATGCTACTCCTTCCATATTAGGATCCTCAGAAGAGGATAAATAAGTATCTTCCAAATATTTGGGAACATCTACCTGATCCCCAGCCTCCTGAGCACTAGATGGGAATCTATGTTTAGCTCCACTATGGAGAGACATAGCATCAATCTTCTTTCCAAATTACAAATGGTAGAACAAAAAAACCTCTTGTATGATATATACAGGGACTGAAGTGTTTATTCAACAACAGTTTCCCCTGACCACTCAATCTGACCAGCCGCATCCTCTCAGAGGAGGACGACATGCTTTTGGAATTGGATTCAGTGCAGTGAAAACCATTGACCCCTTTAAAGGAGTTCCTGGTCCCATTACCACTCATAGCCTGAAACAAAGCAGAGGCACTACCAGCAAAAGAATGTACACTGCTAGGCTATAGTCCAGCCCCATTAGCTGCGATTAATCCTAGCCTGGTAAATGTAGCACTAAGCCCTGAAGGAGCGGCTAGTTTTGATGGGCTTACCGTTACCTTCTCTAGCTCGTGTCTAGGGGTTTCCCATGGTAGATGGCCCAGAAACTGTAGAGACTGATGACAGATCCGCTTAAAGGGATTTTTATTCGCAAAAACTTAGTTAACAACAGTCTCTAGTGTAGGATCAGAGGGTTAGGTGAAAAGTCCAGGTACTCTTAGTGTCAAAGTCAGTAATAAAGAACTTTCTTTGAATAAATCCAGAGAATAGCCATGGCCAATAGCACAGCTGAGTGTTCACTCTAGTTGGATAGTCCCTCTCTCAAGGCCTAGCAGCCAACAGGGTGCTTAGATCAGGAACAAGTCTCTGCCACAGACTTGGTTGTAGAACATGAACAAGGAAACTAGAAAACTTGTAGAACACTCGCATGGTACCAGTATCTTGCAGCTGGTCCAGCGATACCCACGAGATTGGATTCCCTTAGGTCCCTCAGCTTTACCAGGCTCTTGCCAAGAAGCCAATCCTTGCGTGGCCTTCTTCTGAAGAGTCCTCGTCTGGATAACTACGAAGTTGTTGGGCCTCTCCACAACTTGAGATGGCACCGGACTACTTCCAAATGCTTTCCTTAATTTCCCCGCCTCAGGCTAGCCAGCCCCGGGACGTAAAGTCGGGTGGATCTGCACCCAAGGCCATAGGCCTCCTGGGGGCTGGTCAGGAGGACCAGGACCACGGAGTCAGAACATACTTCTGGATCGGAACCCCGCACCATGTGACATCCGCATCTTAAGTACCCTCTGCCAGAAAGCACAGCAAGAGTGACACTCCCACTGGGCTGGCTCAGATAGAAAGTAACCTTAAAGCACCCAACCAGAATGTTCCCATGCCTGCCAGAAGAAACAGTGCCCCCTATGGCCAGGCCGAACACCCTATAGTCCAGTCAGACTGATGCGGAGGTCAAAATTTTGAATAATTATACCCAAACCAGACTGCAGTTCAGGCGCAACATTAAATTTCAAAACACATAGCGCGTGCTCTTCAGGAGCCGGCGCTACATAAAGTATAATGTGTCAAAGGGAAATGCCTGTGTCACTAACCTGAACAAGCCATCCTACTCATGTGTCCCTCCAAAAGACAGCAGCAGCTACACATACACAACACTTAAACACTTCCTCCATGTGTGACCGGCGTCTGAAGCAGTTAGCCACATCCCCCATGCAAATTACGCCTCCCCCTTTCAAAGTAAAGCAGACATGGCGTTGGGGGGGGGGGGGGGGTGTTGATCCACCGCTGAGCAGGCGCGTGTTCTGTGCCTTTTTTGCAAAAAGGAAACTGCTTTTATATCAATCCCCTGAAGGGGAAAAAGGATCAATATTGGGGGCAGAGGAGGAGACCCAGACCCCCCTTTCTTAACGGAGGATCTGTTGTGGCCGGAGAAGGAGAAATGAAGGCTTCTGCGCTGTTTCCAGCATCAGGTCGGTGAGTGCTCAATACAGCCCCTAGTGGTGACTCACAGGCATGACAGCATTATACATAGGAGAAATTCCTGAGAAAATCTCCCTTACTTTTTCTTCGCAGCAGGGTTATCCGAGATTAAAAAAAAAAAAAAAAAAAGCCACACACACACACACACACACACACACACACACACACACACACACACACACACACACACACACACACACACACACACTCTTCAACCTTCACTGTGGGCTCCAAGACCTTTAGGAAACCTTCAGGAACAAGGGAACCTCAGGTTACCCACAATCCTGGACCTGCGACAGCACCCTGCCAGTAAAAACTATGGCCTTACTACCAAAAAAGTAGTGGATCCCAGGGTCCTGCTCTTTAAAAGAGAAGCATTTGCAAGCAAAACCTTGTTTCATCGGACACGAGGCCCCTGTACCATCCATTTAGCCCATGAAAGGACATCAGAACGGATCCGGTCAGCATGACTAGCTCCAGCAGCGAAGCTTTCAGTGGAGCTCAGTAAAGCACATCTTTACTTGTGACCAACACCTTAGACACTGGCGGAAAAAAAAAAAAAAAAAAAAAAAAACCAGAGGACTCCCAGTAAGGCTTTTTGCCTTTGGGCGTGCCAGTGTCCATCACCTATCAGTGGCCCTATAACCCACGAAGTATTATGGCTCTGTGGCCCGTGTAAAAAAAAAAAATTTATATATATATATATATATATATATATATATATATATATATATATATATATATATATATATATATATATATATATATATATTTACAACCACTTTAAGCACCCAGAGTCTTCCACTATAAATTAATGCTGTCATAGATGCAGTATATAGTTTATCATTGTCCTGCTGAAATATGCAACGTCTTCCCTGAAAGGACATCTGGATGAGAGCATATGCTGCTCTAAAACCACAATATTTTTCAGCATGGATGGTACCTATTCCAGATGTGCAAGCTGCCCATTCCGTATGCACAAATGCATCCCCATGCCAGAGATGCAGCCTTTGAATGTGGATAAGCCAGTAAGTATTTTTTTCACAGTGTACCCATGGTTGTCAAAGAATGTCAAATTTTGAATTGTCTGACCACAGAGCCATTTTCCGCTTTGCAACAGACCATTTTAAAATGAGCTTTGGCCCAGAGAAGGCAGTGGAGTTTTAGGATCAAGTTTAGCTGTGGCTTCTTCATGACAGAGCTTTATCATGCATTTTTGATGACGTGTTTATACACAGCGATTTTTGGACGTATTCCTGAGCCCCATGCAGTGATGTCCCATCACAGCATCATGCTTGCTTATTTATTTATTGCAGTGCCGTCTGAGGGCCCAAAGATCACGGGCATCCAATATTGCGTTTCGGCCCTGTCTCTTGCGCACAGATTTCTACAAATTCTAGGAATCTTCATGTACTGTAGACAATATCTTTTACGTTGAACATTATTCTGAAATTGAAAAAAGGCGTAGCGCTCATTAACAGTAAATAACAATAAAAAGTTCACGTATGAAGAGAGGTAAAACCAAATCAGGATAACAACCAAGGAGAAAAAAAACTTCTAGTAGGCAGAATCCACGGTGAAAAAAAAGAATGAGATAAGAAACCCATCACTTTCACCCAAACACACTGACCCTTACCATCAGTGTATGGGCTATACACATCAAGTACTCAGGACGATGGAGATGATCGTTAATCCCAATCCAAAAAGACAATCGACTTTGCATGGTATACCAAACAAATAGGTCTCCCATTAAATCATATGCAAAGAAATCATAGGAGCTTTTTCTCTCGAGCCAAATGTACCAGATATATTCCAATATGCACATGATAGCTCAATGGTCATGTGAATGTAAAAGGCAAAGGAAGAATGCTCATTGCGCAAACATCTTATGCCAAATATTTATATATATATATATAAAAAAAAAAAAGGGTACAAAAAAAAACACATTCGATCAGTAATAAGCAAGCATTGTAAAGCAAACAGCACTTCTAACCATAAATATGCCCCCCCCCCCCCCCCCCCCCATCCTTCTATGTCCTGCGTCACTCAGGAGCTTGGTTATGACATGCGACGATGTGTATTTATAGGAAAACAAGGACCAGATGGACAGAAATTGATTGTGTTCCAAATACCGGAAGTAAACAAACAAAACCGGAAGCGGTCTCTCACAGAGAGCTGCGCTATGGCACTAAAACATAAATTGGTCCCACAGATGAACAACAGCAGGGCCAAAAAAATGTATTTTTTGGTATATTGATTAAAAATAACAAATCAATAAGGGAGAGTGTGTGTGTGTGTGTGTGTGTGTGACGTTTAGTGACCCCATTAAAGTGCTTGTATGGACATAGGACGGATGCAAAGAGCTGCGACCTCTAGTGGTCAAAAGAACAAATTACATCAATTTAAAAATAGGATTTTTTGTACTCACCGTAAAATCTTATTCTCTGTAATTCACCGACTGACAGCTCCTCTCTTAGCCATTGGGTTGTTACACCACCTTTAGGAGAAGACTAGGCATAACATGTTATGAAAAACACAGAACTTTCAGTTCCGCCCAGGGACAGTATAACGTAAAGAAAAATAGGAGGGGTGTGTGCTGTGTCAGTTGTGAATTACAGAGAAAAAGGATTTTACGGTGAGTACAAAAAATCCTATTTTCTCTTATATTCACTGACTGACAGCACCCTCTTAGCCATTGGAACTTCCCCAAGCAGTGCCAAAACGAGGGGTGGGACAACAGCATAAAAACTTCATCCACCATGGCAAGTGGGAACTAGTATAACTTTACCTACAAAAACGACAGAGTGTGGAAAACCACCACCACAAAAACAGTGTTCCTCAGAGAGGCACTACCCTCAAAACCGCATCAAAAATGCGTTAACAAATGCAACAGTGCAATAACGTAAAAGGTACTGCGTTTTTACCCAAAAAATAGGTAAGAAAGGAAAAAAAATTGCATATGCAATAAGCTGCCTGCAAAATTTTGCGGCCATAACAGGCATCAGCCGATGCACAGACATCTACCTTGTAAACGTGCGGACAACCAGGTCGCCACTTCAAACACTTGAGCGACAGACGCTTGATGTTGGAAGGCCCAAGATGTTCCGATTTCTCCTGGATCCATTCTCCTGGGTCCAGCATCTGGCGACTTAGATCCGCCTGCCAGTTCTCCACTCCCGGGATGTAAACGGCCAACAGGGCTGGTAAGTCGCTCTGCCCACGAAAAAAGTATGTGAGCGACCTCCCATGCGGCGGCCGAGCTTCATGTTCCGCCTTGGTGATTGACGTATGCCACAGCCATGGCGTTGTCTGACTTGATCCTGATCGGACGCCCTGGCAGTCTCATTGACCATGTGGAGAGGCATAGCCTGATCGCTCTCAGTTCGAGCAGATTGATCGGAAACTCCGTCGACCAGCAGCCCGGAGTCGACTGAACTCTCATTACTCCACCCCAGGGGGATAGGCTGGCGTCCGTTGTGATCACCGTCCATTTCAGAGATGGGAACGACTTCCCGGACTGAAGTACCGGGGACCTAAGCCACCAGATCAGGGAATCCCTGACTAACCTGGATCTGTTGATCCAGGGACAGAGATTTGTCCAAATCTATCTGCAGAACTCTGGTGTGGAATTGGGCATACGGTACTGCCTTGAAGGAGGTCACCATGAGTCCCAGGACTTGCATTCAGAAGTGTAGCGACGACCACTTGCGGTTCATCAGCAGTTTCACCGCGGCTCTTTCAGTCTGCCGCTTGTCTGAAGGGAGAAACAAACACTCTCGCTTCCATGGAGTCCAGCAGCAAGCCTAGGTACTCCAAACGCTGAGTCGGTACGATCACCAACTTTTTTTTAGGTTCACCACCCACCCAAATTCCTGCAGGGTCTGCATGGTGATCGCCACATCCTCCTCGAACTCTGAGGCGGAAGATACTCTCAGGAGATCTTCTAGGTAACCCACGATCGCGATCTGCCGTTACCATAGCAACGCCAAAACAGGAGCCAATACCTTGGTAAAGACTCAGGGGGCTGATGCCAAACCAAAAAGGTAGAGCCACAAATCGGTAGTGAGTTTCCCCGATGGCAAATTGCAGAAACCTTTGATGCCGGAGGCATACGAGTATGTGCAGGTACGCATCCTGGACGCCAGGGAATCCCCTTAATGGAGTGCAGCGACTACCGAATGAACTGATTCCATTCTGAACCTCTGCCCATTTACAAAGTGATTGAGGGCTTTTAGATCCAAGATTGGTCGTACCCCTTCCTTCTTGGGAACTACAAACAGGTTTGAGTAGAACCCCTGGAAACAGGTACTATCACCCCACGATTCAGCAGGTCCCTTAACACCCCCCCCCCCCCCCCAGAGGGCGAGTCGGGAGTATGGGTATGCTGGAGGGGAAGTATCTGTTTTGCAGCCAAGAGAATGCCATCTTGTAGCAGGAGGAAATCAGATTGCAGACCCACTGGTCGGACAGCCGAGAGGCCCACCGGGCTGCGAACCCCCAAGGCGACCCCCCACCCGCAAACCTTCATGCAGTAGCACTTTTGCTCGCAGACTTGCGATTTCAGGGACGCTTTTGTCCAGTGGTCATCCTGTCGGGCTGGAGACGTTTTTGTGGTCGAAGCACCGGGCGGAAGAAAAAAAGTTTGTGAGCAGAAAATGAAGGCCCTTGCCTACGGCGTGGCTCCTTAGCCTTCCTAGCCTGTGGAAGTAGTGTACTCTTTACCACCTGTGGCATTTTTAATAATGTCATCCAAAGAGGATCCAAAGAGCCAGTCGCCAAGGAAGGGCAGATCCGTCAGGGCTTTCTTGGATGCATGGTCAGCAGAACAGCATTTCAAAAAAATCAGGCGCCTCAACTGAAGCCTTGGATAGCAGGGGAAGATTATCCAGGGCCGCGTCACAAACATACTTAAAGTGGAAGTAAACTCCCTTATCGTTTTCAGCCAAGGAAGCTGCCATCTTTGCCTCTGTTTAATCTTCAACTGCTCTGGTGCTGCACATGTGATTCGTTATGACACCAACCATTGGATGGTTTGATAGTTTGGCTGAGAGCACAGCCAATGTGCAGTTAGCATTCCCGGCATGCCTTTTTTTTTTTTAACTGTTTAAATCCATGGGTTTACTTCCACTTTAAGGCCTTGCACTAGTTGGTCTGCTAGTTCCACGCAGACAGGAGAGGCCTGTTCTCCCAATTCGCGGTGCAACAGTTTTGTCCACGACACAAGTGCGGATGCCAGTACTGGTCGCATGGTTGACCCCACAACCGTAAACAAGGAATGAGCCACTGCCTCAGCCTTCCTGTCCGTGGGATCCTTAAATGCAGGAGTCCCCTCTACCAGGATCGTGGTTACATTGTTTAACCTGGATACTGGGGGGTCCACAGCTGGAGAAGCCAACCACTTTTTGAGAAGGCTCTCCTCAAAGGGGTAACGCACCGCCACGTATTTGGGGACCGAAAAGGCCTGTTGCCCCCATTCCTTATAAATAAACTTATCAAAATAAGTCAGATACGGGAACACCTTAGGTGAACGGTCTAGCTTACGGGACCCAAAAAGGGACCTTTTTGGGTCCTGTAAGAACCTTTGCGCCGTTAGCACCTTTGCGCCCACGCACCGCCTCCATCTTGGTGACGAACTAATTGAGGAATGCCGACAAAGCAACCGGGGGCACTGCACATTCTGCAGGCGAACCGGTTGCAATTGCCTGGATTGTGGTGGAAGAAACAGTTTCTGAAGCCATGCTGACCCTACCCTGTCTGCCACCTGATGGGGACTTAGGACAGTGATGGTCCCACCCTCCTAACTGCTGCTAGCTGAGGGGCTCTTTCCCGCAGGAATCACCACCCTGACTGGATCTGTGCTGTCCAGCAAGTAGTGCCTGTGTTACTTGTCAGCTCCCAGGTGTAGAGGAAATCACACTCATCCAGAGGAAGCGGAAGCACCTGGTCACCCGACCCGCCCCATGATCCCTGCGTTCCAGGCGCTTGAACCACGGCGCCACGCCCCCTCAGAGCGCCTGCGCGTCACCGTAAACGACGCTGTCGCCGCCCGGGACCCGGCGCCGAAAACGGAGCCACGCCGCTGACCTGCAGCGACCTCCGCCAGCGACAGAGCCCTCCCTGTGCTAAATCAGCGGACACCGGGCACCCGACGCCGGCACTCCGAGGGTCCTTACTCCCGTGAGACGGCGGGACCAGGAGCTCCAGGAGTCCTCCCCCACTGGAGATGCTGCTGGGGGTCAAAAGAAGAAACAACCTGTAACGAAAGGTAAGCCTTACTCCCCTGCAGAGAGTGTAGCTCTCACCTGGTTCAGGCACATGCTTCCTCCAAGGAGGAAACACAATAACTGAAGCCATGGAGGAAGAGGAGGTGTTTTTAAAGTGGGCATGTGTTTCCTAATGACAAGGTGGAGCTACACTCTCTCCGGGGTTGTCCTGAAAGGCGATTTGAGAAAATGGCGGTGAACAGCGTTGCAGGGATCACAGACACAGCCTCTCAGACATCCCCAGGGAGGGAAGAACACACATCAGGACACAGCCAGCCAGCGCAGCGCGCCCAGGTGAGAGCCCCTGAACATGACACACACACACACACACACACAGCTCACCAGCCACATGCAGCATCCGCCATGGGGGGGGGGGGGGATAGGGACAGAGAGAAGAGGGAGGTGAGGGACCCACGAGGCAAGGAGAGCTGTACTTACCAGTCCTGCAGAGCTGGGAGACATTTCATCACAGACCCACTCTCCGATCAGTATGGAGTGGCTGCTGGCCACGGCACACTGACGCAGAGATCAGTAGCCAGGTCATGTGTGTGCCCCGGAGGATTAAAACTCACTGACCACCTCTGGAGCTGAGCGAGCGCGTAGCTCTGGTCTGCACGCGCTCGCTGGCCAGGCTGGGGAGACTATAAGGGTATCCAGCCGGCTGTTGATAGTAGATCACAGGATCTATAGTCTTGTACAAAAAGCAAAGCTTCTGCAGAAAAAAAAAAAATCCGGACTGATGGGCCTACAGGGCTCCTAGGTCCTTCTTCACTAGGCAAAAGGAAACTGAGGGCTTCATGGCAGGCTGGGGGGGGTTTACCTAAGGGAATGCCCCTTGGGCGGAACTAAAAGTTGTGTGTTTTTCATAACATGTTATGCCTAGTCTTCTCCTAAAGGTGGCATAACAACCCAATGGCTAAGAGAGGAGCTGTGTCAGTCAATGAATATAAGAGAAAAATAGATATATGTATATAAACAACCAATATTGGCATCAATCCAAAAATCCCTGGCAACATCCATAATCTAAAATATAATTCTAAAAATCATTAATGAAAATAGAAATAAAAATACATTTAAATACAAAAATAAACCAATGAACTAAAAAATAACTAGCCATTATTATTGGAGGGGGACTTGGATTCCTTAATCAATTTTAATGCGGGTCTCAACTCTAATAGGGGTATTGCTCTTACTTTTGAGGCTAGTATTACTGACATACATTGTTTGGACCTTCAAATAAGGGTAGTTGATGACCAAATTATTATATCGACTTTAAAAAAAATAAAAAAATAAAAAGACAGACCGTAATGGCTATATTGATTTTAAGAGTTGCCATCATAAGGCCTGGTTAGAGTTGGTACCCAGGAGTCAATTTTTGTTGAGACGCAACTGCGCAAATCTTGATTTTGTGCTTGAGGGCTCAGTCCTCATAGCTATTCCTGAAAAAAGGATATGCTGCAGGTGATTTGGATATAGCCTTGGATTTTGCAATGGGAAGGAACAGAGACAATCTGTTAGTCACTAAACCTAAAATAACGGAGGATTCCTTTAAATTTTCCTTTGTTACGATTTATTCAAACCAGCATTATGACATCAAACGAATCATACAGAAACATTGGAAGGTTTTGAGAGGGGATAGGGTTTTAGGCCCTAATTTCCCTGAAAGGCCTCCTATCGTGTATAAGGGGGCTCCTTCATTGGGGTTGCAGATTGCCCTCAATGTGGTTGACCCACCAAAACAGGTATCCTTTTTCCAAAATATGGGAGGCGTTTTCCCTTGTAGGAAATGCCCAATTTGCAACTTTAACAGCAATAAAGACAGAAAATGAATTCTTTCCAATGGACGTCTACAAGAGTCTTTTCCACGAAAACCCTTTATCACGTGCACTACACAAAATGCAGTATACTTTATTAGGTGCCCTTGTGGGTTACAATATATAGGGCGTAGGATTCGCTAGCTGCATGTGAGGCTTAGCAAACATGTAGCAAATATTAAGAAAGCTTTTCCTAAGCATAGTTTGTCTAAGCATTATTCTCCAAAACATAATTGTAACCCAGCAGGTACTACTTTTTTGGGTATCGATAAATGCTCAGGGCACTAAAAGGGAAGCAATACAGTGAGAGGGATCTCCCAATTGGAGACCAGGTGGATTTATCAGGCTCAGACCCATTATCCACATGGAATGAATATCGAATGAGATCCGAATTCTTAATAATGGCTACCGTATATACTCGAGTATAAGCCGAGATTTTCAGCCTCTTTTTTGAGGCTGAAAGTGCCCCCCTCGGCTTATACTCGAGTCATCGCTGTCTGCCTGCTCGATCAGCGTGTCGAGCAGACAGACAGCGGACATTCTACCCTTCAAACGCCGCGCCTCCGCCTTCGCCTGTGATAGGCGGAACACTGAATTTCCCAGCAGCCTGTGTTCCGCCTATCACGGACATCGTCTCATCCTCGTACTACGGACGAGGATGAGACGATGTCCGTGATAGGCGGAACACAGGCTGCTGGGAAATTCAGTGTTCCGCCTATCACAGGCGAAGGCGGAGGCGCGGCTTTTGAATTTTAGAATGGCCGCCGAGGCGCCGACGAAGAGCGGCGATCCTGGCAAGGCACGGGACGGAGGCAAGGCAAGGCACGGCACGGGACGGGACGGAGGCAAGGCACGACACGGGACGGAGGCAAGGAGGCAAGGCACGGCACGGAGGCAAGGCACGGGACGGAGGCTCGGGACACAGGCTCGGGACACAGGTAGGCTGGACACACACACACACACACACACACACACACACACACACACACACACACACAGGGATGGATGGATGGACACACACACAGGGATGGATGGATGGATGGATGGAGACACACACACACAGGGATGGATGGACACACACACACACAGGGATGGATGGATGGACACACACACACACAGGGATGGATGGATGGATGGATGGACACACACACACAGGGATGGATGGACGGACACACAGGGATGGACGGACACACAGGGATGGACGGACACACAGGGATGGACGGACACACACACAGGGATGGACAGGCATGTCTCACCCTCGGCTTATACACGAGTCAATAAGTTTGCCAGTTTTTTTGGGGGTAAATTGGGGGCCTCGGCTTATATTCGGGTCGGCCTATACTCGAGTATATACGGTAGTTATTTTTTAGTTCATTGGTTTATTTATTTACATATTTTTATTTCTATTTTCATTAATGTTTTTGAAATTATATTTTATATTATAGATATTGCTAGGGATTTTATGATTCATATCAATATTGGTTGTTATATACATATATGCATATTTATTTATTAAAATTGAACTTGTTCTTCTGACCACTGGAGGTTGCCGCTCTTTGCGTCCGTTTTATGTCCATACAAGCACTTTAATGGTGTCACTAAACGTCTCACACACATTGTCTCCCTTATTGATTTTTGATAGACCAATATACCAAAAAACGTAACTGGAGTTATTTAGTCATCTGTGGGACCAATTTATGTTTTAGTTCCATAGCGCAGCTCTGAGACCGCTTCAGGTTTTGTATTTGTTTACTTTCGATATTTGGAACACAATCAATCAATTGCCGTCCGTCTGGTTCTTGCTTTCCTATGAATACACATCGTCACGCGTCATAACCACACCCATGAAGACGCATGTTGATGACAAAACATTGGGCGATGTCAGTGATGAGTGACGAAGGACGCGGACGGACGGGGAGACGGCAGCCATCTTTATGGTCAGAAGCGCTGTTTGCGTTACAATGCTTGCTTATTACTGATCGAATTCGAGTTTATTTTATTACCCTTTTTTTAATAAATATTTTGCATAAGATGTTTTTTACATTCAAATGACCATTGAGCCATCGTGTGCATATTGGCATATATCTGGTACATTTGGCTTGAGAGAAAAAGCTCCTATGATTTCTTTGCATATGGTTTAATGGGAGACCTATTTGTTTGGGATACCATGCAAAGTCGATTGCCTTTTTGGATTGGGATTAACCATCATCTCCATCGTCCTGAGTACTTTATGTGTATAGCCCATACACTGATGGTAAGGGTCGGTATGTTTGGGTGAAGGCGATTGGTTTCTTACCTCATTCATTTTTCATGGTGGATTCTGCCTACTAGAAGTTTTTTTTTTTCTCCTTGGGGTCGGTATGTTTGGGTGAAGGCGATTGGTTTCTTACCTCATTCATTTTTCATGGTGGATTCTGCCTACTAGAAGTTTTTTTTTTTCTCCTTGGCGGTTGTTATCCCGATTGGCTTTACCTCTCTTCCTACATGAACTTTTATTATGAACTTTAGATTTGTGATTTACTGTTAATGAGCGCTACTGCTTTTTCACTATCTTTTATTGTATCCAACAATTAGTGTTAGCTGCTCTTCGCATGATTTTTGTATCTAGCGCAAGAAATCCAATATTTTTATTATTCTGAAATTCTTCGGCATTCTTTAGACGCAGCTTTCCGCAGACTAAACCAATGTCCATCTATATTTATGAGAAACCTTCTCAAAGATGCTCTTTTTATACTCAATCACCTTACTGACCTGCTGCCTATTACCCTAAATGTTCTTCCAGCTCTTCCCTGTTGGTACCACTTTGCCAGCTTTTTGTTGCCCTGTTCCAACTTTGAGACATGTTGCTGCTGTCAAATTTCAAAATGACCTTATTTTCTTAAAATAGTAAATTTTTTCTCAGTTTAAACAGTTGATACATTTTCTACTTAATAGGGTGAATAAAATACAGATTAATGAGATTTGCAAATTCATTGCACACATGGGAAAAAGTCTGGCTGCATCCAGGATGGAAGGTACAAAAAAAAAAAAACACTCCAAAAAATTAGAACATTTGTCTGTAATAGACCCATGTACAAGTTCTTTGGCAGTTTCAACACAGTTTATAGGTTGTATATTGGGTTACTTTCTTTGTTTAGGCTTACACTACAGCCAGCATCTACTACTTCATGGATGGAGATGCTGGCCCATTAAGCAATCAGGTCAATCCTGACATTTTGTACGAGCCTTTATAGTCACATGTTCACGACTGTGTACACACGCTGTCTTGTGCAGCTGAGAAAAGACTAACAGGTCTGCTTAATGGTAAATTAGCAATGAAGGAATTAAGGAAGAGGACATTTCTTAATTCTGATAATAGTAGCCAGTCCGTAGTACACATTTCTCAGGCTTCAATACTTGCGTCAACTGTGCAATCTCACTTTCTTCTAGACTAAAAAAAAATCGACCTGACATACTATTGTTCAGAATTCATGGATATAAGCACTCTGACTTTAAATTGGATCGGAGTACTCACCAACTCTGTCTGGAAGAACCTCAAGAGCAGATACCCTTTCATCCTTGTGAAGTTCAAGTCCATAAACACAGTCAAACCCATCATACTTTATAAGATAAAGGGAAGGGTTGACTGGTACTTGATCTAGAACAGTTCCTTTCCACTGAGTTATAGGACCACTACCCTCTTTCCAGCCGTGCTGTATTCTGCAACCAACGATATTTCGCCTTGGCTGGGAAATTGGTTTGCTTGGTCCCATGTTATTGCGATGTTTCCTGAAAGCAGAAGAACAATTTACCTAAAATTATACAGTAGGCATTCACAAGCACATCGGCACTTCGCTTTACTTGCATTATCTACCAGTGAAGAACCCCAGCGAGGTTAACAAGGTACAGTGCCTAATAAAAGTGTTCACACACCCTTGATGCCAGAGCATTGCATTTCTATTGAGCAGTGTAAAAAAGTTAAAAGACCAAGTTCACCTTCTGTAAATAAAATGAATGCATATGATTTTGCAGGAAAAAAAAAAAAAAAAAAAAAAGAGTGTATTTTTTTTAAACTGTGGCCGGTAAAGCCATCTACTGGTCATGAGTGCAAAATTAGGCTCCTGCAGACACTCTGTGCTCACAAGCGGACAGTTACTGAAATGCAGGAAGAACCAACAAACCAAGATGATCACTAGCATGCTCACAGTTCATTGAGAACTTCAAGCTGTCCGCTGCAGTGGCAGACGGGACTTGCAGTTCATTCAGAGAACTCTGAATGAAGGTGACTGTCTGGGGCAGAGGTTCTTATAATGGGACAATGGGTGCAGGGAGAGAAACCATATCCTGTCACAGGAGTGGTTGGCTGCTTCAACACTTGTACAGTAACGCCCAGGGGGCAGTCCTACTGGCTATAAGCCCTCACACTGCATCCAGCAGCTCAGTTCATCAAAAGCAGTATAAACAGAAGGGGTGGGTGCTGTGTCCGTCAATGAACTTGAGAAAAGGATTTTACGGACAGTACAAAAATCCTATTTTCTTTCATTCATTGACGAACACAGCATCTTCATCTTGACCTTAAGGCCGTTCCCTAAGCAGTGTCAAAGAAATGAGGGGGTGGGAACTGCAAGAAAATAACTCCACCCATAACAACCAGAGCTCATCAGAGGAGTTGCAACCTTAAACAGCCGCCTGCAAAACCTTGCAGCCGAAGCAAGCATCCGAAGATGCGCTCACATCAACCTTGTAAAATATAGTGAACGTGTGAACGGACGCCACCTTACACACCTGGGAAACAGACGCTTGATGTTGGAAAGCCCAGGAGGCACCAATTGCCGGCACCAATTGCCCTGGTAGAATGTGCCGTGACAGGAAAGGGAGGCGCCCGCCCCCTTATGGCATAAGCCTGAACTTCAATTTGTCTGATCCACCAAGAAATGGTGGCTGAAGAGACCTCCAGGCCCTTCTTCAGACCAACCACCGATACAAACAGTGAGTCCGACCTCCGAAAAGGAGCTGTAGCAGACAAATACTCCCGCAAAGCCCGGATCACGTCTAAGGAATGCAAAGCCACCTCTTTGGGGGTGTGATGGCCGAGGACATAAGGACAGAAGCACAATATCCTCATTTAGATCAAAGGCTGCAGACGGAGCACCACTTTATCCTTGTGGAGGATCAAGTAGGGAGACTTGCAAGACAAGTCAGCCAACTCAGAAACCCTCCAGGCAGATGTAATAGCCACTAGAAAGACTACTTTCTGAAAGAACGTCAATAAGGGGATCTCCCTAATGTTTTCAAACGGTGGTTTCTGAAGCACCGAGAGCAGCAGATTCAAATCCAACTGAGGTAGCGGTGGTCGAACTGGAGGGGCCACATGTCGAACCCCTTGAACAAACGTAATCACCAATGAATGGGTCGCTGAAAAAATAGGATTTTTTGTACTCACCGTAAAATCCTTTTCTCTGTAATTGACCGACCGACACAGCTCCTCTCTGTAAGCACGGGGGACCACCCCCCTGGGGCGGGATTAAAGTTCTGTGTATTGTGTAACAATTTTGCCTAGTTTCTCCTAATGGCAGGCTATACAACCCATTTAGTTACAGAGAGGAGCTGTGTCGGTTGGTAAATATAAGAGGGAAAAAAAAAAAAAAAAAACAGCCAAAGCTTACATCCGATGGTGCTTAAAGCAAGTTTCTGATCCACTCCTCGCTGCAAAAAACAGCAGGATCCTGGAAACTGAGTATGTACGTGGACACCACATCTCCTCACACATGGAGATGCAAGCCTTCCATGTACGATGATAAATCTTCAAAGATGACTTTCATGCTCTCAGCATAGTGGATATTACCGAATCCGACAGACCTCTGCCCATTAGCACCTGGCTTTCAACAGCCATGCCGTTAAAGCCAGCGACGGTAAAGCAGGATGAAGTATTGGACCTTGCGACAGAAGGTCATCTTGCATTGGCAGTCGCCAAGGAACATCCGCCACCATTCATTCATACTATGTCGGCGTACCATGGACACCATGGCCAATCTGGGACAATCAGAATTACAGGAATCCCCTTGGCCTCCACTCTGCGAAGCAGACGTGGTAGAAGTTTGAGTGGGGGGGGGGGGGGGGGAGCCTTAATCAGCCGATAATGCCCCCATGAAGCCACCAACGCATCTGCTGCGTCCGCCCAGGGATCCTTTGACCTGGCCACATACCTCTGTACCTTCCGATTGAATCGAGAAGCCAGGAGATCCACACGTGCCCCACCTTAAGAAAAGTAGCTGAAATACATACGGATGTAGCGACCATTCCCCTTGGTCCAGCATCTGATGACTTGAACCCGATTGCCAATTTTCTACGCCCAGAATGTACACGGCCGAAAGAGCCGGCACACGCCGCTCTGCCCACTTCAGGATGTGAGCGACCTTCAGTGCTGCAGCCGAGCTCCTTGTTCCTCTTTGATGGTTGACCGCTGTGGCTTTGTCCGACTGGATCCTGACCGGACGCCCCTGCAGCCTCAGCTACCATGTGGAGAGGCACCGCCTGATGGCCCAAAGTTCACATTGAGCGGCAGGCGGCTTCAGCCACCAGAGCAAGGAATCCCTGAGTAGCTGGTTCACCCGAATTTGGCAATCCAGGGACAACTGAGATTTGTCCCATTTGGACAGGATCTCCTTTTGCAAGGCTCGAGTTTGGAATTGAGCACATGGTACCACCTCGAAAGTGGCTACTATGAGACCCAGGACTTGCATGCAAAAACACAGCGACAACCACCTGCGGGACACCAACTTCAACGCAGCTTGAAGAGTCTGCAGCTTGTCCAAAGGAAGAAAGACTCATCTGAAGAGCTTGCATAGTGATTGCCACATCCTCCCTTAATTCTGAGGCGGAAGGTGCTCTCAAAAGGAGGTCGTCCAGGTAACCCACAGTTGTGATCCCTCACTGCCTTAGCAAAGCCAAAATTGGGGCTAGCACCTTGGTGAAGACCCTCGGTGCTGACACTAGGCCAAAGGGGAGAGCCACAAATTGGTAGTGCTTGCCCCTGACCGCAAATTGCAGAAACCTCTGATGCTTGATGCATATGGGGACATGCAAGTATGCATCCTTGAGGTCCCGGGATGCCAGAAAATCCCCCTGATGGATTGCAGTGACCACTGAGCAAACTGATTCTACCCTGAACCTTTGTACCTTCACAAAGCTGTTGAGGGCCTTGAGGTCCAGGACCTGATGCAGACTGCAAACAGATTGGAGTAGTAACCCTGAAACCTTTCCGGCATCGGTACAGGTACTATCACCCTGCGCAAGAGCGGGTCCTGTACTGCCCCGAACAGGGCTTCCCAACGAGCTGGAAGAAGATGAAAGTTAGAGGGGGAAAAAGAAAAAAAAAAATCAGTTTGGCGGACAAGAAAGAAACGCTAACTTGTATCCTGATTAAACCAGTTCACAGTCCCACTGGTCGGACAGTAGGGAGGCTCACCAGGCTACAAACTCCCGAAGGCGACCTCCATGCGGTAACAGATTTGCTCGCATGCTTGTTTGGCTTGCGAAACCAGGGACGCTTTTGTTCCTCAGCAGACACCTTGTCGAACTGGGAACGCTCAACTGCCAACCTGGGCGGACAAAAAAAATAAATAAAAATAATAATAATTGCTTCCGAGTGGAAAAGGAGGACCCTTGCCTACGGCGTGGCTCCTTACCTTTTCTAGACTGTGGGAGCAATGTACTCTTACCCCCAAGTAACATCCTTATTGTCGTCATCCAGCGAAGCTCCAAATAGCCTCTCTCCCTGGAAGGGCAAGTACACCAGCTTTCTTAGATGCCTGGTCCGCAGACCAGCATTTCTGCCAAATCAGGCATTATAGCACTACTGCCGATACTGAGGCTCTAAAGTGCAAGGGGCCGCATCAGACAGACATACTTAAGGCCCTGAGCCAACTGGTCTGCCAGTTCCACACAGACCGGGGAAACCGCTTGCTTCTCCAACTCACAGTGCAACAATTTTGCCCATTCAGCGTCTGACACCAGGGCCATGACTAATACTGGCCGCTATGCTGACCCCACCACCATAAACATGGAACGAGCAACCGCCTCGGCCCTTCTGTCAGCAGGGTCCTTGAAAGCAGGAGTCCCTTCCACCAGAATTGTGGTTAGTCAGGAAACTCTCCTCAAAAGGCCTGCTGCGGTTTTCGCCACTCCTTGTAAATAAACGTCTCAAAATAAGTTGAGTAAGGAAACGCCTTAGCCGTGCGGGCCGGCTTGTGGGTCCCAAAAAGGACAAACACCTCTGCACCTACAAGCGCCTTTTCCTGCGCTGACCCGGACACAGAATCATCCTCACTGTCTGAACGGTCCTGGTCAGCATCTCTCTCTCTCTCTCTCTAAAGGCCTCCAGGATCTCCAACAGAGCGTCCATAGGCACCGCAGGTGCAGAGAAACCAGTTGCAATAACAGGGATGTCTGGGGAAGAAGCCCCTGCTTCCGACGCCATGCTGACCCACACTCGCCTGTCACCACTTAGGGACCTAAGGCAAGTCACACAAATGTCCACCCTCCTAGCTGCCACAGACTGTACCCCCCCCCCCCACCCCCGCAGGACTCACCACTACCTGAAGCTAACAGAAAATGGGCACCAGCCACCTCAGCAAAAACGTCTGAAGGCGCAGAGAAAATGGCTGCCGAACTTCCAGAAAACGGCTGAAAGGCAGAAAACCGGCACCCCACCGTTGCCCAGAAACAGGGAAGAGGACGAGCGGAGCTCCAACACCCAGCGCAGCCGCCTGCCAGGACCTAGAGCTCCCCCGGGAGGACACCTGGCCAGGTACGTACACCACACCCCCATGTGCACAGTCAAACAGCGGCCCATAGCATGGGGGAGGAGGGAAAGGACAGGGAGAGAAGGGAGTGTGAGAGACCCCATAGTCGACCTCCCAGGGAATGCCCAGCTGCTCCATCCTGCTGGGATAGGTGGAAACATACTCCTCCGACAGGGACTGCTGGACGCATTCCACAGACAGGCCCATCACCCGAGCAGTATGGGGAGCCTGTCGGCCAAGGCACACTGACACAGACAGCAGTAGCCCGGTCAAGAGTGCCCCAGAGAATATAGTTCACCGGCCGCCCCTGGATCAGTTGGGGCATGTCATGGCTGACCCAGCACGTAGCTAGGGCCTGCTCATGCTCGATGGCCAGGCTGGGGAGACTACCAGGATCTACATTATCCAGCCTGTCAACCAGCCCAGCTGTTGATTGTAGATCACAGGAATCAAAAATGCAGAAAAAAAAAAAATATATTCCCAGGACCAATGATCCCACCAGGAGCCAGGTCCTTCTACACTAGGCAGAAAAAGCAGAGCTGCTGGATGCAGTGTGAGGGGTTATAGCCAGTAGGACTACCCCCTGGGCAGTACTGTGCAAGTTATGCTGTTTAACACTTTCTGCCTAGTCCTCTCCTAAAGGGGAGATATAACCCTAAGGTCAAGATCATGATGCCGTGTCCGTCAATGAACGAAAGAAAAAGATGAATTTCTCCTTCAAGTCCTTAGCCATTCCATATTGCAAATGAAAAATGAACAGTCTATGCAAATTGACCTGCATAGTTACATAGTAGGTGAGGTTGAAAAAAATACACAAGTCTAACCTATGTGTGAGAGTATGTGTCAGTATTACAATGTAAATCCCTGTATGTTGTGGTCGTTCAGGTTCTTCTCCAATAGTTTATTTAATAAACAATTGATGCCCCCCGCTGAGACCACCGCCTGTGGAAGGGAATTCACATGCTTGCCGCTCTTTCCGTGGTTTACCAATGTGCTACTTTAACTTGCAATTGCTTGTCATGCAATACAATACTGTACGCAAATTTGTTTTTTTCAAACAAATAACGTCTTTTGGCATGTGGCTTTTTCTTCACCAATTATAAATATAAAAAAAAAAAGTCAGATCTGTGTTGCGTTTACCAACAAATATGTGTGGCGATTGGCCACAGAAATCAAAATCATTGGCTGCAAGCCTGCTGACCAACTTGTGCCATGTCCAACCACAGCATGTGTGGAGGGGGACACGCACACCCGCCTGTGAAACATAAGTATGGCATGGTGTATGGGTAGGTCACGGTGCCCAGGGAGCTGCTGGCCAATGGTAAAATTACTATTGCCTGGTCGGCAAGTGGTTAATTACAAAGAAAAACACAAAACACCTTTTTCAAGTTAATATTTTGCAGAGGCACCTTTGAAAGCATTTGAAACCTTAATTCTGTGTGCATAGGTATATCAACAACTTTACACATCTATACACTGCAATTTTCCCCATTTCTCCTAGCAATAATGCTCAAAGCTTGGTCAGGTTGCATTGAGGATCACAAACAACTTTATAAATCAGCTGCAAACTATTGGATTGAGGTCTGGGCTCGGACTGGGCCATTGCTGGACATCAACATTGTTTTAAGCCGATGTCTACGGCGCAGGCGCACTTTAGAAAGGGCAGATCGTGACGTTTCTAAAAGGGGTCATGCCGTGACTGGCAGCTCCCACGTGCATGCATGGGAGCGATGTCACACGACTCAGGCCAGTCACAGAGCCAGAATTCATGTCCCCGAAAAGGAAGAGGGGTGAAGATGGATGCTTGCTGCTAGTGGGGACAATGGTGACATTGCAGGCTTCGGTTTCAGGTATAGCATAATGGGCATAGTAGCCAATTATGCTTTACCATTGCAGGGAAATAAGACCCATCAGGTTTTACTTCCTCTTTAAGCCCTTGAAGACCAAGCTTTTTCTGGCACTTAGTTTAAATAATTTTTTGCTATAAAATTACCTTAAACCCCCAAATCAGTTTTTATTCCCTAGGGTCTCTGCTAAAAAAAAAAAAAAAAAAATTATATATATATATATATAAGCAGAGACCCTAGGGAGTAAAAACTGATTGCAATTTTTTATTTTATTTTTTTAAAATCACACAGTATTCATGCTTCAAAACTGCGCACGCTCGTGGAATGGTGACAAACTACAGTACTTAATCTCCACAACCAATGCTTAATTATTTTTTCCCCCACAAGTTATCCGTTTAGAGTTAGAGACCTTGTGCTAGAATTAT
This sequence comes from Lithobates pipiens, assembly GCF_037356315.1. Classification (NCBI taxonomy): domain Eukaryota; kingdom Metazoa; phylum Chordata; class Amphibia; order Anura; family Ranidae; genus Lithobates; species Lithobates pipiens. The sequence continues at coordinate 26,798,990 of NW_027507696.1, read as the reverse complement.
TGCTTTTATGTTTGAGGCGAGACCTCAAGTGTGGTGCAAACACTTTACATATGCGGGTGATTTGCGTATACATGTGCTTCTGCGCGTGTGCACAGAAATGTCAAGGAATGTAAACATCCCTGGTAATTGAAAGGACAACAGATCCACTCTATTGAAAGATCTGGGGCCAAAGGAGACTCCATATCTCAATTTTTCCCCTTGTTCTGTCCACCTCTGACCAGCTGGCTGCACTGGACCATTTCTCAGGCACACCGATGAAACGGGCAAGCTAGAGAAACATGCGCAGAAGGGGGGGGGGGGGGGGTAGGGGAGCTGGGGATGTCCCCTCTAGGGATCGTTATCGGTCACAAAATCGGTTGTTCTCCTCCGCAAGCATCTTTTTGGGGCCCAGAAGCCTGCAGACCCAGTGCGCAGGGGTGTGCGGGACATGACTGACATTATGCCTCCACGCACTGGGCCCAACGGACTGAATCTGCGAGGCCTCCTTCTCCATGACACTCAGACGGACACGCCAGCCGGCAGGTCAACCACCCACCCACAAGTGCCAGGCCACTGAGGCCAGCCAGCAGGCAGCCACCCACAGCAGGGTGTCAGCCATTTTTAACATTGCGCTTTCAAATTCCAATGCAGAGAGAAAAAAGTAAAAAGTGTGGTCTGGGACTATTTCTTGTCTCTTGTCTTCTCATTCACAACAGTGGATGGACAAAAAGGCAATTGGTGCCGAATACAAAGGTGATGCAAGGATCCCACACTGGGGAGTACATTAGAGAAATATTTCTAGGCATGCTTCAAGACTGGGGAAAAACAAAGACTGAGTGATGCTTGTGCTTAGTGACAGTGGCACAAACATGGTGAAAGGAATGAGGCTTGCTGAAGTGTCAGACCTCACTGGCACACACACCCTGCAACTTGTGGTAAATGGTCTGTCAAGCCAGAGTGCTTTGATAAATATAATTGGCATTCTAAAGAGGTGTGCAGGCCATTTCCATCATTCAGTCCTTGCCAAGCAGTGACCATGGTATAGTCAGGCAGACCTTGGCCTAACCAAAAACAGCCTAATTCACGCTGTTCCAACTTGTTGGAATTCAACACTTCACATACTGCAAAGAATGCTGGAACAGAAGTGCGCTCTGAGCATCCATTTAGGTGAACATTGAGGATATGTCCATGTCCGGTATACCCCCTCTCTGGGGGTATCGCTAGGAAGATATCAGGGTGAAGAAACCATTCTCCCGAAAAGAATTGTTGGCGACTCAAGTAGTCCGCCTACCAAATTTTCTATTCCTGAAATGAAAATTGCCAATGGGCAGAACACAACATTCCTTGCCTAAGCTAGAACATTATTCACCTCTTTTTGGGCTGCACGACTTCTCATGCCCCCCTATTGATTGATGTAAGCCACAGCCGTGGCCTTGTCAGACTGAAACCTGACAGGACAGTCCCGTAGTCTGACTGGCCCAGACGTACCGCCGAATCTAACCTGGACCATCTCCCCTGGACAGAATCTTTCCAGGGCTGCTCCCCAGCCTAGAAGGCTGGCATCTTAACACTTTCCAGGATACAGGTAGAAAAGATTTTCCCTTTTGCCGGATAACAACCACCAATTTAGGCTCTGACTTACGTCAGGAGCCAAGTGTATTGCAAAAAACCAAGGCCTGAATTTTTTTTTATTCTAGACCGACAGGATGGTGTTTTGAAGCAGTTTGAGTGAAAACTGCGTGCAAGGGACAGCCTCGAAGGCCACCATTTCCCCTAAATCTCATGCACAGCCGAATGGAAGAATTTCTTTGTTTTGATAAATCGAATTAGTCCTACAATTGAACCGATTCTTGTCTGGGGTAAGAATACCTTCTTCTGTACGGTATCTATAACCAGCCCCAAGTACTGTAATCTCCTTGATAGTTTTAAAGGAGGGTTTTCGTAAGCCAAGTATCCAACCCAGAGATTCCAGGTAGTTACAGCTGTGATCTTGGGCTGAAACAACTAATCGATTAATTTCATAATCTATTAGTTGTCGATTAATCTATTACTATTTTCATAATCGAGTAATCGACCAGTGGGGTTAAAAAAAACAAAATGAGCCATTTATAGTACAAAAATAGCAAATAATCGCTACTGTAAATACAGCTTTCACAGTTCTACAGTTAAAAAATGAACCCCTTACAGTAGTGATTATCTGCTTTTTGTTGTACTATAAAGGGCTACTTTTATTTTAACCCCATTATGTTACTAAACGTCTTCGATCTGGTTCACATGTGTGTTTTTTGGTGCTTTTTGTAGAAACGCACTACAGTTCATTTACATGGTTTCCTATGGGACACGTTCATATCTATGCTTTTTTTAGCTGCTTTGTATTTGGAAACGGTCAGGGACTTTTTTCTTTTTTTGGTTCAATGTACTTCAATGGAGAAGCGGCAGAAAAGCATGTAATGGGTTTTGCAGCAATTTGTATTTTTTAATCCGCCCAACAAATTGGCCAACAAAAATGCAAAAACTCAAATCACAGCAAAAATCACAACACACAGCAAAAAGCAAACTGCATACCGATCGTTACGCTGGCCGCACAGATCAATTTTTAGACGAAAAATCTTTGTACATTCACTGAATGAAAGAATGTTGTTTAGAAATTTTCACTTGTTTTTAAAATGAATGTAATTTCTGAACGAAAACCATATACACGGTCAAAATTCCTTTCACCAAGCAGTTTTCTATTTCCAAATTTTCCCATCATTATGGTTGAAAATTAACATCGATTTGACCCCCACTAACGATTCGAAAAATACATTTTTTTTGAGGGAAGATCTCCTCTAATAGTATATACCAGGGGTTGACAAATTTGCTTGGAATCTAGGAGCCAGCTAAAAAAGTTAGGAGCCAGGTCCGTGACGGCGATCTGGACCTGTCCCTGGCCTGACATGGAGACGAGTGAGGGGAAAATAGCCCCCAGCCCCCCACCTGTCTCCAAGTCATTGCCCATAGCTCTTAGAGGGACATTTTGTTTTATTTTTTTCAAATGACAAATTTTTTTTAAATTGCGTTTTAGTGTAAATATGAGATGTGAGGTCTCTGACCCCAGATCTCATTTATAAGAGGACCTGTCATGCTTTTTTCTATTACAAGGGATTTTTACATTCCTTGTAATAGGAATAAAAGCGACACTTTTTTTTTTAAAAGAACAGTGAAAAAAATAAAAATAAAAGTTAAAATAAGAAAAAAAAAAATAATTTTAAACGCGCCCTGTCCTGCCAAGCTTGCGTGCAGAAGCGAACGCATATATGAAAGCGATGTTCAAACCACACATGTGAGGTATCACTGCGAGTAAGAGCAATAATTCTAGCCCTAGACCTGCTCTGTAACTCAAAACGTGCAACCTGTAGAATTTTTTAAACGTCGCCTATGGAGATTTTAAAGGGTAAAAGTTTGTCGCCATTCCATGAGCGGGCGCAATTTTGAAGCATGACATGTTAGGTATCGATTTACTCGGTGTAACATTATCTTTCAAAATATAAAAAAAAAAAAAATGGGCTAACTTTACTGTTGTCTTTTTTTTTTTTATTAAATAAATTATTTTTCCCCCCAAAAAAAAGTGCGCTTGCAAGTCCGCTGTGCAAATACGGTGTGACAGACATTATTGCAACAACCACCATTTTACTCTCTAGGGTGTTAGAATAAAAAAAAAAAAAAAAATGAAAATTTATAATATATATATATAATAATAATAAATTAAATTATATTATATTATATTATATTATATTATATTATATTATATTATATTTATGTATATATATATATATATATATATATATATATATATATATATATATATATATATATAGGGCGCCAGATTCCAGAAGGAATCATAGGATCACAGAAGGCCTCAAAGCCGGAGGCTCAATTACCGGCCGCCGGCGGCGCGGCCCGACGCGATCACGCCAGGGGGGTCCACGGAGACAGGATACCCCCAGCTGTGCTGCCCCAGGTCGCTAATTCTAGTCGCAAATGCGACCTGGCGCCCGGGTTTTGTCGAGCCCTGGTATATACAGTATCTCTTCTGTCTGTTCTCAGAGTGGATTAGAGATTTTGCTCTCTAACCATATAGTTGGTTATTTATAGTTACCACTGCATAGAGATATTTAAGAATAAATTGCTTTTTTTTTTCTAACGTTGCATATTAACGAAATTATACACCACTTTTTTTCTTTAAAAAGGTTAAGCGATTAATCAAAAACAATAAATCGGCCAACTAGTCAATTATAAAAATAATCGTTAGATGCAGCCCTACTATGATCAGACTCTGGTTTAGACCTGAAACTGAATGATCTATTAAAAAGGTAGATCGTCTAAATAGGCTAGGACCGTTATGCCTTGAGCCCTTAATCTGGCTAAAGGAGGTGCCAGACTCTTTCAGAACACCCATAGTGCTGTGGCTAAACTGAATGGTAGGGCCACAACTGAAATGATGAGTTTATATTTCAAAGTGCAGAAATTTCTGGTGAGCGGGAAAATTTGGCAGATGGGAGATATGGATTTTTGATATCGATTAAAACTCTCCTCCTTGCAGGATGGACACAATCGGATTGTGCGAAAGGATCGGATGTTTAAGTGCCGATTCAGATCTAGAAAGGGTCTTGCCTCTCGGTTTGGTTCTGGAACCGTAAAAGGTTTGAATCAAACCCTGTGCCCTGTTCCACTAAGGGAACCTCTGATATCACCGACTGGGATAATAGATGATCCAGAGCCAGAAGGACTACTTTTTCTCTAGATCCTTGGGAACATGGAGAGGAGAATAGAAAAAAACTGCAGAAGCCACCCATCTGTCTTGATATTGTTCCTGCCAGATCTTGAGAATTGCAGGAGCCTTCTCCCCACCCGAACAAGCGTCCCTTCATGAGGAGGCTTTAGCATTCTGCCTTGTGGGCTTTCTGCCCCAGGATCTCTTCTGACCCTGGAGCTGCCCTTGGGGACTTCCCCTTGAACCTGACGGTTGAGGCTGTCGAGACTGCCTAGAGCAGTGATGGGGAACCTTGGCACCCCAGATGTTTTGGAACTACATTTCCCATGATGCTCATCTACCCTGCAGAGTGCATGAGCATCATGGGAAATGTAGTTCCAAAACATCTGGGGTGCCAAGGTTCGCCATCACTGGCCTAGAGGCTGATGCCCCTGGTACAGAAGAGGCAGCACGATTAAAAAGGAGAAATATTTGAACTTCTTTACTGGTAAGAGAGCTTTTCCCATTAGAGGTCCTTTGGATGTACTTATCCAGATCGTCTCTAAATAGCTGTTCCCCATAAAAAGGGAAAACTGGCTAAGAGCTTTTTACACAGTGCTTCGGCTGACCAATTTTTCAGCCACAGAACTCCGCGAGAATGCACTAGTCCAAGCATGAGCCATGAGGCTTAAATGCAGAGTCTTTCATAGCATCTACTGTGAGACAGTGTGTCTGATACACCAGCCCATTGCTGGGCCTGCTGATCAGGCAGAATTTCAAGCATCCCCACAAACTGTTCCTTAATGGACTGAGATATACCAATTGCAGCAAGAACCGGCTGCGTTACTGAACTTGCTAAAGACATATTGTTTTTCGAAAGAAGTTCCAACTTTTTATCTGTTAGATTCTTTAAAATCAGTGCATTATCCACCAGACATGTGGATAAAGTGAAGAGGAGAATTTCTTGGGAGGATAATATTGTTTATCCGGATGTTCCCATTCAGAATACATAAACTTTTTTTAGCCATGCATGAATAGGAAAAAACATCCCCAGATGGGGGAGGTTCTAATGAACCCAATTAGAGGTAGGTTTCTCAAGAGCCTGTGCTGCAGGCAGCAAAAAGGATCCTCAGAAGAGGAAAAATATCTTCCAAATATTTGGGAAGATCTACCGGATCCCCAGCCTCCTGCACCACAATAAGAGGGTCCTGAGCACTATTACCACTCATAGCCTAAAGCATAGGCACTACCAGCAAAAGAATGTATACTGCTAGGCTATAGTCCAGCACCATTAGCTGCTATTAATCCCAGCCTGGTAAAGTAAAGTCAAAAGGGAAATGCCTGTGTCACTAACCTGAACAAGCCATCCTCCTCATGTGTCCCTCCACAGCCAGCAGCAGCTACACATACACAGTGCTTAAACACTTCCTCCATGTGTGGCCAGCATCTGACGTTGTTAGCCACACCTTCTCCTTCCCTTTCAAAGGAAAGCGTTTTTCCCACGCAAGCGGCAGCTCAGGCGTCCTGAAAAAACAGCAGACATGGCAGGGGGGGGGGGGGGGGGCATTAGGGCGTGCCAGTGTCCATCACCTATCAGTGGCCCTATAACCACATAGTAAGTACTAAGGCTCTGTGACCCCTGATGTAAGAAAAGAAATAGGATTTTTTAAAACAGCTTACCTGTAAAATCCTTTTCTTTGAAGTACATCATGGGACACAGAGCCATAGTAGTTACTATGTGGGTTATAGGCCACCTTTAGGTGATGGACACTGGCAGGCCCTAAATTAATGCCACCGATTGGCTCTCCTCACACGTTTGTCGGTGAGGAAAGTAATGCCATTAACCTGCATTTTCTTGTTTACATGTGATCAGCTGTGATTGGACACAGCTGATCACATGGGTAAAAAGCCTAGTCATCAGTTCTTTACCAGGATCAGTGAGGCATCGTGTTCCAGGGACAGAGCATCAACGATCACCACAGCGTGAGTGGGATGTCATCCCAGAACGAGAGAGCCGCTGCCCGTCCACTTTGACAATACAGCAGGTGGGAGATGGTTAATCTTTCAGAAACTGAAAAATCTGTAGGGGCCAGTGACCCAGGATACTCCAAAACATCCTTCAGAATACGCTTACTATTTCAAGGTTTTTAAATACCTCTCCATACTTACTTGTGAGAGGTCCTTTTCTTCATCATGTTTGCTGAGACACCCGCATGTGCTAAAAAGAGGAAAAAAAATAATAATATGGATAAATCAAAGACTCAACAGAAACCACCATCCAGAACTTGACTTGGGCCCCTTTCACACGATAAGCCCACTCTGATCCACCTGTATTTATCAGGCAGATCTGAGTGGGCCACCCATTGACTCCTATGGGCAGGCGGGTGTCAGTGGAGAGGTGTCAGCTGACAACTGCCAGTCATCCATTCAAGACAGACGTATGGCAATACGTTCAGCCATCCGTATGATGGATTGGATGAGGTCCGATGAAAAAACTGACACCGTCTGTTTTTATCCAATCTCCCCATAGAAATCAGCAGGGCTCTGACAGGTCCCTCCCTGCTCAATGAGCAGAGAGGGACCTGTCATCCGCCGGCTCAGCAGAGATCAATGGAGTGATCTCCCGCTGAGCTGGCGGACGCCGTTGAGCTGCTCCACCTCATGTGAAAGGGGCCTTATCTGTTAAATGCATATACTAAATATTAAAAATAAAAAAAAGACAAAAAGGAAACCATGAAAGAAATACAGTGCATTGTTTTTAGACGTACTGCATGTCATACTTTTCAGTGCACACCACAGCAGGGCAGTGGTGTGAACTGCCATGATACAGATTAAGGCTTCAAGCCTCGTTTACATTGGAACTGCACTGGAAAGGCTGCCAACGGACCATTAGGGTTTCTTCAGCAGCCACTCTGTAAAACAGATACAGTTAATTAGATGCTCAGAAAGCAACTAGCTGTGAAAAAATAAATAAAAAATCTGTGTTAGTTTACAGCCGTTTGTGCCAGTCACAATAGCTGTAACAGCCGCTCTACATACCCTGAACAATCTTAAAGTAAGTCCTAGTACAGTGATGGCGAACCTTGGCACCCCAGATGTTTTGGAACTACATTTCCCATGATGATGATGATGATGATGATGATCGTGCACTCTGCAGTGTAGATGAGTATCCTGGGAATTGTAGTTCCAAAACATCTGGAGTGCCAAGGTTCGCCATCACTGTCCTAGTAGCTACTTATCTGGGTGTGGGTTACACAGGGAAGATCCATCACCAAACCCTATAGATCACTACAGGACTCAGCAGTGATGTAGGAATAGAGAAGGAACAGCAGCATATGGTGGGGGAAACACGAATCCCCAAGTGTTGAAAGCCAATGAGATTCAAGCAGGAATGAAACAGAAGGGAAGTGTTTCCATTGCCAAGATCTGGATTTAAAAACTCAACAGGGTCACCAACTGGTTTAAAAAAAAAAAAAAAAAAAAAAAAAAAAACCCTTAGATTGTAAAGTGTTTTTTTTAATATTTATTTTAAAATGACAGGTTATACTTTCCTTCCCTGTATAATGCTTTTGCACATAGAGCAGCCACGATTTTCCTCTCCTCGGGTCCCACGCTGGAGCTCATGGCCCCTCCCTCTGGTTAAGGCCACCACAGCAAGCAGCTTGCTATGGGGGCACTTGAGCCAAGCCACAGCTCCCTGTGTCCATTCAGACATGAAGCAGCAGCCTGGCCCGCCCTCTCTCTCCTCATTTGCTGACAAACAGCAGTGGGAGTTAATGGCGCCGCACTGCTGTCTTGTCCAATGGGGGGAGTCCCGGGAAGCTGAGACACTCCGGCAACATTGCTGGTTTTGGAGGAACTTCAAGTAAGTATTAGGGGGACTGCTGCACACAGAAAGCTTTTTTAATGCATAGAATGCATGAAGATAAAAAAAACAAAAACAAACAAAAAAACACAAAAAAACCCCCCCTGCCTTTACAATTACTTTAACCACTTGCCGACTGCTGTCAGCATAATGGCACGGCTGGGCAAAGTAATGTACCCGTACGTTACTTCGAAATTCCCGCCACACGTGCTTGCGAGCAAGCTCCGTGCCCGCGGACTCTAGCACCGCGGGGATACCCGCGATCGTGTCATGAGCTCAAGAACGAGGAGATGCTGATGTAAACAGCATCTCCCCATTCTGCCTAGTGACAGGACACGGATTGTCTGCTCCCTGTCATCAGGAGCAGTGATCAGTGTCCACGTCACACAAGCCCCCAGTCAGTTAGAAACACTCCCCTAGGACACACTTAACTCCGCCCCCTAGCGGTTAACTCCTTCACTACCAGTGACCTTTTTAAAGTAATCAATGCAATTTGAAAGCACTGATCGCTTTATTAATGCCAATGGTCTCAAAAATGTGTCAAAATTGTCCGATGTGTTCGCCATAAAGTCGCAGTCACGATAAAATAAAATAAATTTAAAAAGTAGAAAAATGCCATAAAACTATCCCTTATTTTGTAGACGCTATAACTTTTGCGCAAACATAACAAAAATATGTAAGAATACGTATCTGCCTAAACTGAGGAGAAAAAAAAAATGGGTTTGTATATTTTTGGGGGATATTTATTATAGCAGAAAGTAGGGGAAAAAAATAAATAAATAGCTTTTTTTCAAAATTGTCGCTTTTTTAGTTTATAGCGCAAAAAAGAAAAACCGCAGGGGTGATCAAATATCACCAAAAGAACGCTCTATTTGTGGGGGGGGGGAACGCTAATTTTGTTTGGTAGCCACATCGCAATTGTTAGTTAAAGCGACGCAGTGCCGAATCGCAAAAACTGCTCTGGTCAGGAAGGGGGTAAATCCTTCCGGGGCTGAAGTGGTTAAAGGACAAAAACTGCTTTGTTTTTTCAACCAAACTGTATAGTACAGCTGAACTCCTGCATAAGGGATAATATTTTTATATCAAGTCTTGATTTAGGATATACAATAAAGTTTTACCTGCATCAGCTCTTGATCGCTGAGTGGCCGCCTTTCCAAATGGAGTCTTCATTCATCTGTATATGGGAGGGCAGCAAAGCTGCCAAGTTATGGAGAAAGTTATGGTCACTCCAAGCTTGCTGTAGTGGTTGCCATACACATGAAAAGGGATCCCTTGTCACCTCTGCCAGTCTAAAAGATTTTCTTGTCAAATTTAGTTTTACCTGTCAAAGAAAAAATACCATAAATACAAATAATAATAATTATGAAATAACCCAATAAATAGCATCCACTACAAAGTCTGCTTTTTAAATTAAAAATAATGTCAGGTTAACAGGTTGCAAGGTTACATAATATAAAATATAATTTTCAGACATGTGGAATTTATCAGATTTTATTTAAATCCTTTTAACACAACACAAACCAAAAAATGCAAATAAAGCAGTGTCAACATATAAGACATACGTGTGCATTCAGAAAGATTTGCTGTCGTTGAAGCAAAAGAGCCAAAAGAGCCAATTCCCAGTCAAATCTTTCACACAACCATCCAAGGGCAATAAAGAATACTAGGGATGCACCCAATGGGTTTTTTGGTGCCCAAACCAATACCGAAAATGAAAAATACACTAGGCCGAAAACCGAAAATGACTGTTTTTTAAAAATATTTTGGTACGGGAGGTGGTCAGAGACTGGGGACATGGTACGGGAGGTGGTCCCCTGAGCAGCCAGTGTGCTGGTCCCCTGCGCAGCCAGTGATGCAGCGAAGAGAGAGGAGAGCCGCGTCCGCCGTCTGGTTCAATAGAGCGCAGGGAACATCACAGCTTTAATTTCAATAGCTGTGTGTTCCCCCGTCGCACTCCATCGCATACAGCCCCTCCCCCTTGTCCGGGGAACTGTGATAGACAGATCACCCGTCCAATCTGGAAGGGTAATCTGTCTATCACAGTTCCCCGGACAAGGGGGAGGGGCTGTATGCGACGGCGCGTGACGGGGGAACACAGCTATTGAAATTAAAGCTGTGATGTTCCCGGCGCTCTACTGAGCCAGGCAGCAGAGGCGGCTCTCCTGCGTTACAGATCTCCCATGATGGGCGGCACTCCGCCCCGCCCCATTTTCGGCTCAATTATCGGGCGATATGTTTCGGCGGCCGAAATTTCGGTGCATCCCTAAAGAATACTGGGGAATCCAGGTAGCTTAAAGTGGTTGTAAACCCTTACAACACACTTTGACCTACAGGTAAGCCTAGATTAAGGCTTACCTGTAGGTCCAAGAAATATCTCCTAAACCTATACGGTTTAGGAGATATTTGCCCGAAGACAGGCACCGGAGCGGCCCGCAGGCGTACTGACCGCGGCATTTTCAACGACGGAGCTGCCAGGCGTGTCGGCTCCTGTGCGCATGCGCGGGAGTGACGTCATCGCAGCTTCGCCGAATGACAGCGGCGGAGCTGCGAGACCCCACTGAGAAGATGGATGCGCCGGACTACAGGGGACAGCGGTGACTTCGCTGGCTCCCGTGTCAGGTAAGTGACACATAATGGACTACTATGCAATGCATAGTGGTCCATTATGCTTTGCCTTTGCAGGGAATGAAAGAGGAAGCAAACTCATCAGGGTTTACTTCCTCTTTAATTGTAAATAAGTTCTACAAAGTCTTCACAGCTCAGTGGAATACAAATGTCAAAAAATATTTTGAAGACGAGATGGTAGGTCACAAACTTTATTGTTGGATGCATGTTACAAGCATTTGTCCATCCTTGACAATTCCTGCACATATCTTGCTTAATACAGAGTATGTCCCATGATCATCTGCTCCATCTAATGGCCATAATGAAGTATTTTGTTTGAAAATGCATCAAATCTGAAAATATACATTTTGGCCACTAGATGGATCTTAGGAATCTCTGCTCATCACATTCGCAAAGAAGTTTAATAGAGTCCTTTAGGCCTCATCCACACTGGACATTATATTAAAAAAAAAAAAAAAAAAAAACAGTAGCGTTAGCTGTGGAAAGCTGTAGCATTAGAATTAGTTTTTCAGCTTTAGCCATTGCATTATTTTTAGCTTTAACATACCGGTAATTATACTCCCACAAAACCATATGTCTCAAAACATCTTAAGCTTTTTTCAGTGAGCGTTTTTTACAGCTGAAAAACTCCTCAAAACCCACTAGCTCTGGGTTTTTTTCCAGCCAGAAAACACCCCTGCCAAAAAATGCTGATAACAGCCTGTGTGCGCATAGTCACCTAGGATAATCTGCTGTAGAATTTTGGCAGCAGAAAAAAAAAAAAGCTTGAAGCCAAAGCCAGCTGTAAAAACGTCCGGTGTGCAGGAGGCCTAATAGTTATAAAACAGGGCTGAAACAACGAATCGATTACGAAATTAAATCGATTACTATTTTCATAATCGATTAATCGGCCAGTAACATAATGGGGTTAAAAAAAATAAATGAAATGACCCCTTTATTAGTACAAAAATAGCAAATAATCGCTACTGTAAATACCACTTTCCCAGTTCTACAGTTAAAAAAAATTAACCCCCTACAGTAGTGATTATCTGCTTTTTGTTGTACTACTTTTAGTTTTTTTTAACCCCATGTTACTAAATGTCTTAGATCTGGTTCACATCTATGTGTTTTGGTGCTTTTTGTAGAAACGCACTACAGTTCATTTACATGGTTTCCTATGGGACACGTTCATATCTATGCTTTTTTTAGCCGCTTTGTATTTGGAAACGGTCAGGGACTTTTTTCTTTTTTTGGTTCAATGTACTTCAAAGGAGAAGCTGCAGAAAAGCATGCAATGGATTTTGTAGCAATTTGTGTTTTTTAATCCGCCCAACAAAAATGCAAAAACTCAAATCACAACACACAGCAAAAAGCACTGCGGAAACAGATCAAAAGCAAACTGCATACCGAGCCTTATGCTGGCCGCACGGATCAATTTTTAGACTAAAATTCTTTGTACATTCACTGAATGAAAGAATGTTGTTTTGAAATTTTCACTTGTTTTTAACATAGTTTTTAAAATGAGTGTAATTTCTTAACGAAAACCACATACACCATCTGAAAAATTCCTTTCACCAAGCAGTTTTCTATTTCCAAATTTTTCCGTCATTGTAGTTGAAAATGAACATCGATTTGACCCACACTAGCGATTAGAAAATCGAACAAACGTTCTTAAAATATATATTTTTTTTTTTTTGAGTGAAGATGTCCTCTAATAGTATATACAGTATCTCTTCTGTCTGTTCTCAGAGTGGATTAGATATTTTTCTCTCTAACCATATAGTTGGTTATTTATATTTACCACTGCATAGAGATATTTAAGAATAAATTGCTTTTTTTTTTCCCTAAAGTTGCATATTAAACTAAATTATACACCACAATCGCCCAACTAATCGATTATGAAAATAATTGTTAGTTGCAGCCCTAGTTATAAAAGCATGCAGCCATTCTCCAGGGCTTTAATTGGGGAGAGGGAGAGGGAGATCATACAATGTTCCACTACAGCAAGTAAACGTGCTTGTAAAAGTTTTCTTTTTTTTTTAAATAAAACACAATCATACTTACCTGCTCTGTGTAATAGCTTTGCACAGAGCAGCCCTGATCCCGCTCTCCTTGGGTCCCATGTCCATGCTCCTCCTCTTCAATGAGACACCGTAGGAAGCCGCTTCCTATTGTGGCATACCTGCGGGCTCCATCACAAGCCATGCTGCCTGTGTCTGCACATACAGCAAGGCTCGGCCATGACCCCAGCTGTCCCCTTACAGGCTATGATTGACAGCAGCAGCTGCCATTGGCTCTCACTGCTGAGTGAAAGCGAGAGAGCATGAGCTCACCTGCTCTAGGGCACAGCACTGGATCATGATCAGGCTCTAAAAGGTATTTAGGTAAGAACTTGAGGGGGCAGGGGGGAGGGAGAGGGACATAAGGGGGGCGGTTGGGAGCAAAAACTTTACTTTTTTTACCTTAATGCAATAAGGGGGGGGGGGCACACACACTTAGCTTTTACCACCACCATTTTAGGCTGTGTTCCACATCAAAAAAATAAAATAAAATAAAAAGTAGTGTTTTTTTTTAGCATTAACAGGATCCTCTGTAGTGGACTTTTACACAACATGGAACCAACACCCCAAAATTCAACAAAATTACAACAAGCACATCTCAGATTAAAATAAATAAAATCTAGCCTCAGATTTTCATTCTTCACTTCATTATGACTTTGGCCACAGTACTACACAGGCACTAGCTGTGTATATTGCCCAAAAACTACTCCAGGAGTAGTTTCTTGTAATATATCTGTACATGAAACAAATGAAAAAAAGATTTTTCGTCATACTTACCTGTAAAATCCTTTTGAGTACATCATGGGACACAGAGTTATGCTAATATTTATTACCTACTAAGTTATTCACTATCTCTAGGTGAATAGACACTGGTAGACAAAGTCTTAGACAGGAAGTGATCCCCTATATAACCCCTCCCATACAGGCCGTAAATCAGTTTTGTAGCATGCACTGAATCCTCAAAAAAAAAAAAAAAAAAAAAAAAAAAAAAAAGAAGAAGGAGGGGAGGGAACTGTGTCCCATGATGCACTCAAAGAAAATATTTTACAGGTAAGCATGACGAAAAAAAATCCTAATTTTCTTTTTCATAGCTCATGGTACACAGTGTTAGGCTAAAATTAATTACCTACTGGGACATCCCAGAGCAATAGGAGGGAGGGAGACACCATGCCAAACAATAGCCATCAAACCTAATACGGCAGCCCGCAGTAACACGGCGACCATAAACCGAATCCTCAGCTGTTCCAACATCCACTTTTTTGTGAATTTCGTAAATGTATGCACTGAAGACCAGGTAAATATGCGTCCTTTATATTGATGGAGGCTAGAAAGTCTGCCATCTGGAGCGAGGCTACAATTGAGCGAACAGACTCAAATCAGAAAGGACTGGATTAGTAGATACTGGTTCAAAGATCTTAGATCCAAAATGGGCCTGTTGAACCGTAAACAGGTAAAAAAAAAAAAAACCATACCCCTTTCGGATACAGGAACCTGTGCAATCACTCCTTGATGCACTAAATGATGTAGTGCCTGAAACTGCAAGTTTTTTTTGGAGGATCCAAAGGAAAGCTGGATCTTAGAAACCTCTGAAGGGGAACCCCCACTGCAACTCTAGCTTGTAACTGCGGGATATAGTCGAGGTGACCCACTCATAGTGCTCTCAGCAGATGGCTTCCGGAGCCGCGGCCATCTTAGTACACACCCAGCGGCCGTTTACAGTGTGATCGCTCCGTCAAACAATGCAGCTTTCACTTGTAAGCAAACCAGCGTCATGTCATGATGCCGGTTCCTCTCTCCCCTCTGTGTACCGTCTATACAGTGGAGGGGAGAGATCTGATGGCAGCATGCCCAAGAGGGTTAAGGCAGGGCTGGGAAATAATGGTACCTACGCAAAATAATGACACTTTGGGCCCAATTTGGAAAATTCACTTTTGAGTGTACTCCCTTTAGCTGCCAGCGGTTTAGACATTAATAGCTGTGTGTTGAGTTATTTTGAGGGGACAGCAAATTTACACTGTTACACAAAACTGTACACTTTTTTTTTTTATAAAAAGTAGGTCTACCATAGAGTAGAGGTTTGTTGCTTGATAGTTTGATATATTGATATACTATTTTTCATCTGCAGTTAGAGACGCGTTTAATTTCTGACCTATCCCTATCACACAGAGCAGTCCATTCATTTAAACTCCTGCACCCATGTGATGTTTGCTGACCGCATCTGGCATGCTACTAACAATGAATGGCACAGCAAGCACAATACACAGTCTGAACGCATGCTATAGTGCATGCTTTTACAAACGTTCATAGAACATGCAGCTGCAAATGGAGCCTTTGGCAAAATTGGAGGTTTTTTAACAAGTCCCAGCAGTTTTGTTCAAAGATGAAAAATAAATATGAAGCTTACAAAAGGGGGGAAAAAAAAAGCGCCAAAAAAGATACCATATGTGTCAAGTGTTAACTTGCCTACTGGACACTTCAACCCTTTTCCTGCCCATGCTAATTTTCAGCGATGTCCCATTCTGAATGACCAATTGCGTAGTCATGCAACACTACCCAAAATAACATTATTTTTGGAGACAGAGAGCTTTCTTTTGGTGGCATTTAACCACTTTTTTTAAGCATAAAATAACGAGAGAAGAAAAAAAAAAAAAAAAAACATGGTAAACTTGACCCATTTTTTTTTCCATCCAAAAGTTTCGATTACCTGTTTTTGTGTATTTAATACAGTTTTTTTAAATCTAAATTATACATACAAGTGAACTGATTGGAGGTTTTGTTTAATACATTTTTACCTGTAAGAAATTTTCTGTATCACTTATTACTTAAGGCTGCTTACACACTGGAGCGGGCAGGCGTTGATGGTAAAACGCTGCTAGTTTTAGCGGTGCTTTACTGTCAATTTTAGTGGCGCTATTCGGCTGCCAGCGGGGTGCTTATAACCCAGCTAGCTGCCAAAGAATCACTTTGCAGGCACTTCGGCAGCGGTGCCCATTCATTTCAAAGGGCAGGAGTGGTATACCACTCGAGAGAGATTTTTTTTTTTCCATTTTTATTGTCCACCATTTAATTATGGTTTTGATGATGCTCTTTTTTTTTTGTTGACATTTGTAGATGGAAGGTTTTGATATGATAGGTGTGCCATTTTCCTTCAAGAACAGATTTAGACATATACTTTTTCAATAATATACATAGAAGCATGAGTGATTATTCACATATATTGGTGAATATCAAGATGTATATTTTTTTTAATTTCATTTATTGTCTGGGATTGTTCGCTCTGGGGATTCTTTTACGACGAGACATATTGGTCTGTCTTTTTTCTCCACAGAATATGGGTGATGGATTCAGGTCTCTGATGAAATAATTGTTTTGATTATATATTGTATTTTTCGTTAGTACTTTGTTTTTTTACTTTATGAGTTTCATCTGATTTATGGTTTTCAATTTTCTCTTTATGTATATGTACAATTCTATTTCCATCATTTATTTTTATCTTTCATTGCGGTTTTGGAAGTATGTTGATTTGGGGTTCTTTGTACATATTTAAGGTTTCATTGTAATTTAAGAGTTTTTGTCATTCATAGCTTTTGCCGTTTGTATAAAATGTATGGTGTGTGCTTTGGCTTGTCTGCTGATTTGCAGGCTAGTGACATTAATTGGATTACTCCTCATCTGTGGATGTGCTGACAAACTGTTGTATACCCGCACACAAAAACAACCCTGCAAAAGGCAAAGAAGGCACAATGAGCTAGTATGCACCACTGTGTAAGACTCCTCTGCTGCCAACATATGGTAAATAATTTTCTAAACAAAAATGTGATGTTTCCGATTAGGCTTAACCACTCCGCGCCCGTGCTATAGCCCAAAGACTGCTACAGCGCGGACGCTACCTGCCGGGAGGGCGTCCCTGGACGTCCTCTTTACTTCCGCAATGCGCGCTCCTGAGAGCGCGCATCGGGGAAGTTCTGTGTTGGGCGTGTCACTTGGACACAGCCAATCACAGATTGCTGTAAATGGTCAATCACAGCGGCCGTTTACAGCGCGTTCGGCGTGTTCAATGAGAGATGATCTCATATGTAAACATATGAGACCATCTCTCAGCGCCGCTCTCCCTCCTCACCGAGACAGCGTGTGAGGAGGGAGAGATGAACAACTGCACCGGCCGGAATTTAAAAAAATAAAAAATAAAAAAAGTAAAATAAACTGCCACCTGTCCCCATCAGTGCCTCACGTGTCATTGTCCTGGTGCTCCAGGGCCTTCAAAAGTGTAATAGGTAGTCAACAATTTAGATGTGTAATTTATGATCCTAGAACACGTGATGGCGCTCCCTGCATGTTGGGCCTCTCTAAGTGGCCAGGCTGTGGAAAAGTCCCACACATGTGGTATCGTAATACTCAGGAGGAGTAGCAGAATTTATTTTGGGGTGTCATTTGTGGTATAGACATGCCATGTGAGAGAAATAACCTATTACAATGACAATTTTGTGTGAAAAAAAAAAAAAGAAATCTTAATTTTGCAAAGAATTGTGGGAAAAAAAAAATGACATCAAAAAGCTCACCATGCCTCTTATTAAATACCTTGGAATGTCTACTTTCAAAAAAGGGGTCATTTGGGGGGTATTTGTACTTTCCTGGCTTGTTCGGGTCACAAGAAAGGAGATAGGCCACCAGTACATCAGATGTGATCAATTTTGTATGATTCGCACCACAGCACACCACAGGAGGACAAAAAAATGTATTTGGGTACAGTGTTGCATGACTGAGTAATTGTCATTCAAAGCGTGAGAGCACTGAGAGATGAAAATTGGTCTTGGCAGGAGGGGGTTTTAAGTGCCCAGTAGGCAAGTGGTTAATGTACATGGGACGTTTTACAAAATCTTCTGAATGATTTAACTTGACAGATAGTAACCAACATTTAAAAACATCAGTTTTGTCGCTTTTTTTCTGCCCAAATAGTCAAAATTTTAAAACACCTGTAAACAAAAAACACAGCTAAACGTAGGTTACCACGTTTACAAGCTGTTACAGCTGTTTGAAATGCCTCTGAACATCCATCCTGAATGCATTTTATTGCTTTCCAAAAAAAAAATGCTTCTAAACACAACTGCTTAGAAACAACCCATGTACTGATAAGATAACAGAAGAGTTCAGGGGCAGCTGAGAAAAATAAAAATGTCCAACTGCTCCTAAACATCATAGTCATTAAGGCTCCATAAATCACCATGAGAAAAATGACAAAATTTAGGAAAGCTACTTTGTTACATTATGAGGAATTTCTACTTTACCCTTTTCTTGGGCTATTTCTGCTAAATCTTAAAACTAAGCTGTGCAAAGAAATTTGCAACAGATCCAGTCTACAAAATGTAGAGATTTAGTTGCAAATAAAGGTTTCATTCCAAGTGGAGAAACTATCTGCTCACTCAGCTGTTTTTCAGCTGTCAAAAGAAAAACATCTGGGCAGTCTGCCAAGTTTTTTTTTTTTTTTTTAACTTGTAACATTGTAACCAAGCTTCCTCCTTAGATCAAAAGGGAAATAACTTCTGTGTAAATAATTAATCTGGGCAGACTGCCAAGTTTTCAACAATGTGTAAATGCAGGAAGTTTAACCACTTAAAAGTCTTCATCTTTTTCTGACACTTTACATTAAAAGCAATATTTTTTTGCTAGAAAATTACTTGGAACCCCCAAACATACAGATTTTAGCAGAGACCCTAGGGAATAAAATGATAACTGCTGAAATATGTTAGGTCACACTGTATTTACCCAATGGTCTTTCAAAAAAAAATTGACATCAATGAATAATAATAAAATAAAAAAAATTAAAAAAATAAAAACGAAACCATAAAGATTAGCCCAATTTTTTTTGGTTTTAATGTGAAAGATGTTGCACCGCGAGAATCATGATCTTCTAAGCAAAAATAAAATAAAAAAATTGTGATTCTCATTTTTAGCCAGAATCGTGCAGCTCTACAATATAGTAAAGTAATTATTAAACACTGAAAAAAGGAAGAGGAAATCTGCGCTACAGTGTATACTCAACGAAAATGTGTGATGCAGCAATTCTAATATATACCCAAAGTGAAATATACATATAAAGACAAAGAAAAAGAAGAGAACTGCGCAATCCCTAATACTTCTATTAGGATGTAAACCACTCTACCTTAAAGAAGTGTATCTTGTGATCTATTGTTCTAACACACCAAACTTATGACTAAATAAACCACAAGACATTACTTATAACTAAATACAGTAAACATATATATTGCCCCTCATAGGTTATGAACCAAAAGGAAAAAAAATGTACAATTCTAAGTCAACGATTCAAAGACAAGAAACATATAAAGTAGAATCAAACAGTACTGAAAATGTATGTGATAACATAAAGTCCATTAAAAGTCCAACTGGAGAAACACCCTGTGTAGAAGGGATCTATTCAATTGTAAAACTTTTCAATCAACGTGAAGTAAAACCAGGTGCACCTCCACCAGACAAGTAATAATAGCCCCTTACCAGACGTCCCGGTAGGGAGCGCTTAATCACAAAATGGGTCTGAAGATGGATCAAACTTGAGCCCTCCAAATGGAACACTTTTACGTAGGACAGGTTAGGAGATACGCTAGTCATAAACCATCCAGCAGGGGAAAACGCTGTTTGAAGCGGGACTCAGATGTGTAGCATTGTAGGATCAAGGAAGGTTCACCATAGGGAGGAAAAGATGCTCCAAATAGTGTAAAATCATTTATTAAAACAAAAATATATAAAAACAAAAATATAAAACAAGAGATGCACTTACAAACATGAAAGAACAATCGGGCATATCATCAAACTGGGCAAGCGTCGGCCGATGTTCTTTCATGTTTGTAAGTGCATCTCTTGTTTTATATTTTTGTTTTAATAAATGATTTTACACTATTTGGAGCATCTTTTCCTCCCTATGGTGAACCTTCCTTGATCCTACAATGCTACACATCTGAGTCCCGCTTCAAACAGCGTTTTCCCCTGCTGGATGGTTTATGACTGGCGTATCTCCTAACCTGTCCTACGTAAAAGTGTTCCATTTGGAGGGCTCAAGTTTGATCCATCTTCAGACCCATTTTGCGATTAAGCGCTCCCTACCGGGACGTCTGGTAAGGGGCTATTACTTGTCTGGTGGACGTGCACCTGGTTTTATTTCACGTTGATTGAAAAGTTTTACGATTGAATAGATCCCTTTTACACAGGGTGTTTCTCCAGTTGGACTTTTAATGGACTTTATGTTATCACATACATTTTCAGTACTGTTTGATTCTACTTTATATGTTTCTTGTCTTTGAATCGTTGACTTAGAATTGTACATTTTTTCCTTTTGGTTCATAACCTATGAGGGGCAATATATACGTTTACTGTATTTAGTTATAAGTAATGTCTTATGGTTTATTTAGTCATAAGTTTGGTATGTTCGAACAATAGATCACAAGATACACTTCTTTAAGGTAGAGTGGTTTACATCCTAATAGAAGTATTAGGGATTGCGCAGTTCTCTTCTTTTTAATTATTAAACACTGCATATGAATAATAACCACTTGCAGCTAGCAGGCTTGATGGTACTTGGCAACTTCGCACAAATGCAGACTTGTTGCAACGCTGTGAACAGACCTGAAAAGCAGATCAAAACGGCATGTACAGAATGAATAAGTCCGACAAGGACAACACCATCCATCCAGGCATAGCAGTTTACCACTTCCTACTTTTATTCATGGGTCATCAAGTGATCTGATATCTGAATATGAATGGCAACACAGGAAGGAAAAAAAAAATAAACAAATTAAACAGCACAGAAATCAAATAAACTGAAATACCTCACCTAGGGCCCCTTTCACACCATAGGCTTGAAAATTACATGCATTGGTGCACTTGCATTCATTTTGAAAGGCACCCCAACAGGTTTCCTTCACAAGTCCAAGTATGCAATGAAATGCAATAATTCTTGATTAAAGGTTATTGGCGCTACCTCCACCCAGTTAGTTCCAATAGCACTCTTTGCTTACTCAAACCTTTTATGTGTATCTATCACCTTAACGTGTCCCCAGGGACTATGTGCATTAAACCCGTGTTCCGTATTTTATCTCAACAACACCCCATATATCCAACACCTAAAACTCAAGGCAAAAACTGATTGCACCCCACTTTATATCACCTAAGTGGAATAGTGCTACTATAGTTTCATCAGAAAGATATACATACAAGAAAAAAATAAAATAAAATAAAATAAAATAAATTAAAATAAAAAGTGATTGGTAGAGGCCTCAGCCGTGGAAAAACCTAACTTCAAACAAAAAGCCAAAAAATACAGAAAAAAACAGAGAAAAACACAGAAAAAAAGGGGGAGAAAAGAACCCCCAACAGTTTTAGTGTTTACCAGTGCCAAACCTCTTCCTAATTGGGGAAGAGAACTATCATATACATTCTTTGTGCTAGTTATTACATATTAAATTCACCAGATCTCCTTATATTAATAAGTATAAAAGGAGGAAGCACAAGGTTTCCTCATGCAATAATATCCAAAAAAAATTATTTTTTTATGCAGTAAACAAAAAATCAAAAAAAGACAAAATATGTGAAAAAGTCCAGTTATATCCAGTGGTCTATACACCAATCCACAAGCATGTGAGAGTGTAAAAGGGTCAAGTGTGCCCAATATATGTCAAAAATAAGCAGTATAAATATCAGTCCACATTGAGTCTTCTATAACCGTATCAATGCAATTACTCCTCTTCAGAATACAGGAAAGGTGACTTTCGTGAGATTGCCTGCGCTTTATTAGTGACTTTCGTGCTCGTTCCCCCTCAAGGATCCCCACTCACCAGATCCATTCACCCCCTAGGGGGTTAAACGCCTGTAATCTGTATCCTGTTTGTCCGAAGATTCCACCATCCAGTTATATCTCCAATAGTTCCTTCTCAAGGTCTTTTAAAGAGATGCAGGTAAGTCCTTATATCCAATAGTAATTTCCTCAAATAGAAGAGAATACCCTCATGGTGTAGTATTTTTGATTATAATTGGGAAAGAAGGGAGAACAAACTGATATTCTTCTTTAAAAAGCAGGTATTTTTAGGAGGCTAATTTCCACAAAAAATATTTTATTACCAAAATATTTTATTACAAAAAACTTTATACAACACTCTGTGCAGAAAAAAAGGGGGTTTTTTTATGCAAGATGCAGTCTAACAATCCATACATCAGCATACACCGTATATAACTTGTGTTATACGGCTCAAAAAGATGTAATATAACAACCCTTTTTTCAGCAAAAACAAGGAGCCAATATAAAATATAAAAAAATAAAAAGTAAAACAGAACAGATGCAATATAAAGCACTGATTCCGGAATGCAAAAAAGGATTTACTTTATATATGTACTAAAAGTTCACCAATTATGAAAAAAATATGAAAATAAAAATCAAAAATGGAAAACAGAATCTCCTACGGTCCTTTGCATAAGTCTGCAGAGTATCTGCACTTATTCCCAAAAAACCCTATTCCCCCAGTGCTACAGTCCCCTTACTACCGTGGGGTTAAATGATGGTCTCCTCTGGGGGCCGTATAACAGGCTTAGTTTGGGTTAGGAATGGAGCTCCGTATGTTAGAAAACCAAAAACGAAAAAACGTTAATGTTAAAAGAAATTTTCAGAACGTTTATCGGGCTTGTTCCCACTAACTACAGCCCAGATATTTAACTCGCCGGTCCGTCGTAGAGACAATTCCCCTGAACGCGCGGCGTGCGTTCCAGGCTGCGTTCCAGCGGATCCAGGCGCACCGGAAGTGACGTGTGTGCGTAATGACGCTGTACGCGTTTCGTCAGAGACGTCCTCAGCAGCGATACCACGCACACTCCCACCTCCGTCCTTAAAGGTGGCCACTCCTCCCATTCACAGGTCTCAGCCAATAGCTGATCTGGATGGGGATTACACGTCTGTTTGTTTATTTTCTATCTACGTACACTTTACCATTCTTATAAATAAAAAGTTTATACTCCAACCACCTCAACCAATAGGCTTCACTGTGTGGTGATATACATTATTTTATTCAAAGAGCTTTTTGGAAATCTTTTTAGAAATGAAGGGGAAACCGGAACTTTTTATCCAATACTCCTGGTTCTGGGATGCTTTGTATTAAACCTATAGCGTTGCAAAGACACACATATTTTTATTTTTATTTAAAGTTTAAGCTCATACAGTTCCACAGACCTCAGAGGTCTGTTTCAAGGACTGTTTAGACGTCCCGCACAGATAGTATTTTGCTTATTTACCTCTGTCTGATATCTATCAGGCAGAACTAAATTGCACATACCAGATATTACCTTGTAAAATTATCTCCGGATTTTTTTCTTTTAAACCAGTATATTTATTTTAGAGGATTGTTTTACCCAGGCGTTTGGGATCTTACCACGCCTGGGTAAAACAATCCTCTAAAATAAATATACTGGTTTAAAAGAAAAAAATCCGGAGATAATTTTACAAGGTAATATCTGGTATGTGCAATTTAGTTCTGCCTGATAGATATCAGACAGAGGTAAATAAGCAAAATACTATCTGTGCGGGACGTCTAAACAGTCCTTGAAACAGACCTCTGAGGTCTGTGGAACTGTATGAGCTTAAACTTTAAATAAAAATAAAAATATGTGTGTCTTTGCAACGCTATAGGTTTAATACAAAGCATCCCAGAACCAGGAGTATTGGATAAAAAGTTCCGGTTTCCCCTTCATTTCTAAAAAGATTTCCAAAAAGCTCTTTGAATAAAATAATGTATATCACCACACAGTGAAGCCTATTGGTTGAGGTGGTTGGAGTATAAACTTTTTATTTATAAGAATGGTAAAGTGTACGTAGATAGAAAATAAACAAACAGACGTGTAATCCCCATCCAGATCAGCTATTGGCTGAGACCTGTGAATGGGAGGAGTGGCCACCTTTAAGGACGGAGGTGGGAGTGTGCGTGGTATCGCTGCTGAGGACGTCTCTGACGAAACGCGTACAGCGTCATTACGCACACACGTCACTTCCGGTGCGCCTGGATCCGCTGGAACGCAGCCTGGAACGCACGCCGCGCGTTCAGGGGAATTGTCTCTACGACGGACCGGCGAGTTAAATATCTGGGCTGTAGTTAGTGGGAACAAGCCCGATAAACGTTCTGAAAATTTCTTTTAACATTAACGTTTTTTCGTTTTTGGTTTTCTAACATACGGAGCTCCATTCCTAACCCAAACTAAGCCTGTTATACGGCCCCCAGAGGAGACCATCATTTAACCCCACGGTAGTAAGGGGACTGTAGCACTGGGGGAATAGGGTTTTTTGGGAATAAGTGCAGATACTCTGCAGACTTATGCAAAGGACCGTAGGAGATTCTGTTTTCCATTTTTGATTTTTATTTTCATATTTTTTTCATAATTGGTGAACTTTTAGTACATATATAAAGTAAATCCTTTTTTGCATTCCGGAATCAGTGCTTTATATTGCATCTGTTCTGTTTTACTTTTTATTTTTTTATATTTTATATTGGCTCCTTGTTTTTGCTGAAAAAAGGGTTGTTATATTACATCTTTTTGAGCCGTATAACACAAGTTATATACGGTGTATGCTGATGTATGGATTGTTAGACTGCATCTTGCATAAAAAAAACCCCTTTTTTTCTGCACAGAGTGTTGTATAAAGTTTTTTGTAATAAAATATTTTGGTAATAAAATATTTTTTGTGGAAATTAGCCTCCTAAAAATACCTGCTTTTTAAAGAAGAATATCAGATTGTTCTCCCTTCTTTCCCAATTATAATCAAAAATACTACACCATGAGGGTATTCTCTTCTATTTGAGGAAATTACTATTGGATATAAGGACTTACCTGCATCTCTTTAAAAGACCTTGAGAAGGAACTATTGGAGATATAACTGGATGGTGGAATCTTCGGACAAACAGGATACAGATTACAGGCGTTTAACCCCCTAGGGGGTGAATGGATCTGGTGAGTGGGGATCCTTGAGGGGGAACGAGCACGAAAGTCACTAATAAAGCGCAGGCAATCTCACGAAAGTCACCTTTCCTGTATTCTGAAGAGGAGTAATTGCATTGATACGGTTATAGAAGACTCAATGTGGACTGATATTTATACTGCTTATTTTTGACATATATTGGGCACACTTGACCCTTTTACACTCTCACATGCTTGTGGATTGGTGTATAGACCACTGGATATAACTGGACTTTTTCACATATTTTGTCTTTTTTTGATTTTTTGTTTACTGCATAAAAAAATAATAATTTTTTTTGGATATTATTGCATGAGGAAACCTTGTGCTTCCTCCTTTTATACTTATTAATATAAGGAGATCTGGTGAATTTAATATGTAATAACTAGCACAAAGAATGTATATGATAGTTCTCTTCCCCAATTAGGAAGAGGTTTGGCACTGGTAAACACTAAAACTGTTGGGGGTTCTTTTCTCCCCCTTTTTTTCTGTGTTTTTCTCTGTTTTTTTCTGTATTTTTTGGCTTTTTGTTTGAAGTTAGGTTTTTCCACGGCTGAGGCCTCTACCAATCACTTTTTATTTTAATTTATTTTATTTTATTTTTTTCTTGTATGTATATCTTTCTGATGAAACTATAGTAGCACTATTCCACTTAGGTGATATAAAGTGGGGTGCAATCAGTTTTTGCCTTGAGTTTTAGGTGTTGGATATATGGGGTGTTGTTGAGATAAAATACGGAACACGGGTTTAATGCACATAGTCCCTGGGGACACGTTAAGGTGATAGATACACATAAAAGGTTTGAGTAAGCAAAGAGTGCTATTGGAACTAACTGGGTGGAGGTAGCGCCAATAACCTTTAATCAAGAATTATTCCATTTATGCAGGTTGTCTTGTGCAGCCTTTGCATATTAGGGTGGCAGCAACCTCATAAAATAAAGAAAGTTCACACTTAATCTTTTAATAAGACAAAAATTAGATAGAAGAATTGTAAACCAATAAAAAACTATATATAACACAAGGGTACAGGTATAAACCAATACCTATAGATATTCCTGCTGATCAAGACCTATTCCATAGGCGCGGCTTTACGTGTATAACTATGCAATGAAATGCAACCTGCCCTATTGTTGGGCTGGTACAATAGTTTATATTGTAGGGAGCATAACCTAACATAACCCTTCACCCACACACAGGCATAACAAAAGGCTCACAAAATGTTCACTGAGCAACCTAGGGTTACAAAAAGGTTCACATATGTTGCCTAGACCCAAGTGCCAACAAAGGGAGTCCGTTTAGCAGCTATGAACAGGTAAGACACCAACCTTTGTTGGTATGAGGAAAAAACCCTAGATCAGGCATTGCAATAAGGCTACATTAGCATCCTTGCGATTAGGTATGTGGAATGAGTGGAGGAGTCCAAAAACTCTGGACTGGGGCAGGACCACCAAGTGTGACTGACGTACCTGATGGAAGTAAAATTCATCCTGGGTCAGATTTTAGGGAGCCAGACGCAGATGAGGGTGCATGGAAGGGAGAGTTTGCGGCCTGCAGCTTTTAACCAGGATCGACCCGTAAGATCGGAAGGAGAGTGAGGGTGCATGGATCCAGATGGGCTGTGAGCCTTCTCATTGGCTGGTAGCAGGTGGAGGATTTCTAGGACTGTCTTGGCTTCTTCCGTGGAGGTCACCATCCTTGGTAGGAAAAAGATAATTTATAGGGGAAGCCCCAGCGGAAGAGGATTTGGTGATTAAGTGCCATTGTGTAGCATCATCAGCCAGCACTTCTGGATGGTGATGGGAGAGAGGTCAGCAAATAGTTGATAGTGGGAGTCCTGAAAGAGATCAGATTTGTCCCAAGCCACCCTAACGGAGTCTTTGGTGCGGTAGTATGTGAATGTTATTACAATGTCGCGAGAGGGCCTTCCACTTTTTTGGAGCCCAGGGCTCTGGGGATTCGATCAAACTCCCGCATATCAATCAGGAAGGTCAGGACAAGCTCTTGAAACAAGGTAGTGGAAGGGAGATGGTCGATGGACTTGGGGAGGCCCCGGGAGGCACACCCTACCTTCCTGGACCTGTTCTCAAAATCTTCCAATGCGCAACAGAGCTGCCTCCAGTTCCTTCCTCAGGTCAGACAAGTTCAGTTTGTGGTTTTCCAGGACAGTCACCACTGCGTCCATCTTCTCCTCCAGAATGTTGGTGCGGGAGCCTATTACCCAACTTCCTTAGCATAATGGGCAGCTAGTCTGGAAGTTGCTACAGGGAGCTCCGATTGAAGCATGATCTTGAATCAGGCAAGCAAGTCGGCATCTACTCTTTAATGTCCCAGATAATCAGGCAGCTGCTCTGTATCCTCGGAGAGCCGCAATGGGAAGGGGTCTGAACTCATGGTTGGGGCCTAATGATGGTGTATGACAGAACTCAACCTGGGACTGACCCGCACCCTTAGCGCTGTATGCATGGGAGGTCATGTTCTTTTTTCCCCCCTATCGGGAGCTCTGGGGATGTAGGAGATCGGGGCGAGGTGAAGGAGTTGTAGCTGTGCCCTTCAGATAGCGAAAAGGCCAGTTTAGCACATGGCCAGCTTGGTTTGCTGCTCGTGTGTGCCTGTTTTTTTTGTTTTTTTTAACCACCTTAATACAGGGCACTCACACCCTCTTCCTGCCCAAGCCATTTTTCATCACTGTCACACTCTGAATGACAATCATGCTACACTGTAACCATGTGAAACTTATTTCACACAAAAGAGAGCTCTTTCTTTTGGTGGTATTTAATCAATTTTTTTGGGAAAAAATAACTTTTTTCAAAATTTGTTTTAGTTTGACAGTAAATTTTGTAAGTAATTTTTCTCCTTCCCTGATGGGCACGGCACCGATGAGGAGGCACAAATATGCCGCACTGGTGGGCACAGATGGTTGTCATTGATGGGCATCACTGATTGCTGGCACAGATTGGTGCCAATTGCAGCCACTGGTTGGCACGATTGCTGGCAGTGGCATTGCTGGCACTTAAATCATAATCAGGGCACAGATGATCAATGTGAGGAGATGCTGCTGATCGGCGCTCCTCGCCTCACACTGACAGAGTGTGAGGAGAGCCATTTACCAGCATCTCCGTGTTTACATGTGACCGGCAAGGTTAACCTCCCTGGTGGTTTTCCAGAGTGTGGCTCGGGGTTAAATTTCAGCACCATTAATGATAACCCTGAGCCACACTCGGGATTGCATTGCAGGATTCTTAAGCGTATACTTACCTTGTCCCCAGGATCCTGCGATGTCCCCCTGCTGTGTCCGTGGGCCCTGTCCTCCCTGATGCCTCTGTCGGGCTCCGTTCCCTGGGAGCGCCATGACGCACGAGAGCGGAGCCCGGCGGCAAATTCAAAAATGTGAAACATAATACATACAGTACAGTGTAATCTCATACAGTAATGTAATCTGTAAAATTATTTCACATCCCTTTTGTTCCCAGTGCTTTGTCCAATGCCCTGCATGCAGTTTTATATGATATATACTGTTATTTCTGCCTGGAAACTGGAGATTGTCCATAGTAACCAAAAAGTGTCCCTTTACGTGGTTTTAGACAAGCTATAAAATAGCGGTAGTAACACTTGCAGAATTGAGCGATAGTGAATCATGGAGAAATTAATTTTATATTATTATATTATAATTTATGATTTTGTGTTTCAAACCTCATCATACACGGGATATCTACTAGACTCTTGTTTGGACAGATTTAAGTGTGTTATTGCTAAAGAAACAGGCCTACAATATAAAAACACCAAATTTCTATGCAAAAATCTGACAATGATATATAATCATATATATGGTATAATCATACCACCAGGTAGGCTACAGAGCCACAGCCCTTTACACAGATCAGGGTCACACAGTGTCCTAGCACCTCATATGACGTCCACACAGAACGAGAGCTGCGACACCCAGCCATCATTTGACGGTGGGTGGGCGGCAAGTGGTTAATGTACAAGAGCCCATTTTGAATGGACTCAAATCGCACCAAAGTAGGGCATGCACCAATTTTGGAACCACACACACACACACAACGGATAGGATGGCACTTTTGTACCAAGTGATCCGATGCAGGAGCTGACTCAAAATAATCAACTGATTATGAAAACAGTCAACTATTTTCATAATCGATTAGTTGGTCTGCATACAGAATGCATTATTTACATAAAGAAATACTAAAGCACACCATCCATACATGTTTGTAAGTGCCTGAGAACTTGTAAATGTGTGAGGAGCAAAGCCTCATGGGACAGTCCTAGGCAGGAAGCCAGTTCTAAAAATGAATTTTTTATTTTTTTTTTTTACTTTGCTATAAGGGAACTCTATACTATACTTTGCAGCTTGCTATTGGGGCACTCTGAAGGCAGGAGGAGCCATAATCCTCGGTGGGGGGCCCAGGAGGAGAATCAGGGCTGCTCCATTGCACAGAGCAGGAAAGTATAACAGGTTTGTCATATAAAAAATAAAATAAAAACCCCACCACACTTTAACCACTTCAGCCCCGGAAGGATTTACCCCCTTAACCACTTAAGGACCAGGCCTCTTTTTCAGACTTGGTGTTAACATGTTTAAAACGTTTTGTTTTTTTGCTAGAAAATTACTTAGAACTCCAAACATTATATATTTTTTTTTTCTAACACTCTAGAGAATAAAATGGCGGTCATTGCAATACTTTTTTCACATTGTATTTGCGCAGTGGTGTAATGGTTAGCACTTTCGCCTAGCAGTAAGAAGGGTCGCTAGTTCGAATCCCAACAACGACACTACCTGCCTGGAGTTTGCATGTTCTCCCTGTGCCTGCGTTGGTTTCCTCCGGGTACTTCAGTTTCCTCCCATATGCCAAAGACATGCTGGTAGGTAAATTGGATTCTGTCTAAATTGTCCCTAGTATGTATGAATGCGAGTTAGGGACCTTAGATTGTAAGCTCCTTGAGGGTAGGGACTGATGTGAATGTACAATGTATATGTAAAGCGCTGTGTAAATTGATGGCACAATATAAGTAACTGAAATAAAAAAATAATAAAAAATAAGACAACAGTAAAATTAGCCCATTTTTTTTTTATATTGTGAAAGATAATGTTACGCCGAGTAAATTGATACCCAACAAGTCGCGCTTCAAAATTGTGACTGCTCGTGGAATGGCAACAAACTTTTAACCTTAAAAATCTCCATAGGCGACGTTTAAAAAAAAATTCTACAGGCATGTTTCGAGTCACAGAGGAGGTCTGCACTGTTTTCATATGTGGGCGCTACTCACATAGCTTCTGTGTGCAAGCTCGTCGGGACAGGGTGTATTTTTTTTTTTTTAAATCAAGTAAAATACATATGGATCACTTTTATTCCTATTACAATAGTAATAGAAAAAAGCATGGCAGGTCCTGTTAAATATGAGATGTGGGGTCAAAAGGTCCTCAGATCTCATATTTGGACTTAAAGTGGGGTGACCCAAAAAAAAAAAAAAAAAAAAAAATAAAAAAAAAAAAAAGTCAGCAGCTACAAACTTAATAAATTGGACACTTACCTGTCCCAGGGTCCAGCGATGCGGGGGGAACGAAACCCCCCCCCCCCCCCTCGTTCCCCGCTCAGTCATTTTTACTGTGGGCACCCGGCTGTGGCTTCACAGCTGGGCACCCAGTGCACATGCACCGTGATATGCCGCACAGTCATCTGGGACACGTGTAATTTGAAAAAATGACATTGTAAAAAAATAAAAAAATGTTCCTTTAAAAGGTATAAGCGGAAGTGACGTTTTGATGTTGCTTCCGCCCTCTTATGTTATAGAGACGAGTGGGGGGCATCTTGGCCTCACTCGTCACCATACCCAGCAGAGGAAAGGAACCGATCACCTCCGCCGCTACTGACGGCTCAGATAAGCGGCGGAGGCCACCATTATCGTACACCCGGAGAGCCACATCTGGCGTGCCCCACCTTAGGCAAAGAAGCTGAAATACATCCGGATGTAGGGACCATTCCCCTTGGTCCAGCATCTGAGGACTTGAGTAGTCCATTTGCCAGTTTTCTACGCCTGGAATGTACACTGCTAACAGCCAGCATGCGCCGCTCTGCCCACCGCAGGATGTGAGCGACCTCCAAGGCTGCAGCTGATCTTGTTACCCCTTGATGGTTGACATATGCCACCACCGTGGTATTGGCCAACTGGATCCTGACCGGACGCCACTGCAGCCTCTGTGATCATGTGGAGAGGCACCGCCTAATCGCCGAAGTTCAAGCACAGTGATCGAAAAGCAGCATTCTTCATGCATCCAGTGATCCTGGACCAACTGTATGCCCCCAAACCCCCCCACCCCCCCACCCCAACCGGTCAGGCTGGTGTCCGTTGTGATCACTGTCCAATGAAGAGGAAGGAACGACTTCCCGAACTGAAGGGCCGGAGACCTCAGCCAGAGCAGGGAATCCGACTAGCTGGCTCATCCGAATTTGACAATCCAGAGATAAGAGATTTGTCCCATTTGGTCAGGATATCCTTTTACAAGACTCGATGTGTGGAATTGAGTTGAGCATACGGTACCACCTCGAAAGTGGCTACCATGAGAAGCAGGACTTGCATGCAAAAACACAGCGACGACCACCTGCAGGACACCAACAACTTCACCACAGCTTGAAGAGTCTGCAGCTTGTCTAAAGGGAGAAAGACTCTTGCCTCTGAGGAGTCCAGAAGCAAGCCCAGGTACTCCAGGTATTGAGTCAACACAAACACCGACTTCTGGAGGTTCAGTACCCAAACTCCTGAAGAGTTTGCATGGCGATTGCCACATCCTCCCTTAATCCTGAGGTGGAAGCTGCACTCAGGAGGTCGTTCAGGCCAAAAGGAGAGCTATAAATTGGTAGTGATCGTCTCCGACCGCAAATCGCAGAAAACTGATGCCCGACGCATATGTGGACATGCAAGTAAGCATGATGTCCAGGGGTGCCAGGAAATCCCCCTGATAGAGTGCAGCAACCACAGAGCAAACTGATTCCATCCTGAACCTTTGTACTTTCACAAAGCTGTTGAGGGCCTAGAATCCCTGAAACCAGGCACCATCACCCGCGCAACAGCAGGTCCTGTACTGCCCCGAACAGGGCTTACCAACGAGCCGGAAGAAGATGAAGGTTGGAGGAAAAAAAAAAAATCTGTTTGGCGGACAAGAAAAACGCCATCTTGTATCCTGATGAAACCAGTTGACAGACTCACTGGTCAGAAAGTAGGGACGTCCGCCGAGTTGTAAACTCCCAAAGGCAACCCCCCATCCGAGAGTCGGGCTGGGGCAAACCTTCACTGCAACAGATTTGCTCGCAGGCGTGCGAAACCAGGGACGCTTTTGTCAGCACACCTTGGTCGGACTGGGAGCGCTTACCTGCCGACCGTGGCGGACGAAAAATACGCTTCTGAGGGGAAAAGGAGGGCCTATGGCGTGGCTCCTTACCTTTCCTGGACTGTGGGAGCCACGTACTCTTACCCCCAGTAACATAATCATGTCATCCAGCAAGGCTCCAAACAGCCTCTCTCCCTGGAAGGGCAGATCTGCCAGTGCTTTCTTCTATGCCTGGTCCGCAGACCAGCATTTTAGCCAAATCAAGCGACGCAACACCACAGCTGATACTGAGGCTCTAGAGAGCAAGGGGGCCATATGTAAGGCCGCATCACAAACATACTTGAGGTTCTGCAGCAACTGGTCCACCAGCTCCACGCAGACCGGGGAAGCCTGTTGCTTCTCCAACTCACGGAGTAACAATTTTGCCCATTCAGTAAGCGTCTGGGACACCAGGGCCACGGCTAACACTGGCCCGCAATGCTGACCCCCAACACCATAACCATGGACCGGGCAATCGCCTTGGCCTTCCGGTCGGCAGGGTCCTTGAAAACAGGGTCCCTTCCACCGGAATCATAGTTACCTTATTTTTACCTTATGTAACGCACCACCCCGTGTCTCGGAACTGAAAAGGCCCACTGTGGGCTTCCCACTCAAGTAAATAGCAAATGTAAATAAACGTATCAAAATAAGTTAGTTAAGGAAACACCTTAGCCGCGTGGGCCGGCTTGTCGGACCCAAAAGGGACGACACCTCTGCAGCTGCCCTCGCTGTATCCTCCATCTTTAGGGTATCCCACACCACTGTGATAAGTGCTCCTACAAGCGCTTTTTCCTGCACTGACCGGAGTCATTCTCTCTGTCCGAACGGTCCTGGTCCGCATCCTCTGAAATGTCAGAACAGTGGCCATCTGCCACAGTGGGACCCGAGTCTGAATCAGATTTCCCCAGTGTTTACACCCCTTGTGCCTGCACGCTCCTTCCACCTTGGCAACAAAAGGACTCCAGGATCACCGCCATAGGCACCACAGGTGCAGGGGAACTGGTTGCCATATCAGGGATGTCTGGGGGAAGAAGCGCCAGCTTCTGACGCCACGCTGACCCACATTCGCCTGTCACCACTTAGGGACCTAAGACAAGTCACACAAAATGTCCACCCTCCTAGCTGCCACAGACTGAGGGGGCCCCCGCAGGACTCCCCACCCTGACCCAGGTACTGCGCTGTGCTGCCGCTGTCCACTCTCCTTTGTGTCAGCCATGAGGTGTTCTGTTTAAAAAGCACGCTGTTCTAGAAAGAAATAGTCACCCAGCGCTAGAGACAAAACAAGCTGAGGCTACTAGAAAATGGCCGCCCCAGCAAAAAAACAAAACAAATCTGGGGCGCTGGGAAAATGGCCGCCGGACTGCCAGAAAATGTCAGAAAGCGAAAAAACTGGCTGTGGCTACCGAAAAAATTTCCGCTGACCGTATGGCGGCCTCCCAACATGGTGCGCACACACTAAA
Organism: Lithobates pipiens; assembly: GCF_037356315.1. NCBI lineage: Eukaryota > Metazoa > Chordata > Amphibia > Anura > Ranidae > Lithobates > Lithobates pipiens. The sequence continues at coordinate 26,764,909 of NW_027507696.1, read as the reverse complement.
TCACCCCACCATGGCCCAAGAAATAGGGAAAAGATGAGCGGACCCCCAACACCCCCACGCAGCCGCCCTGAGGACCCCCAGCTAGGTACGTGCATAGCACCCCCATAGCATGGAAAGGAGGGAAAGGGCCAGGGAGAGAAGAAAGGGAGAGTGAAAGACCCCCTAGTCGACCTCCCAGGAAATGCCCAGCTGCTTCATCCTGCTGAGACAGGTGGTACCATACTTACCCCTCCTGCAGGGACTGCTGGACGCATTCTACGGACAGACCGCTCACCTAAGCAGCACAGGGTGGCTGTCGGCCAGAGCACACTGACACGGACAGCAGTAGCCCGGTCAAATGTGTGCCCCAGAGCATATAGCTCCCTGGCCACCCCTGGACCAGACGGGGCATATCGTGGCTGACCCAGTGCGTAGCTCTGTCACGCTCGATGGCCAGGTTGGTGAGACTACCAGGATCTATATTATCCAGCCTGTCACCTAGTCCTCTCCTGAAGGTGGCAATATAACCCTAAGGTCAAGATGAAGATGCCGTGTCCATCAATGAACGAAAGAGAAAAATGTTTTGCTGTAGCTTGGCAGATCGCCCTAATCTGCCACTCCTTATACCACGGTGATCTTCAGTCTTCTCCTAACGTTGTCTTCTGCGGCGCTGTGTTCTGGGAACTGTGTGTGTCCCAGAACACAGCCGGCCATTCACAAAGCGCTGCGCGACGTGTGCATTCACAGTAGGAAACGGGCAGTGAAGCCGCAAGGCTCCACTGCTTGTTACCCTTAGTTAGAATGGTGGCGCCGGTACCCGAGAGCCGAGGGACATGTCAGCCTAGGGCGGCCGACATCGTGGGTACCCTGGACAGGCAAGTGTGTTTATTAAAAGTCAGCAGCTACAGCATTTGTAGCTGCCGACTTAAAAAAAAATTTCAGCTGGCCCACCACTTTAATAAATTACCTTTTTTTAAAAACTTTACATATTAAGGCCCCTTTCAAACTGGGGCAGTGCGGGTGTCAGCGTTAAAACAGCAATGTTTTTAGCGCTGCTTTACAATCATTTTAGCGGCGATATTCGGCTGCTATTGGGCGATTTTACTCCCCTGCTAGTGGCAGAGAAAGTGTTATAATCACCGCAAAGCACTGCTGCAGCAGTGCTTTGCCAGCAGCATAGCCACGCTGCCCCATTCATGTCAATGGGCAGGAGCAGTATACACACCACTCGAAAGATGCTGCTGGCAGGATTTTTTTTTACCATCGAGGGCTTTCACACTGGAGTGCGAGGAGAAACTCTTTCAGGGCGCTTTGCAGGTGCTATTTTTAGCACTGTAGCTCCTGCAAAGCACCCCAGTGTGAAAGGGGTCTACCTAAATTATACACCACACTTTAAAGGTTATTAGTAAATTTAATCAAAATAATAATAATAATAAAAAAAAAGAAAAAAAAGAAAATCGGCCAACTAATCGATTATAAAAATAATCGTAAGTTGCAGCCCTAAGAATGCACTGCAGATCACAAGAGCAGTGCAATTTGAATGTGGTGCAGGAAACAAATGGGTCATGGCATTTCCAGCACCACATTAGTATGAACCTAGGCTTAATGTGCAAGGTTTAAAATGGGCCCTCTAGGTTTTTTAGCCTTCTATTCAGTTTAACAGGCTATATGAAATGAAAATTGAATACCAAGAAACAATATAAGCTTTCCCAGTTGGCACCATGTTAACCAACACCAGTAGACAAGGAGATTGAGGTGTGCCCAGTACTTTTTGTAGCTCAGTAATAGGAAACCTTTTACCTGTCAAAACAGCAACCAAACTTCATTAAAAAAATTAAAAAAAAAGCTTCTAAATATATGTATGCAGCCCTGTTGAACATTTAGACCCCTTTCACACTGGGGGGCTTTGCAAAGTGCCCAGAAAGAGCCATTCCTCACACTCCAGTAGAAAAAAAAAAAAAAAAAAAAAATGGTCCTGCTAGCAACATCTTTGGAGCAGTGTGTATACCGCTCCTGCCCATTGAAATGAATGGGGCAGCGCGGCTATACCGCCAGCAAAGTGCCGCTGCAACAGTGCTTCGCAGGGGTTTTAACCCTCTCGGCAGCTAGCATGGGGGTAAAACCGCCCTGCTAGAGGCCAAATACCACCGGAACCCACACCGCTCCAGTGTGAAAGGGGCCTAAACAAGACCATAATTCCTCCCTAAAACATAAGGAAACCTTCATTTGAGATCCACTATCCAGTCTTAACAAGGATTTGGTCTCAGATTTCATTATAACCAGAAACACTATACCCCATAATTTAGAACAGGTTGCTTATCCAAAGGGGAATATAAATGCTCTAAAAAGCATTCAGCATCACCTGTGACAATTTCTGGGAATAAGTCTTGGTTTAAATACAAAAAGGTTTGATAAACCTAGGGGAAAAAAAATAAAAGAGAATGTGTGCGTGTGTGTGTGTATATGTGTATATAGAAATCTGAAGAAACGTGAACAGCTATTTGTAGTCACTAGCCTCCTTGTTTCATTGTCTCAGTAAAAATAAAAAGTAAAAGTAGTTGTTAACCCAAAAGTGTAAAGAACTGCTACCCCCTCTAGGCAGGCATAGAACACTGCACGTCTATTATAAAAACAAGGCATGTAAATACCTTTTTAGACCTATCTGCAGGCCAGTCACGTGACTCATAGCCAAGCTATCCCTCTGATGTCAGGCAGGGAGGTCACATGGTCACTCAGCCCCTCCCACAGTAGCCCTGGAGACCAGCCGCAAGTCACATGATGGGCCTGAAGTTAGCGAGTATTTACAAGCCTTGTTTTTATAAAAAGGCATATAGAGAGTGCGCTACGCCTGCCTAAAATAGATGGGCTGACAGCGACAGATTTATAAATTTTTTAAAATTCTAATAGCGGCCGGAGGGCAGACACTAACACAGAACACAGCACTGACAGGCAGGGAGAAAAGGGGACAGAGAAGAGCATGGGATGATGAAGGGACAGAGAAGAGCATGGGATGATGAAGGGACATACGCTGACCACAGTGGTCAGGGCTCAGCAGCCCTGATTATTGTGGTCAGCGCAGAGAGGGGGGATACAGGAAGTGGCAGGACCAGACAATTTTTTTTTTTTTTTTAATTTAGAGAGGGGCAGATTACACAGCACAAGCACTGTGTTGTTTAATCTGCTTTAAGGGAAAATTATATTTTTTTTGGGGTTAAACCCTTTAAGCATCAGAATACCTGAGTCACATTATTAAAAAAATAAAAATAAATAAAATCACCTTTCATGACACTATGCCAACAGTGTGCTTTATTTAATCCCTCCCAGCTGTAAATACCAACCTCTCCATTGGCCAACTGTGCATTCTGGCGGCAGCATGCAAAAGAAGCCACCCCGTGTCCTTTCTTAAAGTGGAACAAACTCAATGACATTTACCTTTGCTTCAGCAGACGGATGCCTGCTAGGCCCCTTGCTAGCGTAATCTCCCCAATTCTTCTGGGTGCTCTCTTGACTGGCCTGTGCAGGATGACATTGCACCCATGCATCCAGAGAAGTGCGGTCAACCTGGAACAAAGGCAATGTGTCGGAATGTAAACTAAGCTACATATGTACAGCTCAGAGTACATTTTACAGAAGACAGAGCAGGCTTATGTTATTGCATGTATCCTCTGAAATAAAGAGCCCAACTTCTTGCAGTTTAATAATAGTTTAGTTCCACTTTAAGTCTCATCTTACAAAGGGGATAAGAGTTATTCAAAGATGAGGTGCCCTGCGAATGGACAAGGGGATATAAAGGGCAGGGTAAAAAAAAAAAAAAAAAAAAAAGGACACTGCCAACTATTAAAAAAGCCACAGCTCTCAAACGCAGTGGGCCAGAAGTGTAGCGTGAACTATACTTTCCAGCTAAACGAAAGTGCGATTTTACAAGAAAGGCCGACACTTTATATTACAGTAAATACAATAAGCAGTTTGCTGAAGAATCTATTGTACTGGGCCACTGAGCGTGGTCCTGGTAACCCGGTGATCATTGTGACCAATCACGTCAGTTGCAAACAATGGCTGTATTCCTAGCCACTGCTTACCAATGTAATCTCTAATTTGCCCTGTACTATGTGACAGCTGTGGTCAGCGATCACAATAGTAAACAACGGCACCTAAATGGAATTGATTGCTTATACAGTGATAACTACAGTGACACCCATCCTGATCACCTCCATAGAGGAGTATTCTCATGGTCTATGGGGAGAGCGTAGTTCTCCGGTGAGAGCAAGGATTATATAATAAAATAAATAAAAATAAAAAAAAGTCACATTGTCCAATTATCACCACACAGTTATCGTGTCACTTTATGCATAATTTATGCTCCTTGAAAGCCCAAAAAGGTACTCCTTGGATTTTGGACCCCTCTATGCATCTAGGCTGTGAAAAAGATTCACACATGTGGTCAGGGCCAGTACAAGGTGTGGGCAGGCATGGCTTCTGCCCTGGGCGCAGTGTGCATGTGTGGAGGGCACCAAGTTGTGAGAAGAAAAATCTGTCCACAAAATCTAGTTGTGACACTTGTACGCCCCCCGTTGCCTGCCTAAATCAATGGTTATGCACCCCTGCTTGCTGCTCTGCGGCCCTTTCCAGGCTCCCTTCTTGAGTTCCTGCGAGTCTCACCACCCCCCAGATCAGAGTTGGTACAGTCCCCGCAATGGTACTACATGTGGGCGGGGCAGGGAGAGAACCTCACACTGGGGCAGAGCATCGATCCTTAGTTCCTGCCCAGCATACAGCAGAGACCCCCTTCAGGGCAGGGCAATTTGTAAATCGCGGATGGCAGGCTGGATCTTCTACTGAGTCCCAACTGCTCTCCATTTAACACTTTAATGTAAACGTGCCCTGCACTTTTCAGTGCAGGTTTATTAAAAGTGAAAGTAAAATTCTTGAACAGGCTAGGAATTAGTGTGGCATTTCAGGTGCTACATCGACGTAATCCATACACATCTTCTAAAAAGAATGACTTTTAATAAGATATAATGTGTATGTGGATTAACATCTATCTAGCACCTGAAATGTCACCCTAATTCTTAAAGTGGTTGTAAACCCTCCCCCACAACTTTGGCCCATGTAAATCAGCATAAAAACCCAAATGAACACTGCTTGTAGATATCTCCTTACTTGCTTAGTATTGTTGTAATCCTTTTCGTTCTTTAGAATGATGTCACTGAGCATGCCCAGATCTCCCCTGATTTATGGCACACTATGTGCTTATCTGTTATCAGGAATTCCTACGGCACACAACACTGAAATCCCAGGAGACTTCATAATCACCCAGAGCTTCCTCCTACACCCCATGTGACATCACATGCAGTGTAAAGCAGGGCATGCGACAGCATTATTGCAGTCTTATCACTCACACAGGCAAACACTAGATAATCAGCACAAGTAAATACTATGAAACAAACAAGTCAGCTATGAACATGGAAGCAGGGTTGCCATATAAACGTTGGATTGAGAAGGAGGCTCGGTTAACAATACAGGAAGTGCTCAATGTAAGGGCAGAAATACACTCTACTGTGGAATCAGAAAACAATACTTAAGATGGCGCTGCCTAACCCCTGGAAACAAGTTTTTTTTTCAAGTTTCTTTAAACACTAAGTAATATGTGATTTGGGCTGGATTACAGTGGCTATAGTTTGATAATTAATTATAATGGACTAAAGGAAAAGAAGCATCAGAGTGGGAGAGTTTACTTCCTCTTTAACCTATTCCAATAATGGAAGCATTACAAAGCAAAGGATAGGGTGGCTTATCCCAGCCTAAGACCAAGAAAGTCCACTCTTGCAGTGTGGGGGAGGGGGGAGAAAGGGGTATAGTTTTTTTTTCCCCCTACATGATTCTATGCTTCAGCCAGCTCTAGTGCTCTCACCCTCACTAGACATCATAGCTACAGGAAGATTAACCATGTATGGTCCAAAGTGGAGGCTGGAGTGTGACCACTGTCACTACTGACACAGGAGCTGCAGGGGACCAGTAACAGCAGTGCAGGGAGCAGCAAAAGGACAAAAAAAAAATTGGGTACACTGATCAAAATTCAGCCCCCTGTTGAAGCAGATGAATTCTGATCAGTGTGTAACCCTCTTTGTTAAGTAGAAACCAAATTGTTATATCTGCTTCTGCTGGAAATCCTTGTTCAATTTAGCTGTTTGTAGCCGAAACGGCTGCAGTGCTGATCAGTGTATTCTCATAGGGGAGAGTCCCTGCTGTCAAAATACAGTGTCCCAGTAAGGGGGAATTCCCACATGCACCCCACTTGTGTGGATGGAGGAATCTGTCTGCCACTTGCTCTCAATCCAGCAATGTGCACAAGATAACATGCTCTCTAGTGGACTGTTTGTTTATAGCGCACTTCATAGTACTTTGCACTGTGTGTGAGCTGCAGCACTGAGAGTTTGGTAGTAACTCCAACACCAAATGGTGTGAAAATGAACCATGAGAATTTGACTATTTGGGAGTCATTGACATTTTATGTTATAGTATTTATATTCTTTATTGGTAGCACTAGGAGTGTGGTCTTAACTCCCTCACAAAATGTTTTTGCAGAAAAGGGATTTTGGTTCCACATGCAATATGTAAAAGGAATATTTAAGAGTTGTTTGCATTATATGTTTTGGTATTCTACTTACAGCACCAGGAGTCTGGAATTCGCCCCTCACAATTGTTTGCAGCACTGGTATTTTGGGTCCATATGCATGTGAATTTTTTTTATATATATATATATATATATATATATATATATATATATATATATATATATATATATATATATATATATATATATATATATATATATATATATATGGGGTACTGCTATGCACTAGGGTATATATACCCATGGTCTCTGCAGTTTACCACTCTTAACTCCTGCACATTTTATATTACAGTGTTATAGCTGACCTTACCTCTGCACTCTGTTTTCCTCTCCTGACTCCTGCACATTATCTTTGCTCCTGATCCTTGTACTTTGTAATTCGGCCAATCCTGACCTCTGCACTATACATGTATAGTGAACTGCATGTGGTATCACCATACTCAGGAGAAGTAGTAGAATGTGATTTGGGATGTAACCAACTATGCCAATGCATTGTGTGAGAAATAACTTGTTAAACTGAAAACTTTGTGAAAAAATAAGCGGCGTACAACTTCAAAAACTCACCATGCCTCTAAAATTCTTTGGAGTTTCTACTTTCCCCAAAAAGTCATTTTGGGGGTATTTGTACTGTCCTGGCATTTTGGGGCCAAAAAAAAAAAAAGGAGATAGGCCGCCAGTACACCAGGACTGATCAAAAGATCAGTGGCCCTTGCTGCCGTCTCTCAGCGTGTCAGCTGACATTTGCACTGTTACAGTCCAAACTGTTGCTGGGTAGAGGCCGTCTTCTTGTCCTCAGCCAATTGTTGACATTTTACCAACTATGGCAATGCATAGTCATTTGACTGGAGCCCAAAAACTGCTTTTTAAACCGCTACTGCAGAACTAAACCCTCCTATGCCTTTCAGCCAAGGAAGCGGTCATCCTAGTTTGTTTGATCTCAAAATGCCATGGTGCTGAACGTGTGATCTACTACATGGTTAGACTGGTTGAAAGAAAAAAAAAAAAAAAAAGAAAAAAAAAAAAAGTTCAACCATTTGATGATTTGACAGCTTGGTTGAGAAAGAGCACAAGCAAATGTTACAGTTAGCATCCTGGCATACCAGGAACGTTACTTTTTTTGAAAGGGTTAAATTGATGGGTTGGGTTTCGCTTTAACATTTCACTATAAAAAAAAAAAAAAAAAGTTGCAGTATGTGATTTGTGAAAAACGTATTAAAAAAAATGTTCTGCAACCGTTATCAGTTTTATCATTGCCTAGCTTGAAATTACGTACATGGAGGAACCTTTTTAATCTCCCGGGCCCTGTAAAGCCATCTTGTACCTTTTTATTTTTCACACCTGCAGCATAGAAAGTTTTTCACCCTGATGCATAGAATGCATTAAGGTGAAAAATATTAAGGCTTTACAGCCAATAAAAATTAAATCATGAAGAAAAATGTACTTGCTGCGGTTAGAACCGGTAGTCAGAAACCATCTTTCAAAGTAGAAAAACAAAAAAAGGTGGACACCAGGAGGTGAGTAGATACTGATCCAGGATGAGAGCATATCAGATCAACTGTTGATCAGATTTTCATTTAATCATATGGTATATCCATCCAAAACATGCCTTTGCACGTAAAAAAAAAAAAAAAAAAAAAAAAAAGTTTGTCTGATTTTGTGCAGCTTTCGCTGTACTTCCAGGCTTCAGACCCCTGCTCTACAGTCAAGATGCCAACCCCCCTCCATCCACAAAATCACAAAGCAAACTGCCTCAAGCTTCATTTTGTGATTGGCTAGGAGAGATAAACGAGTTTTCAATATGCTGAGAAAGCCTGAAATGAATGCCAGTTTGCAGCAAGACTATGAAATGTTTACCACTTTCAACCTGGTAAAATTTTCATGCTTGAAAATTTTTAAATGGTGACAACTTAACAGGCTGAAAATACCTCCTCTGCTTTTCATAAGAAAATAAGATATTGTCCAGGGATTTGCGACAAGGGAATACTTGATTGTGCTGGTAGCATCAAATTTCACATATTTGCTGTAAATATAAACCGCCATCTCTAGAGAACCAGAGTATATGACAGATTTTTTTTTTTTTTTAAATGGCAAATTTATTAAAATTAAACCTCAGGTCCTTTCACATGGGCTTGTCCATGTACGGATTCCGCTTTGCTCAGCAGCGATCGATCTGCAGATCCCCGCTGAGCAAGCGGGTGACAGGTCAGTCTTCGCTCACTGTGCAGAGATGGACCTGTCAAAGCCCTGCTTTCTTCTATGGAGATCGGATTAAAACGGACCGCCTGTCAATTTTCATCTGACTCAATTCTCCAAAAACAAATGGAAAATAGGGTTTCCATCCATCTGGATTTCACAGACCGGATATCGGCGGACGTCATAGGTAGGGTTGCCACCTCATCCCTTTAAAACCGAACACATATTACACAGTTTGTGACTGATTAAGGTTGAAATCACTTGGTGCCTTATCTGCATGAAATTAGCCTCAGAACCTGTGTAATTCATACGTGTTCGGGTTTAAAGGGATGAGGTGGCAACTATAGTCATAGGACATGTCACCCTTGACATCAACCGCGCCATAGGGCTAAATGGAGCGTACGATCGGGTCCTCCTGAAAAACTGAAAAATATAGCATATGAACACAAGTACTACAAAACAAATACATCAATCAACTGGTTCTTGCAAATTCTTGTCAATTGCAAGGTCATTTTGCCCTGTTGGCAAAAAAATAAAAAAATAATCTGGATAAACAACACTACAGTTTAAAAAAAAAAAAAAAAAGAGAAGTATAGCCAAAGCTTGTTTGGCTGTACTTCTATGGATCACAGGAGTGCAATTCGTATTGAACTCCCTTGAATCGTTTTCAGCAGAGGGGACTGAAGTCACCAATGTCAGTCCAGGCACCATGTCACCCCGACCACGGCGTTTGTATGTGCCAGGACCGACACCCAACTCAGCCTCTCAGTGAGCTGCCACGAGCCTGAGGCGGCTGCTCTAATGAGCAAGGAGGGAGAAAAGCAGAGAATCATAACCACGTCTGCAGCGAAGAAGAAAGAAGGAAGAGAAGGAAGAGAAGGAAGAGAAGGAAGAGAAGGAAGAGAAGGAAGAGAAGGAAGAGAAGGAAGAGAAGAAGAGCAATGGGTGCTGTTCAATCGCTTGGTTTTCAGTGCAGAGGCACCGGAGACCAATTCTGCATCCACCTAAGTATTAATCAGGAAAAAAAATCCTTTACTTCTCTTAAGTATTAAAAACCTCAAGCATCACATAGAAGTATTCATTTACTGCTGTGATCAGAAAACACATAATAAAATGCATTCTAAAGCTTAAACATGTTCAACCCTAATGCATTCCTTTGCCAAGGCAGCCATAGGCTCCTGCTGCTGCCAATCAAACCCTGTGATGAGGGAGCAGGGCCAGGCGTCACTGTCTGTGTCTTTGGACTTACCCTGTGTCCTGTACAATTAAAAGATAAATATTTCCTTTACTGGCTTGAGTAAACTAGGATCAAGGGGGTAAAAGAAACAGAACTCAGACCTAAAAGGGGGGTGCCTAGAGACACAAAGCTCGCTAAGCAAAACACTCCAGACAGTTACGGTATTGTTACAAGCCTAAAAGGACCTAGAAGGGATTGAAACCAATAGAAAACTTGATTTGATTTTATAAAGTCAATGTGACAGGAGTAGGGTTGCAAGGAAGACACTGCCATAAGAATATTCAAGAGTGAATGTTAGACATCAGCCCCAGACTGGTGAAATAAAGACCAACTGGAGGCACTGAGGTAGAAACTAAAACATCCTCTGCCAATCTAAGGCAAAACTGGTGTTGGCCTTTCTTGGGAGAGCTTAATCTGCACCCTCTTGCTCATCGGTTACAGGTAGTTGCCAATGCTGGAACCAAGTGAAGCTTAATCAGCGTTAAACCCTTCGGAAAGAGTCCCGACTGCAAGCATCCATGAATTTGACTCCTTTTACAAGAGGCCATATTAAAGTTTCACAAGGGGCTTGCAAGCAAAAGCAGAAAGTGCTGGCGACACTCAACCTAGTTGTGTGGAAAAAATAAAATAAAAATAGTTTGGGTAAATTGTTGCATGACTGCACAATTATCAAAGTATGACAGTGTTGAAAGCTGAAAATTTGCCTGGACAGGAAGAGGTACAAGTGCCCAGTATCGAAGTGGTTAAACACCAAAATTACCACAAAGCCTGGAGGCATTTACTCCCACTAGCAGGGGCATCTTCAACTCCCAATGGCCACAGTCTGGCCCCTAAAAAGTATTAAAAAAAAAAAAAAAAAAAGAAGAAGGGACAGTAAACTGGCTTTTGGTTTAGAAAGTTTGTAGATCTCCGCTATATACACACACACAGCAGGTAAAATAAGTATTGAATGCATCACCATTTTTCTAGGTAAATATTACTAAAGGTTCTATTGACATGAAATTGTCACCACGTCAATAACAACCCATGCAATCCATACATGCAAAGAAACCAAAACAAAATATGTTCAGAAATGAAAGCTATGTGTAATCAAACGGAATGACACTGGAGAAAAAAGTATTGAACATGCTAACGGAAATTTATTGACGATGTGGTACAAAATCTTTTGTTGGTAATGAGAGCTTTGAGACGCCACATAAAAAGGGAGAAACTACTAACATGCATTGCTCAGGTGTAATTTTGGCCAATTCTTCCACAGTCTTCAAATCTTGAAAGTTCCTTGGGCCTCTTCTATGAAATGTGATCTATTCTTTCCATAGATTTTTCTATTGATTTCAAGTGAGGCTTGGGCCATTCTAGCAGTTTTCGTTTTCTTTGAAACCAATTGAAAGTTTCCTTGGCTTGGTGTTTGGCATCATTGTCTTGCTGAAAATGTCCACCCTTCTTTTATCATTATCCTGGTAGATGGCAGCAGAATTTTTTTTTTTTTTTTTTTTTTATCAAGAAAGTCTTTGTACATTTTTACATTCATCTTTCCTTCAATGACATGAAGTACTCCAGTAACGTATGCTGAAAAACAGCCCCACACCATGATGTTCCCACCTCCAAACTTCACTGATGGCATGTTTTTGGAGTGACGTGCAGTGCCATTTGACCTCCAAAAGATTGTGTTTATTATGGCATCCATAGAGTTACATTTTGTTCTTGCATGACCAGACTATAGTCTCCCAGATTTTTGCAGGCTTCTCTAAATGTTGTGCAGCAAACGTTAAAGCAGGAAGCTTTTTTTTTTCCCAGCAATGAAGTCTTGCATGGTGAGTGTGCATACAGACCTACAGTCATAAGGCAGCAGCAGACATCTCGTTACACCCAGCCCATATGGTTAGTGAACGATATGGGCTGGGTGCAACAAGATGTTCGCAGCAGCCTTGGGACTGCAGGCTTACTGCAGTGGAGCGCAGGGTGTACCAAGATGGGAGTCAGTGTTCAATCTGACAGACACAGGACATCACTGCCATTAACTAATGGAACATGCGGCTACGACCAACATCCATCCCTGCCTGGCCAGCTTGCCTTATGCTGCCAGCCTGTTGACTCTCTGCGACTTTCGAGAATGAGCGTGGCCACCTCTGGATTCACAGGTATCGGATTAGGCGTTGGGAGCATTTACCCGAGTACAAGAACTCGGGTAAATGTTTGGTATAACTAGAGTTGCCACCTCATCCCTTTAAACCCCGAGCACACATGAATTACACAGGTTCTGAGGCTAATTTCATGTAGGTAAGGCACCAAGTGAGTTTAATTATCACCTTAATCAGCTACAGAATCTGTGTAATTAATATGCGTTCGGTTTAAAGGGATGAGGTGGCAACCCTAGGTATAACCCTAGTTTCCTTTGACACAATTGTACCTGCTAATTCAAGGTCTCTTTCTGAAGCTCTCCACGACTCTTGAACAACTCTTCTGACAGTGCTTTTTACCTGTCAGAAATCTTGTGAGGAGCACCTGGTTGTGGCTGGTTTATGGTGAAATGTTCTTTCAACTTCCGGATTATGGCCCCAAACAAACAATGCTCACTGGAACATTGAGAAGTTAAGCAATCCTTCTGTAAATCAACGCAATCAGTATGGTTTTGCAACAATAAGGTTGTGAGTCTTTGCTTTTATCCATCTTGAGAATTTTCTTGTGCGACACCTTGGCAATGAGACATCTTTTTTATAGGCCATCAGTTGAGACTGAACCAGCTTATATTAATTTGCACTGACAAGGGGCAGGATTGCTCTCTCATTACCGATAGATTTCAGCTGGCTTACCATGCCTTTTTGCACCTCCCTTCGTGTATTCAATACTTTTTCCGGAGTCGTTCCATTTTATTATTACGCAACTTAAAGGGTTACTAAACCCCTTTTTTTTTTAAACATGTCATACTTGCCTCCACTGTGCAGTTCGTATTGCACAGGGTGGCCCCCGATCCCCCTCTTTGGAGGGCCCTCAGCGGCGATCGTGGCAGAGAGGTGCTACTAAGAAGCGCTCTCCAATGTGACACCCGTGCGGGCATGGTTCCGAGTCCTGAGTCATTGGATCTGATTGACTGCCGCGGGAGCCAAGCATTCTTTCCGATGACAGGACACTGATCAAAAAATAAATCGCCATTACAAGAATATATTATATATATATATATATATATATATATATATATATATATATATATATATAAAAATTTTATTAAAATGCCATAAAACTATCCCCTATTTTATAGACGCTATAACTTTTGCACAAACCACTCAAGCGCTTATTGCGATTTTTTTAACCAAAAATATATAGAATACGCATCGACCTAAACTGAGGGGGAAAAAAAAAAGTTGATATTTTTTGGGGATATTATAGCAATTGTGTTTTTTTCAAAATTGTCACTTTTTTGTTTATAGCGCAAAAAATAAAAACTACAGGTGTTTAAATACCCCCAAAAGAAAAGCTGTGGGGAAAAAACAAAAAAACCCACCACATTTTGTTGTTTGGTAGCCGTGTCGCATGACTGCACAACTGTCAGTTAAACAGAAGCAGTGCTGAAAAGCAAAAAATGGTCTGGTCATCAAGGGGGAAATTCTTCCAGGGCTCTGAAGTGGTTAAGGACTTCTGACTAAGATATACATTTAGTTTTGCACTTTGTGACCCGTTTTAAGCAGAGCGCAGGCTGAAGTCCACTCTCTGCTGATGTCACTGCTGCCAGTCCGTTATCAAGACCAAGGAGTCAGGATCCGCCAGGTGCCTGGACTGACACTCGGCTCAGTGAGCCACCGAGGGCCTGAGCTGTCTGTACCCTCCACAGCTCAGCGCTCCAACGAGCGAGGAGGGAGCAGAGAGCTGTGACTGAGTCTACAGCTCTCTGCTCAGGAAGATCTGAAAAGCAAGCGAACGGCAGTGTTCGAATGCTCAGTTCTTAGTGCAGTGGCGCCAGGGGACAGATGCAGAATCAGACCGATGCTGAATCCACCGAGGAAAGTATGCTTGATAAACCAAACCCCCCCCCACCCCCCAACACACTTCTCTTTTAGGGCTCCAAAACGTTGGAATTCAAGCAAGACAGAGGGCATTGACACATGTGAATTGGTGACATAGTAGCAAGTACTGCAAGTTTCACCTATGCTTGTCCATTTGTATACCATTAATAGAAGGATTTCGTCTAAGGGCTGTTACCAGATGTTCCATTACCAAGACAAAAAGGAGGAGAGACCAGACATCAGATAGATACCATTTTGGATAAAGAAATAAAAAAATCAAGGAACCATTGATCCTCATTTTGGCACTTTGTTTAGAGTATAGTGCTAAAATTTTGCACAATAGCCTTTTTGTGCAAAACAGAGACAGAGAAGCCAAGCTGATATTTTTGCTGTTTGGACATGACCCATAAGCAAAAAAAATAAAAAAGGATTCAAAAGTGCCATCACATGCTTCTCACCCCTGAAGAAAACAAACCTGGTCTGTATGCACCAGATTCGGGAGAAGAGATTGAAGCACTCAATTTGGGGACTTTTTTTTTTACATTTACCCAAATTAAAAGATAAAGGGTGATAGCTGGAACAAAGTGTTAAATCCTTATCCAGTTTGGGAATTGAGGTGGTATGGGCCTCCAGATGTCTGGAGTAGGAAATAGGTTAGTCGCAGAAATACATTTCAACACTCGAAGCATAAAACTATATTAGGTATTCCTTACAAGTGTTGTAAAATTTTGAGCTAAATCTATTGGGGCCAGGACTTTTACCCGACAGTGTATTAGTAATAGCATCCAGTAATTCCTCATGTGAAAAAGGGGAATGTCTAGGGAATCTCTAGCATCTCCTTGGGTTGAAATGGCAGTCTCCTATACATAGTTCTGCATGCGATGGCTAAAGAGAATCTACATCCTCGAGGATAATGATGGAACAAGGTTGTATAAAGCCGTAAAGAAATCACAAAAAGCCTGCTGGAGACAAAGCGGATCTGAAGTGATCTCCCCTGAGGACAGCCTAATACTAGGCATGAAAGTCTGGAGAGGAACAAGAATGTAATGCCTGGACCAATATTCAGGCACTGACAAGGGGCACATTTGTTTCCATGTCAGTCCCTACCTAGGAGTAGGTCTATGTTGGTAAGTACTATGGGAGGCCGCCAAGAGCTGTAATAAAGATGACCTTGTAGACGTAGAGGATATAAATCGACCAACAACTCTGGAGATGGGGAGGTTTCTAAAGAACAAAACTTAGACAAGGTGTTTTGAATTGGCGCAGATCTATAAAAGACAGGCACCATGTTGGATAAACAACCCCTTGTAACACCACCTTAAGGGCCTCCCATTGTAGGGGTAAGGGGGTCTCATGCTCAAAAAAATAAAAAAAAATAAAGAAACACCACACACCAAAATGTACAAAGAGCGATTCCATTCCACTATAGAAGGTCCTGAAAGGAAATAATCCAACATGCTAGAATATTGATGGACTGGCGGGAGTATGTATAATTTCGATTTTTAGGATATAGGGTCCGTGAAAGATCAAGCAACCAGTTATCAAATGGCTTTTTACAAGCCCCGAGACGACTGAAGGAAATGTTAGATCTCCGAGATGAAGCATCTAGCTGAGGCTCCAACACCAAATTAACTGGCTGCCGACCGCCGGCTGTCAACTGACAGCCAGCCAGCGCAGCTCTTGTGGTGGGAGGGCTTCATAAGACGCATCCCTGTTCCTTCGGTGGCGGCGTGTCATGGAGACACCGTTCGCCACTGAGGGGGGGTGAACAGTCATTGGGTAATGGCCGATCACAGATGGTTCCACCCCCACTGTGCATGCGCGTCAGTGGCGGCATGTTCCCGGGAACACTGCTCGTCACGATGCTGGTAAACAGCCATTGGCCAGCTGTTTACCCATGTGATCGGCTGTGATCCTTTCACAACCAATCACTAAATGTAAACAAACCACGGTTTTTCCTCCTCGCACGCCGATCTTGTGCAAGGAGATTGCGGTAACATTGCGTTACCGCTTACAGTACACACCAATCACACGGATTGTACCCCCCCCCATAAAGAGGAACTGTCACCAGGCCATCAGAGTACCCGAGTACCTATTTGCAGCCCATGCCTCATAGAATATACGTTGGGGTGTTTGCTTTCCAAAATGAGGTAATTTCGTGGCCAATTCCATTGTCCTGGTGCTCCAGGGCCTTCAGTGTAATAGGTGGTTGTGAAATGAGGTGTCATTTTTGCTCATAGAACGCCTGAAGGTACTACAATGTCGGTGCTCGGTATATGGCCAGGCTGCGTAAAAGTATTACACATGTGGTATCACCATACTCGGGAAGAGTAGCAGAATGTATTTTGGGGTGTGATTTGTTGTATGCATATCCTGTGTGAGAAATAACCTGATATGACAATTTTGTAAAAAAATAAAAAAAAAAACACACAAACAAACAAACCAAACACACACACACACTACAACAAAAAAATAAACCTAAAAAACTCACCATGCTACTTAATACCTTGGAATGTCTACTTTATAAAAAGGGGTTCCTGACTTGTTAGTGTCTGAAGAAATGAGATACACCGAATGTACTGAAGGCCTGATCAGATGATCAATTTTCAGTGATTGGCACCATAGTTTGTAGACTATAAACTGTCACAAAAGACCAAATATACACTAATTTGGGTTATTTTTTTTTACCAAAGATATGTAGCAGTATAAATTTTGGGCAAAATTTATGAAGAAAAAGGACTAGCGATTACCGTAACCACTTAAGGACCGCCGCCAGTACATTTACGTTGGCACAATGGCACGGACAGGCACAACCATGTACCTGCCTTCCAGCAGGTGAGGGGTCCGATCGGACCCCCTCCCGCTGGTGGCGGAAGTCTGTTTCGCTTCTGGAGCGATCCGTGATGAGGGGGCGGCCCTTGGTTTCTGGCCACCCCCTCGCGATCGCTCCTGGCGAATGAGAAACTTCCCCTGCGTGACGGTCTTTTTGACCGGACGGCGAGGAGAGAAGACATCCAAGTAAGTGCACCGACATATAGGCACACTTTTCACCCCCCAGATCACCCCCTGCCCTCCCCAGTCAGTCACAGTGTCACTGATTGCAGTGGTCATTTATTTACTGATCACTGCATTTAGTGTCAGTTGTGACTGTAAAAAGTGTCAGGGCAGTTAGTGTTAGACCCGTTTAGGTCCAGGGTAGCCCCCTACCACCCCCCCATAATGGTTTAACCCCTTGACTGCCCCCCACGTAACCCTTTCACCCCCTTTTGCCAGTGTCACCAAGCGATCGTTTTTCTGATCGCTGCATTAGTGTCACTGATGTCGCTAGGTAGCCAGTTATTTTTTAGGTTCACCGCCAGGTTTTTATAGCGTTAGGTACCCCCATATACAACCTAATAAAAGTTAACCCCCTGATTGCCCCTAGAGTTAACCCTTTCACCAGTGATCACCGTATAAGCGACGCTGGTTAGCTATTTAGGTTCCCCGTCAGGTTTTTATATAGCATCAAGTACCCCCATATACTACCTAATAAAGGTTTTAACCCCCTGATTGCCCCTAGTTAACCCCTTCACCAACGATCACCGTATAAGCATTACGAGTGACCCTGGTTAGTTTGCTTTTTAAAGCATCAGGGCACCCACCATTACCCAATAAAGGTTTAACCCCCGATTGCCCGGCGGGTGATACACATATACACACAGACACACACACACACTTGGGGGTTCAATGTAATTTTCTTGCAAAAAAAACAAAGAGGTGTCAGAAAGGGCTTTGTCAAGTGGAAGAGTGGGTGATGTGTGACATAAGCTTCCAAATGTTGTGCATAAAATGCCAGAACAGTTCAAACCCCCCCCCCCTCCCCCCCAAATGACCCCATTTTGGAAAGAAGACACCCCAAGCTATTTGCTGAGAGGCATGTCGAGTCCATGGAATATTTTATATTTTGACACAAGTTGCGGGGAGAAATAAAAAAAGTTTCTCTTTACTTTCTTCATTTTCAAAAACAAACGAGAGCTGTAAAATACTCAGTATGACTCTCGGCAAATAGCTTTGGGTGCCTTTCCAAAATGGGGTCATTTGGGGGGGGGGGGGGGGGGGGGTTGTGCCATCTTGGCATTTTATGGCCTTCAAAAACTATGATAGGTAGTGAGGAGTGAAATCAAAAATGTATGCCCTTAGAAATCCCGAAGGCGGCGCTTGGTTTTCAGGGTGCCGTACACGGCTAGGCTCCCAAAAAGTCCCACACATGGGGTATCCCCGTACTCAGGAGAAGCAGCTAAATGTATTATGGGGTGCAATTCCACATATAACCATGGCATGTGTGAGCAATATATAATTTAGTGATAACTTTTTGTAAATTATTATTTTTTTTGTCATTCAATCACTTGGGACAAAATAAAAAAAATATTCAATGGGCTCAACATGCCTCGCAGCAATTTTCTTGGGGTGTCTACTTTCCAAAATGGGGTCATTGGGGGTGGGGGGGGGGGTTTGTACTGCCCTGCCATTTTAGCACCGCAAGAAAATGGATAGGCAGTCAAACTAAAAGCTGTGTAAATTCCAGAAAATTTACTCTAGTTTGTAGACACTGACTTTTGCGCAAACCAATAAATATACGCTTATTGGACTTTACTAAAGACATGTGGCCGAATACATTTTGGCCTAAATGTATGAACAAAATTGAATTGATTCGATTTTTCTTATAACAAAAAGTAAAAAATATTTTTTTTCCCCTTTCAAAATTCAGTCTTTTTCCGTTTATAAAATCGCAAAAAAAAATTTATATATATATATATATAAAATCGCAGAGGCAATCAAATACCAGCAAAAGAAAGCTCTATTTGTGGGAAGAAAAGGACGCAAATTTTGTTTGGGTACAACATTGCATGACCGGGCTATTACCAGTTAAAGCAGTGCAAAATTGTAAAAAGACCTCTGGTCCTTAGGCTCACAATTGATCCGGGCTTAAGTGGTTAAATACCACTAAAAGAAAGATCTATTTGTGTGGGAAAAAAAAAGGATGCAAGTTTCATATGGGTACAGTGTTGCATGACTGAGTAATTGTCATTCAAACTGAGCGCTGAAAGATAAAAATTGGTCTGGACTAGAGGTCGACCGATATATCGGCCGATATTTGCCGTTTTTTAATTAATCGGCATCGGCCGATTGTGCTGATAAAAAGGCCGATTTAGAACAGGGACTTGGAAATGACTTCTGTAATAGAAGTCAGTGTAAGTTGCCTGAGTCGTCATAGAAACGACTTTCCTCCTCTCTGGGCAGGCTGCCAAGAAAAGAACAAAAAGATACAATGTTTACACTTGAATGAATGAAATCATCTCAGTGTGTAAAAGTTCTCAGTTTAACCATTTAAAGACTAAAAAACTTTTCTGACACTTGTTGCTTATAAGTAAAAATCCTGTATTTTCTGCCAGAAAATCACTTAGACCCCCCAAAAATTATATATATATTTTTTTTTAGCAGAGATCCTAGGGAATAAAATAGCGGTTGTTGCAATATTTTATGTCACACGGCATTTGCACAGAGGTCTTTCAAATGCATTTTTTTGGGGGAAAAAAAAAAATACACTATTTAAGTTTTTTTTTTTTAAAACAGTAAAGTTAGCCCATTTTTTTTTCGTCCAAAAGTTTTGACTACCTGTTTTTATTTAATATATAGTTTTTTTTTTTTTTATCTAATTCATACATACAAGTAAACTGATTGGAGGTTTGTTTTGTTTAATAAATGTTTAAATGTAAGAAATTTTCTGTATCACTTATGAATGCCGCTTTCACACTGGAGCGGGCAGGCGTTGATGGTAAAACGCTGCAAGTTTTAGCGGCTCTTTACCATCATTTTAGCGGCGCTATTTGGCTGCTAGTGGGGCACATAAAACCCAGCTAGCGGCCGAGGAAGAGGTTAAATGCGCCCGTGAAGCAACGCTGCCAAATCGCATTGCATGCGCTTCGGCAGTGGTGCCCATTCATATCAATGGGCAGGAGTGGTGGAGGAGTGGTATACACCACTCCAAACGTGCTGCTTGGACTTTTTTTTAAGATCCTGCCAGCGCATCGCCTTTGTGCCCGTTCACACTACCGCGACTTGTCAGGCAACTTAGTCGCCTGACAAGTCGCGCTCCGTTCTGTACTATGGAACCGTTCTAATAGGAGTGACTCAAGTTGCTCCGACTTAGAAAAAGGTTCCAGTACTATTTTTGGGGCGACTTCAGGCGACTTGCATGGACTTCTATACAGTCGTCGTTTTGCAAGTCACGTCTGAGTCGCACTGCAAGTCGTGTCGCCCCTGTGTGAACGGGCACTCAGTGTGAAAGCACTCTTTCCTTTCACACAGACTGCAGTGGAGCCGTTTTGCAGGCACTTTACCAGGCGCTATTTTTAGCCCAAAAGTGCCTGAAAAATATCCCAGTGGGAAAGGTGCGTTAGATTTTCTGAGATCAAGGGGGAATAAAAAAATAAAATAAAAAAAAAAGTGAAGAGCGTAAAAGAATATATTCCAAACCCGAAATTGTGGGGGGAAGAATTAATATATAGGCCGTTGGGATCAGCTACAGGCTCCATAGAATGCATTGGCTGCCACTTACAGTGAATCCAGAAAGTATTCACAGTGCTTCACTTTTTCCACATTGTTATGTTACAGCCTTATTCCAAAATGGACTAAATTCAGTTTCCTCAAAGTTCTACAAACAATACCCCATGACAACAATGTAAAAAGTTTGTTTGAAATCTTTGCAAATTTTTACTTTGTTGAAGCGCCTTCAGCACCAATTACAGCCTCAAGTCTTTGAGTAGGATGCTACAAGCTTGGCACACCTATTTTTTTGGGCAGTTTCTCTCCTTCTTTGAAGGACCTTTCAGGCTCCATCAGGTTGGATGGGGAGCGTCAGTGCACAGCCATTTTTTTTGGATCTCTCCAGAAATGTTCAATCGGGTTCAAGTCTGAGTTCTGACTGGGCCTCTCAAGGACATTCAGTTGTCCCATAGCCACTCCTTTGTTACCTTGGCTGTGTGCTTGGGGTCCTTGTCCTGTTGGAAGATGAACCTTCACCCCATTTTGGAGGTCCAGAGCTCTCTGGATCAGGTTTTCATCAAGGATGTCTGTACATTGCTGCATTCATCTTTCCCTTGATTCTGGCTAGTTTCTTCAGGTTCCTGCCACCGAAAAACATCCCAACAGCATGACGTTGCCACCACCATGCTTCACTGTACGGATGGTATTGACCAGGTGATGGAGTGTTGGCTGGTTTCCTCCAGATATGACACTTGCCATTCAGGCCAGAGTTCAATCTTTGTTTCATCAGACCAGAGAATTGTTGCTTGGGCTCAAAGTCCTTCAGGTGTATTTTTGGCAAACTCCAGGCAGGCCAGCATGTGCCTTTTACTGAGGAGTGGTTTGCTTCTGGCCCCTCTATACAGGCCCGATTTGTAAAGCGCTGCAGAGATGGCTCTTCTGGAAGGTTCTCCTGCCTCCACAGAGAAACACTGAAGATCTGTCAGTGACCATCAGGTTCTTGGTCACCTCCCTGACCAAGGCCCTTCTCTCCAGATCACCCAGTTTGGCAGGGCAGCCCCCCTCTAGAAGTCCTGGTGGTTCCAAACTTCTTCCATTTACGGATGATGGAGGCCACTGTGCTCATTGGGGCCTTTAATGCTGCAGAAATGTTTCTGTACCCTTCCCCAGATCTGTGCCTCCATACAATCCTGTCTGAGGTCTACAGACAATTCCTTGGATTTCATGGCTTGGTTTGTGCTCTGACATACACTGTTAACTGTGGGACCTTAGACAGGTGTGTGTGTGCGCCTTTCCAAATCATGTCCAATCAACTTATTTACCACAGGTGGACTCCAATAAAGTTGTAGAAACAAACAAACATCGAGGCTGATCAGTGGAAACAGGATGCACCTGAGCATCATGGCAAAGGCTATGGATACTTATGTACATGCAAATTTATTAAAAATAAAAATCGCAAAGATCTCAAAACAAACTTCATTCACGTTGTCATTATGGGGTATTGATTTGAACTAGACAGCGCTTGCCCCACCCCACTTCTATCTAATGAAAGCTATATGCTTAAATCAAATACACTGGTAGATGTCAAACTATGTATTAAAGGGGACGTAAAATCTCCCACTCTGATGCTTTTTAATTCAGTTCATTATAATTAGCAATTAAATAATTATCAAACTATAGCCACTGCAATCCAGCCGAAATCGCAAATCACTTACTGTTTGAAGAAACTTAAGTTTTTTTTTTTTAAGTTTCCAGGGGTAAGGCAGGGCCATCTTAAGTAATGTTTTATGAGTCAACAGTAGAGTGCATTTCCACCCTTACATTGAGCACTTCCTGTACTGTTAACCAAGCCTCCTTCTCAATCCAACGATTCTATGGCAAGCCTGCTTCCCTGCTCATAGCTGACTTGTTTTATTTCATAGTATTTACTTGTGTCGAATTATCTAGTGTTTGCCTATGTCAGTCTTATCAGCTTCAGTTGATAAGACTGCAGTAATGCTGTCCAATGCCTTTTTTCCCACTCCATGTTATGTCACATGGAGTGTAGGAGGAACTCTGCGTGATTATGCAGTCTTGTGGGATTTTAGTGTTGTGCTGTAGGAAGTCCTGATAATAGAGAGAATAGAGAGACAAGCACACAGAGTGTGCCATAAATCATGGGAGATATGGGCATGCTCAGTGACATTCTAAAGAATGAAAAATGGATAATAATACTACGCAAATAAGGAGATGTCTACAAGCAGTGATCGTTAGGGTTTTTTATGCCGATTCACATGGGACAAAGTTGTGGGGGAGAGTTTACAACCACTTTAATAACTCTAATGCTACATAAATAGTGACTTGATTTAAATAGTAATAAAAAGTGACTTGTGATAATATGTGCAAATACAGCAAAACCAAGTGCTTGGTGCTCCGTGCTCCAGAGGGCATTGTAATTCCACCACTGTGTGGTTCCGCACTCACCAGATGGGGTGGACTCCTCTGCCGTAGCTCAGAATTCAGGATGTGCAGGCATGGAATATACAGAGGTCTCAACATAGCGTAAAAACCTTTATTCAGCTTGGGCATCTTATAATAAAAAGCTCCTTTAAAAGTTGTAAACCGCAAAGGTAAATATAAAACTCTGGTAAGAAATGTCCCCACGCAGCTATCGGTATCTGTTGAATAGCGCTTTTAGTGTATATTTATATTTAAAATTTTAATATTTGTATTTTATCATTTAATTTTAGTAATTTTCATTTTTAACATACGTTATTATTTAATACATATTTTTCATTTTCTATTATCGTATTATTTTTATGATATATACACATTAGGACTTATCACAAGTTGTTTTTTGGATTAAATAGAAATAACTCACTAGCATCATGTAATAACACAACTCAACACAAGATGCCCCTGTTGGACAAAACACAATGCAACACTCAAAGGGATGAACTTCCTGCTGGTGTATTCTAGACACAGGGGGAGATCAGTCTATTAGGATTACCTGCTCCTGCTTTTGAGAATGTCGCACTTTTAAGACGAAACCCGTCAAGCCTGAAGTCCCAATACATCACATCCGGTGTGGACGCTGGAACACACACTGGTCTACAGACAGCACTATTCAGATGCCGATAGCTGCACAGGGACATTTCTTAGAGCTTTTTATCATAAGATGCCTAAGCTGAATAAAGGTTTTTAAAGGATCTTACGCTATGAGGAGACCTCCGTTTGTATATTCCATGCCTGCACATCCTGGATTCTGAGCGCCGCCATGGGAGGCCAACCCACATAGTGGAAGTGTCTGGCGATAATCTTATAATAGTTTCTCTTATACTGGCCTGACACCTTTCCAACTACCACTAGCCACAAGACTAATTATTGCCGATTGACAGCTCTGATCTGACAGCCGATACAAGCAGAACGAGCATGGGGTAACAGGGGCAGGATCTGCTTTATTCAAAAAACGCAAAACCAGAAAACAAGGACAGTCAGCACTGGCAGGGATGTATAATCTGCTGGCGCTACTTTTACTGGCAACCAGTAAGTCGAGAAAGCTCTGCAGCGCTGACTAATCACTGTGGCTTTTCCTTTCACTCGTTGAACATAGGCTGGGGCAGGAGCAGGAGCAGAATGACCCAAACTCAGAAGGTTGAATAATACAGGCCATCAGTGTGAAGACCATTTAGTGGCGAAAAAGTACTGCAGGGAAAACTTCTTGACTAAGGCCCCTTTCACACATGCAAACCGAACAGGTCCGCTTGTCAGGTTTTTTTTTTGTTGGTGGATCTGAACAGGTCCAGGTCTATGGAGCGACAGATGTCAGCGGCGACATGTCTGCTGACATCCGATCCACTAAATTCAGACAGATGGAAACCCAGCAGCAGGACACGTGGCTCCCGTGTCCTGCTGCTGCGCCTATTGACAGACAGAACTCAACCCCAATCCCATCTCACACGTCATTGGATTTGATTGGCAGCAGCTGGAGCTGGTGTGCTTGTTCCTAGCGCGGGAAAGACAGGGTTCAGGTAAGTAAAACGGGGGCACTGGGGGGGGGGCTGCTACACTAAAGGAGGATTTTCACCTTAATGCATTTGGTTGTGCCGATATAATCCACAATGTCCCGCGACATCCTTGGACACCATACTGTACAAAATATTACATTACGGGAAGGTACACCTTTTTACAAAATTTTTTTTTTTTTTTTTGTTTATTTAACCAAAGACAGATGAAAAACAATCTCCCTACATAAGCTTTACATGTATATCAGCTGTCTTCATCTTTATATATTCTTTAGAAAGATCAGATCATGTTAGAGTTTCCCCTTCCTGTTCAGCACTGCAGTGAAGTCAGGGCATACAGCCAAGACAACTGATTGGAGGAAAGGCACACACCCCCTCTGCTCATTACGTAGAGACTTTCAGAGCGGTTTGTTGAATAGTTCATCACTCTGCTAATTTATAGCATCCGTCTCAACACAAAATTCAGACTTGTCAGAAGTTATCAGGCTGATAAAAGAACAGAGCAGGAGACAGAGCAGTGCTTAGAAGAGAGATAAGAAAACACTGCAGATAAATGTGCCCAGCTCCAATTTCGTGAAATGAGGTTTGCATCCACTTTAAAAAGGTCTGACCTTAAAGTATGAAGTCAGCATGACAGCCAAGCAACAAGCATTTTCAAAAGAAAAGGGATTCAGCCATTGGGCACTTTCAGTGAATATACATTTTAAATTCTGCTCTGCAGCATTATTTAAAAAACTCCAAATTGAGCCAGAAACACAACATACAGTGCTTTAATTTATACCCCTTGGGAAATTATGTGATAGACCAACAAAATATGGCACAGAATTGTGAAGTGGAAGGAAAATGATAAATGGTTTTCCAATTTTTTTTTACAAATAAATATGTGAAAAGTGTGGTGTGCATTTGTATTCAGTCCTCTTTACTCCGATACCCCTAACTAAAATCTAGTGGAGCCAATTGTCTTCAGAATTCAGGGTGGATTTGATTTAAATCAACTCAATTTAATATATCATTTTTAAAAAGCAACTGCTATCTCTGGCCTGCAGCAGCTCCTCTGATCCACTGTTGACTCACCGATAGTCCCATTCACTTTAATGGGATAGCTGGTGATGCAGCAGTGACACAAGGTAGGGCACGTGGCGGCAGATGAGTGGATGCCCCCCGGCACGTGACAGGTGCTCTTCAAATGTAAAGACTTATTCTTGCTGGTAGTTAGAATATTTAATATTTGCAAACAAAATTAAGGCTTCCTATTCAGAATAAGCAGCCGTCAGGTTAGTAAAACAGCAATATCCAAACCAATTCATTCAGTTTGTAGTGTACATAGATTTGCAAAACAATGGGATAAAGGAATATTCCTGAAGTTTGTTTCTCATGGTTACTGTGAAATTGTGTGAATTCTTCATTTTTTATCCACCTTGCACCTTATTAGTAGAGTCCTCATGTGTAATTTTATTTCAGTATAAATATAGCTGCTCTGTGAAGCCCTCAGGAGGTTTATTAGACAAACCTTAGTGAACAAACAGCATCATGAAGGCCAAGGAACACACCAAACAGGTCAGGGATAAAAGTTGGAGAAGTTTTAGGCAGGGTTTAGTTATAAAACAAACATCCCAAGCTTTGAACATCTCATGGAGCACTGTTCAATCCATCATCCGAAAGGGGAAAGTGTATGGCACAACTGCAATACTACCGAGACATGGCCCTCCACCTAAACTGACAGGCCAGGCAAGGGGAGCATTAATAGAAGCAGCCAAGAGGCCAAATGCAACTCTGGAGGAGCTGCAGAGATTCCCAGATCAGGTGAGAGAGAGAATCTGTCCATTGGACCGCTATTAGACATGCATTCCAAATATCTGGCCTTTATGGAAGAGTGGCAAGAAGAAAGCCATAAGTCGTCCAGTTTGTCGTTTGTGAAAACCATGTGAGGGACATGGCAAACATGTGGAAGATGCTCTGGTCAGATGAGATCAGCTTTTTAGCCTAAAAGCAAAACGCTATGTTTGGTGGAAAACCAACAGTGCACATCACCCTGAACCATGGTGGTGGCCGCATCATGTTGTGAGAATGTTTCTCTTCAGCGGGGACAGAGAAGCAATCTTAGAAGAAAATCTGTAAAACCTCACACACACGATCGGACTTTGTACAAACTTTCCCGTGGACTTTTGTACAAAGGGCGTTGGCCATAAGTTTGTATTGCATACACGCGATTGGACTTTTTAGGCAACAACCACGAATGTAGTGACGTTTCAAAGTACTGACGACACTTCAAAAGAGGACGTTCAATCAATCCAGCGCCACCTTTGGGCAATTTCTGTATTGTCTGGTCTTTTGCATTGGTTCCGAGCACTTTGCTCCATCGGACTTGTCAAAAAGTTTGTCCTTTTTGCACAGCCAAAAAAAAAAAAAAAAAAAGGTTGTCCGATGGATTGGTTGCTCCAAAACAGCTAATTTGCATGTTTGTTATCAAAAAGTCAGATCGTGTGTACGGGCCTTTAGAGTCTGCAGAAGACTTGACTGGAGCAGAGGTTCACCTTCCAGCAGGACCACGACCCTAAACATAGAGCCAGAGATACAAAGGAATGGTTTAGATCAAAGCATATTTATGTGTTAGAATGGCCCAGTCAAAGTCCAGACATAAATCCAATTGAGAATATGTGACAAAACTTGGGGGGGGGGGGGGGGGTGCCTGTTCAGACACTCTCCATCCAATCTGAAAGAACTTGAGCCATTTTGCAAGGAGTGGGCAAATATGTCACTTTAGATATGCAAAGCTGGTAGAGGCATACCCCAAAAGACTTGTAATTGCAGCAAAAAGTATTGACTCAAGAGGGCTGACTACAAATGCAAACCACACTTTTAAGATATTTGTAAAAAAATAAATAAATTGAAACCCTTTTGTCTTTCACAATTATGTGCCATTTAGTTGGTCTATCACATAAAATTCCAATAAAATACAATTAAGTTTGCTGTAGCATGACAAAATTTTGAAAATTTTAAGGGGTATGAATACTTTTTGAAGGCACTGTAAATTTGCATAAATTTTGCTAAATATGTTCCAGTACATTTCATTTGGAGTAGCCTCATTGGGCAGTGAAGTGACACACACAAAGCGTTGGGTGATGAAGATTCTAGTAGCAACTCTAGTTCTGCAAAAGTAAATATTGAACACAACTGAGGCACTAATAGTATTACCATTTTGAAAGCAATTTTTTGTTTAAAACTTTTTAATCTAATGACAGGGTCTCTTTATGGCAAGATATAGGTTTGGAGAGAATAGCAGAAAAGAAAATATATTTTTTTGCAGGCAAATTTTCCACTTTTACAGGATGCCTTATGTGTAGAACATACTCTGGCAACCATGCGGTTATATATGCAGGTACTTCTGGTGGTTTGAAAACCTGCTCCCGCCTCACACTATGGGTTGCCATGCTGGCTCATGTCCTGTAGGGACACAGAAACCAGCAGGAGGGACCAGTTTTGCAACAAACCAGCTACCAGAAAGGAAAGTATGTTGCCTCTTCTCTTACAGGATTGTGCGTAGAAGTTGTTGTGCTGATTAAACTACAGACACCCTCCCCTAAACAAGGCTGCCATCTATAGTTTTGGAATTTACAAGGTGTGAGCAGTTAGGAATGAGAAACGTTTGGCCCCTTTCACACTGGCGCCTCTGTGAAGCAGAATCAGCTTTGCTCAGCAGAGGATCTCTCTGCTGATCTCAAGAAGGACGTGTACGCTTCGATGTGGGGAGCGGGCATGGACACAGACCTGCTTTACTCCATGGGGCAATCAGATGGATACAGACCACCAGTATGGGGAATAGTACCAACATCCGTCTGTTTTTGCTGGACAGAATCGATCGGATAGCAGCGGGTGTCAGCACACGTTCGCTGACATTTCCTGCTCCCCATTCACAACTGTCATTTGGTGTGTGCTGGCAGACACAGCATGAGGATTACCGTGATTTCTATGGGCCCATTTACACATCTCCCCATTCATTTTTTTGGTGTTAGTGCACATTTTTGTCCCAAAAGACTTCAACAGGAGAGTACAAAAATTACCCTAAGGTTGCTTTTGCACTGAGGTGCTTTACAGCCACTATAAATAGCG
Source organism: Lithobates pipiens (assembly GCF_037356315.1). Taxonomy (NCBI): domain Eukaryota; kingdom Metazoa; phylum Chordata; class Amphibia; order Anura; family Ranidae; genus Lithobates; species Lithobates pipiens. Next base: position 26,736,226 of record NW_027507696.1, on the reverse strand, counting down.
CCTGCAAAAAGCCTCTTCTCTCACTCCAGTGTGAAAGCCTGAGTGGTGTCACACTGGAGCGGTGCGCTGGCAGGACGTCAAAAAAAGTCCTGCAAGCAGCATCTTTGCAACTCTACCTGCCAGGTACAGTTGCCTTGGCCAATTGATAGGAGATCAATTGATTCCATCTTAATTCTAAATGGGCAGGGCCTCCGAGCCACTGGCATAGCGCCGCTGCAGCAGCGCTTTCAACCTTTTTCAAATTCTCTTGTCACTGTGGTCATAAACGACCGTTGATTTGACCACTGACTAGAAAAACATTGTCCATATGTTATCATCCTAAAGTTGGCCACACGCAGAAATTTGTATGCTCCCAGCTCAGAAAAATAGAATGCTTAATCCACTTCCCATCCATGCTATAGCCGAATTACTGCTACAGTGCGGCCCTACTTTGCCAGGAGGCCATCATATGACATCCTCCCGTGCTCAAGCGGCCTGAAATCCCAACCCCTTAACACGTGATCAGCTGTCAGCCAATGACAGCTGATCATGTGATGTAAACAGAGCCAGTATTCTGCTATTTTTCCCCTGGCGCTGATGGCGCGAGGAGAAAAAAATAAATAAAAAAACCGATCACCAGCAGCTGTCAAGAGAGACATCAGTCCTGATCAAGGAGAGCAGCCACCGCCTCACCTGTGCCCACCCGTCAGTGCCTCATCACCAGTGCTGCCCATATCAATGAAGGAGAAAAATTACCCGTTTGCAAAATTTTATAACAAACTATGAATTTTAAAATGTTCTGTCTTTGTTTAGCAAAAAATAGAAATCGCACCAAAAGAAAGCTGTGTGTGAGAAAAAAAAAAAAAAAAAAAAAAAGTTATATATATTTCATTTGGGTACAATGTTGCATGGCAGCGCAATTGTCATTAAGTCCTGGCTCACACTGGACTGTTTTAAAATGTTATTTGACATGTCAAAACGGCAGCAATTGTCGTCAATGGCACCATCCTAAGCAGTGCGACGCCACTTCTGCACAGATGTCTGAAAACGTGGGCCAAAGTCGGGACTGATGTGCGGGAGTGAAATCGTGCTGAACTCTCACAGCTTCATTCTCAGTGTGACCCTGGGCTCAAAGTATGACAGTGCTAAAAGCTGAAAATTGGTCTAGGCGGGGGGGGGGGGGGGGGGGGGGGTTTAAGTGTCTAGTAAGCAAACAGTTAAAGAAACATTGGAAATGTTTCTGGCAATCAGTGGCTGCAACCACTGTTTAGTGTATTTTGACAAAACAGCAGATGTTGCTGTTTGAACACAATGGGTTTGAGTTACTAAAACCGGAGTGCAAAAATCCGGTGCAGCTCTGCATAGAATCAGCTTCCAAGTTTGTCAAAGCTAAAAATTGAAAAAGCTGAAGTAAGTAGCAGATTGGCTACCATGCACAGCTGCAGCAGATTTTCCACTCTCCAGTTTTAGTGTATTAACTCATGCGCTGGTGGTGGGGAGTGCTATTGGCTGAAAAAAATAAAAAAAGTGTAAAACTGTATGGGCACCTTTTCGGGCTCTCATCACGGATAAATGTGACACAGAGAGCCAGATCCCCGTTCTGACAAAAAGGAGTAGAGCATGATCCTAGTGATCAGGAATAACGATCTCTCTGTACTCCCAGTCAGGGAACACATTTAAACCCTTCCTTGCCAGTGTCATTCATTATATTAATCCGTGGCAATTTTTAGCTTTGATCACTGTAATAAATGTTACTGGTTCACAAAAAAAAATAAAAAAAGGAAGGAAGGAAGAAGAGCGTCCGATCTGTCTGCTGCAATCCCGCATAAAGTTGCTGATCACTGTCATTACTAGTGAAACTTTATTTTTTTATTTATTTTTTTTTTTTAAAAGAGCCCCCTAAATCTATCCCCTATTTTGAGGACGCTATAATTTTTGTGCAAACCAATCAATATGCGCTTATTGCGATTTTTTTTAACAATAATACATAGAATACATATTGGCCTAAACTGATGAAATTTTGTAATACATATCCAAAAAAAAAAATATATGCGATGCAGTACCATATCGCGAAAAAATAAAAAAAATGGCATGTTATTAAAAGGGGTAAACCCTTCTGAGGCTGAAGTGGTTAAAGTCCCGTCCCCCCCACTCTATAAAAAAAATATTTTACACAAAAAAAAAAAAAAAGTGTATATATATATAATATATATATATATATATATATATATATATATATATATATATATATATATATATATATATACACACACACACACTTTACAAACATGTTATACTTACCTGCTCTGTTGCAGTGGCTTTGCACAGAGCCTCCCTTTTTCAGGTCCCTCTTCTGTAAACCTGGCCTCTCCCTCCTGTTGAGTGCCCACCACAGCAAGCAGCTTGCTATGGGGGCAACCAAGCCAAGTCACAGATCCTTACGTCCAGACACAGAGCCCCAGCCCCCTCTCCCCCCATTGGCTAGCTGACTGATTGACAGCTGCAAGAATCACAGACTGCTGACACACATGGACAGAAAGACCTCAGGTAAGTATGAGGGGGTGGGGATGCTGCACACAGAAGGCCTTTTTTTTTTCTCTCTTAATGCATAGAGAAAGAAAAAACCTTCTGCCTTTACAACCGAAAAAAATTTAAAATATTTATATATAATGAATATAGACAAAGTGAAATCTTGAAAGATAAGTTCATACACTGGGCCGTAAGCAACCTGAATATTAAACAGGATAACAGTCTTCATTCTTGGGCCTTAACAACAATTTGACAGGGCAATATAGAAAATTGACACTGAGCACAAAACCAAACTCCAATAGGCCTTTTAATTCCTTAAACCACTGATGCAATTTAGGTCCAAACCATCCAAAACACAATACTAACCTCCACTTTAACATGAGCATCAAATCAGCAACAAGATCAAAACTACGCTCCAAAGTTTTGCAACTACCTAAGCACTGTTGTGTTACTACGTTGCTCCAAGACAAAACACGGCCACTGCTGCGCCCATTCATTTTTGTTTTGCAAAGACAGCCCCATCACCGGTACAATAACCAGGCGCACAGTTTACTGAGGTTCAGGAGAGGATTGTGATCCAAGTCTTTACCTGATAATAGACAGTGGGACAAGGTCAACAAAAATATAAATAAATCCCAAAACGTTAGACTTGAAAAGCATGCTGTGATCCTGTCTCGGAGATGTCCATGTCACTGCGTGTGATGTGCAGGGGACACACTTGTACCTGGGAGAGCTGGAAATGGCAAGCAGACAATGATCAGTGCACACGATGAGAAAATGATCCAGATTTGGAGGAAAGGCATGTCTCTTGTGCACTGGGAGAACATAAACACGGCAGAATTTGGTGCAGCAGCAGCATCCCTCCCTCCCTTCCCCAAATACCAAAACATAAACAGGACTAAGAGAGAGGCTGGTGTGTGCGGCCTGCCTCCCCTCACATGTAGTATGCCGCTTACCTTGCACACTGGAGTCCTAGCAGGCAGTGTCAGCCATGTTGTGTGCTGCTCCAGTATTTACAAACCTGCAGCAGCCAGGCAGGCAGGGTTCTTGTCTCGGAGAAAAGGGGGGAGGGGGGCGGAAAGCAGCAGACAAAGGAAGCCAATGCCTGAGACACAGACACACCAGACACTCGCTGCTGCCCCTCGGCCGGCTCTCTCCCCCCCAGCCCCTGCTCCTCCAACACGATTCCGCTGTCCAGGTGAAACAATAGAAGATCCCCTCTTTACGTCATATCTTCGCAGACTCTGGGTGACGTCACGCCACGGATAAAAAAAAAAAAGAAAGGGAACGCAAGGGGGCGCCCGGGGAGAGCTGTGAGGAGAGAGAGTGGCGGGACTGAGGGAGAGAGTTACTTGGAGGAGGAGGCAGGGGAGATATAAGAACAAAGGGCCAAGTTTAGAGGGAGGACCCCGCTCCTCTTACCTGCTCATACGGGGCTTTCCGTCCACTTCCTCCGGGGCGGCTGAATTCTCCCCCAGGTAATGGTTCCGCTCCCCCCCCCTATCCCCCCTCCTTATTTCTGTCACCAGAGCCGCTCCCGCCTTGCACTCCTCTCCCTCCCACCCCCCCCCTACTGAACTCTTCTCACCCCCCTCCTTTCCTCCCCTCACACACTGCCAGATTTGGAGCTCGTTCACGGCTGGCTATAGGACTGTAGTGCCAGGAGCAGGCCTCGCCTTCCTGCCAAATACTGATCCCTCCCTCCCTCAACTCTTCTTGGTGCAGGACTCGGGGGCCGCGCACGCGCACTACAAGCCCGCTCTCCGCCGCGGTAGACGGCAACTGCGCATGCGTCGTTCTTCTTCTCAACCCGACTTCGTTCCGCTGCTTGGGAAGGATTTTTGCCGGTAACTTTCATTAACCAGTTTACCATCTAATTGGAATAATCAAGGCTTTCATTTCTGAAGGCAGTATTAGTCTGCCTGGCAGACTGTGTTAGCTAAGAAAAATAAATAAAAAAATCAAGCCAGAACTTTGAATATGTTTTTATTGTAGAACCAAGCTAAGGAATTTGAATATGCAAAAAATAAAAATAAATAAAAAAACCTTTTGCAATGTTTACAGAGATCACTGTGAGGTATTCAGCTTGTAATTACTCACAGGTGAGGCAATCAGTTTCACGTTCGCAACTGCAAATTCCATTTTTATTCACAGGGCAGTGTAGGGTATCCTATTCACAGGACAGCGAGGAGTATCCTATTCACAGGGCAGAGCGGGGTATCCTATTCACAGGACAGAGCGGGGTATCCCATTCACAGGACAGTGTAGGGTATCCTATTCACAGGACAGCGCAGGGTATTCCATTCACAGGACAGTGTAGGGTATCCTATGGACAGGGCGGGGTATCCCATTCACAGGACAGGGCGGGGTATCCCATTCACAGGACAGGGCGGGGTATCCCATTCACAGGACAGGGCGGGGTATCCCATTCACAGGACAGGGCGGGGCATCCCAATCACAGGACAGAGCGGGGCATCCCATTCACAGGACAGTGTAGTGTATCCCACGTTCGCAACTGCAAATTCCATTTTTATTCACAGGGCAGTGTAGGGTATCCTATTCACAGGACAGCGAGGAGTATCCTATTCACAGGGCAGAGCGGGGTATCCTATTCACAGGACAGAGCGGGGTATCCCATTCACAGGACAGAACGGGGTATCCCATTCACAGGACAGTGTAGGGTATCCTATTCACAGGACAGCGCAGGGTATCCTATTCACAGGACGGGGTATCCCATTCACAGGACAGCACGGGGTATCCCATTCACAGGACAGCGCGGGGTATCCCATTCACAGGACAGCGCGGGGTATCCCATTCACAGGACAGCGCGGGGTATCCCATTCACAGGACAGCGCGGGGTATCCCATTCACAGGACAGCGCGGGGTATCCCATTCACAGGACAGCGCGGGGTATCCCATTCACAGGACAGCGCGGGGTATCCCATTCACAGGACAGCGCGGGGTATCCCATTCATAGGACAGTGTAGGGTATCCTATTCACAGGACAGAACAGGGTATTCCATTCACAGGACAGTGTAGGATATCCTATTCACAGGACAGTGTAGGGTATCCTGTTCACAAGACAGCGCAGGGTATTCCATTCACAGGACAGTGTAGTGTATCCTATTCACAGGCCAGCGCAGGGTATTCAATTCACAGGACAGTGTTGGGTATCCTATTCACAGAACAGCGCGTGGTATCCCATTCACAGGACAGTGTAACGTATCCTATTCACAAGATAGCGCAGGGTATTCCATTCACAGGACAGCACAGGGTATTGCATTCACAGGACAGCACAGGGTATTCCATTCACAGGACAGTGTAGGGTATTCCATTCACAGGACAGTGTAGGGTATTCCATTCACAGGACAGAGCAGGGTATTCCATTCACAGGACAGTGTAGGGTATCCTATTCACAGGACAGTGTAGGGTATCCTATTCACAGGACAGTGTAGGGTATCCTATTCACAGGACAGAGCAGGGTATTCCATTCGCAGGACAGTGTAGAGTATCCTATTCGCAGGACAGTGTTGGGTATCCTATTCACAGGACAGGGCGGGGTATCCCAATCACAGGACAGAGCAGGGCATCCTATTCACAGGACAGTGTAGTGTATCCCATTCCCAGGACAGCGCGGGGTATCCCATTCACAGAACATCGCAGGGTATCCCATTCACAGGACAGTGCAGGGAAGGTTTGTGGACTGGATATGGATAGAACAGTCATAATTAGAAGTGGCGCCCTCTCACAGTTGCAGAATGCCGGCTGCCCGCACCGATGATGATGTAGGGAATCCCATTCACATGAAGGCGTAGCATATCCCATTCACATAAATGGGCCGTTCTACACGCAAAAAACACAACAAAGTAGCCCTGCACCTTTTTCAGGAGAAGACCTTGGCACGTTTGTTCACCTAGCATTTTAGGGCTTTATATTAGCACCTTTCTGTGCCATGTTTAGAGTGGCTTTAGGCTTGGTTCACATATATGCGTGTAGCACTGACCCCTGAAGGAGCTGCTGGTTTGAATTGGGCCTGCACTTTACCAAGAAACCCCACTAACTTGACTCAATCCCCTTGGCACAGCTGTGGTGCAATGTAATACAATACAATATAAAACAATGTAAAGTACCTGTATAATACCCCCAGGATCTTCTGGCTCCACCTGGTGGGGAAAAACAGCATGCCACACAACTGGGCACTTAACCAGAAATATTTTTACTGCAAGTATATTAAAGCAGGTGGTTACAGAGATTGCACTGCCATCCCAACGTAGGATGTCAGTACAATATGAATCAACAGACAAATATAATATGAAAGAGATACATAGAAATATATATATATATATATATATATATATCTAAACCTGGGAGCTCCTGCTACTTTAAAGTTATATGTGAGGCCTCACTTAAAGTACTCTCTCCCATATCTTCTTTCTTCGCTAGCTAGAGATGACTCCTGATATTTGTAATCCAAAAGGTAGGTAAGAGTTAGCTTAAGGTACTCCAGGTATAACTCCAAGAAAAAAATACACAACGCTTGGGCACGAAAGTGAAGTAGGCCTCAAGACTGCTCAATGCCAGTTGCTCTGTTACGCCTCCGTGGAACAACAGGTTCCAGCGAGGTCTGTAAGTGAGTCTAACTGTGTGCAGCCAATTAACAAACGGTGGGCCGTAACCCGCTCACCAACTGGATCTGAGTTCTGGGTGATGACTTTGATCCGACAACTGTAGCTTGCTTCTGTATCAGCTGGGCAGATGCTCTGTGTCTCACCGCTGACTGGATCTGGTCCTACGATACTCCGGTAAGCGTCTGTGGGCCTTGTCAATCCGCTGTGACTGTCTGCAGCTGTCTCCCGGAAACCTCCTCACAGATCCGCACAGGCATGCAGCGTGGTCCCAAGAGACATAAAATGGCCGCTGCTGTCCCTTATATCCCCTACCCAGCATGCACTGCGTAAGAGAGTGTTCATGGGTAGGTCACACACGGACTCCCGGGTAACGAGGTCAACCTTCAGAATCCAAAACAAACAGTCACTTCCTGTGCAAGTCTTTAGGTTGTTCTGCGTTAATGATAAACAGGTGCGTTACCCATATTTGGCCACCAGATGGCTCTAGTGCGAAACCACAGTAATGTCCATATACCTCACATTAAAGCATGCATAATCACATCTATAAACCATGATGTCAGCGCTACACACTCCCCCTGCTTTAACTCTTTGGTCCCCAAAGAGGCTCAAATTGCTGGCTCTATCCTGTATCTTAGCATCTATACGATCATACAGTACGGACAGGGGAGCCTCCCACCAGTTGTCATATGGTGAGGAGCTATCCTGTGCACTCACAGCTGATACTACCATATCTTGTACAGATGTGCCAAGGGGTGAGGTGGGGCTGTCCCCTACTGAATCAGTAGTAGAGGGACCAGGAAATTCAGTTTCTTTTGCTGACAAACTGAGGCTTCAGAGCATTCGCCCAATGTATCATAAGTCAGTCTGCGAGACGGGCAAATCTCTCTCTTTGCTCCTGGTACTTTCAGGGGTTTCCATTTCCTTCTGGCAAGTATCTTCAACCTCTTCCTCAATGTCTGCAGGTGGGGAGATGTTTGAAGTACTAAACTCCTCTGTAGGATAAGTTGTTGGTACAAATTCTGGTGCCTCCACTCTGAGAGTCCCAACAGTTTCTTCTCCCACCTCTGAAGAGACGTCAGCATCTACTTCAAAAGTTTCTGTGGGCCACAACCAACTAATTTCTACTTCTTCATCTTCCTCTGGAGAAGGCACAGGCTGAGATCTGGTTGTTGGCCTGCTCACATCGGTGGATGAGGGTTCCTCCTCTGTACTTATCCTAACTGCTTCAGTGAGGGGCAATAGGTGATTCCTGTGCCAAGTCTTTACTGGTCCAGTGTTTCCTTCTGGCTTTATCTCATACACTGGGAGCCCTGGAAGCTTTTTGCACACAACATAAGGCTGTGACCTCCATCCAGCCAGCTTATGTATGCCTAGATTCCTTAGTAGAACCCGATCACCTGGTTGAAGATCGTGGACTCTCACTTTCAGGTCAAATTTCCTCTTGTTCCGGTTCTCCCTGGAGTTCGATGTGGCTTTGGCCTTTTCATAAGCAATTTTTAAATTCCTCCTCAGCCTATCCACATATCCTCTATGGGAGGTCTCTGAGGTGTGATCCAGGGAGTTTCCAAAAGCCAGATCCACTGGTAGTCAGGCTTCATGGGCGAACATCAGTCGGTAGGGTGAACACCCAGTGGCGTCACTTTTGGTGCTGTTGTAGGCATGGACCAGTGCCGCAATGTGCCTACTCCATTGGGGCTTTTGCTCTGCTGTTAATGTTCCCAACATATTCAGGAGGGTCCTGTTGAACCTATCCGGCTGGGGGTCCCCTTGTGGGTGATAAGGAGTGGTCCTGGACTTCTGTATGCCTAGTAAATGCAGCAGCCTTTTTATCAACCTGCTCTCAAAGTCTCCCCCTTGGTCCGAATTTATCCTTCGAGGTAAGCCATAATGGACGAAAAACTTTTCAACAAGAGTCTTTGCCACTGTGGTTGCCTGCTGGTCTCTAGTGGGAAATTCCTGGCCATAACGGGTGAAGTGATCTGTCACCACTAAGATCTCCCCTTGCCCACTTAGGTCTGATTCTAAGCAGAGAAAGTCTATGCAAACTAAGTCCATTGGGCCCTGACTCTCCAGATGGCCCATTGGGGCAGCCCTTTGAGGCAATGTCTTCCGCTGTATGCACCTGAGGCAGGAATGACAGTAACTCTCCACTTCTTTCCTCATGAAGGGCCAGTAAAATTTGTCCTTTACTAACTGGAGCGTCCTTTCTGCTCCCAAATGGCCATGGTGGTCGTGTAGGGCAATCAATACTCTCTCTCTGTGCTTTTCCGGCAAGAACAACTGCCACTTCTCTTCTGGATCGTCAGAGGGGCCTTTTCAGTAAACCGCCCCCTGTTGTAATTGCAACCGATCCCATTCCTTCAAGAGCAGCGGGGCTTCTTTACTGGGACTCTTCTTCAGTACTTCAGACTGTTTGTGTTCCAATGCCTTTAACACCATTCCTCACAATGGGTCTTCCTCTTAATCTCTCCTGAGATCCTTCCTGGATAGCTTGGGAAGACCTTCTTGCACAACCTGGGAGACATTGCAATAGCACCTGGGGACTCCCACTGAGGACACTCCTATTTCTTCGGCTCTGGGCCCACCTTTTCCAGATTGGCTCGTCCCTTAACACAGGATCCTTATCCCTTCTGGGGTAAGCTGAGTCCAATCTCCTGAGGGATCTTGAGGGTCGAGGGGCCTTCTGGACAGAGCATCCGCATCTCGGTTACCAGCTCCTGGTCTGTACTTCAGGCTGAAGGTAAATGCCGAAAGAGCGGCTAGCCACCTGTGACCAGTGGTGTCCAGCTTTGCAGTGGTGAGCAAGTAAGGGGGTTGTTGTCTGTCTTTACTATGAATTTGGCCCCATACAGGTAGTACTTCAGCTTGTCTTCCACTGCCCACTTCAGAGCCAGAAATTCAAGCTTGTGAGTTGGATAGTTTTTTTTCAGCGGGAATCAAACTTCTGTTCACATAGGCAATTGGTCGCAGATGCCCTTCATGCTCCTGGTAGAGCACCCCTCCTAGGCTGTCTCAGCTGGCATCTACGTGTAGTTTGTAAGGCTTGGCAGGGTCAGCATAGGCTAAGACTGTAGCAGTAGTAAGGCTCCACTTCAGCTGTCTGAATGCTTCTTCACATTCTGGAGTCCACTGATCCTGGATAGACTCTTTCTTTTTCCTGGGCCCTTCTTTCGGCCTTGCCGACTGATCTGGGTATTCATTGGCCTCTTGCTGATTCTTCAGAAGCTCAGTGAGTGGGTGGGCTATCTTTGCAAACCCTTCCACAAACCTTCTATAGTAGGAGCAGAATCCCAAGAATGACCTGAGTTCCGTAATGTTGGTAGGCCTGGGCCAAGAAGTGACAGCTTCTAACTTCTTGGGATCAGTTGCTACTCCCTCTTCAGACACAATGTGTCCCAGATAAGTGACTGAGGGCTGGTAGAACTGCCATTTCTCCATAGAGAGTTTCAGGCCTTCCTCATGAAGTCATCAGGACCTTTTCCAGGCATTCTTCACATTCTTCCAAACACTATTATGTCATCCAGGTAGACCAGTACTTCTATCAGGTTCATGTCTCCCACTGTTTTTTCCATCAATCTCTGGAAAGTCGCTGGCATCCGGTTGAACTCGAAGAATCCCACCAGGGTGATGAAAGCAGTCTTCTCTCTATCTTCTCTCTATATTCTGATAATACCCACTTTTGAGGTCCAGCACACTGAACCACTTCACCCCCCGACAGGCTCTGCAAGGCATCTTCTATCCGGGGGGTCTGGTGTATTGGTCAGGAACGGTCCTCCGGTTCAGGGTCCTAGAATCAATGCATAGGCGTAGAGACCCGTTCTTCTTCCTCACCACCACAATTGGGGAGGCATAAGGACTCCTGGACTCACGGATAATGCCCGTTCTCTTGAGCTCAGCCAGTTGCTCTTGCAGGTCTTCCAAATCTCCCAGTGGGATTCGCCTGACCCTTTCTCTGAAAGGCTTGTCCTCTTCCAGTGGAATCCGAAGGGTGGCACTTTTGGCTAATCCCACATCAAACTCGCTTTTTGAGAAAGCGTCCCTCCATCTCAAGAGTTGGGCCTTAGCTCTTTCCCTCCAGGCAGGAGTAAGGGGTGTGTCCTTGAGACAAAACTCTTTTTGAGGCATCTCTGTTGCCAATCCTTCCTTCAGGCTACATACTGAAACTGGGGTGGCTGGACTAACTTGTCCTAACAAAAGGGTCCGACAATCCTCTGACTGCCACCTGTCCTCGGTCGGACCAGCACCCAATATATAACACTACTTTGCTACATTCTGTCTTGATTACTGGAATATTTATGTGTCTGCTCAGGCTTTTAGACGGGTCACGAGGCTGTTCTGGACTCAAAAGGGTCCAACAATTCCTCTATCTGTCACCTGGTACCGGTTCAGACTATATCACAGTCTCAAGTTAACGAGGACAAGTTGACGAGGACAAAAGGATAGAGAGAGAGAGAAACGTCTACAGTGTTCGACTGCCGTGCAAGTCTCTTTACACGCGTCTTCCCAAAACGTAGACCAGTCACAGCCCTGTCCACCCCTGAGGTGGCCACAGGTAGAGAAGCGAACCGAGCAATATGTGACCACTTATTACTCTCAACAAGACATTTAACGAACAGATAAGGAGTACAGTAATATTCAATGCACCACTTCAAATGCCATCTTGAATGTTATCTGGATGTCCCAATACAAATCCTAAACTTCTTACTCTACTCTTCTCTACCGCTTCTGGTTGTTCAAGGTCAACCTGTAAGGGGACACCTCTCATCTCCCTGTCCTCTTATTCTTCATTCAGCTTCTTTAACTTTCAATGCTTTCCGATGAACAAATTTGACTGGGTAATGCACATTTAATCTGAACACCAATACGTGTGCAGTCTCCGGGAATAAGGGCTTATAACCAAGAGACTCAGTTCTATATCCTGGCTCTACTCTCTACTACTTTGACAAGACCCCAGCCTTCTTCATTTATGGCAAACAACAGTCCACAAATACACTTAGGACATGACATTACCAACAAAATATGACCAACAACCAACGACACAACAAGATGTGTGACAACTGTAGAGAAATACAGGATTGTTTAGATCTCACGGGAACACCACCCCACCGATGGGCGTATTCCTGACGCCCCCTCCTGGTCCCATGCTTCACCGCACCCATGCTTCTTTGCACAATTATTTATTCCCCAGGAGGAGTTTAAACCACGTCAACTAACTCATCCGTGACTATATGATCAATCTCTCATTCCCAACAGCCACCACAAAACACAAGATCGATCAACAAAACAGAACAAAACAACAAAACAGGCGGCAGATATAATTAGTACAGGTTCAAAGGCTATGGGCAAGATATATACCTGTCTCTTTGCTGACCGTGGAGAGCCGATATAGACAGAGATTAGCCAATCATGGGTACAGGATAAACAGTAGACTAGATATACAAGATATCAAAAGTGTCTTACCTTTTCTAGAGGTGATAAATCTCCACATCCAGTCTCCGTATTAGCTTGTCCCGGTCTCTTCTCGAGTGGCTATCCTCTGGTACAGAGCCCACAGCCCCATGTTGGGGCGCCAAAATGTTTTGGATCAGAACCAAGGTCTGGTATTTTTTATATCTGCCCCGATCAAATCATTAAGTATAAAGCATGTATTCTATGAAGTAATCACCCTGACACCATTTGTCCAGTGTGAAAATTACTTTCCGTTCTTTATTTCCCCTTTTGCCGTTTATATAATACCGGCTGAACATGGAAAAAAACAAGCAAGGTGAGATGTATGCAAAACATATTATTGTGACATATTGCTGTATTACTGTAACAAATATATGTATATATGCTTTCAGCTGGTTTAGCACGTTTAGTAATTAATCATAGCTAAACTAGATATTTTAGTAACTTCTTCCTTTCTTCGAGACGAGACGTTGGATGTTGATGTCATGCACTTCTTGGAAAAGTGGCACAGTCTTTTTATAATCTTCTGCGGTTCGGCTACAAGACAAGGGCGGGGGGGGGGGGGGGGGTCAGCTAGCAGTTATCTGAAGTAGAGTTAAGGTTTTTAGTAAGCTTATACAGTGATATTACATATTGAAATAGGCATTTTAGCATTCTACCTAGTACCTCATATGACAATTTTTAATGTGATACCTTAGTCACATCCATTACAACAGTAGTCGGGATAGCACCCTCAGTGGCACCGCTGCTACATTACGGACACTGACTGGACCTTGCAGTGAGTCCTCTTCAATGTCCTGGTGGGCAACACTTCTGGGATAAGTTCTAACCCCTTTCTTTCTTCCTGGCTTGTATCTTCCAGGACAACGAAGGGACCAGAATTCTTTCAGCCTAACTTGACAAAGGCCCTCAGACAAACTACTTCACCGGGCTGGACCCATTTTTTCCCCTATCCAAGAGCCAGGTTTTTCCCACTCCCTCTTCAGGAGCCTCTTCTTCCTGCTTAAGATCTCAGTATTTCTGGGCCAACATTGGATGCATTTTAACAGCTTTCTCACCAAGTCAGTGTTTATCCCAATAATTAACTTTTATCGGCACCTGGAGGGCGAGGACACACCACAACCAAGGTGTCGAATGTCTCAGCTTTTCCTGCTGTACTTGGGTCAAACTTGAGTCTGACTGACAGGTAACCATCATATGGGAAGTTCTGAGTGCCTAACCCCATATCTCCAGTTCCTCCAATTTCTGTAGCGGCAGGTGCTTGAGATGTCGGTTGTAGAAGTCCCTGTACAATAAGGTCACTTGAGCTCCAGTGTCCAGCAAGGCTTTTGTATAAATCCCCTCAATTTGGATGGGGACAATTGGGGAAGGCCCCGCTAACTTGGAGGGGAACCCACTGAATGTGGGTCTTTTGGTCCTCTTTGTGTTTTGGACCCTTGCCTCCGGCCTTGGGGGCCTCTCCCTCTTCCGTCTTGATATTTTCGTTGCCCCAGGGGTCTGGGGCGTACGAGTTTGATTGGAGTTAACAACAGTAGTCGGGCGCCCAGTTGACTCCTTCACTGGGGCCCTCTGAAGTTTTCCGCCGGCTTTGCTGATTTTGTCACCATCGCTCTTGGTCTTGGGCACACCCGCTTAAAATGTCCAACTCCTCCACAGTCGAAGCAGGCTCTGGTTTCCTTCACTTCTGTGGGACTTGTTGGTTCTTTTGGTGCTTGAATTCCCCTATCAGCAGGAATGGTGTGCTGGGCAGTCAACAGGGCCATCATCTCCATCAACTGTGCCACCTGTGTTTGGAGAAGTTCTACTTGAGGGTCACCACATGCGGCACCAGCCATCCTGATTTCAACCACTGACTTTGGAACTTGAGTTTTATCCCTCTTTCTCTCAAGAGTGGCCTCCTCTTCCTGCACGGTCCGGATCAGATCCGGGTACTTGAGGATGCTACTGTCTTATTGGGACCTTAACTGGAGCATGATGGGGTCCAATGGCTGTGCACCCTTCAAGACTTGTTTTGCCCTTGTGTCATCCACTTCCCTGGGATCTAATCCTTTCTTTAAGAGGATCTGATGCAGGACTTTGTCCAACCGTCCTATGTACTCTGACAGTTTCTATCGTGCTTGTTGGTAAGTGTGTTCTAGTTGATAAATTAGGTTGGAGACCTTCTCTGTCCACCCAAACACATCCTGTAGGATATCCAAATAGTCCTGAGCCACGCAGTTCTGTTTGCTGAGCTCCAGGTTTCGGATAGCTTCTGAAGCAGGCCCTCTCAGGCTTTCAGCAATCCTCTGCTTTTTTTGTGTTTCAGGGATGTCCCACTCATCCAGGGCTTGGATAGTCTGCTCTAGCCATTCCTCAAAATTCCTTTCTTCCAGGGGTACGGGTTGCAATCCTGAGAAGATGCTAAGTTTCTGGTAGGAATTTCCAGAATATGCAGGGTTCCCTTGCTGGCACTTCACCACAAAGTCTCCTAGTGCTGTAAGGAGCTTTGGCTCAATTGTGGCTGAGCATGAGCGGTAGGAAGCTCTTACCTTGATTGCCTTCTCCTGGTTGGAGCTGACAGGGCCTTTACTTTGCCTCTCTGGGTGTGTCTGGCGAAATTTGGTTCTGTCAGACAGTTTCACACTAGTGCCTTGAAAACTCTTAGGAACCCCTTTCCTCCACTCCAGCAGTGCATAAGTGCGATTGGTTCCGTGATCTGGTCTTACTGCAACCACATAGGCCTTCCTGTCTGGGGACAAGGTTTGCACAATGTTTTTAACTTGTTTTTCCCCCCAGTCCTCTCCTGGGAGTTCAATGGCCACGCTCGCTTCTGAGTGGGTACCGTCTGCCTCGCACCATTGGACCACTGTGACGGGGTCCATAGTGGTACCAAGGGGTGGGTTTGCTTGCAGAGTGACAGGATCCCGGACGACTCCCCCAACGTGTAGCAATGTCCCCCGAAGGAGCTGCTGGTTTGAATTGGGCCTGCACTTTACCAAGAAACCCCATTAACTTGACTCAATCCCCTTGGCACAGCTGTGGTGCAATGTAATACAGTACAATATAAAACAATGTAAAGTACCTGTACAATACCCTCAGGATCCTCTGGCTTCACCTGGTGGGGAAAAACAGCACACCACACAACTGGGCACTTAACCAGAAATATTTTTACTGCAAGTATATTAAAGCAGGTGGTTACAGAGATTGCACTGCCATCCCAACGTAGGATGTCAGTACAATATAAATCAACAGACAAATACAATATGAAAGATATATATATATATATATATATATCTCTAAACCTGGGAGCTCCTGCTACTTTAAAGTTATACGTGAGGCCTCACTTAAAGTACTCTCTCCCGTATCTTCTTTCTTCGCTAGCTAGAGATGACTCCTCTGATATTTGTAATCCAAAAGGTAGGTAAGAGTTAGCTTAAGGTACTCCAGGTATAACTCCAAGAAATAATACACAACGCTTGGGCACTAAAGTGAAGTAGGCCTTAAGACTGCTCAATGCCAGTTGCTCTGTTACGCCTCTGTGGAACAACAGGTTCCAGCGAGGTCTGTAAGTGAGTCTAACTGTGTGCAGCCAATTAACAAACGGTGGGCCGTAACCTGCTCACCAACTGGATCGGAGTTCTGGGTGATGACTTTGATCTGGCAACTGTAACTTGCTTCTGTATCAGCTGGGCAGATGCTCTGTGTCACTCCGCTGACTGGATCTGGTCCTACGATACTCCGATAAGCGTCTGTGGGCCTCGTCAATCTGATCACCAGCTCTCGGGCTCCGTCAAATCACCTTGCGAACAAGCAGGTTTGCAATCCGCGGTGACTGTCTGCAGCTATCTCCTGGAAACCTCTTCACAGATCCGCACAGGCAGGCAGCATGGTCCCAAGAGACCTAAAATGGCAGCTGCTGTCCCTTATATCCCCTACCCAGCATGCACTGCATAAGAGAATGTTCATGGGTAGGTCACACACGGACTTCTGGGTAACGAGGTCAACCAGAATCCAAAACAAACAATCATTTCCTGTACAAGTCTTTAGGTTGTTCTGAGGTAAATGATAAACAGGTGTGTTACCCATATTTGGCCACCAGATGGCTCTAGTGCGAAACCACACTAATGTCCATATACCTCACATTAAAGCATGCATAATCACATTAAAGAGGAAGTAAACCCTTCCAAACAACTTGGACCTATAGGTAAGCCTAGATTAAGGCTTACCTGTAGGTCCAAGCAATATCTCCTAAACCTATATGGTTTAGGAGATATTTGCCCGAAAATGGGCACCGCTGTCTACGGCGCATGCGCCGTAGACAGCGGCGCGCAGGCGCACTAAATGCGGCAAATCCAAGAATGGATTTGCCAAATTTGTCGACTCCCGTGCGCATGCGCGGGAGTGACGTCATCGCGGCTTCGCCGTATGACAGCGGCGGAGCTGCGAGGCGCGACTCCCGTGCGCATGCGCGGGAGTGACGTCATCGCGGTTGCGCCGCTGTCATTGGTCGGAGCTGCGAGACGCCACCAGCGAGATGGACGCGGCGGACTACAGGGATCAGCGGCGACTTCGCTGGCTCCTGTGTCAGGTAAGTGACACATAATGAGCTACTATGCGATGCATAGTAGTCCATTATGCTTTACCTTTGCAGGGAAAAAAAGAGGAAGTAAACCCATCAGGGTTTACTTCCTCTTTAATAAACCATGATGTCAGCGCTACACGCAGATTGATTTTAAACAATCCAATTCACATAATAAGTGAATCCGACTGGCTTTAAATGAAGCCGCTTATGTTTATATTACCTCACATCGCTATTTCTCTACAGATTATATGTGCTTTGTGGTTCTCTAAGTCAGTTTATACCTGCACTACTTCTAAATGTTAATATCTCACATGTATTTTCTCTTGTATGACTTGCAAAAACATATAAACAATAAAAAAAAATAATTAAGCCACGGTGCAGTTTTAAAAATGGTCCTGTGCGATTTTGGCTCCAGTTCAGGTGCAATTTCAGGTAAAAATTTGCACCTATATCCAGAAACAAATAGTGTTGCGCTGTTAATATACTTGTATAGGTCAAAAATTGCAGTATTCCTCCCACAGTATCAATAACTAACCCCATTCATCCCTAAGCCCTTTTCTGACACTTGTTGCTTACAAGTTAAAATCAGTATTTTTTTCTAGAAATATATATATACTTTGTTTAGCAGAGACCCTGGAGAATAAAATGGCAATTATTGCAATATTTTATGTCACACTGTATTTGTGCAGCAGCCTTTCAAATGCAATTTTTTGGAAAGACATACACTTTCATGAATTAAAGTGATTGTAAAGGTTCATTTTTTTTTTTATTTTTTTTTATAACAAACGTGTTATACTTACCTGCTCTGTACAAGGGTTTTGCACAGAGTGGACCCGATCCTTCTTTTCTGGAGTCCCCTGGCGGCACTCCTGGCCCCTCCTCCCCATCGAGTGCCCTCGTAAAGAGCCGCATCCCATGGGGACACTCATGCGGGTGCGCTCCCGAGTCCTGCTGCTGCGTCCATTGACAAAGACAGCAGGACTCTGCCCCGCCCTCCAGCTCCACTGTATTTGATTGACAGCAGTTGGAGCCAATGGCTCCTGCTGCTATCAATCTATCCAATGAGGACCCGAGACAGCAGCTGGAGTTGCTAGGATCGTTCTCATCACCAGAAAGATCGGGTTCAGGTAAGTAAAACGGGGGCAGCTGCACCACAAACGGTTATTTACCTTAATGCATATAATACATTAAGGTGGTTGTTAAGCCACTTTTATAAAATGATCCCATCCCCTCTGTAATATCCCAGATAGCAAGTAATTGAGGTGCAAGTTTGAAAATGACTTGCTAAGCTCTTGCTAGACTTGCCAAGCTTCACAAGTTTGTTGCACAATTGCATCAAATCTGCATTGCATGACTCCATGTCAACTTTCTTTGCAAACATTCTGCAAGTCTGCTACAAGTTCTGGTCCAGTTATGTTGTGTTATAGTCATCTCACCACAGTGGCCACTGTGTGTATGTGTGTATATATATATATATATATATATATATATATATATATATATATATATACCTAGTCAATGTATTTTAACAGTTTTAATGAGGGCACAAGCAGACATAATTATTTCTAAACCAATAATAATAATAACCAACGGACTGAAACTATTTTAAACACATATGCATTTTTGATGCATGCACTTTACTAATGAGTAATATTTTCTTGCACTGACCACTTTTTGTCCACTGTGTCAGTACACCATTGTTTTTTTCTTTTGTGCTTTTTTTTAACAGCATTTGCATTTTAATTGTTTGTTTCATAGAAACACATTTTGGTATGGTAGATGAATTATTTTATGCAATAACACAGGGTTTATCCTTATATATGATTGTTGGGTTAAATGTATTTAACATGTGTACAGTAAGGTATTAGGTTAATAGCAGTGGGTTTACTGTCACCATATTGTGGGATAATAGATTTGCGCTGCTAGCTTCTTTTTTCTTGCCAAAAATGGAGACGTGCATAACTCTGGCTGTAGACTTGCAGGGCTCTTGGTGTAGACTTACCACTGTAACTTTGCTCTTACTAGAGACTTGGCAATCGAATTTGCTACAAATTGGAAAAGTGTAAACTAGAACTCAAGCTTCAAGTGCTCTGCAAGTGTACAACTTGCCAGGGAAGATATGCAGCAAGTTCACAAGACTTCAATACTGCCACAAATGTGTGGCAAGTTATCCTTGCTATCTAGGTTAGTGTTCATATAAATACTAGTAAGGGAGGAGCCCAGTGAGCCAAAGGGACATGTAAGCCAAACACCCTGGAGTTGTTAAGATGTAGTCTAATGCAGAGCTGAATGTAAGGCCCCTTTGCAGGCTAGATGATACAGAACACAGTTAGAACAGCTGTAGTCACCCTGTCTCCTTGTAGCAGGGTGCATAAGGCTTAGAGTCCTCTGCTGTAAGAAATGATGAAGCCTGAGAATGAGTGTGCCCCTGGGAGAATGCCCAGCTGGGCAGAGCCATAGAGGGGACATGGGAGAGAAATTAGTATACTATTGAGGGCATCTTGATCCTACGTGGTGATGGAGGCTAAATGCTGTGGACTTAATATAGGTGGGGAAGTGGTCCCAACTCTGTGATGCCCCAAGGGAAAAGAGTGGAGGTGTGGAAGGAAAATGGCTTAAAAGATACAGTGGCATGGTCTACACACCCTGTTAAAATGTAATGTTTCTGTGATACAAAGATAAATCATGTCAGGACTTTTTCCACAATTACTGTGACCTATAAATTGTACAACTACATTGAAAAACAAACTGAAATCTTTAAGGGGGGAAGTAAAAAAAAAAAACTAAAATAATGAACTAAAATAATGTGTACACCCACTTATAACTGGGGATGTAGCTGTGTTCAGAAATAAGCAATCACATTTAAACTCATGTTAAATAGGAGTCAGTACACACCTGTCATCATTTAAAGTTCCTCTGAATAACCCCAGATAAATTTCAGCTGTTCTAGTATGTCTTTGCTGACATTTTTTAGTCACATCCTACAGCAAAAGCCATGGTCCGCTTAGAACTTCTCTGAGGGATCTCATTGTTAAAAGGTATCAGTCAGGAGAAGGGTACAAAAGAATTTCCAAGGCATTAGATATACCATGGAACACACTGAAGACAGTCATCATCAAGCAGAGAAAATATGGCACAACAGTGACATTACCAAGAACTGGACGCCCCTCCAAAATTGCTGAAAATATGAGAGGAAAACTGGTCAGGGAGGCTGCCAAGAGGCCTACAGCAACATTAAAGGAACTACAAGAATATCTGGCGAGTACTAGCTGTGTGGTACATGTGACAACAATCTCCCGTATTCTGCATGTGTCTGGGCTATGGGGTAGAGTGGCAAGACGGAAGCCTTTTCCTATGAAGAAAAACATCCAAGCCCAGATAAATTTGGCAAAAACACATCTGAAGTCTCCCAAAAGCATGTGGGAAAATGGGTTATGGTCTGTTGAAACCAAGGTTGAACTTTTAGTCCATAATTACAAAAGATATATTTGGAGCAAACTGCATATCACCATAAGAATACCATACCCGCAGTGAAGCATGGTGGTGGCAGCATAGCATCAGTTTTTCTTCAGCTGAAATGGGCCTTAGTCAATGGAGAGGGAATTATGAACAGTTCCAAATACCAGTCAATATTGGCACCAATCCTTCAGGCTTCTGCTAGAAACTTAAACATGAGGGGGAACTTCATCTTTCAGTATGACAACGACCCAAAGCATACATCCAAATCAACAAAGCAATGACTTCACCAGAAGAAGATTAAAGTTTTGGAATGGCCCAGACAGAGCCCAAACCTGAATTTGATTGAAAATCTGTGAGATGATCTGAAGAGGGCTGTGCACAGAAGATGCCTATGTGACAGATGTGGAGTGTTTTTGCAAACAGTGGGCAAATATTGCCAAGTCAAGATGTGCCATGCTGATAGACTCTTACCCCAAAATACTGAGTGCTGTAATAAAATCAAAAGGTGCTTCAACAAAGTATTAGTTTAAGGGTGTGCACACTTATGTAACCATAATATTTTATTTTTTTATTTTTACTTCCCTCCACCTAAAAGATTTCAGTTTGTTGTTCAATTGAGTTGTACAGTTTATAGATCACATTAAAGTTCTGATATGATTTATCTTTGCCCTATTTTTTACATCACAGAAACTAGTCATTTTAACAGGGGTGTGTGGACTTTTTATGTCCACTGTATGTGCTTGTGTTCTGTGCAAAATTGAGAACTGCAGACTGTCTACTCCTGTGTGTGGTGTTTTGTGTATTTAAATCTGTTAGTGCATCTAAAGCTGGGTAAACATGATCCAAATATTGGCCGGTTCAGCAGTAACTGACTAACATTCAGGCATTGTGTACAGCTGCCTGTCTGACAGAAGCTGGTCTCACAACTGGGGCAGGCCCCCTGTCAGAATACAAAGGCACAGTGGGGGAGTTTGCCGCACCAACATCACTTGTGTTGGTAGAACGAACTGTCAGGTTTTGTTTTGTTCAGCCGGCTGGGCAGATGGTGTGTACCCTGTCTAATACTACCCTCCCCCAGACTGACAATGCTGCTGTTCAAAGATGTGTCTTTTACTCCTTCCTCCAGAGTGGGGGCACTCTAATACAGGAGATGTATTACTGGCCAGATCACCAGGTGAAAGCAGAGGTAAAAAATCCCAAGAAGAAAAACAAATGCAGCCACCACATCTAATGATTGGTAAGCTGCAATATAAAACATGTTTGGATTTGGGTTTAATAATGTTTTAAAGTAGAACTAAAGGCAAACATTTTTATACTCTTACCTACGCTCTTGGTGATACCAGAATAACCAGAGTGGGTGAATCTCCCAAATGTAGGCACAGACAGCAGTAAAAACCTGTCAGGTGTTCTAAATCCTCTCCACTCTATGAAAAAAAAAAAAGTTTTTTTCTTTGATATTACTTTAACGCATAACTATAGGCAAAACTTTTTTTGGGGGATTTTGGATAGAGTGGAGAAGGATTAGAATGCGTGTCAGCTTTTATTGCTCTCTGTGCCTCTGTTAGGGAGATTCACCACCCGCTATTTGCCCTGTTTACCATTATTATTGAAAGTGAAGCAAATAAGTTTCACCAGCACTAAACTGCGGATCATGCAATAATGATGGGAATGAATAAACAATTACATTGATGTAAAACTGAACCCAGTGCAGCTGAGCAGATAACATAATTGGAAAAGTGAAATGCCGAAAAACCAGGAGAGTCAACGCTCAATGGGTTAATACAAGGATTAATATCAAGTCAATCCATCAGTGGCAGTAACGCGGAAAAAGTTTATTTGATTTAAAAAGCCATACAGGGACTGAAATAGATGACCAGTACATATATGGATATAATTGAAATAATTAAGAAGGAGCCTATGATATAACAGGATGGCACCGGGGCAGTGAGGAGCTGACAGTATTCATAGATGTAACGGGAGAGCATGGGTGGCGCTGATGTCCATGTTGCACCAAGGGATCTCAATGGGGACAAAGGAACCCACTCATCGACACTCTCAGGGCTGGCTGGCGTGAAGAAAAAGCTGGGATTTGCGGGGTGATGACAGGCCGCTGAAGATCCAGGGAAAGCCTATGGATATCGTGTGGCTGAGGCTGGTGTAAGGGGAATCAGCTGGCGGGACTGCTTAACCCAAAGCCGGAAGACGGGAGGGACGAGCTGATACTGGAACGGGCTACTGGAAGACTACTGATGCGGAAGGAATCCGGGACCTGCGTGTAATGCAGGCTTGTCTGTTGCTGTGATGACACGATTTTTAACATCTTCCCAAGTTACATAAATCTCTGACAGATCCCACTGGGAGGCCGATAGTAGCAAGTACCAACAGTTTTACTAGTGGCCTTTTGGTCTATATTGATTTTTTTTATACAACCTTTGGTATGCCAGCTCCCTTTGTACATTAAAGATTCCAGTCAGGTCATTGATTCCCTCCAGTATTATTCTTGGGAAGAGGGATACATGTGAGGATCACTCTATGTTGCCTCCCTTTACACATCAATACTTCATGAGGTAGACCTCACAGCTATAAAATATTTTCCAATCAAAAATGGGGATATCAACTCTCAACAATCATATTTTTTGGTCAAGTGCATTGATTTCTGTAAAATAGACATAACTATTTTACATTTCTCGACCAGTTTTATTTATAACTTAAAGGCCCAGCTATGGGGGCTCATTTTGCCTCTATTGCCAATCATGGGCTACTGGAAGGAGGTATACATCTGGGCCAACAACCCTTTTGCCGAGCACATTGTGTTTTACGGTAGATACATTGATGACATTTTGCTCATCTGGAGTGGTGGCCCAGATGTGTTCCCCCTCCTTTGTTCCCCACTGTAACGCAAACCCATTTGGGTTGTTATTTACACATGTGCTCGACCCCAAGGGGCTGGTATTTCTGGACCTGGTGGTAACTCATGACCAAGGTAGTATTCTCAACAGAAATCTTGTCAAGCCCACCAGTGGGAATTCCTACGTTCGTTTCACCAGCTGTCACCATCCCATATGGAAGCTGAATATTCCCAGTGGACAGTTTAACAGACTGAGGATAAATATCGAGAATTGACGATTATATTACACAAGGTGCCTCAATGAAAAATAAGTTTGAAGAGAAAGGCTATCCCCCTGAAATAGTCCAAGAGGCATTCATGTCACACATGAACCCTCCATCTAGACAGAAAGGTATAGCTGAGAGGAATGAAAACAACACATTGAGATTGGTGTCAACTTTCAATAACAAATATAGGTCAGAGTCCAAAATAATACAAAAACATTACAAAATTCAACTACTAGACCAGCGTTTAGCTCCTGTATTGCTGGCAGCTCCACAAATTACTTTTAGGAAAGCACACACAATGAAGAATATTTTATCAACAAGCAAAATACAAGCCACAAAAAATGGATCCCCATTGGATAGTAGAACCTGTTTTGACAACAGCACAGACATCTTCCAATGCAAGAAAAGAGAGTGCCTGACCTGTCAATTCATTACACATGGTAGTACAAGCATTGTCATTACCAAAGGAAAAACTTTTCCAATTAAACAGTTTATTACATGTTCAATAGATTTTGTTATCTCCTGCGTTGTCCCTGTGGCCTTTTGTACGTGGGTCTCACCATCTGCGCCCTGTGTGCAAGGGTTGGAAGCCATTGTAAGTTTATCAAAAAAGGATGTGAAGAACATAGCATCCCACGTCATTTCCATCGCATGCACAATAGAAACTGTACCCAAGGGAACCCTGACTGAAAACTACAGATTTGCCCTCCTATGCAGAAGGGATGTTTTGTGGATATGCATGTTTGACTCTCTTGCACCATACGGTTTGAATAAGGAGATGGAAACATGTAGCCTCATTTAATTTAGAGTCACCCCCTAGCATAGGTTGTGTCTCAATATACAGTGCCTTGCAAAAGTATTCAGCCCCCTTGAACTTTTCAAACTTTTGCCACATTTCAGGCTTCAAACATAACGATATAAAATTTTTATTTTTTGTGAAGAATCACCAACAAGTGGGACCCAATTGTGAAGTGGAACGAAATCTATTGGATTTTTGAAACTTTTTTAACTAATAAAAAAATGAAAAGTGGGGCGTGCAAAATTATTCGGCCCCCTTGCGTTAATACTTTGTAGAGCCACCTTTTGCTGCGATTACATCTGCAAGTCGCTTGGGGTATGTCTCTATTAGTTTTGCACATCGAGAGACAGAAATTCTTGCCCATTCTTCCTTGCAAAACAGCTCGAGCTCAGTAAGGTTGGATGGAGAGCGTTTGTGAACAGCAGTTTTCAGCTCTTTCCACAGATTCTCGATTGGATTCAGGTCTGGACTTTGACTTGGCCATTCTAACACCTGGATACGTTTATTTGTGAACCATTCCTTTGTAGATTTTGCTGTATGTTTGGGATCATTGTCTTGTTGGAAGATAAATCTCCGTCCCAGTTTCAGGTCTTTTGCAGACTCCAACAGGTTTTCATCCAGAATGGTCCTGTATTTGGCTGCATCCATCTTCCCCTCAATTTTAACCATCTTCCCTGTCCCTGCTGAAGAAAAGCAGGCCCAAACCATGATGCTGCCACCACCATGTTTGACAGTGGGGATGGTGTGTTGAGAGTGATGAGCTGTGTTGCTCTTACGCCAAACATATCGTTTTGCATTGTGGGCAAAAAGTTCAATTTTGGTTTCATCTGACCAGAGCACCTTCTTCCAAATGTTTGGTGTGTCTCCCAGGTGGCTTGTGGCAAACTTTAGACAAGACTTTTTATGGATATCTTTGAGAAATGGCTTTCTTCTTGCCACTCTTCCATAAAGGCCAGATTTGTGCAGTGATTGTTGTCCTATGGACAGACTCTCCCACCTCAGCTGTAGTTCTCTGCAGTTCATCCAGAGTGATCATGGGCCTCTTGGCTGCATCTCTGATCAGTCTTCTCCTTGTCTGAGCTGAAAGTTTAGAGGGACGGCCAGGTCTTGGTAGATTTGCAGTGGTCTGATACTCCTTCCATTTCAAAATGATCGCTTGCACAGTGCTCCTTGGGATGTTTAAAGCTTGGGAAATCTTTTTGTATCCAAATCCGGCTTTAAACTTCTCCACAACAGTATTACGGACCTGCCTGGTGTGTTCCTTGGTCTTCATGATGCTCTCTGCGCTTTCAACAGAACCCTGAGACTATCGCAGAGCAGGTGCATTTATACAGAGACTTGATTACACACAGGTGGATTCTATTTATCACCATCAGTCATTTAGGACAACATTGGATCATTCAGAGATCCTTGCTGAACTTCTGGAGTGAGTTTGCTGCACTGAAAGTAAAGGGGCCGAATAATTTTGCACGCACCACTTTTCAGTTTTTTATTTGCTAAAAAAGTTTAAATTATCCAGTAGATTTCGTTCCACTTCACAATTGTGTCCCACTTGTTGGTGATCCTTCACAAAAAATTTAAATTTTATATCTTAATGTTTGAAGCCTGAAATGTGGCAAAAGGTTGAAAAGTTCAAGGGGGCCGAATACTTTCGCAAGGCACTGTACACATTGATGGTTGTGCGTTGCACGTATTTTTGCGTCCGTCATCATGTATACATTTGGGTACACAAACATAAATATATAGACATGTGCAGTTTATTTTGTTCCAACTTGCAATTCGGACAAATTGTTATTTTTTGGAAATTCAGATGTATCCGAACTTCCAAATTACAATAGTACTGAATTTGAACAAATCGAAAATAATGGAAAAAAAATCAGACGAAATTCGAATTCGAATAGTTTTTGAATACTTTTCGAATTTGAATAGTTTTCAAATTCAAATAGTTTTCAAATTCAAATAGTTTTCCAATTTCCAAAGAGAATAAAATAGAATAGAAAATAGTTACATAGTTACCTAGTTAGTCAGGTTGAAAAAAGACACAAGTCCATCTAATTCAACCACAAAAAAATAATAATATCATACAATCCCATATACCCAATTCTATACCCACAGTTGATCCAGAGGAAGGCAAAAAACCCCAGCAGAGCATGATCCAATTTGCAGGGGAAAAAAATCCTTCCTGATCCCCCCGAGAGGCAATCGGATTTTCCCTGGATCAACTTTACCTATAAATGTTAGTACCCAGTTATATTATGTACATAATCCAGGCCTTTCTTAAAGCAATCTACTGAGCTGGCCAGAACCACCTCTACAGGGAGTCTATTCCACATTTTCACAACTCTTACGGTGAAGAAACCTTTCTGTATTTTGAGATGAAATCTCTTTTCCTCTAGACGTAAAGAGTGCCCCCTTGTCATCTTTGTTGACTGTAAAGTGAATAACTCAACACCAAGTTCACTATATGGACCCCTTATATATTTGTAGATGTTGATCATATCCCCCCTTAATCTCCTCTTATCAAGAGTGAATAAATTCAGTTCCTCTAATCCTTCCTCATAGCTGAGCTCCTCCATGCCTCTTATCAGATTGGTTGCCCTTCACTGCACTTTCTCCAGTTCCCCAATATCCCTTTAGGATATCCATTAGAGGTCTTACTAATGATATGAACAGGGGCAAAATTATATCTCTCTCTCTGGAGTCTATACCTCTCTTAATACAAGAAAGAACTTTTCCCACTTTGGAAACCACAGCTTGGCATTGCATGCTATTATTGAGCTTATGATCTACCGAAACCCCCAGATCCTTCTCCACTATTGATCCCCCCAGTTGTACTCACCCTAAAATGTATGATGTATGCATATTCTTAGGCCCCAAGTGCATAACTTTACATTTCTCAACATTAAACCTCATCTGCCACATAGTCGCCCAGTTAGACAGAGCATTGAGGTCGGCTTGTAAATTGGAGACATCCTGTAAGGATGTTATTCCACTGCATAGCTTGGTGTCATCTGCAAAGACGGAAATGTTACTTTTGATCCCAGACCATATATCATTTATAAAGATATTAAAAAGTAAGGGTCCCAGCACTGAACCTTGGGGTACACCACTGATAGCCTTAGACCATTCAGAGTAAGAATCATTAACCACTACTCTCTGAATTCTGTCTTTTAGCCAGTTTTCTATCCATTTACAAACTGATATTTCCAAACCTGTAGACTTTACCTCACACATGAGCCGTGTGTGCGGAACTGAATCGAACGCTTTTCCAAAATCCAAGTATACCACATCCACCGCCACCCCTCTGTCCAAGGTTTTACTTACCTCCTCATAAAAAGAAATCAGGTTTGTCTGACAATTTCGGTCTTTCATGAATCCATGCTGTCTGTTGCTTAAAATATGTTTTTCCTGCAAGAACTCGTCTATGTGGTCTTTTATTAATCTCTCCAGTATCTTCCCAACTATAGAAGTTAAACTAACAGGTCTATAGTTACTTGGTAAAGACTTTTTTCCCTTTTTAAATATAGGCACCACATTGGCCCTGCGCCAATCCAGTGGTACTATTCCTGTCTTTAATGAGTCCCTAAAAAAGAGATACAATGGTTTTGAAATTACAGAGCTCAATTATTTTAGGATCCGTGGGTGGATGCCATCAGGTCCAGATGCTTTATCCACCTTTATTCTGTCCAAATATTTCTGGACCATATCACTTTTGAGCCATTGTGGATTTGGGGCTGTGTCACTACCACCCACATTATGGACATGAGCTCTCCCATGTATACACAGAGCTGAAGAAAGTATTTAATAAATTAGCCTTCTCTTTGTCCCCAGTTACCCACTCCAGATTATTTTGTAAAGGGCCTACATGCTCAGAATTGACCTTTTTACTATTAATATATTTGAAGAATTTTTTAGGGTTTGTCCTACTATCTTTTGCAATCTGTCTTTCGTTTTGAATTTTTGCATCCTTGATTTCCCTTTTACATATTCTGTTATATTCTTTGTAACATTTAAATGACACTAGTGTTCCTTCATTTTTATATTTTTTAAAAGCTCTTTTCTTATAGTTTATAGCTTTTTTAACTTTGGCCGTGAGCCATATAGGTTTCATTTTTAGCCTTTTAACCACTTTCAGACCGGACCAATTTGCTGGTCAAAGACCAGACCACTTTTTGCGATTCGGCACTGCGTCGCTTTAACTGACAATTGCGCGGTCATGCGACATGGCTCCCAAACAAAATTGACGTGCTTTTTTTCCCACAAATAGAGCTTTCTTTTGGTGGTATTTGATCACCCCTGCGGTTTTTATTTTTTGCGCTATAAACAAAAATAGAGCGACAATTTTGAAAAAAACGCATTATTTTTTACTTTTTGTTATAATAAATATCCCCCAAAAATATATAAAAAAACATTTTTTTCCCTCAGTTTAGGCCGATACGTATTCTTCTACATATTTTTGGTAAAAAAAATCGCAATAAGCGATTATTGATTGGTTTGCGCAAAAGTTATAGCGTTTACAAAATAGGGATAGTTTTATAGCATTTTTATTAATAATTTTTTATTATTTTTTTTTTACTAGTAATGGCGGCGATCAGCGATTTTTATTGTGACTGCGACATTGTGGGGGACCCATCGGACATTTTTGACACATTTTTGGGACCATTGTCATTTATACAATAATCACTGCTATATAAATGCAGTGATTCCTGTGTAAATGACACTGGCAGTGAAGGGGTTAACCAGTGGGTGGCAGTGTAGGGGTTAAGTGTTTCTAGGGGTGTGTTACTAACTGTGGGGGGGTTGGGCTTTCATTTAGTGAACACTGATCTCTGCTCCAATCACATGGAGCAGAGATCAGCGTCACTAGTTGCTAGGCAGAATGGAGAAATGTTGTTTACAACGGCATTTCTTCATTCGGCCGCTCCGTGAGACGATCGCGCTCCCGGTGGCAGGGCGGCAAATTTAAAGGGACGTACATGTACGCCCATTTGCCTGCCCGTGCCATTCTGTCGACGTACATCGTCGTGCGCTGGTCGGCAAGTGGTTAAACTTACTACCCATGGGAATATACTTTGCAGTGAGATCACAAACAGTCTTTTTGAAGAATTCCCATTTCTGTTTTGTGCACATTGATGACAATATTCTCTCCCAGTCTAAGTCCTGGAGAGCAGCCCTCATTCTTGGAAAATTTGCTCTCTTGAAATTAAGTGTTTTTATCTTTCCCGTAGGTGATTCTTGCTTACAGCTAACAGCAAATGAAAACATGTTATGGTCACTGCTACCCAGGTGTTCCTTTATATGAACATTAGTAATACGCTCTGCATGGTTTGAGATTGCCAGGTCCAACAGAGCATCATTCCTAGTTGGGGGCCTCAATAAACTGGATCATAAAATTTTCCTGTAATAGGTTTATACATTTTTGCCCTTTAACTGTCCCAGCAGTGCCATTATTCCAGTCAATTTCTGGGTAGTTAAAATACCCCATTATTATCACTGTCCCAGCCCTTGCAGCCTGTTCTAACTGTGAAAGGAGCTGAGTCTCCACCTCCTCATTAGCATTGGGTGGTCTATAACAAACTCCAATGATTAACTTTGAACTGCGCACATCTGTATGCAGTTCCACCCATAATGCTTCAGACCCATCACACTCTCCATTCACCAGGTCCTCTTTCACACTCGCTTTGAGATCACTTCTCACATACAGACAGACCCTAGATAAATTAATAGAATAGAAAATAAAGGGAGGGAAGGAGGCGGAGCCGAGCCAAGAGGTAATGCTGGCTTAGAGCTCCATTCTCAGCAGGACAACGGAGCCATATAACGGCGGAGGTAACTTGTCCCTCCGCACATATTAGGGTTGCCACCTGTCCAGGATTCACCCGGACAGTTCGGGTTTGGAATCATGCGTCCAGGTTTCAGACTGTCTGAAACCCGGACACATTATTTAGACTGGACTATGGTTTCCCAGCAGGGTTTCTGGCTGCAGTTTTCACTGCTGAGAGTGTCTGTTACACTGTCTTTCACACTGCCCAAAGCCACCACTAACAAACCATACCCTCCACCCCCCCACCAACACATACCGACGGGAGAAGAGAGAGGGCTTGATCTGCACCTCTTCCCCCCCATCCCTACCCCTCTGTGTCTGCCCACACTCCAATCCCCGGCGCTGTGCCTCAGAAAAGGAAAGTTGAGGCTGGAAATTTGAAGTCCAGCAGCCTCAGATCCATCTGAATGAGAGGTGCAGACTGCCAAGGGGTGAGTGAGCTCACCATCCATCCCTGTCTCTGAATGAAGTCTCCCCCCTTCCCTCTCCTTCCTCAGAGAGAGTACACTAAGTCAAATCAGGGTTCTCAGAGCACCCCTTACATCAGAGTTACCCTTTACACCAGTGTTTCCCCTTACAGCAGAGTCCTCTCTGTACATCAGAGTACTCAGTGTTCCCCCATAAATCAGGGTTCACAGAGCATCCCTTATGTCAGAGTCCCCAGAGTTCAGAGGTAAAAGGGGAACTCTGTGGACTCTGATGTAAAAGAGGACTTTTGTTATTAACTTATATACATATGATTAGAAATGTTATTTAGTAGCAAAATATATGTATAGCTTATACTATAAAAAAGAAATTTCTGTGCGCCACAAAACTGTTCGGGTTTGACTTGAAGAAAAGGTGGCAACCCTAGCACATATATTATAGCAAACGGTAGATAAATATCCCTACCTTACATAGGTAACATTCGGGGGGGTCAGAGGAGACTCATGAGGCAGAAAATTAACAAGAAAGCGCTGCCTCACACATACAGCAGTATGGCACTGAAACCCTCCCCCTTTGAGGGGAGACACAGTGAGGAGAACAAACAGACAGCCCATTCTGCTGCTTTACATAAAGATGTTCTCTCATTAAAGGCACATAGTCTCTCTAATCAAATACCTGAGAAAAAGATGTCAGTTCTGTAGAATTTAGAACTTTCCACACAAAAAGACTTATCCCTTCCTGTAACACTGAAACAAATAGAAAATCTGCTTCAAAAATCACTAAAATCCACTGCAGATACCCTCACCACAAACCTTACTAAAGAAATTAGAGAGCTTGGTCAGCGTACATCAGCAGTGGAAATTAGAACAGACGATCTGGAAAATTATACATCTAACATTACCTCAGAAATTGATTTTCTTAAAGAGGAAAATTACATATTAAAATCCAAATTGGAGGATTTTGAAAATCGTGCAAGACGCTCCAATATACGTATTAGAGGAATACCGGAATCTGTGACTGATTTAAACTGCTATTACTGCACTTTTTCAAGAATTACAACCAGCTATCCCACTAGAGCGTCTTGAAATGGACCGGGTTCATAGAGCCCTAGCACCAAAGAAAACAGATGGTCCTCCCCGTGACATTATCGCAAAATTGCATTTCTACCGCACTAAGGAACTACTGCTAAATACAGCTAGAAATAAAGATCCCCTAATTTTCCAGGGTCATAAATATCAATTATTCACAGACCTCTCACAAATCACAATCAACAAAAGAAGAACCCCGAAACCACTACTGCAAATATTACAGCGAAATGACATAATCTACCAATGGGGCTTTCCTTTCTCAGTGCGTTTTACTTTTCAAAGTCGCAAATATATGTGCCAAA
Source organism: Lithobates pipiens (assembly GCF_037356315.1). Classification (NCBI taxonomy): domain Eukaryota; kingdom Metazoa; phylum Chordata; class Amphibia; order Anura; family Ranidae; genus Lithobates; species Lithobates pipiens. The sequence goes on along the minus strand of NW_027507696.1, from coordinate 26,704,069 downwards.
CAGCTAAGGACCTGCAAACTACTTTACCGAAACTAGGGATGATAAACACATCAAGAGATGCTGCGGACACTCACCAAAAATCATCCTCATATGCTGATAATCCCTCCTCTGCTTCCAGAAGAGAAGAAGACTACAATCCACAGAAAAGAAGTCGCATACAATCTCCACCTCCGGATCCAGATCTGGCTGACACTATGGACTGATAAACACCTGTACTGAGGCTACTATCTTGCCTTTTCAACAGAATGGCTACTGCCGAGTTTTTTCTCTGACTTCCAATCAATATTTTTATCATAATCTTATTTAAGTAATGTTCCTAATAATTTAGGCATCTTATTCTAACTGTTTTTTTTTTTCCTCTCTCTTCTCTTCTTTGTCTCTGAGGTTGCCTTAATCTTACATTTGTATTTTTAGCTTGAAAAATGAAATTATGTGATTGGCTCTTGGTGTTCTGCAGGGAAGTTACTTACGCCCTCTCTTTCTACCCTCAGCAGCTCGGTGTACACCGGCAGTTGACAGTGGCTCATGTACCCTTGGAGGGAGAGTTTTTCTCCTCCCAACGGACACATTAAGAACATAGGTATGTTAAGATATATTTCAATATTGTATATTAATTGTATTTTCTTTTTCAGTCATTATCTCCTTTCTCCTCCCTCCCTCCACCCCTATACTCTGGAGACAAATAATTTCTTATATGACACACGTTCTTGCATAAACACCAACATATATTTACTTTTCCCAACTCCATGGCCCCATTAAACATCATATCATTAAATACACAAGGACTAAACGTTCCACACAAACGCACTAAAGCCTTCCGCACATTTTCATCCAAAAAAGCACATATAGTTTGCCTCCAAGAGACTCATTTTGCGTCACAATCCACTCCCAAACTTTTCAGTAAAGACTACCCCCAAGTATACACAGCTTCGGCCTCCCCTAAAAAACGAGGCGTGCTTATAGCTTTCCATCGCAATACACCATTTTCACTAATGAAGGAAATCAAGGATCCAGAAGGTCGTTACTTGATTCTTAAAGGACACCTACTTGATACCGCTATCACCATTACATCATACTACGCTCCTAACAAAAATCCTATTTCTTTTCTTTCTCATTTATTTCAAACTATAGAACATCACAAAATAGGTACTACAATTCTATGTGGAGTTTCTAATCAGACCATATTTCCATTTTTGGATAAATCACCAATCCCACAGTCACATACAGCAAACAAACAACTCTTATCAAAACTAATTACAAAACATAACCTAGTAGATACTTGGAGAGAATTGAATCCAACCAAGAGACAATACACACATTACTCGTTCCCTCATCGCTCATTCTCTAGGATAGACCATATATTTATGTCCATAGGGCTAATTCCAAAAATAATATCTACAAAAATTATTCCCATCCCATGGTCCGACCATAGTGCACTCTACATTACTGTTGCCTCTATAATTCCAAAAAAAAAAGATCCAACATGGATATTAAGAGATTTCCTACTCAAAAATCCAGCTCATAAAAATAATATTGAAATTGCGCTCAAAGATTATATAAAATATAACTCCACACCTGACATCTCTCTGACTACATTATGGGAAGCACACAAACCTGTTCTCCATGGCATATGTCTACAGCAAGCAAACATATTCAACAGAGAGCGGAAAATCCTTTGTCAGACTTTAGAAACAAATTTCAATAAATGTCACACAGCATTCCAAAATAACCCTTCTTCTTTATCTAAAATAAATCTTGACAAAGCTAAATTGGAATTTGATCTATTCCTTACTGAAGCAGCGGATAAAACCATCAAGAGATCACAACACAATTTCTATATCAATGCGAATAAACCTCATACACTATTAGCCAGGGCATTAAAATCCTGCCAGAACCCACGAAACCGTTACGTCTGAAAATCTCTAGGGGGGTATACACAAATAATCCTTTAAAAATATTACAAAAATTCAAAACACAATTAAAAAATTTATACTCTTCTAATAATGAGTTGGACCCTTCTAGAGTGAATGATTTTTTCTCTCATATATCTCTACCGACACTATCTAAAACACAAATGGAAATGATGGAGGAACCAGTGTCAATTATAGAGGTATCTGAAGTTATCAAAAATCTGAAACTAAATAAAAGGCCAGGTCCTGATGGTTTTTCTGCGCTGTATTACAAAACGTTTGTAGACACCCTATCTCCAGTCTTGACAAACACTTTTAATTCCCTTTTGGAAGGTCATTCTTTTAGAAGAGAAACCCTGACTGCAATTATCTGTATGCTCCCTAAACCTCACACAGACGATTCAATATGGTCTAATTATCACCCTATTTCTTTTCTAAATTTGGACATAAAAATTTTTGCCAAAATTCTAGCTAACAGATTAAATACTATTATAGGCAATCTTATACATCGTGATCAAGTGGGCTTCATTCCATTACGTCAAGCAGGAGATAATATTAGACGGGCAACACTCCTGTCACATTCCGCTAAAAAAAGACATATCCCCACTTGTTTTCTTTCTTTAGATATTATGAAAGCTTTTGACACAGTATCATGGTCATATATGAACTATACCCTTTCCAAATGGGGATTCGGCCCTAATTTTTTACGATGGATCTCTAATTTGTATCAAGATCCCAAAGCTTATATCAGATATGCAGGGTACAAATCAGAAGAGTTTAATATACTGAGGGGGACTCGTCAAGGATGTCCACTTTCACCATTATTATTTGCTTTACTCATTGAACCTTTAGCACAAAGAATTAGGATGGAACCCACTATAACAGGTATTGAAATGGGTGGTTTTCATCATAAGCTCTGTTTATTCGCAGACGATATTCTCCTTTTTCTATCTTCTCCACATGTTTTGGCCCCAAATCTTATGGTTGTACTACAAGAGTTCTCATTTATTTCGGGCCTTAAGGTCAACATTCAAAAATCTTCAGCATTAAACATTTCACTTGTCGAGAAAGATAAACAATCTTTACAAAATTCACTACCCTTTAAGTGGGTAGATCATAGCCTCCCATATCTGGGTGTGCAGTTTACTCCTAACCCTTCCGATTTATTTGCAGCTAACTACCCAGCTCTATTAAAAAATATTACAAGGTCCTTATCTAATTGGTCATCAATGCCGATATCATGGTTTGGGAAAATCAATATCATAAAAATGTCTGTTCTTCCGAAATTTTTATATTTATTCAGAACTCTCCCGATTCATATTCCTGCATATTTTCTTAGGCTGATTCAACAAAAAGTAACGAAATTTACTTAGGGGAAAATAAAACCCAGACTTCACAAAAAAACACATGTTCTCCCCAAAGCTTTGGGTGGTTTGGGATTTCCAGACTTTAACATATATTATAAGGCAGCTCAATTATCTCAATTAACAAAATATCACTCTTCTACAGAGATTCCTTTATGGGTCCTCATTGAAGCTGTAGACTGTGATCCTCTTCCTATAAACAATATATTATGGTTACAACCTGCGGATTGTAAGTCTATAAATAACCCCATTTCTAAGCACTCTCTATCTATATGGGATAGGTATAGAAATTCACATGGTCTGAAATCTCCACAAAATCCGCTATTATCTTTTCACAAGAATCCGACCTTTTACCCAGCCTGGAAATATCCCAAAACCTTTAAAGCTTGGTCTAAGGCTGGTATCACTTGTCTATATAATTTAACTTCAACTACATCAATAAAATCTTTTACAGATCTATGTAAATTATATAAACTTCCACAATCAGAAATATTCAGATATCTCCAAATCAAATTTTTTTATACTCCTCTTCTCAATTTAAATGTAAACTTACATAATATTTCTCAATTTGAAAGATTTTGTCTCAAGGAACCACATGCTAAAGGTCGTATTACATCATTGTATACACAATTGATATCTAATTCTAATACTGTTATACCTAAATATGTGGCCAAGTGGGAAAAAGATTTGGATTGTACAATCGATTCTAGGTCTTGGTCCAACATATGGTCTTTCACAAAATCTTCCTCTATAAATATATTGGCGTCTGAATCATCATATAAAGTTCTCACACGCTGGTATTTGGTTCCTGCGAGAATCGCCAAATTCTCAACAGACAACACTGGCCTTTGCTTTCGTGGCTGTCCAGAAAAAGGTACCTATATACATACCTGGTGGCATTGCCCAATTGTACAATCATTTTGGAAAAAGATCTTTCTGATAATTACAAAATTTTTTGATCGTCCAATTTTTCCAGACCCAATTATAGCTCTCCTTAATTTAAAACCAGCCTTTCTGAATCAGAAACAATTCTAATTAGTTCTTACACTCCTGATAGCCGCAAAGCAGACTATAGCCAATGCGTGGAAAACAGACGTGGTGAATATTGCAGAAACCAAACGTAGAATGAATCAATCTTTCATCCATGCTAAAATGGATGCTATAGATAAAAACCAGATGACAAAGTTTGATATCATTTGGAAACCCTGGATTAAATATTATATGTCAGATAATATTGATAACCGAGTTTTATTGTTATGGTGATTACGATTTTTTATGGAAATTAAAACATTAGCTGATATATAAAACCTCCTCCAGAGAATTATTCCCTCCCCTTCCCCTCCTATATACCTTTTATGTTCCTCCCTTACTAAATAATACTTACTATAAACATACTTTAGAAGTTATGGTCAAAACTTTAAAATCATATATTTTCTTTTAGACATATTTATATTTTCTTGGGATTAAAATGTTTAAAACTCAGCTATAAGAATGTTTTCAAATTCTAAAATATATAAGGCCATTTATTGTCATTCCCACGAGAATATCTTGAAATTCTTCTTTGCTTTATATCACCTGTACTTCAATATGTCTTTTTATTTCTGGTATCAAATAATTTGTCTTATATTCTGTACATGTAATTTATTTTAACATAAAATAAAAACTTTTGAACGAGAAGAAAATAAAGGAATAGAATAGAAAACAAAAATAATAGAATAAAAAAGAATATAACAGAAAATAAAAGAATATAATATAATAGAGTAAAACAGAACAAAATAGAATAGAATATAAAGGAACAGAATCGACTAGAATATAATAGAAATAAATAGGATAGAATAACATAGAATATAACCATCTTCTGAAATTCAAATTTCAAATAGAATACATTTTAATTTTAATACAAAAGAATAGAATAGGAAAAAAAACACAATAGAATAGGCTATAATAGAAAATAATAGAATTATAAAAAAACTATACAATAGAAAGAATGTAACCATTTCCCCTAAATTAAAATCGAATCAATTCAAATTTGAATAGAAAATAAAAGAATAGATTTGAATAGAATAGAAAATAACAGAATAGTATAGAAAAAAACAATAAAATAGAACAGAAAGAATATAACCATCTTCCAAAATTCAAATTTTGAATAAAATACATTTTAATAGAATAGAATAGAAAATAATAGAATAGCATAAAATAAACAGATGGAAAAATTTTAATTTAAAAAGCAATATAATAGAATAGAAAGAATATAATTATTTCACAAAATTCAAATAAGATCAATTCAATTTTGAATAGAATAGAAAAGAATAGATTAGTACAGGAAGATGGTTATATTCATTCTATTGTATTCTGCTGTTTTTTTCTATACTATTGTGTTATTTTCTATTCTATTCTACTCTATTCTTTTCTATTCTATTCAAATTGGAATTGAATCTATTTGGATTTTGGTGTCAGGGACCATGAGACAGAAGTATATCAGAATATTCATCTGAAAGAAGCAAGGCTGAACAAAAGCTTGGCTCCTGACCGGCTGGTGTGATAACACTCTGCAAGCAAGCTTCAAAAAGGACCATGGCTGATAAGATGATTGATGATTGTCCTGCTACAGAAAATCAAAGGGCAGGCTGGGAATTGCCCCTGGAGGCCAATACAGCAGGACGGACAGGAATATATTATATTAAAAGGACTACCTCTTGGCAATATCTCATTGGACAGTTGGGGAGCAGGTTGTGGTTACGAGTGGGTCTGAATGAATGTGTAAAAAGTGCACACAGAAGGGAAATCATATATTTTTCTCTCTTGGCTCTTGCCTGATGGTTCCCTTAGCGTCATAGCTCTCTCTGTTACCATCATCTTGAGCCCAGCTGATGAGACCGAGTCTCGGAGGACAGCCTTGATAAGTATCTTTGATGTTCTTGTGTTATATGCTCTATAGTATCTTCATATTAGCATTTTCCTATTTTATTGGGAAATAAATACGATGTTGTTTTATTAAGCAGTGCGTTTGTTATCATAGCTAACCTTATATTATTGTGACATCAACAGTAACATTATTAGAGTTTTAATAGATTAGCTAACTAGGAATAGACAAATTAATACATATATGGAATAAATAGAGGGAATCCATAACTACCCTCGGATATATATTTATTTTAGAATTTTTCAATTAGTATTTATTTCAATTGGCACCCAAGAAGGCGTGTGGACCTTATTTCTGCACAGAACCCAAACGCTAATGTATTTTTATCTTGAGTCCCTTTCATCAGTGAGCAGATGCGCAAAATCTGGTGAGATTTTTGGCTGGTATTTGTGTATGTGTTAACGTTTATTGTATTGCTAATGCAAATTTAGGTCTATGTAGCTGGTCAAGTTAGTTTATTTATTTTTCCCCATGTCAGAGTGAAATAGCTATCTGTCCCAATATAAGTTCAATGGGGCCAGTGTTCTGAGATAATAGTGCTGAAGTCAGTGGTAATAGTAGAGCATTGATTAAGAGTGTGCTCTGCCTTTTGACAAGTAAAAGTTAGCTTTTAAACAACTTTCTATCTGTGTGTTGTGTCTGTGTGCATTGTGTATGCAACTGTTGTATGAACTGGTTAACCACTTGCTTCCCTGTCCATAGTCAAATCATGTCCACAGGAGGGATCTCCCATCCTGTGCGGGTGTCATATGACGTCCTCAGCTTCCCAGACATCTAGGGGGTGCATCACTTGGGAGCCAATGCCAATGTCTGCCGGGCACCCGCAATTGCCGGTAACAGAGAAGGGATGTGGATCTGTGTGTGTAAACACACAGATCCACATCCTGTCAGGGGAGAAGAGACCGATCTCATGTTCCCAGTACAGAGGAACATCAATTGGTGCTCCTCCTCTTGTGAGTCCCCTCACCCTAAAGTTAGAATCACTCCCTAAGTAACACATTTAACCCCTTGATCGCCCCATAGTGTTAGCCCCTTCCCTGCGAGTGACATTTATACAGAAATCAGTGCATTTTTTATAGCACTGATCGCTATATAAATGTGAAAGGTCCCAAATTAGTGTCAAAAGTGTCCAATATGTCCGCCGTAATGTCACAGTCAGGATAAAAATTGCAGAACGCCGCCATTACTACTTAAAATAAAAATAATAATAAAAATGCCATAAATGTATTTCCTATTTTGTAGACGCTGTAACTTTTTCACAAACCAATCAATATATGCTTATTACGTTTTTTTTTTACAAAAATATGTAGAATACATATCAGTCTAAACTGAGGAAAAACAATATATATATTTTTTTAAATTGACATATTTATTATAGCAAAAAGTAAAACAGGTACAAAGTGTAACTTATGCCGCGTACACACGTAGCCGACTATCCGACGGACTTAGTCTGGCGGACTTCCCGCCAGACTGTCCGCCGGACTTTCCGAACAGGCTACTTGCCCACACACGGCACTTTTTCAGCGGACTAATACGGCGTACTAAGTCCACCGTACTATCCACCCTACTTTTGAAATGAACGGACTCACCCACACACGCGAAGGAAAGTCCGCTCATTTCGAGCGGGTCTCCAGGTAGGCGGGGCCCGCGAAGGAGACGTTGCTGCCCCCGCCACCTGGTATGGACTTAAAGGGGAACCCCAACGCCGAAAAAATTCGGCGTGGGGGTCCCCTTCAGGTCCACATCAGACCCTTGTCCGAGCACCCGGCTGGCCAAAAAAGGGGGGGACGAGTGAGCGCCCCCCCCTCTCCTGAGCCGTACCAGGCTGTGTGCCCTCAACATGGGGGGGTGACGTGCGGCCCCCCCCACCCCAAAGCACCTTGTCCCCATATTGATAAGGACAAGGGCCTCTTCCCGACAACCCTGGCTGTTGGTTGTCGGGGTCTGCGGGTGGGGGGCTTATCGGAATCCGGGAGCCCCCTTTAATAAGGGGGCCCCCGGATACCGCCCCCCACCCTATGTGAATGAGTATGGGGTACAATGTACCCATTCACCTGTAAAATAAAGTACAAAACAAACACAACACACAAGATAAAATAGTTTATTGCACAGATCCGGGGGTCTTCCGTCTTCGGGGGTCTTCTCGCCGGACTCCTCCGCTATCTTCTTCTAGCTCTTTTGCTAGCGGAGGAGCCCGGCTTTCTTCCTCGCTGCCGGCCTCTTCTTCCAACCTAGGGGGTCTTGTCCCCCTCTTCGGTTCTTCTGCCGGGCCACCGCGCCTTCTTATAGCTCTTTTACAGGCAGTGGCCCGGTCTTCTGTCGTCGCCGCCGCCTATACCCCATACCCCATTCACATAGGGTGGGGGGCCGGTATCCAGGGGCCCCCTTATTAAAGGGGGCTCCCAGATTCCGATAAGCCCCCCGCCCGCAGACCCCGACAACCAACAGCCAGGGTTGTCGGGAAGAGGCCCTTGTCCTGTCCCGGCCGGGCAGCGTGCTCGGACAAGGGTCTGATGTGGACCTGGGGGGGACCCCCACGCCGTTTTTTTTTCAGCGTTGGGGTTCCCCTTTAAGTCCATACCAGGTGGCGGGGGCAGCGACGCCTCCTTCGCGGGCCCCACTGAGAAATGTGTATTGGAACAGAAAATTTATGAATTAGAGGAAACGTGTAAATAAAGAGAAAGTTGTATTGCCTCTTTGAATCAAAGAGAGTCTGAGAATGAGCGTATTATAATACTGCTTAGGAAGGAGTTACATGATGCCCAGTCTGCCATGGAGTTATCCTCCGCACAGCAAAGATAGAGGCTTTGGAACAACATATAGAAAAGCCAAATGCTAGTGTTGCTGCAAGTGATGTTACTATGGTGGGAATCAATGTTGGAGATCTGAATGAGGAGTATTTAAATATAAGTGCGGTAACTGCACTTGAAATTGATTCAGGAGTTGAAACAGTGGAGACTTCTGATGAGTCCATTGCTAGTAACTCCTCAGACAATGAAAGTGTAAAGTCTGTTGATTTCGATCATAGTAATGTTATGCAGCAATGTGAGTCTCCATCGCCATATTCTCAGAGAAGGGCCTATGCAGGGAGACCAGCTCTCAAATGCTTTGTTTGTAAAAAGGGGATTACATAGCTAGGTATTGTTTGATGGCTAATAATGATATGCAAAGGAGGTCACACTACCCGAAAAACTACACCTAGGCGTTATGAAGTTTATTCTGTGAGATGGGGTAGCAAGCCAAGGCATAGAGGCCATTGTAATAAAACCCGTTTCCCTTTTAAGACCGAAATGCTGAGACTAAAAACTGAAAATAGTAAATTAAGACAGGAAAGGCATCACTATGTAGAACAGTTGCATAAACTCAATAGAGGTAGCCGCATGTTCATTCAAATATAGTACTGGGGGTAACAATGTTTGCAGCCCTTAGTGAGCTGCATGGATGGTAAGAATTTTATGGTTAATGTTTCTTTGCTATGAATAAGTTTCAGAGATTTGTCCTTCATGTTTGGAATATTATAGAGGACCTTGATACATTTTTAATATTTTCAAGGATAAGCCTCTGGATTGTTATTTTTTTTTATTTTTTTATTCTGTTATGATTATTATGTTTTTTTTCTTCTCCTCCCCTTATTTACTTTTTTTTCTGTTATTCCTTTATTTTATTTTTGTTTTGTTCAGGTGGAAACATTTTTAGGTTTAGTCCACCTGAATGGGGGGGGGGGGGGGGGGTCATTGACTATGTCCTCAATTAGCAGCTGAATATAGACAGAATAAGTCAGATGGAAGCTTTTCATTGTATATTCCAATCATGTGTATGCCTCATCAGACTTTTTATGTCGAAAATTCTGAGGGACCTAGAAAGAGAACATGTTCTAAATGATTTCTGACGGAACCAATTCCCAAACTGGAAAACCGCTCGTCTGTATGCTGTTCCAATGGACAAAAACGATGCATGCTCTGAAGCAAGTATGAGAGGGAAGCACTCAGTGTGGTAAAACTAGCGTTCATATTAGAGCTAGCACATTCCTCACACTGCTAATTATGTGATCTTTTAATGCAGCGCATTATTTTCTTCTTTATAATGCTAAAAGAATGAAGTTGTTTTGCTGCTCATATTCACACAGAGTTCTCACAAACTGATTTCTTCATTATTTATCCTCATCTCATGAATAATATTCTATTTTTTAAAAGCCCGATCTCCATAGATAATGTTTACAATTGTTTTATATACTCATCTTTTATCATTTTTTATTTCATCAAGATTTATTTTACGATTACTTAAAAATTATTTTCTAGTGATCTCCATATAATTCGATTTTTTGGAGTGTCAAGTTACAACAATAACATTATTATCTTATATTTTTTATTAACCTGACGGAGGTTGTTGTCCCTTGTTAATTTGACATGGTCTTTTTTAAATGTACCTGCCTACTCACAAACAAACTGTCCTTTTTGAATAAAAATACATAGGAAAGTATTTTGTGAAAATAAAATATCCATTAATTCTGGGTAACAAAATAAAGAGGAAGTCAACGCTGGACAAACTTTTGGAATTTGCAAAGCCTTTTGGTCCCCATGGCACACATCAAAAAGTCTGTGGAAAAGAAAATTGTAAGCTTGAGAAGTCCATATAATAGGGAGCACAATCTGGTCCAGAAATCCCAGAGATCAGGACCAGCAGCAGATGACATATCTGTCCCCACGCTGTACTACAACAGCCTGCGTTTTCTGTCAGACAAGACTGAACCCAGGCCCAGGGCCGCTGATAGGGCAGTACAACCAGCCCTGTTGTACCGGGCCCGGCCAGCAGGGGGGGCCCGAGCAGCTTTTAACTTCTAGCTAAAAAAAATAAAAATAAAAATAAAAAAAAACGAAATAACTATATTAACCTGCACCCACTTGATTACTAACATATATAAGGAATATATATTCATTTCCTGGGCCCCATCAGGTTACCAGAGGGGCCCAGGAGGTGAAAGCAGAAGAGGGACTTTTTTTCTATTTTCGGGTGCAGGGATACAATGCTGTGCCGCATGCTGTTCTCAGTATACCTGCACAAACTAAAGTTCTTCCTGCTCACTGTATGCCTCTCCGGCGGATGGATATTACTGTTATACGGCTCCCTTCATCCAGTAAGTGCTGCAGCTTGAGGGACTTATCACTGGGACGGCTGAGACAGACAGAGCAGCAGGAGTAATCTGGACAATGGCAGTGGTGCACAGGCAAGCAGTCCCCTGCACACACACACACACACACACACTGACAGGTCACACTATTGTAGCATGTGCAGTCCCTAGACTCTGTGTGCTCATGGTTATTATCATTATGATGATCAGGGCACAGCAGGTGCTGTATGGCTCTGTCAGTGTAACATGACTGTGTGGTGCTGACTTTCCTGATATATGACTGTACTGTGTGTTACAGACTATAACTCAGCACAGCCATAACAAAGTCAGCATCACACAGTCATGTTACACTGACAGAGCCACACAGCACCTGCTGTGCTCTGATCATCATAATGATAATGACCATGAGCACATAGTGAGATGCTACTTTTACACATGTGATGGGGGAAGGGACAGTAAAAATACATAGCCAAGCTGCATTTTTACCACCCCCAAACCACTCTCCTTTCATAACCTTTCACCCAAGCTTTGCAATTAGGTCCTTTTTCATGCAGACCTGATTGAAAGCTCCGTATGAAGACACAAACTGAATGGGCACAGATGTCAAAACACTGACATCTCTCCCATTCAGATGCAGTTATGATTGGTGGGGCGCTGTAAATGTTAAATGTTCCAGCTCCTGCCTCCTGCCCTGACAGCGTGGAGGCAGGGGTGGGGTTATGGGCGGAGCCAGGATGGGTTGTGGGCGGGGTCAATGGGGCCCCGTCAGGTAGGCTGTATGGGGCCCCATGATTTCTAACAGCGGCCCTGCCCAGGCCAACACTTTCTTCTCTTCACTGCAGACTTCCCTGCAGCTTTCCCTGCAGCCTTCCTTGGAGGCTGTGGCTCTGGTGGGGCACTTGTGGCAAGAGACCACCTGGGACTCAGAAGAAGAAATTATAGAGACATTATTTTTTGCTGCTGCTGAAAAAAAAAAGCCCCACTTAAAAAAAAAAAAAAAATGGAACTACTGCTGATGCAGAGGAGGAATGCCTGCATTGCAGAATGGAGGAACAGCAATGTTGCCCTAAATATTTTTAGTGCTGCTGCAGCAAAAAAAATAAAATATGAATAGCAATAATAAAAAACAAAAAAAGGAAACCACTGCTTACACAGAAAGATGAACACCTGCAACGCAGAAGAGGGGACCAATTATGCCCTAAATATTCTTAGTGCTGCTGCACCAAAAAAAAAAGAAAAAAAAAGGAAACGACTGCTGTGCTGACGCAGAAGAAATAACATCTGAGACACATATGGGGGAGTACTAATAATGCAGCAACAGAACCTGATGCTGCAAAAAAATAAAAGTAAAATTATTAATGAAATAAAAAATGGGATCATTGGTGACACAGAGATGTTGTACACACCAACACTTCAGTGGCACCACTACACTCTGTTATTCACTACACTACAGTACACTGACTGCACTAAACTGATTGAACACACCATCCACTAACCACCCTGCCTAATCTCCACTAACACGCTACACAAGGCTGCCGTGTAAGCAGCCTTATATAGTGTGGAGTGTGGACTTAGCCACTGAGCCATTAATGGCCAAAGGCACCCTGACGTTGGGCAATCATGGGTTTCACAGTACATTGTGCTGTGATTGGCCAAAGCATACAGGTCAGGTGCACGCTCAGCGGCAGGCGAACTTCCCGCTGAGTGCCCCTTTTGCTTGTGTGTTCAGCGAACACATAAACACCCGATGTTCAACTCGAACATCAGGCCCATCCCTACTGATTAGTGGGCATGGAGAATGAGGGAGGGAGTGGGCTGTCATTTACCACTATGTATATGCCCACATATGTGACTCTATAGTCACATGGGCTGCTCAGGTGTGATAGGGAGGAAATGCTCAGCATAGAAACCCACTGAAAACTGAGCATATGCGGAATTACCACCAGAGCTGCAAAATCTCTAGATGAATTGGGGACATGAACAGAATGTGGAGATAGAGAGCAGCAGGATCAACCAGGTCTTTTGCAGAATACAGAAAACAAATGTCTTAGTGACCGAGTGAGTATGAACAGCATGTAATACACCATCTATTATTAGTTTTCTTCTGTGTGGATTTAGTGACACTTTAACTATGTAAACCAGTATCCAAAGGCTGTAGTACACAGCTCTATCCTTCCTCAGGGCAGGCAAAGTCACCAATGCTTTTCTGGGAATTAGTTTCAGAGCTCCTCAGTGATCAAGACCTGCAGTTTGTGTGTGACCTAATGCAGGCTGTCTATCAAAAAATACAGATGACACTTATAGTGAATAGCCCTTACCACCCAAAAAAATTAGCTGTGCAAGTACTTCATTATGATCTTAAAACTGATGCCCAAGGATTCCACAGGCATTTCACCATTTGAGTTCCTGTACGGAAGGCAAGTGAGAGGACCCTTAGACCAAATCTGAGATACTTGGAAGGGCAGAGTTGATGGCCCTGAGGTTAACTTAATGGATCATGTACTAAGGTTCTGGGACACAATGGAGACACTGATTGGAATAGTACGACTGTAATGCTAGAGAGCACACATGCAACTTGGGTAAGAAGGTGTGTGTTATACTCCCTGTGCACAAAAAACAAACTGCAGGCAGCGATGAAGGGGCCATATCCAATCACAAAGGGCCTGAATGATGTTGATTGTGTGATAAGTTTGAGAGAAGGAGGTAGAAGACAGAAAGCATCTATAGATAAGAAATAGATAGATAGAAAAAATGCTATAACACATAATATAAAAACAGCATACAATATGTAATGCCAGTATGCAGCTGTCCTGACCAGGAAAAGACTGACCCACTGTTAGACCTGTTAGCTGATACTTGGGAGTTGGAAACAGACCTCAAGACCATTTCACAACTTTTTTCTACCCAAGAAACTCAGCCCCTGGAAAATGCTTGTGGAACATCTTACAGCAAAACCAGGTACGATGCATCTTTCAGTCTACAAAGTGACACAGGGACATTCCCTCCCATCAATCTCTTTACTGCATTTAGCAGTAATTCAGAAGTACCATAGTGCCTGATCATCACCAGTAGTCCTGGTCCCTAAAAAAAAAGATTAGACAACCAAGCTTTGTGTGAAATACAGTAAGCTGTTTGTCATCACTGCTGCTGATGCCTACCCTGTGCTCAGTGTAAATAGGTTCAGTAGTTACATAGTAGGTAAGGTTGAAAAAAGACACTAGTCGATCAAGTCCAACCTATTTGTGTGATTATATGTCAGTATTACATTGTATATCTCTGTATGTTGTGGTCGTTCAGGTGCTTATCTAAAAGTTTTTTGAAACTATCGATACTCTCCACTGAAACCACCACCTGTGGAAGGGAATTCCACATCATTGCTGCTCTTACAGTAAAGAACCCTCTACACGGTTTAATGTTAAATCGAATTTCTTATAATTCTAATGAGTGGCCACGTGTCTTATTAAATTCTCTTCCACTGAAAAGTTTTATCGCTACTGTGGGGTCACCAGTGTGGTATTTGTAAATTGAAATCATATCCCCTCTCAATTGTCTCTTCTCCAGAGAGAATAAGTTCAGTGCTCCTAACCTTTCTTCAAAACTAATATCCTCCAGTCCCTTTATTCTTTTATTGCCCTTCTCGGTACTAGCTCCATTTCCAGCACATCCTTCCTGAGAACTGGTGCCCAGAACTGGACAGCATACTCCAGGTGAGGCCGGAGTCTTGTAGAGTGGGAGAATTATCGCTTTATCTCTTGAGTTAATCCCCTTTTTAATGCATGCCAATATTCTGCTTGCTTTGTTAGCAGCAGCTTGGCATTGCATGCCATTGCTGAGCCGGTCATCTGCTAGGACCCCCAGGTCCCTTTCCATCCTAGATTCCAACAGAGGTTCTCCCCCTAGTGAGTAGATTGCATTAATATTTTTGCCACCCAAATGCATTCATTTACATTTTTCCATATTAAACCTCATTTGCCATGTAGATCCCCACCCCATTAATTTGTTCAGATCTTCTTGCAAGGTTTCCACATCCTGCGGAGAAGTTATTGCCCTGCTTAGCTTAGTATTGTCCACAAATACAGAGATTAAACTGTTAATCCCATCCTCCAGGTCGTTTATGAACAAATTAAATAGGATTGGTCCCAGCACAAATTCATGGGGGACCCCACTTTCCACCCCTCCCCTGACCATTCCAAGTACTCCTCATCAGGGCTCAAGTCCTGCGGCAACGCATGGGAACAGAGTTCCTGTACTTTTTCCACAACAGGAACTCAGTTCCCGTTAGCAGCCACATCCTGCAAGACTTTAAAGTATGCAAGCTGTGTGGCAAGTGCTACACCAGCAGCCGCCGACACAACTGGCAACAGTAAGTGCCGCACACCAGGGGTGGACTGACCATTGAGGCATTGCCAGTAGGGGGCCCCATGACAGCTTCCTCTTCGATTTACCTGTCAATCACAGCTAGCCGATGGGTAGATCAGGTCCCTGCTGCTAAGAGATTGTATTTAGTCAGACCTCTTGTGATGCGCTCCTCCCCGTCGGCCCCTCCTGATTTTCTGTCTCCTCACCCCCCCAGTCTCCTGCATACTTGCTCTGTGTGTCCCGCTGAATCCCCCCTCCTCTATCTTCAGTGTCATGATGAGAAAACCCAGAGGAGGAGCACAGCTAGTCTGCTCACAGGACATGCAGGGAGAGAGGTGATGAAAAATACAATTTTTGAAGTGTTCGTGCATATGAGCATGTCATTTTTTTTTTGGTGGGGGAGTGGATCTTGGGTGGGAGTTCCCACACTTTTTTCCCCATGACTTGACCCCTGCTCCCCATTTATCACTACCCTCCGAACTTGCCCTCATAGCCAGTTTTCAATCCATGTATTCATCCTATGGTCCAGGCCAACAGACCTTACTTTGTACAGTAAACATTTATGGTGAACTGTGTCAAATGCTTTTGCAAAATCCAGATTCACCACGTCTACGGGCCTTCCTTTATCAAGATATCAGCTCACCTCCTCATAGAAGGTTAATAGATTGGTTTGGCAAGAGCAATTCTTCATGAATTCATGCTGATTACTGCTAATTATACTGTTTTCTTTACTGAAATCTTGTATATAGTCCCTTATCATCCCCTCCAAGAGCTTGCATACTATTGATGTTAGGCAAACTGGTCTGTAATTCCCAGGAATGTATTTTGTCCTTTTTTTAAATATTGGTGCTACATTGTCTTTTCTCCAATCAGCTGGTACAATTCCCCTTAGTAGGCAGTCATTAAAAATGAGTTACAATGTCTGGCAATTACTGGACTGAGTTACCTACGGACCCCCAGGTGCAAGCCATGTTAGGTTTTCCAAGTCTATCTCTAATTCTTCCCTCTGTTAGCCATGAGGGCGCTTCCTGTGATGTGTCATGAGGATAAACACTGCAGTTTTGGTTACTGAAACCTGATTCCTTTGTCAAGACTGAGGAGAAGAATACATTCAATAGACATGTACATTCGTTTTCGTCCGAATTTCCAGTATTTTTGTTATCGTTTTAAGAAACAATAACGAACATGCAGGATCAAAAAACCAAAAGATCCGACATAAACAAATGCTATATTTTCATTTTCGTTGCGACAACAGTTCGATATAGATAGGAGATTCGAAATGACGCTGCAATAGCGATCTGTGTCCATTGAAACTGTGGTTGAATGTGCGTAACCTTAGCTCTATTAGACCAAGATTATTCGACACAGAGAGAAAAGGTTCAACATGGAGATTTGACGAAACAGTCGCTGCGATCGAACATTTATGGTCAAATGCTCCGCCCATAGCCTATAGAAGAATTCTAATGTTGGTTGACTAGTAATAATAATTAATAATTATAATTATTACTAGTGTCATACACCATTAGAATTCTACTATAGCTTGTAGGCGGAACATTTGACCGGACATGTACGATTGTGGCGTCGTACAGTTTAGCTGCTCCGTCGAATCTTCTTTGAACATTCGACAGATACCATAAGCCTTCAATGGCAGATTCAACCTTAATTATTTCGGATTTTCGGACAAATGCATTTTTTAATTAAACGAAATAAATAAAAACGAATTTCTGGAGTAACTAAATAAATGTATTTTTTGGACAAAAATGAAATTCCGAAATGAAATATTTCAGTCTGCACATGTCTAAAATTCAATACCTTAGCCATCTCCCCATCCTTTGTAACCAGATTTACTTTCTCATTCTTTATGGGTCCAATATAGTCTGTCCTCCCTTTTTTACTGTTTATATACTTAAATAATTTCTTGAGATATTTTTTGCTTTCCTCTGCTATTTGTCTTTTTCGTGTTCTATCTTAGCCGCCCTAATTGCACCCTTACATTTCTTGTTGCATTCTTTGTAAAGTCTGAATGCTGATGATGATTTCTCAGCCTTGTATTTTTTGGAGGCCTTCTCCTTTACTTTTATTTGTATTTTTTCATTGGAGTTAAGCCATCCAGGATTTTTGTTCGCTCTTTTAAATCTATTTCCCAATGTGATGCACTGACTCATGCCCTTATTTAATATGCTCTTAAAGCAAACCCCTCTCTCCTCCATGTTCTTTGTTCCTAAAATTCTATCCCGATTTATATATTCTAGCAAGGTTCGTAGTTTTTTTTTTTTGTGGCTGTTCTGAAATTCAGTGTCCTTGTATTCTCCTTATGTTTCTTATTTGTGTGATTTATACTTAAGCTAATTGACCTGTGATCGCTGTTTCCTAAATTGCCCCTTATTTCCCTATGAGGTCTGTATTGTTGGTAATCAATAGGTCTAGTAACGCTTTGATTCTTGTTGCTAAATCTACCATCTGACCCATGAAATTGTCCTGCAAGACATTTAGGAACTGGCGAGCCTTAGACGAATTCGTGTTTCCTTCTGCCCAGTCTATGGCTGGATAATTAAAATCCCTCATTATGATGACACCTCCCATCCTTGCTGCTTATCCAAATTGTAATAGGATGTCTGTCTCCCCCTCCTCCCTCAGATTAGGGGGCCTAAGGCATACTCCCAGTATTATTTCCTCCTTTGTTTCATCCCTTTGGAGCTCTACCCATAAGGATTGCACCTCCTCCCTAGCTTCCTTAGGAATGTCATCTCTCACATTCACATATTATTCTTGATATACAGGCATACCCCTCCCCCTTTTTTACCCTCTCTATCCCTGCTATAAAGGGTATACCCTTGAATGGTTGCCAGCCAATCATGAGAACTGTTGAACCAAGTCTCTGAAATTCCCACAAACTCTAAATCCTCCTCATACAACAGTATCTTTAGTTTTCCATTGGTGAACATGCCACGTAGTTTAGACCGTTTCATACTGTCCTCTTATTGGGTGTTCTGAAATTTCAAATAGGACTTTTTGCTATACTTACCTTGGGTTTATGTGCTTTAGTCAACCTACCACTAATTCCCCCAATACTACTCTCTGGAATATGTTCCACGCTGACTATCTCTACACCTGAACTCTCCCCCCTATCGCCTAGTTTAACCACTTTAAGACCGGACCATTTTGCTGGTAAATGACCAGAGGTCTTTTTACACTTTGGCACTGCGCTGCTTTAACTGGTAATTGCGCGGTCATGCAATGTTGTACCGAAACAAAATTTGCGTCCTTTTCTTCCCACAAATAGAGCTTTCTTTTGATGGTATTTGATTGCCTCTGCGATTTTTATTTTTTGCGATATAAACGTAAAAAGACCGCAAATTTTGAAAAAAAATGATATTTTCTACTTTTTGTTATTAGAAAAATCCAATAAACTCAATTTTAGTCATACATTTAGGCCAAAATGTATTCAGCCACATGTCTTTGGTAAAAAAAAAGTCAATAATTGTATATTTATTGGTTTGCGCAAAAGTTGTCACATCTACAAACTAAGGTACGTTTTCTGGAATTTACGCAGCTTTTATTTTATGACTGCCTATCTCATTTCTTGAGGTGCTAAAATGGCAGGGCAGTACAAAACCCCCCCAAATGACCCCATTTTGGAAAGTAGACCCCCTAAGGAAATTGATAAGAGGCATGTTGAGCCCATTGAATATTTTATTTTTTTGCCTCAAGCGATTGAATAATGACAAAAAAAAAATTTTTTTTTTTTTTTTACACAAAGTTGTCACTAAATGATATATTGCTCACACATGCTATGGGCATATGTGAAATGACACCCCAAAAAAAATTCTGCTGCTTCTCCTGAGTACGGGGATACCACATATGTGGGACTTTTTGGGAGCCTAGCCGCGTACGGGGCCCCGAAAACCAAGCACCGCCTTCAGGCTTTCTAAGGTCGTAAATTTTTGAGTTCACTTCTCACTACCTATTACAGTTTTGAAGGCCATAAAATGCCAAGATGGCACAAAACCCCCACAAATGACCCCATTTTAGAAAGTAGACACCCCAAGCTATTTGCTGAGAGGCATGTTAAGTTCATGGAATATTTTATATTTTGCCACAAGTTGCGGGAAAATTACAAACTTTTTTTTTTTTTTTTTTTTTTTCACAAAGTTGTCACTAAATGATATATTGCTCATGCATGCCATGGGCATATGTGAAATAACACCCCAAAATAAATTCTGCTGCTTCTCCTGAGTACGGGGATACCACATATGTGGGACTTTTTGGGAGTCTAGCTGCGTACGGGGCCCCGAAAACCAAGCACCGCCTTCAGGCTTTCTAAGGGCGTAAATATTTGACTTCACTCCTCACTACCTATTACAGTTTTGAAGGCCATAAAATGCCAAGATGGCACAAAACCCCCACAAATGACCCCATTTTAGAAAGTAGACACCCCAAGCTATTTGCTGAGAGGCATGTTGAGTTCATGGAATATTTTATATTTTGCCACAAGTTGCGGGAAAATTACAAACTTTTTTTTTTTTTTTTTTTTTTTCACAAAGTTGTCACTAAATGATATATTGCTCACGCATGCCATGGGCATATGTGAAATGACACCCCAAAATAAATTCTGCTGCTTCTCCTGAGTACGGGGATACCACATATGTGGGACTTTTTGGGAGCCTAGCCGCGTACGGGGCCCCGAAAACCAAGCACCGCCTTCAGGCTTTCTAAGGGCGTTACAGTTTTGAAGGCCATAAAATGCCAAGATGGCACAAACCCCCCCCCCAAATGACCCCATTTTGGAAAGTAGACACCCCTAAATTTAGGGGTACACTAGTGAGACTAGGTAATAAATGGCGGGTGCCCTGAAACTATAAAAAAATAACTAACCAACCAGCGTCACCTGTAACAGTTATATGGTGATCACTGGTGAAAGGGTTAACTAGGGGGCAATCAGGGGGCTTTATGCGGTAGTATATGGGGGTCCCTGGCGCTATAAAAAGCTGCGGCGAACCTAAATACCTAACTGCCGTCACCTGTGACACTAATACAGCGATCAGAAAAACGATCGCTTATTAGGCTGGGTTCACACTGGAGCGATGCGGGAACGCCACGAATGCGCGGCGGGTTCCCGCATCGCATGCCTCCCGGCGGCAGTTCACACTGCCCTATGCGAACTGCTGGGAGTGTCAGTGAAATGTTAATGACACCCCCAGATCAGTTCGCATATCGCAGTGCGATCTGCAAACTTGGATCGCATGGTGTGAACACCCATGCGATCCGATTCTGCTGCGGACCAAAAAAAGGGTCCCGTGCGAGTTTGCGGCGGGTGCGGCGGGTGCGACACGAATTCAGCCATACTATCTGTATAGCTGAACTCGAATCGCACAGAGATCGGATGTGATTTGCACTGCAGTGCGGTGCAAATCACATCCGTTCTCATAAACCGCTGCAATGTGAACCCAGCCTTAGTGACACTGGCGACGGGGGGTGATCACGGGGTTAAACCTTTATTGGGGGGGTTAGGGGGGTACCTTAGAACTAAAGGGGGCTAACCCTAACTGCCCTAACAGTTATTAGTCACAAATGACACCCGCCGGGTGATCAGGGGGTTAAACCTTTATTAGGTAATAAATGGCGGGTGCCCTGAAACTATAAAAAAATAACTAACCAACCAGCGTCACCTGTAACAGTTATATGGTGATCACTGGTGAAAGGGTTAACTAGGGGGCAATCAGGGGGCTTTATGCGGTAGTATATGGGGGTCCCTGGTGCTATAAAAAGCTGCGGCGAACCTAAATACCTACCTGCCTAACTAGCGTCACCTGTGACACTAATACGGCGATCAGAAAAATGATCGCTTATTAGGCTGGGTTCACACTGGAGCGATGCGGGAACGCCACGAATGCGCGGCGGGTTCCCGCATCGCATGCCTCCCGGCGGCAGTTCACACTGCCCTATGCGAACTGCTGGGAGTGTCAGTGAAATGTTACTGACACCCCCAGATCAGTTTGCATATCGCAGTGCGATCTGCAAACTCGGATCGCATGGTGTGAACACCCATGCGATCCGATTCTGCTGCGGGCCAAAAAAAGGGTCCCGTGCGAATTTGCGGCGGGTGCGGCGGGTGTGGCGGGTGCGGCGAATGGCTGAACTCGAATCGCACAGAGATCGGATGTGATTTGCACTGCAGTGCGGTGCGAATCACATTCGTTCTCATAAACCGCTGCAATGTGAACCCAGCCTTAGTGACACTGGCGACGGGGGGTGATCACGGGGTTAAACCTTTATTGGGGGGGTTAGGGGGGTACATTAGAACTAAAGGGGGCTAACCCTAACTGCCCTAACAGTTATTACAGTCACAAATGACACCAATGCAAAAAAAAAAAAAAAAAAAAAAAAAAAAAAAAAAAAATGACATTGGTGTCACTGTGACTGGGGGGCAGGGGTAATTGGGGGGGTGATCGGGGGGTAAAGGGGGGGTGTGAGTGTGCCTGGCATGTTCTACTGTTTGTGTAGAGTGTTGGTGCAACTCACCGATCCGTTCTCCTCCGTGTCGGAACGAAAAATACCGACACGGAGGAGAGAATACATCACTTCCTCTCCTCACAGGAGAGGAAGTGATGTCACGAAGGATTTTCATTCGTCGGGAGCGATCGCGAGGGGGTGGCCATGAATGAATGGCCGTCCCCTCGTCCGGGATCGCTCCCGCACGAAAACCGACCGCCGCAGGCACCGGGCGGGGGCCCGATCGGGCCCCCGACCCGCGGGAAGGCAGGGACGTACATGTACGCCCTTATGCCTGCCCGTGCCATGCTGTCGACGTACATCGTCGTGCGGCGGTCGGCAACTGGTTAAAAGCCCCTTTAACAGTTTGGCCATATTCACGCCCAGCAGATCTGCACCCTCCTCATTTAGGTGCAGTCCGTCCCTTCTATAGAACTGGCGACTGACTGAAAAGTCGGTCCAGTTGTCCAGGAACCCAAACCCCTTCTTACTACACCAGTTCCTCAGCCACTTGTTTATTTCCCTAATCGCCCTCTGCCTTTCTGATGTGGCACAATGTACCAGTAGTATTCCCGAGAATACTATCTTGGAGGTCCTTTTCCTCAGTTTAGCTCCTAAGTTCTTTAGGATACTCCATCTGTCTCTGACTTTGTCATTGTTGCTTATATAATTTTGTCATTGGTGCTACCATAATTTTTTATTGTATCTTTCTTAGATGTTTTTGGGTTGATGCCTGCTGAGGAAGTGACAAGGGCCGCAAAACTAGTCAAGGTCACATCTACACCAAACCATACCCCCACTTACCTGTGGGGAGCATTAGCCAGCAATTTTAATACATTTGTATTGTCAAGAACTGTTTCGATATTTGTCTTGTGAACTATGAATTCTTTGTATATTTTCTAATAAATTATATATTTTTTCTTTTATTTATGATCTTTTTGTAATATTGGGTACCGCAATAGTCCTACAACCTTTTGGGTGATGAAGGGTTAAAATAAGGTTTGGAGTAGCCCTTGTTAGATCTATTCACCCCTCCTGGAGAGAGCCAAGATAAAGGCTGGTCTCTCAGGAGGGCCAGGTGATTCGTTTGGAGGATGCACGATACCTTTAACTACTCTTACAGTGTTGCCGGATCACTTAAAGGTTCTGAAACTGTGAAGCTGAATCCTATTCTACAAACTAAACGTGGTAACTAGCTCCTGGCTGCTCTGTATATGAGAGAGACTTATCCAAGAGTGCTACTGGCTGCTAAGTCTATCCAGGTATTCAAGATCTGCTAAAAGAGAAAGCTGTTTTACCTTTGGATTCAAGGAGTCTGTAAGTGATCTGCAATTAGTATCTGAAACCTCCCCTAACCCTCTCTCTTACTACTTCTTCCAAGTTCCTTATTAAAGCATTACAGATATATAAAGTGACTGGTGCCCAAATTCTGTTCTAACTTCCCATTATAGCCATGCACTCAGCCCTGGGGTGAATGTAAGCTTGCCCCCTGCCTCTGGAGATACCCTCCTTGTTCCCAGTAGACCCAGGGGGTGGTAGATTTTGGCGCCCAATGTGGGGCCTGGCGGAATAAGTTTGCTGTTGTCCCTAGCAACCAACTGCAACTCAGGAACTTTGTCATGGCACCATGGGGATTGTGAACTGTGACCTCAAGTTAAGCCCTTGAGACTGTTTCCAAGTGCTGCACTATTCACTGAGGAAGAACCCGAGAGTCTCTGCTAAGGGGGTTCCTGGACTTTGTCACTTTCTCCAGGAATACTGGAGTTAATTGCAAGATCCAATTTCTGACTGAGTGAGCTGTGGGTGGAGTGAGAGAAGCCCGGGAGCTACATGATCAGAAGAGCAAATGGGAGAAGTTACTGCCTGCTGCCACGTGGGACACTAAGTGTGTGTGTCTGGAGCTGAATAGAGAAAGTTTTCTATTACTACAGGGAAGGTCACAGGCCATTCATGGCTGAATTTTCTCTTGTGCAGGCTGCAGTGCGGTTCAAGATGTTTCCTGTCAGCACTGCTGCAAGTGCTATGCTGTCTGGAACCCTATGCTGTCTGGAACATGAACTGGGATCCGCCTGAAGCCACGTAGGCTGTTTGTGCTGTATACTGTTGGAGACCATGAAACGCTGGGCATATTATGCCACATATGTGGAGGACAGGCCCTACATCTCCATCTGTTTGTTCATTGCCTGCACTGCGGGGAGTACCTGTTTGCCGTGGAACACCCTACTGTGCCGCCCCGTGCCTACAGAGTTGATTGGGCCCCAGGAGTTGCTACAGTGGAGTCTGCTGCTTTTGCTCCTGCATCATCATCGTGCCTGCTACTGTGAGTGTTCCATTTGATGATGTCGCTGCTACTGCTCCTAAAGTGCCATCAGCTGACATCACCATTGCTACTGTGCCCGCTGCACCTGTCCAGAAGAAGGTGGGCTATGTAAAAGTATCCCGTGGCCACAGTCAAGCCTTCCCCAGAGACCACCAGAACCAGAACCCAAGGCAGGCGTCACTCCTGGGAAATCCACGTCAGGAACTGCTGAGAAATCTGGATAAGCATTTCAGTGGGGTCAATGTGTACATATAGGACCGTAGAAGAATTAAGGGATTCTGAGCTGGATTCCTTGTCTGATTTATCTGGTGATGATGAACTGTTTGAATCTATTGCACGAGAATTATTGTGGGCTAATAGTGAGGATGTTGCTTTTACCTTCACCTCCCCAGATTGGGCAGCTTTAGACTTTGGGGAGACCTCAATTAGTATGGAAACGCCAAGTGTTACTAGTGAGCCTCTGCCTAAAGTTATCAGTCCAGCTGAAACTAAAAAGTTGTCTGCTAAAGCCATGGTGCAAAAGTCTCTGAATCCGTGCGTGCTTCCTGGATTGGGGAATGCCAGAGCCTTGCCAAAGCTTGCTTGCTTATAAAGAGTACTCAACAAAAGAGTTGCTACAGAATATGGCCTGGAATTCCCATATGTTCCTTCAGAAACTATGCAAGAAATTGAATCTAAGCGAGAGGAGTGGTACAGTGAAGCTATTTGGGACCACCTGTCTGTACCAAAGCCTTTCAGAAAAGCTGGCTATTCATCTGTCATGGATGAGCATTATGACGGATGCATGCTTCAATGGAACTATGGCCAGCATATCTACTCTGACAAAGTGGTCATCTGCAGACCTGGAAAAGAAAATGTTTACTATGTTACTACTGTGGATAAACAAGGGAAGCCAGTTACTTTGCCAGATCCTCGTTTCTACTGGTAATCATTTGAATGTACTGGCATAGTTCAGCTGGCAAATGTCAGTCTCTGCTCTAAAGAGAAACGTTCTTAACTCTAAATGGACTATGGGGTACATAGCCAGATAGTTCTAGGTTTGGAAAACTTTGTGGTCAAGATTTTCTACATGTGTACAGCAATTTCAATACTTTTCCATGAAGAACTTTTGCCATACCTATTTCCGCCGCTAGATGGTGGCTAAGTTACTTATACAAAGGGATGGACTTTTAAGTTACATTCTAGTTTGCTTTACATTTAAAATGTGGAAGAAAGTTTAACTCTCCTGAGAGTGAGGCTTTGCTTCCAGTTGATCAGTGATACTGTTATGTTTTTCTGTGTGTGTGTAACCTTGTTCTTTTTCAGGTAACAAAGATCTTCTATGAAGCTGCTAGAGTGGGGCAGTTAGATTTATAGTGAGGTTCCTGTAACATGTTTGATGTGAATATACTGTTGATTAATGTTTGAAACTGTAACATTCTTCTTTTACTGCCTTTCCCTTGCCTTTTCCCATGTTTTTTTTGCTTCAGATGCCTACTCTAGGGCTTGAGAATTATTTTTTTCCCTTACAGACGCTGAGAACATAGTTTCCTTTAGTGGGAGGAGTGTGAAGCCCCCGTTCCTAAAAATGGGGCTATAGTGTAAATTTAGTTTTTGGCTGAGTTGGAAACAGCTCGGATTTGATTTATCGCTATTGCCAGTAGGTGTCACTGGTACCACAGGCCAGTATGAGAATTACAACTAGGTTGAGCTATGTAATGAATATTCTTTCTCCAGAACAGCCCAGTAGGTGGTTCCTGGCCGCTGTGCATTCTGGGAAGGGGGTATTTATTGGGCAAAGCCATGTGCTCTTGGATCAGTTATTACCTCGGGTGCCCTCCTGGTCTGAGGGTGTGTTGCTACAAGTTCTGCAAGTAGGCCCAGAAACCTGTCTGGAGCCTATTAATCCTGCTCTGGTCCTTTAGGCTGTTTTGCCTGTGTGGAAGAAGCTGAGCCAAGCTGAGGAGATTCAGGGGAGGACCCTTGCTGGAGAGAGCCAGGATGAAGGATGGTCTCTCAGGAGGGCCTGGTGAGAACTTGATGTCCTGGGGGAGATGCCTGTTGAGAACTTGATGTCCTGCAGACTTCTCCCTATTGGCAAGTCCCGAAACATGGCGACTAGCCTTGAATCTATATACAGATGTGTAATATAATCATCAAGCCAGGGTCATATATGGGTGATCAAGCAGATAGAGCTGGGAGCAAGACAGGATGGGGGGGGGGGTAACAAGAGACAGAGAGAGTAGGCGGAAGGGATCAGGCTGCAGGGCAGGGGTCCAGGAAAGGATGCAGGGTTCAGGAACACAGGATACACAGTTTAAGATACGGGTTTCGGGGTTCAGAATTCTGGATACAGGGACACAGGATTAGTAAACACAGGTCAGGGCACAGGGAAACAATACCAAGGCAACGTGTGCAAGTGATCACCAGGTTTAAATATGCTTCCTGCAATCGGCATCAGGTGATCCCTGATTGATTGATCCCTGAGATGATGTCAGCTCCTAACTACAGAGATCTACCTGCAGGTGGACACCAGAACTGCAGCCCATAGGTCTGGGAGCTACAGTTCCACAAGCAGGTGAAACCGTTCCTCACAGTACCCCCCCCCCGAAGGAGTGACCTCCAGATGCTCCAACCAGTCATAGCTGAGAAAGTCCAAGGAGCGCCGGGTCCGAAATAAAAAGCCTTGCATCCAGGATCCAAACTCAAACTAGGTGTACCACTGCCTGGGTTCGGTAACTGGCTAGGTACCCCACCACGGAGGCTAGGCCACTGGCTAGGTATCCTGTTGGCTAGATTCTTAGCAGCATAGAAACTTTGAACCCTCAAAACATTAGGCATCCTATGCTGGTATGCCATGGATCATTTGCAAACTTAGCCCTGGAGTCAAGTGACAATACCACAATTCTGACACCAGAATGTCTGGTCACAATTATGTAGCTTGCCTGATCTCCAGGATTCGTTCCACATTTTGATGGACATTTAGGTTTCCCTAGGACACTGGTTACCCGACACAGGTCCCCTAATGCACCTGGAGTTGTGGAAATCGCATCCGGATCATGGCACGGCACAAATGGTGCTCTGCAACTCCCCAGGAGCTCACCAATACCAAGGTCGTGAAGGCGAACATAATTACTAATTGTGAGAGGTATGTCCGGACCACCAGGCTTTGGCGCCATCGGAGCAACATACTGTGCAAGGGACCCAACCGAGGCAACTAGAAAAAGAATCTTAAACAAAGCAGGTAATCTATGCCAGGCACGAAAAGACTCAGGAGTCAGACCCAATGGCAGATGGAATCCTACCCTCTGCAGGACAATCCAGCTGGGCAGTAGGCATAGAGTCAATAAACGCTAACTGAGCAGTAGGCACAAAGTCAGTAGAACCTGGCTGGGCGGTAAGTAGAGGGACATTAACGACAAGCTAATCTTTAGTCAAAGGATCATCAGCGGCGGGCTGGAAAGCAGGCATTTGATCAACAGGCATTGGATCATCAGGCTGGGTAAGGAGCAGAGGCACATTAAAGCTGAGGTCCACCCTAAAATGGACCTCCGCTCATCGGAATCCCCCCCCCCCTCCGGCGCCACAATCGGCACCTTTCAGGGGGGAGGGGGGTGCAGTTACCTGGATAATCCAGGTAACTGCACCCACTTCCGGGCTAGCTCTCTGCGGAACGGGGCGTACGTTCCGCAGCGCCCGCCCCCTTCAGCAAGTGCCCCGCTGCCTGCTGGGAAACACACAGCTCCCAGAGGCAGCGGGGACCGTCCGGATTGCGCCGCGCGGCTCGCGCATGCGCAGTAGGGAACCGGGAAATGAAGCCGAAAGGCTCCATTTCCTGATTCCCATACCCAAGATGGCGGCGGGACCCGGCAGCCGAGCGAGCGATCGGCTTCGGGTGCCGACATCGCGGGCGCGCTGGACAGGTAAGTGTCACTATTTAAAAGTCAGCAGCTGCAGTATTTGTAGCTGCTGGCTTTTAAAAAAAAAAAAAAACGCGGAGTCCCGGTGGACTCCCGCTTTAAGATGGGCAGTGGGCAGAGGCACATCAAGCTGGGAAGTGGGCTCTGGAACATCAGACTGAGCAACGGGCACAGGATCATCCAGTTGGACAACGGGCACTGAAACATCAGGTTGGGCATCAGGAGCCAGATCATCAGGAACTGAATCATCAGGCTGAGTATCAGGAACAGGATCACAAAGATGGGCATCGGGCATTGGATCATAAAGCTGGACATTGGGCACCGGAGCAGCAAGCAGGCCAGTGGGCACCAGAACAGGCTGACCAGTGGGCACCAGAACATCAGGCTGGACAGTGGGCACCGGAACAACAGGTTGGATAGAGGGAACCGGATCATCAGGTACTGGATCAGTAGGCTGGGTATCAGGAACTGGATTGTCAAGCTGGGCATCAGGCATCGGATCATCAAGCTGGACATCGGGCACCAGAACAGCAGGCAGGGCAGCGGGCACCGGAACAGGCTGGTCAGCGAGCACCAGAACATCAGGCTGGACAGTGGGCACTGGAACATCAGGTTGGGCATCAGGAACCGGATCATCAGGCTGGGTATCAGGAACAGGATCATCAAGTTGGGCATCAGATCATCAAGCTGGACATTGGGCACCAGAACAGCAGGCAGGGCAGCGGGCAACAGGACAGGCTGACCAGCGGCCCACGGAACATCGGGCTGGACAGCGGGCACCAGAACATCAAGCTGGACAGAGGGAACCGGATCATCAGGTACTGGATCGTCAGGATGGGTATCAGGAACTGGATCGTCAAACTGGACATTGGGCACCAGAGCAGCAGGCAGGGCAGCGGGCACCGGAACATCAGGCTGGACAGTGGGCACAAGAACATCAGGTTGGGTATCAGGAACTGGATCATCAGGAACTGGATCATCAGACTGGGTATCAGGAACTGGATCATCAGACTGGGTATCAGGAACTGGATTGTCGAGCTGGGCATCAGGTATCGGATCATCAAGCTGGACATTGGCACCAGAACAGCAGGCAGGGCAGCGGACACCAGAACATCAGGCTGCACAGTGAGCACTGGAACATCAGACTGGACAGCGGGCACCGGAACTTCAGGCTTGGCAGCGGGCACAGGAAACTCAAGCTGGAAAGAGGGCACTGAAACAGAAGCGAGCACCGTAACATCAGGCTGGACAGCGGGTACTGGAACATCAGGCTGGACAGTGGGCAGAAGCACCTGAACATCAGGCCGGACAGCAGGCACTGGAGCATCAGACCAGAGAGCGGGCACTGGAACATCAGGCTGGGTATCAGGAACTGGATCACCAGACTGGGCAGCAGGCAGAGGCACTGGAACATCAGGTTGGACAGCAGGCACTGGAACATCAGACTGGACAGAGGGCACTGGCACTTCAGGCTGAACAGCGGGCACTGGAACATCAGGCTGGACAGCGGGCACTGGAACATCAGGCTGGACAGCGGGCACTGGAACATCAGATTGGACAGCGGTCACTGGAACATCAGACTGAACCGCGGCCAGAGGCATGGGAACATCAGGCTGGACAGCGGGTACTGGACCATCAGGCTGGACAGTGGGCAGAAACACTGGAATATCAGGCTGGACAGCGGGCACTGGAGCATCAGACCAGACAGCGAGCACTGGAACATCAGGCTAGGTATCAGGAACTGGATCACCAGACTGGACAGCAGACAGAGATACTGGAACATCAGATGTGACAGCGCGCACTGGAATATCAGGCTGGACAGCGGGCACTGGAACATCAGGCTGGACAGTGGGCAGTGGAACATCAGGTTGGACAGACGGCACTGGAACATCAGACTGAACAGCGGACAGAGGCACTGGAAAATCAGGCTCAACAGCGAACACTGGTACATCAGGCTGGACATCGGGCACTGGAACATCAGGCTTGACAGTGGGCACTGGAACATTAGGCTGGACAGAGCGCACTGGAAGAACAGACTGAACAGCGGGCAGAGGCACTGGAACATCAGGCTGGACAGCAGACACTGGAGCATCAGACCAGACAGCAGGCACTGGAACATCAGGCTGGGTATCAGGAACTGGATCACCAGACTAGGCAGCAGGCAGAGGCACTGGAACATCAGGTTGGACAGGGGGCACTGGAACATCAGGCTGGACAGCGGGCACTGGAACATCAGGCTGCACAGCGGGCACTGGAACATCAGATTGCACAGCGGGCACTGAAAAATCAGACTGAACAGCGGGCAGAGGCACTGGAACTTGAGGCTGGATAGCGGGTACTGAAACATCAGGCTGGACAGTGGGCAGAAGCATTGGAACATCAAGCTGGACATCGGGCACTGGAGCATCACAACAAACAGCAGTCACTGGAACATCAGGCTAGGTATCAGGAACTGGATCACCAGACTGGACAGCAGACAGAGATACTGGAACATCAGGTGTGACAGCGGGCACTGGAACATCAGGCTGGGCAGCGGGCACTGGAACATCAGGCTGGACATCCGGCAGTGGAACATAAGGCTTGACAGTGGGCACTGGAACATCAGGCTGGACAGAGCGCACTGGAACATCAGACTGAACAGTGGGCAGAGGCACTGGAACATCAGGCTGGACAGCAGACACTGGAGCATCAGACCAGACAGCAGGCACTGGAACATCAGGCTGGGTATCAGGAACTGGATCACGAGACTAGGCAGCAGGCAGAGGCACTGGAACATCAGGCTGGAAAGCGGGCACTGGAACATCAGGCTGGACAGCAGGCACTGGAACATCAGATTGCACAGCGGGCACTGAAAAATCAGACTGAACAGCGGGCAGAGGCACTGGAACATCTAGGCTGGAAAGAGGTTACTGGAACATCAGGCTGGACAGTAGCAGAAGCACTGGAACATCAGGCTGGACAGCGGGCACTGGAGCATCAGACCAGACAGCGAGCACTGGAACATCAGGCTGGACAGTGGGCACCGGAACATCAGGTTGGGGATCAGGAACAGGATCATCAGGAACTGCATCATCAGGCTGGGTATCTGGAACTGGATCGTCAAGCTGGGCATCAGGTATCGGATCATCAAGCTGGACATTGGCACCAGAACAGAAGGCAGGGCAGCGGACACCAGAACATCAGGCTGGACAGTGGGCGCTGTAACATCAGACTGGACAGCGGGCACCGGAACTTCAGGCTTGGCAGCGGGCACAGGAACCTCAAGCTGGACAGAGGGCACTGAAACAGACTAAGAAGCGAGCACCAAAACATCAGGCTGGACAGCGGTTACTGGAACATCAGGCTGGACAGTGGGCAGAAGCACCGGAACATCAGGCTGGACAGCAGGCACTGGAACATCAGACCAGAGAGCCGGCACTGGAACATCAGGCTGGGTATCAGGAACTGGATCACCAGACTAGGCAGCAGGCAGAGGCACTAGAACATCAGGTTGGACAGCAGGCACTGGAACATCAGACTGGACAGCAGGCACTGGAACATCAGACTGGACAGCAGGCACTGGAACATCAGGCTGGACAGCGGGCACTGGAACATCAGATTGGACAGCGGGCACTGGAACATCAGATTGGACAGCGGGCACTGGAACATCAGACTGAACAGCGGGCAGAGGCACGGGAACATCAGGCTGGACAGTGGGCAGAAGCATTGGAACATCAAGCTGGACATCGGGCACTGGAGCATCACAACAAACAGCAGTCACTGGAATATCAGGCTAGGTATCAGGAACTGGATCACCAGACTGGACAGCAGACAGAGATACTGGAACATCAGGTGTGACAGCGGGCACTGGAACATCAGGCTGGGCAGCGGGCACTGGAACATCAGGCTGGATATCCGGCAGTGGAACATAAGGCTTGACAGTGGGCACTGGAACATCAGGCTGGACAGAGCGCACTGGAACATCAGAGTGAACAGTGGGCAGAGGCACTGGAACATCAGGCTGGACAGCAGACACTGGAGCATCAGACCAGACAGCAGGCACTGGAACATCAGGCTGGGTATCAGGAACTGGATCACGAGACTAGGCAGCAGGCAGAGGCACTGGAACATCAGGCTGGACAGGGGGCACTGGAACATCAGGCTGGAAAGCGGGCACTGGAACATCAGGCTGGACAGCAGGCACTGGAACATCAGATTGCACAGCGGGCACTGAAAAATCAGACTGAACAGTGGGCAGAGGCACTGGAACATCTAGGCTGGAAAGAGGTTACTGGAACATCAGGCTGGACAGTGGCAGAAGCACTGGAACATCAGGCTGGACAGCGGGCACTGGAGCATCAGACCAGACAGCGAGCACTGGAACATCAGGCTGGACAGTGGGCACCGGAACATCAGGTTGGGGATCAGGAACAGGATCATCAGGAACTGGATCATCAGGCTGGGTATCTGGAACTGGATCGTCAAGCTGGGCATCAGGTATCGGATCATCAAGCTGGACATTGGCACCAGAACAGAAGGCAGGGCAGCGGACACCAGAACATCAGGCTGGACAGTGGGCGCTGTAACATCAGACTGGACAGCGGGCACCGGAACTTCAGGCTTGGCAGCGGGCACAGGAACCTCAAGCTGGACAGAGGGCACTGAAACAGACTAAGAAGCGAGCACCAAAACATCAGGCTGGACAGCGGTTACTGGAACATCAGACCAGAGAGCCGGCACTGGAACATCAGGCTGGGTATCAGGAACTGGATCACCAGACTAGGCAGCAGGCAGAGGCACTAGAACATCAGGTTGGACAGCAGGCACTGGAACATCAGACTGGACAGCAGGCACTGGAACATCAGACTGGACAGCAGGCACTGGAACATCAGGCTGGACAGCGGGCACTGGAACATCAGATTGGACAGCGGGCACTGGAACATCAGACTGAACAGCGGGCAGAGGCACGGGAACATCAGGCTGGACAGCGGGTACTGGACCATCAAGCTGGACAGTGGGCAGAAGCACTGGAACATCAGGCTGGACAGCGGGCACTGAAGCATCAGACCAGACAGCGGGCACTGGAACATCAAGCTAGGTATCAGGAACTGGATCACCAGACTGGACAGCAGACAGAGATACTGGAACATCAGATGTGACAGCGGGCACTGGAATATCAGGCTGGACAGCGGGCACTGGAACATCAGGCTGGACAGCGGGCACTGGAACATCAGGCTTGACATCAGGCAGTGGAACATAAGGCTTGACAGTGGGCACTAGAACATCAGGCTGGACAGAGTGCACTGGAACAACAGACTGAACAGCGGGCAGAGGCACTGGAATATCAGGCTAGACAGCAGACACTGGAGCATCAGACCAGAGAGCGGGCACTGGAACATCAGGCTGGGTATCAGGAACTGGATCACCAGACAAGGCAGCAGGCAGAGGCACTGGAACATCAGGTTGGACAGCAGGCACTGGAACATCAGACTGGACAGCAGGCACTGGCACTTCAGGCTGGACAGCAGGCACTGGAACATCAGATTGGACAGCGGGCACTGGAACATCAGACTGAACAGCGGGCAGAGGCACAGGAACATCAGGCTGGACAGCAGGTACTGGACCATCAGGCTGGACAGCGGGCAGAAGCAGTGGAACATCAGGCTGGACAGCGGGCACTGGAGCATCAGACCAGACAACGGGCACTGGAACATCAGGCTAGGTATCAGGAACTGGATCACCAGACTGGACAGCAGACAGAGATACTGGAACATCAGTAGTGACAGCGGGCACTGGAACATCAGGCTGGACAGCGGGCACTGGAACATCAGGCTGGGCAGTGGGCACTGGAACATCAGGCTGGGCAGCGGGCACTGGGACATCAGGTTGGACAGACGGCACTGGAACATCAGACTGAACAGCGAGCAGAGGCATTTGAACATCAGGCTTAACAGCGAACACTGGAACATCAGGCTGGACATCCGGCAGTGGAACATAAGGTTTGACAGTGGGCACTGGAACATCAGGCTGGACAGAGCGCACTGGAACAACAGACTGAACAGCGGGCAGAGGCACTGGAACATCAGGCTGGACAGCAGACACTGGAGCATCAGACCAGACAGCAGGCACTGGAACATCAGGCTGGGTATCAGGAACTGGATCACCAGACTAGGCAGCAGGCAGAGGCACTGGAACAACAGGTTGGACAGGGGGCACTGGAACATCAGGCTGGACAGCAGGCACTGGAACATCAGGCTGTACAGAGGGCACTGGAACATCAGGCTGGACAGCGGGCACTGAAAAATCAGACTGAACAGCGGGCAGAGGCACTGGAACATCAGGCTGGATAGCGGGTACTGGAACATCAGGCTGGACAGTGGGCAGAAGCACTGGAACATCAGGCTGGACAGCGGGCACTGGAGCATCAGACCAGACAGCAGGCACTGGAACATCAGGCTAGGTATCAGGAACTGGATCAAAAGACTGGACAGCAGACAGAGATACTGGAACATCAGGTGTGACAGCGCGTATTGGAACATCAGGCTGGGCAGCGGGCACTGGAACATCAGGTTGGATAGACGGCACTGGAACATCAGACTGAACAGTGGGCAGAGGCACTGGAACATCAGGCTGAACAGCGAACACTGGAACATCAGGCTGGACAGCGAGCAGTGGAACATCAGGCTTGACAGTGGGCGCTGGGATATCAGGCTGGACAGAGCGCACTGGAACAACAGACTGAACAGCGGGCAGAGGCACTGGAACATGAGGCTGGACAGCAGACACTGGAGCATCAGACCAGACAGCAGGCACTGGAACATCAGGCTGGGTATCAGGAACTGGATCACCAGACTAGGCAGCAGGCAGAGGCACTGGAACATCAGGTTGGACAGGGGGCACTGGAACATCAGGCTGGACAGCGGTCACTGGAACATCAGGCTGGACAGCGGGCACTGGAATATCAGATTGCACAGTGGGCACTGAAAAATCGGACTGCACAGTGGGCAGAGGCACTGGAACATCAGGGTGGACAGAGGTTATTGGAACATCAGGCTGGACAGTGACAGAAGCACTGGAACATCAAGCTGGACAGTGGGCACTGGAGCATCAGGTTGGGCATCAGGAACTGGATCATCGGGCTGGGTATCTGGAACTGGATCGTCAAGCTGGGCAGCAGGTATCCGATCATCAAGCTGGACATTGGCACCAGAACAGCAGGCAGGGCAGCGGACACCAGAACTTTCAGGCTGGACAGTGGGCACTGTAACATCAGACTGGACAGCGGCACCGGAACATCAGGCTTGACAGCGGGCACAGGAACCTCAAGCTGGGCAGAGGGCACTGAAACAGACTAGGAAGCGAGCACCGTAACATCAGGCTGGACAGCGGGTACTGGAACATCAGGCTGGACAGTGGGCAGAAGCACCGAAACATCAGGCTGGACAGCAGGCACTGGAACATCAGACTGGACAGCAGGCACTGGAACTTGAGGCTGGACAGCAGGCACTGGAACATAAAGCTGGACAGCGGGCACTGGAACATCAGATTGGACAATGGGCACTGGAACATCAGACTGAACAGCGGGCAGAGGCACTGGAACATCAGGCTGGACAGCAGGTACTGGAACATCAGGCTGGACAGTGGGCAGAAGCACTGGAACATCAGGCTGGACAGGGGGCACTGGAGAATCAGACTAGGCAGCGGGCAATGGAACATCAGGCTAGGTATCAGGAACTGGATCACCAGACTGGACAGCAGGCAGAGATACTGGAACATCAGGTGTGACAGCGGGCACTGGAACATCAGGCTGGGCAGCAGGCACTGGAACATCAGACTGGACAGCGGGCACTGGAACATCAGGCTGCACAGCGGGCACTGGAACATCAGATTGCACAGCGGGCACTGAAAAATCAGACTGAACAGCGGGCAGAGGCACTGGAACTTGAGGCTGGATAGCGGGTACTGAAACATCAGGCTGGACAGTGGGCAGAAGCATTGGAACATCAAGCTGGACATCGGGCACTGGAGCATCACAACAAACAGCAGTCACTGGAACATCAGGCTAGGTATCAGGAACTGGATCACCAGACTGGACAGCAGACAGAGATACTGGAACATCAGGTGTGACAGCGGGCACTGGAACATCAGGCTGGGCAGCGGGCACTGGAACATCAGGCTGGACATCCGGCAGTGGAACATAAGGCTTGACAGTGGGCACTGGAACATCAGGCTGGACAGAGCGCACTGGAACATCAGACTGAACAGTGGGCAGAGGCACTGGAACATCAGGCTGGACAGCAGACACTGGAGCATCAGACCAGACAGCAGGCACTGGAACATCAGGCTGGGTATCAGGAACTGGATCACGAGACTAGGCAGCAGGCAGAGGCACTGGAACATCAGGCTGGAAAGCGGGCACTGGAACATCAGGCTGGACAGCAGGCACTGGAACATCAGATTGCACAGCGGGCACTGAAAAATCAGACTGAACAGCGGGCAGAGGCACTGGAACATCTAGGCTGGAAAGAGGTTACTGGAACATCAGGCTGGACAGTAGCAGAAGCACTGGAACATCAGGCTGGACAGCGGGCACTGGAGCATCAGACCAGACAGCGAGCACTGGAACATCAGGCTGGACAGTGGGCACCGGAACATCAGGTTGGGGATCAGGAACAGGATCATCAGGAACTGCATCATCAGGCTGGGTATCTGGAACTGGATCGTCAAGCTGGGCATCAGGTATCATATCATCAAGCTGGACATTGGCACCAGAACAGAAGGCAGGGCAGCGGACACCAGAACATCAGGCTGGACAGTGGGCGCTGTAACATCAGACTGGACAGCGGGCACCGGAACTTCAGGCTTGGCAGCGGGCACAGGAACCTCAAGCTGGACAGAGGGCACTGAAACAGACTAAGAAGCGAGCACCAAAACATCAGGCTGGACAGCGGTTACTGGAACATCAGGCTGGACAGTGGGCAGAAGCACCGGAACATCAGGCTGGACAGCAGGCACTGGAACATCAGACCAGAGAGCCGGCACTGGAACATCAGGCTGGGTATCAGGAACTGGATCACCAGACTAGGCAGCAGGCAGAGGCACTAGAACATCAGGTTGGACAGCAGGCACTGGAACATCAGACTGGACAGCAGGCACTGGAACATCAGACTGGACAGCAGGCACTGGAACATCAGGCTGGACAGCGGGCACTGGAATATCAGATTGGACAGCGGGCACTGGAACATCAGATTGGACAGCGGGCACTGGAACATCAGACTGAACAGCGGGAAGAGGCACGGGAACATCAGGCTGGACAGTGGGCAGAAGCATTGGAACATCAAGCTGGACATCGGGCACTGGAGCATCACAACAAACAGCAGTCACTGGAATATCAGGCTAGGTATCAGGAACTGGATCACCAGACTGGACAGCAGACAGAGATACTGGAACATCAGGTGTGACAGCGGGCACTGGAACATCAGGCTGGGCAGCGGGCACTGGAACATCAGGCTGGATATCCGGCAGTGGAACATAAGGCTTGACAGTGGGCACTGGAACATCAGGCTGGACAGAGCGCACTGGAACATCAGAGTGAACAGTGGGCAGAGGCACTGGAACATCAGGCTGGACAGCAGACACTGGAGCATCAGACCAGACAGCAGGCACTGGAACATCAGGCTGGGTATCAGGAACTGGATCACGAGACTAGGCAGCAGGCAGAGGCACTGGAACATCAGGCTGGACAGGGGGCACAGGAACATCAGGCTGGAAAGCGGGCACTGGAACATCAGGCTGGACAGCAGGCACTGGAACATCAGATTGCACAGCGGGCACTGAAAAATCAGACTGAACAGCGGGCAGAGGCACTGGAACATCTAGGCTGGAAAGAGGTTACTGGAACATCAGGCTGGACAGTGGCAGAAGCACTGGAACATCAGGCTGGACAGCGGGCACTGGAGCATCAGACCAGACAGCGAGCACTGGAACATCAGGCTGGACAGTGGGCACCGGAACATCAGGTTTGGGATCAGGAACAGGATCATCAGGAACTGGATCATCAGGCTGGGTATCTGGAACTGGATCGTCAAGCTGGGCATCAGGTATCGGATCATCAAGCTGGACATTGGCACCAGAACAGAAGGCAGGGCAGCGGACACCAGAACATCAGGCTGGACAGTGGGCGCTGTAACATCAGACTGGACAGCGGGCACCGGAACTTCAGGCTTGGCAGCGGGCACAGGACCCTCAAGCTGGACAGAGGGCACTGAAACAGACTAAGAAGCGAGCACCAAAACATCAGGCTGGACAGCGGTTACTGGAACATCAGGCTGGACAGTGGGCAGAAGCACCGAAACATCAGGCTGGACAGCAGGCACTGGAACATCAGACCAGAGAGCCGGCACTGGAACATCAGGCTGGGTATCAGGAACTGGATCACCAGACTAGGCAGCAGGCAGAGGCACTAGAACATCAGGTTGGACAGCAGGCACTGGAACATCAGACTGGACAGCAGGCACTGGAACATCAGACTGGACAGCAGGCACTGGAACATCAGGCTGGACAGCGGGCACTGGAACATCAGATTGGACAGCGGGCACTGGAACATCAGACTGAACAGCGGGCAGAGGCATTTGAACATCAGGCTGAACAGCGAACACTGGAACATCAGGCTGGACATCCGGCAGTGGAACATAAGGTTTGACAGTGGGCACTGGAACATCAGGCTGGACAGAGCGCACTGGAACAACAGACTGAACAGCGGGCAGAGGCACTGGAACATCAGGCTGGACAGCAGACACTGGAGCATCAGACCAGACAGCAGGCACTGGAACATCAGGCTGGGTATCAGGAACTGGATCACCAGACTAGGCAGCAGGCAGAGGCACTGGAACATCAGGTTGGACAGGGGGCACTGGAACATCAGGCTGGACAGCAGGCACTGGAACATCAGGCTGTACAGAGGGCACTGGAACATCAGGCTGGACAGTGGGCACTGAAAAATCAGACTGAACAGCTGGTAGAGGCACTGGAACATCAGGCTGGATAGCGGGTACTGGAACATCAGGCTGGACAGTGGGCAGAAGCACTGGAACATCAGGCTGGACAGCGGGCACTGGAGCATCAGACCAGACAGCAGGCACTGGAACATCAGGCTAGGTATCAGGAACTGGATCAAAAGACTTGACAGCAGACAGAGATACTGGAACATCCGGTGTATTGGAACATCAGGCTGGGCAGCGGGCACTGGAACATCAGGTTGGATAGACGGCACTGGAACATCAGACTGAACAGTGGGCAGAGGCACTGGAACATCATGCTGAACAGCGAACACTGGAACATCAGGCTGGACAGCGAGCAGTGGAACATCAGGCTTGACAGTGGGCACTGGGATATCAGGCTGGACAGAGCGCACTGGAACAACAGACTGAACAGCGGGCAGAGGCACTGGAACATGAGGCTGGACAGCAGACAGTGGAGCATCAGACCAGACAGCAGACACTGGAACATCAGGCTGGGTATCAGGAACTGGATCACCAGACTAGGCAGCAGGCAGAGGCACTGGAACATCAGGTTTAAACAGGGGGCACTGGAACATCAGGCTGGACAGCGGTCACTGGAACATCAGGCTGGACAGCGGGCACTGGAATATCAGATTGCACAGTGGGCACTGAAAAATCGGACTGCACAGTGGGCAGAGGCACTGGAACATCAGGCTGGACAGAGGTTATTGGAACATCAGGCTGGACAGTGACAGAAGCACTGGAACATCAAGCTGGACAGTGGGCACTGGAGCATCAGGTTGGGCATCAGGAACTGGATCATCGGGCTGGGTATCTGGAACTGGATCGTCAAGCTGGGCATCAGGTATCCGATCATCAAGCTGGACATTGGCACCAGAACAGCAGGCAGGGCAGCGGACACCAGAACTTTCAGGCTGGACAGTGGGCACTGTAACATCAGACTGAACAGCGGCACCGGAACATCAGGCTTGACAGCGGGCACAGGAACCTCAAGCTGGGCAGAGGGCACTGAAACAGACTAGGAAGCGAGCACCGTAACATCAGGCTGGAAAGCGGGTACTGGAACATCAGGCTGGACAGTGGGCAGAAGCACCGAAACATCAGGCTGGACAGCAGGCACTGGAACATCAGACTGGACAGCAGGCACTGGAACTTGAGGCTGGACAGCAGGCACTGGAACATAAGGCTGGACAGCGGGCACTGGAACATCAGATTGGACAATGGGCACTGGAACATCAGACTGAACAGCGGGCAGAGGCACTGGAACATCAGGCTGGACAGCAGGTACTGGAACATCAGGCTGGACAGTGGGCAGAAGCACTGGAACATCAGGCTGGACAGGGGGCACTGGAGAATCAGACTAGGCAGCAGGCACTGGAACATCAGGCTAGGTATCAGGAACTGGATCACCAGACTGGACAGCAGGCAGAGATACTGGAACATCAGGTGTGACAGCGGGCACTGGAACATCAGGCTGGGCAGCAGGCACTGGAACATCAGGTTGGACAGGGGGCACTGGAACATCAGACTGAACAGCCAGGCAGAGGCACTGGAACATCAGGCTTAACAGCGAACACTGGAACATCAGGCTGGACATCGGGCAGTGGAACATAAGGCTTGACAGTGGGCACTGGAACATCAGGCTGGACAGAGCGCACTGGAACAACAGACTGAACAGCGGGCAGAGGCACTGGAACATCAGGCTGGACAGCAGACACTGGAGCATCAGACCAGACAGCAGGCACTGGAACATCAGGCTGGGTATCAGGAACTGGATCACCAGACTAGGCAGCAGGCAGAGGCACTGGAACATCAGGTTGGACAGGGGGCACTGGAACATCAGGCTGGACAGCGGGCACTGGAACATCAGGCTGGACAGCGGGCACTGGAACATCAGGCTGGACAGTGGGCACTGGAATATCAGGCTGGACAGAAGCCACTGGAACAACAGACTGAACAGCGGGCAGAGGTACTGGAACATCAGGCTGGACAGCAGACACTGGAGCATCAGATCAGACAGCGAGCACTGGAACATCAGGCTGGACAGTGGGCACCGGAACATCAGGTTGGGCATCAGGAACCGGATCATCAGGAATTGGATCATCAGGCTGGGTATCTGGAACTGGATTGTCAAGCTGGGCATTGGCACCAGAACAGCAGGCAGGGCAGCGGACACCAGAACATCAGGCTGGACAGTGGGCGCTGTAACATCAGACTGGACAGCGGGCACCGGAACTTCAGGCTTGACAGCAGGCACAGGAACCTCAAGCTGGACAGAGGGCACTGAAACAGACTAGGAAGCGAGCACCGTAACATCAGGCTGGACAGTGGGTACTGGAACATCAGGCTGGACAGTGGGCAGAAGCACCGGAACATCAGGCTGGACAGCAGGCACTGGAACATCAGAATGGACAGCAAGCACTGGAACTTCAGGCTGGACAGCAGGCACTGGAACATAAGGCTGGACAGCGGGCACTGGAACATCAGATTGGACAGCGGGCATTGGAACATCAGACTGAACAGCAGGCAGAGGCATTGGAACATCAGGCTGGACAGTGGGCAGAAGCACTGGAACATCAGGCTGGACAGCGGGCACTGGAACATCAGGCTGGGCAGCAGGCACTGGAACATCAGGTTGGACAGAGGGCACTGGAACATCAGACTGAACAGCGGGCAGAGGCACTGGAACATCAGGCTTAACAGCGAACACTGGAACATCAGGCTGGACAGCGGGCAGTGGAACATCAGGCTTGACAGTGGGCACTGGAACTTCAGGCTGGACAGAGGGCACTGGAACAACAGACTGAACAGCGGGCAGAGGTACTGGAACATCAGGCTGGACAGCAGACACTGGAGCATCAGATCAGACAGCGGGCACTGGAACATCAGGCTGGGTATCAAGAACTGGATCACCAGACTAGGCAGCAGGGAGAGGCACTGGAACATCAGGTTGGACAGGGGCACTGGAACATCAGGTTGGACAGCGGGCACTGGAACATCAGGCTGGACAGCAGCCACTGGAACATCAGATTGCACAGCGGGCACTGGAACATCAGGCTGGACAGTATGCAGAAGCACTGGAATATCAGGCTGGACAGCGGTTACTGGAACATCAGGCTGGACAGTGTGCAGAAGCACTGGAACATCAGGCTGGACAGCGGGCACTGGAGCATAAGACCAGACAGTGAGCAGTGGAACATCAGGCTAGGTATCAGGAACTGGATCACCAGACTGGACAGCAGGCAGAGGTACTGGAACATCAGGTTGGACAGTGGACACTGGAACATCAGGTGTGACAGCGAGCACTATAACATCAGGCTGGACAGCGGGCAGTGTAATGTCAGGCTGGAAAGCAGGCACTGGAACATCAGGTTGGACAGAGGGCATTGGAACATCAGACTGAACAGTGGGCAGAGGCACTGGAACATCAGGCGGAACAGCGAACTCTGGAACATCAGGCTGGACAGCGGACACTGGAACATCAGGCTGGACATTGGGTAGTGGAACATCAGGCCTGCTGCCTAGTCTGGTGAACAGCGAACACTGGAACATCAGGCCAGACAGCGAGCAGTGGAACATCAGGTTGGGTAGAAGGAACTGGATCACCAGACTGGACAGCAGGCAGAGAGTTGGCAAGGTTAGGTGGGTCATTAGGTTCAGGACCATCAGAAGCTAGCCTAAGCCCATTCACAATGATGGAGGCAGGCTGAAGCAGAACGGCTGAAGCAGAACGGCTGGCGCGGAGGCAGGATGGAGCAATTCTGCTGGTGTGGAGGCAGGCTGGAGCAGATTGGCCAGTGTGCAGGCAGGCTGGAGCAGATCGGCTGGTCTGGAGGCAGGCTGAAGCAAATTGGCTGGTGTGGAAGCAGAATTGGATAATGGCAGCATTGTCTGGGTTGGGAAAAACCTCTGTTTCTTTTTAGGTTTAGCCACTGAAGTTTTGTAAGTGACTGCAGGGCTGTAAGTAGGGGGTGCAGCTGATGGAAGAGAAAGACTTGAGTACAGTAGAAAAGAGGGAGCAGTTACTAAGAGGGACATTTGTGGAATTGTTGTAGGCAGCAGAGAGGAGGCTGATGGGTTAAAGACAGCATAGGTGCAGCAAGTGGAAACAGGGTACTGATATTTAGTTGGTAGCAGGGTATATTGGGCTGTGACTATGGTTGCTGTGGGTGAGGGAGAAAAAAGACATTTGAGCAGGCAGGTGACTGGCAGCAGAAATGAGTTGTTGCAAGCTGACTGGGACTGGAGCGAAGCTATCTGACCATGCCTGTATTAAAGCTTGAACAAATTTCAATTTACTTGCTGTCTGTCTGACAAGAGACTACAAGAAAAAGAACCGCTGCTCCAGGTGTATAAAGATGAGGCTGATTGAAGTATCTTGCAGATTGCTATCCCCGGCCCTTCTCCGTGGGAAACTTGGAAAGAAGAAAGAAATGGCTGCACATCCAGAACTTACGATTTCCTTTTATTTTGCTTCACAAAGATAACACCAGAGACACCAAACTGTGGTCACATAGATGTGTTTCACACATACATCTTGTGCTTAATCATTACTGATTAAGCACAAGATGTATGTGTGAAACACATCTACATGACCACAGTTTGGTGTCTCTGGTGTTATTTTTGTGAAGAAAAATAAAAGGCAATTGAATGTTCTGGATGTGCAGCCATTTCTTTCTCCTGACAAGAGACTGCACTGCGTTAATACACTCCACTATCACCTGTTGGAAACATGCTGAATAATGTTTAAAAAATATGCAGAGTCATCCTCCAATAGCCACACTAAAGATTCTACCTGAGACTGGACAGCAGACAGAGATACTGGAACATCAGATGTGACAGCGGGCACTGGAACATTAGGCTGGACAGCGGGCAGTGGAACATCAGGTTGGACAGACGGCACTGGAACATCAGACTGAACAGCGGGCAGAGGCACTGGAAAATCAGGCTGAACAGCGAACACTGGTACATCAGGCTGGACATCGGGCACTGGAACATCTGGCTTGACAGTGGGCACTGGAACATCAGGCTGGACAGCGGGCACTGGAACATCAGGCTGGACAGCGGGCACTGGAACATCAGGCTGGACAGCGGGCACTGGAACATCAGATTGCACAGCGGGCAG
This sequence comes from Lithobates pipiens, assembly GCF_037356315.1. Taxonomy (NCBI): domain Eukaryota; kingdom Metazoa; phylum Chordata; class Amphibia; order Anura; family Ranidae; genus Lithobates; species Lithobates pipiens. Next base: position 26,659,549 of record NW_027507696.1, on the reverse strand, counting down.
AGGCACTGGAACTTCAGGCTGGATAGCAGGTACTGGAACATCAGGCTGGACAGTGGGCAGAAGCACTGGAACATCAAGCTGGACATTGGGCACTGGAGCATCACACCAGATAGCAGTCACTGGAACATCAGGCTAGGTATCAGGAACTGGATCACCAGACAGAGATACTGGAACATCAGGTTTGACAGCGGGCACTGGAACATCAGGCTGGGCAGCGGGCACTGGAACATCAGGTTGGACAGACGGCACTGGAACATCAGACTGAACAGCGGGCAGAGGCAAGGAACATCAGGCTGGACAGCAGACACTGGAGCATCAGACCAGACAGCAGGCACTGGAACATCAGGCTGGGTATCAGGAACTGGATCACCAGACTAGGCAGCAGGCAGAGGCACTGGAACATCAGGATGGACAGGGGGCACTGGAACATCAGGCTGGACAGCGGGCACTGGAACATCAGGCTGGACAGCGGGCACTGGAACATCAGATTGCACAGCGGGCACTGAAAAATCAGACTGAACAGCGGGCAGAGGGCACTGGAACATCAGGCTGGACAGAGGTTACTGGAACATCAGGCTGGACAGTGGCAGAAGCCCTGGAACATCAGGCTGGACAGCGGGCACTGGAGCATCAGAACAGACAGCGAGCACTGGAACATCAGGCTGGACAGTGGGCACCAGAACATCAGGTTGGGGATCAGGAACCGGATCATCGGGAACTGGATCATCAGGCTGGGTATCTGGAACTGGATCGTCAAGCTGGGCATCAGGTATCGGATCATCAAGCTGGACATTGGCACCAGAACAGAAGGCAGGGCAGCGGACACCAGAACATCAGGCTGGACAGTGGGCACTGTAATATCAGACTGAACAGCGGGCACCGGAACTTCAGGCTTGGCAGCGGGCACAGGAACCTCAAGCTGGACAGAGGGCACTGAAACAGACTATGAAGCGAGCACCAAAACATCAGGCTGGACAGCGGGTACTGGAACATCAGGCTGGACAGTGGGCAGAAGCACCGGAACATCAGGCTGGACAGCAGGCACTGGAACATCAGACCAGAGAGTGGGCACTGGGACATCAGGCTGGGTATCAGGAACTGGATCACAGGACTAGGCAGCAGGCAGAGGCAGTGGAACATCAGGTTGGACAGCAGGCACTGGAACATCAGACTGGACAGCAGGCACTGGAACATCAGACTGGACAGCGGGCACTGGAACATCAGACTGGACAGCGGGCAGAGGCACGGGAACATCAGGCTGGACAGCGGGTACTGGACCATCAGGCTGGACAGTGGGCAGAAGCACTGGAACATCAGGCTGGACAGCGGGCACTGGAGCATCAGACCAGACAGCGGGCACTGGAACATCAAGCTAGGTATCAGGAACTGGATCACCAGACTGGACAGCAGACAGAGATACTGGAACATCAGATGTGACAGCGGGCACTGGAATATCAGGCTGGACAGCGGGCACTGGAACATCAGGCTTGACATCAGGCAGTGGAACATAAGGCTTGACAGTGGGCACTGGAACATCAGGCTGGACAGAGTGCACTGGAACAACAGACTGAACAGCGGGCAGAGGCACTGGAACATCAGGCTGGACAGCAGACACTGGAGCACCAGACCAGAGAGCGGGCACTGGAACATCAGGCTGGGTATCAGGAACTGGATCACCAGACTAGGCAGCAGGCAGAGGCACTGGAACATCAGGTTGGACAGTGGGCACTGGAACATCAGGCTGGACAGCGGGCACTGAGAAATCACACTGAACAGCGGGAAGAAGCACTTGAACATCAGGCTGGATAGCGGGTACTGGAACATCAGGCTGGACAGTGGGCAGAAGCACTGGAACATCAGGCTGGACAGTGGGCACTGGAGCATCAGACCAGACAGCAGGCACTGGAACATCAGGCTTGGTATCAGGAACTGGATCACCAGACTGGACAGCAGACAGAGATACTGGAACATCAGGTGTGACAGCGGGCATTGGAACATCAGGCTGGGCAGCAGGCACTGGAACATCAGGTTGGACAGATGGCACTGGAACATCAGACTGAACAGCAGGCAGAGGTACTGGAACATCAGGCTGAACAGCGAACACTGGAACATCAGGCTTGACAGCGAGCAGTGGAACATCAGGCTTGACAGTGGGCACTGGAACATCAGGCTGGACAGAGGGCACTTGATCAACAGACTGAACAGTGGGCAGAGGTACTGGAACATCAGGCTGGACAGCAGACACTGGAGCATCAGATCAGACAGCGAGCACTGGAACATCAGGCTGGACAGTGGGCACCGGAACATCAGGTTGGGCATCAGGAACCGGATCATCAGGAATTGGATCATCAGGCTGGGTATCTGGAACTGGATCATCAAGCTGGGCTTCAGGTATCGGATCATCAAGCTGGACATTGGCACCAGAACAGCAGGCAGGGCAGCGGACACCAGAACATCAGGCTGGACAGTGGGCGCTGTAACATCAGACTGGACAGCGGGCACCGGAATTTCAGGCTTGACAGCGGGCACAGGAACCTCAAGCTGGACAGAGGGCACTGAAACAGACTAGGAAGCAAGCACCGTAACATCAGGCTGGACAGCGGGTCCTGGAACATCAGGCTGGACAGTGGGCAGAAGCACCGGAACATCAGGCTGGACAGCAGGCACTGGAACATCAGAATGGACAGCAAGCACTGAAACTTCAGGCTGGACAGCAGGCACTGGAACATAAGGCTGGACAGCGGGCACTGGAACATAAGGCTGGACAGCGGGCACTGGAACATCAGACTGAACAGCAGGCAGAGGCACTGGAACATCAGGCTGGACAGTGGGCAGAAGCACTGGAACATCAGGCTGGACAGCGGGCACTGGAACATCAGGCTAGGTATCAGGAACTGGATCACCAGACTGGACAGCAGGCAGAGATACTGGAACATCAGGTGTGACAGCGGGCACTGGAACATCAGGCTGGGCAGCAGGCACTGGAACATCAGGTTGGACAGCGGGCAGAGGCACTGGAACATCAGGCTTAACAGCGAACACTGGAACATCAGGCTGGACAGCGGGCAGTGAAACATAAGGCTGGACAGCAGGCAGTGGAACATCAGGCTTGACAGTGGGCACTGGAACTTCAGGCTGGACAGAGGGCACTGGAACAACAGACTGAACAGCCGGCAGAGGTACTGGAACATCAGGCTGGACAGCAGACACTGGAGCATCAGATCAGACAGCGGGCACTGGAACATCAGGCTGGATATCAAGAACTGGATCACCAGACTAGGCAGCAGGGAGAGGCACTGGAACATCAGGTTGGACAGGGGCACTGGAACATCAGGTTGGACAGCAGGCACTGGAACATCAGGCTGGACAGCAGTCACAGGAACATCAGATTGCACAGGGGGCACTGGAACATCAGGCTGGACAGTGTGCAGAAGCACTGGAACATCAGGCTGGACAGCGGTTACTGGAACATCAGGCTGGACAGTGTGCAGAAGCACTGGAACATCAGGCTGGACAGCGGGCACTGGAGCATAAGACCAGACAGTGAGCAGTGGAACATCAGGCTAGGTATCAGGAACTGGATCACCAGACTGGACAGCAGGCAGAGGTACTGGAACATCAGGTTGGACAGTGGACACTGGAACATCAGGTGTGACAGCGAGCACTATAACATCAGGCTGGACAGCGGGCAGTGTAATGTCAGGCTGGACAGCAGGCACTGGAACATCAGGTTGGACAGAGGGCATTGGAACATCAGACTGAACAGCGGGCAGAGGCACTGGAACATCAGGCGGAACAGCGAACTCTGGAACATCAGGCTGGACAGCGGACACTGGAACATCAGGCTGGACATTGGGTAGTGGAACATCAGGCCTGCTGCCTAGTCTGGTGAACAGCGAACACTGGAACATCAGGCCAGACAGCGAGCAGTGGAACATCAGGTTGGGTTGAAGAAACTGGATCACCAGACTGGACAGCAGGCAGAGAGTTGGCAAGGTTAGGTGGGTCATTAGGTTCAGGACCATCAGAAGGTAGCCTAAGCCCATTCGCAATCGTGGAGGCAGGATGGAGCAATTCTGCCGGTGTGGAGGCAGGCTGGAGCAGATTGGCCGGTGTGCAGGCAGGCTGGAGCAGATCGGCTGGTGTGGAGGCAGGCTGAAGCAAATTGGCTGGTGTGGAAGCAGAATTGGATAATGGCAGCATTGTCTGGGTTGGGAAAAACCTCTGTTTCTTTTTAGGTTTAGCCACTGAAGTTTTGTAAGTGACTGCAGGGCTGTAAGTAGGGGGTGCAGCTGATGGAAGAGAAAGGCTTGAGTACAGTAGAAAAGAGGGAGCAGTTACTAAGAGGGACATTTGTGGAATTGTTGTAAGCAGCAGAGAGGAGGCTGATGGGTTAAAGACAGCATAGGTGCAGCAAGTGGAAACAGGGTACTGATATTTAGTTGGTAGCAGGGTATATTGGGCTGTGACTATGGTTGCTGTGGGTGAGGGAGAAAAAAGACATTTGAGCAGGCAGGTGTCTGGCAGCAGAAATGAGTTGTTGCAAGCTGACTGGGACTGGAGCGAAGATATCTGACCATGCCTGTATTAAAGCTTGAACAAAATTCAATTTTCCCTCTGTCTGTCTGACAAGAGACTACAAGAAAAAGAACCGCTGCTCCAGGTGTATAAAGATGAGGCTGATTGAAGAGTCTTGCAGATTGCTATCCCCGGCCCTTCTCCGTGGGAAACTTGGAAAGAAGAAAGAAATGGCTGCACATCCAGAACTTACGATTTCCTTTTATTTTGCTTCACAAAGATAACACCAGAGACACCAAACTGTGGTCACATAGATGTGTTTCACACATACATCTTGTGCAAGATGTATGTGTGAAACACATCTACATGACCACAGTTTGGTGTCTCTGGTGTTATTTTTGTGAAGAAAAATAAAAGGCAATTGAATGTTCTGGATGTGCAGCCATTTCTTTCTCCTGACAAGAGACTGCACTGCGTTAATACACTCCACTATCACCTGTTGGAAACATGCTGAATAATGTTTAAAAAATATGCAGAGTCATCCTCCAATAGCCACACTAAAGATTCTACCTGAGCCATACTGAAGGGGGGAGATTGGATAAAGCTAACTCTGCACAGACTTGAATCAATGGCTGAACATCTTCAAACAACATACTGCCCTGATGGACTATGGAATGAGCCAAACGAATGCATTCTAACAACTGGTCACTGGTCCACTTCTTCAGTATTTTGGGGCAATATACTTTTCCTCTGTCACCAGCAAAGAAAAGTATATAACCTCCTTAGGACGCATCTTGCCAACAGCAGAGCCAAAATGGCTTCCCTGTGCAGCCACTTCTGGTCAGGATTGGCCTTGATGAAACCTTTCCTGACATTTGGTCCTTAGTTATGGCCTCTATTCCAAAGACCCCTAAGCAATTGGTACTGCTATTGTGGACCTCCTTGAAATGTCCTGGCACTGAGTAATTGTCCTTTTCTGTTGTAATTCTACTCCTATGTTCCCCCATTCTTGTCCTCATACGTCGTGAAATGCGTCCAACGTAGATGAGGGGCCATACAACATTAGTCCACAGTGGCAGAGGAGACCATATATAACGTAAGAGGTTCAGCAGTTGATAAACTGCTTGATTTTATGACTTTTGCTTTCCACTACAGTTACCTCCTTTTTCGAATGACACATACGTATACATTTGCCACAGTTACTAGTCCCACATTTGTAAATCGCTTTTTGATCAAAAAACGTGTTCCAGCGTTTGTACAGACGCTTTGTTCTAATTTTCTTTACTCTATTTGGAGCAATGATACTTCTTAGATCTTTTGGTTTCTTGAAAACCAAATTTGGCTGGTCTTCAAAATTGGATCCTGTATTTTCCCATTTTTCCTGAAGATTTTCTGTATTATATGAACTTTGTTGTTGTACCTGTGGTGGTTCATTGTCAATATCATGCCTTACAACTTTTGCCACTTCTGAGGAAGTGTTCTCATAGAGCTGCAAGTATTTCCATAAGGCTTCTTCGATATGTATGTCATCATATCCCTTTTCCTTGAATTTATTCTTCAAGACCAGTCCCTGCTCCTTATTGTCTTTCTTAAAGGTGCAAGTCCGCCTAAGCCTACAGAACTGACCAAACGGAACATTCCTAATCCATCTAGGATGATGATGACTGGGGGCATGGAGGTAAAAATTCCCTTCACTTGGTTTGAAGTATGTCCTAGAATAGATCACTCAATCATCATCCACCCGCAGTTCCAAATCCAAGAAAACTAGAGACTTCTCATCAATCACATGGGTGAAGGAAATGCCAAATGGATTCCTGTAACAATGAGCCAAGAATCCTTCTAGTTCTTCATCGGTGCCATTCCAAATAATAAGGATATTGTCTATATAGCATGCATAGAGGACTAGGTTGCCCCCATATGGATTGTTTTCCCAGATGTGTTGGAGCTTCCAGTATCCCATAAAGAGATTGGCATAACTGGGGGCAAACCTTGCCCCCATAGCCGTGCCCTTAACTTGCCTGTAATGATTGTCCATATATGAAAAATAATGATGGGTTAATGTGAACACAATACACTCATACAAGAACTGTGCTTGTACATTGTTAAATAGATGAGCTTCTGACATATAGTATTCCACTGTTCTGAGACCAACATCCTACTCAATAGATGTGTATAGAGATGCTACATCTAGTGATAACCATCTGTAGCCTTTATCCCATGTATAGGAGGCTACAATTCTAGAGCATAGCCAGAGTCTTTGATGTATGAGGGCAAGCTGGTTACTAGGTCCTGAAGGAAAGGGTTGATGTAACTGCCTAGATTACTGGTTGGGCTATCAATTCCTGCAATAATAGGTCTTCCAGGAGGCATCTCCATATCCTTATGCACCTTGGATATATGGTAAAAGTGGGGGACCACCAGATGTTTAGGAAACAGGAATTGATACTTTATTTTTGTCAGGACTTTGTCCAATAGTGCTTTATCCAGCAGACTTTTAAACTCACCATTGTACATGCCAGTGGGATCCCACGAGAGTCTTTCGTATGTGCTAGTATCTTCAATTAGTCTGAAGGCCTCCTCCAGATATTGATCCCTGTCCTGTATTACTAGGCCCCTGCCTTTGACCGCTTTTCTAATGATGACTTTTGTGTTCTTTTTCAGACTACACAGAGGGCCTACAATGTCCCCTTCTTGGCCCTTATCATATTTGTATCTTTTGGCACTTTTGGGAAATTTTGGGAAATCTCTGCAATGGAACACAGATGGTGAAAAAAAATCTGACTGAAATCTGGTTGTAACCCTCCCTTGATCTTTTCAAAATGAAAAAAAAAAGTTTTGCTTATAGTTCTACTTCAAGGCTTAAAGGGGTTGTAAAGGTAAAAGTTTTTTCACCTTAATGCATTCTATGCATTCTAAACATCTGACAGTGCCGGCCTCCCCAGCCCCCCCATTTTAATTACCTGACCCATTGAAAGTCCCACGCTCTCCTCTGACATCCTCTTCGCCGCTCAGCCTGGCCTCTGATTGGCTAGAGTGGATGGATTGGAAGCAGTGCAGCCATTGGCTCGCGCTGCTGTAAATCACATCCAATAACGTGGCGTGCTGAGGGGTAGGGCCGAGTGATGTAGTGAGCGGCTATAGCCGCCGGCTGTATCACGGGAGTGTGCCTGCAAGTACTTCTCACCATGCGAGGGAGCTCACATGAACGTGAGAAGTACTTGTGGGGGGAAGCCGAGACAGCCACGAGGGACCCCAGAAGACCAGGTTCAGAGCCACTCAGTGCAAAACGAGCTGCACAGTGGAAGTAAGTATAACATGTTTGTTATTTAAACAAAAATCCCTTAACAACCACTTTAATGAATAGTGTTTGCACACTTTACTTACACAAGATTCATCAAATATCTAGGTGGGCTTGTTCCTCATTGATCAAGACATTCTGTTCTGACACAGATGAACACTGGCACAACCTACACACTGTCAATGCACAAGCAGATCCTTTGTCTATAATGTGTGCAGATGTGACACAGGTCTCTGTTGGGTACAGATGGAAGGGTGTGGCCAACATTACAGGGGACTGAAGTTCCTCTTTAACCACTTGCCTACCAGGCAATTAAACCCCTTTACTAACCAGGCCAATTTTTAGCTTTCAGTGCTCTCACTTTTTGAATGTCAATTACTCAGTCATGCAACACTGTACCCATATTAAATTTTTGTGTTTTTTTTTCATGAAAAAATACTGACTTTTTAAAAAAAAAAAAGGTAATTTTTCTTTGTTTCTGTTACAAAATTTTGCAAACTAATAATTTTTCTTCATAAGTTTTGGCCAAAATTTATAGTGCTACATATCTTTGGTAAAAATGACCAAAATCTGTGTTTATTATTTGGTCTTTGTGAAAGTTATAGATTCCACAAGCTATGGTGCCAATCATTGAAAATTAATCACACCTGATGTACTGACTCTTAAGACACTAACAAGCCAGGAAAGTAAAAATACCCCCCAAATGACCCCTTTTTGGAAAAGAGAGGCATGGTGAGTTTTTTTAAGTTGTAATTTTTGCCCACATTTCTTTGCAAAATTATTATTATTATTTTTTTCAAAATTGTCATATACAGGTTATTTCTCTCACATGGCATATGCATACTTGAAACTACACCCCAAAACACATTCTGCTAATCCTCCTGAGTATGGCGATACCCCTTGTGTAAGACTTTTTCACAGCCAGGCCACATACAGAGGCCCAACATTTAGGGAGCACCATCAGATGTTCAAGGGACATAAGTTACACATATAATTTCCTGACAATCTACTGCACTTTTGAAGACCCTGGAGCACCAGCACAATGGAAACGCCCACAAAATGGCCCAATTTTGGAAAGCAAACATCTCAACACATGATTTATGAGGCATAATGAGTCTTTTGAAAATTTAATTTTTTCCACGTTTTTGGAAAATGTGGAAAGAAAATGAAAACACTTTTTTTATACAAAGTGGTCAATTTATGATATTTCTAACACATAGCATATCACAAATTACACTCCAAAATACATTCTGCTACTGCTCCTGAGTCTGGCGATACTTTTACACAGCCTGGTCACATACAGAGGCCCAACATGCAGGGAGCACCGTCAGGATGCACACTGATGTGGCATGGATGTGACACGGATGTTGCACAGATGAGGCATGGATGGGCATGGAAGGGCATGTATAAACCATGGATGGGCATGGATGAGGCATGTGTAGCACTGTCCCCGTAGGGCTTGCTGAGTGTTGACTTCATAGGCCTCTCTCTGGTTACCTGCAGCTGGTTGTTAATGGTTCCAACTTAGTTGCCGAGGGTTCCCACTTAGTTGATGAGGATTTCCCACTCTGTTGCTAGGGGTTCCCACTTGGTTGCTAGGGTGTTTCTGCTTGTCCTGCCATTCTCCGGCTTCCTCGTTACTCAATGATCAGTCAAGGGTATTTGTGTTTTGTATTTTTTTTGGAACTTAGATAGGAGAAGGGATGAGTGGGATACTCCAACTGGAACTATTCACAAAGGATAAGGACAAGTTTCACTTGACCACTCTGGATTAGTTAGCAGAAGCAGTCACACTGCTTTGACCATGCAGCCACATGTATGGAGGGGTTAAGTCTTCTTGCCCTCTCTAGCAGCAGACTTGATGCACTACATTATCTTAAGGACACTCTCTAGCATCACCTTTAGTGACACCCATCCACTGACTCTTCTCACTAAAGGGGCGGCCCTCACTCGACAGGCCCCATAGACACAGATCTGTACTCACAGTAGGCAGAATCAGATCCTTCTTGGTTTCTCCCTTCCAGTCAGCTTTGCAGGACCTCTGGGTTCGCACGCGCTCCTCTGCGGAGGAGAGGGCAGCCGCCCTCTCCCTCCTGGACTCTGTTCCCCAGCTTAGCCAACTCTGATCAATTATACTCTGGCTTTATATACAGTATCCCAACATGCAATGCAGCACTTTCTCTCTACCAAATGCCAGGGCTGTAACAAAGCCTGTGCACTCACTTGACAGGTCCCCTCCCACTGTCCAATATGCCTCCCTATTGGACCAGTGGGGGACAGTCAGAACAAGCTGAGCTGCACCAGAGTACAATGAGCAGACCTAACCAATAGGTCCTGCTCCCTGGTAGGCAGAGAGCACTCTAAGTTTTACCTTACCAAAAAACATAACTCTCTTCTAGCACCTACCTAGGAGGGTGCTACACATGTATGAGGCACGGATGGGCATGTATGAGGCATGTTTGAGGCACGGATAAAGCATGTTTGAGGCACGGATGAAGCATGTTTGAGGCATGGGTGAGGCATGTTTGAGGCACAGATGGGCATGTTTGAGGCACAGATGAGGCATGTTTGAGACACAAATGAGGCATGTTTGAGGCACAGGTGGGCATGTTTGAGGTATGAATTGGCACAGATCAGTGCACTCCAGAGACAGCCCACTCTCGCTGCTGCACTGGCTCCCTCCTCTCCTCACACACTGTACCAATCGCATGTGAGGAGAGGGGAGGAACTGAACCGGACATGTGTCTGTTTGTTGACAAGTGATTGCTCCGTCATTTGACATGCTGTTGCCATCATTCGGCTATGGCCTGGTCGGCAAGTGGTTATGCTCATGCCTATTGCTTGCTATAACTGTCTTCCTAAAGCCGGCCATAGATTGAGTGATTTTCTTGCAGGAAAGAAAATCGCTTGATTCCCCCATCAATACAATTACCCCAGAGCTGTTGTGTCCTCTCGGCAAGGGGGCACAAGGTGTCGTCCCGGGCCAGGAGAACACACAGTGATTACTGGTAGCGGCTATAGTTGCTGGCAATAATCAAATTAAAAATTTGACAGGCTGGTTGTACTCAGGTTGATCAATTAATCAGCCTGCCCGTACACGGTTCAAATCTTGGCCGGTCCCTGCGGAACCAGCTATGTCTGGCTTAAATAGTTATCAGGAGCAGGGCACTCTGTAAATGTGTTTTATTTGTACCACATTGTTAACTGCAACATTTGAAAAAAAAAAAAAGATTTGTAATTTTACATTGTGATATATCATGCAATTATATGTGTATTTTTTTTCTTACCACACTTCATTATTGAAGTAATTTTGTGCAGATATAGTGAATATAAAAATGCACATATTTACAATGAAAGTATAAAAAAATCATGTTACAATAAAACAAATCATTTTTCTTCATGCTACTTTATAAGCAAATTCATTTAAACTCCACTTTGAATTCTCTTCAAGAAGTATTCTAAAATGAAATCCATCTGATAGAAATGTGATTCAACTTCCTATTTTACAATGTTGATTGGGCCTAGTTAATTATTAGAGCAGAGCGCCTAGCATTCCAGGGAGCAGATGTTGTGCACTGCATATAAAAGAAAGAGATTAAGTTCAAATGAATGCAAATTACATAGTGAAGACCACTATCGTATGCTTTCAGTGGAGAGGAATTATACACTTTTTGTGATATTTTGTACTGTTGCTCCAGTGTCATACACAGTGTCTTTTAGAAGCTTTCTTAGTTTGGAAAAATGGTACAAATACATTTTATTTTTGCTTTTATTTCATTTAGACTTTGCATGTTGCTTGGAGACTCACTATTACCAGCATAGTAAAGAGAGTAGTCAAGCCATGAAAACAACTCATTATGCATCTACAATTTTGTGGCTAACCTGCAACTCTTGCAGACATCTGGTGTCATATTTTAAAATGCCTAAATATGCAAATTATTAAATACATTTGTTTTTGCACTTTGTTAAATATATATCCATTAATCATGGAAATCTGTCCTATTGTACAGATAAATGCCATTGTTTGGACTAGTTTAGGCTTTATATTTTTCATTTTAGTTGATTTGTTTGCCTTTATTTAGCATAATGTATGGTACCATGCAGAAAATATAATATATAGAGCTTAAAGTGTATGTCAAGTCCATTTTTAGACAACGGATAAAGATTAGAACCCCATCAGGAAGCTCTGGTAGAGTTTTACCTTCACATTTTTTCCTGCTAACAACAGTTTTACCAGATCGGAAGTGATAAGAAAGTTGCAGTAGGGACACAGATAGTATGTTGCTAATGTTATTAGCAGCACAGGAGATGAGGAAAAATCTCTCTAATGGAGGCCCAGTTAGCAGGACACCAAACTGGGGATGTAACCCTTCACCACTATATCCAAAACTAAGAAAAAGGTTTTCGATTGACATTAGGATGGGCCGATATTCAAGTCAAACGTAAGTTCAACTTGAACATCTGGTATTCGCCAAATTCATGGCAAATTTGCCCAATGATGCACTGCGAGATTGCAACGCATTGACGACTGCTGATTGGCCAAAACATGCACCTAACATGCATGCTTTGGCCAATCACAGCGCAATTTGCTGTGAGAGCCAGGAGAGGTAGGGTGCCCTTGGCAAATTATGGTTAAGGGGGCTAAGTCCACGGCGGCCGTGTATAGTGTGAAATAACGTGGAGAAGAGAACTTGACCCAGATTAGGCAGGTTAGTTAGTAGCGTGCAGGCAGTTTAGTGTGTATATTATATATATATATATATATATATGTAGCACTAACCCCCGGAGGAGCTGCTGGTTTTATTGGGCTTACCGTTATCTTCTTGTCTGCTTCGCTGTCAGGGGGACCACCAGAACCGGAACACCGAAGCATGTGATGTCGGTACCTTAAATACCACCTCCCAGAATGCACAGCAGGAGAACACTCCCACTGGGCTGGTTCCGAGAGAACAGTGGCTGCTCGTCAGGAGCCAGTGCTACACACACAGGATTTCAGGTGCTGGTTGTGTTTCGAGATGTGGCCAAGGTATACCATCACACCATCATTTCCCAGTTAAGATCCACTGGAGTGGATGACTCAAAGGCTTGTTTGACCCACCGCTATACGGCGTGTGTGTCCACCATCTGTGGTAAGCGTATTCAATCTGTTTGTTGTTGCACCCACATGGTTTCCTTTATCATCACTTTTGAAGAAGCGTCGCCCCTATTTTCCTTGTGATAGGATCATATAACATCTGAGGGAGGAGCTTCCAGCTACAGTGATTCGTTTTTCACAGACTGTCCTTGTTTGATTTCTTTTCACAAAGACTTTTTTTTTACTTGGCTATATTGTAGCAGTATTTGTCACATATTGATCGTCACAGATAATTTTTTGGCTGGTTTGTGTGCAAAGATTGTCTTATTTGGTCACATCACAGTAGTATTTGTTATATTGATACACTTTGTTTCAGACTTCTATGTTACTGGTTCACACTAATCAGCAGACATCTGTGCATTCCCCTAGTCACCTCAAGTCGCGCTACATGTAAAAATCAATGTAAGTGAATGAGAGCCGTCTTAATGCACACTACTGAAGTCGCTCTGACTTCAGAAAAGGTTCCTGTACTACTTCAATCCGACTTCTAGGCGACTTGTACCCATTGATTTCAATGGAAGTTGCCTCCAAGTCGGATCTCCATCTATATTGAAGCGACAATGTCGCCTCCCCCAGGTGAATGAGTAGGGGTACGATGTACCCCTTACTCATTCACATAGGGTGGGGGGCCGGGATCTGGGGGCCCCCTTATTAAAGGGGGCTCCCGGATTCCGATAAGCCCCCGTCCACAGACCCCGACAACCAATGGCCAGGGTTGCCAGGAAGAGGCCCATGTCCTCATCAACATGGGGACAAGGTGCTTTGGGGTGGGGGGCTGCAGGGCGCCCCCTTCCCCAAAGCACCCACCCCCCATGTTGAGGACATGCGGCCTAGTACAGTTCAGGAGGGGGGGCGCTCGCTCGTCCCCACCCCCTTTCCTGACCGACCAGGCTGCGGGCTCAGATAAGGGTCTGGTATGGATTTTGGGGAGACCCCCAAGCCGTTTTTTTAGCGTAGGGGGGTTCCCCTTAGAATCCATACCAGACCTAAGGACCCCAAGTCGTGTTGAAGTCACTCCAAGTTGCGCTGTTATTTATACTCAAGTTGTGTCCAAGTTGCCTCCAAAAGTCACGCTGGAAGTCGTGTTGCCCCTGTGTGAATGGACTCTTATGCTGCGTACACACGATCGGACTATCCGGCGGACTTAGTCCGATGGAAAAACCGCCGGACTTTGCAGCGGAGGTCCGCTGGACTTTCCGAACAGGCTGACCTGCCCACACAGGACAGGACTTTTCCGGCGGACTATGGCGGGAGTCCGCCGGACTTTTGAAATGAGCGGACTGGAGGATGCTGAGACTGTTCCCATATAAGTCTCCGCACAACGCGTCCCTGTCATTGCGTCTAGATAGAGCGTTGAGTCAACATCTCAAGAAAGAAGAAGAGAAGGCGGCAGTGGTGACCGAAGACCGCTAGTAAAAGAGCTGAAAAAAGAAAGCAGAGGCCCGGCAAGAAGAACCGAAGAGGGGGACAAGACCCCCGAAGTCGGAAGAAGACCCCCGGACGGCGGAGGCGACAAAGAAGAAGTAAGCCGGGCTCCTCCGCTAGTAAAAGAGCTAGCAGAAGATAGCACAGGAGTCCGGCGAGAAGACCCCCCAAGACGGAAGACCACCGGAGCTGTGCAATGAATTATTTTAAAAACATGTGTTGTGTATTTTCTTTACACTTTTTTCACCAGGTGAATGGGTAGGGGTACATGGTACCCCAATACTCATTCACATAGGGTGGGGGCCGGTATCTGGGGGCCCCCTTATTAAAGGGGGCTCCTGGATTCTGATAAACACCCCGCCCGCAGACCCCAACAACCAACGGCCAGGATTGTCGGGACGAGGCCCTTGTCCTCTTCAACATGGGGACAAGGTGCTTTGGGTGGGGGGCTGCAGGGACCCCCTTCCCCAAAGCACCCCCCAATGTTGAGAGCATGCGGCCTGGTACGGCTCAGAAGGGGGGGGGCGCTCGATCGTCCCCACCCCCTTTCCTGACCAGCTGCATTTTTTCAGCGTAGGGTTTCCCCTTCAAGTCCATACCAGGTGACGGGGCCAGCGAGGTGTCAATCTCGCCAATGGAGGCAGCGACATTGACTTCCTTCACTAGTCCCGTCTACCTGGAGCCGCATTCAAAATTAACAGAGTTTTCTCCATGTGTGGGCAAGTCCGCTCATTTCAAAAGTCCGGCGGACTAGCACAAAGACGGGCAGATTGTCCGCCGGACTGCTGAGTCCGGCAGACAATTTTGAGTCAAAACTTCTTTCTAAGTCCGCCGGACTTTTGGAAAGAAAAAGTCCACCGGAGCCAACACACGGGCGGATTGTCTGCTGGACTCTGGTCCGCTGGATAGTCTGATCGTGTGTATGCGGCATTAGAAGTATTTGTATATTTGCTGTGCACTTGTATACTGCTGGTAGTCACTAATGTAGCACTCATCCCATGAGGTGACTCCTGGGATTTTCATACATTTATTTTTCTTCTTATAGCGCTTAAAGTGCATTTTATATTTTTCATTTTATTTCACAATCCACTATATTGTTGATGCTAGCTGCTCATTTACCATTTGTTCACATTTATTAGTAGGGCAACTTTTTTCCACATACATACATTCCCCCCAAAATCCATACCAGGCCCTTATCCAACCAAGCAGCCTGGCAGGCCAGAAAAGAATGGGGGGGGCGAGCAAGTGCCCCCCCCGAACCATACCAGGCCGCTTGCGCTTAACATGGGGAGGGTTCCTGTTCATGAGGGTTCATGTTGATGGGAACAAGGGTCTGGTATGGTTCAGGAGAGGGGGTGCAATCACTCGCCCCTCCATCCTTTGTTGTGGGGCACTGCAGGTGGGGGGCTTATCGGAATCTGGAAAGTGATGGCCCGCCCTTGCCTATATAACAGCTGTCACAGCCAAAAGACAGCAGTCGCCAGGAGGCCTCCCATGGAGGCAGATTTTTTCAGTTTTTTTCCCCCTGTTTTTCTGGTCCATTGGACGGCATGATTGACAATGGATGTACATCGTGGGACACTTTTTAATTTTCTTTTTTTTTAAATAAAAGACTTGTCAAAAACTGTCTATTGTGGTTTTTACTTTTTGACACTTTTTTGGGGAATTGGTAGGGGTACAATGTATCCCATATCTATTCACATAGGGGGGTGGGATCTGGGGCCCCCTTGTTAAAGGGGGCTTCTAGATTCCGATAAGCACCCCACCCACAGACCCCGACAACCACCGGGCCAGGGTTGAGGGGACGAGGCCCTTGTCCCCATCAACATGGGGACAAGGTGCTTTGGGGGGACCCAAAAAGCACCCTCCTCCTTCGGTCCAGCCCTAATTGATATAGCCCTTAAAGTGTATTTCAAAAAATAATTTTTTTGGGGGGGGGGGATAGAGTAGGGAAATGTTCGATCCTCTGTCAGGATTATTTTTCCGCCTGTCTGAATCCCTACTAGCGAGATTCACCCTCTCTATATATCCTGATACCATTTGTCATCAGAACTGTTAGTGAGGGAAAATCCAAAAGTTTGAGTTGTCACTGGAATAGAGTGGAAACCTTTCAGTGAGGACTCTGATTGTGGTGACAACTATCCAAGAAAGAATTTCCCACCCTTTGGAGATATTTCCTCCCATTTCCTACTGTGCTTATGGGACAGAAAATGAAAATCTCCCCAAAGGGAAACAAATGGCATAAAAAAAATGACAGGACTTGTAATTCTTCCCTATGCTATTCAAAACTACATTCCCTTACTGCCCTCTGCATTCCAATGCATCCTTCCAATACATTGTTCAGCAAGGATAGAGCACTGTTAATCACATTTCATACATAGATCTTTCTGGCAGTTTTTATTCACCTTGCCAGATGATTCACCATCATGTGCAAAATATTTGGGGAAAAGCTAAGTTTTGGCCATCTAGAGACAGATATAGCTATTTGAGTCCTAACCTGTACAGGAGACCTCTTCATTACAAGGCCATATTTCAGTTTTCAGTGCTGGCGATGGTCATCATTAATTATTATTATTATTTTTTTGACAGTTTGAGGTTGATTTACTAAAATCCAGAGAGTGCAAAATCTGGTGCAGCTGTGCATGGTAACCAATCAGCTTCAAACTTCAGCTTGCTCAATTCAGCCTTGACAACAAAACTTGTAAGCTGATTGGTTTCTATGCAGAGCTGCACTCTCCCCTCACTGTGTTTTCTTTTGGTGGTAAATAACCACTGCATTTTTTTTTTGTTTTTTGTTTTTTACTATATAAAAAATAAAAGATCCAAATTGCTAAAAAAATTAATAAAAATGTTTTCTTTAATTTCTGCTATAAAATATCAAGACTTTGGGACTTTTAGATTTGGGACAGGATCCCTTATACTGTAAATTAGGAACACAATTATTTATTTTTTAAGGGCCGAAGTGTGTAATTATGGGGGTGATTTACTATAAAATACATTTTCAACTTAGCTTTTGTTAACTTTAAATACTGAGTCATTGAAAAAAAAGGTTCTTTTTAATGAACCTGATTGGCAACTTAGAATGAACACAGACAATGTAAAGATAAAACTATTTTTTTCTACTGTTTTCTACAGTGATAGCTCTGATCTGATGGTTCAGTGATCACAAGGTACAGAACCACTCTGGCTATTTTCATTTTGCCTGTGATCTGAACTGTCTAATGACAGTATGCTCACACATTGTGTGTGCCAGGGAAACACACACTGTAATAATGACACTGTCCACAAGCTCACTATTGTTTACAATGGCATTATGCTGCCTCTTCCGCTCTTCTCCACAGTATAGACCAGGTGTCTCCAAATTTTCCAAAGGGCCAGTTTACTGTCCTTCAGACTTAAGGGGGGCTGGCCTGTGGCCATTTGGAGTAGAAAATGTCCTGATGTCAGTGGGGAAAAAAATAATGCCCCATTGTTTGTTTCAGTGGGAGTAATTGTGCCCCATCATTGGGGTCATTGGGAGGAATTGTGCCCCATCATTTTGGTCATTGGGTCCCATGGTTGGTGTCATTGGGGAGGAATAGTGCCCCATCAAGGGTGTCATTGAGAGGAATTGTGTCCATTCATTGGTGTCAGTAGGGGGAATTATTTCCCATTGTTGGTATCAGTGGATAAAACAATGACCCAAGGGCCAGATAAAAGCAAGCAAAGGGTCGCATCTGATTCCCGGGCCTCAGTTTGGAGACCACTGATAAAGACACTAATTAGAAACAAAGAAACCTAAAACAGTGACAGCCATTTGCTTTTTGTTAACCTTTTTGTGTCTGATATAAACAAAGTAACACCAAATAGCTCTGTGCTAATAATAAGTACCAAAATATCTCACAACATGTGTTCAAAATGTCACAGCAGATCCTGAAAAGGTCTGAACTACCTTGACATGTCATGGCATTCCCTGTTTTTTGAAGAGGCCTTCCATAAGTTAATTTGAATGTACCATTTGCATTTACAATGTCTCAGGATTTCTTTCTATGGCTTTATCATGGAGTTATTTGAATCTAGCATGCCGTTGTCGTTGTAATTGCTAACATTGTTTGTTGAACATTTCAAAATTCTCTTAAATTCTCTTGAGTTTTCTTGAATAAATAATTATTTGACAAAAAGTCAGAGTACTTACAGGTATATAAATATGATTACACGTGCAGAACTGAAGAGATAGGGAATAGATGAAAAAACAAAAGGAGAAAAAAAAAGTGCAGGCCATGGTGCAGGTTAATCCTTTTATTATAAATCGTAAAGAAAAAAATAAAATCATTGCACTCACAAAGATATTGGGTCAAGCAGGTGCTTCAGCAGTGTTACATAAGCAAAGGTGATACACGGACTTCATATGGCTGGTAAGCACTCCTCCTAGATCAACAAACTAGGCAGTGGAGGAATGGAGACTCTCTGTATATCTGCAAATGTGTGATACATAGGGAATCCTGGAAGCTAGATGGATATCTCCCACAGCAGGGCCATCCAAATCTTGCCCCAGAGATCTATCGCAGAGCAGAGTACCGCCAAGCTGCACAGTCACTGGGAAAAGCCACACATACAAATATGGGGAGGCTGAGCCAGCACACGCTGTGAAGATAGATACAGACTGGCCACCAGGGAGAAATGCTACATTACCCTAGGTTACCATGACAACACGTTTTGGGTGTACCCCTCTTTGTCTAATCTATGGCACTGCTGAAAGGACCCCTTGTATATAACAGTTTGCCCCATATACATGTTGACCCTTTACAGACTTACAAGGTGCATATTTCTTGAGTACTCTATATTGACTGGTATAATTTTGACAAATGTAACTGAAAGCTACTATAAAATATACCGCATAGAAAAAATGTATGTGCAATTTGATAAGTAAATATATTTGTAAACAGATTAAAACTTGTATAATTTCAATGTGCACACCTTACATCATGTTCTATACTATTTGCACGCATGGTTATTTCTACATGAATGTAAATACATATGTACATACAGTGCATGCAAAAAAAATATAGATTATAATATAAAAAAATTGTTTGAATAGATAATATAGTATAATATTAATATCTATTTAAAAAACAGAAATATACATTCTATAATTACTTCTAAAAATTATAAAAAATCTCCTAAAATCAAAATCCACTAGCTAATCAAAAAACAGCTTAGTATGACTGTGACCTCAAAGCTTTTGCAATATATACTACCCAAGAGCATAAAGACTATGCATATGGTAATAATAGAAGTACATATCCACTAAGAGAGTATAATATTCTCTTAAATGATGGTGCTAATCTCAAGTTCTTCATTGACTCCCCCGGAAGACATGCTATTCAACGTAAAGATTCAGAAGTCTGGAAAATCTTTCCGCTACCAGCATATACATGGGTATTGCTTCAATACCGAATAATATCAAACCTTGTGTGTCTTTCTTGTGATGTGTAACAAAATTATGTAGATTTTTTTATCACTACTTAAATAAATCTACGATGCTCATTAAATCTGGTGCAAACTGTACGATTGTTGGTGCAGCCCATGTAATAGAAGCCACAGGAGCACTTCAGGCCATATACTACAAACTGTGTGCTACGGTTGATAAACTGTTTGATTTTGAATGCTTGGCCATTCTTAAAAGCTTTTTTCCCACGTTGAACAAACGTGCAGGCCTTATAGTTTGTCTTGTTGCACTGATAGGGACTTTGGATGTTAAAAAAGCTAAGAATGTCTTTAGTGCCTGAATTATGACTTTTTAATTTACTAGGTGCAATCAGAATTGTTATTTTAATGGGGTACCAAAGCCGACTGATGACAAATCTCCCTTTAACAACTTTGGGGCCACATTTATCACCAAAATTAACAGCCAGCATTGGTCAATCAAGAATATCATGACTAAACCTTGACCCATATTACTAAAGAAATTGGCTTTGGAGAAAGTTCTACTGGGAAAACCCTTAATGGTGTTTAGAAGAGCTGAAAATATCAAAAATATGATTGTACCTAGTAAACTGAAAAGCCATAATTCAGGCATTCAGACATTGTTACAATTTTTAACATCCGAAGCTCCTATCAGTGCAACAAGAATTGTAAGTTCTGTAAGGGCAAAAAAGCTTTACAGTTCAGGAAGGCCAAGTATTAAAAATCAAACACTTATCAACTGTAGCACACAGTTTGCAGTATATGGCCTGAAGTGCTCCCGTGGCCTCTATTACATGGGCCGCACCTTCCGTATGATATGTACCAGGTTTAGTGAGCATCGTAGATTTAAAAAACAGAGTAGTGACAAAAATATTGTGCTACGTCATTCTGTTGCACATCAAAAAAAGGACACACAGGGTTTGATAGTATATGGTATAGAAACAAACATCAATGTATATGCTGGTAGAGGAAAGATTTTCCATACTTTGCCAGGGGGAGACATTCTGGATCTTTACGTCGAATAGCATGTCTCCTGGGGGGCTCAACAAAGAGCTTTGGATTAGCACCATCATTTAAGAGAATATTATACTCCCTTAGTGGATATATATGTCTGTTATTACCATATGCATAGTCTTTATGTTGTTAGGATGTACAGTATATTGCAATAGCTTTAAGATCGCAGTCATACTAAACAGTTTTTTGGGTAGCTAGTGGATTTAGATTTAAGGAGACTCTTCATAATTTTTTATAACTGATCATAGATTTTTATATTTCTATTTTTTATCTAGATATTAAAGAAGTTGTAAAGACAGAAGTTTTTTTTTACCTTACTGCATTTTACCCTACTGCATTACTTACCTTCTGCATGCAAATTTCCCAGCAGCCCCTGCTAAATACATACCTGAGCCTGATCTTGATCCAGCAATGTGCAAGTCTCTCTTGCCCCTCATTAGCTCAGCTGCAGCAGCAGGAAACATTGGCTCCAGCCACTGTCAATCAGAGCCAGTGATGAGGGAGCAGGGGCGGGTCCAAGCCCTGTCCTGCCCTGTGTGTCTTATGGACACACAGAGCAGGGCTCAGGAGCGAGTATACAAAAAACTTGCTACAGGGACACTCAGAGGGGGAGGAGCCCAGAGCACCGGTGGGGTCAATGGTGGCTGGTGAAGTTTTAGGATGGTGGGCGCAAGACCCTGCCCCTCCAGATTTTTCCCCTCTCACTTCTCATAAGCCACACCCCTTATATAATCCACATCATATACCAGGCTTCACATTATACAGGGGGCTCTGCACATCATATACCAGGCTGCACATTATACATGGGGCTCTACTAAAGCAACCTGGCAAGGCTGGCGCCGACCTCCGAATATGAAAAACCATGTGAAATACCTCCAAATATGTGAGAGATGACAAGCGGGGGGTGAGGTGTCCTGCCGCCGACCAGCGAAAGTGTGATAAGTGATAAAGCTGCCAAACAATGAAAAGCATGGCTTACCTGCTCCTCTCCCATTATAACTGAAAGTGCAAATCTATGCACTCACCCGGCCAGGACACCGCGGCGAAAGCTGTGGCGCAATCGACCATGCCACAGAGCCATTTTTTTGGGGGCAAATGAAGCGCCGAGTCTGCAATCTCGTGATTGCATAGACGTGGCACTTCCCATATTGCACTGCGCCCAGGGCCAGGACACAGAAGGACATTTTAAACATTTTTTTTTTACATTTTTTTTTACTTTTTTTTTTACTGCATGGGGGGGGGGGTGGTGCCGGGGCGCCCCCTTTGGACAGGCAGCCACTGGGTGGGGTATCCCAGAAGAGGAGGATTAGGGCTGCTCTGTGTAAAACAATTGCACAGAGCAGGTAAGTATAACACGTTTGTTATTTTAAAACAAGCTTCAATATTACTTTATTATTACACTATACTATCCATTTAAATACATTTTATATAACATAATCTATATTTTTGTATATCCATTTTTTGTGATTTTATTATGATGATTTTTATGATACTTACCTCTAGATTTGTACATTACAAATGTATTTAACCACTTCAGCCCTGGAAGATTTGGCCAGGCCATTTTTTTGCAACATGGCACTGCGTTGTTTTAACTGACAATTGCGCAGTTTTGCAACGCTGTACCCAAACAAAATTGATGTCCTTTTTTTCCCACAAATAGAGCTTTCTTTTGGTGCTATTTGATCACCTCTGAGGTTTTTTTTTTTTGTGCTATAAACAAAAAAAGAGCGAAAATTTTGAAAAAAACACAATATTTTGTACTTTTTGCTATAATAAATATCCCCATTTTTTTTTTTTAAAAGCTCATTTTTTTCCTCAGTTTAGGCCCATATATATTCTTCTACATATTTTTGATAATAAAAATTGTAATAATCATATATTGATTGGTTTGCACAAAAGTTATAGTGTCTACAAAATAGGGGAAATATTTATGGTATTTTTCTTATTATTTTTTTACTAGTAATGGTGGTGATCAGTGATTTTTATCTGGACTGCGACATTATGGTGGAAAGATCGGACACTTTTGACACATTTTTGGGACCACTGTCAATTATACAGCGATCAGTGCTAAAAATAAAGTAAAAAAAAAAAAAGATTACTGTGTAAATGACACCGGCAGGGAAGGGGTTAACACTAGGAGTTGATCAAGGGTTTAACTGTGTTCCCTAGTGTGTGTGTTCTAACTGTAGGGGGAGGGGACTGGAAATTACAGATCGTTGTTCCTAGCTAGTAGGAACTCACGATCTGTCTCTCCTCACAGAACAGGGATTTGTGTGTTTAGACACACACACGTCCCTGTTCCGGCTCTTGTGCCCACGATCGCATCGGTAGTGCGCACGCCTGCTATCCCGCTTAAAGGGACTGACGTACAGCTAAGACAGTTTGAGGGATCATGCCGACCTGCTGCAGTATAATGATGACAGCTGGTCGACAAACTGTTAAAGCGGAGTTCCACTCAAAAATGGAACTTCCACTCGTTGTACTCCTTTCCCCCTCTGATGACACATTTGGCACCTTTCAGGGGGGAGCGAGGACAGGATACCTGTCTTTCACAGGTATCCTGTCCCCACTTCTGGGAGCCTCAGCCACAGGTATTTGCATCATCATTGGGGCTCCCTCCTCCTTCGCCGGCCATCGGGCCAGTAAGAGAGAGGAACGGAGCCTCGCACATGCGCAGTAGGGTTCTCGGCATGAAGCCTTACCCGCAATGGGAACATCAGCTGGGGTGCCAACATCGCTGGACTCCAGGACAGGTAAGTGTCAGATTATTAAAAGTCAGCAGCTGCAGTATGTGCAGCAGCTGGCTTTAAATTTTTGCAGCAGTGGGCGGACCTCCACTTTAATTATCTAATTGCACACAAAATTTTGATATGCGGTATATGTACTGTATATTTATAAATAGCCATCAGTTACATTTGCCCCTATTATACCAGTCAATATAGAGTACCTAAGAAATATGCACCTTGTAAAGGGTAAGCATGTACATGGGGCAGACTGTGATATACAGGAGGTCCTTTTGGCAGTGCCGTAGAATTAACAAAGCGGGACACGCCCCCCAAAATACATTGTCATGGCAACTTAGAGACACTCCCTGCTGGCCGGTGTATCTATCTCCAGAGTATTTAGATCTCCACATGTGCGGCTTTTCCCAGTGAGTATACGGCTTGGCTTTACTCTGCTCTGTGGTAGATCTTTGGGGCAAGATATGGGTGGCCCTGCTGTGGGAGATTTCCATCTGGCTTTCAGACTGCTTATGTATTAGACAGGTGCAGGTATGCCAAGAGTATTCATTCATATGTTGTCTGGTCCATTGATCTAGAACAGTGATGGCGAACCTTGGCACCCCAGATGTTTTGGAACTACATTTTGCCTGATGCTCAACTACACTGTAGAGTGCATGAGCATCATGGGAAATGTAGTTCCAAATCATCTGCGGTGCCAAGGTTCGTCATCACTGATTTAGAGGAGTGCTTGGCAGCCTTATGCAGCCCATGTATCACCTTGGCTTGAGTAAGCCCCCGTACACACGGTCGGAGATTCCGGCAACCAAATCCGTTGGATTAATCCCCACGGATTAATTCCCGGAAGAGGTCCGGAAGTGATGTTGCATACACACGGTCGGACTAAGTTGTCGGAACATCCGATTGTAGATAACGTGATGACGTTATTTCGTTACGACGGGACTACGTTCAGGCTAGTAGCCAATAGCTTTGGTCTAGGAATTTGATCTGAGCATGCGAGGCACTTTGTCCATCGGAGTAGGGTACACATGATCAGAGTATGTCCGATCGGAGCATTTTGGCGGAAAATTTTACCGGAAAGTTGGAAAAGTTGGTCCGTCGGATATTCCGACGGAAACAGTCCGAAGCAGACCACACACAGTCGGAATATCTGTCAAAACGGTCCGATAGGAAACATTCTGTTGGAATCTCCGACCATGTGTACAAGGGCTAACACTGCTGAAACGACTGCTTGACTCCAAAGTTTTGTGAGTACAATGATTTTACTTTTTCTTTATGATTTATAATAAAATGATCAACATGTGCTAGTGTCTGCACCTCCTTTTTGCTCCCTTTGTATCTGAATATAGATTGTTTGTCCCAAACTTGTTTAAATCCACTTACAACGATGTGCTTAGTCACCATTTCTGTCCAAAGTCTGGTCTAAGCTTTAACTACTCTTTCGGTAAAATAATACTTTCTAAAGTTAGCTTTTAGTAAGTTTTTGGTCATGACCTGTACTCATATATATATATATATATATATATATATATATATATATATATATATATATATATATATATATATACACACACACACACACACACACACACACACACACACACACACACACACACACATACATACGGTAATATCTATATAAATCTTTCCATTAACACAGACCACAATACCCCCCCCCACACACACACATACACACCCCGGGGGAATACATGGGATCCATGCTCATATAATATTCAGAAAGAGAAGAAAAAAAATCTGCAACAATATATACGTACTCATAAGCTCATATCCAAAACTCATTCTGCGCAAAACATTATTCCGTATAAAATTAGGAAGGAGGCTTTACATCACCCTATTACATGTGTCAAACAACAACAAAAAACAAATGAAAAAAGATTGATTTTAAATTAATATTATCATGTTCTATAATATTTAGTGATTTTATTCAATGTAACCTCTCCCTTCTACTTGTTAAAATAAAATATTTATTCCTCTCTTCTTTTAATTTCAATATTTCAATCCACCCTTCTTTATGTGCTTCTATTAAGTGTTACCTATCCCATGCCTAATTTATTACTACAAATTATTCTCTTCCTTTAATTATATCAATCATCTCTCCACTGTATTTCCCAACCCCCCCCCCCCCCCCAGGTCCCCTCACCAGATGCACCCTTCAGACTATCCAATCCACAGCACAGCACTACCCCCCATAGGGTTTAATCCTCCCCTATTTTTGAGGAGTAGTACAGCCTGTGTTCTTGATCTTAGGTTAACCACTTAAGGACTGCCGCATGTAAATATACGTCGGCACAATGGCACGGACAGGCACAATTACGTACCCGTACGTGCCTGTCTTCCAGCGGGTGGCGGGTCTGATCGGACCCCCTTCCGCTGGCTGTGGCGGTCCGTTTCGCTTCAGGAGAGATCCGAGATGAGGGGATGGCCGTTGGTTTCTGGCCATCCCCTCGCGATCGCTCCTGGTGAATGAGAAGCTTCCCCTGCCTGTGTAGTGTAAATACAGGCAGGAGGAAGTGATGTCACTCTCCTCGAGGCGGTCTTTTTGACCGGACGGCGAGGAGAGAAGACATCATAGTAGGTGCACCAAGATTACACTGACATGTAGGTACATATAGGCACACTTTCACCCCGAGTCACCCCCTGATCACCCCCCAGATCACCCCCCCCCTCCCAGTCACAGTGTCACTGATTGCAGTGATCATTTATTTACTGATCACTGCATTTAGTGTCAGTTGTGACTGTAAAATGTGTCAGGGCAGTTAGTGTTAGGTCCAGGGTAGCCCCCTACCCCCCCCAATAAAGGTTTAACCCCTTGATTGCCCCCCAGGTAACCCTTTCACCCCCTTTTGCCAGTGTCACTAAGCGATCGTTTTTCTGATCACTGCATTAGTGTCACTGGTGCCGTTAGGTAGCTAGTTATTTTTTAGGTTCACCGCCAGGTTTTTATAGCGTTAGGTACCCCCATATACAACCTAATAAAGGTTTTAACCCTCTAGAGTTAACCCTTTCACCAGTGATCACCGTATAAGTGTCACTGGTGACGCTGGTTAGCCAGTTAGTTATTTAGTTATTTAGGTTCCCCGTCAGGTTTTTATATAGCGTTTGGTACCCCCATATACTACCTAATAAAGGTTTTAACCCCCTGATTGCCCCTAGTTAACCCTTTCACCAGTGATCACCGTATAAGTGTTACGGGTGACGCTGGTTAGTTAGTTTGCTTTTTATAGCATCAGGGCACCCGCCATTTATTACCCAATAAAGGTTTAACCCCCTGATCACCCGGCGGGTGATATCAATTAGGTTTTATGGTCAGATAGGGTCTGCGTTGCCCCAGGCAGTGTTAGGTTAGTGCCAGTACCGCTAACACCCACGCTCAAAGCATACACATCCCGTAGTGGTATAGTATCTGAACAGATAAATATCTGATCTGATCAGATCTATACTAGCGTCCCCAGCAGTTTATGGTTCCAAAAAACGCATTGTAGTCCAGATACCTTCTAGCACCTGCGTTTTGCCCCTCCGCCCAGCCCACCCAAGTGCAGTATTGATTGATCACTGTCACTTACTAAACACATACCTGCAGTGTTCACAGAGTCAGGCCTGATCCCTGCGATCGCTAACAGTTTTTTTTGGTAGCGTTTTATACAATTGTTGAAAGCCTAGGTGCTTTTTTACCTGTGAATCTCACTAGTGTACCACTAAATTTAGAGCCCAAAATGGCAAAGCGAAGGTACACTAGTGAAGAGGCCTACACGTTTCTGAGCATGATAGATAGTGAAGAGGAAGTCACTCATCTGTCAGATTCAGGCTCAGTGAAATAAAAAATTAATGCCCTTAGAAATCCTGAAGGCGGTGCTTGGTTTTTGGGGTCCCGTACGCGGCTAGGCTCCCAAAAAGTCCCACGCATGTGGTATGCCCATACTCAGGAGAAGCAGCAGAATGTATTTTGGGGTATAATTTGACATATGCCCATAGCATGTGTGAGCAATATAGCATTTAGTGACAACTTTGTGCAAAAAAAAAAAGTTTGTAATATTCCCGCAACTTGTGGCAAAATATAAAATATTCCATGGACTCAACATGCCTCTCAGCAAATAGCTTGGGGTGTTTACTTTCCAAAATGGGGTTATTTGGGGGGGTTTTGTGCTATTTTGGCATTTTATGGCCTTCAAAACAGTGATAGGTAGTGAGGAGTGAAATCAAAAATTTGCACCCTTAGAAGGCGGTGATTGGTTTTCGGGGTGCCGTACACGGCTAGGCACACAAAAAGTCCCCCACATGTGGTATCTCCGTACTCAGGAGAAGCAGCAGAATATATTTTGGGGTGCAATTCCACATATAACTATGGCATGTGTGAGCAATATATCATTTAGTGACAACTTTTTGTAAACATTTTTTTTTTGTCATTATTCAATCACTTGGGACAAAAAAAATATTCAATGGGCTCAACATGCCTCTCGGCAATTTTCTTGGGGTGTCTACTTTCCAAAATGGGGTCATTTAGGGGGGTTTGTACTGCCCTGCCATTTTAGCACCTCAAGAAATGAGATAGACAGTCATAAATTAAAAGCTGTGTAAATTCCAGAAAATGTACTCTAGTTTGTAGACGCTATAACTTTTGCGCAAACCAATAAATATACGCTTATTGACATTTTTTTTACTAAAGACATGTGGCTGTTTACATTTTGGCCTAAATGTATGACTAAAATTAAGTTTTTTTGATTTTTCTTATAACAAAAAGTAGAAAATATCTTTTTTTTTCAAAATTTTCGCTCTTTTTCCATTTATATCGTAAAAAATCAAATACCATCAAAAGAAAGCTCTATTTGTGCGAAGAAAAGGACCCAAATTTAATTTGGGTACAACATTGCATGATCGCGCAATTACCAGTTAAAGCAGTGCAGTGCGAAATTGTAAAAAGACCTCTGGTCCTTAGGCTGACAATTGGTCCGGGGCTTAAGTGGTTAATATTGAAAATACTGCCCTTGTGATCCTTATTTACACATTAAATGTATTTAAATGTTTTTAATCGTGTCTCCCTTTCGAATTTTTATTCAAGATACATATTAACCTCTTTCAGACTGGACCATTTTGCTGGCCAAAGCCCAGACCACTTTTTGCGTTTCTGCACTGCGACGCTTCAACCAGTTAACAACCGGCCTATAGCTACAGGTCGGTTGCTTAACCCTGGGAGGCCATCATATGACGTCATCCCAGAATTCCGCTCTCGTGCGCCCCCTGGGGCGTGCAATCGAGAGCATCCGTGACCGCCGGGTCCTACGGATCACAGTAAACAGCCGCTCATTGTGGCCGTTTACCACGTGATCGCTCCGTCAAATGACGGAGCAATCATTTGTAAACAAACCAGCGTCATGTTATGACGCTGGTGCCTCACTCCCTTCTCTGTACCGATCGGTACAGTGCGAGGGGAGATCGGTGTCAGCAGCGCTGTGGGCTGGATCTGCAGTGCCCACAGCACTGCTCACCGACAATTAACCCCGCAATGCCCTGCCAATACTCTGCAATACCCAGCAATACCCTGCCAATACTCTGCAATACCCTGCCAATACTCTGCAATACCCTGACAATACTCTGCAATGCCTAGCAGTGCCCTGCCAATACTCTGCAATACCCTGCCAATACTCTGCAATGCCCTGCCAATACTCTGCAATGCCCTGCCAATACTCTGCAATGCCCTGCCAATACTCTGTAATACCCAGCAATGCCCTGCCAATACTCTGCAATACCCAGCAATAATCTGCAATACCCAGCAATACTCTGCAATAGCCTGCAATACCCTGCCAATACTCTGCCATAAATTGCCATACCCAGCAATACTCGGTGATACCCTGCAATACCCAGCCATACTCTGCAATACCTAGCCATACTCTGTGATATCCTGCAATACCCAGCCATACTCGGTGATACCCTGCAATACCCAGCCATACTCTGCAATACCCAGCCATACTCGGTGATACCCTGCAATACCCAGCCATAGTCGGTAATACCTAGCCATGCCCGGTGATACTCTGCAATAGCCAGCCATACTCGGCCATGCTCAGCCATACTCATTGATACCCTGCAATACTCGGTGATATTCAGCCATGCTCGGCCATGCTCAGCCATGCTCGGCTGTACTCGGCCTCTGTATGTGGCCAGGCTGTGGTAGTCTCACACACGTGTTATCGCCGTACTCAGGAGGAGTAGGAGAATCTATTTTGGGTTGTCATTTTTGGTATGTACATGCTATGTGTTAGAAATATTGTATAAATGGACAACTTTGTGTTAAAAAAAAAAGCATTTTAACCACTTCCTGCCCGCCGGCCGT
Source organism: Lithobates pipiens (assembly GCF_037356315.1). NCBI lineage: Eukaryota > Metazoa > Chordata > Amphibia > Anura > Ranidae > Lithobates > Lithobates pipiens. Next base: position 26,629,628 of record NW_027507696.1, on the reverse strand, counting down.
CATATGACGTCCTTGACTTTGTGTGGGGATATCTGAATGATGCCTGTAGCTATAGGCATCATTCAGATATCAGCTTTTTCAGCCGGCGATTCCCTACACCATAAGAATGATCACTGCGGCTGTTCCAGTGCTTGATCACTCTTACAGGAGGTGAGAGGGGACATCCCCCCCTCCCGCCGCCCTCCAGTGCTTCTACCAACTCGCCAATATGATCAAATACAGAATCGTTTTTTTTTTTCTTATTTCAGGCTTCCCAGTCTAGAGGTGAGATGTGGGGTCGTATTGACCCCATATCTCACTGTAAAGAGGACCTGTCATGCCATATTCCTATTACAAGGGATGTTTACATTCCTTCTAATAGGAATAAAAGTGATCAAAAAATTTATTTTTGGGGAAAAAAGTGTCAAACAAAAATAAATAAAGTAAAATGAGCAATAAAAAAATAAAAAAATTTTTTTTTTTAAAGAGCTCCTGTCGCCATGTGCACACATGCAGAAGCGAACGCATACGTAAGTCCCGCCCACATATGAAAACGGTGTTCAAACCACACATGTGAGGTATCGCTGCGTACGTTAGAGAGAGAGCAATAATTCTGGCCCTAGACCTCCTCTGTAGTTCAAAACATGTAACCAGTAAAAAAATTTTAAGCGTCGCCTATGGGGATTTTTAGGTAGTGACGTTTGGCGCCATTCCACGAGCGTGTGCAATTTTGAAGGGTGACATGTTTGGTATCTATTTACTCGGCGTAACTTCATGTTTCACATTATGCAAAAACATTGGGCTAACTTTACTGTTTTGCTCTTTTTAAAAGCACAAAACTTTTTTTTTCCCCCAAAAAATGCGTTAGAAAAATTGATGCACAAATACCGTGCGAGATAAAAAGTTGCAACGACCACAATTGTATTCTCTAGGGTCTTTACTAAAAAAAAATATATAATGTTTTTGGGTTCTATGTAATTTTCTAGCAAATAAATGATGATTTTTACATGTAGGAGAGAAATGTCAGAATTGGCCTGGGTGCTCCAGAACGCCTGATGGTGCTCCCTGCATGTTGGGCCTCTGTATGTGGCCATGCTGTGTAAAAGTCTCACACATGTGGTATCGCCGTACTCGGGAGTAATAGCAGAATGTGTTTTGGGGTGTAATTTGTGGTATGCATATGCTGTGTGTGAGAAATAAACTGATAATATGACAATTTTGTTAAAAAATAAATAAAAAAAAGGAAAAAAATCTTGATTTTCAAAGAATTGTGGGAAAAAATGACATCTTCAAAAAACTCACCATGCCTCTTACTAAATACCTTGGAATGTCTTCTTTCAAAAAGGGGTCATTTGGGGGGTATTTGTACTTTTCTGGCATGTTAGGGTCTCAAGAAATGAGATAGGCCGTCAGTACTTCAGGTGTGATCAATTTTCAGATATTGGCACCATAGCTTGTGGACTCTATAACTTTTACAAAGACCAAATAATATCCACCAATTTGTACTTATTTTTACAAAAGATATGTAGTAGTGTAAATTTTGGCAAAAATTTATGAAGGAAAAATTACTAATCTGCTAAATTTTATAACAAAAACAAAGAAAATTTAATTTTTTTACCGAATTTTTTTTTTTTCTTTTATAGCACAAAAAAATAAAAAACCCAACGGTGATTAAATACTACCAAAAGAAAGCTCTATTTGTGTGAAAAATAGGACAAAAATTTCATGCGGGTACAGTGTTACATGACTGAGTAATTGTCATTCAAAATGTGAGAGCACCGAAAACTGAAAATTGGTCTGGTTATTAAGGGTATTTAAGTGCCCAGTGGTCAAGTGGTTAACTGGCAATTGCGCGGTCGTGTGACTTGGCTCCCAAACAAAATTGACGTCCTTTTTTACCCACAAATAGAGCTTTCTTTTGGTGGTAATTGATCACCCCTGCGGTTTTTATTTTTTGTGCTATAAACAAAAAAAGAGTGATCATTTTGAAAAAAAAGCGCATTATTATTTACTTTTTGCTATAATAAATATCCCCCAAAAATGTATAAAAAAAAATTCTTTACTCAATTTAAGCTTATACGTATTCTTCTACATATTTTTGGTTAAAAAAAAATCACAATAAGCGATTATTGATTGGTTTGCGCAAAAGTTATAGCATTTACAAAACGGGATCGTTTTATGGCATTTTTATTAATATTTTTTTTTTTTACTAGTAATGGCGGCGATCAGCTATTTTTATTGTGACTGTGACATTATGGTGGACACATCGGACATTTTTGACACAATTTTGGGACCATTGTCATTTATACAGCAATCAGTGCTATACAAATGCACTGATTCCGGTGTAAATGACACTGGAAGTGAAGGGGTTAACCACTAGGTGGCAGTGTAGGGGTTAAGTGTGTCCTAGGGGCGTGTTGCTAACTGTGGGGGGCGTGGCTGTGTTTTACACATCACTTATCTCTGCTCCAATCACAGGGAGCAGAGATCAGTGACACTGTTGCTAGGCAGAACAGGGAGATGCTGGTTTACTTTAGCATCTCCTCGTTCTTCCTCCCTGTGAGACAATCGCAGGTATCCCCCTGGCGATCGAGTCCGTTGGACCCATGATCGGACTCATGGAGGTCCCGAGTGGCGTGTGCGTGCACCGCCAGCAGCGCGCATGCGATGGCAAATTTAAAGGGACGTACCTGTACGCCCATTTGCCTGTCCACGCCATTCTGCGTGCGCCGGTCAGGAAGTGGTTAACCTCTTCCCATTGGCCACATGCAAATATGCAGCCTCTTGGCGGGTGGGCTTTAACATAAAGAGAGAGCGCATATATGCAGCCCTATGTAAACACAAAACTGTGTTAATAGCACATGCCCTGCGCCCTCCCAGCACAGTCACCAGCTGGGACTGGAAATCTCCTGATGTGATCGAGTGATTTCCAATCATATGACCTCTGAGACAGCCAATCACAGCGGTCACATAACCTGTATGCCTGCCTCCCAGCATCTAGAAGTTATTAAAGGGTCGGGAGGTGGCGGAGGGAAGGCGTTAAGTTCCTACAGTTGTGTCTGATATGTTATGTATTGCAAGCTAGGAACTGGGAGATAATAAAAGGAAGAGTGCCTAGGACAGTTCTGAATTTAATATATGATCAATTGCATATGATTAACTAAATAAATTGATGACTATTGGATAGACAAACTTTCTGTGAATCCAAAATTGTTTAAAGTGGTTGTAAAGGCAGAAGGTTTTTTTACCTTAACTGGTTCCCAACCAGCGCACGCCGATGTACGTCGACAGAATGGCACGGGCAGGTATATTGGCGTACATGTACGTCCAATCTTCAATGCCGCCCTGCCATCGGGAGCGCGGCGCGCTCCCGCGCTGGTCGGGACCCCCGTGAGTCCGGTCGTGGGACCCGCAGACTCGATCGCCGCGAGCATACCCGCGATCGTCTTACGGGACGGCTGAATGGAGAAAATGCAGTGTAAACAGCATTTCTCCATTCTGCCTAGCAACTAGTGACGCTGATCTCTGCTCCATGTGATTGGAGCAGAGATCAGTGTTCACTAAATGAAAGCCCAACCCCCCCACAGTTAGTAACACACCCCTAGGAACACTTAACCCCTACACTGCCACCCACTGGTTAACCCCTTCACTGCCAGTGTCATTTACACAGGAATCACTGCAGTTATATAGCAGTGATTACTGTATAAATGACAATGGTCCCAAAAATGTGTCAAAAATGTCTGATGGGTCCCCCACAATGTCGTAGTCACAATAAAAATCGCTGATCGCCGCCATTACTAGTAAAAAAATAAAATAAAAATTATTAATAAAAATGCTATAAAACTATCCCTATTTTGTAAATGCTATAACTTTTGCGCAAACCAATCAATAATCGCTTATTGCGATTTTTTTTACCAAAAATATGTAGAAGAATATGTATCGGCCTAAACTGAGGGAAAACATTTTTTTTATATATATTTTTGGGGGATATTTATTATAACAAAAAGTAAAAAATAATGTGTTTTTTTTCAAAATTGTCGCTCTATTTTTGTTTATAGCGCAAAAAATAAAAACCGCAGGGGTGATCAAATACCACCAAAAGAAAGCTCTATTTGTGGGAAAAAAAGGACGTCAATTTTGTTTGGGAGCCACGTCGCACGACCGCGCAATTGTCAGTTAAAGCGACGCAGTGCCGAATCGCAAAAAGTGGTCTGGTCTTTGACCATCAAAATGGTCCGGTCTGTAAGTGGTTAAGGCAGCATTTCTCTACACCAGTCTTCAAGGCACACCAACAGGTCATGTTTTCAGGATTTCTCTCAGATGGAACGGCTGTGGCAATTATTAAGGCAGTGAAACTGATCAAATCACCTGTGCAAAATAATGGGAAGCCTGAAAACATGACCTGTTGGGACGCCTTGAGGACTGGAGTTGAGAAAGGTAAGGTACAAAAAAACCTTCTGCTTGCAGTTCCTTCTTAGCCCCTTCTTACACTTAACTATGCCTGAACTCAGTTCAGCGATGTGCACGTGAACAGAGGCTCTTTTTGCTCTCTTCCTCCTCATTGGCTTAGAGACAGCAGTGGGAGCTATTGGCTCCTGCTGTTGTCACTCTCAGCCAGTGATGAGAGAGTGGGTCTGGACTTGCTATGGGAGCACTTTGGGGGGGATCAGGTCTACTCTGTGCAAAACCATTGCACAGAGCAGATAAGTATGATATGTTTGTTATTTTAAAGAAAAAAAGTTAACATTTAGAATCATTTTACGGAAGCAATTATAAACTATTCAAATTGGCATCATACATTCAAATAGAAACAACCCCTCAAACAAATATTTAAAACAGCAGCAAATAAGGCATACAGTTGTCATTTGGTAAACAACAATACCAAATACCCTTTACTGGGGATGGTCCTGAATCATACCCTTTCCCTGCTGGCCAGTATGTTGGGGCCTAGATCCAGTGCTCCATCTAGGACACTGTGTTCCAAGCAAACAAAACTGTTCATCTTTAATAGAGTGCAGTGGGGTTTGGTCAGCAGCCTCTGACCAACTCCTGGGATTACAGCTGATCTCCCTCTACTTTCCTTCGCCAGTTCAGTGAAGTCAGCGGCAGCTTCCTTTTCCCTAACAATAAGTTGGCAGCACCAGGTAGCAACAGTGGTGTTCTCATCAATGATCAGTTGGCAGCACAGTCAGCAACAGTGGCATTCTCCCCAATAATCAGGTGTCAGCAACAGTGGCATTCTCCCCAACAATCAGGTGTCAGCAACAGTCACATTCTCAGGTACCAGGATATGTCTGCTACTCTGCCTCTGTGTCCTTAATGCAATAGCAAAATGTTCTTCGATTAGGCTGCAGAATTGTTTGTCTCCCACGGTGTCCTCACCACATTTGCCTCAAGCCTGGGAACAGAACTTCTTTTTCCTCTCTACATAGACCAATAATATTGGGATTAGTGATGGACGAACTTCCGACGGGACGTTTCGCGAAAGCGAAATGCGAACGGACCCAAACGTTCGCGAAACCGAACGTTCGCCGCGGGCCCCATTGACTTCAATGGGAGGCGAACTTTGCAAACCTTCATGTCGAATTTGCGGCCACGTGGTAATTATTAGGGGGTAAAACGTAGTCCCACCATCTGGACAATGACATAATACATGTATGAGGTGAATTTGGGATCGATAACTACAAGCATTTTTATTTTATTTGGGAAATTGTTCTAACAATTCAGGACTATGGAGCTAATGAAGGCAATGGAGGAGAGGGAAGGTCAGGGACCAGGGTAGGCAAAGAAGAGGGTGCAGGAGATGATCACCAGCAGCGTGACATACCGGAATGACACATGCACCGTGATAGAGGCATCTGACAGCAGCACCGTAATACAGAGCACTGACAGCAGCACCGTGACATACAGCGCTGACAGCAGCACCGTGACATACAGCGCTGACAGCAGCACCGTGACATACAGCGCTGACAGCAGCACCGTGACATACAGCGCTGACAGCAGCACCGTGACATACAGCGCTGACAGCAGCACCGTGACATACAGCGCTGACAGCAGCACCGTGACATACAGCGCTGACAGCAGCACCGTGACATACAGCGCTGACAGCAGCACCGTGACATACAGCGCTGACAGCAGCACCGTGACATACAGCACTGACAGCAGCACCGTAAGCAGCCCCAGGAGGAAGTCAGCACAGCACAGGGATGGTGTGATCCCCTCATAATAAGAACCCCCAGGAGGAAGTCAGCACAGCACAGGGATAGTGTGATCCCTTCATAATAAGAACCCCCAGGAGGAAGTCAGCACAGCACAGGGATATCATAAGCAGCCCCAGTAGAAATATGACACCGCTCAACCTCTTCAAAGAGGAGGGTAGGGGCATATAGTACGGTGTGCTTTTTTGGGTCAAGGAAGTGAGCCAAATGAATTAAGAAGGTCTGTGTGCTTGATTAAAAAAATAGTTTATAGACATATACATGGTCTACTGGTCACATGTGTTGAATTCCTCCGAGATCCATGCCTCATTCATTTTTAGAAATGTGAGGTAGTTAACACTGTCGTGAGCTAGGCGAGTACGCTTATCGGTCACAATCCCCCCTGCTGCGCTGAACGTCCTTTCGGACAGGACACTGGATGAGGGGCAAGCCAACAGTTCGATTGCAAATTGGGCAAGCTCTGGCCAGAGGTCAAGCCTGCCCACCCAGTAGTCTAGGGGTTCATCACTCCTCAGAGCGTCCACATCGGCCGTTAACCCAATGTAGTCGGACACCTGACGGTCTAGGCGTTCCCTGATGCTGGATCCGGATGACACCTGTCGATGGGTCGGCTGAAAGAATGACCTCATATCCGAAGTCACCAACACATCTTCAAACCGGCCTCTTCTTGCAGGCGCTGTTGGATTGGTACCCGCAAATCCTTCTCTGGGAGTGGGAATTGCTCCTCTGCCAGCGCACGCAAAAGCAGAATGCAGCATTTCTCGAAGCAAGGCCTGGAAGTGCTGCATTCTGACAGCCCTCTGCGACGGCGGTAACATTTCCGCCATTTTGTGTTTGTACCGGGGGTCTAAGTACGTTGCCACCCAGTACTGGTCCTTGACCCTCATGCTTTTTATACGGGGGTCCCTATTAAAACACTGGAGCATGAAGGCCCCCATTTGCACTAAAGTGGAAGCGGTGTGGTGGCCTGGCTCCTGCTCATCATCCAGGATAATGTCGTCCTCTTCATTCTCCTCTCCCCATCCTCGCACAACAGGGATCCCAGAAAGGTTTAAAGCATGCTCTTCTTGCTCCTGCTCATCCGCCCCGGCACCATCCTCCTCTGACTCCTCATCAGACTCCTGTTGTTGACTTGTCTCAGATAGAGTAGCCCCCCCTGGGAATTCATCCAGCATTGCGACTTCCTCATCTTCCCGCTCCTGCTCCTCCACAGCCTGATCAATGACACGACGCAATGCACGCTCCAGAAAGAAGGCATAAGGTACCATGTCACTGATGGCGCCATGGCTGCGACTGACCAGTTTGGTGATCTCCTCAAATGGCCGCAGAAGTCTGCATGTGTCGCGCATGAGCAGCCACTGGCGCGGTGAAAAAAAACCCAGCTCCCCAGAACCGTTTCTTTCGCAGAGATCATACAGGTAGACGTTAACTGCACGTTTCTGCTGGAGCAGCCTATCAAGCATATAGAAGGTTGAGTTCCATCGCGTCGGGCAATCGCAAATAAGACGTCTGACCGGCAGATGGTGTCGCCGCTGAATGTCAGCAAGGCGAGCCATGGCCGTGTAAGATCTTCTGAAATGGGCCGAGATTTTCCTTGCCTGCCGCAAGATGTCCTGGACCCCAGGGTATTTGACAAGGAATCGCTGCACGACCAAGTTTAAGACGTGTGCCATGCACGGCACGTGCGTGATTTTGCCCTGTTTCAATGCGCTAAGCAGATTGGCACCGTTGTCACACACCACTTTACCAACTGTCAAATTGAGCGGTGTTAGCCACTCATCTGCCTGTGAACGCAAAGCTGAAAGGAGTGCCGGGCCAGTGTGGCTCTTTGCTTCCAGGCACAACAGACGCAGCACGGCATGGCAACGTCTCACCTGGCATGTGGAATAGGTTCTGGGGAGCTTGGGCGGTGCAGCGGAAGAGATGCTAGCAGCGGAAAAGGAGGAGGCAGCTGAGGAGGAGAGGGAGGAGGATGGAGTAGGAGGAGGAGAAGAAGAGTCAGGCCTGCATGCAATCCGTGGCGGTAAAACCAAATCTACACGGGTGCCACGGGTTACATGCTTGACGGCCGTCAGAAGGTTCACCCAGTGGGCAGTAAAACTGATATACCTTCCCTGCCCGTGTTTGCTAGACCACGTGTCTGTGGTCAGATGTATCTTGGCACCAACACTGTGTGCCAGAGATACATTCACTTGCCGCTGAACATGGCCATATAGCTCTGGGATGCCCTTCTCTGAGAAATACTTCCTTCCTGGGACCTTCCATTGTGGTGTTCCAATGGCCACCAATTTGAGAAAGGCCTCCGAGTCCACCAGTTTATATGGCAGTAGTTGGCGGGCTATGAGTTCTGACAAGCCAGCCGCCAACCGTTGGGCAAGAGGGTTATCCGGCGTCATCATTTTTTTACGCTCAAACATTAGGCCCACGGAAGCCTGCCTTTTTGCAGAAAAATGTGAGCTTGGCGTGATGGAAGGTGGAGTGGAGGACAATTGTGAGGAGAGAGGAGAAGGAGAAGTAGAAGACGAGGCTGGACGGTGAGAGCCTGCAGTGTGGCTTTGTGTGTTCCCTTGCTCCCACTGGGCTCGGTGATGGCTGCTCATGTGCCTTCTTAAGGCGGTCGTCCCTAGGTGAGTATTGGGCTTACCGCGACTAACGCGTTGACTGCAAAGATTGCAGATGGCAACGCTATTGTCAGCAGCGGACACGTTAAAAAAAGCCCACACTGCGGAGCCATGTGCCGGTGTCCTGGGAGCGCCAGATGTGACCGTACATGGTCGATGACTCGCTCCTGATACATTTGCAGTCTGCTTTGTCCCTGCTGTGCAATGTAAGTCATTGCTGCTTCTCCTCCCTATCTGCTGGTCCATATCTCCCTCTGAACTCCCCTCCTCTTCCTCTCTTGTGGGCACCCACGTGACATCACTAGACACGTCATCATCAACGTCACCTTCCCCACCGCTATAAGTAGAGATCTCGGAGTAGGCAGCAACACCGGGGACCAACCTCCTCCTTGGGCTGATCTGGGTACTGTCGTCAGACTGCTGAGTAGCGCTTGTTGCTACCTCCTCTTCCTGATCCAATACCAAGAGTGGCTGCGCATCAGAAATGTCCTCTTGATATGGATCGGAAAATAATTCCAGTGACTCAAGCGGAAGGTATGTGGTGGTGGTGGTGGTGGTCGTGTTGTTGGTGGTAGTGTCTTTGGGGGTGCACATAGCAGAGAGTGAAGAAGAGGGTGCAGATCGAGAGGATGAGGAGGGTGCAGAAGAGTAAGGCTGAGCGAGCCACTCAACCAAGTCTGGTGCATCCTTTAAAGTAATTGAACGCACCTTCTGCAACTTCCCACTTTGGCTCAAGCCTGTTGCTCCTGCCCTACCCCTACCACCCCTGCGGAAGGGCCTGCCTCTTCCTCTGCCTGTCATTTTTTAAATGACCCTGTGACAAAACTCTTAGTCCCTATACCGATGAAGGACTGCTGCAGTATAGGGCAGCAGTCAGCAGTGGTGCACGTCAACCCTATCTATTGTGGACCGATAGCGGTCCTTACAGAACAGCAGACTGTACCGCACTCAAGCCTATGTACCGTAGCACCCTATACCAAGTTACCAGTCCTTATAAGAACTTTTGTGGACCAAGCAGGTTGTGTATTAGTGTTTAGCAGACTGTACGTCAGTCCCTATACCGCTGAAGGACTGCTGCAGTATAGGGCAGCGGTCAGCAGTGGTGCACGTCAACCCTATCTATTGTGGACCGATAGCGGTCCTTACAGAACAGCAGACTGTACCGCACTCAAGCCTATGTACCGTAGCACCCTATACCAAGTTACCAGTCCTTATAAGAACTTTTGTGGAACAAGCAGGTTGTGTGTTAGTGATTAGCAGACTGTACGTCAGTCCCTATACCGCTGAAGGACTGCTGCAGTATAGGTGAGCGGTCAGCAGTGGTGCACGTCAACCCTATCTATTGTGGACCTATAGCGGTCCTTACAGAACAGCAGACTGTACCGCACTCAAGCCTATGTACCGTAGCACCCTATACCAAGTTACCAGTCCTTATAAGAACTTTTGTGGACCAAGCAGGTTGTGTATTAGTGTTTAGCAGACTGTACGTCAGTCCCTATACCGCTGAAGGACTGCTGCAGTATAGGGCAGCGGTCAGCAGTGGTGCACGTCAACCCTATCTATTGTGGACCGATAGCGGTCCTTACAGAACAGCAGACTGTACCGCACTCAAGCCTATGTACCGTAGCACCCTATACCAAGTTACCAGTCCTTATAAGAACTTTTGTGGAACAAGCAGGTTGTGTGTTAGTGATTAGCAGACTGTACGTCAGTCCCTATACCGCTGAAGGACTGCTGCAGTATAGGTGAGCGGTCAGCAGTGGTGCACGTCAACCCTATCTATTGTGGACCTATAGCGGTCCTTACAGAACAGCAGACTGTACCGCACTCAAGCCTATGTACCGTAGCACCCTATACCAAGTTACCAGTCCTTATAAGAACTTTTGTGGACCAAGCAGGTTGTGTATTAGTGTTTAGCAGACTGTACGTCAGTCCCTATACCGCTGAAGGACTGCTGCAGTATAGGGCAGCGGTCAGCAGTGGTGCACGTCAACCCTATCTATTGTGGACCGATAGCGGTCCTTACAGAACAGCAGACTGTACCGCACTCAAGCCTATGTACCGTAGCACCCTATACCAAGTTACCAGTCCTTATAAGAACTTTTGTGGAACAAGTGAGTTGTGAATGTTTAGCAGACTGCAGCAGAAGGGCAGCAGTCAAGTATAATATCCTTTCTATATTTGGAAGAAAGAATATTATACATGTACAAGCCTATTACTGTACCACTGATACCAGTCCTGAAAAGAACCTTTGTGGAACTAATAATAACAGCAAGTCTTTAAAATTACCCTCACTGCCTGACAACACTGCTTCCTTCCTGTCCCTATACAAATTGGCAAAAAAAGAGAACGATTAGTGGTTACTGGAACAGCTCTTTTGTGGACCTTGATAGTAACAGCTAATGATGATGATGATGATGATGATGATGAAAGACTAATCTGGCTGTCCCTGTAGCATACACCGTCCTTTCCCTTTCTCTAAACTAACAAAAGACACTCAGGCTGCTGCAAGAATCAGCAGCACAGCAAACCTATCAACACCTAACACCTATACCAGTCCTGAAAAGAACTTTTGTGTACCAAATAGCTAGTGGTTTATCTCTCCCTACTCCACACAGGAACCTGTCCCTATCGTAACAGAAGAAAGAATGTAAAATGGCCACCGGATCGGGTGTATTTATAGGTTAGGGGGAATGTCCAAGTGTCCATGTGCTGTCATGTCTCAATTGGCTGTCCTGTATCACATGATAAACGTGTCACCAAAGGTTAAAGTTCTTGTATACATTAAACACGTAAGTCCGCCGCGGCGAACGACGGAAAAAGGCGTTCGAACGTGCAGACCGCGAATGTCGGAAATTCGCCGCGAAACGACCGCCGGGCGAAACGTTCGTCCATCACTAATTGGGATATGTAGTCCGGGAGCCAATCTGTAATAGAGGCTAAATCTGTATGGGGACTACATCTCTCGCAAGGCATGGTTACTCCCAGCAGGCTTTGTCCTTCCCCATAAACAACAGCAATTCAGTTTTCTTTTCCTCTCTGTGATCCCAGGTGATTGGCAGGGCTTTCCTCCAGCTCTCTTTGTGGTTGCATATAGCCCTGCAGATGGTCAGTGCTCCATCTCTGTCCACAGCCACTCCTCTCCTTAACAGCTAAAAGAGAGGAAATTAAGTGTAGGGAAGCACTGTAAACTGGGGGCTACACATTACCGTGGATGAGCAGGTAAGGCATTCAGTGGACCCCTATACTAATGAAAATTTAGCCACCGCCAGTACAATCAGAAAAGTGTGCTCTCTATTCCTCTGAATTCTGTAGTATCTGTTGTGAAAAATACCAGTGTCCACCAGCATCAGGCCTGGTATTTTTATAGGTGGGTAGGAAGTTTTTTTTTTGTGTGCTTACCTTTACATATATTTATTTCTCAGGAGAACAGAATGAATTATGTCTGGCAAGAACATTAATACACAAAGAGACTTTTATAGATGTTAGATGTGTAAACGTACCAAAAGGGAGTCCCTGCCACATATTGTTTAACCACTTAAGCCCTGGACCATTTGTCTGGCCAAAGACCAGACCACTTTTTGCGATTCGGCACTGCGTCATTTTAACTGACAATTGCTCGGTCGTGCTGCGTGGCTCCCAAACAATATTGGCATCCTTTTTTTTACCACAAATAGAGCTTTCTTTAGGTGGTATTTGATCACCTCTGCGGTTTTTACTTTTTGGGCTATAAACAAAAAAAGAGCGCCAATTTTGAAAAAAAATTCATTATTTTTAACATTTTGCTATAATAAATATCCCCCAAAAATATATAAAAAAAATTTTTTTCCTCAGTTTAGGCCGATACGTATTCTTCTACATATTTTTGGTTAAAAAAACAAAAGCATATTGATTGGTTTGTGGAAAAGTTATAGCGTCCACAAAAAAGGGGATAGATTTATGGCATTTTTATTAATAATAATTTTTTTTACTAGTAATGGCGGCGATCAGCGATTTTTATTGTTACTGCGACATTATGGCGGACATGTCGGACAATTGTGACACATTTTTGGGACCATTAATCCAGCGATCAGTGCGATTAAAATTGCATTGATTACTGTAAAAATTTCACTGGCAGTGAAAGGGTTAACACTGGGGGGCAGGGGAGGGGTTAATATGTATCCTAGTTTGTGTTCTAACTGAAGGGGGGGTGGGACTGTGCAGGGAAACTAACAGATCGCTGTCCATACTCTGTATGAACAGATGATCTGTTAGTTCACTGCTCAGAGAACTGGAAACTGTGTGTTTACACACACAGCTGCTGGTTCTCCCTGTGCCCCGAGCTATCGCTGGAGCCCGGCGGCAATCAAGACCGCTGGGCACTTGCATCGGCACGGGGAGCGAGCGGGGGGGGCGTCCCCTAGTGGCCGTTTATGCTGCCAACGTAGCATAATGGCGATTCGTGCAGCCGAGCCATGTTGCTGCAGTACAACTGCGGCTGGTCGGCTAGCAGTTAAAGGGTAACTCCACTTTCGTGGGAAAAAAATAGCAAATAAAGAAAAAATTATGTAGAGAATACAGTTGAGACACAAGTCATATTGTGATTGAATGTTATTAAAAATTATTTTTGCTTTTTTGATTGGCTCACCAATTTTCCCAAAAGTCTACATTGAGATATAAGTCAGATTTCAGGCATCCCCTGCAACAAAAATTTCATTTTTGGTGAGATACTCCCAGTAGGAACACGGCCAAAGGGATGCAGACCCAGCAGCTTTCCACGTTAGAGCTCCCCAGCTGCACCGCTGACTGATAATTAGGAAACCACTACCATTAGATCCACTCAGAACAGAGGCACAGAGGAACAAACAATGATTTCTGCAGAATAACAAAAGGTAGGAATCTGCAAAAAAGTCTGTTATAATTCTTGCAATGTACATAGATCACCCAGAGGGAAATGTTTTTTTTCTCAACAAAAGTGGAGTTACGCCTTACAGCAATAAATTATTATTGCAGCATGCCTTTAATAGGGAAAGGGATGCTGCAATAATAATTTATTGCTGTAAAAATAAATGTAATTCTTTTCGTCATTATGCAAGAACATTACATTGAAATAAGTTAATATATTTTAATGGTAGAAGCAAAGGAAAGCTACAGTATAGCAGTTCTTTGCTATAACGAAAGTGATTTCACAATTTATGAATCCCCTACCACATAAAATGAATCTAAGCAAAACGATTGAGAAAATAATAATATGAGGTTCACTTTAACATTAAGTTTAAGTAGAGTAATAATTTATTGTAAGATTGTAATGTATTTACCATGCTATGATTTATAATATAATTAGTACTAACAACTAACACTAAAATAGACAAATATTCCGGCGATATAACCACAGGGGTGGGTTGCACAGTGATACCACTGTGCAACCCCCCTGCTAAGTGGTTAGCACTTTTGCCTTTTGAAATTTTGCAGCTCAGGGTTAAGGAAGTTTTTATGCTCTCTATGATTCAGTACGTTTCTTCCTGCTACATTTCCTTCCACAATCCAAAAATATACATCAATTAAGAATTGGCTACAATGCGTGTCTGTATGACTGTACTCTGGAAAAAGAATTACTTCTAAGTTCTTTTAGGGACAGTTATTGATATAATAGAAGGATACATTAGTAGCATGTACATTAATACAGAAATATTACCTTGTTATCTGTAGGATGGTAAGTTTGATTCATTTGCTGTTACTGATGATTTACACTCACTGGACACTTTATTAGGTACACCTGTTAAATGCTTGGTAACACAAATTCCTAGTCCAATCACATGGCAGCAACTCAATGCATTTAGGCATTTAGACATGGTGAAAACGACTTGCTAAAGTTCAAACCAAGCATCGCTTTATGGGGAAGAAAGGGGATCTAAGTGACTTTGAACATTGCATGGTTGTTGGTGCCAGATGGGCTGGTCTGAGTATTTCAAAAACTGCTGATCCACTGGGATTTTCACACACGACCATCTCTAAGGTTTACAGAGAAAGGTCAGAAAAAGAGAAAATATCCAGTGAGTGGCAGTTGTATGGAGGAAAATGTCTTGTTGATGTCAAAAGTCAGAGGAGAATGGGCAGACTGGTTTGAGATGATAGAAAGGCAACAGTAACTCAAATAACCACTTGTTATAACCAAGGTATGCAGAATACTATCTCTGAATGCACAACACATCATACCTTGAACCAGATGGGCTGCAGCAGCAGAAGACCACACTGGATGCACCATATCACAATGCTCAAATCATCCAAAACTGGTGTCTTGAACATGACAATGAGTTCACTGTACTCAGATGGCCTCCACAGTCACCAGATCTTAATCCAATAGAGCTCCATTGGAATGTGGTGGAACAGGAGATTTGCATCATGGATGTGAAGCTGACAAATCTGCAGCAACTGCTTGATGTTATAATGTCAATATGGACCAAAATCTTGAAGTAATATTTATAGCACCTTATTGAAATATGCCATGAAGAATTAAGGCAAATGTCGGTCCAACCCGGTGCTAGCAATGTTTACGTAATAATAAAGTGTCCGGTGAGTGTATATGTCTTTTTGAAATGATTGTACTGTATCATTATCAAAACTATCACAAATTGAAATGGGTGTTTACCTCATTATTTGGATGATGCTGTACATGGGATTACAGGAGACTGATCTGAGGACAGTAGCATTTAAAAATACTTTAAATAGATTTTAACTCACTCACTAAAATCTCATATGAGCTTTAACATGTTAATATAATTTCAAATTTTTTTTTTAAATCTTTATAAATCAATTCTGGGGTTTTATAAAGTAATATCCTGCTGTGCAGTTTATTTTTTATTCATTTTGTGTCTATGGGTGACAGGTGTTTCTCAATTATCCTGAGTTGTCACAGAAACCCCTGGTGGAAACCACAGTTACCATCAGGAAACCATTCCACAGCAACCATGTGCAGTTGCCACTACATTTACACAGGAAGTAACTGAAATAGGATGGAGGAGATTAGGAGTACTGAGTTTAGCAAAGCAAAAAAAATACGAAAAAATATTAAAACAGTATTTTATCAAAATCAAAACATAGAAATTGTTTATGATACACAGTGCTTTAAATTAAAATGTTGAATTAATATTATCCAGTGGATCTACTTTAAAGTTTTAGATCTACTTTAATGTTTTGTTTTGATGAATGCATTATTGCTTTCGTTTTTTTTTTTAACAATGTAATATTTGCTGGATTACAGTTTTAGTAATC
The DNA here is from genome assembly GCF_037356315.1 of Lithobates pipiens. NCBI lineage: Eukaryota > Metazoa > Chordata > Amphibia > Anura > Ranidae > Lithobates > Lithobates pipiens. Next base: position 26,613,559 of record NW_027507696.1, on the reverse strand, counting down.
AACACACAGTATATAACACTCATATATATTTTTTTTGAAAAATCTTTTTTATTGAGTTTTCAGTTTAATTCAAAACAAAAATAGCCCACGCAGCGGCCAAACACCATTTTCCGACGCAGGGGCAAGTCTCATGTCATAGCAGCATGCCGTAACATTAATACTATGTACAACATAACACGAACAACTAAACTACAACCCCAATGTGGGGAGAGGTTCCAGTTCAGAGGGATCTGCGCTCAAGCTAGTGTTGTCAGGGTACTCAAATAGAAGAATATCTGGGTTTGTTTACTTGAAATATAATCCTAATCTAGGTCTTTCTAACGTCATCTTTTGCTGTGGAGTCATCATCTAGCCAACATGTCCACACTTTATCAAACTTTTGTGGGCAGCCTCTGTCTGAATAAGTGGCCCGCTAGCATTTATCAGGCTTTTCCAAAATCTAATGGGGGGGGGATTGTTTCCAGGTCATCGTGATGGCCTTGCGAGCATAATACAGTAGTAGGGATATAAGTACTTTTCGCGCTCTAATCACTGGCTATTCAAACCACCCCAGCAGACAGTGTTTGGGATCATAAGGAACGTGGATCTTGGTGACTTGTACAATTATCTGAATAACCGCCTACCAATAATGCTGAATTGCTGGGCAGCTCAAAAAAATATGAAAAAACTCTCTGGGCTGGTGTGAACAACGCCAACACAATGGAGAATATGCTGCCGACATCCTGTGGAGCCTGTGGGGTGTGAAGTAGGCTCTGTGCAGTATTTTGTACTGGACCAGTTTATCTCTTGCTGATACTAGATGGGAGAAGGTAAAGTCCCAAATCTCCCTCCAGTCGTCATCATCAAGTTCCGGGATGTCCCCCACCCATTTCCTGTGGAGGGAGGACAGCTCAGGACTAGCAGCAACAAGCAGGGACCCATAGAGCTGGGATGTGGGTTTCTCCAAGTCCTTCACCCGAAGGGTAGATTCAAGCTCTGAGTATGATAACTCAACCAGTTGGCCCAGGAACTGACACCTATAGGCATGCGCAATTTGAAGGTACCTAAAATGTGCATGTTCGGGTACATTAAATTTGGTGTGCGTAAAATATGAAATGGGGTCAGCTCTCCATTTGTGATAATATGTTCCAGCTTCACTATTTTATATTTAGCCCATGCCTGCAGATCTGGTATGGTGTTGAACTGTGGAAGGTTTGGGTTCAGCCAAAGTGGGGTGTGAGGAGACCAGGAGTTTGGTTGGGGCGCCCTCAGGGCCTCACTCACCCTCCACGCCCGCATGGTGGTTCGCATGGAAGGAGTAAGGCTATGTGGGGTTTTGTAACCACCAATGAGCGGTCACAAGCTGGGTAGCCAAATAGTACTTGTGACAGTCAGGAAGAGCCAACCCCCCATCTTCACACAGGCCTAGTCAGAGTGCTATACTTAAATCTAGGCGGTTTGGGTCCCCAAATGAAGGAGGTAAAAAGTTGTTTAATGGAATTTTGAAGAATGTATAAAAATGTATGTGAATTTAGGGAGGATTTTCATTTTTAGTAGGTTGATGCGTCCAATTAGGGAAAGGGGTAGGTTGCTCCAAGCCTTAAGCTTGGCCCTTACTCCAATCAACACAGGGTCCAGATTGAGTCGCACAAAATCCCTGCTCTGTTTTGAAATGACTATACCCAAATAGGTAAAATGGTCAACCCATTGCAACGGAAGAGAGGGCGGTGAGGTGGATCTAGCCTCCTCATCCACTGGGAAGAGTTGGGATTTGTGCCAATTCACTCTCGGACCCATGAAGGTGGAGAAGGTATCCATGATTTCAAGGGCTCCCCGCAGAGAGGCCCCAGCATCATTTAAAAAAAGGAGTAGATCATCTGCATAAAGAGCCACTCTCTCCTCTAGCCATTCCACCCGGAGACCATGGACCTCAGCCGAACACCTGAGAGCCTCAGCAATGGGCTCCATGGCCAGGGTGAAGAGGGCCGGAGAGAGAGGGCATGCCTGTCTGGTGCCCCGCTGCAGGGGAAACGGAGCAGACAAAGATCCATTTAGCCTAATACGTGCCGATGTTCCAGTGTATAACGTACATATACAATCAATGAATTTTAATGGGAATCCCATTCTTCGCAGTACCTCCCAGAGATACACCCACTCCACCGTATCGAATGCCTTTTCCATGGCCAGGGTGGTAATAGTTCTAGTACCCTGATTGGTGTGCGGGGTGTGGATATTAGCAAATAATCTGTGTATATTGATGTCCATGGACCTACCGGGCAAAAAGCCAGTTTGAGCAGGGTTAACAAGAGACTTTATAACTTTATTTAGTGTAGTTGCCAGTATTTTAGTAAGTATCTCTAGATCGCAATTAAGGAGTGCGATGGGCCTGTAGGAGGCGCATAACTTAAGGTCCTTGTTGGGCTTGAGGATAAGAATGATATGTGCTTCTCACATGGATGGGGGTAGAGAACCTGTTAGTAAACAGGTTTGGAACAGCTTTGCCAATCTACTAGCAAGCAATTCAGTGTGGGCTCTATAGAATTCCAGGGGTAGGCCATCTGGCCCCGGGGCTTTACCTGCCGGCAAAGACTGTATGACAATGATAATTTCATCTGAGGTTATTTCTGAGACTAGGAGGTTCCTTTCAGAGTCAGAGAGCCAGCCCAGTGCCAGGGTGTCCAGCATAGAAACCATAGGTGCAGGGTCAAAATTTCTCGGTAATGAAGAATTGTAGTGTGGTATAGAATGTGGTGAATTCGGTTAGGATATCCTCCTGTGTGGTGACCAATGCACCACCAGGAGCGAGGATTTCAGAGATAACTGCAAGGGGTCTATCCTGCTGTGCTAATAGCGCCAGAAGTTGGCTATTTTTGTTGATGTATTCCTAACTTAAAACACTATGGTCTATAAACTGAAAAAAATTGAGTTGGCTTTACTTAAAACAACTAATTTGAAAACAGGAAAAGTCTAATGAGTCAGACAAAAATAAGTTTAGTTGACAGTACTTAAAAATCTGATGTAAATAGTTGCCTCAATTGTTGTGAGTAGACCAGTGGTGGCTTGTACACTGTGGGCGCATGGGCACCACTCCCCCATCTTTGTGCCCTCCCCCCTTTCAGGACGCCGGATGCATGGATTCCTATGGTGGGGGCGGGAGGGGGTGGTATATTTTGAATCACCAGAGGCTCTAATAGCCTTCAAAATAGGGTGGGCTTGGGGTGCAGAGATTGCGCCCTGATCCCACCCAATTGTGTAACCATAATGAATTAATTTTCGCTATTTTCATATTAACCTTCCTCCCAACCAATCAGGAGGCAGGACGTCAGACCTGCTTCCTGATTGGCCAAAGCGCCAGGCCACCCTATTGGATGCCTGGCGCTTAGGAAGAGGAGCGAGGAGACTCACGCTGGAGCGGAGGTCACGTCGATCTGAGAAGTAAATCCCCTCAGCTGAGTCGGCTGCATACCCCCCACCCCCCCGTGCGCGTGGATCTCGGCTCTGGACCCTCGGGTGCCAGAGCCATAATCCACGTGTAGTAGGGGTGCCAGAGCCGTGATCCGCATGCACGGGGGTGGAGGATGCAGCCAGAGCCGCAAACCCTGCGGGGGGGGGGGGGTCAGTGGGCCCAGTGTCTGTATTTGATGGGCACAGGTGGCTGTATTTGATGGGCACAGGTGGCTGCTTTTGATGGGCACAGGTGGCTGCCTGGATATACAGTAACTTCCACTCAAAAACTAAACAAAATAAATAAATAAATAAATATATATATATATATATATATATATATTTATTTATTTATTTATTTTGTTTAGTTTTTGAATGGAAGTTACTGTATATCCAGTCAGTTTGTTTTTTGCTGTCTGTGTCTTGTAAGGAAGGTTTCCGTACAATAAAGCCTGGTACACACTATGTTTTTTGCTGGGTTGAAGGCAAAAAAACTGTCATCAAGCCAACTGTCGGGCAATTATTTTATTTTTTTTGAACCAGCAAATGTCTCCTGACATTCGGCCGTGTGTACTCTGCTTAAGTGAAAAGAAATCTCTCCAAAGTTAGAGGAATGCCCTCTTAGGCCACGTACACACGGGCGGATTGTCTGCCCAACTTAGTCCGCTGAACCGTGTTTCAGCGGACAATCCGCTCGTGTGTGGGCTTCAGCGGACTTTTTCAGCGGACAGTCTGACGGACTTAGTCTTTCGGAATTTCCGTAATTTTGTCCGTCCAAACTTGGTTTTGTCCGTCCAAACTTGGTTTCAGCGGACAGTCCGCTCGTGTGTAGGCAAGTTGGACGGACTAAGTATGGCGCATGCTCAGAAAGGATTTACACGGCCGAAGGTTGCATTGCAGTGTATTGGATGTCGTTTTTCTAGTCCCGTCGTACGTGCTGTACACGTCATCGCGCAAGCTTTCAGCGGACTGTCTGTTCATCGTGTGTGGTCAAGTCCGTTCATTCAAAAATTGAACGGACTGTCTGTCGGATTGTCTGACGAACTTAGTTGGGCAGACAATCTGCCCGTGTGTACGCGGCCTTAGACAGTTGTTAGCAAAACAAGTTTTCCCATCAGTGGCGGCTGGTGCTCAAAATTTTTTTGGAGGGGGGAGGCGCAAACAAAAACTCCATAAATTGCAGCCTCACTTTGCCAATCAAATGCTACCACTGTGCCCCATGTGTGCTGCCACTATGCCCCTTGTATGCTGCCACTGTGCCTGGCACTTACCTTGTCTCTACTGTGCAGCGGGTGACCGCAACAGGCGGTGTCCAGTGTCCTCCAAATCCGACCCAATGTCGTCTCCCGTGCTCCTCCTCTCGTCTTCTGCAATGATTGGATGCCTGGTAGACATCCAATCACAACGCCTGTGATTTCAACCAATCAGGTGACAGGTAACACAGACCCAGCAACCTGATTGGCTGAGAGACAGGTCAGTGTTAGGGAAGTGATGTATTTGCTTCTTTAAAACAACACTGTGTAAACAGTGAACGCACAGCAGTGCGCCTGCTGTTTACCCTTTTGGAAGCCTATTAGAGCCCACGGCTCTAATCAGGATGCCTATCGGAGCCAACAGCTCTAATCAGGCACTTCCAAAGAAACACTGCTGATGTAATTCAGATGCCCGGCTCCCGACAAGGCGCCGGACACCTGAATAAGGGCGGCAGTGGTGACAATGGATAGATTCATGCAATGCATGAATCTATCTATTGATGATAGAGCTGTGCAGGAGAGGGGGGGGGGGGCGGCGCTCCTGTGCCCTCTATGTACACACCGCCACTGATCCCCATTAGAAGTTTTACCTTCATTTTGTTTTTAGTGACTATAATTTTGGATTTTTTTCATCATTTTTGTCTCAGTGGCAAACAATGCCATTACTTAATGCAAATAGGCTGCTGTGCACTTTGCAAGAGAATTTTCACTGTACAATGTAGTGAATGAAGTTCTGCTTACTTCCATCATCCAATCAAATTTATATAAGCAAAAAAAAAAAAACCTTTATTTTATTTTCCACATATATGTTTTGGGTGTTCTTTGCAAAGTGCATTTTTATCACATTTTACACGCTAAGGGAAAATTCCCTCGCATAATGAACAGTCTTTTTACCTTTAGTAAATCTATTTAATGGGGGGAACAGTCAGCCTCAGGATCTACTGTAATTCCTGGTGTGTAGGCTTTGTGACCTATAGACCATTAGGTGGCAGCAGTGTATATCATTTCTAAGTGAGGAGGAGACCTTTGAGCTGCTTTAATTTGTAAGCGCTCCTAGTACTTGGAGCAGAATAAGAACATGAATCACAGTAAGTATACCTACACCACAAAATTATCTCTTTCTTTTGTATATTATGGCAGCTAAACAACAATAATATTTTTTTAGTGCCACTCAAACTTACTTTCCATTACTTTCTGCTCCTTTTCATGGTGCAAAAACAATTTTGACTTTATTCTGCTACCTGAAATGTTATCAGCAAGATGTAATATAAGATGAAAAATTACAAAACGTTACACAAATGCGTGCTATTATTATTATTGTGTAAAAAAAAAAAAAAAAATGACACATGATTTGTTGCCTCTTGATTATAGGCTTGTAAGGACAAGCAGATGTTTTATCTTGTCTTCGTTGTATATGTTTTACTGTGTAACTATGTACTAGTTTCTCTGTTTTAACGTTGTTAAGCTTGTGTAGGTAGGGCTTATGTAGGGAGGCATTTCAAAGGAAACAATAGAGCAAAATGCAAGCTTCTACAACAGTATTTGCTCCAGTTTAGGAGTACTTACATTGATGTCTTTCACAGTTCAAAAATAAAGCAGTTTGTATAAAAGCCTATGTATGTGATCTTTCTAAGGGCAAGTTCACACCGCCTGCAGTCCAGTGCATTTTTTTTCTGCATCCAAAAACACATGGAAAGTAGGTATATGGTTTCCAATGACATAGGTCATACCAGTGTGGTCAGTTACAGGCCTTTCCAGTTCAGAAAAAAAAAAATAGAACACGCAGCAATTTTCCTGCACTGGACTGTACTGGAACGCAGTAAAACGCTTAATAAACGCATCAGGCCACAACAAAAACATGCTAAAAATGCGCATGCAGAAACGCATCCTGGAACGGATCTGGAGTGCGTTTTTGTGGTGTGAACCAGCCCTAAGTCTACCACAGACAAAGGACAAAAGTGCATTTGTCCAGCACAGTTGCCGCAAGATTGTTTTTATGTTAAATGTTTTGTTGATGATTATCCCCGGACAAGAAAAAAGGAATCTGCACATCTGCATTTTTTAGCTACTTTCCATTAGATGACAATCTTTGTTCATTTCTGTTACTATCTTGAGATAACTGAATGACTGGAAACAACACAATCAGCATTTCTTGAGAGCATTATTTTAATATTATCTGGGATATTTTCTGAACAATGTTTCCAACAGATAAGAATAAGATCATTATCGATTGTGCGACGATACAATAAATCTTTTACAAGCCGGTGAGCGCTATCTCTTTTCTGCTTGTAGCCTAAAAAAACAACACTGATGATCACGTAGATTTGCAAAACATGTTGCACTACAACAGATAACGTAATAACATAATGCATGACCACAGTTGTAATATATACTAAACTGATAATGCTGTTGTATACTTTTTCTACATAGGGGATTTCTCTGTAGAGGCTGAAGAACAGATGGCATCCTGCTTCAGAGAGGTGTATAAGAGTGGGATTAAAGGGAATTATGAGAAATGAGTATTTATAAATAACTTTCAGCTCACGCTCAGAGGTTTCACAATCACTACTGTAGTTACAAGAACAAGGAGACAACAGGTGGCACGTCTCCATCTGCCTATACGTCTAATTAAAATGGATATATTTTCTGGACACGTTCTGGTTACTAAAGATGGTGAGAAGGTGGATCCGGAGGAAGTTTTGCAGAATAAAATAGTTGGCTTGTTTTTCTCAGCGGCCTGGTGTTCGCCTTGCAGGGACTTCACCCCTGTGTTGTGTGACTTCTATAGCGAGCTGGTGGAAGAGGCTGACCCTCCTGCTCAGTTTGAAATTGTATTCATCTCTTCAGATAAAAGTGCAGAAGACATGGTCGATTACATGCATGACATGCATGGAGAATGGCTGGCGTTACCTTGGCACAACCCATACAGAAAGTAAGTTTCCTTGCTCCAGGGTTGGCCATTTAAGTATCTGGATTTTTATTTCTGTTTTTTATATTATCAAATAATTCAGTATTTACCGTACATTGCAGGCCACTAAACCTCTAAGGGCATTAAGGCATTGACTTCCACTTCAATGATGTGTTTCTGTGCATACCCCTTTAGGCTTGATTCACACTGCTGAGACAGCAAACTAGTATGACTTTGCCTGCGATTTTGCCCTGCAACTTCCTTCTGACTTGATCCGACTTGGATGCTATTTAGGAACCTGTACAAGGGCTGAAATCGCACCCAAGTCCGACCAAAGTAGTGCAGGAACCTTTTCTAAAGTAGTAGTGATTTATGTAGCGTCAGTTGAGACGACTTTGACATGTCATCCAACTTGGGGTCTCACAAGTCGGATCTCATGTCGCAGAAGTGTGAACCGAGCCTTATTCATATGGATGCTGAGTAGAAAGGATACAAAACATTTCAATAACAAACAAACCTGAGTGAATTTAATAGGGAAGCAGAGTCAATGCTGGCGGGTCTCGAGCAAAGAACATTCAAATGATCCTGAGGAAGCCTTTCACAAACCCAGGAAATATAGAAGAAATGCATAAGCAGGGACTACCTTCAGGTGAGACTGGATGTCAGTTGGATAAGTAGATGCAGAGATCTAGTTGAGTTTGGGTGCAAATCGCAATGTTTGCTGTACTAATTGAGCTTAGGCCTGCCCATCCCAAGACACCCTGTTGGTCTGGACTGATCACTTTAAAGCACTAGTAAAAAGGTGTGGGTTGAGCTGGGACCAAACTTGATTTCAGATTTAATTTAACAGTTTTGTGACTGATTTATTTTAAAGTGATCTTGTCAAAAAAAGATTTTGTTCAAGCCCCTCTTCCCTTAAAAATAAGTCAATAAAGTAGGTGCCATTCTCTTGGGTCCCATGCTGTTTTCATAAGATCCTTACGCTGACCTGCAGTGACATGAAATCACTGGGATGGTGGGGATCCAGTCCTAGTCATCAGGATTGTGAGAATTTACAGATTTTTTATTTATTTTTTACAGGTAAGAGGGGTTTGACCAAAAAATTAATCCACAAAAGGTTTGTTTTAAGCATAGTTTAAACTTTACACTTCAAGCACATTTTGCTTTCAAATGCCTGCTAGGTCTTTTGCTATATTTATAAAGTTAATTTGTTATCTTCAGATTTGTTCGATCGAGTCATGCTTTTTACAAATCCTGATTTCCCTTCTTCTGTAGGAATACTGACCTTAGTATAATTTGTTAAATTTATAATATGGTGAATACTATCATACGCTTTTAAATAACCTCAATACTTGACACTTTCATTCCCTTCCTGTCCGGGCCATTTTTACATTTTCAGTACCTCCACATTTTAAATGACAATTACTCAGTCATGCAACACTGTACCTAAAATGACATTTTTATAATTTTTTTGAGACAGAGCTTTCTTTTGGTGGTATTTAATCATCACTGGGTTTTTTAGATGTTTGCTATATAAATGAAAAAAATGGCAAGAATGATAAAAAAGCACACCTCTCTTAGTTTCTGTTTATACAATTTAGCAAATATTCTTTATTCAAAAATTTAGAACAAAATATATTATGATATTATGATCCTGTGAGCCTGGTATAGGTAGCAGGTACAAAGCTCCCTGAAGTGAGCACACTTTAAGGCACAGATACCAGTCCAGTAATATAGTGACAAACAGTGCTGTGTTTATTGGTGCTATTTAACCACTTCCCAACCGGTGCATGATGATGTATGTCGGCAGAATGGCACGGGCAGGCAAATTGGTGTACAGGTATGTTCATTTGAAATTGCCGCCCTGCCATCGCGTGTGCGCCGCTGGCGGCACGTGTCAGTTGGGACCCCTGTGAGTCCGGTCGCGGGTCCCACGGACTCGATCGCCGTGGGGATACCCGCGATTGTCTCACGGGAAGGCTGAACAGGGAGATACGGAAGTAAACAGCATCTCCCTGTTCTGCCTAGCAACAAGTGACGCTGATCTCTGCTCCCTGTGATTGGAGCAGAGATCAGTGTTCACTAACAAACAGCCACGCCCCCCACAGTTAGTAACATGCCCTTAGGACACACTTAACCCCTACACTGTCACTCCCTGGTTAACCCCTTCACTGCCAGTGTCATTTACACAGGAATCAGTACATTTGTATAGCAGTGATTGCTGTATAAATGACAATGGTCCCAAAAATGTGTCAAAAATGTCCGATGTGTCCGCCATAATGTCGCAGTCACAATAAAAATCGCTGATCGCCACCATTACTAGTAAAAAAAAAATATTAATAAAAATGCCATAAAACTATCCCCTATTTGGTAAACGCTATAAATTTTGCACAAACCAATCAATAATTGCTTATTGCGATTTTTTTTTTTTTTTTTTTTTTTTTACCAAAAATATGTTGAAGAATACGTATCGGCCTAAACTGAGGAAAAAAAATGTTTTTTTATATATTTTTGGGGGATATTTATTATAGCAAAAAGTAAAAAGTAATGCGTTTTTTTTTTTTTCAAAACTGTCACTCTTCTTTTTTTGTTTATAGCGCAAAAAAAAAAAAAAAGTTGCAGGGGTGATCAAATACCACCAAAAGAAAGCTCTATTTGTGGGAAAAAAGGACGTCAATTTTGTTTTGGGAGTCACGTCGCATGACCGAGCAATTGTCAGTTAAAGCAACGCAGTGCCGAATCACAAAAAGTGGTCTGGTCTTAAGCCAGCAAAATGGTCCAGTCTGAAAGTGGTTAAAGGTCTTTTTACAGGCGCTGTACAGTGTTCCAGACTGAACAACAGAACAAAAAAACTAGCCTTGTGCCAGCATTAACTACATAAATCAAAGTCCTAATTAGCACGTTGAACAAGCCTAATGCTTGTCAGTCTCCACATATGCAATGTTCCAGCTTTCACCATCATTCAGCTCTCACAGACATGACTGAGGCTGGCCATACATTATACAGTTTTCTTGCACAATTTTTATTTAGATTTATCAAAACCATATAATATGAGGTTAAGCCTAAACACTTTAAATTTGCATGCAATCAGGCAGGCCTTCACACTACATAGTTGAAGGTAAATCTAAAGGAAATTGAATAAGAAAATTGTATAATGTATGGCTAGCTTTATGTGTTCCCCAGGCTCTCGAGCACCGACTCTGAGTTTCAGGTGATCCTAAATTTCCACAAGGGAGAGCTGCAAAACCTGAACTGGGTATAAAAACAGAGGTCTCTTGGGACCATAGTGACATTGTAATACTCAGGGGAGGTGGTCAGGATTGTTTTATTTTTTTTACACTATGATTGCTTATTACAGTGATGATCACTGTGAAATCAATAATTTTAACTGTCACAAATGGCTTTCATTCAGGATTCATTGTTTACTATTGTGTTTGCTGAGATTTTCCACAGCTATCAGATGGTACAGGGCCACTTTGATTGGTCCTGTACCTTGTGATCATTCTGACCAGACATCACAATAGTAAACAATGCTATCATGAATGTATGCCATTCAAGACAGTTATTTACTAGTGGACATGTGATGGCTGAGAGAGGTCACAACAATCACATTGTACCTAGGCCAAGTACAGCAGCCTGTTACTGACAACTGTGATCAACTGTCACAGCAGTCACAGACCGCACCCCTGCTCGCCTCAGTGGTGTGTGTGCGCAAGATGCACGAGTATGAGGATGTACAGGTACCTAGGTTTTTTTCATTTCCATTTTTAAAACGATATTTAACTCAGGAGGGGGAGAGGAGGAACAGCAAGAGGACTATGTCCCAGTACTGCATTGTTATTTTAGCCTGTTTGGGGTATAGCAGAGGTGGTGCTTAAAAGGAATCCCTTTGCTTGGTTTGTGGATATAAATGTGGACCTTGGGTCCTTTAAATGAGACACAGCTGTTATATAGTGTTCATCAAACCTCAAAATTATTGCATTTCTTATATTCAAATCGTAGTATGAAAGAAAGAAAGAGACAGAAAGAGCTATAATGGACGTAAAGTATATGCAAACCTGATCACAAAAATGTCATATAAGCCTTAAGATGTAAATGTAACTCAAAAGTGAGCTTCATTCATTTAATCTGTAGCTTTCATTAAAGCAACCCTTCTCTTTAAAATAATGCCTGGCAATCCAGCCATGAAGGTAATGTTTGGGAACTTTCTTCTACATGGTCTGCTGTCCCTGTCTTCTGATTGTGCTCCTTCATTGTCACGCATTTACACAGGCTTCTGATAGAGACTACAAGTAGACATTTTAATGCCGACAATTCAGGCACGACCCACTATAGTCACGTTCAAGAAACCTGCCCTAGAAATGCTATGCAAATAATCATCGGAGTGATGCTCATAAATGACGACAAAGAGACTGCAGGATGATAGAAGCATTGAGTTGCGAGTTGCAGCAAAGAATTTAAAAAAGTTGAAAACAAGAATTTTTTAGAATCAGTGGGAATTGTTTACAATACGCAATGATTTAGAACATTAAATGTCATTCAATTAGTGTATTTTCAAACAATTTTTCCATGAATCATGTAAACAAAAGTTTGTTCCTAACTATTTCCCCGTCTCAGAAGCAATTTGTAATGTCTTAAGCCGCGTACACACGGTCGGAGAATCCGTCGGACCGTGTCGTCAGATAATCCGACTGTGTGTGGTATGCATCGGACTGATTCCGTCCGAATCTCCGTCTGACCCAATTTTCCAACATGTTGGAAATATTTCCCGACCAACTGGGCCGGTCGGACGTAATCCGATCATGTGTAGAGAATTTTGATCGGACCAAGTGCCACGCATGCTCAGATCAAATTCCTACATCAAAGCTATTGGCTACTAGCCTGAACCTAGTCCCATCGTAACGAAATTACGTCATCACGTTCTGAAAGATCGGATTTTTCGACAACTTAGTCCGACCGTGTGTATGCAACAGTTTGGGACACAATCCGTCAGACTAAATCTGACGGACAAAATCCGACGGATTTGGTTGGCAGAATCTCCGACCGTGTGTACAGGGGCTTACTGATAGTTGTTGGTGCTGTGCTGCGTTTGAGTACATTGAGTCTGGGCTAAACTAGGAGATACGTCACAGCTTTTATGCATAATTACAGAATAACGTTTGTTATTTTAAATGGGTCAGAGCAGCTTACCTTTTTCATGCATAAAAATAAAATGCTTCAACATCTATAGTTTTTAATTTATTTATAGATCACCAAATTTTTCACAGAACCATTCACATCTGCCCACTCTACAAAGGTGCTGACAATCTAATGCCATGGGCATAAGACTGTCAGCTTAAAAAATAAAGTGCATAAACAATAAAAAAAAATCCATCAATAATGCCAAAAGTCCATATGGAAAAAACTCATTCGCACTCCATGTGTCCCCCTGTGTGGTTATGACTCCCCAGATCCCTAAACCCAAGACGAAGTGGGTCTAGTAATGCTTTTTTGGGAGTCTAGATGGTGAGTGGTGATGAGATTTCCAGCTAGCTTTCTCCACATACCATCATATATAAGAGTAAACTCAGAAACAACAAGATCACCGTGCCACTTATGGGCACTGATTGGTGGCACTGATTGGTGGCACTGCTGGGGCTTTCCTCTAATCAGGGCCCTGATTGCCTGCCCAGGTCTCCTCTGCGAGAAGATGCCACTAATCGCCACTCCTCACCACACACTCTGTCAGTGTGAGGCGAGGAGAGCAGATTCACAGCACTTCCGTATTTACATGTGACCAGCTATGACCAGACTCAACCCCATTGCCAGCCCATCTAGACCTTTAACGAATCAAAGTATTTATGGGGCATTTATATTACTGTCCGCCCTGCTGTATTGGCCTCTAGGGGCAGCATTGTCCATGTATCATGTCTATGTATCCTGGGTCAATCTTCAATGCCTTTGATCTCTGTAACCCAACTTCATCAATCACCCTGGCATCCATGGCCCCCTTTGAGGCGTGCTTGCATATCGTTATCGCACCAGACGATCAGGTGCCAAGTTTTTGTCAGCCTTGCTTCTTTCAGATGAATAATCTGATATGCTACAAAGCTTTGATGTGCAAATTGTTACATTCCAGACAGCCCCCAAGAATGCAAAGGTTTTCTATAGCCATAGTTCATATTTAAAACACCTCTTGTATTTATCAAATAAAACATGTTGCCTTCCAACATATCTTGTTTTGTGCACATATCACCCTTCTTCAGACATGGCTCCTTTGGAACAGTCTGTAATGGTCTTAACGTGTTGTACTTCCCAACATGTGCTGCTTTGCCATGAGACACACCCATCATTCTTTGGCCACAGCATCCATGTCACCATTCTGCATCTTCTCCTTTCCGGTATCTTCACAACGGGGTGCGCTAGAGGCAGGGGGTGTCTATTCATTCACCATTCACCAGCACACTCTCAGAACAACATATTAACCAGATTTCAGATACAGAGTCTCGAGGAGGGCCTTACTCACCCATATTACTGACCTAAAATACATGTGTTACACTATACCATAACATAAATCAAACCATTACCATAATGTATGCATATATATGTGATCCATCAAATTACGCATCCTGCTCCCAATCTTCTATAACACTTTACTGTAAATACGGGTCGGGATTAGGCAAGTTTGCTCACAATGGCCTTTCCTGCTGCAATTTTGGCACGTCAGCCGTATTTCAGTGCTCTGAATTGGCAGCAAAGCCTCAAACTTACCGTAAATATGTCCCTCAACTTGCATAGATAAATGTGAGAGCTTCCTATATAAATTTTGAGTCTAACACATATAAACCTAAAACCATGACAAACCACAAAATTCCATCCCTGTGCCTGGATTTCAGAGACCATGCCCAGGGTATACCATGCACCTCTACCTATTGTTAGGTTCAAGGAACACCCTAGTTCCATGACTAACATTAGATTGGTATACTTTAGGACACACTTGTCTATGTCCCAAATAATACCCAAGTTGTTACCTTCCCAGCAATGATCTCTCCATCCAGAACACAGAGAGAAATCTTCCCAACATTTCTCGTTCACCACCATGTATTGATATGGTCATGCTTCCGACAGAAGGAAATATCAACCTGCCACCATCTTCCATATTCTCTGATCACATGGGGGTCATTTTAGGCTCTGATGCAACAAGGTAGAATCCCCAGTCCATAAGCCCATTGATACCACCAAATATACAGGCCGAGTCTGCACTTCTGTATATGGGAACAATGAGGCAGCATAACACCTTTTACAATCCAAAGTAGCACAGCCAATCTAGGCATTCAACCACCACTTTGGATTAGTGTAAGCAACGTGTGGCAAAATCTTACTGAGCTGTGATGCCAACCCATAAGGCCACTGCCCCAATACAGAGACTGTACAATCAGCTTGAAGTTGGTTGATACCTCTGCCTGCCCCTGCGTGCACGCCAGAGCCCAAGAAAGATTTCTGTCCTGTACCCTCACACTCTCTACATTAACAAATGCACATATACCAGTCAAAAATCTCACCAGGTTTTGCGTGTCCACTCACTGATTAAATATTTCATAGAACTTTCAGGACCACTCACGCAGGGCTTCAGAATTCACAAACCAGCACGAATCTTGTCCACAGTAGAGAAGGCTTTCAGTGTAGGCTTTGGGTGTAGTTAAGGACTCCTTAGCTTATAGGGACTCAAGACAAAAATACATTAGGGTTTGGGTTCTGTGCAGAAATAAATTCCACACTGTTTCTGGGGTGCCAATTGAAATAAATATTATCCGAGGGTGGTTACGGATTCCCTCTATTTATTCCATATATGTATTAATTTGTCTATTCCTATAGTTATCTAGTCTATTAAAACTCTGATAATGTTACTGTTGATAGCACAATAATATAAGGTTAGCGATGAAAACAAACACACTTCTTAATAAAACAATGTCTTATTTCTTTCCCAAGAAACTAGGAAAATGCTAACATGAAAACACTAAAGGAAAATATTATAGAGCTTATAACAAAAGAACAACAAATATACTTATCGCAAGGCTGTCCTCTAGATATCGTCTTGTCAGCTGGGCTCAAAATGATGGTAACAGAGAGCCATGAAGCTCAGAGAACCATCCGGCAAGAGCCAAGAGTGAAAAAGGGAGGATCGTAAGAGAGCTCTCTGTCTCGGTCAGCCCTTTTTATACTTCAATCATACACCGTCCAGACCCAACCCCATTGCCAGCCCATCTAGACCTTTGATGAATCAAAGTATTTAGGGGGCAGTCCTCCTCAATATATTATATTACTGTCTGTCCTCCTGTATTGGCCTTTAGGCCCAGCATTGCCCATGTATCATGTCTATGTATCCTGGGTCAATCTTAAATGCCTTTGATCTCTGTAACCCACCTTCATCAATCATCCTGGCAGCCATGGCCCTCTTTGAAGCTTGCTTGCATATTATCCCACTAGACGGTCAAGAGCCAAGTTATCAGCCTTGCTTCTTTCAGATGAATAATCTGATATGCTACAAAGCTTTGATGTGCAACATTCCAGACAGCCCCCAAGAATGCAAATGTTTGCTATAGCCATAGTTCATATTTCAAACACCTCTTGTATTCATGAAATAAAACAAGTTGCCTCGCCATTACTAGTAAAATAAATATAAAATATCCCATAGTGTGTAGACGCTATAACTTTTATGCAAACCAGTCAGTATACACTTATTGGGATTTTTTTTTTTACCAGAAATACGTAGCAGAATACACATTGACTTAAATTTATGTAGAAATTCGATTTTTTTTTTTTTTTACATTTTTTTTTTATTGGATATGTTTTAGAGCAGAAAGTAAATATTATATATTTTTTTTCAAAGTTGTCAGTTGTTCTTTGTTTATAGTGCAAAAAAAAAAAAACACAGAGGTGATCAAATACCACCAAATAAAAAGCTCTATTTGTGGGAAAACATTTTATTTGGGTACAATGATGCACAACAGTGCAATTGTCAATTAAAAGTAACGCAGTGCCGGATGGAGTGTCGTCCGTGAGAGAGGGGAGGGACCCGATGACGGCGCCAGCGTGAGCAGATGGGGGCGGTCCTAACGATCAGCTGGAGCAGCGCGAGGGGAAAGGACGCCGAGCTCCATGCATGAAGCCGCCCGGCCCGTACCACCCAATCCCTCCCGCATCTCGATGTATACGGCGGGCACGAGCAGAAGAGTAGAACCATAGTGCAGCGGAGCCTTAACGCCGATCTCCCCCTTCACCCCCCCGCAAAGTGCGTGAAGTACTTACATAAAGCAGCCATGCCCCAGGAACAGAAGGATGGATAAATCAAACTAAAGCCTCAAGTTTACCCTGAAGCACTGGAAGACAGCGGAGTCCTGAGTAGACATTTGCTGCTTATTGACTTCCGGACAAGATCCCCTGCCTCTCCAGGTATTCACTTTTTTGATTACTACTCACTTTGATTTGTAGTTGCTGATCATTTCTTGAATTCCACATGATCCTCTCCCAGATTGTCTAAACCTGTTGAAGGCCCACGGTGCATGGGCTGGTGAACTGATGTCAGAGGATGACATACTAAAGATCAAGTGTAAAACAGGATCAAATGGAATGTATTTATAAAGGATGTGCAAGAGGTAATACACCTAAAAACTGATGCAGCGGCTCTGAGCACAAAGTACAGTGGTCAAGTGTCGGAAGGCTAAGCAGGTTAAACGGGTGGTCCTTGCCGTGGAATCGCATTGCAATTTTCATCTTGAGAGCATGTGTAATTGCAGCTAAAACTATATGGGAGAGTTCATCCTGCTTAAAATCATAGAGCAGGTGAAAACCGTTTGAGGCTGGAGACTTCAGCACAGGACAGGTGCTACAACTAAGGAGAGACTGTACAAAGAATTGTCGCTTTTCTTTTATGTGTGTTGTTTTCTCGGCCCTAATAAACCTGGGGAGGCAAAGGACAAAAGGGGTAAACATGAGGGGAAGAAATCAAAAGGCGAACGATCCAAAAGAGAACCTGAATACAAGCACGATTCAGAAATATCTGAAGGAAACCAGTTCAAAAAGCCCCGGTATAGGAAAAAAAACAGCAGGGAGTAAAGGAGAAAAAGAGAGAAGGATCCAAGACAGTAGGGGCCCTGGGAGCTAATTCAGGGGAGGATACGGACCCAGAAATAGATGGTAATTCGCGGGGACAGAGGGACATTGCCCTAATCCCCACTAAAAGTGAAATGTTGGAAATGTTCGCCAAACTTGAAAATACCATCAAAGTTGAAATTTCTAATGTCAGAATGGACATGGGCCATTTACTGAGGAGAGTAGAAGAGGCAGAGGAACTAACAGGAAAACAGGCCCACGAAATATTAGAACTGCAAACACAAGTAAAGAAACTGCAAATAGATCAGCGGGACACTTTGTATAAATTGGATGAACAAGAAAACCAGAATAGACGACAAAATCTGAGGGTCAGAGCATTGCCGGAACAACAGGGAGAAGATCTCGAGGCTAAGATGGGAAAAATTTTCAATCCCATTTTGGGAAAAGCAATAGGAGAGGTCTTAAAGATCGAACGGGTACATAGGGTGAGGAAACCCCTAGGTCTGAGGGAAGAGGTCCCGAGAGACGTAATCATCAAATTCAGCCACTATGACGACAAAGTTAAGATATGGAGCAGGCTTAAGGGGTCGCCCCCGTTAATATATGAAGGGGTCCCTATACAGATTTTCGCTGACCTGTCGGCAGGTACACTGGCCCGGAGGAGACTCTTAAAACCTTTATTAGAACTACTGAGAGCGGCAAATATCAGATACAGCTGGGGATTCCCTGCGGCCCTATTGGTTCAAAGAGATGGACAAACATTCAGATTAAAATTCCTCGAGGAATTGGAGGCTTTTTGCAATAACCTAGGGATCCCAGTACCAACAAATATCAAAGTCCCCTAGTGGATGGACATGGGGGTCTTTGACGGGGGAATATGACTTTTTGGATGGTTATTTTTCTGAGGGGTGGAAGGGGGGAGGGGGTGAGAGGGGTGGGGGGTGAGGGTGGCGGAAGGATCAAGGGGGACCCCGGGATATCATACCCCATCTGTGGGGGGACCTCCTGCCTTCTTAGGGGAAGGAGGCAGGGGGGACCCAGACACGGGGGGCCTTAGTCGGAGTCACACCCTAGCGGGAGAAGTCTGCAGAATGGAGGAGATCCTCAGCTGCAGAAAAGTGGCCAGGAATTGGCCAGGGGGTGGGAGGGGGGGAGGTCGGGAGGGAGGGATGAGGGAAGGTAGGGAAGGGGGGAGGTTAGGGGGGGGGGGAGGTGTCTTGCAAAGTCAACCAAGGTGTCACAGATCACGCCTTTTTCTTTTTTTCATCTTATCTGAAAAATTCAAATGTTAGAGGTAAATTTTTTGTCTTATAATGTAAAGGGCCTGAACTCTGTGGGTAAGAGGCATAAATTGTTAAAGGAACTACAGATGTACAGAGCAGAGGTGGTATTTTTACAGGAGACTCACTTGTCGCAAGACTCTAATATTAAACTATACTCGGCTAACTATCCAAATTGGCTATACGGGGACTCACCGATAAAAAGGGCTAAGGGAGTGGCAATCGGGTTTGAGAAAGGCATAAAGTTTACAGTGACTGACAGGAAGATAGACCCCGACGGCCGTTATATGTTTGTAAAGGGAAAATTAGGGGACAAGTCCCTCACCCTAGCAAATGTATATTGCCCCAACAAAAACCCTATAAGATATTTGAAGATAGTGCTGGGGATGTTAGAGGAATTTAAGATGGGGGATGTGGTCCTTGCAGGAGATTTCAACTTTTGTATGGATCCATCATGGGATAGTACGTCCCGTGCTAGGGGGTTAAATATGAAGGCGCGGAAGATGATTAAACTTAGGCTGAAACAACATCAAATGATGGATGTATGGAGGTTACAGCATGAAAAAAAAAAAGATTACACCTTTTTTTCCCACGTACACGGGACGTACTCCCGGTTGGACCACATACTGGTCGACCACAGATTGTTGGATCTCGTAACAGAATCCAAGATTGGAATAGTTACACTGTCAGATCATGCTCCGGTGTCGGTGAGGATGAGGATACTCGAAATGCAGAGGCCACCGTTTACGTGGCGCCTGAACGAGAGCCTATTGCAGGACGAGAAAATTGCGGAGGCAGTGCTAAGGGAAATTGAATTTTATTTCTCTGTTAATGATACAGAAGAAATATCGGGTGCCACTTTATGGGAGGCACATAAAGTATATATTAGAGGTATCCTCATCTCCATGGGCACAAGGAAAAAAAAAGAAAGACTGGAAAAAATTCAAAGTCTAAAAGAAGAGGTTTATAAACTAGAACAGGCCCATAAAAAAACAGGGGGACAACAGCAGAAATATTTCCATCCATTGGTGATTAAACGGGATGAACTTAAAGATATGATGGAGCAAGATTCAAAAAGGACATTGGATAGAAGAACCAGAGAGAGGTACTACCAGGGAAATAAAATATGTAGACATCTAGCTAGGCAGCTGAAAAGGAGAAGTGGGGACAATTTTATAGATAAAATTCAAGATAAGGATGGTAAGATGACCCACACATCCAGGGAGATATCGGAAGTGTTTAAACAATACTACGAAGCTCTGTATAATATAAGTCAGAAAGGGACAAAAGATATAGGGAAAAAAGAAAAAATTAAGGAATTTCTGAACAAAGTGAAATTACCAACTTTAGACGAGAATGATAGAAGTAACCTAGATAGACCCATTACAGAAGAAGAGATTTACAAGGCGTTGAAAGATACCGCCTCTGGGAAAAGCCCGGGCCCAGATGGTTTCACGGTTTCATATCTGAAAAAATACAAAGAGACGCTGGTCCCCAAGCTTTGTAAGTATATGAATGGCTTAGGTAAAGACTGTGCGATGGGAGGTGAGGCCCTGCGGGCTTCTATCACGGTATTGTTAAAGGAGGGTAAGGATAGTACATTGTGCTCTAGTTATAGGCCAATAGCCCTACTAAACGCTGACACCAAATTATTCGCCAAGGTCTTAGCATCGAGACTGAAGGACAGGATGTCCGACCTGGTGCACCCGGACCAGGTCGGATTTATTCCTGAGAGGGAAGGGCGGGACAACGGAGTACGCTCGTTGCTCCTGCTACAGGCCTTAAAAATGAATGGGTCCCCAGGACTACTCCTGTCGATAGATGCTGAAAAAGCATTCGACAGGGTAGACTGGGGACTCATGTTTGAAACTCTGAAAGTGATGGGTCTAGGGCCAAGACTGATCCAATGGATCAAGGTGTTGTACAACCACCCTCAGGCGTCAGTAAAAGTGAATGGGTTGTCCTCCTCCCTTTTCCAAATGGAGAACGGCACTAGACAGGGGTGCCCGCTGTCCCCTCTTTTATTTGTCTTGTCTATGGAACCTCTATTGGCCTCTATCCGAGAGAACCCTGACATAAAAGGGATCATGGTCGGAGAGGAAGAGCACAAACTCGCAGCTTATGCGGATGATGTGCTGTTCTATATCTCCAACCCAAGGATCACGATTCCGAACTTGTTGAGGCTACTGGAAAAATATGGGGAAGTTTCGAATTTAAAAATAAACCTCAACAAGTCCGAAGTCTTAAATATCAATATCGAAGGACAGGAAAAGACCAGACTCCAGGAGGAATTTAGGTTCCCATGGAGAAAGGAGATCAAATACCTGGGAGTCTACCTCTCCAATACCATCAGGAAAATATATGTTAACAATTACATCCCCCTATTAGAGGAAATAAAAAGAGAACTAAAAAAAATTACAATCAGCCACCTCTCCTGGTTAGGGCGGATCAATGCAGTCAAAATGGTTTTGACCCCAAAGATTCTATATAAGTTTCAAATGCTGCCCATATCGCTCCCCCCAGTTTTCTTCAGGGTGTTGAGGGGGTTGATTTCAGGGTATATTTGGCAACATAAAAAACCAAGGATAGCCTTTGCGGTACTGAGTAGGGAAAAAAAAAAGGGGGGCCTTGCCGTTCCGGATTTCAAAAAATACTATAATGCGGTAGTACTAACTCGAGTGGTGGAATGGGGAAAAGAGGGAAATAATAAAAGGTGGGTAAAAGTCGAAAAGGCACTGAGTCAAGCACAGTTAGGACGAATTATCTGGAACCCCCCTCAATACAGGACAATAGGGCCAAATACACACGAAATAACACGGATTGCTCTTAGACTATGGGACAGAACACATGCACAAAATAAATGGAGTTATAATTCACCTTTGATTTTTTTAAAAGACAATGATTTTTTTATGCCAGGGAAACAGGAGGTGGGGGGAAATTGGATAATAAATAACAACGCACAAGTAAAAGATATTATTTACAGAGGTAAAATAAACACATTTCAAGCACTGAGAATGAGCACGGAACTTATGAGTATAGACACTTGGAGGTACCTTCAGTTAAGACACTTTATATTAAAACTGCCCCATCCAATTAGAGGCGAGGAAGACTATAGGCCTCTCGAGCGGCTTTGCTGTAGAGAGAAATCAAAAAACAACATAGGTCGAATATATAAAATTTTATCTGCGGTAGAAGGTTGGGAGGGTCCACCTTATATTAAAAAATGGGAAAGAGAGTTGGGGACTCGATGTTGTACACAGACAATGGAGAAAATAATGAAACTTACACATTGCGACGGTTAACCATAAGTTGACGGAACTAAATTATAAGTGCCTCGCAAGGTGGTATGCGACCCCAGACAAACTAGGTAAATTTGTAACCGCGCAATCCCCAGAGTGTTGGCGGGGGTGTAAGACAATAGGAACCATGGCTCACATCTGGTGGGATTGCCCGAAAATCAAAAAGTATTGGAAGGAGGTGCTAGAGCTAATAAAAGCTGTTACAAATAAAGACATAGCAGAAGACCCCTGGACTGTATTGTTTCACGGGACCGAGAGCCCTGTGAGACAATATACGTCCTCTTTAATCCCCATACTGCTCAGTTCTGCAAAAAGTCTAATCCCTAAAAAATGGGGGGAGACGGACAGCCCTAAGATACGAGACTGGATACACAGGGTTAATGAAATACAGAATATAGAACGCTCAGAGGGAGAGGAAGAAGAAGGGGTAGCTGATGAGGGGTGTAAGGATAAATGGGCAGCGTGGATAAAGTTTAAAAAATCATGGAGGTATGTTGAAGAAATAGTAAAATAAGTCTGGGTAAGATGAACATAGGGTTGGCTGGGGAGGATATTTCTCCAAACCCACTGCAAGACAGGGTGGGGGGGGAGGGGCAGAAGAGGGAAAGGAAATGTTTATTTTGCATGTATGTAAAAGATTTTAAGAAAAGAATGAGATATGGATTGAATGTATTTCCATTGTAAAAAAAAAAAAAAAAAAAAAAAAAAGTAACGCAGTGCCATATAGCAAACCATGGCCTGGTCAGGAACTTATATTCACCTTATATCAGTTTATATAATGTTCTGCTTTCATTGATGGTTAGTATGATCCAACACTGCTAAAACCTTTGCTCAAATGTGGTAACTTGGACACAGGCATCTTTACAATTAGTAGTCAAACTAAAGTGAGCTCAGGACTTATTTCTCGACACTGATATAGATCATCTGGAAATAGAGTCACTTTGTTTTATGAATCTTTTTGCCTTCTATTTATTTTATTTTTTTAATCAGATAAAAGGTTTATTGAGATGTCACAACATCTTAAAAACAGACAGTAAATATACATACTGTTCACTCAAGAAATCATTTCATTATAACAGTACTGAATATAAAGTCACAGGAAATGTATTATCATGTGGTAAAGACCATATCTAAAGCCCTTTCCGGGGCTTTAGGACCACCAGATTCTAATTTTACGCTTTCTTTTTTTCAGTGAATTGAAGAATAAGTACAAAATTACAGCTATACCAAAACTGGTGATTGTAAAACAAAATGGAGATGTGATTACAGACAAGGGAAGAAAACAAATACGAGAAAGAGGACTAGCTTGTTTCCGAACATGGCTTGAAGTGGCAGATATCTTTCAGAACTTCACAAGCAAATGACACATATGCTTCTTTTTTTTTTTTTTTCAAAATTGAGAAGCAATACTTGGTCTAAAATTACATATCTGAAATACAAACTCTCTGTGTTGCTCATGGCAGACAGTTTAAAATCTTTGTATGAATATTACAGTAATAGAATGAAAGCTTGAATCAAATTTGATGCTGTGGAACAGTAAGACCATTCCTATTTCAAATATAGGTGTATAGTTCTATATATTACCTATATTTTCCCAATTTGTGCAGGCAAGTATGAAATTTAAAAATGGATTACATTAACCTGGAAATTATTGCATTTTATTGTTTTTCTTCATGAACTACTTTATATGATTTGTAAAAAGTCATATTGTTTTAGATTTAAATGATTTAGAAACAAATATGTAAAAGTGTATTATTTATCAATAAAAAAATAGATTGCCTTTTTTGCACTGTTTTTCTAAATACATTTCGGTTACTTAATCTCCTGTGGGGCTTCTAATTCTAGTGTACTTTCCCTACCAGCTTATAACAAAATACACATTAGGATCATATTGGAATTTATAAGGCTCCCTGGAGAAAACAATATGCAAAACACTGCCATTCTAGTCAAAGTGTTCACTAGCCATACAATAGAATTAAAAATAAATCAAAAACCAAAACATGTCCTTTAGTTGTGGATGAAGTGGGAATTGGTAAAAAAACATTTTACCAAATGGGAAAACCCGTTTCGGATTTTGTTTGCCATTTGTGTCACATTGTCTTGGAGACCCAAAAGGAATTGAGAGGAAATATCTAAAATGGCAGACAGCTGTATCTAGAACAAATGTCCCAACTGGAATATTTTACTATTGCTGTTCTGGGGACAACCCAAGCTTTTAGATTTTCATTACTTTTTCCTACAGAAATATAAATAATAGGAGTTTATTAGGTTCCATACTCTATTCAAAAATAAAAATAGGTTTTGCTTACCCTTTTCCTTTCTTTTGTTCTTCTCTTACTTTTCCACCTCTCTATACCCCTGAAAAACTATTTTTTACCCATACGGATCAAAGGGCTTGGGTGATTAACCTACAGAACATGTAACATATAAGAGAATATCAGAAATAAACTATCTTTGTTGCTTATCAATGTATTCAACTAGAGGCTCGCCCCTTTAACCACTTGACCACTGGGCACTTAAACACCCTTAATAACCAAACCAATTTTCAGCTTTCGGTGCTCTCACATTTTGAATGACAATTACTCAGTCATGCAACACTGTACCCACATGAAATTTTTGTCATTTTTTTTCACACAATCTTTCTTTTGGTGGTATTTAATCACCGCTGGGTTTTTTATTTTTTGTGCTATAAAAGAAAAAAACTGAAAATTCTGTAAAAAAAAAATGAAATTTTCTTTGTTTCTGTTATAAAATTTAGCAGATTAGTAATTTTTCTTCATAAATTTTGGCCAAAATTTATACTACTACATATCTTTGGTAAAAGTAAGTACAAATTGGTGGATATTATTTGGTCTTTGTGATAGTTATAGAGTCCACAAGCTATGGTGCCAATATCTGAAAAATTGATCACACCTGAAGTACTGACGGCCAATCTAATTTCTTGAGACCCTAACATGCCAGAAAAGTACAAATACCCCCCGAAATTACCCCTTTTTGGAAAGAAGACATTCCAAGGTATTTAGTAAGAGGCATGGTGAGTTTTTTTAAAGTTGTCATTTTTTCCCACAATTCTTTGCAAAACCAAGATTTACTTTTTCCTTTTTTTTTTTACAAAACTGTCATATTATCAGTTTATTTCTCACACACACAGCATATGCATACCACAAATTATACCCCAAAACACATTCTGCTATTACTCCTGAGTATGGCGATACCACATGTGTGAGACTTTTACACAGCCAGGCCACATACAGAGGCCCAACATGCAGAGAGCACCAGGCGTTCTGGAGCACCCAGGCCAATTCTGACATTTCTCTCCTGCATGTAAATATCATAATTTATTTGCTAGAAAATTACATAGAACCCCAAAACAATATATATATATATATATATATATATATATTTTTTAGCAAAGATCCTAGAGAAAACAATGGTGGTTGACTGGTCGTTGCAACTTTTTATCTCGCACGGTATTTGCGCAGCAATTTTTCGAACGCATTTTTTTGGAAAAAAAACTGTTTTGTGCTTTAAAAACAAAAAAACAGTAAAGTTAGCCCAGTGTTTTTGCATAATGTGAAAGATGAAGTTACGCCGAGTAAATAGATACCAAACCTGTCACCCTTCAAAATTGCACACGCTCTCGCTCTAACGTTCGCAGCGATACCTCACATGTGTGGTTTGAACACCGTTTTCATATGTGGGCGGGACTTGCGTATGCGTTCGCTTCTGCATGCAAGCACATGGAGACAGGGGCACTTAAAGTAAAATTAACAATACATTTTTTTAAAATTTATTTTAGTTTGATGCTTTTTTCCCCCCCAAAAATTTTTTTTGATCACCTTTATTCCTATTACAAGGAATGTAAACATCCCTTGTAATAGGAATATGGCATGACAGGTCCTCTTTACAGTAAGATATGGGGTCAATAAGACCCCACATCTGACCTCTAGGCTGGGAAGCCTGAAATAAAAAAAAAAAAGATTCTGGCTTTAATCGTATTGGCGAGACGGTAGAAGCACCAGAGGGTGGCGGGAGGGGGGGGGGGGGGGGTTGTCCCCTCTCACCTCCTGTAAGAACGATCAAGCAGCGGAACAGCAACAATGATCATTCTTATGGTGTAGGGAAATGCTGGCTGAAAAAGCTGATATCTGAATTATGCCTGTAGCTACAAAGTCAAGGACGTCATATGAGGGCCGGCGGGCGGGAAGTGGTTAAAATGCATTTTTTTTTTAACACAAAGTTGTCCATTTATACAATATTTATAACACATAGCATGTACATACCAAAAATGACACCCCAAAATAGATTCTCCTACTCCTCCTGAGTATGGCGATACCACATGTGTGGGACTTTCACAGCCTGGCAACATACAGAGGCTGAGTACAGCCGAGCATGGCTGAGCATAGCCAAGCATGGCCAAGCATGGATGGGTATCACCGAGTATGGCTGAGCATGGCCGAGTATGGCTGGGTATTGCACAGTATCACCGGGTATGGCTGGGTATTACAGACTATGGCTGGGTATTGCAGGGTATCACCGAGTATTGCTGGGTATGGCAATTTTTGGCAGAGTATTGGCAGGGTATTGCAGGCTATTGCAGAGTATTGCTGGGTATTACAGATTATTGCTGGGTATTGCAGACTTTTGGCAGGGCATTGCTGGGTATTGTCAGGGCATTGCAGGGTATTGGCAGGGCATTGCAGAGTATTGGCAGGGTATTGCTGGGTATTGCAGAGTATTGGCAGGGCATTACAGGGTTAATTGTCGGTGAGCATCACTGTGGGCACTGCAGATCCAGCCCACAGCGCTGCTGACACCGATCTCTCCCCTCCACTGTACCGATCGGATAACACGACGCCGGTTTGTTTACAAGTGATCGCTCCATCATTTGATGGAGCGATCATGTGGTAAACGGCCCTGATCCTGTGGACCCGACGGTCACAGATGCTCTCGAGTGCGCGCCCCAGGGAGCTCGTGAGAGTGGAATTCTGGGAGGACGTCATATGACGGCCTCCCAGAGTTAAGCAACCGACCTGTATCCGTCATTCGGCTATGGGCTGGTTGTTAACTGGTTAAGTCATACATTTAGGCCAAAATGCATTCAGCCACATATCTTGATAAAAAAAAAAATTCAATAAGCGTATATTTATTGGTTTGCGCAAAAGTTATAGCATCTACAAGCTAGGGTACATTTTCTGGAATTTACGCAGCTTTTAGTTTGTGACTGCCTAGCTAATTTCTTGAGGTGCTAAAATGTCAGGGCAGTACACCCCCCCCCAAAAAAAATGACCCAATTTTGGAAAGTAGACACCCCAAGGAATTCACTGAGAGGCTTTTAGAGCACATTGAATATTTTATTTTCTTGTCACAAATTATTGAAAAAAAAAAAAAATCATTTTACACAAAGTTGTCATTGAAATGATATATGGCTCAAACATGCCATGGGCATATGTGAAATTACAAACTAAAGAACATTCTGCAGATTCTCCTGAGTACAGGGATACCACATGTGAGACTTTATAGCAGGCTAGCCACGTACAGGACCCCAAAAACCAAGCACCACCTTCAGGCTTTCTAAGGGCGTAAATTTTTGACTTCACTCCTCACTACCTATCACAGTTTTGGAAGCCATGAAATGCCTAGATAGCACAACCCCCCCCCCCCCCCCCCAATGATCCCATTTTGGAAAGTAGACACCCCAAGCTATTTGCTGAGAGGCATGTTCAGTATTTAGCAGATCTCACTTTCTGTCAAAAATTGAAAAAAGAAAAAAACAAGTTTCCTTTTTTTTCCCCTTAATTTTCAAAAACAAATGAGAGCTTCAAAATACTCACCATGCCTCTCAGCAAATACTGCGGCGTGTCTACTTTCCAAAATGGGGTAATTTTTATTTTTTTTGTGCTATCTTGACATTTCAGGGCCTCCAAAACTGTGATAGGTGTGAGAAGTGAAATAAAAAATTTACGCCCGTAGAAAGCCTGAAAGCGGTGCTTGGTTTTCAGGGTCCTGTAGGTGGCTAGGCTCTCAAAAAGTCCCACACACGTGGTATCCCCATACTCAAGCGAAGCAGCAGAATGTATTTTGGGGTGTAATTTCACATATGCCATGGCATGTTTGAGCAATAGATCATTTAGTGACAACTTTGTGAAAAAATAGATACATTTATTGTCATTTTCCCAAAACTTGTGGCAAAATATAAATATTCTATGGACTCAACATGCCTATCAGCAAATAGCTTGGGGTGTCTACTTTCCAAAATGGGGTCATTTGGGGGGGGGGGGGAGGGTTGAACTGTCCTGGTATTTTATGCACAATATTAGAAGCTTATGATACACATCACCTACTCTTCTAACCACTTGAAGACAAAGCCCTTTCTGACACTTTTTGTTTACATGAAAAAAATATATTATTTTTTTTTTGCTAGAAAATTACTTTGAACCCCCAAACATTATATATTTTTTTTAAAGAAAATGCCCTACAGCTTAAAATGGTGGGTGTTGCAATTTTTTTTTCACACAATATTTGCGCAGTGATTTTTCAAACGCTATTTTTTCCAGGTTTTTATAGCGTCGGTACCCTGATGCTATAAAAATCTGACAGTGACAGTAACTAGCTAACTGGCTAACTAGTGGTGACACTAAATACACTGATCAGTAAAATTATCTGAAGTCTATATTAGTGACACTAGTGACAGGTGATGAAAGGGTTAACTAGGGGGGCGATCAAGGAATTAAACCTTTATTGAGGGGGTTAGGGGGTACCTGGGCCTTCTACTAACTGCCCTAACACTGATTAGTGTCACAAATGACACCAGTACAGTGATCAGTGAAAAATCTGAAAACTGCACTTGGTGGCACAGTGATAGGGAGTGCAGAGATTAACTGGGGGAGCGATCGGGGGGTGACAAGTGTGCCTACGTGTACTGGTGTTAGTGTAGTGTTGTGCAACTCACTGTTAGGCATCTTCTCTCCTCTCTCTGGAACTGAAAAGAGTTTCACGAGTGGAGATGACATCACTTCCCCTGCCTGTGTTACACTTACACAGGCAAGGGAGACATTTCATTCGCCAGAACCGATCAGCAGGTCCAGGCCAGAAATCATTGGCCTGGACCTGAAGACTGATCAGTTCTGTAACAAATCCGATTGCCACAGACACCATGGGGGCGCACACGCTCCCCCTAGCCGCAGGCACGAGTGCCGTACAGCTATGGCAATTCGCGAATCAGTGCCACTCTGCTGCCGTTTGATGGTGGGCGGTTAAAAATGTTTATATGATATGTTAACAAGTAGCTATGATAAATGGACAATGTAAAGAGGAGGGGGGGTGATGTCACTATCTCTACCTTGTCCAATCAAGGATCACTGTTATTAATTGGATAAACAAAAGGCGTTGTTTGAATGGTGGCAGTGCTGAGAAAGTGACCCTCTGTGGTCAGTGTGCATTCCTCAGCGGTCCAAGTTAGACCAATGTAAATATGCAATAAAGATCATACCCAGAGTTCGGCTTTAAAGTGTATGTTCATTCAGCCAGAAATCTTGTGAGTTGATAACTTTCTGTGCGCTCTCTTTTTCTGGACTGTTGTCAGTTATCATTGCTCCCTGCTGTCTCCTTTCTACCCCAAAACACCTCCCCTTTATGCAGAAAGAGAGGTGTTATGTAATTCTAACACAGCTTTATGTAGACCTAGTCCTAGGGTGACATTGCTGTTCAGTATGCTTGTCACCCTCGGATAGTGTGTTAATGGCAAGATTAGCAGGTTAAAATAACGGGAAAAAAAGGTTAAAAAAAAAAGAAGAAAACGAATGCAACTACCACATCTAATAACTGGTAAACTGCAATACTATCCATTTTTGTTCTTGGGTTTAAATACTGTATATAAACTCAAGAACTAAAAAAATATATATAGTATTGCAATTTAACAGCTCTTAGATGTGGTGGCTGCATTTGTTTTAACATTTTTTTCCCTTTATTTTAACCTGGTAATCTTGCCATTAACGCACTGTCCCAGGGTGTCATCCTAGGACTGCATAAAGCTGTGTTAGAATTACATAACAATTCCCTTTATACATAAATGGGGGGGGGGGGGGGGTGTTGAGGTCCAATGGGTATGAATACTTTTTCAAGGCACTGTATGATTTATTAAAAACCTATTCAAAAGAAAGAAAAAAATGTTTTAGCTTTGGATACACTTAAAAGTGACTGTTAGTAAACTGAAATAAGAACTTCACCTGCCAAGAAGCTAGTATAAATTTACCTTTTTCACTACAAGCACTACAAGCACTCCATTGAGGAGAAATCATCATCGATCTGAAGTCTGTTGAGAAATTTGATATTTCCAGGATTACCAATCTCTTTTGCCTTTGGCTGCACTCAGTGGTCCCTCCAGCTGACCCCCAAGTCACTGCAGGATACAGTAAAGATGTGAATGCCCACAGCTTAGCCACAGGTTCACTTAAAAGAGGAGGCTCAATGTTTTGAGGACAGTAAAGTTCACATTTTGGACAGAAAAAATAGCTGGTTTGCAAGAGACATAACATATACATCTAAACAGGGGTGGAGGTCTTTGACATCAACTGTCTTCAAGTTATAATGCTATTTCACCAACTCCAGTTATTTGACAATAATTCCCACCCATGGCCATATCATTGAAACAGTTAACACTTATGGCACCATAGTGGGTTGATTATGTAATTATGACACATTTAATGACACCAGAGTGATTTGATTAAGGTGGCTGAGTTACCTGGGTAGCTATAAATGCAGGGATACATTACTGTGTGATGAATCTACAAGGACCAGTGGTGAAACCTCTTCACTAAGAACAAGTCCAGTTGAATGTTACTAACTAATACTAGCAATACCGCTGTGGGCAGTTGCGATTCACCCTTCCTCCTGTAGGTGGTGCAGCTGGCCACTGTACAGAGGAATGGAGGAAGAATGAGAAAGAATGAGAGGAACATTGTTCATCTGCAGCCACTGTAGGTGTCACCAGGGGAGCAGTAGTCCGAATGGACACTGCAACACTGGATGATCTTGACGGCCATCTTTATTGGGGGCAATACTAACAAATATAAGTGCCCCGCTGCAGTTGACACACAGTTGCAAAGTGAGGACAGGATTAATGCTTGATAGGGACAGCTTATTTAACCCTAGGAAAAGGTTCCTTGTGAAGAGGGACAAATTTGGGACATCCCTGCCTACTCCAGTATTCCTTGGACTCCGGTACCGTGATAAAGGTTTTTGATTAGTTCTTCCAAGTATTACTACACTGCCACTCTGCTTAACATCCATCTACTCAGATGTTGCTGTCACTACGTAAACCTTAACAGAGTGACGACCTTAGTGCTGGAACTACTCCAATGTGCTGATAACATTGAGCATTATTGCACCTGTGTTGACTGTGTTTCTGAGATACTGATACCATAGTGTTTGGAACTGTTAAGCCAAGTACTTTGCTGCTGTACTCCACGTGGTATGTGTTACCTTCATCCAGCAAATAAGAATTCTGCAACTTTACTTGGTCCCTCTGTGCCATTCTTCCATATTGGGTACCAAATAACTGGCCTGTCTACAACTATGACCTGAATAGTGGAAAACCTTTGAAGCCAAGACCCTATTGCTTAGACCTCAGAATGTTTGTGTTTAGAATTTTGACATCAGGTTCTGCATGCTTTTTCTAAGCCTGTTCCAAAGTATTAAATAATATAATAATATTATTAGTATAGTATAAATTTAAGCTGGGAAGGTTAGCAATAGCAGCTTAAATAGCAGAAATACATTAAAGCATACGGTATGTCAAGAATAAAATACAGTATGCAGTGCATATCAGCATGCACACTTCCTTGCCTTTTATCTGTTTAAAGACCCTGTAAGTACAAAAAAATACCTATTGATCTGACAAAAATGCATTAAGTTCAGTTGTGGACCGAGGTGTAAATCCTCTCAGTTGTCTTTTGCTGAAACATTCAACTTTAAGATCTTTAGAACACAAAAGCTAATCCTTCTTTATTCCAAAATAAGATCTAGAAATGTGCACAGGTCTCAGGACAGCTCTGAATTTCTGAGATCAACAAGTTTTTGTACACCTATCAAAAATATATAATAAAACACTTCCAACTGTATATTTAACAGAGAAAAAAGAAAGCAAATATGTGAAGTTCATTGTTAGAGTTTACATTAATTGTAACTTCCAATGTCTGTTGTCATGTGTTAAATGTACTGGAACTTGAATGGTATGGGCAGTCATCTAATGAGAATCATTAGGTTCAGTGATTGATTTCTGCATAGTTGTATTTACCTTTAGGGATTGTACAGGAGGCTCTACAGGGCCAAGAGTCTCATATGATGAATATAATGTTGGCTACCAATGCTCTCGTAATTCAGAATCTTGACAAAAGCCTTCTAAAGGTACATATGTACATCAAAGAGCAATTACTTGATCCTTCACATGTGTTCGTCCATAGACTCTGCCCGACCAATGCAGACATCCCCTGCTCAAGTCTTTTCCGAAAGGGAGTTGCTCAGCATATTTTCTAGCTAGTTGCTGCTGTTTTTTTCCACAAAGGCTACTGTACATAGTGCGTCTCTTTGCTGTGTCCATTATTCCCTTGACTGTGCATTTTTGCATACATGTAAAATACTGTAAAACAATTTATAGTGTTCATAATTATATTAAGTAAATGCAGCAATAATGCTAAAGTCAAATTTTTCCCTAACCTGAGGTGTATGTAATCATCTTCTGAAAAAGCACACACAGGTTACTTGGAGAACAGTAGGCGTGTCCTCTTTTAAATCTACGCTGTGAAAATTCCTCCCTTTCTACTTTTGAATCACCAATTACAATCAGACTTCCAAAGCACGTACAGATATGTACAGTTGTGTTCATAAATTGACATACCCTGTCAAAATGTATGATTTCTTGCCCATTTTTCAGAGAATATGAATGATAACACAAAAACTTTTCTTTCACTCATGCTTAGTGTTTGGCTGAAGCCATTTATTATCAATCAACTGCGTTTACTCGTTTTAAATCATAATCACAAAAGAAACACAAATTACCCTGATTAAAAGCTTACATACCCCAGTTCTTAACACTGTGTATTGCATCCTTTAACATCAATGTTAAAGGGGGCTTGACGTCATTTGAGGTATTTGTGGATGAGGCTCTTTATCTTCTCAGATGGTAAAGCTGTCCATTCCTCTTGGCAAAAAGCCTCCAGTTCCTGTAAATTCTTGGGCTGTCTTGCATAAACTGTACATTTGAGATATCCCCAGAGTGGCTCAATGATATTGTGGTCAGGAGACTGAGATGGCCACTCCAGAACCTTCACTTTATTCTGCTGTAGCCAATGACAGGTCGACTTGGCCTTGTGTTTTGCATCATTGTCATGTTGGAATGTCCAAGTACGTCCCATGCGCAGCTTCCTGGCTGATGAATGCAAATGTTCTTCCAGTATTTTTTGATAACATACTGCATTTATCTTACCATCAATTTTGACCAAATTTCCTGTGCCTTTGTAGCTCACACATCCCTAAAACGTCAGCAATCCACCTCCGTGTTTGACAGTAGGAATGGTGTACCTCTCATCATAGGCCTTGTTGACTTTTCTCCAAATGTAGTTTATGGTTGTGGCCAAAAAGCTCAATTTTGGTCTCATCACTCCAAATGACTTTGTGCCAGAAGGTTTGAGGCTTGTCTCTGTGCTGTTTGGCTGTTTGGTGTACTGTAAGCTGGATACTTTGTGGCATTTGCGTAGTAATGGCTTTCTTCTGGCAACTCGACCATGCAGCCCATCTTTCTTCAAGTGCCTCTTTATTGTTCATCTTGAAACAGCCACATTACAGACATGAAACTTGTGAAATAAATAGTAGCTCTAAGGATCACATGCTCCACCCATTAATTGTTTTAATTGACTGCAGGAAATTACCCCAAAAAAAGGGGAAATCAGCTACACTGCGTATAAGTTGATCCATATGTATGCCACTATTTCTCACACACCTTATAGTGATAATAAGTACATGTATGCACACACTCATGCATGCACTCATGCACATATACCTTCTTAAAACACACCAAAAAACAGTAGATACAAAAAATAAAAACGATAATCTAGGTATGTGAAAAAAAACACCAGAGGAGGAAAAAAAGAGAAAGAGAGAGAAGGCTCTGGGGAGAGGCATTCTTAATGTAAGTGCAAGTCCAGATTCCACCTCAGGTTTAACCCTTGAGGCGATGTAGTTTTTAATCTAAAGATCCACCATGCTTCTCTCCCCAGTAGCCTTCTCTCCTTATCACCCCTTCTGGGTCAGTGAGACAACCGTTCTATTCCTCTAAAACGGAAATGAAACAATGTAGCTCAACATCTAGAAAGTCTAACATCTCAAAGCAAGAGAAAGAGGCTTTACAGCAATTAAAAGACAATAAAGGGTTAGTGATAAAAGAAGCAGATGACCAGAGAACAATATAGATCTGAAGCTATCAGACAGCTCAGTGACAGTGATACAGATCGACCCCTGTCTAACAATCCCACTACTGTTTTTCAATCAACCCTTTTAAAACACTTACAGTTGGGCTTCAGTATGAGAGTTCTGTCATCCAAAACTGCTGAGTATGGATAAACCTGTGGTGCCAGTCTTCCATCATCTCCCTAAAATTCACAAACTTGATCATCCCATACAGGGAGGACTAATTGTTGCTGGAATTGGCTCCTTATTGGAGCGTTTGGTTGATGTTGATGAGGTCAAGGGCCTCTTCCTGACAACCCTGGCCATTGGTTGTCTGCGGGCGGGGGGCTTATGAGAATCCAGTAGCCCCCTTTAATAAGGGGGCCCCCAGATTCCAGCCCCCCACCCTTTATGAATGAGTATGGGGTACATGGAAAAAAGTGTACATAAAAAACACACAACACAGGTTTTTAAAATACTTTATTAGACAGCTCCGGGGGTCTTCTCTTCTTCCGTCTTCGGGGGTCTTCTCGCCGGACTCCTCCGCTATCTTCTGCTAGCTCTTTTACTAGCGGAGGAGCCCGGCTTTCTCCTTCATCGCCGTTGCCGTCTAGGGGTCTTCTTCTGACTTCGGGGTCTTGTCCCACTCTTCGGGGGTCTTGTCCCGCTCTTCGGGGGTTTTGTCCCGCTCTTCAGTTCTTCCGGGCCTCCGCTTTCTTCTTCCAGCTCTTTCACTAGCGTTGGCCTGGTCTTCTATCGCCGTTGCCGCTAACACCTTCTGCTTCTTCTTCTTCTTCCTTCTTCCGATGTTGACACGACGCTCTCTCCGGCCGTGATGCTGGGGACACGTTGTGCGGCGACTTATATAGGGACAAGGGGCGGGGTCACCGGGTGATGTCACATGGTGACCCTGCCCCTTATGATGTCACAGTCCCGGATGATGCACTGGTATGGCTCAGGAGGGGGGCGCTCGCTCGTCCCCACCCCCTTTCCTGACCAGCCGGGCTGTGTGCTCAGATAAGGGTCTGCTATGGACTACTCGTTTTTTCAGCGTAGGGCTTTCCCTTTAAATCCATACCAGGTGATAGGGCTAGCGAGGTGTCAATCTCACCGAGGCGGCGACATTGACTTCCTGCACTATTTCCATCTACCTGGAGCCACGTTCAAAATTAACAGACTTTTCTCCGTGTGTGGGCAAGTCCGTTCATTTGAAAAGTCCGGCGGACTAGCACACAGAGGGGGCTGCCGAGTCCATCGGACAATTTTGAGTCAAAACTTCTTTCTAAGTCCGCTGGACTTTTGGGAAGAAAAAGTCAGCCGGAGCCCACACACAGGCGGATTGTCCGGCGGACCAAGTCCACCGGATAGTCCGATCGTGTGTACGCGGTATTAGAGCCACTATTTATTTCAAAAGTTTCATGTCTGTAATGTGGTTATGACTAAGGCCTTATAGGCTGAAATGCATCAACCTTTCTTTTTTACGTTTGGTCACTGTGGCTTGTTAATAAATACTATATTTTTTTAAGAGCAATCATCAGAGTGCAGATCATCTTTTCCTCAAGTTTTCAGAGAGTCCTGTATTTTACTTGAAGTTATTTGTGGGTTTTTCTTTGTATTCCAAACAATTTTCCTGGCAGTTGTGGCTGAAATTTTTGGTTGGTCTACCGAACCGTGGTTTGGTCTCAACAGAACCCCTCATTTTCCACTTCTTGATTAGAGTTTTAACACTGCTGATTGGCACTCTCAATTCCTTTTTATACCCCTTTCCTGTTTTATAAAGTTCAACTACCTTTCCCGCAGATCCTTTGGCAATTCTTTTGCTTTCCCCATGACTCAGAATGCAGAAACGTCAGTGTAGCACTTGATGAAAGATGCAAGGGTCTGTCGGGAGTCCAAAAACTCATTGACCTAGGCACACACACTAATTACAAGAAAACAGATCACAGGTAAGGATGGTTACCTTTAATAGCCATTCAAACTTCTTTGTGTCAACTTGTGTGCATTTTATCAGTCCAAAATCACCAGGGTATGTAAAATTTTGATCTGGGTCATTTGGATAGTTTCTGTTGCCATTATGATTTAACCACTTCACCCCCGAAAGGATTTGCTCCCTTCCTGACGAGAGCACTTTTTGCACTCTTGGTATTTGATTGCCTCTATATCCACCAAAAAAAAATAAAAAAATTCCTCAGTTTAGACCTATATGTGTTCTTCTACATATTTTTGGCAAAAAAAAGAAACGCAATAAGCGTATATTGATTGGTTTGCACAAAATGTATAGCGTCAACAAAATAGGGGATTATTTTATGGCAGTTTTATTATTATTTTTTATTAGTAATGGCGGCGATCTTCGATTTTTATCGTGACTGCAATATTATGGCGGACACATTTGACACTATTTTGGGGCCATTGTCATTTAAACAGTGATCAGTGCTATTAAAATTCACTGATTACTGTGTAAATGACAATGGCAGTGAAGGGGTTAACTGCTAGGGGGCGATTAAGGGGTTAAATGTGTCCTAGGGACTGATTCTAACTGTGGGGGGATGGGCTTCAACACACATGACAGCGATCACTGCTCTCGATGACAGAGAGCAGTGATCTCTGTCATGACACTAGGCAGAACGGGGAAATGCTTTGTTTACAAAGGCATCTCCCTGTTCTACCTGTGCGTGACACGATCGCAGGCACCTGGCGGACATCCAGTCCACGTGACCCGCGGTTACGGAGAAAGCAGTGGGCACGTGTGCGGCGGCGCGCGCGGACCCGCAGTTCTGCTTCTTAAAGGGGACATACCTGTATGCCCTTTTGCCCACCCTTTCCATTCTGCCAATGTATATCATCGTGCAGCGGTCGGGAAGCGGGTAAAAAGAGTAAACACGGTTGATTGATAATAAATGGCTTCAGCCAAACACTAACCATGAGTGAAAGAAATGTTTTTGTGTTCATAATATTCTCTAAAAAATGCCCAAGAAATCATAAATTCTGCCAGGGTATGTAAACTTATGAGCACAACTGTATTTGATTGTTGGGTGTGAGAAGCATACCTAAACTGAAGATTTATTTAATATCAACACTTTTGTGTGTGAGAGGCAGCATCACTTATCATCGTTTTATAATAAAGATTCCCTCCACATAGTGTATGAGAGACCCAGAGCTGTTTTAAGTGATTTGACTATCATGTTCTTTCCTGTGCTTTCCTGATATTTGGATATTGTGGTTGAGTTAGATTTACATCTGATCTATGCATTGCACATCCTGAATATAAAGCATTTCCATATGTTTGTCTTGTTTTGTTAATTACAGTATCTTCCTTCATGGCTTCTCTTTAATCGTATACCTGCAATGGATTTATTCAGCTGGGAAGGTTTTGCATGAACTGTTCACTTATCTGGGGTACAGTTGGGTGTAAAGGAGTCAGCTGGGTGTTTGTCCACAGTGCATCCTCCTCTTAACTCCTGCTGCTGTTCACTCTGTCTTCCATTGTTCATTCTGTCCACATGTTATGCCTGTTTCTTCTGTCCCCTTGTAGGTTAATATTACATCTGGGTAACTCAGACCCCACCTCACATGGATCATTAATTCATTTCCATGATCCAATGCTCCTATTGCATGCTGACGTCACACGTTTCAAGTGAGTCTCTACAGTCTTTGGTCCTCAGCATCCTTAAAATTTTTCTAAAAGCCATATCCAAAAAAACACTGTAAACCCAGGCGCAAAAACGAATACAGCACCACTGTAATTTTGGGTAGAACTGTCTAAGTTTTACACCCTTGAGGAATATTTTCAAGAACCCACCTGTGCTCTGCTATTTATGTCCTCTTGTTGGGATTTTCTGTTTCCTGCTCTGATCCTTCTATCCTACCTGGTTCCTACAGTCCTTTCTGACTTTTCCTGTATCCAGACACAAGCAAACTACATCTTATTTATTTATTTAAGCAACCTGTGCACTTGCAACATCAGCTTCAGTGCCCGTTGTACTATTGAAATTGTTATTGCTGTTATGGTGTGTCTCTGTGTGATTCTCATCCTGTGTCTTATATCCTGTTCTCGTTTTCTCTGTTATTCTGTCCTTGGAGTGTTCTTTCTGCCCAAGGGTTTTCCAAGTTCCTGTACTCCTGGCTCCTGTCTCCTGTCTAGCTTCTGTCACCTTTCTTTGCCTTATATCCCAGATATTACCACCATCGACTAGTTGGACTCCTTGGATCTGAATGCTTGCTTGACCCAACCTTGCGAGAATGTCTCCTGCCCTGATGTTGGTTTGGTTATTGCTCAACCTTTCTGCCTAGCTACTTGGTCCCCATTACCCTGGCAACAACCTTGGTTTCTCACCTCGGCAACTGCAAAAGTCATTAGCATGCTCTCACTGGGGAAAACCTATTGGAACTGGCTGTCATATGGCTAACCTGTCTCTAGCCTATGCTGGTATTGAACCTTAAGCTAAAACTAGCTATATAATCCCTGATCAGAAGGGACAGGGTTAACTAAAATACCATGAGCTGCTTATTAACTCTATTGCAATAAACAGGTTCACCTATTAATACACTGGAAGGTGATCACTACATACATACCATTCCACAGACCTAGCTATCTGACACTGTGCATGTGAGATAATAACAAGCATTCAGAAAAACATTCAAGAAGCTGTTAAACTACTGGAACATAGGAATATTTGCATAATCGTCTCTTCTTGTATGGATTTAGCAGCCTGGATAGGACATGTGGCTGAGACTTTCTCTCTCTTCCCATGTCTTCCTTCTGGGGTTTTTTAAAGTGAGCTTACCAGAGACAGGAAGTGCTAACACATAATTATGCAGAACACCATAATAATAGCAGCTTACAATAGAAGGCAGCAGATACCTGCACTTGCTTTGCAAGAATATGGGTCCGAGCTTTGATCCCATTTTCATATGCTCCAGTTTCTGCCACAGTCTAAAATCATGCTGCTTGTGTAAATGTATTCCACAGCATTTACACTTAATGCATTTAGATTTGGAGTGTGGTAGGATAATTAGAAATAATCTCCTTCACTTATCTTCTGTTAAGTCATCTGTTAAATGTCACAAAATAGATTGTCAATCTATATGATATATGACAAATAAAATACGTATAGGTGGTCTTGCGCTATTTCTTTGTAAATAATAATCAGTGAATAAACATACAATCTAAACTTGTCCAATAATTTATGATGTAAATAAACAAACAATCCAAAAAGCAAAAGTGATGCTGTCGAAACAAAATACAATGTCCAATAAGCTGATGAAAAGAAATTGTTCAGGTTACAACAACCGATGATCAGTTCTTTTATAGAATACTCCCACAAATTCTTTGTACATAGCCACATATCAAGAGCCTTTGATCAAATTCCAATATGGGGTCAGTGATTGTTTTGCCTGGGACCTCCTCCATATCTCCTTTGTCTACAGTTAAGGATCCAGGCTCCTAAGCCTCAGGTTCCATGTGGGGGTGAAATAGACAACATGCCTTCAGTAGTGTACAGTAATATGTTTAAAATAACTCCATTTATTCAAAAGACGATAAGATGCTTACATCAAAGCAAGATTAAAAGCACATGGAATAGTAAAAACAACACAGTTTTCTGCCTCTCACGTCAAGTCACTGTATGTTATCCGCTCCGGCCATGCCCTATGTGTTACGTCATGTTACGTCACGAGAGGAAGTCATTTATTCATTTTAAACATATTACACTATTGGAGGCCTATTGTCTATTTCACCCCTACATATGGAACCGGAGCCCTAGGTGCCTGGATCCCCCACATATGGAACCGGAGCCCTAGGTGCCTGGATCCTTGACTATAAATAGAAGTGATACAGAGTTGGTCCCAGGAGGAAAGATCACTGACCCCATATAAAATTTTTATCAAGGGCTCTTAATATGTGGCTATGAGGTGAGAGTTCTGTGAGCACTGAGGTGTTGGTGGAAGTACAAAGAATTTGTGTGAGTATTCTATAAAAGAACTGATTATCGGCTGAAACCTGCACATTTGATTTTCATCAGCTTATTGGACAGTATATTTTGTTTGGACAGCAATCACTTTTGCTTTTTTATTGTTTGTCTATTTACACTATACATTATTGAACACATTTATATTGTATGTTTATTAACTGATTATTATTCACAAAGGAATAGCGAAAGACCACTTATACATATTTTACTTTATGCACGTATGGTTGTGAACACATTTCTTCTGAAGTCACCTTTTCAGCAATTCTCCTGAAGTCACCTTTGGATATTCACCATATTTATTTCACTCTTTTAGTACATAGCAGTGCAGAGGACTATTAACATTCAATCCAATATATGACAAATAGCTCAATCCTGTTATAACCTTTTCACACCCAGAGCTAATCCTTTGTTGACCATCAAACATGAAAGTGCTTATCCGAATATCGTTTTTTGGGATTTTTTTATTTTATTTACGAATGTATATGAAAATGAAGTGAAATAACTTGTATTAATATAACCTACCCAAACATCCATAACTACCCCCACAAAATAAGATGCCAGGATCATTTTCACGATTTCATGATATTGTTTCTTAGAATAATCCATTATATGCTGTATATATTCCACTGACAGAATGAAGAAAAGAGAATGTTCTGTCTGTACAGTGTTATGCAAGTTAATAACCAAACCAGTACATTAATTGTCTCTCCTGGGTTTTACCAATTGCAAGCAATTAAGTTATTTTCATTTTAAAAGTCTGAGACAAAACAAAAAAATATTCCAGGGATGAATTGCCAGGTGTAAAAATAATTTGTGAGATGTATTGTCTGAAAAGTCTGAGTCCAGTCTTTGGGGCGTTCAAATCTGACCCCAAATTTTTTAAACCTAGGTGACCATTTTTATTTTCTAAGCACTACTCTTTTTTTTTTTTATACGGACATTTCACCCACAATAGGTAAAACAACACAAAATAAAGAAAATACCTTTTTGACAGGTGTTGTGTTTAACTTAATTAGAGTACAATCATAACTGTGCAGGGAATGCTTTCTGCTGTTTTCTTCTTTTCCCTTTTGTGTAACCTAATACCTGCTATTAATCACTGTGAGATCATTTTACACAGTTCTATAATACTAAACGCTAAGCAAAACATAAAATCCTGTAACCTATGCAGTATAAATAGTTATTTAATGTGCATTGTTTGAAATGGTAACACTCCAACATTTTAGCTCTGTAGCCATAAACTGAGTATGGCCTCAAATACAAAATATACGTAATACATATAACAGTACCATCATCCCAATTGATAATTGTCAAGAATTGGGAATTCTAAGGATATTGGGGCAGTTGCTGAGGCTGCTCCCTTGATATCCACACCCAAAATTGTTTGTTGAGGGGACTATTGCGGTACTAAATAAATAATTCATAGAAGACTTTGTTATAAAAATTACAAATAATTTAATAAGGGCAAGAAAATGTAATCCATCAAAACTTCCATATTGCTAAAATCATATACACCACAATTTAATAAACTAGCGACGTGTAGCCCCGTAAGGTTTCTATTGAAGAGGGTTATAGAAACGTTTCCTCTACCAATTTCGCGGCGAACCGCTTATTCAGGAGGATAGTCTACAGAATAAATAAAAATATTT
This sequence comes from Lithobates pipiens, assembly GCF_037356315.1. Lineage (NCBI taxonomy): Eukaryota > Metazoa > Chordata > Amphibia > Anura > Ranidae > Lithobates > Lithobates pipiens. Next base: position 26,571,242 of record NW_027507696.1, on the reverse strand, counting down.
TCAAATAATCAAATAGCAGCGAATCATATAATGACATAACAGAAGATTTACAGTAATTTAAATAGTGAGGGGATCAGCTCACCCACAGAGGAGGAAGCAGTAGATCACAGGACCCATCGGTTTCCTCCCACGGCAGATGCGGGGGATTGTAAAGGACGCTTCAAATTTAAACAGATATATATGATATGAGAGTTAAAGTGAGATGAGACATTAACCTATACACACCTAAAGAGCGATATATAGGTGGAAAGGGATGCAAAATAGACTGTGTGCATAGGGGCTGCCTTTTTTCATATGTGCTTAAGGTGATTGCTCTGTGTGTACCCCCACAGATGGCGATCAATGCCCAGGTTCATGTTTGTTTCCTGGCTAATGAATTACCATATTAATTATCATGATTACCTGGTGTGCAATACATAATAATAATAATAACCTGCAATACACCTGTGGTGTTCATCTACAACAGCAACCTGTGTATACACACTTACTAGTTCTTCTCTTTGGTGAGTGTATTATATATATATATATATATATATATATATATATATATATATATATAGTAGGTGATACCTGCCCTGCACACTATACATTTGTATTCTTTGGCTACTATGGTGTTGCCCTGTTCGATCTCCCTCTATGAACATGGGTGGTGTGCACTGGATAATATAGTCCGGTATGTTTGGCTTTCACTTTCACACTTGTTTAACTTATATCCTTTTTACCCTATCCTTTGTGGTGGTTTCCCTCTTCCTACAGACTCTTTCTTTTTCCTTTTCTTCCCAATTTGGTTAATTTCTTTGGTAATTTTTTTTATGTTTAGGACACCTTAGGATGCACAATTAAGCACCTCCTTTTTATAGGCTCTTTTTACAGCCCCTATGCACACAGTCTATTTTCCATCCCTTTCCACCTATATATCGCTCTTTAGGTGTGTATAGGTTAATGTCTCATCTCACTTTAACTCTCATATCATGTATATCTGTTTAAATTTAAAGAGTCCTTTACAATCCCCCACATCTGCCGTGGGAGGAAACCGATGGGTCCTGTGATCTACTGCTTCCTCCTCTGTGGGTGAGCTGATTCCCTCACTATTTAAATTACTGTAAATCTTCTGTTATGTTATTATATGATTCACTGCTATTTGATTATTTGCAAATATTTTTATTTATTCTGTAGACTATCCTCCTGAATAAGCGGTTCGCCGCGAAACTGGTAGAGGAAACTTTTCTATAACCCTCTTCAATAGAAACCTTATGGGGCTACCCCTTGGTAGTTTATTAAATTGTGGTGTATATGATTTTAGCAATATGGAAGTTTTGATGGATTACATTTTCTTGCTCTTATTAAATTATTTGTAATTTTTTATAACAAAGTCTTCTATGAATTATTTATTTAGTACCGCAATAGTCCCCTCAACAAACATTTTTGGGTGTGGATATCAAGGAAGCAGCCTCAGCAACTGCCCCGATATCCTTAGAATTCCCAATTCTTGAAATTTTAGCTCTGTAGTAGGAAATAGGCCCATTCTCATAAAGTATTCTGTTTCTTAGTGCTTTTAATGATAAACTAGCTGTTATACTAAGGGTCCATCCACACCTGGTTTGCGATCTACCTATTGATCGCGGGAAGCTGTCAGGGCTGTGCCGAGCCATTCCCTCAGCCTCTGCTGCTATCCTCTTACTAGCAGAGTGAAGTAAGGATGAAAAACAGTATGGAGGAGGGCAGAAGCACAGCAGCCGCTAAAGTATTTGTTACCCTAAAAAAAAAAGAAAAATAATGGATCCTGTTCCTTTAAAGTATGAATAACATCACAGTGCTTGTGCTGTGTAATTTAGTCCTGTGTATAACTGTATCCTGTGTATCACCTGAAATACCTGGCTGTTCCTTCCTGATTCTTCCCTCCCCTCTGTAAAATGACCACGGTTTATCATGTCTTCTGAGCCCTGACACTGTGGTCAGTTTACATGCAAGTTAACCAGCAGGTGATTGGTTGCTAGGCAGTCCTAGCAACCAATCACCTGCTTGTTAACATAAAAAGTTAACTCTGGCAGCTCCCGCTCCCGCCCTCCATCCAACACTGTGCTGCCTCTCACTTCGCTCTGATACACAGCCGCTGTAAGGTAGGAGAGAGCTACCTACACATGTCTGTGTGTTGTGAACACAGAGGAAACAGGACACTACTGCTACAGCTATGGGGGGGGGGGGGACAGAGGACCCTACTGTGAGGGGGGATGGCAGGGGACACTACTATGGGGGGGTGTGGTAGTGTTGTACCCCACCAGCAGAAGGATGCCGGGTTCTCAACCAGGCGGGTTGAGGGGCTCCAGGGGAGTTGTTTATTTGGGAGGAAACTGGCTTTTCAGTTTACTCATTGTTTACAAAAATCCAGTTGGGGGCCTGGAGCCCGGAGATTCCATAGCGTTATGGGTGGGACGGAATATCCAATCCTGGGAATCGGGTTTTGGGAACAGCCAGGAGTCTGGCTGGTTGATTGAGCAGGTGGGCTTATAACAGAGCCAGGACCAGGGTTCTGGGCTCCACCCTCCCGAGGAGTCCAGGCAAGCAAGGGAGAAGCATGCATGTTTGCATGGTATAGTCAAAGGGCCCAAAGCTGTGGGCTGAGCAGCAAGGAAGCTGAAAAGAGATACAGTAGTTGTACGGGATCTCTGTTATGTGGCCAAGAGGGCTGAAGTGTAAAGCCTAAGTACTGCTGAAGAGAGCCAGGCAGCTTGGTATTTTTCCATTTATTATTACATTTGTTTCTGTGGAAAGCTGAAGCCCCTGTGTGGGCAACCCTCCTGTAATTGGACTTGTTTTCTTTTTCATTTAATAAAAGTGGGCCAACAAGCTCTTAAATGGCATGACTGGCGTGGACTCTGCTCACTGGTGTGCTCTACACAGAAGCTAAAGAACCCCCAAATATCACAGGTGGCAGAGGGCACTACAGTGGGGGGAGGGGGCAGAGGACACTACTAAGTGGGGGAGGCAGAGGGGCAGAGAACACTACAGTGGAGGAGGGGGAATAGTATATTACTAGGGGAGGGTGATAGGAAAGGGGGCAGAGGGCACCACTGTGGGGGGGGGGGGGGGATACTATTGTGGGAGGGAATGATTTGAAACAGGGCAGTAGACACTACTGTGGCACACTAAAGAAAGTATCCAATTCCAGAAGGCTGGTACTCAATGTGTCCTGCATACTGTGTTGCTGTCTGCAATATCAGTCCATTTGAATTGAATTGCCTGTGTCCTGGATCCTTATGTGAGCTCTCTGCAGAAATTCAGGAGGCTAGGCCAGAAGTCCCCCAGACAAAGAAAAAGCCAAAAAGGATTTTTTCAACTGCAAGTGAACTCCCAGGGATGCCACAGCCCTCAGGCTGAGTGTTACTGTTCTGGGCCCCAATCTATTTATACCACTTTCAGCCTCCGGCTGGTCACTTACCTGACCTGCAGAACCCTAACCAACAGACACTACTAAACAATTGTTGCTCTTCCTGGCTACAGGGGGGGCAAAAACTAAATTTAACACTAGTATCGTACTGGAGCTCTACATACAGTAGAGCACTGCAATGCACAGGGTAATGTACATTTTTTCTAGTGCATTAAAACTGCATTCTTAATAAAGGAGGAGCATTAATGAGAGTGTGTTATTGCACTGAAAAGAGTCACAAAAGTGTAAATCCAGCCTAAATTAGGTTTTATAGAATCTAGTTATTGCACCAGCTTACAGTTAAACTAATAACAATAAAAATAAACACAATCACTACAACTTCTGATTTCTTCTGATTTTTCATGTTCATATAATTCAAAAACTTGTTTTCAATTTGTTTTAAAATCTGCTGCTTTTAACAATAAGCAAAACTAAAATGGCATGTAGTGCTACCCCTGGAGGAGCAAGTTGTTGAATGATTCCTTTTGTTTCCCCCAGTGACCAGAGATGAGGTTCTAGTTCAGGGTGATGCAGGGTATGCTGCAAACTCTATCTGGTTATGGCTCATTGTACTAAATGGTTTGTTTGCCCACCCGCCCTCCGTAAACCTACAACCATTACGTTTCATTGCACTGTCCATCACTGGCAGGGAGAGCAAAAATCTGCCGCTGGGAGTGAAGTCCCGCTAGGTGGTTTAAAGTGGATGTTGACAAGTGCTACAAGCATATATGATGCAATTTGTCAAAAGTATTAACGTAGCAGTTTTTTTTTCCATGAGTCTCCATGCAAACATTTTATTACTGGTTGACCTGCCAGTAGGCCTGTTATTTTTTAGCATCCTTTAACAGACCCAACTGTCCAGAAAATGTAGCAGTTAGATGGTTGAGACAAATCATTTAACACTGACAGGGATGCTTACATTTGTCCACCACACCCATGCACACGAGAGGGTGCTGCTCCTCACTACACACCTTAACTTGATGCATGTTTCATTTAAGAGGGACACGATGAGCCCTTGCCCTCTCCCCCAGTCCTCACTCTCAGTGGCAGAATGGGCCCCACTGTGCACCTAGCAGGGACCTCATGCATGTACTTAATTACCTTTTTCTGTCTCCCATACCATGTAGCTAGGTTCATGAGGTCTCTTTACTATGAGTTTGGTCCCGACAGCTAGGGAGGGAGGCAGAACGCCAACTCCCTCGCTACCAGAGGCCATACGCCAGGAACCACAGTTTGTTGGTCGACTGCTATTCACTTTCCATATTTACCTGTGGCAACTATTATTCTACTTCAACTCTTCTGCTGCTTTAACCCTTCATACTGGCTCTCCTCCTGTACCCATTGAGTGTTTTACAGGCCATGTTCTTTTCATACACCATGTTTCACCATGCACCATGTTAAGAATAACTTCAGACCAGGCATTTGACCAGTTCAAGAACCTTTACTGAATGTTTCTGCAACATTTACAGGTCTCAATGCATACTCAGTTCTCCTTGCAAACTACGCTATGGCTGCCCAGGCATACCTGTACAGGTGTAAGTCCAAGACTGGCAAGTCCATTAGTTGACAATCCTTTTAGAGTGGAAAAAAGACATTGCTTTGGGCTACATCTTCCCCTGTGAACCAGACCTTCTTGCTTCCCACGAGGGCCCGTTCACTCTGAGCCTGGCATTTCCCCTATTTATATGTAGACCAGAGTGGAGGGTGTGTTGCGTTTGTTAAAAAAATATGATTTTTTAAATATTAATCAGACATAACATTATATGGGACAGTCTGTTTAGTAGTTGGTCATAGATACAGAAATCCAGATTACTGTCAGGTTTGGCTTGAGTGGATACTTCTCAAACAAATGCTGTTGAACTCAATGGGGATGTACATACCATTGTTCTAATTAGCTGACAGTTTGAGCAGTATATTGTCTCTATAGCTACAGTAAACAGGTAATATATAACCTATGGCATGTATGATGACAGAGTGTCATCTTGAGGTAGAATTTGAGAGTGCATCTCTAATTGAATGACAAAGATGTCTTTCTGTTAGTTGGTTGCTATGGTAAACAACCTGAGCTATAAAAAGGTTGTCAGGCATAAGCTGGACAGGACTTGCATCATGCCTTAAGACTAGGGATGGGCTTTATGTTCGAGTCGAATATGAGTTCGGCTCGAACATTGGCTGTTCGCCAGTTCGCCGAACAGCGAACAATTTTGGGTATGTATATCTATAGCCATCTCTGTGATCATCCCTTGCTACCTGGGTGTCCAGTACTATTTTCGCTGTTTACCTACAGCGGTGAGGTAATTGCATAGCATTAGCACTATTTGCACGGATCATCACGGATGGATTGTTCGCCCAGCACGTTGCACGTTTAATTCAGTGTGTTTACCGAATTGCACGATTTGATCTGATTGTGTATGGGACACTTTATTGCGACTCACGGTTGTCACTTGGATCAAGAATTTGTTTTATTGTTCACAGTAACATTTGTCACTATATGGTTTAACCTTTTACACATTTAATGATGTTTACACATTTTTGTATATGAATTTTGATACTTATGGTGAATTCATGATTTTTTGTGCACATAGTCACTTTATGATTTACTGCAGCATAACTTTGATTTATCTAAGCATATCTTTATATATTATGCACAAAGTCACCTTTTGATATATTTATGCATGGTTGCACTTTATACAATTTTTTTAACCTTGAATGTATTTTGCACATTATTGGTTTTATTGTGGCTATTTTAATTTTTTGAAATTAGCGCATCACACCTTTTCTATTGAACAATTTTGGGTGTTTGCAGCAAATTTCGAAAGTCACGGAACACCCTTTGAAAGTCTTTGGGAGAAATCAAAAGTGTTCATTTTAAAGGCTTATATGCATGATATTGTCATAAAAAGTGTTTGGGGACCTGGATCCTGCCCCAGGGGACATGTATCAATGCAAAAAAAAGTTTTAAAACTGACGTTTTTTCAGGAGCAGTGATTTTAATAATGCTTAAAGTGAAACAATAAAAGTTTAATATTCCTTTAAATTTCATACCTGGGGAGTGTCTATGGTATGCCTGTAAAGGGACGCATGTTTACCGTGTTTAGAACAGTCTGACAGCAAAATTAAATTTCTAAAGGAAAAAAAGTAATTTAAAACTCTACTCGCGGCTATAATGAATTGTTGGTCCGTCAATACACATAAAAGTTCATTGATAAAAACTGCATGAAATTTCCCCACAGAGGAACCCCGAACCAAAATAAAAAAAATGTGTGGGGGTCCCCCTAAATTCCATAACAGGCCCTTCAGGTCTGGTATGGATATTAAGGGGAACCCCGCATCAAAGTTTAAAAAAAAAAGGCGTGGGGGGTCCCCCTCAAAATACAGACCTTTCAGGTCCCCAAACACATTTTATGACAATACCATGCATATAAGTCTTTAAAAATTAGCACTTTTGATTATTCATGTTTGTGTCCCATAGACTTTAACGTGTTCGTGTGTTCGAACAAATGTTTTGCCTTTTCGCATGTTCTGGATGCAAACTGAACAGGGGGGTGTTCGGCTAATCCCTACTTAAGACCTAAGAGGAAACATCTTTAACCAGCCATAGAAGAAGAAAGATACCTGATTTCCAAAGCACTTGCCAACTGAGTCCTTGTTGTCAAAGGAGATCACGAACACACAGTAACCAGAGTTAAATAACTTTTAAGAGTATTTCTACTGTTACAGACCATAGTTTTCCCTTTTTTTGCTAAGCATCTTGCTTGATATATCTGTCAGTCTTGTACTGTATTCCTAATATTGTAACTGTTTGGTAATGTACTGCATTTTTGTTCAGTGAAAGCACATTTGTACACTGCAGAGATCTGAGCTTCCTTGCTTATACCGCAAAATAACCTTGCTAGATAGATGCAAGCAAAACAGGGGGCAGAACCCAAAAAGCCAAACCTCAACCTTTCCCCAGCCTGGGCAGCTAAATCTAGCTTACTAGCAGCACACTTAGTCAGTAGGCACCTGTAACCACTCTAAAATAGAAAGTGTGTTACTAGATAGATATCAGGTTAAAAAAGAAAACAAATGCAATCAACCTCATCCTACCATTGGCAATATACATTGTATAAAATTTTTGGTTTTGAATTTAAATACGTTTTAAATTATACTTGGTGATCCTGCCATGAAGGTTCTTATTCAGCCACTTCCTGTCTTAGATGACAACTGACTCCAAGTTGTGCCCCTCAAACATCACTTTGTCATTTGACACCCTTATAGTGACTACAATTGGCTATGAAGTCTAGAGTTATTACATTTGAAAAATGTTTTTCGTTTGGTTTTATTTGCTAAAATAAATAACTAAGTAAGTAATTCAATTTTTTTAGAAATTTTCGTCATAATGGTTATATTAGAATGATTTGTTTTTTAAACGATTCATTATTTCAGGAGAGTATATATTTGTTGTTCTAAATGCATTCGTGTTTTGGAAGTTCTGTTATTATTTTGTTATTTCAGAAAGATTGCCTATATTCATTTTAATGCGTTAATAATACGGTAAGTAGGAAATTCATATTCTTATTTCACTTTTATACCCTACTGTGTTTATTCCAATATGTTTCCATTTCATATATAGTTCATTTTTTTTTAAATGAATGAAAAATGTTACTGCAAAAACAATTGCTTGATTATCCAAGTGTCAAAGACTACCGCGCCGATCTCATGCGAATAAAACAAATGAATCGGAATACATATTCATTTCGTTATGTTATTAAGTTGAATTCCTTTCCCCATTCCCAACTGACTTTGTTTTGTGGGCCACACACATACAAATTAATCACTTCAGCCTTTTTTTCTCACAAATAGAGCTTTCTTTTGGTGGTATTTGATCACCTCTGTGGATTTTTATTTTTTGTGCTATAAACAAAATACAATGAATTTTGAAAAAACGAAAAAACAATGTTTTTTACTTTCCGCTATAATGCATATCCAAAAAAATGAATAAAAAAAAAATGTATTCACCAATTTAGGCCGATATCTATTCTTTTACATAAAAAAAATCGCAATAAGCCTATATTGATTGGTTTGCGCAAAAGTTATAGCATCTACAAACTATGGGAAAGATTTAGGGACTTTTATTTATTTTTATTGTTTTTACTGGTATTTGCAGTGATCTGTAATTTTTAGCAGGACTGCGATATTGCAGTGGACAAATCTGACCCCATGTGATACTTTTTTTGGGGACCAGTGACATTATTACAGTGATCAGTGCTAAAAAAAATGCACCGATCAATGTAAAAATGACACTGACAAGGAAAGGGTTAACACTGGGGGGCCATCAAGGGGTTAAGTGTGTTCCCTGGGTGTGTTCTAATTGAGTATTCATTAGGAACAGCAGATCTTTGAGTTGTCCCCTGTCAGAACGGGGATCCGCATTGTTTACATCGATCCCCGTTCTGCCTCTCTTTACCCTAATCGCGGGTGGCCAGTGGACATCAAATCCACCGGACCCGCAAAAGCGCTCCTGCGGTGTGTGCCTGCTGTATTTCATGCACAGACCAACCTACAGGTACATCAGTTTGCGCAGCCGGACCGCCCTGCCGCAGTATATGTGCGGTGGGCAGTCTGGAAGTGGTTAAACAAATGGTCTCAACCCCAATACAAAAAGAATCTCTTTTTGAATATTCACGCTATGCTCACTGGGATAAAATGAATAGACCCAAATCGGTTTGGATCAATTGTCATGTCGTTACATCATTTTGGATACTTCACACATTAACAAAAGTCCCACATTTTTGCATGAAATGAAATAAATGAATACAAATTAATTTGTTGTTTCTGTTATAATTTATTTTGTATTGGTTGAAATTTATCACTATTGTGATTCAGAGATTCGGATACATCCGAATCTCTGAATCACGCAAAGTTAGCCCGAATTTTCGATTTGTAACAAAATGAATTGCATGGGCATGGTCATTATAAATAAACTGATCCACAGCAATGATGTGCAGCTGATACTAGAGCAAGTTCACTTAGACTGAAAGCGGCTAAAAGAAACTGCAAGGCATCAGCGGCATTGAAATGCAAGAAACAAATTTCTATAATAAATTTGAATACAGTAATTTATGGAAAATAAAATGGCAATTGTTTATGATACACAGTGGTTTTGAAAACGAAATGTCATCCAATCAGGGTTTATGTCTACTTTATAGTAACTCCCCTTTACCATAAACTATTCCACCAAGCTTAGTCCAAACGCTGCAAGCATCAGAGCCTGACAAAAATGTTAGTAGATATTTTTGTCAATCTTCTATCTGCAATCTTATTAAGATGAACAAGAATCCTCTTACTGGATTTACTTTCAAAGACTATAGCACATCTGAGCTAAGCAGAGTAAACATTTAGAAGAGTATCTTGCAGTGCAGTAGGAACAGTGCAAAGGATGCAATCTCAACAAGTTACAATACATTTTTGGAACTTTCTTCACCAGTCTAGTGAGCCCACTAGCATGTATATGCTTGTAAGCAGTGCAAACCTCTTATTAACGCAGATGTTAGATGTGACCGTTTATTTATAATTTATTCACTGGAGATTTAAGACTATATGGAGAGTGACATCAAAACAATGTCCCTCCGTGGCCTTGGCAATGGCAACCATGCAACACTTCCCAGTAGACACAACAGTTGTCTGGAAGATCATTTCCAAACAAATTGCTGTTCAGAAGCTCTCAACTCCACTCTAAAACCATTCTGTAAAGTATAAATTCTAGAAGGTAGTCATGTGCCACCTAGTGGGAGCATTTAGGAGGTTACATTTATTTTTAAAAAGGTTGGACCTGATTTACGAAACTGTATGTGCATACTGTATGTCTGCACATCGCAGGCACCCAAATGGTATTCACACACCATAAAACACCTATGGTCAATTAACTAGGAAGCGTACTTTGCTTTGAAGTGTACACTCCAGGATCTGAATGTAATGCAGTGGCATGCCTAAAACAAAAATATATATTTTTTAAAACATTAAATGTTTATTGAAATTTTTGCAGGTATAAATAGTGCAAAATAGGTAGACAAAAAAATATGACTTCAAAGACTCAGAGGTTAGAGATTTTATACAAGTAGGAACAGGAGAAGCATTTTGACACATCTTGTACATATATCTTCCATATTAACGAACATCAGAATATTACTGATTAAAGAATTACAATAAAAAAATAGAATTTTGTTATACTTTTGGGTCTACCTGACTGCTATTAGGGCATTGGTGGTCAACCTGTGGCCCTCCAGCTGTTGCGGAACTACAAGTCCTATTGTGCCCCTGCCTTTGGGAATCATGTTTGTAACTGCTTGCAATGGCTCATGGAACTTCTAGTTCCGCAACAGCTGGAGGGCCACGGGTTGAGCACCAAGTATTTCCAGGGATTTCATGTAGTGGCATATTTTCAAGAAGTGTGTTATCAAAAGGGTAACTTTTAAAAATCAAAAGCAAACAGTATCAGTCAGAATCTTTGTTTAATTTTCAATTTGTCTGTGGAAATTTAATTTGGAAACAGATTGGTTGCTATGGGCAATAACAGGATTTTTGTACTTAACTTTAGGAGGTATTGAACACTGGCAAACAAAAAAGCAATTGTACAACCGGGTATAACCTCTTCCAATCCTAGCATGCTTTTGTTTTGTAGAAAGGTTGTACTTAGGTTAGGGGAGGGGTGTTCAAGAAATCGATTTTATGATGACCACAGAAATCCTGTTTTGGGGCATAAAATCAATAGTTATTCTGAAATAATAGGGGCCTTCAAAAGAAGTTTAACTGAAGAGTGGGCAACGCGTCAAACAAAAGTCAACAGGCCCACCTAAGGCAAAAAAACAAAGGGCAGCTTGCCTCTCAAAAAACTTCCTAAATGGCTTTACATTGAATCAGGTGAGACCTGGCAGCTTTGCATATCTGGTGTAAGGATCTGCTGCCCTCTATTATTTGAATTTGTACATGCCTGTGCATTCCTTTAAAGAATGTATGCACTTCCTGTCCCTTGGCTGTTGTCTTGTTGTCTTGCCTGGAAGGAGAAAGTATCAGGCCTGAGCTTTAGAGCCGGTTCACACAGCGGGCGATGCGAGGCCCTCGCAAGTCGCCCCCGTTCTGTACAATGGAACCGTTCTGAGAGGAGCGACTCGAGTCGCTCCGACTCAGAAAAAAGGTTCCTGTACTACTTTTGGGCGACCTCGGGGCGACTTGCATTGACTTCTATACAGAAGTCATCTGCAAGTTGCCGCTGAGGTCGCGGCAGGTCGCGGCGAGGCAAGTCGGAGTCGCCTCGCCTGTAGTGTGAACCGGCCCTTAAGCCCTCCCTTCTTGGCTCTCAGGTTGCTCAGCTGTCGGTTAATTGCCAGTACTCATTGTTCCACTGTGGCTCACCTGGTGATCATTTCCTGCTCATCACTCTAGCCTACAGACAGCCCCCTCTGGCCATTTAACCACTCAAGGACAGGGCCTCCTTTTCAGATTTGGTGTTTGCAAATTTAAAACAGTTTTTTTTGCTAGAAAACTTAGAACCCCCAAACATTATGTATATATTTTTTTCTAACAACCTAGAAAATAAAATGGCAGTCGTTGCAATATTTTCTATCACACTGTATTTGCGCATGCGGTCTTACAAGCGCACTTTTTTTGGAAAAAATACACTTTTTTGAATTAAAAAATAATACATCAGTAAAGTTAGCCCACTTTTTTTTTATATTGTGAAAGATGATGTTACACCAAGTAAAGTGATACCCAACATACTTCAAAATTGTGCCCACTCGTGGAAAAACGTTTACCCTTAAAAATCTCCATAGGCGACGTTTAAAAAATTCTACAGGTTGCAAGTTTTTAGTTAAAGAGGAGGTGTAGGGCTATAATTATTGCTCTCACTCGACCTCTAACGATCGTGGTGATACCTCACATGTGTGGTCTTAACACCGTTTACATATGTGGGCACTATTCACATATGCGTTCGCTTCTGCATGCGAGCTCGGCGGGACGGGGCGCGTTAAAACTTTTTCTTATTTATTTTACTTTTTATTCTTAATTTTTACACTGTTCTTTAAAAAAAAAAAAAAAGCCACTTTTTTTCCTATTACAAGGAATGTAAACATCCCTTGTAATAGAAAAAGAGCATGACAAAACCTCTTAACCACTTACAGACTGGACCATTTTGCTGGCTTAAGACCAGACCACTTTTTGCGCTTTGGCACTGCATCGCTTGAACTGAAAATTGCGTGGTCGTGCGATGTGGTTCCCAAACAAATTGATGTCCTTTTTTCCCACAAATAGAGATTTCTTTTGGTGGTATTTGATCACCCCTGCGGTTTTTATTTTTTGCGCTATAAACAAAAATAGAGCGACAATTTTGAAAAAAACGCATTATTTTTTACTTTTTGTTGTAATAAATATCCCCCAAAAATATATAAAAAAACATTTTTTCCCTCAGTTTAGGCCGATACGTATTCTTCTACATATTTTTGGTAAAAAAAATCGCAATAAGCGATTTTTGATTGGTTTGCACAACAGTTATAGCGTGTACAAAATAGGGGAAAGTTTTATGGCATTTTTATTATTAATTTTGTTTTTTACTAGCAATGGCGGCGATCAGCGATTTTTATTGTGACTGCGACATTATGGTGGACACATCGGACATTTTTGACACATTTTTGGGACCATTGTCATTTATACAGTAATCACTGCTATACAAATGCAGTGATTCCTGTGTAAATGACACTGGCAGTGAAGGGGTTAACCAGTGGGTGGCAGTGTAGGGGTTAAGTGTTCCTAGGGGTGTGTTACTAACTGTTGGGGGCTGGGCTTTCTTTTAGTGAACACTGATCTCTGCTCCAATTACATGGAGCAGATAACAGCGTCACTTGTTGCTAGGCAGAACGGGGAGATGCTGTTTACAATGACATCTCTCCATTCAGCCGCCCCGTGAGACGATCGCGGGTATGCCCGTGGCGATTAAGTCCGTGGGACCCGTGACTGGACTCACGGGGGTCCCAACCAGCACGCGAGCGTGCCACCGGCGGCACGCTCACGATGGCAGGGCAGCATTAAAGATTGGATGTACCTGTACGCCAATATGCCTGCCCGTGTCATTCTGCCGACGTACATCGGCGTGCGCCGGTCGGGAACTGGTTAAATATGAGATCTGGGGTCAAAAAGACCTCAGATCTCATATTTACACTAAAATGCAATAAAAAAAAATGTAGTTTGAAAAAAAAAAGTTCCTTTAAGAGCTATGGGCCGAAGTGACGTTTTGACGATACAATGGTATGGAGCCGGTTTGCGGCTATTTTCCCCTCACTCAGCTCTATACCACACAGGGAGAAGGATCCGATTGCCTTCGCCACTGACGGTGGCTCCAGTAAGCGGCGAAGGGCACTGGCGGGGGGGGGCTCCGCCACTGATAAAAGTGATCTTGCAGCGATTCCGCCACAGACCACCTCTGTACAGCTTCACCATCACCACGTTCTTGTCCAGATCAGGTGGAAAACCATGAAGAGTATGAGATACAATCGATCATTGATTCCTGTAGGTTCCATGGGCGCATACAGTACTTGGTTCATTGGAAAGGGTACTGTCCTTCTCCCTGCTTTCCATAGATGTTTTCCCCTCAAACCTGGTGGTCCTCCGAGGGGAAAGGGTCGTTAAGGAGGGGGTACTGTCAGGGCTGGCCTCTCAGCCCTCCCTTGTCAGCTCTCAGGTTGCTCAGCTGTCGGGTAATTGCCAGTACTCATGGTTCCACTGTGGCTCACCTGGTGATCATTTCCTGCTCCTCACTCCAGCCTACAGCCAGCCTCTTCTGGCTATTTAAACAGCCTGGTTCATTTCTCCTGTGACTTTGCCTTGGTCAAACATATTAAGAGACTCTCTTCTGTGTTCCTGTTGAAGACTTGCCTGGCTGATGTCCCTTCTGGTTCCCGATACTGTCTACTGCCTCTGACTACTTTGATCTCTGACTTCCTGATTTACTGTCTTGTTCTGACTACCTTCTTTGGCTAAAGTACCCTGACTATGTTTTGACTAAGTTTTCTATTTGTAACATTTTTTTACCATTATATTAAAAGGTGTGATTTTAACTGCATTTTCTGTCTCCGTCTGATTCATGGTTCCTGACAAAAAGTGGACAGAGAAAGTATATATCAGCCACATGTCCTGTCCATGCTGCTAATCTCCCAGCCAGAAGTGAATATTATGCAAGTATTTCTATGATTTATTAATTTAACTAAAGCTGCTAAGTGTATATATAGATCCTCGTGACAGGCAGAGTATCTGTTCCCTGTCCTTGTTATTATTTCAAATGCACAGTGCCAGATAGCTAGGTCTGCACTACTGTACGTGTAATGGTCACCTTCCAGTATATTGATAGGTGAACCTCTTTATTGCAATATCATTGATATGCAGCCCCTGGTATTCTAGTTAACCCTGTCCCTTCTGGTATGGAATTCTATAGCTAGTTTTAGCTTCGGGCTCCATATCCAGCATAGGCTGGAGCCAGGTTAGGCTTCCGGTGGCCACGTTGGCTTAGAGGTCCAGTTGTCAGATTAGAAACTATTAGGGAGGGACTAAACCGCTGAGTAAATAGTCTGACTCTGAGTTCCAGTGCCACAGTTCCAGCGCCGCACCACAGTTTCTGCTGGTGAGAAGCTCTGTTCCAGGGTGGTTGGACAACAGGAGGATCTCCCCATGACCAAAAGATCTTGTCTTCAGGTCTCAAAGACCAAAGGCACAAAGACAGATGACACATCATCCTTAGGGGCTCCTGCAACTTGACTTTGCTGAAACATTTATCTGGAGATATCTCTATTAATGAATGAATGAATGAATGAAATACTTGTATAGCGCACAATGTGAACTGAACCGCCTCTAGGAGCTGTGGCGAGCTTTGATCATCTGCTAAAAGAGGAAGGTCTGGAGTTTTTTCCTAAAAGCCAGGTGATTTTCTTCCAGGCGGATGTTGATTGGTAGAGCATTCCATAGCCGAGGCCCTTGGACAGCGAATCTCCGATCCCCCTTGGATTTATACCGGGCTTTGGGCACGAGGGGGAGGTTTTTGTTGGCTGATCGAAGACTGCGGTTTGGTGTGTAATGATTTATTTTCTCCATTAGGTATTGCGGATCTTCTCTATGCACGCATTTGTGGGTGAGGCAAAGGGTCTTGAACGTGATCCGATTTTTTACGGTTAGCCAATGTAAGCTCCTCAGCGAAGGAGAGATGGATTCCCAGGGTTTTTTCCTGTTATCAGCCTTGCCGCCGTGTTTTGGATCAGTTGTAATCGTGCAAGTTGATATTGTGGTAATCCTATGTAAAGCGAGTTTGCGTAGTCCAATCGTGAATTAATGATTGTTCCAACTACCACTGCTTTGTCATTCTTTGGGATAAAAGGAATGAGTCTGCGAAGCATGCGTAGCAGATGGTGAGATCCACTGACTACAGATCCTATTTGCGCATCCATTGACATTTGTGCGTCTAAAATAACCCAGAGACTCTTCGCTTTGGTCTTTGGGGAGATAGTCTGCCCAAAGACGGTTGGTGGAGACCAGGAGGTTTTGGTCGCGGGCTTATGATTTGGGTGTAAGATAAGAAGCTCTGTCTTTGATTCGTTCAGCTGGAGGGAGTTGAGCCCCATACACACTATCAGATTATCTGCTGAGTTTTTCCTTCAGATTTACCAAAACCATATAATATGAGGACAAACCTTAGGACTTTCAATGTGTATGCAATCAGGCAGGCCCTTCTACTACATGGTTTTGGTAAATCTGAAGGAAAAACTCAGCAGATAATCTGATAGTGTGTATGGGGCTTAAGTGGTCATCCAGTCCTCTATTGATTTGAGGCATTAATGATTATATATACCCGAGTATAGGTACACAATTCCACCAGGACTCCTACCGGGCTCAATCTGTATATTGGATATATGTACTGTTATTAATTTATTTGTATATAAAGCATGTATTATTTCTATACTGGCTTGGATCTATAGTGGATATAAAAAGTTTACACACCCCTGTGCCAGGTTTCTATACTGTAAAAAATTAGACAAAGATAAATCATTTCAGAACTTTTTCCACCTTTAATGTGACCTATAAACTGTACAACTCAATTGAAAAACAAACTGAAATCTTTTAGAAAGGAGAAGTAAAAAAATAATAATAATGTGATTGCATAAGGGTGCACACCCTCTTATAACTGGGGTTGTAGCTGTGTTCAGAATTAAGCAATCACATTCAAACTCATTTTAAATAGGAGTCAGTACACACCTGCCATCATCTGATTAATCCCAAATAAAGTTCAGCTGTTCTAGTAGGTCTTTCCTGACATTTGCTTATCCGCATCCTACAGCAAAAGTCATGGTCCACAGAGACCTTCCAAAGCATCAGAGGGATCATATTGTTAAAAGGTATCAGTCAGGAGAAGGGTACAAAATAATTTTCAAGGCATTGGATATACCATGGAACACAGTGAAGATCGGCATCATCAAGTGGAGAAAATATGGCACAACAGTGACATTTACCAAGAACTGGGCGTCCCTCCAAAATTGATGAAAAGACAAGAAGAAAACTGTTCAGGGAGGCAGCCAAGAGGCCTACAGCAACATTAAAGAAGCTGCAGGAATATCTGGCAAGTACTGTCTGTGTGGTACATGTGACAATCTCCCGTATTCTTCATATGTCTGGGCTATGGGGTAGAGTGGCAAGACAGAAGCCTTTTCTTACAAAGAAAAATATCCAAGCACGGCTAAATTTTGCAAAAACACATCTGAAGTCTCCCAAAAGCATGTGGGAAAATGTGTTATGGTCTGATGAAATCAAGGTTGAACCTTTTGGCCATAATTCCAAAATTTGGTACAATAACAACATTGCACATCACCTTAAGAACACCATACCCACTGTGAAGCATGGTGGTGGCAGCATCATGCTTTGGGACTGTTTTTCTTCAACTGGAACCGGGGTTTTAGTCAAGGTAGAGAGAATTATGAACAGTTCCAAATACCAGTCAATATTGGCACAAAACCTTCATGCTTCTGCTAGAAAGCTGAACATGAAGAGGAACTTCATCTTTCAGCATGACAAGGACGCAAAGCATACATCCATATCAACAAAGGAATGTCTTCACCAGAAGAAGGTGAAAGTTTTGGAATGGCCCAGCCAGAGCCCAGACCTGAATCAGATTGAAAATCTGTGGGGTGATCTAAAGAAGGCTGTGCACAGGAGATGTCCTCGCAATCTGACAGATTTTGAGTGCTTTGCAAAGAAGGGTGGGCAAATATTGCCAAGTCAAGATGTGCCATGCTGATAGACTCATACCCAAAAAGACTGAGTGCTGTAATAAAATCAAAAAGGTGCTTCAACAAAGAATTAGTTTAAGGGTGTACACACTTATGAAACCATATTATTTTATTTTTGTATTTTTACTTCTGTCCACCTAAAAGATTTCAGTTTTAGGTTCAACTGATTTGTACAGTTCACAGGGGGTCCCGGGTTACAAACCCATTAGGGACTTGCCTGTTTGTAATCCGGAAAAATGTTTGTAAGTCGGCCGCGCATGCTCTGGCGAATGCCGTTCTTCGCATGCGCGGCCAATTACGAACATTTCTGACATTTTCCGAGGCTCCATCTGCCCATGCATGCGCAGAACACCAGATGGTCCAAGCAGAATGGCAGAGGGTCCCTGCATTAAAAAGGCCATTAACTCCAGAGATAAACGGATAATTCTCCCGCTCTACAAGACTCTGGTCTGGCTGCACCTGGAGTATGCTGTCAAGTTCTGGGTACCAGTCCTCAGGAAGGATGTACTGGAAATGGAGTGAGTGCAAATAAGGTCAACAAAGCTGATAAAGGGTAGACATGTGCATTTGTTTTCCTCCAAATGCATTTTCATCCGAATTTCGCTTTATTTTTGTTTTCGTTGTAACAACAGTTCGATATAGATAAGAGATTCGACATGACACTAACAATAGCAATCTGTGTCCATCAAACCTGGGGTCGATTGTGCCTAACCTTAGCTCTATTAGTTCAAGATTATTCTACATAGAGAGAAAAGATTCGACATAGAGAGAAAAGATTCAACATCATAGAGACAATAGCAAAAAAGGTTGAATGTGCCTAACCTAACTCTATTAGTCCAAGATTATTCGACATAGAGAGAAAAGATTTGACATGAAGATTTAACGAAGCAGTCGCCGCAAGCTGACATTTATGGTCAAATGCTCCGCCCATAGGCTATAGAAGAATTCTAATGTTGGTTGACTAGTAATAATAATTAATAAATAAAATTATTACTAGTGTCATACAACATTAGAATTCTACTATAGCTTGTAGGTGGAACATTCGACTGGAAATGTTCGATTGCAGCATCGTACAGTTTAGCTGCTCCGTCTAATCTGCTTAGAACATTCGACAGACACCATAAGGCTTCAATGACAGATTTGACCTTAATTATTTCGGATTTTTGGACGAAGGCATTTTTTAACGAAACTAAATAAATAAAAACGAATTTCGGGAATAATTAAATAAATGTATTTTTCGGACAAAAACGAAATTCCAAAAAATATTTCAGTGTGCACATGTCTAATAAAGGGTCTGGAGGATATTAGTTATGAGGAAAGGTTGCGAGCACTGAACTTATTCTCTTTGGAGATGAAACGCTTGAGAGGGGATATGATTTCAATATACAAATACCATACTGGTGACCCCACAATAGGGATAAAACTTTCGCAAAAGGGAGTTTAACAAGACTCGGACAAGGCTGCGCCTCCTAAGTGCAGGCTGTGCAGTTGAGTCGAGTTGAATGGCCGCCAGCATACTAGCAACCAGTGGCAGGGGACCTGGTGCTGGAGACTGCATGCAGGAGATGTAGAGACCATAGACAGCCTCTGCAGATCTGAATGCCGAATGTGTGATTTCGGTAAATGCACAATTGGCCCCATCTCCCATGGAGCCCGTGTGCACTGCACACACTGCATATGTTGATGAAACACCCCTGCATCTTAGCCAATAGCCACGATTTAGATCTGCAGTTGCAATGATGCTGCACACCTGAGCAACTATGATACCAGCCATTTGAAGGTTTTGAAGATCGGTTGAGATGTGACATAAAACATTATTGGTATGTTAAGGGTAGAATAACATTTGTTTGAAAGAATATTTATGTTTGTCGAACATTTATTTTTCATTTATTTTTTTGTGAAATGACATAATCAGAGGGTTTAAAAGTGTAGCAAAACCTTAAACACAGCTCCGGGCAAAAAAAATATCCTTTTAGTTTGAGGTTTGATACCACTTTAAGAACAAAAATGTAATGCAGCTTACTAGTTCTTAAATGTGGTGACTGCATTTTCTTTATTTCAGGCTTTTTTTTCCTGGTGATCCACCTACCCCTACCAACACATTTACTGTCCTAGGGTGACAATGGGCACTTAGTGTACTATATCTATGAAGATACAGCACTTTCATCCTGGAGCAGGACCAAAAGAACACTTACCACTCTCCTATTTTCCATAACATAAGGGGAAGGTGTGCCAAACAGAAAAAGCACACAGGAAGTTATCAGCTCACTAGATTTCTGGTAAGATCAGCAGGTGGTTTACACTCATTGAATAAATATAATGCTTTTTCAAATGCTTTATTTGAAAGGATCAAATAACAGAAGTTAATGGCCAGGGTTTACATTCACTTTAAATACCACTATACCAAGCAAAAAATACAGCTTAATCTTCATTAGGAACTATACCTAATTTGTCATGGATGATGAAAAATTTGTTGCAATCTGGACAATGCTTAATTGCAAAATAAGCTTATAACAAGTTATAGGTAAAAGGTTTTCTTTCTTTTTTTCTTGTAAAAGGGACCCCCGAGAAATCTAGAGAATTAGATAGTAGCCTATGCACCCTATTTGTTTACCCAAACTAAGGTTCTATTAAAGAGGGATTCCGCCCCAAAAAAAAATATTAAAAGCCAGCAGCTATAAATACTACAGCTGCTGACTTTTAATAAATGGACACTCACCTGTCCCGGGTTCCAGTGATGCCGGCAGCCGAGGCCGATCGACCGCTCGGGCCTCGGCTGCTGCCGCCGCCATTCGAGCTGAGGGAATCAAGAAGTAAAGCGAATCGGCTTCACTTCCCGGTTCCCTACTGCGCATGCGCGAGCCGCGCCGCGCAATAGGAAATCTCTGCGCTGTCACTGGGACCCGTGTGTGTCCCAGCAGACAGCGCGGCAGGGCAGGAAATGGCGTAGACTCCCGTGGGAGTCTATGCCCGGAAGTGGGTGAAAATACCTGTCTTTGACAGGTATCTCCACCCCCCTCCCCCCTGAAAGGTGTCAATTATGACACCGGAGGGGGGGGGGGGGTTTCCGATCAGCGGAGGTTCCACTTTAGGGTGGAATCCCGCTTTAAGGGTGGATCCCAGGCAGGACAACGATTAAAATTGAAACTAATAAATTAAGTTGTAATCGGATAAAAACCTTTTTTTATAATTAAAAAAAATTGCATTATTTAAAGTTATGATCTGTTCCCCCAACATTGATGAAGTACTGAGAAAAAAATAATTATTTTATTTTACGTCCAGTAAAATCACTTTTATTTTAGAAAATCCATAAAAACATGTTTAAAAACTCAAATAGAGGGGAAAAGAATCACCAACTAATGCGTTTCAAGCTACCTTAGTGCTTAGTCATAGCTCATTAACCACTTGCTTACTGGGCACTTAAACACCCTTCCTGCCCAGACCAATTTTCAGCTTTCGGTGCTCTCACAATTTGAATGACAATTACTCAGTCATGCAACACTGTACCCAAATGAATTTTTTGTCCTTTTTTTCCCACAAATAGAGCTTTCTTTTGGTGGTATTTGATCACCTCTGGGGTTTTTATTTTTTGCGCTATTAATGAAAAAAGACTGAAAATTTTGAACAAAAAACGCATATTTCTTTGTTTCTGTGACAGAATTATGCAAATTATAAATTTTTCTTCATAAATTTTGGCCACAATTTATACTGCTACATATCTTTGGTAAAAATAACCCAAATTAGTGGATATTATTTGGTCTTTGTGAAAGTTAGAGAGTCTACAAGGTGTGGTGCGAATCGCACAAAATTGATCACATCTGATGTACTGGTGGCCTATCTCGATTCTTGTGACCCGAACAAGTCAGGAAAGTACAAATACCCCCCAAATGACCCCTTTTTGGAAAGTAGACATTCCAAGGTATTTAGTAAGAGGCATAGTGAGCTTTTTGATATTGTCATTTTTTTCCCACAATTCTTTGCAAAATTAAGATTTTTCATTTTTTTTTTCTCCACAAAATTGTCATTGTAATAGGTTATTTCTCTCACGTGGCATGTGTATACCACAAATGACACCCCCCAAAAAATTCTGCTACTCCTCCTGAGTATTACAATACCACATGTGTGGGACTTTTTCACAGCCTGGCCACATAGAGAGGCCCAACGTGCAGGTAGCGCTATCATGTGTTCTGGGAACATAAATTACACATCTAACTTGTTGACTATTTATTACACTTTTGAAGCACCAGGACAATGACACGTGACACTGATGACAGATGGCACTGATACGTGGCAATGATGACACTTATACGTGGCACTGATGACAGGTGGCACTGATGACAGATGGCACTAATATGTGGCACTGATGACAGACGGCACTAATATGTGGCACTGATGACACGTGGCACTTATACGTGGCACTGATGACACGTGGCACTAATACGTGGCACTGAAGACACGTGGCACTAATACGTGGCACTGATGACAGATGGCACTAATACGTGGCACTAATACGTGCCACCGATGACAGATGGCACTAATACATGGCACCGATGACGCGTGATACTGATGACAGATGGCACTGATAAGTGGCATTGATGACACGTGACACTGACAACAGATGGCACGTGACACTGACAGGTGGCACTGATGACAAATGGCACTGATACGTGGCACTGATGACAGATGGCACTAATACGTGGCACTGATGACAGATGGCACTATGTGGCACTGATGACACGTGGCACTGATGACAGATGGCACTTATACGTGGCACTGATGACAGATGGCACTGACGACAGGTGGCACTGACAACAGGTGGCACTGGGGGCAGGTAGCACTGGGGTGGATGGCACTGGGGGAAGGTAGCACTGGGGTGGATGGCACTGGGGGCAGGTAGCACTGGGGTGGATGGCACTGGGGCAGATGGCACTGGGGCGGATGGCACTGCTGGGGGCGGATGGCACTGCTGGGGGAGGATGGCACTTATTTTATTTTTTTACTTTTTAAAAAAAAATTTTTTTACTAGAGGCAGAACGGCTGCCGCTGCAGCCGTTCATCTCTCCCCTCTCACACTGTCTGTGCGAGGAGGGAGAGCGGCGCTGAGAGATGATCTCATATGTTTACATATGAGATTATCTCCCATTGGACACGCCGATCACGCTGTAAACGGCCGCTGTGATTGGCCGTTTACAGCGATCTGTGTTTGCCTGTCCCCGGGGGACACGGCGAACACAGAACTTCCGCGATGCGCGCCCGCGGCGGCGCGCATTGCGGAAGTAAACATCAGGACGTCCAGGGACGACCACCCGGACGTACGCGCCTGCTCTACGGCCGTCATTCGGCTATAGGGCGGGCGCGAGGTGGTTAATGAAGCACAGCTAGTGCATGTGATAATTTATTTTTATTTTTTTACATAAATATCCACATTTAATATTTTTATCCAGTGGACACATTTTATGATTCGGGTGTTGAAACTGCAAGGAAAAATAAAATACATTTAATTTATGAAAAGTTTCTCTCACATATGTAAAGCTGTCCCTGCATGCTTGGAGAGGATAGCTCAGAACTTTGTTAGCGTATAATAGGTTACCTATACCTGCATATTCTCAATAAGAGCTGATCTAACACATTCTTTATATATGTCCCATGGTTACCCACAATTGCTTTTGCAGTTAAGCTTCATCTCAACATCTCCAGCAACTCCATAGGTCTGTCCTGTGGCATGACTGTAGAGCATACAGTACTTTACAACTTTTTGAAATAGGAATGAGGGACACCTACTAGCAAAAGTATGTAGGCATAGGACACACCCCTGCCACAATTATACAAAAAAAAAAGATAAGTGCTTTTTTTATACCACTATGATTTCTTTATATTGGCTTTTGAAATGTAAAAATGCACCAATTCAAAAATTGGATTAAAGGTTTAGCACTGGTAAACACTTTTTAACAGATAAAAAGTGCATTTTATATACAACTATATAGATCAGACCAAAATGAGGGACAAACGAGGAAGAAAGAGGGACAGAGGGACTTTGTTCCAAATCAGGGATAGTTGGGAACTATGCTGTAAAGTGAAGTTCTCCAGTGCACATACTCTGTAATATAGTGACACCGAAATGTTAGCATACACCTTTTTTTAATAATACAAGTTTTTTTTCTCAACCTAGCCCATACTTTTTCATTGTGAGCAAGCCATACTGGCAGGGCAGAGTAGTAGCATCATGATTGCCATCTTGTCCATTCATTGAATAAAATACTATGCTTCCTCTCAATGGCAACAGTGCTGAGCAAGCGACCCCCTGTAATTACTGTGCAAAATAGCAGCTGCTTGGCACAGGACCCAGAAGGCTGCAGCTATCATTTTCAGTTTAGATCTACAGTATCTCACAAAAGTGAGTACACCTTCACATTTTTTGTAAATATTTTATTATATCTTTTCATGTGACAACACTGAAGAAATGACACTTTGATACAATGTAGAGTAGTGATTTTACAGCTTGTATAAGTGCACATTTGCTGCCCCCTCAAAATAACTCAACATACAGCCATTCATGATTAAACCGCTGGAAACAAAAGTTAGTACATACCTAAGTGAAAATGTGACTCTTTAGTGTTACAAGGTCTCAGGGGTGAACGGGGAACAAGTGTAATAAATGTGGTGTTATCGCTCTCAAGCTCTCATACTGATCACTGGAAGCTCCACATGGCACCTCATGACAAAGAACTCTCTGAGGATTTGAAAAAAAAGAATTGTTGCTCTACATAAAGATGGCCCCTAGGCTATAAGAAGATTGCCAAGATCCTGAAACTGAGCTGCAGTATGGTGGCCAAGACAATACAGTGGTTTAACAGGGCAGGCTTCACTCAGAACAGGCCTCGCCATGGTCGACCAAAGAAGTTGAGTGCACGTGCTCAGTGTCATATTCAGAGGTTGTCTTTGGGAAATAGATGTATGAGTGCTGCCAGCATTGCTGCAGAGGTTGAAGGGGTGGGGGATCAACCTGTCAGTGCTCAGACCATACGCCGCACACTGCATCAAATTGGTCTACATGGCTGTCGTCTCAGAAGGAAGCCTCTTCTAAAGATGATGTACAAGAATGCCCGCAAACAGTTTTCTGAAGTCAAGAAGACTAAGGACATGGATTACTGGAACCATGTCCTTTGGTCTGATGAGACCAAGATACAACTTATTTGGTTCAGAGGGTGTCAAGCATGTGTGGTGGCAACCAGGCGAAGAGTACAAAGACAAGTGTGTCTTGCCTACAGTCAAGCATGGTGGTGGGAGTGTCATGGTCTGGGGCTGCATGAGTGCTGCCGACACTGGGGAGCTACAGTTCTGTGAGGGAACCATGAATGCCAACATGTACTGTGACATACTGAAGCAGAGCATGAACCCCTCCCTTCGAGGACTTTGCCACAGGGCAGTATTCCAACATGATAACAACCCCAAATACACCTCCAAAATGACCACTGCCTTGGTAAAGGTGATGAACTGGCCAAGCATGTCTCCAGACCTAAACCCTATTGAGCATCTGTGGGGCATCCTCAAACGCAAGGTGGAGGAGCACAAGGTCTGTGATGTTGTCATGGAGGAGTGGAAGAGGACTCCAGTTGCAACCTGTGAAGCTCTGGTGAATTCCATGCCCAAGAGTGTTAAGGCAGAGCTGAAAAATAAATAGTTGCCACACAAAATATTGACACTTTGTGCCCAATTTGGACATTTTCACTTAGGGGTGTACTCACTTTTATTGCCAGCAGTTTAGACATTAATGGCTGTGTGTTGAGTTATTTTGAGGAGATAGCAAATTGACACTGTTATACAAGCTGTACTCTCACTACTTTACATTGTAATGTAACATTGTAGCAAAGTGTAATTTCTTCAGTGTTGTCACATGAAAAGATGAAAAGATATAATAAAATTAAATATACAATATTTACAAAAAATGTGATGGTGTACTTACATTGTGGGATACTGTACTTATACAATGTAACTATGCAGTATTTATTCAGGTTCTGTTATCCCACACTATTAATCAATTTGCATCATCCAAATGCTCACCTCCCCCCATTAGTTTAGACTTCATTCTACGTATTTGTTATATAGATAATCAACACACATTCAAGACAACATCAGCAAAGTGAAATCTTAATAATTGTTATGGATTACCACCCAATTCAAATATTTACTGCGCTGTGCACTTCTGACAATAGGAACCTGCAAATATTTAAATGTAATTTTCAAGCTATCGACAGATACAGTGGTTTCTTGTCTACATATGTAAGGCTTATCAATAGCAATGCAAGATGTTTTCAGTTTAGTAGCAGTAATATCAGTTCTGATTTGCTGTGTTTGATTTTCACCACAAGGTGGAAGCATCTCCCTGCCTGAGAGTTGCACCTTGCCATTAATAAATGTCCTAGCACAAAACTGAGTTCAAAAACTCCTGAAAAGAAGCACATAATTTGCATTTAGAATTGACCACAGCACAAGCTTTGTCCTTGGTGACTTTGGAAGCCCATAGGAAATTCCTAGACATTTGTTCTCATGTTGTAGCATCCAAGATAAACTGTAATAAAAGTCTTGCTATAGTGTACGTTATATTAATGTGCAAATGTATAGCATGTTTGTGAATATGATGTTTTAAATCTGAAGGAGAGAAAAGTGCGGGTGTTTGCTTTCTTAGGGGTTCATAGGTCACGGGTGCGGTGTATGTGAGCAGCACCTTTTTACACTCATTTTACATATGTTTATTGTTGAACTAAATGTAAAACTAGTTTTGATATAAGCTGTTTTCAAGATAAACTTTTAAGGGTATTTTTTTTTTTACTGCACTGCATTCTTAAAGTGTAAGTTCACCTTTACAGAAAAATCTGTAAGGTGAACTTACACAGGACCACCTCCTCACCAAAATCTGACGTGGAGCCGTCATTTGACAAAAATTTACTAGCCTGTCATCCAACATTTGTTTGTTACCCGAAAACTGGAAAACAATTGTTGAAAGGATCGTACTAACGGTAAGAACTTCAGACAACAGCCTGTAAAACGACAATACCCTTCTGATTTTCGTACCATGCTTAAGACTGGCCATTCATTGTAGAGTTTTCTTTTTCAATTTCCTTTAGATTTACCTTCAACTATATAGTGCGAGGACCTGCCTGATTGCATACAAATTGAAAGTGTTTAGGTTTGACCTCATATTATATGGTTTTGGTAAATCTAAAGAAAAGTTGTACAAGAAAATTGTATAGTGTTTGGCCAGCCTTATGCCGCGCACACACGACCGGACTTTGACGGACTAGATCCAACGGAATGAATCCGTCTGATATTACGATCGTGTATTGGCTTTTCAACAGACTAGGTCCGACGGTCTTCCCGACTGACTTTTGGCGGATTTCCAACGGACTTTCCGAATGAACGGACTTGGCCACACACCAGGACACCAAAGTCTGACGGATTTGAATGTGATGACGTACGACCAGACTAGAATAAGGAAGTTCATAGCCAGTAGCCAATAGATGCCCTAGCGCTGGTTTTTGTCCGTCCGACTAGCATACAGGCGAACGGATTTTTCGACCAGACTCGAGTCCGTTGGAAAGATTTGAAACATGTTTTATTTTTAGGTTAGTCAGACTTTTGGGAACTTCCCCTTGTGTTGTGTGACACAATTTCTAATCTGCATGCAACCAGACCTCCAGCTACCTATGGGCCTTTAGGTGCCTAACCTGAATCTAGCCTATTAAGTATATAAACTATGCAGCAAAGGATATCTCATGAGATATTTGGGGCACATTCAACCCAAATATTGCACGTGATATGAAAAATGTCAATTCACTACACATTTAAGTGGTATTTACTGCAAGAATAAATATGGCACGTACGGGTCTAAAAGTCAATGCACAAAAACAAAACAAAGAAAAACAAAACATTTGTTGTGGTCTATCCACACTCTATTCCAAATACTACCTGTTTGTTAAGGAACTGGAACCTGCCAAATAAATTTTTAGCTCAAAAATGAATGCAGTGTTTAACTCTTAAGGCCGTATACATGGTCAGAACATCTGAAATTAAATTTCCACGCATGCCATGAACGATCTGCCGATTTTCTGATCGTTAGTATGCTACTTTTGACAGCCGATTACGACAAAACTGTATGTGCAATTTTTGTCTGATGTGACCACAACATCCGATTTTCTTTTCATTAGTACGGTTTTCTGCCAAGAAAAAACAAAAAACTGAAGAGCAAGACTAGGCATGCTCAGAAATGAAAGAACACATACAAAACACAATACAAAACACAATACGTCACTTCTGACATTGAATTCTGTTGTCAGAAAATTTTCTGATGGTGAGTACCCTCTTCACTTTCGATTTGAGACTAGCGTCCAACAAAAAACTGACTAAAATTTGTCCAATTATCTGATCGTGTGTACAAGGCTTTAGTCCATTGATCCCAAAGTCTCATAGGAGACAGGATCTGATCCAATCTTCTTCAACCACTAGAAATGTCCTCTGGCAAAGTGTTCCAACTTTTTCTTTTTTTTCCTTTATTTACGTTATTTACTCCACCACAATTGGAATCAGCACTCACCTGCTACTCTACCACTCTATCTAGAGAAAGGCAATAACGTTTATATCTAGATCTTCATTCAAAGTTACATACACTCTCCATCAAACGCTGCCACTGTGCCCATCAAATGGCGCCACTGTGCCCATAAAATGCCGCCACTGTGCCCATAAAATGCCGCCACTGTGCCCATCAAAGGCTGCCACTGCGCCCATCAAAGGCTGCCACTGTGCCCATCAAACGGAGCCACTGTGTCCATCAAACGCCGCCACTGTGCCGGTCAAATGCCGCCACTGTGCCCATCAAATGCCACCACTGTGCCCATCAAGCGCTGCCACTGTGCCATCAAACGCCGCCACTTTGCCATCAAAGGCTGCCACTGTGCCATATCAAATAGTGTCACTGTACCCCATCAAAAAGTGTCACTGTGCCCCATCAAATGCTGCTACTTTGCCCCATCAAATGCTGCCACTGTGCCCCATAAAATGCTGCCACTGTGCCCCATCAAATGCTGCCACTGTGCCCATCAAATAGTGTCACTGTGCCCATCAAATAGTGTTACTGTCCCCATGAAATAGTGTCACTGTGCCCTATGATATGCTGCCACTGTGAACCCCCACCCGCCGTTTTCCCAGCACTTACCCTGTCTCCGTGGCGAGTCAGGCATGCGGATGATCAAGTCGCAGTGCCTTTCCTTTCAGCCAATCAGGTGACGAGTAACAGACCCACGCACCTGATTGGCGGAGAGGTGGTTCGGTGTTAGGAAAGCAAATATTCATTCAATGCTCTGCGTTCGCAGTTCACCTTTTCTGAAACCTATTAGAGCCTATGGCTCTAATCGGGTGCTTCAAAAACACCCCCCTGCCTCTGTAATTCAGGCAACCAGCGTCCGAAAAGGGGCCAGGATGCCTAAATAGGGGGTGGCGGTAGCGGCGAAAATAAATGATAACACAAAAACTTTTTTCACTCTTGGTTAGTGTTTGGCTGAAGCCATTTGTTATCAATCGACTGTGTTTAAATCATAATGGCCACAGAAACTACCCAAATGACCCAGATCAAAAGTTTACATACCCCAGTTCTTAATACAGTGTACTGCCCCCTTTAACATCAATGACAGCTTGAAGTCTTTTGTGGTAATTCTGGATGAGGCTCTTTATCTTCTCAGATGGTAAAGATGCCCATTCCTCTTGGCAAAAAGCCTCCAGTTCCTGTAAATTCTTGGGCTGTCTTGCATGAACTGCACGTTTTGAGATCTCCCCAGAGTGGCTCAAAGATATTGAGGTCAGAAGACTGAGATGGGCACTTCAGAACCTTCACTTTATTCTGCTGTAGCCAATGACAGGTTGACTTGGCCTTGTGTTTTGGATCATTGTCATGCTTGAATGTCCAAGTATGTCCCATGTGCAGCTTTCTGGCTGATGAATGCAAATCTTCTTCCAGTATTTTTTGATAACATACTGCATTCATCTCGTCAACAATTTTGACCAAATTTCCTGTGCCTTCCTGTGCCTTCCTGTGCCTTTGTAGCTCACACATCCCCAAAACATCAGCAATCCACTTCCGTACCTTTCATAGTCCTTGTTGACTACTCTCCAGATGTAGCATTTGTGGTTGTGGCCAAAAAGCAAAATTTTGGTCTCATCACTCCAAATGACTTTGTTCCAGAGGGTTTAAGGCTTGTCTCTGTGCTGTTTGGCGTATTGTAAGTGGGGTACTTTGTGGCATTTGCGTAGTAATGACTTTTTTCTGGCGACTCGACCATGCAATCCATCTTTCTTCAAGTGCCTCCTTATTGTGCATCTTGAAACAGCCCCACCACATGTTTTCAGAGAGTCTTGTATTTTACCTGAAGTTATTTGTGGGTTTTTCTTTGAATCCTGAACAATTTTCCAGGCGGTTGTGGCTGAAATTTTAGTTGGTCTACCTGACCGTGGTTTGGTTTCAACAGAACTCCTCTTTTTCCACTTCCTGATTAGAGTTTGCCCTACCTGATTGGCAGGGCAAAAGTAAGTTCGACTAGAACATCGGGTGTTTGCCCATTCACCGAATACTGAACATTATGGGGCGTTCGTGGTAAATTCGAACACCCGTGGAACGCCCCATAATGAACGGCAAGATCACAGTGCATTGACGGCTGCAGATTGGCCAAAGCATGCACCTGACCTGCATGCTTTGGCCAATCCCAGCGCGCTCTGCTGTGAGAGCCATGATTGGCCAAAGGCAGGGTCCACGCCCCACACTATGCAAGGGTGCTTCCATGGCAGCTGTACATAGTTTTATGAATGAAATCAACAAAATGACATGTAAACCCTTCAGGTCTGTTATGGATTTTAAGGGGAACCCCATGCCAAAAATGACAAAAAACAGGGCGTGAGGGCCCCCCAAAATCCCTACCAGACCATTATCTGAGCATGCAACCTGGCAGGCCGCAGGAAAAGGGGGGGATGAGAGAACGCCCCCCCCCCCCCGAATCATAACAGGCCACATGCCCTCAACATGGAGAGGGTGTTACGTGATGTCACATGATGCCAGAAGGGGGCCGGGTCACCCGTTTATGTCACTGGGTGGCCCCCCCCTTAGCTACCTTGTCACTGCAAAAAACCTGCAGTCACAGGATGCCTCTTATGGGCAGCAGAGTCTCTCTGTTTTTTTTTTCTTGGGTCGTCTGCGCTGTCATCGAAGATGAATGGATATTGTGGGACAGTATTATTTTCTTACTTTTTAATAAAGGTCCCAAATTTTTTACTGTCCTTTTTACCATTTTGACACTTTTTTGGTGAATGTGTAGGGGTACAATGTACCCGATACCCATTCACATGGGAGGGCTGGGATTTGGGGGTCCCCTTGTTAAAGGGGGCTTCCAGATTCCGATAAGCCCCCCGCCCACAGACCGCCACAACCACTGGACAAGGGTTGTGGGAATGAGGCAGGAGACTCCAAAGCATCCTCCCCATGTTGAAGGCATGAGGCCCGCCAGGATGCGTGCTCAAATAAGGGTCTGGTATGGATTTTAGGGGGACCCCTACTCCATTTTTTGAAAATAATTGACTCAGGGTTCCCCTTAATAGCAATACCAGACCTGAAGAGCCTGGTATGGTATTGGGGGGACCCCCATGCATTTCTTTTTTAATTTTGGTGTGGGGTTCCCCTTAATATTCATACCAGATCCAAATGACTGGGGGTGATCCATGCCATTTGTTTCAATGATTGTTACCTATATATTATTGTTTCACTTTAAGCATTATTAAAATCACTGCTCCCGAAAAAAAACATTTACACAGTAATCAATGCATTTTTAATTGCACTGATCGCTGTATGAATGTCAATGGTCCCAAAATTGCGCCAAAATTGTCTGGCGTGCCCGCCATAATGTCGCAGTCATGATAAAAAATCGCTGCCATTACTAGTAAAAAAAATTATCAATAAAAATTACATAAAACTATCCCCTATTTTGTAGATGCTATATCTTTTGCGCAAACCAATCAATAAACGTATGTATCGGCCTAAACTGAGGAAAAATTGTATACATTTTTTGGGATATTTATTATAGCAAAAAGTAAAAAAGAATGCGTTTAAGTAATTTTTTTGTTTATAGCGCAAAAAATAAAAACCGCAGAGGTGATCAAATACCATCAAAAGAAAGATCAATTTGTGGGAAAAAAAGGACGTCAGTTTTGTTTGGGAGTCATGTCACAAGGCTGCGCAATTGTTAGTTAAAGCAACGCAGTGTGAATTGCAAAAACCGCTCTGGTCTTTGAAGAGCCAAATGGTCTGGGGCTTAAGTACTGTATTTATCGGCGTATAACACACACCCCAACTTTTAGGAGGGAACTTTAAGGAAAAAAACTTGCATTAAAATGCCCATCAATGCAGCCTTATCAGTGTCCATCTGCAGCCTTGTCCATCACTGCAGCCTTGCCCAGTGTCCATCTGCAGCCTTGTCCATCATTATAGCCTTGCCCAGTACCTTTGCAGCCTTGCCCAGTGCCTTTGCAGCCTTGCCAGTCAATTTGGCGGCAATTTCCACTGACTGTGAGCGGACAGCAGAGAGGAGCGGGCAGAGCC
Source organism: Lithobates pipiens (assembly GCF_037356315.1). NCBI lineage: Eukaryota > Metazoa > Chordata > Amphibia > Anura > Ranidae > Lithobates > Lithobates pipiens. The sequence goes on along the minus strand of NW_027507696.1, from coordinate 26,538,883 downwards.
GAGATATAGAAAGCCGAGTGTACTTCGGCTAGACTCGGCTCTGCTCACAGTCAGGGGCAGGACTGTGAGAGGAGCTGAGTAAAACCGAGTGTACTTCGGCTTTGTGTATCTCGGCTCCGCTCGCTCGTTTGCTTAAAATCAACGGGGGATCGGCGGGTAACGGCGTATAGCATGCACCCACAATTTCCCCCTGATTTTAAGGTGAAAGAAGTGCGTATTATACGCCGATAAATACGGTAGTTAAATTCGATTTTTTCCTTTACAAATGTAATTTTGCTGTGGCATGGTTCTAAACATGGGAAAGATGCACTACGTTACAGGCATACTAAGGACACCCTCCAGGCACGATATTTAAAGGAATATTTTTTTTTTTTATTGTTTCACTTCAAGCATTATTAAAATCACTGCTCCTGAAAAAAACTGCCATTTTGAAAAACTTTTTTTTGCATTAATATATGTTCCCTGGGGCAGGATCCAAGTCCTCGTACACTTTTTATGGCAATAGCTTGCATATAAGCCTTTAAAATTAGCACTTTTGATTTTTCATGTTAGTGTCCCATAAACTTTAACGGTGTTCTGTGGCTTTTGAATTTGCCGTGAACACCGCATAATGTTCGCTGTTCGGCGAACAGGCAAACACCGAATGTTCTTGTTGAACTTAAATTCGACTGGAACATCAGGCTCATCCCTAGTACACACACACACGTACAGCTGGCTGTACGTGACACCTGCAGTGCCAGGGTGCATAAAATTTATGCTAGGCATATAAAATGCCTATAAATCCCCAATTGCATGAACTCTAAGGTATGTGAATGCAAAGGAAAAAGATCAAGCAGGCGCTGATACGCACATTGACACACTATCATCATGACTTGTATTTGGCAGATTAAGATGTTTAGAAGACAAAATTGCAGTGTGTATGCAATTATTCAGGTTATTATGGCAAGTCACATTTGATGTATTCAAAACTGTTCTTGAACTGACTGGTAAATTGACCAAACTTCCTTACATGAACTCCACATACAATTTAAAAATATACTGACACTAGCAGAACACGCTCATTCATTTTCACTTATCTTAGTGACTGGAGTAAAAAAAATACCTTGCAGAGGATAAATTATATGCAAGGAAAACTTAAAAAAAACAAAACATGATTTTTGCTTGCACATTTGCTTTAACATGATTGTATGGTTCAAGTAACCACAACATTCCCCTCATTCACTAAACTGGGTAAAATTTCTCTTTTCAAAGTGCATTTTTACTTTGTTTTACCTTATTTACCAAAGTCGAATTAAAGGCAAGCCTTTTTCAGCTTGGGTAGAGTAAGGGAGGGTTATAACCCCTATAAGATTTATTTTTGCCATTGGGGAGATTTCCCTTCACTTCCTGTCTCATAACCAAAACAGGAAGGGAGAGAAAATCCCTCTAAAGTAGAGGAATCCCTGGTTGTCACGAGGATCAACAGAACCCTATTGGAAGATTTCCCCTCTATTTCTGTTCTGTGGATAATCCAAAATGTGGGATTTTCTTTTACTTTCACTTTTGAGTGATAATGCTAAACAGGATAAATAGAGGGGTGAATCTTCCTAATAGGGACAACGACAGCTATACAAATCTGACAGTATTTTAATCCCTCTCCACTCTATCAAAACCAAAAAATAAAAAGTTTTGCCTTTAGTTATACTTAAAGTGGAACTTTACCTATCCACCCATTACACAACTTGATAAAAAAATAATTTGCCAAATGTTTCATGAAATAAGAAAATTCCAACAGGGAGCCAAGCGCAGAGAGTAAACCAAGGAGCCAAAGTAATTATAAAAGTCACACTGGACCTCTGCCTCCTGCACTCAAATGACCAAATGAGATAGAGACAAAAACAACAGAATTGGGAAGCGCAGATCCAGGAGGAGGCAAGGAATCAAGTGGAGATGGAATCCATGCAAAATTTAAAACAGTTTATTGCTGATAAAATGCATAACCAATACACAGTACAAATGGGAAAAATCGTCATCGTGGCCAAACTCACTGTGATAGTGCCAGTAATTGAGCCAAAAGGTGGTGGAGAAATGTCTGTCTTGCTTATGTGGGGGCTGCAGACCAAAAATGGGAAGCCTAAAAACACTTTCCAACAGCTGGGAGCGGTGATCATAACCAAATCCGGGCTACATCAGGGAGGGAAAAGGCTGGGTCCAGATCCAGGAAGCACAATCACTGTACGACAAGAGTGGAAAATGGCAGAGCCGCTGCAGTGGTAGGTGATTTAGAGATGGATTGTGAAGGGACAACGGGGTACGAGGCTGAGCTGCAAGGTGTCTGGACACCACAGGACTCCTCCCTGGCCACGTCACATGCTCCGACTGCAGGCAGACATGGGCAAAGCTTGATGGATCAGAGCAGGAGATGTGATGAGTATCACAGCAGGTGCCGGAGCTTGAGCGGTATACGATTACATGTTTGGGGGTTTAAACCCTTCCTCAGATAACATGGTCAAGATCCAGCATATAAAAGGGATTTTATAGTCACGAGGAGGGACAACCAATTGATCCACCACCAGGCATCCAATACCTGGTGTGACGGATCTCAGATACTCTTGCTGAGCATCTCCGCCAGACCTGTGTCTCCTGTCCTCCAAACAAACCCGCAGCCTGCAGATTCGCCATAACCAGGCCTTTAACCCCTCAATCACGAGACAAGCCACACAGGTGTTGAGGGTTAAACATCCAGAGCATAAACTGTTTATTAAGTGCCAAACATACACTTTTAACATAGTCAGGGACACTCCCCTTAGCCTGGTCATAGAGGGGGTAGAGGACAAGGAAGAACCAATGGACTCTCAACACTTGTATATTCAAACAACTACAGTTGAAGCACATGAAGGGATTATGACAAGCAGGCAGCCCCCCCTTACACATCCCCTGCTGGGATGTGTCTCCAGTCCAGACCTTTTGTCTACATGCCATGACCCAACACAATTAACACAACAACAAGAGGGGGGGGGGGGAGAAGGGATGCAGCATTACATTATATTATCTCAGTGCCATCTTGTATATGTCTTTATCAGCTAAAAGTACATTGTTTGTGGAATAAAAGTATATATTTAACCCAGCTGGGTCAATAGGTTTAGGTAGCCAGGAACGACTCCACAAGCCCAGCCACAGATACCGCATTCACCCGGTTCCGATGAACTGGTGGATCTGGACACAAATGTCTGGAGGTGGCATCTTCTCCAGGTGGTGGGGAATGGCAAATAGCCCTCTAAACCCCAATGTTCTCTGCTGGGCTATAGTCTGTAGGTAGGAGGTGAGCCCACAGCCCCCTCCAAAACACAAAGTGACAGTGGGTTCTGTCACACCTGGCTATCGTAACGAATATCATGGAAAAACATTTAAAAACAAAAATAAATATTAATGTTAATTCATCATCATACAAGGGATAAAAACACTGTTTATCAAATGAATAGTAACAATATAAAAAAAAAAAAAAGGAAGATTATATATAAAAATCAATATACACTTATACATATGTTATAAATATATATATATATATATATATATATATATATATATATATATATATATATATATATATAATATATATATATATATATATATATATATATATATATATATATATATATATATATATATACACACATACACATATACAAATCCATTCAGTATTGAAAAAAGTGATTGGACTCAACTCAAACCACCAGCAATGTTTTTTATTTTTTTATTTGATACAATCCTCAAAAACTGAAAACGATTCAAACAGGGGACCAGAGGGTTGATAATAATTTATATATTATGAATAAATGAGGGTATGGGTACAGCCATTTCTCCACCACTCTTTTGGCTCCATTGCTGACACTATCACAGTGAGTTTGTCCATTCTGACGATTTTCTCCATTTGTACTGTGTATTGGCTACATGTTTTATCAGCAATAAACTGTTTTAAATTTCACATGGATTCCATCTTCAATTGATTCCTTGCCACCTCCTGGATCTGTGCTTGCCAATTCTGTTGTTTTTTCATGAAATAAGAACAGCTCCTTTGTTGAGCTCTCAAAAGGAGAAGTGAAAAGTAACACCAAAAGTACCTAAGTTACCAATAACATTTTAGGTTGGACTTACAGTTCATTTACAATGCAAACTACCCATAATAGATAATCAAATCCATTTCATCTGTTGTTTTGTTGTTTTACTTTTACCAAAGCAAACCTTTGCATTTCTTTATAAGGTGGCATTTTTTATTTTTTTATTTACTAAATTTAGTAAGTAAGTATCTTAAAGGGAACCTATGCAATGCATATGCATGGCAAATAAACTGGTTCAATTTATTGCTGACATTTTCAGGCAACAAGTTAAACACCTTTACAGGTTATCCGTTTAGCAAGGCGGTCTAGCACTAGAATTATTGCTCTCACTCTAACGTTTGTGGCGATACAGCGCATGTGTGGTTTGAATACTGTTTACATATGCGTGCGTGACTTTCATAGTTACATAGTTAGTCAAGTTGAAAAAAGACCATCCAGTTCAACCAAAAAAAAATAAAAAATGCAATCCCATATACACAATCCTATACCTACAGTTGATCCAGAGGAAGGCGAAAAAAACCCCCAGCAAAGCTTGATCCAATTTGCTATAGCAGGAGAAACAATTCCTTCCTGATCCCCCGAGAGGCATTCGGATTTTCCCTAGATTAACTTTACCTATACATCTTAGTACCCAGTTATATTCTGTACATTAGGGAAAGAAGCCAGGCCTTTTTTAAAACAATCTACTGAGCTTGCCAGAACCACCCCTTAGTCTATTCCACATTTTCACAGCTCAACTCAACATCAAATTCATTATATGGACTGTGCATTACTTGTGTATTGTACATGTTGATCATATCTCTCCTTTATCTCCTCTTCTCAAGAAGGAACAAATTCAGTTCCTCTAATCTTTCCTCATAGCTGAGTTCCTTCATGCCTCTTATCAGTTAGGTTGCCCTTCTCTGCACTTTTCCTAGTTCCCCAATTTTACATTTACCAACATTAAACCTCATTTGCCACTTAGTTGCCCAATTAGACAGTGCATTGAGGTCGGCTTGTAAATTGGAGACAAGGACGTTATTCCACTGCATAGCTTAGTGTCATCTGCACAGACAGAAATGGTACTTTTAATCCCAGACCCTATATCATTTATGAAGAGATTAAAAAGTAAGGGTCCCAACACTGAATGTTGGTGTACACCACTGATAACCTTAGACCAGGGGTGTCCAAACTTTTTTCAAAGAGGACCAGATTTGATGAAGTGAACATGCGTGAGGGACGACCATTTTGCCTGACCATTTTGCCTTTGAACCATTGAAAATTCGGTCTAAGTGTGTCCAACCGAGCTCTAATACACGGCCCAACAAGAATTCTCTTGCCTTTGTCGCGCTTGTTCCCAACACACAGACGAATGCTCTGCACTTTAGGGGGTACCGTTAATTCTTAATGGTACCCCACACATTGGAAAATGTAGGGTGCTTTTGGTGCAGTACAATTTAAAAAAAAAAAAAAGCTTGGGAACTTCTTTCCCTGCATTTTTGTGAGTAAGGAAGTCCATTGAAATGAATGGGCTGCCCTACACACAGTACGCAGCCACACAGATGTTGCATTTACAGGCTTAAAACAGGTGGTGAGGAGGCAACATAATGCCTCTTTACCGCCATTCAAATGCCTCCGAAAAGAGATCTGTGCATGGATTGCTTTTCAGAGGCGCAGCAGTCCTGGCTAATATCACACACAAGCCCTACAAAAGCAGTTTTGATGGTATAAGAATGTGGGGGGTCAGGATTAAAAGTAACATACACACAGACACAAGCACACACATGCAGACACACATACAGACAAATGCATGCCGCACACACATACAGACACATGCATACACATACATACAGACATACATGCACACACATACAGACATACATACAGACACATGTGCACACACACATACATACAGACACATACAGACACATGTGTGCACACACACATACATACAAACACATGCATACAGACATACATACAGACACATGTGCACACACAGATATACATTCACACACATACAGACATACGGACACATGTGCGCACACACACATACATACAGACACACGCACATGCACACACACACAGACAAATGTGCACACACACAGACATACATACATACATACACATGTGCACATACACATACAGACACATGTGCACACACACACATACACAGACACATGTACAGACACATGTGCACACACAGACACAGACACATGTGCACACACACACACACACAGACACATGTGCACACGCACACACACACACACACACACACAGACACATGTGCACACACACACACACAGACACATGTGCACACACACACACATACAGACACATGTGCACACACACACACACATACATACAGACACATGTGCACACACACACACACATACATACAGACACATGCGCGCGCACACGCACACATACAGACACATGTGCACACACACACATACAGACACATGTGCACACACACACATACAGACACATGTGCACACACACACACACACACACATACAGACACATGTGCACACACATACAGACACATGTGCACACACACACACACACACACATACAGACACATGTGCACACACACAAATACAGACACATGTACACACACACATACAGACACGTGCACACACACACACACACACACACATACAGACACATGTGCGCACACACACACATACAGACACATGTGCGCACACACACACACACACACACACACACACACATACAGACACATGTGCACACACACACATACAGACATACATGCACACACATACAGACACACACACACACACACAAATAAAGCCCTTTTTAACACTAATTTAGCTTGTAGCATAGTACAGTACCTTTGCAGCTTCCTCATTCAGCCGGGTACTGCACTGTAGGGGGAAGCAGAGAGCACAGCACAATCCTCTGCACTTTACTTTCCCTTTTGAAGCTCACGGAGCTTCTCACAGTGTCGGGGATTGGCTCATCTGACAGCCCTAATCCCCCGGCGCACTAAATTGAGAAAGACCAGGTGGGCCATTCAAAACCGGACCGTGGGCCGCAATTGGCCCGCAGGCCGGACTTTGGACATGCCTGCCCTAAACCATATAGGAAAAAAAAAATCTGTATAAATACCTTTTTTCAGACGCCAATGATGTCCTCCTTTTCTTGTTCCCACAGTGGGTGAATCTTAAATGCTGCAGAGGGCTGTTACACGTGATGACGAATGACATGTCACAGCTTTATACCGTATTCTCCCGTGGATCCAGAGTAGGGGCAGGTATTTGATGCCCTGGGCTCACTGGAAGTTAGTTGGCTGGTCATTATTTAAACCCCGAAGAGGAGTGTCACAGAATCTGTATTTGTGAGAGTCTTGGGGATGGGATACTTTAAGACTGGATTCACGCCTATGCATTTTTAGTGCTTTTTGCATTTTGCAGATTTGCACTACAGAACGTGTTCCATAGGAATCCATGTTAAATGGACTGTAGTGCAAATCTGCAAAATGCAAAAAGCACTAAAACTGCATAAGTGTGAATCCAGCCTTATGTTATAAAAATGCTGCAAACTGAAATTTTTATTTTTTGCTCAAGTTGGTCTTAGCTGTTACATAAAGAGACAGGAATAAACTCTGACAGACCTTTGCTACTATTTAAGGTAGCTTTATCTAGAAAATAAAGATACACACTATGATATACAGAGTTGATTTAGACCAACCTTCTTCAAGGTACATCTTGCAAAACTGTAAGCCCCTCCCAGGAAAAAGGATTTAACCACTTTCTGACAGATAAACCCAATTATTGGATTAAAGTGAACTTTGGTTTAAAAATTATTCTGTTTTGTAATATATTTTTATCCAAATTCATCCAAGTTGTATATATTTTTTTAGGTTTGTCCCCTTCTTTTGTGTGGTGACATGCTGCTCAGCTGGAGGCCATCAATGTTGTATTACAATGCAGTCTGCTTCTACATGATATATTCTTATAGGAGAATTCCAGGCAAAATACAATATTCAAAAGTCAGTATGATAAGAAACATGCTATTTGTCTCTCCATTTTTCCCATATTGACCATGTGGATTTAAAAAAAAAAAAAAGTACTATACGAGTTTGGGCCTGTAGCAATAAGATTTGCTGTTCTTGGCAGCAGTGCTGGGACAAGATCATCTAGAGCCCTGGCAAACATACCAAACAATGCCCCCCCCGCCCCTCCAGATGTGTGAGCAAAAATCTCCATTCCCCTCTCAGTGCAAATCTTTACCCCCATCCCCAAATCCCCCCAGAATATATTCCGCCTCCAAAAATCACCCTGCTAGCACAAATCCTCCATGCCTCAGATGTCCCCTCCGTGTGCAAATCCCCCCCACTCCAAATCCCCCCTCCAATTCCCCCTCCCAACACAAATCCCCCTAAATCATCGCTTCTAACACCCCCCCATTTACCCTCCTAGAACACTTTGTACCCCCTACTGCTCCCCACATTCCCCCTCCCAACACAAATCCCCATCCCCCCAATCTCCTCACAGCACCCCCCCCCCCCACCATGATAACACAGTGCCTAGGCACCCACCCCTCCGGCCTTCCCCTTGTCCCGACCCTGCTTGGCAGTATACTATCCATTGCACTTGATGCAGGTTGATTAGCTGTTGCGAAGTGGTGAGAGACTGCAAGATAAGCCTTGTATTTTCCACATTAAAAATTTGAGTTTTTGTTACCCTTTATAGGCAAATTTGAGTTATTAAAAAATGCAAGTTTTCAGGATAACTCAGATCCCTTCTTCAAGCTTTATACATTTCTGACAAATTCAGAAATGTATAAAGCCTGAGTTATTTGAGTTATCCCAAATTCCAAATCATATTTCATAAGTTTGAGCCAATAACCTAAACACTAATATTTCTGAATTAATTGATTCCTCACAGTACAACACCCTACTAACACCAATTTAAGCTTTGTTCGTTTTCACATTTCATGTTACAGAATAAAGCCACCTAAGGGTCCTTTCACACGGGGCGGATCAGTTCTGATCCGCCCCGTGGATATCCATTTGCTCAGCGGGGATCACTGCGCCGATCCCCGCTGAGCAGGGAAATGACAGCTCCGTCTCTGCACACTGCGCAGGGACGGACCTGTCACAGCGCCGCTCTCCCCTATGGGAGATCGGATGACGACGGACCGCAGTGCCCGTCGTCATCCGATCCGCAGACGGATGGAAAAATAGCTTTTTCCTCCGTTACACTTTTTCGGATCGGAGCGGGTCGGATGTCAGCGGACATGTCACCGCTGACATCCGACGCTCCATAGAGCTCTATGGAGCACCCGTTCAGGTCCGCCTGAAAAACTGACAGGCGGACCTGAACGGGACGTCAGTGTGAAAGAGGCCTAAGGTTACTTGCTTCTACAGAACTGCAAGTTTTTCCATCTGCCAGGATTTTGAGGAGAATTGTGTGCACGTGGAAATGGTAGTCTTATACCTACTGGCCCACCTTATGTCTCTTTAGATCTAAAACTCCCAGCATGCTCCAGTGATCTCTGTCTTGGATCTGATTTACACTTCCAACATGCTGCATGTAGCTCCCATATCTCTGTACAACAAGTCCCAACATGTCATACTGGCCTCTTTATTGTATTTAGTCCCCTGTTATCTCTCATCTTGACAACTGTAACTCTTTTCTGGCCTATCCCTAAACAAGCTACGGTATCTCCAACTTCAGTCTATCATAAATAATGCTCTTTGTCATTCCCTCCATTGGGTTATGGTCAGCCAAGGAATTAAAAAAACCAGCATACAAAGCCATCCACAACTTTGCCCCAAGCTACAATGCCAACCTTGTCTAAAGATATCGCACAAACTGTTCTCTTCACTGTTTCCAAAACTTTCTACTGTCTAACTCACTTGTCACCCACTCCCATGCTCACCTCCATCCCTAGAGAGCCTCTCACATCCTCTGGAACTTCCTACCCCAATCTCTCTGGCTTTCTCCTACCCTGCCCGGCTTTAAGTGATCCCTGAAAACTCATCCCATTAGAGAAGCCTATCCTGGCTCTACCTAAAAACTGAACTTTTACTTTCTGCATTGACTCACACAGACATTTCCTTTTGTATCACTTGACCTCCCATCTTAAATTATAAGCTCTCACGAGCAAGGTATTAAATTGTATTGTAACTGTACTATCTCCCTTTATTTTGTAGAGCGCTGCACAAACTGTTGGTACTAAATGTAGCGGTAACTTCTTGAGGGCTGCTGAGTGTTGTTGTCTGTCTGTCAACCTGCCCAGCCAGGCATACAGTTCTCATTCAACCTCAGGGAGAAAATAAGTCCTTGAACTTTGTTTGTATTTTTATTGAGGGGAATAAACTTGGATGGGAAGGGGATTCATGAGATGCACAAACTGATTTGCAGAACGATATACATGGGACCAACTATATACACCTCCGGTATATACAACTTCAGTCTTCAACTCCGGCACTCTCTCCTCAACACCTCCAGCACAACACTTGCTTGCACTTTCCAGACCAGCTAGCACTGATTTGTAGGCCTGGCACTGGCTTAGCCAGGCCTAGGGTGAATGTCCTTTGCAGGCAGGGACCACAGGCTTCTTAAGGCCTCATGTACACTGCTGCTGGTAAACGGATGTTCAGAGACAGTCGGATGCTTTTTTCAGCTGCCCTTGAACTCATCCAATGTTAACTTATGTGTACATGTACACAGGTTCGTTTAAAGTTGTTTTTAGGCAGTTGAGTTTAAAGGCCTTTTTTGGAAAGCACATTCCGTGTACATTAAGCCTTAGTGTAGCAAAAAAATATGGTAGTCCTTAGTGCTAGCTGTCCACCGGGTTACTGAGCCCAGTACCACATCTTCAGGCCCTGCCAGCCCTCCTGGCTGCAACCGCCTCTCTTTCCTCTGCCCATAACACCAACGTACATCCAACTTCTCCCAGTCCTCTCAGACATGATTTCCCTGTCCTCTCCCGACTGTGTGTCACTCACCAGCCCTCTTGGCTGTGACCTGTTGTTCCTCTCCTGGAGACTTTGCCTGGCAGTGTTCTCCCGCTGTCCTCTCTTGCTCCCATGCCACCTGTCCAGGACACCTTTGTGTGTCGTGAGAAGGGTCCTGTCCACACCCAAACCCCAGGTCCAAGGTCACCCCCCAGACTGGGGAGTTCCCTGAAAGGCCCCATCAGCCTAGCCTTCCATCTCCAGCTTCCACGCAAACAACTCCTCTCCAGCTGGGCTGACCCTAGTTATTTAAGGAGGCCTGCCCCTACCAATCCACATTGGGGATTGGTCTGGGCTCCTTTTACCACCCCAGATGGCACCACCTCCCCTCTCTTCCTTCCTGTCCAGAAAACACTAGAACATTACGGAAAGACGTGGGAGGTCTTGGTGATGCTGCTTGTGAGTCACCCAGCTCTACTCTGACTCACTCCCAATCCAGACCAAGCCTGGAAATATACCTACTCTCACAAAAACATGCACTAACCTTCTAGCACACTAGGGGGTGCTACCTATATATATGTATATAATAATAATAACAATCACATACTCATTAAGGAAAGCTACATTTTAAAGGATACTGCATTATATAATAACATGCAACTATTAACTGAATTATAAACATTTAGGAGTCATAACTGAGTAGGAAAATATCCTTCCTGCATGTCTCCTTTATTTTTTAGTGGATGAATACTCTGTGTTCTGTGGATTCTATTAGAAATCTTAAAGTGGAACTAAAGTTGCTTTTGTAAAAAGTGCTGATTGGAAGCATTTTTGTATGACAGAAGTGACTGTGTTTATCTCTTCTGTCATAAAGGTTTTCCCTGCCTATTAGGTTTCTTTTCTCTAATGCATATGTACAGCTTAGTGTAAAGTCTTGTGCTGCGACATAGTAACTCCCATGTGCATGAGTAGAAGTTACATTATCTGGGCTTAGCCAACTAAAAGGCTGAATAATATGAGCCAGGAAGAAGACTGGGAAAGGGTAGAAGCAGCAGCAATGGAGGGGAGCACTGACATTGCAGTGCTGATCCACTTGTTGGGCTAGTCTGCCATAATGTGCAAGCATGCTGTATATACTTGCATAGTCAGGGCCGTCTTTAAGGCAGGGCAAAAGGGGCAGCTGCCAACTATCCCAGTTTAAATTCCCTTGTCCCTTGAAGTTTTAATCTTGTTCTGTGTCCCGATATCTCAGTGTGAAATGCTGGTACTAATGCTGCCCAGCTCTGCCTTATTGTTGTGTACAGATTATTCACCTGCAGACCCTGTGTTTACATGTAAATAACCGGCATTCACATGTGAATGGCTGCAGCTGGCAGCATTGATATGTAAATAAAGGTGGCATTCATATGTAATGTATATCATGCTCCCCTGCAGTGAGGAGATGATGTGCTCCAACCTCTAGCAACAAATCAGTGAGCAGTATTACTGTACAGTAAAATCTAGTAACCAATTAACAAGCAGAAATCATTTGCTGTAACCTCTAGCAACTAATCAGTGAGCCGTAATGTGTGCTGTAACCTCTAGCAACCAGTCGTTAACCAGTAATGATATTCTATAACCATTGGCAACCAATCGCAATTGCTGCCTGATCTGATACAGTAAACTGATTTTAAGCCTAGCTGCTATTTATTTTATGTCTCAGAGCAGGTGGAAAGTGAAATTGCATGGGGGGACAAGAAAATTTTTGCCCAGGGTCCAATCAATATTAAAGACGGCCCTGTGCATAGTATGGCAAAAAGCTTCTGGGGGCCCAAAATGTTTGGGTTTTATAATGCCATTTTTCTCACCTTTCTTTGCACAGATTGGCACACTTCTAGTAGTTAAAAATCAATTACATTTGGGTCATGCACTGCTGTTTTCCATGTTTGTGTTGCTAAAAAGGGATTTCACGGAAGCAAGTCTATATACTGGTAAATTAGGGGTTCTGGAATGTAGGATTCCAACCCCAGTCAAATAGGGGATTTTTGTCTCTGGAAATCCCATTTTAGTAATGAACTCTTCCCAGCATTGCTTTTTCAACAAACCCACTCCCTCCGGTGACACAGACTTCATAAATTAATGTTAATTGAACTAGGACACTGAATCCAAATATCAATGAGTACAGCTCAGATTTAACCATCTGCTAATCATGCTTTATAATTCTGAGGGATCCAAGAAGCTTCTGTTCCATTTTTGCTTTGTCATTGTCATCTCTAGCTCTAGAATCCCATTCTATATCACTAACTTTTAGTGGTTTGAGATTTTCTGCACCCAGGTAACTAACCCCAGTATTATAAAAAATGTTGTAGGAGTGAATCATACATAAAAATGTTTTTTTTTTTTTAAATTGGCACATGAATGGATAGAGACATCACAAAAAGTGACTGAAAGTGCACATGTGTGAATCAGGCTATGCTTTCTCAATGGGCCGGCTGCGGGGAGAAGGGGGAGGAGCCTAACTTCTGGCTCACTTCGCTGCACGACGTGAGCTGGAAATGGGAGTGGGTACCTGTCAAAACCAGGTACCTGCTCCGCCAAAAGGTGCCAAATGTGGCAGTGGAGGGGGAGGAGGCAGACAAGCGGAGCTTTCCCTTTTAGGCGGAGCGCCGCTTTAAGTATTGGCTTGCATCTTTGAGACAATTCTGTGACTATTTTTTTCTGACCCAATTCTAAGACAGATTCATACACTTTACAGACATGTACATGGATCTATTGCAAATGCCCTTTTTCGCACAGACAGGGGACAGATTTCTAATGAGTGCCTACAATTATCTTTATGAATTCCAGGGAATGTATGTCCACCAGCTTGTATGTACAATAAATGTATGGAATGGTGCTGTAGTAGCAGATTAATTATACGTTTCTTGACAGTAAGGTAACTGCCATTTATAAGAAACTATACTAATGTCCTCAATAAATCAGTCTTATTTTTAGATAAGCAAATAAGAAATAATACAGGCTTTAATTTCAATCCAAGACTATCTAGAAAAGATGTTTGGATAATGCTGGCCTGGTTATTAGAATCTGGAAACAATTGAAAAGCTGACAGCTAATGTAACAGTCTTTAAAATGCCATGTAAATACAGCTTGTTTACACATTTTTCTAACTGCTTAAAGCGGGAGTTCCGCGTTTTAAAAAAAAAAAAAGCCAGCAGCTACAAATACTGCAGCTGCTGACTTTTAAAATAAGGACACTTACCCGCCCAGCGCGCCCGCAATGTCGGCACCCGAAGCCGATCTCTCGATCGTCACTCAGGTGCTGCCGCCGCCATCTTGGGTATGCGAATCAGGAAGTGGAGCCTTGCGGCTTAATTTTCTCGGTTCCCTACTGCGCATGCGTGAGTCGCGTTGCGCAATAAGGATGGTCCCCGCTGTTTCTGGGATTTGTGTGTTTCCCAGCAGACAGCAGGGGACCCGCGGGAAGTGGCATAAATATCCACAGATTCTGCGGATATCTATGCCGGAAGTGGGTGCAGATACCTGAAAGGTGCCAATTGTGGCGCCGGAGGGGGGGAGGGTTACAATGAGCGGAAGTTCCACTTTAGGGTGGAGCTCCGCTTTAACTGATTGTTTTATCAAATAATCTGGCAGGCAGACTTTACTTTAAAGAAAACCTGTATTCAAGTACAGGGGTGTTTGTTAGGGTATCAAAACACAGGGACAACATTAACCCCTTTGTGCCTAAGGGTAAAAAAATCTAAATGCCTAAGCACAATTTTGCAACTTTGACATGTGTTAGTAAAACTGTACATATCATCACAACTACTTTGTGCATCCAGGTGGATTATACTGTGTTTTTAAAGACAAATTGGGCTTTCCTTTGCTAGTAAATGGTAATGGATATCTCCTGCTTTTTTTTTTTTTTTTTTTATTATAGGAAAACTAGCCCAAAATAGTAAAAACAAAACAAAAATAAATTTGTTTTAAATGTAGCTGTGTATTTATTTCTTGCTATTACCATAACCTTCCACCAAAGAACAATTCAAATAAAATTCTTCTTCTAATGACGATCACAGCGATATCACATATGTATATGTTAGTTGTTTTTTTGTACCCATAGTACAGCCCAAAAACAATAGTGTGCATTTTGCTTTTTTTTTACCCTACTACTGATACTAATTTATTTATTAAAAACTGACCCTGACCTTGACCTAAACACTAACCCAGGCATTGGACTAGATCAAACTATGATCTAGATATTTTTTGCATTTTATTTTTTATTATTATTTATTATTTATTTATTTTTTACTCTGCAAGGTGAGAGAGAGATATGATGTATCTCTCACCTCTATTCACAGAGAAAAACACGGGGGTGGGCTTCCCAGAGACAGATCACAGTGATAGCAAATCAGAGGCCAATCACAGCGATCAGGTGACCTGGAATCAGCAGTTCAATGTCCCGATCCTTAGTACGGGTTCTGGGGCTCTCCGTGAGACCCCAGTCTCGGTGCTGAGAGAGTGCTGTCAAACACCCGTTGTCCATATGGCTTAATTTGTGCATATAATTTACAACCAGGTACATTTTTTTACTGGATAAAAAAACAAGGAAAAGTATAAAATATTCAATTACTGTATACATGTATTACTTTTGATCCTTTAAAATATACATTGTTCAAATATATTACTGTGAAAAACCATGTCCTGGCAATAGATAACAAAAATAAAAAATAGCTATGTACTGTCTTACAACATGCTGGAAGCATCTGTTCATTTAAGGTTAGCCATAAACATGGCAAGGATAATGTTTGCTTGCAGACAGATTTATATTTAATTAGATCAGCACACCAAATTTTATGATTTTGTTCGCCATCAAGTAATGCATTATTAAACAATGTATATTTAATTATTATTATTATTACTTTGGGCAGTTTGTGATACTGTTTATAATAGTATCAAAAAACCTTTGGTAAATACAGTGTAGTAGAAAATTATTAATGGCTATTGCAGCTGTAAAATCGTGTTGGGTCCAGTTTTTTGAGCAACAAAATGCTGAGGGTGTTGCCATATAAGCCAAACATACTGTCATGTAATCAAAGAAGGAATGATTCCAACCTCCATCAGCACCCCATTATATGGCACCTCATCCCTATTAGAAATATCGAAGAAGTTTTTTTGGGTAAACCAAACCAAGGAAATGGGACATTAATGGTGCAAAAAGTCAAAATTATATTCATAGATAAAGGATTTTTCCATACATATTTTATTATACAAAATCCATAAAAACAGGACAATGATCTATATATTCATACTAAAATATTGTATACAACTTTGTGGTCCAACGAAAGGTATGATCAAGGTAGTTGTGATTGATTTATTCCAAAAAAAAAAAAATGACATGTTTCGCTTATTGCTTCATCAGAGGATAAGCCAACTACCAACATAACAAAATCAAAGATAAAGAGAAAAAAAGCACAACATAAATTAATTTCACAAAATACAGTTCATTATACATTTTTAATACATATATTCAACATATATATTGTTTGAAAGACATGAGTAAGGCTCAAGAAATAGAGGTATGCTCACCCCCACTTTACCAACCCATTCGTCACCCAGAAAAAGATCTGCCAGATGAAATGGAGGGTGCAGGGCAACAGGTCCAACAACCAAGCGGCGGCCCTATATATTGGGACATTAGGATACCCGGCTCAGTTGTGGAGGAGCCGTGCTAGGAGGAAGTTCATGTCTACAAAACTGGTTAGTAATTTTATCAACGTACCGCCTGTAATATTTCCTTCTTAGCATTTGACTGATGTCAAATATATTTCTTCTTTCAGACACCCTGTAAACAGGCTGTGAAGCCTGCTGGGTGCGCCATCCTTCAGAGTTTGATTTAATCTGAAGGGATTTTTTGGACATGCCGGTGGGTGTAATATTAAACCTATGGACACATAAAAAGGAACCTCTATTCCATCTTTGATTATGTAAATTGATGACTTAAATAAGTTTGCTCCATAAAATATATTTTTAATAAAAGCATAATGAATTGATTAAAATGACCTGAGATGGCCATAGGACTAATTTATTTTGTAATAATGCTAAAATAGCTGTTGTTTATAAATGAATATGTTGAATCATTAAAAAATCATTATAATCCCTTTTTATTAATTTGTCCCGATTAGCCGCCGTCTATGCCCTCCCCGGCTATATTGCTTGGTTGTTGGACCTGTTGCCCTGCACCCTCCATTTCATCTGGCAGATCTTTTTCTGGGTGACGAATGGGTTGGTAAAGTGGGGGTGAGCATACCTCTATTTCTTGAGCCTTACTCATGTCTTTCAAACAATATATATGTTGAATATATGTATTAAAAATGTATAATGAACTGTATTTTGTGAAATTAATTTATGTTGTGCTTTTTTTCTCTTTATCTTTGATTTTGTTATGTTGGTAGTTGGCTTATCCTCTGATGAAGCAATAAGCGAAACATGTCATTTTTTTTTTTTTGGGATAAATCAATCACAACTACCTTGATCATACCTTTCGTTGGACCACAAAGTTGTATACAATATTTTAGTATGAATATATAGATCATTGTCCTGTTTTTATGGATTTTGTATAATAAAATATGTATGGAAAAATCCTTTATCTATGAATATAATTTTGACTTTTTGCACCATTAATGTCCCATTTCCTTGGTTTGGTTTACCCAAAAAAACTTCTTCGATATTTCTAATAGGGATGAGGTGCCATATAATGGGGTGCTGATGGAGGTTGGAATCATTCCTTCTTTGATTTCATAACCAGCGTTTCAATACGCATTCTTCTTTTTCCTTGATTCAGCCTTAGTCAGCACAATAATTAATTGATAATCTTGAAATGTTTTGATTATATATTGAAAGTGATTTAAACATGTCTGTTTTCAAAAAGCTATTGTAGACAATATATTAAATATATAAAATATAATTTTTTTTTTTTTTTTTCTTTTCCCATTGTCCCTTTCCTTCCCCCCTTTTTTCCTTCGTAGGCCATCAATCATGACGGCCTTCAGTGGAGAAGCTTGGGAAGGATTAATGAGTAAAATCCATGAATCCCAAAAAACTAGTGAGATAACTGATAAAGAATTGGAACATGCTTTTCATCTCTTACAACGTCTATTAGAACGTAAAGTACGAATTTTTTGGAACAAAAATTTTTTTTTTAAATATATAGAAAATCAGATAGCACCTTGGGGACTTAGGGTCCAAATTTTCCCAAATTTAAACAAAATTGATGATTTGATAAAAACTAAATGGGAAGAAAATCTACAAAACTGTTCATTTCAAATGATGACATTACTAAACATGCAATTTGAACATGATCTCACACAGCTGGACAAAGCTATTGATCAGTGGTGTGAAGACTATACGGCAGCCACTTCTACATCTAGATTTAAGAAAAAGGAGCAGGAGATTCAAAAATACATTGAATCTTATACGTTGGACATTATTCGATCTAAGGAAAATAAATATTTAAGGGATTACAATGCATATAGTAATGGATATGCTTACAAATGGCCTACAAATGAACGGAATAAAAATTATAGAAATACACAATCTTATAGAACTAGAAATGATAGAACTGAGAATAATATGTCTAACCTATCTCCCTCCTCTTCACCTCCCTCTGCTTCGTCTAGCCAGTCTACTATTTATAGAGACCTAACCAGAGATCGTTTACCTAAAAGGAGAAAGGGAAATATGGATACAGCATCTGCAGAACCTTCTCACCCTCATCTAAGTACTCCTCTACCACTTTCAGCACATCTAACTTCCTCTAAACAGGCACCAGCACGTTCACTTACTATGTTTCAATCACTACAGGCACCTTCTCTTCGTAGATCATCTATTTCTACCATTCCCACTGCTATTTCTACTTCAATTAACAACACTTCTACTATTAATTCTTGCACGGTAAGTAATCCTAATCAGAATATTATTATCTCTCCCTCGGGTATTTCTCTTCCGGCGGACCTTCGTGTAGCACCGATTTTTTTAGGGAAGGAATCACCCCCAAGTGTAATGAAATAGATGGTATCCTGGATAGACCAGAGAAAACTGCTAGTCTAGAACTTTCCATCATTAATTTGTCCTCTCATGTATTAACTGAATATGAGGAAGAGGTCTTGAAATTTGGCCTTACCTTCTGTCCAAATAATAATGTTGATATATTTGAATTTATAAAGGATGTGCACCTATTTTCACGTAAACTTCTTTATAAGACTATTTTTGACAAAAGTGAGATTGTATCTACTCAGAGTACATGTGAGGATAAATTGGAGGATGACGTAATTGAATACCAGGCGATTCAAGACCTGATGGATCTTTGGGAGGAGGGACATACCATGTCGGACGACCCGGGAATACTAGAGCCTGTTGATCTGTCCATTGAGGGTCTGTCCTCCCCCCCCCCCCCACAATCTTTTAAGCTTAAATCAAATAATTTTCCCCAATTGAACTCTAATCCAAATATTTGGGCATTTACTCAACAAGTTTGCCAAAAAATTGAAAAAAGTTCGTTTAAGACTACTGGGAACCCTAATCTTAATAAACATCAATTACAGGCATTACATTCTTTGCAATCTAACCCTAATTTGATAATTAAACCAGCAGATAAAGGGGGTAATTTAGTTGTTATGAATAAAGAGCAATATGTTCACATGTGTAATAAAATATTGAAAAATAAAGATTGGTATCGCCCCATTTCAACTACAATAATCTCTAATTATGTGATACAATTTCGTCACATTATATTCAAAGCATACAGATCAGGAATTATTGATAAAAACACCTGGGAATTTCTGAACACAAAAGATCCCAAGATACCTACCTTTTATGCGCTCCCAAAAGTTCATAAGTCTTTATCGGAACCTCCAGGTAGACCAATAATATCTAGTTGCCAATGTCTGACGGAAAATAGTAGCTCATTAATTGATAACTATTTACGCCCACATGTTACATCACTATTCTCCTATATTAAGGACACTATAGACTTACTTAAGACGATTGAGGGAATGTCCCTACCTCCAAACTGTTGGCTTGTTACTATTGATGTGGAGTGTCTCTACAACGCCATCCCCCATGATAGGGGGGTGGAGGTTGTACAGACATTCCTGAATGAAAGAGGCCCTCGTAGTGCTAGATATACGGCGTTTGTGATTGAATTGCTAAACTTTGTACTCAGACATAATATCTTCCAGTTTGATCAGACCCACTACCTCCAGGTGCAGGGGGTTGCGATGGGGACTAAATGTGCCCCATCGTATGCCAACCTGTACCTGGGGGGGTGGGAAAAAGATCTGTTTTCGCGAGATGATGTGACACCTATGATGGAGAAAGTCCTTGCCTGGTACAGGTATTTGGATGATATTCTTATTTTTTGGTCTGGAACTGAAGCAGAATTAAATCAATTTTTCCAACTAATTTTAATCAATAACTACAATCTTTATTTTACCCTAAAATATGATAGAAGGGAGGTTGAATTTTTGGATCTTAAGATTCGTGTTAACTCTGATGGTTTATTAACTTCCTCAATTTTTAGGAAGCCGACGGCTGGAAATACTATTTTACATGCTAATAGCTCACACCCACCGTCATTGATACGGTCTATACCATATAGCCAATACCTTAGACTTAAACGAAATTGTAGCCAGGAATTAGATTATAAACAAGCAGCTAAAGCCCTCTACGATAGACTAAAAGTACGTGGATATAGCCATAATACCTTGAAAAAAGCATATAATTTAGTTCAGCAAAAAGATAGAAACACTCTTATTTTTTCTAAAAAGCCTGTTAAAAAAACTAATACCATAAGATTAGTCACTAGACACTCTAATCAAAATAATAAGTTCAGGGATATAATACAGACATTTTGGCCTTTGTTATTGGCTGACCCTGTGGTGAAAAAATATGTTAAAGAGTATCCGGAAATTACCTATAAACGCGCCCCTTCCCTGAAGGACCGTCTAGTACATAGTCATTTTGTTGATTGTGATAATGAATCCGGTATAGGGAAATATGGCTCATATTCATGCGGACACTGTGATATGTGTAAATATATGGCTAATTGCAGTAGATTCAAATTGCCAAATGGAAACTGGCACCAATTGAAATCCTGTGTGACTTGCTCCACACTGGGCATAGTGTATTTAGCACAGTGCCGGTGTGGAGGGTTTTACATAGGGAAAACAAAAAGAGCTTTCTCGACACGTATGCGAGATCATATAAAACCAATTTTAACTAAAAAAATGACTACTGCAATTGGCAGACATATAGGTACATATCATGCTTTCAACTCAGATTATATTAAATTTCAGGCATTAGATCACGTTCCACTCTCTTCGAGAGGAGGAAGTGTTGATAGACAACTTCTACAGATAGAAGCAAAATGGATATATAATTTAAAAGCAACAATATTCCCTGGGTTCAATGAAAATTTAAGCTACCGATCATTTCTTTAAAATTGATGGTAATTGTTTCCATAGTAACTGACATCTCCCATTTCCCTGACTTGATGTGAAGTGATGAAATATGGTGGCTGGGAATGGCGGGAGGAGGAGGGAGGGGGGGACTTTGGGGAAAAGAGGGGTGGTTTTTTTTTTTTTAGTTTTTTTTTTTTAGTTTTATATTGTAACCAATTATTTCAATATTTATTTTTTAAATTTTATATTAAGGAAAAGATATTATATTGGATGTATTTGTACTACTGTTGTGATACTTTATGGCTTGATATATAAAGTTATTGATTTTTTTATATGGATTGTTTTTAAGGTATGAGATAGGCTCTGAGTATGTACACGGATTTCGTGATCAGCTTGGTCCATGATCGCGATCGGACCGATTGACATATGGGGGTATTTTTCTCTCTCTCCCCCCTTCTCCTTTTTTCTCCCCCCTTCTGTTTCTTACACCCAATTTACCATGCGATTCTCATTTTTTTGATTATCGCATGCTATTCTTATTTATATGCATGGCTTCTAGTCGTGACCTTTGGCATTGTGGCATTGGGGAGGAGCATATGGACGCCCAAGGGCATCTTAGCTGGGTTGGATTGTATCCAGCCTAGCGGGCTGCCCATTGGTTAGTGATAATGCCAGCGTGTTAGACCGGGGAATCTTAAGGGCAGTGTGTGTGTTGTATTGAACACCGCATTAGCCGTGTTTTCGCTGTCTCCTTCAGCGTCACACTGAATACCGGTACATATACCGATGTATTATGGGAAACGTAGTTTCCCGATCCCCTTTAGGTCCTCTCGCGCATGCGCATTGCCGCTTTATACGTCCGCATCGAGCCGGTGACGTCAGACGCCGGCTCGATGGACGGCGGCCCTATATATTGGGACATTAGGATACCCGGCTCAGTTGTGGAGGAGCCGTGCTAGGAGGAAGTTCATGTCTACAAAACTGGTTAGTAATTTTATCAACGTACCGCCTGTAATATTTCCTTCTTAGCATTTGACTGATGTCAAATATATTTCTACTTTCAGACACCCTGTAAACAGGCTGTGAAGCCTGCTGGGTGCGCCATCCTTCAGAGTTTGATTTAATCTGAAGGGATTTTTTGGACATGCCGGTGGGTGTAATATTAAACCTATGGACACATAAAAAGGAACCTCTATTCCATCTTTGATTATGTAAGTTGATGACTTAAATAAGTTTGCTCCATAAAATATATTTTTAATAAAAGCATAATGAATTGATTAAAATGACCTGAGATGGCCATAGGACTAATTTATTTTGTAATAATGCTAAAATAGCTGTTGTTTATAAATGAATATGTTGAATCATTAAAAAATCATTATAATCCCTTTTTATTAATTTGTCCCGATTAGCCGCCGTCTATGCCCTCCCCGGCTATATTGCTTGGTTGTTGGACCTGTTGCCCTGCACCCTCCATTTCATCTGGCAGATCTTTTTCTGGGTGACGAATGGGTTGGTAAAGTGGGGGTGAGCATACCTCTATTTCTTGAGCCTTACTCATGTCTTTCAAACAATATATATGTTGAATATATGTATTAAAAATGTATAATGAACTGTATTTTGTGAAATTAATTTATGTTGTGCTTTTTTTCTCTTTATCTTTGATTTTGTTATGTTGGTAGTTGGCTTATCCTCTGATGAAGCAATAAGCGAAAGATGTCATTTTTTTTTTTTTTTGGGATAAATCAATCACAACTACCTTGATCATACCTTTCGTTGGACCACAAAGTTGTATACAATATTTTAGTATGAATATATAGATCATTGTCCTGTTTTTATGGATTTTGTATAATAAAATATGTATGGAAAAATCCTTTATCTATGAATATAATTTTGACTTTTTGCACCATTAATGTTCCATTTCCTTGGTTTGGTTTACCCAAAAAAACTTCTTCGATACTGTCATGTACTGAAATTACTACCCTACTGTGTTAAAGGTCAAAGGATATGAGTAGTGTGATACCTAACCTCTTGCCATCTACATAGCTTATATGCATGGTGCCATGGTGCCAAAGAGGTAGGGCTCTAATGATTTCACGAGGCACACATGTGCCCATTAGCAGTAAAGGTTTCTGTGCTGAAAGCATGCTCACTGCATGCTGCCAACACAGTGGCCAAGCTGGTACTGACAAAGCACATCAGTCGTGTGAAACGCATCACCTTGCTTCCTTCTGCCTGTACAGCATTGTTGTTTTTTGTTTTTATTTTTTATTTTTTTACCAGAAAGATTTTTTATTGTTTTTTACAAGGTGATAACAAAACCAGACAGTAGCTGCGTAACAGTCATGTACAATAAGATCGTAAGGCACATATATCATAGCATGAGTACCCGAGAGGACATCAAGTCTTTAACATCAACAGACAGTAATACCCATCCTTAACAGCCCTCCACCCACCGTGAGGGACGGCAGGATCTCCTGTGCGCATGTGATAGGGTATGAGCACTAGCAACCCAAGGGGGGCGCTCAAATATCATTGCTGAGAGGAGCCTACCGACACAGAAGGCACAGCACCTGGGGGTTAGACCCAAACCCACAGCCTAATGACTGCTCCAGTGGTATCGGCATCCCGCACACCTCTCCCAAAGTATCCGCCACCGCACTCCAAAACTGGTGCAGCCGCAGGCACGTCCAGACCATATGAAAAAACGTCCCCTCCTCCGAGTCGCACCTAGTACAGTTGGGGCTGAGGCCCGGGTAGATGTTCGCAATTCTCTGAGGTGTATAATAGGCCCTGTGCACAAATTTTAGTTGTATAAATCGATCTCTGGCCGCAATCATAGAGGGGATATAGGTGGTCAGGCTCTTCCCATTCTTCCTCCCCCAAGGAGGGAATGTCCCCCTGCCATTTAAGCCTGGATCTGCAAGTCTTGACATCATGGGTCACCGTTAGGGGAAGATACAGGGAGGAGAGAGGCTTCTCCAGACCCGCCGAGATTAGCAGGCTCTCAATTGGGTCAGATTCTAGCATGGGTCGGGAAGGGAATTGGGCTCTGAGGGCATGTTGAAGCTGCCAGTATCTAAATAAGAATTTCCCCGGTAGATGGTGGGTCTGTCGCAGCTCCCGGAACGTAGCTATCCTTCCTCCTGGCATTACCTGTCGCAGCTTTATGATTCCCCTCCTGGCCCAAGCCGCCGGATCAGGGACCGTGAGCAGATGGGGTAGCGAGGGGTTAGCCCAGAGAGGAGTGTGGGGCGAAATACACCCCCGTTTCAGGACAGACGCCCTGGAGGCTCTCCACACCCGGATCACAGTTACCATAGGCCCAGTCACCTTAGGGCTGGCCCTTTCCCCCCTATAAGGGAGATTGGACAGTGCCGCATAGGATCCGAGAAGGGCGGCCTCAAGGGTAACCGCTGGGTTTTGACGAGGCTGCGAGAACCACCATCTCACCGTGACTAAGACCGCCGCCCAATAGTATACCAAAAAATTGGGGAGAGCCAAACCACCCCTCGACAACGGGAGATAAAGCACAGTCTTTGCCACCCGAGGGGGCCTCCCCGCCCAGATAAAGGATACCACCACGCTATCAAGTTTGCGAAAGAAGGATCTAAAAATGGGAGTCGGGGTCTGCCTAAAGTAATACAAGAACTTAGGTAAGTAGATCATTTTCAAAAGGTTACCCCTACCCACTGGCGAGAGGGGGAGATCCCTCCAGGTGGCGCATTTCTGCTGGAGCTGGGTGAGCAGCGGGTAAACATTTTTAGCTAGATATCCTGACAAGTCTGCCCCCACCCGCACGCCCAGATAGGTGAACTCGCTCACCCACTCCAGTGGAGTGCCCGTGTCTTCCCGGGGGAGAGGTCGGCCCAGTGGAAACAGAACTGACTTATTTCAGTTTATGCGGATGCCCGAATATCTGCCAAACCTGTCAAAGACATCCAGAGCTGCTCGCAGGGAATCCCCGGCATCTGCCAGATACAGTAGGGAGTCGTCGGCGTACATGGAGATCTTCTCTTCTACCACACCCACCTGTATACCCCTAACCGACCTATCCGCTCTGAGAAGGATGGCGAGAGGCTCCAGAGCCAGGGCGAACAGAGCCGGGGAGAGTGGGCAACCCTGTCGCGTGCCCCTCCCCAGCCGGAACGCCTCCGACAGGACTCCATTGGTCCGGACTCGAGCCCTGGGCCGCTCATAGAGCATCCGAAGCCAGGCACGGATCCCAGGCCCAAATCCGAACCTGGTCAGGACCTCCCAAAGGAAGCCCCACTCGACCGAGTCGAAGGCCTTCTCGGCGTCGAGTGAGGCACCACTCCTGACTCCCCAGACGATGCAATCGCAATATGCGTGTGCAGCCGCTGGATGTTTATGTCCGTTCCCCTTCCCGGCATGAACCCTGTTTGGTCCGGGTGCACTAAGGCCGAGTTGATTCTCAGGGCCAACACTTTAGAGAGGATCTTAGTGTCCACATTTAGGAGGGAAATGGGACGGTAGGAGGAGCAAAGGGTGGGGTCCTTCCCAGGCTTGTGGATGACTACAATCACCGCCTCATGCATGGAGTCTGGGAGATTACCGTCGAGCCTGGCTCTAGTTAGTTAGGTCTGAAATCGTGGAGCTAGTTGTTCCGCATACAATTTATAAAATTCCACTGGGAGACCATCCGGTCCCGGCGTTTTACCTGTCTGCATGGATTTCAGCGCTCTAATTATCTCCTCAGTCGATATAGGGGCATCTAGGGCCTTAGAGTACGTGGGGGTGAGAGTCGGGATGTCAATCCCCTGGAGGTACGTATCCAACTCCTCCAGATCATAGGCGGCGCGGGAGCTATAGAGTTGCTGATAATAGGAAGCAAATTCCCGATTAATGTCCACTGGGAGGGTCAAAATTGAACCATCGGCCGCACTAATCTGACTTATAGTTCCTCCCACCGACTGCTCCCTAGAGAGCCAGGCCAAAAGGCGTCCAGTCCGCTCCCCCTGCTCAAACAGCCTCTGGGTTTGATAGAGCGTCCTTTTCTGCGTCAAAGTCGTCCGCAGGAGGAGTACATCCCTCAACAAATATTGCAGTCTATCATAGTGGTGCGGTTCTGGGGACCGAACATAGAGCGCCTCCTGCCTGGCTGCCTCTGCCTCCAGCTTCGTGAGCTCTGCCCTACGCTCTCTCCTGACCCCTGCTATGATAGATTGATATTGGCCTCTTGAGTATGCTTTGAAAGCATCCCAAACAGAGGAGGCCGAGGCCGAGTCAGCATTTGTCCTCCAGTACGTTTCCAGCGTGTCCCTATACTTCGGTTCCACCCCCTCGTCCGTGACCCAGAACCTGGACAGGCGCCATCATCTGTCCGAAGGGGCTAAGGATAGGTCCAGGTCAATGAGAAGTGGGGCATGGTCCGAAATACCTCGGGGAAGAATCAAGATGTCTCGGACTCTAGGGAGAACAGGGGCACCCGCATAAATCAAATCAATCCGGGAGAACGTTCTATGAGAGGCAGAGTGACAGGTATAAGCTCGAGTCTGGGGATGTCGCCATCTCCAGACGTCAACGAGGCCGTAGGTCTCAGCCCATTCTGCCAGGCCCTGTCGGCTCACTCCCGTAGGAAGAAGCCGATCCAGGCCTGCATCAGGGACAAGGTTAAAGTCACCCAGCAACAAAACCCGGTCAGTGGAGAATTCCGCTATTTTGGCATTAACCTGGTTCAATACCTGCAGGGAGGCCGGAGGTGGGAGATACAGGCCCGCAATCACCCAAGGTTGATTATGAAGCAAAGCATGCATCACTATATACCTACCCCCCGGGTAAAGGGCCAGATCAAGGAGCCTGAATGGGAGTGACTTTACAACCAAAATACTAACCCCTCTCGAAAACGTAGAGTGGGTCGCATGATAGTGGTAGCCCACCCAAGGTTTTTTAAGGCTGAAGGTTTTTTTGCCCACTAGGTGAGTCTCCTGGAACACGCAGATGTGCGGGTGGTAAGATTTAACAAACTGAAAAACCAGGGAGCGTTTGACAGGAGAATTTAAACCCCTCGTGTTCCAGGAGATGACCGTAAGAGAAGACATCAGTGGGGGCAAGAAATAATATGAGGTGGGAAGGTGGGACACCCACCCCCCCATCCAGACACCCAGACCCGGAGGGGTATGCAAAAGGCTGAACTATACATGTTGCCAAATTAAGGAGACCCAGCAGCAATACTGTCAAGCATAACCAAATCACCAAACATAAAAATAATAACAATAATAACTGGGGGCCTGCAACGGCAGACCAACATAACCCAACCATCCCCCCCCACCCCGCCCATCCCCCAACTCGGTAGGAGGGCTTCCCTTCCCAAAAATATGGTGGTTAGATAGCCACCCATGAGGGCTGTGTGCAAGAGGAGCCTTGCCTCCTGCTACAAGTACTGTGGAAAAAACAGTGAAACTGCAGTCCAGCATGGATAGTAGGTGTAGATCTCCCGGATCCCCGGGGGTGCATACTTAAAGTCCAAACAAAAGGAAGAACAAATCATACATTAGGATCCGTGTCCCAAACCCCTCGATAGAACAGGTCCCCCGTGCCAAGGAGTGATAGGAGGCAGCGTCCATGGTCCTCGGAACCCGTTACGCGGGATCAGGTAAAAAGCATGTGGGCACAGTCAGTGCACTACGGGGACAGAATCCCACCCGGCTTGAGGGGATGCAAAGAGGACCCAAAAACCCCCCAGATCAAGGTAGGGCCTCCCTCCAACAGGGCATCACTGCATCTTGCCTGTCTCCCAATCACTCCCCCACACCCCAGCACTGGTTGAAAGAAGTCCAAATGTTGAAACGTGTCCAAACCTCCGCCAGTCGTATATGTCCTGTCTCACCCCAAGTAAAGGGAGAACATATTCGGTAGGGCCGCCAGGATCCACAGATTGTAACGTATAAACCGCAGCAGAGCCCCGGGCTGCATGGAGGTGTTCACTATCAGACCGGTGAGGAGCGAGGTGCAGGGGGTGATCTCACAGGGGGGGGAGGACACAGTCAGCTAGGCAAAGTCACAAAGGAGGGGAATTAGGATCACGTACCATGGTAGGCTCAGCGTGGGAGAGTCTCGGCCCAGTCCGCGGCCTCCCGGGGCGATGTAAAAGAGATCGTCTTCTCACCATCCTGAAGCGCAATCTGGCCGGGAAAAGCATACTATACTTCACCCCCCACTGCCGCAGCAGGCTTCTGACTTGGTCGAAGGATTTCCGCTGTCGTTGAGTTTCGACCGAATAATCCGGGAATATGAGGATCCTCGCATTCTCAAATTTGAGCTCCCCTTGCAGCCGCGCCGCCTGCAGCACCGTGTCCCGGTCATGATAATGGAGCAACTTAAAGATGAGAGTGCGGGGGGGGAGCCCTGGGGGCCCCTGGCCGCCGGCATCTTATGGGCCCGTTCGATGGAAAAGTGCGGGGAGAATTTAGCCCTGGGAAGCAAGGATGGAAGGAGCCCCTCCATAAACGCAACCGAGTCCTGTCCCTCCACTCCCTCGGGGAGACCAATCACCCGCAAGTTGTTGCGCCGGTTTCGGTTCTCGGCGTCTTCGGCTCTCGCTTCCAGATGTCTGACCTTGATCTTCAGGGCTTGGATGTCGGCATCATGGGTCCTTTGGACGTCCTCCGCTCCGGATACTCGGCGCTCAACCTCCGTCACCCGGTCACGAAACTTGTCCATGTTTCACCTAATCAGGGCCGTCTCGGTCTGTACATGGTCAATCTTCATAGTGAGGGCAGCCTGACAGGTGGAAATAGCCAGCATCAGAGCATCAAAAGCCTCCGAGCCGGCATGGATAGCGCCGTTCGAGGGGGGGTCCGTCTGTGCCTCCATGTGGTTGACCGCGTGTGCGGGAGGCCGCGGGGCCGAGCGGACAGAGGCAGGAGTCGTAGCGGGCTTTTTCTGGCTATTTCTTCGGCCACCGGGCATCGCCCAAAGCCCCCTCAGGCACTCCGCCGATGGATCACACGGTAGGGAGTCTCGTACACCAGGATAACGGCAGGATAAGCAGCCGGAGACGGGAGCTCATTTAACAAACGTCTGCTCCCAGCGCCATCTTGGACACGCCCCTTTTTGTTTTTATCTTTAATTGTCTCCTGAATAAATCTAATGGCATCATCTATGGAAGTGCGGCCATCCTTCATTTTCATTCATATGTTCGTGTAGCAGTGACAGGTTGTGCACCCCAATCAACAAGATGTTAACCTGGATTGCATCCTCGCCTAGTTGGAGCAGCAGGATTCGTTTTCACAGTGACAAAGCTGTTATGGACAACTCCCAGTCACTAGTAATGATTGGTAGCTGATGTTACATATGGTGCTTAACAGACACTTTTAAGGAGACTAAAGCTAGCCATTTTTTTTTTCACAGGCTGAATGAGAGAAAATCAGTAAATGCCCCCATCCACGCTAAACAGCATGGATGGGGGAATCTCCACTGCCGACTATAGTATTTAACAGCTGTAGCACCCACATTTGCATGCTATCTAGACAGTAATAGCATTCGGATCAGTCATGTGGTGCTATCAGGGCCAGCCACGGCTTGAAATTCAAGCACCATATATCATCAGTTTGGTGACATATATGTATGTATATTTCAAAATGAAAAAAGCTCTTCTGTGGTCCTACTTCTCTGATTGATCCGAAACGTAGGCCTGGTCATCAGGGGCAGCTGGTGCTCTATTTTTTGGGGAGTCGACAAACAACCCCCCCCATTGTTCAGTTGATTGCCTGTGACAGGGCCTATGGTGGGGTATGATCCCAGTCCCCCCTTGTATATACCAGTATAGAAGAATCCAGCAGCAGCCAGTTGCTAAGGCTGATCTCAGCAGCGGCCAGTTGTGGAAGGTTCCATGCGGCTGGTCATTTCCAGTAGCTCGGAGTAGACGGCAGGGTCCTCGTTCTCCTGCTCCCTAGGCAGTCAGTGCAGCCCCAGCTCAGCGTCCGTCCAGTAGGTCCCATTGCTGGGGGATAGGGACATTGCTGGGCTCAGTTCCCTGGAATAAGGGACGGGTAGGGAAGTATTTGCAGTACCTGTATCAGGCCGGTCCCGAGCTCCCAGCTCTGGAGGATCCCCCCACAGGAGAAGCACTGGACCCAGTGCCCAGATAGAATAAGCCAGCTCGGACCAGGTGATGGGGGGACACCAAACCCTACCAGTCACCAGAGCAGAGGATGTTCTGGAAGAGACTGGACAGTAGACATGTGCATTCGTTTTCGTCCGAATGCATTTTCGTCCGAATTTCAGCTATTTTCGTTTTCGTTTTGACAAACGATAACGAAAGCACAAAATCCGAAAAACGAAAGATCCGACATAAATAAATGCTTTATTTTCGTTCGTTTTCATTGTTACAACAGTTCGATATAGAATAGGAGATTGGGTCCTGCCCCAGGGGACATGTATCAATGCAAAAAAAAGTTTTAAAAACGGCCGTTTTTTCGGGAGCAGTGATTTTAATAATGATTAAAGTGAAACAATAAAAGTGTAATATTCCTTTAAATTTCGTAGGGGGGGGTTGTCTATAGTATGCATGTGAAGGGGCGCATGTTTCCCGTGCTTAGAATTGTCCCTGCACAAAGTGTCATTTATGCAGGAAAAAAAGTCCTTTAAAATCACTCGCAGCTATAATGAATTGTCGGCTCCGTAATACAGAGAACACTCATTGAAAGTCATTGATAAAAAAATAAATAAATAAATAAAAAAAAAAGCGTGGGGGTCCCCCAAATTCAATTACCAGGCCCTTCAGGTCTGGTATGGATATTAAGGGGAACCCTGCCTCAAATTTAAGAAAAAAATTGACGTGGGGTTCCCCCTAAATATCCATAACCAGACCCTTCAGGTCTGGTATGGATATTAAGGGGAACCCCGCATCAAATTTTAAAAAAAATTGACGTGGGGTTCCCCCTAAAAATTCATACCAGACCCTTTATCCGAGCACGCAACCTGGCAGGCCGCAGGAAAAGAGGGGGGGACGAGAGAGCGGCCCCCCCTCCCTCCTGAACCGTACCAGGCCACATGCCCTCAACATTGGGAGGATGCTTTGGGGGTCTGTGACCCCTCAAAGCACCTTGTCCCCATGTTGATGAGGACAAGGACCTCATCCCCACAACCCTGGCCGGTGGTTGTGCAGGTCTGCGGGCGGGGGGGCTTATCAGAATCTGGAAGCCCCCTTTAACAAGGGGACCCCCAGATCCCGGCCCCCCCCCTGTTTGAAATGGTAAGGGGGTACAAAAGTACCCCTACCATTTCACAAAGAAAGTGTAAAAAATGGTTAAATAAAACAAACACACTTTTGAAAAATTCCTTTATTAAAAATAAAAAAATAAAAAAAAGATTCCAGCGGCGGTAATCCACTCTTGCTATCCAGCGACGGACGGTCATCTCTCCAGCGATGTCTCATCTCATCCAGCGCAGCAAATACATCCTTCTTCTGTCTCCTCCACGGAGACACTGCAGGCATTCCGGCGGCTGACGTTTCTTATATACGGAGGGCGGGGCCACCCGTCACCTGACCCCGCCCCCTCTGACGCAAGGGGAAACCCGGGGTTCCCTGTGACGTAGGGGTGACCCGCACCCCTCTGATGTAACACAGGCAGGTTTCCGTTACATCAGAGGGGGGGCGGGGTCACCCATACGTCACGGGGAACCCCGGGTTTCCCCTTGCGTCAGAGGGGGGTGGGGTCAGGTGACGGGTGGCCCCGCCCTCCGTATATAAGAAACGTCAGCCGCCGGAATGCCTGTAGTGTCTCCGTGGAGGAGACAGAAGAAGGATGGATCGCTGCGCTGGATGAGATGAGACATCGCTGGAGAGATGACCGTCCGTCGCTGGATAGCAAGAGTGGATTACCGCCGCTGGAATCTTTTTTTTATTTTTTTATTTTTAATAAAGGAATTTTTCAAAAGTGTGTTTGTTTTATTTAACCATTTTTTACATTTTCTTTGTGAAATGGTAGGGGTACTTTTGTACCCCCTTACCATTTCAAACAGGGGGGGGCCGGGATCTGGGGGTCCCCTTGTTAAAGGGGGCTTCCAGATTCTGATAAGCCCCCCGCCCGCAGACCTCCACAACCACCGGCCAGGGTTGTGGGGATGAGGCCCTTGTCCTCATCAACATGGGGACAAGGTGCTTTGAGGGGTCACAGACCCCCAAAGCATCCTCCCAATGTTGAGGGCATGTGGCCTGGTACGGTTCAGGAGGGAGGGGGGGGCGCTCTCTCGTCCCCCCCTCTTTTCCTGCGGTTGCCTGCCAGGTTGCGTGCTCGGATAAAGGGTCTGGTATGGATTTTTAGGGGGAACCCCACGTCAATTTTTTTTTAAATTTGACGCGGGGTTCCCCTTAATATCCATACCAGACCTGAAGGGTCTGGTTATGGATATTTAGGGGGAACCCCACGTCAATTTTTTTCTTAAATTTGAGGCAGGGTTCCCCTTAATATCCATACCAGACCCGAAGGGCCTGGTAATTGAATTTGGGGGACCCCCACGCTTTTTTATTTATTTATTTATTTATTTTTTTATCAATGACTTTCAATGAGTGTTCTCTGTATTACGGAGCCGACAATTCATTATAGCTGCGAGTGATTTTAAAGGACTTTTTTTCCTGCATAAATGACACTTTGTGCAGGGACAATTCTAAGCACGGGAAACATGCGCCCCTTCACAGGCATACTATAGACAACCCCCCCCCCCTACGAAATTTAAAGGAATATTACACTTTTATTGTTTCACTTTAATCATTATTAAAATCACTGCTCCCGAAAAAACGGACGTTTTTAAAACTTTTTTTTGCATTGATACATGTCCCCTGGGGCAGGACCCGGGTCCCCAAACACTTTTTAGGACAGTAACTTGCAAATTAGCCTTTAAAATTAGCACTTTAGATTTTAAACGTTGGAGTCCCATAGACTTTAATAGGGTTCTAAAGTATGCTATATAGTTAGCTCCATCAAATCTTTTTTATACATTGACAGACACCATAAGCCTTCCAAGACAGATTCGAACGTAATTCATGTGGATTTTCGGACGAATGCAATTTTTGAACGAAAAACGAAATAAATAAAAACGACTTTCGAGAGTAACTAAATAAATTAAGTTTTTGGACGAAAACGAAATTCCGAAACGAAATATTTTACTCTGCACATGTCTACTGGACAGTCGCTTCTCCTTCCAGGAAATCAGGTCTTAAGACCTGCTTCCTGATTGGCCAGGAGGAGAAGCAGGAAGACAATAGCGAATATTAATTTGCTATTGTCACCCAAGTGGGTGACAATAGTGCACCCCAAGCCCACCCTTTTTTAAGTCAATTAGAGCCTCATGCTCTAATCGTGTGCTTCTAAAAAAAAAAAAAAAACCCCATGGGAATCCATGCCTCCGGCACCCTGCATGGATATTAGGGGCCAGGTACATGGAGATTAGGAGGGCGGCACCCATGTGCCCCTTATGGACTGGCAGCCACTGC
The DNA here is from genome assembly GCF_037356315.1 of Lithobates pipiens. Taxonomy (NCBI): domain Eukaryota; kingdom Metazoa; phylum Chordata; class Amphibia; order Anura; family Ranidae; genus Lithobates; species Lithobates pipiens. The sequence goes on along the minus strand of NW_027507696.1, from coordinate 26,504,986 downwards.
TGATCATATAATCAGAACCCAGAAATCGTTTTTTCTTTTTTGTAAACATAATATATCTTGTAAATCTAGCTAAACATAAGCAAAAACATAGTAGATTACTTCTGTGTTTTGCAGTCCTAACACGCTTCCTGTCATGGGGTGACATTATTCAGATATACAGTACAGAGCATTGTCACCTTAGGAAACAAATTGTTTTATTGGCAGGATCGCCAGGTAAAAATAATGGAGAAAAAGGCTTAAAACAAAAAAGGATGCAGATACCACATCTAAGGACAGGTATGCTGCAGTATTACATTGTGCTTCTGGTTTCAGATATACTTGAATACACAGCACTCCCAGACTGGAGCTAAATTATATGCTTTTTAGTTTAATGTTTAGAAGTAAAAATTAAACTATACAGTATGTGTCAATATTATTTAAATTCTTTTAGACCCAATAGAGATGTAGTACCCTTCTAGATAGTTTGCTATTAAAGCTAGATAAATGTAGTTCTTTTTGTCCCCTCTGTAATCAGTGGAGAAGATGTTTTGGGCTGCTCTAGGCTTCACTGCTGCAGGTGTTTTCTCCTGCCTTCTGGAGGATTCCAGAATCGAATGGGTTGGGAGGGAGCAAATCAGTAGCTTAAATATTTATGTCTGAGCCCATCCTTGGGAGAGAATGCCCATTAGGTGGCCGAGAGTTCATAAATAGTATGTGGTCACAAGCAGCCAGGTTCTTGACTAGGAATTGAAGTTCCCAGCCTGAAGGGCTGTTGCCCTTCTAGACCACCAATCTTCTTCCTGTGCTCATTAAGGTTCCAGCTATCCTTTAGCTGGGAGGCCTGTTTGATGAAACTCTCTGAAACGAATTAAGAGATTTCACTCAGGTTCTGGTCTGGAGAGTTCAATGGAGAAATGTCTACCTGATATTGGAAGGAGGCATCTAAATATCCAGGGATATTGTGCGTGCAGACCTGATTGTAGGATCCTGCTGCTATCTCTTGCGCATCAATACTAGTGCTTGCCTGGCCTGGGATATTTCTGATGGCATCCCATTGCTGTTCACTTTATTGGGCTGTTGCTGGACGGATTATCCTAAAAAGTAATGACAGGGTGGGAATTATCCTCTGATACTGTTCAGGGTTTAGCGTGTATCCCACAGCTCTCTACACCCTATCCCAGTTATTTATCAATTAATTTGAAAGAGACAACCCCTAGACTATTCAGATAGAAGCGTGATTGTTGCTGTGTGCATAGCTGCTGTTGCACTAATCTTGGAAAGGAACCTGAGGCAAGCCAGTGGCCCTTATGGGGTCAAGCGCCACACAAAGTATAAACCAGAGCTCGAGACTCCAATACAAAGGATAAACCAGAGCTCTGCATCCTCACCAATAACAGCACTTCCCATATCTATTACTGGCTTACATAATTTTAACAGAAAAAGTGCCTACAAGCATATAAACACATATTAACAGTTCCATTGGTGCAGATATGGAAGAAGAGGTAAGCTACACCCTTCCTCAGTATTACCTCAGTAGCTTACCTACTTCAGCTGCCTTCACTCTACCAGTATGATTTTTTGCTTATATTGATGAGCTTGGAAATACCAAGATCAGTAACATATCCCAACCAGAGTAATAATCTTGACAAATTAGGTATACTTGATTAAGCCATGCTTGACCTATAAAGAACAATACAAGAAAGGTTAAAAATGATGGCTTACATAATATTCTAGCAGCTCCATTGCTGATACCATCACTCCTATTCAGTCTGCTGAGCTTGTTTACGCTTTTGAACTGATTTAGTGTGTTTATGAAGAGAAATTATTTATTTTCTTAGCTTTCCAGAGTATTTGTGTTGTATGTTGTATGATCTATCACTGCTAAGGTTCCCACATGTCCCAGTTTTCCAGTGATGGAAAATGTTTATTTTTTTCAAGCTCAGAAGTCTGGTTAGTGACAGAAAGAATGATTGAACAATGGTATTTTAATTTATATAGTGAAATACCCAGCAATGTCAGGTTACTGCAATAAATCTCACTACGTGCGGTGGCAATGTGCAAAATGTAGCAACCCATTCATAGTGCCTGTTACTATACATAGCATTCTTTTGAGGTGGGGCATGGGGTTATGGAAAATGGCCCTCCCAAAACAGCTTGTGACACTAAATGTGCAGGAAGTTAGGAGAACCAGAACCTTCCACCAAGTGGAAGAATGGGTTTGCTAATAAAGTTGGCAGTGTCTTCATCGAGGACAGGGCCTCTGTGAACACAGGGGATTGTCTTCCCAAGAAAGTAATCAGCATTCTAATCAAAGCAATTGGAAGAAGAGGAACTACTGCACCCATCATATTACAATAACCATACATTTATAGATACTGTACACACCAGTAGAGAGATAATGCAACTTTATATGATAAAATATTAGTTATAGCACTTACAGTACATCCAATATACAAACATATAACGTTGGCAAACAAGCCCAACAGGTGTACTGGTGGGATTATGCACATATACCCGGGTATACAGTTATTTAGCAAAGATAGCTCCAAATTAAAGTGCCAACAAGGTCCAGTTGGATGGGTCCCTGGGGAAGATTGTAGATATGGCATCTGTTCTTTTTCTGAAGAGCAGAATCCTGGATCGATAGTGATAAGGGGATCCTCCAACCTTCACTTGATCAGCCTGAGAATCAGCTTTTTCCTAACAAAATCAGTGGTTTGACACTGGAACTCAGTGTCAGTTTATCTACTCTGCTTCTTCTCAGTCCCTAACAATTGCTAATTTAACATGCATTAATACAAGTGATATTTTTTTTTATGTCTATGAATGTAGTGTGCCCATGAAGTCCATGGTCTGAGGTCCAAAACCAAAATTTCTGATTTTTGGTAATTAGGACCTGGCACTTGGTGTATGTCTACTATCAATGCGTAACCACAGTATAACCCATGGTTTTCTCATATTCTACTTAAACGAGTTGTAAAGTCTCAGGACCACGCTGATCTGGCCGTGCTTAACGCTGATTCCTGACAGGCAGTTGACTAATGTAACTGAGCTGCATATAATCCCAATTTTAATAAAGAGGTTCACCTAATAAAATAGTGCAAGGAGGTCACTACACACATACAGTAGCACAGTGCAAAGGAAATAATAACACAAGGACAGAAGTACTTATGTCACAAGGATTATTATTATTATTAATATACAGGATTTATCTAGTGCTAATAGTTTGCACAGCGCTTAACAAAATGAAGGCAGACAGTAGAGCTACATTACAATTTGGTATAAGAGGAATCAGAGGTCCCTGCTTGTTAGAGCTTACAATCTAAGTGGGAGGGTCAGTCGATACAAAAGGTAATAGCTGTTGGGAATGAGCTGAGGGAGAAAGTAAAACAGTGTATTAGTTAGAAGCAGGATAAGCTTCTTTAAAGAGAAGGATTTACAGGGATGGTCTAAAGATGGATAGATTAGGGGACAGTTGGAAAGATTGGGGAAGGGAGTTCCAAAGGATGGGAGAAGCTCAGGAGAAATTCTGGAGGCGAGCATGGGAGGAGGTGACAAAGGAGCTACAGAGAAGGAGGTCTTGGAAGCACCAAAGACAGCAGCTTGGTTGGTATTTTGAGACTAGGTTAGTGATGTAGCTGGGGGCAGAGTTGTGGATGGCTTTGTACAGATACATGCACGGGAATTTATGGGCATCTACAGTTAAACTATTAGACCACGGGAACACTGCTCTCTGATTCTGTTCTGGATAAAATACAGCATCAGTAATGGCTCCAGCATTCATGTCATGTGGTCCAATTCTATCTCGAGTTCCTGGAAACTTACTTTATATCAGGTCACAGTCCTCCAATCAGGATTTCTGACCCAGCTAGCAGGGACAGGAAGTATCTGTCTATAATCAACTAACTCTGTGGTAATTAACAAGCAACATCAATTTATGAATACAGACAGCTCCCTACACATGCTAAGCTGAAAGTCGGTTGCTTTTGGTTGATGTCGTACGAATTATGTAGACAAAACAGACCTAACATTAAATATATTGTTATTTTATAATCTAATGCCGTGTACACGCGACCGGACTTCCCGGCAGACTAGGTCCGATGGTCTTCCCGACGGACTTTCGGCGGAATTCCGATGGACTTTCTGAACGAACGGACTTGGCCACACACGAACGGACTAAGTCCATTCGAAAGTCCATTCGTTTTGAACATGAAGACGTAAACAGGCTAAACAAGAAAGTTCAACAGCCAGTAGCCAATAGCTGCCCTTGCGTCGTATTTGGTCCGTCGGACTAGCATACAAACGGTTTTCACGATTTTAGTCCGTTGGAATTGAATCTGTCCGTTGCAAAAAACGATCGGACTAGCCAACATTTGATCGGATTGCCCGATGGACTGATCCCATCAGACCTAGTCTGCCGGAAAGTCCGGTCGTGTGTATGCGGCATCAGATATTACAGTACTCCCCGTAAAATATTTTTATCTGCTTCACTCAAGGTTAATGCCATCAATATTCCTGTCAATCTTGGTGCCTGTATAATTCTTGGATGTGTTCACAAATGTTTGCAATAAATCACCTCCCTTTGACAGCCTCTCATCTTGTGACTTGCTACAAAATTACAATGATGAAGTAAAGGTGGGGGGGGGGGGGGGGTGATGACTTTAGAGACTCTCTGTAGTAGAATGATTACATTATTTTAGGACTTTTGGTGCGCTTTAAGAAAACATACCGAAAATGTGCGATCTGATAGAAGTCTATGGAAACCATAGGTAATCCGCATGAAAAACTGCTTCACTTGCGCTGTCAAATCACAGTGGGGCCACCATGTTTATCTGCCAGAGCATAGATGTTGTGTCCAACAACATGCCCTTGCGCTTTTGTGTTTATGAACTGGTGGATCTTATTAATCGAATATCCAGAATGGGCCTTCTTTTGGAGAACCCTTTGGTTCAAATGTTGTCAGTGTATGAAACACCTCTTAATTCCACTTTGAAGGGAAACAACTTTTTGGGCAAGCTTCCTTATCAAGAATGTCACTGACAGTAAAAGTGCCCATTTTCCCCAGAAAAAGAAGAGTTCCCTTTGTACCACCAAGTCCTCCAGTTTCATGAAAAAGTCCTCCTCTCAATGTCGTGTTGCCCCCACTTGTCAAAGTGAGGGTATATCTTCTGGTCTTTGTGGACATATTCTCCTGGGACATTTGGAATGCTTGGGTTCAGAACAAGGTATCCAGAGGCTACAGGCTAAAATTTCACTCTCAACCTCCATCCTGCTTCATTTTTATCAAACTTGACAATATGCCTGCAGATTGGTGAAATTTCAAGCACCTTTGATGCAGCTCTGCATAATATTAATAATGATATTATTAATAATATATGCAAATTAATATTATTAATACAAAATACATGAGTTAATATGAAATCCTACTACAACTCTCAAGAAGAGTATTCAAGGTTCCTATTCAAACCTGTTCATTGTGCCAAAAGCCAAAAGGGGCATCTGCCCTGTACTGAATCTAAAGGTTCTCAACACCTTCCTCCGGGTACAAAAATTCCATATTGAATCTGCCCAGTCTGTCATTGCTTCTCTTTATCTGGGAGAATTTCTGGCCTGTTCTTGTTCTTTGCAATCAATGTATCCTCATAGTGGAATATCTGGATAATGGAATAGTCAACTCAGGTGCTGCTAGTCAACATTCATTGCTTGTGTAGACATTCCAGAAATTCAGATGAATACTAAACCTGCAAGATTTGAGCACTTGAACTGTCTCATTGCTTGAAGTATCAGGGCCTCAGCTTAGATATAGCTTTGTCCAAGGTTTTCGTTCCCTTGGACAAACTCCAGACTCTCCTCTCCTATGTTTGCACAATTCCATATGCCTAATTTCACTCCAGACCATTGCAACTCAACATTCTTGCAGCATGGGACAGGAAAGCCCACTCTCTGGATTGGCCCATATGCTTAACCAGCAGGACTAGGCTTGCTCTGGCATAGTCACTCCCAGTTAAATGTTGAAATCAAGGAAATCCTTCCTCCCAGTGTTTTGGAAGTTCCCACAATGGATGCAGTGCCGCCCCCCCATCCACAGCCACCCCATCTATCCATACATCTGGCCCCTTTCAGGACGCCGGATGCATGAATTGCAATGGGGGGGGGGGTGTTTTTCAAAGCACCTGATTAGAGCCAGAGGCTCTAATAGGCTTCAAGATAGGTCTGGCAGAGCATTGCCCTATGAGCCCACCCAGTTGTTTTACAATAGCGAATGAATATTCCCTATTGAAACACTGATCCTCCTCCTGGCCAATCAGGAAGCAGGTATGAGACCCGATTGACCGAAAATAGAAGTTTCCCGAATGGTCGCTGAGGAGGAGAAAGGAAACAGAAGCTGTGAAGAGCAGGGGAAAGGGAAGCCACCGTCAGCAACATGATGCCCACTGAGAGCAGGGGAAGGGAAAGCTGCCATCGCCGTGATGCCCACGGAGAGCAACGGTAGCCATCGGTGAAGCCCGATAGAAGCGATGCGCCCCAATAGATGGGGTAAGTGCTCCCTACCGGGGGGGGGGGGCACTTAGGTTTAATGCTTGACATAATCCAACCAGGTTTCAGTATGCTATGTTTGAATCTATCTATGGGTTACAGCTCCCTGTCTGCCATTCCTAAAGGTCCCCATAGGGGAAGGTCTGCTTCTCATTCCCCTCTCACCAGGTGGATTTAAAAGCTCATATTTTATGCTTATGGCTTCACCTGTTTGGCTTCTTGGGCTTTTCAGCATTTGTGCTTTTCAGCATCCGTTTCTCAGAATTGCAAGGCTGCCACTTGGTCTTCTGTTCTCTCTTTTATTCAACTTTTACCAGGTGGATGTGCAGGCCTCAGCTTAGACAGCTCTGTTAACTGTTGAGCCACCCCTGCAAAATCCTCTTCTTGGAGTACAATGTGGGACACGTTTTTTTTGGTATTCATTCCTACTATTGCTTGCTACAAAACTGAGTCATTATGGGAGTGGGTGAGGCAATGGGCTGTCCTTACAGATGTTTGCCAGTGTCCAATCACCTAAATGCAGTACCATAGCCTTATGTATCTTCTCTGGTGTCCAGTAATGTACTACAAGAAACAGATTTTATGGTAAGTCAAAAATCCTATTATTGCAGCTTACCAGTCCTTAGACTTGGTAATAGACATCTGCATTTGTTTTTTCCAAGGCTATTGTTATCTGTTTTATTTGCCTGGTCATCCTATCATTCAGGGCCAGCCCTACCATGGGACCCAGTGAGCCCATGGTCCTAGACGGCATCTTAACAGGGGCGGCAGTGACAAATTGTACCCATACATCACCCATGCCGGCCAGAGGCGTACAAAGGGGGGGGTGGGCCGTCCCGGGTATCACACACTGGGGGGTGTCAGGCCGACACCCCCTCCGCGATTGAAGCGGTGGCAGCGTTGAAGGGTTTAGGCAGCGGTGCAGTGACAGGCACAGGCAGGGAGAGGCGAGCTATAGTTGTGATGCAAGGGGGAGGCGGTGTGCGGGGGGGTGCAGGGTGACACCGCTGCACCTATCTTCCCCTCCTCTCATGCCTGCGGGCTGTCTGTCTGTGCAATCCCGGATGTCACACAGGCACAGCTGAGCAGAGTGAAGCCACCTCCCCCTTCTCTCTGTTTATGTGTAAACAGGGGGAGGGGATCTGCTGAGCATGTGCCGCCGTGCTGATCTGAGGTACTGAATGGGGGGGTCTGCACTGAACGGGGGGCTACACTGAAGGGGGGCTGTGCTGGAGGGGGAGGGCTGCACTGAATGGGGACTACACTGTAGGGGGGTCTGCACTGAACGTGGACTACACTGTAGGGGGGGTTTGCATTGAACGGGGGCTACACTGAAGGGGGGTCTACACTGAAGGGGGGTCTGCACTGAACGGGGGTTACACTGGAGGGGGGTCTACACTGGAGGGGGGTCTGCACTGAATGGGGGCTACACTGAATGGGGGCTACACTGAATGGGGGCTACACTGATTGGCCAGCAAGCCCTACCATGGAACCTGATGGTACTATTGTCCCAGGTGGCACTTTCCGGGGGGGGGGGTAAATTGACGCTCGCCAGCCCATTCCACCTGCTCTGCTGCGGATCCTACTGTGAGGAACCCTGCGCCGAGGTGAAAGGAGCGTGCGGGCAGAACAGGGGAACAGTCAGCGGGCGGGACAGTCGGCAGGTGAGCGGGCTTGCTGGCCAATCAGCAGGTCGGCGGGGGGGAGGAGGGGAAGCAGAGATGACATCATCTCACACTGTCCGCCCTGCATCACTGCAGTTCCGCCCTCACTGTGCAGCCGCGGGCAGCAGAGAGATTACATCATCTCTCTGCTGTCTGCCCCTTTACTCTGGGACACAGCAAGTGGCTATCCGCTGACGTTGTGGCAAGTGACAATCTGCAACATGTGGCAGGTGGCACGGTAAGTGACAGTCCGCTACATTTGGCAGGTGACATTGTGGCAATCTGCAACATGTGGCAGGTGGCGTCGTGGCAAGTGACAATCTGCAACGTGTGACAGGTGTCATTGTGGCAAGTGACAATCCTCAATGTGTGACATTGTGGCAAATGACAATCAGCAATGTGTGGTAGGTGACGTCATGGCAAGTGACCATCCGTAACATGTGGCAGGTGGCATTGTGGCAAGTGACAATTCGCAATGTGTGACATCGTGGCAAGTCACAATCTGCAATGTGTGGCAGGTGACGTCGTGGCAAGTGACAATCCACAACATGTGGCAAGTAACAATCTGCATCTGGTGACAGGTGACGTGGAAAGTGACAATCTGCATCTGAAGGCAGGTGACATTGACAAGTGACACGCTCAGGGCTCCCACTGCTTCTGCATTATGGTGAGTTGAAATATTTTATTTTATATAACTATTTTATTTTATATAACAATGTAATAATATAAATATTGCACTTGGTGACAGGTGACAGGTGACGTCGAAAGTGACAATCCGCATCTGAAGGCAGGTGACATTGGCAAGTCACACGCTCAGGGCTCCCACTGATTCTGCATTATGGTGAGTTGAACTATTTTATTTTATATAACTAATTTATTTTATATAACAATGTAATAATAGAAATATTGCACTTCAATAATTTTATTTGCATTATGGTGCTTCTATGTTTCTAACTGGGGGGGGGGGGGGGGGGGTGTTACTGACTGGAGCGGTGTAGAGAAATCTCTGTTCCTAATCACTAATCACTAATCACTAATCTGTCTTTCCTCCCCTGTTCTCATTGACAGATCCCCTGTTCTGGGCGATTACGCCGGCCACGCACAGGTCATTTCATACTCCTATACACATGTATAGAGCCATGACAGGTCCTCTTTATACTCCTACATACATGTATAGAGCCATGACAGGTCCTCTTTATACTCCTACATACATGTATAGTGCCATGACAGGCCCTCTTTATACTCCTATACATGTATACAACCTAGACAGGTTCTCTTTCTACCCCTATATACATGTATAGAGCCATCACAGGTCCTCTTTATACTTCTATATACATGTATAGAACCATGACCGGTCCTCTTTATACTCCTTTATACATGTATAGAGCCACGACAGGTCCTCTTTATTCTCCTATATACATGTATAGAGCCATGACAGATCCTCTTTATACTCCTATACATGTATACAACCATGACAGGTCCGCTTTATATTCCTACATACATGTATTGAGCCATGACACAGCCTTTTATACTCCTATATACTGTACACATGTATAGAGCCCTGACAGGTCTTTTTATACTCCTACATACATGTATAGAGCCATGACAGGTCCTCTTTATACTCCTACATACATGTATAGAGCCATGACAGGTCCTCTTTATATTCCTACATACATGTATTGAGCCACAACACGTCCTTTTACACTCCTATACACATGTATAGAGCCCCGACAGGTCCTTTTATACTCCTATATACATGTATAGAGCCATGACCGGTCCTCTTTATACTCCTATATACATGTATAGAGCCATAACAGGTCCTCTTTATACTTCTATATACATGTATAGAGCCATGCAAGGTCCTCTTTATACTCCTATATACACATATAATGCCATGACCGGTCATCTTTATACTTCTATACATGCATAGAGCCATGACAGGTCCTTTTTATAGAGCCATGACAGGTCCTCTTTATAATCCTGCATACATGTATTGAGACATGACACATCCTTTTACACTTCTATACACATGTATAAAGCCATGACAAGTCCTCTTTATAGTCCTACATACATGTATAGAGCTATAAAGGTCCTTTTTATACTCCTATACATGTAAACAACCATAACAGGTCCTCTTTATACTCCTATATACATGTATAGTGCCATGACAGGTCCACTTTAGTTATCATGATATAAAATAATAGATGTGGGGGCATTTTGGTGGGCGAGATTTTTTTTGGGGGGGGCAGCATTTCATTCTTGGTACCAGGCAGCACAATGTCTTGGGCCGGTGTTCTGGCAGATAGTGTCCTGCCATCATATAGCGTCCGCCCCGTACTGCGCATGTGCAGTACGGGGCAGAAGAAGCTTTGGAAAATCTCCGAAGCTGAACAGCGCCTGCGCCGTGAGTGGAGGTGGTAGCCCCACCATCCAAGCGGACATAGGGTTGTGAAAATTAGACGGCCCCTTGCGGGCGAGCTTCGCTCGCCACGCTTCGGGCTCGGCCTCGCTGTGCCCGGCTTTTTTTTATTCCTACTCTATGTCCACTTGGATGGTGGGGCTAGAACCTGGACTCACGGCTCAGCGTTCATCCTCGGCTATTTTTGGAATCTGTGTTGCTGTGTACTGCGCATGCGCAGTACAGAGCGGTCACTATCTGATGGGGGACCTTATATGATGGGACACCGGCCCTGCTACCATTAATACACACAATGTCCTAGGGTGACAATGCTCACTTGCTGTACGATGTCTGTGAAGAAGTATTGTTATCCTAAAACAGGAAGTATGCTATGACTACAGAATATCCCCTTGCTTTATCTCTATAACAAAAGTAGGAGGTTTTCTGCAGTTTTCATAGGTAACCAGAGCAGGATTTATAATACTTGAGAAAACGCTGCAGAGTGTACAGGGCAGGATTGAATTTCTAGTCGAACAGGTTTTTCTTTGGCTATTAAGCAGATATAACAAAACACTTTTAGCTGTAATTAACAGTCTTCTGGTGCGACTTCTATTCAAATCAATGGGCTCCCATAGGGAACCATTGATTTTGAATAGAGACGGAAACGCCGGTCGAGTCTTAACACAGCACTAAGCCTCGTTAATTCGCGTTTAAGACCTTTTTCCAGCGTCTGACCTTTTTACAGCTCTAGCGCTGGAGCCTCAGAATGCGCTGGTCCTTGTTTTTTTTTGGTGCTTAAAAACGACCATGCCTGTTACTGCTCAAAAACGCCATGGTGTGTGTGAGCCCATTGAATAACATGGAGTGGCGTTCTTAAGCAGCAAAAAAAGCTAAAAAAAAGCCGCTGTAAAAACGTCTGCGTGTATGAGGCCTAATAATCAGAAGCATAAGTTATTAGTGAACAGGTAAACAACTAGTATTACTACTTGAAAAGAAAAACAACATAATCATTAATGAAAGCCCAATAAAATTATATTTCACTGCATTCTAGAGAAGCTTAATGTATGGCTCTGTCAGTGCAATTTCCTTTTTGCTAAATAAAGATTTTTATTGGGCATGCCAGATAACTTATTAAACAAAAACTTTCCCACAGTTTTCTCAATGAACTTAATTTAAAATGCAGAAAAAAATCTGTGGGGTAAAAAAAAAAAAATCAACACATAACAGGAAACGGGGGTCCTTAGAGGAAAAGCTTAACAGTCTCCATATGAGATGCTGATTGTATATCCCTGGTTCTTGTAAGAGTCGTTTCTTGGTTATTTTCTTAAAGAGTTCACAGAAGGCTTCCATCTGTGACAGATTTGTGGTTTTATTTAGGGCATTAGGGAAAATAATATCAGTTACTAGTGACATGACTAAGGGTAAGAAAGATTGGGGGAGCACTGGGATTTGCCTTCATATTAGTATATCCATGCCTATTTCGCAGCAGTCATCTAACATGTGGTGAAGTGTGAAACAGGATGTCCGTGAGTTATGTCTGCTGCTTATCATCGATTGTGTATTACTTAACAAGACACTGAACATTATCTACAACCACACACTTTTTTCATAGTCATTTTCAGCTGCTGCAAGTGTTATTCGAATAGTTCCAATCAACAAAAGAATATTGAAACCCAAAAATAAATATATTAGAGCTTGCATAGTTACATAGTTACATGGTAGGTGAGGTTATAAAAAGACACAAGTCCATCAAGTCCAACCTATGTGTGTGATTATATGTCAGTATTACATTATATATCCCTGTATGTTGTGGTCTTTCAGGTGCTTACATAATAGTTTTTTTAAACTATCGATGCTCCCTGCTGAGAACACCGCCTATGGAAGGGAATTCCACATCCTTGCCGCTCTTACAGTAAAGAACCCTCTACGCAGTTTAAGGTTAAACCTCTTTTCTTCTCATTTTAGTGAGTGGCCACGTGTCTTATTAAACTCCCTCCTGTGAAAAAGATTTATCCCTATCGTGGAGTCACCGGTAATGTATTTGTAAATTGATATCATATCCCCTCTCAAGCGTCTCTTCTCCAGAGAGAATAGGTTCAGTGCTCGCAACCTTTCCTCATAACTAATATCCTCCAGACCTTTTATTAGTTTTGTTGCCCTTCTTTGTACTCGCTCCATTTCCAGTACATCTTTCCTAAAGACTGGTGCCCAGAACTGAACAGCATACTCCAGGTGAGGCCAGACCAGAGTCTTGTAAAGTGGAAGAATTATCGCTTTATTCCTGGAGTTAATTCCCTTTTTAATGCATGCCAATATTCTGTTTGCTTTGTTAGCAGCAGCTTGGCATTGCATGCCATTGCTGAACCTATCATCTACTAAGAACCCCAGATTCCCCCAAAGGTTTACTGCAACAGAACATCGGCGCCGCATTCTTTGTCAGTCCTTGGCGCCACCACACTGATGTACTAAGTACCAACTACGTGCTCCCTGTGAGGGAGTTTTGGCACCAATCGCTGAGCAATGAATTAGCTCAGGTGCAGACGCCGTCCCTCCTGGGATCCACCTACATGGAGCTGGTGGAGTGCATACATTCATTCCCACTTGGAGCAGGCTGTTCATACGGCTGGTCTCCTCTTGGGGTTTCTTGCGTTCCAGCTGTTGGTCCGCTGGTACTGTATGGATGCAGCATTTAGGTAAGGGCCCCTTGGTTTATTTTCACTTTTCCACTTTGGTTGCCATGTTTTTTACTATACTCAATTTTTCTCCTTTATCACTTGGAATTTTTCCACTCACTTTATCATCTTTTTCAATTTATTTCAGTAACATGCAAATCAGCTATTTAGTCAATTTCCATTTCCCACCACTACCTTACACAGTTATACTGGGTTATTGTCTATTAATTACTCTAAAATAATTACTATTGTCCTAATTACTTATATATTCAATATTTATTCCCAGAGCCACATACCATCTTCATGTTTATATGAACATCATTTCTATACTCATACACTTTCCTACACTATCCTATGCTGCAATCCTATATACACGCTACTTCAGCCCCTGTGGAGAGGCTATTTATCTCTGGCTCACCTTGTGCCGTTTACTGCAGGCTGCCCAACTTGGTAAGTGTGTTTGGCCAACTACTCATAGCAAAAGTTTACTTATTTTACTCCCCTCTATACCGAGTGTGGTTTACCATATTTATTATATTCTATAGGCAATTGTCGCATCTGCTCCTGACGAATGAAGGTATTCACGAAACGCGTCGAGGTACGAGTTAAATCTGATTCCACTTTCATATCAGCTATGTATTAACATACCCATATTTCATGTGCTCAAGGACACAGTTATTGGGCATGCCACTTTTGGCACCTGTAGGCCATAATATTGCTTTATATGCCATTATTTTTATTACCATGTATCCATTATGATATGCGTTTTATTCATATGTACTTTTGTATTTACCATGTCTACATCTTGTGCTAAGGATATATCTGTATGTATATGAAACTCTTTTTCTATCATTACTTATTTTTTTATTATCATATGTTATGAATTAAAAACCTTTTACTCCTACTTCCACATTCCACCTGCTTCACCTAAAGTCCCAATTTTCTTTTGATATATACCTGAGACAGGGATGGAGACACTTAACCGTGCCTCATTTAAAGTCCCAAATTCCCCCCTTTTTAAAAGGTTTACTCCCTAGTGAGTAGATTTCATTCATTTTTTTGCCACCCAAATGCATTATTTTACATTTTTCTACATTAAACCTCATTTACGGTGTAGTTGCCCACCCCTTTCATTTGTTCAGATCTTCTTGCAAGGTTTCCACATCCTGCGGAGAAGTTATTGCCCTGCTTAGCTTAGTGTCGTCCGAAAATACAGAGATTGAGCTGTTTACCCCATCCTCCAGGTCGTTTATGAACAAATTAAACAGGATTTTTTAACCTCCCTGGCGGTATGATTATTTCAGATTTTTGGTGCTGAAAGCGGTACCATTATTTTGCATGCAAATTTGTTCTATTTTATCATTTTATATTTTATATTGTAGGCCTGTAATTCTTAGGAATAACTCACTTAAATCTGTCCAAACCAGAGTCTAGTAGACATTCCAGGTATGATAAAGTTTTAAAAATTAAATCATAAATTATAATATAATAAATAACTATAAATAATTATACCAAATAATAATATAATAATAATAAAAATGATTCAATAATGTAATCAAATCAAAAATACTGAAATTTGCTCAGTTGCAGAATTATCACTGTCATTACTTTCAGTGTTTGATGATGGATCTCCCCACAAATCACTATCTCTCAATTCTGCAAGTGATTCGAATTAATTATCGCTGTTTTCTAGCTGGTCTAAAACCACTTTTGATGTAAAGGGACAGTTTTGGTTACTATGGCGAACCTCCAGTTTCCAGGCAGAAAGAACAGTATATATAATATAAAAATATATGCAGGACACTGGACAAACCACTAGCGACAAAAGGGATGTGAAATAATTTCATACAGCAATGTAATCTGTAAGATTACAGTGTACTGTATGCATTGTGTGTGTTTCACTTTTTGAATTTGGCACCGTTCTCCGTCCCCGTGCGTTGCAATGCTCGCAGGGAACTGAGTTCGGCTCTGTGATGAATCGAGCGGAGGACGAGCCGCTCACACTGAGGGGAGACATCGCAGGATCCAGGGGACAAGGTAAGTAAGCTCTTCCTGGATCCTCTGATGCGATCCTGAGTCTGGTTCAGGGTTACCGCTTTTGGTTCTGAAATTCCACCCTGAGCCAGATGCGGGAATACCGCCAGGGAGGTTAAGCTAAGAACATTTTCAGCAAGCACATAAAATACCTGTTGCTCCTACATTTTCTTTGAATAGAAGTGAATAAAAGGTATCTTCCATCTATGCTATCTTCTGTACACTACTAACTCTGCTGCCTCTTTATGTAATGGAGATGAAGAGAGGAAGACACGTTTGTAGTTCTAATCAGAGCAGCAACCTAAAGCCCCGTACACACTGGGCAAATGTCGGGAGACAGCAAGCAGTTAAGAAAAAAAATGGCCGACATTTGGCCCGTGTGCATTTTGGTTTGTCCGTTCGGCCGGCTTCTTACAGACATGCATGCTGGAAAAACCATCATCCGACCGACTCCCAATCAGTGCTTTCAGCCAATGGCAGAGAGTGATGATCAGTGTGTTCTGGCAGGGGGCCATCCTCCTGTCAGAACATAGCAGCTCAGTGAGGGAGATCGCTGAACCAACCTGCAGGATGAACGGAAAAAAAAAAACAATAGTGTGTACTTGGCTTAGGTGATAACTGTGGCCCCCTCCTTAGATACAACAAAGTGAGTAAGTGTAGTAAGTGTGTACCTAGATCACTAAAATTTGGAGAGATTGTAAAATCACCTAAGACAGGGGTTAACTATGAATGGACAAATTTATTTCATATTTATATGCCCCAGTAAAGTATAAATGTTATATATAACCTTTCATAAGTTAAAATGCCTTGAACGTAATGATTAATGTACAAAGGTCATATGGCCATTTGTGCATGACACCCTTTTAAACTGACACAAAAGATAGCTCCCAGATGGAAAACTATTCAAAGCACACATAATTTGTTCATTTATTTTCCAAAGTGGCCCTTGATAAATTACCTGTTCTAAACACCAGATGTGCATCATAAGCAAAAACTGGTATTCCCTCCACTTTACCTCACTAAACGAAAAGAATAAGTGACGGAGATAAAGCAGAATTTATTTTGAAATGACTCACCGTACAATAGATATATGTGCACATCTTTTTCTAGTCCCATATTTAGATAAACATATGTTTTATTCTATTCTAAAATGATAGTGGGATTATAGCAGACATGTTATCAACTTAGGCCCCATGTACATGGGGCGCTGAGGCAAAGTCCTCTGAACAAATTTTTTTTACACCTTGAAACCAGCGTTTAAAACGCATGTTTAGCTGCGCTTGCATGCCACGTTTATCCGTGTTAGCGTCTAGAAGCGTTTATTAAGATTACCTCATTTAAGACCCTCCCCAAGCTCAAAAAACATTGTTAGTTAACTATTTCAGCCATTTTGACCAGAGTGAGTAACAGTATCAGAGAGAGCAGTTGTCTACTTGTATTTTCCTCTATTTCTGTGGGGTTTTTTTTGCAATGGATCCAATAATGAGCATATGTGAAGAAATGCTCCTGACATTGCTCTTGATGAGGCTAGAACAACATAGAAAATTGCGTGAGAGGTCCAAAGTCAGAGTTTGTCGCTATTGGACCCATCCTTTGATTGCACAGCGAATGTCGGCAGGATATTTTGTAAACATGTCTGTACAGCTGCGTAACTACCCGACAAATTTCACACAAATGTCCATTGCCACATTTGACCTTCTACTTGAAAAAGTACAAACCAGTCTGACACGCATGGACACCAACATGAGGAAGAGTGTGTCACCAGAGGAAAGTTAATGCTAGTGATGTATTGGATTGGATGAAGGCCTCATTATAGTAGAGTATATAAATGGTCTATGACTCATTGCAAGCAATTACAATTTTTTTAAATATTTTTCTAATGGTTTAGTTAGCCATGTTTTGCATCTGAAACGTGAAAATCTTCTGCGTCTGAAACCATTTTTTTCTTCCAAAGAAACACTGTTAAACACAACTGCAACAAAAACGGCAATAAACGAGACTGTGTACATGGCCACATAGGATAACATTGAATGAGTTCAGGGGCAGTTGAAGAAAACGTCCAACTGCCTCTGAACGCACGTTTAACAGCGTTCCGTGTACATGGGACCTTATCATACACATTCATGCAGATTCAAATGATACTATCCATATGAAGCACACCAGTTTGAGTAAAGTGTATGGTGCACGGTGTGGCTATAGACATTAGGCTCCACTGTATTTAGTTCTTGTGTAAATAGCTCCTTTGCTGCCTAAATTACACAAACTCTCATTAACTGTAAATTAAATGCAGAAATGCCAGTCTAATCTACATGCAGGGTGCCGAACACATGGATTCCAATGTGTTTATTTATTTTTTTAACATGTGATTAGAGCCTGAGGCTCTAATTGGCTTAAAAAAAAGGTGTGCGCAGGGCACAGAGCACTGCATCCTGAGCCCACCCAGTTGCATGACATTAGAGAATAATTATTAATTGGTTTGGTTTGATTGGTGTTAGTTTGACGCCCGCCATCGCCGGGTCCCCGCCTGGCGTGCCCCCCCGCCTGTGAGTCCTGATGCTGTGGGCCTGGGTCCCCCCATCATGCCCGCTCGTGGAGCCCCCGCGCCAAAGCGAGCTCCGCTCGGGCTATCTCTCCTCCTCCTCTTTCCCCTGCCTGCAATGTGTACTGCAATGCCGGTCCTCCCTGAAGTCTGGGCGGCATAGGAAACTCTGCTCGGCAGTCTCCTCAGTGGCCGCCCGCCATAGCCTCCTGTATGGTGGTTCCGCTGGGGATTTGGCACCCGCTCTGCTGCCCCCTGTGGATCCTTCTCTCCCTGCACCTGGCTGGGCGGGAGATAGGATCCCTTATGCTGCTTCCACTGCTGCTGATTTTAGTGACACTGACCTCCCAGCGCCCGGCAGGGTAGGAGATTCTTCTTCACCTAGTGCCACAGTCTTTTCTTTGCTGCCTGTTCCGCATCAACCTGCGCTCAGCTGGGCAGGAGATGCCAGTGTACCTCCTGCCCTAGTGCAACATGTATCACATGCTCAGTATCCCCCTGCGCCCAGCAGGACGGGGGATTCAAGTGTACCTGTCCACCATTTGGTCGGAAATTGTGCCTCACTCGCTATGGGCAAGGGCAATTCCTGGAACGATTTTGACATAAAGTGAATGCTCAAGTCACCGAGTTTGGTCGGCAGATCGGCAATTTCATTATTCGCCACAAGGATTTGGGGGGTGCTAATGCTGATCTTCTGAGATCGGATGGTGTCCACCTCAATGATATTGGTTTGGATATTTTTAATCTTGGCTTTCAGCGGGGTGTGGAACAGGTGCTGGCTGCGGTGGGGCGCCCGTCAGTTGTTAACTGGCAGGCGGGTGGCGGTCTTTTGACCTTGCCAGCATAAAATGGCTGTTATAGGGATATGCTCTGATGGTAATGGGAAGCAGATGGCCTGTCCAGCACTTATGGTAAGGACAGGCCCCTTCTTATCTCCTCCCCCCTTTTGGAATTATGTGCTCACAGTATAACTGTGACAGGCACTGTTTGAACATATTCAGATGTTATGTTGTAGATTTAAATAAAGCTGTGGCCTTGCCCTTTCCAGCTTAATAGTTGTAAGTGTGTTATTTAATGGGGAAAGGAGGCAAGGGTTTAAAGTTGGTCTTACAGATACGTTACAGCTTATGCTACCGGGGCTCATTGGACCTCAGCAGTCATGAAGGCCTCTTGAGCCCTTTAGGGAGAGAGAGCCCTGACTGATGGGGGCATGACCAGGGCGGGTCAAGGTGACTGAGGGGTCAGTAAGGATTGGTTGGGAAGTGGGACAGGTTGGGCTTGAGCTCGATAAAAGCGTTGCTCCAAGATCCTTCTGGAAGTGTGGTTGGAAGAGCTGCCCACCCTCCTGCCTTAATTTCGTTGGTATGTCACAGCTTGCTGCGGTCTTTTGACCTTGCCAGCATAAAATGGCTGTTATAGGGATATGCTCTGATGGAAATGGGAATCAGACAGCCTGTCCAGCACTTATGGTAAGGACAGGCCCCTTCTCATCTCCTTCCCCCTTTTGGAATTATGTGCTCACAGTATAACTGTGACAGGCACTGTTTGAACATATTCAGATGTTATGTTGTGGATTTAAATAAAGCTGTGGCCTTGCCCTTTCCAACTTAATAGTTGTAAGTGTGTTGTTTAATGGGGAAAGGGGCAAGGGTTTAAAGTTGGTCTTACAGATAAGTTACAGCTTATGGTACCTGGGCTCATTGTACCTCAGCAGTCATGTACATTTTGTTTCTGCTAAAAAGAAAAAACCCCATGCTGGGAAAATACAATGTCTTGGCATGAGGGATTCCTCTGTCAGCATTGTCTGTGTTGATGGGGAATTGTGCAAATGTCTTTCCTGCAACCCATGACCTGTCTAAGGTGAGCTGCAGTGCAAACACTGTACTGATAGTAACATATAGCAGAGTGACAGAGGGACAAGCTTTTCTTGCTGCTCAAAATGGTACATGAAGGTACATGTGTACATTAAATTTATTATTTTTTTTGTAGACTTTTATGTAATGAAAGGTTTATAATGACAGTATATGAACTTGTTGAAATGATTTAGGATGCTGACCAAAATGAGATGATACCTGTGTATATACAATTACTATGTGACACCCATCTTACATGAAGAACTCATGGAGAAAATAACTAAAAAAATAAATCAGTTTTGTCATATCTTTTTTTTTGTTTATAGCATTTTTTTATTATTGTTGTTTTTCCTTTTATATATTACCACAAAATACTAAAATATTTTGGCAGATTACCTTTTATAATAAAATAAAAATTTATTCAAACATCTAAAAAAAGCTTACTATTTAAACCACGTGTAGTACTGATAGAAAGTACCATATCCAATATCTAGTTGCATATGTACTGGGACTTTACTATTGAGGTTTGGTAGGTAAAAAAGACATTCTTCACCGATGACTATTCCTGTGTGCTGCAAAAGACTTGAGCTATGTCTATCGCTGTTTCTAGGAACAATACTCATGTCTAACTGACAAACAGTATGCAAAAAAAGAGAATGGTCTGAAAAAAGACAAAACTTTAACCTAGAAGCAAAAGCACTTTTCCTCAAAGCTATATATTTTATAGGTGCTACTACAATGCTTTGAGTCAGAACTCAGTGTTTGCTCCCACTTTCTGCCCAATCCTCATGGTTGGCCCATTAATGTGATGAATTGACTCCCTGACCTGAATACGATACGTGGAAAGCAAAAGGGACTAGCCAAGTGATGACTTTCTAGTAGAAACATGGCTTTAAATATAAGAGTACTCTTGGCTTTGGGGCTCCCACAGCCTGAAAGATAAGCAACAAGAGGTGCAGGTACCATTTAATGATTGCACTTACATGGTGATGACACTTTGCATGCAATGACCTTAAAGCAATCCTGGACTTAGTCAATTTTTGGCAAAGCAGTGGGTTTGCATTAACACCCCCACCCTTCTCCAACAACATATTTACTTACTTATTTTGCTCTCAGCAAAGAAGATACCTGGTAACTTACTCTATGCCCACGTACACACGGTCGGAGATTTTGCCAACCAAATCCGTCGGATTTTGCCCGTCGGATTTAGTCCGTCGGATTGTGTCCGAAACTGTTGCATACACACGGTCGGGCCAAGTTGGTGAAAAATCCGATCTTTCAGAACGTGATGACGTAATTTCATTATGATGGGACTACATTCAGGCTAGTAGCCAATAGCTTTGATGTAGGAATTTGATCTGAGCATGCGTGGCACTTGGTCCGATGAAAATGATCAGATTAGGTCCATCCGGCCCAGTTGGTCGGGAAATATTTCCAACATGTTGGAAAATTGGGTCGGATTATCCGACGACACGGTCCAATAAGACTCATTCCGACAGATTCTCCGACCGTGTGTACAAGGGCTATGATTAAGCCAATCAACACTGACACACAAGACTCCATAGTCAAGTGTAACCTACGAATCCTGCAAATCATAGGATACACAGGGTTTTTCTTTTTTCTCCCCTTCTTGTTGACTAAACTGAGCAGCAAGGGAGCAAAATAAGGGTAAGTATAGGATGCTGAGGTGAACTGAATTAGAATGAATCTGTTGCAAAAACACAGGTTCAATTTAAATCAGAATATTAAGCTAAAAATTACTGTTTGTATTTATTAACCACTTAAGGATAGAGCCTCTTTCTGAGATTTGGTGTTTACAAGTTAAAAACATTTTTTTTTTGGTAGCAAAATTAATTAGAACCCCCAAACATTATATATATATTTTTCTAACAATGTAGAAAATAAAATAGTGGTCATTGCAATACTTTCTGTCACACCGTATTTGCGCAGCGGTCTTACAAGCACACTTTTTTGGGGAAAACAGTACACTCTTTTGAATAAAAAAATAAGACAACAGTTAAGTTAGCCCAATTTTTTTATATTGTGAAAGATAATGTTACGCCGAGTAAATTGATAGCCAACATGTCACACTTCAAAATTGTGTCCGCATACAGGTTGCATGTTTTGAGTTACAGAGGAGTAGTGATGGACGAACTTCCGACGGGACGTTTCGCGAAAGCGAAATGCGAACGGACCCAAACGTTCGCGAAACCGAACGTTCGCCGCGGGCCCCATTGACTTCAATGGGAGGCGAACTTTGCAAACCTTCATGTCGAATTTGCGGCCACGTGGTAATTATTAGGGGGTAAAACGTAGTCCCACCATCTGGACAATGACATAATACATGTATGAGGTGAATTTGGGATCGATAACTACAAGCATTTTTATTTTATTTGGGAAATTGTTCTAACAATTCAGGACTATGGAGCTAATGAAGGCAATGGAGGAGAGGGAAGGTCAGGGACCAGGGTAGGCAAAGAAGAGGGTGCAGGAGATGATCACCAGCAGCGTGACATACCGGAATGACACATGCACCGTGATAGAGGCATCTGACAGCAGCACCGTAATACAGAGCACTGACAGCAGCACCGTGACATACAGCGCTGACAGCAGCACCGTGACATACAGCGCTGACAGCAGCACCGTGACATACAGCGCTGACAGCAGCACCGTGACATACAGCGCTGACAGCAGCACCGTGACATACAGCGCTGACAGCAGCACCGTGACATACAGCGCTGACAGCAGCACCGTGACATACAGCGCTGACAGCAGCACCGTGACATACAGCGCTGACAGCAGCACCGTGACATACAGCACTGACAGCAGCACCGTAAGCAGCCCCAGGAGGAAGTCAGCACAGCACAGGGATGGTGTGATCCCCTCATAATAAGAACCCCCAGGAGGAAGTCAGCACAGCACAGGGATAGTGTGATCCCTTCATAATAAGAACCCCCAGGAGGAAGTCAGCACAGCACAGGGATATCATAAGCAGCCCCAGTAGAAATATGACACCGCTCAACCTCTTCAAAGAGGAGGGTAGGGGCATATAGTACGGTGTGCTTTTTTGGGTCAAGGAAGTGAGCCAAATGAATTAAGAAGGTCTGTGTGCTTGATTAAAAAAATAGTTTATAGACATATACATGGTCTACTGGTCACATGTGTTGAATTCCTCCGAGATCCATGCCTCATTCATTTTTAGAAATGTGAGGTAGTTAACACTGTCGTGAGCTAGGCGAGTACGCTTATCGGTCACAATCCCCCCTGCTGCGCTGAACGTCCTTTCGGACAGGACACTGGATGAGGGGCAAGCCAACAGTTCGATTGCAAATTGGGCAAGCTCTGGCCAGAGGTCAAGCCTGCCCACCCAGTAGTCTAGGGGTTCATCACTCCTCAGAGCGTCCACATCGGCCGTTAACCCAATGTAGTCGGACACCTGACGGTCTAGGCGTTCCCTGATGCTGGATCCGGATGACACCTGTCGATGGGTCGGCTGAAAGAATGACCTCATATCCGAAGTCACCAACACATCTTCAAACCGGCCTCTTCTTGCAGGCGCTGTTGGATTGGTACCCGCAAATCCTTCTCTGGGAGTGGGAATTGCTCCTCTGCCAGCGCACGCAAAAGCAGAATGCAGCATTTCTCGAAGCAAGGCCTGGAAGTGCTGCATTCTGACAGCCCTCTGCGACGGCGGTAACATTTCCGCCATTTTGTGTTTGTACCGGGGGTCTAAGTACGTTGCCACCCAGTACTGGTCCTTGACCCTCATGCTTTTTATACGGGGGTCCCTATTAAAACACTGGAGCATGAAGGCCCCCATTTGCACTAAAGTGGAAGCGGTGTGGTGGCCTGGCTCCTGCTCATCATCCAGGATAATGTCGTCCTCTTCATTCTCCTCTCCCCATCCTCGCACAACAGGGATCCCAGAAAGGTTTAAAGCATGCTCTTCTTGCTCCTGCTCATCCGCCCCGGCACCATCCTCCTCTGACTCCTCATCAGACTCCTGTTGTTGACTTGTCTCAGATAGAGTAGCCCCCCCTGGGAATTCATCCAGCATTGCGACTTCCTCATCTTCCCGCTCCTGCTCCTCCACAGCCTGATCAATGACACGACGCAATGCACGCTCCAGAAAGAAGGCATAAGGTACCATGTCACTGATGGCGCCATGGCTGCGACTGACCAGTTTGGTGATCTCCTCAAATGGCCGCAGAAGTCTGCATGTGTCGCGCATGAGCAGCCACTGGCGCGGTGAAAAAAAACCCAGCTCCCCAGAACCGTTTCTTTCGCAGAGTTCATACAGGTAGACGTTAACTGCACGTTTCTGCTGGAGCAGCCTATCAAGCATATAGAAGGTTGAGTTCCATCGCGTCGGGCAATCGCAAATAAGACGTCTGACCGGCAGATGGTGTCGCCGCTGAATGTCAGCAAGGCGAGCCATGGCCGTGTAAGATCTTCTGAAATGGGCCGAGATTTTCCTTGCCTGCCGCAAGATGTCCTGGACCCCAGGGTATTTGACAAGGAATCGCTGCACGACCAAGTTTAAGACGTGTGCCATGCACGGCACGTGCGTGATTTTGCCCTGTTTCAATGCGCTAAGCAGATTGGCACCGTTGTCACACACCACTTTACCAACTGTCAAATTGAGCGGTGTTAGCCACTCATCTGCCTGTGAACGCAAAGCTGAAAGGAGTGCCGGGCCAGTGTGGCTCTTTGCTTCCAGGCACAACAGACGCAGCACGGCATGGCAACGTCTCACCTGGCATGTGGAATAGGTTCTGGGGAGCTTGGGCGGTGCAGCGGAAGAGACGCTAGCAGCGGAAAAGGAGGAGGCAGCTGAGGAGGAGAGGGAGGAGGATGGAGTAGGAGGAGGAGAAGAAGAGTCAGGCCTGCATGCAATCCGTGGCGGTAAAACCAAATCTACACGGGTGCCACGGGTTACATGCTTGACGGCCGTCAGAAGGTTCACCCAGTGGGCAGTAAAACTGATATACCTTCCCTGCCCGTGTTTGCTAGACCACGTGTCTGTGGTCAGATGTATCTTGGCACCGACACTGTGTGCCAGAGATACATTCACTTGCCGCTGAACATGGCCATATAGCTCTGGGATGCCCTTCTCTGAGAAATACTTCCTTCCTGGGACCTTCCATTGTGGTGTTCCAATGGCCACAAATTTGCGAAAGGCCTCCGAGTCCACCAGTTTATATGGCAGTAGTTGGCGGGCTATGAGTTCTGACAAGCCAGCCGCCAACCGTTGGGCAAGAGGGTTATCCGGCGTCATCATTTTTTTACGCTCAAACATTAGGCCCACGGAAGCCTGCCTTTTTGCAGAAAAATGTGAGCTTGGCGTGATGGAAGGTGGAGTGGAGGACAATTGTGAGGAGAGAGGAGAAGGAGAAGTAGAAGACGAGGCTGGACGGTGAGAGCCTGCAGTGTGGCTTTGTGTGTTCCGTTGCTCCCACTGGGCTCGGTGATGGCTGCTCATGTGCCTTCTTAAGGCGGTCGTCCCTAGGTGAGTATTGGGCTTACCGCGACTAACGCGTTGACTGCAAAGATTGCAGATGGCAACGCTATTGTCAGCAGCGGACACGTTAAAAAAAGCCCACACTGCGGAGCCATGTGCCGGTGTCCTGGGAGCGCCAGATGTGACCGTACATGGTCGATGACTCGCTCCTGATACATTTGCAGTCTGCTTTGTCCCTCCTGTGCAATGTAAGTTATTCCTGCTTCTCCTCCCTATCTGCTGGTCCATATCTCCCTCTGAACTCCCCTCCTCTTCCTCTCTTGTGGGCACCCACGTGACATCACTAGACACGTCATCATCAACGTCACCTTCCCCACCGCTATAAGTAGAGATCTCGGAGTAGGCAGCAACACCGGGGACCAACCTCCTCCTTGGGCTGATCTGGGTACTGTCGTCAGACTGCTGAGTAGCGCTTGTTGCTACCTCCTCTTCCTGATCCAATACCAAGAGTGGCTGCGCATCAGAAATGTCCTCTTGATATGGATCGGAAAATAATTCCAGTGACTCAAGCGGAAGGTATGTGGTGGTGGTGGTGGTGGTCGTGTTGTTGGTGGTAGTGTCTTTGGGGGTGCACATAGCAGAGAGTGAAGAAGAGGGTGCAGATCGAGAGGATGAGGAGGGTGCAGAAGAGTAAGGCTGAGCGAGCCACTCAACCAAGTCTGGTGCATCCTTTAAAGTAATTGAACGCACCTTCTGCAACTTCCCACTTTGGCTCAAGCCTGTTGCTCCTGCCCTACCCCTACCACCCCTGCGGAAGGGCCTGCCTCTTCCTCTGCCTGTCATTTTTTAAATGACCCTGTGACAAAACTCTTAGTCCCTATACCGATGAAGGACTGCTGCAGTATAGGGCAGCAGTCAGCAGTGGTGCACGTCAACCCTATCTATTGTGGACCGATAGCGGTCCTTACAGAACAGCAGACTGTACCGCACTCAAGCCTATGTACCGTAGCACCCTATACCAAGTTACCAGTCCTTATAAGAACTTTTGTGGAACAAGCAGGTTGTGTGTTAGTGATTAGCAGACTGTACGTCAGTCCCTATACCGCTGAAGGACTGCTGCAGTATAGGGCAGCGGTCAGCAGTGGTGCACGTCAACCCTATCTATTGTGGACCGATAGCGGTCCTTACAGAACAGCAGACTGTACCGCACTCAAGCCTATGTACCGTAGCACCCTATACCAAGTTACCAGTCCTTATAAGAACTTTTGTGGAACAAGCAGGTTGTGTGTTAGTGATTAGCAGACTGTACGTCAGTCCCTATACCGCTGAAGGACTGCTGCAGTATAGGGCAGCGGTCAGCAGTGGTGCACGTCAACCCTATCTATTGTGGACCGATAGCGGTCCTTACAGAACAGCAGACTGTACCGCACTCAAGCCTATGTACCGTAGCACCCTATACCAAGTTACCAGTCCTTATAAGAACTTTTGTGGAACAAGCAGGTTGTGTGTTAGTGATTAGCAGACTGTACGTCAGTCCCTATACCGCTGAAGGACTGCTGCAGTATAGGGCAGCAGTCAGCAGTGGTGCACGTCAACCCTATCTATTGTGGACCGATAGCGGTCCTTACAGAACAGCAGACTGTACCGCACTCAAGCCTATGTACCGTAGCACCCTATACCAAGTTACCAGTCCTTATAAGAACTTTTGTGGAACAAGCAGGTTGTGTGTTAGTGATTAGCAGACTGTACGTCAGTCCCTATACCGCTGAAGGACTGCTGCAGTATAGGGCAGCGGTCAGCAGTGGTGCACGTCAACCCTATCTATTGTGGACCGATAGCGGTCCTTACAGAACAGCAGACTGTACCGCACTCAAGCCTATGTACCGTAGCACCCTATACCAAGTTACCAGTCCTTATAAGAACTTTTGTGGAACAAGCAGGTTGTGTGTTAGTGATTAGCAGACTGTACGTCAGTCCCTATACCGCTGAAGGACTGCTGCAGTATAGGGCAGCGGTCAGCAGTGGTGCACGTCAACCCTATCTATTGTGGACCGATAGCGGTCCTTACAGAACAGCAGACTGTACCGCACTCAAGCCTATGTACCGTAGCACCCTATACCAAGTTACCAGTCCTTATAAGAACTTTTGTGGAACAAGTGAGTTGTGAATGTTTAGCAGACTGCAGCAGAAGGGCAGCAGTCAAGTATAATATCCTTTCTATATTTGGAAGAAAGAATATTATACATGTACAAGCCTATTACTGTACCACTGATACCAGTCCTGAAAAGAACCTTTGTGGAACTAATAATAACAGCAAGTCTTTAAAATTACCCTCACTGCCTGACAACACTGCTTCCTTCCTGTCCCTATACAAATTGGCAAAAAAAGAGAACGATTAGTGGTTACTGGAACAGCTCTTTTGTGGACCTTGATAGTAACAGCTAATGATGATGATGATGATGATGATGATGAAAGACTAATCTGGCTGTCCCTGTAGCATACACCGTCCTTTCCCTTTCTCTAAACTAACAAAAGACACTCAGGCTGCTGCAAGAATCAGCAGCACAGCAAACCTATCAACACCTAACACCTATACCAGTCCTGAAAAGAACTTTTGTGTACCAAATAGCTAGTGGTTTATCTCTCCCTACTCCACACAGGAACCTGTCCCTATCGTAACAGAAGAAAGAATGTAAAATGGCCACCGGATCGGGTGTATTTATAGGTTAGGGGGAATGTCCAAGTGTCCATGTGCTGTCATGTCTCAATTGGCTGTCCTGTATCACATGATAAACGTGTCACCAAAGGTTAAAGTTCTTGTATACATTAAACACGTAAGTCCGCCGCGGCGAACGACGGAAAAAGGCGTTCGAACGTGCGGACCGCGAATGTCGGAAATTCGCCGCGAAACGACCGCCGGGCGAAACGTTCGTCCATCACTACAGAGGAGATCCAGAGCTATAATTACTGCTCTCGCTCTAACAATCATGGCGATACCTCACATGTTCGGTTTGAATACTTTTTTCATATGCGGGCGCTGCTCAAATATGCGTTTGCTTCTGCACGCGAGCTTGGCGGGACACGACGTGTTTAAAAAAAAATGTTTTCTTATTTATTTTACCATTTATTTTTTATTTTTACACTATTCTTTTTAAAAAAATAAAACGTGTCACCTTTATTCCTATTAGAAGGAATGTAAACATCTATTGTAATAGAAAAAAAGCATGACAGGGCCTCTTAAATATGAGATCTGGAGTCAAAAAGACCTCAGATCTTATATTTACACTAAAACTCAATAAAAATAATAATAATAATTAAATGTAATTTAAAAAAAAAAGTCTCTTTAAGAGCTATGGGTGGAAGTGACTTTTTTTATGTTGCTTCTGGCCTACAATGGTAAGGAGACATGTGGAGACCATCTTCCCCTCACCCATCTTCATACCACATAGGAGACAGGACGCGATCACCTCCACTGCTACCAATGGCTCCGGTAAGCTGCGGAGGGCGCTGGAGAACGGCTGGAGAGGGGGGTGTACAAGTTCCTAACAAAGAGGTTGCCCTAGAGGTGACTGCAAAGTACCTAACTGTCAGTGTTGGCTGGCTTTTGTTGGGGCCCTTCTGTAGATGGTGCACATGAAGCTTTCCCTTTAAGACTGTACACAAGGGATGGCTGATGGGTTGTTAAGTAAGGGGCAGTCTCAGTTAGTGTTAACTGTTGGCTCAATAGTTCCCCTCACCACTCACAGTATGCAATGGATCAGATTCAGTACTCTTGGCGATAAGCTGTCCCAGAAGTCTCAGGCCTCCTGATCAGGTCCTCACAAGTTTTAGTCTCTCACTGGTGTAGCAACAGGTTTCTACAGCTCTGGTCCCAGTTAATGAAAGAGCTTCTCAGTCCTCAAGCTCTCTTTCAGGCTAACCAAAGGCACCAGATTTCTGCACAAGCTCTGTCCTCTCTCACGCAAAACACAAACCCCAGCAGCAGGTCTGCACTGGTCTGCCGGATCTCCTGTAATTTGCCTGGGAAAATATTGTATCTCTCCTCCTCTTGACAGTGGGAATCCTAGGTATTAAAGTCTGCAGCTACACTAGCCCCATAGAGTTATATTGTGTGGAGCTCCTTTCAGGACTACATATCCCATAATTCACTCTGTCTGATGCCCTAGTTGGCTCAAGCTCTCCTGCTCCCTGATTGGCTCAAGTCCACTGCCAGGAGGGAGTGGGGGCAGAAATGAGACAGGAGATTTCACACAGCACCGCTCCTGTCAGCTGCAGTGAGAGAGGGGAGAGAATCCAGCTGCATTGCTCTCCCTCTGTATTGCCAATCAGCTCACTATCGCTGCTGGGGGAGAGGGGTGGGCAAGTAGAGGATCACACTGAAAGCTGCTAAATGGCCACTCTGTTTATTGCTTATAGATGTGGGGCGAGTGGGAGAGGAGATCACACAGATGGGTGGCACCCTACTATAAATGTATTTTTAAATAAAAGCACTTGAAGTACCTGAATTTGAATTGGTATCATCCATTTTTAAACTAACAAGGAACTTGCTAATAGGAAAAGAAAGCAGAATAACAGAGATATAAATTAATCACTGTTCTACCTCTCCATCACTGTTTATTGTAAAGATAGGGGCAGGTTCATGACAATATGGTCTTAAGTAGGGATGAGCCAAACACCCCCCGGTTCGGTTCGCACCAGAACTTTCGAACGGACCGAAAATTCATATGAACTTTAGAACCCCATTGAAGTCTATGGGACTCGAACGTTCGAAATAAAAAGTGCTAATTTTAATGGCTAATATGCAAGATACTGTCCTAAAAAGGGTTTGGGGACCTGGCTCCTGCCCCAGGGGACATGGGTCAATGCCTAAAATGTTTTTAAAAATGGCCGTTTTGGCGGGAGCACTGATTTTAATGATGATTAAAGTGAAAAAAATAAGTGAAATATTACTTTAAATATCGTGCCTGGGGGGTGTCTATAGTATGCCTGTGAAGTGCCAAGTGTTTCCCGTGTTTAGAAGAGTCCCTGCACAAAATGACATTTAACGGAAAAAAAGTAATTTTAAACTGCTTGCGTTTTTAATGTAATATCTGGTTCCGGCAATATGGATGAAAATCATTGAGAAAAATGGCATGGGTAGCCCCCCCTATCCATTACCAGCCCCTTTGGATCTTGTACGGATATTAAGGGGAACCCCGTACCCATATTAAAAAAAGGAAAGACGTGGGACCCCTAGGCCCTATATACTCAGAACAGCAGTATATAGGCGGTTCAAACAAGACAGGGACTGTGTAGATTTGTTGTGTTAAGTAGAATCTGTTTGTAATTTTGAACTGGTACATTTTTAAAGTGTAGCTCCAGTCAAAAAATCTATTTTTAAGATTTTTGGAAAACATAGGGAAGGGTTATCACCCCTGTATAATTTGTTTTGCCGTCCGTCTTTTTTCATCTCACTTCCTGTTGTCTCCTTCCGTTTGCAAGTAGGAGACGTTTGTAAGTTGGATGTTTGAAAGTAGGGGCCTGCCTTATATGCTCTGCAGAAATGGCGGAACAAGGTGTTGGTGTTGCCACAACATTGTAAGCCCTCAAAGTGACTCTTGGTGGGCGCTGAAGCACCCTGCTGTGAACGATTATATCAAGAATTGTAATTACATGCCATTGTTGAACAGTGGTAGAAAAATTTACCTTTGGTGGTTGTGGTGCTGGTGCTGGTGCCACAATACTATATGTCCTCACAGTTACTCTGGGTGTGCACAGGAACGGGCCCTGCTGTGAAATATTATATCAAGAATTGTAATTACATGCCCCTATTAAACAGGGGCTGAAAAATTTGGCTGCTGGCACTGGTGCTGGTGCCACGACACTACAACCTCTCCCATATACTCTAGTTGTGGTGCAGGAATGAGCCCTGCTGCAAAGCATTGCATCAAAAATTGTAATTAAACGCCCCTGTTAAACAGGGGCTGAAAAATTGGACTGGTGGCATCACCCAGAACCAAAAATGTTCTTCCAACATATCAGCGGAGGAGGAAGAGGATAGACAATCAACATAACAGGACAGTCACTCAGCATCAGCATAGGCAGTCTTGAAGGGATGTGATATTTCCAAAAAAATTATTCGGTTACATCAGCTTCAGGTGCTTGGTATCTGTGGGTGATCCAAGACTGATTCATCTTGATGAAGGTCAGTCGATCAACTGAGTCGGTGGACAGGCGCACCCTGTGATCAGTAACAAAGCCACCAGCAGCACTGAAGGTGCGTTCCGAAAGAACGCTGGATGCAGGACATGCCAGTAGCTCAATTGCATACTGTGCAAGCTCTGGCCAGAGATCCATCCTCAAGACCCAGTAAGCCAGAGAATTTTCGGTGGGAAAGGTGTCCAAGTCTGACCTTGCCCCTGGGTATTCCTGCACCATGTAAATCAGACGCTGGCGATGGTTGCTGGAACCGATCATACCTTGGGGCTGCGGACTAAAAAATTGTCTGAACACATCGGTCAAACGGCCACCTTCTCCACCACTCCTTCTGACCGATGCCTCAGCAACACATTGTCCAGGACCAGGAGTTTGTAACCTCCCAGTCTCTGGGAACACGTTGCACAGACCTTTCTGCAAGGTCTCCCAGAGATGTCTCATCCTCTGCTCCCTCTGCGACGGCAAGATAAGGTCGGCAACCTTACCCATTTACCGTGGATCAAGGAGAGTGGCCAGCCAGTAATGGTCCCTCTCCTTGAGCCAAAGAATACGAGGATCCTTCCGCAGGCTTTGCAGGATCAGGGAGGCCATGCAGCGTAGGTTAGCTGAGGCATTCGGTCCGGAGTCCTCTGGGTCACTAAGGACAACATGATCTGCAGCTACCTCCTCCCAGCCACGTACAGGTCCACGGGTTTCTTGGGACTGTAAATCATCCCTACAAGATTGCTGCTGCTGCTGATGCTGAGTGCCAGTCTCCACCTCCATGCTGACACAATCATCCTCCTCCTCCTCGTCCTCTTCCTGTGTGATGGGTGGGACAACAGGAACACTGTCTGGATAAAGGGGGCCTTGAGAGGCAAGGAAGTCTTCCTCTTCCTGCCTCTGTTCTGCCTCAAGTGCCCTGTCCATTATTCCACGCAGCGTATGCTCCAACAGGTGGAGAAGAGGTACAATGTCAATGATGCATGCACTGTCACTGCTCACCATCCTTGTGGCCTTCTCAAACGGTGACAGGACAGTGCATGCATCCCTGATCATGCCCCACTGGCGTGGTGAAAAAAAACCGAGCTCCCCTGACCCTGTCCTGGTGCCGTAGTCGCACAGGTACTCATTGATGGCCCTCTGCTGTGTGTGCAGCCGCTGCAGCATGGCCAACGTTGAGTTCCACCTGGTGGGCATGTCACATATAAGGCGGTTCTTGGGCAGGTTCAACTCCTTTTGGAGCTCAGCCAGCCGAGCACAGGCATTAAATGATCGGCAGAAATGCACACAGACTTTCCTGGCCTGCTGCAGGACATCCTGTAAGCCCGGGTACCTGCCCAAGAACCGCTGCACCACCAGGTTAAGGACATGAGCTACACAGGGCACATGGGTCAGTTGTCCCTGTCGGAGGGCGGAGAGGAGGTTGGTGCCATTGTCGCAAACCACCATTCCTGGCTTAAGCTGGCGTGGCGTCAACCACCTCTCGGCCTGCCCCTGCAGAGCTGACAAAATATCTGCCCCAGTGTGGTTCCTGTCCCCCAAACAAACCAGCACAAGCACGGCATGGCATCGTTTTGCCTGTGTACTTGCGTAGCCCCTTGAACGCTTCTCTAGACACAGAGCCTGCTTGCCCTTTTTTATCGGCTCGCGCCTGTCTGCCTCTCCTTGTTGGCCTTCCAGACATGGTAATGGCCTGAAGGGAGATGGGAAAACCAGCAATTGGGTAGTGTATATTGTGCTGGAGGCACACAACACCCACTAACTCCTGCAGATGGCAGATGGCCCTAGAGAGAAGAGATGAGCTATATAGGTGGATATAACGGTGTATAACGGTGTATACTGCGGTCAGGGCACGCAGACAACACGCACAATCTCCTACAACTGACTGCAAGCTCTATTACAAAAGAGCAATATAGCTAGCTATGTAGGTGGATATAACGGTGTATACTGCGGTCAGGGCACGCAGACAACAGGCACAATCTCCTACAACTGGCTGCAAGCTCTATTACAAAAGAGCAATATAGCTAGCTATGTAGGTGGATATAACGGTGTATACTGCGGTCAGGGCATGCAGACAACAGGCACAATCTCCTACAACTGACTGCAAGCTCTATTACAAAACAGCAATAAAGCTATCTATGTAGGTGGATATAACGGTGTATAATGCGGTCAGGGCACGCAGACAGCACGCACAATCTCCTACAACTGACTGCAAGCTCTATTACAAAAGAGCAATATAGCTAGCTATGTAGGTGGATATAGCGGTGTATACTGCGGTCAGGGCATGCAGACAACAGGCACAGTCTCCTACAACTGACTGCAAGCTCTATTACAAAAGAGCAATATAGCTAGCTATGTAGGTGGATATAACGGTGTATACTGCGGTCAGGGCATGCAGACAACAGGCACAATCTCCTACAACTGACTGCAAGCTCTATTACAAAAGAGCAATATAACTAGCTATGTAGGTGGATATAATGGTGTATACTGCGGTCAGGGCATGCAGACAGCACGCACAATCTCCTACAACTATCTGCAAGCTCTATTACAAAAGAGCAATATAGCTAGCTATATAGGTGGATATAACGGTGTATACTGCGCAGGGGCAGACTGACAACTTATGGGGCCCCTGGGCAATAAGAGATTATGGGGCCCCCAGGCTTACAGATGGCCGCCACGTGGCAGCCATTTGAAAAAAAATATTTTTTGGAGGAGGGGCACCAAGCTCGGTGACATGGAGGGTGGCAGGAGACCTAGAGCTGGTGACCCAGTAAAGGCACCACAAGCCTCTCATGGGCAGTGCCACCTTAACAACATCATGGGCCCCTGGGCAAAATACTGCACTGGGACCCCTACCAGGGAGATGATGATCTGTGGCATGCATAGTGAACCATGGCGAACAATGGGCATGGTCAATGGGAGAGTCTTAACCACTTCAGCCCCGGAAGCATTTACCCCCTTCCTGACCAGAGCACTTTTTGCGATTCGGCACTGCTTCGCTTTAGCTGACAATTGCGCAGTCGTGCGAGGTTGTACCTAAACAAAATTGATGTCCTTTTGTTCCCACAAATAGAGCTTTCTTTTGTGGGATTTTTAGTTTTTGCGCTATAAACGAAAAAAGGCAGACAATTTTTTTTAAAAAGCAATATTTTTTACTTTATACTATAAATATCCCCCCCCCAAAAAAAGTAAGATAGATAGAGAGATAGATAGATAGATAGATAGATAGATAGATAGATAGATAGATATACACACACACACATACATTTTTTTCCCCACAGTTTAGGCCAATATGTATTCTTCTACATATTTTTGTTAAAAAATAAAAAATAAAATCACAATAAACGTATATTGATTGGTTTGCGCAAAAGTTATAGCATCTACAAAATAGGGGATAGATTTATGGCATTTTTATTATAATATTTTTATTTTTTTACTAGTAATGACGGCAGAACTGCGACATTATGGCAGACAGATTGGACACTTTTGACATGCCCTACGGCAGAGCCCCCAGAGTGCCACCTTCCATGAATATCCCCTTACACACACACACACACACACACACAAACACACACACACTTTTTGCACCTTGGTGCTTGGTGAGGTAGGCAGCTGGTGGGCAAGGCCTTTAAAAAAAAAATAAAGCCACATGTTGCAGGCTCTGAACTGCGCATGTGCTGTTGTAGAGCTTGCGGAATAGTGAACTGCAGTGGTTGGCCTCAGATCGGGCAGTGGGGCATATGAATAAAAGCTGTGCACCATGTTATCACTGCACAGGTGTGCACCCAGACCTGCCTTGCTGCCTGATCCGAGGTTGAGCTCAGCAGTGCACCAATCAGATGGCTCCGAATGGCAACAAGGGCATTTTTCACGGGCACAGGATTGTTGGATCAAATTCTGTTGAGTGGCAGTGAGCACACATGGTACATACAGTATACACACACGCATGCACAGTACACACAGATGCACAGTATATACACAAACACATGCATGCACAGTAACACACAGACACATACACAGTATACTTACAGACACACACACACACACACACACACAGTAGTGCACAGTATACACACGCCAGCACAGTATATACATACACACACACACACACACACACACACACACACACACACACACACTAGTGCACAGTATATATACACACACACAGTAGATATACACACAGTATATATAGACACACACAGTAGATACACACACAGTAGTGCACAGTATAGACACAGACACATGCCTGCAAAGTATATACACACACAGTATATACACGTGCACAGAGTATACACACACACAGTATATACAATACACACACTATACACATGCATAGTATACACACACACAGTATATATATATATATATATATATACACACACACACACACACATACACACAGAGTATACACATGCATGCACAGTATACACACAGTATATACACATGCACAGAGTATACAAACACACACACACAGTAGTGCACAGCATACACACAGACACACACATGCACAGTACACATACAGTATACATATACACAATACAAAAAGTCTGATGGAACACACTGCTGCCTCCATCTCCTGGCATGCTGGGACTTGTAGTACCCCAGCAGCTCACAGACACAGGAAGTAGTAATGCATGGGAGGGGACTGTGCCTGTGTACTGGTGGGCAGGTAATGAGTAGGGAGGTGTAGCAGAGATTGGGGGGGGGGGGGGGGAGACATTCAGGACATGTACTTCCTCCAGAAGCAGTTCACTTCTCCTCAGACAAACGATCAAACTGATTCAGAGACAGGAGAAGCCCTGCTTGAGCAAACACAGCCTCCCCCTCCCCCTTGCTGACAAGGGTAAACCACTCATAATAGTACATTCAGCTCAGTTAGCTTACCTTCTATCAGGCTGCAGGCTGTCCCCTCCTTCTTCTTCTTCTCTCCTCCAGCTGTCGGCATCTCCTGCTCATATCTCAAATAAGCCGCGCTGGAGAAGGGAGCGGGTACACTGTTTTCCCATTGGCTGAGGAGGCAGTGGAGAGGCGGGACAACTCCAATCTCTGTATTTTTACATTAAAAGTATGTCGGTAAGGGAAATTTCAGGGACAGAAGTAAAAAAACACAGATTTTTTACATACTGTCCCAGGTTTTTATTATGGCTGACAACCCTGATGGGGCCCCCTAGTGGCCGGGCCCTCGGTCCGTGCCCGAGTGACGGAATAGTCAGTCCGCCCCTGATACTGCGGTCAGGGCACGCAGACAGCACGCACAATCTCCTACAACTGACTGCAAGCTCTATTACAAAAGAGCAATATAGCTAGCTATATAGGTGGATATAATGGTGTATACTGCGGTCAGGGCATGCAGACAACAGGCACAAACTCCTGCAGATTGCTAACAGCTCAATTACAGAAGAGCAAGAACGCAAAATCGGCTGATAATGAACGGTGTATACTGTGTTGAAGGTACACAGAGAACACCCACTAACTCCTACAGACGCCAACACTAAACAAGGCCGCCGCGCTAGCGGCCTTATATAGTGTGGGGCGTGTACTACACAGCCTGAGCTATGATTGGCCACAGGCATCCTGCCTGTGGCCAATCATGGCTCTCCTCACTGCCGGCGCTGTGATTGGCCAAGCATGCAGGGCCACAGTGCATGCTTGGCCAATCATGAGCCAGCAATGCACTGCAATGGCGCAGTGCATTATGGGCCGTGAGCGCCACACGAATTTGGCGCGAACGGCCCATAAAGTTCGGTATTCGCCGAACGGGCGCACAGCCGCACAGCCGATGTTTGAGTCGAACGTATGTTCGACTCGAACACGAAGCTCCTTAGTCTTAAGAGGAGTGGGTCGAATGATACTGCCCATCGTTCAGATGTTCACTGAAGTGAACATCTCCAGGATGAAGGTGGGTATTGCAGTAAACACTGCTTCTTTTATTTTAGCTTCCAATAGGCTATGCATTTTTTTTTTGTACTGGAGTTCTGTTTTAACTTTAGTAACTACAATAAAGTAAAAGTCAAAACAGCTTTATAATTTTATCACTTTTTGCAGTGCAATCAAACGTACTGACATTCCAAGTGTGTGAGTGGGGCACATTCCTAAAGGATGTGGCTTCCAGATATCACATTGGCACAGCATCCATATTAATTAGGTATGATATTTTGCCAAAATGACAGTGGGGTGTCTAGAACTAGACATGTGCGTTTGGTTTCGTATCAATCGAAAATTCGTATGGATTTCCGTAAATTCGTACATTAGGCAGGATCCGAAATACGAATTGCTATGCTTCCAAATTTTGTGCGAAATACGAAATTTCGTTTACGAATTTCGGATCCAAATTCTGTTACAACGGAAACGTGACTGGTGTTTTGTTGATGGTTTGAAGGTTTTCTTCTGCTGCTGAGTGAAGGAGAGCGTGCTGCAGAATCGGACAAAATAAGAATTTTCGTTAATTACAATTATTCGTTATGATGAAGTTAAAAACCCAGGAAGTCAGCACAGCACAGGGATGGTGGGAGCCCCTCATAATGGGCACAGCACAGGGATGGTTGGAGCCCTTCATAATGATAAATTCATCATAACGAACGTTTGTTATTGTTACGAAAATTTAACAAACCTAATGAAAATTTGTATTTCGTACGAATCCAAATTGAATTAACAGCTAATACGAAACGGAACGGAATAAAACGAAACAAATTTATCAACGGCGCACATGTCTATCTAGAATCTGTATTACTAGTAAACCTTTATCCTGAATAAATTTGGTGTACACTATAGATGTTATAGCCGCTCCTTTACAAACAGAAAGAAGGGGCTGGAAACTGTAATTTACAGGCAATTTAACCACTTCAGCCCCGGACCATTTTGCTGGTCAAAGACCAGACCACTTTTTGCAATTCGGCACTGCGTTGCTTTAACTGACAATTGCGCGGTCATGCGACGTGGCTCCCAAACAAAATTGACGTCCTTTTTTTCCCACAAATAGAGCTTTTTTTTGGTATTATTTGATCACCCCTGCGTTTTTTATTTTTTGCGCTATAAACAAAAATAGAGCGACAATTTTGAAAAAAATGCATTATTTTTTACTATAATAAATATCCCCTAAAAATATATAAAAAAAAACATTTTTTTTCCTCAGTTTAGGCTGTTACGTATTTTTCTACATATATTTGGTAAAAAAAATCGCAATAAGCGATTATTGATTGGTTTGCGCAAATGTTATAGCGTTTACAAAATAGGGGATAGTTTTATGGCATTTTTATTAATAAATTATTTTTTTACTAGTAATGGCGGCGATCAGCAATTTTTATTGTGACTGCGACATTATGACGGACACATCGGACATTTTTGACACATTTTTGGGACCATTGCCATTTATACAGCAATCACTGCTATATAAATGCACTCATTCCTGTGTAAATGACACTGGCAGTGAAGGGGTTAACCAGTGGGTGGCAGTGTAGGGGTTAAGTGTTCCTAGGGGTGTGTTACTAACTGTGGGCGGCTGGGCTTTAATTTAGTGAACACTGATCTCTGCTCCAATCACATAGAGCAGAGATCAGTGTCACTAGTTGCTAGGCACAATGCTGTTTATAATGGCATTTCCTCGTTCAGCCGCCTCGTGAGACGATCGTGGGTATGCCCGCGGCGATTGAGTCCGCGGGACCCGCGACCGGACTCACGGGATCCCGACCAGCACGCGAGCGTGCCGCCAGCGGCACGCTCGTGATGGCAGTGCAGCATTAAAGATTGGATGTACCTGTACGCCAATATGCCTGCCCGTGCCATTCTGCCGACGTACATTGGCGTGTGCTGGTCGGGAACCAGTTAAATTGCATTTTTCCTTTGTAAGGCTCAATTAACACAATTTCAGATGAGACTTGAGTTGCGCAGAATTTAATGACATGCCAAATGTGGCATGTCTGGGTGTCACCAACACTTAGGCTGGATTCACACCTATGCATTTTTAGTGCTTTTTGCATTTTGCAGATTTGCACTACAGTTCATTTAACATGGTTTCCTATGGAACACATTCTCTACTGCAAATCTGCAAAATGCAAAAAGCACTAAAAATGCATAGGTGTGAATCCAGCCTTAAAGCGGAAGTTCCATCTTTTGGGTGGAACTCCGCTTTAGGTACAAAAATGTAGACAAACCATAATTAACCCTCTGGTAATTTTATTATACATTCTTTCATTGATATTCAGGATCTTCTAATACGATTGTAACAGGTTCTGCATGTTTACATGATTTAGCAACAAAAATGTATTGAAATTTGCATAAATGCATTTACAACCAGGCCAAACAAATGATGTCTGCGTTTCATTCCTAATATTTGTACATACTGAGCAGCATAGCCAAATATATTTGTGATGTGGTCATTGGAACATATACTTCTAAATAATGTATAAACATTCAGTAACTGTGAGGCCTGTAGTCATGGTAACCAAACAGAAAATGAAAAACATATTACCACTATATAAATGTCACGTAGTGAACCGATTTTAACACAAAAATGCTCTGCTAATATCTGGGGTAATGCATCTAAGAGTTTTGTTTTTACTTGACCATTTGTGGTGAATGATTCAAGTGTTCCTTAGCAGTCCCTAATTGGGATGGTGAAGGTTTCCTCATTTGAACATCTTACTATAATTTTTTTTTTTCATCAGAAAAAAGGTTTTATTTGTTTTGTATGTTCGTTGGTACAGATACATAATATGCAGAGAATTACAGATTACAGTCAAAGAAAATTTGTATAGTACAGATATTACATGGACAA
Source organism: Lithobates pipiens (assembly GCF_037356315.1). Classification (NCBI taxonomy): domain Eukaryota; kingdom Metazoa; phylum Chordata; class Amphibia; order Anura; family Ranidae; genus Lithobates; species Lithobates pipiens. The sequence goes on along the minus strand of NW_027507696.1, from coordinate 26,464,899 downwards.
TCTTTATACTGGACCCGCTAGGCGTGCCAAAAGACCTACATGCTGCACACAATGGTACAAATGAAGAAAAGTAATCACAACGAACAACAGAATAACTGACAGAATCAAATACCTCTAACCTCCAAAGAATAGAACTATTAACTTTGTGCTTGTATACGATTTTTTCCCAGTTGACTGGGCAGAAATTGCTCTTCAAGAAGCTGTCAAACCTCCCAGGTTAAAAAGTTATTACAAAACACGTATGTATAGATGTATTGTTTTTCCCCCAACCAATTAAAGCATTTATTCACCTTTCATTCCACCCCCAACCACACGGCTTAATGGCCCTGCAAAAGTCTGGCATTAACTAGTTGAAGTGGTGCTAGCCCAGGTGTTTCCAGCAACGCTATCCACAGTGTGTAAAATTTACGAGGTTCATTCCTATGTTGAAATGTCAGCTTTTCCCTTATCAGCATCCGGTTAATCTGTTCCAACCATTGATGTCTAGTGGGAACCCTGGGCGTTATCCAAAGTTGTGCAATTAGTTTGCGGGCTATATATAGTAGACGAAGAACTGCTGTGTGAGCAGGAGGAGACAGCAGCTCTTCATCCAGGGCTTTTGGGGCATTTCTAGAACATGTGCAGCGGGTCACCACTGTCCCTCTGACACTTCAGGCATATAGGTGTATCCCGCAAACCCCAACTTTGCAAACGTGCTGGCGTTTTATATGCTCTATGCAACAAGTAGAGATGTGATCGTTTTTGGGAAGCGGATACTGAGACCAGGGGGGCGGAGGCAAGGCAAAGATTCCAAGTCTCCCCATCCATAATTCCCACGTCCTCCTCCCATTTGCATCTACACGGTAAACTAGCTGGGTCCTGAATTTTACTGAGTAGCATATTATAACACCTAGATATCATGCCTTTTTTGTTATTTTCCATCAGGATATCTTGTATCAATGGGTAGTTTACCAATCTGAGCTCTTTTTGTCTGGCCTGTGTGTATTATGCATGGCGCAGTTGTAACTACTTGTAGAAATCAGTGTGTGGTACATTAAATTCTGACTGTATTTCCATAAAGGACTTAAGGGTCGGCCCATTATACAATTGTGAAATGTATCTTATACCCAGATTCGCCCAATTCCTAAACCCTCTAAGCTTATATAGCTCCTTATAATTAATGTTGCGCCATAAGAGAGTATGGGATAGATATCCCTGTATCCCCAACAACCGCTTGGTATAAGACCATAACATTTTCAAAAGGTGTATAGTTGGGGCCCAGGGTCCAGTCGTGAGTAACCAGCTTCCAACTGTGTCATGTCAGCATCCGTTGAGTCCCGAAGGACTCCATGAATTGGATCCAAGGTGTCCTCTGCCCCCACCTGTTGGAGCTGTGAGGCAAGGTAGTAAGTTCTTGCATGTGGCACAGCCAACCCACCCTCAGTTTTGTTATATTGTAATGTTGATAAGCTCACTCTCGCTACTTTTTTACGCCAAATCAATTCCCTAAATTGCGAGTCTATTTTATCAAAAAACTTACTGGAAATCCAAACAGGGGAGTTGTTAAATATATACAGCAATTGGGGTGCCCACACCATTTATATTAGGTTAACTCTCCCCACAACGGATAGGGGCAGTTTGCACCAGGCCTTGGACTTCTCCCAAAACTTAGCCAGGAGAGGTATTAAATTAAGAGGTATGTATTGAGACACCTCTGAAGAGACCTGAATGCCCAAATACCGAAAGGAGGACACTACTTGCACTGTCGCTGCAGACTCAGGTAGGGGAGAAGTAATGGGATCTAAGGGCATAAGCACTGATTTATTCCAGTTAATAGAGAAGCCAGACAGCACACCAAATGCCTTAAGAGCCATCACCGCGCTCATAGATACTTGTGTATCCCCCAAATATAATAGGGTGTCATCGGCGTACAGTGATATTACATCTGCGCCCACATCTCACTATAAATTTAGTAGAGCCTATGGGGTAAGTCAGAGACAGGGGGGTCAGGCAGAGTGATTCTTCCTGCCATGAGTAATCTTTCTGTAGGAGTAATCAGCAGATGAACACTAGGGATGAGCTGAACACACTCCTGTTCGGTTCGCAGCAGAACATGCAAAAAATTCAGCACGAACACCGTTAAAGTCTATTGGACATGAACGTGAATAATCAAAAGTGTTCTTTTTAAAGGCTTATATGCAAGTTATTGTCATAAAAAATCACCTGGGTGGCCCCGTCCTCTCTGACGCCACTGGGAAGCATTTCCTGCTCCTTAAACTGCCTGGTTCCTTTCTTCTGTGCCTTTGCCTTGGTCCCACCTATCTGGAAATTCCATGCTGTGTTCCTGTTAGCCTAGGTTCACACTGCAGCTGAACTCGCATGATTTTATACCCACAAGTCAGTCCAACTTTGGGGGGCAATTTCAGAGACATGTCTATGTCTATAGATGTCTATTGAAATCGCACCTGAAGTTGCCAAAAGTAGTACATAAACGACTTTTGGGAATCAGTTCTGCGCCGCAAAGTCAGCGTCACACCGATTCGGATGGTGCTATTGCCAGCAATAGCCGCCGATTTGGCATGTGATTTGACATGTCAAATTACATGCCAAATTGCATCAATGTAAACCTGGACTTAAATACTTGCCTGGCTGATGTACCTTCTGGTTTCTGATCCTGTTGGCTGCTTCCAACTACGCTGATCTGATATTTTTTCCAGATTTAGCAGGACTACTGCATGGATCAATTTTCCATAGCCTTACAGACTCTCCTGATTCTCACTGCTTCCCTGGAAAGTAGGCTTCATTATTTCTTTACTTTTTGATAGAGCCTTGACCTGGGCAAACCTTCTATGGGAGATGCAAAAACCCATTGTCCTGAGTTACCCTAAGTTTGTGGCTTCCTTTAAAAAAAATTTTTTTTCTTTCTATATTTTTTTAACTTCTTCCTGCCCGCCCTATAGCCGAATGATGGCTATAGAGCAGGCGCTTTCGTCCGGGAGGCCGTCCCTGGACGTCCTGTTGTTTACTTCCGCAATGTGCGCCGCCGCGGGCGCGCATCGGGGAAGTTCTGTGTTTGCTGTGTCCCCCGGAGACAGGCAAACACAGATCACTGTAAATGGCCAATCACAGCGGCCGTTTACAGCGTGATCGGCGTGTCCAATGTGAGATGATCTCATATGTAAACATATGAGATCATCTCTCAGCGCCGCTCTCCCTCCTCACACAGACAGCGTGTGAGATGGGAGAGATGAACGGCTGCAGCGGCCGTAAGTGTAAAAAAAAAAAAAGTTAAAAAAAGTGCTATCCACCCCAGTGCCATCCTCCCCCAGTGCCATCCCCCCATTGCCATCCTGCCCCAGTGCCATCCTGCCCCAGTGCCATCCACCCCAGTGCCATCCTGCCCCAGTGCCATCCACCCCAGTGCCATCCGCCCCAATGCCATCCGCCCAAGTGCTACCTGCCCCCAGTGCCACCTGTTAGTGCTATCTGTCCCCAGTGCCACCTGTTGTCAGTGCCATTTGTCCCCAGTGCCATCTGTCATCAGTGCCATGTATAAGTGCCATCTGTCATCAGTGCTATGTGTCATCAGTGCCACATAGTGCCACCTGTCATCAGTGCCACATATTAGTGCCATCTGTCATCAGTGCCACGTATCAGTGCCATTTGTCATCAGTGCCACCTGTCAGTGTCACGTGCCATCTGTTGTCAGTGTCACGTGTCATCAATGCCACTTATCAGTGCCATCTGTCATCAGTGTCACGCATCATCGGTGCCACGTATTAGTTCCATCTGTCATCGGTGGCACATATTAGTGCCATGTATTAGTGCCATCTGTCATCAGTGCCACGTATTAGTGCCACGTGTCATCAGTGCCACGTATTAGTGCCACGTGTCATCAGTGCCACGTATAAGTGCCACATGTCATCAGTGCCACATATTAGTGCCATCTGTCATCAGTGTCACATGTCATTGTCCTGGTGCTCCAGGGCCTTCAAAAGTGTAATAGGTAGTCAACAAGTTAGATGTGTAATTTATGCTCCTGGTACACGTGATGGCGCTCCCTGCATGTTGGGTCTCTCTATGTGGCCAGGCTGTGAAAAAGTCCCACACATGTGGTATTGTAATACTCAGGAGGAGTAGCAGAATTTTTTGGGGGGTGTCATTTGTGGTATACACATGCCATGTGAGAGAAATAACCTATTACAATGACAATTTTGTGGGAAAAAAAATGAAAAATCTTAATTTTGCAAAGAATTGTGGGAAAAACATGACAACATCAAAAAGTTCACCATGCCTCTTACTAAATACCTTGGAATGTCTACTTTTCAAAAAGGGGTCATTTGGGGGGTATTTGTACTTTCCTGACTTGTTCGGGTCACAAGAAGCGAGATAGGCCACCAGTACATCAGATGTGATCAATTTTGTGCGATTTGCACCACAGCTTGTAGACTCTCTAACTTTCACAAAGACCAAACAATATCCACTAATTTGGGTTATTTTTACCAAAGATATGTAGCAGTATAAATTGTGGCCAAAATTTATGAAGAAAAATTAATAATTTGCATAATTCTGTCACAGAAACAAAGAAATATGCGTTTTTTTTTCAAAATTTTCAGTCTTTTTTCATTTATAGCGCAAACAATAAAAACCCCAGAGGTGATCAAATACCACCAAAAGAAAGCTCTATTTGTGGGAAAAAAAAGGACAAAAAATGCATTTGGGTACAGTGTTGCATGACTAGTGATGGCCGAACGGTTCGCCCGGCGGTCGTTTCGCGGCGAATTTCCGACTTTCGCCGTCCGCGGGTTCGAACGCCTTTTTCCGTCGTTCGCCCCGGCGGACTTACGTGTTTAATGTATACAAGAACTTTAACCTTTCGTGACACGTTTATCATGTGTTACAGGACAACCAATTGAGACATGACAGCTCATGGACACTTGGACATTCCCCCTAACCTATAAATACACCCGATCCGGTGGCCATTTTACATTCTTTCTTCTGTCACTGTAGGGAAAGGATCCTGTGTGGAGTAGGGACAGAGAAAACGCTAGCTATTTGGTACACAAAAGTTCTTTTCAGGACTGGTATAGGTGTTAGGTCAGCAGCCTGAGTTTCTTTTGTCAGTTTAGATAAAGGGACAGAGCGCTGTATGCTGCTATTTTAGGGACAGCTCAGCCAGATTAGTCTTTCTTCATCATCATCATCATCATCATCATTAGCTGTTACTATCAGGTCCACAAAAGAGCTGTTCCAGCTAATCGTTCCAGCCTACTCTTTTTTGCCAATTTGTATAGGGACAGGCAGGAAGCAGTGTGTCAGGCAGTGAGGATAATTTTAAAGACTTGCTGTTACTATTAGTTCCACAAAGGTTCTTTTCAGGACTGGTATCAGTGGTACGGTAATAGGCTTGTACACGTATAATATTCTTTCTTCCAAATATAGAAAGAATATTATACTTGACTGCTGCCCTTCTGCTGCAGTCTGCTAATCATTCACAACTCACTTGTTCCACAAAAGTTCTTATAAGGACTGGTAACTTGGTCTGTCTAGGGTGCTACGGTACATAGGCTTGGGTGCGGTACAGTCTGCTGTTCTGTAAGGACCGCTATCGGTCCACAATAGATAGGGTTGCCGTGCACTACTGCTGACCGCTGCCCTATACTGCAGCAGTCCTTCAGCGGTATAGGGACTGACGCACAGTCTGCTAAACACTAATACACAACCTGCTTGGTCCACAAAAGTTCTTATAAGGACTGGTAACTTGGTATAGGGTGCTACGGTACATAGGCCTGAGTGCGTTACAGTCTGCTGTTCTGTAAGGACCGCTATCGGTCCACAATACATAGGGTTGCCGTGCACTACTGCTGACCGCTGCCCTATACTGCAGCAGTCCTTCATTGGTATAGGGACTGACGTACAGTCTGCTAATCACTAACACACAACCTGCTTGGTCCACAAAAGTTCTTATAAGGACTGGTAACTTGGTATAGGGTGCTACGGTACATAGGCCTGAGTGCGTTACAGTCTGCTGTTCTGTAAGGACCGCTATCGGTCCACAATACATAGGGTTGCCGTGCACTACTGCTGACCGCTGCCCTATACTGCAGCAGTCCTTCATTGGTATAGGGACTGACGTACAGTCTGCTAATCACTAACACACAACCTGCTTGGTCCACAAAAGTTCTTATAAGGACTGGTAACTTGGTATAGGGTGCTACGGTACATAGGCCTGAGTGCGTTACAGTCTGCTGTTCTGTAAGGACCGCTATCGGTCCACAATACATAGGGTTGCCGTGCACTACTGCTGACCGCTGCCCTATACTGCAGCAGTCCTTCAGCGGTATAGGGACTGACGCACAGTCTGCTAAACACTAACACACAACCTGCTTGGTCCACAAAAGTTCTTATAAGGACTGGTAACTTGGTATAGGGTGCTACGGTACATAGGCCTGAGTGCAGTACAGTCTGCTGTTCTGTAAGGACCGCTATCGGTCCACAATACATAGGGTTGCCGTGCACTACTGCTGACCGCTGCCCTATACTGCAGCAGTCCTTCATTGGTATAGGGACTGACGTACAGTCTGCTAATCACTAACACACAACCTGCTTGGTCCACAAAAGTTCTTATAAGGACTGGTAACTTGGTATAGGGTGCTACGGTACATAGGCCTGAGTGCGTTACAGTCTGCTGTTCTGTAAGGACCGCTATCGGTCCACAATACATAGGGTTGCCGTGCACTACTGCTGACCGCTGCCCTATACTGCAGCAGTCCTTCATTGGTATAGGGACTGACGTACAGTCTGCTAATCACTAACACACAACCTGCTTGGTCCACAAAAGTTTTTATAAGGACTGGTAACTTGGTATAGGGTGCTACGGTACATAGGCCTGAGTGCAGTACAGTCTGCTGTTCTGTAAGGACCGCTATCGGTCCACAATACATAGGGTTGACGTGCACTACTGCTGACCGCTGCCCTATACTGCAGCAGTCCTTCATTGGTATAGGGACTGACGTACAGTCTGCTAATCACTAACACACAACCTGCTTGGTCCACAAAAGTTCTTATAAGGACTGGTAACTTGGTATAGGGTGCTACGGTACATAGGCCTGAGTGCAGTACAGTCTGCTGTTCTGTAAGGACCGCTATCGGTCCACAATACATAGGGTTGCCGTGCACTACTGCTGACCGCTGCCCTATACTGCAGCAGTCCTTCATTGGTATAGGGACTGACGTACAGTCTGCTAATCACTAACACACAACCTGCTTGGTCCACAAAAGTTTTTATAAGGACTGGTAACTTGGTATAGGGTGCTACGGTACATAGGCCTGAGTGCAGTACAGTCTGCTGTTCTGTAAGGACCGCTATCGGTCCACAATACATAGGGTTGACGTGCACTACTGCTGACCGCTGCCCTATACTGCAGCAGTCCTTCAGCGGTATAGGGACTGACGCACAGTCTGCTAATCACTAACACACAACCTGCTTGGTCCACAAAAGTTCTTATAAGGACTGGTAACTTGGTATAGGGTGCTACGGTACATAGGCCTGAGTGCGTTACAGTCTGCTGTTCTGTAAGGACCGCTATCGGTCCACAATACATAGGGTTGCCGTGCACTACTGCTGACCGCTGCCCTATACTGCAGCAGTCCTTCAGCGGTATAGGGACTGACGCACAGTCTGCTAAACACTAACACACAACCTGCTTGGTCCACAAAAGTTTTTATAAGGACTGGTAACTTGGTATAGGGTGCTACGGTACATAGGCCTGAGTGCAGTACAGTCTGCTGTTCTGTAAGGACCGCTATCGGTCCACAATACATAGGGTTGCCGTGCACTACTGCTGACCGCTGCCCTATACTGCAGCAGTCCTTCATTGGTATAGGGACTGACGTACAGTCTGCTAATCACTAACACACAACCTGCTTGGTCCACAAAAGTTCTTATAAGGACTGGTAACTTGGTATAGGGTGCTACGGTACATAGGCCTGAGTGCGTTACAGTCTGCTGTTCTGTAAGGACCGCTATCGGTCCACAATACATAGGGTTGCCGTGCACTACTGCTGACCGCTGCCCTATACTGCAGCAGTCCTTCATTGGTATAGGGACTGACGTACAGTCTGCTAATCACTAACACACAACCTGCTTGGTCCACAAAAGTTCTTATAAGGACTGGTAACTTGGTATAGGGTGCTACGGTACATAGGCCTGAGTGCGTTACAGTCTGCTGTTCTGTAAGGACCGCTATCGGTCCACAATACATAGGGTTGCCGTGCACTACTGCTGACCGCTGCCCTATACTGCAGCAGTCCTTCATTGGTATAGGGACTGACGTACAGTCTGCTAATCACTAACACACAACCTGCTTGGTCCACAAAAGTTCTTATAAGGACTGGTAACTTGGTATAGGGTGCTACGGTACATAGGCCTGAGTGCGTTACAGTCTGCTGTTCTGTAAGGACCGCTATCGGTCCACAATACATAGGGTTGCCGTGCACTACTGCTGACCGCTGCCCTATACTGCAGCAGTCCTTCATTGGTATAGGGACTGACGTACAGTCTGCTAATCACTAACACACAACCTGCTTGTTCCACAAAAGTTCTTATAAGGACTGGTAACTTGGTATAGGGTGCTACGGTACATAGGCTTGAGTGCGGTACAGTCTGCTGTTCTGTAAGGACCGCTATCGGTCCACAATAGATAGGGTTGACGTGCACCACTGCTGACCGCTGCCCTATACTGCAGCAGTCCTTCAGCGGTATAGGGACTGACGTACAGTCTGCTAAACACTAATACACAACCTGCTTGGTCCACAAAAGTTCTTATAAGGACTGGTAACTTGGTATAGGGTGCTACGGTACATAGGCTTGAGTGCGGTACAGTCTGCTGTTCTGTAAGGACCGCTATAGGTCCACAATAGATAGGGTTGACGTGCACCACTGCTGACCGCTCACCTATACTGCAGCAGTCCTTCAGCGGTATAGGGACTAAGAGTTTTGTCACAGGGTCATTTAAAAAATGACATGCAGAGGAAGAGGCAGGCCCTTCCGCAGGGGTGGTAGGGGTAGGGCAGGAGCAACAGGCTTGAGCCAAAGTGGGAAGTTGCAGAAGGTGCGTTCAATTACTTTAAAGGATGCACCAGACTTGGTTGAGTGGCTCGCTCAGCCTTACTCTTCTGCACCCTCCTCATCCTCTCGATCTGCACCCTCTTCTTCACTCTCTGCTATGTGCACCCCCAAAGACACTACCACCAACAACACGACCACCACCACCACCACCACATACCTTCCGCTTGAGTCACTGGAATTATTTTCCGATCCATATCAAGAGGACATTTCTGATGCGCAGCCACTCTTGGTATTGGATCAGGAAGAGGAGGTAGCAACAAGCGCTACTCAGCAGTCTGACGCCAGTACCCAGATCAGCCCAAGGAGGAGGTTGGTCCCCGGTGTTGCTGCCTACTCTACTTATAGCGGTGGGGAAGGTGACGTTGATGATGACGTGTCTAGTGATGTCACGTGGGTGCCCACAAGAGAGGAAGAGGAGGGGAGTTCAGAGGGAGATATGGACCAGCAGATAGGGAGGAGAAGCAGCAATGACTTACATTGCACAGCAGGGACAAAGCAGACTGCAAATGTATCAGGAGCGAGTCATCGACCATGTACGGTCACATCTGGCGCTCCCAGGACACCGGCACATGGCTCCGCAGTGTGGGCTTTTTTTAACGTGTCCGCTGCTGACAATAGCGTTGCCATCTGCAATCTTTGCAGTCAACGCGTTAGTCGCGGTAAGCCCAATACTCACCTAGGGACGACCGCCTTAAGAAGGCACATGAGCAGCCATCACCGAGCCCAGTGGGAGCAACGGAACACACAAAGCCACACTGCAGGCTCTCACCGTCCAGCCTCGTCTTCTACTTCTCCTTCTCCTCTCTCCTCACAATTGTCCTCCACTCCACCTTCCATCACGCCAAGCTCACATTTTTCTGCAAAAAGGCAGGCTTCCGTGGGCCTAATGTTTGAGCGTAAAAAAATGATGACGCCGGATAACCCTCTTGCCCAACGGTTGGCGGCTGGCTTGTCAGAACTCATAGCCCGCCAACTACTGCCATATAAACTGGTGGACTCGGAGGCCTTTCGCAAATTTGTGGCCATTGGAACACCACAATGGAAGGTCCCAGGAAGGAAGTATTTCTCAGAGAAGGGCATCCCAGAGCTATATGGCCATGTTCAGCGGCAAGTGAATGTATCTCTGGCACACAGTGTCGGTGCCAAGATACATCTGACCACAGACACGTGGTCTAGCAAACACGGGCAGGGAAGGTATATCAGTTTTACTGCCCACTGGGTGAACCTTCTGACGGCCGTCAAGCATGTAACCCGTGGCACCCGTGTAGATTTGGTTTTACCGCCACGGATTGCATGCAGGCCTGACTCTTCTTCTCCTCCTCCTACTCCATCCTCCTCCCTCTCCTCCTCAGCTGCCTCCTCCTTTTCCGCTGCTAGCGTCTCTTCCACTGCACCGCCCAAGCTCCCCAGAACCTATTCCACATGCCAGGTGAGACGTTGCCATGCCGTGCTGCGTCTGTTGTGCCTGGAAGCAAAGAGCCACACTGGCCCGGCACTCCTTTCAGCTTTGCGTTCACAGGCAGATGAGTGGCTAACACCGCTCAATTTGACAGTTGGTAAAGTGGTGTGTGACAACGGTGCCAATCTGCTTAGCGCATTGAAACAGGGCAAAATCACGCACGTGCCGTGCATGGCACACGTCTTAAACTTGGTCGTGCAGCGATTCCTTGTCAAATACCCTGGGGTCCAGGACATCTTGCGGCAGGCAAGGAAAATCTCGGCCCATTTCAGAAGATCTTACACGGCCATGGCTCGCCTTGCTGACATTCAGCGGCGACACCATCTGCCGGTCAGACGTCTTATTTGCGATTGCCCGACGCGATGGAACTCAACCTTCTATATGCTTGATAGGCTGCTCCAGCAGAAACGTGCAGTTAACGTCTACCTGTATGAACTCTGCGAAAGAAACGGTTCTGGGGAGCTGGGTTTTTTTTCACCGCGCCAGTGGCTGCTCATGCGCGACACATGCAGACTTCTGCGGCCATTTGAGGAGATCACCAAACTGGTCAGTCGCAGCCATGGCGCCATCAGTGACATGGTACCTTATGCCTTCTTTCTGGAGCGTGCATTGCGTCGTGTCATTGATCAGGCTGTGGAGGAGCAGGAGCGGGAAGATGAGGAAGTCGCAATGCTGGATGAATTCCCAGGGGGGGCTACTCTATCTGAGACAAGTCAACAACAGGAGTCTGATGAGGAGTCAGAGGAGGATGGTGCCGGGGCGGATGAGCAGGAGCAAGAAGAGCATGCTTTAAACCTTTCTGGGATCCCTGTTGTGCGAGGATGGGGAGAGGAGAATGAAGAGGACGACATTATCCTGGATGATGAGCAGGAGCCAGGCCACCACACCGCTTCCACTTTAGTGCAAATGGGGGCCTTCATGCTCCAGTGTTTTAATAGGGACCCCCGTATAAAAAGCATGAGGGTCAAGGACCAGTACTGGGTGGCAACGTACTTAGACCCCCGGTACAAACACAAAATGGCGGAAATGTTACCGCCGTCGCAGAGGGCTGTCAGAATGCAGCACTTCCAGGCCTTGCTTCGAGAAATGCTGCATTCTGCTTTTGCGTGCGCTGGCAGAGGAGCAATTCCCACTCCCAGAGAAGGATTTGCGGGTACCAATCCAACAGCGCCTGCAAGAAGAGGCCGGTTTGAAGATGTGTTGGTGACTTCGGATATGAGGTCATTCTTTCAGCCGACCCATCGACAGGTGTCATCCGGATCCAGCATCAGGGAACGCCTAGACCGTCAGGTGTCCGACTACATTGGGTTAACGGCCGATGTGGACGCTCTGAGGAGTGATGAACCCCTAGACTACTGGGTGGGCAGGCTTGACCTCTGGCCAGAGCTTGCCCAATTTGCAATCGAACTGTTGGCTTGCCCCTCATCCAGTGTCCTGTCCGAAAGGACGTTCAGCGCAGCAGGGGGGATTGTGACCGATAAGCGTACTCGCCTAGCTCACCACAGTGTTAACTACCTCACATTTCTAAAAATGAATGAGGCATGGATCTCGGAGGAATTCAACACATGTGATCAGTAGACCATGTATATGTCTATAAACAATTTTTGGAATCAAGCACACAGACCTTCTTAATTCATTTGGCTCACTTCCCTGACCCAAAAAAGCACACCGTACTATATGCCCCTACCCTCCTCTTTGAAGAGGTTGAGCGGTGTCATATTTCTACTGGGGCTGCTTATTATGAGGGGTTCCCACCATCCCTGTGCTGTGCTGACTTCCTCCTGGGTGTTCTTATTATGAGGGGCTCCCACCATCCCTGTGCTGTGCTGACTTCCTCCTGGGGGTTCTTATTATGAGGGGATCACACCATCCCTGTGCTGTGCTGACTTCCTCCTGGGGCTGCTTACGGTGCTGCTGTCAGCGCTGTATGTCACGGAGCTGCTGTCAGCGCTGTATGTCACGGAGCTGCTGTCAGCGCTGTATGTCACGGAGCTGCTGTCAGCGCTGTATGTCACGGAGCTGCTGTCAGCGCTGTATGTCACGGAGCTGCTGTCAGCGCTGTATGTCACGGAGCTGCTGTCAGCGCTGTATGTCACGGAGCTGCTGTCAGCGCTGTATGTCACGGTGCTGCTGTCAGCGCTGTATGTCACGGAGCTGCTGTCAGCGCTGTATGTCACGGAGCTGCTGTCAGTGCTGTATGTCACGGAGCTGCTGTCAGCGCTGTATGTCACGGAGCTGCTGTCAGCGCTGTATGTCACGGAGCTGCTGTCAGCGCTGTATGTCACGGTGCTGCTGTCAGCGCTGTATGTCACGGAGCTGCTGTCAGCGCTGTATGTCACGGAGCTGCTGTCAGTGCTGTATGTCACGGAGCTGCTGTCAGCGCTGTATGTCACGGAGCTGCTGTCAGCGCTGTATGTCACGGAGCTGCTGTCAGCGCTGTATGTCACGGTGCTGCTGTCAGCGCTGTATGTCACGGAGCTGCTGTCAGCGCTGTATGTCACGGAGCTGCTGTCAGCGCTGTATGTCACGGAGCTGCTGTCAGCGCTGTATGTCACGGAGCTGCTGTCAGCGCTGTATGTCACGGAGCTGCTGTCAGCGCTGTATGTCACGGTGCTGATGTCAGTGCTCTGTATTACGGTGCTGCTGTCAGTGCTCTGTATCTCCTGCACCCTCTTGTTTGCCTACCCTGGTCCCTGACCTTCCCTCTCCTCCATTGCCTTCATTAGCTCCATAGTCCTGAATTGTCAGAACAATTTCCCAAATAAAAAAAAAATGCTTGTAGTTATCGATCCCAAATTCACCTCATACATGTATTATGCTATTGTCCAGGTGGTGGGACTACGTGCTACCCCCTAATAATTACCCCGTGGCCGCAAATTCGACCTAAAGGTTTGCGAAATTCGCCTCCCATTGAAGTCAATGGAGCCCGCGGCGAACGGTCGTTTTCGCGAACGTTTGTGCCCGTTCGCGTTTCGCGTTCGCGAAACGTCCCGTCGGAAGTTCGTCCATCACTATGCATGACTGAGTAATTGTCATTCAAAGTGTGAGAGCACCGAAAGCTGAAAATTGGTCTGGGCAGGAAGGGTGTTTAAGTGCCCAGTAAGCAAGTGGTTAAAGAGTTTTTATTGCACAAATGCACAAAGCAATAACAATAAATAGTGATGGACGAACTTCCGACGGGACGTTTCGCGAACGCGAAACGCGAACGGGCACAAACGTTCGCGAAAACGACCGTTCGCCGCGGGCTCCATTGACTTCAATGGGAGGCGAATTTCGCAAACCTTTAGGTCGAATTTGCGGCCACGGGGTAATTATTAGGGGGTAGCACGTAGTCCCACCACCTGGACAATAGCATAATACATGTATGAGGTGAATTTGGGATCGATAACTACAAGCATTTTTTTTTTATTTGGGAAATTGTTCTGACAATTCAGGACTATGGAGCTAATGAAGGCAATGGAGGAGAGGGAAGGTCAGGGACCAGGGTAGGCAAACAAGAGGGTGCAGGAGATACAGAGCACTGACAGCAGCACCGTAATACAGAGCACTGACATCAGCACCGTGACATACAGCGCTGACAGCAGCTCCGTGACATACAGCGCTGACAGCAGCTCCGTGACATACAGCGCTGACAGCAGCTCCGTGACATACAGCGCTGACAGCAGCTCCGTGACATACAGCGCTGACAGCAGCTCCGTGACATACAGCGCTGACAGCAGCACCGTGACATACAGCGCTGACAGCAGCTCCGTGACATACAGCGCTGACAGCAGCTCCGTGACATACAGCGCTGACAGCAGCTCCGTGACATACAGCACTGACAGCAGCTCCGTGACATACAGCGCTGACAGCAGCTCCGTGACATACAGCGCTGACAGCAGCACCGTGACATACAGCGCTGACAGCAGCTCCGTGACATACAGCGCTGACAGCAGCTCCGTGACATACAGCGCTGACAGCAGCTCCGTGACATACAGCACTGACAGCAGCTCCGTGACATACAGCGCTGACAGCAGCTCCGTGACATACAGCGCTGACAGCAGCACCGTGACATACAGCGCTGACAGCAGCTCCGTGACATACAGCGCTGACAGCAGCTCCGTGACATACAGCGCTGACAGCAGCTCCGTGACATACAGCGCTGACAGCAGCTCCGTGACATACAGCGCTGACAGCAGCTCCGTGACATACAGCGCTGACAGCAGCTCCGTGACATACAGCGCTGACAGCAGCTCCGTGACATACAGCGCTGACAGCAGCACCGTAAGCAGCCCCAGGAGGAAGTCAGCACAGCACAGGGATGGTGTGATCCCCTCATAATAAGAACCCCCAGGAGGAAGTCAGCACAGCACAGGGATGGTGGGAGCCCCTCATAATAAGAACACCCAGGAGGAAGTCAGCACAGCACAGGGATGGTGGGAACCCCTCATAATAAGCAGCCCCAGTAGAAATATGACACCGCTCAACCTCTTCAAAGAGGAGGGTAGGGGCATATAGTACGGTGTGCTTTTTTGGGTCAGGGAAGTGAGCCAAATGAATTAAGAAGGTCTGTGTGCTTGATTCCAAAAATTGTTTATAGACATATACATGGTCTACTGATCACATGTGTTGAATTCCTCCGAGATCCATGCCTCATTCATTTTTAGAAATGTGAGGTAGTTAACACTGTGGTGAGCTAGGCGAGTACGCTTATCGGTCACAATCCCCCCTGCTGCGCTGAACGTCCTTTCGGACAGGACACTGGATGAGGGGCAAGCCAACAGTTCGATTGCAAATTGGGCAAGCTCTGGCCAGAGGTCAAGCCTGCCCACCCAGTAGTCTAGGGGTTCATCACTCCTCAGAGCGTCCACATCGGCCGTTAACCCAATGTAGTCGGACACCTGACGGTCTAGGCGTTCCCTGATGCTGGATCCGGATGACACCTGTCGATGGGTCGGCTGAAAGAATGACCTCATATCCGAAGTCACCAACACATCTTCAAACCGGCCTCTTCTTGCAGGCGCTGTTGGATTGGTACCCGCAAATCCTTCTCTGGGAGTGGGAATTGCTCCTCTGCCAGCGCACGCAAAAGCAGAATGCAGCATTTCTCGAAGCAAGGCCTGGAAGTGCTGCATTCTGACAGCCCTCTGCGACGGCGGTAACATTTCCGCCATTTTGTGTTTGTACCGGGGGTCTAAGTACGTTGCCACCCAGTACTGGTCCTTGACCCTCATGCTTTTTATACGGGGGTCCCTATTAAAACACTGGAGCATGAAGGCCCCCATTTGCACTAAAGTGGAAGCGGTGTGGTGGCCTGGCTCCTGCTCATCATCCAGGATAATGTCGTCCTCTTCATTCTCCTCTCCCCATCCTCGCACAACAGGGATCCCAGAAAGGTTTAAAGCATGCTCTTCTTGCTCCTGCTCATCCGCCCCGGCACCATCCTCCTCTGACTCCTCATCAGACTCCTGTTGTTGACTTGTCTCAGATAGAGTAGCCCCCCCTGGGAATTCATCCAGCATTGCGACTTCCTCATCTTCCCGCTCCTGCTCCTCCACAGCCTGATCAATGACACGACGCAATGCACGCTCCAGAAAGAAGGCATAAGGTACCATGTCACTGATGGCGCCATGGCTGCGACTGACCAGTTTGGTGATCTCCTCAAATGGCCGCAGAAGTCTGCATGTGTCGCGCATGAGCAGCCACTGGCGCGGTGAAAAAAAACCCAGCTCCCCAGAACCGTTTCTTTCGCAGAGTTCATACAGGTAGACGTTAACTGCACGTTTCTGCTGGAGCAGCCTATCAAGCATATAGAAGGTTGAGTTCCATCGCGTCGGGCAATCGCAAATAAGACGTCTGACCGGCAGATGGTGTCGCCGCTGAATGTCAGCAAGGCGAGCCATGGCCGTGTAAGATCTTCTGAAATGGGCCGAGATTTTCCTTGCCTGCCGCAAGATGTCCTGGACCCCAGGGTATTTGACAAGGAATCGCTGCACGACCAAGTTTAAGACGTGTGCCATGCACGGCACGTGCGTGATTTTGCCCTGTTTCAATGCGCTAAGCAGATTGGCACCGTTGTCACACACCACTTTACCAACTGTCAAATTGAGCGGTGTTAGCCACTCATCTGCCTGTGAACGCAAAGCTGAAAGGAGTGCCGGGCCAGTGTGGCTCTTTGCTTCCAGGCACAACAGACGCAGCACGGCATGGCAACGTCTCACCTGGCATGTGGAATAGGTTCTGGGGAGCTTGGGCGGTGCAGTGGAAGAGACGCTAGCAGCGGAAAAGGAGGAGGCAGCTGAGGAGGAGAGGGAGGAGGATGGAGTAGGAGGAGGAGAAGAAGAGTCAGGCCTGCATGCAATCCGTGGCGGTAAAACCAAATCTACACGGGTGCCACGGGTTACATGCTTGACGGCCGTCAGAAGGTTCACCCAGTGGGCAGTAAAACTGATATACCTTCCCTGCCCGTGTTTGCTAGACCACGTGTCTGTGGTCAGATGTATCTTGGCACCGACACTGTGTGCCAGAGATACATTCACTTGCCGCTGAACATGGCCATATAGCTCTGGGATGCCCTTCTCTGAGAAATACTTCCTTCCTGGGACCTTCCATTGTGGTGTTCCAATGGCCACAAATTTGCGAAAGGCCTCCGAGTCCACCAGTTTATATGGCAGTAGTTGGCGGGCTATGAGTTCTGACAAGCCAGCCGCCAACCGTTGGGCAAGAGGGTTATCCGGCGTCATCATTTTTTTACGCTCAAACATTAGGCCCACGGAAGCCTGCCTTTTTGCAGAAAAATGTGAGCTTGGCGTGATGGAAGGTGGAGTGGAGGACAATTGTGAGGAGAGAGGAGAAGGAGAAGTAGAAGACGAGGCTGGACGGTGAGAGCCTGCAGTGTGGCTTTGTGTGTTCCGTTGCTCCCACTGGGCTCGGTGATGGCTGCTCATGTGCCTTCTTAAGGCGGTCGTCCCTAGGTGAGTATTGGGCTTACCGCGACTAACACGTTGACTGCAAAGATTGCAGATGGCAACGCTATTGTCAGCAGCGGACACGTTAAAAAAAGCCCACACTGCGGAGCCATGTGCCGGTGTCCTGGGAGCGCCAGATGTGACCGTACATGGTCGATGACTCGCTCCTGATACATTTGCAGTCTGCTTTGTCCCTGCTGTGCAATGTAAGTCATTGCTGCTTCTCCTCCCTATCTGCTGGTCCATATCTCCCTCTGAACTCCCCTCCTCTTCCTCTCTTGTGGGCACCCACGTGACATCACTAGACACGTCATCATCAACGTCACCTTCCCCACCGCTATAAGTAGAGTAGGCAGCAACACCGGGGACCAACCTCCTCCTTGGGCTGATCTGGGTACTGGCGTCAGACTGCTGAGTAGCGCTTGTTGCTACCTCCTCTTCCTGATCCAATACCAAGAGTGGCTGCGCATCAGAAATGTCCTCTTGATATGGATCGGAAAATAATTCCAGTGACTCAAGCGGAAGGTATGTGGTGGTGGTGGTGGTGGTCGTGTTGTTGGTGGTAGTGTCTTTGGGGGTGCACATAGCAGAGAGTGAAGAAGAGGGTGCAGATCGAGAGGATGAGGAGGGTGCAGAAGAGTAAGGCTGAGCGAGCCACTCAACCAAGTCTGGTGCATCCTTTAAAGTAATTGAACGCACCTTCTGCAACTTCCCACTTTGGCTCAAGCCTGTTGCTCCTGCCCTACCCCTACCACCCCTGCGGAAGGGCCTGCCTCTTCCTCTGCATGTCATTTTTTAAATGACCCTGTGACAAAACTCTTAGTCCCTATACCGCTGAAGGACTGCTGCAGTATAGGTGAGCGGTCAGCAGTGGTGCACGTCAACCCTATCTATTGTGGACCTATAGCGGTCCTTACAGAACAGCAGACTGTACCGCACTCAAGCCTATGTACCGTAGCACCCTATACCAAGTTACCAGTCCTTATAAGAACTTTTGTGGACCAAGCAGGTTGTGTATTAGTGTTTAGCAGACTGTACGTCAGTCCCTATACCGCTGAAGGACTGCTGCAGTATAGGGCAGCGGTCAGCAGTGGTGCACGTCAACCCTATCTATTGTGGACCGATAGCGGTCCTTACAGAACAGCAGACTGTACCGCACTCAAGCCTATGTACCGTAGCACCCTATACCAAGTTACCAGTCCTTATAAGAACTTTTGTGGAACAAGCAGGTTGTGTGTTAGTGATTAGCAGACTGTACGTCAGTCCCTATACCAATGAAGGACTGCTGCAGTATAGGGCAGCGGTCAGCAGTAGTGCACGGCAACCCTATGTATTGTGGACCGATAGCGGTCCTTACAGAACAGCAGACTGTAACGCACTCAGGCCTATGTACCGTAGCACCCTATACCAAGTTACCAGTCCTTATAAGAACTTTTGTGGACCAAGCAGGTTGTGTGTTAGTGATTAGCAGACTGTACGTCAGTCCCTATACCAATGAAGGACTGCTGCAGTATAGGGCAGCGGTCAGCAGTAGTGCACGGCAACCCTATGTATTGTGGACCGATAGCGGTCCTTACAGAACAGCAGACTGTAACGCACTCAGGCCTATGTACCGTAGCACCCTATACCAAGTTACCAGTCCTTATAAGAACTTTTGTGGACCAAGCAGGTTGTGTGTTAGTGATTAGCAGACTGTACGTCAGTCCCTATACCAATGAAGGACTGCTGCAGTATAGGGCAGCGGTCAGCAGTAGTGCACGGCAACCCTATGTATTGTGGACCGATAGCGGTCCTTACAGAACAGCAGACTGTAACGCACTCAGGCCTATGTACCGTAGCACCCTATACCAAGTTACCAGTCCTTATAAGAACTTTTGTGGACCAAGCAGGTTGTGTGTTAGTGATTAGCAGACTGTACGTCAGTCCCTATACCAATGAAGGACTGCTGCAGTATAGGGCAGCGGTCAGCAGTAGTGCACGGCAACCCTATGTATTGTGGACCGATAGCGGTCCTTACAGAACAGCAGACTGTACTGCACTCAGGCCTATGTACCGTAGCACCCTATACCAAGTTACCAGTCCTTATAAAAACTTTTGTGGACCAAGCAGGTTGTGTGTTAGTGTTTAGCAGACTGTGCGTCAGTCCCTATACCGCTGAAGGACTGCTGCAGTATAGGGCAGCGGTCAGCAGTAGTGCACGGCAACCCTATGTATTGTGGACCGATAGCGGTCCTTACAGAACAGCAGACTGTAACGCACTCAGGCCTATGTACCGTAGCACCCTATACCAAGTTACCAGTCCTTATAAGAACTTTTGTGGACCAAGCAGGTTGTGTGTTAGTGATTAGCAGACTGTGCGTCAGTCCCTATACCGCTGAAGGACTGCTGCAGTATAGGGCAGCGGTCAGCAGTAGTGCACGTCAACCCTATGTATTGTGGACCGATAGCGGTCCTTACAGAACAGCAGACTGTACTGCACTCAGGCCTATGTACCGTAGCACCCTATACCAAGTTACCAGTCCTTATAAAAACTTTTGTGGACCAAGCAGGTTGTGTGTTAGTGATTAGCAGACTGTACGTCAGTCCCTATACCAATGAAGGACTGCTGCAGTATAGGGCAGCGGTCAGCAGTAGTGCACGGCAACCCTATGTATTGTGGACCGATAGCGGTCCTTACAGAACAGCAGACTGTACTGCACTCAGGCCTATGTACCGTAGCACCCTATACCAAGTTACCAGTCCTTATAAGAACTTTTGTGGACCAAGCAGGTTGTGTGTTAGTGATTAGCAGACTGTACGTCAGTCCCTATACCAATGAAGGACTGCTGCAGTATAGGGCAGCGGTCAGCAGTAGTGCACGTCAACCCTATGTATTGTGGACCGATAGCGGTCCTTACAGAACAGCAGACTGTACTGCACTCAGGCCTATGTACCGTAGCACCCTATACCAAGTTACCAGTCCTTATAAAAACTTTTGTGGACCAAGCAGGTTGTGTGTTAGTGATTAGCAGACTGTACGTCAGTCCCTATACCAATGAAGGACTGCTGCAGTATAGGGCAGCGGTCAGCAGTAGTGCACGGCAACCCTATGTATTGTGGACCGATAGCGGTCCTTACAGAACAGCAGACTGTAACGCACTCAGGCCTATGTACCGTAGCACCCTATACCAAGTTACCAGTCCTTATAAGAACTTTTGTGGACCAAGCAGGTTGTGTGTTAGTGATTAGCAGACTGTACGTCAGTCCCTATACCAATGAAGGACTGCTGCAGTATAGGGCAGCGGTCAGCAGTAGTGCACGGCAACCCTATGTATTGTGGACCGATAGCGGTCCTTACAGAACAGCAGACTGTACTGCACTCAGGCCTATGTACCGTAGCACCCTATACCAAGTTACCAGTCCTTATAAGAACTTTTGTGGACCAAGCAGGTTGTGTGTTAGTGTTTAGCAGACTGTGCGTCAGTCCCTATACCGCTGAAGGACTGCTGCAGTATAGGGCAGCGGTCAGCAGTAGTGCACGGCAACCCTATGTATTGTGGACCGATAGCGGTCCTTACAGAACAGCAGACTGTAACGCACTCAGGCCTATGTACCGTAGCACCCTATACCAAGTTACCAGTCCTTATAAGAACTTTTGTGGACCAAGCAGGTTGTGTGTTAGTGATTAGCAGACTGTACGTCAGTCCCTATACCAATGAAGGACTGCTGCAGTATAGGGCAGCGGTCAGCAGTAGTGCACGGCAACCCTATGTATTGTGGACCGATAGCGGTCCTTACAGAACAGCAGACTGTAACGCACTCAGGCCTATGTACCGTAGCACCCTATACCAAGTTACCAGTCCTTATAAGAACTTTTGTGGACCAAGCAGGTTGTGTGTTAGTGATTAGCAGACTGTACGTCAGTCCCTATACCAATGAAGGACTGCTGCAGTATAGGGCAGCGGTCAGCAGTAGTGCACGGCAACCCTATGTATTGTGGACCGATAGCGGTCCTTACAGAACAGCAGACTGTAACGCACTCAGGCCTATGTACCGTAGCACCCTATACCAAGTTACCAGTCCTTATAAGAACTTTTGTGGACCAAGCAGGTTGTGTATTAGTGTTTAGCAGACTGTGCGTCAGTCCCTATACCGCTGAAGGACTGCTGCAGTATAGGGCAGCGGTCAGCAGTAGTGCACGGCAACCCTATCTATTGTGGACCGATAGCGGTCCTTACAGAACAGCAGACTGTACCGCACCCAAGCCTATGTACCGTAGCACCCTAGACAGACCAAGTTACCAGTCCTTATAAGAACTTTTGTGGAACAAGTGAGTTGTGAATGATTAGCAGACTGCAGCAGAAGGGCAGCAGTCAAGTATAATATTCTTTCTATATTTGGAAGAAAGAATATTATACGTGTACAAGCCTATTACCGTACCACTGATACCAGTCCTGAAAAGAACCTTTGTGGAACTAATAGTAACAGCAAGTCTTTAAAATTATCCTCACTGCCTGACACACTGCTTCCTGCCTGTCCCTATACAAATTGGCAAAAAAGAGTAGGCTGGAACGATTAGCTGGAACAGCTCTTTTGTGGACCTGATAGTAACAGCTAATGATGATGATGATGATGATGATGAAGAAAGACTAATCTGGCTGAGCTGTCCCTAAAATAGCAGCATACAGCGCTCTGTCCCTTTATCTAAACTGACAAAAGAAACTCAGGCTGCTGACCTAACACCTATACCAGTCCTGAAAAGAACTTTTGTGTACCAAATAGCTAGCGTTTTCTCTGTCCCTACTCCACACAGGATCCTTTCCCTACAGTGACAGAAGAAAGAATGTAAAATGGCCACCGGATCGGGTGTATTTATAGGTTAGGGGGAATGTCCAAGTGTCCATGAGCTGTCATGTCTCAATTGGTTGTCCTGTAACACATGATAAACGTGTCACGAAAGGTTAAAGTTCTTGTATACATTAAACACGTAAGTCCGCCGGGGCGAACGACGGAAAAAGGCGTTCGAACCCGCGGACGGCGAAAGTCGGAAATTCGCCGCGAAACGACCGCCGGGCGAACCGTTCGGCCATCACTAACAATAAACAAATTACAGAGTACAGATGGGCAAAATCAAGTATAAAAATACTTTTTCAATACAAGGCAGGTATTCCATAATTCTTTTACAAATATCCGCATGTGTACAGACAGCATTTTGTTGTGTTTTTTTTCTCCCCTCTCCCTGAAGTGAGCTACAACTCTACACCTTATATTATACAACACTTGATGGTTTCATCTGAGGTCTCATATCAGGTTGGAGGAAAGCGCTTAGCGTCCCATAAACTACCCCATAAACCTTCCAAAATATTATGCTATTTCTCCCCTCAATCAAGGACTGTCACCCACTGTTTCCATGGATTCCACCTATCCAGCCAAAATTCTAGTAAACTTTTTTGGACACCCCCTAGCATCATATGTCATTCTGTATAAGGTAGCATTAGAGTAGAACAAGGATTTCCAGGCTGATAATGTAAGGTAATCTGTCCTAATCCAATGTATTGCAATCAATTTGTGGACATCTTAAAAGTGTTCTCATATTCGTTTACATATGCTCATCTTCTATTATTCCCAAGAGCCCAGTCATAGGACTGCATATGTTTGGAAGTTTAAATGTGTCCACAATAAACTGAGTGACCTGGGACCAAAGGAGGCAAACTCTATTGCACTCCCACACCATATGCAGGAACGATCCTTCAGCTATCAAACATTTATGACATATGGGTGTCTCCCTCTTCCCCATTTTAAACAATCAAAGAGGTGTGTAATACATTTGGTGTAGATTTCTCAACTGGATCATCTTGTCTCTGGCAGAGATGACCGTATTCATATAAGAATTAAGTACCGCCTTCCACAGATCACCTGTCAGTTCTGGCATAATGGCAGACCATCTTTCCTTAATTCTCTGGGTTTTCCTTCTCTCCACCCTTATTACAGTAGAATAGTAACTGGATACTAGTTCAGAATGTTTGGGTTTCAACAGGAAATTTTCTAGGTCCATATTAGCAAGTGTGATTGGCTCAGCACTGAATTGGCATTGTGCTGTTTGTTGTAGTCTGGCATTTTGCCAAGTAACAGGAACCCTTAGCTCTGTTTGCAGTTGTGAAAACGATTTGAGTCGAGCCATATCATATTATTGATGAAGATATTAAATCCCAAACTAGGTCCATTTATAGCCATCTTCCAATTTAAAAAATGTATTCAAACGTGGGTTTAATCAAATTGGGGCATTAGGAGATAAATGTAAGGGCTTATCAGATATATGTTTAAAAAATATTGTCAAAAAAATTAGTTTAGTAGTCTGAAGTATATCCATACCCCCTGATGTAGGTACCTGTCCACTAGAAAAGAAGCTCAATAGGGCCTCATATGAGGAAGCACCCGTAGGCTCCACAGCTACTGCCGCATTATTCAGCTGTGACAGGCCTCCCTGAGAAACAGGTAGGTATGAAACCCTCTGCACTTTAGAGCCCCACTAGAAAGAGCTAATCAAAGAGTTAATATATCCAACGAGTTTTTTAGGGATATGCACAAGAGTATTAGAAAGAACATATAGGAATTTTGGTAGATAAATCATTTTAACCACTTGCAGACCGGACCAATTTGCTGGTCAAAGACCAGACCCCTTTTTGCGATTCGGCACTGCGTCGCTTTAACTGACAATTGCGCGGTCGTGCGACGTGGCTCCCAAACAAAATGTATGTCCTTTTTTTCCCACAAATAGAGCTTTCTTTTGGTGGTATTTGATTACCCCTGCGGTTTTTATTTTTTGCGCTATAACCAAAAATAGAGAGACAATTTTGAAAAAAACGCATTATTTTTTACTTTTTGTTATAATAAATATTCCCCAAAAATATATAAAAAAACATTTTTTTCCCTCAGTTTAGGCCGATACGTATTCTTCTACATATTTTTGGTAAAAAAAATCACAATAAGCGCTTATTGATTGGTTTACACAAAAGTTATAGCGTTTACAAAATAGGGATAGTTTTATAGCATTTTTATTAATAATTTTTTATTATTTTTTTTTTACTAGTAATGGCGGCGATCAGCGATTTTTATTGTGACTGCGACATTGTGGGGGACCCATCGGACATTTTTGACACATTTTTGGGACCATTGTCATTTATACAGTAATCACTGCTATATAAATGCAGTGATTCCTGTGTAAATGACACTGGCAGTGAAAGGGTTAACCAGTGGGTGGCAGTGTAGGGGTTAAGTGTTCCTAGGGGTGTGTTACTAACTGTGGGGGGGTTGGGCTTTCATTTAGTGAACACTGATCTCTGCTCCAATCACATGGAGCAGAGATCAGCGTCACTAGTTGCTAGGCAGAATGGAGAAATGTTGTTTACACAGCATTTCCTCCATTCGGCCGCTCCGTGAGACGATCGCGGGGATGCCCGCGGCGATCGAGTCCGCGGGTCCCACGACCGGACTCACGGGGGTCCCGACCAGCGCGGGGGCGCACTGCCGGTGGCGCGCTCCCGATGGCAGGGCGGCATTGAATATTGGACGTACCTGTACGCCAATATGCCTGCCCGTGCCATTCTGTCGACGTACATCGTCGTGCGCTGGTCGGCAAGTGGTTAAATAGATTCACTCTGCCCAGTAATGTTAATGGGAAGTCCTTACATTTTTGTATCCTGTCCTTAAATGTCCTAATAATAGGCCGTATATTAATATCTGTGAATGATGCTAAGGGTAGTTGAATATTGATTCCTAAATATTTTAAGTTGTCTGAAATTGTTATAGGACAACAAGTGGGGACCACTAAATTATGTTTTGGGTCTAGCAGGCACAATGATGATTTAGTCCAATTGATACGAAATCCCAAGTAATCCTCGAGTTCCTGTATCACGAGAAAACCGCTGACAATGAGCAATCATATATAGAAGCATGTCGTCAGCATATAAAGAAACGCATTCCTGAGTTGCCCCCAAATAGGTAACTACTGGGACAAGGTTAGGTTTATTATCCGACAAATTACAGATACTGATCTAGAGCTAACGCCTGAGTGTTGTCTCCTGCAAATTTCTGACCTATCTCTGGCTAAGTACCGGAAATCCCTAACCAAACATCTTCTTCTGGCCGCTAAATTGCTAATCCCCAAGTACTGGAAGTGTACTTTGCCCCCTTCGATCGGAGAGTGGCTATGTACAGTGAACCATATTTTTAAAATCGAGGAGACTCTGGCCATAGCTAAGGAGTCAGCTGATGGGTTTCATAGCACTTGGGCACCCTGGATCCAGTTTAAATTCTCTGGTGCGTATGACGAATTGACAACTGGTTGAGGTTCGCTCTGTGGTGTCTGGAGGAGCTGGCTACAACAGATCCTTAACCGAGTTGTGTTGGGTTTCCTGCTTTGGACCCCGGTCCAAAATTGTCCCACCCTCCCCTCCCCTCCACCCCCTTCCCCCTTCCCCCTTTTCCTACTTCTTCCTTTTTTTTTTTCCTCTCTATTTTTTCTACCTTTCTCTTCTTCTCTTCTGTTCCTAAGTACTCTGCTCCGGGGCTTGCCCCAGGACTCAGGAATCGGGTTTATCCAGGTGGACTTAAACCTACAATGTCGTATTAAATACTTTACTGTGATTACTGTTGTTAATACCCTGAATTATTCAGTAAGGTAGTGATCTACAATTGGTCCAATGATATGGGCTCATGTATATTCTTGCTCGCTTAAAGTATGCTATTGCTGTCTCCCTTCAGTGCAATGTATATTTAGATTCATGTTACAAAAAGTAATTATAACCTCTATATATGGAGCAATTTATTTATTTATTTAATTTTTAATTTATTTTTGTTTGTTCTATAACTCCATGGTCGTAGTACAGTGTGATCCCAGGCGGGGTGCAGGGCCAGATGAGATTTTCGTTGCACCGTTACAGTGTATTACTAATGAGCGGGTTTTTTTTTTTTTTTTTCTCCAGGGGAATATAGAGGTTTCTTTTTTCTGCTTGTGGGGGATATGGATGACCATTCTCTTTTACTGAGCATGACATTGTACCTGTCCTTTTCTTTTGTTTTTCTATTACACTTGTTACTGTTCTAATTTCTTAATAAATATATATTGATAAAAAAATAAAATAAAAATAAAAAAAAATAAAGAAACGCATTCCTAAAGCTACCCTATTCGCAGACCTCGAATATTATCATCCTCCTTCAACATTGCAGCCAGTTTAATGGTCAATGCTAATAGGAGAGGAGACAGGGGACAACCTTGCCTGGTGCCTCTGTATATCCTAAAAGACTCTGAGACAAGCCCATTGACCCTAACACCAGTCATTGGCTCACTATAGAGGAGATGAACCCATGAAATGAACCTGGGCCCGACTCCCAATTTAGCTATAAGTGAGAAAAGGTATCCCGACTCCACAGAATCAAATGTTTTTTTGTGTCTAAGGAAGCAATCACTCTACTAATAGTATTTTCATGCTGTATTTGTAAATGAACAAAAAGCCTTCTGAGATTAATTTGAGCACATCTCCCTGGTATAAACCTGGTTTGGTCCAACTCTTGCAGTCTATTGCAGTCTATTCGCTAATACCTTTGCAAGGATTTTTAGATCAGCATTGATCAGTGAAATTGGTCTATACAATTCATGCTCTAGGGATCTTTTCCAGGCTTTGGTAACACTACTATAAGAGCCTTTCTCGTGGTTTGTGGTAGTATACCTTCCTTTCTAGCGGATGTAAATACCCTATGTAAACGGGGACTAATTTTTCTTTTTTACACTGATACAATTCGACCGGTTACCCATCTAACCACCGGGGTTTATGGGGTTTAAAGGTAGCAATTGCAGTTTAAATTTCATCACTTGTTATAGCCTGATCCAAAATGTCACTATCCTCTTTAGACAATGTAGGTAAGAAATAGTGTCAAGGTATTTGGAAATATCTAGAGCTGTCTCCCCAGCTTGGGATTGGTAAAGACATCTATAAAACTCTATAAACGTATGCAGAATCTCTTGAGCGTCTTCCACTATGATGCCCTCAAAGATGCATTACAGAAACCGTGGAATAACGGATTTCACCAAGAATGCCAAAAGGCAGCCATTTTGTCCCCGAAATGTGTCTGCATTGATATAGTTGGGTCTTATAATTTTGTTTCGCCAAAAATAAACGGTATGTATGCATACACTCTTGCTATGACTTATAGGTGGTAGAAGAGGGATCCTGTACATAATAGCGCTCTGTCTCAGTAACACCATAGTCTGTCTGCACAAACTCTGCACCCAGTGCCATGGAATCATTTTTGACTTCTTTAATACATGTCCCTCTAAGAGTCGCTTTAAATGCCCGCCACTGAAGATATAGAAGTATCCATACCATTTTTGGCCTAATAGTATTAGCCATTTGGCATTTCAGAGTAACATACTCCTCTTGCAGCCATTGAGTGTTCATACACAAATGTTTTATCCCAGTCCTTGACCCCAATTATAATACCAATTCCATAGGGGAGTGGTGTGATATGGCTCTCGGCCATGTACTTGAGGCAGACCTTACATTGTTGAAAGCAGCATATCAATTCTGGACAGCGTTTCGTGTTTTTTCGAATGGCAGGAGAATTTCCTGATCCCAGAATTTTTTTATCGTCAAACATCTACGAGGGCATAACTCTCCAGTCATGAAGAAAGTGAGGGAGATGACCCCGATATACATCCCTGATGGCACAAAGCCACATCAGATACCACATTGAAGTCCCCCAGAAATAATACTAGCATTTGCAGTCAAAATATCCTCCAACAGCTGAAAACAGAATGTGGAGGTGGAATGTACACACTTACTATAGTCAAGCATATATTCAACATCTTAAACACCAAGATAACAAAAAGTCCCTTTGGATCCATCTTGATATGTAAGATATGTATATTTAGTGTCCCTAGACTAAGTGGAATACTCAGCCTGCAGAACTTGCATAACATTTGTACATTTCAATGCCATGACCCTGGAACCCTGCAGGTGGGTCTCTTGTAATAAAATGATGTGGGGTTTGAATCGTTTAATATTGTCAAACACTAAGGAATGCTTTACTTTAGAGTTCAGGTCCAGTCATTCCAAGACATTAATTATACCCTATGGGGTTATTTACGAAAGCCAAATCCACTTTGCACTACAAGTGCAAACTACAAGTACAAATTGCACTTGAAATTGCACTAAAAGTGCATTTGGAAGTGCAGTCGCTGTAGATCTGAGGGGGACATGCAAGGAAAGTAAAAACAGCATTTTAGCTTGCACGTGATTGGATAATAAAATTAGCAGAGCTTCCACTCATTTCAGATGTACCCCTCAGATTTACAGCGACTGCACTTCCAAGTGCACTTTCAGTGCAATTTCAAGTGTACTTTGCACTTGTAGTTTGCACTATGTGTCATTTGTGGAAAAACACAGGCAATCAAGTGACAAACAATGGATTGCCAAACTCTCAGTAATATGGGGCCTCACTGCTACCAGCAAGTCCCATAGGACAGTGTTTATTAAGGCTCCTGCGCTGTGTATGGAATAAGAAGTGGTAGTTTGTCTTATTAGCTGGATGCTGCACACACTTCCATGAGACACACTCTCATGTGAATTAAATGGATAAAGAGAAAGAAAATAGTGCTGCGCTCCCAAAATTTGGGAGTGCAGCAGTATTTTCTTTCTCTTTATCCCATAGGACAGTGTTTGTATCTCCAACTTTTGTAGCAATGAGCTCAGAGAGATAAGTAGCACACTCCAAGAAATTGGTAACAGAGAAAACCCATCTCCACCCACCTGTACACAACCCCAACATGATGTGTGCTTAAAGCTCATAACCAAACTGTAAAACAAACTCGGGGGTCAAAGGTCTTTAGTAGAGTAGAAACAAAAAGGAATGACTACATACAACAGGAATCCCCACAGGTAGTGGGAGGATCCCAAGTAGGTAAGTGTCTGTCCATGCAAGTCTACAGAGAGAAAAAAAGGCAGACAAAACAGAACAACTAAAACAAAAAAAGATAAATGCATATACCATGTATATCAACACTAGGAAACTGAAGGTAAATTAGGCTCTGATAATTCAGCACGGGACATGCATAAAGTATGCAGAATCATAAGACATCTACTCCTCTTCCTATTTGATGTCACAAAATCAATATTAATTTAGTAGTGGCTGGAAATTTCCAGGATACTCCTCCAGAAGTGTGCAAGCATGCAGAACAAGTAACTGAACAGCCCCCCGGGAATCAGTCAACCCGCCTAGCATTAATAGTTAAACCAGGGTAGTTCCTCCTCATCCCGGTTCTATAAAAGACCTGCTGGAACAATGAAACAGACAAAAGTCAGTGTCTGTATATTCTTCCAGTTCTGTATGGCAATTAGCACAGGAAAAGTAAAGTAAGCAGTTCAGTAGTAAGCGGTTAACAGCAGGGATAGAGCGCCCCCTAGCATCCAAACAATGTGAAGCCTCAATGGGAGTGGTAAAGAAGTGAACCTTGCCTCTGTCCACCACCCTGCGTTTTGCAGAGTACAGCTTATATAAACCATCTTCAACTTTCTGACCCTTTTATTAACATGCACATAGAAAGCGCGTTGTTTCAGCGTAGCTGCTGAAAAGTCGGGATATATGGAAATGCAGTTACCATTATGCTTCAGCTCTCCCATTGATCTTGCAGCTTTCAGAATATTTTCCTGATCCCTAAAGTGTGGTATGCGGGCAATCAGTGGCCTTGATTGGGCCCCTGGCAATGGGGATCTTGAGGGAATACGGTGGGCTCTCTCTATAGCAAACAGGAGGGAGAAAATAGTTGCTTCCATGTTACCTTTAAGCCATAGTTCAAGGAAATTCTTAGGTTGTTTGCCCTCCACACCTTCAGGGAAACCCACAAATCTTGTGACCAGGTTTTCCCTTTGTCTGTCTTGGAGGATAAAGCCATGGAGGACTATGTTGCTGACGCACTTTCTCAAGGGTTCATCCGCAAACCCTCATCTCCTGCTGGTGCTGGCTTCTTCTTTGTGAAAAAAAGTGTGATGAACTGAGACCTTGTATCGATTATAGGGGTCTCAATTGCATCACGAATAAGAACCCATATCTGATTCAATTGTTTGTGTAATTATTTGACTGCATCAAGGGAGCAACGGTTTTCACGAAGCTCGATCTGAGAGGGCATATAATCTTGTGAGGATCAAGGAGAGCGATGAATGAAAAACTGAGTTTAATACTAGGACAGGACATTACAAATACCTTGTAATGCCGTTTGGTTTTTGCAATGCTCCTGCATCATTTCAGGAGTACATCAACGATTTCCTCCAAGATATGTTGCAGCAATGTGTGGTGGTTTATCTCGATGATATTCTCATATATTCTAAATCCCTAGAGAGACATCGGGAACAGATCAAATTTCTGGGTTATGTAATTTCCACTGCTGGCTTTTCAATGGACCCAGAGAAACTATCTGCAATTCTACAGTGCCCTCGACTCGTAGGTCTACGTCCACTACGTTTTCTTGGCTTTGCCAACTATTATTGGACGTTTATTCGTAAATTCTCTTCTCTGGTCAAACCCCTAACTGATATGACCAGGAAAGATGGTAACTCGCAAAATTGGTCCATTAAAGCCTTTGAGTCTCTCAAGGCTGCCTTTGTTTCAGCTCCTGTGTTGGTACATCCTGATCCTATATTACCCTTCATCCCTTCATTCTTGAGGTTGATGCATCTGAGACAAGAGTTGGTGCCCTTCTGTCTCAATGTCCTACCTCTGAGAGTGCTATGCAACCTTGTGGCTACTTTTCCAAGAAATTGTCCCCTGTGGAATGTAATTACGGGATTGGGGACAGAGAGCTGTTAGCAATCATTTAAGCTCTTCAAGAATGGATGCATCTCCTCGAAGGTACCATTGTGCCGATCCTAATTTTGACTGACCATAATAATCTTACATTCTTGTCTGAGGCAAAACACCTATATCCCAGAAGGGCACAATGGGCTCTTTTTCTTTCAAGTTTCAATTACATAGCCTCATTCTTACCTGGTACTAAGAATAAAAGGCCTGATGCATTGTCTTAACAGTTTTCCTCTGCTTCCAAGATGGAGTCGGTTCCTGTTCTTGTGATACCTCCTGATCGTATTCTGGCTACTGTTGGTACCAGTCTCACTTCACCTTTGGGTGACAGAATTCTTGCAGCTCAGATCCATTCTCCTCCCGAGAAACCTGTGCCTGCTGCTCTGTCCCTGAGAGTCTCCACACTGCTTTGCTCCAGACTTACCATTCTCCCAAGACAGCTGTCCACACAAGGAAGAATAAGCTAATTTGGGCTATTTCTCAACAATTCTGGTGGCCTAGTCTCTGCACCACGCCACTTTCCAGTGGGCCTTCTACAACCCATACCCAATGGAGAGAGACCTTAGACCAACCTGCTTATACATTTTATTGTGGCGTTACCCAACTCCCAGGGCAACACAATTATTCTTATGGTGATTGACTGGTTCTCGAAAATGTGACATTGTATTCCACTTAAGAAGTTGCCCACATCCAAAGAACTGGCATCCATTTTTGCTCGGGAGATCTTTTGATTACATGAGCTACCTAAGGTTATCATCTCAGACAGGGGTAGCCACTTTGTTTCCAGTTTTTGGCAAGCCTTTTGTGTACAGTTGGGAATTCAGCTTTCATTCTCTTCTGCATATCACCCACACTCCAATGGGGCCACATAACGAGCCAATGAAGCCTTGGAGCAGTTTCTATGTTGTTATATCCCTGACCATTTACCTTGGGCAGAGTTTGCTCACAATAGTTCCATTAATAGCGGTTCTCGATTGTCTCTGTTTATGGCGAATTATGGTTTCCAACCATCCATGTTGCCTGACTCATTTGTTCCTCAAACACTTGGGTACAGGTCCAAGAGTCCTTGTGACGTGCCAATAATAGGTACAGACTGCATGTTGACCGCAGATGCCTACTTGTGCCTTCCTACCAGGTTAGGGAGAGAGTCTGGCTGTCATCTTTCAACCTCATGCTCTATGTTTCCTCACTGAAACTGGCACCACCATTTATTGTCCCTTTCCTTATTCTCCGTAAGATCAATCCAGTTGCTTACGCATTAGACCTGCCTTCTAATTTGCGTATTTGGAATGTATTCCATGTCTCCTTATTAAAACCTTTGGCGTGCAACCGCTTCGCCACCTTGGTACCATGTCCTCACCCGGTTCAGATTGAGAACCATTAGGAGTATGAGGTAGAATCAATCATTGACTCCCATAGGTTCCGTGGGTGTATACAGCACCTGGCTCATTGGAAAGGGTACGGTCCAGAGGAGAGCTCTTGGGTCTCATCCTCAGACGTACATGCTCCTGTCCTCCTCCATGCTTTCCATAGACATTTCCCCCTCAAACCTAGTAGCCCTTGGAGGGGGAGGGGTCATTGAGGAGGGGGTATTCTCTTCTCAGAGCTCAGGTTGCTCAGCTGCCAACACTCATTGTTCCACAGTCACTCACCTGGTGATCATTTCCTGCTCATCAGCCAGCTCCTTCTGGCTATTTAGACTGCCTAGTTCATTTCCTCTGTGCCTTCGCCTTGGTCAAACCTATCTGGAAATTCCCTGCTGTGTTCCTGTTAAAGACTACCCTGGCTGACGTCCCTTCTGGTTCCTGATCCTGTTTGCTTCCGACTAGGCTGATCTCTGGCTTCCTGATTTACAGGCTTGGTCTGACTACCTGCTTTGGTTGCCGAATTCTGGCTGTGTTTTGACTATTTTTATAATTTATTTGTACCCTTTTTACCATTATAGTAAAAGGTGTTATTTTTACTGCATTTTTTGTCCCCGTCTGATTCATGGTTACTGACAACAGTTTGGCTTTCGCTTACTACACTCCACAGAAACTGCCCTACTGAAATTCACCAATGATCTACTAACTGCTAAAACCAATTGACAGTACTCCATACTCATACTACTAGACTTCTCTGCAGCTTTGGATACCGTTGACCATCTCCTCCTCCTCAGAAAACTTCACTCTCTTGGCCTTCAAGACTCCAGCGCTCCTTCAGTGTTACCTATAACTCTGTTTCCTCAAGGTTCTGTCCTCGGACTCCTCCTCTTCTTCATTTACACCCCCTTCCTTGTTCATGGCTTCCAGTACCATCTCTATGCTGACAACACACAAATCTATATCTCTACCCCTCACCTCACTCCTTCTGTCTACTCTCACATTACTAATATACTAACCAACATATCAGCAGGGATGTCGCACCACTTCCTCAAACTCAGTCTTTCTAAAACTGAGCTCATCATTTTTCCTCCGGCCCATGCCTCCTCCCCTGACCTCCCCTCATGGCAGGGTGCTAGGTGTAATCCTGGATTCTGACCCGCCCTTTCAGACCCAAATCCAATCACTGTCAAAATTTTGTAGACTTCATCACTGTAACATCTCCAAAGTATGCCTCTCTTTAACCATTGAAACCACTAAGCAACTTATTTACTCCCTTGTTATCTCTCGCCTTGACTATTGTGACTCTCTCCTTCTTGGCCTACCTCTATTCAAGCTATCACCTCTACAGTCTATCATGAATGCTGCTTCCCGACTCATCCACCTTACCAACTATTCAGTGTCCGCCACCCCTCTCTGCCAATCCCTCCGCTGGCTCCCCATTGCCCAATGGATAATATTCAAAACACAATAACATACAAAGCCCCACACTACATCACCAATCTTGTATCCAAATATCACCCAAACCATCTTCTCTTCTCCTCCCAAGACCTCCTGCTCTCTAGCTCCCTTGTCTCCTCCTCCCATGCTCATGTCCTGGACTTCTCCAGAGCCTCTCACATCCTCTGGAACTCACTACAGCAATCTGTCTGCCTATCTCCTACTCTGTCCACTTTTAGGTGATCCCTGAAAACTTATCTCTTCAGGGAGGCCTATCCTGCCTTTAGCTAACAACTGAATCTTCTACTTCTCTCATCAGTTCATCCCTCATAGTTACTACCTTCTGTTTCACCAGCCCCTCCCTATTAGACTGTAAGCTCACAGGAGCAGGGCCCTCCTAACCCTCTTGTATTGAATTGTATCATTGTTATATTGTCTCCCTTTATATTGTAAAGTGCTGCTCAAAATGTTGGCAATATATAAATCTTGTATTATAATAATAATAAAAATACTTATTTTTAGGTTTATTATTGTTTAACCGCTTGCTGGCCAGCCGCCGTCATTATACTGCGGCGCGGCAGGTCAGCACGTTCCCACGAGCCATCGTAGCTGTACGTTGGTCCTTTAAGCGGGGTTAGCAGGCGGACTACAGGGGTGTCGATTTGCGTGGCCGCCAGTCGTGATGACCGCCAGCCATGAGCGATCGCGGGCATGAGAGCCAGAACAGGGATGTGTGTGTGTAAACACACACATCCCTGTTCTGTGAGGAGAGGAGAGAGAGATTGTGTGTTCCTACTAGCTAGGAACAACGTTCTGTCAACTTCTCTAGTCAGTATCATCCCCCTACAGCTAGAACACACATGAGGGAACACAGTTAACCTCACGATCGCCCCCCTAGTGCTAACCCCTTCCCTGCCAGTGACATTTATGTAGTATTCAGTGCATTTTTATAGCACTGATCGCTGTATAAATGTCAATGGTCCAAAAAATGTGTCAAACGTGTCCGATCTCTCACATAATGTCGCAATCCTGATAAAAATCGCAGATCACCACCATTACGCGTAAAAAAAAATAATAATAGTAAAAATGCATAAAAATGCCATAAATCATTTCCATAGTTTGTAGACGCTATAACATTTGCACAAACTAATCAATATGCACTTATTGTGATTTATTTACCAAAAATATGTAGAAGAATACATATTGGCCTAAACTGAGTAAAAAATTAGCTTTTTTAAAAAAAAAATTGGGGATATTTATTATAGCAAAAAGTACAAAATGTTGCCTTTTTTTCAAAGTTGTTGATATTTCTTTGTTTATAGCGCAAAAAATAAAAACAGGGATGAACAAATACCACCAAGAGAAAGATCTGTTTGTGGAAAAAAAAGGAGGTCAATTTTGTTTGGGAACAGCGCTGCACGCCCGCGCAATAGTCAGTTAAAGCGACAAAGTGCCATACCGCAAAAAATGGCCTGGTCATTAAGCAGCCAAATTTTCCGGGGCTGAAGTGGTTAAACAAAGTAAAACATCTATCGGAATTGTCACTTTATTATGTAACAAAGTTTATTTGTCCCTTTCAATTTTAAAGTGGACGTGAGTGCAAAAAAGTGATGATTTGCTATGTTATAGGGAATTTCTAGAAATGTTAATTGTGCCCAAATGGTAACGGATTTATCTTTTGCCTTTAATTTCTTCTAAAAATAGCAGTATATTCCTGTTCCAACAGTTTCCTGTGTATTCCTGTGCACCTAGCAGGGCCGCTGATAGGGCAGTACAACCAGCCCCATTGTACGGGGCCCGCCCCCATCAGCTACACAGTGGGGCCCGGGCATCTTACAGTTTGTTACTGCATTTAAAAAAAAAAAAAGTTTCCTAAATTCCTCTCCCGCTCCTACTTGCTTACAGAGGGGGGGTTATATAATTTTCCAGGAGGGGAGTGCAGGCGCAGCAGAGGGACTATTTCTTTATTTTCGGGCACATGTACATCATGCCGCCCCACTATTTTATTAGTCCCGGCTGGCGGAGTGATACAGTGATACTCCGTTCGTCTCCCAGCTGCATTCCTCATGAGTTATATAGAAGTTGTTCGGCTGACAGGGGAGAGCAGGAGGACAGCATGGCTGCACTGGACACAGTGAGTGGAGAATAGAGGTTAGAATACTCACTGTGTCCTATCATGTATCTCACAGCTCAGCAGGTTATCAGCATTACAATTATCACAGGTAGCACAATAAGCAGGTGCTCTGTCATGGTTCTATCATGGCTCTAGGTCACATTGCTTTTGGGTGCTCACTGTATTATGGCTGTGCTTTGTTACAGTCTGTTACATACAGTACAGCCATAAGTTAACTCAGTGAGCACCCAAAAGCAATGTGACCTAGAGCAATGATAGAGCCATGACAGAGCACCTGCTTATTGTGCTACCTGTGATAATTGTAATGCTGATGATCATAAGAAACAACGAGATGCTACTTGAGGGTCGGTTCACACTGAGGCAGCGCGACTTACAGCGCTATTGCCTCAGGCGACCCAGACGCGACCGCTGCAGCGACTTGCAAAACGACTTCTGTATAGAAGTCAATGCAAGTCGCCCCCAAAGTCGTTCAGGAACCTTTTTCTAAGTCGGAGCGACTTGTGTCACTCCGATTAGAACGGTTTCATTGCAACAGAACAGGACGCTATAAGTCGTCCTAGTGTGAACCGACCCTTATGCCCCGTACACACGAGCGGACTTAAGTCCGACAGACTTCCAAAGGAGTTCCGTCGGAGTTCTGCTGGAATTCCGACGGAGTTCTGACAGACTTTTCGGCCGAACGGACTTGGCCACACACAATCACACTAAACTCCGACGGATTCGAACGTGATGACGTACGACTGGACTCGAATAAGGAAGTTCATAGCCAGTAGCCTGTGAGGATCAAGGTATAAGAAAACCAAGATGGTTGACAGTATGTTTCACTAAATGTTTATCTTGTCTGTTTCATTCTTAGTATCTTAAAGACACCTCATCCTTAAGTCACGTACACATAAGAAGAAACCTTATCTTAAAGACCATCTGCCACATCAGCTCTAAAAGCAGAAGACGCCTAGAGAATTGCCTTTTATGGAAACTTGTTGTTGTGTTTCAACATTCCTGAAGCCTGTCTTTTGTGTATATAAGAGCTGTGTTAATAAAGAGACTCAGAGAGTTGGGTGCAGCCTTCTGAGCAGAAATACTGAGAACCTCTTTCCGTGTCTCTTTGCTTAGATAAGAACTCTAATAATAATTGGGAAACGGTAACATAACTTGATGAGTAGGTGACTTGCTGTAGTCACACCTAACATTTTTGGCGCCCGAACACGGACTTCGCTGAAGAAACTACAAGAGGCGAACGAACATAAGGACGGAACGAAGAGGTCGGGCACATCAGGAACCACAGACAAAACCTGCGCAGGTAAGAAAAGCTTTATTTTCTTATAAACTCTGTGCTTCTTAGATTTGTGCCCACCTGATCTGTCTGAATTGTTCTTCAGGTAAAACCAACCTCTGTAGTAAGCGAGTCTTGAATTTAATATTTGACTTATGTTACCGTTGTTTCTTGTCTGCCTCCTTGTCATCTGTCTGTTGTGACTGAGATAAGCCCTGTTTGTATGGTGTGAATTGAAACATATATCATCCCAATGAGTAACGGAATGCGCCTTTAACTCGTAAGAGTACTTTGGGGGTCCGACACTTAAGTTTGATATACGCTTTTTGATTCATGAGCCTAAAAACGGGTTGAAAGTATAAGTCCTGACTGCCTCGATAAAGCAGGAATAAGAAACGAATGCTGAGAGATTCCATGGTAATGGGAAGGGAATAAGGTCTCCACAAAGTCCGGAGATCTAGTTATATGTGTTTGGCCACCAAAAGGAATGCTTGTATATGTTGTAGCCGTCAGTCTGGTCATAATATTTGTCAGTTGGCTAGCATATAAAGTAATTCGATTTCAGAAATCTCATCTAGGAGAGGTTTTTAGTATTTTGGCACCCTAGGAGGAGAAGGCAACGAGACACTTAGTAAGTGATCCAAACGTCACCTAGGCAAGACTGTCAAAATGGGCCAGACACATGGTAAACCCCAGGAGGAATCTCAGAAATGTTATGCTGTTAAAGACATAATTACAATGTTGTATGGGAAGGACAAGGCACAGGGCACGAATAGAGTTCTCAAGAAATTTGGAATGGATGGAGAAAATGGGCTAAGTGTAGAAGGTTGGGAGAATATAAAGAGAGACAGACAGGGAGAGGTCCTGCAGAACAGATGGGTATCACAAATACAATGTTTAATTAAGGTTTCCAACAGGGCTAAAGAGGAGGGATGGAAGTATTGTCATGAACAGGGTGGATGGGATATGAAGGTCCGACGCAAGAGTCTCCCTTCAGCTCCCGAGGATGGAGTAGAAACGGAAGGTACTCCACCTCCTTATAGCACTACCAAACCGGGTAACGAAAGACCAAAACTTTATCCTTCCTTAAAAGGAAGAGGATGGGTATGCCGAGTATGCGGTACCCAGAATACAGACTGGGCACAGGAATGTGTACATTGCGGAGCTCAAAGACCAGAGTCCGTAGCTCCAGTCCACAGTCGGACTAGGGTAATACAAGTAAATAATCCAAATGCGGGTCAAGCAGGACAGCCACCTACAGTGACTCGACAAGTCGTTCTGAGGACATGGACACCTTGGTCGGCTGACACTCTTATGGCATTAATACAGAATGCTCCTGATCCCGTAGCAAAACCTGCCGCATTCTGTAGATTCGTGACACAATTACTAGACACACATGAAGCAGCTTGGCAAGATGGGGAAGATTTGTGTAGACATAAAATGACACTGACGATGTTTAATCAATTTATGAATGAAATTGCTCCACATAGACCACAAGGGGATCCAGCGGCAGATCCACCAGGAATACACCCCCGTCACATAGACTCTAGACCCCTGTTTATTAATCAGTTACGAGAATTTTGCCAAGGGAAACAGCAGGAAAGGGGTTCGACAGCGCCCATAAAACAGGCCCCAGGTCAGACTGTTACAGAATTTTACCTCAACATGGAAAGCATGATGGCTGACGAAGGTCTAGATTTAGCCTTACCCGTCACCATTAGGGCTTTCAATCGACAGTTTATGGAAGGACTAGTACCCCAAATAGGTGACAAATTGAAGGCATGTACTCCCGAATGGAGAGCCATACGGGACAGAGGAACATTGTTGCAGAAAGCACAAGGCATAGAGGCTGATTTAGCAGAAGCTAAACACAGAAGGACACCGGGAGTTAACACTGTTGCCCGGGTCAATGAAGGAGGGAATTCCTCCCGTAAACCTCTTACCTGTTATTACTGCAACAAGGTGGGACATATAAGAAGAAACTGTAGGAAAAGAATAAAGGACGAACAGGAAGGAAATACGGACAGAGACACGAGAGACAACAGACAGAGGCGTACCGACGATAGGGACGATCCGACAGCATGACTTGCCCCAGTCCTAGCTGAATCAGAGAATAAAATGCTCCACATGTTGATGAAGGTGGAAGGTAAACATATTCCTTGTTTAGTTGACACGGGAGCATCACGCAGCTTATTATCTGATTCAGTAGTCCCTCCACACATGACCTCCCGTGACACCATACCCATAAGTGGTTATGACGGTCTTTTGTCCGATGCCCCACTGACTAAACCTTTAAAAAGTAAAAATAGGGAATCACATGTTTTTGTCACGCTTTTTGATTTCCAGAGGAGCCCCTACTAATTTATTAGGAGCAGACATTCTTCAGAAAATAGGAGCAAACATTACTTATCATCCAGATGGTATGGTCACCCTAGCAATAGGAGATGACCCAGAGGGTATAGAAATCTGTAATAAAATACAATGTTTGGAAGAAGAACCAGAACTGTCCAATACGCCCTCGTCGGAAATAGATCAAATTCTGTCTAGTCTTCCGGAAGGGCTATGGGAAACACATCCAGCAGACGTTGGGCTTCTGCCCATACCCCCGGTTACTCTACAGCTGATTCCAGGAGCAGTTCTCCCTCAGCAGAAACAGTAACCACTCAGTGCGCCCCAGGAAGCAGCTATAGAACTACAAGTGGAGGCTCTACTCAAAAGTGGAGCATTAAAAGAAATACAGTCACCAGCCAATACCCCATTGTATCCAGTCAAGAAAAAGACATTGGGGGATGGCCCAGTAAAGTATAGAATGGTACAAGACCTAAGGGCAGTAAACAAAATATTGGCCCCAATAACGCCACTAGTACCAAACCCGCATACTTTACTTTCAGAAGTACCATCAGATAGCTCCTCATTTACAGTTATAGACTTGGCTAATGCTTTCTTTTCTGTACCCCTGGCGGAGGAATGTCAACCGTGGTTTGCGTTCCGTCTCAAAAACCGCCAGTTGACCTGGACACGCCTACCGCAAGGAATGGCGCATTCGCCAACTCTATACTCGCAAGCCCTACAGACAGTGTTGGGGGAATGGCAACCACCTGACACTTGTGTATTGTTGCAATATGTAGATGACCTATTGTTATGTTGTCCGGATAACGATACTTGTTTAAAAGCCACTCTATCATTGTTACAATTCCTGGCTGAAAAAGGGTGCAAAGTGAATAGAACTAAGTTACAGGTATGCCAGAAAAAGGTTGTCTTTTTGGGCCACTGTATATCCCAGGGTACTCGACACCTCACTGAAGAACGAGTCCAGGCCATAAGACAAATGAATGTCCCACGCAACTTTAAGCAACTTCGTATGTTTCTGGGAATAGTGTCATATTGTAGACAATGGATACCACATGCCAGTTCTCTGATGCAGCCATTATATGATTGCTTGAAAATAGTACCCTATGTACTCACAGAAGCAGGTCATAAATCTTTTAGCACCTTAAAAAAGTTACTAATTTCGGCACCTGCGATCGGGATTCCTGACTATACCAAAACATTTCATTTGTACATTGCTGAAATCACGGGACACGCAACAGGGGTGTTGACACAACAACACATCAAACAAAGGCCGGTAGCATACTTCTCAGCGGCTCTCGATCCTGTCTCTAGAGGATCACCGTCCTGTGTACGGGCAGTCGCAGCAGTGTCAATTATCATTGACAAATCCTCAGAAATTGTCTTAGACAATCCTGTAGTGGTACATACCACACATGACATACACGCCATCTTGTCACAGGTTCAGCCAAAACACATATCAATGGCGAGGCAGCTGCGTCTGCAATGCACCTTGCTCCTACCTCCCAATGTTACCTTCCAGCGATGCACTTCTTTTAACTTAGCACAACTTTTACCCTTACAGACAGATTTGACAGGGGGGAGTAATGGTGAAGGCACAGCACAAGAAACTCAGGATTCTGACACACTTTCATTTCATGACATAACATCTGATGAACACGATTGTTTTCAACTTATGGAACAAGAGACCACGGGGTTCCCACATGTCACAGACACACCCATTGCAAATGCAGAACACACACTGTACATAGATGGTAGTAGATTTGCCGATGACAAAGGTAAATATCACACAGGTTATGCTGTGGTAACGGACACACAGGTAATTGAGGCAAAGTCACTACCAGCACACATGTCTGCACAAGAAGCGGAACTAACAGCTTTAGAAAAAGCCTTAGAACACTTAGAGGGACAAGAAGGGAACGTTTACACTGATTCTGCATACGCCTACGGTGTGGCACATGATTATGGCCACATATGGAAAGCTAGAGGTTACCTTACAGCAGCAGGCACACCTGTTAAACATGGTGAAGGAATCAAAAGAGTCCTGAACAATCTTCAAAAAGTTAAAAGAGTAGCCATTATGAAGATAGCGGCACACACGAGCGCAAAAACAACTGAGGCAAAAGGAAACGCATTTGCAGATTTAGCTGCAAAGAAGGCAGCTCTAGGGGAAGTAAGCCCTGAGACCTTAGCCACGGTACAGGTGAGTATGCCCGAAACCACATGGCAGCAGCTGATCGAACTACAGGAACAAGCAGGGACTACTGAGAAGGACCGTTGGGTTAAGGAGGGAGCTGCACCAGGCCTTGACAATGTATGGAGAGAGGGAGGAAAAATATGTCTACCCGCCTCTCTATACCCCGCAATGGCAGCAGCTGTCCACTTGCCCACTCATGTCAGCTCCAATTCTATGTATAGGATTGTAAGCCAAGGATGGCTAGCCCCTGGATTCAGTAGTACTGCAAGGAACTACTGTGCTGCATGCCAAATCTGTCTGTTAAATAACCCAGGACAGAGAGTGAAAACCCCACGTAAACATCAGGTCCGGGCCCAATATCCCTTTCAGAGACTGCAAATTGACTACATACAAATGCCTAAGAGCGGCCCTTTTGAATTTGTTCTCGTGTGCATCTGCCTATTTTCAGGCTGGCCAGAAAGTTATCCTGTGAAATCAGCTACGGCAAAAGCCACCGCCAAGAAACTGATTACTGAGCTGATACCTAGGTTTGGTCTCCCAGAAACAATAGAATCGGATAGGGGGACACATTTCACGGGAGAAATAATGCAAAATGTGATGGCAATGTTAGGGGTTCAACAAAGTTTTCACACCCCTTACCACCCACAGAGTTCAGGATCAGTAGAAAGAGTAAATGGGACAATAAAGCTAAAAATACAAAAAGCCATGCAAGAGTTAAATAAACCATGGCCTGAGTGTCTACCCTTAGCTTTGTTCTCTATTAGG
This sequence comes from Lithobates pipiens, assembly GCF_037356315.1. Classification (NCBI taxonomy): domain Eukaryota; kingdom Metazoa; phylum Chordata; class Amphibia; order Anura; family Ranidae; genus Lithobates; species Lithobates pipiens. Next base: position 26,422,035 of record NW_027507696.1, on the reverse strand, counting down.
TACACTCCAACAGGAAAAACCGGGTTATCCCCATATGAAATACTTTTTGGGAGTGTACCCAGATTAGGTTTATATTTTCCTCAAAGTATGCAATTGCAATGTGATAGTTTAACTACATATGTGATACAATTGCAACAGCGTCTAACTAAAATCCACAAGAGTGTGTATTCTTCTCTTCCAGACCCTAATTCTGTCACAGGTACTCACGACTTACAACCGGGAGACTATGTGTATGTAAAGAAACATACCAGGAAGACACTGGAACCAAGGTTCGAGGGTCCTTTCCAGGTGCTATTGACTACAGCAACCTCAGTGAAATTGGAAGGGAAACCTACCTGGATCCACGCTTCACACTGTAAAAAGGAGCCAGTCGGCAAATGACAATATGTATCTTTTTATTCTTTTTGTTTCAGTAATCCTGACCAATAGTTTGGTTACCTCACAGAATGAAATTCACAAGGATGAAGGATTTTCTAAAAAAATGTTATTACTGAAGTTTAAATATGCTTATGCTCGGAAGTCAGGATATGAGAAATGTTGGGTTTGCAGTAAATTACACCCCAGCACGGCTAAAATACCACTGATGGCAGTTCCTATAAATTATACTGATCTTGCTAACAGTAGCATTAACATAATTGGAACAAATACCAGCAAGACAGTAATGTTTAAATCAAATGGCCTCGCCTTTCCCCCTGATTGGTGTTTCAACCTAGGAAACACAACGGGAGGAAATAGAAAATGCCAAGACAGCAAGTTTAACTTGTCCATTGTCGTATTAAATGGAAGCTTCTACCCCAGTAATACCAGTACACACCAGACATTATCTGACTTCCTCACTAACATTGTGGATAATAAGGTTAGGTGGTTAGTGTCCAACCTTTCCCTCTATGGATACACCTCTCGTTATAGACGTAATATCAGTTCAAGTCCAGTAGCCTTAGGAAACAATATATACATCTGTTGTGGGGATAAGTGTTATACCTGGATACCTAGAAGGGCTCAGGGATGGTGCTACCTCGCAAGTTTGGTACCAGTAATGGGAGTAGTGGGTGATGAACGAGGTGATCACCTACTGGAAGCTAGTATGCACCCCAGATATCCCCTCAGATATCGTAGCAAAAGAGAAATATTTTTAGAGCAGGACATGGCATGGGCTTGGTTCCCGTCCTGGACAGGATGGGGTATAGACTTAATGAAGCGACTAAATAACTATACTGGAATAATTAATGATATTTTGGAGAAAAACTCTGATGACATTACTAAGTTAAATCTAGAAACCAGAGCCATCACAAAACAAATAGAATTACATGAGTTAGCGATTGAAAGTATGAGTGCAGCATTAACAGGACTCTGTGAGACCACAGAAGACTATGAATGTTGTACTTGGATACATAACACCAGCATCGAAGTACCCGATTATTATGACATCATTGCACAACACCGCACGGAAGTAAAGGATCTACAGGAGAAGGCCCGTAATATTGGCCGTGACTGGGATCCTTTTGGTGGAACTTTTAGTTTCTCAGGGTTATTTTCTTGGTTCAAGAAGGCAGCAATGATGATTATAGTAGTGCTTATATTCATATTTCTCATTTATTTGTGTTTTAAGTTGTTTATGTGTTTTTGCAAGAAAGCCAAGGTAAATGCTGTAGAAAAGATGGAACTTTTGTAAGTTGATAAGTTGGATAAGATAGGTGGATTTAGTTTCTTGACATCACCCATCTTTCAGAAAGGCCACTCTTCCTGAATTTTAGATGTTGGTACTATCCAGGGGGATGGGTGTATACCCCTCTGACAACTCGCGGTCAGGGAGAGTACTTTGGACATAGGCCGACTAGAACTTGTTCAGGTGGACCCAGGGTAAGAGGAAAGGGTGATGTCAAAGGGGGAAATTGTGAGGATCAAGGTATAAGAAAACCAAGATGGTTGACAGTATGTTTCACTAAATGTTTATCTTGTCTGTTTCATTCTTAGTATCTTAAAGACACCTCATCCTTAAGTCACGTACACATAAGAAGAAACCTTATCTTAAAGACCATCTGCCACATCAGCTCTAAAAGCAGAAGACGCCTAGAGAATTGCCTTTTATGGAAACTTGTTGTTGTGTTTCAACATTCCTGAAGCCTGTCTTTTGTGTATATAAGAGCTGTGTTAATAAAGAGACTCAGAGAGTTGGGTGCAGCCTTCTGAGCAGAAATACTGAGAACCTCTTTCCGTGTCTCTTTGCTTAGATAAGAACTCTAATAATAATTGGGAAACGGTAACATAACTTGATGAGTAGGTGACTTGCTGTAGTCACACCTAACAAGCCAATAGCTGCCCTAGCGTTGGTTTTAGTCCGTCGGAGTAGCATACACACGAGCGGAGTTTTCGAAGGGGACCGGGTCCGGCGGAGTTCCGTCGGGAAAATTTGAAGCATGCTTCATTTCTAAAGTCCGTCAGACTTTGGCGAATCAAAAGTCCGTTGCAGCCCACACACGATCGGATAGTCTGACGGACTCGGTCCTTCGGACTTTGGATGTTGAAAAGTCCGCTCGTGTGTACGGGGCATAAGACTTCATTTGGGGGAGCAGTAAACATGCAGCAGAGCTACATTTTTACGGCTCCCCAAACCAATCCCCTTTAACTGCTTCCCATCCAGCAATGTACCAGTAAATCGCTGGGATAGACGGATGATATCTTGATCATCACTACAGCAATGATCAAGATATAATTTTTTTAGTCCCAGCAATTCTGCACAAAGTAAAGTAATCCTAATGGCTAAGAAGCCACTGGATTACTTTTACAGGCAGTAGAAGGGGGTCCCATCACCACCTTTACTGCTTTTAAGATGTGACCAGTAGCATCCGGTTCCAGGGACACAGTGAGAGGGATGGATATTGTTCTTCCCACTGTGTGATGTCAGAAACCGGAAGTGACAAGGATGTTGTCACTGCCGGTTATGTAAAGAAGCCATCACTGGCTTGAACAAGCATCTAATCAAACTGATCTTAGTTTGATCTGATGCTTTGGAGGCCAGAGGAGAGATATGGGGTCTAAAAGACCTCAGATCTCTCCATAAAGAGGACCTGTCATGGCCCATGCTATCACAAGTAATGTAAAGATGCAGTGTAAGATTTTTTTTTTTATTTGTACTAAAATACAATTTTAAATAATTTTAAACTGCCCCCCCTTCGTGCTTATTAATTGCAAAAGTATGCATTGGCTCCACACGCACATGTAAATGGCAACAAACCTGCATTTTGTTTCAAGCCGGGATCAGGGGTGGGGTCGAGGGTGGTTGAAGGGGGCCCCGTCAGGTAGGCTGTACAGGGCCCCATGATTTCTAACAGCTGCCCTGGCACCTAGGCTCAAGGCACTCTTGTGCCTAGTTGTATACCTGCTCAGTCAGATCATCTAAGGCACTGCTGTTTCTGACTGCTAGTCTCACCAGATTTGTTGTGAGATTTGGTGATGTCACTACTATGCTCATTATAGTTCTTGCAAAATGTTGTACCTGAAGACCCGCAGTATACGGATCTCCCTGTTTCTGCATTATTCATTCTGTGTATCTATGCTTTCCTTACTTTTCCTGCTGCTTCTTGAATACACTAATGCACGTTATCAGATCATCAGTCATCAGTAGGGCGGGAGGAAGCAAACCCCTGACTTTACCAAGAGACATGACATGGTAAGTCAGTAATGAGATAAAGACAATCTACAGAGAGCCCATAGCCCATACTGGTATACAGCCCTTTATCTTCTGCCTGCTTTTTGTGTGCACAAATTTTACAGGTCAGATTCTCTTTAAAGGTGTACAACAACAATCATTAACAATCATAATACACATAATCATTTTAGAATAAATACATAATTTAAATAAAATAAACCAAGAAATGTGCATTCTTTAAAATGGAATACCTACAGATCAGTCCTATCACGTGCCATGATAGCAGCATATGGTGTGCAGGCAGGCAGCTGCACAGACTTGCACAGACCTCCATGTGCATCCTGGAATATACTGTACATGCATGTAGGTCTGATGCATGGATCAGGATGCAGACAGACTGAAGATGGCACTTCTCACAGGCATACGAATTGAAAGCCTACGTGAATGAGGCCCAAGCCTCCACCTGAAACTGTAGTTGCCATGGAGCTGAGCCTGTGACTAGCTATGACACTAGCCATTTGAGGGCTTGAAAGTTCAATTGAGTGCTGACAGAAGCATGACATGTGAAGAATAGATAACCTCCAGCATTGCCCAAACCTGCTAGACCATAACCTCCAACGCCCCCCCCCCCCCCCCCAATTACCCGATAAAAGACATGACAAAGGTATTTTGGGGTAAAATGGCCATAGCAGCCTTTTATTTAACAAAATACATAACTTCAAATAAATAACATACATAAACATAACCATCAGCCATAATTGTTAGACTAAATCTTGGTGGTCTTTGTGGGAAACAACACACAACCTTGTCACTGTAACAAACTTTTCTTCAACTTAGGCCTCCAGTCGCAAAAACACAGACTCTGAGACAATACTCCTCATCAGTAGTGACCTACATTTTAACTATTCCTAGTTAAACCCTTGTTAACCGGAATGTACCCGATAACCCCATACCACAGATGGGGCCCGACCATTTTTATCTTTCAGACTTTTTCTCCTCCTCCAAACACCCACCACTGTCAAGCTGCCATGGCAGCCACATTGGAACACCAAAAAACATAGGGAGGGTGGGTGGGAAGCTGCTTCTTCTCCTTCAACTCCTGACTGGCCCCTCTCTGATCACCCCTCCCCCTAAACTTCCCGGGACCCCTCCCAGCCCCTAGCCATACCCCCTGCCTTAAAGAGCTACCTACACTATTATTTTCTTGCTGTACTACTGTCCACCCCTGTCATGCTGTCCCTCCGCTCATTTTTATTCTTTATTTTTTGCTTTGGGACTCCCTTAGTACCAACTATAAAAATTATCACCAGAGGCATCCCTTAAATATAGCATCTACTGTGCAAATGCTAGTAGGCAATGTTTAGTCAAGGATTAATTGAATGTTTCTAACTTGGCTTTCTTTCAGAAACAGTTACATTTGGGGGTTTAGTTCTGCTTTTAGCAACTGCCATCCCACTGTCCAATAAGAGTGGCTCTACTGACCACAAGGGGTGAGTTTAGGTTTGGTAAAATGTCAGTGCTGACCCTGCATAGGCAGAGGCTGTTTTCTTAGCAAAATGGATGTTTACGTTAAGTTAATGTTAGTGTTGTGCAAAAGAAAATCTGTTTTTCACTTGCACACGGCTGGATATTCTAAGTGAACACACGACCGGACTTTTTGACAGCAAAGGTCCGACGGAACGAGTCCGTCGGACAATTCGATCTTGTGTGGGCTCCATCCGACCGTTGCTTGTCAAAAATCCGGCGGACTTTAGAAATAGAACATGTTTTAAATTTTTCAACCGGAACTCAGCCGGACCGAAAAATCCGTTCGTGTGTGTGCTAGTCCGACGGACAAAAACCGAGGCTAGGGTAGCTATTGGCTACTGGCTATGAACTTCCTTATTCTAGTCCAGTCGTACGTCATCATGTTCAAATCCGTCGGACTTTGATGTGATTGTGTGTGGCCAAGTCCGTTCATTCGGAAAGTCAGTCAGAACTCTGCCGAAAGTCCGTCGGAAAGACCGTCGGACCTAGTCCCTTGAAAAGTCCGGTCATGTGTACAGATAACCTCCAGCATTGCCCAAACCTTCTTAATATACGTACACTTTTCTAGGTGAACAACCTCTACAATTGTATAAAATCAACACAATTGTCATTACAGAATATAGAATTGAAATGTTCTTTTTAATTTACACATTAACTATTACTGTTTATAAAGAGTGAAGTGTTAAACAAGCGTACATTTAGAGCTTAAGATGTATGTTTTGCGGTTGCGAAAGCTTTAGGTATAAATGTGAGATGTTGTCATTACAAAGAAAATCTCTGCAAAACACAGGAGAAACTCACTGGTAATTATAAAGACCACAAAATACAGCTTGAAGGTAAGTTGAACTGCTATAGCTTGTAATTACACTGAAAAGAAATAGAGAAGCAGAGAAGAAGAATCTTAACTATGGGTCAAGGATAACCAGATGTCTATGTATCTGTGCATGCTGGAATATCCAACTCTTTGCTGAATGTAAAAATAAAATTGACTTTAAAAGGGACATGAGATGTTCCTCCTAATGCATCCTTTGTTTCAAGTGCAGTGTTTAAACAGCCATTACTAGGCTACACATTAAATTTTAAGCTTGATTCACAAAGTTTTAGTGCAAAAATAAGATTTTTTTTTTTTAAACCATGTGACGATAATTTATTCTCAAATTACACTTTAGATTCCTGACTATTAGGAGTTAATCCTTTTTGTCGGGCTAAAGAATCCGTGAAAATGAAAAACCTGCCTCATTGACAATCCTAATACTATTAGCATTAAAAGCCTGTCTAAAAAATATACTTACTTTAGACATGGTATTTTTTTAACTTTATTTTAACAGGCTTTTTTAAGCTAATTGTATTTGGGGGTTAGGGCTGTAATTGAAAAGGACTTTTTCCATTTTACATGGAAGGTTAACTTTAAGATATCTTCTGTAGACCTAAAGCCATAAAACCTAAGCGACTGTAAGCCTGAAAATTGTTATTTAGTTTATCATTTATGCCTGAAAACTTTCTTTTGCCTTGGTAGCAGCGTTTTCCCTGCATGGAAAGATATGACTTCTGAAAGTATCGTTGTTGTTGCTGTGTTTTACACTTGTTTGTATCATGCAGTTACTTACCCGTTTCTCTTTTTATCTCATGTTACACCCGATTCTACCTCCCCAACCTCCTGCATCATCCTCAGACCTCCCCTCTCTGAGAGTGAGAGGACAGCAACATGGACTCACAAGGCAGCAAAACGAAAGTACTAACTTTTTGTTTTTGGCGAAATCTATACACAACTGTGGGGTCACAGACCCAGCTTACTATAAGGGCCCCCATACGCATACTAACCCAACCTTACATCCATTATGTGTAAACACACATCTCAGAAGACTTTATCTCTTAATAATAAGGGGTTTCATTCTAATGCTAAGTGTCACATCCTGACCCAAAATCTTAAATGCTGTACTGTAATGACCATAAAGTGGATGTAAACCCGATTTATGAAATTTGAGCTGGGCAGATTAATATGCAGTGTTTTCTTATCTCTCTTCAAAGCATGTCCCATAGATGTCTCACATTCTTCTGTTATCAGACTGATAACTTCTGACAAGTTATCTGTTAACTGAGATAAAAGCAGCCTGAATTTTGTGTTGGGGTGGATGCTATAAATAGATTAGCAGAGTGCTGAACTATTCAACAAACAGTTCTAAAAGTCTCTACCTATAAGTAGAGGGGTGTGTGCCTTTCCTCCAATCAGCTATTTTGGCTGTATGCCCAGGCTTCACTGCAGTGCTGAACAGTAAGACCCCTTTCACACTGGGGCATTTTTCAGGCGCTTCAGCGTTAAAAAATACGCCTGAAAGAAGCTGCAACTGCAATCCCAATGTAAACGCCCGAGTGCTTTCACACCAAGGCGCTGCGCTGGCAGGGCGTCAAAAAAAGTCCTGCAAGCAGCTTCTTTGCAGCGCTTTTGGAGCGGTGAATAAAGCGCCCCTTCCCATTGAAATCAATGGGAAGCGCCTGTAAAACGCCAGAAAAACGCCTGAAAAACGCTATTGGCAGCAGCGTTTTGTGGGCGCTTTTAACCCTTTATTTGGCCACTAGCAGGGGTTAAAAGCGCCCCAATAACGCTCGAAAAACGCTGGTAAAGCGCTGCTAGTTTAAGCAGCGCTTTACGAGCGTTTTTCGGGCGCTGACATTGTGAAAGGGTTCTTAAAGCACTTGGGCTTTCACATTGGGACTGCAGATGAGGCTTCTTTCAAGTGCTTTACAGGCGCTTTTTTTAATGCTAAAGCGCCTGAAAAACGCCCCAGTGTGAAAGGGGTCTAAGAGAAAATCTCGTAACATGATCTTAACTTTCTAAAGAATATATAAAGCTGAAGACATCAGATATGCATGTAAAACTTATGTAGGGAGATGTGTTTCGCCCAGTGTATCATCTGAGGCTGATCACTTCACTGGGTATATGTGCGGGTTTACATCCACTTTAATGGTTCTGTATATCAGATTCTGTTATGCAGGACCCTTGGGATCTTATTTAAAATGACAGAATCTCATATGCACCTTCAAATCTGTAAGTATCCTTTAATTTGGGTTTTAGATAGTATAGTTAATATATTTATGTTTATATTATATGTTTTAGTTACTTGTATTATATCTATGTCAGCCCATTTTTATGAAGTGCTTGTATATTTATGAGAGAGGCTTTTGTGTCACTTTTGGGACAACTGTTGTTCATTATCAGCCCAGCTGGGCACTGTAGTCTTCCCGTTCCATTGCCTATAAATACCTGGTCCAAGAAGGCCTCCTCTATGGCCTGATGAAGGAGCATGCATGTAAGGGAATGTTCCCTTCATTGAAAACTAATTTTAAATAGGTTTTTTACCCCCTGCATCCACCTGCAGGTTCATCATATTTAAATTTTTGCCAACATACTTTATTTTTAGCTGCATGAATAAAAATTATGTTTTAGGGCTTAGTGGGTTCTGTGCATAGAAAGATTGATTCATAGCTCTCGCATTGATTTATCAGTTGGGATTTCCAACAACAACAGCAACCCATGATTAAGTTCTGGATAGTCAGGTAAATATATTAGTTTATAGTTCAGGTATTGTTATACTTAAGGATTTTTGTTCCAAAGACAAACATGGAATAAACATGGGAGATATCTAATTTTAAAGAGCATGTGAAGTGCCTGCCTCTCCCATGTCCACATGGTAATGTCTACACCTCTAATGCAAGCCAAATGTCCTTCCTTCATAATCTCCTGTTGAAACTGCCCACATTCCCTTCAACGTACATACTCAGATTTTAATATGCCCATTGGCTAACTATGATCACTTCAGCCTAAAAACTTCTGCCATTAGAGCATTATGAGCATTATTGTTTCCAACAACTCTTCTGACAATCCTTTATGATTTATGGAGACTACGCCACCCCTCAGACAAAAGCTTGTCTTTTTATTCTAATCCTCCTAAAACTCACACTAGAATTGATTACTTTCTAGTTTATCTTCCACTGCTTTGCCTTTCCTCCAACTTGACACTTGGGAAACTAGAAACCTATACATCTCAGTTACTGTTTACAGCTACCATTCATAAAATGATTACACTTAAAATCGAAATTAAAGAGGAAGTAAACTCTACTACTGCCTTTCACCTATAGGAAAGCCTATAATAAGGTTTACCTATAGGTAGTATAAATATCTCCTAAACATGCACTGTATGTGTGTGCTGTCATCGTGGCTCTGGCCACTCACAGCATTGAAGCCCATGAACCCGGAAGAAACCCCAGGGAAGATGTCAGCCTCCTCAGCGGTTTGCGGGCGCTGCTGGAGGGATTCGTTTTAAGGTAAGTGTTTCATAATGAGCTAGTATGCCATTCTGGGTTGACCATCCCCATCTACTTGCCCCACATGCATGACTATTGACATCAAGACTCATTGTACTGATTTAATAGTCTTCGCATTGGTCTGGGGTATTGTCTCATCTTTACCCTTTGCTCTACAGTGTTTATATGATATCATCTTGACATAATGTTGGTCCATGTATTTGACTTATTCTCTTTGTACCCACAATGCAGAATGTTTGATCTGTACCACATGCTCAAATTTATAAGATAGAATTACCATGAGCAGCTAAATGTTCTCCAATCATAAACTTCCCAACACACAATTTTGCTGTCAAATGGATAGTATTATCCTGCCTTTTATGTGAACTGAGGAGGTGACACCACCTTTATCCTTACCTCTACCCCCTCCCACCCCTCATACTTTTCCCCTCCACCCTTTTCCTCTCTGTACTACCCCTTCTTGTCTACATGGCCTCTAAATCACTTTAGCCCAATTCTCAGGCCTTTATCCTAGCATCTAGTATGAATAGGTCATTCCGCATTTAACGCTCTTATAGCGGACTAAAACCACTTCATAGGACTTAACCCTTCCACACCCACTCAGACAGTCAATCATTTATACTAGTCCACCTTAGCTGGTCTTATCACAGGAAAGATACATTGTCATTATATATATTACTGCTTTCCATAAGCTCTGTTTTGGTTAAGTCCTTCATCTAGACTGTTACAAAAGTTCCTGTTAGATGTTAAGACTGGTAACTGTCACACCCACAACGTTTATCTTTCTTGTAATCAATTTTTTTTATATGTCGATATTTTGTATTATTCCACTTCTCTCAATAAAACTTTTTTGGGGAAAAAAAATGAAATTTACTAGAGGAATTTGGAAAGCTTGCCAAGCAAAGTTCTACACCAGCTCCCTGATACATGATGTTGCCATAGAAACTCAAATCCCACTTCTACATTATACAAAATATGAATCCACATACTCTTTTCTAAAAACAGTTTGCTGCACTTAGGGTTGATCACATTCATGTAAACATGCAGAAAACACACAAATTTATAAAGTCCCATTAGATGATGAAACAAAGTGCTCGTGCTTAATTTGACATCTCCTGTGCAATGGTGTTTAGACTGGGTGACCCACATAGATGTACACTCACCCTGCATGGTGACCAACTATCGATAATATGGTAATTTAGACATGTGGGGATACCCCTAGGGACCCTGTTGAAATTACGTTTCATGCATGATGCACCTCATCAGTATGGATGGAAATGACAAAAGAGAACCTTCAATGCCGTAAAACCAGGTTTAATAAATACACAAATTAAAATAATTCACTCACATTTAAAAGTGCCTTATACTCCTGGCACCCAGCGTGTGTAGCAGGTGATTATTAGGGGAATTGGCCCTGACAGGAAAAGCCACAGTTTGCGGTGTTCAGCTCGATTCCCGGGTAGTTTCGTATGGGCAGAAGTAACGCAATGAAGTGGTGAAACCTTCGATGTTTCGGCCTGTCACAAAGCCATCATCAGGAAGTGGTCGAAAAGACATATTCTTTTACCCTTTGCTACCTTACAGGAATGATGCCAGATAACTTAGTGGGCTTTATTTAGCTACCTTCAAGTTGAACACTTTGCACCATCCTTAATTAATCTTTTCCTACTCCACTCTAATTGAAAAGCTTTGCATTAAAAGTGCGACTTGCAGGGAAATACTGCAGGGATACTGAGTAAACAATTTTCATTAGAGAAGTGAGCAAAATTTGTATTGCTTAACCATTCAGGCACACAATGAGGTCAGTTCACTGTTAGTCGGCTTTCACACCAAGCTGCGGAGGCATCAGAAAGTAAAGCAGTGCTATTTTAGAGACGCTTTTTTCAGGCGCTATTTTTTAGCACCATAGCACCTGAAAAATGCTGGCAGTGTGAAAGGAGTCTTAAAGAGTTAAATAACGGCTAATAAAATGCGGTAAAATACCGCATGTGGTAAGAATTGTGCAAGAGTACAATTCATTAATAATTTTGAGTTAAATACCGAATGCGGTATTTGTTCAATTTAGCGTTAATTATCGTATTATTTAATACAAGAAATTTACTGCATTGAGCTGGTTTCTACAGAAGCTGGCAGCTGCATCCTTAACAACCTATGACTCATCAGCAGTCAGTGGGTTCACCACTGACAGCTAAAGGTAAAAGGTTAAAGACAATGCAAACAATTCAATATGATGGAAAAAAAACAGCACGGAGTCCGCCCAATGCACACCAGGCCCTTCAGGTCTGGTATGGATTTTAAGGGGGTCCCATGCCAAAAAAAAGGGTGTACAGTCCCCCCTAAAACCCTCATTCAAGCATGCAGCCTGACAGGTCAGGAATTGGGGGTGACGAGAGAGCGCCCCCACACCTGTGAACCATACCAGGCCACATGCTCTCAACACATCTTGTCCCCATGTTGATGGGGACAAGAGCCTTAGCCCCACAACCCTGGCCGGTGATTGTGGGGGTCTGTTGGTGGGGGACTTATCAGAATCTGGAGACTCCCCCTTGTGATTGTGCGTGGGGTACATTGTCAAAAAGTCCCAAAAAGTGTAAAAGAGAATAAAGACAGGCAGTTTTTGTCAATTTCTTTATTAACCCCTTCCCGCCGAGCGTACGCAGATCTGCGTACTCGGCTTCCGGGGGGTATACCGGGATGATGCCCGCACCTGCAGGCATCATCCCGGTACCGTTTTTTACAGCGGGCGATTGGCTTTCCAGCCATAACAACCGATGCGGCTAAAAGCCGCTCGGCTGTTATGCCGGAGGAGCGGGAGGGGACGTCCCCCTCCCGCCGCCTCTCGCCGCTGTTACCGGTGCTCCCGCTCGATCGGGAGCACCGATTAGCGATCCGTCGGCTTTGGCTGCTGGGGAGGAACTGGAACGAAGCCGTAATCGGCTTCGTTCCAGTCTCCTCATCGTAAACACGGAAGCGACGTCATGACGTCACTTCCCGTTTACTCGGCTGCCAATGGCGCCGGTTTTAAAAAAATATCCGGTATTCAGAATCGCCGTTTTTGGCGATCTGAATACATTGAAGTGTAAAGGAGGGGTGGGGGGTCTTTTAGACCCCCGATCCCTCCATAAAGAGTACCTGTCACCACCTATTACTGTCACAAGGGATGTTTACATTCCTTGTGACAGCAATAAAAGTGATCAAATTTTTATTTATTTTTTTAAAACAATTTAGTCATTTTAAAATAAATAAAAAAATAAAAAAAATTTTTTCAAAGCGTCCGCCGTCCCCGCGAGCTCGCGAAGCAAAGAAAACGCATACGGAAGTCGCGCCCGCGTATGTAAACGGTGTTCAAATCACACATGTGAGGTATCGCCGCGATCGTCAGAGCGAGAGCAATAGTTCTAGCAGTAGACCTCCTCTGTAACGCTAATCTGGTAACCGTAAAAAATGTTTAAAGCGTCGCCTATTGAGATTTTTAGGCACCGTACTTTGTCGTCAATCTACAAGTGCGCGCAATTATAAAGTGTGACATGTTTGGTATCTATTTACTCGGCGTAACATTATCTTTCACATTACGCAAAAAAATTGGGCTAATTTTACTGTTTTGTTTTTTTTTTATTCGTGAAAGTGTCCCTTTTCCCAAAAAGTTGCGTTTAAAACACCACTGCGCAAATACCGTGTGACATAAAATATTGCAACAATCGCCGTTTTATTCTCTAGAGCCTCTGCTAAAAAAATATATATAATGTTTGGGGGTTCCAAGTAATTTTCTAGCAAAAAATATGGATTTTAACTTGTAAACACCAAATTCCAAAAATAGGCTTAGTCATGAAAGGGTTAAAAGCATGCATGGATTGGTCGGTGACGGCACAAGGGGGCAGGGGCACCAGGTGATGTCACCAGGCAGCCTCGCCCCTACCCTATTTAAGAACTGTGGAGCAGGCAGACTGTGGGAGCATTCGTCGGGAGCAGATCTTTATTTTTTCTTCTTAGGGTCCGTGATTGACCATGGATCAACATTGGGGGACAGGTTTTTTTGTTTTTTAATAAAGGAATTGTCAAAAACGTTTGTCCTGTCTTTATTAACATTTCTTAACGTTTAAATTTTTGGGTGAATGGGTAGGGGTACAATGTACCCAATACTCAATCACACATGGGGGGGCAGGATCTGGGGACCCCCTGGGGACTTCCAGATTCCGATAAGCCCCCTGCCCACAGACCCCCACAACCAGGGTTGTGGAAATGAGGCCCTTGTCCCCATCACAGGGCCCCAAAGCACCCACCCCCATGTTGAAGGCATGTAGCCTGGTATGGTTCAGGAGGGGGGGCACTCTATCGCCCCCTTTTTCTGACCTGCCAGGCTACATGCTCAAATAAGGGTCTGGTATTTATTTTGGGGGGCCCCACACCATATTTTTCAATTTTGCCATGGGGTTCCCCTTAAAATCTATACCAAAGAGCCTGGTATGCATTGGGGGGGGGGGGGGGGGCACTGCACTGTTTTTTTTTCATTATTCATAACTGTCTTAACTTTTGCGTAAACCAATCAATATACGCTTATTGTGATTTTCTTATTAAAAAAAAATGTAGAAGAATACATATCAGCCTAATCTGAAGAAATTTGTTTTTTTTACATTTTTGGGGGGGATATTTATTATAGCAAAAAGTCAAAAATATATATTTTTTTTATTCAAAATTGTTTATGTTTATAGTGCAAAAAATAAAACCACACAGGGGATCAAATACCACTAAAAGAAAGCTCTATTTGTGGGGAAAAAGAACATAAATTTTGTTTGCAATTGTCAATTAAAGAGACGCAGTGTTGTATCGCAAAAAATTGCCTTTTCATTAAAGGGGTAAATCTTCTGGGGCATGTGGTTAAACGATATTTACCGGCACTTTTTTGCAGTAAATACCGCATAATGTGAGTATATATAGAGACTTCCGCGCTCTATGGAAAAGATAGGAGAGGGCGAGAATAGCAAATGAAAAAAAGCAGCAATCACTAAATGAGTTGTCTCTCACTGGTAAAGGTAATTGAATAAAGATGTGATGCGCTAATTACAAAACATTCAAATAGCCACAACAGAACTAAAAATGTGCAATTATAGAGCTATATAAAGTGCAACCGTGCATAGATCAATCAGAGAATATCCCTATACATATATGTCAATGAGTTAAAAAACCATGCCGGTGATTGATAAGTGCAAAAAAACACAGAAAAACACATAAATGTTTAACGTAAAAAATAAGATATAAGATATATGCACGTGTTCAGCGTGTAATATATATATACAAAGAAAAATAAATAAATATTAAATCGTGATTTGTGTAAAATGTCCCATACACAATCAAATCAAAACGTGCAATTCGGTAAGCACACTCAATTAAACGTGCAATGTGCTGGGTAATAAGTCCATTCGTGGTGATCCGTGCAGGTGGTGTGAATGCTAAATAATTACCTCACTGCTGTGGGTAACACAGCAAAAATAGTAATGGACACAAATTTTAAACGTGCAATTCAGTAGGCACACGAGATTAAACGTGCAACGTGCTGGGTGATAGATCCGTCCGTGATGGTCTGTGCGGATAATGTTAATACTATGCAATTACCTCACTGCTGTGAGTAACACAGCAAAAGATAGTAATGGGCACCAAGGTGATTGCAGGGATGGCTGTATAAACGAATTTTCTTTAGGAGACTTCTTATGGCTTCCTCATGGATGGTAGGTAAACTCAGAGGAATGAATCAGAGAAAACCGCCATAGTGTAGTTGTTTTTTAAAATATAGCAATTTATTTAAATGATTTAAAACTACTCACAAGTGAAGCAGGAAAAATAGACACATACGACAAACAGCAAATAAAACCGGATACGAACGTCACTTCCGGTCGTCCTACGCGTTACGTCGTCAAGACTTCAACTACATCCCAGTTGAAGTCTTGACGACGTAACGCGTAGGACGCCCGGAAGTGACGTTCGTATCCGGTTTTATTTGCTGTTTGTCGTATGTGTCTATTTTTCCTGCTTCACTTGTGAGTAGTTTTAAATCATTTAAATAAATTGCTATATTTTAAAAAACAACTACACTATGGCGGTTTTCTCTGATTCATTCCTCTGAGTTTACCTACCATCCATGAGGAAGCCATAAGAAGTCTCCTAAAGAAAATTCGTTTATACAGCCATCCCTGCAATCACCTTGGTGCCCATTACTATCTTTTGCTGTGTTACTCACAGCAGTGAGGTAATTGCATAGTATTAACATTATCCGCACGGACCATCACGGACGGATCTATCACCCAGCACGTTGCACGTTTAATCTCGTGTGCCTACTGAATTGCACGTTTAAAATTTGTGTCCATTACTATTTTTGCTGTGTTACCCACAGCAGTGAGGTAATTATTTAGCATTCACACCACCTGCACGGATCACCACGAATGGACTTATTACCCAGCACATTGCACGTTTAATTGAGTGTGCTTACCGAATTGCACGTTTTGATTTGATTGTGTATGGGACATTTTACACAAATCACGATTTAATATTTATTTATTTTTCTTTGTATATATATATATTACACGCTGAACACGTGCATATATCTTATATCTTATTTTTTACGTTAAACATTTATGTGTTTTTCTGTGTTTTTTTGCACTTATCAATCACCGGCATGGTTTTTTAACTCATTGACATATATGTATAGGGATATTCTCTGATTGATCTATGCACGGTTGCACTTTATATAGCTCTATAATTGCACATTTTTAGTTCTGTTGTGGCTATTTGAATGTTTTGTAATTAGCGCATCACATCTTTATTCAATTACAAATACCGCATAATAATATATATTTTTTTTTTATTGGACTTAATTTCATTATCGTGCGATAATTTATGCGAATTAGTAATATGATACCCTTATCGCATGTGGTAAAGTTTCATGAATTGACCCCAATATTACATATTTTGGACTTGACTTAAGATGAGGCTATTTTGACATAATTGAATCCCTTGTTTAAAACCTTTTGCAAATTAGACTGCTGCATGATCCATCTTTCTATCTGCTGGATCAATATCAAATATCTGCTGGATTAAAAGTAAATTTTACGTGTACATACTGATGCCAGATCCCTGATTGCCTCTCAGTGGAAGAAGGCACACAGACTGAACACACTCAACTTGAACTCCTGCATTCAAATCAAACTCGTGGAAGCTCTCACATGGGAACTACCATGAGTAATTTACTCACTACTTTTGAAAGGATGTGGGATCCCTGTGTCCATTTCAACATCCCTCTATAAAAGCCAAACTTGAGATACTCCCCAGAAGCTGCTATAGCTGGCTGCCCTGTTCTCTCCCAGGTTATTATATTCCCCCCTTTTCCCCTTTGCCTTCCTTTTCTTCCCTCTTACCCACATACTAGTGAGAAACTACTGTTTTTTTTGCTCGTTAATTTTATGCTAACTGGCTGCATATCTCCAGACCTATCCATTAGAATTCTATTTGTATGACATTTGTGACATTTGAACGAAGGACTCTCTTGTGGTGGGTGTGGGGTGGAGCCCTAAATCATAACTCTTTGATTACCAATAATCCATGTACTTCTAGCATACCCCCAATGATTACTGCATTATTGATTATGCCCCTTGGTAAATGTATCATTTATCCACCACTTGGTTCTTCTTATGTTGCACTTGAAGTGTTTCATTCTTTACTTGAATGTCAAATTTTGTCTCATCCTCACAAGCCTTTGAAACATTTCAAATACATTAAAAAAATATATTTAAATAATTTTGGATGGCCAATCTTCCTGACAGTTTTCTGCCCCTGCCTTGAAGGTGGCCCTGGATAATGGGGGGGGGGGGGGGGGGAGTACAAGATTTGTCATCGTGAGGAAGGGATTGCCAATAACCGGCTTCTGTTTACATCCGTAACTGCTGTGATTGGACACACCACTGATTGGCTTTACTTTAATCTGTGATCAGCAGTGTCTGGAGGTCACTGCGTTCACAGAGCGCACCTTCACGAGAACACAGCGAGCGCGATCACGGGAGTCCATTATATGATGGCCTCCCAGAACTAGCCGGCTATGCTGTAGCCATCATTAGGCTATCGTGGGTTGGCAAGTGGTTAATATGCAACGTTGAAGGCCAACCTCTAAACTTCAAACTCTTTGCTAGGACAGATAGTGTTCAATTCTAGTTTATGGAGATCTGCCAGCACAGTACAGCCAGAGTTAATTATGGAACACAGCTCCCCAGGCCCCTCATAAACAAAAAGAACTAAGTAAGGATTTTTCCTTGCTGGAGTTTTTAGAATAAAGAATCTAAAAGGGATAAACTAACATTTTTTTATTTTTTTAAGTTATGCTATGTGAATAGGCACATAAAACAACAAAAAAAAAAGAGTAGGTGTTATCCCAATTTCCCTGCAAAAGTGGAAATACACGTTAAAGCGGAGTTCCACCCAAAAATGGATCTTCCGCTTTAAGCACTCCTCACCCCCTTACATGCCACATTTGGCATGTCATTTTTTGGAGGGGGGGATGGGGGCTTCGTTAGGAGGGGGACTTCCTGTCCCACTTCCTACTTCTGCCCAGGGACTGCCAAGGCGACTCCTCCTTTCGCCTTAGGCGGCCCCTCCCTCTAGGCGATCTCCTGAGACACGCCGATAGCTGTCGCGGCCGGGTGCCCAGAGTGGCAATGGAGGCACCGACGGAGAGGAGGGGGAGAAGAGCGACGCTCCGCTCGGCCGCATCGCTGGACCATGGAACAGTTAAGTGTCTGTTTATTAAAAATCAGCAACTACACTTTTTGTAGCTGCTGACTTTTAATAAACATAAAAAGCCTGGAACTCCACTTTAAGTTTTGCCACTTCCTGGTACTGTTAAAGCTTGCCACCCCCAACTGCTTCTGCACCAATTCTTATTGGCCAAACAAGCAATCAAGCATGGTGATGGGCCAATAGGAAAATCCCAGCATTAGGGTCAAGTTGGGGAACGGAAAGCAAATTTTTATTTATTTTTTATTTTTTTGTCAAAGTGATATGGGACACCTAGTAAACTCTCTCGTCTATGGAAAGCCCTGGGATAAATGAGCTGAATGAATTGTTTTGAATCACATAATTGTAAAGTAATATCTGTTTTATACATAGAATAGTGGAGCACAGTCAAAATAAATATTTATATTATTAAAGCACACATAATTTTTCCCCAGCAGAGCGATAACGTCTACTTTAGGTCTGTATAACTGAGCTGATTGAGGCTTAGTAAAGCTGTATAGATCACAGCAGAGATTTCACATCTGGTATCTATTAACCATTGTTCCCATAAATAATAAATAAAGGCCTTGTGTGACTGAGGCTAAAATGCTATTTGGATTTCCTGTTCCTTAAGTAAAGTTTACATCAGACTTGAGTTCCCTACAACTTTAAGACCGCAGAAAGCTGGGCAAAGGACCATTTTACTGCTTTCATTTAAATGATCAGGGAAGAAAGCCATATCTGCATTTTGTAATCTGAAACTTTCTTTGTTAGAGTTGTGAGGATGCAGACAAAAAAAACGGAATCAATAAAAACGGCGGGAACCTGTTTCTTGCTATTAAAGGCCAGTAACAACAAAATTAATGATTCCAAAGCACAGAGGGACTCATTTGCAGTGTGGGGAAAAACTAACTTTTCTTATATTTCTTACAGATTTTTACCATGGTGGTCTTCACACGATACCTGATTTAAGTACATATGACATTTCTATCAGATTTGCAAATTACAAATCAGTCATTTGTATGAGGCATCAGTCAAACCAAGTGAATTGTATACAGGTTCTCACACTACTGTACAGTATATATACACTATATTGTCCAAAGTATTGGGACGTATATTAATTTTAATGGCATCCCATTCTTAGTCCTTAGGGTTCAATATTGAGTTGGCCCACTCTTTGCAGCTATAACAGCTTCAACTCTCTGGGGAGGCTGTCTCCAAGGTTTAGGAGTGTGTCTATTGGGAATGTTTGATCATTCTTCCAGAAGCACATTTGTGAGGTCAGGAAATGATGTTTGACAAGAAGGCCTGGTTCATAGTCTCCACTTTAATTCACTCCAAAGCTGCTCTATCAGGTTGAGGTCAGGAATCTGTGCAGGGCAGTCAAGTTCCTCCACCCCAAAATCGCACATCCATGTTTTCATAGACCTTGCTTTGTGCACTGGTGCGCAGTCATTTCGGGAAACAGGAAGAGGCCATCCCCAAACTGTTCCCACAACAGTTGGGAGTATGAAATTGTCCCAAATGTCTTGGTATGCTGACGCCTTAAGAGTTCCCTTCACTGGAACTAAGTGGCCAAGCCCAACCCCTGAGAAACAATCCTACACCATAAACCCCCTCCATTAAATGATTTGGACCAGCAAGGTCCATAAAGACATGGATGAGTGAATTGGGGGTGAAAGAAATGGGCAATTTCATGCCCCCAACTGTTGCAGGAACAGTTTGGGGATGGCCTCTTCCTGTTCCAACATGACTGCGCACCAGTGCACAAAGCAAGGTCTATAAAGACATGGATGAGCGAGTTTGGGGTGGAGAAACTTGACTGGCCTGCACAAATTCCTGACCCGATAGAACACCTTTGGGATTAATTATAGCAGAGACTGCGAGCCAGATCTTCTTGTCCAACATTAGTGCCTGGCCTCACAAATGTACTTCTGGAAGAATGGTCAAACGTTCTCAAATATACACTCCTAAACCTTGTGGACAGCCTTCCCAGAAGAGTTGAAGCTGCAAAGGGTGGGCCAACTCAATATTAAACCCTGCAGACTAAGCCTGGGATGCCATTAAAGTCTGTGTGCAGGCAGGTGTCCCAAATACTTTTGACAACAAAGTATATACAGTGTATGTATATATATATATATATATATATATATATATATATATATATATATATATATATATACAGTGCCTTGCGAAAGTATCCGGCCCCCTTGAACTTTTCAACCTTTTGCCACATTTCAGGCTTCAAACATAAAGATATAAAATTTTTATTTTTTGTGAAGAATCACCAACAAGTGGGACACAATTGTGAAGTGGAACGAAATCTATTGGATATTTTAAACTTTTTTAGCAAATAAAAAACTGAAAAGTGGTGCGTGCAAAATTATTCGGCCCCTTTACTTTCAGTGCAGCAAACTCACTCCAGAAGTTCAGCGAGGATCTGTGAATGATCCAATGTTGTCCTAAATGACTGATGGTGATAAATAGAATCCACCTGTGTGTAATCAAGTCTCTGTATAAATGCACCTGCTCTGTGATAGTCTCAGGGTTCTGTTGAAAGCGCAGAGAGCATCATGAAGACCAAGGAACACACCAGGCAGGTCCATAATACTGTTGTGGAGAAGTTTAAAGCCGGATTTGGATACAAAAAGATTTCCCAAGCTTTAAACATCCCAAGGAGCACTGTGCAAGCGATAATTTTGAAATGGAAGGAGTATCAGACCACTGCAAATCTACCAAGACCTGGCTGTCCCTCTAAACTTTCAGCTCAGACAAGGAGAAGACTGATCAGAGATGCAGCCAAGAGGCCCATGATCACTCTGGATGAACTGCAGAGAACTACAGCTGAGGTGGGAGAGTCTGTCCATAGGACAACAATCAGTCGTACACTGCACAAATCTGGCCTTTATGGAAGAGTGGCAAGAAGAAAGCCATTTCTCAAAGATATCCATAAAAAGTCTCGTCTAAAGTTTGCCACAAGCCACCTGGGAGACACACCAAACATGTGGAAGAAGGTGCTCTGGTCAGATGAAACCAAAATCGAACTTTTTGCCCACAATGCAAAACGATATGTTTGGCGTAAAAGCAACACAGCTCATCACCCTCAACACACCATCTCCACTGTCAAACATGGTGGTGGCAGCATCATGGTTTGGGCCTGCTTTTCTTCAGCAGGGACAGGGAAGATGGTTAAAATTGAGGGGAAGATGGATGCAGCCAAATACAGGACCATTCTGGATGAAAACCTGTTGGAGTCTGCAAAAGACCTGAAACTGGGACAGAGATTTATCTTCCAACAAGACAATGATCCCAAACATACAGCAAAATCTACAATGAAATGGTTCACAAATAAACGTATCCAGGTGTTAGAATGGCCAAGTCAAAATCCAGACCTGAATCCAATCGAGAATCTGTGGAAAGAGCTGAAAACTGCTGTTCACAAACGCTCTCCATCCAACCTCACTGAGCTCGAGCTGTTTTGCAAGGAAGAATGGGCAAGAATTTCAGTCTCTCGATGTGCAAAACTGATAGAGACATACCCCAAGCGACTTGCAGCTATAATCGCAGCAAAAGGTGGCTCTACAAAGTATTAACGCAAGGGGGCCAAATAATTTTGCACGCCCCACTTTTCATTTTTTTATTAGTTAAAAAAGTTTCAAAAATCCAATAGATTTCGTTACACTTCACAATTGTGTCCCACTTGTTGGTGATTCTTCACAAAAAATTAAAATGTTATATCTTTATGTTTGAAGCCTGAAATGTGGCTTTTGGGGCAAATGCTACCTTTGTATTGTAGCCTGTATTACCATGAGCTACCTAAAACTTTATTTCTAGTACTTTAAATTGTTTAGCCCAAATATCTTCCTCTCACATCTGCTCTGGGTCTGCCAACCTGAATATCCAATTCTTGCACAGACACATCACAAGTCCCTTGCCTTTGCCCCCATAACTCTTTGATTTATTGATTTATGTTCAAATTATGTTTGTTGGCTTGTGGGAACTGTGATATGGAAACAATGTAATGTTGTTTTTAAATTAACATTTCATGGTTAATTGTTGGCAACTGGAGACTGGCCTCTATGCTATCAAGCAAAATGTATTAATTTTGGGGAGGGTGCAATGCATCCTTTAAAAGCCTTTACCAGATTTACCAACATTTATTTCACTATCTTGTTATACAGGTTGACATAAAGTAAGAGGCAGTTTAACATCTACAAGAAGTAGAGCAAGTAGAGCACTTCTCCAAACAAATGAGGTTGAACAAAAAGTCACTTTGCAAAGAATACCAAATCATGTGCAAGGAAAATTAAAAAAAAAAAATGATTGAATGATTAAAGTCAGTACAGCTTTACTTAATTTACAAAGTAAAGTGGATTTTCTCATTGCAATTTTTTTTTCTTTTACGTGCCAGTAATTTTTATTTTTGTTAATCCAGATTTACATTGTTTTGATGGACAGCAGAGCTTGGACAGCAGAGCTTGGACAGTGAGCTTACTTCTCTGTTCCAGTTATAAAATCCAGCTAAGTACCTTCCCTGAACTATGGACAATGAAAGAGCTTCTGAAGACCAATAGGTTCATACATCTGCTCACTTTGCTCTCTCAGCATATTCCTTGTGAGCTTATGCAGTTTATTGGCTCTCAGTATTGCATTCCCTCCCTAAGCCTGAGTGATGGCACACAGGTATTTACAAGAGGCTGATATCAGGACATATTTGGGTACAATACATCCAAAGTTTTTCAAAAATGTATTGCTGTATTAATTTGTCTTTTTTTATAATTATCTGGAGTTTAGCTTTGAAGTAGAACTGAATGCAAAAATGTTCTTTTTTTAAACTAGACAAGTTTATATACAGGGCTGGTCCTACCACTAGGTGAAGTAGGCAGTCGCCTAGGGCTCACTGCCACCCAGGGCGTAGCCACGGCATGTCCTAATAGGACCGTGGAGTGTACAGAAACCTATCCCCTGCAACTGCTGAATGCCAGATTCCCCTCCCTCCCACAGGCATTCATCGACTCAAGTAGAAAAATTGAGGTGATCGGTTTCTCTATATGCTGCCCCTCCTATCCAGATCCTGCTGCTCCGCTGTGATCTCCAGGCCCCGCTGTTTCCTCTCTCCTGGCCCCACTGTCCTCTCTCCTGGCCTTGTTTGATCTCTCCTGGCCTCCTGTTATCTCCATCCTGTCCCATCATGTGTCATTTTCCAGCCCCTTCCTTGTCTGAAATGACAAGTGAATGTTACCGATCACTGACTTTTTTTTTCATTCATAACTGAGGTATAGTAAACTGTGTGGATGTGAGAGTAGATTCCTCCAAAGTGAAGGAATCCCTGGTTGTCACTAAGGTCATTAGAAATTATGTCTCCTTTGTAGGATATCCTTTCTGTTACTGTTCTGGGGACAACCCACAATTTGTGATTTTCTCTTACTTTCACTCTAAATGATAATAGTAAACATGACAAATAGGCTTCTCCAAGAATCCAATAATGGAGATATAGACAGCAATCAAAACCTGAAAGATGTTCCAAAACGGAAATAAATACCAATTCAGATGGATTCGGCACCTCAGTGCAAGCTGCCCTCCTGAGCATTTGTTTCTATTGACAAAGTACTGCTGACAAGGCTGTGTATATCCATTTTGATATCATTTGATTACATAGATCAGAGATCCTATTGACTTATCTACCTTTTGAGTTGTCCATATGCCATCTTGATGATACTATTTCAAGTACACAAATAAAATCATTGTCTAAATATCTTGGTGCTCTGGAATCTAGCTAATTCAGCTTACCATACTTTGAAGGCCCATATTTCCTTGGTCCATGGCCCACTGTGTGGCATATCCCATTGGGGTGAGGCTGTGTGTGCCCCTTGTGGGTAGCCTGAGTTAGGGCCCACTGTTGCCCACTCTTTTGGACTTCTAGTGTCTCATGGCGGCAACTTCTCTTGTTTTTAAATGATGTGGCTATTTAGGATGTGAATATATATCCATATGATACGATTGAGTATATATAACCACCTACCCCTGAAGAAGAAGAATTACGCAATCTTTCGAAACACGTTGGGTACTACTCTGGTCTCAGTGCTACCACTGACAGAGATTTGTGGTTATCAAATTCGTAATCATTATGTATTTACTGTAACTCCATCAGTATGTTTATGTTTTAATTTTGCATCACATTTTTAAATATTTCCAATAATACATTTTTAATCTTTTAACAAATAATTCTATTTCCTTGAAGTCTATGCCCTTAAAAGTCCCATTAGAGTGTTTGTCTGTAAATTTGTTAATTGGGGATGTGGGAATCCTCTCCTAGTCCCTTTTTCAGGAAGTAGTAATTAAATACCAATATATTTCACAAATTGTGTTCAGGTTGTATATTGTACAAATATAGTTAGTATGTTCAAATCTCCTCATTGCTGTAGCAACAAAAGACAACTGTATGGTGTAGGAAACTGCCAAAATATTCAGGCTAATAAAATATTCCCAAAAGTGTGCATTGAATAAAGAGTTGGCTTCAGTTTTCCCACTATTGTTTTAGCAAAGATGCTGCAACTTATTGCTTCTTGGGATTTGTGGTCTTTTTATTTCTGCATCCTCTTTCCCAAGCCTGTTAGTTTTCACGTATCCAGTCTGAGGTGGCGTGCTGAATGAAGATGACTGAAGCTGACTCGGGAAAATAATCACATTATGGGAAATGCCTTAAAACACTCAATAAACATTTATGAGGAAACATTCAACATAGGAGCACCTAGGGATTTAATTTCCAGGTTTCTTTACGTGTGGCTCTCTGTGAGATAAACTCTTATTTCCCTTGTAAATTTTATGTAAAGCAGCAACAGTACACTTATAATGGGATAAGTTCTCACAACAATTGGAAGGTATTTGTAACTGTTATATATAACATATATATTAGTTACCTCTATCTATCTATCTATCTATCTATCTATCTATCTATCTATCTATCTATCTATCTATCTATCTATCTATCTATCTATCTATCTATCGGGTAACTATACTTTTAGAAAAATTCACCTTCTTAGGCCCACATACATGTATATGCACATATACAACTAAGAAAGACCATCCAACGCTTGTCTCTCTTGCACAGGAGAAGCAGAGCCAAGCTTGAAGAGTGGGCCACACCATGAAGATCTTAATAGAACAGGGACAAGTAGGTACAACACTTAGAGGAGGTGGTGTAGATGTGTGATAAGATTAATTGTACTAGACATGTGCATTCGTTTTCACACGTTGTCAATGCATTTTCGTCCGAATTTCGGGTATTTTCGTTATCGTTTTCGCTGGCAGTAGCGATCTGTGTCCATCGAACCTGTGGTCAAATGTGCCTAACCTTAGCTCTATTAATCCAAGATTATTCTACATAGAGAGAAAAGATTTGACATAGACAGAAAAGATTCAACATTATAGAGACAATAGCAAAAAAGGTCAAATGTGCCTAACCTAACTCTATTAGTCCAAGATTATTCGACATAGAGAGAAAAGATTCAACATGAAGATTCGACGAAGCAGTGGCCGCGAGCAGACATTTATGGTCAATAGGCTATAGAAGAATTCTAATGTAGGTTGACTAGTAATAATAATAAATAATATATGTAATATAATATATATAATATAATTATTACTAGTGTCATACAACATTAGAATTCTACTATAGCTTGTAGGCGGGACATTCAACCGGAAATGTACGGTTCGGGCCTTGTACAGTTTAGCTGCTCCATCCAATCTTCTTAGAATATTCGACAGACACCATAAGCCTTCAATGACAGATTCGACCTTAATTATTTTGGATTTTTGGACTGATGCATTTTTAATGAAACAAAATAAATAAAAACTAATTTTGGGAGTAACTAAATAAATGTATTTTTCGGATGAAAACGAAATTCCGAATCAAAATATTTCAGTGTGCACATGTCTAAATTGTACTAAAAGTACAATTAGACTCTGAAGTATAACTAAAGGCAAAACTTTTTTTTAGTTTTAGATAGGAGATTCACCCTCTCTATTTACCTTGTTTACCCTTATCAAAGAAAGTCCTACATTTTGGGTTGCCCCCAGAAAAGTAATAGAGGGCAAATCTTCTAATGGGGACAATAATTCTGGTGACCTGGGGGTCCTCAAGGAATTCCCTTAATTTGGAGGGATTTCCTCTCACTTCCTGTTTGGCTAAGGGAAGTGAAATCTCCACAATGGGACACGGTTATAATCTTCCCTTACTCTATCCAAAATGAAAAAAAAAAGTTTTGCCTATAGTTCTACTTTAGCTAGTGCTGTTGACTGTCATGTGTATTGGCGATTTCAATTGGACATAAGATACAAATGCATAACAGAGGTTTACTTTGCAAAAGTGTTTGAACATTTGGTAGATCCAGGAATACAGGTAAGTGAAATCAAAAGAAAACATGAACTTTTCCAGTAAAGCTTTGTAGCAACCTCTTCCACCACATTGGTTGTGTTTTGGTTACAGAGACATTAAAGTACCAATGGTGAGGCCTCATAATTGGAAACACCAAGCTTGACTTTTACAGGAAAATAAAGACTCTTGTAAAATGTTTCCTGTGTACATATCCGGATATGCTGTTAAGTATTTTTTTTATGTAAATCCAGGTTTTTGACAGATTTATTTTCAGTAAAGTAAGTTTGTGGATTTCAGCAGTTCACAAGATGCCACTGGAAAAAAAAACATAAGGTATTGCATCAGCAACAAAATAAAAAGCTGTTAGGATTGGATTAGTTATAACTATATAATATTGTTTGAAAAGTTTTGGTTGGAGTTCCATTTTGAATGAAGATCATAATCAATATAGATTTTTCTATTTTCCATATGCAATGCACACTAGTACATTATTTTGTTGTTGTCTTGCAGTTTTTTTTTTTTTAAAGGCCGCAGTTTACTACCGCTTTAAACATTGAAATACGGTAGTTCATTTAACTTCATTTTTTCCTTTTTTTTCTTTACTTGATTTTTATTGTTTTATCGAAAGGGGCTACAAATATATTCTCCTAGGGTCAAATACAATTTTCACAGTGCTCATACATAATCAAAACATTGTACACAATGGGCTCAACAATCGACAGTTTAATAGCCTACATTTTCAACTTATATTGTTGGTAAATTATACGCTATGGAAATATTGTGTAAAGTTGGGCACTGTGTCAGGTTCATCATTTAAAGGGATCAAAAATAACCATTAAGAAAAGTACTAAGGAGGTCTAAACCAGAATAAATAGGTTATCGCTCATCCATTATTCGTTATCCCCCCCCCCCATTGGGTCAAAATCGAAAGTCCTATTATGTTCCAACAGTGACAAATTTTATCTATGGGTCCCATACCCTTTCAAATGTTTTAATTTTATCATTTAGGATGGCCGATAACTTTTTGTTTACCAGTAAGCATGCTAATTTGGAGTTTACCTGTTCAAAGGGTATGGATAATAATTTCTATGATCTTGTGATCGCTATTTTCGCTGCTATAAAAGTGAATGAGATCAGTTTTTAGAATGTCCAGGTGCCTCCTCAACCGATTTGTTTAATTAAGCATATAATGGAGATTTTTTTTTTAGGTTGATTTGAGTGAGGAATTATATACAATTATGTATACATATCCACGACCTTTTAATTTTTGGGCATGTCCACTAAACGTGGTATGCTGTTTCCTCTTGTCCACAACTTTTTTTTTTTTTAACAGAAAATTTTATTAGACAAATCAGCATTACATTGCAAAGTACAGTAGATCCGATATTACACAGTTGTAGAAAGGAAAAGAAAAACCACCTTCATCCAGTATCCATTCATATATCAATAATCCAGCAGTACAGATAACAGGAGTATCCATTACCCTATCATAAATGCAGGACATCCCCAGCGGAACTTCACAGCCATCATGAAGGTACCTAACATTTGCGCGAGCCCGCGGAAGGGGGAGGCCAGGGAGGAAATGGTCGGGAGAGAGAGGACAGGGGGGGGGAATCACCACCGTCTCAGCTCAACTCAAAGTTAGGGGGAGGGGGAACCAAGATCAGCGGACGCATCTATCCAGGATGACCAAATTTTATCAAATTTCCCCGGGCATTGTCTACTTTCATAGGTCAACTTATACAGGGGGAGCACCAGGTTCACTGATTTCCTCCACAAGGCAGGGGTAGGGGGGTCCTCGAGTTTTCATTTCAATAGAATCTCGCGTCTGGCATAATACAATGCGAAGGTAAGGCACAGTTTACAGTACCTGTCCCCCTCAACGTCTGCCAAATGGCTCAATAGTAGGGTTTGAGGGTCGACCCGAAGGTTCGACCCGGTCACAGCATTTAGCGTAGAAACCACTTCCTCCCAGTAGGGCTGGATTTTGGGACATGACCAGACCATGTGCCAGAAAGTGCCCTCCTCCTGTTTACACCTTTGACAATTAGGGTCTTTTTGGGGGTAAATCCGCGCCAGCCTCTGCGGGGTGAAGTAGGCCCTATGCAGGAATTTAAATTGTATAAACCTGTCTTTCGCGGCTATCATTGTTGGAATGTAAGAAGTCAGGCACTCCTCCCAATCCTCCTCCCCTAGGGACGGAATGTCCGAACTCCACTTCTCCCGGGTCTTGTTCAAACTAGTATCATGTTCCACCGTTAGGTAAAGATATAAGGTCGAAAGGGTTCTCCCCATCACCCTGGAAGTCAGTAGGCGTTCAATGGAGTCCGATTCCAGAGTCAGAGGGGCAGGAAACTGAGCCCCAAAGGCGTGCTTCAGTTGCCAATATCTGAACTGGAAAGAAATTGGAAGCCCATATGTACGTCTCAGTTCTTGGAAAGTCATTAGCCTACCCTGATGAACTATGTGCTTTAAAGTGACGATCCCTCTTTTCGCCCACAGAGAAGGGTCTGGGATACTATTCAGGTGAGGGAGCATGGGGTTGCCCCATAGGGGCATATGTGGGGAGATGTGATTGGGCTTTTCATAGCTCCTCCTTGCCTCCCGCCAGACCCTCACCGTGGTACGCATCAAGCCCGTCATGGAGGAGCTCGCTCTAAGCCCCCGAAATGGTAGGTTGCTCAGAGCTGCATAGGAGCCAAGGATGGCTGCCTCCAGGGTGACCGCCGGGTTTTGTGTGGGCTGGGAGAACCACCACCGAATTGTGACCAAAACGGCCGCCCAGTAGTAGATCTGAAAGTTTGGGAGCGCCAGGCCCCCCCCCCGATAGTGGGAGATATAGTATCTGCTTAGCTACCCTGGGGGGTCTCCCAGCCCAGACAAAGGATATCAACAGACTCTCCAGTCTCTTGAAAAAAGTCCTGGGGATGTGGATGGGGGTATTACGAAAGAAATACAGGTACTTGGGGAGATAGATCATTTTTAACAAATTGACTCTGCCCACTGGGGATAAAGGGAGAGAACGCCATGCCGTGCACCTAGCCCCTAGTTGTGTCATAAGTGGCTGTATATTGTCCTCCAGATAGTTCTGAACTCTACCACTGACCCTAATCCCCAGGTACATGAAGCTGTCCACCCATTTAAGCTGCGGATGAGGCACGCGAGGGGTCGAGGAGTGGAGTGGGAAAAGAACCGATTTGTCCCAATTGATGCGGATACCGGAGTACCGACCGAATCGATTAATCAGTTCCAGTGCAGTGCCCAAAGAAGACGACGCGTCCGCTAAATAGAGCAGAGCGTCATCTGCATACAAGGACAGCTTTTCCTCGATGGGCCCTACCTGTATTCCCTTTATCCCAGCATCCGCTCTCAGCAAGATAGCCAAGGGCTCCATCGCGAGGGCGAATAAGGCTGGTGAGAGGGGGCAACCCTGTCTCGTACCCCGTGCCAGCTGAAACTGCCCGGAGAGACAGCCATTGGTACGGATTCTAGCAGAGGGGCTGCGGTACAGCATGCGGATCCAATTTGTAAATCCCGGGCCAAATCCGAATCGCGAGAGCACCTCCCATAGGTAACCCCACTCGACAGAGTCGAAAGCCTTCTCTGCGTCGAGTGAGGCCATCACACCAGTCTCCCTCCCGGCCGCTCTATCTATGTGCGTGAGCAGGCGTCTGATATTAATGTCTGTGCCTCTGCCCGGCATAAAACCTGTTTGGTCGCTATGGACAAGGGCCGTGATGACTAAGTTTAGTCTGTTGGCCAGGATTTTGGCCAGTATTTTCGCATCCGCTTTTAACAATGATATAGGGCGGTATGACGAACACACAAGGTGGGGTCTTTCCCTGGCTTGGGGATCACCACTATGATCGCCTCGCTCATGGTGTCGGGAAGTTTATCAATATGCGACGACGCAGAGAAAAGATGGTGGAGTCTTTCAGAAAGCTCCGTAGCGTAGTGCTTATAGAATTCCGCCGGGATTCCGTCCGGTCCCGGCGTCTTACCCGCCTGCATAGATTTAAGCGCCTGGAGAATCTCCAGGACCGTGATAGGGGCGTCCAGCCTATTTCGGTACGTTTCCGTGAGGATTGGTATATCTATGTCGGCCAAGTAAGTCGTTAGTTCTTCCTTACTGTAATCCGACCTAGAGGTGTAGAGAGATGTATAAAACTCTGCAAAACAGTTGTTAATTCCGTCTGGGGTGTGAAGCAACTGCCCGGAGTTGTCCCTGATATGTGAAATGCTCAACCCCCCTGCCTGTTCCCTGGAGAGCCAGGCCAGCATCCTACCCGACCTCTCCCCCTGCTCAAAGATCCGCTGGGACTGAGCCAGCATTCTCTTCTGGGTGAGAGAGGTACGGAGATCAACAGCCTCCCTGGTCAGGATTTGCAGTTGCCGATAATGGTGGGGATCCCGAGTGCGGACAAAAAGCCCCTCAGCGCAGACCGCCTCTCCCTCTGCCTTTTTTAGCTCTGCTCTACGTTCCCTGCGTATTTTGCCAATAATAGTCTGATAGTGTCCCCTCGTGGTAGCCTTAAAGGCATCCCACACTACCGTGACCCCAGCCGAACCTGCATTCTCCTCCCAATAGCTGTTCAATTCGGTCCTAAAATGAGTATCCACAGCGGCATCTGAGATCCAGAACCTGGAAAGCCTCCATAGTCTAACCGCCGGTCCCAGGGAAAGATCCAATGTCAGAAACAAAGGTGCATGGTCAGATATCCCCCTGGGCAATATTTGTATATCTACGACCCTTGGGAGGACTGGGCTCCGCGCAAAGACCAAGTCAATGCGGGAGAATGTTTTGTGGGTGGCAGAGTGACATGTAAATGCCCGAGACCCGGGGTGCCTCCACCTCCAGACATCCGTCAGGCCATATGTGTCTGCCCAGGCAGCAAGCCCAGGTCCATGGTGTCCCCCTGGAGTCAGTCTGTCCATGTCTGGAGTCAGGAACTAGATTAAAATCACCCAGGATAAGAGCATTATCAGAGGCAAACTCGGCCATCTTACTAGTGATTTGGTTCAGCACCAGCAATGAGGCCGGCGGGGGCAAGTACAATCCCACAATGGTCCAGGTCATTGAGTAAATTGTCGCATGAACAATGACATACCTGCCGTTCGGGTCCAAGGCCAGATCCAGGAGCCGAAAGGGGAGGGACTTCAATACTAGGACACTCACCCCCCTGGCAAAACTAGAGTGGGTGGAGTGGTAATGGTACCCCACCCAGGGTTTTTTGAGGGAAAGAAGCCTACTTCCAATGAGGTGCGTCTCCTGGAGTACGCATATATGTGGGTTATAGCTTTTAAGAAATTGGAACACCAGGGATCGCTTAACCGGGGAGTTCAATCCCCTGGTGTTCCAGGATACAATGTTAAGTGTGGACATGG
The DNA here is from genome assembly GCF_037356315.1 of Lithobates pipiens. NCBI lineage: Eukaryota > Metazoa > Chordata > Amphibia > Anura > Ranidae > Lithobates > Lithobates pipiens. Next base: position 26,390,020 of record NW_027507696.1, on the reverse strand, counting down.
ACTCTGGGGGCAGTGGAAGGATCAGGATCATTGTGGAACCCGGCTCCCGGATTGGACCGCTGGACGCGGGACATACATATCTGAGGACAATGCAACACTGAAATATCAATATTTTTAGTAAACAAGTACAACAAAACTAAACAGAGAACAAACAAAAAACCCCAATAACCATACATGAAAAAGGGAAACAAAAGTCCCTGGCCCCGTTAGGGGAACAGTCCCCACCCCCCACCCCACCCAACCCCCTTAAACTGAGGAGGGTATCCATCCCAAAGTGCATCAGCTCGCCGGCTGCAACTGGGGGTCCGTGCAGGAGGCAAGTTCCACCCCTCCCAGATATCCTGGGGAGGTGCAGGTAACCAAGTGAGCGGCTCACTAGGCGTGAGGCAACCACCTGCTCTATAAAGAAGGCCGACAGGGACAGGGATCAGGAAGGATAAAGAAAAGTTGCAGATTGTCCCATCAGTGAAAATGATCCAAAAAGGGAGGAAGAAGGAGCATATGGTATGAGCCCCCATGCTCCAGGAGGGAGCAGGAAAGGGCAAAGAGGAGCGGCATGTCACAGTCCTCTCCCGACCGTATCTCAGGTCAGGGGTATCAACTTAAACTCCCGCTACTGGGAAGGTTTCTGCCAGCAATAGAGGTGAGCCCACCATCGGTGCAAACTGGGCACAACAGGTGCAACAAAGGTCGTGGGCATCCCAACAGTAGAACGGATTGTAAACAATTCCGAAGAGGTAGTTAGGCGATCAGCGAGCGGGCGCCAGCGAATCAATCCAGGCGGATGCCTCTCCGGGAGTGTTAAAGAAGCGGGTCGTCTCTCCATCCTGGACTCGTAGACGGGCCGGAAAAAGAACACTATAGCGGATGTTACGTGCTCTCAAAGTCGCTTTCACGTAATCAAAGGATTTCCTGAGCTTCTGAGTCTCCACCGAGTAGTCAGGGAAGATCATCAGTCTGGCATTCTGATACTGAAGGTCGCCGACCGTTCTAGAAGCGTGGAGAACTGCATCACGGTCTCTGAAATTAAGGAGGCGGAGGATGAAGGTCCGCGGGGGGGCTCCAGGAGGCCCCGGTTTAGGTGGTACACGGTGCGCCCTTTCCACTGCAAAGTGAGGCGAGAAACGAGCAGCAGGGAGGAGGTCCCGCAGCATGCCCTCCACAAAGCAGGTGGGGTTGTTCCCCTCAACCCCCTCCGGGAGGCCGACAATTCGGAGATTATTGCGCCGGTTCCTATTCTCTGCATCTTCGGCTCTGTATTCCAAGGCTTTAACTTTAGTTTGAAGGGTGCGAAGTGCAGCTCCATGCTCGGACACTGTGTCTTCAGTATTGCTCACCCTTTGCTCGGTCTCAGTAACCCTGGATCTGAGTTTTTCTATGTCCTGTCTGATAAGACCCATATCCAGCTGCACGGCTTCCATTTTGGCTGTTAGGGTGGTTTGACAAGTGGCAATGGCCGCCATGACCTCCGCCAGCCAGGGAGGCCGGGACTCGGCTGGATCCATGGGGGCCGTCTGGGAAGCTCTATGGGCACTTCGTGTGGTACGGGTCTCCTCCTGGGGGACCAAGTCTTCCCGGGGGGGGGGGTCTGGCTGGGATGGAAAAGACAGACGCTTACCCCCCTTACTAAAATTCTTGCCAGAGTTCCGGCGCCTCATTCAGATGGAGTGGCGCAGGACAAGTCCAGGTGGGTTCAGAGAGTGTCCGCCGGCAAATCTCTGGTGCCCCGGCTGTGTCCGGGTGTCGTCGGGCCGTAAAGGGAGGGCTGTGGTTTGTGTGGGCAAAAGGGCCCGTTCCCGTGCCAAGGCCGCCCTTGATCCGCCGGCTGGGGTCCCTCAGGGCAGCTGGGGCGCTAAAAAAAAAGGGGGTCCCCCGTCCGATTTCACCTCTCAGGGGCCGTCAGGGGGGCCGCCCCCCAAACTCCCTCCAATCAATGTCCCAGAGAGCCCAGTATACCGGGGGGGGGGGAGGACGGGGAGTCAGCAATGTGCAGGCCAGGCAGGGGACCTCACCTCAGTGCAGGGGGGGGTTTGCAGAATGGAGCCCCCGGGCCGTCCGCAGGCCGTCAGGAAAGGCCCCGGTCACGGCCTAACTGCCTCCAGATGTCCAGGCTCTGCCCCACCACGTATGGGGTCCGCCACAGGCCGCGGGGGGTGCCACTCCGGGAGTACTGCAGGTGCTCGGGAGGGGGCCGTCAGGAAAGGCCGCGGTCGCGGCCTACTCACCGCCGGAGGTCCGGATTCCACTTCTGGGCCTCCACTATCCGCCAGGCAGGGGTCCACCCTCCGTGCAGCCACCGGTCTCGGGGGTCCCGCCGCGATCCTCCGCGAACACCGCGCTCCGCCGCCCGGGCGAGGGCCGCCAGGAAAGTCCGCGGCTGCGGCCTAAAACACCGACAAGGCCGCGGAGCGGCCGGGAGAGCGCCGCGTCCTCAGTCTTCTCCCGCTGGGCCACGGGGCCAAAAACACCAGCCCCAGGCTCCGGAGGGGCTGATTGTGAAGGAGGAAAGTCCTGGATCCGGGTGATTTTTACACAGAAGCGGAGCTCACTGAAAAAGCAGCCGCTCACAGTGCCATCCTGGCCACGCCCCCCTTGTCCACAACTTTTAAAGAAAGTTGAGGGGGCATCTGGGATGTATCAATCTATATGCCTTGAGATCTTGTCAATATTTTTGCATAAATATTCTATTTAAAGTGATTCCAAATGTTGTTTATAAAAAAAAAAAAAAAAAAAATCATGTTATACTTACCTGCTCTGTGCAATGTGCAATGCCCCGGTCCTCTTTTTGTGGGGCTGGGCTGCACCCAGAAGGTTTTTTTTTATGAATAAAATGCATTAATGTAAAAACTGCATTATTTGAGTATAATGGTATCCCAAATTTGGGATTTGGAATGTATCATGTAATATCTGTCTCAACAGAATTCCCTTATCGTTGAACATATCTTCTATGTGTATGAGTCCTTTGTTAGTCCACTATTCGAAATAAACTGGGATGTGACCTGGGGCAAGATCTGAATTGTTAAGTAATGGGGCTAGTAGGTTATGTGGGGATCTAAATTTGTTCATCAGATTTAATCTGACCCGCTGAGATTTAGTATTTTTTTGTTTTTAGTGTTACATCTGACTGTTTACTCAAAAACAATTAAAAACTTTCAACAGGGTCAAACATATATCTTCTATCAACCTATGACATGATACCACTAGAACATTTTACATTAAATGCATAGCCCTTTACAGATGCAGTGAGACAGTGGTATAGAAAAAATAGTCACTGAAACCTAAATAATGTTTTTTTTTTTTTTTTTTTTAATTGAGTGCATGAACTGCCTGTCTACAATATCTGGTGATAAAAGTACCTAACATTTCTCTTGCCACAGTAATTTCTGCTTTTCTGCATTGGCCTGTTATAGAGATTATTTTATTGACTCTCTCTATTGCTTTGTGACATCAATGTAAAAATGTGATGTTAGGGAACAATATTATGCAAGCAATCCGGTAATCTAAAATTACTCTAATTTCTTTCCATGGCCAGATCACAATCATCCATAAAAAAGTGTGAATGTAATTGCTAATTGTGGAAACCTTATGACTGCACATATTGAGTTGCTTATTTAATTTACATCATTCTGCAAAAAAAAAAAAAAAAACCTTGGATATTGGTGATATGTAGGATATATTTTCCTGATTGGGAGCCCAGTGTGGGAGTAGTGGCGGAAAGCCACAATGAGATCAATGACCTTAAAGTTCATGTTTTTTTTAATGTTTTTTAAGTTGCCAAAGCTGTGTGTACTAGGTTTGCCATTAAAGTATATGCGAGCCTTCATATTTAATGTATTATATTTACTTATTTTTTCCCTTTTGCTCTGTTAAATATACAATTGAAAACATTTTGTTATATCTGTACAAAAATATCTGTTGGCCTTATTAGAAATGTATATCTGCTCTTTTTCCTGGTCACACTTCCTGTGTTATTCCAAGGGGATAGGATATGATTTTGAACTACAGAACAATTAGTCCCTATGTTGTTGAAAAGAAGAAAGGGGGAGTGATTCTGTAGTTTGCCAAGAAATGTATGGGCAGGGCTGACAACATTTCATGTGATTTCAGTCCACTGTGATGTCAGCCACAACAGGAGGTTCGGAGCTGAGTAGATTTCCAGCAGATCAGCAGATATTTTATTGATTCTTTAAAGATATAAAATCTGGAGAAATGTGTATGTATTGCAGAAATGTACAGCATATGATTTTATTATTTTCTTCTGCCATAGATTTTAAGATGCAACTTTAAGATGCCCTATATAAATATTTTGCTATGCAACACTATTATTTATAGGGAAGACTCTGCTGCAATTCTCACAGGAAATAGACTCTGGCGTAGTTTATTATAATACGGACTGTATTGACATTTTACAGATATTTGCATAGCAGAATGTGAAAAAAACAGGAACTGTGAAAAATCATCAGCAATTATCTAAAGCCTTTTGTTATCCACATAGATTATTTTAAGCATTTATGTGGCAGGAACCTATTACACAGGTACTGTACACCCTTTCTGCTAAAGGAGCTTACAATCATACAGTGCCTTGAAAATGTATTCATATCCCTCTGAAATTTTCCACATTTTGTCATAATTCAACCAAAAACTTATTTTTTGGGGATTTTAACACACATAATTGTGAAGTGGAAAGAAAATGATAAATGGTTTTCAAAATATTTTGCAAATAAATATGTGAAAAGTGTGGCGTGCATTTGCTTTTTGTAGAACCACCGTTCACTGCAATTACAGCTGCAAGTCTTTATGGGTATGTCTCTACCAGCTTTGTACATCTAGAGAGGGACATTTGTGGCCATTCTCTTTTTCAAAATAGTTCAAGCTCTGTCAGATTGGATGGAGCACGTCTGTGAACAGCAATTTTCAAGTCATGCAATAGATTCTCAATTGGATTTAGGTCTGGACTTTGACTGGGCCATTCTAATACATGAACATGCTTTGATTTAAACCAGGTGTCTCAAACTGGCAGCCCTCCAGCTGTTACGAAACTGTTGCGAAACTACAAGTCCCATGAGGCATTGATTGCAAGGCTGACAGTTACAAGCATGACTCCCTCAGGCAGAGGCATGATGGGACTTGTAGTTCAGCAACAGCTGGAGGGCCACCAGTTTGGGACCCCTGATCTAAACCATTCCATTGTAGCTCTGGTTGTATATTTAGGATCGTTGTCCTGCTGGAAGGTGAGCCTTCACCCCAGTCTCAAGTCTTTTGCAGACTTTAACAGGTTTTCTTCTAAGATTGGCTTGTATTTGGCTCCATCCATCTTCCCATCAACTCTGACCAGCTTCCCTGTCCCTGCTGAAGAAAAGCATCCCCACAACATGATGCTGCCACCGCCATGTTTCACAGTGGATGGTGTGTTCAGGGTGATGTGCAGTGTTAGTTTTCTGTCACACATAGCGTTTTGCTTTTAGGCCAAAAAGTTGAATTTTGGTCTCATCTGACCAGAGCTCCTTCTTCCACATGTTTGTTGTGTCCCCCACATGGTTTCTTGCAAACTGCAAACTGAATTTCTTATGGCTTTCTTTCAACAATGGCTTAATTGCCTCTCTTCCATAAAGGCCAGATTTATGGCGCGTTTTAGGTACTTATATAGCGCCGTCAATTTACACACTGCTTTACATATGACAAAATGTGGAAAATGTCAAGGTGTAAGAATACTTTTTTAGGCACTGTATGTCCCTAGCACGCTCATGGACTCAAGCCTGGATAAAAGTGGTATTAAACCCAGAACCAAAAATTTGATATAGAAATGCACAAAGTTTTCCTCTAAGTGGGACTTTGAAGGGGTAATAGTCAACTAAAGGTCATACCATTGTCATAAAAATACAGTATCTCACAAAAGTGAGTACACCCCTCACATTTTTGTGAATATTTTATTCTATCTTTTCATGTGACAACAATGAAGAAATTACACTTTGCTACAATGTAAAGTAGTCCCCTCAAAATAACTCAACACACAGCCATTAAAGTCTAAACTGCTGGCAACAATAGTGAGTACACTCCTAAGTGAAAATGTCCAAACTGGGCCCAAACTGTCAATATTTTCTGTGGTCACCATTATTTTCCAGAACTGCCTTAACCCCCTTGGGCATGGAGTTCACCAGTGCTTCACATGTTGCCTCTGGAGTCCTCTTCCACTTCTCAATGACAACATCACGGAGCTGGTGGATGTAAGAGATCTTGCACTCCTCCACCTTCCATTTGAGGATGCCCCACAGATACTCAATAGGGTTTAGGTCTAGAGACATGCTTGACCAGTCCATCACCTTATCCCCGGCTTCTTTAGCAAGGCAGTGGTTGTCTTTGAGTGTGCTTGGGGTCGTTATAATGTTGAAATACTGCCCTACGGCCCAGTCTCCGAAGGGAGGGGATTATCCTCTGCTTCAGTATGTCACAGTATATGTTGGCATTCATAGTTCCCTCAATGAATTGTAGCTCCCCAGTGCCGGCAGCACTTATGCAGCCCAGACCATAACACTCCAACCACCATGCATGACTGTAGGCAAGACACGCTTGTCTTTGTACTCCTCACCCGGTTGCCACCACACGCGCTTCTGAACCAAATAAGTTTATCTTGGTCTCATCAGACCACAGGACATGGTTTCAGTAATCCATGTCCTTAGTCTGCTTGTCTTCAGCAAACTGGTTGCGGGCTTTCTTGTGACTCATCTTTAGAAAAGGCTTCCTTCTGGGACGACAGCCATGCAGACCAATTTGATGCAGTGTGCAGCGTATAGTCTGAGCACTGATGTGCTGATCCCACACACCCTTCAACCTCTGCAACAATGCTGGCAGCACTCATACGTCTATTTCCCAAAGACAACCACTGGATTTGACACTGAACACGTGCACTCAACCTCTTTGGTCGACCCTGGCAAGGCCTGTTCTGAGTGGAACTTGTCCCGTTAAACAGCTGTATGGTCTTGGCCACCATGCTGCAGCTAAGTTTCAGGGTCTTGGCAATCTTCTTATAGTCCAGCCCATCTTTATGTAGAGCAACAATTATTTTTTTCAGATCCTCAGAGAATTCTTTGCCATGAGGTGCCATATTGAACTTCCAGTGACCAGTATGAGAGAGTGAGAGCGATAACACCAACACCAGCGATAACACCAAATTTAACACACCAGCTCCCCATTCACACCTAAGACCTTGTAACACTAACGAGTCACATAACACCGGGGAGAGAAAATGGATTATTGGGCCAAATTTGGACTTTTTCCCTTAGGGGTGCACTCACTTTTGTTGCCAATGGTTTAGACATTAATGGTTGTGTGTTGAGTTATTTTGAGGGGACAGCAAATTTACACTGTTATACAAGCTGTACACTCAATACTTTACATTGTAGAAAAGTGTTATTTCTTCAGTGTAGTCACATCAAAAGAATAAAAACTTTATAAAAATGTGAGGGGCGTACTCACTTTTGGGAGATACTGTATATTGGTTTTATTGGGATAGGATTAAAAAATAAGGTGTGCAGTACATAGAATATACATATTATGCAATCACAGAGATATGCAAAAACAAAACAGTTGAAAATAACCACTACTCTTGAATAAAGGACAGAGATAACCCAAGGCATTTTGAGTCTGCAATATTAATTCTCTTCTTCAGGGGTAGGTGGTTTTATAGCATGAATACATCTATAATTGATAAGGAGAAAGTATAAAGCCGCGTACACACGGGCGGACTGTCTGGCCTACTTAGTCCGCCGAAACACATTTCAGCGGACAGTCCGCTCGTGTGTGGGCTTCAGCTGACTTTTTCAGCGTGCAGTCTGGCGGACTAAGTATTTCGGAATGTTGGAAATACTGTCCGCTGGACTCGCATTTGGGCGGACAATCCGCCCGTGTGTGTGCCAGTCCGCCGTACTTTTGAAATGAGCGGACTTTTCCCGCCCGGAGAAAAGTCCGCTCATTTCGAGCGGGTATCCAAGTAGGCGGGGCCCGCGACGGAGACGTCGCTGGCCCCGCCTGGTATGGACTTAAAGGGGAACCCCAACGGCGAAAAAAATCGGCGTGGGGGTCCCCCCCAAGTCCACAACAGACCCTTGTCCGAGCACGCTACCCGGCCGGCCAGGAAAGGGGGGCAAGCGAGCGCCCCCCCCTCCTGAGCCGTACCAGGCCGCATGCCCTCAACATGGGGGGGTGCCTTGGGGAAGGAGGGGCCGCGCGGCCCCCCACCCCAAAGCACCTTGTCCCCATGTTGATGAGGACAAGGGCCTCTTCCCGACAACCCTGGCCGTTGGTTGTCGGGGTCTGCGGGCGAGGGGCTTATCGGAATCCGGGAGCCCCCTTTAATAAGGGGGCCCCCGGATACCGGCCCCCCACCCTATGTGAATGAGTATGGGGTACAATGTACCCCTACCCATTCACCTGTGAAAAAAAGTACAAAAAAAACACAACACAGGGTTAAAATATTTTATTGCACAGCTCCGGTGGTTTTCCGTCTTCGGGGGTCTTCTCGCCGGACTCCTCCGCTATCTTCTTGTAGCTCTTTTGCTAGCGGAGGAGTCCGGCTTTCTTCCTCGCCGCCGGCCTCTTCTCCCGACTTCGGGGGTCTTGTCCCCCTCTTCGGTTCTTCTGCCGGGCCACCGCGCCTTCTTATAGCTCTTTTACAGGCGTGGCCCGGTCTTCTGTCGCCGCCGTCGCCGCCGCCTTCCGTTCTTCTTCTTCTTCTTCTTCTTCTCCAGGAGATGTTGCCTCGACGCTCTCTCCGGCCGGAATGCCAGGGACGCGCTCCGCTGCCACTTATATAGGGACAATGGGGCGGTGTCACATGGCTTTATGTCACATGGGTTGGTCACATGGTGACCCCGCCCCCTTATGATGTCATAGTCCCCATGTGACATCAACCCATGTGACCAACCCATGTGACATAAAGCCATGTGACACCACCCCATTGTCCCTGTATAAGTGGCAGCGGAGCGCGTCCCTGGCATTCCGGCGGGAGAGAGCGTCGAGGCAACATCTCCTGGAGAAGAAGAAGAAGAAGAAGAAGAAGAACGGAAGGCGGCGGCGACAGAAGACCGGGCCACCGCCTGTAAAAGAGCTATAAGAAGGCGCGGTGGCCCGGCAGAAGAACCGAAGAGGGGGACAAGACCCCCGAAGTCGGGAGAAGAGGCCGGCGGCGAGGAAGAAAGCCGGACTCCTCCGCTAGCAAAAGAGCTACAAGAAGATAGCGGAGGAGTCCGGTGAGAAGACCCCCGAAGACGGAAGACCCCCGGAGCTGTGCAATAAAATATTTTAACCCTGTGTTGTGTTTTTTTTGTACTTTTTTTCACAGGTGAATGGGTAGGGGTACATTGTACCCCCATACTCATTCACATAGGGTGGGGGGCCGGTATCCGGGGGCCCCCTTATTAAAGGGGGCTCCCAGATTCCGATAAGCCCCCCGCCCGCAGACCCCGACAACCAACGGCCAGGGTTGTCGGGAAGAGGCCCTTGTCCTCATCAACATGGGGACAAGGTGCTTTGGGGTGGGGGGGCCGCGCGGCCCCCCCTTCCCCAAGGCACCCCCCCATGTTGAGGGCACGCGGCCTGGTAGGGCTCAGGAGAGGGGGGGCGCTCGCCCCCCTTTCCTGGCCGGCCGGGTAGCGTGCTCGGACAAGGGTCTGTTGTGGACTTGGGGCGGAACCCCCACGCCGATTTTTTTCGGCGTTGGGGTTCCCCTTTAAGTCCATACCAGGCGACGGGGTCAGCGACGTCTCCTTCGCGGGCCCCGCCTACCTGTAGATGCGCTCGAAATGAGCGGACTTTCCTCCGCGTGTGTGGGCGAGTCCGTTCATTTCAAAAGTAGGGCGGATAGTATGGCGAACTTAGTCCGCCGTATTAGTTCGCTCAAAAAGTGCCGTGTGTGGGCAAGTCCGTTCATTCGAAAGTATGACGGACTGTCCGTCGGATTGTCTGACGGACTAAGTTGGCCAGACAGTCCGCCACGTGTGTACGCGGCTTAAGAATATATACATATATAAGAATATATATATATATATATATATATATATATATATATATATATATATATATATATATATATATATATATTTCTAAAAATAGACATAGCTTCAATGAAATGGATTTACTCAATTACATATAAAACAACTGACCGTCCAACTTGAATAGAAACTCAGAAATGTTGCATCCAAATTTAAAAGGATTGGGAGAATGCTGCTGTCTCAAGCCCGCCAATTCAGGTCCAAGAAGAGTCCAATGCACCCAACAAAGCAACCCAAAACCCCACACCAGTCGCTCACAAAGGGCACTCCAAGGACAGCCCCAAGGGTTGGCTGGGGAAAAAGATGAAAAAAAGGAAAAAATTAATCTGATAATAAAACCAAAACTAAAATGTTTTCGTTTTGGTTTCATTATCAGATTTAATTCATATAAGTGGTTATTTTCAACTGTTTTGTTTGTGCATATCTCTGTATTTGCATAATATGTATATTCTATGTACTGTGCACCTTATTGTTTAATCCTATCCCAATAAAACCAATATATTTTTATGCCAATGGTATGACCTTGAGCTAAACTCCAGCTAACACTTTATAAGCAGTTACAGGAACAAATAAAAGCTGACCATTGCAAGCACCCCTGTCAGTGTTAAATGGTTTGTCTCAACCCTCTACATGCTACATTTGCAGGACAGCTTGTTCTGTTGAAAAACAACAGACGTATTGGTTAAGTGAAAATTAAAAAAAGACCACCAAAAAAAAGGAAACGGATGCCGCCATTACATCTAAGAATTGGTAAGCTGCAATATAATAAATGTCACAACAAAGAAGAGGGGATCCCCTGAGGGTGGACTTTTAAGGCACGTACAAATTATAATAGTATACAATATCCTCTCTTTTGTCAATATAATAAATGTTTGCTTTTGGGTTTAATATCACTTTAACCACTTACCTACATGGAACTTTAACCCCCTTTTTGCCTTCTTGCCCAGGCCAATTTTCAGCTTTCAGTGCTGTCACACTTGAATGAAAATTGCATGGTCATGCAACCCCGTACCCAAATGTAATTTTTGTAATTTTTTTGAGACAGAGCTTTCTTTTAGTGATATTTATTCACCACTAAGTGTATTATTTATTGCTAAACAAATGAAAAAATATGGAACATTTAAAAAAAAAAGTTTTTCTTTGTTTCTGTTATAAAATGTTCAAAAGAAGTAAATTTTTCCTTCACTAATAGACACTGATAGGCTGCACTGATGCACACGGATGAGGCCGCACTGATGAGGCAGCACTGAAGGACACTGGTAGATGGCACTGATGGGCATTGCTAGGTGGCACTGATGGGCACAGATAGGCGCACTGATAGACAGCACTGATGGGCACTGCTAGGCGGCACTGATGGGCACAGATAGGCGGCACTGATAGGCATCGGTGATGGGCATTGACAGGCATCACTGATGGGCACTGACTGGCAGCACTGATGGGCACTGATTGGCAGCACTGATGGGCACTGTTGGGGCTGCACTGATCATCAGGACACTGATGATCAGTGCCCTGATTATCAGTGTAGATGTCCCCTGTGTGGATTTGCTGGTGCCGGCTCTCTTCTCCAAGCACGCTGTTATGCCCTGTACACACGGTCGGACATTCTGACGACAAAATCCGTTGGATTTTTTCAGACGGATTTCAGCCCAAACTTGTCTATAAAGAGGGCAGTCGCCAATAGCTTTCATCTTGTAATTTATTCTGAGCATGCATGGCACTTTGTCCGTCGGAATTGTCTACACACGCCTGGAAATTAAACTATCGGATTTTGTTGTCGCAAAAATCTTTTATCCTGCTCTCAAACTTTGCGTGTCGGAAATTCCGACGGAAAAAGTCATAAAAAGTCAGATGGAGCCCATACACAATCAGATTTTCCAACAAGATCCGATTGCACATTTTCCGTCGGAAAGTCCGACCATGTGTACAGAGCATTAGAGTGAGGAGAGGACTGCCAATGCCCAGCAAATTCTGTTTACACTGTGATCAACTGAGATCGGACACAGCTGATCACATAGTAAAGAGCCACTGTAACTGGCTCTTTACCCAGATCTGTCCTAAGGACACAGCGACCACAGATCCCTACTGATGCATACTACACAGGGAATACAGAAAACATGATTACTGGTGGATGTCAATAGACGCTCTCCCAGAATTGTGAGACCATGCTGTAGCCACTAATTGGCTATACTGCAGTCAGGAAGAGGTTAGGCCAGTATGTTTTTGGATCCTAGAAAGAAACTCAAGCACACAGGAGAACTTATAAACTACGCACTAGTGTTAATTTACTAAAACTGGAGAGTGCAAAATCTGGTGTAGGTCTGCACAGAAACCAATAAGCTTGCATTTTTTTTTATTGTCAAAGCTTAATTGAACAGGCTGAAGTTAGAAGCTGATTGGCTACCATGCACAGCTGCACCATATTTTGCTCTCCAGTTTTAGCAAACCAACCCTACAGATAGCGTCTCAAGTGGGATTTAAACCCAAGACAGCAAAGCAGGAGTGATAACTATGTAGCTACCAGGTCGCCTAGTAGTAGTCGTGCTTGTTGCTTATTTGGTGCTTTGTATATTCTGTATTTAATTATATCATCATTTACAAAGTGCTTAACACATAATATTTCCATGGCCAGAATATAACAAACATATATTTTTAGATATGCAGGCTGTGTTATAAATGCAATGCTTATTTGCACATTTACCTTTTTTAAAGATTTCAAGTTAATGTGTGAGTAAGGTCAAGCATGCAGCCCTGGGAATAAATGGATTCCAGACACAACAGTAAGTTCATGATGTGGGGGGGGGAGTGTGTTGTTAAATGTAAAGGTTAGTAACGATCACATTACACACAAAGACAGCAAGAGAATAATGGGAGGCCCCCTTCCTGCATTAAACCAAATGGCCTTTCTCAAGATTTAAACATGTAAGGCTTTGCTTTAAGTTTGTGATCCAAAATAAATATAGTGTTAAATGAAGTCTGAGTGGCCAGTAAGAACATATCTCACACTGCGGCTGATGAGTTCCCAAATGATAGGTACAGTATAGGTGTGTTTTCATTATAATAGGGAAACAGCCGAGATTTAAATGGGTTGGTTATGTGTTTGTTTTATTTATTTTGTTGTATTTATTTGAACCAAACAAGTATTATTTTAATCATTCCTTTGCTACATTAAAATAAACTCTAGAGTAGTTAATTAAAAAATAGCTTTTCTCTTTAACTTCCCTTGGAATGTGAACAGCCTAAATTGGGGTTCGCAACCCATCGATCGCGGGCTACCTGTCAACCACCGACAGATGACAGGTAGACCACGAAGATGCCCTGTCTTTGCCAACCCGGTCCTTGCTCTGGAGTGGCGCATGCGTATTCTTCCCAATCCCAGCCTGCAGAGGCAGTCCTTGCATACGTGTGGCTGCAGGGTGGAGAAAGCCTCTGGAATAGCTTGGGTGGGTTCAGGCTCTTCTTCCGAACACACCAGAGCACTTCATATGGCTATTGCACACCCCTTTGCCACTGGCTCTCCTTCCCGATCCAAGATGGGAAGGTTAGAGAAGATTGCTGTTGTTACACCGGCAGGGATCAGCGTTACTGCACCTTCGCTGAGCCACTCTGCATTTAAAACGCCTCATGTACACGCCAGCCCTCCTGATCCCCTCCAATACCATGCCCTTCTGTCCCCCCAGCCCTCCTGATCCCCTTAATATCATGCTCTCCTGATCCCCCCCAATACCATGCCCTCTTGACACCCCAGCCCTCCTGATCCCCCCCAATACTATACCCTCCTGTCCCCCCAGCCCTCTAGAGACCCCAGCCCTCCGGATATCCTTGTACTGTACCCTCCAAATCTCTCAGTACCATACTCTCCTGAACCCCCCACAGTACTGTGCCCCCGACCCCCTATAGCTTGCACTCTTGACCTCACTGTACCATGCCCTCCCGACTCCTACCATACATATTACTGACCCCTGTACACTGCCCTACATACTACCGACCTCTGTACGGCACCCTACATACTACCGACCTCTGTACGCCGCCCTACATACAATCGACCTCTGTACACCACCCTACATACTACCGACCTCTGTACGCCACCCTACATACCACGACCTCTGTATGCTGCCCTACAGATTACGACCTTTGTATGCCGCCCTACCTACTACTGACCTCTGTACACTGCTCTACATCCTACTGACCTCTGTACACTGCCCTACATCCTACTAACCTCTGTACCCTGCCCTGCCTACTACTAACCTCTGTACACTGCCCTACCTACTACTAACCTCTGTACACTGCCCTACCTACTACTGACCTCTGTACACTGCCCTACATACTACTGACTTCTGTACACTGCTCTACATACTACTGACCTCTGTACACTGCCCTACATTCTACTGACCTCTGTACACTGCCCTACCTACTACTGACCTCTGTACACTGCCCTACCTACTACTGACCTCTGTACACTGCCCCTCCTACTACTGACCTCTGTACACTGCCTTTCCTACTACTGACCTCTGTACACTGGCCTTCCTACTACTGACCTCTGTACACTGCCCTACATACTACTGAGCCCTGGACACCGTCCTAAAAAACTACTTGCACAGGCCAAAAATCAGAGCAGATAGCCAGGCCTGAAATTAGTCAAGGAAATGAGCCTGCAGTACCAGATCTTCTGATTTCATGATGAACTCAGACATCAGACTTGTGGGGGTAACCTATTGCTCACCAGACATGATACAAATTATGAATAAAAGTGAATGCTGAGTTTCTCACTAAAGCTAACGTTTAAGGTAGGCTAATGCCATGTACACACAATCAGACTATCCGGCGGATTTAGTCTGGCGGACAAACCGCCGTAAAGTCTGCCAGACTGTCCGAACGAGCGGACCTGCCCACACACAGGACTTTTCCGGCGAACTAGGTCTGGCGGACTATCTGCCGTACTTCCACCATACTTTTGACATTACATTAGGCCGTACATTGTCCCTATATAAGTCGCCGCGCAACACGTCCCTGTCATTACGGCCAGAGACGAGTCAACATCTCAAGAAGAGAAGAACAGAAGGCGGCGAAGACAGCGGTGACAGAAGACCGGGCCACCGCTTGTAAAAGAGCTGGAAGAAGGCACGGAGGCCCGGCAAGAAGAACCGAAGAGGGGGACAAGACCCCCGAAGAGGGGGGACAAGACCCCCGAAGTCGGAAGAAGACCCCCGGGTGGCGGCGACAAAGAAGAAAGCCAGACTCCTCCCCTAGTAAAAGAGCTAGCAAAAGAGCAGAAGATAGCAGAGGAGTCCGGCGAGAAGACCCCCCAAGACGGACGAAGACCCACGGAGCTGTGCAATAAATTATTTTTAACCCTTGTGTGTTGTGTTTTATTTACATTTTTTTCACAGGTGAATGGGTAGGGGTACATTGTACCCCATACTCATTCACATAGGGTGGGGGGCCAGTATCCGGGGGCCCCCTTATTAAAGGGGGGTCCCGGATTTCTATAAGCCCCCCGCCCGCAGACCCTGACAACCAACAGCCAGGGTTGTCGGGAAGAGGCCCTTGTCCTCATCAACACGGGGACAAGGGGCTTTGGGGTGGGGGGCCACGCAGCGGACTAGCACACACACGGGACAAATTTTGGTGCAAAACGACTTTCTTAGTCCGCCAGACTTTTGGGTAAAAAAAAGTCCACTGGAGCCCACACACGGGGGGATTGTCCGACGGACTCGAGTCCGCCGGACTTTTCCACCGGATTGTTTGATCGTGTGTACGCGGCATAAGTTTATATTTTTACAGTGACAGTTTTAGTAGATTTTTCTAGGTTTTTAATGATGTCTACTTTTTATTCGGGGCTTTTTTTTTTTTTTAAAGGGGAGTGCTGCTCCCCAGTGATCTGTGATCTCTTCAGTGTTGTCCAGGTAGATCTCCATCTCTCAAAGGTTGCCTACCCCTGGTCTAGATGGCTTTAGTAAATTAATCCCTGTGTTCCTGAGCTATGAATCAATGTCAGGGAGTCTAAAACATGCACATCAAAGTAACACTAAAAGATCGGGGCAGTATGTACCTTATTATTCATGCTACAGGGCCACCAAATGAAAGTAATGCAAATTGTGATGATTCACTTTCCCGACCCACTCTCTGTGCATTTTTTCGGAAGCATTGTATGTCTTCTGCACAATATGAGTGACACGGGTCCTATATCTGCACAGAAGTACTCTCCAAAGCTTGTTTGTGAGGAAAAGGGATGAGCTTCGTGTATAAGGATGAGCTTCGTTCTGCTCATCCTATCCGCAGGCAGCTGTAGCAAATACAGTCGGTGTATTGTGCCATCTGCACAGTGTGCGCCTAAAGCTACCCCAATTGCTAGTGTTCTGCTGATCCTATCTGCAGGCAGCTGTAGCAATTACAGTCAGTGTATTGTGCCCTCTGCACAGTGTGCACCTAAAGCTACCCCAATTGCTGGTGTTCTGCTGATCCTATACCACAGGCAGGCAGCTGCAGTAATTACTGTCCTTGGAACCAGCGGTGCTTCGTAGGCTTTCAAGGGGCTATGCATGTATGCAGGCAAAAAGATGCCATGCGGTGCTTGTGCTTGTGTGCTTGGGGGACAGGAGCCACATTGGGGCAGAGATTCTGTCAGCTCTGCAGGGGCAGGCTGAGAGGTGGTTGATGCCATGCCAGCTTAAGTCAGGAATGGTGATTTGCGACAATGGCACCAACCTCCTCTGCGCCCTCCGACAGGGACAACTGACCCATGTGCTCTGTTTGGCTCATGTCCTTAACTTGGTGGTGCAGCGGTTCTTGGGCAGGCATTAGGGCTTACAGGATGTCCTGAGGCAGGCCAGGAAAGGCTGTGTGCATTTCCGCTGGTCATATAATGCCAGTGCTTGACTGGCGGACCTCCAAAAGGAAATTAACCTGCCCAAGAACCGCCTACTCTGTGACATTGCCACCAGGTGGAACTCAACGTTGTCCATGCTGCAGCGGGGCCATCAATGAGTACCTGTACCTATGGCACCAGGACAAGGTCAGGGGAGCTTGTTTTCTTTCCCCCACACCAGTGGGCCATAATCAGGGATGCATGCACTGTCCTGTCACCATTTGAGGAGGCCACAACGATGGTGAGCAGTGACAGTGCATGCATCATTGACATTGCACCTCTTGTGCACCTGTTGGATGGAATAATGGACAGGGCACTTGAGGCAGAACAGAGGCAGGAAGAGGAAGACTTCCTTACCTCTCAAGGCCCCCTTTATCCATACTGTGTTCCTGCTGGCCCATCAATCACACAGGAAGAGGAGGAGGAGGAGGATTGTGTCAGCATGGAGGTGGAGCCTGGCTCTCAGCATCAGCAGCAGACTTTTAGGGATCATTTACAGTCCCAAGAAACCCGTGGACTTGTACGTGGCTGCGGATTATGTTGTCCTTAGTGACCCAGAGGACTCCGGACCAAATGCCTCCGCTAACCTATGCTGCATGGCCTCCCTGATCCCACAAAGCATACGGAAGGATCCTTGTATTCGTCGGATCAAGGAGAGGGATCATTACAGGCTGGCAACCCTCCTTGATGCACGTTAAAAGGGTAAGGTTGCGTACCTTATCTTGCCGGTGCAGAGGGAGCAGAGGATGAAACATCTTCGGGAGGCCTTGCAGAAAGGTCTGTGCAACACGTTCCCAGAGACTGGGAGGTTACAAATTCCTGGTCCTGGACAATGTGTTGCTGAGGCTTCGGTCAGTCACAGAAGGAGCGGTGGAGAAGGTGGCCGTCTGTGTTCAGACAATTTTTGAATCCGCAGCCCAAATGTATGATCGGTTCCAGCAACCATCGGCAGCATCTGATTTACATGGTGCAGGAATACCTAGGGACAAGATCAGACTTGGACACCTTTCCCACCGAAAATCCTCTGGCTTACTGGGTCTTGAGGTTGGATCACTGGCCAGAGCTTGCACAGTATGCAATTGAGATACTGGCTTGTCCTGCATCCAGCATTCTTTCGGAACCCACATTCAGTGCTGCTGGAGGCTTTGTAACCGATCACAGGGTGCGCCTGTCCACCGACTCGGTTGATCGACTGACCTTCATAAAAATGAATCAGTCTTGGATCACCACCAGCTACCAAGCACCTGAAGCTGATGTAACCAAATAATTTTTTTTGAAATGTCAGATCCCTTCAAGACTGCCTATGCTGATGCTGAGTGACTATCCTGTTATGCTAAGTGACTATCCTCTAGACATGTGCATTCGTTTTCGTCCGAATGCATTTTCGTCCGAATTTCAGCTATTTTCGTTTTCGTTTTGACAAACGATAACGAAAGCACAAAATCCGAAAAACGAAAGATCCGACATAAATAAATGCTTTATTTTCATTTTCATTTTCATTGTTACAACAGTTCGATATAGAATAGGAGATTCGACATGACTCTGACGATAACAATCTGTCTATAGAACCTGTGGTCGAATGTGCTTAACCTTACCTCTATTAGTCCAAGATTATATAGAGAAAATATTCGACAGAGAAAAAAGATTTGACAGAGAGAAAAGATTCTGCAAGTTACTGTCCTAAAAAGTGTTTGGGGACCTGGGTCCTGCCCCAGGGGACATGTATCAATGCAAAAAAAAGTTTTAAAAACGGCCGTTTTTTCGGGAGCAGTGATTTTAATAATGATTAAAGTGAAACAATAAAAGTGTAATATTCCTTTAAATTTCGTAGGGGGGGGTTGTCTATAGTATGCCTGTGAAGGGGCGCATGTTTCCCGTGCTTAGAATTGTCCCTGCACAAAGTGTCATTTATGCAGGAAAAAAAGTCCTTTAAAATCACTCGCAGCTATTATGAATTGTCGGCTCCCGTAATACAGAGAACACTCATTGAAAGTCATTGATAAAAAAATAAATAAATAAATAAAAAAAAAAGCGTGGGGGTCCCCCAAATTCAATTTCCAGGCCCTTCAGGTCTGGTATGGATATTAAGGGGAACCCTGCCTCAAATTTAAGAAAAAATTTGACGTGGGGTTCCCCCTAAATATCCATAACCAGACCCTTCAGGTCTGGTATGGATATTAAGGGGAACCCCGCATCAAATTTAAAAAAAATTTGACATGGGGTTCCCCCTAAAAATCCATACCAGACCCTTTATCCGAGCACGCAACCTGGCAGGCCGCAGGAAAAGAGGGGGGGACGAGAGAGCGGCCCCCCCTCCCTCCTGAACCGTACCAGGCCACATGCCCTCAACATTGGGAGGATGCTTTGGGGGTCCGTGACCCCTCAAAGCACCTTGTCCCCATGTTGATGAGGACAAGGGCCTCATCCCCACAACCCTGGCCGGTGGTTGTGGAGGTCTGCGGGCGGGGGGCTTATCAGAATCTGGAAGCCCCCTTTAACAAGGGGACCCCCAGATCCCGGCCCCCCCCCTGTTTGAAATGGTAAGGGGGTACAAAAGTACCCCTACCATTTCACAAAGAAAGTGTAAAAAATGTTTAAATAAAACAAACACACTTTTGAAAAATTCCTTTATTTAAAATAAAAAAAAGATTCCAGCGGCGGTAATCCACTCTTGCTATCCAGCGACGGACGGTCAGCTCTCCATCGATGTCTAATGTCATCCAGCGCAGCGCAGCATCCTTCTTCTGTCTCCATGGAGGAGACACTACAGACATTCCGGCGGCTTGACGTTTCTTATATAGGGTGGGCGGGGCCACCCGTCACCTGACCCCGCCCCCCTCTGACGCAAGGGGAAACCCGGGGTTCCCTGTGACGTAGGGGTGACCCGCACCCCTCTGATGTAACACAGGCAGGTTTCCGTTACATCAGAGGGGGGCGGGGTCACCCATACGTCACGGGGAACCCCGGGTTTCCCCTTGCGTCAGAGGGGGGCGGGGTCAGGTGACGGGTGGCCCCGCCCTCCGTATATAAGAAACGTCAGCGCCGGAATGCCTCCAGTGTCTCCGTGGAGGAGACAGAAGAAGGATGCTGCGCTGCGCTGGATGACATTAGACATCGATGGAGAGCTGACCGTCCGTCGCTGGATAGCAAGAGTGGATTACCGCCGCTGGAATCTTTTTTTTATTTTTAATAAAGGAATTTTTAAAAAGTGTGTTTGTTTTATTTAAACATTTTTTACACTTTCTTTGTGAAATGGTAGGGGTACTTTTGTACCCCCTTACCATTTCAAACAGGGGGGGGGCCGGGATCTGGGGGTCCCCTTGTTAAAGGGGGCTTCCAGATTCTGATAAGCCCCCCGCCCGCAGACCTCCACAACCACCGGCCAGGGTTGTGGGGATGAGGCCCTTGTCCTCATCAACATGGGGACAAGGTGCTTTGAGGGGTCACGGACCCCCAAAGCATCCTCCCAATGTTGAGGGCATGTGGCCTGGTACGGTTCAGGAGGGAGGGGGGGCCGCTCTCTCGTCCCCCCCTCTTTTCCTGCGGCCTGCCAGGTTGCGTGCTCGGATAAAGGGTCTGGTATGGATTTTTAGGGGGAACCCCACGTCAATTTTTTTTTTAATTTGACGCGGGGTTCCCCTTAATATCCATACCAGACCTGAAGGGTCTGGTTATGGATATTTAGGGGGAACCCCACGTCAAATTTTTTCTTAAATTTGAGGCAGGGTTCTCCTTAATATCCATACCAGACCTGAAGGGCCTGGTAATTGAATTTGGGGGACCCCCACGCTTTTTTTTTTATTTATTTATTTATTTATTTTTTTATCAATGACTTTCAATGAGTGTTCTCTGTATTACGGGAGCCGACAATTCATAATAGCTGCGAGTGATTTTAAAGGACTTTTTTTCCTGCATAAATGACACTTTGTGCAGGGACAATTCTAAGCACGGGAAACATGCGCCCCTTCACAGGCATACTATAGACAACCCCCCCCCTACGAAATTTAAAGGAATATTACACTTTTATTGTTTCACTTTAATCATTATTAAAATCACTGCTCCCGAAAAAACGGCCGTTTTTAAAACTTTTTTTTGCATTGATACATGTCCCCTGGGGCAGGACCCGGGTCCCCAAACACTTTTTAGGACAGTAACTTGCAAATTAGCCTTTAAAATTAGCACTTTAGATTTTGAACGTTGGAGTCCCATAGACTTTAATAGGGTTCTAAAGTATGCTATATAGTTAGCTCCGTCGAATCTTCTTTATACATTCGACAGACACCATAAGCCTTCCAAGACAGATTCGACCGTAATTCATGTGGATTTTCGGACGAATGCAATTTTTGAACGAAAAACGAAATAAATAAAAACGAATTTCGGGAGTAACTAAATAAATTAAGTTTTCAGACGAAAACGAAATTCCGAAACGAAATATTTTACTCTGCACATGTCTACTATCCTCTTCTTCCTTAATGATCTGGTTCTGGGCACCGCCACCAGTGGCTAAGGCCCAATATTTCAGCCCCGGTTTAACAGGGGCGTGTAATTAAAATTTTTGATGCAATATTTTGCAGGAGGGTTTGTTGCTGTGCTTAACTACAATATTTGTAAGTGGTTGCAGTGTTGTGGCACCAGCACCAGTGCCTAAGGCTCAATTTTTCAGCCCCTGCTTAACAGGGGCTTGTAATTACAATTTTTGATGCAATACTTTGCAGCAGGGCTCATTCCTGCACTCCCACTAGAGTATCTGTGAAGCGTTGAAGTGTTGTGGCACCAGCACCAGTGCCTAAGGCCCAATTTTTCAGCCCCTGTTTAACAGGGGCCTGTAATTACAATTTTTGATGCAATATTTTGAAGGAGAGTTCTTTGCTGCGCTCAACTACAAAATTTGTGAATGGTTGCAGTGTTGTGGCACCAGCACCAGTGACTAAGGCCTGATTTTTCAGCCTCTGTTTAACAGGGGCATGTAATTACAATTTCTGATGCAATATTTTGCAGGAGGGTTTGTTGCTGCGCTCAACTACAATATTTGTGAATGGTTGCAGTGTTGTGGCACCAGCATCAGTGCCTAAAGCCCAATTTTTCTGCCCCTGTTTAACAATTTTTGATCCAATACTTTGCAGCAAGGCTCATTCCTGCTCTCCAACTAGAGTTTCTGTGAGGTGTTGCAGTGTTGTGGCACCAGTGCCTAAGGCCCAATTTTGTGCCCCTGTTCAACAGGTGCATGTAATTACAATTCTTGATATAATATTTCACAGCAGGGCCTGTTCCAGTGCCCACCAAGAGTAACTGTGAGGACTTACAGTGTTATGGCACCAGCACCACCACCACCAAATGCCCAATTTTTCTTCCACTGTTCAACAATGGCATGTAATTACAATTCTTGATATAATAGTTCACAGCAGGGCATTCCAGTCACATTGAGGGTTTACAGTGTTGTGGCAACACCAACACTTTAGGCCTAAATTTTTGCAGAGCATATAGGGCAGGCCCCTACTTTCAAACATCCAACTTACAAACGTCTCCTACTTGCAAACGGAAGGAGACAACAGGAAGTGAGATGAAATCTACCCCTAGGAAGGGAAATTCTCTCCTATAAGAGTTGATATGGGAAAAACGTGTCTCTTCTGATGCTTTATCCCAATCCTTGTTTTACTAAAAAAAAAAAAAAACTTTTCAAAAAACATTTGTCATTGGGACAGAAAGTGAGGTGAAATCTTCTGAAGAGGTGCACAGACAGCAAAAAAAATGTTACAGGGGTGATAACCCTTCCCTATATTTTCCAAAAAGCTTAAAAATTGATTTTTTGACTGGTGCTACACTTTAAAAATTACAAACAGATTCTACTTAACAAACCTACACAGTCCCTCTCTTGTTTGCACCGCCTATATACTGCTGTTCTGAGTATATAGGGCCTGGGGCCCCACGCCTTTCCTTTTTTTCATTTGGGTACGGGGCTCCCCTTAATATCCGTACAAGACCCAAAGGGGCTGGTAATGGGCAGGGGGGTACCCATGCCATTTTTCTCAATGATTTTCATCCATATTGCCGGGACCAGACATTATATTAAAACCGCAAGCAGTTCTAAATTACTTTTTTTCCTTTAGAAATGTAATTTTGTGCAGGGACTGTTCTAAACGTGGGAAACACGAGCCACATCACAGGCATACTATAGACACCCCCCAGGCACGATATTTAAAGGAATATTTCACTTTTTTTTCACTTTAAGCATCATTAAAATCAGTGGTTCCCAAAAACTGCAGTTTTTAAAACTTTTTTTTCCATTGATCCATGTCCCCTGGGTCAGGATCCGGGTCCCCAAACCCTTTTTAGGACAATAACTTGCATATTAGCCTTTAAAATTAGCACTTTTGATTTCGAACGTTCGAGTCCCATAGACTTTAACGGGGTTCTAAAGTTTGCACAAATTTTCGGTCCGTTCGCAGGTTCTGGTGTGAAACGGCTCTGGTGTAAAACGACTCATCCCTAGTGAGGAATCTAATCTATTTAAAAAAAAACATAAATACATTCTGACTAGACTACACTACATATACATAAAGCACAAAGGAAATACCCCAAACACCATGGCAGTCTGCCTTTTAGCAATTAAAGCCCCTATATAAATGTTCTGGACAGCTAAAATTCACCAAATTATTTCCACAAACTAATAAATAAGCTCTGCTAACTGTCTTACCTCCTGTTTTGGGTTTTAACTCCTCCTCATCCCACAGATCTCTGCCTCATTTTCAAAAAATAAAGCAAGAACGTTTAGTGACGTTAAAATTTAAGTTCATTAAAGATTAAGGGGGAATATGATCAACATGTACAAATAAGGGGTCCATATAGTGAACTTGGTGTTGCGTTATTCACTTTAAGGTCATCACAGAGGACAAGGGGGCACTCTTTAGGTCTAGAGGAAAAAAGATTTAATCTCCAAATATGGAAAGGATTCTCCACAGTAAGAGCTGTGAAAATGTGGACTAGACTCCCTCTAGAGGTGGTTCTGACCAGCTCAGTATATTGCTTTAAAAAAAGGCCTGGATTCTTTCCTAAATGTACATAATATACTGGATACTAACATTTATAGTTAAAGTTGATCCAGGGAAAATGTGATTGCCTCTTGGGGATCAGGAAGGAAATTTTTCCCCTGCTGTAGCAAATTGGTTAATGCTTTGCTGGGGTTTTTCACCTTCCCCTGGATCAACTGTGGGTATAGGATTGTTATATGGAATTGTATGATTTATTTTATTTTTTTATTGGTTGAACTATATGGATTTGTGTTTTTTTTCAACTTGACTAACAATGAAACTATGGGGGTTATTTACGAACAGGCAAATCCACTTTGCACTGCAAGTGCACTTGGAAGTGCAGTCGCTCTAAATCTAAGGGGTAGATCTGAAATGAGTGGAAGCTCTGCTGATTTTATCATCCAATCATGTGCAAGCTAAAATGCTGTTTTTTATTTTCCATGCACGTCCCCCTTGGATCTACAGCGACTTTACTTCCAAGTGCACTTGCAGTGCAAAGTGGATTTTCCTTTAGTAAATAACCCCCAATGTAGCATAGTCCTTTCTTTTATGTTTGCTGGGAATAAAAACACTTTTAGCATATTTTTTATATTTTTCCAAAAAATATTGATGAAAAACTCATAGGCTGTACAAAGTCAACGGTACCATCTTTTCTTTCTGTAGGCCCTGTGCTTTCAGAAATATATGGTTTGGTGGAAGATCTTTATACAGCCTCTACATGTGCAATACACATTTGATCATTGAACAAGAAACAGAAAAAAAAAAGGCTTAGCCATCTGAAGTGGAAAACGATAGGCTGCCCAAGGCAATACATAGGTTAAACTAAAATGTTTTACTTGCTATGAACACTAACTTTCCCATATCTTTTTGTTTCTTTAGGAAAAAAATATGAGAAGGAGTCCAAATCGCAAGATTGTCAGGTCTTTCCAATTTTAGTTTTTCTGTCATTCATTTAAATCTTTAAATAAGCCATTGTAGAACAGTCTACTTCTTGGCAAATGATGTTACAGATGGCCTTTTGTCTACCAGCACAAAACATCAGACAGGAAATAAATGCAGCAGCCAGCTTAGTTTTTCTTTTTTAATCTAGTTCAGTGAGCAGTAAAAACGAGATGAGACAGCAGATCGGGTTAGTCATTCTGTGTTCTCCACAAGGCCATTTGTATCGTGTAAAGCAATTTAAACTTCAACCGTTTGCCCTAAATTTGATCTGTTTTTCTTCTGTCAGCAAAGGTTACTGGACCGAACAGAAGAAACCTTATATGCTAGTTACATCCTATCAGGTAACTAGCTCCTCTTAAGTAAATATAAAGCTTCTTAAAATATTAAATACTTAAATCCTAAAAATATATAACTGAAGAATTGGACGGTTGAAACAAATAAAGGTTATTTCATTTTGTTTAATTTTAAGCTGTGGACTGATAAAGTAGAACTAAAAGCATTTTTTTTCCATTTTGGATAGAGTAATGGAGCATTAGAACCTGTCCATTTTTTTTTGCCATTTGTGTCCTCTTTGGGTAGATTTTCCTTCCTTTCTTGTCCCATAGCCATAACGGGAGGTAAGAAAAGATCCCTCCAAAGTAAAGGAATCCATGGTTATCCCCAGTTCACCAAAACTCCCATTGGAATATTTCTCCATTATTTCTGTTCTGGAGACAACCCAGAATTTGGGATTTCATTTTTCTTTTGCTTTCAGTGATGACAGTAAACAGGACAAATTAAAGAGAATGAATCTCCCCAATGGGGGAACAGACTGCAACTGACAAATTAAAGAGAATGAATCTCCCCAATGGGGGAACAGAATGCAACTGACAAATTAAAGAGAATGAATCTCCCCAATGGGGGAACAGACTGCATTTGACAGGTGTTTTAATTTTTCTTCATTTATCCAAAACTAAAAAAATGTACCCACCATCAACTTCTTTCTTTGCTATCCTGGAAAAACAGACCCAGTATTTCAGGAACATGTGAAACTACCCACAGTGAAGCATTCAGTGCCCAATCTGCAGTCCCCTGTTCTGTCATGTGTGGCAGTGTGCACTAAGTCAAAAATTAGCTCTGAGGAAGAGGGGATCTCCCCTTGAAACACGTCAGCCATCTGGAAGGTCCTCCGGCATGTCGGACACAGTCCTGGTAACCTGGTTGCTTTTTGTCCATTGTGGACTTTGATATGCTTTTACTATCCACTTGTTTGTGAATATGTTTCCTTCTTCTTGATTTTAATAAATATTACTTGGGTAATGCACAAGGCTGGTGCATCCTCTTTTCATTCTTTTACAGTCTTCCCTGATCCTTGGAGGGCAGCAAGGCCTGTGCATGTACTGGAAGCCATAGGAATTCCAGGCTTCTTCCACTGCCATTGCACCACTGTTGAGCACAGGAGATTTTGTTTGACTGTAAGTCAAAAAAAATTCAGGACTTCAGAGAGAAATTAAAGATAATTACATCCTCCTGTGGTCCTTATTAAGTCTGGGTTCACACTTATGCAATTATGCCACCAAGGAACACACTAGAAAAGGGTCCTGTGCGTCTTTGGCTCAGTTTGAGGTCCAAATTCAGGCAAAATTTTGGACCCAATTTCGCCTCTGAAACGGTGAACAGGGACACACCAGACCCCCTGCTGTGAGCCGCGGCCATAAGTAGTGTGAACCCAGCCTCAAGTGAACCTGTTACTTTGTATACTATTGCCAATGTACAGGTTCAGTTTGTAGGTTAACCACTTGAGATCCGCGCTATAGTCAATTGACGGCTACAGCGCGGATCTCCTTTTCCGGGACTACGTCTATTGACGTCGTCCCGTGCACGAGCGGCCTGCGCGCCCCCTGAGGGGCGCGCGCGGCGCGCTCTGTGATCGGCGAGTCTACGAGACTCACCTGATCACCGATCCGTGCAAGGGGTCGATCCCGACCCCTTATCACATGATCAGCTGTCAGCCAATGACAGCTGATCATGTGATATAACGGAGCCGGTAATCGGCTATTATTCCTCCTCGCGCTGTCAGCGCGAGGAGAAAAAAAAAAGCCAATCACCGGCGGCCGTGATCGGGACTAGAGGTCGACCGATATAGCGGCCGGCCGATATATCGGCCGATATTTGCCGTTTTTTAAATAATCGGCATCGGCCGATTCTGCTGATAAAAAGCCGATTCTACAGCGGGACTTTGAAATGACTTCTGTAAGAAGTCAGTGTGAGTTGCCTGAGTCGTCATAGCAACACTTTCCTCCTCTCTGGGCAGACTGCCAAGAAAAGAACTAAATGATACAATGTTTACACTTCAATGAATGAAGTCATCTCTGTGTGTTCTAAGTTTAACCATTTAAAGACTAAATCTTTTCTGACACTTGTTGCTTACAAGTAAAAATCCTGTATTTTCTGCCAGAAAATCACTTAGACCCCCCAAAAATTATATATATTTTTTTTAGCAGAGATCCTAGGGAATAAAATAGCGGTTGTTGCAATATTTTATGTCACACGGCATTTGCACAGAGGTCTTTCAAATGCATTTTTTTGGGAAAAAAATACACCATTTAAAAAATAAAAATAAAATAAAAACAGTAAAGTTAGCCCATTTTTTTTTTTTTTTTTGTCCAAAAGTTTGGCTACCTGTTTTTATTTAATATATAGTTTTTTTTTTTTTTATCTAGATCATACATACAAGGAAACTGATTGGAGGTTTGTTTTGTTTAATAAATGTTTAAAGCGGGAGTCCGCCGGGACTCCGCGTTTTTTTTTTTAAAAGCCAGCAGCTACAAATACTGCAGCTGCTGACTTTTAAAATAGTGACACTTACCTGTCCAGCGCGCCCGCGATGTCGGCACCCGAAGCCGATCTCTAGATCGACACTCGAGTGCTGCCGCCGCCATCTTGGGTATGGGAATCAGGAAATGGAGCCTTTCGGCTTCCTTTCCCGGTTCCCTACTGCGCATGCGCGAGCCGCGCTGCGCAATGAGGACGGTCCCCGCTGCCTCTGGGATCTGTGTGTTTCCCAGCAGGCAGCGGGGCACTTGCGGAAGGGGGCGGGCACTTGCGGAAAGGGGCGTAATGTACGCCCCTTTCCGCAGAGAGCTAGCCCGGAAGTGGGTGCAGTTACCTGGATTATCCAGGTAACTGCACCCCCCTCCCCCCTGAAAGGTGCCAATTGTGGCGCCGGAGGGGGGGAGGAATCCGATGAGCGGAAGGTCCATTTTAGGGTGGACCTCCGCTTTAAGTGTAAGAAATTTTCTGTATCACTTATGAAGGCTGCTTTCACACTGGAGCGGGCAGACGTTGATGGTAAAACGCAAGTTTTAGCGGCTCTTTACCATCATTTTAGCGGTGCTATTTGGCTGCTAGTGGGGCACATATAACCCAGCTAGAGGCCAAGGAAGAGGTTAAATGCGCCCATGAAGTACCGCTGCCAAATCGCATTGCATGCGCTTCGGCAGTGGTGCCCATTCATATCAATGGGCAGGAGTGGTGGAGGAGCGGTATACACCACTCCAAACGTGCTGCTTGCAGGACTTTTTTTTTAAGATCCTGCCAGCGCATCGCCTCAGTGTGAAAGCACTCTGTCTTTCACACAGACTGCAGGGGAGCCATTTTGCAGGCACTTTACAGGCGCTATTTTTAGCCCAAAAGCGCCTTAAAAAACGCCCCAGTGGGAAAGGTGTGTTAGATCAAGGGGGATTAAAAATAAATAAATAAAATAAAATCGGCCTAACATATCGGCCCAAAAAAAATCGGCATCACATATCGGCTATCGGCCGCCATGATTTCTAAATATCGGCATCGGCATCGGCCAGAGAAAAACCCATATCGGTCGACCTCTAATCGGGACATCAGTCCCGATCATGGCCAGCACTGCTAGTGCCCACCTGCAACCCTGTCAGTGCCCACCTGCCCCCTGCCAGTGCAACAATAAAAAAAGTAAGTGCCCCCCGTCCGTGCCACCCAGCAGTGCCCACAGTGCCACCCAGCAGTGCCACCCAGCAGTGCCCACAGTGCCACCCAGCAGTGCCCACAATCTGCCTTAACAAAGGTGCTGCACCCGTGCCACATATCCGTGCCCATCAGTGTCATCTACCAGTGCCCAGCAGTGCTGCCCATCAGTGCCCAGCAGTGCCACCTATCAGAGCCACCTATCAGTGCCACCTATCAGTGCCCATCAGTCCCATCTATCAGTGCCCATCCATGCCACCCATCCGTGCCACCCATCCGTGCCATCTTATGTGCCCATCTTTGCCCATCAGTGCCGCCTTATCTGTGCCCATCGGTGCTGCCTTATCTATGCCTATTTGTGCCGCCTTAACTATGCCTATCAGTGCCCACCAGTGCAGCCTATCAGTGCCCACCAATGCAGCCTATCAGTGCCCACCAATGCAGCCCATCAGTGCCCACCAGTGCAGCCTATCAGTGCCGCCTTCAATGAAGGAGAAAAATGACCCGTTTGCAAAATTTTATAACAAACTTTTAAACATGATTTTTTTTTTTTTTTTTGTTTGTTTAGCAAAAAATAAAACTCCGAGCTGTAATTAAATACCACCAAAAGAAAGCTCTATTTGTGGGAAAAAAATGATAAAAATTTCATTTAGGTACAGTGTTGTATGCGCGCGCAATTGTCATTCAAAGTGCATCAGCGCTGAAAGCTGAAAATTGCTCTGGGACTGAGGGGGGTTTAAGTGCCCAGTAAGCAAGTGGTTAAGGATGAGTGGAGTTATTTCAACAAAATAAATTTTACGATTAGCAAATTTTTGTTGAAAAAGGATGGGGTCCAAAGAAGGAGTCTCCAAACTATGGCCACTGTCCATGAACATTCCTCAACTGGCTGGCATTGATCTATGTGTCATAATATGGAAACTGAAACATCAACTTCCAGCCAGAAAGGCATGATCCTCCCCCTAATGGTCTCTCCTGGATGTAAGAGGGTACTCTGATGAGCACTCCTAGATGTAAAGGTGGACTCTGATGGGCACTCCTGGATGTAAAGGAGGACTCTGATGGGCTTTCCGGCAGCAGGGACTATGATGGGCGTTCCTGGATCAAAGCAAGATTACTGATGGGCACTTTATAACTCTTTATAAAACCAGTTCCTTTTTTACTGCAAATATTTGTAAAATCGAATATGTGGCTCTTGTACTGAATTGTTTGAGACCCTGATTTAAAGGGTATGTGGTTATATTTCTGTTTGTTTGTTTTTTTGTGTGTATTTATATTCGGTGCCTTTCTTTTTTATTTAGCTTTTTCCCACTGTCTGTTATTCATAATTCCATTTGTAAATAAATTTGCAGTGCTTTGTACTAGACATCTGAGTGTTTGTCATAACCTGTGAGTACTTGGCTGACAGCTGGCATGCATATGTTTATGAATTAATCAGCAAAAAAAACGAGACGTGCTGGCCTGCACAAATAGAAAATCTGTTTGATAACTAGAGAAAAATGTTCTGAAACTCACATGGCTATTTTTTCTTTAGAGGCTGTAATGTTACAATGGAAGTCCAATGTCCATCAGGGTCATTTTTGCAAACCGTTAAAGCTGAGTTCCAGGTATGGTCTGAATTTCGTACTTCCAATTAAACTTGGACCATGTAGGTATAGCATATCTAATAAGCTGACAATCACTGCATGGTCCGCTTTGAGCAGGAAGAAGATGGACCAGTAACCGTTACCAAATCACTGGCCTGACTGATGGGAAGCATGGCTTTCATATCCACGCATATGGAGATAACACTAACGGCTGTGTAAGTGCTGGTCCACATTTCAACCCCGAAGGCAAGACCCTTGGTGGTCCAGATGATGAAGTGAGGCATGTTGGAGACCTTGGAAATATAACATCAGCTGGTGGTGTTGCCGATATCAATATTAAAGATAAACTAATTAGTTTAAAAGGAGAGCATTCTATCATTGGACGCACAGCGGTGGTCCATGAGAAGGAAAACAACTTGGGAAAAGGTGGAGACAATGAGAGCCTGATAACTGGCAATGCTGGTGGGTGTTTGGCCTGTGGAGTCATTGGAATATGGTTCTGTCATTCAGTTCCAGTAAATAAATCTCAAGTGCTGTTAGCAACTGGTGCATTGCATAATTTTATATAAAAACACTGCTAACACAAATATATATATATATATATATATATATATATATATATATATATATATATATATATATATATATATATTTTTTTTTTATATATAATACCAGTAGTCTCTTCTCCTGAGAGAGCAAGAATACAATATGTCTGTCTTCTCAATCAAAGCCAGCTTTCCTTACTCAGCTGTTTATGTTAGGGTGGATGTGTGGTGAAGAGTTTTGTTGCTCTGAAGCATTTCCTACCATGTATTCAGCAGATGCTACTAACTGACAGTGACATGTAGCTGAAAGGAACTTCATGGGTTTCACTAGATGCACAATGCATCTTGTTTCAACTCATACTTGGATCCTCGCACAAACTCGTATGCTGCCAAAATTATTTAATCACCACTCAAGACCTGATTGATGTGTGTATATGCCAATTTGTGAAATATGAATCTATCACATTCAGTCTTGTAGAATGTTTTCACCATATCAACCCTTTTTTCTTAAAGGATAAAGAAATACTCATCAAGGACAACATCGTTGAAAGAGTAGTATTGCCTCAGCTTTTGGGTAAAACATCTCTTGTGAGTCACAGGAGTGCTCTTATTTTTGCTCTCCTGTGACCCACAGTCAGCTAATAGTTGGCTATTGTCTGCTATCAGCTGATGTCACAGAGCCACTCCAGGCTCTAGAGGGATCCCGACCATATAGCTGGGACCCACCCAGCTGCCTCAATGACAGCTGGCTCCCCTCTCATAGTGCGGCTGTGCTAACCCCTCTCCAGTCCAGCACTTCAGTAAACAGTTGAGGGGCATAGCGGAGAGCGGTGACTGACAGTCACTGCCCTCCACTCTAATAGCTGAACAATTAGCAGCCATGTGATCGCTCAGTTCTTGGTCTTAGAGCTGACATGGGACAGCTGCAGCATTACACCGATCCTGTGCCATTGAGGTATGTAAGTTTTTAATTTTATAATCCCACATTTATCCCTTAACCACTTGCCTACCGCCGTATTGTAAAATGATGGTGGCAGGAACCCTTCCTCTCTCCGGGCAGACATCATATGACGTCTTTGTCCTCCCGGCATTGTGGAGCGCGTGCTCACCGCATCACTGGGGACCTGGTGCGCATGCCCGGTGGCCGCAATGTCTTCCAGGCACCTGCGATTGCTCCTCACAGAGCAGGGACGTGGATCTGTGTGTGTAAACACACACATCAACTTCCTATCAGGGGAGAGGAGAACTGATTGTATGTTCCTTGTATGTAGGAACACCGATCGGTCTCCTCCCCTCATTAGTCCCCTCCCCCCACAGTTAGAATCACTCCCTAGAACACACATTTAACCCCTTCAGCGTCCCCTAGTGTTAACCCTGCCAGTTACATTTATACAGTAATCAATGCATTTTAAAGCACTGATCACTTTATAATAGTGTCAAAAGTGTTCGATCTGTCCACCGCAATGTCGCAAGTCACAATAAAAATCACAGATCGCCGCCATTAGTAGTAAAAAAAAAGTTAATAATAAAAATGACATAAATCTAACCCCTATTTTGTAGATGCTATAACTTTTGTGCAAACCAATCAATATACCCTTATTGTGATTTTTTTTTTTACCAAAAATATGTAGAATACATATCGGCCTAAACTGCGGAAAAAATAATATTTTTTTTTAAATTGGGATATTTATTATAGCAACAAGTAATAAATATTGTGTTGTTTTTTTTTCAAAATTGTCGGCCCTTTTTTGTTTATGGCGCAAAAAATAAAAAGCAGAGGTGATCAAATACCACCAAAAGAAGGCTCTATTTGTGTGTGGGGGGGGGGGGTGATTAATTCAGGTAATTAATTCATGACCATGCAATTATCATTCAAAGTGTGACAGTGCTGAAAGCTGAAAATTGGCCTGGGCAGGAAGGGGGTGAAAATGCCCTGTATTGAAGTGGTTAATACTGTTCCCAAATATACTTACGTAGCCTTACATGTTGATTCTGAGTGGGGTGTTATTTAGCAGTACACATACAGCATCACATGTGCTTTTACCATTTCTTTTACCATTCATCACATATGCTTGTGGCTCTGCATATAGGAATTCATTCAAAAGGCCACATAACTTTCATCCAAGATCCCCCCTAGTGTCTTTGAGGATCTCATTATGTCCAATTTTTCAAAGTGGCTTTCATCCTACAAACTTTTTTTTTTCTCTTTAACATGCAGGTAAAATCTGGAAGCAATCTGGAAGTCACTTTGATAAATGAGTGTCTTCAGTTACCAAAAGTTTATCGCTGAGCTTTCTGATGCTGCTGCTTTACATGCCATTTTTTCACATTGTTGTCATGAATTACATGACAAAGATTTTTATCATATTTATCAACATGTATATATTTTACATTGTTTTAACATACTATTACCACAGAATATATTTCATTTGCAACTGCCATTTTGGTGATTTCTAATCCAAAACATATCAAGCTTTACTGTTGCTAAACTTTTTCTCTCACTTTTGTAGTTGCTATGTAATAACTCTTTTTAAGTGTAACATATTAGGATAAGGTAAAAAAACTGTAAGCAGGTCTTATTAGCATACAGCAACCATTCTGATATATTATATTGTTATTAGTTCTGCCTCTAGGTATTGGTGTTTAAAAGAGATGCATGGGCTGTTTTTTCTTTAAGAATTATACTTTCCTAGGTGGTCGTCGGTCCGATGTTGCATCTCCTCTAACACTGAGAACTGAGCGATCAAACACTGCTTGGTTCTCACAGCTTCTTGAGCAGAGAGCTGCTGACTGTCAGTCACCGCTATTTGCTCTGCCCCCCTCCCTCACTCACTGGAGCGCTGGGCTGTGGAGGACCTGAGAGCGACCAGCTCAGGTTCTTAGCAACTCGCTGAGCTGTGCCTTTCCGGGCATGTGAGTGGATCCTGACTTAATTGTCACGATCTTGCCTGAGCCTGGACTGGCTCTGTGATGTCAGCCGATAGCAGGCTTCAGGAGTGCAGAACGAATTGCGCTCATGTAATCTACAGGAGAAGAAGAGCCAAACAAGCTTTGGATGTACTTCTCTTTTAATGCTTGTTTATTGTATTGTCCTTTCTAGTGGAAATGCAAGGTATGATGTAATTTCCCTTCTCCGTGTTCCTGTTGCTATCAATAACAGGCATATATCCAGCAACTTGCCCAGCCATATACCCAAGCATCTTGACTGGTAAGATCATATCCACAGCAGCTTTCCAACAGGTTATAGGCCCAGCTAAAGTTAAAGTACTAAGACTGTTGCAGAT
Organism: Lithobates pipiens; assembly: GCF_037356315.1. Lineage (NCBI taxonomy): Eukaryota > Metazoa > Chordata > Amphibia > Anura > Ranidae > Lithobates > Lithobates pipiens. The sequence goes on along the minus strand of NW_027507696.1, from coordinate 26,355,752 downwards.
ACTTATACAGCACAGAGTTACAGCAAAACCATCAATTTCAGTTGCTAATCTCACAACCCAGAATTACCAGTCACAAAGATGAGTGGATAAAGAATGATAAAAAAAAAGCTCAAAGTATTATATCCCTGAACATTGACGATGATCAAGCTGTGCACATACCCAAGAGTAAAACCTCATAAGAAACGTGTGAAGAGGTACAGAAAGAATTCGACAGAGAAAACCATAGTAATAAACCATACTTTATTAGAAAGCTATAAAAGGTCAGCAAACCCAGGACTAGATAAGACCATAGTAATGGTGGAATGCCTGTAAACGATAGGTGAGAAAAAAATAAAAGGCTTTCATATAGCAGTAATGGTACTCAGTGGTCTCCCAGATAGCTATGAGAAACTTGTTACGCCACTTGATGCTCATGTAGATGATGAACTTACTCTCAAATATGTTAAGGGAAAGCTTATAGACGATCCTAAGTGCAAACACCACCAGGCGATGAAACGTGTTAGGGCGAGGCCTATGGTGTCATCTACCGGGAAGAAACAGGTGAAGCTGAGGTCTAAAGCCTAAAGGGGACACTGTACCTATATTGCGGAAAGTAATTTAAATGGTGCACTGCTTGTGGAGTACACTTTTTTTTTAGTGTACATCCTAATTTACTTTAACCACCTGACCTCCGAAAGGTTATCCCCCCTTCATGATCAGGTAATTTTTTGCTATTCAGCACTGCCAACTACGCGGTCATGCAAAAGTGTACAAAATTTTAATTTATATAATTTTTTTTTCACACAAATAGGACTATCTTTTGGTGAGATTTGATCCCCACTGGGTTTTTTATTTTTTGCTATATAAGTGAAAAAACACCAAACATTTTGAAAAAAAACAATATTTTCTACTTTCTGTTATAAAACATATTCAATAAAATCATATTTCTTCATAAATTTAGGTCAAAATGTATTCTGCTTCATGTGTTTGGTAAAAAATTCCAATAAGTGTATATTAACTGGTTTATGTGAAAGCGTTTATGTAGCGTCTACAAACTATGGTACATAGATTTGAAAATTGATCAGTCCTGATGTACTGAAGGACTCTCTTATTTTTTGAGGCCCTTAAAATACCAGGACAGTACAAATACCTCCTAAATTACCCCGTTTTGGAAAGTAGACAGTCTGAAGTATTTGGTAAGAGACATGGGGAGTTTTTTGAAGTTTTGGAAATTAAAGTTGAAATTAAATTAAATCAATTTTTATTCACAATTGTTTCTTAACATACTGTCACCAGTGCAGTACAGTGCCACTGTATGACTGGTGTGATGGTGATCAGGGATACTGACTGGTGACAGTAATTTTTTAAATAAATAAATACATTCTTTTTTATTACATTTTTTTAACTTTTTTATTTTTATTTTTTTTATTATAATTTATTTATTTTTTGACAAACTTTCATTAGAATAGATCAATGTCACCATAGTGACTTTGTAATACACTGGTGGGTATTCAGGGATATAGTTTTTTTACACTTTGATTGCTGTTACAGTGATGACCACTGACAATGTGTTACATTCATGAAGGCTGTGAATACTATTGTGTGCTGTGATTGGCCCACAGCTATCACATGTGCAGGGTGCTGTGACTGGCCCAGGTATCATAGCTGTGGGCCAATTATAGCATTACTATAGGAATCACAGCTGTGTTGAGATTGTGATCATGTGATAGGTCCACATGTTAAGGTGTGAGCATCTTATGAATGGTTGTAGGACTCACCTAGGTTATTAATGGTGGTGGAGAAGCAAGGAAGATACACTGGTTGCACAAGTTTTTGGAGAAAAGCACGTGTGAAGAGATACATTTTTGTGGACATTTGTGTGTTATTTATGTGTTTACCCAATTTAAGGATATTAAGGATTTACACTATGGTTCACATTTTCACAATGTATGCACATTAATACACAATTTTTATCATCTTGTTAATATCTTTTTTTCTTTGTGTCATCTGATTTTGGCTATAGTCTCTGCAACAAAGATTCATGGGTAATATTTCAGCACGCAGAGGATAGAGGTTATATAACATAAGGTAAAAATACAAATAGACACAGTGAAGAACTTAAAAATGTTCTCCTGTGCCTCTTCAGTGTTCCAAACACATCAAGTGAAATGGCCCCTTACCTTACTGCTGTAAGGCAAACAGCAGAAAACAAGGCTCTCAGGCTATCCAGGTGGTGTACCCCTACTCCCGGATTATGGATATTATCCCCACATCAGTTATTGAAATGACAGGATCTCATAAAGACAAGAAAGGGGAGGGCTTACTGCTGTAAGGCAAACAGCAGAAAACAAGGATCTCATAAAGGCTATCCAGGTGGTGTACCCCTACTCCCGGATTATGGATATTATCCCCACATCAGTTATTGAAATGACAGGATCTGCTGTTGTGGAGGGTGCGTCTGACTGGCTGGAGTTCGCGCAAGTGGATAGCCTTTATGAGATCCTTGTTTTCTGCTGTTTGCCTTACAGCAGTAAGGTAAGGGGCCATTTCACTTGATGTGTGTGGAACACTGAAGAGGCACAGGAGTGTGTACACACTGTTTTGTTTGGCACCTTATACCTGGAGAAGCACTGTACGAAGCACGTGGCACTCTATATATGCTGTTTTAAGAGACTTTGCGTTTTCTTATTTTATTTTTATATTTTAATTGCACTGTGTGATTCACATATATGCCATTACCAATACAGTTTGCCGCGTTAATTGTTTTTTTGAGGAACAAGTTCGCTTGCACTACATATTTCCACTGGTGTATGCGATTTTTGAATCTATGAAACACTGGACACTCTTATATTGTGCAAATGTTATATGTTCTAGTGTAACTTTCAGCACCTGACACTTTATTCACGGATTACTTTTGGTCACGGTAGATGAGTTCACATTATTGTGTAGTCATATGCAACTGTGTATGTAATTAATAGTAAGCATTAGGCACTTTAGATTTATGCGATTTTTATGAAGCACTGGACACTTTTATATTGTGTAAATACTATATGTTTAGTATAATTTTCAGCACCTGACACTTTATTCATGGACTACGTTTGGTCACGATAGTTGGGTTCACATTATTGGTATATGCAATTTTGTATGCAACTAATAGTAAGCACTAGGCACTTTAGAGTTGTTTATTTATTTTAAGGGAGCACAATATCACTTATTTGATTTTTGTCACACGTTTTTCAGTGGTAGGGTTTATACCTCTGTCGGTGTTTTGCTGCAACCCACCCCTAGTATTTAGTGAGATTTGTATATGATAGCGCGGGGATATCCCAATTCTATCTAAAAATGTTCTAGATCTAAGGAATGAAGAACAAGAATCAAGGCAGTAGCCTTGTGAGATAAGTATAATGGCAGCATCATTTACAGAAGAGATGTTAGACAGAGTTGTGAAAAGTGAGGGAGTGAAGATAATTGGTTCAGTTTTCTTTAGGTTAAGTTTGAGATGAATAAATATATGACAGGCAATTTCAAATTAGTCTTAGTACATGGGGAGATAGGTCGGTTGGTTGTAGATGAAAAGGTATTTAAAGTCAAGGGAAAATATACATTTGCCAATGTCTTTGTATAGACAGAATAAAGTGCGGAACCTCACGGTCTTCTTCACCATGGCAGCTAACAGAGGTAGACAAAATGGCGCCAAGGCCCATTCACCACCGCCCACCTCCCCGCTTGCAAATGCCTCAAAGAACGGCAATCTCCTACCCAAAAGCTACTCCCCAGCTAGCCAGAATGCCTACCCTCCCTCCCCATCTACCAACAGCCCTGCCAAGTCCAAGCCCAGGCTGGATGGCAATGGATTGGGCCGGGCAAGGAGGCCTCCCTCAGATTCAGGGGAGGATACAAGGGAGATGCCAGAATCCATAGAGTCCTTCCCCATACAGAACCAGCCTCTGCTGGATACTGTGCTAAAAGACATGCTTTTGTCTCTGCAGAGCACGATTCAAACAGATATGGCCACCTACATGCACAGATTTAACCAAGACATACAAGCAGGGGGAAATAGAGTGGATCACATTGAATCCAAGATGGAGGAATATGCAGAAACCATTAATGATCTGGTTGATGCTCATGATGAGAGGGAGGGTGAAAATTAATGGATCAAAGCTAAATTAGCTGACATGGAGGACAGGTCTAGAAGAAACAATTTCAAAATAAGGAGGATCCTCGAATCAGTGCAACAATCTGAACTGAACCTCTATGCACCTTGGCGGTATTCCCGAGTGTGGCTCAGGGTGAGATTTCAGTACCATTAGCAGTAACCCCGACCCAAACTTGGGATTGCTTCGCTGGATCCTGGAAAAGGTGACTTACCTTGTCCCCGGGATCCCGCAATGTACTCCCGCTGTGTACGGTGGCCGAATCCTCCTCTTGATCTTCTGTGTGTTTCGGCTTCCCTTCCCTGCAAGCGTCGCGACCCAGGGGGTGGAACCAGCAGCAGATTCAAAAAGTGTAAAACACAACACACAGCATACATTGTAATCTTATTGGATCACATTACTCTATACAATAAATTGACCTCAGTTTGCCCCCAGTGTTTTATCCAGTGCCCTTGCCTGCAGTTTTACTGTACTTTCTGCCTGGAAACTGGAGAACAACCATGGCATCAAAAAAGAAGCGCCTCTACCTCAAAAGCAGTTTATGGCATGCTGGAAAAAAGCAATAGCGATACAGAATCACTTGCAGAATTGAGTGATAGTGATTCGTGGGGAGGTTCGTCATCAGACACAGAAAGTAATTTCTGTGACGATCCTGCGACTGACTGACCTCAGGGATGTGCGGGCTTGGTGCTCTATTGACTGTGGTACGGATCACAGCGCCCCCCAAGATTCCCATTTACTGTAGCACCTGGCATCAAAGTGGATGTTGAAGATGACAACCCCTTGGCATACCTCCAACTATTTTTGACCGATGAACTTATTGAAAAAATTGTTGCATAGACAAACTGGTACCAGGAGCAAGAAGCTGCTACACATCGGAGGTTTTCAAGGAGCAGAAAGTGTGAACCAGTGACCAAAGAGGACATCTAGAAAATTCTGGGCCTAAAAATTCTTCAGGGAGTGGTGGGGAAACCCCTGCAGAAGTGGTATTGAACAACCAATAAATTACTAGCCACTCCATTCTTTGGCAGGTTCATGTCGGAGTACAAATTTTCCCTGATAATGAAATATTTGCACTTTGAAAATAATGAAGCATTTGACTAAACTACTCATCCAGCACCCAAACTCAAGAAGATTTGGGAGGTATATAAGATGATTATGAAAAATTTCCAACAGAGCTATGTGCCAGATAGAGACATCAGCGTAGACGAAAGTCTAATGGCCTACAAGGGAAGGCTCAGCATGGATACAATATATAGTGTCAAAGAGGGCACAATTTGGGGTAAAATCTTTCATGCTATGTGAATCGAGCACTGGTTACATTTGGAATTCTGTGCCTCTACATTGGGAAAGGAACCAAATTCAACCAAAAATACAGTCATTATGGAATGGCAACCTCTTCAGTTCTTTCATTGATTGAGCCATTGCTAAATCAGAAAGAAATCAGGTTCTATTGTCCTGATTGTATTATTATGATATATTATTTGTTATTATTTATAGTTATTTATTATATTATAATTTATGATTTTGTGTTTCAAACTTTATCATACCCGGGATGTCTACTAGACTCTGGTTTGGACAGATTTAAGTTATTTAAGTTATTCCTAAGAATTACAGGCCTACAATATAAAACACCAAATTTCCATGAAAAATAATTGTACCGCTTTCAGCACCTAAAATCCGACATAATCATACCTCCTACCCAGTCTCACTGACTTAGATGTCACTATCTACAGAATTTACCATCTCCCCAAGCCGTCCAACCTGTCAGATCACATTCCCAGAGATGTACTCCTTCGCTTACATTTTTTCCATGTGAAGGAACTCCTTATGGCAACTATGAGGAAGCAAGATCAAATCCCCTCACAATACCAGAGCCTACAATTCTTTGCTGATCTGTCACAATATACAAAAAAAGAAAGAGCTTAAATACGGTGACCAAAGTTCTCAGAAATCATAAAATCGCTTACAGATGGGGTTACCCCACAAAGCTAAACATCACCAAGGAGAACCACACTTACACAATAACTTCCTTGGAAAAAGGGATTATACTGATAAATGAATGGGGCATTCTTCCAGACCCTAATGGGGAAACCCCACTACCAGTACCCCACACCAAAAAGGAACGGGAATGGAAAAAAGTTACAGCAAAGAATGCCAAATCGCATGCTTAACTGAAACCGGGTGGACTATTTTAGCTCCTCGGTCTCTGAAATTCCAGGTCAGGGCAAAAAGGTTGAACTTAACCACCACTATTACTTAGCAGCAAGATGCTGTCTATGGATGGAGTCTACCCACTCCGCTCGCTGCATCACATTTGGTGCTCATAAATGTTACACGTTATACTGTTATTTTTTCTTTTATCTTTTTGCATTATGTCGGCAGTCTCAGGAACACAGAAAAATCATCTCTACGCATTACTGTTTGCAGCATTATCACCTGAAAAGGGGCTCCTCCTTGGAATACCCTTCAAGCTCAAAGGAAGAAACCACATCGCTCACTGTGAGTACCTAACTACCAATGTTCATTGTCAATCTCTTTTCCACTCGCATTACTGGTTACAACCACCAGAAGGAACCTATACACCACAAAAGAGGGTCCTTACCTTGTCTACAGCAGGTTTTACAATTTCTACACATGACACGTAATATCTTATCTATTAATGCCAATGGGCTTAACCACCCTGCGAAACGCAACTCTCTATGGAAAGAAGCACTTTTTCACCCAACGATGTTCTCTGTGCACAAGAGACTCACGTCAGCCTTACCCTCCTACCCAAGTTACCTTAATATCTTCAAAATTTTGAGAATGTGGTGAACCAACAATACAATGGACATTCAATTACTGTGATCTTCTACTTAGAAATTGCACTGCCAGCATATGCAGTGTGATCCCTTTGGGGCTTCCACAAATGGGAGTATCGCAACGCTGGAGCAACCACTGGTGGCAGTCATTTCTATAACTATTACAATCAACAGTCAGACTTTCTACACAATTATAATGTTTACATGTCTTGAACTTCATGATAATGCAGATACTTTATTACCTACGATGTCTTATGCTATACTAAGAATCTGTATGTATGAGCTTAAATGTCCTACAAAGTATTGTACAAGTGCTCATCACTGCCTTTCTGATTTTATTTTTCTGTTATGTATGCAAACTTTGAATAAAAACTATTGAAATTAAAAATATATATTGAGATTAAAAACCAGTCCAATATGTATGATAACATCTTTAAAAAGCAATGTCCCAAATGCCAAGGGAGTAACATACTTTTCATTGAGAATATCATTAGTCTCTTTAAGTGCATTAAATTAAAAAAGTCCCAGGAGGCAACAAAGAATTTTGAAAAACTATCACCTAAAGCATGCACTCGAATTTTCACCATGTGCATGTATAAGTGTATAAACAGACTCACGGGCTCTTGGTCATCATCCAAATACAGCAATTCCAGCAAGCATGGGAACAGGATGTGCTTGCAAGAAAACATATTAGGATGTAACTTCCAAAGGCAAGTTTTTGGCATTGTGCTACCATGCTAAAAAAAAAAAAATTGAAATCACCAATCCTGAACTATATACCAGGTCTGTTGTATGTTGCATTTTATCTTATATATTTTAACAGCTATGGTATTTGCCAGACCTTTCTTTCCATTAAGAAATAAGTAATCCAGGATGAATGATGACCCAGAAACATAGGTACTAGTCTAATATTCCATGTAAAACTAACATGGCATACAACTAACAACATAAACTGCAAAAATAATTGTTAATTACTTAAGTTATACTTATGAAATCAGATAGCTTTGGCTATTGTTCATACATATGCTGAACTGGAGAGAAAGGCCAAAAAAAAAGTCAGGTCTATAACATCATCCCTGGATACCAACACTACTGGAAATTGTATGCTTATTTGGTGTTGGCTTAAAGAGAAATAATATTATTCTCAACAGAAAAGCGCATCCTAATTTTAATAAGATTTTCAACCAAAAGTAAATAATGGCATTCAGAATACCTACCGGTAAGTACAAATTTTTTACCCAAAGTAGAAAATTACAGCTATCTGACAAGAAAGCACTACAGATCTCACGCACAATATTTCTAAGCCCTTGTACACACGGTCAGAGAATCTGTCGGAATGAGTCTTATCGGACCGTGTCGTCAGATAATCCGACTGTGTGTGGTATGCATCGGACTGATTCCGTCCGAATCTCCGTCCGACCCAATTTTCCAACATGTTGGAAATATTTCCCGACCAACTGGGCCAGACGGACCTAATCCGATCATGTGTAGAGCATTTTCATCGGACCAAGAGCCTTGCATGCTCAGATCAAATTCCTACATCACAGCTATTGGCTACTAGCCTGAATGTAGTCCCATCGTAACGAAATTACGTCATCACGTTCTGAAAGATCGGATTTTTCGCCAACTTGGCCCGACCGTGTGTATGCAACAGTTTCGGACACAATCCGTCGGACTAAATCCGACGGGCAAAATCCGACGGATTTGGTTGGCAAAATCTCCGACCGTGTGTATGTGGGCTAAGACTGCATGCATTATATAGACCCAATTTCTATTGCCATGAAAAGAGCACAATTTTACTAGGAATTACATTGAGTCTATTTGGGCTTCCCAGTCAATGCTTGCCTAAGTGCCAGTTCACACTGGGACGGCTTGTCAGACAACTTAGCTGCCTGACAAATCACATCCCGTTCTGTACAATGGAATCTTTCCAATCGGAGTGACACAAGTCGCTCCAACTTAGAAAAAGGTTCCTGTACAACTTTGGGGGCGACTTGAGGCGACTTGCATTAACTTCTATAGAGAAGTCATTTTGCAAATTGCCGTAGCTGTCGTGTCCAGGTTCGCATGAGGCAGTTGCGCTGCAAGTCGTGCTGCCTCAGTGTGAACCGACATTAACTGTATCAGTCTGCGGCTTCTACTTTAATAAGTGTCACAAACTAGTATTCCTTATAAGGATATTATGGTTCTACAAGGACTTATGGGACTATAAAGCATGTGGCCTATGACTTTGTGCATTTATGTATATAGTCACCCAGCTCCTTGGTTGATATATTTTCCTAATGCACTATACAAGAGGATGATAACTATGCAAGAGGGTTTATCTTACAGTGTTTATTTTAGGTCAGGACTACAATTATTATGAAGTGGCCCCATGGGCTTGCAAGCCCCTGGCACCTCTTGTTGAAGTTAATTAAAGCCTGTTTGAGTTGTTGCTAGGATGTTTTGTACTGGGCAATTTCTTGGCTTTTCCTTTTTGTCTTTTTCAGGAACCCATTTGCTGCATCCAGGCAGGATTTTAGCTATCAACTCTCATTAAGAAAATCAGCTAGTTGTTTATCACCCTTGGGTTAGCTGTGGACTTTTCATCTATTCTGCATTCTGACTCACCAAATAACTTCTTCCTGAGGTAATTTTCAGCAGAGTTATTCAATCAAGACCAGTTGTCCGTCTCACCTTTCCCTTTGTCATGGCTATCCCTTTTTGGGGTATTGTTGCCCACTATTAGGCCACAACGTAATATTTTGCAAAGATGGTTTGTCTTTTGCTGTCTTATTTAAATAACTCTTTTCTTTTTCAGGGGGTTTTGTTACTATTTGGTTAAAGGGGTGCTTATAGGGTCTGCAATCCCATGTGCATTTACAGTAGTGTAATCTGGACAATTCTCCATGCTGTTTGATTAACCTTTCTCAACTTAATTAAAAATAAGACAATGAATAGAAAAAAGGCATCCACATTGGTCTTTTACAGAAAGATTAGTGTCTCCAATGCTGACAACCATAAAGAACAGTTCTATACAGGTATCTCCTGAATCACCTATTGTCTCCCTCATGTAGAGTACAGTTTAACCAACAGACATTTAAAAGCATCACCTGCATCCTGCATTTATATAATAATGTTGATGGAGAAATTCATTTTTTCTTGATTCTGGCTAACTAATGTATAAAAATGCCTCCAAAACCCATATAAGGAGTTATAGCGATGGTTTTATCTTAGATGATTTCATACTATAGGAATGTCATTACAAACGGACCAAGGAAAGTGTGCTATCTTCCTTAGAGAGGTGTTCCACCCAAAATTGGAACAACCGCTCATTGTACTCCATCCCGCCTCAGGTGCCACATTTAGCACCTTTCGGGGGGGGGGGGGGGCAGGATACCTGTCTTTCACAGATATCCTGTTCTCACTTCCGGGAGCCTCAGCTGCGTGTATTGATGTCACCGCCTCGGCTCCCTCCTCCTCCCTCCTTCTTCCCCGGCTCCGGGCCAATAGGAGAGAAGAGAGGAGCCTCGCCGGGTTCCCATACTTGCAATGGAGGCGGCGGCACCCGACAGCTGATGGAAACATCAGCTGTGGTGCCGACATTGCTGGACTCCAGGACAGGTAAGTGTCTGATTATTAAAAGTCAGAAGCTGCATTATGTGCAGCTGCTGGCTTATATTTTTTGCAGTGGCGGGCAGACCTCTGCTTTTAAAAGTAATACTGTTTTTTTCCAAGAGTTACAATTGGTTAAATGCTACCTACTAGTTTTGTATATACTACAGCCAAAACTTAATAAAAATTAGTCCTGTCCTTGGGCTGCTTCATGCACACGCCAGGTTTAATTTTCATGCCTAGCAGTGAGGGTAACTTTTGGCAAACACATCTATAGCTAAATATTCTTGTTATATTTTCCAACATTATTACATTTTTTATCTTGATTTGTTATTATTTGATTCAATGTTTATACAGTTTCACTGTATATAATGCATATATAGGATACATTGATTTCTGCTGTCTAATTAAAACATGTCTGATCAGTTCATGGGAGCTTAGACAAATTCACAAATAGAATCACACACTTCAGGTCTTCTGAAGAAGGCCGCTAGAGGCCCGCTTTCTACTTTTTATGTGCATATTCAACTTTTCTTTTTTACTCAAGGAGAGATTTCAAGAAAGGGTGTGATTATAGTACTTGTTAGTCCAGCTAAAAACAACTCTGTAGTTCATACAATATACCATACAGTACCCCTTCTCTAATTATACATATTGCAAGTTCAGAAGTAACCAGATTTTTCTTCTTTGGCCACAAAGACTAGCATTTTTCAGAAAGAAGAGGTATGGTTTTATATAAGAATGTAATTTGTGTTCTACTAGAGTGTCTGTTCTGCTTGCGACCCTCACACGTATTAAAGGTACTTTCTTTCTTTGTATTTACTATATAAATATTCTGTTTTCTCATGCATGTTTTGATACTATTGCTAGATATAATAATTGTTAGAAAAATGTTTGTAATTTTGTGGCTAAAAATGTTGAGGTCATATAGAGACAGTAAAAAAAAGGATGTAGAAAAATACTGTGTTTATATATTGTATGTTTGTATATTAATATATATATATATATATATATATATATATATATATATATATATATATATATATATATATATATATATATATATATATATATACATATATATGTAGCGCTGGCTCCTGACGAGCATGCGCTATATGTTTTTGAAAGTTAATATTCCTGAAACCACAGTTGGGTTTTAAGGCTAATTTTACAAAATTATGATTTCAGTACCAGTCCAGCTGGGTTGCACTGGGTTCTCCTTGGCCACAGGTGTCACTGTCACTGCCAGAAAGTGGTAGAACGCAGTTCAGCTGGGTGTATTGAGTGCAACCCTTTTCTCAGAACCAGCCTAGTGGGAGTGTTCTCCTTCTGTGCATTATGGGAGGTGGTATTTAAGGTACTGACATCACGTGCTACGGGGTCCCGGGCCAGAGGAGTTTTCTGTCTGTTTAGTTCTGTCCTCCTGACCAGCCCCCATGGCCCTCCTAGCCTGGGGTGCACTTTTATGCATTTCCAAGTCTCGGGGCTGGATAGCACGTGGCGAAGCAACTGCAGGGACAGGCCTGAATGGATATCAAGGCCTGGTGGTTCGAGAGTGGTCCGGTGCTGTCTCATCTAAGGAGAGGCCCGGCAACTGGAGAAGCATCCAGGGGAGGACTCTTCAGGAGAAGGTTATGCACAAGGCTGGCTTCTCTGAAGGAGCCTGGAGGCTCAGTTGAAGCACACTTCATGGATCCACACTCATACGGTATACGGCTGAGATACTGGTACCGTATGATAGCTCTATAAATTTGTCTATGTCCCTCAGTTACATTCAAGTCTGGGGCAGAGACTTTTTCTCAAGTATTCTACACTCAAGTTTGTGGCAGAGACTTTACTTTACTTAACACCCTACCGGCTGCTAGGCCTAGTGAGAGGAGGTCTATCCGGGGGTTGTAAAAATCTAGCTGTGAGACGGTTATTCTCTAGATTTCTTCTATAAAGACTTTCCAATTTTGACAATCCAAAGTACCTGAACTGTATATATATATATATATATATATATATATATGTATATATATATATATATATATATATATACATATACATATACGCTCTGTTCTTTCAATTTCAGTAGTGAGAGGAAGCAGCAGTCTATGGGCAGTCTTATCCAAGAAAAGAGCCTTGGTGCCGAGCATACACAAATATGTGGCCCCACTGGACTGGGCTTTTTTCCGTAGGGCCGCATATTTGTGTATCTGTATTTGTGCTGATAGTGCCCCACACGGTGTGCTCCCACCACAAAAAATGGGGTCTTACCATGAGCCCTGGGCCCTGTTTTAACGATCGGGACCCGGAAATCCTGATTACGGATCACCTGATCGCTGTGGTAACCTCTGTTTGGCTATCATAGTGATCAGTCACTGTGAAGCCTGCCCCTGTGTTTTCTCTCTCTGAATGGAGGAGAGAGATACATTTTTACTGGGTGTAAAAAAAAATAGATCAATGTTTGATCTAGGACAGTGCCAGGGTTAGTGTTTGTGTCAGTATTTTTGTGGGCAGGATTATTATTTTTTTAATTAGTATCAGTGTCCATTAGTGTCAGTGTGTTTTAGGTAGAATAAAAATAAAAAAAAAAGAAGCAAAATGTGCACTATTGTTTCTGGGCTGTACTACTTTTAAAAAAATTATTATTTTTTTTACTATTTTTATTTCAGGTGATATCCATTACCATTTATCACCAAATGAAAGCCCAATTTATCCTGAAAAAAACGCGGTATAATCCACCTGGATGCAAAAAGTAGTTGTGATGATTTGTACGGTTTTACTAACACATGTCAAAGTTGCAAAATTGTGCTTAGGCATTAAGATTTGTTTTACCGTTAGGTGGGAAGGGGTTAAGGCACTCAGGTTACATTCTTAAAACTGGCCATACGCTAATTTTCAAACATTCATACAAAGTTTCACAGTGCATTTGATGAGTTGATAAACATTGTTTTTGCACTTTTTTTGTGTACTTCTAAATTGCCTTTGCTTTTAACATTAAATTTTGAAATTAATGCAGTTTCCCCTGCAACTGCAAGTTTTCTCTTTGCTCTTGGGAAAATTGATGCACTGTGATGGTGCTGGCCAATTAGAATCCATCTTGTCTATCCAGGAATCTCTGCTCAGAGAAGAGGGGGAAGAGCGGGGATTTCAAATCTCCAGACTGCTGGACTGGCTTTGGGGGTGGTGACAGCTCGGCAAACCTCCAGTTAAAGTGGTTTTAAAGGCTGCTAAGGGATGCAGCTCCCCCTGCCACCCCCCTCCATACTTACCTGAGCCTGCTCTTGACCCAGTGCTGTGCCCAAGGGCAGCGTCTCTCTTTGCTCTCGAACAAAGCAGATTGATAGCAGTGGGAGCCATTGGCTCTTGCTGCTGTCAATCAAATCCTGTGATGAGAGAGCAGGGACATGGTCGAGCCTCACTATCTGTGTCTATGGACACAGGCAGTGTGGCTCAGGATTGAGCTTGCTGGTGTGTAACAATAGTAAGCGGCTTCCTATAGTTGCACACTGAGAAGAGGTGGAGCAAGGAGCATGGGCAATGAACCACAGAAGCCATGGAATAGAGCAGGTAAGTATAAACCTGTTTGTTATTTTTATTTTCAGTACAGAGAAGACCAGGGGGATGCTTGGTGTTAGTTCATCTTTGCATTTATTCTGTAACGGTTAACACTTTAACCACTTCCCACCCGGCCAATGCACATATACGGCCGGGTGGGAGCCGTCTACTTCTGATAGGACGTTCAGGATCGTCCATCAGAAGGAGCGGGATCGCGCGCGCGCGTGCCCGCGCAGCGGCGCGATCCCGATGCGCCCGTGTCACCTGGACATGGCGCATCTCAGATCGGCAGGAGGGCTCTGTGATTGGCCCTCCTGATCACATGACGGCCGTGTCCAATCATGGCCGTCATGTGATGTAAACAAACAGCCAGTTGCTAGGCAATCGGCTCCTCCTCTCCTCACACAGAAGTCCTCGCTGAGGAGAGGAGAGCAGATCGCTGCAGCCGGCTGATGATCAGTGAGTATGAGCTGTTTTTTACAGCTTTTTACTCACTGATCACCAGCCTAGTGTAAACACAAATCACCACACAGTGTAAACACACCACACAGTATAAACACAATGTCCCCACACATGTCCCCAAAACATACATGTCCCCAAATAATAAAAACACATGTCCCTAATAAAAAAAACATGTCCCCCACATATGTCCCACTAAAATCACATGTCCCAATGATTATCTGCACACATATGTACGTGATCACCTGCACACATATGTACATGATCATTTGCGTACATATGTCCGTGATCACACAAACCAATTATTATACACTTAACAGAATTTTTTTTACCAAAAACATGTAGCAGAATACATTTTGGCTTAAATTTATGACAAAATTTGATTTTATTGGATTTCTTTTAAAATAGAAAAAATAAAATATTGTTTTTTTTTCCAAATTTCTGCTTTTTTGCGCTTATATCACAAAAAATAAAAAACGGAGTCGTGAATAAATACCACCAAAATAAAGCTCTATAAAAATTTCATTTGGGTACAGTGTAGCATGACTGCGCAATTGTCACTGAAAGCGCTAGAGCGATGAAAGCTGAAAATTGGGCTGGGAAGGAAGGGGGCGAACGTGCCCTGTATTGAAGTGGTTAATAAGACTTTAATGAGACTTTTGTGTAAGAATAGAATCTCCAGCTTGTTGTGCCCCATTGTATTACGTTTTTTACAGTTGGGCTGAAATAGTACTCATGCTGGTACTGCGTGTCAAAAACCATGAAATCAGGCCGAAACAGAAGTACAGTTAAATCACACTTGTTTAATAATAAAAGTAAAAAGAACAAACGTAGTCAAACATGGAACAGCAAGCAGGATCTGGAGCCAAAAGGGATGTAAGCAAAACAAGTCTTTGAACAGGATCGCAGAAGATAGTTTCTGTGATGTTGACCAAGGCGAAGGCAGAGATTCACTGGGCTGAACGGCTTAAGTAGGCAGGACTGACGAGCAGGATATCATCAACAGCTGAGTAACTGTGGAGAGATAGGAGCTGGCAATTAGCCGACAGCTGAGCGGCCAGCTCTAAGAAGGAAGGGCTGAGCCCAGCCCTGACACTGTGGCTTTTATATAGAAAGACTGCTACGGGTTCCAACTTAACACTTGCGAGAGATGAGCTTTTTCATGGTACTAAAGAGAAGAGTCACAACTAAAAGGGTTGGATCTCTTTTTTGTTATTTTGAATTTGTAAATCGTTTGTTAGTACATCAGTTCAAAAAGGTATGCTTAATTAGACAGAAAGATAGGCTAAAGTATAGCTTAAATAAGGGAATATTTGAAGGGCATTATTGTGTGAGACTGTGCAAAAACCCTTGTTTTTCTGTGCCATATTTTTAGTAACTTCCCACACATTATTTCAGCAGTTTATTATTTTTATATTTTGTTCTAGATTTACTATGTTAACATTGTAAAAATCCTTAAAAGTGTCCTTATCTAGCATTTGTTATATTATATACATGTGTATGGAAAATTAATCCAAACATTTATGACCTGAATTTTCAATGTTTGTTCATGAGTAAGTGCTGGATGCTCCCATTTTCTCTTTGTAAACATAAATAATTGGCTTTGAGACAGTCGCCTTTGTCAGTGACAGTTTGTTTTGGTGGGATTTACAGATATAGAATATTTATGTAAGCAACATCAGAGAAACATAAATCTAATGGATTACATTTTACTCATCCCCACAGCACTCAAGTGTGGGGAAATTTCTGATCTGGCACATAGCAATGAGCAAATCAGTTCACCTAAATGTCCACAAATACTATTCCATCTGCAAAATGGATGGATTTACTCATATTTTCATAGATGGAAACAGGGGCGGATCCAGGGGGGGGGCAACGGGTCAATTGCCCCCCCCGAAAATATTTCACTTCAAGGCTTTCTCCCTCCGCCACCTATTTACATTTGGCGAGGAATCATCTAAATGCAGTTGCAGGGACTTTATTTCTGCTTCCCCCACTCCAAGATGACATATTCAGTGTGCCCCATCCGTTCATTTAGAGGGGCCCAGGCGGTGGCGTCCTTATGGGGGTAAAGACCATGGTAAAACTGGGGTCGCCGCTACACGCTGTGTAGTATTATTTGCAGAGCGGTGCGGACGTGCCCAGTGTTACTTCCCTGTCAGGCGGAGTGATCTCCACCCGACAGGAGCTCCCTAGTCCCGGCTGGCGTGACGTCATATTTCAGAGGCCGGGAGCGCGAGATTCAAGACAAGATGCTGTCCGACCTGTGAGCCCATCTGCACTGTCTGCAAGTGAGTGATCACTTAAATGCCTTAACTCATTAACAGTGTGTTAGCTGTGTGAACTGCTGAAGTGGTTAACACTTGGAGGGAAGGGGAGGGGGGAGGGGTGTTAATGCAGTTAGAATGGTAATTGTAATACACAGCATGGAGGGGGGTAATGTACTCACTGATGCATTCATGACCAATGGCAATTAATTAACCCCTTTGTGCTGCATTAGTGGCAGTGGCACCATCATTATTAATTAACCCCTTTTATGCTGCAGCATGATGGGGTTGAAAAAAAACACTGCTACTAATGCAGCACAAAGGGATTAATGAATTGCCATTGGTCACAAATGCATCAGTCGGTACATTAGCCCCCTCCATACTGTGTATTACAATTACCAATCATCATCATCATCATGAGCCACAGCAACTGTATTGTGTGATTATCATGATGATAATGATGATATAGAATGACATTAAAATTCATCTTTAGGCCTCATTCACACAGGGGGCATGCTGCAGACATGCGGGCTGTCTTTAACTGACTTGGGGATGGATAAAGTGTGGGATATACTAAAAGGAATGTCCCATAAAGTTTTGTACATATCCCTGTGCTGGCATCCCATTTATTTCTAATGGCACACACAGCTTTTGTGTCCCAATATGTCCTGCGTGGGTCCCAGAATGCTTGCCAGGTGCCTTCAGGTACCCACACCAGCATGTCATATTGGGACATAGTGGCTGTGTCCATGCAGCCATGTGTTAGAATACAAATAAATGGGATGCCAGCATGGGGATGCATCTAACACTTTAAAACAGTGTCACTGTTTTAAACAAGGTTATGACTGTATGATATGTTAAATACATATATTTTAATACAAACGTGTTCTATAAGCAACACCTTATTTTCTGGCAGTGCCCCTCCCGAGACTAGGCTCTGGATCCGCCCCTGGATGGAAACTAATAAAGAGTTAATTTGGAAACGTCTGGGCCCTTCAGCCTTTGTTCAATTCCTCTTAGATCCCTTTCACACTGGAGTGTTTTGCAGGCTCTACAGTACTAAAGAGCCACTCCTGTCTCTCCAATGTGAAAGTCCGAGGGCTTTCACACTGGAGCGGTGCCCAGGCCGTCTTTAATATTGATTGGACCCTGGGCAAAACTTTTCTTGGGGCCCCCCCATTCAGTTTTGCTCACCACCTGCTCTGAGACATACAATAAACAGCAGCTAGACTCCAAATCAGTTTACTGAATCAGATCAGGCAGCTATTGCGATTGGTTGCCAGAGGTTACAGTGTATCATTACCGCTCACTGACTGGTTGCTAGAGGTTACAGCAAACATAACGGCTCACTGATTAGTTGCTAGAGGTTACAGCACATGATTTCTGCTTGTTGATTGGTTGCTAGAGATTACTGTGGACCTGTATGACCTCAGGGGGGCATGATATACATATCAATGCCACCGGCCACCCCTATTTACATATGAATGCCGTTAATTTACATGTAAACACAGGGTCTTCAGGTGAGTCATCTTTGCACAATAGGGCAGAGCTGGGCAGCATTAGTAGCAGCAATTCACACTGAGATATTGGGACACAGCACAGGACAAAAACCTCAAGGGACAAGGGAATTTAAACCAGCATAGTTGGCAAGTATGAGGCAGCTGCTTTGGGCCCAACAACAATGACAGGGCCCAGGGCAGCTGCCTATTTTGCCCTGCCTTAAAAACGTCCCTGAGCAGTGCGCTGACAGGACGCTAAAAAAAGTTTTGCTAGTTAGCAGCATCTTTGGAGCAGTGAACGAGTGCTCTGTATACTGCTCCTCCACCGCTCCTGCCCATTGAAATCAATGAGCTTGGCAGATTTTAACCCTTTCTTGGCTGGTTTTAGCCATTTTTCGGCCACTAGTGGGGGGTAAAAGCACCCCACTAGCGGCCGAAGAGCGCCGCAAAATTGATGGTAAAGCACCACTAAAAATACAGGCGCTTTATCGCCGATGCACCCACCATCCCAGTGTGAAAGGGGCCTAAATACCCACTTTACATGACTGGGGCACTGAATGCAATAGCTGCTAGCAGACACTATCTATACCTGCTAATAACAGTGGATGGGGGAATCTATGGATTTCTTTTGTTCAGTGCATGGAGCTGAGCGATAGAAATTTGATGCATGTATAGCCAGTTTTAGGTTGTTCATTTGACTATTCACTTTATCACCCAATTCATGAAAGCAATCATCACTCTCAAGCCTACAAGAAAAAGTTTCAAAAAATGCAGTTTCCCCTCAGGCTTTGGTTCCATTTCATTTCTGACTTTCAAACCCAATTATTTGGCAATATTTTGGAATGATACACTGAAGAATGTGCTCTTGTTAGTCATTTCTTCTGCCAGAATGTATGGAAATGCACATATACATTCGTTACTGAAATCACATAATTGGGAATCTAGCCTTAGTGTGCTTTATTATATAAAGATGTTAGTATTTTCTTTTGTACAGAAAGAGGGCTAAATTTTTTATGAAATTCTTATTGAATTTGTTAGATAAAAATTGTCCACAATTTGTAGATTAATGTTCACTTACCTCCTTTACTAATAGAACCTTAATTTATGTCTCCCACTGTGACACTATTTGACTGAGACCACAGCTCTGGTCTCACTGACAATCCAAAATTTTCAGCAGCTGATAGCAGCTGACCAACAAATTATACATATGTTTAATAAAGTATATACAGTGTATAATATAATAAGAGAGAAAGAGATAGAGAAACAGGCAGCGCACGAGAGAGAGACAGGCACAGACCGAGAGAGAGTGGCAAAGAGAGAGAGAGGCACATACCAAGAGAGAGAGCTAGGCTGGCAAAGAGAGAGAGACAGGCACAGACCAAGAGAGAGAGAGAGGCTGGCAAAGAGAGAGAGAGAGAGACAGGCACAGACCGAGAGAGAGACTGGCAAAGAGAGAGAGACAGGCACAGACCAAGAGAGAGAGAGAGGCTGGCAAAGAGAGAGAGAGAGACAGGCACAGACCGAGAGAGAGACTGGCAAAGAGAGAGAGACAGGCACAGACCAAGAGAGAGAGAGGCTGGCAAAGAGAGAGAGACTGGCAAAGAGAGAGAGACAGGGACAGACCGAGAGAGAGAGAGAGAGAGAGGCTGGCAAAGAGAGAGAGATAGAGGCACAGACCGAGAGAGAGAGAGACAGGCACAGACCGAGAGCGAGAGACTCGTAAAGAGAGAGAGACAGACAGAGAGAGGGAGAGAGACAGACAGAAGGAGGCAGAGAGAGAGAGAGAGGAGAGGCAGAGAGAGACAGACAGAGAGTGAATCCATAGTTAAAGCCAGGGCTTTTTTTCTCTGAGAATAGGTGCAGGAACTCCCCCCGTCTGAGTCACCCCTTGTCTCTGCCCCCTACCCACCTCTGACCACTGTCCCTTGATTACACCCCCTACCCACTTACCAGTATGTGCTGCTAAATCTTTTGTATGGAACATGTTAATGATAAAAAGAAAAGCAGTAAAATAGATCCCCTGCAGCCAGCAACAATAGAATCCCAGAAATAGATCCCCACACAACAATATACTCCCCCAGCAACAATGGACTCCACCTCAAGAACAATAGATTCAGTGCAGCAGCAATGAACCACCCACAACAAAATATCCACACAAGCAACATTAGACCCTCCTCCCCAGCAGCAACAACAGATCTCCCAGCAGCCAGCATCAATAGATCCTTCAGCAGCCAGTAAAAATAGACCTCTCCCTCAACAGTAGATCTCTGCACAATCTTTTCTCACAGAATGACTGAAATAGTTAATAATTTACATGTTTTTCCTACATTGTGGACATTTGGGAGGGTCTCCTGAGGTTATCTTTAAAAAAGCTTCCAACCTCAACTGATGATAACTGCTGCTAAACTCAGTATGTAAAAGCTGTCATTTCTCTGCTGTCACTTTCCAGCGTTCAGGAGAGGTTTTCAGCTGCCCCTTGTACAAGAGGCTAAGAAAGCCAAAACAGAATAAAAAAACATGAGCAAGTCTAGGATTATGAAGGACATGGGGCAGCCTGGGACAGAAAAGAAAAGTAAGGCTTCATGTACATTGAACGTTCTTTAACCTCTCCTGAATGATTTAACTTGACAGCTAGAAATTGGCATCTAAAAATGTCCCTTTAGCCACATTTACATGCCACGTTTAGCCATCTAGAAGCTTTTGTTAAAATGAAAAACGTCTGTAAACGAAAAGCTTTTAAATGCAAGTTACCTAGTTTAGCAGTGCGTACAAGCTGTTACAAGCATTTGAATGCCTCTGAACATCCGTCCTAAACCCATTTTTTTGCGTTCCAAAAAATGCTTCTAAACTCAACTGCCTAGAAACAACCCATGTACTGATAAGATAACAGAGGAGAGCTAAGGGGCAGCTGAAAAAATGCCCCATTACTCCTAAACATCCGTTTACCAGCAGTAGTATATATGAGGCCTAAGTTCTGCGGCATGCATAGCTTTCCACAGCAAACAATGGGCATGGCCAGTGGGATCATTTTATAGGAGGATTGAACATTATTTGTGCTTTCTGTATTACATTGCACACATATACCACAGCAACGTTTTCATTACATATGTTTTATGCACACAAAGAGCATATTTTTTTGTCTTACTAAGCCTACCTTAAAGTAGTCGTAAACCCTTACAGACCAATTTTCACTACAGATAAGCCTATAATAAGGCTTACCTGTAGCTACCCTGCACGGTTTAGGAGATATCCCTGTATCCAGGGCTTTTTTTCTCAGAGAATAGATGCAAAAACTCAACCATGCCCGCCACACACACATACCTGACAAATGGCATCAAATAGTAGCTCTTCCTTCTGCATACAACCCCCTCCCTCCACTGCCCTCATCTCCCCCCCCCCTCCTTAAAAGCTCCACCATCTGTCACATGTCTTACCTTTGTTGCAATATTAAGCTGAAACACCTATCCAGCTATAGTACCTCCCAGCATACTATACTATAATCACTTGCAAGGGAGATCATGCAGTAGGAGCATCAACAACTGGTCACCAGGGAAAAAATGGAGACCACAGAGGGTGCAGCCTACCATGCACCCTCATGACTGCACTGAACCCTGGGTATCTGTTCTGGGTACCTGTTCTGTATCTCCCTTGTCCCTGTCCGTCACTGGGATCTGCACAGGAGATATGACCTGTGGTGGGAGCTACTGGGAGATAAGCCATCACTTCTAAATGCAGAAGCTGGACTTCAGTGTTACCAAGTGATAGTGGTGAGCAGGGAGCAGAAAACCTAAGCCAGAGGCGGTGGAACTGAGTTCCTCCTAGTTCCTGCTGAAAAAAAGCCCTGCCTGTATCAGCAACATTATCGGCACAAGCACACTGAAGCAACGGCTTATTCGTTACTGGCATGCGCGGGAGTGACGCCATCACTTCTCAGACTAATCACAGTGCCGGGACCACTGCGGGGGCTTCAATCTAAGGTAAGTATTTCATAATGAGCTAGTATGCTATGCATACTAGCTCATTATGCCTCTGTCTTGCAGGGTTTTTTTTTCTTTTCTTTTTTTTTACGTGTGTTTACAACCACTTTAACCACTTGAGCTCTGGAAGATTTCCCCCCTTCATGACCAGGCCATTTTTTGCGATACGGCACTGCATTACTTTTAACTGTGCGCTGCTGTACCCAAATAAAATTGTTGTCCTTTTTTCCCCACAAATAGAGCTTTCTTTTGGTGGTATTCGATGACCTCTGCATTTTTTTTTTTTTGCGCTGTAAACAAAAAAAGAATGACAATTTTGAAAAAAAAAATGTTTTGCTTTCTGCTATAAAAGATATACAATAAAAAATATAAAATTTCTTCATCAGTTTATGCCATTATGTATTCTGTTGGTAAAAAAAAAAAAAGTTATAGCGTCTACAAACTATGGGATATATTTATAGATTTTTAAAATATATATATTTTTCTACTAGTAATGGCGGCGATCATAGACTTATAGTGAGATTTGATATTGCGGCGGATAAATCTGACACTTTTTGGGAAACACTGACACTAGTAAAGTAATCAGTGCTAAAAAACATGCACTGTAATGCCGCGTACACACAATCAGACTATCCGGTAGACTTAGTCTGGCGGACAAACCGCCGAAAAGTCAGCCGGACTTTTCAAACGAGCGGACCTGCCCACACACGACCGGACTTTACTGCCATACTTTTGAAATGAACGGACTTGCCCACACACGAAGGAAAGTCCGTTCATTTTGAACGCGGCTCCAGTTAGCCGGGACTAGCGAAGGAAGTCAATGTCGCTGGCCCTGCCACCTGGTATGGACTTAAGGGGGAAGCCCTACGCTGAAAAAACGGTGTGGGGGTCCCCCCTAGGTCCATATCAGACCCTTATCCGAGTACGCTACCCGGCCGGTCAGGAAAGGGGGTGGGAACGAGTGAGCATCCCCCCCTCCTGAGCCGTACCAGGCTGCGTGCCCTCAACATGGGGGGTGCTTTGGGGAAAGGGGGGCCGTGCGACCCCCCACCCCAAAGCACCTTGTCCCTATGTTGATGAGGACAAGGGCCTCTTCCCGACAACCCTGGCCGTTGGTTGTCGGGGTCTGCGGGCGGGGGCTTATCAGAATTCGGGAGCCCCCTTTAATAAGGGGGCCCCCAGGTACTGCCCCACACCCTATGTGAATGAGTATGGGGTACAATGTATCCCTACCCATTCACCTGGTGAAAAAAAATGAAAAAAAAAAACACAACACAAGGGTTTAAAATAATTTATTGCACAGCTCCGGGGGTCTTCTTCCATCTTGGGGGGTCTTCTCGCTGGACTCAACGCCTATCTTCTGCTAGCTCTTTTACTGGTGGTGGCCCGGTCTTCTGACGCCGCTGTCTTCGCCGCCTTCTCTTCTTCTTCCTTGAGATGTTGACTCGATACTGTCTCTGGCCGTAATGACCGAAACGTGTTGCGCGATGACTTATGTAGGGACAATGGGCGGGGTCACCGGGTGATGTCCCCACCCATTATGATGTCACAGTCCCAGCATCCTCTGGGATTGTGACATCATAATGGGCGGGGACATCACCCGGCGATGTCCCTATATAAGTCGCCGCACACCGCTTCCATGTCATTGCGGCCAGAGAGAGCATTGAGTCAACATCTCAAGGAGAAAGAAGAACAAGAAGAAGAGAAGGCATCAGCGGCGGCGATAGAAGACCGGGCCATTACTTTGGGGGGACCCCCAAGCCATTGACTTCCTTCGCTAGTCCCGGTTACCTGGAGCCACGTTCAAAATGAATGGACTTTCCTCCGTGTGCGGGAAAGTCTGTTCATTTGGAATGTACGGCGGACTAGCACACTCACGGCCGGATTGTCCGCCGGACTAAGTCTGCCGGATAGTTTTTGAGTCAAAACTACTTTCTGAGTCCGCCTGACTTATGGGGAAAAAAAGTCAGCCGGAGCCCACACATGGGCAGATTGTCCGCCGGATAGTCCGAGTGTACGCGGCATAACTGTACTAATGACACTAGCTGGAAAGGGGTAAAATCAAAGGTTGATCAAAGGGTTAACTGTCTGCCTACCCAGTGCTTGTGTACTGTGTGGGAGGTGCTTTTACTAGGGGAATGCATGGATCCATGTTCCTGCTTTGCAGGAACACAGGATCCATGCCTTCCCTTCTGACAGAATGGCGATCTGTCCTGTTTACACAGTACCCACAGATCAGCTCCTGCTGTGTATAATCACAGTGGGAGCAGGTCGCCAGTGGGGTGCATGTGTGCCCCAGACTCAAAAGTGCCGGATCACATAAGTTATAGGGTTGGCAGGTGGTTAAAGAAGAATTTCATTAAAACCAGCAACTATTGAGACAATGAACACCTTGGTCAAATCTTTTGTACAACATAATGTATAGAGTAAAGAGGTCAGGAGTAAGTTACAAACAAAACAACATATGGAGTACAGCAATCAGGATGAGTCCCACCTTATATCAGAGCCCCTAGAGTCTCACCTTACATCAGAGCCCCCAGAGTGCCACTTTACATCAGAGCCCCCAGAGTCCTACATTACATCAGAGCTCCCAAAGTGGCCCATCCTACATCAGTGTCTCCAGAGTTCCACCTTACATCTGTGCCCCCCAGTGACCAGAGTCTCAGGTGTCCTCCTTCATGATTACTCCACTTTTACTACTTTTAATTGAAATTTATAAGTGGAAAACCTTTATATTAGTGGTCACTTACATTATTGTATTCACTCCCACTTACATCAGTGACCCCTCCCCCCCCCCCCCCCCCCAGACTGGCCTGGCAGTGCTGTCACTGACCTCCTCTCAGGTGCATCATGCAGGGATCATTCAGTTGACTCCAGCTTGGTAGCTCTGGTTTTCCTATAGTCTCCTCTCCACAGTCCATACATGTCTGACTTCTCCTATGACCTCCATCCCAGCAGAGCTCCCATTCTTGACTCCTCTACAGACTCCCTCAGAGACTGCAGACATGATATAAGACAAGAGATGGTCAGAGGTTGTGGACATTATATAAGACAAGAGATGGTCAGAGGTTGCGGACATGATACAGGAGATGGTTAGAGGCTGCAGGCATAGTACAGGCGATGTCAAGATGTCAGAGGCTGCAGGCATGGTAAAGGAGATGATCAGAGACTTAGGACATGATACTAAAGATGTTAAGAAAATGTAGACATGATACAGGAGATAGTCAGAGACTGCAAACACGATACAAGAGATGGTCAGAGACTGCAGACATGATACAAGAGATGGTCAGAGACTGCAAACATGATACAAGAGATCAATGCAGCCTCCCCAGTGCCTCACTCTGCCCGTCAATGCAGCCTCACTGTGCCCGTCCATGCAGCCTCACCATGCCCATCATTGCCGCCTCACTGTGCCCTCATTGCAGCCTCACCTTGCCCTCATTGCAGCCTCACCATCATTGCAGCCTTACTGTGCCCATCATTGCCGCCTCACTGTGCCCATCATTGCCGCCTCACTGTGCCCATCATTGCCGCCTCACTGTGCCCATCATTGCTGCCTCACCGTGCCCATCATTGCTGCCTCACCGTGCCCATCATTGCAGCCTCACCATGCCCATCATTGTAGCCTTACATGTCCATCATTGTAGACTTACCATGCCCTCATTGTAGCCTCACCATCATTGCCGCCTTACAGTGCCTTCATTGCAGTCTCTCTCACCATCATTACAGCCTTACCGTGCCCTCATTGCAGCCTTACCATGCCCAGGTGCCCTCATTGCAGCCTCCCTTGCTATCGTTGCAGCCAGTTACTGTGCCCTCATTGTAGCCTCCCTCGCCATCATTTCAGTCTTAGTGTGCCCTCATTGCAGCCTCCCTCACCATCATTGCAGCCTGTTACTGTGCCCTCATTGCAGCCTCCCTCGCCATCATTAAAGCCTTAGTGTGCCCTCATTGCAGCCTCCCTCACCATCATTGCAGCCAGGTACTGTGCCCTCATTGCAGCTTCCCTTGCCATCATTGCAGCCAAGTACTGTGCCCTCATTACAGCCTCCCTCAACATCATTGCAGCCAGTTACTGTGCCCTCATTGCAGCCTCCCTTGCCATCATTTCAGCCAGTTACTGTGCCCTGATTGCAGCCTCCCTTGCCATCATTACAGCCAGTTACTTTGCCATCATTGCAGCCTCCCTTGCCATCATTGCAGCCAAGTACTGTGCCCTCATTGCAGCCTCCCTCACCATCATTGCAGCCAAGTACTGTGCCCTCATTGCAGCCTCCCTCACCATCATTGCAGCCAAGTACTGTGCCCTCATTGCAGCCTCCCTCACTATCATTGCAGCCAAGTACTGTACCCTCATTGCAGCCTCCTTCGCAACATTGCAGCCAGTTACTGTGTCCTCATTGCAGCCTCCCTTGCCATCATTTCAGCCAGTTACTGTGCCCTGATTGCAGCCTCCCTTGCCATCCTTACAGCCAGTTACTGTGCCCTCATTGCAGCCTCCCTCGCCATCATTGCAGCCACACCAGTCAGTGCGTGTGTCACAGAGCTAAGTGTGAAAAGTTTGGCCACTCTATGATAAAAGTACGGCCCTCCTCCTAGATCAGCTCCTGTGATAGACAGAACACTGCGTCTATCATATGACCTGGTCTAGGAGGAGGGCGGAACTTTTATTACAGTGCGGCCAAACTTTTAACACTTAGTTCCGTGACACAGCGGTCTCCCACTGTGCATGACAAGTAGGCAGGGGGTGGGGGAGAGGAGGGAGGGGATAACTGCAGCCACAGCTTTGGTCAAAGTGGCCCCAGGGCAGGCAGCCTACCGGGAAATGTCCCGGTATCCCGGTAAGCCAGTCCGGCCCTGCCTAGACCCACCCCGCTGCCCAATCTGAGGCTGAGCTTAGTACACATCTAAGTGAAAATGTCCAAATTGGGCCCAATTAGCCATTTTCCCTCACCGGTGTCATGAGATTTGTTAGTGTTACAAGGTCTCAGGTGTGAATGGGGAGCAGGTGTGTTAAATTTGGTGTTATCGCTCCCACTCTCTCATACTGTTCACTGGAAGTTCAACATGGCACCTCATGGCAAAGAACTCTCTGAGGATCTGAAAAAAAAGAATTGTTGCTCTACATAAAGATGGCCCAGGCTATAAGAAGATTGCCAAGACCCTGAAACTGAGATGCAGCATGGTGGCAAAGGCCATACAGTGGTTTAACAGGACAAGTTTCACTCAGGGGTGGGGGGTCAGCCTGTCAGTGCTCAGATCATATATCGCACACTGCATCAAATTGATCTGCATGTCTGTCATCCCAGAAAGAAGTTCTTCTAAAGATGAGAAAGCCCACAAACAGTTTGCTGAAGACAAGCAGGCTAAGGACTTGGATTACTGGAACCCTGGCCTGTGGTCTGATGAGACCAAGATAAACTTATTTGGTTCAGATGGTGTCAAGAGTGTGTGGCAGCAAACAGGTGAGGAGTACAAAGCCAAGTCAAGCATGGTGGTGGGGGTGTCATGGTTCGGGGATGCATGAGTATTCCCGGCAATGAGAAGCTATAGTTCATTGAGGCAACCATGAATGCCAACATGTATTATAACATACTGAAGCACAGCATCACCCCCTTCAGAGACTGGGCCGCAGGGCTGTATTCCAACATGATAACGACACAAACACATCTGCAAGATGACCACTACCTTGCTAAAGAAGGTGAGGGTAAAGGTAATGGACTGGCCTAGCATGTCTCCAGACCTAAACCCTATTGAGCATCTGTGGGGCATCCTCAAATGGAAGGTGGAGGAGCGCAAGGTCTCTAACATCCTCCTGCTCCATGATGTCATTATAGAGGAGTGGAAGAGGACTCCAGCGGCAACCTGTGAAGCTCTCTTGAACTCCATGTCCAAGAGGGTTAAAGCAGTACTGGAAAATAATGGTGGCCACACAAAATATTGACACTTTGGCCCAACTTGGACATTTTCACTTAGAGGTGTACTCACTTTGTTGCCAGCAGTTTAGACATTAATGGTTGTGGGTTGAGTTATTTTGAGGGGACAGCAAATTTACACTGTTATACAAGCTGTGCACTCACTACTTTACATTGTAGCAAAGTGTCATTTCTTCAGTGTTGTCACATGAAAAGATATAATAAAACGTTTAAAAAAATGTGAGGGGTGTACTCACTTTTGTGAGATACTGTGTGTATATATATATATATATATATATATATATATACACATACACACATACATATATATATATATATATATATATATATATATATATATATATATATATATACACACACACAAATGATATTCAAAGATTGAACCTTCATTGAACCTACAGATGTAACCAATGAAAAATTCACAAAGGCAAACAGGGCAGCTGAAGCAATTGCACCAAAAGAAAGGTGCAGCCACAACACCCTGTAACCCTCGGTATGCCAAAAGATGCTCACTCTTAACAAAAAAGTTTTGGAGTTTATATAAAAATAAACAAATTAAGTATAGAGGAGCATAAAAACAAAAACAAAGTATAGAGTGCCCCCTATGACTCTTAAAGTGGCCGATGTAAACCTTCAGCGATTCGCCCAAGAGAGCCAACCTACCGCAGTATAATGACGGCGACTGGTTCTTAAGCGGTTAATGAACTATTGCACCCAGCATATCCCATCTAGACATCGCATTGTCTTATTGGCTGGCAATGGTGTTCTAAGTTAGAGAATGAGGTGCCTGGTATTTTAGTGCTGGCAGTGTCTCTGGAGCAGGAAATATGTAAAGCAGCAGGCCAGATCTCCAGCTGCATCCCTTCACGCCTCACAGGGAAAACCTAAACAAACATCAGTCTCCCCGATGTCCAGAGAGCATCAAAGCTCATCCTCTTTCACTTCTGATTCATTGGGCTGAATCAACAAGTACAAACCATTAAAACAAAAAATCCTCCAAGGATTATCTGTACTTCATACAGACACTATGCTAGCATACAAAATTATTTAATATTACTATCCCTGCATTGCTATTTTAAATGTTCAAAAAGATGTGTGCCCTGAGTATTATACTATACGGTAACTTAGCAAATGGATTAATTGTTTATTAATGATTCCAAAAGAAAGTCTGTGTTGTCTATTTTTTAGAAAAATTTTTAAAGTAGAATTAAGTTTTTTCTTCATTTTAGATTGACATTAAATAAATTCCAAGATATTACATTCTAAAGCTAGACAAACATGGAGGTAATTTATTTTCCTGACATGCATGCCAAGTTTGTATTGTATGATGCGGGTAATTCCACGAAAGTGGAATTCCAACCGAAATTATGTTCTTTTTTCATTTTTTGGATATGGTAGGCAAGATTTTGTCAGATTATTGTTTGATGTCTGTGTATTTGTTTAGATTTCAATCATTTCTTGTTTCAGTGGTGTTCCTGACAAAAGATCTAAACCTTTGTCACTGTAGCCAAAACAAAATAATTATTCATTTTTGGGAAGTAGGGTATGTAGAACCTTGTTTTATGTATGTACCCATGCAAGGGCATATCTACCACAAGGCAAACAAGGCCTTTGGCTTGGGTGACATTTTCAGTGGGTTCCACCCCCAGGCAAAAGGGCAGAGGTGGCTCTTTAATTGGGGCTCATGGCCACTTAATTTGCCCAATTAAAGAGACGCCTCTGTTCCTAAACAGACAGAACAGCTAAGTCCTCTGCCAGTGTTCCAGTGTGCCAACCTTTGATTGTCAGCTCCTGTCTTCCTGACCCTTCCCTCCAGCCCACTCAGCCAGGGCTCTACTGTGGGGTCGGGAGGTCCCAGCTCAGTCCAGTGCCAATCCTCAGCCATGGTAGACTGGGCACTCCGCATTCTGCACTGGCACTGCCTACTGATCGCCTTCTCTGCTGCTATCTCCCATCAGGGGCTCTTCCCCTATGGCAGTGATGGCAAACCTTGGCACCCCAGATATTTTGCAACTACATTTCCCATGATGCTCAACTACACTGCAGAGTGCATGCGCATGATGGGCAATGCAGTTCCAAAACATCTGGGGTACCAAGGTTCGCCATCACTGCCCCATGGGGAGTCACTGTGGGACCACACTGAAATGGCGTTGAGGAGAGCTGGATATAGAGGGTGGCACCCCCCCCCATGGATGCTGTACCGTAATGGGCAAGTCCCGTCCCCCCTCATTCTCCTACTGTACTCAGCATCACACTGGACATAAAACAGAGCTGCTCCTACCCGTACTGCACACAGGCAAGATTGAATTCTTCTACAAATAAAACCTTGATTTGCACTGTGTGTAGCTGGCTGTTGCAGTTCTAAACTATGAAATCCTCATATTTGAAAGGCAGCAGAGCTGCAACAGCCACCTACACGTTTTGCAAGTTGAGGCTGTGTCTATAAAAGATAAAATTTATTGGTCTGGTTATTAAGGGTGTTTAAGTGCCCAGTGGTCAAGTGGTTAAAGTAATATAGCTATTAACATCTATATTAATTTCTCCTAGGGGAGAACTATCAGGCAATAAGGACAAAGCATAGTATTAAACATTATACTATGTCCTTACTGTCTGATAGTTCACCTCTAGGAGAAATGTATCTAGAGGTTAATAGAGCCAAACTGTAGTCTATATGGGGAATGGTTATAGAACATAGGGAAATCCAGTCTCATTCACCATACCTACTGTATAATCATCAAGACACTTCTCACATTTGTAGCAAAGCATACAACCAAAGTATGTTTTTTTCACCTCTCAAAAAGTTTGGAGACTTCCATTGCTAATACACAGGCGTAAGCTTTATTTCCACATATATAATATAACCCTCTACGTATGGACGGTACACCTGCGCCTAAGAAACTGGAAGCAATAACATGGAATCTCAGGTAACCGATATTTTCACATATTGGGAACTGTGAACAATTTGTACTATAAAGGGTTCTACTTAGTTCTGGATCTGGGATATAATAATATTGACCATGGTTTCCTCCATAAACTATAATCTTTGCCCTGGTGCAATCTGAATTGCCCAACCGTGTACATTTAGTGTTAAACAGGTATGTAATGTTTAAACAAATCTGTGGAGTGTCTATCTGTTTTGAAACCATCAAAGTTACTGATCTGTGCTCATTAGCTGTGGAGACGGTGTATGAGCCATTTATTCTGGTCCTGTTTAGATCAGTGAATTTGAGAGGCATTGCTATCATGGGTATTGTTGCTGTTTGGGGATGTAAGTGAGAACACACCCAGCAGTCACTAGCGTTGCTATGGGTTGCATACAATTTTAACATTTGTATGAAAGGGTTATGTTTCCATGTCTCAGTTCTCACAAACAACAAAAAGAAAAAGAACAACATCATCATTTTTTCAAAGGATATCATCACTTCAGGATTTTCTTGCAGTGACTGGCGTGAATCCAGGAGGGCTTTCCTTCCAACTTGACTGTGGAACCGGTTGTCAAAAGCACCAAATGTGGTCCGTCAAATTTTGGTTCTAGCGGCTTTCTGACGTGTCGCTTGACCACCACCCAGTCACCTGGTTGGATTCTGTGAATACTTGAAGAGCTCCCATTACCTCTTTCATTACTTCCCCAGTAAAATGGGTTCCTCTGTCACTCTCAATAGTTTCAGGAACTCCATATCTACAAACTATTTCATTCAAAATTTTCTTTGCTGTTGTTTTTGCATTTGCTTTGGCTACCGGCCAGCACTCTGGCCAGCTTGAAAACACGTCAATACAAACTAAAGCGAACTCATAGGTGCCTATTCTGGGCATCTGAATGTAGTCTATTTGAATTCTTTGGAAAGGGAAATCTGGCCTAGGAGAATGCTTTTGGGGAACATGGACAGGCCTCCCTGCATTGTACAGAGCACAAGTGAGACATGAAGCACAAAACCTGGCTGCAAATGCATTAAATCCAGGTGCTATCCAATAGCAGTCAGTAAGTGCCACCATCGCGCCCTTAGCAAGATGACTGACGCCATGTGCCAGTTGTGCTAAAACTGGGTACAAACTCCTGGGTAGACACCGCCTGTTGTCAGCGCTCCACAGGCCCTGCTGATTTTGGGTAGCATTACATTTGATCCACTTATCCTTCTCTTCATCAGGGGCCTGGTTCTGCAACTGAATTAGAGTTTCTACATCCCACTGCTCTTGATGAGGGGAATCTGTCCCCGCTACCTGGGCAACCCCTACAGTTGGTGTGACTCCAAATGCCATAAGGGCAGCATCCTTTGCCACTTGGTCGGCTAAAGCGTTTCCTCTGGCTGTCATGTCATTTCCCCTTGCATGCCCTTTTACCTTCAAGATGGCAACTTCTGCTGGTTTCTGAAAGGTAAAAAGGCATGCAAGGGGAAATGACATGACAGCCAGAGGAAACGCTTTAGCGGACCAAGCGGCAAAGGATGCTGCCCTTATGGCGTTTGGAGTCACACCCACTGTAGGGGTTGCCCAGGTAGCGGGGACAGATTCCCCTCATCAAGAGCAGTGGGATGTAGAAACTCTAATTCAGTTGCAGAACCAGGCCCCTGATGTTGAGGGATTTGGCTTTAAGGGGTCCACGCACAAAAGCAAAAGAATTAGATTACATGGAACATACAAAAGATGAACTGGGCAATATAGTAGAGAGCAGAGGTTTAACAGCCCCATATCAACCTACAAAGAGGGATTTGGCTCGTATCCTAGAAACAGATTATTGGCATAAATCCAAAGGCACATATGCAAAACTAGATCTCTCTAAACTTAAGGCTTTGGCCAGAGAAAGAGAGATAGAGTCTGAACTTCCGGAGCAAACCATAATTTCCAAATTGTGGCAGCAAGATGCAGAGAGAAAGAAGGGAGATGCCACCCCTTCTGCCCCGGTCATAGAGCAATCTGTTGCAGTTTATCCTGTCAGAACCCAATTAGTTTTTGAAGTTAATGCTGTTGACAGTAAGTCTCAAATTAAATGGCATGTACCTTTTAGTCCCCAAGACATGAGATCCATATTAGAGGGATTGGGAGATCCTAGAAAGAATCCAATTGGGTTTGCAAACAAACTTAGCACTGCACAGGAAGCATATGAGGCTTCTGCTACTGACATTCATCATCTTCTCATTAAAGCAGTGGAAAGCAACATGTCTGGTTATATATAAAGAATGTGGTGTAGACATCAAAAATTTAGGTAAGATGGTTAGTGGATGGCAGGTTTGTGAGCAATTGAAGGAAAAATTGCCCCAAATATATGGACAAACCAGAAATGCTGAATTTATGAATGCTAAGCAAGGGAAAGAGGAGGCATCAGGGGCTTATTGGAGGAGGTTAAGTGATATGGCTGAGGAAGCAGGCATTAAAATAGAGGAAGAGAAGGCGGGAGAAACTGCAAGTCCATCTACACAACTGGTGAAACAAAGGTTTCTTGATGGTTTAATACCCCAGTTGAAAGAAAAGTTGTTCACAGCAAGGCCTGAGGCAGGCAATATGTCTATTCGAGAAGTCCTGCCTATCCTGTTATCTATAGAAAACAGGATTAACCAAAAAGACAGCAAACCCAAGGTTATGTATATGGGGAAGCAGAGAGGTAGAGGAAGAGGCCAAGGCAATGTCAGAAATCGTGGCAATCGGGGACCAATCATATGCTACAATTGTGATGGGGAAGGACACATAGCCAAATTCTGCCATCTTCCTGACCGTAGACTGGAAAAGAGCTTAGAGGCACCTCATGCTGATCCCAGTTCTCTGCCAAAAGCAGTGGATCAGGCATAGGAAAATGGCATGCCAGTATCAATCATGTTAAATAGGGGAGACAATGGTCCCGAGGCCAGAGTGAAAGTATTTTTACGAGAACTCCCCTATCCTGGAGGAGAAACAGAATTAACCTGTTTAATAGATACTGGTGCAAGCCGAAGTGTTTTTAATATAGAGGACTTACCTCCAGGATTATTATCTACAAATGTTATCTCTGGTGTTGGCCTAACCGGGACATCTACTGATTTGGTTGAGTCCAAGCCACTTAAACTCAGGCTGGGACAGCAAACAGAAATTGTCACTAAGGTGTTAGTTTCAGACACAGTTCCTACCAATCTTTTGGGAGCTGACATTTTGAATCAAATTTTAGCAAACATAGACTACACTCCTACAGGAGTCCAAGTGGTCAGTAGTCTGTCAGGGGAAGTTTTAAATACTGCGTGTGAAGTATTTCTAATTCAAGACTCCACTCCGCCATTTCCACCAGAATTGAAAGTGATTCCTGCTGAATTACGGGCCACCAGCAAATATGATGTAGGTCTGCTGGATTGCACCCCAGTCATGATAAAAATTAAACCAGGAGCCCATCTCCCACAGATTAAACAGTACCCACTGAGTATTGCTCAGATTGAGGGGATAAAGGATCAAATCACTCAACTGAAAGCAGAAGGGGTTGTTGTACCAATTAAGTCCCAAGTCAATACACCCCTGTTCCCAATTGCAAAGAAGCCAGACAAGAAGGGTGGGCAGGTGACATAACGCATGGTGCACGATTTGAGAGCCATTAACAAAATAATTGAGGCAGATACCCCGATTGTGCCCAATCCCCACACTTTACTAAGTGGAATACCTGCCTCCAGCACCTGCTTTACAGTGATTGATCTTGCAAATGCTTTCTTTTCGGTGCCCCTGCACCCAGATTGCTGGCATATTTTTTCATTTACCAATGATACCCAAAAATTAGCATGGACAAGATTGCCCCAAGGCTGTGTGAGTAGCCCCTCTGAATATAATACTGCGTTAAAGCAGCTATTGGACCAATGGTCCCCCTCACACCCAAACACAGTTTTGCTTCAGTACATAGACGATTTGCTTATTTGTTCTGATACAAAAGACATTTGTAGCAGAGAAACAGTAAGCCTTCTCATGTTTCTCTATAACAGTAACAACGAAGTTAGCAAAGATAAGCTACAATACTGCCAAGAGAAAGTGATCTTCCTGGGTCACTGCATTTCACATGGAATCCGTCACCTAACCCCAGATAGAGTTAAAACTCTACAAAAATTTGAAAAGCCAAGAAATGTACGGCAACTACGTGCCTTCCTGGGGTTAGTGGGATATTGTAGGGACTGGATTCCAAATGCATCAGAACTTATGGCTCCTCTATATGAGGCTACCACTAGAAACCCTTTCGACCTCACATGGGAAAATGAATTGCAGATGAAGGAGCTTATTAAAATTTTGTCTGAAGCTCCCGCCATTGGACTTCCTGACTATAATAAGACTTTCTCGTTGTTCTGTCATGAAGTCAATGGATTTGCTGCGTGTACTCACCCAGCTACATGGAGACAAACAGAGGCCTGTGATGTATGTATCAGCCTCATTAGACCCTATCATTAAAGGCTCCCCCAGTTGTATGCGAGTCATAGCAGCCTGCATTTTGCTGCTAGACAAAGTAACTGAGCTTGTACTAGATTCTGCTCTGATCCTGTATGTGCCACATGCAGTACAGGAAATCATGAATCAAGTAAATACCAGACATGTGTCTGCCAGTAGATTTGACAAGTACCAGTCTGCTCTTTTTGATCCATCGAATTTAACAATCAAACGGTGTGTTACTTTAAATCCGGCTACTCTTCTTCCTATAATTGATGAGGAAGATGCAACAAATGGTACTGATGTAGAATCAGAGAGTTTTTCTCATGATTGTATGGCTCTGATGGAGGTAGAAAGGGCCTCTGTCACACCAGCAAAAGATGAGCCTTTATCAGATTGTGACACACACTTATTTGTAGATGGTTCCAGAAATTACACCGATGATGGTCGGCCACACACAGGTTTTGCTGTAACCACTACAGGCCATTTTACACCAGGAGGCATTGGCACCCCAGATGTCAGCACAGGAAGCGGAGTTGTGTGCTGTAGTCAAAGCATGTCATCTCCTAGAGAATCAAAGGGGAAACATTTACACTGACAGCAGATATGCGTTTGGAGTCGCTCACGATTTTGGGCCTATTTGGAAAGCACGGAATTTCCTGACTAGTGCAGGGAAGCCAGTGAGACATGCAAAGCTCATAGAGCGGCTATTTGAGGCCAATCAGAAATCAGTCATAACAATTTTGGCGAGCCAGCCAGAAGTTGTGTAGATGAACTTGCAGTTTCTCCCGCCTTCTCTTCCTCTATTTTAATGCCTGCTTCCTCAGCCATATCACTTAACCTCCTCCAATAAGCCCCTGATGCCTCCTCTTTCCCTTGCTTAGCATTCATAAATTCAGCATGTCTGGTTTGTCCATATATTTGGGACAATTTTTCCTTCAATTTCTCACAAACCTCCCATCCACTAACCATCTTACCTAGATTTTTGATGTCTACACCACATTCTTTAAGTATATAACCAGACATGTTGCTTCCCACTGCTTTAATAAGAAGCTGATGAATGTCAGTAGCAGAAGCCTCATATGCTTCCTGTGCAACGCAAAGTTTGTTTGCAAATCCAATTGGATTCTTTCTAGGATCTCCCAATCCCTCTAATATGGATCTCATGTCTTGGGGACTAAAAGGTACATGCCATTTAATTTGAGACTTACTGTCAACAGCATTACCTTCAAAAACTAATTGGGTTCTGACAGGATAAACTGCAACAGATTGCTCTATGACCGGGGCAGAAGGGGTGGCATCTCCCTTCTTTCTCTCTTCAACTTGCTGCCACAATTTGGAAATTATGGTTTGCTCCGGAAGTTAAGACTCTATCTCTTTTTCTCTGGCCAAAGCCTTAAGTTCAGAGAGATCTAGTTTTGCATATGTGCCTTTGGATTTATGCCAATCATCTGTTTCTAGGATACGAGCCAAATCCCTCTTTGTAGGTTGATATGGGGCTGTTAAACCTCTGCTCTCTACTATATTGCCCAGCTCATCTTTTGTATGTTCCATGTAATCTAATTCTTTTGCTTTTGTGCGTGGACCCCTTAAAGCCAAACTGGCAGCCACATAAGGTGGGGGGTCCTCCTCCATAGAGTCTTCTGGCCAAATGTAGTAAATTTGTGCAGTACTTTTATTAAACATCTCCATCAAGCCAGTTTGATTTGCTACTTTAGCTTCTGTCTCCCATGTGCAAGCTATTCTCCACGTTCCTTCACTGCACAGTAGTGGGCCATAATCGTGCAGAAAAGTTTTCCATACTTGTAAATCAAAAGTCCCTTCAGATTTTAAAGGTTTAGCTGTTCCCTTTGTCCATTCTACCCATTTATCTAGGGGCTCAGTATAGGCGGAACCGTACCTTCGGTTCATATATTCTCTAGCGCTCATCTTGCGCTGGGCATTTTCTGAAGGCTTCTCTCCCTTCATTCTCTTACTTAAATTAATGCCCATAATGACTGGCCAGTCTTCTCTATCTGTGCCTATACACTCTTGCCTCTAAAACAAATAGTACAGCAAATCTGCAGATTTACAAGAAAAGTCTCCACTTATCTACATGGATAGAAGGGGTTTATGACAATAGACAAAACACTCATTAAGAGACCCTCCTCGTCTCTTCTCTTCTCTGTGAGTTTTATCTGACCCTACCATGCGCCTCTGACCCAGGTCGCCCACAAAGAGTCAACACACACACTATCCACACACAGTCCAGCCCGTGAAGGGGGACACAAACACATTCACACACACACGTTACCCAACCAGAAAGGTCCGAGAGTGGTCTGGTTTCCTTGAGAACCGACAGATAGGATACATAGGAAAGGCAGAAATATAGCAAGCTTAAGGACAGCTTACCTAGCCGGCATTTAGATGTCTGCGTTCCCGATGATCCAGATCAAAGCGCGGTTCCTTCTGGAAACTCTGCCAAACTCCTGGTATCTGACTCGCCAAAATTGTTATGACTGATTTCTGATTGGGACTCTAAAACAAAGTTAATACTGCAGCTGCAGGAACAGATTCACAGGACTCAATCACTGTGTTTAAAATGTCCGTTCAGTGTCAAAATGTATTATTACATGTTATTTTATACATAGATAAGAAAGGGGTGGTGTGAGATGTTATTAAAAACTAACAAATAGAAATATATTATTAAAAGCTAGCGAATAGAACAATTGCAAAAGTAAAACATCGAGAAGGGAGGGGGGAGTAGAGAGTGTTTAGTAGGAGATGTTTCTGTGTGTTAGGTGAAGGTTACAGAACACTAAAGCAGAGGAGGACAAAATGGAGTCTTTTGTGCTTAAATAAACAGTACAGTGAATGTCCATGTCACAGCGATGTGGGCTCTGCAGATGCAGCCCACAGCGCTGCTGACACCGATCTCTTCCCCCTCCGCTGTACCGATCGGTACAGAGATGGGAGGGAGGAACCGGCGTCATAACATGACGCCGGTTTGTTTACAAGTGGTCACTCCGTCATTTGACGGAGCGATCACGTGGTAAACGGCCGTGATGAGCGGCCGTTTACCATGATCCGTGATGCAGGACCCGGCGGTCACGGATGCTCTCGAGTGCGTGCCCCAGGGGGCGCGCGAGAGCGGAATTCTGGGAGGACGTCATATGACGGCCTCCCAGAGTTAAACAACCGCCCTGTAGCCGTCATTCGGCTATGGGCCGGTTGTTAAGTGGTTAAAGTAGCCTTTCTCAACCTTTTCAACACAGAGGAACCCTGGAAATAATTCTCCAGTCGTGGGGAACCCCTGCTAAAAATGAAAAATCTACAACTCATCATACATTAGTGTATCATCAATGAGAAGAATGCTTCTTACACTTGTGGTTATTGGGAAGAATTACCCCCTTACAGATAACCAAAAAGATCAATGGTTTCCTTGAGAACTTGCCTGAGAGGCAGAAATTGACCATTGCTCAGGGAACCCCTAACAACCGCTAGAGGAACCCAAGGGTTCCACGGAATCCTGGTTGAGAAAACCTGCTTTTTTGATTCTAAAGGCTGAAGGTTTTTTTACCTTTGTGTATTCTATTTATAAAAGTAAAAAACCTTCAGTGTACGGCTCACCCCTCAGCCCCCCTATTACTTACCGGAGTCCAATCTTGATCCAGCGATATGCACAAGAGTAGTGGCTCTCCCGGGTCTCTTTCTCCTCATTTGCTGTGATGCAGGAGCTACTGTCAATCACAGCCAGTAAGGGGGAAGTGGGGGATGCTATGAGGGCTCTTAGCAGGGGCCCAGAGAGCTGACAGGGGACCCAAGAAGAGGGACAAGAAATACAAGAGAATCTTTCCAAAAGGGTCACAGAATGAAATTAAAATCTGAAAAAAAAATGTAATTCTTCACTATTCTATGCAAAAGTAAAAACTATTTTAGCTGGAATTGGGTAATAACATCTCTTTATCTTGTCCCGATGGTCAACTGAAAATGAACAAATTATACCTATAAAATATCAACAGCCTAAGGGTGCAATAGGATCATCAAAATCTCTATGGCATAAATGATCCCAGTTGGTGGGGGAATTTGTTCCATTTTTTTAAATGATCCCAGTTTAGTCTGCCAGGAGCTCTGTGATCTTTACTTATAGTTCTAAATGCAATTATTTTAATTAGATAGTGCACTTATATTAGAGACCCACACGCACACATCTAATAACCAAAAGAGCTTTCAGTCTTGGCTATATTATCATCATTGAATCACAGTTAAAATATTTTATCACAGGTTATTTGTGGGCAAGCGTTAGGAAATGCCCCTTGCCATTTGGCATTTATTAACATTTCTTACATGTTTTCAGCACTTAAATACCATTTTACTAGGATACTTCAAAAGTTTACTGTCTGCTCCAACTTTTTCTCACGGTAAGGTTAAGGAAGCAATAAATATGTGTTATGAAATCTTCCTAAAGCAACAACAGCAATTTCTTACACAAGTATGGAATCTTGTATTAATTATTTATTTACAAATGTGGGAAGTGTTTTCTATACATTATCAGAACTAATGTGTTCTTTCTTGTAAGTAGAAAATAAATAATCTTAACCATTTAAGCCCCAGAGGTAATTTTAAAAAGTTGCTGGTGCTGCCTTTTCTATGGCTATGTGTAGGTCCAACAAAGGTTTAAAGTAAAAAAAAAAACTCTCCTATCCTCCTCTCCGCTGTGAATGGTGCCATCCTAGCCTCTATTTAGATCTGCAGTGGCCATGGTGCTGCGCATGTGACCAGGTATGACACCAGTCATGTGAGGGCTTAAAGGTTGGTTGGGACCCACCTACCCACCCAAAATGTGTGCCTTGTGATTGGCCTATAAAAGTTATAGATCCTCTCAATCACCAGTTACAAGATATCAGAGGTAGGGCAAAGCACTAACCTTTTAGTTTGAAATAATTAATTATAGTATTAGAGCACCATTGGTTTTTGGGGCCCCAGAAGTCAATCCAGGCTATATGCCAATATGTGGAGGAATCTGAAACCTCCCAGACCTCCCAGAGGCAATTTACTACAGTTGCACTGATTACAGGTACAAATTTACACAATGGTAGAACACTGTGGTGTTTAGAAAAAAAAATGTAATGCCATCTATTCAGTCTATTAGACAAAGAATTTACGATCACATTTATTATTATAAAGCACTGCGCTAACTGTTGGCGCTATATAAATCCTGTATAATAATAATAATAATATTCTCAGTATGCTAAAATGATTACCCCAGTTAGCCGTCACCTGGGCCTATACCACAAATTTGAGAATACCTTTGTCCAATTCATTGCATTGGAAGTGGTACATGAGGACACATGTGGCGGCAACTGGGATAAACGCAATCTCCAGAAGGAGACTTTATGGATAGAGTGCTTGGAAGCCACTAAACCATCAGGAATTAATGAGGTCTTATCATACAGACCCTTCCTATGGGATGGATATGTGCGACACTGTTAACATTACTACATGATCTGTATCTATGTTTATGTTCTTTATCAAGTATATATTGATTGATATAGAACTATGAGGTTATGCATACTGAATATGGGTGGGTGAACAGTTCGGCTGGAGCATACGTTCAGGCCGATCTTTCTTTGTTTGGTTGTTCGGCGAACAGCTGAATAAACGGGCCACTCAACCGTTTGTTCTCCCCCCCGAACCAACCACAATGCATTGCGGCGCTGAACAGTGCATTGCAAGCCCTGATTGCTTCAGCCAATCAGGGCACATAGCACTGTCAGAGTCAGAGTCATGATTGGACTCATGACTTTATCCAATCATGGCTCATTCCCGCCCCACAGTATTCAATAGCAGCCCTTTTCAGTGTGAGTGAGTGTAGTGAGGAGGACCATCATTCAGCTTTGCATAGTGTGCAGCTAGAGTAGGGACAGTTCAGATAGTTTCACTGTAGTGTAATGAGACCGTGTCATTCATATATACATTAGTGTGGAGAAGGGACCGCTCATATAGTTTCAGTGTAGTTCAGAGAGACCATGTCAGTAATCTTCACATTAGTGTACAGCTAGAGTAGGGACAGTTCAGATGGTTGAACACAGTCTATTTGACTGCATTACTGCCAGTTTAACGCCATTTACTTCTGTGTGGATTACTGACAGCTTAGCGCCATTTACTTCTGTGTGCGTTACTGCCAGTTTAATGCCATATTGTTTTGCATGCATTACTGTCAGTTTAATGCCATATAGTTTTGAGCATGTTACTGTCAGTTTAACGCCATATAGTTTTGGGTGCATTACTGCCAGTTTAACGCTATATAGTTTTGTGCATTACTGCCAGCTTAACGCCATTTAGTTCTGTGTGGGTTACTGCCAGTTTAACGCCATATAGTTTTAGCACATTATATTATAGTGTATCTGTGGAATGTGTCTATGTAGTGTGAGTACTCACATTAAAGTGCACCGAACACCTCTTTACATTGATTAAAGTGCATTTATGTACAGATTTCCACTTCTTCTTTACATTTGCTTATAAGCACTGCCTTCTCCTGAGGTTGAGGATGACAGGAACATGAGCCTTGAGAGAGGGAGGAACAATGATAGACAAATTGGCATTCATGTTCCCCAAGCCGCAGCATATTGCCAA
Source organism: Lithobates pipiens (assembly GCF_037356315.1). Classification (NCBI taxonomy): domain Eukaryota; kingdom Metazoa; phylum Chordata; class Amphibia; order Anura; family Ranidae; genus Lithobates; species Lithobates pipiens. The sequence continues at coordinate 26,313,566 of NW_027507696.1, read as the reverse complement.
GTTGTCTCCAGTGGTAATGATGAAGATAAAGGAGATGGAGATGATGATGATGATGATGATGATGATAAGGCCACTGATGGGACTTGGGTGCCAAATAGAGCAGAGGAGTAAACTGAAGGTGAGGCAGCACAGCCCCAAGGAGGCCACCATCAAGAAAGAGTAGAGAGCAGTCTCCCTATTCCCTCACATTCTGCAGCTGTTATCTACCGGCCCACTCCCCAAAGCTCAGCTGTCTGGGCCTTTTTCAGCACATCTGCAGCAGATCGCACTGTTGCTATCTGCAAACTGTGTCTCAGGCACAACAAACATGGCAAAAACACCAAACATTTTGGTACCACATGCCTAACAAGGCATTTAACGTCCAACCACTCAGCCCGTTGGTAAGAGCACACAAAATGAGCACAAATCTATCCCTCTTTCTCCTCCTTCTTACCCACTTCAGTCTGTCTGCCCCTGCGATACCAAGTCATTACCTTTCAGCAGCCTCCACTGACAAGGATGATGGTAAAGCACAGGGTGTCCCAGGTCCTAGCAGCACATCTGCCAGCAGCACACTACCAGCTGTAGACTATAGCCGGCAAATTTCTCTGCTCCATCTGCTGCAGCGGAAAAAAAATACAGTTACTGCCACCTACATGCCCAGAATCTGAATGCAATCTTGTCAAAGCTGTTGGCTCTGCAACTTCTGCCTTTCTTTCAGCCTGGTGGATTCTGCCCTTTTCCGTGAATTTTCACAATGTGCTGTATCACAATGGCAGGTTCCCAGTCGCTACTATTTTTTACGTAAGGCCATTCCATCTATCTACCATCACATGGAAGGGATGGGCAAAGCAGTCAGCCGTAAAATCCACCTTACTGCTGAAACGTGGTCCAGCAAGCATGGGCAGGGACGATATATTTTGTTCACAGCACACTGGGTAACGCTGCTTGCAATTTGAAAGGATGCAGGAAAGGGGTCGCGCTGCAGCTTGTTTTCCCTCTATATCTCCATACAGCTGGTGGTGATGATGACAGACCTGTGAGCTCTACCCCCTCCTCTTCCTCAGCCACCACCATGCCCTCCTCTGCAGAATTGTCCTATGAATATCAGGTACCCCATAAGCGTTCAAAGAGCTATTCCCAGAGCCAGGCTAAAAAGTGCCATTCAGTGCTTCAGCTGGTGTGTTGAGGGGACAGGAACAACACCAGAGCAGAGATTCTTGTAGCTTCGCCGGGACAGGCACAGAGGTGGTTCACACCACGCTAGCTGGAGCAAGGAATGGTGGTGTCCAATAATGGCTCAAACCTCCTGTCCGCCCTTAGACAGGGAAAGTTGACACATGTGCCCTGCCTGGCACATGTCCTCAATTTGGTGATGCAGCGTTTCCTAAGTACATACCCAGGGTTGCAAGATGTACTAAAACAGTCCAGGAGAGTCTGGAGCCATTTCAGGTGGTCCTGGTTCAGTGGGAATTCCACCTGCCTGTAAACCGCCTGATTTGTTCTGCTGTCTCTGTCCTTTTCTGGCAGAACCATCACAGCCTGGTGGGATTTACCTTCTAGTGCATTAATAGCCAAATCTGAAATATGCTCAGGGGGTATTTGGAACAAGCAGGCTGACCTGTCCAATCTCTCCACCCAGTCTGCCATGGAGATATTTGTGCCAGTAAATTTAGGGATCAGTGCCAGAGCTGCTCCACAAGGTGCCATGGTTAACCCTGTTGCCATTCCCGCTGCCGCTGATGATGGTTTTGACTACGTTAAAATGTAAGCAGGGGAATTAGCGAGGCTGTATTATAGAGGGAAACACACTGCGTGATATTGTAAATGAAGTAACTTTAATTGCCAGATAAGCAGTGGAAAATGATTTACAAAAGTGAAGTAAACAGTTGTCTTGTTAGCAAATAAGGCACAGATTCACAGTCCATTCACCAAAGATACAGAATGAAGCTCAGTAAACTGGCACTGTAGTTATTATTCCTCTCTTCGGGCACATCAGTGGTATACAAGGCACATTCTTATTACTTGCCATAGGCTTCTATCATTAAGCAGGTTCTACAGATGCAACAGAGATGATTCAGGAGGAAAATACACTGTCTTAGATGAGCTTCTACCACAAGCACAGCAGCAGCGCTGATAGACAGGAATCCTGAGGAACCCTGTTTTGTCCCTACAGGCTGGAACACTCTCCTTGAGTAAGGCCTAGCTTTCCCTCACAAGCAGTATACCTTTCCCTCACTCATTCCACACACATCTCTCAAAATGGTGGCTGGGCTTTCTTTTATATGGAAGCTAACAGAAAATGGTGAACAAAATCTCGAGATAACTTGGTACCAATCAGAACACAAGGCTTCTCCAAGATGTCTGCTGGAGACAATTTCAAGTAGTTACAGACTCAACAGGATTTCACAAAAACAGCAGGCAAACACAAACACATTCTGAATATAATATAACATTTCTGCATGAGAAAGTAAGTATGATACAATTGTAGCCCCACTTCTCCTCTCAGCCAGAAAGACTGTCCTGTCACAGTTAACTGTATGTGAGGAGGCTACCTACACGGCTGCACTTCAAGATGATGAATATGGATCCTTTATTGATCCATCCAAGTGACACACTACAGGAAAAATGACAATCAGTGCATCAAGGCAGACATGTTTCACACAGTATCATCATTGCGATGATTAGCCGCTTCTGGACCAGTCACCGCAGTTATACTGCAGCAGGTGGGCGACCCTGCACATAGCTGTACATCAGATCTTTAAGACGCTTCCAGCAGCGTGCGTGTGCCTGAAGCATGACCCGGAGCCAAGGCGAGTGCCCGGCGGACGCAATGACCGCCGGGCACCTGCGATTGCTTATTATAGAACAAGCACGGGGATGTGTGCGTGTAAACACACAAATCCTGGTTCTTTCAGGGGAGAAGAGAAAGATCTTGTGTTCATACTAAGTATAAACACCAATCTCTCTCTTCCCCTAGTCAGTCCCATCCACCCTACAGTTAGAACACACACTAGGGAACACAGTTAACCCCTTGATTGCCCCCAAGTGTTAACCCCTTCCCTGCCAGTTCCATTTATACAGTAATCAGTGCATTTTTATAGCACTGATCGCTGTATAAATGTCACTGGTCCCAAAACTAGTACTAATAAAAAAATTATAATAATAAAAATGCCATAAATCTATCACCTATTTTGACGCTATAACTTTTGCACAAACCAATCAATATACGCTTATTGCGATTTTCTTTTACCAAAAATATGTAGACGAATACATATCAACCTAAACCGAGGAGTGCAGCAGTTTCTTCCTTTTTGCAGTGTTATCACTCTCACTCTCTCATACTGGTCACTGGAAGTTCATCATGGTACCTCATAGCAAAGAACTCTCTGAGGATCTGGAAAAAATTATTGTTGCTCTACATAAAGATGGCCTAGGCTATAAGACCCTGAAACTTAGGTGCCTCACAATCGCCAAGACCATTCAGTGGTTTAACAAGATAGGTTCCCCTCAGAACAGGCCTCGCCATGGTCAACCAAAGAAGTTGAGTGCATGTGATCAGCATCATATTCAGAGGTTGTCTTTGGGAAATAGATGTATGGGTGCTGCTTGCATTGATGCAGAGGTTGAAGAGGTGGGGGGTCAGCCTGTCAGTGCTCAGACCATACGCCGCACACTGCATCAAATTGGTCTGCATGGCTGTTGTCCCAGAAGGAAGCCTCTTCTAAATATGATGCAAAAGAAAGCCCTCAAACTGTTTGCTGAAGACAAGCAGACTAATGACATGGATTACTGGAACCATGTCCTGTGGTCTGATGAGACCAATATAAACGTATTTGGTTCAGATGGTGTCAAGCGTGTGTGGCGGCAACCAGGTGAGGAGTACAAAGACAACTGTGTCTTGCCTACAGTCAAGCATTGTGATGGGAATGTCATGGTCTGGGGCTGCATGAGTGCTGCTGGCACTGGGGAGCTACAGTTCATTGAGGGAACCATGAATGCCAAAATGTACTGTGACATACTGAAGCTAAGCATGAACCCCTCCCTTCAGAGACTGGGCCGCAGGGTAGTATTCCAACATGATAACGACCCCAAACACACCTTGAAGAACTGCCTTGCTAAAGAAGCTGAGGGTAAAGGTGATGGACTGGCCAAGCATGTCTCCAGACCTAAACCCTATTGAGCATCTGTTGGGGCATCCTCAAACAGAAGGTGGAGGAGCGCAAGGTCTCTGACATCCACCAGCTCTGTGATGTCGCCATGGAGGAGTGGAAGAGGACTCCGGTGGCAACCTGTGAAGCTCTGGTGAACTCCATGCCCAAGAGGGTTAAGGCAGTGCTGGAAAATAATGGTGGCCACACAAAATATCGACACTTTGGGCCCAGTTTGAACAATTTCACTTGGGGGTATACTTACTTTTGTTGCCAGTGGTTTACACATTAACGGCTGTGTGTTGAGTTATTTTGAGGGGACAGCAAATATACACTGTTATACAAGCTGTACACTCACTACTTTACATTGTAGCAAAGTTTCATTTCTTCAGTGTTCAGTGTCAGTGTCACATGAAAAAATATAATAAAATATTTACAAAAATGTGAGGGGTGTACTCACTTTTGTGAGATACTGTATATACCTTTCGCTGTATTATGTATTCTAACTAAGGTATGTTTTTTTGAATAGAAATATTCAATCTCCTGAAGAAGTGTCGTTCTAGGTCGTGAAACATGTAGAGCAGAACTGTTTTATACCAAGGAAGACAAGTGGAACCCATTCTGAGAGGAGTATATATATATATATATATATATATATATGTGGGCATATCTCAATTATTGTCACACAAGTTTTATCTATTACACCCTCCAGGAGAACCACATCGAGTCCTACCTATTTTTTGTCACGTTATTGTCTTTGTATAATGTTATGAATTTTAATGTAGATCAATAAAATATATTACTTTTATACCTGCCTCTAAAGTCCATCATTCTAATTTCTATTCAATTCAGACCATTTGAGATGTGGCACATTACTACTATGGGTGCCTTATTGCCACTGCAATTTAATCAAGTATTCCAGTTATTCAGTCTGACTCTAACTCGTTAAAATACTTTCAGACATTTATTTCCTTAACATGAGTAAATTAAAATAATACTAATTTTACAATGTGATCTAAACAAGTTAATTTTCTTTATAAGAAACATTTTAAACATTGTTATTTAAGTACAGGATTTCCTGTACGTCGTATCATTAAAAACCGCATGTGTTTATTTCTGTTCAATTCAACTATTTTTGTGGCAGTGGATTTTAGTGTTGCATCTTACCTAGTCACTAGTTCAATGAGTTTGCTGTGTCAGTGTGATATGGACGTTAAGTTTCTTTTTATAAATAAAGCTATGCCTTCAGGGAGCTATATAATGATCTGCAGCTGTGGGGGGAAATGATGGCCAGAGCAGTGTGTACTAATTATACATGCACAGGAACATTCCCACTGACTTGTTTAGAGCAGTGCAATAGAGGTAATTTTGCTTCATGGTGGGATTTGCTGGTGTCTCAGTACAAATTCACTTAATACAGATCCATATATTTTCCTGTCCTGTGAAAACTCCTAACTTGTGCGTTTACACCAAATGTATTTCTACTCCATATTGTCTACTTCAAATTTTACACTCTTTTCTGTCTTATTTTCCCTAAAGAACCCCAGATACAACTTCTATTTGTTTAGCGCTTCTAAACACAGCAGTGTTTGTCTATCTACCATGAAGATTTTCATATACTGAAAAAAAGTTCTTATTAAGAATTCATTTTTCCCATAAGTAAGATGTTAGTTGGTTGGCTAAAGGCTAATGCCGCGTACACACGATCGGTTTTCCCGTCGGAATAAACTCTGAAGGTTTTTCCGATGGAGTTCCGACGGAGTTCCGCTGAAACTGTCGTACACACGATCACACCAAAGTCCGATGGTTAAGAACGCAGTGACATACAGCATGTACGACGGGAGTAGAAAAAGGAAGTTCAATAGCCAGTAGTCAATAGCTTAGTCTTGTAATTCAGAGCATGCGTCGTTTTTTGGTCCACTGGAACAGCATACAGACGAGCGGTTTTACCGATAGGAATTGGTTCCGTCAGAAATATTTAAAACATGTTCTATTTCTAGGTCCGTCAGAATTTTCGTAAAAAAAGTCAGATGAGGCATACACACGATTGGAATATATGATGAAAAGCTCCCGTCTGACTTTTTCTGTCGGACATTCCGCTCGTGTGTAGGCGGCATTATAGGCTGTTCTCATTGCAAGAGAAGTTGCACTGTGCAAGGGAATTTTACCCAGAGCTTAGTGAATGTGGTGAAATTACACTTTGCAAATAATACCCAAATATGTAGAAGGAAAACAAAATAAATACATTTAGCTTGAGCATAACTGGATGATGGGAGTCAGCAGAACTTCACCTCATTCACTAGGCTTTTGGGAAAATTCCCTTGCAAAGTGAACAGTTTATTCACCTTTAGTAACCCCATGGACTCAGGCAAGTTGAATCATTCATAAGACCCATATAGTTTTTATGTGCATTATTATTTAAAGTTGTTGTAAAGCCTTAAGGTTTTTGACCTTAATGCATTATGCATTAAGATGAAAAGCCTTCTGTGCTGCAGCTCCCCCCCGCAGACCCCCCTTCTTACCAGAACCCGTTCCGATCCGATCCACTGCTGTCAATCAAAAACTGTGCCATGGGAGCGGAGGACGGGGCTGAGTCCCGCTGTCTGTGTCAATGGATGCAGCTTCAGGACACGGGAGCTAGCACACATGGATGCCCCCATTAAAATCGGCTTTCCATGGGGGCACCAGATGAAGAGGAGGGGCCTGGAGCACCGGCGGGGGTCCCCAGAAGAATGGGATGGGGAAACCCAATGGAGAATGAAGACCTATTCTATTAGCACTCTAAGTTTTTTGTTTGTCAACTACATGCAGTGAACTGTCACATCCATACCTTGATATCTTAATATTAAGATACATGCGTTATGCATTATATATTTTCTTTTAAAAGTTGATACTTTAATAAAATATGTGATTTTTATGTAATTTTGTTGTATGCTCCTTTTCTGGCCTGTATAGTCCGATATCCCTTTTTTCTTTTTTTACTATATATACATTTATGGATGTTGGCCCTGAGTGTCACAAAATATTGTACAAAGAATAGGAATGAGGCTGCTCTGTGCAAAACCATTGCACAGAGGAGGTAAGCAGAGGCATGATTGTTATTTAAATAATAAAAAAATGAATATTTATGATCACTTTAACCACTTCAGGACCGCCGTATTGCCATTGTACGTCAGCACAATGGCACAGGCAGGCACAATCACGTACATCTACGTGATTGCCTTCCAGCGGGTGGGGGGTCCGATCGGACCCCCTCCCGCTGTTTACGGCGGTCCGATTCGGTCCAGGAGCGCTCCGTGATGAGGGGATGGCCGGTGGTTTTCGGCCACCCCCTCTGGATCGCTCCTGGCCAATGAGAAGCTTCCTCCCCTGTGTATTGTTTACACAGGAAGGAGGAAGTGATGTCATTCTCCTCGGGGCGGTCTTTTTGACTGGACTACGAGGAGAAGACTAATAGTAAGTGTGCACCAACACTACACTGACATGTAGGTACACACAGGCACACAACCCCCCCCCCCCCCGATCCCCCCCCGATCGCCCCCCCTCCCCCCCCAGTCACAGTGTCACTGATTGCATTGATCATTTCTTTACTGATCAATGCATTCAGTGTCAGTTGTGACAGTAAAAACTGTCAGGACAGTTAGTGTTAGGTCCAGGGTAGCCCCCTATCACCCCCCAATAAAGATTTAACCCCCTGATTGCCCCTAGAGTTAACCCTTTCACCCCCTTTTGCCAGTGTCACTAAGCGATCATTTTTCTGATCGCTGCATGTGTCGCTAGGTAGCTAGTTATTTTTTTAGGTTCACCGCCAGGTTTTTATATCGCTAGGTACCCCGATATACTACCCAATAATGGTTTTAACCCCCTGATTGCCGCTAGTTAACCCTTTCACCCCCTTTTGCCAGTGTCACTAAGCGATCGTTTTTCTGATCGCTGCATTAGTGTCGCTACAGTCGCTAGGTAGCTAGTTATTTTTTTAGGTTCACCGCCAGGTTTTTATAGCGCTAGGTACCCCGATATACTACCCAATAATGGTTTTAACCCCCTGATTGCCGCTAGTTAACCCTTTCACCCCCTTTTGCCAGTGTCACTAAGCGATCATTTTTCTGATCGCTGCATGTGTCGCTAGGTAGCTAGTTATTTTTTTAGGTTCACCGCCAGGTTTTTATATCGCTAGGTACCCCGATATACTACCCAATAATGGTTTTAACCCCCTGATTGCCGCTAGTTAACCCTTTCACCCCCTTTTGCCAGTGTCACTAAGCGATCGTTTTTCTGATCGCTGCATTAGTGTCGCTACAGTCGCTAGGTAGCTAGTTATTTTTTTAGGTTCACCGCCAGGTTTTTATAGCGCTAGGTACCCCGATATACTACCCAATAATGGTTTTAACCCCCTGATTTCCGCTAGTTAACCCTTTCACCCCCTTTTGCCAGTGTCACTAAGCGATAATTTTTCTGAACGCTGCATCAGTGTCGCTAGTGTCGCTAGGTAGCTAGTTATTTTTTTAGGTTCACCGCCAGGTTTTTATAGCGCTAGGTACCCCGATATACTACCCAATAATGGTTTTAACCCCCTGATTGCTGCTAGTTAACCCTTTCACCCCCTTTCACCAGCGATCACAGTATAAGTGTCACTGGTGACGCTGGTTAGCCAGTTAGTTATTTAGGTTCCCCGTCAGGTTTTTATATAGCGCCAGGGACCCCCATATACTACCTAATAAAAATTTGAACCCCCTGATTGCCCCTAGTTAACCCTTTCACCACTGATAAGTGTTACGGGTGACTCTGGTTAGTTTGTTTTTTATAGCATTTTATATTCAAATCCGGAAGGCAGTGCTTGGTTTTCGGGGTCCCGTACGTGGCTAGGCTCCCAAAAAGTCCCCCACATGTGGTATCCCCGTACTCGGGAGAAGCAGCAGAATTTATTTTGGGGTGTAATTTGACTTCTGCCCATAGCATGTGTGAGCAATATATCATTTAGTGACAACTTTGTGCAAAAAAAAAAAGTTTGTAATATTCCCGCAACTTTTGGCAAAATATAAAATATTCCATGGACTCAACATGCCTCTCAGTAAATAGCTTGGGGTGTCTACTTTCCAAAATGGGGTCATTTGGGGGGGTTTTGTGCTATTTTGGCATTTTATGGCCTTCGAAACTGTGATAGGTAGTGAGGAGTTAAATCAAAAATTTGCACCCTTAGAAATCCTGAAGGTGGTGATTGGTTTTCGGGGTGCCGTGCGCGACTAGACTCCCAAAAAGTCCCACACATGTGGTATCCCCGTACTCGGGAGAAGCAGCAGAATGTATTTTGGGGTGTCATTTCACATATGCCCATAGCATGTGTGAGCAATATATCATTTAGTGACAACTTGGTGCAAAAAAAAAAAAGTTTGTAATATTCCCGCAACTTGTGGCAAAATATAAAATATTCCATGGACTCAACATGCCTCTCAGTAAATAGCTTGGGGTGTCTACTTTCCAAAATGGGGTCATTTTGGGGGGTTTTGTGCTATTTTGGCATTTTATGGCCTTCGAAACTGTGATAGGTAGTGAGGAGTTAAATCAAAAATTTGCACCCTTAGAAATCCTGAAGGTGGTGATTGGTTTTCGGGGTGCCGTGCGCGACTAGACTCCCAAAAAGTCCCACACATGTGGTATCCTCATACTCGGGAGAAGTAGCGGAATATATTTTGGGGTGCAATTCCACATATAACCATGGCATGTGTGAGCAATATATCATTTAGTGAGTTTTTTTTTTTTTTTGTCATTATTCAATCCCTTAGGACAAAAAAAATAAATATTCAATGGGCTCAACATACCCATCAGCAATTTCCTTGGGGTGTCTACTTTCCAAAATGGGGTCATTTGGGGGGGATTTGTACTGCCCTGCCATTTTAGCACCTCAAGAAATGAGATCGGCAGTCATAAATTAAAAGCTGTGTAAATTCCAGAAAATGTACTCTAGTTTGTAGACGCTATAACTTTTGCGCAAACCAAAAAATATACGCTTATTGACATTTTTTTTACTAAAGACATGTGGCTGAATAAATTTTGCCCTCAATGTATGACTAAAATTTAGTTTATTCGATTTTTCTTATAACAAAAAGAAGAAAATATCTTTTTTTTTCAAAATTTTCGCTCTTTTTCCATTTATATCGCAAAAAAAAAAAATCGCAGAGGCAATCAAATACCATCAAAAGAAAGCTCTACTTGTGGGAAGAAAAGGACGCAAATTTCGTTTGGATGCAATATTGCATGACCGCGCAATTACCAGTTAAAGCAGCGCAGTGCGAAATTGCAAAAAGACCTCTGGTCCTTAAGGTGTTTATTGGTCCGGAGCTGAAGTGGTTAATCATTCCTTAAAGTGTTACTAAACCCAGGACCCTGCATTCACTATATCTGGTCTCCGACAGTACACGGAACATGTAAATGGAATTATTTTAGTAAATACAAACTGCTAAATTCCTTTTCTCATCAGCAGTATATAGGAGTCTTGTTATTTCTATCAGTTTCAGGTAAAGCTTTTAGGAGGAGCTTTCATACTGCACTGAGCTGTCATTTCAGGATCCAGGACCCCTGACTCTCCGTCTGGACAGAGCTGATTGGCCCTGTGCTGATCACATGCACTCTCCCAAGAAATAAAAACCTCTCTAGCAAGACACAACAAACTGAGCATGTGTAGCCTGACTCCAAAGGCTCTGTACTATCCAGACATGTTCTTGATTCAGTGGAAGAAAAAAAGGATCTGTGTATACAAGATCAAGCACCCTTTTTACACAATGCAGAGGATTAACCACTTATGTTCCACAGTGAGTATAACAAGCCCGCTTTACTGTATATACAGACTGATTTTACTGCTTTGGGTTTCGTAACACTTAAACCTAGAGGGGACATTTAGCAAAAAGGAAGGACCAGAGATAAGAATCCTAACAGAGGATATCTCCAGGATGTGCCTGAAGCATATAAAGGGCTGATCTGTGGTCCAACTCTATACCATTAGGAAGACCCATTAAGCTGTTAGTGGGTACACTTAGGCACTTAAAGATGATTGCAGATCACTTCAGGAACTTTCACTGTGTGCTATGCTCAAATTCCAGACATTTCTAAGTGAGCAAAGCTTCAACATTTCTATGATAGAAGCTCCCGCTTGCCTTCACACATTTCTATTCACCTATCCACACGATGGGCTGACTTACTGGCCAATAAGGATATGTATAACATAGGAGACATGGCAAGCTCCATCACTACCAGAAAGTGGAGAGCTTTGCCCATTAGGCATTCCATAATAATGAGACATTCATCCATAGGAGAGACTGAGAGCTGCTGCAACTGCTAGGTGTCTGCATTTTTTACCTGCTAGCACCTTTGTTTTTGTTTTTTTTTGTGATGGGTGATGTGATGGGGAGGTTATGTAGATCTGAGATTTTGTTAGGTAGCGAACTGTGCAGGTTTATGAACCCCACTGACCAAGTGACCGTCCTAGAGACTTTCATGTTAACCTGCCCTCTAACAAGCTTTAGCTTTATTTTATGGAAAATAATATATAAAGCACACCATTCACCAAAACTTGCTACTAAATAGCTCTAAAATATTTCAACTCACAAGCACAGTTCACATATGGTAAGCACAAGGGTATTGTGGCCATTATTAAATACAAAACTGCAACAGGCTTCACTTAGCATTCTCGAACATTCTGCCTTTCAGCTTTGACTAAATAATAATACACAACAGGCAGACCTTAGTTTACTGTTAATAAAAACATATAAAAAAAAAACAAAAAAACAAAAATAAATTTCTCTCTTTCCTTCCTTCCTATTTTTTATTTTTTTTGCTTTCTAGCAGAAAAAATAATTCCATTGCATTTATACGGGACAAAACATAACTTAAAACATTTATTTATTTTAGTCAATCCTTATAATTTTTATTAACCTCTTCATTCCCTTCCCTTGGCTTTTTTTTTTTACAGTTTGTGAGTTTTTATACAGTCAAATTAGGTAACTCAGGAGAAGGAAGGGGTACGCTTTGGCATCCTTTCCTTGGAAATGGTCTTATCAAATCATTTAATAACAGGAGAGGTATACAAGTACTTGTAGATGTGTGCTTTATTAAAATGTGGCCTTAAGTGGATAATATTTAATTTCAGATTAACTTGTCATTTGTCCTCTATTTCAAACATGGTATGTGGTGAGTAAAAATTACGGTAAGTTGATCTGGAAACAAAAGAGTGGCCTTAAAGTATGTCTAAAGCCATAACTGTTTTGTCTTGGATAAAGTAAGAAATATTTAAAACCTCTCTCAAGTTTATATCACTTTCCTGTTGTGACACAGCATGAAGGTTTCCCACCTATTCCTGTTCGAATGACAAATGACTTGCATACAAAGGAAAATTCTAGGAAGGACATAATTATGCAATTATACTTTTCTCGATTCTTCCAACACAGAGATCCAAATGCTCTGGGCACACGTGTACCCTCTGCCCATTGCTCTGCACAGTTTCATTTAGGCTGTCAGCAAAAGGCCTACAACTAATCTTAATGTTAGCAGATACAGGGGAAACAGATTTATTGGGATCTCACACTTTGAAGATCACCAGATCAGTTGAGTGTATTGGACTTGTGCTTTAATAACTGGCTGTACTTTAGCTGTCTTCACCACATCTGGATACCTAAATGCATTGAGCTGCTGCCATGTTATTGGCTGATTAGTAATTTGTGATACCAAGCAATTGAACAGGCGTACCTAATAAAGTGGCCAATGAGTGTATGTCAGTACTGCTGATATTGTTACCTATGGAATGCTATTTTTCTTTACTCCCCCTATAATAGCATCCAGCGAATATAAGAAATTACACTTTTGTCTTATCTGTTAGCAGCACTATTCAGGTGTTTCCTGACCAAAATATAAGTTAGCATGTATGCTTTTCTTGGTTAGTAATAGGTTACACCTTACCGCTGTATAGTGTAGCTGATTTTTGTCTTATGTCTTTTCGTCTGTCACAAATGCTAACCTTTGCTGAATTAAGAGAAGCTTTTAGCTCTTTAATTTTGTTTCTACTGCCCTTTGTGACATTTTGGATTTTTTTTCTGCTATGACCTTGGAGAAATGTTGGCAAGATAACCACTCCTGGGTACCATTCAGTTTTCTTACTTAGAGATTATGACTCTAGATGTGTTTTCATGCTGTGGTGGTATCCACAAACCTTAAAAATTGCTTGATTGCAGTTTCCTGACAGACAACATTACTTTTCTTCTGATCTTTTCAGGAATTTCCTTTGATAGTGGCATTATGTGCATCATTTGCCTGTTGGAGTTTTGTAGCAGCAAGCTGATGGTGATGAAGGGTCCAAAACAACGTTTCTTTTGAGCAAGCCTGACTATGTTTATTCAACCAATTATAGTTATCCCTTTATTTGATTTCATTTTTTTAAGGGAATTCGTTTTTGACACAGTTCTAGAATGTGTTGAGGATAAATGTGTAATTATTTTGCTGAATGCTTTTTTTTTTTTAAATACATTCTGTACTTCGTTTTTTATTTATTAATTTTTTATTAATTAATTTTTATTAATTAAAATACAAAGAGACCGAAATAAATTTTTCAGCCAATAGTATAAAGTATGGAAAAACAGATTCAACACTTTTGCCAATGTCTCCCAATTTCTGTCCATTATCGAGGCGATCCCTAGGATGGAACATTTACAGGAACTGCCTTAGCTGAAGAGACAATACAAAAATTTACAAAAATTTGGGATCCCTGGGATAGTTCAGAATACTGCCAGGGAAAAACCCCTATAGACACCTAGTTAAGTTATACTTCATATTTTGTCTTAAATGCCTAATTGTAGGAGTCTTCTAATCTAAAGTGTCACGGTGAGCCCCCTTCCTTTTTTCTCTATTTTTAGTTTTTTCTCTCATATTATTGGATGTACTTTTTATATTTAATACAGGTATGCCCTATTCTGATTTGATTGTCTTTTAGACACTGTATCTCATTGTTTTTTATTATATTAAATATCTATGTTATCTATATGCCTTTTTCATGCATTGTTTACTACATAGATGTTGGTCGCTACGCCTCTGACATATGTCTAACTTGCAAATGTTTTTATTTACTAAAATACAATTTAAATAAAAATATTACCAGTGTCATAGAAATAGTATCATTGGTCAGACAAAATGCCTGAAATAGGCAACTACAGGTGATATGAACAGCAAGAACGTGATTTGCAGGAAGAGTAGAAACTTGCCCTGATAGCTTAAGGAAAAAGGTATATCAAAGATCCCTCTCAGTTTGGTCCATAGGAGCTAAAAGGGAAGAAGCCCCTCATAACACGAGGCTGTATTAGCAATAAGGTGGAAGTGTTAATGAAAGAAAGAGAAAGAAAGGTATAACCCGTAAGATTGGAAGACAAAAAAAGAGTGGGGGACAAAAAATGGATAAGGGTCGGAGGGGAATCTGACTGCCTAATGTCTCTAATTAACCACAGGAAGGAGTAAGAAGTATGGCTTTGGCAAAATTAGTTATCAACCAAGGACATCAGTGCACTGTAATCAGAAAATAATGTTAATTCCAATCAATAGAACCAGGTTTTGCAATATATCTCCTCCTTCCCATTTGCCAAAGCCACAATTTCTTCCATGAGAGTAATCTCCTTAACATTAAGCAGCTACCGGCTAATCAGAGATGCCACTGTCATTTTCCAATATAAAGGGATACAAGTCTTGGCTGCATTAATAAGAAGGTGAATCAACAAGAAATGTTTATAGCGTTTTGTGAAAAGTGGGGTGAGATGTAGGAGGTAAGCTGCCTGGGTCATTTTACAATTTTACATTCATTATTTGAAAGATATGTCTCCTACCTATTTCCAGAAGGCACGTTGTACCAAACAACTCCAAAACATGTGTATCATAGAGCCCATGTGTTGCTGACAATGCCAACAAAGTTGGGAAAATTGTGGGAAGTGCTTATGTTAGGTACTAGGGAATCTGTACCAGTGGGACATAATTTTAAATCCAGTTTTCCTGGATTTTCCTTGGAAGCAGAGTGAGTAGGTATCAGGATCCTCTCTTTCTGTTGTTCTGTGAAATTATAGATCTGCTTCCCATTTTGCTTGGTGTGCAGGGGATGGTTAATCAGGTGGGTGAGTAAGCAGTTTATATGAAACAGATATCTCATGTCAGAGTGGCGTCGACAAGGAACACATCTGCTTGAAATCTGACAGGGACTAAGGAATGACCATTCTTCCAAACACTAGACAGGAAGTGCCAAATTTGTAGTGGCCTCCAAAATGGAAGAGGAAGCTCCACCATTGTAATTCCCCGGAGCCCCTCTAAGGACAAAAATATTGTAGGTGAAAATCACCCAGTGAAAGCAGGAGTTAACTGAACCGATCAATGTGTCCATGTTAAAAATGTGGATTGCTGACAATTAGCATCATTAAAGCGGAGGTCCACCCTAAAGTGGACCTTCCGCTCATTGGAATCCTCCCCCCTCCGGCGCCACAATTGGCACCTTTCAGGGGGGAGGGGGGTGCAGATTACGCCCCTTTCCGAAAGTCCCCCGCTGCCTGCTGGGAAACACACAGATCCCAGAGGCAGCGGGTCCATCCTTATTGCGCAGCGCGACTCGCGCATGCGCAGTAGGGAACCGGGAAATGAAGCCGAAAGGCTCCACTTCCTGATTCCCATACCCAAGATGGCTGCGGCAGCACCCGAGAGACGATCGAGAGATTGGCTTCGGGTGCCGACATCGCGGGCGCGCTGGGCGGGTAAGTGTCCTTATTTTAAAAGTCAGCAGCTGCAGTATTTGTAGCTGCTGGCTTTTAAAAAAACAAAAAACGGCAGAACTCCCGGCGGACTCCCGCTTTAATAGAGACAGGAATATTTTCCTCTTCAAAAGGAACTGTCTGAATGAATGAGGGTGAGAGTGGTAGCAATTAAAGGTTGAGAGGCTATGGAACAATGTAGCACACTCGAGCACCACGATAAGTCTTGCAGTGGCATCCTAGCTAATGCTTATTCAGATTGAATCAACCTCTAGGCTGAACCCTGGGTCAGGAAAACCCAGACCTCTGCATTGTTTGGGGTGAGACAACAGTAGTTGACTTAGTCTAATGCCGCATACACACGACCGGTTTTCCCGTCGGAATAAACTCTGAAGATTTTTCTGACAGAATTCCGACGGAGTTCCGACGGAGTTCCGCTGAAACTGTCGTGCATACACGCGATCACACCAAAGTCCAATCGTTAAGAACGCGGTGACATACAGCATGTACGACAGGAATAGAAAAAGGAAGTTCAATAGCCAGTGGCCAATAGCTTCTGTCTTGTACTTGCTTCAGAGCATGCGTAATTTTTGGGCCATCGGAAATGCATGCTTAAAACATGTTCTATTTCTAGGTCCATCAGAATTTTCGTAAAAAAAAGTCAGATGAGGCATACACACAATCGGAATATACGATGAAAAGCTTCCGTCTGACTTTTTCTGTCAGACATTCCACTCGTGTGTACGCGGCATAAGTGCTTTGGATGCCCATAAGAAGTTACTAAATTCACTTTTGAGAAACACCGTGGAATCCTAGCAAGTGTTTAAAGCTTATACAAAAGCCTTGGTAGCCAACGTAAGAAGAAATATCAGGGTGAAAGCGGGCAGCTCTAATGGGCCCCGTTCCACAGAGGGAAGTCGTCCACCAAAACGTCATTGATTTTTACAACCTTTGTCTGAAATTGATATATTGCATCAATCCAGCTTTTCATGTGAGCTGCAAGGCTGATATGGTGCAAGACCACTTTCATAAAACCTCAATCTACTCTATCTCAGCCTTTTAGGCATCAGCAGAGAGGAGGGTATTTATGCTGTCAGGAGCATCTAGGCTATGGCACTCTCCTTATCTGTCTGTCCACCTGCAAGGTGATTAATGTGATCAGTCTCTGGGTGGAAACCGGACCTGTTATAAGCCAGAAAAACCCTCATTCGCATGCTAGTGATAGAGAGTGAATTTCCTTGGATGAGCTCGGCCTGGTTTTTGGATTATTCCCTGAACTCAGCCTGCCTTTTACCTGGACTGTCACAGAATCATGCTACCTGTCTGCCAATCGCAAGTACCTGTTTGCTTTGCTCAGTTAACACATGTCCACATGGCGTGGTAGCCATGCACTATAGCATTGTGTATAAGACCTGGGGGCAACCGAGTACTGGTAGGCCTGCTTGCCTTATGGGAAAGGGGGCTACTATAGGTGAAGAACACAGTAGCCAGCTATAGTGTCTGATCACCGGTGTTGGGGTAAACGTGACATAATTACAAGCCTTTAAGAAAAAAAGAAAAAAACATTTTCTTTAAAAATAGACTCTACGCAGGCTTGTTTATTTGCTGACTGACACACCAAGTCTAGGAACTGTCTGTCCGTGTAAACGCACATCCAGCAGTAACGCAGGAGCCAGAGCCTAAATGTAACCAACGTGACCTCCATATGTTTTCTAACTTTAAAAATAGTTGTATGCTTTACTTAAGCTTAAGCCACACTTTTCTGGTTCTGAAGCACATTACATGGTTGCAGGGGGATCCCCAGTCTTGGGCTTTTAGTCTCCCCACAGATGACCCAGCCAAAGGGTCAGTTGAAGCTTTTTTCAAAGCCCTAGGTTTACTCTACGATGCTCCTGATCAGGCCCACTCAGCAGAAGCTAACCTAAGGTCATTACGTCAGGATAAATGCACCGCTGAACAATACTTTTCTAATTTCCGCTGCTGAGCACCTGACTGGGTGGAATGACCCAGCTCTAAGAAGCCAGTTCAGGTTAGGCTTATCAGACTCCATCAAAGACTCCTTAGTACACTACCCTGAACCAAAGTGAATGAAGCCATGCAAGTAGCCATCCGTTTAGACAGGCATTTACAAGAAAGGCGTACAGAGAGCTGTGTTTCCTTGTTTAAATAGTAACGCTTTATTTCTAGTTGGTGCGTCTACCATCTGACCCATGAAATTGTTCTTCTAGACATTTAGGAACTGGCGAGCTTTGGACGAATGCAAGGTCCCCTCCGCCTATGCTATAGGCCCCCAGTATAGGGGGCCTATAGCATACTCCCAGTATTATTTTCCCCTTAACTTCATCTCTTTTGAGCTCTACCCATAAGGATTCCACCTCCTCCCAAGCTCCCTTAGTGATGTCATCTCTTACATTCACTTTTACATTATTCTTGATATACAGGCATACCCACCCCCCTTTTTTTACCCTCCCTATCCCTGTGATAAAGGGTATATCGCAGCTCTCAGTCAATCATTAGAGCTGTTGAACCAAGTCTCTGAAATTCCCGCAAAATTCAAATCCTCCTCTTCCTCCTTCACAACAAAATACAAATGAAGAATAGCATACCAGTAAAAAAAAAGGAGGGAGGAGGATTTGGGTCCTATCTCTGAAGAAATGTGGCGATAGGCATTACCTAAACTTAAAGTAGTAGTGCTTTCTCATCTACACAAAGACGTACACATTTATTCATATTGCATAGCATACTTATAGTATTCTTTGTTTATATTTTAACTCTGTCATATCTAGGACAATATGGGTCATCCCTATAGTGCCACTGAATTAACTCAGAAGATGCGTGTCCTATGCAATATAAATAGCACTATTAAAGCACAATGGGTTTGACATGTAGCCCCCTATGCATGTCCACACCTTTCAAAGTGTGTGTAAAGCCACGTACACACGATCAAACAATCCGGTGGAAAAGTGGGCTCCGGCGGACTTTTTTTACCCAAAAGTCCGGCGGTCTAAGAAAGTAGTTTTGCATTCAAATATGTCTGCCGGACTCGCATTTCGGCGGACAATATGGCCGTGTGTGTGCTAGTCCGCCGTACTTTTGAAATGAGTGGACTTTGCCCGCCCGGAGAAAAGTCCGCTCATTTTGAGCGCGGCTCCAGGTAGCCGGGACTAGCGAAGGAAGCATCGCTGGCCCCGTCACCTGGTATGGACTTAAAGGGGAAGCCCTACGCTGAAAAAACGGCGTGGGGGTCCCCCCCTAGGTCCATATCAGACCCTTATCCGAGCACGCTACCCAACCGGTCAGGAAAGAGGGTGGGGACGAGCGAGCGCCCCCCCCTCCTGAGCCGTACCAGGCCACGTGCCCTCAACATGGGGGGAGTGCTTTGGGGAAGTGGGGGCCACATGGCCCCCCCACCTCAAAGCACCTTGTCCCCATGTTGATGAGGACAAGGGCCTCTTCCCGACAACCCTGCCGTTGGTTGTCGGGGTCTGCGGGAGGGGGCTTATTGGAATCCGGGAGCCCCCGGATCCCGGCCCCCCACCCTATGTGAATGAGTATGGGGTACAACGTACCCCTACCCATTCATCTGTGAAAAAAATGTAAAAAAAACACAACACACAAGGGTTAAAATAGTTTATTGCACAGCTCCGGGGGTCTTCTTCCGTCTTCGGGGGTCTTGTAGCCGGACTCCTCCACTGTCTTCTGCTAGCTCTTTTACTAGCGGAGGAGCCCGGCTTTCTTCTGCACCACCTCCCTCGTCTTCTGACTTCGGGGGTCTTGTCCTCCTCTTCGGTCTTCTGTCGCCGCTCTCGTTGCTGTCGTCCTCTTCTGTTCTTCTGTTCTTAGTATGACCAGGGGACAATGAAAACCACCATCCTGATTTTTATAAGGCTGCCCTCAAAAAAAATCATTCATAAAACTGGTAGGTGTCCAAATGGCCCAGTTTGTCTTTACAGCTCAACATCCCACCAGACTGAATCTGAGTGGCCCCCTCCATAATAATTGGTAAGTTCTGAACTATAAGATCCAGCACCTGTATATACCTATCAGTTCGTCATAAGGTCAAGGTAGCTCTCTGATAATAATAAAAAAAAATAACAAAAAAGTGCACAATCTAATAGGCGCATAAACCGAAACACAAAAAAAAAGAAGAAAATTCAACATTTTCACAGCTCCCCATGTGGCTTGGAGTTTAGAGAATTTTTTCGAGGTCAAGGTGCATCTCTATGAGTATAAGGAGTATAATGACGTGAAACTTACAGACACTCTGAAAAGTGTGGACATGCATAAGGGGATGAGCGTCAAACCCATTATGCTTTAATAGTGCTATTATTATTGCATAAGGCACACAACTGCTAAGTTCATTCAGGGGCACTCTAGGAAGAATCCAAACCATCCTAGATGTGACAGAGGACCAGTGGGTTTAATACATATGTTGTGGAGATGCTCCAAACTCTATATCGAAGTAGCATTTTAACTTTAATGCCCTCCAGCTCCAAGTAACTGTACCACTTGACCCTAACATATGTTTATTAACTATATGTGAAGCAGGAACTTTATCTGTAGATGTCCAGGTTCCTATTATTTGGCTGCTTCATATAGCGCATAAGATATTACCTCAAAAATGGATCATCTCCGAACCCGCCAACTTTTGAAGAGTGGAAAAATCAGGTCAACATTCAGTGGCGGCTGGTGCTCAAACTTTTTTTTGGGGGGGTTGCAAACAAACTGAAAAATTCAGAAAAAAAAACTCCATTGCAGCCTCACTGTGCCATCAAACGCAGCCACTGTACCATCAAACACGGCCACCGTGCCATCAAACACATCCACTGTACCATCAAACACAGCCACTGCACCATCAAACCCAGCCACTGTGCCATTAAACTCAACCACTGGGTCATCAAACACAGCCACTGTGTCCATAAAATGCAACCACTGTGCCCATCAAACGCAGCCACTGTGCCATCAAACGCTGCCACTGTGCCCATCAAAAGCTGCCACTGTGCAATCAAATTCTCCCACTGTGCCCCATCAAATGCTCCCCCTATACCATCAAATGCTCCCACTATGCCCATCGAATGCTGCTACTGTGCCCCCCAGTCCGCCGTCTGCCTGGCACTTACCCTGTTTTGGTGGGTGATGGTTGCGGGCTATGTCCTCGATGTCTTCTTCTCCGATCCTCTGCTCCCATCCTCTCCCATGATTGGATGCTGATAGGTACCCATTCCCTGTCATTTCAGCCAATCAGGTGATGGGTAACAGACCCAAGCACCTGATTGGTGAAGAGGCTGTTCAGTTTTAGGCACTCGGTTCCCAAAAAGGGACCGGGCGCCTGAATTGAATTGAGGATGGCAGCCATGCAATGCATGAATCTATCTATTGGTGATAGATGGGTGGCTGGAGAGAGGGGGCAGCGCCGGTGCGCCCTTATGGATGCACTGCTACTGTCAACATTACTATTTCCCTGCAAAACTAGTATTTCAGCATAGAAACTGTCGATAAAAAAAAAGCAGGTAAAGCAGGCAGAAGAAACAAAGCAATCTTTTTATTAAAAAGAAGCACACATTACACATTATTAGGCACACACTTAACCCCTTGATTACCCCAAGATGTTAACCCCTTCCCAGACAGTGTCATTTGTACAGTGACAGTGTACAGTATTAGCACTGATCACTGTATTAGTGTCACTGCTGATGTCAGTGTGCCATTTTCCACAAAGTGTCAGATTGCCCACTGTACTATAATGCTGTGCTATCACAGTCCCACTATAAGATGCTGATCACCATCATTGCTAGTATAAAAAATAAATGAATTAATAAAAATTCCAGTATATATACTATAGTTTGTAGACAATATACCTTTCATCCAAAGCAATTAATATATGCTTATTGGGATTTTTTTTTACCAAAGACATGTAACAATACATTTTGGCCTAAATTTATGAACAAATTTGATTTTTTTTTTATTGGATATGTTTAATAGCAGAAGGTAAAAATATTGTTTTTTTTTTTAAATCTTTGGTCGTTTACATAATAAATAATAAAAAACACAGTGGTGATCATAAGTGGTAAGTGGTCACCAAAAGAAGGCTCTATTTGTGTGAAAAACATTGTATACATTTAATTTGGATACAGTGTTGCATAACTGTGGAATAAGGGGAAAAATCTTCCAGAGCTCAAATGGTTGAATAAAAAGTACTTTTTACTAATTTAGGCTTAAGGAATTTGAGTTATGTAGACCAAGGGTAGGCAACCCTCGGCACTGGTGCCGCAAACGACACGCAAAGCCTCTTTTGCTGGCAATCGACTCTCAGAGCAGCACAGGGAAGTGTCAGTGAGACACTAATGCATTCCAATTTCAGAATTCCCCACACCGCACCTGCACTGAGGGGAGGCACTGCGCCCCCACACATTGTATAAGATGGGAAACATTGTTTGGTTCTCTAACTTTGCTGTAGCTGCGATCGTCAGCTTTTGTGATAGAGAAGAGATTGGGTACAGTTCTGCGAGGGGTGGTGGCGGTCCCTGTTTCCAGGAGGAAGAGGACTGTCTTGGCCACTGCTAAAGCCAATCACAGTCCTGCTAGCCCCTGCTAGCCCTGTCCACCATCTTGAGGAAGATGACTGGCTTGGTTGCAACTATCAATCTCAGAAAGAATGGATTTCACTGTGGTTGAGAAAACCACATTCACATTCAAGTCACAGTTTGTGGAATTACTGTTGAGCTTCTGGGAACTTTGTTGAAATTATTCCTGAACCTTTGCGTCACTTACTACTGAACCCCGGCACTCTGTGTTCCTTTAATCCACAGTAAGCATCAGCGCAATGAAAATCACACCCAACCACTTTTTCTCAGCCACGAGGGCGCAACTTATGATCCTGCACATAGGCCCACTGCTTTCAGAAAATGCCCCTGACCTGAGCTCATCATTGCACATCCATTCCAGATGCTTGTATGTTGTATCACATACATCATATACATCACATACAAGCATGTGGGCTGGATGTGAGAGGTGGATCAGCAGGATCATCTCTGCTTCCTTTCACCACTCTGCATATCATAGATAAGAAGAGGGTACAGCAGTGGAGCAGCGGAGCAGGAGTGTACAGTGGGGAAAATAAGCAGGAGGGGTTCAGAGGTGGGGCAGATGTGCAGGGAGGTACAGTGGTAGATGATAAGGGGGTTCAGCAGTGGGACAGAATAGCAGGGGTGTACAGTGATGGGCCAGATGAGCAGGGGGTTCTGTGTTGGGCCAGATGAGCAGGGGGGGTTCAGTGTTGGGGCAGAAAATCAGGGGGGTAGAGCAGTGGGGCAGATGTGAAAGGAGGTGTATTGGTGGGGCAGATGAGCAGAGGGTTACAGTGGTGGGGCAGGAGAGCAGGGGGAACAGTGATGGGGCAGGAGAGCAGGGGGAATAGAGGTGGGGCAGAAGAGCCCCAGAGGTACAGAGGTGAGAAAGATGTACAGGAGGTACACTGGTGGGGCAGATGAGAAAGCAGGTTATAGTGGTGCGGCAGATGAGCAGACGGGTTCAGTGTTAGGACAGATGAGAAGGTGATTCAGTAGTGAGACAGAAGAGCATGGGGATATGGCAATGGAGCAGATGTTCAGGGAGGTACAGTGGTGGGGCAGATGAGAAAAGGGGTACATTGATGGGGCAGATGAGCAGGGGGGTTACAGTGGTGGGGCAGAAGAGCAAGGGGGTACAGTGGTGGGGCAGATGTACAGGAGGTACAGTGATGGGACAGATAAGCAGGGAGGATTCAGTGTTGGGTCAGATGAGAAGGGGGTCACAGTGGTGGGAAAGATGAGCGGGGGGTTCAGTGTTGGGGCAGAGGAGAAAAGAGGTGCATTGGCGGGACAGATTAACAGGGGGTTACAGCAGTGGGACAGATGAGCAGGGGGTACAGTGGCGGGGCAGACGAGAAAGGTGGTACATTAGAAAGACAGATGAGCAGGGGGTCACAGCGATGGGGCAGAGGAGCAGGGTATACAGCGGTGGGGCAAATTTGCAGGGGGGACAGTGATATGAGGTGTGAAGGTGCATAAATCGGTGCTCATCTGAGGTGTAGAGTTGCAGGAATTGGGGTTGGTCTGAGGCATAAGAGTGCAGGATTTTAATTTCTCACTACTAAAGTAGTTTACAGCATTTACTTTATAAAAAATCCTTTTTCATGATTGAGAGTGTGACATTTTTTGTTATAAAATCGCCATGCTCAATTTCTTTGAAAACATTTTTTGGCACACTGTGCTCAAAAGGTTGCCTACCCTTGATATAGACCATACTTTTGTACTTTTATTGAGCAAATGAAAGTCAACAGGCTCGTGTAATGCTTTCTTTATTGAAACAACATGTTAATAATGAATAAATGCAATTAAATTTACAATAATTGGTTTGTTACAAGGCAGGTTCACTATATTGTACAAAATTGTGTCTACTTGTATAATGTGTATTATACTGTAAAGTTTCACTAAGTTGTATGTTTTTGAAAACATGTACTGTAGATGTATCACCTTTACAACAATTACATGTTGCGTGTAAACAAAATACAAAAAACAAAAATCTGATTTAACCACTTGACCTCCGTAAGATTTACCCCTCTTCATGACCAGGCCACATACGGCACTGTGTTACTTTAACTGACAATTATGCAGTCGTGCAACGCTGTACCCAAATACATTTTGTGTCCTTTTTTTCCCCCCACAAATAGACTGGCAATTTAAAAAAAATTTTTTTTTACTTTCTGCTATAAAACATACCCAATAAAAAAACGTAAAAAAAATCTAATTTCTTCATCAGTTTAAGCCAATATATATTCTACTACATATTTTTGGTTAAAAATGGCGGAGAGCATGGGGGGTGGTGGAGAGCATGGAGGGGGGGTGGAGAGCATGGGGGGTGGCGGAGAGCATGGGGGAGAGGTGGAGAGCATGGGGTGGTGACAGAGAGCATGGGGGGGTGGAGAGTATGGGGGGGAAGTGGAGAGTATGGGGGGTGGCAGAGAGCATGGGGAGGTGGCAGAGAGCATGGGTGCCGTGGAGAACATGGGGGGAGGTGGAGAGTATGGGGGGATGGCAGAGAGTATGGGTGCGGTGGAGAACATAGGGGGAGAGTATGGGGGGATGGCAGAGAGTATGGGTGCGGTGGAGAGCCCAGGGGGGAGCAGCAGAGAGAAGCAGGATCGGAGGAGGGCTGGGGGCGGCTGCATATAGAAGAATAATTCTCTCCATCTTCCTCCTGCAGTCTCGGAATGCTTCTCCTCTCCCTCTCGCAGGCATTCCGCTACTGCGGGAGGAAGATGGAGAGAACTATTCTTCTATATGCAGCCGCCCCACCCCTCCTCCTATGCAGTTTACCGGGGGGGGGGGGGCTGAACTCACATTTTCACCAGCTCCAAGGTGTCTGCTCTCGCTCCTCCTCCCGGCACTGACGGCTGACCTATACAGGCGGCCGCGCTGCCGCGCAGAGGCAGAAGGAGTCTCATCTAGCTCCTCCCCCCGGGACTTGCAGCCTGGCTGCCCCGGTGGCTGCGGCCCACCGGGCAAGTGCCCGGTTTGCCTTATGGCCAATCCGGGCTTGGCATCTACAATCTATGGCATATATTTATGGAATTTTTATTTATTTATTTTATTTTACTAGCAATGGCGGTGATCAGTGACTAATAGTGTGACTGTAATATTGCGATGGACAAATCGGGGACCAATGACACTAATACAGTGATCAGTGATAAAAAATATACAGTCACTGTACTAGTGCTGTACTGCCTGATAAGTGCTTGTGTACTGTGTTGGGGGTGCTTTTAATAGGGAAAGGCATGGATCCATGTTCTGAACACAGAATCAATGCCTTCCCTACTGACAGAATGGCAATCTGCCTTGTTTACATAGACAGATTGCCATTCTGGCTCTCTGCCTAATGATTGGTGGGTGCCAGCGGTCATCAAGTCCACAGTACCCGCAGATCAGCTCTTGCTGTGTATAATCACATTGGGAGTGGGTTGCCAGCATACACACCCCAGACCTGGTAGTGCAGGATCAAGTATTAGATACGTGATCCTACGCAGCAGAGCTGTCTTGAGGCTGTAGGTCTAAGTTATATGGTTGGCAAGCGGTTAAAAAAACCAACAGGGGTTCCAGTCCTTCCGCACTCAAAGATTTTGGCTGGACATACACATAAATGGATGTCACGTGTCACTGTTCATTTCCTTCTTCCACAGAGGATGATTTCCCACAATAGCAGTTGATAATATACTATTTTATAACAGCATATAACTCTTGCCTATTTTTTACTCCACACCTCTGCTCTGGCTGCTTTGCAAGTGTGGCTTTGTATGAATAATATTAATTACCAGTTGACAAAGGCACAAAGCCAAGGATATGAAGGAAGAGGAAATCACATCTGTAGATATTCCCCAAACACTTACCACTGACATGTCTGCAAATGTTCAGTGAGTATTAACAAAATTTGTATGTTCTGCTCTCCAGGGGAACAGCTCGCCATTTTTTCCATCCATACTTACAAAAATGTCTGGACACCCTTATTTTTTGGATTACATTCTCAGAAGGATTGCCAAGAAAGAAATAAGAAGATTAGGATTTTGGCATCCTTTAATGCATTTGAAATTGCTCGATTAGCAAAATCACTGTGCAGCCTCAAATATATCGGCATGCTACTTTTTTTCTTACAAATAGCTTTCAAGTTTAATAGTGTTTTTTATTTTATTTTATTTCACAGCTTCCAACTGTCCCTTGATTGGAGGGCCAGTCCCTGGCTTGGAGCTAAACCCACTTCTCCTTCTTTGTTCCACTTTGAGGTCAGATGTAGACAACTGTATAAATAAATGTATTTCCTTACCTGTATGCCCCATACACACAATCAGATTTTCCAACAACAAATGTTGGATGTGAGCTTGTTGTCGGAAAGTCTGACCATGTGTATGCTCCATAGAACATTTGTTGACGGAATTTCCGCCAACAAATGTTTGAGAGCATAGTTAATGGTTAATAGTTAAATATAGTTTAATTCTCAAAAGGGTACTTTAACATAGGGTGACACTATGAAAGTACCAGTAGTGGGGTGCCATCGTCCCGAAATTGACTTAATTGAAAAACGACATAAAAGAGATGGACTTTATAGGCACCCAAATAAAAAGACCTAAAACGATGTTTTTCTTATTTTATTAAAAATAGAAACAAAAAAAAAGAAAAGTTTAAATATAATTATTATAATAACATATAAGATACAGTTAGTTTAATAGTATGAAAAGTGAGGTAGAAAAAATAGATATGGCGCTATACCTTTTTGGACTCACTAAATTTAAATATCATAGAAATGTACCGATTTTTCAGCCTGCTGGCTAATGGTTTTAAACTCTAAAGAATCCTGAATGAACCAAAATATACTGGTATGATAAACCCAATAAATAATGTATCAATCAATATTAAATTGTACATACAAAGAATAAAATAAATATAAATATAAATTTTCCAGCGTGCTGGTTAATAAATGAAAAAATATAAAAATAGGGTGAAAATAGGAATTGGAATAAAAAATATATATATATAAATGTGAATTACACAATAAATGATGCTATGTATGCTAAACTCAGTCTATAATCAACAGTGAAACTTCTTTAAAAAATATACTAAAAATATATATACTAAAAAACCCAATGTGCCTGTGACTATGGTGATGGCGTAACCAAAAACTTTGATATACAAATTCAATCAAATAACCATAAAGTAAAAACCAAAAAATTCAAATTTGTACAATTGTAAAACACAAGTGAAAAAATGAAATATGAAAAGTGCAACAAATATATACACACTGTGTTAGATTTCGAAAAATTTCCAATTGTAAATATGAAAATTGGGGAAAAAAACAAGAAAAATTTAAGATATTAGTCCATATTATAAAAAATGTAAAAAATGTAAAAAATATATAAGAAATAGAGGTTTAGTCCATAATATAAAAAATGGAAATTAGATAGTGTAAAAAGAGAGATTTTCTATGTATAGAAGAAGAATGGAGGGAGTAACTTCGCTTATCCGTTCGTGTTTATGAATTTTGCTCTCACCAGAAATACGACCCCGTCCGGGGTGGATCAGCCTCCACAGTATAAGCCACTGTGTCGCTTCTTGGGCTGTCTTTGCTGGAATGCTGGGGAGATCCCTCGTTCTTCTGTGGGGATGTTGTACCTCGTATTACATAAGGTAAAGAAGAGGACTTTCCATGGTATAGTATGTTTGCAACTCAGTTTATTTGTAACAACTTGAAAGTACTCACATTTAGTACGATAAAACAGGTATTGTAAAAAAAGCGTTCGGGACTTCCGCTCGGCTAGCACGCCGTTTGCACTAAAGGTGTATGTATCTGGCCACGCCCTACGCGTTTCGTCATTCAGACGTCATCTGGAGCGGCCATCTTCATACACCTTTCCACTTATATAGGGTGTAGTTACCAATTGCGCATGCGCGGAAATTAGCCGCCATACTTGCTAAGGGAATACCTATTTCATTTCGTGAAAGTCCTCTTCTTTACCTTATGTAATACGAGGTACAACATCCCCACGGAAGAACGAGGGATCTCCCCAGCATTCCAGCAAAGACAGCCCAAGAAGCGACACAGTGGCTTATACTGTGGAGGCTGATCCACCCCGGACGGGGTCGTATTTCTGGTGAGAGCAAAATTCATAAACACGAACGGATAAGCGAAGTTACTCCCTCCATTCTTCTTCTATACATAGAAAATCTCTCTTTTTCCACTATCTAATTTCCATTTTTTATATTATGGACTAATATCTTTAATTTTTCTTGTTTTTTTCCCCAATTTTCATATTTACAATTGGGAATTTTTCGAAATCTAACACAGTGTGTATATATTTGTTGCACTTTTCATATTTCATTTTTTCACTTGTGTTTTACAATTGTACAAATTTGAATTTTTTGGTTTTTACTTTATGGTTATTTGATTGAATTTGTATACCAAAGTTTTTGGTTACGCCATCACCATAGTCACAGGCACATTGGGTTTTTTAGTATATATATTTTTAGTATATTTTTTAAAGAAGTTTCACTGTTGATTATAGACTGAGTTTAGCATACATAGCATCATTTATTGTGTAATTCACATTTATATATATATATATATATTTTTTTTATTCCAATTCCTATTTTCACCCTATTTTTATATTTTTTCATTTATTAACCAGCACGCTGGAAAATTTATATTTATATTTATTTTATTCTTTGTATGTACAATTTAATATTGATTGATACATTATTTATTGGGTTTATCATACCAGTATATTTTGGTTCATTCAGGATTCTTTAGAGTTTAAAATCATTAGCCAGCAGGCTGAAAAATCTGTACATTTCTATGATATTTAAATTTAGTGAGTCCAAAAAGGTATAGCGCCATATCTATTTTTTCTACCTCACTTTTCTTATTGTTCCATCCATTAGGACGGAAACAAAATAGAGGCTGCTCTTACCTACATTATATTATATTACATATACTTTCTGTCAAACAAATTCCATAGCGCGCCCTATCCTTTTATTTTTAGTTTAATAGTATACCCTGTACATATAGACATTGACATCACATAGTAACCATATTCATAATCATAAGTCAGGAGCGGTCCCTAGAGCACTGCCTGATATGGGTATCAGATGAGTTGTGTGTCCAAGTCTACAGCCGGGTATATCAGAAATTTCAATTCAATTCAGAGGCTCGACATGTTGTGTGTGAATCATGCTTCCATAGGAGCAGCAATTTTCATGATAGTAGGAGGCTAATAATGCACAATAAGTGCCACACAGCCTGGGCAGTTGCACGGGACTCTCAGCGTAGAAGTATGTAATAATATAGCTTCAAAAAAGTTTCATAATAGAAATGGCCATAAAGGTAGGCAGGTGATCCTGTCAGTTTCTTAGAGGCAGAGGTAGGGGTAATAAAGGACCTATCCAAAATTATAATGCCTTGTCACTAAAACGAACGTGTCATCGCACAACATCAAGTCATCACCGTTCGGATGAAAACAATTGCTATTCCGATTGCGTGTACACAATTCCGACACACAAAAGTCCATGCATGCTCAGAATCAAGCAGAAGAGCCGCACTGGCTATTGAACTTAGTTTTTCTAGGCTAGTCGTATGTGTCACCACATTCTTGAGGTTCAGAATTTCTGCCATTTGTGTGACCGTGTGTAAGCAAGATAATTTTGAGCCAACATCCTTTGGAAAAAAATCCACGGTTCTGTTGTCGGAAAATCCTATCGTGTGTACATAGCCTTTGGGTGTTTTTTTTCTGATATCTAAATTAGTGCATTTTCAAAATTCCTGATCCCGATCCTGAGCTCCATGACCGTGGCCACGGGACCCGCAGACCCGATCGCCACTGGTGTCCCACGATCGGGTCACAGAGCTGAACAACGAGGAGAGGTCTGTGTAAACAAACCTCTCCCTGTGCTTCCCTGTGTGGCTGTCACCGATTGTCTGCTCCCTGTTATAGGGAAAGACGATCAGTAACGTCACATGCCAAGCCACGCCCCCAACAGTAAAAAAAAATATGCGTCACACATAACCCCTACCCGCCCCCTAGTAGTTAACTCCTTCACTGCCAGTGTCATTTACACAGGAATCAGTGCATTTAAATAGCACTGATTGCTGTATAAATGACAATGGTCCAAAAAAGTGTCAAAAATGTCCGATGTGTCCGCCATAATGTAGCAGTCACAATAAAAATCACTGATCGCTGCCATTACTAGTAAAAAAATAAATATTAATAAAAATGCTATAAAACTATCCCCTATTTTGTAAACGCTATAACTTTTGTGAAAACCAATCAATAATCGCTAATTGTGTTTTTTTTTACCAAAAATATGTAGAAGAATACGTATCGGCCTAAACTGAGGAAAAAATATGTTTTTTTAATATATTTTTTGAGGATATTTATTATAGCAAAATTCAATATTGCATTTTTTTCAAAATTGTCGCTCTATTTTTGTTTATAGCGCAAAAAATAAAAACCGCAGAGGTGATCAAATACCCCCAAAAGAAATCTCTATTTGTGGAAAAAAAGGACGCCATTTTGTTTGGGAGCCACGTCGCAGGACCGCGCAATTGTCAGTTAAAGCGACGCAGTGCCGAATCGCAAAAAGGGGCCTGGTCCTTTGGTTGCAAATTGGCCGAGGCTTAAGTAGTTAAAAAAATCCTGTGTTTCAAATTTGCTTGCACAAGATTTTTCGAAGACTGTATAGTTTTTGTAATATTCTATTTTGAGTGATGAAAACTGTAGGCATTCATAAAAGGAGGAAAATGTGACTGTTGTTCATGAATTCTTCTTCATAGTCTGTATGATTGGCTGCATGGGAAATGGGAGACTTTTGCTTAAATGTTTTTTTTTTTTTACAGAATGCTGTCTCACTTTACCATTTTAAAAAGTATAACACCTGCATATTCCTCTTTCTGAAGCGTTTTTTTTTTTTTTTTTTTTTTTTATATAATCTAATTTATAGCAATATGTTTGCTACCAGATGTGCTATTATTTCCGTGAAGAGTACACAGATAATCCCGAATATTAAGGGTACAATTACATTTAGATCTAGTAGTTGCTTTAAATGCTGATGATTAATATTATACAGGATTTATATTATGCCAACAGTTTGCACAGCACTTTACAGCATAAAGGGAGACAGTAGAGTTACAATATAATAAAATACAAGAAGGTTAAGAAGGCCCTACTCATAAGAGCTTACAATCTAATATCAAGAATGAATCAGCCAAAGTTCACAAATTGACAGCCCAATACAGCCTACTTAAAGAGGAGCTGCACCTAAAAAAAAAATATTAAAAGCCAGCAGCTACTAATATTGCAGCTGCTGACTTTTAATAATATCACACTTACCTGTCCCTGGTTCCAGCGATGTCGGCGGCAGAGAACGAGCGATCGCTCATCTCGCTGCAGCCACCGCCGCCATCCTCTGTCAGGGAATCGGGAAGTGAAGCATGAGGGCTTCACTGCCCGGTTCCCTACTGCGCATGCGCGAGTTGCGCTGCGCTTCTCTTATGGTCCCCCGCTGTGTCTCTGGGAACTGTGTGTTTCCCAGAACACAACGGGGGGGGGGGGGGCGGAGCCATGCGGGGGTGGGCGGAGCCATGCGGCGGTCTGGCCGGAAGTGGGTGCAGATACCTGGATTATCCAGGTAACTGCACCCCCCTCCCCCCGAAAGGTGCCGATTGTGGCACCGGAGGGGGGGGAGGGATAATACTAGCGGAACTTCCCCTTTAGGGTGAAGAACCGCTTTAACTCAATTAATTTTTTTTCCTTGAACTCCAAAAGACCTTACATCTAGAGATTGCAATACCAAAAGGTAACTTAAATAAAATAAGAGAACTATGTAGTGTGCAGTTCCTACAATCCCCCATGTTTTCTATCAGCTAAAAAAGCTGTTCCCATCCCTCAAACATCATAAAACTGGTGCTTGTTGATTGGTTATCATGTAGCCAGTGCTCTGACATGGAGTTGAGGAAAGTGTACTCAGCCTTGTGTAAGCTCTTAGCCCTTGTACACATGGTCGGACATTCCGACACCAAAATCCGTCAGATTTTTTTCAAAGTATTTGGTCCGAAACTGGTGTTGCATACACACGGTCGGACAAAGTTGTTGGAAAATCCGATCGTTCGGAACGTGATGACGTTCGTTCGTTACGACGGGACTACATTCAGGCTAGTAGCCAATAGCTTTGGTCTAGGAATTTAATCTGAGCATGCGTGGCACTTTGTCCGATCGGAATTCTCTACAAACGATCAGACAAAGTCCGACCGGATCAGGTTGTTGGAATTTTTTTATATCCAGCTCTCAAACTTTGTTGGTCGGACATTCCGACAGAAAAAGATGAAGCCCACACACGTTTGGATTATCCAACAACATGGTCCGATCGGACATTTTCCATGTGTACAAGGGCTAACTCAAAAGGTACATATGTACAGTTGGGGGTTATGGCAGTTACCAATCAGATCCGATTGGAATATACTGTCCACTTGCGCTCTGTATATATATTTGTGATTTTAATTCTTTGTATATCTTCCCCTGGTCGGACACTAGTATATGAGCTGTCATTATTTATTTGCCTTATATAATGTTTATTATATCTTTATTTGATAAACTTAGGTAAAATGGCTGCCACACTACTCTATTCTATTGGTTTCAACAACAAATAAAAAAAAGCACCTACCAGTGTCCACTAGTGCTACCTATCAGTGACGATCAGTGCTGCCAAATCATGCCCATCAGTGCCTCATTGTCAGTGCTGCCTATCAGTGTCACCCAGTTTTTATCAGTGCCACCCATCAGTGCCCATCTGTGCCACCTATCAGTGCTACTTATCAGTGCCACCTATTAGTACCCTTCAGTGCCACCTATCAGTACCCACCAGTGCAGCCTCATCAGTGCCTATCAGTGCCACCTTCTTAGTGCCCATCAGTGCAGCCTCATCAGCACACATCAATGAAGGAGAAAAATGTCTGCAAAATTTTATAACAAACCATTTGTTTTTTTCAAAGTTTTTGGCCTTTTTGTTGTTTTTTTAGCAAAAAATAAAAACCCCAGTGGTGATTAAATACCACTGAAAGAAATCTATATTTGTGTGAGAAAAATGATGAAAATTGCATATGAGTACAGTGTAGCATGACTGTGTAATTGTCATTCAAAGTGCGACAGCACTGAAAGCTGAAAATTAGCCTGGGCAGGAAGGGGATTTAAGTGCCCAGTAGGCAAGTGGTTAAGTAAACCTTTTGCTTTTCCTTTCATGGGACTCACTTTACAGTTATTTTCATTATTTCAACAAATCCAATACAGTTATCAGTGTAATCTGTTCTCTTTTAGGTCGTATATTTAATAGGTAAATGTAATAGAAATCATTGCACGCTTTCAAGTTAAAAGACCTATTGTATAGATAATTGCTATACAGCAATAAAATGTAACACCTTTTATTTTGACCTTGTGGTTCACTTAGCTGAAATGTAGAGCATTCCATTTATCCCAAGACAAAATGGAGCTGTTACAAAGCAGTTAAATAGTTAAAAGAAAAAATGTATAGCACATTATTTCCAATCATTTGTAAACAAGTACAGTAAAAGAAAGGTCAGCAAAACCACTAAGAAAATGTCTGCTCATAAGATGGAAATTACATTAGGCTGTGGAGTGGAAGTGAATATTTATTTGTAAAAAGCCCAGCAAGCATCAGCTTTGGGGTTATGCAAAGGAGTACATTTTATTGAACTTTGATCTAAATAAACAGAAAATAAATATTAAATCAATTAAAGTTTTTTTGTGTTTTAGATAGAATGGTAATGGTCTATAAAATGTGTGAGGGTAATTGCTAACTGTGTCCCTGTTGGGAAGGATTCCTATCATTTCTTGTCCCAATTAGTAATCTGTTTTAATGACAATGGCCACCAGGAAGTGAGGGAAATAAACAAGCATCCTGATGTGTATAGCTTAAAGTGGAATTAAACCCAAAAGCAAACATTATATTGCAGCTCACCAATTTGTAGATGGTATGGCTGCATTCGTTTTCTTTTTTTAGGTTTTCTTTCTTTTATTCTCCCCTGGTGATTCTGTCAATAAGTCTTTAGTTTTTCAAAAGAACAAGCTGTCCTGCCGATGTAGCAGTTAGAGGGTCGCAACAAACCATTTAACACAGACAAGGGTGCTCACAAGTAAAACCTTTATCCCAAAAAGGAAAAACAAACCTTTTGCTGTAACTTCTTATAAAGTATTAACTGGAGTTCAGCTTCAATTTATTTGTGTATTTAAATGTGCTAGTGAACCGAACACTCCCGTCTCCCCATGATTGACATTGCTAATGCCCAAAGGTGTCTCTGTTGCTCCTTCATCCAGAGTACTCTAATACAGGCAGTATGTTACTGGCCAAATCACCAGAACCCCTTTGAGCCTAAGGGCACTTTCACACTGAGCAGCGCTGGGCATCGACGGTAAGCGGCGCCTTTCGACCGCTAGCGGGGCACTTTTAACCCAGCTAAAGGCTGAAAAAGGGTTTAAAGCGCTGCTGCAGCGATGCTTTGCTGGCACTTTGGTGGCGCTGCCCATTGATTTCAATGGGCAGGGGCGCTTTAGGAGTGGTGTATACCACTCCTAAAGCGCCTCAAACATGCTGCTAGCAGGACTTTTTTGATCATCCTGCCAGCGCACTGCTCCAGTGTGAGAGCACTCGGGCTTTCACATTGGAGTGAAAGGAGAGGCTCTTTACAGGCGCTATGCAGGTGCTATTTTAGCACTATAGCGCCTGTAAAGCGCCTCAGTGTGAAAGGGGTCTTAGGGTAAAACAAATCTTAACATCTAAGCCCAATTTTGCAACTTTAACATGTGTTGTTAAAACCGTACATATCATCAAAACTACTTTGTGCATCCAGGTGGATTATACCGTGTTTTTTTCAGAACAAACTGGGCTTTCAAATTTTAATTGGTAATAAATATCTCCCATTTTTTTTATTTTTATTATTATCTTAGAGAAACCTGCACAAAATATTAATATTGATATTTAATATTTAAACTATATCCAAAACCAGCCCTTCCAAATACAAGCGCTTATGGAGTAGGAGAAATAATAGGATTTTTATATACCGTATTTTTCGGACTATAAGGCGCACGTAAAAGCCTAAATTTTCTCCCAAAAACGACCGTGCGCCTTATAGTCCGGTGCGCCTTATATATGACCTGTTGACATCGCTGGAGTTCTTTGTTAACAGTATCTGTCATCTTGACGTAAACCTTCGGACTATAAGGCGCACGTAAAAGCCAAAATTTTCTCACAAAATCGACCGTGCGCCTTATAGTCCGATGCGCTTTATATATATGGAAATATCCATTTTATCAGCCGGTCGTTGCTAGTGCGCCTTATAATCCGGTGCGCCTTATAGTCCGATGCGCCTTATATATGGAAATATCCATTTTATCAGCCGGTCGTTGCTAGTGCGCCTTATAATCCGGTGCGCCTTATAGTCCGAAAAATACGGTACAGCTTACCTGTAAAATCCTTTTCTTGAGAGTACATCACGGGACATAGAAGCTTCATTACATAGTGGGTTATATAGGCACCTTCAGTGATTGGACACTGGCTAACCCCAATTAAGGAGAATTCCTCCACTATATAACCCGTCCCATATGGGAAGCACCTCAGTTTTGTAGCAAAGCAATAGAAAACCACGTAAAACCCAAGAAGGGCGGGAGCTCTGTGTCCCGTGATGTACTCTCAAGAAAAGGATTTTACAGGTAAGCTGTATATAAAAATCCAATTTTCTTGATCATACATCACGGGACACAGAAGCTTCATTACATAGTGGGATGTCCCAAAGCAATGCTCAGTTTGAGGGGAGGGAGACACAGATCAGAATTATAGACCGCCATGGACCAGAGGAACTAAACTGCAGCCTGCGGTACACTGCGCCCAAAGGCGGTATCCTCTTGCCCGCTCACATCCACCTGATAAAATCTGGTGAATGTATGGACTGATGACCAAGTCGCAGCCTTACAGATCTGAGCCAGGGAGACCTGGTGGTGCACTGCCCAAGAAGCACTTACAGCCCTAGTTGAGTGAGCTTTCACTTGAAAGGGAGGAATCTTCCCCTTTACAATATAGGTCTGAAAAATAACTTGTCTAATCTATCTTGAACGAGTGGATTTCAATCCCGCCTGGCCCCTTTTAGGGCCTTCCGGCAAAATAAACAAACAACCCTTACCACATCTAGAGTGTGCAAAGACTCTTCTTCTGCAGACTGTGGATCTGGAAAAAAGGATGGTAGGACTACATCTTGATTCAAATGGAATCCCGAAACCACCTTAGGTAGAAAGGACCTATTAGGACGCATCACTACTCGGTCCTTGTGAATAATTAAATAAGGTTCTTTGCTTGAAAGAGCTGCGAGCTCTGAAACTCTCCTAACCGAGGATATAGCTATCAAGAAGACAAATTTTTTAGTCAAAGAAACTAAAGAAGCCTGGTGTAATGGTTCAAATGGTTGTCCTGTAACGCAGAGAGAACCAAATTCAAATCCCATGGGCACACTGGAGGTTTGACTGGTGGCCTTAACCGCATGGCCCCCTGAATGAAAGCCCGGACAAGGGAATGTGAAGCAAGTGGCTTCTGGAAAAACACTGACAAAGCTGAAATCTGAACTTTGATAGTGCTTACAGCCAAATTCATTTCTAGGCCCGACTGGAGGAAAGCCAAGATCCTGCTAACGACATACTTTCTGGGATGCCATCCCCTGGGTTCACACCAGGAAACATAGGCCTTCCAGATTTTGTAGTAAATAAGCCTGGAGGCCGGCTTTCTGGCATTAACCAGAGTAGAAAGGACTGACTACGAGAGCCCACAGTCTTTCAGAATGTGGGTCTCAGTAGCCAAACCGTTAAATTCAGACTGTGTAAAGCAGGATGGTGGATTGGATCTTGCGAGAGTAGATCTGTCCGGAGAGGAAGGATCCAAGGCCTGCCTACTGCCATCTTCATGATCTCTGCATACCAAGGTCGTCTGGGCCAAGCCGGGGCTACCAACAGAACCGACTTTGTTTCCCTCTTGACTCTTCCTAGGAACTGCAGCAGAAGCATATACGGCGGGAAGGCATAGATTAGATTGTACTGATCCCAAGGAATTGTCAGAGCATCTGACCCCTGAGCAAATACGTCCTTTGTTCTTGACACAAACTTGTCCAGCTTCCTGTTGAATCTGGATGCAAACAGATCTACATCCGGAGTACCCCATCTGAGACATATGGTTTGAAATATGTCGGGGTGTAGAGCCCATTCTCCTGGGCATAATTGTTGGCGGCTTAGAAAGTCCGCTTGCCAATGTTCCACTCCTGGAATGAAGACTGCAGAAAGGCACGGAACATGCCTCTCTGCCCGAGCAAGTATGCGATTCACCTCTCTTTGTGCATTCAGACTTTTTGTGCCACTTTGGTGATTGATATAGACCACAGCTGTGGCAATGTCGGACTGTAGTCTGTAGGACCGGTTCATGAGGGCCATATAAACTGCCCGAATTTCCAGAATATTTATGGGCAGGAGTCTTTCGGTCGCAGACCATCTTCCCTGCGTGCATACCTCTTCCAACACTGCTCCCCAGCCTGTCAGACTGGCATCTGTAGTTACGATTTTCCATGGAAGTGGAAGAAAAGTTTTGCCTTTCAGTAGATTCTTGGTCTGTAACCACCAAATGAGACTCTTGCGTATCCCTGGGCATAAACACATAGTAACAAGATGCCCCAAGCCGCAAGGATGCATCTCCGTAAAGGCCTTGAATGAAACTGGGTGAATGGAATGGCCTCGAAGGAGGCGACCATTTTCCCTAACAGTCTCATACACAGCCGAATGGCGGAACTCTTTCTGCTCAGCACTAGGCGAGCCAGAACCCTTATAGCTATGGCTTTTGGCCTTGGCAGAAACACCCTGCCCTGAGCGGTGTCTATGATCATGCCCAGATATTCCAACCTTGTAGCAGGCTGCAGGGATGACTTTTCTAGGTTTATAATCCAACCTAGGTTTTCCAGGTGTTCTAACATTTTGACAATACTGTGGTTCAAGAGCGCTACTGTCTGCTCTATGAGTAGCAAATCGTCTAGATAAGCTATCCCGGTTATGCCCTGAGCTCTCAGGTTTGCCAAGAGAGGCTCTAGAATCTTTGTGAAAAAACAAAAAGATATCCCCTGGGTGGGGTTTTTAACAGTATATATTACCTGTGAGGGCTGATATATATATACACAGTAGGAATAACTACTGAGATGACGCGGAAAGTTTGTAATACAATTATTTATTGATAAAAGAATTAAATGGGTGACACGGTGGTCAGGAAATTGAACTCCACTTGGTGAATAATGGTACATGTATAGACAGGGAAATTACATCATATGAACCCTATTACATCTGTATACACAGTAAAACATAGATAAAAGTAATCCTTTACGCATTTCGACCCACTCAGGGGTCTTCTTCAGAAGGTTTATCTATTGTAAAAGAGAGGACAAACATAAATATATATCCATACATTATGATATATTGAAGGTAACCTACTATAGACAGAGTGAATGTCTGATATAGTGATATTGTGCAAATATCGGTTACTATATATCACAGGTGAATACCTGTATAATCCACGGTGGAGATCCTCTTTAAAAGACAGGAATATGCTCAGACACATCCCTCATATCAATCATTCATTGATGTGCCACAGCTCATCTAGCTGGTATAGGTCGCTGTATCCTACCATCAAAGGAGGGCAGGGAAACGGAATGGCTTGCGAGGGATCACATCCCTAATTCCACCTCCTGTGTGTAGGTTGGAGGGGAGTATAGACGTGGACAGCCCAGGGTCAAGGGCGACACCCTGCAGTAGGACAAAATATAGAGGTAATAAAAAAGTTTTTATATGTATAAGTGTATATAAGGTACACTAATTGGGTACTATCTGGTCTATAAATGGAGAACACAGGTCCCACCAGAATAGTGTATAAATAGGGAAACTTGTGTATGGATTCCCAGATAGATCAGCACACTATGAAACCAAAAAGAGTGAACAACCATAGAAAAAATCATAGAAAAAACACCTGTGAATGACACGGAAGTGTGAAGAAACTATAACCGTGAGAGTAAGGAAACAAAACAAGGGAAAGAAAAAACAAAAAAAGAAAAAGAAAAAAGGGAAGGAAAGAAAAAAAGCCAAATACATCACATGCCACAGTGAGCACAGATCAGAAAAGGCTGAATGAAATGGTGAAGCTGTCTGTGTAATTACCTATGTAATCTTGCAATACGTGCTCATGTGTTGGATGAGCCCAAAAAAAGGCAATATATTAAAACAGGAGGAAGAGGTCCTGCGAATTTGCGCAGGTCCACCCCTTTCTATTCAGGAACCGTGCAAAAACAGAGGGAGACTTTCGTCTACAAATAAATAAAAATAATAAAGAGTGAGCAATACAACAACCCAATTGTATCAGAAAGAAGTTGCAGTGTCAGCAAAGACAGACCAGTAGCTTACCCTCAAGCATAATGTCAGTGTATCAGGTGTCCTGTCACAGATGGAATGAATTCCTTATCCATGAAGGTGAGGTATAAATACCTTGTATCTAATTGGTTCAGCTGGCTCCATTACAAGCCCAGCTGAATCAGTTGTAAGCCCTATCAGGGAGTCCTGCCCTTCTGTCAGTCTAATAATTCGGTCGCCATCTTGGGCGACCGGATGTGGTCCCCCCCGGCGTTCTGGAAATGACCCTTCCAACATGGCGGAAGGGTACCCAGCTTTGTCGCACCGGCGTGACGTCGGCACGTCACTTCGCACGCGCAAAACGCGCGTGCGCAGTGAAGCGCCGCATCCAAAGCTGTCCCAGAATGCCGCCGGCCAGATACAATCCCCCAGGGGGGCGGGTGGGATCACCCCGCTCATACCTGGGATCACAGGGGAGGGGCATGCGCGCACAATATGCCCCGCCCCTTCTCTGGCGGGGAAGCCATGCCGAAGGGGTCCGCCCTATAAGCGACGCCAAGAGAGCACAACAGGTGGCACCATCTAGAGGAAAGAAAGGAGAGGTGCGTCTGGACATCCTGTCAGCAAGTAAAAAGAGCACATGTTAAATGAAACTATATCAAATAAAGACAACCGCTAATTAGTAAATATATATTACAGGTAATCTGAGCATACAAGAGAACAACATCTACTTAATGGTGTATAACTGGACATAACACAATGTTTCTGATGTGGCACAATCACAAGGGAATCTATCTGGGAATCCATACACAAGTTTCCCTATTTATACACTATTCTGGTGGGACCTGTGTTCTCCATTTATAGACCAGATAGTACCCAATTAGTGTACCTTATATACACTTATACATATAAAAACTTTTTTATTACCTCTATATTTTGTCCTACTGCAGGGTGTCGCCCTTGACCCTGGGCTGTCCACGTCTATACTCCCCTCCAACCTACACACAGGAGGTGGAATTAGGGATGTGATCCCTCGCAAGCCATCCCGTTTGTTGGATTCTGTTTCCCTGCCCTCCTTTGATGGTAGGATACAGCGACCTATACCAGCTAGATGAGCTGTGGCACATCAATGAATGATTGATATGAGGGATGTGTCTGAGCATATTCCTGTCTTTTAAAGAGGATCTCCACCGTGGATTATACAGGTATTCACCTGTGATATATAGTAACCGATATTTGCACAATATCACTATATCAGACATTCACTCTGTCTATAGTAGGTTACCTTCAATATATCATAATGTATGGATATATATTTATGTTTGTCCTCTCTTTTACAATAGATAAACCTTCTGAAGAAGACCCCTGAGTGGGTCGAAACGCGTAAAGGATTACTTTTATCTATGTTTTACTGTGTATACAGATGTAATAGGGTTCATATGATGTAATTTCCCTGTCTATACATGTACCATTATTCACCAAGTGGAGTTCAATTTCCTGACCACCGTGTCACCCATTTAATTCTTTTATCAATAAATAATTGTATTACAAACTTTCCGCGTCATCTCAGTAGTTATTCCTACTGTGTATATATATATCAGCCCTCACAGGTAATATATGCTGTTAAAAACCCCACCCAGGGGATATCTTTTTGTTTTTTCTTTACTTATTAGGGGTGACCAGCGCACTCTGACCCTTTATTGGGGTGTTACTGCCTTTTCTCTTTTTTCTAGTACGAAACCGGGTGGTTAAACACCCTTCCCCATTCGGTAACACAAGAGGTTCGAGATATGAGTTCAACTTGGTGTAATACTGTTTGAATTGGCACTCATTCTGTAATTGTTGTGTTGTTTATTAACCACAACGAATAGTTTTCAAGGTGATGACTGGAATAACACAATGTCCAGTTTTGAGACTGAGTTTGATACTTTGCGGCTTTGCGATTTAGTCGCCATTTAGGAATTTCCTTGTATTCCTCAAGAGTAGATACATGACTCATTATATATTTACGTATACATTTATGGAAATTGGGCTGCTTACTTACCCAGTCATTTATCTATCTATATTTTATTTTTATCTTTATACATTTTTTCATTTATATTCAATGCCTTAGAGAAATATGTAACATTCCCTTGTGATTGTGCCACATCAGAAACATTGTGTTATGTCCAGTTATACACCATTAAGTAGATGTTGTTCTCTTGTATGCTCAGATTACCTGTAATATATATTTACTATTTAGCGGTTGTCTTTATTTGATATAGTTTCATTTAACATGTGCTCTTTTTATTTGCTGACAGGATGTCCAGACGCACCTCTCCTTTCTTTCCTCTAGATGGTGCCACCTGTTGTGCTCTCTTGGCGTCGCTTATAGGGCGGACCCCTTCGGCATGGCTTCCCGGCCAGAGAAGGGGCGGGGCATATTGTGCGCGCATGCCCCTCCCCTGTGATCCCAGGTATGAGCGGGGTGATCCCACCCGCCCCCCTGGGGGATTGTATCTGGCCGGCGGCATTCTGGGACAGCTTTGGATGCGGCGCTTCACTGCGCACGCGCGTTTGGCGCGTGCGAAGTGACGTGCCGACGTCACGCCGGTGCGACAAAGCTGGGTACCCTTCCGCCATGTTGGAAGGGTCATTTCCAGAACGCCGGGGGGACCACATCCGGTCGCCCAAGATGGCGACCGAATTATTAGACTGACAGAAGGGCAGGACTCCCTGATAGGGCTTACAACTGATTCAGCTGGGCTTGTAATGGAGCCAGCTGAACCAATTAGATACAAGGTATTTATACCTCACCTTCATGGATAAGGAATTCATTCCATCTGTGACAGGACACCTGATACACTGACATTATGCTTGAGGGTAAGCTACTGGTCTGTCTTTGCTGACACTGCAATTTCTTTCTGATACAATTGGGTTGTTGTATTGCTCACTCTTTATTATTTTTATTTATTTGTAGACGAAAGTCTCCCTCTGTTTTTGCACGGTTCCTGAATAGAAAGGGGTGGACCTGCGCAAATTCGCAGGACCTCTTCCTCCTGTTTTAATATATTGCCTTTTTTTGGGCTCATCCAACACATGAGCACGTATTGCAAGATTACATAGGTAATTACACAGACAGCTTCACCATTTCATTCAGCCTTTTCTGATCTGTGCTCACTGTGGCATGTGATGTATTTGGCTTTTTTTCTTTCCTTCCCTTTTTTCTTTTTCTTTTTTTGTTTTTTCTTTCCCTTGTTTTGTTTCCTTACTCTCACGGTTATAGTTTCTTCACACTTCCGTGTCATTCACAGGTGTTTTTTCTATGATTTTTTCTATGGTTGTTCACTCTTTTTGGTTTCATAGTGTGCTGATCTATCTGGGAATCCATACACA
Source organism: Lithobates pipiens (assembly GCF_037356315.1). Classification (NCBI taxonomy): domain Eukaryota; kingdom Metazoa; phylum Chordata; class Amphibia; order Anura; family Ranidae; genus Lithobates; species Lithobates pipiens. The sequence continues at coordinate 26,270,298 of NW_027507696.1, read as the reverse complement.
AGTTTCCCTATTTATACACTATTCTGGTGGGACCTGTGTTCTCCATTTATAGACCAGATAGTACCCAATTAGTGTACCTTATATACACTTATACATATAAAAACTTTTTTATTACCTCTATATTTTGTCCTACTGCAGGGTGTCGCCCTTGACCCTGGGCTGTCCACGTCTATACTCCCCTCCAACCTACACACAGGAGGTGGAATTAGGGATGTGATCCCTCGCAAGCCATCCCGTTTGTTGGATTCCGTTTCCCTGCCCTCCTTTGATGGTAGGATACAGCGACCTATACCAGCTAGATGAGCTGTGGCACATCAATGAATGATTGATATGAGGGATGTGTCTGAGCATATTCCTGTCTTTTAAAGAGGATCTCCACCGTGGATTATACAGGTATTCACCTGTGATATATAGTAACCGATATTTGCACAATATCACTATATCAGACATTCACTCTGTCTATAGTAGGTTACCTTTAATATATCATAATGTATGGATATATATTTATGTTTGTCCTCTCTTTTACAATAGATAAACCTTCTGAAGAAGACCCCTGAGTGGGTCGAAACGCGTAAAGGATTACTTTTATCTATGTTTTACTGTGTATACAGATGTAATAGGGTTCATATGATGTCATTTCCCTGTCTATACATGTACCATTATTCACCAAGTGGAGTTCAATTTCCTGACCACCGTGTCACCCATTTAATTCTTTTATCAATAAATAATTGTATTACAAACTTTCCGCGTCATCTCAGTAGTTATTCCTACTGTGTATATATATATATCAGCCCTCACAGGTAATATATGCTGTTAAAAACCCCACCCAGGGGATATCTTTTTGTTTTTTCTTTACTTATTAGGGGTGACCAGCGCCCTCTGACCCTTTATTGGGGTGTTACTGCCTTTTCTCTTTTTTCTAGAATCTTTGTGAAAACTCGAGGAGCTGTAGCGAGACCAAAAGGCAGGGCCACAAATTGAAAATGGCGCTGATCTACCACGTACCTAAGATATTTTTGGTGTGCGGGAAATATTGGCACATGAAGATATGCATCCTTGATGTCTATTGATGCCATAAACTCTCCCCCTTGCAGGGAGGAGACCACAGAGTTTATTGACTGCATTCGGAAAGACCGAATGTGCAGAAACTGATTCAAATCCTTTAGATCCAGGATAGGTCTGACATCTCCATTTGGTTTTGGAACGGTGAAGAGATTTGAGTAAAACACTGAACCCTGTTCTTTTGGGTCCACTTCCACTATCACTCCCTGGGATAGTAAGTGATCTAAGGCCAAAAGTAGTGGTCTTCGCTTTGCTGGATCCTTGGGGATCCTTGACCTTAGGAAGTGAGATGGTGGAATCTCCTGGAACTCTAGCTTGTAGCCCAGAGATACTGAGGAGGTTACCCATTTGTCCTGAATCTCTTCCCGCCAGGCTTCTGCAAACTGCAGGAGCCTTCCCTCCACCTGGCCGAGTGGGGGCGCCCCTTCACAAGGAAGCTTTGGGGCTCTGCTTGGCAGGCTTTTGCCCCCAAGTCTTTTTCTGCCCTTGGGCGTGACCTTGGGCCTTTCCTCTAGAGGAAGGTTGGGAAGTTCGTCACCACTGCTTAGAGCTAGATGCTCCAGGAGAAAGAGAGTGCCTAAATGATGGACGTTTGTTCTTTTTGATTGGTAAGAGAGTAGATTTACCCCCTGCAATCGTTTGGATGAATTTATCCAAGTCCTCCCCAAATAAGCGTTCCTCATTAAACAGGAACCCAGTCAAATATTTTTTGCACGACAGCTCAGTTGCCCAATTTTTCAGCCACAGGGAGCTTGGCATGTGTACCAACAGGAGAGACAAACGAGATGCTTGTTGGACAGAATCCAAAATCACATCAATCATGAAACACAGAATCTGAGGAAGTTCTGCATAATTCTCCACTTCTTCAATGGGAAGAAGGCTAAGCATTTGCTTAACCTGTTCCTTGAGGAACTGACACAACCCCACAGTTGCGACTGTAGGTTGCACTACAGCGCCAGCCATGGAAAAGGAGGCTTTCAATAAAGTTTCCAGCTTCTTATCAGTTGGATCTTTAAAGCGGAGGGAACCCTCCCCCCCTCCGGTGCCACAATCGGCACCTTTCAGGGGGGAGGGGGGTGCAGTTACCTGGATAATCCAGGTAACTGCACCCACTTCCGGGATAGCTCTCTGCGGAAAGGGGCGTAACTTACGCCCCTTTCCACAAGTGCCCGCCCCTTCCCGCAAGTGCCCCGCTGCCTGCTGGGAAACACACAGATCCCAGAGGCAGCGGGGAGCGTCCTTATTGCGCAGCGCGATTCGCGCATGCGCAGTAGGGAACCGGGAAATGAAGCCGAAAGGCTCCATTTCCTGATTCCCATACCCAAGATGGCGGCGGCAGGACCCGACAGACGACCTAGAGATCGGCTTCGGGTGCCGACATCGCGGGCGCGCTGGACAGGTAAGTGTCACTATTTTAAAAGTCAGCAGCTGCAGTATTTGTAGCTGCTGGCTTTAAAAAAAATAAAAACGCGGAGTCCCGGTGGACTCCCGCTTTAAATACTTGAGCATTATCCAAAGGACAGGTCAGGTTTTTATTCACACAAGAAACAGCCGCATCGATGGATGGGACCTCCCATTTCTTGGTGAAACTTTCCTCCAGAGGATAAAGCATTGAAAACCTTTTAGGAGGAAAAAACAGTTTATCGGGATGCCCCCAATCCTCGTACAACAATTTATCCATTAAGGGATGAATTGGAAAGGAAAAAGCAGTCTGCGGGATTTTCCTGACCCCTAGGGAAGAAACAGAGGATGTAGCGGCCTCAGCAGCGGGCATTCTGAAAGTGGTACGCACCAATAATATATGTAATATTGGACCTGCTTTTTGAGTGCCAGAGAGGAGGAGACTCTTTCCTCTTCCTCTGATTCATCCGACTGCTCTTGATCCCCATCCCATGACAGGGATCTTTCCTCATTGTCAGAGGTGTCATCTGAAAGAGGAATTGCAGCAGAGGGAGGGGATCTACCCCTTTTTCTGCTATCTTTTAGGGAAACTGAAATATGATTCATAATTCTCCCTTCAAACCCCTCCAATGTAGCCTTAAGGGAGTCTTCTGTGACATACGCTGGAGCTGAAACATTAGGAGAGACTGCAAAACCTGACAGGGGCACTGACTCATCCTGTGAGGCTGGCTCCAGTCTTGCAGGGGGGTATGGTAACCTACAGGCACTTTTAGGACCCCTAGACCTAGGCGGTGATTTTCCAGTGCCCTTGTTACCTCCCCCTGAGACCCTCTTACGAGGAGACATACTCCCAAGCTACAAAGCAGAGGTACTAGTACAAGGTACAATCACTGTTGTGCTACAAGTCTCACAATATACATATATGCTTAAACTGCACAACCTGATGCTGAGTAGGTGTCTTAGGATTGCCTGGATCCGATCCCTTAGGATGATTGCTGCCCACAGCTCTGTGTCATCCGCTTACAGATCCCTGGCACCCTGGGCTTTTTAAAATTGCCACTTTGGCGCCTGCACATGTGAAGTGCCGTGCACGCCGACGTGCACGGCCCCGCAACCACACCCCCCTCTGTTTTGCAATAGGAGCGCGCCCTTGCACGTGCACAAGGTCTATCAGCATCCAAGGGGGAGGAAGAGGACCGCCTGCTGAGCTGCGCGGGACCCCCCAGACTACGTGGGACCTCTCTTTTAGCCCTTTTTGTGGCAGAGCCTGCAGCGGAGGATGTGAGCCATCCGGAGACTGGCTTCACTGAGCGTGTATCCTGGAAAGGCATGTAAGTATACACCAGGCTGCTCTTTACTCCCTCTAGTGGCGGAAACCAGGTAAGACCTACAACTACTCACATGAAGAAATCCATAATATACGATTTATATAGGATTAACTTCTCTTACCTGTCCCTGCCACAGGAACTGCATAAAACAGACAGTTTCCAATCTTCACCCATCACAGCAGGCAGAATTGTGCCAACCTTCAGGATTTTTTGGGTTCCTTCTTAGAGGAACCTCTTACCTGGACCTTGTAAAAGACTCTGCCAGAAACTTTCATGCCACTGTTTTAATAGTACACCAAGTCTGGTTTTCCCAGAGCCCAGTCTTCCAAAGGAGAGGACTTACAGGCAAAACCTTGTTTCTTCGGATGACGAGGCCCGGGTACCATATCATATTGGTAGTCAAATATCGGCCCGAGATATGGATCTGGTTAGCATAGCCCTTAGACCCCTGCAGGGACCTGCATAGAGCTTTCTTCATAGCACATGTTTTACGTGACCAACCACCTTAGACACTGGGGAAAAAACTGAGGTGCCTCAGTTATATAGGGGAGGAATTCTCCTTAATTGGGGTTAGCTAGTGTCCAATCACCGAAGGTGCCTATATAACCCACTATGAAGCTTCTGTGTCCCATGTGGCATGATCAAGAAATGTGTGTGTGTGTATGTATATATATATATATATATATATATATATATATATATATATATAAAATCCCTAAATGGGTCAAAAAATTTTAGCCAATTACGGCTGAAGCTGCTACCAGCAGGTAAAAAATGCATAGAGAAATTTAAACAAACAAGGCAGCGCTACATATAAATTAGCACAATGATAATTTACTAAAGGCAAATCCACTTTGCACTACAAGTGCACTGCAAGTGCACTTGAAAGTGCACTTGGAAGTGCAGCCGCTGTAGATCCGAGGGGGACATGCAAGGAAAATAAAAAAACAGCATTTTTGCTTGCACATGATTGGATGATAAAATCAGCAGAGCTTCCCTTCATTTCAGAGCTTTTCCTCAGATCTACAGTGATCTACAGCAATTGCACTTGCAGTGCACTTGTAGTGCAGAGTGGATTTGCCTTTAGTAAATCAACCCCAATATGCTTATTACAGATGTGCTCTATCATATAAAGCGCATGTAAAAAAAGTCTGTTGTAATTTGCAACTTTATGATTAATCCCAACTGTATGTATAGTGAAAGTCCAGCCAAATATAAAGTAGATCTCGTTTAACACATTTGCATTGATGACCTGCCACCTACACCTCCACACGTGAGATGAAGGGGGGGATGGATAAACTCTCTTGTGATTAAACTCTTACCAGACAATGTTGGGAATTAAGCATCAACACCAATCACAGATATTCACTCTGAATGGATTTCACCTCATACTCAATTGCAGACGAGGGGATGGATCTCATGCTAGTGAACTCATTCCTTTTCTTTCTCTTAGGCCCCTTTTACACTGGTGCGGTGGGCCGCTTTACTGTCATTGTAGTAACGCTATTCGGCCGCTAGCGGGGTGGTTTTAACCCCCGCTAGAAGCCGAAAAAGGGTTAAAACCGTCCGCAAAGCTCCGCTGCAACGGTGTTTTGCCGGTGGTATAGCCGCGCTGCTCCATTGATTTCAATGGGTAGGAGCTGTTAAGGAGCGATGAATACACCGCTCCAAAGATGCTGCTAGCAGGACTTTTTTTTACCATCCTGCTAGCGCACCGCTCCAGGGTAAAAGCCCTCCGGCTTTTACACTGGAGTGAAAGGAGACTATACAGTCGCTATTTTTAGCGCTGTAGCGCTTGAAAAACGCCTCAGTGTGAAAGGGGCCTTACAGAGTGACGTTCCCCATGTAGCTCTCTGTCAGATAGCTTCTTGAGTCCTAGTCCCTTTCCATTTAAAAGCTTTATTAAATTAAAACACCCCCCCCCCCTTTTTAGGACTTGCACTTACTCTAAACAAATTTCATATCAGCATTCAACAAATGAAATCAGCATACATCCAGACTGGTAAAAACCAAGGCGGTGTCTCCCACCACACGCTGCTCTGCTCTCTCCCAATAGCAAAAGCCATGTCCCGAATTGCATGCTGACGTCACAACTGGCAGTCGTTTGACCCATCTCTGATGCGTTCTGTCATCAACTACATCATCTGAGGGTGTGGCCTAAAGATGCCACGTGCCAATCTTATATACTGTACTGACCTATTGCAAGCTATTAACCCCATGTATGCCCCGGTAGCAGACACCGCCTGGACTTCCACCATCCGGCTAACATACCATAACTGTCAGTATCAGAAAGCCATAGAGGCCGGCTCATCAGCTCTGACACAGTGCTTGTCCAGAACATAGGACAGAAGACCAACACTGCAAAATTGCCGATGCCCCTTCAGCTATGATGTTATTCATATTTATGCATGGTACATCATTCAACTTCATCTGATGAAATACATACAAATACAACACCATTCACTAAAAATCCATCGATAAACCGATACATTTATACAACAATTAATTTGACTAGGACTAGGGCCTATCTATCTGACAGAGAACTACAAGAGCTATCTGACAGAGAAGGGGGGGAACTCGCTCTGTAAAAGAAAGAAAAGGAATGAGTTCACTAGTTCACTAGCATGAGATCCATCCCCTGGTCTGCAATTGAGTATGAGGGGAAATCCATTCAGAGTGAATATCCATGATTGGTGCTGATGCTTATTTCCCAGTATTGTCTGATAAGAGTTTAATCACAGGGGGGTCACCCCCCCCCCCCTTGTCTCACATGTGGAGGTGTAGGTGGCAGGTCATCACTGCAAATGTGTTAAATGAGATCTACTTTATATCTGGCTGGACTTTCACTATATATACAGTTGGAATTAATAATAAAATTGCAAATTACAACAGACTTTTTTCACATGAACTTTATATTATAGAGCACATCTGTAATAAGCATATTGTGTTAATTTATATGTAGTGCTGCCTTGTTTGTTTAACTGTATACTTCTTGCTACTACCATAACCTATCACCAAGGAACAACCCAAAATTATTTCTCCTGCTCCTGATGATCACAGGGCTACCACATGTGTATATGTTAGTTGTTGTTTGTACCTGTGGTACAACACAGAAACAATAGTGCATATTTAGCTTTTTTTATCCTACCTAAAACACACTGACACTGATACTTATTTAAAAAAAAAAATAAATAAAAAATCCTGTCCAAAAAAATACTGACCCTGACCTTGATCTTTGACCCTGACCTCGACCCAAACACTAAGGCCGCGTACACACGGGCGGACTGTTCGCCCAACCTTGTCCGCTGAACAGTGTTTGGGAGGACAGTCCGCTCGTGTGTGGGGCTTCAGCGGACAGTTTCAGCGGACAGTTGGCCGAACAAGGTCTTACGGAAATTCCGAAAAACTGTCCGCTGAAACAAGGTTTCAGCGGACTGTTCACTCGTGTGTAGGCTTGTTCGGCCAACTAAGTCTCGCGCATGCTCAGAAAGGATTTCCACGTCGGAAGGTTGCATTGCAGTGTATTGGACGTCGAAATTTTCGATCCGTCGTGCGTGCCGAAACGTCATCGCGCACGGTTTCAGCAAACTGTTTGTCCGTCGTGTGTGGCCATGTCCGTCCATGCTAAGTTTGAGCGGACTGTTTGCCGAAACTGTTGGACGGACAAAGTTGGGCGAACAGTCCGCGCGTGTGTACGCGGCCTCACCCTGTGGCTGGCCTAGATTTTTTTTATTTTTATTATTAAATCTTTTTTTTCTACACACACTTTTTTTTCTATCTCTGCAAGGACAGAGAAAGATAATATGTCTCTGTCTCATCCATTCAAATTGCAGACCAGAGGCTAGGGATAAGCTAAATGTGCTGGGGGGGGGGGGGGGGGGGTTTGTTCGGTCCTGTGCGAAGTCCGTAATAAAAAAAACTAAAATTGACCCCCTATAGGAAGTCTTTAGAACAGGCGAGTCTTGATGCTTCATTCTGGCCCTTTTCAAAGTTAATAGGCAAGGTATTGTCAAAAAGGGGCATGGGGAACTGGACACTGACATGGGAGACATGTACAAATGCCAAACAAAATCCTAAAAAACACTGTACAGTGGGGAGACTTCAACAGTGGCATGGGAAAAACACATATTATTTAAATGACATGCTTGGGAGATGCCTTTAAGCTGTTTGTGGTACTACAGAGTGTGATTATCACAGACAGCATCAGCGACACCATATTCTGGCATCACATATTATGAATGCGTAATTGATTTTTTTTTTTACTTTTACAATTAGCTTAACTTAAATACAGCAACACACCAATCTGATTCAATTCAACCTAAAAAATATACTTTTCTTTAGGTTTTGACACTTTTTTATCAAGCAGTAGCTGAATTGACCCGTGGAAGTAGCCACAACAGATCTTACAGCTATATACACACGACCGGACTTTTCGGCAGGCTAGGTCCAACGAAATCAGTCCGTTGGACAATCCGATCATGTGTGGGCTAATCCGATCGTTTGTCATTTAAAAAATCTGATGGACCTAGAAATAGAGCATGTTTCAAATCTGCCCGGCGGACTCAATTCCTATCGGGAAAACTGTTCGTCTGTATGCTGGTCCAACGGACCAAATAAGCCACAAGGGAAGCTATTGGCTACTGACTATTGAACTTCTTTTTTTAGTCCTGCCTTACATCATCACATTCAAAACGAACTGACTTTTGAACGGATTTAGTGCGTTCATGTGTGGCCAAGTCCGTTCGTTCGGAAAGTCTGTCGGAACTCCGCAGAAAGTCCATCGGGAAGACCGTCAGATCTAGTCTGCCGGAGAGGCCAGTCAGGTGTACGCGGCATCTCTCAGAGTTGAAGCACTCCACTTCATAGAAATTGACCAGTACACAATTCAACTACTTCAGCTCTCACTCATGTTCATAACCCAGGAATCTTTACATTTCCACTATAGACCTATTGAGTGAGCAAATCATTTTGTCACTACTTAAGATAACAAAGTATAACATGTATTTTATTAAAACAAGCAAAGCTTTCCTTTGATGATATTATCTAAATAGAACATGTTTCAAATCTGTTCGGTGGACTCAATTCCTATCTGGAAGACCGTCAGACCTAGTCTGCCGGAAAGGCCAGTCAGGTGTACGCGGCATCATTCTAAAATGAATAGAGATGGAGCCCTCCACTTCATAGAAATTGACCAGTACACAATTCAACTACTTCAGCTCTCACTCATGTTCATAGCCCAGGAATCAGAGCAATTTTTACATTTCCACTATAGACTTATTGAGTGATTAAATCATTTTGTCACTACTTAAGATAACAAAGTATAACATATGTTGTATTTTATTAAAACAAGCAAAGCTTTCCTTTGATGATATTATGTTTTAAAAAGTATATATATATATATATATATATATTTTTTTTTTTTTATTATTATTATTTATTTTTTATTTTTTTTAAGTAAAGATGCCTTTTTTTTCTACTTTGATACCATTTAAAATGAACCTAAAATGTGATTCTGGTACAAAGAAGTGTGATAAGGCCACATTGTATTAATGAGATAAGGCAGGTTTTATCCTGAAATAAACACCAGAGTGTATTATTTCAGTGATAATAGCCACAAATATTGTATAGTGACTGGACGCTATGTAAGCATCCTTTACAACAGCAATGTAAAATAGATAGAAGAGGCAGGCTTTATCCTAATTAGACACTAATCAATTATTTCAGAGACAATAGCCACAATTTTTGTGCAGTGACTGGACAGTGGGTAAACAGCCTTTTTAGGGCACAATTAAGAGGGGGAAAAGCAAGAAGCACCCCCCCTTTCCCCAAGCAAGAAGCAGCCGGTCAGGATGGTGACCAGCGTGGAAGGCAAGATGGCGCCGGCTCGATGTGTTTTACGTCCCTGCTTTTATCCACGTAAATGTTATTTGCCAATTTGCCATGAATTTTAATAAAATAAGGTGATCTAACCGCTGCTGGTCTGCTAGTCTGGTGCCCCTCCTGTGTTTTTTTTTACATGTTCCAAGAGTCCCAGCTTCTCTCTGAAGGGCGCTGCTACTGATGCTGAGTCTGATCATCCATCTGACAAGTTTAAACCCTGTTGGACTTTATCAAGTATTTAATAGCAATTTCTAGTCTGTTTACTCCTCCAGCGCCATTTATTAATTTGTTTATAATTATGGATTGTGCAGGCTGCTGTTTACACAGACTCTGTATCCCCGGCAACATTTCAAATCAAGAACAGCTGACATCACAGGTATAGGAGAAGGTTTCAAAATTGTTGTCACTAGTGACGTATCCTCCTTTTATAGGTTGTGCAGTATGTAGAATCTGTTTAGCTGAACTGAGATGCTGAAAAGGGCTGTTGAGCCACTGAGGACAAAGTAGTTGGAAAAAAAGGAAATATGTTCATTCCATGATTTGATTCCCACCCTTCCCTAACAACTTCTGTCCAAGATATTTTGGAGGATCCCGAGCTACCATTTGAACAAGCCCTACAACATATAGCTGTAAAATAAAAATAAAAACAATTAAAAAATAGTTTCTCTTTGTAAAGGAGGGGGAGGTAGATCTACCCCATTGCGAACATTTCCCTTTTTTACTTCCTGTCCTGGAGACAAAGGACACAAGAAGTGAGTGGAAATCTCTATAAAGTGAAAGAATTCCCCTCGTAGATAGCTGTCACAAGAACACTTGTCATCTTTGGAAGATTTTCCGCTTACCTATTGTTCCGATGACAACTGTTAATTTGTAACTTTCCATCATGTTCTGCTTCAGTGACAAATATCCTCAGGACTAGGGATGAGCCGAACACCCCTTGGTTCGGTTCGTACCAGAACCTTCGAACGGACCAAAAATTCGTACGAACTTTAGAATCCTATTAAAGTCTATGGGACTCGAACGTTCAAAATCAAAAGTGCTCATTTTAAAAGCTAATATGCAAGATATGCAACAGACAGCACCAGCAATAAGGGGTGTCTTCAGGTGTATACTGTGCTGGAGGCACACAACACCCACTTTAACTCCTGCAGATGCCTGGATTAGAGAACACCAGCAATAAAGGGTAGACACAGGTGTATACTGTGCTGTGCTGGAAGCACACACCACCCACTAACTCCTGCAGATGCCTGTATTAGAGAACACCAGCATAAAAGGGTAGATACAGGTGTATGCTGTGCTGGAGGCACACAACACCCACTAACTCCTGCAGATGCCTGTATTAGAGAACACCAGTAAAAATGGGTAGATACAGGTGTATACTGTGCTGGAGGCACACAACACCCACTAACTCCCGGAGATGCCTGTATTAGAGAACACCAGCAAAAAAGGGTAGCTACAGGTGTATACTGTGCTGGAGGCACACAACACCCACTTTAACTCCTGCAGATGCCTGAGAAAAGAATACTGTCCCTGCCTATCTTGCTCTTCCCTGCACGCCGGAAAACACTACACAAGGCCGCCGCGCTGGTGGCCTTATATAGTATGGGGCGTGTACTAAACCCCCTGAGCTATAATTGGCCACAGGCATCCTGCCTGTGGCCAATTATGGCTCTCCTCGCTGCCGGCGCTGTGATTGGCCAAGCATGCGGGGTCACAATGCATGCTTGGCCAATCATGAGCCAGCAATGCACTGCGATGGCGTAGTGCATTGTGGGCCGTTCGTACCACACGAATTTGGTCCACAAAGTTCTGAATTTGCCAAACAGACAAACGGCCGACGTTCCAGTCCAACATGCGTTCGAGTTGAACACCGAGCTCATCCCTAATCAGGACCAATAAAAAATATAAATTCAACCAGTGGGAATACAAACAGCAATAAGGACCTAATCCTTCCCTACTCTAATCCACAATTACTCAAATTTTGGTCATGCTTACACTTTAAATTAATAACATGGAGTAGGTGGGGTCAAGCTCCCTACATCAGAGCACATGCCAGGTATTATTTTTATAAGCTACATTAACTTCACAAAGCTACATGGGCAATGTAGATTTTACTGTTAGAATGTTGGTGTTCTTGCAAAGTAACCAACAGTGACCAGTCACCAAGCATCTGTTAATGTTCCAGCTATTCTAAGATAATGAAAAATCTCTTCTGATTAACTGCTTTGGTTACTGAACACCACTGTTCTTAGCAACGCCTTATTAAATTATTGGTGCATCTTTGTGCTCCACACACTGCAGAGGTATTTCAGCTGTATTTACTGGGGCGTGTGGACCATACTGAAGTCAATGCTACTACTTTTCTCTCCTGGGTTTGTAAACTGCTCCACCTAAAATGTGTGTTTATGAATTTCTGCCTCTGTACCTAGCACTGGAGGATCTTCCAATTATTGCAGGACCTTTTCCTGGTGAGGCTGTAGTCACTCACCGCATTATCATTGCATCGGAAACATCTTATTCCGGCATCTTGATGAGAACTGCAGTATGCAGGTGCAGTACACTGTATAGAATTACTAAAGACATCTCACCAAACACTGAGATGAACCTGCAATTGGCATTATAACATGTTGCTTTTAATGCCAAGATGTTTTTTGGCATAGAGCTCAACTTTGATGGATGAAAAATGTAATTCATAGAATAACATCCATATATCACTTCAAGGTAATTTGCAGTGATTGATTGCTTTCCTGATTCAGCTATATTAGCTAATACCTTCAAAATGACTTCAATGCTGATAGTGTTACTAATTGGATTTGAAAGTTAACATCAATACATTTTGCAAAATCATCTTTTTTTACATATTAACTAGAACTTAAATGGCACTGAGATCATACAACAAAATAAGTTGCAGAAGCATCTATATTTGTTAAGCTGTCTTCAGCACAAATTTAAATATTACGCTACATGTGCGTGTACGCATTATACGCATTATACTGATGATAGGGAATAATAATAATAATAATAATACCAACATCTTTTTCAAAAAAACGCATCACCCGTTGTTTTCACATAAAACATCTAACTGATGCAATCTAGGGTGAAATAAATAATTCATATTACATGTGTTTCCTTTTAAAAGCTATGCTTAATTCCTTATTTAAAGTCAGGAACAATATTTGCCAAGCAAAATAGGTCACACAGTCTATTCCAGAACACTGTGGTATAGAATACATAACTAAAATATAGTTGTTAAAGCAAACCCTTCAAAAACTTTAAAAGTCTGGATACAATCCTGACTTGTCATAATATACAGCAACATTATGCTTTAAAAAAGTAATAAAAAAATAAAAAATACAAAAAAAGTAATTGAGCTCCAGTCACGTGACTCTGCCTAGGCCAAGATGATGCCATCAGTCTGTTACAGACAAGGAAGCTTTTTCCCAGTTTCCTCCACTAGTGGCCACACTGCAACACGAACATTGTGAAAGGCAACAGTGGGCACTATTCTGTGTGAGATGTGTAAACACAGTCAATAACTGCAGAGGCACTAGATTGTACATCACTATGGTGTCCGTTTATGAAGTAGTGAACAGCAGTGATCCCTGAGATCACCACTGATCACAGTCCATAAATGGTTTATGAAACAGAGATAACCGCCGATGATCTCCGCACACAGAGAATCCTCATTGACTGACATATATATATATATATATATATATATATATATATATATATACACACACACACACACACACTATATATATATATATATATATATATATATATATATATATATAGTGTGTGTGTATATATATATATATATATATTGTGAGGGGTTAGCTCGGCAGCGGGTGTGTGTGACCCCCCGGATGGGTTCACAACACAAAATCAGGCACAGCAGACAGCGTGGTAGGTAAAAAAAAAAAAAAAAGATGCGGTTTATTCATGCTACATGCAGTGAAAAATATAACAGCCAAAACAAAAGAAAAACATGAAAATAAATCCTGGTCAGCTTGACCTCTAAATACACACATAGATTCCCTGTCTAACAACTGAGTGCGGCCTTGTGCTGCACCAGTCCCTGTCTCTGTTGTAGAGGTTTGCCACACAGGCGTTAACTCACCGCACAGAACAGGTGTCACACTCCCCAGTCTATACAACACAAAACTGGTTCCAGGATGGAGCATCTCCCTAAGCATGCTGGGGTTTTTTGTAGAGGTCTTAATGAGCCCACTTACTTCAGCTGGGCTCATTAACTCTTCTCCTCTAGTTGTACAAGTCTGCATAAAGCCTGAATCTAGGGCACACATATTTCCCATCCTGGATACAACCAGGTGACTTTACCTGCCTGCTGCCACATACCCCCCCCCTCTTGTTTCAACCTTGGGGTTGTAACACAAGCAGTCAGACACGCATGTATCCGAGACAAAGCATCCACATTCCCCATTTTAACACCAGGGCGATGCTTAACTGTAAAGTTAAATTCCTGTAGGGCCAGGAACCACCTATTTACCCTTCTATTGGTCTCCTTGTTTTGAGCCATCCACTTTAAAGGAGCGTGATCAGTCACCAGGTCAAAGTGCCTACCTAGCAGATAGTACCGAAGGGAATCTAGAGCCCACTTCACTGCTAAACATTCCTTCTCGATCGTGGCGTAATTTACCTCATGGGACTTCAACTTCCTGCTGAGGTAAATGACTGGGTGCTCTTCCCCGTTCCAGACCTGGGATAACACTGCCCCTAACCCAATGTCTGATGCATCAGTTTGTACCACGAAGTCCTTAGAGAAGTCTGGTGAGTACAACACTGGCTGGCTACATAAGGCTGTTTTTAAGGACTGAAATGCTTCTTCAGCCTCTGGGGACCATTTAACCATGACCGACTCTTTCCCTTTTGTCAGGTTGGTGAGGGGCACAGCCTGAGAAGCAAAATGGGGAATGAATCGTCGATAATAGCCAGCGATTCCCAGAAAGGCTCGTATCTGTTTCTTGTTGTTGGGACATGGCCAACTCTGTAGGGCCTCGACTTAATTGACTTGGGGTTTTATCACCCCCCTCCCAATAGTGTACCCAAGATATTTGGCCTCCTCCTGTCCAATGGTACACTTCTTTGGATTGGCCGTAAACCCAGCTTCCCGGATAGAGTCTAGGACTGCTTGTACTTTTGGCAAATGTGAGACCCAGTCTGTGCTATGGATAATCACATCATCCAGGTAAGCTGCAGCATATTTCTGATGGGGCCTCAGAACCTTATCCATTTTCCGCTGGAATGTTGCCGGTGCATTCTGTAACCCAAACTGCATTCTCTTATATTGGAATGCCCCATTTGGGGTTACAAACGCAGTTTTCTCCTTGGCCGACTCGGCCAGGGGAATTTGCCAATACCCTTTGGTGAGATCAAGAGTTGTCATATATCGGGCTGTTCCCAGCCGGTCAATCAACTCATCTATACGCGGCATGGGGTAGGTGTCAAATTTTGTAACTTTATTCAATTGTCGAAAATCGTTACAAAACCGCCAGCTCCCATCAGGTTTGGGCACTAGTACGATAGGACTGGACCAGTCACTCTGGGACTCCTCTATCACACCCAATTCCAGCATCCTTTGAACCTCCCCACGTATTGCCTCCCGTCGGGCCTCTGGTATTCTATAAGGTTTTAGTTTTACCCTTTCTCCTGGCGGGGTGATAATGTCATGCTCTACGCCAGATGTTTGTCCCGGCAGCTCAGAAAAAATCTCTTTGTTACGAAGTACAAACTCCTTAACCTCCTGTTGTTGGGCTTTCAATAAGGTGTCTGCTATTCCAACCTCAGGAACTAAGCAATCAGGCTGTGCTTGTGACAAAGTCTCTGCGACTAGGGATTCCCTATCACTCCAGGCTTTCAGCAGATTGATGTGATAGATCTGCTCCGGCTTTCGCCTTCCTGGCTGTCTAACCCTGTAGTTCACCTCACTAATTTTTTCAATTACCTAGTATGGACCTTGCCATTTGGCCAGAAATTTGCTTTCAACCGTAGGGACTAGCACCAAGACCCTATCCCCCGGGGAAAAAGTACGGGTCTTGGCCCCATGGTTGTACACTCTCTGCTGTGCTAACTGCGCTTGGGTCAAATGTTCCTTTACGATTGGCATTACCTGTGCAATTCTATCTTGCATCAGGGCGACATGCTCAATCACACTCCTGTGAGGAGAACTCTCATTTTCCCAAGTTTCCTTGGCGATATCCAGCAGCCCTCTTGGGTGTCTCCCATAGAGCAACTCGAAGGGTGAGAAACCCGTAGAGGATTGGGGTACCTCCCTAATGGCAAACATCAGATAGGGTATTAGACAGTCCCAATTCTTTCCATCTCTATCCACCACCTTCTTTAACATTTGTTTTAGGGTTTTGTTGAATCTTTCAACCAACCCATCTGTTTGGGGGTGATACACAGATGTACGCAATTGTGTCACTTTGTACAACTTGCATAGTTCTTTCATAACCCTGGACATAAAGGGTGTACCTTGGTCCGTAAGCAGTTCCTTACAAATACCCACGCGGCTAAAAACAAGAGATAGCTCTTTGGCTATGGTTTTGGCCGAGGTATTTCGAAGAGGAATTGCTTCCGGATAACGGGTGGCATAGTCCAATATAACCAAAATGTACTGATGCCCCCTAGCAGACTTCATTATCGGACCTACCAAATCCAGTGTGATCCTCTCAAAGGGGACCTCAATGATAGGAAGAGGTACCAGCGGGTTACGGAAATGTGGCATAGGTGCCGACTTCTGACACACAGGGCAGGAGGAACAATAATTTTCTGTTTCCTTCATGACCCCAGGCCAATAAAATCTCTGCAGTACCCTCTCTCTGGTTTTCTCGGCCCCCAGATGACCTCCCAGAATGTGCCCATGGGCCAATTCTAACACCAACTTCCTGTAAGGTTTGGGCACTACAAGTTGCTCAATGGTTTCTTCTGCCCTTTGAGCCACTCGATACAGCAGGTCCCTTTCCATAGTGAAGTAAGGATAAGTGCAAGTCTTATTTGGGTTCACTAACTCGCCATCTATTTTCACCACATTTTCCCTTTATTAGGGTGGGGTCCTTTAACTGTTCTGTGGCAAAATTTTCCCTGTGAACCTCAAGATCCGAAAACTCCACAGATGGCATGTTTTCATCTGAGGATGTTGGCTCCTCCCCAGTTTCTCGAGTTTCCCCCGCCAATACCGACAAGGGAAATTCAGGAGAGTCCTCACCACTCCCAGAGGAATTCTGGTCATCTTCCTGGTTTATAGGGGCACCAGTGGGGGGCTCAGGACAATCCCAGAGTTCCCAGAATTTTGGAAAATCCCTTCCCACAATAGCATCATGTGGTAAGTGAGACACTAACCCCACCTGATGAGAGAGGTTACCTTTGGGGGTCTCAAAAAACACTGAAGTTACAGGATACTCTCGGGTGTCCCCATGCACACAAATAACAGCCACCTTGTTCTTCCCAGAGAACTTCATAGTAACTAATTCAGCTTTTATCAATGTTACCAGGCTACCTGAATCCAGCAACACATCAACATTTCTACCATTAATACACATTTTACATAAATGTTTCTCAGGTCCCCGAATGGCAGTGCATGCAACTGTCGCAAACAGCGACTGACGTCTCTCCCTTATAAAGTCACATTGCATAGGCTCATCCACAACTGGGCAATTGGCTGCAATATGTCCCTCTTGGCGGCAGCGGTAGCAAATAATCTTTTTCGCTGCCTCTTGCAGCCTGGGCTTCCCGGGCTGCTCCCGCCAGACCTTAGGTAGAACTCCCACTCTCTCACTCTCTCCACCCTCACCCCTTGGAGACATCTTACCCGCCACTGGGGATGATCTGGTCTTAGGATGGAAAGTCCGTGAGTCCCTGGAAGAGGTGGTCAAGTTCTCTGTAGCCAAGTACCTCTCAACCAGATCCACAAGTTTATCTGCATTTTCTGGGTCTCCGTGGCTTACCCATTTTTGGATGGCAGTAGGAAGAGCTCTCAGGAAACGATCCATAACAACACGTTCCACAATGTTTGGTGCGGTCAAAGTCTCTGGCTGCAGCCACTTCCTGCTCAGGTGAATGAGATCATACATTTGAGACCTGGGGGGGTTTCCAACCTGAAAAGTCCAATTATGCACACGCTGAGCCCGGACGGCCAGGGTGACACCCAGCCGTGCCAATATTTCTGTTTTTAGCCCCACATAGTCTTTTGCTTGGTCAGGCTCTAGGTCATAATAAGCTTTCTGCGATTCCCCAGTTAACAGAGGGGCCACCAGTCCAGCCCATTGCTCCTTAGGCCACTTTTCCCTTTCAGCAGTCCTTTCAAATGTGGTCAAAAACACCTCCGGATCATCCTCTCCAGTCATTTTTGTCAGTAATCGGCTCACACCAAAGGATGCGGTATTATTGTAACCACTTGCTTCATTGGTCTGCGGACGTTGCTGTATTAATGTCTCTATTTGCTGTTGAAAACTCTGCTCTTGCTTCTGCAACAGGTCTATGAAGCGGGCTTCAGATTGCTGCTGGGCTTGTTGCTGAGCTTCCAAACTCTGCAGGTGAGCTTTCTGCTGAGCTTCCAGACTCTGCTGGTGAGCCTTCTGCTGAGCTTCCAGACTCTGCTGCAAAGTTGCATTTGTCTGCTGCTGGGCTGCAAGGCTCCTTTGTAAACCCGCATTTGTTTGCTGCTGATTTGCATTTGTTTGCTGCTGATTTGCATTTGCTAGAGCCAGCTGTCTCAGTATCTCCTCCATGCTGGCCTTTTTAAAAAAAAAACTGCCAAAATTCTCCACCAACTGTGAGGGGTTAGCTCGGCAGCGGGTGTGTGTGACCCCCTGGATGGGTTCACAACACATAATCAGGCACAGAAGACAGCGTGGTAGGTAAAAAAAAACAAAAGATGCGGTTTATTCATGCTACATGCAGTAAAAAATATAACAGCCAAAACAAAAGAAAAACATGAAAATAAATCCTGGTCAGCTTGACCTCTAAATACACACATAGATTCCCTGTCTAACAACTGAGTGCGGCCTTGTGCTGCACCAGTCCCTGTCTCTGTTGTAGAGGTTTGCCACACAGGCGTTAACTCACCGCACAGAACAGGTGTCACACTCCCCAGTCTATACAACACAAAACTGATTCCAGGATGGAGCATCTCCCTAAGCATGCTGGGGTTTTTTGTAGAGGTCTTAATGAGCCCACTTACTTCAGCTGGGCTCATTAACTCTTCTCCTCTAGTTGTACAAGTCTGCATAAAGCCTGAATCTAGGGCACACATATTTCCCATCCTGGATACAACCAGGTGACTTTACCTGCCTGCTGCCACAATATATATATATATATAGTGTGTGTGTGTATATATATATATATATATATATATATATATATATATATATATTATGTAGGGGGACTCTTTATTTTATTAGCATTAAGCACGCCGTCTCTCCGTGTACTGAGCAGTGATAATTTATCACTGCTTAATAAACAGACATCTCAGTGTTTCGGTGAATTGCTGGTACTGTAATCTTGTAAACTCTCATGAGATTCCAGTATCAGGGGCCATTCGCCACTGTCTGAAGCATTTGTAGATCGCTTCACTCCTCCAAAGGAGAAGTGATTTACAACGCTTCATAAACTGGCATCCAGAGGAGAACGATCTCCTCTGAGAATGCTGGAGGATGAAGCAGTGACATTTTTTCACTGCTTCATAAACGTACACCTCAGTCAATTCTGATCCAGCATCTCAGCCCAGGAGAATCTGATTGTGGATGATGGCTGAATAAAGAGGGCACCATCCTTCATCCTTCTGAAGACAAATGAAGATAAAAGCATTGTCAGGGGAAGTACTGTGAGGTCTGTATACGCTCGTAAAACGTTCATCTCAAAGGTTCAAAAACAAGCAAAGGTGTTAGTTTATGAAACTGTGAACAGCAGTGATCCCAAGGATCGCCACTGATCACAGTTCATAAATGGTTTATGAACCAGAGATAATGGGGGCTGAACATGTTTGAACATGTTTTCCTGCCGATGATCTCCGTACATTGAGAATCCTCATTGACTGACACAGAAAAGGCCATTTTATGAAGCTGCGATCTCAGCACTTCACTCCCGATCTGTGTTAGAATTCACCCTTCCAGATTCACCAGCTCAGAGTTGGAGAATCAGGCAGTGAAGAGGGAATCTGGGGGAACTGAGGGGGAAGAAGGAAGATTATCAACTTCCTTCTACCTCGATCAGACTCCCCAAGACAGTAACTATGCCCCCCTGTCATATTTATGTGCATTTTGCAGATTTGCACTACAGCCCATTTAACATGGTTTCTTATGGAACAGGTTCTGTAGAGCAAATCTGGAAAATGCAAAAAGCACTAAAAATGCATAGGTGTAAATCAAGCCTTAGGGCTCTTTCACACATGTCTGTCTGTTTTCATGGACTCCGCTTGCTCAGCAGGGATCGCTCCATTGATCCCCGCTGAGCCGGCGGATGACAGGTCCGTCTCTGCTCACTGTGTAGGGACAGGCCTGTCAGAGCCCTGCTGTACCCTATGGGGGATTGGATGAAAACGGATCCGCTTGTCCGTTTTCATCTGATCTGAACCACCAGACGAATAGAAAATAGGGTTTCCATCCATCTGAATTTAGCGGATTGGAGCAGATTGGATGTCAGTGGACATTAGAGATGCATGACATCAGAGATCCATAGAGATGCATTGAGCGTCCGTTCAGGTCCGCCTGAAAAACTGACAGGTGGACCTGAACGCAGGGCCGGTGCTACCACTAGGCGGAGTAGGCAACCGCCTAGGGCGCACTGCCGCCTAGGGCGCAGCCAGGACCACTGGTTTCCCTACTTTGCGCAATGACAGCACACTAGCACGGCCGGCCGCGTCAGCTCCACTCACACACACAGAGAGCGGCATGCTTGTGGGCGCTCCGCTCCCCCTCCCATCTGCCTTCACTTCGGGCCGTTTCTCATTGTTTTCTGAATGGGAGGAGCGAGAGAAGTGTGGGAATCCCATTCTAATAACGGGGAAGGCCGTCCCGTCCCGTCCCGTCCCGCCCCGGGGCAGGAACACTTAACAGGTGACAATACATTCACAGGCACCCTCCTGCCTCTACTCGACCCTGACTTGAGCTCTGGGACAGAAAAGTACACTGGTAGCTATTGGCCACGCCCACCACCACACGGAACGCCCGCCCCTGCTATTGATTGGTCGTGTATCCACAAGCATATGACTCCATGATTGGCTGCTCTGACGGGCTGTTTATTGCTGAGCTAGGATTCCATGCAACATGCCTGCCTCTTGAGAAGCTCACACTAACATCCAATACAGTGAGTGAAGTTCTTCTACCTGTCACACTGTCCTCCACCACCATCACCTGTCACACTGCCCTCCACCATCACCTGTCACACTGCCCTCCACCACCATCACCTGTCACACTGCCCTCCACCACCATCACCTGTCACACTGCCCTCCACCACCATCACCTGTCACACTGCCCTCCACCACCATCACCTGTCACACTGCCCTCCACCACCATCACCTGTCACACTGCCCTCCACCACCATCACCTGTCACACTGCCCTCCACCACCATCACCTGTCACACTGCCCTCCACCATCACCTGTCACACTGCCCTCCACCACCATCACCTGTCACACTGCCCTCCACCATCACCTGTCACACTGTCCTCCACCACCATCACCTGTCACACTGCCCTCCACCATCACCTGTCACACTGCCCTCCACCATCACCTGTCACACTGCCCTCCACCATCACCTGTCACACTGCCCTCCACCACCATCACCTGTCACACTGTCCTCCACCACCATCACCTGTCACACTGCCCTCCACCACCATCACCTGTCACACTGCCCTCCACCATCACCTGTCACACTGCCCTCCACCACCATCACCTGTCACACTGTCCTCCACCACCATCACCTGTCACACTGTCCTCCACCACCATCACCTGTCACACTGCCCTCCACCACCATCACCTGTCACACTGCCCTCCACCACCATCACCTGTCACACTGCCCTCCACCACCATCACCTGTCACACTGCCCTCCACCATCACCTGTCACACTGCCCTCCACCACCATCACCTGTCACACTGTCCTCCACCACCATCACCTGTCACACTGTCCTCCACCACCATCACCTGTCACACTGCCCTCCACCACCATCACCTGTCACACTGCCCTCTACCACCATCACCTGTCACACTGCCCTCCACCACCATCACCTGTCACACTGCCCTCCATCACCTGTCACCCTGCCCTCCACCACCATCACCTGTCACCCTGCCCTCCACCACCATCACCTGTCACACTGCCCTCCACCACCATCACCTGTCACACTGTCCTCCACCACCATCACCTGTCACACTGCCCTCCACCACCATCACCTGTCACACTGCCCTCCACCATCACCTGTCACACTGCCCTCCACCACCATCACCTGTCACACTGCCCTCCACCACCATCACCTGTCATACTGCCCTCCACCACCATCACCTGTCACACTGCCCTCCACCACCATCACCTGTCACTCTGCCCTCCACCATCACCTGTCACACTGCCCTCCACCACCATCACCTGTCACACTGCCCTCTACCACCAACACCTGTCACATTGCCCTCCACCACCATCACCTGTCACACTGCCCTCCACCACCATCACCTGTCACACTGCCCTCCACCACCATCACCTGTCACACTGCCCTCCACCACCATCACCTGTCACACTGTCCTCCACCACCATCACCTGTCACACTGCCCTCCACCACCATCACCTGTCACACTGCCCTCCACCATCACCTGTCACACTGCCCTCCACCACCATCACCTGTCACACTGTCCTCCACCACCATCACCTGTCACACTGCCCTCCACCACCATCACCTGTCACACTGCCCTCCACCATCACCTGTCACACTGCCCTCCACCACCATCACCTGTCACACTGCCCTCCACCACCATCACCTGTCACACTGCCCTCCACCACCATCACCTGTCACACTGCCCTCCACCACCATCACCTGTCACACTGCCCTCCACCACCATCACCTGTCACACTGCCCTCCACCACCATCACCTGTCACACTGCCCTCCACCACCATCACCTGTCACACTGTCCTCCACCACCATCACCTGTCACACTGCCCTCCACCACCATCACCTGTCACACTGCCCTCCACCACCATCACCTGTCACACTGCCCTCCACCACCATCACCTGTCACACTGCCCTCCACCATCACCTGTCACACTGCCCTCCACCACCATCACCTGTCACACTGCCCTCCACCATCACCTGTCACACTGCCCTCCACCACCATCACCTGTCACACTGCCCTCCACCATCACCTGTCACACTGCCCTCCACCACCATCACCTGTCACACTGCCCTCCACCATCACCTGTCACACTGCCCTCCACCACCATCACCTGTCACACTGCCCTCCACCACCATCACCTGTCACACTGCCCTCCACCACCATCACCTGTCACACTGCCATCCACCACCATCACCTGTCACACTGCCCTCCACCACCATCACCTGTCACACTGCCCTCCACCACCATCACCTGTCACACTGCCCTCCACCACCATCACCTGTCACACTGCCCTCCACCACCATCACCTGTCACACTGTCCTCCACCACCATCACCTGTCACACTGCCCTCCACCACCATCACCTGTCACACTGCCCTCCACCACCATCACCTGTCACACTGCCCTCCACCATCACCTGTCACACTGCCCTCCACCACCAACACCTGTCACACTGCCCTCCACCATCACCTGTCACACTGCCCTCCACCACCATCACCTGTCACACTGCCCTCCACCACCATCACCTGTCACACTGCCCTCCACCATCACCTGTCACACTGCCCTCCACCACCATCACCTGTCACACTGCCCTCCACCATCACCTGTCACACTGCCCTCCACCACCATCACCTGTCACACTGCCCTCTACCACCAACACCTGTCACATTGCCCTCCACCACCAACACCTGTCACATTGCCCTCCACCACCATCACCTGTCACACTGCCCTCCACCACCATCACCTGTCACACTGCCCTCTACCACCATCACCTGTCACACTGCCCTCTACCACCATCACCTGTCACACTGCCCTCCACCACCATCACCTGTCACACTGCCCTCCACCACCATCACCTGTCACATGAACCCCCCACCACCACCACCTGTCACAGGGGCAGTTTTATATTTAGATGTTTTAATATTTTCTACTTTTTTTTAAATAAGTTGTACTTTTCATTTTCATTTATTAATTTTTTTTGGTGGGGGGGGGGGGGGGCGCAAGTAGCTGGTCTTGCCTAGGGTGCAAAATAGCCCAGCACCGGCCCTGCCTGAACGCTCCGCATATGTGAAAGGACCTTAATGAATACCTGGGGGTACATTTACATATTACATACACGTGTGCACTTAACATGAGAAATACTGTATATCTGATGCTATGTCAACTTTAACCACTTAACAACTGCCCAATAGCAGATTTACTGCTACAGGGCGGTCATTCTGTGCAGAATCCCATATTGGAAAGGCACAGTGGTGTAGTGGTTAGCACTCTTACCTAGCAGTAAGAAGGGTCACTGGTTCAAATCCCAACCATGACACTACCTGCCTGCAGTTTGCATGTTCTCCCTGTGCCTGTGTGGGCTTCCTCCAAGTACTCTGGTTTCCTCCCACAATCCAAAGACCTGCAGGTAGGTTAATTGGCTTCTGTCCAAAATTGGCCCTAGTATATGAATGGGGACCTTGGATTGTGGGCTCCTTGAGGGTAGGGACCAATGTGAGTGTGCAATGTACAGGGATAGGGAAAATGGTAGATGCTCACTCAGGATGGACTGGTGTCTTTATTCAACCTTACTCTCTATGTAAGTATATATAATCTATACATATACATGATTCTGCACTTCCATGTAGGGGGATGCGCAAACACCACACAGTGTACATTAGGCACGCATTTAACCCTTTGATCGCCCTAGATGTTTAACCCCGTCCCAATCAGTGACAGTGCATATTTTTAGCACTGATCACTGTATTGGTGTTACTAGTTTCCACAAAGTGTCAGTTAGTGTTAGATTGGCCGCCACAATATCGCAAGTCGCTGATTGCTGCCATTACTAGTATAATTATTTTTAAATTCCAGTGTACATACCATAGTTTGTAGACGCTATAACTTTTGTGCCAACCAATCAATATACGCTTATTGGAATAATTCTTGCCAAAAATATGTAGCATTATACATATTGGACTAAATTTATTTGATTTTTTTTTTTTTTTAGATATAATTTAAAGGCAGAAAGTAAAAAATCTTGCTTTGTTTTTTTTGCTAAATTGTTGGTGTTTTTTTGTTTATAGCGCATAGCTCTATTTGTGGTAAAAAATTGCATAAATTTTATTTATGGACAGCAGTGAATGATCCCGCAATTGTCAGTTACAGTAGCACATTGCTGTATAGCTAAAAAATATCCTGTTCATTAAGGGGGGTGAATCTTGGTGGTTAAAGAGCACCAAAAAGAAGAGGAATGCATAAGAAAATATGGTCACTGCGAGTATGGTCATAGTAGATTGTTTCTGCCTGCCAATTTGACATTCAGTTGCATTTTGAGACAGAAACAAAGAGCATATTGGCCAGTATATATTCTGATTACTGAGATGGATTATAGATGCTTGAACCTTAAAGTGGTGTTCCACCCACAATTTTTTTTTTTTTTAAGTCAGCACTACAAACACTGTACCTGCTGACTTTTAATAAGGACACTCACCTGTCCAGGGAGCCCGCGATGTCGCCCCCCTCCCCCCCACGAGGCCGAGCCATCCATCGGATTGGTTGCAGGCGCCACCATTCTAATTAAGGGATACCGGCAGTGGAGCCTTGCACTGCGCATGCACGAGTCGTGTGGCACTTTGTGAATGGACAGCTGTCTTCTGGGACACACACAGGTGGATCGGAAGTACAGGCTGTACTTAACCACTTTCAGACCGGACCATTTTGCTGGTCAATGACCAGAGGTCTTTTTACAATTTGGCACTGCGCTGCTTTAACTGGTAATTGCGCGGTCATGCAATGTTGTACCCAAACAAAATTTGCGTCCTTTTCTTCCCACAAATAGAGCTTTCTTTTGATGGTATTTGATTGCCTCTGCGATTTTTATTTTTTGCGATATAAACGTAAAAAGACCGCAAATTTTGAAAAAAAATGATATTTTCTACATTTTGTTATTAGAAAAATCCAATAAACTCAATTTTAGTCATACATTTAGGCCAAAATGTATTCAGCCACATGTCTTTGGTAAAAAAAAAAGTCAATAACTGTATATTTATTGGTTTGCGCAAAAGTTGTCACATCTACAAACTAAGGTACGTTTTCTGGAATTTACGCAGCTTTTAGTTTACGACTGCCTATCTCATTTCTTGAGGTGCTAAAATGGCAGGGCAGTACAAAACCCCCCCAAATGACCCCATTTTGGAAAGTAGACCCCCTAAGGAAATTGATAAGTGGCATGTTGAGCCCATTGAATATTTTATTTTTTTGCCTCAAGCGATTGAATAATGACAAAAAAAAAAAAAATTTTATTTTTTTTTTACACAAAGTTGTCACTAAATGATATATTGCTCACACATGCTATGGGCATATGTGAAATGACACCCCAAAATAAATTCTGCTGCTTCTCCTGAGTACGGGGATACCACATATGTGGGACTTTTTGGGAGCCTAGCTGCGTACGGGGCCCCGAAAACCAAGCACCGCCTTCAGGCTTTCTAAGGGCGTAAATTTTTGATTTCACTTCTCACTACCTATTACAGTTTTGAAGGCCATAAAATGCCAAGATGGCACAAAACCCCCACAAATGACCCCATTTTAGAAAGTAGACACCCCAAGCTATTTGCTGAGAGGCATGTTGAGTCCATGGAATATTTTATATTTTGCCACAAGTTGCGGGCAAATTACAAACTTTAATTTTTTTTTATTTATTTTTTCACAAAGTTGTCACTAAATGATATATTGCTCACACATGCTATGGGCATATGTGAAATGACACCCCAAAATAAATTCTGCTGCTTCTCCTGAGTACGGGGATACCACATATGTGGGACTTTTTGGGAGCCTAGCTGCGTACGGGGCCCCGAAAACCAAGCACCGCCTTCAGGCTTTCTAAGGGCGTAAATTTTTGATTTCACTTCTCACTACCTATTACAGTTTTGAAGGCCATAAAATGCCAAGATGGCACAAAACCCCCACAAATGACCCCATTTTAGAAAGTAGACACCCCAAGCTATTTGCTGAGAGGCATGTTGAG
The DNA here is from genome assembly GCF_037356315.1 of Lithobates pipiens. Taxonomy (NCBI): domain Eukaryota; kingdom Metazoa; phylum Chordata; class Amphibia; order Anura; family Ranidae; genus Lithobates; species Lithobates pipiens. The sequence continues at coordinate 26,243,282 of NW_027507696.1, read as the reverse complement.
TCCATGGAATATTTTATATTTTGCCACAAGTTGCGGGCAAATTACAAACTTTAATTTTTTTTTATTTTTTTTTTCACAAAGTTGTCACTAAATGATATATTGCTCACACATGCCATGGGCATATGTGAAATGATACCCCAAAATAAATTCTGCTGCTTCTCCTGAGTACGATGATATTACATGTGTGGGATTTTTTGGGAGCCTAGCCGCGTACGGGGCCCCGAAAGCCAAGAACCGCCTTCAGGTTTTCTAAGGGCGTAAATATTTGACTTCACTCCTCACTACCTATTACAGTTTTGAAGGCCATAAAATGCCAAGATGGCACAAAACCCCCACAAATGACCCCATTTTAGAAAGTAGACACCCCAAGCTATTTGCTGAGAGGCATGTTGAGTCCATGGAATATTTTATATTTTGCCACAAGTTGCAGGAAAATTACAAACTTTTTTTTTTTTCACAAAGTTGTCACTAAATGATATATTGCTCACGCATGCCATGGGCATATGTGAAATGACACCCCAAAATAAATTCTGCTGCTTCTCCTGAGTACGGGGATACCACATATGTGGGACTTTTTGGGAGCCTAGCCGCATACGGGGCCCCGAAAACCAAGCACTGCCTTCAGGCTTTCTAAGGGCGTTACAGTTTTGAAGGCCATAAAATGCCAAGATGGCACAAACCCCCCCCAAATGACCCCATTTTGGAAAGTAGACACCCCTAAATTTAGGGGTACACTAGTGAGACTAGGTAATAAATGGCGGGTGCCCTGAAACTATAAAAAAATAACTAACCAACCAGCGTCACCTGTAACAGTTATATGGTGATCACTGGTGAAAGGGTTAACTAGGGGGCAATCAGGGGGCTTTATGCGGTAGTATATGGGGGTCCCTGGCGCTATAAAAAGCTGCGGCGAACCTAAATACCTACCTGCCTAACTAGCGTCACCTGTGACACTAATACAGCGATCAGAAAAATGATCGCTTATTAGGCTGGGTTCACACTGGAGCGATGCAGGAACGCCACGAATCCGCGGCGGGTTCCCGCATCGCATGCCTCCCGGCGGCAGTTCACACTGCCCTATGCGAACTGCTGGGAGTGTCAGTGAAATGTTAATGACACCCCCAGATCAGTTCGCATATCGCAGTGCGATCTGCAAACTCGGATCGCATGGTGTGAACACCCATGCGATCCGATTCTGCTGCGGACCAAAAAAAGGGTCCCGTGCGAATTTGCGGCGGGTGCGGCGCAAATTCAGCCATACTATCTGTATGGCTGAACTCGAATCGCACAGAGATCGGATGTGATTTGCACTGCAGTGCGGTGCGAATCACATTCGTTCTCATAAACCGCTGCAATGTGAACCCAGCCTTAGTGACACTGGCGATGGGGGGTGATCACGGGGTTAAACCTTTATTGGGGGGGTTAGGGGGGTACATTAGAACTAAAGGGGGCTAACCCTAACTGCCCTAACAGTTATTACAGTCACAAATGACACCAATGCAAAAAAAAAAATGACATTGGTGTCACTGTGACTGGGGGGCAGGGGTAATTGGGGGGGTGATCGGGGGGGTGTGAGTGTGCCTGGCATGTTCTACTGTGTAGTGTCGTGTTGGTGCAACTCACCGATCCTCTCTCCTCGGTGTGGGAACGAAAAATACCGACACGGAGGAGAGATTACATCACTTCCTCTCCTGTGTTTACATTACAGGAGAGGAAGTGATGTCACGGAGCATTTTCATTCGTCGGGAGCAATCGCGAGGGGGTGGCCATGAATGAATGGCCGCCCCCTCATCCCGGATCGCTCCCGAACGAATACCGACCGCCGCAGGCACCGGGGGGGGGGGCCCGATCGGGCCCCCCACCCGCGGGAAGGCAGGGACGTACAGGTACGCCCATATGCCTGCCCGTGCCATTCTGTCGACGTACATCGTCGTGCGGCGGTCGGCAAGTGGTTAATAAAAAGGTACGATAGAAGAAGAATTTTTTTATTTTATTTTTTGATATCCAAAAACGAGGGGTGGAGAGGTGGTCTTTTGTTTAACCACTTGCCATCTGCCTCACGCCGATATATGTCGGCAGAAGGGCTCGTACAGGAAAACTAACATACCTGTACGTTGCCTTTTAAGAGGCGGCCAGTGGGTGAGTCAAGTTGCAGGTCCCGCGGACTTGGTCGCCACGAGGAGGCAGAACGGGGAGATGCTAATGTAAACAAACTTCTCCCCGTTCTGCCAGGGACAGTGTCACTGATCTCTGCTCCCTTTGAACGGAGCAGAGATCAGTGACATGTCACACACAGCCACGCCCTCCCACAGTTAGAAACACACCCCAGGACACACTTAACCCCTACACTGCAACCCAGTGGTTAACCCCTTCACTGCCAGTGTCATTTATTCAGGAATCAGTGCATTTGTATAGCACTGATTGCTGTATAAATGACAGTGGTCCCAAAAATGTGTCAAAAATGACTGATGTGTCCGCCATAATTTTGCAGTCATGATATAAATCGCTGATCCCCGCCATTGCAAGTAAAAAAAAAATTTATAAAATGAATAAAAATGCCATAAAACTATCCCCCATTTTGTAAACGCTATAACTTTTGTGCAAACCAATCAATGAACTCTTATTGTGATTATTTTTTACCAGCAATATGTAGAATACATATCGGCTTAAACTGAGGACATTTTTTTTATATATATATTTGTGGGGGGTATTTAATATAGCAAAATGTAAAAAATAATGCATTTTTTCTAAATTGTCGCTCTTTTTTTGTTTATAGCGCAAAAAATAAAAACCGCAGAGGTGATCAAATACCACCAAAAGAAAGCTCTATTTGTGGGGAAAAAGGGACGTCAATTTTGTTTGGGAGCCACGTTGCAAGACCAAAAATTGTCAGTTAAATCGACGCAGTGCCGAATTGCAAAAAGTGCTCTGGTCAGGAAAGGGGTAAATTCTTCTGGGGCTGAAGTGGTTAAGACCACTTCTCAAAAGGGGGTAGTACTCCGCTTTAAGAGCTATCTTTGTGTAGGTGTGGACTTTTAATGAAAGCTGGATGCAATTTCTGATTCTTGAGCTTATTTTCACATATTTTTATCAGTTAATCACATAATAAATAATAAGGCTAACATTTCAAATAAAGATGGCCATAGATGGGCAGATTTCCTTCCCAAGAAAGGTAGATGATAAAAGTTCTTCTTATCCTAAATGGCTAAGACATGCCACAATCTGAGTGAAACAATTGACAAATTACTTTGGTGTATATATGGTGTAACTTTTCTATTTTCTTCAAAACAGCTGGTACTGTAAAGCTTTGCTAGCAATATGGAGGATCTCTCAGTGTGTAACAAATACCTCCAATACTTGGAAGTGTTCTTACTCTCTGATGTTAATCCCCATATATCAAAATCATAGTAGATACACTGTATAATAAAGCACTTGCTTTTATCAGGGTATGTAAGGCCATCCTAAGAACATCTGTTTTGATGGCATGTCTGTGCTAAGACATACTTCAACCTTTCACTAAAATAACATGTGTTTGTGTTCCCAGCTAATGTAAGCTTGCATGTCAGTGATCATGCACAATGGGTATGACAAGTGTATCCCAGGGGTACCCGTGCCTGTTACACTCAGAATCCCAGCTGAAGATTTTTAGAAACAAAAAAAGTATAAATTAGTAGATTTCAGTAAGGCCGCGTACACACGCGCGGACTGTTTGCCCAACCTTGTTCGTCAAACAGTTTCGGCAAACAGTCCGCTCAAAATTTGCATGAGCGGACTTGCCCACACACGAGCGGACTGTTTGACGAACAAGGTTGGGCAAACAGTTCGCTCAACTTTTGAAATGAACGGACTCGCCCACGTAAGGAGGAGGCAAATCCGCCCATTTCGAGCGCGTGTACAGGTAGGCGTGGCCCCCGAAGGAGACGTCGCGGGCTCCGCCGCCTGGAATGGGCTTAAAGGGGAACCCCAACGCCGAAAAAAATCGGCGTGGGGGTTCCCCCAAAGTCCACACTAGACCCTTGTCCGAGCACGCTACCCGGCCGGCCAGGAAAGGGGGGCGAGCGAGCGCGCCCCCCCTCCTGAGCCGTACCAGGCCGCGTGCCCTCAACATGGGGGGGTGCCTTGGGGAAGGGGGGGGCCGCGCGGCCCCCCCACCCCAAAGCACCTTGTCCCCATGTTGATGAGGACAAGGGCCTCTTCCCGACAACCCTGGCCGTTGGTTGTCGGGGTCTGCGGGCGGGGGGCTTATCGGAATCCGGGAGCCCCCTTTAAGAAGGGGGCCCCCGGATACCGGCCCCCCACCCTATGTGAATGAGTATGGGGTACAATGTACCCCTACCCATTCACCTGTGAAATAAAGTACAAAAAAAAACACAACACAGGGGAAAAAATATTTTATTGCACAGCTCCGGGGGTCTTCCGTCTTCGGGGGTCTTCTCGCCGGACTCCTCCGCTATCTGTGTGTAGCTCTTTTACTAGCGGAGGAGTCCGGCTTTCTTCCTCCCCGCCGCCGGCCTCTTCTCCCGACTTCGGGGGTCTTGTCCCCCTCTTCGGTTCTTCTGCCGGGCCACCGCGCCTTCTTGTAGCTCTTTTACAGGCGGTGGCCCGGTCTTCTGTCGCCGCTGTCGTCGTCGCCGCCGCCGCCTGCCGTTCTTGTTCTTCTTCTTGTTCTTCTTCTTCTTCTCCTGGAGATGTTGACTCGACGATCTCTCCGGCCGGAATGCCAGAGCCGCGCTGTGCGGTCACTTATATAGTGACAATGGGGCGGTGTCACATGGTATATGTCACATGGGTTGGTCACATGGTGACCCCGCCCCCTTACGATGTCATAGTCCCCATGTGACATCAACCCATGTGACCAACCCATGTGACATATACCATGTGACACCGCCCCATTGTCACTATATAAGTGGCAGCGGAGCGTGTCCCTGGCATTCCGGCCGGAGAGATCGTCGAGTCAACATCTCCAGGAGAAGAAGAAGAAGAACAAGAAGAAGAACAAGAACGGAAGGCGGCGGCGGCGGCGGCGGCGACGACGACGACAGCGGCGACAGAAGACCGGGCCACCGCCTGTAAAAGAGCTACAAGAAGGCGCGGTGGCCCGGCAGAAGAACCGAAGAGGGGGACAAGACCCCCGAAGTCGGGAGAAGAGGCCGGCGGCGGGGGAGGAAGAAAGCCGGACTCCTCCGCTAGTAAAAGAGCTACACACAGATAGCGGAGGAGTCCGGCGAGAAGACCCCCGAAGACGGAAGACCCCCGGAGCTGTGCAATAAAATATTTTTTCCCCTGTGTTGTGTTTTTTTTTGTACTTTATTTCACAGGTGAATGGGTAGGGGTACATTGTACCCCATACTCATTCACATAGGGTGGGGGGCCGGTATCCGGGGGCCCCCTTCTTAAAGGGGGCTCCCGGATTCCGATAAGCCCCCCGCCTGCAGACCCCGACAACCAACGGCCAGGGTTGTCGGGAAGAGGCCCTTGTCCTCATCAACATGGGGACAAGGTGCTTTGGGGTGGGGGGGCCGCGCGGCCCCCCTTCCCCAAGGCACCCCCCCATGTTGAGGGCACGCGGCCTGGTACGGCTCAGGAGGGGGGGCGCGCTCGCTCGCCCCCCTTTCCTGGCCGGCCGGGTAGCGTGCTCGGACAAGGGTCTGGTGTGGACTTTGGGGGAACCCCCACGCCGATTTTTTTCGGCGTTGGGGTTCCCCTTTAAGCCCATTCCAGGCGGCGGAGCCCGCGACGTCTCCTTCGCGGGCCCCGCCTACCTGTACACGCGCTCGAAATGGGCGGACTTTCCGAGCGGGAACAGTCCGCTCATTTCGAAAGTACAGCGGACAAGCCCACACACGGGCGGACTGTTCGCTCAAACACAGTTTCAGCGGACAGTTTTTCGGAATTTCCGAAAGACTTTGTCCGTCCAACTGTCCGCTGAAACTGTCCGCTGAAAGCCCACACACGAGCGGACTGTCCGCCCAAACACTGTTCAGCGGACAAGGTTGGGCGAACAGTCCGCCCGTGTGTACGCGGCCTAATTCTTTTCTGGTTGTGTAAAATCACAAAGCATTCTTTAGATGACAGTTATACCCAATAGGGGGGTAAATACATCAAAGTAAATATGCCAAAGGGTGCCAAAGTCAATCCAGCCATCATATAGGCTAACTGTCACCATTATAAAACAGCACATGGCTTCTAAAACAGTAGGCTTTGCTCCAGCTAGGGATCCCCCATGGTCAGATTTTTATCACTGGATCCCCATAGACACACACTTTTGGCACCCTAAAGCCAGCCATACATGGATCGAAATTTAGTTGGTTCAGCAAAGATCAGACAAATTTGAATCATGTATGGGCACTTGGGCAGGTTGGTTTTACAGAAGCCGATCTAAAATCGGATGGCTCAGTAAGTGTGCACACACTTCTCCAATATATTGTGAACAAGTATATTAACATTCACAGTAGCAGCATGATAAGATATGTGACATGAATGGAAGTTAGTTACCGGATATATGACCAAGGTCATATTCAGAGTTTTTTTGTCCAAAGTACATATGACTAATGATGCCCCTTTGTAAAAAAAAAGTTATTCCTTTTGTCCTCAACGATGTTAGGCAATCAATAATGAGAAAATAGAAAGTTTGAAGGTGATACAATTTGACTAACTTAATAGATACAAATCTCATGCTGTCAAGTATGTTCAAGTCATAAATGTTACAATAAGTACTGTTAACCACTTCAATACCGGGCACTTTCACCCCCCCTCCTGCCCAGGCTTTTTCAGCTATCGGTGTTGTCATATTTTGAATGACAATTGCCCAGTCATGCAACACTGTACCCATATGACATTTTTATCATTTTTTTTAGCAAGATAGAGCTTTCTTTTAGTGGCATTTTATCACCGCTGAGTTTTTTTTTTGTTAAATAAATGAAAAAAGACCAAAAACATGGGGGAAATTTTTTTTGTTTCTGTGATAAAATTTTGCAAATAAATAACCTTTCTTTATAGATTTAGGCCAAAATGTATACTGCTACAATTCTTTGGTGAAAATAACCCAAATCAGCGTTTGCTATTTAGTCTATAAGAAAGTTACACACACTATGGGATATATATTCGAAAAATTGTCTGTAGCTCTGGCTCCTGATGAGCATGCGCTTTATGTTTTTGAAAGATAATATTCCTGAAACCACAGTTGGGTTTTAAGGCTAATTTTACTAAATTATGATTTCAATACCAGTCCAGCTGGGTTGCACTGGGTTCTCCTTGGCTGCAGGTGTCACTGTCACCGCCCGGCAAGTGTGAAAACACAGTTTAGCTGGGTGTATTGAGTGCCATGTTTTTTTCGGAACCAGCCCAGTGGGAGTATTCTCCTGCTGTGCATTCTGGGAGGTGGTATTTAAGAGACTGACATCACGTGCTACGGGGTTCCGGTCCGGAGGATTTTTCTGTCTGTTGGGTTTTGGTCCTCCTGACCAGCTCCCATGGCCCTCCTGGCCTGGGGTGCGGTTTCATGCATTTCGTAGTCTCGGGGCTGGATAGCCCGAGGCGAAGCAACTGCAGGGACAGGCCTGAATGGATATCGGGGCCTGGTGATTCAAGGGTGGTCTGTGCCGTCTCATCTAAGGAGAGGCCCAGCAATTAGAGAAGCATCCAGGGGAGGACTCTTAAGAAGAAGGCTGTGCGCAAGGCTGGCTTCTCTGAAGGAGCCTGGAGGCTCAGTTGAAGGACACTTCATGGATCTACATTCATACGGTATCGCTGGACTGGCTGAGAGATACTGGTACCGTATGATAGCTCTATAAAATCTATGTCCCTCAGTTACGCTCAAGTCTGTGGCAGAGACTTTTCTTTTTCTCAAGGATTCTATGCTCAAGTCTATGGCAGAGTCTTTACTTTACTTAACACCTTACCAGCTGCTAGGCCTAGTGAGAGGAGGTCTATCCGGGGGTTGTGAAAATCCAGCTGTGAAACGGTTATTCTCTGGATTTCTTCTTTCCATTTTTGGCTGTCCAAAGTACCTGAACTTCCTCCTAACCCTCTACTCTAAACTGAGATTTTCTGTTTCTACTTCAAAAAAATAACCCAAAAGAAGATTCAGTGTCAGTTTCTACCTTTTTTTGGGCCATCTACCACAGGAAACCCTAGACGGAGACGAGGTCAAGAAGGTAACGGTAAGCCCAATAAAACCAGCAGCTCCTTCGGGGGTCAGTGCTACATGGCTTATCTAATTTCTTGATGCTCGGTAATGCCAGAACAACACAAATATTCCCCAAATGATCCCTTTCTGGAAACTAGACAGTCCAAAGCATTTAGAGTTATGGCGAGTTTTTTAAAGTTGTAATTTTTTTGTCACAGTGAAATGCAGCATCATCATATACAGGCATATCCCACTTTTAAGTACACAATGAGGTTTATTTACTAAAGCTGGAAAGGTTTATGACTCAAGAGATGGCCCACATAAGCTGGGCAGACTTTCTAAAAATCGTTTAATGAAATAGAAAGGACAAACAGGAGAGGCAGAATACTGCCTTAATGTACCCCAACTCCCCCGACCCAACTGATCAGTCTTGCTGCGCTGAAAAAGGATCTGCACAAAACCATAATTTAGCAATATATCTGAAAAATAAATACCTGACGTATCAATCTGACGTAATAAGGCAACAATTCAGAGATACGAAGGGCACCGAAAAATCATAGATAATAAGAGAAAGCTAGACAAAACAATAATGATTCATGAGCAGAAAAACAAAGAACCAAGGTTGAATAACATATCTTCTTTAATAAATTGACTGAAATCATCATACAGGCATCAGGTTTAAGATTCGTTTTTTGATAACCTTTCAGGGCTTGTTTAACCGAAAAAAAAACTCAAACATGAAGGAAAACCAAGTAATTTAAAGAAAAACGAAACCCAGCCAATTTCTTCAAAATTTGGGAATAAGAATAAATGACAAACATAAAATAAATTCAAGAATGACAAAAATGAATCTTCAGAAAAAGATTGGAAATTATGACTTTTAGAGTCCAAAAAAGCACACCAATCCTTGTAATCTGCCCACGTAGAAGGAGTCAAAGATCTACCAATAGCTAAGTCAACATATGTTAAATCAGGTCCTATAGATGGGCCGAAAATGTCCGCTTCTGGAACCAATTCCCGAAAGCGATCCAACTGTAAATGGGATAGAGCATCAGCTATTACATTATTGAATCCCAGGCACATACTTAGCTCTAAGCCAAATATTTAATTCCAAACATTTGAAGCCTAGATGTCTAAGAACAGCTAAAACTGGCAAAGATTTAGATGATAAACAGTTGATGGCGGAGGCACATGCGTGGCTTGTAGGATGGCAAACGTGTGAGAGCCGAGCTCGGGTCCCTGTCTCCTTGTTCGCGGCTCTTGCACCACTACATCAGCATCCATCGCCCATGGAGCAACATGATTCGCAGCCAGTGGCGCCCCGGGCTTCCTATGGGAAAAATTGGCTTCCAAAAAGGCATCTATTGTGGATTTATCCCGCCGTCACAGCCTTGGCCTAGCCAGCATATGGAGCGCTTGCACCTTAGGTTGCAATCCCTGGCCTTGAGTAACCCAGCTGACCCGCCGGATCCCACTGATCTCCTAACGGCCGAAGGTACACCTCAAGGGGACCAAATGCCCCAGAAAACCCAGCTCTCAGAGTCTACAGCAATGGAGACTGTTGCTGTGCTGGACTTAAAGCTACAAACCCTGCTTCAGGACCTGACTCACAACTTTGCTAAAGAGGTTGGAAAAATTGCACAAGAGCTTAGAGGGGAGATTGACCAACTTGGGGAATGCACTGATACATTAGAAAACAAATTTGATGAGCTTGTTCAGTAGTATATGCATGTCCTTGAAGAAGATAATGCTGCCATTAAACACACAGCCTCTCAACTCCAATTGCAGCAAGAAGATTTGGAGAATAGGGAACGCCATTAGCAACAAGGAACTGTATCCATATCTTTTGGCCTTGTTTGTCCCCCATATCCCAGATATAGATTGGCATCTTGATTGAGCTCACAGGTCTCTGGCCCCCAAACCACCCCCTGGTTCCAACCCAAGAAGCATTATTGTTCACTTTCACTACTATGAAAGCAAAGAAGCTCTCACTATTGCAACACGTAATAAGTCTGGCATAGACTTTAAGAACTCCAAGATTTACATTTTCAATGATCTTTCCCCCATTACATTGGCTAAAAGGCGCCATCTATGCCCTGTCACTACTCACCTACAAAACTACCAGGTTGCCTACCGCTGGGGTTTCCCCTTTCGACCTATCTGCCTCTAAAGATGGTGTTCAAATCTCGTTGAGAGACCCCCATGAGAGTGAAGCCTTTATTCGCAATCTGGGTCTTCCACCCATTCCCGAGGATGAACTTCAATTTCCCGTCCCGAATCAAAAGCCACTTCTGGGACCGGCCAAGATCTGGGCCCCAGTCCCTCGGAGATCGCAGAAGGCTTCTTCAACTCTTCAACAAGCTACCCCTTCCAGATTTACAACCTGATTACTCCCCACCTCCAGCAGCATAGACTGGTTTGTCTATGCTATGGACTCCAATGCCTTCGGCTGTCTTGAAGTTTTTTATTTCTTTTTTACTCTGGTCATCCCCCACTGAAGTTCATTATATGCTTCTCAGAGGAGACCAGAAATCACCGTTGAATCTTGCAGGTAGCCATGCACCACATCATAATCCTAGGCTATTGCCTTGGATTCTTGAAGATGTTTTTTTTTCCTTCGGGCCTTTCACAAAAAAAATTCCTACCTTTTTTTTACATTTTTTTTTTGGTGGTGGGGGGGGGGGGGGGGTTTCTTTCTTTTCATTACATTTCAGTTATGATTTTATGCACCATTTCAACATAATTGCCTTAATGCATTTCATGTTTTCATGTTTTTTGCACCATGGATAATTATTTGTCTACCTATTATTTACACTACAATAGCTACATGCCTCTATGATATAGCATGGCTCTTAAAGTCTTCTTGCAATGTGAAGAGCTTGAATTCCATTCAAAAAAGATGGATAGCCTTGAAGGAATTCAAATCTTCCAGAGTGGATGTGATCATGATTAAGGAGACTAATTTCCGACCTGGGGGCTCTTTCAAGTTTGCCTCCAAGCATTTCTCTACTGATTTTGTAGCATCGATCCCTCTGAGAAAGCTGGAGTTACAATTTTAATTAAACGTTACAGTCCAATACGTATTCTTTCTTCCTATCTGGACCCCCATGGTCAGTATGTTCTCCTGAATTGTACTCATCACCCCTAATGTGGGACAGAGGTTTTCTCCCAAAGGTTTTTGAGAAACTAGTCTTTCTCACAACCTTTTAAGGTTATAGGAAGAGATTTTAATGTCCAAGATCAAGGACGGGTATACCCTGTTCCAAATATATAAAGTGGAAAAAATATTGCGCTAGGGAAAAGATTTCCAAAACAAGCTACAACAAAACACCATCAAATATCCATATGTTCAATGTAAATGTAAAGAAAATAAAGTTGCGCTCAAAGAAAATGAAAATACAGTGATGAAAATATCAGTCAAATAATATTGAAAAGATGAACTATAAAGCAAATAAGTATCCAACTAAACTAAATGTCCCATCGTATTCTGAAACAAAATTGAAACAATGTCCATAATAAGTGAAGTAAGGACACCTAGATGTTTGATCAGATTCCAGAGATAAGGACCATGTGACGACTAAATCTTGCAGAGATAGTAAATGAGGGTCCTTACCAGATCAGATGGACTCCCTTGTGAGCGGAGTCAACAGTGCAAGCAGACACAACCCTCTGCGGGGATGGATGGATCTCCAATGACACAAGCTTGGCTGACAACTTCCGGAAATGAGCGAGAGAACATCGGCAGCCAGGGGCAGTGCGTGAACACGCTGGTAGGCAGCTTCATCAATCCCTGCTCTGTTTCAGCTTGTCTCTACAGGGAAAGACACTGGGATTTCTCAGATGGGGGGCAGTAACTTTAAACTTCCTGGCCAATGGATCGGCTCATCTAAAAAGAAAAGACACACTCGGGCCAGCCAGCCCCAAGTGCGATAGGGGAAAAGAAGGAAAACTAACTCCAATAGGGAAATACCGCTTGAATAGAACTGTTTAATACTTTTCAATGCTCAAAACAGACCGGTGGTGTAAACCACAATGGTCAGATTTCAAAAAATATTGCACAAACACAATAACACCCGTAACATGGGGGTCACATAGATGTAGCCATAATATGTTGATACCATCATGCTCTATGTGACCCCCATGTACGGGTGTTATTTTATTTTTAATTATCCAACCAGTTGTTTTATTTATTGTGTTTGTGCAATATATTTTGTAATCTGACCATTGTGGTTAACACCACCGGTCAGTTTTTTCGGCGTAGAGGGTTCCCCTTAAAATTCATATCAGACCTAAGGGACATTGCCGCCTATCTCTCACACTCGCTGCAATAGGAAAATGTGTAAACAGGTGTAAAACATGTTCGCGTGCAGGTGCTGTAGCTGCCCTTTATTTATTATTATTTATTATGTATTTGGTCTGTCAGACCAGCATACAGATGAACGGGCTTCCCGATAGGAACTGGGTCCAGCGTAGTTCCATAGGGAAGATTTAAAACACGTTCTACTTCTAAGTCCGTCGGATTTTTTGAAAAAAAAAAAAAAAGTCAGATGAAGCCCACACACGATCGGAATGTCCGACGGCATCATTCCGTCGGACCTATTCTGGCGGAAAGTCTGGATGTGTGTACGCAGCATTATACAAAGCATTATTCTTTGTACTGCATTGTAAGATTTTGAAAACTGCTATAAATAATCAATAAAAAAAAAAAAAAACAACAACATTTGATGGAAAATACAACAGCATTGTTGTCAGAATGTAAAAGAATTTGCCGATCAGAAAAATAAACGCCCCAAAGTTCAAGCGAAACCACAACAGGGAAAATTACTAACAGAGCAATGTTTACCATAAAACCTTTAGCAATCCAAGAAGCAAGCCATTTGCAAGCTGACCAATGTCCGTGCCAATAAGCGTCATAGCCCACTGAACCAGTAGCAACCATATACAAGTCAAGTCCTTCAGTAGTAAAGAAAGGAGCTTGCCAAAAAGAACACCCATTAAAAGACGATAAAAATGTCTTCCATACTAATAAATCATCACGTAAAACCGATGTGATACGAATAAATTGAAATGGCGATTTAACGACGGATATCGACTTGTCATTTAGAGAACACCCTATCCACAGTTTTGACTCTAGAGGCAAAAGCCAACAAACCTAACAAGGACTGCAACGCCTTTAATACAACTTTACACTTAGCAAGGACATAACCAATCAGAAACCTTTTCAGCAGGTTAACGTAACTGCATCAGTTCAGTGTCAACAGTGATACCCAGAAATTCCAAACAGGTACTAGGAAGGACAGTTTTTTCATGAGCAAAGAGCACATCGAAATTTCAGCAAATCACTTGAAGTTTGGTAAAAATATATAAGAACTCCATAGAATCCGCTGGACCAATAAAAAGAAAATCATCTAGGTAGTGGAGTACATTGGACAAGCCAGATGAAAAACAGACAACCCATTTTAAAAACATGGAACACATTTCTAAATAATGATATGACAAGGAACAGCCCATAGGCAGGCTTCTGTCCAAAAAATAATGACCATTAAAAGAGAAACCCAACAAGTTACAAGCACTGAGATGAATCGGCAAAAGCCTGAAAGCTGACTTCATATCGACTTTAGCCAGCAACACTCCCTGGACCACCTTCTGAATCTTGACTAGAGCATCATCAAAAGATGAACAAGAGATTGTGCAAAGTTGTGGGTCAATATAATCATTAAGAGACAAACCTTTCGGGTAAGAAAGGTGGTGGGTTAACCTGAAGGATTGGGCATCCTTCTTTGGAATAAGGCCCAATGGAGAAAGTGAAACCCTAAAGTCAAGAGAAGGAGGGAAAAGAAAAGGACCAGAAACCCTACCCTCATTAATTATTTTCCAGATTGTACTTTCAACAATCTCCATGATTTGCCGCAAGAGGGTCTTCATGATGAGCAGGTATGTGTCTTGCGTCTTTTTCTTCTGCTGATCCACTGTCAACTGTTTGTTGCACAGTTAAATTTATTTTTATAGTAAACTTCTCATGCCAGTTTTAACATGTGACTTGTCCTAAGCCAATTATATTTGAATATTATTATTTTTTTAAATTTTTTTTACATACTAACTGCCCTAACAGTCTAAATTTTATCTATTGTCTGCCACGGCCCCAGAGGTGGGCGGTGCAAATTTCTTTGCCCCTCCCTTCTCCCTGGCATACTGTATGTGTAATGCATGTGTGAGCATAAACACAAATATATGCCCATAAACACATGCATAGGTGTCTAAATTCAGTTTAGTGGCTAGATCAAATTAATATTCTAGCTACTAGAAGACAATTATGTGTATAAGCCTTATGCACATGAACTTGCATATATATATGCACCAGACCAAGAATTTTTTTAATCTGGATTTTCCGACAGCTTCTGTCTTATCCAGCATAAATGGAATTATTTTAAAATGTCTGTGTGCATGCAGTCTAACTCCAAACGTTCTGCATTCAGGCTCCATTCACACTTGGCTTTTTCAACAACGTGCACAGAAAACTTGCGTTTTGCCATGCGTTTTAGAAATGTGCTACAAATGCACAATGCACTTGTAGGGCCAGTAATTGTTGATAGCACCCCAAATTAATTTATCAGGGGAGCACTTGCTGCAGATATTGGCACGCGGAAAATAGGCTACAATCGGTCGATGAAAAGACACGTTCCACTCCAAAAAAGGTTTTGAGTCCTATTTGGGGCATTTGTCATGTAGGGCACCATATTCAAGTGAATGGGCTGTTCTATGCGTGACAAGCGGAAATGATCCAAAATGTGTAAAAAATAAATAAAACTGAGAACAGGAACGAGAGTTTCCACTATGCTCAGGTGTGAACCTAGCCTCATATATTTCACAACAATTCACTGTTGCGTTTAAAAAAATAAAAAACAGGGATGTTAGCATGCTGTGTTGTTTATCTGCAAACATACAAGTAGTTTATACAGTCCACCATCTGGTAAAAATACAGAGGTAGCTTATTCTTACCAGCACTCTAGACAGTCAATCTTCCTAGCAGTTTCTGTACCTTGCATTCATAGATATGTGGCACTATGTAGACACTGGTGCCCATATATGTTTCACACATGTAAATATTGTCAATGATTCCCTGTTGCATGGCAAGGACTGTTGCATGTTGTTAAAGCTGAACTATAGGCAGATATAAAAGAAAACTCTGTCATCATTATTACATTATTAAATATATTTTTTAAGAAAGCAATGTAATTACTTGAATTTCAGATTTTGCAATCCCTGTATAGCAGAGCTTGAGTATGAGAGCATGAAGCAGCACGAGGTGCCAATCAATTAATGTTCTGACAAGAAGCATGTTGTTATGATAAGAAAGTAGATTGACAGATAAATTAGCTCATCATTTCATTGTCCAGTCATAGGTGGAGACAGTAACAAAATTGCAATTTGAAGCTTCATACCACTGCTAAAAGGTCCAGATATGACTTTATTCTAAAGAGTCAGGGGGCCAATCCAAAGAGTAGCTACCACATGCATCCTATCAAGGCTTGATGATTTGAGATGGAAAACAATGTAAATGGACTAGAGGTAAATTGGACCTTTAGTGGTATTTCTTCCAGTATAAATCTTGTCAGCAGTTAAATGTACAAGCACAAGATTTTTTTGTCAGAAATTTCAAAGAAAAATGCCAATCTGAGCCCTCCCAAGGGCCACACTCTGGGAGTCATTCTGCAACAAAAGTCAATAATTCCTTTCACGGATGCCTGCTAAATACAAGGCAGACTTTGCGCTTCAGGTCTTGGTCCCATTGGCCACTGGCACAACATTTTCAAAAAAACAAGCCTAAGCCTAAATATAGAGACATACGGTAGTAAGAACAGTGCCAAATGCTGAGATAGAAGATGCCTAGAGTTCACTGCCAAAGAACTTAGAGCTTTAGCTCTTTTTGGATTTGATGGGGTCAATTCATCTTTTTGGTCAGCAGCAGCAGCAACTGTCAGAAGAGCAGAGAAAAGTGTTTTGTTACCTATGATCTAGGTCATGCACCAGGACAGGGTAGTAAGTCAAATGAAAATTGGGCCAGCTTCAGTCAGTGGTACAACCTTATGAATGAAAATTTAAAGTATTAAAAAAGAATTAAAAAAAGTATCATAAAATGTATTAATATTAAAAAATATATATAACATAGTGGGAAAATGTTAATGTGGTTCTTAATGTGGTGAAAAACAGATTTTGGATATAAGTATGACAGCGCTTTGTAATATAAATTTATTTGTTTCCTTCTAAAATGAAAGAACCATACTGGGGTATTCCAATTATGAAATCTAAATCCCAAAACAATAGTCATCTAATGCCAGGAAATCACGTGACCATGAATAGATGATGGTTGCTCTAAGATAACGTGTACATGTGTACGTGAGCATTGGCAGAAATAAAGAGGACTGAGTGGGTGTATCAATTCCTAGCATTCAACCATGGGCTAGTGTTTAAAACCAGACTGTGAAAAAAATTTCAACAATCATGAAAATGCGCAATAAGAAACCCAGCTAATTTAAGTCAATTAAGCTAATTAAAGACAGAAGATTCCTGCAAAACAACATATTTTGAAATAAATTGCAATGCTGAAGTTTTGGGAAACTAAGACCAGACCTTTTCATGCCTGTGAGTTTATGTTATGGAAAATACCCAGCTGAGCTTTTGATCGCTGCGTCATATTAATGTGGACATCATGAGTGATGTCAAACAAGGCTAGCTCACTTTTTCATTGTGAATGAGTTCTTATTCTTTATTTAAAAAAAGCTCCTTTAGTATAGACTTGTGCACAATGGAAAATTTCGTTTAGTTTCGGTTTGTTGTCATTCGTAAAATACATCATTTTGTTCTGTTATATTCGTTATGTTACGTTAATACGTTTTCGGACAATTCGTTATTATTCGTAAAGTGTCGAATTCATTCGTTCGTATTCGTTGAAATTCGCTATTTATGTACGTATAGACATTCGTGATAATGATTCGTAGTTTGGAAAGTCATTTGTTTATTGAATCTTTTAACACACACAATGACAACGTCTCTTCTCCTCGGCTCAAATACAATACAACACCCTTCTAACTCAGTTCTCAGGAATGCACTTTGCCAGTAATCCAACCTCCGACAAATTAATTAGCTGATTGGACTATAAGATTTACTTTGAGCTGACCTTTTGTTTCATTAAATCTTTAAAGAATTACCAAATTCATTCGAATTCATTAGAATTCATTCAAATTCATTTGTTATATTTCTTTCGTATTCGTTGTTATTCGTTATTTTTTTATTCGGACATTCGGATGCATCTGAATGTCCGAAAGATGCAAAATTTGGCCGAATTTCGATTCGTTACGAAATGAATTGCATCAGCGTAACAGCTGGGTTGTGCATGTACAACATTTTGAAATTTCAGTACTAAAGTTTAGTAATGAAATTTCAAAATGTTGTACATGCACAACCCAGCTGTTACGCTGAATACCATTGAGCTGGGTCTAATTCTTGTTTATATCAAACAGCCAGCGTTGATTAGTCTTGGCCTGAGCATGGTCCTGTTTTGGGGTTCTAGAAACCAAAATACAATGTGAATTGTTTGCTTTTCTGACAAACAATGCCTCCAGCAACAAAATGAAGATAATGGTAAGAAACTATTCTCATGGAACATTTATTGCTGAATGTTGTGTTAAAAAAAACTTTAACCACTTCCGGACTGCCGCATGACGATGTATGTCCTTACTTTGAAGGGGGATATCGTTGTTATGGCAGCAGCTAGCTGCCATAACCCCGGTATCCTCTTCTTCAGCCAGTGGTCCGGTTTCCGATAAGAGTGGTCTCTTGCCGGCGGAGGCAATCGGATCTTCACCCTTGCTGGGCATGGAGACAAGTGAGGGGATGATAGCCCCCACCCATCTCCATAACAATGCAGAGCGGAAGCGACGTCAAAATGTCACTTACGCCCATAGCTCATAGCCCCCCCATCCCCCTTGTTTTACTTACCTGACCCCTCGAAAGTCCCGTGCTCACCCCCAACGTCCTCTTTGCCTCTCACCCTGGCCGTTGATTGGCTAGAGTGGATGGATTGAAAGCAGCACAGCCATTGGCTCGCACTGCTGTCAATCACATCCAATGACGCGACGCCGAGTGATACAGTGAACGGCTATAGCCGCCGGCTGTATCATGGGAGCACGCCCGCAAGCACTCCACATTATGCGAGGGAGCTTGCATGAAGTTGTGGAGTCCTTGTGGGAGGGAGCCGAGACAGCCACCGAGGGACCCCAGAAAACTAGGTTCGGGGCCACTCTGTGCAAAACTAGCTGCACAGTGGAGGTAAGTATAGCATGTTTGTTATTTAAAACAAAAATTTACTTTAGTGACCCTTTAAGCCCCATACACTATCAGATATTATGATTTCAAATCTTAGGCATTTCAATGTGTATGCAATCAGGCAGGCCCTTGCACTACATGGTTTTGGTAAATCTGAAGACAAAAATCAGCAGAAAATCTGATAGTGTGTATGGGGCTTTATTCTAGTTTTCATAAATTTACCTGAATGCATAACAGATAATGCATGACAAAATGCCTGAATTTGTTTTACAGTCAACTCCCCATCGCACCTTTCCAAGCCTCTGCAAATCTCTGCTTATGCAGGTACCTGAAAGTTGAAGAACAAACATGGCCTCTCTGACATCCAGCAATGTTGGGCCATCAGTAACCATCAGTAACCTCAGGCGGTTTGGCCATTACCATTTGGAATGCAAGTGGATGTGCCTGTTCTTTCACATTTAAATGTCAACAAGTGAAGTGCTCTGGATTGCCAGTAAAGAGACAGTTATGTTACTCATGGTATCTCATCTACTATATTCGTACTTGTTTATTTATATATATATATATATATATATATATATATATATATATATATTGTAATGGACGCCGTGGCTGGGTCCTGGAAGGACACTATATTTCCCCTCTGTTTGGGTTGTGCTCTCTTTAAGGGAATAAAATTGATTAACCCACCTGTTAAGGCAGTGTCTTTAAAAAGCAAGACAGGAAGTTGTAGATGGGTGTGGAGGAGTGTGAGCAGCTTGCTGCTGGTTGAAGAGTGGTTTGCCCTGTGGGAGACTGTAGTCCGTGTAAGGGACTGGGAAAGGCTGACAACCTTGAGAGTCAGGAAGACTAAGGAAGTCGGTGAGTCCAGGGGGCTGGAAAGAGTTGACAAATCTGTTGGGAGCAAGCAGAGGAACTGTTGACAATTGAGAGCCAGGTGGCTTGGTATGTTCATTTGTGTGCTGAATGAATTTAAACCCCTGCGTGGGATTACTGGATGAACTAATATTTTGTTTTCTTATAATAAACGTGGGCTACCAGGCCCTTAACCATAAAACGCCTGCCTGATGTAGACTAAAACGTGCATCTACCAATTGTGCTTAATCACCCGAACATTACAAGTGGTGCTCGAATGCGGGCATGTAGACGGTGGAATCCGGGTCCTTGCTCCATGGTGAGTCGCATCAGGAACTACTGCTAGCTGTGTGTGGCAGCCAGGCGAACAGCATTGTGTATACGTTTATTTGATGGACTGTGTTGCATGCAGGTTGTGTACCTGTGAAGGAAGAATCAAACATCAGATTTTTTTTTTTTTTTGTTTTGTCCTTTGCTGAGAACTGTTACAAGCTGCTGTGTGCATGTGATTGCAAGGATGGGACGGTCAAAGCAAAAAAAGGAAGCAATCCTTGCTAAAGCCAGGGAGCGGCTATTGTGGCTAGAGGGTATTTCACCACATGCCCCAGCCACACCAGAGAATTTGTCTGAGTCTGACATCGCTGTGATCTGGGGTAAATTGATCATGTCACCCCGAGTTAAAGGAGAAGTGAAAGAGGATGTTGTTCCTGGCAGCCTGAGCCCAAAGGTGCCACAGCATGACGCAAGGAAGCCTCTGCGCTGCATTAGTTGTAGTGAGTGGGGACATGCTGTTGCCCATTGCCCCTTGTCACAGGAATGTTTGTGGAATAACCAAGCTGGATGGGAGGTTGATGAATTCTGGAGCTCATCTGCTAATGATTGTGATCAGCTGTGTCCTCAGAAGTGGTATCCAATGGCAACGAGTGAGAGCCAGTCATGGAGGAGATGCCAAGAAGTGAGCTCAGCATGGCCTGAGAAGATGTCTCCACCTTGTAGGACCAGTAAAAAGGGGCCAGTGACATGTGAGACAGTGAATGAATGGTTCAAGCGGAATCGCAAAGAGTCGGGTGCACTGCAAGGGGCTGAGATCTTGGCCTCTGACTATGTGCAACCCATGCTGCCTACAGAGGAGGTAGGAGACTTCCTTGTAAGATTTGAAAAAGTTGCTGTAAAGAAAAAATGGCCTAGGGACCGGTGGCCAAAACTGCTGCAAACCTTATTGCGGATAGAGTTCCGGTCGGTTTACCATTTGATGGATGGGGGCCAGGATGACTATCGCAAGTTTAAAGAGGAAATCCTTCTTAGAGGAGAGTTCCATCGTATCATGGGCCGCCAGCAATGCTCCAGGATGGGAGAAGTGTCGCCGGAAGTCCTAGGAATTGGAAATCCAGAGAAACGTAAGGTTTTCTGTCATGGCCGCTTAGGCAAAGGGGTCAGTCCCGAAAGGAGAGTACATCAGCTTGAATCCTGCATGAGTTATAGCCAACCAGCTTTGGAGCGCAAGTCGGCAGTTACCCCTAGCAACAAGGATCTTGTGTTACCTACAGGGGGCGTCAGTGGGTCCAGAAAGGCTGCAGTTTTGCTCCATGGCCACATGGGGGAGTCAGCCTGTGGAGACACCACACCAGTGAGACAACGCACTCAAGTGAAGGCTATGACATCAGCTGCAGGAACTGGTAAGACTGTTTCAGTTTATGATGCTGAATCCAGTGAAGTGGGAGTATGTCCAGTGGGGAGATCCGCAGTACAAATGGACATAGACTTTCTGCATTGTGCTACCCAGAGCAGTGGGGAGGCGCAGCGTAAAGCCCAACTAGACGCAGGGCTAAAGACTGAAAAGGACATGGGGACTCTGCATATGCCTGCTATGATCCAGCAGATGGCTGGGAAAATTGAGCTAGGGGTGACCAAAACAGTGCTGGTACCATGTTCCCTAGTGACAGCTGCTGCAGGGTTGCCCAGGGAAACTTCCAAGGAGCTTGCAGTGTTGGAGCCGAGAGTTTTCCAGGTCAGCTATGGAGCTGCCCAAATAGGCAAAAGTGCCCCTTTACAGAGAGCAGGTGCTGTGAAGAGTCGCTCAGAGGTTATGGTGACTCATAAACAAACCACAAAAACAGCAGTTGTGTCTACATGTAATGAGAATGCTAATGATCGTACTAACAAAAGTGATACTATTGCTAAACGTGATGAGTGTAATGACATTGAAACATGTATTTCTTGTAATGTCATATCTGAGAGTGAGGTTGGTAATGT
This sequence comes from Lithobates pipiens, assembly GCF_037356315.1. Taxonomy (NCBI): domain Eukaryota; kingdom Metazoa; phylum Chordata; class Amphibia; order Anura; family Ranidae; genus Lithobates; species Lithobates pipiens. The sequence continues at coordinate 26,221,720 of NW_027507696.1, read as the reverse complement.
GTTCACTACCAGTGATGAGAGTAGGAGATCTCCCATGACAGGCAGAGGCACAGGATTGTCCATGGAAGTCTCATGGGATCTCCATGTGTTGGAGTCAGAGGCTGTCCAGGATGGCTCTGGTGCTATGCTGGTGGAACAAGGGGGGACTAATTCACACAGTGAAAGCGTGTGGGCACAGCCCCACAACCCTACGTGTAGCCCAGTGGGCAAGGGGTTAATTCAGCCTGCAAAAGCTGAGTGTACAAAGCTGGATGTGTCTGTAATGCCACCAGAAAAAGGTGTTCAGAATGGTGTGCTGCACCAAGCTTTAGGTGATGAAGCATCACCCCAATGCAACGTTGATAAAAGTGTGGTGTTACAAAATGATGTATATAGAAGTGACGAATGTGCAGTTAAAGCTAATGAATCCCAGGGTTCTGTGTGGCTTTCTACAGCAGGTGATGCAACGCTGTGGAACGCCCATGGTGGAACCACAATGGACTGGGACAGCTGGGCCAAACAATTGTTAGCCATGCTGGATAAGGCTAGCTTAAGTAACAAGGGTGTGGACACAACTGCTATGCCAGACAGGGGGATCGCAGAGCCGCCGGTGGTTGAGGGCGTCTTGGTCCTTGCAAAGGTTGCTGCCCTCCCCTCTGAAGAAACAGTTCAGGGCACTGGCATCGCAGATGTGTTGTCCACAGCCCCACAGCTAAATGATATGGAGTATCAAAGTGATAGTGTGACTTGTAATGACCTGCAGAGGCTCACCAACACTGGTGCAGAAGGGATAAGTGTGAGACATGTGTCTGACAGCTCTCCAGGGGAGCAACAAGCTGTGATGATGGGTACCTCCAAGGAGGATGAGGTCTCTTCAAATGTCTCACCCTCTCAACCTGCAGTCGCTGAGCCCCTCCATGTCTTGGACAGGGTAAAGGACCCTAGAAAGTTCTGGTGTTTAGACATGGGATGTTTAGAGATGACAGAAACTTTACTAGAAATGTTAGAGTTGGTAAAGATGAACTTACTGTATACTTGGGTATCTCCGCCGCAGTTGGACCAGGTGGTGCTGCGTAGCACCAATGGGTGGAGCCAAGTGGTACAGGCAGTGCTGGGAAACCATGACCAACAGTGGAATTGGTGGGACCAATGGTTACCCATTTGGCACAGGATCTCCAGATTCTCTGTGAGCGTACTTCTAGTTATTGATTGGTATGGAAGGCACGCGAGAGAACTGCTTGAGATATCAGAGGTCTCTCCGTCTGATGCGGTGACTAGAAACATCTCTGCTGGTGTGGTCCGAGGTGCGGCGGAGCAGTTGTCAGTAGAGGGCGCAGATACTGCCTTACCCGCTAGGCCTCATGAGAAGGAAGGGCCCAGAATGGACTCAGCAGTAGCAGAGATGCTTTCTGTCACTGGCCCAGGGGTACAAGTTAAGGTGCCCGGAGACACTATGGGAGAAAGTGTTAATGTTGGTTGCCGTAACAATGTAATGTGTACACCTGGAAAAAATGGTTTATGCTTAGGTCAGGGTAGTTTGTTAGAACAGGTACCCATGGAGTGTTGGACAACGGGTGAGGTGGAGCTGTGCTATGGTTCCGTCGGATGTAGTCCCTCCTCGGGTCTTCTTCTAACAAACACTGAGTTGGAAAGCACTGATGATATGGAAAGCTGCGATCTGTTAAGAGTTCGTTCTGTAAACAATGATTTGGTTGCAGTGGGTACCAAGAGAAACTGTTTTAAACCTGAAATACCGATGGTGAAGGGTAAAATGGGTATTTGTAAGGTGAAAGGAGGGATCAAGGAAGGCAGCGTTCCCCCAAGAAAAGTGAATAAGCCCAGGAACCCCAAAAGAAGAGGAAGGCTGAGTATAGGAAAATATAGGAACCTGTTAAGATCCAGGGGGGAATGTTCCTGGAAGCGCACCCGGAAAAAGGGTTGGGCCTACGTGGCTGACAGCCAGCACAGAGGTGTCCCAACCATCATGATGGGTGCTGGTGTTCCTCCCTCCGGATCGAAACACAGGGGGGGGATATGTAATGGACGCCGTGGCTGGGTCCTGGAAGGACACTATATTTCCCCTCTGTTTGGGTTGTGCTCTCTTTAAGGGAATAAAATTGATTAACCCACCTGTTAAGGCAGTGTCTTTAAAAAGCAAGACAGGAAGTTGTAGATGGGTGTGGAGGAGTGTGAGCAGCTTGCTGCTGGTTGAAGAGTGGTTTGCCCTGTGGGAGACTGTAGTCCGTGTAAGGGACTGGGAAAGGCTGACAACCTTGAGAGTCAGGAAGACTAAGGAAGTCGGTGAGTCCAGGGGGCTGGAAAGAGTTGACAAATCTGTTGGGAGCAAGCAGAGGAACTGTTGACAATTGAGAGCCAGGTGGCTTGGTATGTTCATTTGTGTGCTGAATGAATTTAAACCCCTGCGTGGGATTACTGGATGAACTAATATTTTGTTTTCTTATAATAAACGTGGGCTACCAGGCCCTTAACCATAAAACGCCTGCCTGATGTAGACTAAAACGTGCATCTACCAATTGTGCTTAATCACCCGAACATTACAATATATATATATATATATATATATATATATATATATATATATATATATATATATATATATATATATATATATATATATATATATATATATATTTATTTATTTATTTATTTATTTTAATTTTTTAAGCGTACAAGTTTGTATCTGTTTTGTCCCTGCAATTCTAAATGTGGAAGGGTACTTGATTGCATAGCCCTGTAAGTTCTTTGACCTGCCCTTTTTTTAAAAACAGAGTATCCAGTTTACTACAATCATTCAAAATGAAAGATGCTTTTGACAATTTATTGCAAGTGTAAAAAGTTTGTCGTATGTAGATGAAGTCATTAAATCAGATTTTTTTGTTTCTTGAAAAGATGAAAACAAACTGATGAAATGATAGTCCCAGTGCCTGCGTCAGTGAACTGCCCGGACCTCTTCCTGTCTTGACGCTGAACTCTATGACTACAGCTGTGTGGCACTCACAGAGTGGAGTAACTGGTGGGAAGAACGTATTTGTAATCAGCTGTGGGTGGTTTTCTCCAGTGAATTATTGTTACTCAGCTAAAAATTTCTGTGCTGGAGAAGACGTTACTTTCCCAAGGAGTGGATACAACACAGCTGGCCTACTGATGTCGATTTTGGAGTCTGTAAACTGCCTTCCTTTCCATATGTTTATATAGTTTATTATACTGTATCAGCATGCCAAAATACACAATTGAACAAAAAAAAAAGAGTCTAATTTTCACAATTTTCAGTTAAGAATATTGATAAGATGATATAAAATCAAAATGACTGTTTTGCCATACTGTCTCAAAATTCATCTTTGAAAGAATCTGTAAGAAGAAAGCCAAACTAAAGTCACAGAAATAGAATTCAGACAGACAATGGGGGGCATTTACTAAAACTGGTTCACACAGAATCTGGTGCAGCTGTGCATGGTAGCCAACCAGCTTCTAACTTCAGCTTGTTCAATTAAGCTTTTACAATAAAATGTGGAAGCTGATTGGTTTTTATGCAGAGCTGTGCTAAGTTTTGCACCATGCAATTTTAATAAATAATCCCCATTGCAATCTCAATTTTCATTGTCAGGGCCAGCAGTGGAGCATGTGAACAAAACATCTTTGATGCCCAGGGCACACCCCTGCTAGGATCACTACCCTTACACAACACATTTTCTTCTTTTACTGCAACAAATCTTTCTTAAGCTGACCATTGACGGATTAAATTTTGATCAATCTGTGGCTGTGCCCATTCAATGGAAGTAGATTGTTACAGTGCCTTGCGAAAGTATTCGGCCCCCTTGAACTTTTCAACCTTTTGCCACATTTCAGGCTTCAAATATAAAGATATAAAATTTTAATTTTTTGTGAAGAATCACCAACAAGTCTATTGGACTATCTATTGGATTTTTGAAACTTTTTTAACTAATAAAAAAATGAAAAGTGGGGCGTGCAAAATTGTTTGGCCCCCTTGCTTTAATGATTTGTAGAGTCACCTTTTGCTGCCATTACAGCTGCAAGTCGCTTGGGGTATGTCTCTATCAGTTTTCCACATCGAGAGACTGAAATTCTTGCCCATTCTTCCTTGCAAAACAGCTTGAGCTCAGTGAAGTTGGATGGAGAGCGTTTGTGAACAGCAGTTTTCAGCTCTTTCCACAGATTCTCGATTGGATTCAGGTTTGGACTTTGTCTTGGCCATTCTAACACCTGGATACGTTTATTTGTGAACCATTCCTTTGTAGATTTTGCTGTATGTTTGGGACCATTGTCTTGTTGGAAGATAAATCTCCGTCCCAGTTTCAGGTCTTTTGCAGACTCCAACAGGTTTTCATCCAGAATGGTCCTGTATTTGGCTGCATCCATCTTCCCCTCAATTTTAACCATCTTCCCTGTCCCTGCTGAAGAAAAGCAGGCCCAAACCATGATGCTGCCACCACCATGTTTGACAGTGGGGATGGTGTGTTGAGGGTGATGAGCTGTGTTGCTTTTATGCCAAACATATCGTTTTGCATTGTGGGCAAAAAGTTCGATTTTGGTTTCATCTGACCAGAGCACCTTCTTCCACATGTTTGGTGTGTCTCCCAGGTGGCTTGTGGCAAACTTTAGACGAGACTTTTTATGGATATCTTTGAGAAATGGCTTTCTTCTTGCCACTCTTCCATAAAGGCCAGATTTGTGCAGTGTACGACTGATTGTTGTCCTATGGACAGACTCTCCCACCTCAGCTGTAGTTCTCTGCAGTTCATCCAGAGTGATCATGGGCCTCTTGGCTGCATCTCTGATCAGTCTTCTCCTTGTCTGAGCTGAAAGTTTAGAGGGACGGCCTGGTCTTGGTAGATTTGCAGTGGTCCATTTCAAAATGATCGCTTGCACAGTGCTCCTTGGGATTTTTAAAGCTTGGGAAATCTTTTTGTATCCAAATGTGGCTTTAAACTTCTCCACAACAGTATTACGGACCTGCCTGGTGTGTTCCTTGGTCTCCATGATGCTCTCTGCGCTTTCAACAGAACCCTGACACTATCACAGAGCAGGTGCATTTATACAGAGACTTGATTACACACAGGTGGATTCTATTTATCACCATCAGTCATTTAGGACAACATTGGATCATTCAGAGATCCTCGCTGAACTTCTGGAGTGAGTTTGCTGCACTGAAAGTAAAGGGGCCAAATAATTTAGCATGCACCACTTTTCAGTTTTTTATTTGCTAAAAAAGTTTAAATTATCCAATAGATTTCGTTCCACTTCACAATTGTGTCCCACTTGTTGGTGACTCTTCACAAAAAATTTAAATTTTATATCTTTATGTTTGAAGCCTGAAATGTGGCAAAAGGTTGAAAAGTTCAAGGGGGCCGAATACTTTCGCAAGGCACTGTACATGTCCGGTTGAGCTGCCCTGCCCTGAAGGCATTCTGGTCAGACATAACAACATTTATCACCTCCTCTATGGGCCTCTCTCTCTCTTTAACTCCTCAGATGGTGTTACTCAGCATGGACTCTCACCTCTGGCCTTCTAATCTTAATATCCTCATTACACATATCTTAATTTCCATCTGCTTAGCCATTGCAAGATGCTGGAAATGCCCCCTTTACCGTCGGTTTCGGCCGATAGCAGGGTGCATTTAACCGTCGCTAGCAGCCGAAAATAGGTTAAAACCACCCGCAAAGCACCAGCGCTGCCCATTGATTTCCAGGACTTTTTTTTACTATCCTGCCAGCGCACCGCTCCAGTGTGGAATCAGTCGGACTTTCACATTAAAGTGAGAAGAGAGGCTCTTTACAGGCGATATGCAGGCGGTATTTTTAGCGCTATAGTGCCTGTAAAGCGCCTCAGTGTAAAAGCAGCATTAGGGTCAAATTCTGCGCCCATAGGCTATAGAAGAATTACTAGTTGTTTGACTAGTGATTATTATTAATTATAATTATTACTAGTGAAACAACATTAAAATTCTACTATAGCTTGTGGGTGGAGCATTCGACCAGAAATGTACGATCGCAGCGCCATACAGTTTAGCTGCTACGTCAAATCTTCTTACAACAAGACACCATAAGCCTTCAATAGACAGATTCGACCTTAATTAATTTGGATTTTTGGACAAATGCATTTTTAACGAAACAAAATAAATAAAAAATTATTTTATTTAATATAATATCTGCACAATGGTCTTTTCCTTTGTTGTTTCATACTGCGGAAGTTCTTTGAAAGCCAGAAGCCAGCCCATGCTAATGAGCAGCTGAATATATGAGGAAGCCATCTATCAATGGGGTTACTCATTGAAATCTGTCTAAACTCAAATTGGTTTGCAATATCTTTAGGGTTAGTTTTCTTGCCTGTGTCACTTAAAATACTGTATATGGGATTTTAGATTTTTTCTGTTGATGTTTATATTGTCTGGCTAAGAGGGAGCCGGGTTTGTTGGCTTGGGCGTTGTGGCGTAAAGTTTCTCCAAGGTCCTGACGTAGTACTTTTAAACTACCAGCGATTTGCTGCCAGGGGTTTGATTTGTTGGTTAGCGCTAGAGATTTAATCTGGTATAGGAGTTGGGTGATCTTGGCATTCTGTAATTTTTTCTCGTGAGCTCCTATTTTTATCAGTGTTCCTCTCAAAAAAGCCTTGTGAGCATTCCAGAGAACATATGGATTTGCCACAGAGTCTTTGTTTTCTTTAAAAAAGGTTTCAATCTCCGAAGCAATCTGCTCTTTGTATGGGGATCGAGCTATAAGTGAAGTATTTAGCATCCAGATTTTCCAAAGTGGCATAGTGGGGGTAGTGAAAACTGTCATACTGATTGGAGCCTAATCTGACCAAGTTATTAAGCCAATTTTGGTGTTCAAGTTTGTTTGTAAAGTGGCCGAATTGGTTAAGAACAGATCGATTCTTGAGTTCTTTGAGCGCTGGAGTAAAAGGTATAATCTTTTTCCTCGTGATGGCATCTCTGTGGATCGTATAGATTGTCCCTATCTTTAAAAGAGGACAGAGCAGAGGAGCGTCTTTTAGAGGCGTTTGTAGTGTCTAGGGAACTAGCAATAATGTCATTAAAATCTCCACAGATAATTAGGTAGGATCTTCTAAGGGGTTGAAGTTTGTGTATGAGGTCTTTGTAAAAACGATTCTGATGCTTGTTGGGAGAGTAAATGTTGGCTATCTTGATGTAACGACCATTAAAGAGGAAGTAAACCCTTTCAGACCACTTTGACCTACAGGTAAGCCTAGATTAAGGCTTACCTGTAGGTCCAAGCAATATCTCCTAAACCTATATGGTTTAGGAGATATTTGCCCGAAAATGGGCACCGCTGTCTACGGCGCATGCGCCGTAGACAGCGGCGCGCAGGCGCACTAAATGCGGCAAGTCCAAGAATGGATTTGCCTAATTTGTCGACTCCTGTGCGCATGCGCGGGAGTGACGTCATCGCGGCTTCGCCGAATGGCAGCGGCGGAGCTGCGAGACGCGACTCCCGTGCGCATGCACGGGAGTGACGTCATCGCGGCTTCGCCGCTGTCATTCGTCGGAGCTGCGAGACGCCACCAGCAAGATGGATGCGGCGGACTACAGGGGACAGCGGCGACTTCGCTGGCTCCTGTGTCAGGTAAGTGACACATAATGAGCTACTATGCGATGCATAGTAGTCCATTATGCTTTACCTTTGCAGGGAAAAAAAGAGGAAGTAAACCCATCAGGGTTTACTTCCTCTTTAACAGTGGCATAAACGATCAGATAGTGCCCATCAGGATCAATTTCAATGTGTTCAAGCTTGAAGGCGAGGGAAGTTCTGACAGCTATAATGACCCCAGCCTTCTTTCTTTTTAGGCGCTTAGCAAAGAAATATTGGGTGAACTGTTTGTGGAAGCATTTTAGTGGGTGTCCGTTTGTAGGGATAGGGCCTCTTTCCATAGTAAATTACATTTGAAAGGTGAATTAAGGCCATTCATGTTAATTGAGGTTATAGTGTAAGCCATGGAGAGTATTTAGGGGGACGTCTAGGAATGTAGAATAAGATTATACCTTATGATACTCTGAGTCCATTACACATATGATGAGGTAAAAGATGTAATTTAATGTACAAGGTTTTCCCTTAGCAAAGAAAAACAAGTAATAGTCGAAAAGAAGTACAGATATAATTGATAACTTATTAACCGTGTATACAGTTGTAACAATGATCGGTGAGACAAGAAAGAGTACATTATGATGTACGTTGTTTGGCAGATCGTGGCTCCGAGCGTTGCTGGTAGGACAGGTTGCGTGAAGAGGAGAGTAGGGGAGCATTTATGAGGCCCCAGTTGAGAAGACTTTTTATGCCATCTTTAGGCTAGTTGAATGTGGTGGTGTGATCTTGATGGGTCACTATGAGCTTGGCCAGAAAACCCCACTTATAGGGAATGTTGTGGTCCCGGAGGACAGAGGTAACTGGGGCAAATTCTTTCCTGCGTTGGGCAGTGACCGCAGATATGTCGGCATATAAGGAGATCCCTGCGTTGGGAGCTAGCAGGGACACTGCAGATCTGGCTGCTCTGAGGACCTGATCCTTGATGTGGTAAAAATGTATACATGCCAGTACATCCCGAGGTACATCATTAGGTAGATAGGTTGGCTCAGGAAGCCTATGGGCCCGATCTATTGTGAGATCAGGTATGGTGAGATGTGGAACCAGTTTTAGAAACTGATGTTGTAGGTATGTATGCAGGTCAGCAGGTTTAACACTTTCGGGTATACTGCAAAATTTTATGTTGTTACGGCGGCACCTATCCTCAAGGTCCGCCAATTTAACTTGTACGTATTGGAGCTCTTGTGATTGATTATCAAATGCAGACACCATATCATTATATGCTTTAGTGTTGTCATAAATCTGTCTCTCAGCTATGTCAGCACATTCCTCAATGTGATACAAACGCATATTAAGCCGGAAGATAGAAGAGCGGAGTTCTCTTTGGATGTCTTTGTGGAGAGAGAGCAACATGAGCTTTAGTGTATGTTCAGATGTGGGCTGATCACTCGTGGGGAAAGCTGCTAGTAATTTCTGAGCATCTTCCACAAAATGGGATTGTGGGGAAGGAGAGCACAGTTGTTTTTTATATTGAGGAGCCTTATCAAGGGATTGGTTTGGTGTAGGTGGAGGTCGCTTACTGTCAGAGGGCTGTGAGAGAGAGGAGTCCATATCCAGTGCTTCAGTCTCTGTTCCTTCCATTCCCTGGTTTGAACTGAGTGAAGAGCCTTGTGTCAGTGGCTCTGTGTCCCCGTCTGCACCATTTTGGGATTCCTGTGACGAAGAAGCAGGGGGGGGGGGGAACTCAGTGAGACGGCAAGGAATAAAGTGTGTCTCCCTCATTCTGTCTCTGCCTTCCTGTTCCAGAGTAACGGCGATATATGCTGGGATATGTGTGACCCGTCAGTGGCGCCGCTGCAAGCCGCCCAGTGGGAGTGTGGAACGGGGCTGTCAAGTACACAGCGGTCCCGGTCTGCCACTCAAATTTTTCCCTTTTCGTCTGCCCATGGGTCAGCAGTGTTAGGGGAATCAGAGCTTCTGGTTGGGGTGTATTTCACCTGTTTCTGTGTCCACTATGAGTTGCGATGTCCGTTTGTGGAGCGGAGCTGCAGGATTAAGCAGCCATCTCGGTCCACCGCTTGGCCACGCCCCATTCATACCAGACTCTTATCCGAGCACACAACCTGGCAGGCCACAGGAAAAGAGGGGGGGACGAGAGAGTGGCCCCCTCCTGAACCGTACCAGGCCACATGCCCTCAACATTGGGAGGGTGCTTTGGGGTAGCCCCCCAAAGCACCTTGTCCCCATGTTGATGGAGAAAAGGGCCTCATCCCCGCGACCCTTGCCCGGTAGTTGTGGGGGTCTGTGGGCAGGGGGCTTATCAGAATCTGGAAGCCCCCTTTGACAAGGGGACCCTAAATCCCGCCTCCCTGTGTGAATTGGTAATGGGTACAAATGTACCCCTACCATTTCACAAAAAACTTGTTAAAAATATATAAAAAAGACAATAGATGTTTTTTGACAATTCCTTTATTAATGTCTTCTTCTTTCCCCGCTTATTCTTCCACCTTCTTCTGGTCTTCCTTCGGTGTTCTTCTTCTTCCTCCATCTTGTTCTTCCCCCGCTTCTTCCTCTATCTTCCTCTTCTTCTTTCACCGGCTTGTTCTGCGTCTGTTGTCTTTTTTAACATTTCTGACACTTTTTTTGTGGAATGGTAGGGGTGCATTTCTACCCCATTACCAATTCACCCGGGGGGCCGGGATCTGGGGGTCACCTTGTTAAAGGGGGATAAGCCCCCTGCCCACAGACCCCTACAACCACTGGGCAAGAGTTGTGGGGATGAGGCCCTTCTCCCCATAACCATGGAGACAAGGTGCTTTGAAGGGCTACCCCAAAGCCCCCTCCCAATGTTGAGGGCATGTGGCCTGGTACTGTTCAGGAGGGGGGAGCCACTCTCTTGTCCCCCCTCTTTTCCTGCAGCCTGCCAGGATAAGGATCTGGTATGGATTTTTAGGGGATCCCACACCTTTTTTTTTATTTTGATGCAGGGTTCCCCTTAAAATTCATACCAGACCTGAGGGGTCTGGTATAGATTTTGAGGGGGGACCCCCCACACCATTTTCTTTTAACTTTTGGTGCGGATTCCCCCGCCAATATATATATTATATATATATATATATATATATATATATATATATATATATATATAATATATATAATATATATATATGATATTAATCCATACCAGACCTGAAGGGCCTGGTATGGAATTTGGGGGACTCCCATGCATTTTTTTTTAAATGTTGGTTTGGGGTTCCACACTGTGGGGGGAATCCCATGCTGTTTTTATCAATGAACTATTTGTATTGCCAGGACCAACAATTCATTATAGCCACGAGTAGTTTTAAATAACTTTTTTTCCTTTAGAAATTTCATTTTGCTGTCAGACTGTTCTAAACACAGGAAACATGCGCCCCTTTACAGGCATACTATAGACACCCCCCAAGTATGAAATTTAAAGGAATATTACACTTGTTTTTAAGCATTATTAAAATCACTGCTCCCGAAAAAACATCCATTTGTAAAACTTTTTGTTGCATTGATACATGTCCCCTGGGGCAGGACCCAGGTCCCCAAATACCTTTTATGACAATAACTTGCATATTCACCTTTAAAATTAGCACTTTTGATTTCTCCCATAGACTTTTAAAGGGTGTTCCACGGCTTTCGAACTTGCTGCAAACACCCCAAATTGTTCGGCGAACAGGCAAACAGCCAGTGTTCGAGTCCAACTCATGTTCGACCCGAACATAAAGCCCATCCCTAATAATCAGCTTTACAGAATTTCTCTATACCCAAGTAAAGATTAATCAATTCTTTGACTTTAAATAGAGTCAATGAATGAAATGGCAATAAGTAACTTGAAAAGCCCTTACGAACAGCACAATGTATATATAACTACACAGTCTTCAAGTGCACTCTAAGGAAGGGGGGGGGGGGCAAAGTGTACTTCTTTAAAATAAAGTGTGTACTTCTTTAAAATAAAGTAAATATGCAAACCCCTCAGAGGACACAAAGAGAACTTGGTTGGGGGCCCTGTACAGACAGGTAGCTTTGCAACTGGCAGAAAATAAAAGATTTTTCCTACAACAAACACACTTTGAGGAAGGGGAATCGACAGGTCATATGCTGGCTCTGCTAGCAAAGGCTCAGGGTTCAACACCTATGGTTCACTCGCTGTGCGATTCGCAGGGGGTGACGCATTCAGACGCCCCCGGGATCTTACAGATATTTCGGTCCTTTTATGCAGACTTGTACTCATCCAAAGTGCAGCCAGGTGACGGGGAGATTGTGAGCTTCCTGGACGGTTGTGATCTTCCTTGCTTGTCTGCGTCGGATGGGGAGCTGCTGAATGCCCCCATAACAGAGGATGAATTGGCCTATGCACTGGAACACTCCCATAATAACAAAGCTCCGGGGGCTGATGGTCTTTCATCCGATGTATACAAGCGTTACGCCAGTGTTCTGCTGCTCACTCTTTTGAAAGTATTTAACAATGCCCTAGAGACAGGGGTTCTGCCTGCTTCTATGAACGAAGCAATCATAATTGTACTCCTAAAACCGGGTAAGGTAGCGACATTACCGGATGCATACAGGCCCATCTTCTTGCTCACGACGGACGTTAAACTATTGGCTCGGGTATTGGCAACGAGACTATCCCTGGTAATACATAAACTGATCCATAGGGATCAATCAGGGTTTATTCCCACACGTTCGACTGCCCAAAATATTCGCAGTTTATTTCTCAACCTACAGGTCCCTGTAGATAACCCCGGTAATCAGGCCATCCTCTCACTGGACGCTGCTAAGGCCTTCGATAGTGTTGAATGGCCTTATCTGTGGAAGGTGATGGAGAGGATGGGGTTAGGCAGTACATTTATCCGCTGGGTCCAACTACTATATGCTAGGCCTACGGCTAGAATTAGAGCTAACGCGGAACTTTCTGAACCATTCATGCTGTATAGAGGCACGAGGCAGGGGTGCCCTTTGTCGCCCCTGCTCTTTGCCATGGCGCTCGAACCACTGGCAGCAAGAATGAGGTCGGCTCCGGACATTGTTGGATTTTGCAGACCCACTGGGACGGATGTGGTATCACTATACGCGGATGACACCCTTATTTACCTAGGGGACACACAGGGTTTCCTAACAGCGACTATGCACTTGATTAACCTATTTGGTACATTATCCGGTTTCACGATAAATTGGGACAAGTCTGTATTACTGCCCTTATCCCCTTTAACGGCACCTCTCCCCCCATGCGCAAACATGATACAGACGGTAGCGTCCTTTAAATACCTGGGGGTACAGGTATCCCCTGAGGTGACGAACTACGCCAATCTGAATCTTCTACCGCTATTACTTAAGTTCAGGGAGAAATGTAAAACTTGGTGCAAACTACCGCTATCGGTAGTGGGAAGGGTGAATCTTATCAAAATGGTATGGGCTCCACAATTGCTCTACGTTTGTCATAACTCGCCGACCTGGATTCCGAAACGTTGGTTCGATAAAATTGACTCTCAGTTTAGGGAATTAATATGGTGTAGGAAGACGGCCAGGCTTAGCTTACTTACCCTGCAATACAAAAAGGACGAGGGGGGGTTGGCACTACCACATGCTTGATTGTATTTCTTGGCTTCGCAACTACAACACTTGGGTGGTTGGGGGTCGGATGATCCCCTGGACCCGATACGTAGGCTACTTGATGACATTGACGCCCCGGACACGGCATTGTCCAGGTTGGAAGCTGGCTTCCCTCATATGGACAGGAGTTCCCCAACTATTATATTACTGAATACTCTATGGTCCCATGTTAAACGACTGCTACGAATACGTGGTTTTCTTGGTCTCACCCCTATCTGGCGGAATGCTAACTACGGCGAGCTCCTCAAGCTCAAGGGATTTGGTAATTGGAGAAGGAGCGGCCTCCGGTACCTCTCACAGCTGTATAGTGGCCAGGTGCTGAAGTCCTTCATGGAACTACAGGCTGAGTTTGGCATATCGCGTAGGGACTTTTTTAAATACTTACAGTTACGACATGCGCTAGAGGCGCAATCCCGAAGTGTGCAGCTTTGCCTGACGGACCATGCTGTAGTACATGGGATATTCATGCAAACTGAACGAAAGGGTATGATATCTAGGGAGTATGACATGCTTCTTGATGCAATGCAAGACCCGGCACATCTCCCATGTCGGCAGAAGTGGGAGGCGGACCTGGGGCCTATGGACACGGAGACCTGGAACCTTTGCTTGTCCTCCGCTCCCTTGGTGTCGGTCTCGGCCTCCCATAAACTCTCCCATCTATATCTACTGCATAGGGTTTATAGAACGCCAGTTAAACTGCACATCTGGGGGGTTAGGGAATCCCCCCTTTGCACAAAATGTATGCGGGACCATGGTGATCTCCTGCATATGTTCTGGAGGTGCCCAAAACTAAAAAGGTATTGGGATGAGATCCTCAACACTATCTCTTCTGTATTCTCTGTTAGTATTCCACGTTGTCCGTTGATCTGCCTGTTGGGGGCCCTAGATGAAGAATTGTTAACGCCTTCGGCTCATACAGCCATTATTCGGTTATTATATGTAGCCAGGAAATTAATAGCACGATTGTGGATAACACACAGGGTTCCCACCAGGCAGCAATGGACGGACCAAGTGAACTAGATGCTGATCAGGGAAAAAATAACATACCAACACAGAAACGCACCGCACAAATTTAATGCTATGTGGCAGGGATGGCTCGAGGTTCCGGGGCTAGCCCCCCACCAACTTATACAGGACAGACTTTTACAGGGCTGAATGTGGGTCCTGGGGCATGTGCATGGAGGCACATAGACAATATTAAACTCTTAATGGGGCTGGTCCTATGTTTCTCTCTCTCCCGGCATTTATGTGGGGTAAGAATAGGGACCAGCAGGACTAGGTAATTGGATGCTGGACGTTGTGCATAACACTGTACTTATATAGCTGTTACAAAATGCAATATGGTCTCAGAGAGAACGCCACTTTTGTTTATGTTCTTGGTTTATTTCTTCTTTTAAGTTTTGATTGCATTCCTATGTCTCAGCGGTCTACATTCCGGGTTAATTTGTACTTTGTATTACCAGTATTTCTTTATCCGTAAAAACCAATACTGCTGTATGACTGCATTTCCTGTCTATGTTTGGTTTGTACCATGTATGTTTTGCAATAAAAACTTATTTGATTTAAAAAAAAAAGTAAATATGCAAAGGGTTAGGGGCATTCCTCGGTCCTGACTTTTCGGAAGCAGTCTCTAAGGTGTTAGAAATAATATGTGACTGACTGTGGAGACCCCAGCGGCTCAGTCTCTGATGGCAGAGGCAAATAGTGACAGTCCCAGATAATGGTCGCAAGGGCCTCTCACCATTCCCAGCGACACAGTAACAAAGGTTCCTCCAAACAGAAGTCCTCTCACTTTCGGTTTGCCTGTGGCGACACCCGCAACTTTCACTGTAGGGGTGGTATCCTTTCAGTCGCTCTGCCCCCTGGCTCACAGGCTACAGCGTGGGGCTCCAGTCTCACTCTCTCTGGCAGTAATGGCCCATCTCTCTCTCTCTCTCTCTCTCACTCTCTTCCTTCAAAAATACCTCAGCCTCCTCACCACTTCCTGAAACTCCCCTTTTTCCCAGTGTCCTCTGTGACTGATCATGCTCAAGAAGGAAAATATCAGCATCTCCCTATCTCAATCTTGTGGCCAAAAGGAAAATCTTCATAACAGATAGTCTTACATTATAATGCATTATCTATGCATGTCCTGAATGGGCCAATGACAGAAAGCCTGCAAAAGTAATTCACCCTGGGAGTTTCCCTCCCTCTGGAGCTCAGATAGGCCACAACTGATGAGACAAAAGTAGCTGGGCAAGTCATCTGCAGCTAGGCGAGAGGTCCCGCACTGTCATAATCATCATGCAGGTAGCTGGGCCGGAGCTTAATGGAACACAGATTCTTCAGAAAACTCAGCTACTGTGGAGAGCCCCTTGATGATTACAACTAGAGTACTCCAGTTCCAGTGGGGTGGCCCTTTTTCCGTGGGTCCTGAATCCCTCTAGCTGTTCAAATGTGTTAATAGAGCTACCCTGGACTTCACTGCGAAGGACACTGTTTGAGGTTACTGACGAGTAGCTTTGTTCTGAACTGTTTTACTGAAATAGCGATTTGCAGGTTTCCTCTCTTTATAGAGACTATACTGTTACTCCTGGAGGAGCCGCTGGATGTATCGGATTCTCTGTTCTTGTGCCGTGACTCTGTGAATAGCTTTGTCCCTTCTGACATATCCAGCTGAGTAGAGGACTTCTGCAAATACGTATTCACAAATATAACTACCCTGCACACAGCTATATTGGGGTATCAGGAAATAAGCATCAGACTATTCAGCTCTAGGTATATATATCATAAAAAATTAAGACTAAATAGCAACACACACATATCTATGAGGAGGTAGAATAAACTGTTTGCTCTCAGTGAGCTAAATGACATAATTAGTAGGTTACAGCAGTCTATTACTAAATTTGTATTACTAAAGCAGGATTAACCTAGCAATAAACAGCATAAGCCAGAAACAATATCAACAGTAAACAGTATCAACAGCAACGAATAGGCCACCATAGTCCTTCTGCAGGCAGTAAACATCACAGAGTGTATCCCATATATATATTTATTGCTCCACACATACATAAACCAGGAGATGGTCCTTGTGGAGCTCTTGGTAAGTAAATGGCTGCTGAATTGCAATCTTCAGCCAGCTTATCGGTGAGGTCCACTCTTTAACATAGTGCAAATAATTACAGTCCCTTTAAAGCTCTGCATGCAGTAATTTAAGACTATTAGATGGATTGCCAGTCCAATTCTTACTCAGTCTGCTGGCAGCAGTAAAATCAAACATCACAAGTGACCACTCAGGGTGACTCTGGTCCTTAGCACTTCAGGCCCAAGGTCAAACACAATGAGTACACACACAGCAGCAGAGATGTGCACTCTGATGCCCCCTACAGCAAGAGGAAGTTCTCTCCTCTAAAGCACAGGAGAAAGTTGCTCCTTTCCCCTCCTGTTAAAAGTGTATATCTGGGAGTTGAAGTCCATCACTCCATTTACTCTCATGACAAAGTCCTTTCCAAGACTACATTTCCCACCGTTCAATACAGCCTGCATTGAGTCCTTTCAGTTTCTCAGGTCCCACTGGTCCCCCCTGGTGGGTGGAGGCCGAACAGCATTGAAAGACAGCATATGAGTCTTGTATAGAGTAGACATACAAAGCAGGTGCAGCACAATTTCTTGATAGTTGTTCTCTCCCTCTAGCCAAGCACCTGCCACATTTTAAGATGAATGAGTAACAGACATTGCTAAAAATGCATGCTCTTTGGCATCCCAAACCTATTTATTGTTCAGCAGTGTATCCTTGTTCTTTGCTTGAACCTGTTGTGCATTCTTGCTTCTAATGTTGCACCTGATTTGTAAACTTCATGTTACATTTACTTCCTGTCTAATCATATAGCCAAATACCTATTCTGTTAAATCTTTACGAATGACAGATAAGGATGAGCAGAACCCCCCGACTGGTTCAGTTTACACCAGAACATGCGAACAGGCAAAAAATGTGTCTATGTCTATGGGATACGAACATCACAAGTGCTCATTTTAAAGGCTTATATGCAAGTTATTGCCATAAAAAGTGTATGGGGACCCGCATAGTGCCCCAGGGGACATGTATCAATGCAAAAAAAGTTTTAAAAACAACCGTTTTTTCAGGAGCAGTGATTTTAAATCCCTGTGCTGTCAGAGGAGAGGAGTCATATTGTTTGTTCCTACTAAGGGAACACACAATTAACCCCTTGATCGCCCCCAAGCGTTAACCCCTTCCCTACCAGTTGCATTTACACAGCAATCAGTGCATTCTTATAGCACTGATTGTTGTATAAATGGCAATGGTCCCAAAAAAGTGTCAAAAGTCTCCGATCTGTCCGTCGCAATGTCGTAGTACTGCTAAAAATCGCAGATCACCACCATTACTAGTAAAAAATATATATAATAATAAAAAAATGCCATAAAAATGCCATAAATCTTTCCCATAGTTTGCAGACACTATAACTTTTGTGCAAACCAATTAATATATGCTTATTGCGATTTTTTTATGCCACAAATATGTAGAAGAATATATATTGGCCTAAAAGGATGAAGATATGCTGCGGCACAATGGCTCTCCTGGGCAAAATCCCGTACAGGTATTTCCTACCCTTTTTTTGGCCAACAGAGGGCGTGCGCAAGGGCCCGTTGTATGGCAGGGGACTCAATGCACGTGGCCAGTGGGTACGATCACCATCGGCCATGCGCAATCATATGCATGAGTGCCAGCACGGTTCTTTGTGTGTGTAAACACACAAATCCCTGTGCTGTCAGAGGAGAGGAGCCATATTGTTTGTTCCAACTAAGTAGGAAAAATGTTATAGCTCCTCTCCTAATCAATCCTATCCCCATACAGTTAGAACACAGTGAGGGAACACACAATTAACCCCCTGATCGCCCCCAAGTGTTAACCCCTTCCCTACCAGTTGCATTTACACAGCATCCAGTGCTTTTTTATAGCACTGATTGTTGTATAAATGCCAATGGTCCCAAAAAAGTTGCAAAAGTCTCCAATCTGTCCGTTGCAATGTCGCAGTACTGATAAAAATCGCAGATCACCACCATTACTAGTAAAAAAAAAATAATAATAATAAAAAAATGCCATAAAAATGCCATAAATCTTTCCCATAGTTTGCAGACGCTATAACTTGTGCGCAAACCAATTAATATACACTTATTGCGATTTTTTTGCCACAAATATGTAGAAGAATATATATTGTTCTAAAAGGATGAAGACATTTTTTTTTAATTTTGGGGATATTTATTATAGCAAAAAGTAAAAAAATATATTTTTTTTCTAAATTGTTGCTCTTTTTTTGTTTATAGTGCAAAAAATAAAAACCACAGAGGTGATCAAATACCATCAAAAGAAAGCTCTATTTGTGGGGAAAAAAGGCAATTTTTTTTGGATACAGTGTCGAACGACCGCGCAATTGTCAGTTAAAGCGACACAGTGCCAAATTGTAAAAAGTGCTCTGGTCAGGAAGGGGGTAAAATCTTCTGGGGCTAAAGCGGTTCTCATTGATAACACTATATATGACCACTGTGTAAGCAGCCTTATATAGTGTGGGGTGCGGACTTAGCCCCCTGGCTCGCACAGCAGAGTGTGCTGTGATTGGCCAAAGCAGGCAGATGAGGTGCATGTTTTGGTCAATCATCAGACATCAATGCACTGCAGAGCATTATGGGGTGTTCAGCAGCGCTCGTATTTGCCATGAATGCCCCATAATGTTCGGTATTTGCCGAACGGGCTAACACCTGATATTCGAGTCGAACTTACGTTTGACTCAAACATTGGGCTCATCCCTAATGACAGACACCATCCTGATCAATGATGTCTATAGTTCTGCCATCAGCAAAGTTTCTGCTCCTTCTGATTGGAGATCCCTGTGGCCCCCATCCTCTGATGCCATTTTCACTAAAGAACACAGAGGGACATAGGGGACAGAGGATGAAACCACAATGCACAGCCTGGAACACAGGCATCCTAAATTGTCTTTCATTTTTCTTTTAAAATACCGACAAGGTTTCTTCAAATACTTGCATTTGAAAATCAAAACTGAGTTTTTTTTTCCAAACATAATACAAATCTGTATTATTTAAAATAATTAATATTTCCTAATGAAACCATCAAAGATGTAACCACATTTATCCTGCTCTTCCCACAAAAACACAGGGGAAAAAGCAGAGGAATAAAGTATTGCTGTTACAATTGCTTTAGAAATGTATTTCTTGTATTCTTAAAAAGCATGTCATAACAATTATACTAGAGAAAATATGGCTTCCTCCTTATGGGTTTCATTATTATGTCATTGAAAGATGACAGTCACGGAAAATATTATTTAAAAGAAACTTCCAAACATGAAAGCTATTAGGAAAATGTGTTTGGAGTTTCATAGATTTACGTTTTTTTTAGCTGCCTCCAGTATGGTTTCCTTACATTCCAAGGGAAGATATCCAGGGCTACATGTATATGAATTTGCTAGAAATGGCTTTGTCCGAGATACAACTGTTCTTGGTAAAAGGTTGCTCCCGTTTCTCAAATTTAGATAAATTTATTTCGGTAAGCTTTAAAGCAGAACTCCAGTTTTGGTACAAAAAAGTCAAACAGGCAGTCAATGATTCAACATGTTCCTAAGAAAACAACTTCTAACATGAGGTTCCCAATCCCACTGCATTTGAATTATGGCTTCACAGGGTCTTAGGTGATTAGTAGAATAGAGGACAAGGTATTTACTCACCTCTGTGTTTGCCTTTCTAACTTCTAATGACAATCATATTGGAAACACACAACACAGAAAGATAGTAAAGTATGACTTCTGGTAACTGTGCTAGAAAAAAAAAACCCTCTATGGAAATAGTTACTTGGTTACCAGGGGCCTGACATCCCTGATTTCAGCGCTAAGTCCCAACAGCTATCATTCTCAGAAGCCAGTAAGGATACACTCATTGAACAAGCAATGACAGTCAGTGGAGTGTAGGCATGAAATCAAGCACCTAGTAAAAATATGGTACTAATTACATTATTTATGGTTTTCTGATTAAATGTTTTACCTATGTAATTCTCACCTTTGTAGTCACCCCGTCAGAGTTAAATAGTTTATTTCAACCCTCAAATTGTTACTTTTGCTGGAGAACTCGTTTGGTTAAAAAAAGGTGAAAAATAATAGACTTAGAGGCAGGATTATTATATTAAAAAAACTGTTACAGGGGGTATTCATGGAGACACAGGGGTTGATTTACTAAAGATAAATACACTGCTCACTTTGCAAGTGCAGATACACTCTGCAAGGAAATGTTCCCTAGAGCTTAGTGAATGAGTTGAAGTTCTGTTGAATTTCATCTTCCAATCATGTTCAAGTAGAAATGCTATTTTTCTTTCCTTGCAAATGTATATTCTTTGCAAAGTGAAGTTTCACCACATTCATTAAGCTTTTGGAAAAATTCCCTTCCAGGGTGCAATATGACTTGCAAAGTGAACAGTTTATTTGCCTTTAGTAAATCAACCCCAGACTTACTGGTGATTTATTAGAAAATGGATGACAAATCAGCCATTGATGTAACTTGTATATTTGCTGCATTTACCACTGAAAAGCCATCCACATTTCTCACAATGAAGCTCAAATGGTTATAATGTAATGTTTTTAATAATTAATTGGATATATTTAACGAGTAAACGTTTGATTTCACAAATAATGAATTTCTGATTGCAACACAATGATTAATTTTTTTAAAATAATGGAGTAAATCTTAACATCAACTGCAAAAATATTTCATAAAATACTTAAATACGTAAATAAATTCTTAAACACTTATTGCATCACATTGGTTATCCCCTATGGCCATCTGCTTGAGCTGTAAATCAGATGATGCAAAATAAATTGCAGCAAACAGCAGTGTAGTACTTTTGTGAGAGTAAAAACCTCTAATAGTTAAGCCTGGACTGTATTCGAAACTGATGGTGAAACCTATGGCCAAAATGTGTAACTGAGCACCCATGTTTCTATTTCCTGTAGCAGGAAAAATTAGGTGAATACAAACTAACAAGGAACAGAGAAAGGTAAAGTCCTGCATTAGTGATACCTGGTGATATGCAGGCTTTCCTGGGCATATTTGATCTCCCTCCCAACGGTGCTTGCAAATTTCCTGTGCTGACAGAACCAGCTACGCAGGATACCATGTCTGTTCAGGTAAGTAACCTAAGAGATGGTACATTCTATCTTCCACTAACGCAAGTCCTGAGACGTCTTGTTCCAATTGACACCAATACTGATGTCCTCTTCCTCTTCCTCCCACCAACACCAATTCTTGGGCATTGTTCCTCACACTGACACACATGCTGGTGCATTCTTCATCCCATTAACACAAATACAGGGGCATTCTGCATCCCCTAACACCAAATTTGAGCATTCTTCCTCCTGCTGACACCAATGCTAGGCATTCCCCCTCTTACTGACAACAATGCTGGGTCATTCTTCCTTCCAATAACACCACTTCTGGGGTATTCTTCATCCCACTGACATCAATGCTGGGGCATTCTTCCTCCCACTGACACCAATTCAAAGGCTAATCTTCCTCCTAATGAACATCAGCCCTGGGGCAATTTTCCTTCCACTGACCACCAATGTAAGTGGTAGTACATTACATGATAATGACCACTGTTCTCTGCACACTATGTTGTACACTGCATGTGTGAGCCAGAACTGGCTCAGCATGAGGCCGCGTACACACGGGCGGACTGTTCGCCCAACTTTGTCCGCTGAACAGTGTTTGGGCGGACAGTCCGCTCGTGTGTGGGCTTTACAGTTTCAGCGGACAGTTTGACGAACAAGGTTTTTCGGAAATTCCGTAAAACTGTCCGCTGAAACCTTGTTTCAGCGAACAGTCCGCTCGTGTGTAGGCTTGTTCGTCAAACAAAGTTGCGCGCATGCTCAGAAAGGATTTTCACGCCGAAAGTTATAATGCAGTGTATAGGACGTCGTATTTTTCGTCCCGTCGTACGTGCCGTTCACGTCATCGCGCACGGTTTCAGCAAACTGTTCGTTCGTCGTGTGTGGCCATGTCCGTCCATGCTAATTTTGAGCGGACTGTTTGCCGAAACTGTTTGACGGACAAAGTTGGGCGAACAGTCCGCGCGTGTGTACGCGGCCTGACACAGAGAAGTTGATCTACTAAAAGCGGAGAGGACAAAATCTGGTGCAGCTCTGCTTAGAAACCAATCAGCTTCCAGGTTTTTTGTTGTCAAAGATTAATTGAACAAGCTGAAATTAGAAGCTGGTTGGTTGCCATGCACTTCTGTACCAGATTTTGCAGTTTTCCAGTTTTAGTAAATCAACCCCAGAGAGTCTGTTCAGGTAAGTAACAATGTGACACTGTTGGGGCATTCTTCCTTCCATTCACACCAGTTCTGGGAGATTTGTCCTTCCACTTACACCAATGCAAGTACCTTCTTCCTCTCACTAGCACCAATTCTGGGGCATTTTTCCCTCACTGACACCAATTCTGGGGCATTCTTCATTCCACTGACAACAATGCTGGGGCATACTTCCTCACACTAACACCCATGCTGATTCATTCTTCCTTCCACTAACACCACTTATGGGGCTTTCTCCATCTCTTTGACATCCGTTCTGGGATATTCATCCTCATGCTGACACCGATGTTGGGTCAGTCTTCATTCCAATAACACCGATTCTGAGGATTTATATATCCTTATATATAATTAATTCTGGGGTATTCTTCATCCCACTGATACCAATGTTGGGGCATTGTTTCTCCCAGTGTCATTAAACCTGGGACATTCATCCTTATACTGACACAATTGCTGGGTCAGCCTTCCTTCCAATAACACCAATTCTGAGGATTTATATATCCCACTGACACCAATGCTGGGGCATTCTTCCTTCTACTAACACCATTTCATGGGCCAATCTTCCTCCCAGTGAGCACCAAGGCTGGGGCAGTTTTTTCACCCACCAACCACTATATAAATGCCGTACATTGCATACTCATGAGCACTGTTCTCTGCACACTATGTTGTAGATTGCATGCTCCTGACCACTGTATTCTGTATGCTATGTTGTACATTACACAGTGCTAATGACTGCATTTTAGACTGTGCTGTACAGAATATTAGCATGCATAAAAAAGAGATATACTCCAGGGATGAAACGATAAATAATCCTGCCACATTATAAAACTCTGCATAAATAAATAGGACAAGAGCCCAAAGAGATTCAGCAAGGAGAAATAACCAGTAATATCAAAAATACACATTTCTTTATTGAGAAAAAAACACTATATGTAATGAATAAAAATTATATGTACAGCACATGTCAAAACACAGGTAGCTACCACAGACACTGTACATCCACACTCATACTAGATATAACTGAATCTGTATAGCAGAAAACCTTTTTGGGGAAATTGGATGACAGGTCTCAGAATGCTAATCACTATATATATATATATATATATATATATATATATATATAGAGAGAGAGAGAGAGAGAGAGAGAGAGAGAGAGAGAGAGAGAGAGAGAGAGAGAGAGAGAGAGAGAGAGAGAGAGAGAGAGAGAGAGAGAGAGAGAGAGAGAGAGAGAGAGAGAGATTCCCACAGGAATTGATGGCAATTCAACAAGCAGGTTCAGTATCCTAATATGTGTAATTGTGAACCAGACTGTAAATGTCCCCTCTGCTTAGGCCTCATTTGGAATACTCTGTCCAGTTCTGGTCACCAGTATATATAAATATTTTACAATAAATAATAATAGATGTTGCCTATAACATAGAAAATCTTACAGTGGGAGTAAACTCCCATCTCTGACTTATACCTATAAGTAAGCCTATAATAAGGCTTACCTATAGGTACTGTAAATATCTCCTAAATGGGCATTGTTTCAGAAATATTTACTGTATATGCAGCCAATGACGTCACCGATGCATGCGATCTGTAGGAACAGCTGCCTGGTCTGTTCCTTCAGAGTCTTGCACCATAAACGGCGGCTCCCCCACACATGCACGGGAGCGATGTCATTGTGGCTCCAGCCATTCACACAGCCGGAGTTAGTAGAACCCAGAAGGAAGATGGAAGTGGCCCCCAGCAATTACAGCGCATCGCTGGAATGCTTTGTTTTCAGATAAGTAAAAAAACGTTTATTTAAATCAGCTAAATGCATTCCGAAAAACATAAAAACAATAGGTGTGAAAAACATCCTCAGACAAAAAGTGTGTTGGTTTTAGGAATAAAAGGTACAAAAGAAAAGGCAAAGGTTGAAAAAAACAAGAAAAAAAAATTAAGTCACCTTATCTAAAGTCTGGGAAGCTGTAATATATTAAATTCTTGGGTGACACACCAGGCCAGTACACCCAATGTTTTCAATTATACTTACATTCAGGAAGATTCATAAAACAGGCATGTTTTACTGCTACAATTCCTATTGCACATTATATAGTATCCAGAACTTTTCAGGAAAGGCACATATTTATTTCCCTCGGAATTAAGTAATCTTCCCTTCATGTCCCAGATACATTTTCTCATGGGTAGAATTCATTTCTTTTGCAGGAGGCAGTCCTACACGATTAGTTCGCGTTTGATGTTTGATAGCTGACTTCTTCCTCCATATAAAGTTTCATGGACCATTTCATTTACACAGTCACTTACACCCCTTTCTCCTCACATACAAATCATTTAATACAGTGCTGCTGAGACAGAGATCACAACATTTATGTAGCACTATAGGCATTTTTCTTTTTCATTTTTAATAGAGTAAGGAAGGGTTATAACCCCTGGCAGATTTTTTTTCACCATCTGTGTCTCATTTCCCTTCATTCCCTAGTCACCAGAACTAATGTCCCCATTGGAATAATTCTCTTCTATTACCTTTCTGAGGACAACCCAAAATTTGGGATTTTCTTTTACTTTCTTTTTCTTTTACTTACAATGATAATGATAAACAGGAAAAATAGAGAGGTGGAATCTCCTTAACTTAGGCACAGCCAGCATTAAAAACTGACAGGTGTGCTAATCCTTCTAAACTCTATCCAATACTAAAACATAAAAGTTTGCCTAGTTATACTTTAACTCAGTGTTTCTCAACCTTTCTTTAGTCAAGACACCCTTTAAAATTATGAGCAATCTCGAGGCACCCTCCAAAATTATGCCGGTCTTGAGGCACCCCATTCTAAAATGTAAAAACAATTCTAATAGGTTTACATAATGCAGCAACATCCACTCAGCTATTGTGACTTCAAAGCTGATGGAGAGAGGCAAGGGAGGGTCAAACAATGATGCCATGCAGGCGACTAATAGCCTTCTTATCAACTAATGATGTCATTGGTTGTTAGTAGGTCGGCAGATAGAAAGTCATAGTGGTGTACAATGAAAACATGTGACTTTGTGTAACTATACGGACCCTTTCACACTTGAGGACCGTTCTTTTCATCAGTTCCCTTTTTTTCAAAGAAAAAACATAAGAAGTTTACATCAGTTTGTCATCAGTTTTGCATCAGTTTTTTACATCTGCCAGCTAGAGTCCTAAACCATTTGAGTCCCGGAGCCATTCTTTCATGCAAAAATTGATCATTTGTCCGTTTACTTGCATTTTTGGTCCAATCCCTTTTTTAACAGAAGAAAATCAGGGCTTTGATCCATTTCAAAAACGGATGTTGGCGGAAGTGGATTTAAATGGATGTAAAGGGATGATCATCTGTTTACATCCGTTTTTTCATTTAGATGCATTGATGTTCATTTTTCATCTGTCAACGGATGGATGAAAAACTGACAAACAGTCTACATTTGTGAAAGGGGCCTAAGGAAGACTTCATCCACCGGCCGACTTGTATACAATTTTTGGCCAATTTTTAGGCATTTTGCCAAGGCACCCCTGAAGAAAGCTCAAGGTACCCTGGTTGAAAAAGGATGCTTTAACTTAAGGATGTAGGACTGGACTACTGGGAGATGCTTCAATATGTACAGTATTTCATAAAAGTGAGTACACCCCTCACATTTTTGTAAATATTTTATTATATCTTTTCACGTGACAACACTGAAGAACTATGTAACTATGTAACATAGTAAAGTAGTGAGTGTGCAGCTTGTATAACAGTGCAAATTTTTAATGTTCCCTTAAAATAACTCAACACACAGCCATTAATGTCTGAACCACTGACAACAAAAAAGTCAGTACACCCCTGAGTGAAAATGTCCAAATTGGGCCAAATTAGCCCTTTTTCCTCCCCGGTGTCATGTGACTCATTAGTGTTACAAAGGTGTGAATTGAAAGCAGGGGTGTTAAAATTTATATTATTGCTCTCACTCTCTCATAATGGTCACTGGAAGTTCAACATGGTACCTCATGGCAAAGAACTCTGAGGATCTGAAAAAAAGAATTGTCGCTCTACATAAAGATGACCTAGGCTATAAGATGATTGCCAAGACCCTGAAACTGAGCTGCAGCATGGTGGCCAAGACCATACAGCGGTTTAACAGGACAGGTTCCACTCAGAACAGACCTCACCATGGTCGACCAAAGAAGTTGAGTGCACGTGCTCAGCTTCAAAACCAGAGGTTGTCTTTGGAAAATAAATGTATGAGTGCTGTCAGAATTGCTGCAGAGGTTGAAGGGGTGGGGGTCAGCCTGTCAGTGCTCAGACCATGCAATGCACACTACATCAAATTGGTCATGGCTGTCATCCTGGAAGGAAGCCTTTTCTAAAGATGATGCACAAACAGTTTGCTGAAGACAAGCAGACTACGGACATGGATTACTGGAACCATGTCCTGTGGTCTGATGAGACCAAGATAAACTTATTTGGTTCCGATGGTGTCAAGCATGTGTGGCGGCAATCAGGTAAAAAGTACAAAGACAAGTGTGTCTTGCCTACAGTCAAGCATTGTGGTGGGAGTGTCATGGTCTGGGGCTGCATGAATGCTGCCGGAACTGGGGAGCTACAGTTCATTGAGGGAACCATGAATGCCAACATATACTGTGACATATTGAAGTTTAGCATGATCCCCTGCCTTCGGAGACTGGGCCGCAGGGTAGTATTCCAATATTATAACGACTGCTTTGCTAAAGAAGCTAAAGTTGATGGACTGACCAAGCATGTTCCCAGACCTAAACCCTATTGAGCATCTGTGGGGCATCCTCAAACGGAAGGAGGAGGAGCGCAAGGTCTCTAACATCCACCAGCTCCGTGATGTAGTCATGGAGAAGTGGAAGAGGATGCTAGTGGCAACCTGTGAAGCTCTGGTGAACGCCATGCCCAAGAGGGTTAAGGTAGTGCTGGAAAATAATGATGGCCACACAAAATATTGACACTTTGGGTCTAATTTGGCCTTTTTTTACGTAGGGGTGTACTCACTTTTGTTGCCAGCGGTTTAGACAATAAAGGCTGTGTAAAGGGAGTTATTCCTGCGCCACGTCAAGGTAATAGAGAGAGATAAGGTACTGTTGCACACACTGAAAGGGAGATATCTGAACCCGGAGGAATAGTGAATAGGAAAGGTAGTGGTGCGCTGTACGTTGAAAAAGTATATCTATCGGTAAAGGCAATATATAAAATCCACAATTAGGGGATATGCATAAAATTCAATACAAATATAGTTAGAAGGTGTGCCTGTGTGGCCAATTAAACAATAATACTCGTTGCTACTAATGTACAGTGGTGTGAAAAAGTGTTTGCGCCCTTCCTCCTTTCCTGTTCCTTTGCATGTTTGTCACACTTAAGTGTTTCGGAACATCAAACCAATTTAAACAATAGTCAAGGATAACACAAGTAAACACAAAATGCAATTTGTAAATGAAGGTGTTTATTATTAAAGGTGAAAAAAAATCCAAACCATCATGGCCCTGTGTGAAAAAGTGATTGCCCCCCTTGTTAAAACATACTATAACTGTGGTTGTCCACACCTGAGTTCAATTTCTCTAGCCACACCCAGGCCTGATTATTGCCACCCCTGTTCACAATCAAGGCATCACTTAAATAGGAGCTGCTTGACACAGTAAGGTCCACCAGAAGATCCTTAAAAGCTACACATCATGCCGAGACCCAAAGAAATTCAGGAACAATTGAGAAAGAAAGTAATTGAGATCTATCAGTCTGGAAAGGGTTATAAAGCCATTTCCAAAGCTTTGGGAATCCAGCGAACCACAGTGAGAGCCGTTATCCACAAATGGCGAAGACATGGAACAGTGGTGAACCTTCCCAGGAGTGGCCGGCCACCCAAAATTACCCCAAGAGCGCAGCGACGACTCATCCAAGAGGTCACAAAAGACCCCACAACAACGTCCAAGGAACTGCAGGCCTCACTTGCCTCAGTTAAGGTCAGCGTTCATGCCTCCACCATCAGGAAAAGACTGGGCAAAAATGGCCTGCATGGCAGAGTTCCAAGGAGAAAACCACTGCTGAGCAAAAAGAACATCAAAGCTCGTCTCAATTTCTCCAGAACACATCTTGATGAGCCCCAAGACTTTTGGGACAACATTCTGTGGACCGATGAGACAAAAGTGGAACTCTTTGGAAGGTGTGTGTCCAAGTATATCTGGCGTAGAAGGAACACTGCATTTCATAAAAAGAACATTATACCAACAGTAAAATATGGTGGTGGTAGTGTGATGGTCTGGGGCTGTTTTGCTGCTTCAGGACCTGGAAGACTTTCCGTGATAAAAGGAACTATGAATTCTGCTGTCTACCAAGAGATCCTGAAGGAGAATGTCCGACCATCTGTTCGTGTACTCAAGCTGAAACGAACTTGGGTTCTGCAGCAGGATAATGATCCTAAACACACCAGCAAGTCCACCACCGAATGGCTGAAGAAAAACAAAATGAAGACTTTGGAGTGGCCTAGCCAAAGTCCTGACCTGAATCCTATTGAGATGTTGTGGTATGACCTTAAAAAGGCCGTTCATGCTCGAAAACCCTCTAATGTAACTGAATTAGGACAATTCTGCAAAGATGAGTGGGCCAAAATTCCTCCAGGACGCTGTAAAAGCCTCATTGCACGTTATCGCAAACGCTTGGTTGCAGTTGTTGCTGCTAAGGGTGGCCCAACCAGTTATTAGGTTTAGGGGGCAATCACTTTTTCACACAGGGCCATGATGGTTTGGATTTTTTTCACCTTTAATAATAAACACCTTCATTTACAAATTGCATTTTGTGTTTACTTGTGTTGTCCTTGACTATTGTTTAAATTGGTTTGATGTTCCGAAACACTTAAGTGTGACAAACATGCAAAGGAACAGGAAATGAGGAAGGGGGCAAACACTTTTTCACACCACTGTATAATCTGAAACATAAATACATAAAATAGTGGAAAAAAAACAACAGTATAAAATCCAAAGTGCAGCGTGTTGCGATCATAAAAATCGCATAAAGTGCAAGTGCTCTACTGTGATGCGCATAGGCAAACCTTCAAGTGTAAACAATAATAAAGTGACAAACAGTATTGGTATATCAGACAGAAGTCCGTTTTAGGTGCAAGGTGCTGCGATTATTCCCATAATCGCACAGGGTGTGACTCCTTCAACATGATAATTTGTGAACAATGTGGGAATGTTGCAATGGAAAGGGCAGTGGTGCTGGTGAAAAGGGATATATCCTTTGTGGTTCCGTGTATGCCAGTAATGGATGTCCCCTTACTTTACCGCTGTAAGGTAACAGTGTATATAGAGGTCTTTGGGATCCTTTAGCGGAATTTCCCTTTAGTGTGGGGTTCCCAGGTCCTGACCAATGTTATGGTCCCTTTAAGGGGGTTTCCTCTGAGGTAGTGCAGTCAGGATTCCTCAATAATGTGGCGTATGCCACATTACAGAAGTAGCAAAACTGAGTCGAGAAAAAAGTTTTGAAAGCAGCTTTTCCTTCCTCCTACTTCCTCTTTAAAATACAGTAAGCAATAGTTTATTGGGCTAACTCAGAAGTGCCTTTTCCCACTAAGAGAATCCTTCACATGCTATTCTTCTTAGTTGTACAGTTGCAAAAAAAAGTATGTGAACCCTTTTGGAATGATATGGATTTCTGCACAAATTGGTCATAAAATGTGATCTGATCTTCATCTAAGTCACAACAATAGACAATCACAGTCTGCTTAAACTAATAACTCACAGATAATTAAATGTTACCATGTTTTTATTGAACACACCATGTAAACATTCACAGTGCAGGTGGAAAAAGTATGGGGACCCCTAGCCTAATGAGATCTCCAAGAGCTAATTGGAGTGAGGTGTCAGCCAGCTGGAGTTCAATCAATGAGTTGAGATTGGAGGTGTTGGTTACAGCTGCCCTGCCCTATAAAAACACACACACCAGTTCTGGGTTTGCTTTTCACAAGAAGCATTGCCTGATGTAAATGATGCCTCACACAAAAGAGCTCTCAGAAGACCTACGGTTAAGAATTGTTCACTTGCATAAAGCTGGAAAGGGTTATAAAAGTATCTCCAAAAGCCTTGCTGTTCATCAGTCCACGGTAAGACAAATTGTCTATAAATGGAGAAAGTTCAGCACTGCTACTACTCTCCCTAGGAGTGGGTGTCCTGTAAAGATGGCTACAAGAGCACAGTGCAGACTGCTCAATGAGGTGAAGAAGAATCCTAGAGTGTCAGCTAAATACTTACAAAAGTCTCTGGCATATGCTAACATCCCTGTTAGCGAATCTACGATACGTAAAACACTAAACAAGAATGGATTTCATGGGAGGATACCACAGAGGAAGCCACTGCTGTCCAAAATAAACCATTGCTGCACGTTTACAGTTTACACAAGAGCACCTGGATGCTCCACAGCTACAGATACTGGCAAAATATTCTGTGGACAGATGAAACCAAAGTTGAGTTGTTTGGAAGAAACACACAATACTATGTGTGGAGAAAAGGAGACACAGCACACCAACATCAAAACCTCATCCCAACTGTGAAGTATGGTGGTGGGGCATCATGGTTTGGGGCTGCTTTGCTGCGTCAGGGTGTGGACGGATTGCTATCATCGAGGGAAAAATGAATTCCCAAGTTTATCAAGACATTTTGCAGGAGAACTTAAGGCCATCTGTCCACCAGCTGAAGCTCAACAGAACATGGGCGTTGCAACAGGACAACGACCCAAAGCATAGAAGTAAATCAACAACAGAATGGCTTAAACAGAAGAAAATACGTCTTTTGGAGTGGCCCAGTCAGAGTCCTGACCTCAACCCGATTGAGATGCTGTGGCATGACCTCAAGAAAGCGATTCACACCAGACATCCCAAGAATATTGCTGAACTGAAACAGTTCTGTAAAGAGGAATGGTCAAGAATTATTCCTGACCGTTGTGCACGTCTGATCTGCAACTATAGGAAACGTTTGGTTGAAGTTATTGCTGCCAAAGGAGGTTCAACCAGTTATACTTTTTTCACCTGCACTGGGAATGTTTACATGGTGTGTTCAATAAAAACTTGGTAACATTTAATTCTTTGTGTGTTATTAGTTTAAGCAGACTGTGGTTGTCTATTGTTGTGACTTAGATGAAGATCAGATCACATTTTATGACCAATTTGTGCAGAAATCCATATTATTCCAAATGGGTTCCCATACTTTTTTTTTGCAACTGTATATTTCCAAAAGACTCAGAGTTCTCCTGGGGAACACTCGATAGATCCTTGGAATCCCCCCATTCCAGACAATGAACGTCTGTGACTATGTTGTCACATACAGTTACAGTACAACAGGTATCCATAGAGATGATCAATCACTTTAGGACAGATCTCAATCCATTTCCCAAGTGACAGGACAGAGGTCTCTCAGCTCAGTCACAGAATTGATGATTGGTTCTGACTTATGGCCAACCACACCATCAGAACAGTCTATAATGTGCTATCTCCAGACTTAGGCCGGGTTCACACTGGTACAACATGACACATAGGTTGGACTTGATGGACTTGTCTCGCTGTTTTGCTGGGTCTCCTCCACTGTCTTTTCCCTCCGTTCTTCTTCCGATGTTGACTCAACTCTTTCTCCCACTCTAATGCTGGGTACAATGTACCCCATACTCATTCACATAGGGTGGGGGGCCGGGTTCTATAGTCCCCCTTGTTAAAGGGGAAATCCAGATTCCGATAAGCCCCCTGCCCGCAGACCCCGACAACCAACAGCCAGAGTTGTCGAGGAGAGGCCCTTGTCCTCATCAACATGGGGACAAGGTGCTTTGGGGTGGGGGAGCGCAGGGCCCCCCTGCCCCAGAGCACCCACCCCCCCATGTTGAGGGCAAGTGGCCTGGTAGGGTTCAGGAGGGGGGTGCTCGCTTGTCCCCACCCCCTTTCCTAACCTACTGAGCTGTGTCCTTGGATAAGGGTCTGGTATGAATTTTGGGGGGACCCCAATGCTGTTTTTTTGGCGTGGGGGTTCCCCATGAATTCTATATCAGACCGAAGGGCCTGGTATGCTCTTTGAGGGGGGACCCATGCCGGGTTTTATTTTTAAATTTGACGTGGTGTTCCCCTTTGAGATCATCAGAGCACAAGTCTCATGCCAAAGTTGGATCAGATAAAACGGTGATCCGACTTTGATCCTACTTCAGTGATATTCAATGGGCTGAAGTAGGATCAAAGTTGGACCAAAGTAGCGCAGGGAGCATTTTCAAAGTCGGACCAACTTATGTCAGACCAGTTAAGACGGCTCCCATAGGGAAACATTGATTTTCACATGTCATGCGACATGAGCTCCCAATGTCGGAGCGTTTATCGTACCAGTGTGAACCCGGACTAAAGGAGCATAGTAAATATACAAAATGTCTGTGCCCACCCTCTCAACCCAAGCTGATCTGCTGTAAAAATATCTGAATGATATTTTAAAATATTGTTGTTGTATATAAGGGAGCATAGTACTCTGCGTGAAGGGGCCTTACATGCATTTAAGGTTGCAGTGAGCATATTAATGTAGATTTTATTTGGTAAAAAAGTGGCCTGCATGATCAATTGTGTTTCACCCCCTAGAGGGCAGGTCAGAAACGATTAGCCATTGAAGTAATTGTACACCATTTGCTTCCCAGGGCCCTAACCACTTTATTCCTGAAACCAACAGACACTAGGTATCCCATCTCTCATTGAATACATCAGCGTTTCAAAAAAGGAATACAGAACATGACCTGGTCCTTACCAGTCACTCATGTCTTCCTTGGACACATGCTTCTAATCATAATTATAATTCATTTTTTCGGGGGGAAATCTGAGATTCCCAAGAAAGCCCACCTCTAAAAATATCTACTTGTGTCACAACATAAAAACTGACAATTCAAACATTTCACATAAATAAATAAAAATAATAATTATTTAACCAAACGATAATATGTCTATCAAACTGTTACTTTGTTAATACACTGTGTAAAGTGCAAAGTATCCATATTGCAATGTCCAGCAATTACTTATAAACAGTGCTGAAATTAACATGTGTTAATTCAAACACAGAAAAGTGTTAAAGCATTGTCCAAATAATTTATAAGAAGAAAAATTCACCACGTGTTGTTTCGTTGCCACCACAGAACCCTTTGAACATCTGCTCACCAAAATCATGCACTCACCTGATCTAAATGCCTAACTTTCTCAAATAAAGGCTCATCATACACACAATTTGAAAATCGGAAATAAAATGTTGTCCTTATAACGGTCTGCTGATTTTCGTATCGTTAGTATAGTGCTTTCGACTTCCGATTTTCTGTAAGACAAAATCTGGGTGTGCAGGCTATAAAAATGTCGGTTGTGAACACAATGTCAGATTTTTGTTTACTTAGTACAGTTTTCGTCTGAAAAAAATCGTAAGAGCAAGACTACGCATGCTCAGAAACGAAAAAATACATACAAAACTAGTCAACACATTACGTCCCTTCTGAAGTTAAATTCTTTCGTACGAGGCTTTTTGTATGGTGAGCAACCTCTTCACTTTTGATATGAGACTAGTATGCAACAAAAAACGGATGAACGTTCATCCGAAAATCTGATTGTGTATACGAGGCTTTAGGTGCACATATTTGAACCTCTGCTTTGCAGGCTCACTTTTTCTGTTCCACAGGACTCAATTATTTCTAATTTCCAGCTTCACCCCCTCCAGACATCCAAATGGGAAAAGTGGACCACCAGAAAGAGAAGATATATAAATAGTGTACTATATATAATCAAGATTTATTTAAAAAGTAGCATATACTCGCATCCACCACAGAAAACAATGTGTGTCACCAGAAAGAATCTAACATAGCTGGGAAAATTACAGGTAGCGCCGCTACACATCTCACAAATGTATAGACCAGCCACTTGCTGGTGTTCTGTGTGTGTCTCTGTGTATGTCTCTGAAGCCGCCTCACCTCTCGGTCTCCAACTTCCATGCCGGAATGTCGTTCTGCCCCGATGCATTTCCTTGCCATGGCAACTTTATATAGAGGTGTGCAGCGAGATGTGAACCTAGCAGTAGCTTATAAGCACCTAATATTGTCAAATTATTAGTAAAGTATATATTAATTATATTCCTTTATTATTACTACCACAGAACATAACTAGATTTTTTTTTCAGAATTTAACATTATTTGCTTTGAAAATAATTTGCCAGTGTTTATCCCAAAATCCTTAACCTCTTAAGGACCACCCCACGCAGATATACTGTAGCAGGGTGACCCTCCTGCACGTAATCCCATACCTGTACGTGATTTCGTACACAGGGTCTGGGGTGCGTGTGAGTGCTGCCGGAGACCCACCCCGCGGTGATTGGACACTAGAGGAGCCAATCAGCGAGTCCCGCCAATCATTCACAGGAGAGGCAGAACGGCAGTCTGCCTATGTAAACAAGGCAGACCGCCGTTCTGTCAGAGAGGAAGATGGAGATCTTGAGTTTCTGCTAAGCAGGAATACAGATCTCTGTCTCCCTCCAGTTAAGTCACCCCCCCCCCCCAATCAGTTAGAAAGCACTCCCTAGGAGCACACTTAATCCTTTGAGTGCCCCTTATGTTAACCCCTTCCTTGTCAGTATCATTAGTAATATGACGGTGCATTTTCTTAGCACTGAGCACTGTATTAGAGTCACTGGCCCCCAAAAAAGTGTCAAAAGTGTCAGTTAGGTGTCAAATTTGTCACCTGTAATGTTGCAGTTCTGCTAAAAATTACTGATCGCCACCATTACTAGTAAAATAAATAAATAAAAATGTCATGAAATTCCATAAAATAATCACATAGTTTGTAGACGCTATAACTTTTGCGCAAACCAATCAATATACTTTTTGGATTTTATTTACCAAATATATGTAGCACAATACATATTGGCCTAAATTAATGAAGAAATTAGATTTTTTTTAAACATTTTATTGGATATGTTTTATAGCACAAAGTGAAAAATATTGTTTTTTTTTTCAAAATTGTCAGTCTTTTTTTTTTCTGTTTATAGCGCAACAAATAAAAAAAGGCAGAGGTGATCAAATACCACCAAAAGAAAACTCTATTTGAGGGAGAAAAATTCTAAAAATTTTATCTGAGTACATTATCGCATGACCGCGCAATCGTCAGTTAAAGCAACGCAGTGCCATTTTGCAAAAAATAGTCTGGTCATGAAGGGGGGGGGGGGGTAAATCTTCTGGAGCTGAAGCGCTTAAAATGACACTAAAAGTTATCCTTATTCTCTAAAATAATCCATACATGTTCACTGCTTAATGGTCCTGTAATCTATTTTCCATGAAATTGTTTATTATTGTGTTTTTCCTCCTCCTTGTGAGCTTCTGTGAGCTCAAAAGCCTCTTCTTTTCCCTTCACTTTAATTTGTTTGGAATGAGCAGCACGTTAGTTGCAGTCATGTGCAATGCCCTATGTACACTATACATCCCATAGTCCCTAATCCATCTCAGGAGCAAGCAAGAGAGGGTAGCTACATTCCTACATAGAGTGGGATCATGAGAATGAATGCAGCCATGCTTAAACAGGAAGTCACAATACATCAACAACAAAAAAAAGAAGAAGGAATTTAAGAGTTTGGAGGAGGCTAAAAGCAATAGGAGGTACTTTTCTGAGTTAAGAATACATACATGAATAGAACTTTAAGGGCCCATTCAGATTTATATGACAATGCACATTACTACAATGCATAACAACACATGTACCGTGGTGTGGCATCTTACAGTGCCATTCATTTTGAAGATTATAAAAGCTCAAATTATTAAAAAAAACAATTTTTGTACGTTTCCACAGAATTCATCTACATTAAATGTATAATATTTTTTTTTATAAATTAGTTCAAGTCATGTAATGATTCACTGAGGAGCATTAGTAATTTTTGGATCGAAACGTGGCAGTTTAGAAGGAAACTCCCAAAAAATACATTGGACGAGGTGTTAGGAGATGCAGCATATTGAATCTCCAGTGAGTTGGACATCTTTCTCTTCAACTCCCACACATCTACCCAGCTGCAATAGAGTCTTCACTCTCAGTAGACCTGACTCATGGTCTCCTAATAAATTATTGAGTGCATGTGACTTCTGCGAAGTGCATTCATCCAAAGATGGGTTTGTTATTTTAGGAGGCCACATTCAGGCAAATAATTTGTACAACTAGAGTTACTAATAATGGAAGTCACAGGATTGGTTTTCTTGTTCCAGATGACTAATCATCTCTCTTCATAACAACTGTTTGTTAAGGAATAACTTCAGCATAATCTAAAATGATACAGATAACTCAATGTGCCATGCAAAGAGATGCGTACATAAGAGTTACATATTTTTTTTAAAAGGTATGACAAGAAGACAAGTTGGGTAGCATATATTAAATACAGGGGTGCTTCACCGAGTCAATAATAAAAAAACCTATATCTGATTAGTACACACACTTTTTTTTCAGTTAGCAGTTTATATGAGACTGGTCCAGGGGCGTTGCGAGGTGTCAAAAAGACCAGGGGCTTCAGCCCAAAGGCCGATAGTGGCACCGCGGGGGGACTCGGGGTGGTCGTGTCACGGGTGTGTTTGGCAGAGAGAGGGGGTTGTGTGGCGGGGGGTAAGCTAACTTGCTGGTTGCTGCCTGGCTTACTAGTGCTGCCCATCAATGATGCATCAATGTACGACTCACCTACCGGACACACACTGACCTCACCTACCTGAAATACATACACTGACGGACAGTACAGATATACATACACTGACCTCACCTTACCAGCTACCTGACATACATACACTACACTGACCTGGCTAACTGACCAACACTGAGCTCACCTACAACGAGTATTATATATACCTATGTTTAAGTCAGTATTAATCATATGCAGGGAGCAAAAATAGAATATATGCATGGGCATTGCACACACATATTCCCTTTGTGCAATGCACACACCAAAACACATTGGCAGAAGAGTAAACTTAGACTCAATTAAAAAAATATGCATACAAAATTTCTTAATAAGTTGTATTTTTATTATACTTAAAACAAAGTCACCAACATCCAATTTATGGGTGGGAGAGAGACAAAGTCACGCTATGTCTCCTCTAATATTAAAATACACAACTAGAAACATACAGTAGAGTATCCCCTCCCACAGAATTAGGTATATT
This sequence comes from Lithobates pipiens, assembly GCF_037356315.1. Taxonomy (NCBI): domain Eukaryota; kingdom Metazoa; phylum Chordata; class Amphibia; order Anura; family Ranidae; genus Lithobates; species Lithobates pipiens. The sequence continues at coordinate 26,183,992 of NW_027507696.1, read as the reverse complement.
AAATTATAATATCCAACACTGTGCATGAAAGTTTACCCCGTATTGATGCCCACCATATACTCTAAAAAGTCTGAGAGTGAATCCCCTCTTGTGTGCTCACACTGCTGGATCGTACTATATCAGGCCATTACAAAATCCACAAAGGTAAGTAAAGGACAACAACAAATAATAATAGAAATAATAATACATAAAATATAAGAAATTAACCACATCAATACCAGGCACTTAAACACCTTCCCGCCCAGACCAATTTTGAATTTTCTGCGCTGTCGCAATTTCAATGACAATTGCGCGGTCATGCTACACTGTACCCAAATGAAATTCTTTTCATTTTTTTTCCCACAAATAGAGCTTTCTTTTGGTGGTATTTGATCACCTCTGAGGTTTTTATTTTTTGCTAAACAAATAAAATAAGACAGAAAATTTTGAAAATGTTTTTTTTTGTTTCAGTTTCAAAACTTTGTAAATAAGTAAATTTTCTCCTTCACTGATGGGCACTGGTGGGGCGGCACTGATGGGCACTGATAAGGCGGCACTGATGAGGTGGCACCAATGAAGTGGCACTGATGAGGTGGAATTGATGGGCACTGATATGTGGCACTGATAGGTGGCACTGATGGGTGACACGGATGGACACTGATAGGTGGCACAAATTGGCATGGATTGGCATGGATAGCTGGCACGGATTGGCATGGATAGGCGGCACGGATGGGCATGGATAGGTGGCACGGATGGGCACTGATAGGTGGCACGGATGGGCACTGATAGGCGGCATTGTATTGTACTGATGGATGCCAATCAGTGCCAAACAATAATGCATGCCAATCAGTGATGCCCATTGTGGGCACTGATTGGCATACATCGGGGGCACTGACTGGCATCCCTGGTGGTCTAGGGTGGCGTACCTGCTGCTGGGCATCCCTGGTGGTCTGGTGGAATCCCTGGTGGTCCAGTGTGCAGCACAGACCCCCCCTCTCAGAGGAGCAGCCAATCGGCTCTCCTCTACTCGCGTCTGACACCGATCACCGGCTCTTCCTATTTACACTGTGATCAGCCGTGATTGGACACGGCTGATCACCTGGTAGAGTCTCCGTCGGAGACTCTTTACCGAGATCGTAGTTGAGGGGTGTCAGACTGACACCCCGCAACAATGATCGCCGTGATGCGCACCCCCGGGGGCGCGCCGCGCAGCGGCTCAAAATCCTGAGGACGGTCTATGACGTCCAGTCAGGATTTTGAAACCACTTTGCCGCCGTCATTTGACAATAGGCGGGTGGCAAGTGGTTAATGTGGACTAGAATATAAGTGTCTTAAATATCGTATATTGTATATAACATCCAACGTTAATCAAGGATCAATAAAAGTCCAAAAATAGTGCAAAACTGTATATCTCTTGTGTCCATAAAGTGCAGAGTGCAAAAAAAAAAAATATTGTATATGCAAAAAACTGTGAAAAAAACTGAGCAAAGCAAAGCTGTTTTATATATGCCACATAAGGCTACCAGCTATATAAGTAATGCGCTCAGTCAATATGTATCAGTTCACAGGAACCATGAGGTAGATCAAAAACAGATTATAGGTGACTTTTTGATCTACCTCATGGTTCCTGTGAACTGATACATATTGACTGAGCGCATTACTTATATAGCTGGTAGCCTTATGTGGCATATATAAAACAGCTTTGCTTTGCTCAGTTTTTTTCACAGTTTTTTGCATATACAATTTTTATTTTATTTATTTTTTGCACTATTTTTACATATTTTTGGGATTTTCTTTTGCACTCTGCACTTTATGGGCACAAGAGATAAAATACTGATTTGCACTATTTTTGGGCCTTTACTGATCCTTGATTAACGTTGGATCAGAGCTAATCCTCCAGGCTCCAGCCTCCAGCTAAGTTATTAATTATGCTTACCAAGCCCTCCTGCCGCTGTTCGCGCTCCTTCACTCACAATTTTAATTTTAACTCCCACCAGTCCCCACGGCACCGCACTGCGCATGAGCGAGAAGAAACGTCGGCGGCGCCGCACTGTGCATGAGCAATGAGCGTCGGCGGCGCCGCACTGCGCATAAGCGAGAAAGAGCGTCGTGGACCGGCGAGACGTGTGACGTCGATACAGTCACATGCGGTATCGACGTCACACGTCCCACCGGCCGGCGCTCGCTCCTTCTCACTCATGTGCAGTGCGGTGCCGCCGACGCTCCTTCTTGCTCATGCGCAGTGCGGCGCCGTGGGGACTCGGGACTAGTAATTATAAAATAAATATACCAGACTCTGGGCTTTTCAGGAACACATTCGGGGCTTCAGCCACTGCTAGCCACCCCCTACCGACGCCCCTGAACTGGAGAAAAAGACCTTGATTAGGGTAAACATGGTTAATTTGTACTTCGGTAAGTCCACCGTCTACAGATTGTCTTAAATTTGGGAGTTATATACAATATATCCAAAGTAACAAAAGTCTGAGACTGGTCTTTACTCCATTGTATCCTAGAGTATCTATTACCTGTCTGTCAACAAATCACTTGTATAAATCTTATGTATTGCTCTTCTAGCAGATGCTTAATGGGACTGATAATAAATGACTTGATGATGCCATGTTTTCATTTTTAGTCAAATTTAATATTTTCTATGTAATTTTTTTTATAAATGTATATTTTTTTTTACATTTCTTTTAAATTGCTAATATATTATACAGTAGTATACAACTTTTCATTGACCAATATCCTGATTACCCAATTATCACAGAAGCCCCATACCAGAATTCTAGCATTTCAGACATGAATTTTGTATTTTTGTGGGAGAATTACTATTGTCGCACCTACCAGGCACTATAACTGTATCAGTGTTCTTTACCTTTAGCAGCCCCCTTTGCCATAAGGCAGGCAGGCCTACTGGTTCCCGGTTGCCCCCAAGTCTTATACACAATGCTATGGAGCTTGGCTACCATGCTGGGGCAGATTCTAGCTAAGCACAGCAAATACAGTGGATATAAAAGTCTACACACCCATGATACAATGTCAGGTTTCTGTGATGTAAAAAAAAAATTAGACAATGATAAATAATTTCAGAACGGGGCATGGCCGAGACATGTGAGAGGACGTGCATCACGGAGCTCCCGCACTGATTCTGCAACGATCCTCTTCCCAGCCAGCTAAAACACCCGAAATCGGGCTGAACTCAGCACAGGGGTCCCCACTGGTGTGCCTGGAGTCGCTGCCAAGGTCTGTGGAGATCATGATGACCCGAAAACACGCGGAGGCCGGGACGCCAGATTCCCAACATGGCACCGCAGCTCCTCTCTCACAGCGTGCTCGTGGCAAGGAGAAGCATAAAGATTCCGGTAAGGCTCCTAAGACCCCTACAAGTACAGTGAAAGACCCCCCGAGGGACATGCTATACTACGCTCAGAAAATAGTGCCCCAGACGGCCCAGGGGAGTGGGGAGGACATGTCTGCCACCCTTGCAGTGTTTCACACTTAGCAGGAGGAGAGGAGCAACGCACAGGGCCCTGTAGCGTCCCCCAGCCAGAGCCTTCCTGACATGGAGGATGAGGGAGAGGAAGCAGTTCAGCCCTCCCTAGCAGACATACTAAGGGCAGTACAGCGATGCACAGCTTCAGTTCATACTCTGCAGGATCAGTTTGGTGGTCTGAAGGAAGAACTGGGGTTTATTAGGCATGATCTACAGAAAACGAGGGAGCGCACCACCGCGGTGGAAGGCCGCATCAGTGAGATAGAGGACAAGCTGGCACCCCTGCTGAGAGATACGCAAATTACAGCCAGGATTGCTAGAGCAAATGAACTTAAATCTGCCGAAATTGAAAACCGCCTGAGACGGAATAATATCCGTATTGTGTGGCTCCCCCAGAAGACGGAGGGTAGGGATCCCACAGACTTTGTTGAACAATGGCTATTGGAGGTGTTTGGGAAAGATGTGTTCACACCATTGTACTCGGTTGAACGCGCGCACAGGGTACCACCCAGGCCCCTTCCACCCGGGCATCCGCCCCGCACTATGATAGCCAGGTTACTTAACTTTAAAGATAAAGAAATAGTGCTGTGCCAGGCAAGAGAGCGGCGCAATGTCCAATATAACGGGGCACGCATCTCATTCTATCCTGACTACTCAGCGGAGATACAGAAGCGCAGAACAAGATTCACTGATGTTAAAAAACAATTGCAAAGGCTTAGAGCGACATACACCATGTTGTTCCCGGCGAAACTGCGGATTACGGCGGGGGTTCAATCCCACTTTTTTGAGGCGGCGGTCGAGGCGTCCACGTGGTTGGATGCCAATGAACAATTATCAGACAAGCGGGAGGAAATGCAGCAGAAGGAGACTGACCAGACCTCCATATAAGCACGATCGTATAGCGGTTATCATCACACAATTGGGCTGGGAAGCCATTACCTACTGTTATTCCATAAGCGATGAGAGCAAGTGAAGTTAACTTGAATACAGTTAAGTAGCACTTTAGACTGGAACATTTAGTAGTTTAACCAAAGAGACATTTGGAGTTTTGGGTATGTTCAACCCACGTTTTTTTGTATACTCTTTATCTCTGTTTTCCCCCATTCAACTGAATGACACCTACCCCCTATTCTGTCGGCTGGAGAGACCACTCTCACTCTTTGGAGAGTGTTACCCTCCATGCACCCACGGGGACTGGGAGATTTTTTGCTTAGCAGTTATGATTCTTATTTTTTGATCTGTTATTGCCGCAGCTTCAGCTTGACTAGGAACCGGCAGGCGTACAGGAGGAACTGTGTTATATGCTGTTTCACCTTTCATGCCACAGCGGACTCCTTTAATTGGAACTCAGGTTTCACGATTTTGTCACACTTGGCACCCCACACATATGCACACCCTAAAGCGCCTAGGGTACACACGATGCCTTACCCTATCATGTCTATGAGTGATTATCTTAATGAGTACTGTAGCTTTGTTGTCTTGGAACATTAGGGGCGTTCAGAATCCTCTGAAACGATCCACGGTAACCACCATCCTTAAGAAATACTCCCCTGCCATTTATGCACTGCAGGAGACTCACTTAGTGCCGGAGACGATCTCCTGCCTGGGATTTTCCTGGGTGGGTAGTGCATTCCATTCCACTCACACCTCTTATTCCCGGGGGGTGAGTGTGCTGGTGCATCGGGCCATAGATTTCCAACTGTTGGACAAATTGATAGATGCTGAGGGACGATATGTGATATTACTGTGTAAAATTTACCAATTGCATTGTATAATTGCTGCTATATATGTGCCACCTCCTTTCACAACAGAGGTGATGAGGGTCCTGCTGACGTATCAATTGGGCCACTCAGATGTACCCTTTATTATTGTGGGAGACTTCAATTGCTACATGGATCCAGTTATGGATAAGCACTGCGGAAGTTTTACGGAGGAGTTTGGATGGGCTGATCCGTGACGCAATCGTAACCCACTACAGAAACAATTTTCTTGTTTTTCGAAGACCCACCTCTCCCTGTCGAGAATTGATCTGTGTCTCTGCTCACCTCAAACGACACATTTATTGGAGGACGTTAAATATCTGGTGAGGGGTATATCAGATCATTCGCCCCTATTGGTTTCCTTGTTTGCCAAGCCGGCCACGGATTTGCCGAGAGCACCATGGAAACTCAATGCGTTTTGGCTTAATCTATTTCCTTCTCATGACAGGGTGTTGACTGAGATCTCTGAGTTTTGGAGACGACATGAGGACCACCCTGATTTAAGGCTTGCATGGGAGACGTTTAAAGCGTATCTCAGGGGACTCATGATCAATGAGGTGGCGGAAATTAAATCTAAATCACATGCTATCAGGGAGCAGACAGAACGACTGGTAAGCCGACTAGAGGCAGATTACATTGCCGACCCCTCTGAGGCAGCTAGGGTGGCGTGGCTTGCCGCGCAGGAGGTGGTTACCCGGATTTCCAGGGAGGCAGCTGACAGGAAAAGATTTTTCAACAAGCAGGCCTTCTATGAGGAGGGAGAGAAAACGGGCTGCCTTTTGGCCAAAATTGTTAAGGTCTCCCAGATGTCCCCGTCTATTGGAGCGTTGCGCACTGAGGGGGGGAGGCTGGTAAACACCCAAACTCAGGTTATGGCAGAACTGGTGAGGTTTTACTCTGATTTGTACAAATCCAGGGCAACTTATTCGACCACTGACTTAAGGGATTACCTGCAGGGAATTGAACTGCCTAAACTTTCTGACTCTCACAGAGCAATTAGTCTGGAGGAACTGCAAGGGGCTCTTAGCCTCTTTCCGAACTCAAAGGCCCCAGGGGACGACGGTCTCCCAATGGAGGTCTTCAAACAATATGGGGAGGCAATTCTGCCTCGCCTGTTGAGGGTTCTTCACTACGCAAGGGAATGCCAGAGCCTGCCTGACTCCATGACCAGGGCTAATATTGTTCTCCTCCTAAAACCAGGTAAAGACCCCTTAGACCCGGGCTCATATAGACCGATATCACTTTTACAGAGTGATATCAAACTCCTGGCCAAGGTTTTGGCCTTGAGACTGAATGGGGTTATCTCCTCCATCATACACTCGGACCAGGCAGGTTTTATGCCCCAAAAGTCTACAGCCATTAATCTCCGTAGGCTTTACCTAAATCTTCAAACACAGGGAGAGAATGTGGGTGACAGGGCCTTGCTCTCTCTGGACGCCCACAAGGCGTTTGACAGCAGGGAGTGGGAATATTTATGGGCTGTCATGGGTAAGTTTGGCTTCGACGAAGGGTTTTTGTCATGGGTGAAGCTACTATACTGCTCACCTCGGGCGACTATTAGAGAGGCGGGACACATTTCCGCCCTATTCACCCTGCACAGGGGCACTCGGCAAGGGTGCCCACTGTCGCCCCTCCTTTTTGCCGTGGCCATCTAACCCATGGCATCCTTGATTAGAGCAAATCAGAGGATACGAGGCTTCCAGTATGGGAGACGATACCATGCTACTTCTGGGAGAAACATCTGCTTCCCTGCGGGAGGCTATGGAGACAATAGGAAAGAAATCCTCCCTGCTGCTGCTGGATGCCAATCCGGACAGTGGAGGTCGCATAATACATGGCGTGCCGGTGTCCACGGGTATGAAGTACCTGGGTATACAGGTCACGTCGGAACCTCTTGACTATATTTCCCTTAACCTAACCCCACTATTAACTAAAATTTGGTCCCGTCTTAAGATGTCACTGGTCGGAAGAGTCAACTTGATAAAGATGATCTTTATGCCCCAACTTCTATATAATCTGCACAATACCCCTATGGTAATCCCTCTGAAGTTCTTTCGCATTATTAACTCAATTTTTAGAGCTTTTATTTGGTTAGATAGACCCCCACGGATTAAACTAGAACAACTACAAAGGTCCAAGGAGGCGGGGGGCCTCGCCCTCCCTAATCATTGTGCCTACTACCTGGCAGCACAGGCACAGCATATAGCCAGGGCTATGCAGGGGGAGACAGGGGGAGAAGAGGAGACCATATGCTTGGACCCAGTTAAGGCCCTGATGTGCCTGGTCTCCGTAACACAGTTCCAGGGCTTTATTTCCAGAACTTACTCTATGGTCCTAACTGCCTGCCTCGGAGGATTCCCGCAGATGGCACTAAATAAATGGAAGAGGGATTGTGGTACATTTGAGGATGAGCAATGGGAGGAGGCACTACAGGCAGTACAATATTGCTCGCTAACTGTGGCCCAGCGGCTATCTCAATTATATATTGTGCTCAGAGTACACTACACGCCTGACAGACTGTTTAGGATGGGGGTGCGACAGGACCCAGAGTGCCCCAGGTGCGCAAGAGATCACGGGGATTTGATCCACCTGCTGTGGAGATGCCCCAAACTACACCTATTCTGGACAGGGGTACTGGACACTATTAACAGAGTGTTTCAGATTACCTAACCTTTAGACCTGAAACCATGTCTACTTGGGATCCTTGATGACGTTTCCATGGGGAACAATAGTGGACAGGCCGTGGCCAGGGCCCTGTTCCAAGCACGGAAGATGATTCTTCAGCATTGGAAGGCGACCGAGCCTCCAACACTGGGGGAATGGATCGCCCAAATGGGGGATACTATTAGGATGGAAAAGTACATTTTTCAACATAGAGGGCGACCGGAAAAATTTGAGAAACTCTGGGCACTTTGGTTGGATACTCCCGGCCTTTCACCGGTTGATCTAGTTATGGACAGAATGCTGAGATAAGAGCAAGGGAAGTGAAATTATAGTAGGGGGGGCATTGACTGTTAGACACCCACTGTAAATGATTCTGTATGGGTGAATCAGGGTACAGCTAGAATATAAGGTGTCAATATATGAGGACGGGACGATGTGGCATGTGAAGTGGTGAAATAAATGTCTGCATATTCCTTTTGTAGAGGTGAACAAGTTTATACGCTGCGACAAAAATTTGTACTTGAGATGTAAGCTGCAAGTTGTACTCATATGTTTTGTTGTTGTTTAATAAACTTTCTCTGATTTAAAAAAAAATAATTTCAGAACTTCTTCCACCTTTAATGTGACCTATAAACCGTACAACTCAATTGAAAAACAAACTGAAATATTTTGGGGAGGGGGGGGGGAGTAAAACTAAAAAACTTATAACTGCGGGTGTAATTGTGTTCAGAATTAAGCAATCACATTCAAACCCATTTTAAATAGGAGTCAGTACACCCCTGCCATCATTTAAAGTGCCTCTGATTAACTCCAAATAAAGCTGTTCTAGTAGGTCTTTCCTGACTTTTTCTTAGTCGCATCCTACAGCAAAAGCCATGGTCCGCAGAAAGCTTCCAAAACATCAGAGGGATCTCTTAGATAAAAGGTATCAGTCAGGAGAAGGGTAAAAAAGAATTTCAAAGGCATTAGATATACCATAGAACACAGTGATGACAGTCATCATCAAGTGGAGAAAATATGGCACAACACTGACATTACCAAGAACTGGACGTCCCTCCAAAATTGCTGAAAAGACAAGAAGAAAACTGGTCAGGGAGGCTGCCATGAGGCCTACAGCAACAATAAAGGAGCTCCAGGAATATCTGGCAAGTACTGGTTGTGTGGTACATGTGACAACAATCTCCCATATTCTTCATTTGTCTGGGCTATGGGGTAGAGTAGCAAGACGGAAGCCTTTTCTTACGAAGAAAAACATCCAAACCCAGCAAAATTTTTCAAAAACACATCCGTGGTCTCCTAAAAGCATGTGGGAAAATGTGTTAGTGTCTGAAGAAATCAAGGTTGAACTTTTTGGCCATAAGTCCAAAAGATATGTTTGGCGCAAAAACAACACATCAACATATCAACAACAGCATATCACCAAAAGAACACCATGCCCACAGTGAAGAATGGTGGTGGCAGCATCATGCTTTGGGCCTGTTTATCTTCAGCTAGAACAGGGGCCTTAGTCAAGGTAGAGAGAATTATGAACAGTTCTAAAAAAGAGTCAATATTGTCACAAAACCTTCAGGATTCTGCTAGAAAGCTGAACATGAATAGGAACTTCATCTTTCAGCATCAACCCAAAGCATACATCCAAATCAACAAAGCAATGGCTTCACCAGAAGAGGATTAATGTTTTGGAATGGTCCAGCCAGAGCCCAGACGTGAATCTGATTGAAAATCTGTGGGGTGATCTGAAGAGGGCTGTGCACAGGAGATGTCCTCGCAATCTGACAGATTTGGAGTGTTTTTACAAAGAAGAGTGGGCAAATATTGCCGAGTGAAGACATGTCATGCTGATAAACTCATACCCAAAAAGACTGTGCTGTAATAAAATCAAAAGCTGCTTCAACAAAGTATTAGTTTAAGGGTGTGCATACTTACCCAACCATATTATTTTAGTTTTTTTATTTTTAGCTTGTTGTTCAATGGAGTTGTACAGTTTATAGGTCACATTGAAGGTGGAAAAAGTTCTGAAATTAATTATCTTTGTCTCATTTTTTCACATCACATAAACCTGACATTTTAACAGGGTTGTGTAGACTTTTTTTATCCACTGTAGGTGCATGAGCTTGGCAGACAGGCAGAGTGGTCCAATGGCTGTCCAGGTTAAAAGCAGGCAACGTTCAGAGAGTAGTCAGGGTCAAATCCATGGCCAAAAGGCAGGCGGAGTTAAGAGAGTAGTCTAAGTTCAATCCAAGGTCAATAACAAGGGAACTAGCAGGCAGGGTAGGAATCAGGCGAAGGCATAGGTCAAGGTACAGGAACAAGGCAGGCGAACAGGGAGCTGCAAACACTATCACAAGCATGACGCTATGGGCTTGACAGGCTTAAAACAAGTTTGGTCTCCACCCAGAGGCCGTGTCTACATTAATTACCCTGCAGGTGAACAGGGAGAGTGATGCTCAGCCAAAACCAAGATTCTAGAGTGAGACCAGCAGCTGCCATTAAATATGAGCATTACACGACCTTGACACTATTTAATTTGTCTTAATCTTAGAATAATACCAACACAGTTGGGTACTGCCCGTAAGGGCCAGGACTGGCCTACCGGGATAACGGGAGATTTCCCGGTAGGTTGTCTGCCCTGGGGCCGCTTTTAGTTGCGGCTGCATTGGTGCTCTCTACTGTGGATCACAGCGCTGGCTGGCTCTGTTTTCGGCGGTTGTTCTGTAACATGACCCCACCCCCCAGACCAGCTCGTGTGATAGTAGATAGAATCAACTTTCCGCCTATCACACGAGCTGGTCGGGGGGGGGCGGGCTGTGTTACAGAGTTGCCGCCGAACACAGAGCCAGACAGCGCTGTGATCAAGAGGAGGAGATGCTGCCCGTACAGCCTGCCCTGTGTGCCTGGATAGGAGGAGAAGCAGGGGGGTCACATATAGAGGAAATTAGCTTTCTATATTCCTCCATGCAGCCTCTGAATGCTTGCAGGAGGGAGAGGAGAATCAAGCTTTCAGAGGCTGCATGGAGGAATATAGAAAGATAATTTCCTCTATATGCAGCCCCCCTGCTTCTCCTCCTATCCAACTTCTTTTACTGCTCCCCCACAGTTCTCTCCACCCCTGTTCTTTCTGCCCCCCCAACCTGCTCTCCAGTTCTCCCCATCCTTCTCTAGCCACCATCCCAGTGCTATCCACTCCCCCCAGTGCTCTTCACCCCCTCCCCCGTGCTCTCCCCCCAGTGCTCTTCACCCCGTTCTCCCCCCCCAGTGCTCTTCACCCCCCCAGTGCTCTCCCCCCGTGCTCTACCCCCCTCCCCCCAGTGCTCTTCTCCTCCTCCCCCAGTGTTCTTCTCCCCCTGTCCCCCCCATGCGCTCCACTCCCCCCAGTCCTCTCCCCCCCAGTGCGCTCCACTCCCCCCAGTGCAACCCTCATTCCCCCCAGTGTGCTCCACTCCCCCAGTGCTCTCCCCCCCTGTTCTTCCCCCCCCGTGTGCTCCACTCCCCCCAGTGCGCTCCACTCCCCCCAGTACTCTCCCCCCTGTTCTCCCCTCCTCAGTGCGCTCCACTCCCCCCAGTGCTCTCCCCCTGTTCCCCCCCCCCCTTAGTGCGCTCCACTCCCCCCAGTGCTCCCCCCCTGTTATTTCCCCCTCCAGTGCTCTTCACTCCCCCCAGTGCTCTCCGCCCTTGTTCTCCCCCCCCCGTACTCTCCCCCCTGTTCTTTCCCCCCCAGTGCTCTCCACTCCCCCCAGTACTCTCCCCCCTATTCTCTCCACCCCAGTGCTCTCCACTGCCCCCAGTGCTTTTTCCCCTGTTCTTTTCCCCCCAGTGCTCTCCCCCCTGTTCTTTCTCACCCCCCCAGTGATCTCCAGCTCTCCCCATCGCTCTCCAGCCCCCACCCCAGTGCCTCCAGCCCTCCATTCTCCCCACCTTTGTTCTTTCTGGCCCCCTGGTGCTCTCAAGCTCCACTTATCACTCTCCAGCCCCTAGTGCTCTCCACTCCTGTTATTTTTGGCTCCCCCCAGCACTCTCCACTCCCCACCGCTGTACTCTCCACTCCCCCCCTGCATTTTGCCCCCACCCATGTGCTCTCCAACCCTGCCAATGATCTCCACCTCCCATAATGCTCTCCAGTCCCCAGTGCTTTTCCCCATGTTCTTTCTGGCCCCCACTGGTTCTCTCAAGCTCTCCCCCTTCTCTTTGTGCCCCCCCAGTACTCTCCAGCCCCGTGCTTTCCACCCCTGTTTTTCTGCCCCCCAGTGCTCTTCGCCACCCCACACTCTTAGCCCCCTCAGTGCTCTCAGCCTATCATGCTCTCCAACCCTGTTCTTTTTGCCCCCCCCCAGTACTCTCAAGTCCCCCCCAGTGCTCTCTGCTCCCCACCCCTGTGATCTCCACTACCCCCTGCTCTTTGCCCCCACCCATGTGTTCTCCAACCCCACCAGTACTCTCTGCTCCCCCTTCTCTCCAGCTCCCACCCAGTGCTCTCCACTTCCCCAGGACCAGAGGACAAGCTGACTGGGGCCGGGAAATGGGGACGGCTGAAGGTGCAGGTGGCCAGGGACCACTTCATCTCACAGCAAACAAGATCCTCTGGAAGGAGCACCATCCCCATTCAAAATGAGAACAGGCCCTGCCTGCTGCTGCCCATCATGGATATCCTGCTGGCATGCAAGGTACCGTACCGAGCATCAACACCACACCTTCCCACAGACAGGGACTGCAGACTGGGACATGGTGCACAGAAGGGGTTGCATTCATGGGCACTGTGAGGCTGCATTCATGGGCACAGTAAAGCTGCATTCATGGGCACAGTGAGGTGGGCACAGTGAGGCCACAATGGTGGGCACAGTGAGACTGCATTCACGGCAGAGTAAAGCTGCATTTGGTGGGCACCCACCCCCCTTACCTTAGTGTATTCTTTCTGTGGAAGGTGGTTCCCCCCCACGTTCTGAGTTCCTGGGGCCCCCCTTGATGATTGTCCACTTACCACTTTTAACTGGAATTTGCATATATATATATCCCTATGTGATTTCATATCTATAGCTATATATAATACACTCTTCATCAAATGTGCTTTAAAATGTATGGTTTTCCCTTTCGTGAACAAGAAAATAATAACGTTATGCTGTTGGGCTGGTATAATAATGCTGTGGGGCTGGTATGAAATTTTTTCCAGGGCTGGTTTTTATTCCCAGTCCAGCCCTGCTGTCCGTGCTAGTTTTATATTTGCACGAACACTTACTTTTTCAGGATAAGCTCTTGGGGAGCCTATTCCTTTTCTTCTAAGGTCAAAGCAGTGCTGAATATTAAAATCGTTTCCCCACTCTTTTAAATCAGCAGAAGTGACTGACATTATAACTTCACTGGTCTTCACAAACTTTGGTTGCACACATATAAACATGATCTGCCATGTTATATGCTAATATAAAATGAAACTACTGTTTTATCACAAATTAAGATTTAGCCACATACAGATCTGTAGTATCTGGTCATTCAGCGGTAAAATGTTATCCTGTGCAGTGATAATAATCACATACATACCTTCATCATGTATCTAAATTTCAAAAAATTTTTGAACACCTGTTCAATGACTTTGGGAATGTTTATCAGGTGGGACTATCATGTGTTTCAACCTAAAGACATAATTATCTGCAGATCTACAAATGCCAATATGATTCTACAATCTCATAATCTGATCTTAATTGAACTTTTTCGTCTACTAAACTGTCTGTGCAGTTCTTTCTATTTAGTCATTTATCAATTTGCTTCAAATCAAAAAAGCTATCAGTAAGGTCAGATAAACTGTTCAATTTCAATGGAGTTTACAAGTGTGGGGTATATAATTTTTTTGCTTTTTGTTTGAATTATTTGTCATTCCTGAGTCAATCTAAAATCTATGAAATTGAATAGCCCATTCAATGGAATGGATTGCTTTTGTTCCTCAATTTTTATTTTATAAAATACAAATGTAAACTGTAGAAACCAGCATGTGTTCAAAAGAAAACAGTTGTGTTGTTACCACTCGTTTGCTGGGGCTAAATAAATAGTATGGCTCTAAAAACAAACTGCATAGGTGTGAACCAGGCCTTAACCTCAGCTTTTAAAGAAAATACCCATGTACTGTATTAGGCTGGATTCACACCTATGCATTTTTGGTGCTTTTTGCATTTTGCAGATTTGCACTACAGAACGAGTTCCATAGGAAACCATGTGAAAAATCAACTGTAGTGCAAATCTGCAAAATGCAAAAAGCACCAAAACTGCATAGGTGTGAATCCAGCCTAATACAGTACATGGGTATTTTCTTTAACAGCTGAGGTTAAGGCCTGGTTCACACCTATGCAGTTTGTTTTTAGGGTCAGTTTCCTCCACATGCATTTTTTTTCTGATTCAAAAACACATGGATAGTAGGTTATATGGTTTCCAATGGTATAGTTCATACCAGTGAAGTCAGTTCCAGGGCTTTACAGTTCCAGAAAAAAAGTAGAACATGTTGCATTTTCCCTGCACTGGACTGTACTGGAACGCAGTAAAATGCATCAAAAACGTGCTGGAATGCACTGGAACGCATCAGAAATGCTCTGGACCAGCTTCTAGAAATGTCTCAAACTTCCAAAACCAGGGGGAGGCACCAGAGACATGCCTGCATGAGTCATCCAGCCTGACCTGCAGCAAACTCACGACCTACTTAAGACTCACAAGTTAACCATGGGTCAAAACATACATTTGCCTAACTCACAATAGTAGCACACTAGAGGGTGCTACACATGCTTTTCATAGAGAGACTTCAATATCTCAAGAGTACATTCGGCATATTTCACAATACAGGTTATGAAATATATTACATAACCTGTTCATAATACTTTCATTATGCTGTAGCATCTTGCAGTAATGTTGTATGCAATAGAATAATGCATGCTATATTTGATTTGTGCACTGCTAAATATCGCTAAATATACATACATGTACTATTAAAATTTAGTTATAACCTTTAAACCACATTTTCACAGCACCTCCTTATCACTTTAAAGTGTATGTTAACCCTCCTCAAAAAAAGATTGTTCCTGCTCCTTTAAAGCATGTAAAATGAAAAAAAAAAAAAACCCTGGCTGATCCTGCCAGTTTCTCCCCTTCCATTTGTAAACTGACCATGGTAATCATGGCTGCTTAGCCCTGACACCGTGATCTGTTTGCATGCCTCTGTCATCCACAGCCCTGCTGTCTTTACTTTCTGCTCTTGTATCCTTCTCCCCCTCCCCTCCCTGTCTGTTCTCCCCTTTGTCAGAGTCTGCCCCCCCCCCCCCCCCCGCTGCTGCTGTAATAACATGATATACTGTATATAATTTACTCTGTCTTAAAAGGATATGCCCCCCCCCCCCCCGTGTTTGTGCTGTATAAAAAAAAAAGCTGTATATACCTTATCTGTGAGCGCTGATCATCGGTCTCTTCAGCTCTCACCTCCTCTCCTCCTCCTCTCCAGACTGAGGTCAGCGGGGGAATCTCGGCCCCTCCTGCTGCATCTGTGAGACAGGGAGTGGAGAGATGCGGCACGTCATGTGACCGCTGTTCATCACTCACAGATGAGGTATATATAGCTTTTTTGTTATACAGCACACGCATAGGGGGACATTTCATTAGAAGACAGAGCGGATTATATGAAGTAAATGATGTGGGTTAACAAACCCTTTAAAGCGGAGTTCCACCCATTTAAAAGGCAGCAGCTACAAAA
Organism: Lithobates pipiens; assembly: GCF_037356315.1. Classification (NCBI taxonomy): domain Eukaryota; kingdom Metazoa; phylum Chordata; class Amphibia; order Anura; family Ranidae; genus Lithobates; species Lithobates pipiens. The sequence continues at coordinate 26,168,379 of NW_027507696.1, read as the reverse complement.
AGTGTAGCTGCTGACCTTTAATAATCAGACACACACCTGTTCCATGGTCCAGCGATGTAGGCGAAAGAAGCCCTGCTCCTCTCCCCCTCCTCTCCACGGCGCCGGCATTCTAACTGTGGGCACCCGGCTGTGGCTTCACAGCTGGGCGCACACTGCGCATGCGTGAGCCGCTCTGCATGCTGTGAATGGCCAGGCAATCTCCGTGGACCTGTTATAAGTCCTAGAAGATAAAGTGCCATGCAAACTGTTGGTGATATATAAATCCTGAAGCAAAATCACTGACTTGAGGGGCACAGCTGCCTTAATCTCAGCAAAGAAAAACTGTCATTGTACAGTATCTTTCCACAGATTTAGCATTACTGAGTAAAGAATAGAAATGTTCCAGCAAGTTGCAATTAAGGCACCTTTAATGGATCTTGCATCCTTAGACCACAATAAAGTGTTCCTGTTTATTATAGTTTCTGGCTAAAGACCCCTTACATGGTTATACAGTTCAGGAATGATGGCTCATGTTCCTCTGGAGTAATGATCATCATGTTCTGTCTCTGTGTTCTTTGGGTACACGTAAACACTGGCTGTAGAACACAATTCCCTTGGCCCCATCCCACAACTAGTGTCTGACAGCCAAAGAATATCTAATGATAGCTATGTAGTGAACCAACCAGTTGTGCGTAATGCATTTTGGAAATGAAAGCTTGAGGTGATTGTAGCCGTATTAGTGCAATTGTGACAGAGAAAATTGAGTACTGTCCGTGATACTTTTTTTATTTGCACTAACATATCATTTTTCATGGACAAGCTTTCGGGTGTGTCCCATTCTTCAAGGTCCAAGCAGTACCAAGCAGTACTGCTTGAACCTTGAAGAAGGGGACACACCCCGAAAGCTCGTCCATGAAAAATGATATGTTAGTGCAAATAAAAAAAATATAAAAAAGTATCACGGACAGTAATCAATTTTCTCTGTTGGAAATGAAAGCTCAAACAGTAATCAAATGTAATTTTTTTTACTTTTATTCTATGGTTATATCAACCTCCACACCTTATAGGTATACCCACCATTTGAATAAAGTATAGCCAGATCAGAGGCTGTACAGCATTTCAGGTGGTTAAAGAGGAAGTAAACCCTGTTTCCCTGCAAAGGCAAAGCATAATGGGCTACTATGCATCGCATAGTAGCCCATTATGTGTCACTTACCTGACACAGGAGCCTGCGATGTCCCCGATATCCTTGCCGGCTGGAAGCGTCCATCTTCCTTCCGGGGTCACAAACTCCAGGTCTGTGACTGGCCGGAGTCACTTGACGTCCCTCCCGCATGTGCACATGGGAGCCGCCAGTCACGGCATGTCCTTTAATGAAAATGGCACGCCATGACCCTTCTAAAGTGTGCAGCGCCGAATAAATCGGCGCATGCGCAGAAGGAATCCTCGTATGAGGAATTGTAAATATCTCCTAAACCATGTAAGTTTAGGAGATATTTACAGCACCTACAGGTAAGCCTTAATCTAGGCTTACCTGTAGGTGAACGCATGTTGTAAGGGTTGTAACTTGTGTTAAGCTGTGAAATATCATGTTAAATTCACAACGAATAAGTAGAACATAATTGTGGAATATGAGTGCTCACACTTCTGCATTACTGCAACACATGGTAATACATGTAACGTGTATTGCAGTGCCAATAATTTTGAAGGGCACCCCAATAACCAACCATTCAAATACTTGAGTGACTGGGGAGCAGCAAACTGACAACGTTTTAATACATGGGTTGCTAGAAAGGCAAGTATATTGCCTTTTATTAGGCATGTTAGAGTATAGAAGTCACCCTGCTAAGTCAACCAGGGTCAATAAGGTTGAATTCACTTGTGCTCTTGGCTTGCAGTGCACTTTATAGGGACAGTTTTTATGCACATTGTGATGCATTGACAGGTGTTGCGATTGCTATCAAAAGTCCTCATAATGCATGCCAATGAATAAAAAAAACTGCCATTAACTAATTTTGGCCAGCGCATGTAAATGCACTTCATGTATGTGAATTAGCACCTTTAAAACAATGAGCTCTTACTCAGAATGTCAGTCCAGAGGGTATTATTGTAAAAATGAAAAGTATCAGTAATGTCGCCCACACACGACTGGACTTTTCCGGCGGACAATCCACTGGACTATGGGGGGAGTCCATCGGACTTTTGAAATGAACGGCCTTGCCCACACACGGAGAAAAGTCCGTTCATTTTGAACGCGGCTCCAGGTAGATGGGACTAGTGCAGGAAGTCAATGTCACTGCCTCCATCGGCAAGATTGATACCTCGCTAGCCCCGTAACCTGGTATGGACTTAAAGGGGAAGCCCTACGCTGAAAAAACGGTGTGGTGGTCCCCCCCAAAGTCCATATCAGACTCTTATCTGAGCAAGTAGCCTGGCCGGTCAGGAAAGGGGGTGGGGATGAGCGAGCGCCCCCCCTCCTGAGCCTTACCAGGCCGCGTGCTCTCAACATGGGGCCCTAGCCGTTGGTTGTCAGGGTCTGCTTTATTAGGGGTAATAACTTGGACGGGGAATTATGAGATGCCCGGCTTGATTGCAACAAAACCAGAGACAACTTCTTCCCTATAGACACGCTCCATAACTGTCCTCCTCCTGAACACTGAGAGTCTCTGATGGACGAAAAATGCAAAAGACTCTTAGGACTAGGAACACTAACTCCCTTAGAAAGTAGCACAAAGTGTTGTAGACTGCATTCTGGAGTATCTCCTGCCCCACTATAGACACTGATCTCAGCTCTACTGACTGCAGGAAATACCAGTCCACCTGGCTGCTTCTTACCAACCCACCGGCTGCTCTGGAGATCTCCCAGGACAAGGGAAAGGAAAGATTAATCACAACGCTGTCTTTTAGAAAGGCTTTCTACATGTGGCAGTCTCTCTACTTGTGTGTTCCTAGGTGTGCTGATGTACTCACACTGTCCTATTTGCTCCCCGTTGCTTCTTAGGTAAGATTGCTTCCAAACTGCACTGCCTTCTTCTCTTCTTCCGACTTCGGGGGTCTTGTCCCCCTCTTCGGGGGTCTTATCCCCCTCTTTGGTTCTTCTTGCCGGGCCTCCACTATCTTCTTTTAGCTCTTTTACTAGCGGTGGCCCAGTCTTCTGTTGCTGCCTTCTTCTCTTCTTCTGACTTCGGGGGTCTTGTCCCCCTCTTCAGGGGTCTTGTGCCCCTCTTCGGTTCTTCTTGCCGGGCCTCCGCTTTCTTCTTCTAGCTCTTTTACTAGCGTTGGCCCGGTCTTCTCTCACCGCTGCCTTCTCTTCTTCTTCCTTGAGATGTTGACTCGACGCTCTCTCTGGCCGCAATGACAGGGACACGTTGTGCGGCGGCTTATATAGGGACAAGGGGTGGGGTCACCAGGTGATGTCCCATGGTGACCCCGCCCACTTATGATGTCACACTCCCAGCATATTACGGAACTGTGACATCATAAGGGGTGAGGTCACCACGTGACATCACCCAGTGACCCCGCCCCCTGTCACTATATAAGTCCCCGCACAACGCGTCCCTGTCATTGCGGCCGGAGAGAGGGTCGAGTCAACATCTCAGGGAAGAAGAAGAGAAGGTGGCAGTGACAGGAGACCAGGCCAACCCTAGTTAAAGAGCTGGAAGAAGAAAGCGGAGGCCCGGCAAGAAGAACCGAAGAGGGGGAGAAGACCCCCGAAGTCGGAAGAAGACCCCTGGACGGCGGAGGCGACGAAGAAATAAGCCGGGCTCCTCCGCTAGTAAAAGAGCTAGTAAAAGAGCAGAAGATAGCGGAGGAGTCCGGCGAGAAGACGCCCCAAGATGGAAGACCACTGGAGCTGTCTAATAAATTATTTGAAAAACTTGTGTTGTGTTTTTTTATTTACACTTTTTTCCCCGGGTGAATGGGTAGGGGTACATGGTACCCTATACTCATAGGGTGGGAATCCGGTATCTGGGGGCCCCTTTATTAAAGGGGGCTCCCGGATTCCGATAAGCCCCCCGCCCGCAGACCCCGACAACCAACGGCCAGGGTTGTCGGGAAGAGGGCCTTGTCCTCATCAACATGGGGACAAGGTGCTTTGGTGTGGGAGACCGCAGGGCCCCCCCTTCCCCACAGCACCCCCCATGTTGAGGGCACGCGGCCTGGTATGGCTCAGGAGGGGAGGTGCTCGCCGTCCCCACCCCCTTTCCTGACCAGCCAGGCTATGTGCTTGGATAAGGGTCTGAGTTGGACTTTGGGGGGGACCCCCATGTAGTTTTTTTAGTGTAGGGCTTCCCCTTTAAGTCCATACCAGGTGATGGGGCCAGCGAGGTGTCAATCTCACAAATGAAGGCGGTGACATTGACTTCCTTCGCTAGTCCCGTCTACCTGGAGTCACATTCAAAATGAATGGACTTTTGTCCATGTGGGCAAGTCAGTTCATTTCAAAAGTTTGGCTACTAGCGTACAGACGGCCGGATTGTCCACTGGACTCCCGAGTCCTGCAGACAATTTTGAGTCAAAACTTCTTTCTAAGTCCGCTGGACTTTTGGGAACAAAAAGTCCGCCGGAGCCCACACACGGACGTATTGACAAAGTCCACCGGATAGTAAGATCACGTGTACGGGGCATAACTGAACTTAACTCAGTACACTGTGTAACACAGGAGGACTTTCCTTTTACCTCTCCTGGGTAGTAACCCCACCATGTTGGATAATTTTTTGCCCATCTATTATTCTCTATGCAAAGTAGTAATAATTTCAGAAGATCAGGGACACACTTGAATAAGGTTAAAGCCCAGTTCAACTTTCAGTTTAAATTTACTGGATGTATTGCTGTTTGGAGAGCTCTAGCTCTGATTCGACAGGGCGTGTGTCAGACCTCTGCAGAGAGACAAACCACTGCAGACATCAGTGGTCCTTTTAGCACACGATCAGGGAACATGCTTTTTTTACCCAGGCTATATCTGTGTAGTCAGGTGCAGCAAGCTTTGTAATCTCTGCTCACCACCTCCTCCCATTCTCTACAAGCAGCGTTAGTGAGCTGGTTGGCATAAAGAGATACCGAGAGAGAAGAATGCAGCTAGCTTCTTTCCACTCTCTGACTGCAGCTGACAAGAGCGGGATCTGTGTAAAACCCCCCACTTTTTCTTCCATCCTCCCTTCCTCTGGGCAGCAGAGCAGTGAAGGGCCAACCAGAGGACAGGGGAGTCAGCGCCAATGACAACATCAGAGAAGGAGACTTGCTGTGCAGCAGAACATCATGGGAAATGTAGTCTTAAAGGAGCACAGTACAATACAAGTGAATGGAGACTAACAGGCTGTGGACTTCATCTCCCATAAATCTCTGCACTTGGAGAAGGAGAGCTTCACTATTTTCCCAGGCAAACTGATCCAGTTTGGGGAAAGTGAGAGATACACAGGGCTGGTGTAAGGTTTTTTGATACTCCAGGTGAAACCTCATATTGCCCCCCCCCCCTCAACTCTGCCCCTGATTCCATCCCCTTTGCTCGAGCATCAGTGTGACAGGAGCCAGCTAGAGGAAGCATGCAGCTGCAGTAGAGAGCACTGATCATAGAGGTACGCAGGGGTTGTTTGCTTCTGTTCTATCAGGACATGTCCTCCAGTGCTGCGCCTCTATATTGACATCACAGAGAGGCTACTTGAGTAACATGCAGCAGAGGCATCCCTTGCATCCCCCTAGATGTGCACGCTTTATCCCAGCAGTGCCTACTAGAGGTTATAACATTTATTACAGATGTATCTTTAATACAGCACCGAAAACTTACACGGACATGGAGAGTAGGGAAACCAGTGAATCTACATTTGAGTCTGTCAGAACAGTCCCCAGAGACTGGGCTTGAGAGATAGAGCTGCTGCATCTCCAGGATCAGAACTGAGAGACTGTACCCTGTGTGAGGATATGGACCAAAAGACTGAGCCACTGGGACCTGATTGCTGGGACCTGGTATTTAACAAGCAGTTGGGACCAGACTAGTCATCTACCAGGAGTGGTGAGCTGAACTACATGCTTTAAAAGCCTGCTACACACTGTTATCAGAATAGAGACTGCTCCTACATAGCAACGCACCTGCTATTCTCTACCCACCCTCTCAAAAGTATAGTTTACGTGTATCACCTAAAAAAGGGCCCCATCGGAAACCAGCCAACATTGAATATCAGACACCAGGTACTTTTAGACACTTTTAGGGGTACGTCATAAATTATAAACCCCTATGACCACCCACCATTGTTTTGTTTTCTAAGATGGTTGATGCCATTCTAGAGCTTCTAGTTGCATCTGTTATTGTTCAATTTACCCTCAATATAATTCCTTTAAGTGCAAGTTTTTTTTCATTAAGTTTTGTTCATTCTCCATTAATTCTTAAACTCCACAATCGGTGGAATCTTATTGTATTACACTGCATCCCTTTTAACTCACATTTACAAATTTTGCACACTCTTCAGTACATCTATAGAACTGCTTAATTGTTTTCAGCCATCTACTGTATTATCATTTGCTTCTTTTTATTTTTCACATTTCCTATAGAGCTCTACCCTGGGGCTGAACTTTCTCCCATGGGCCGGCAAGACCATACCTCACTAGATTTTTCATCACTATATTTACATATACAATTTGGTCTAGTTGATAAATATACAAATCAAAATTTCTCAGGAAAAAGGTATAATATTTACATATACTATTTCCCCATCCCCTTCCGCCCCAAGCTTCTCCTTGCAGATAGTTATCATGTTTTTCTTCAATTAATGATTATTATAAATAAATGCAATTATGTTTTTTGACATCTTGTAAATCATACCTATATGTATATTTTGTTCTTACAATCCATTTCTTTGATCATGTACATTTAGGAGGTCCTGAAAGCGGCGTTCCAACCACACAATTTTTTTTTTTAAATCTATCTCTTACGATCATATTATATATATTTAGCATTGGTTACTCTCGTAAATAGCACAGTTAAGGACACCTAGCGCACAGGAAACTTCTCAGTTTGCCATCACAATGGGTGGCGTCGCCGGAAGTGCCCGCCCTGTTGTAATGTCAACCAAGATAAGCCTTAAATCCATCGGGAAATAACGGAATTTTTTAACACAGTCCTACCCACTGACTCCTGGGTAGGGATGAGCCAAACACCCCCCGGTTCGGTTCGCACCAGAACTTTCGAACGGACCCCAAATTCGAACGAACTTTAGAACCCCATTGAAGTCTATGGGACTCGAACGTTTGAAATGAAAAGTGCTAATTTTAACGGCTAATATGCAAGATACTGTCCTAAAAAGGGTTTGGGGACCTGGCTCCTGCCCCAGGGGACATGGGTCAATGCCTAAAATGTTTTTAAAAATGGCCGTTTTGGCGGGAGCACTGATTTTAATGACGATTAAAGTGAAAAAAAAAGTGAAATATTCCTTTAAATATGGTGCCTGGGGGGTGTCTGTAGTATGCCTGTGAAGTGCCACGTGTTTCCCGTGTTTAGAACAGTCCCTGCACAAAATGACATTAAACGGAAATAACACCATTTAAAACTGCTTGCGGTTTTAATGTTATATCTGGTTCCTGCAATATGGTTGAAAATCATTGAGAAAAATGGCATGGGTAGCCCTCCCTGCCCATTACCAGCCCCTTTAGGTCTTGTACGCATATTAAGGGGAACCCCGTACCCATATTAAAAAAAGGAAATGCGTGTGGCCCCCAGGCCCTATATACTCAGAACAGCAGTATACAGGCGGTGCAAACAAGACAGGGACGGTGTAGGTTTGTTGTGTTAAGTTGAATCTGTTTGTAATTTTCAACTGGTACATTTTTAAAGTGTAGCTCCAGTCAAAAAAACTATTTTTAAGCTTTTTGGAAAACATAGGGAAGGGTTATCACCCCTGTATAATTTGTTTTGTCGTCCATCTTTTTTCATCTCACTTGCTGTTGTCTCCTTCCGTTTGCAAGTAGGAGATGTTTGTAAATTGGATGTTTGAAAGTAGGGGCCTGCCCTATATGCTCTGCAGAAATGGCAAGAACAAGGTGTTGGTTTTGCCACAACATTGTAAGCCCTCAAAGTGACTCTTGGTGGGCGCTGGAGCGCCCTGCTGTGAACGATTATATCAAGAATTGTAATTACATGCCATTGTTGAACAGTGGTAGAAAAATTGACCTTTGGTGGTTGTGGTGCTGGTGCCACAACACTATAAGTCCTCACCGTTACTCTGGGTGGACACAGGAAGGGGCCCTCCTGTGAAATATTATATCAAGAATTGTAATTACATGTCCCTGTTAAACAGGGGCAGAAAAATTTGGCCTTAGGCACTGCTGCTGGTGCCACCACACTGCAACCTCTCCCATATACTCTAGTTTTATTGCAGGAATTAGCCCTGCTGCAAAGCATTGCATCAAAAATTGTACTTAACCGCCCCTGTTAAACAGGGGCAGAAAAATTGGGCCTTAGGCACTGCTGCTGGTGCCACCACACTGCAACCTCTGCCATATACTCTAGTTTTATTGCAGGAATTAGCCCTGCTGCAAAGCATTGCATCAAAAATTGTAATTAAACGCCCCTGTTAAACAGGGGCAGAAAAATTGGGCCTAAGGCACTGGTGCTGGTGCCACCACACTGCAACCTCTCCCATATACTCTTGTTTGATTGCAGGAATTAGCCCTGCTGCAAAGCATTGCATCAAAAATTGTACTTAAACGCCCCTGTTAAACAGGGGCAGAAAAATTGGGCTGATGGCATCAACCAGAACCAGAAATGTTCTTCCAACATATCAGCGGAGGAGGAAGAGGATAGACAATCAACATAACAGGACAGTCACTCAGCATCAGCATCAGCATAGGCAGTCTTGAAGGGATGTGATATTTCAAAAAAAATTATTCTGTTACATCAGCTTCAGGTGCTTGGTAGCTGTGGGTGATCCAAGACTGATTCATCTTGATGAAGGTCAGTCGATCAACTGATTCGGTGGACAGGCGCACCCTGTGATCGGTAACAAAGCCACCAGCAGCGCTGAAGGTGCGTTCCGAAAGAACGCTGGATGCAGGACAGGCCAGTGGCTCAATTGCATACTGTGCAAGCTCTGGCCAGTGATCCATCCTCAAGACCCAGTAAGCCAGAGGATTTTCGGTGGGAAAGGTGTCCAAGTCTGACCTTGCCCCTAGGTATTCCTGCACCATGTAAATCAGACGCTGGCGATGGGTGCTGGAACCGATCATACCTTGGGGCTGCGGACTAAAAAATTGTCTGAAAGCAACAGTCAGACGGCCACCTTCTCCACCGCTCCTTCTGACCGATGCCTCAGCAACACGTTGTCCAGGACCAGGAGTTTGTAACCTCCCAGTCTCTGGGAACGCGTTGCACAGACCTTTCTGCAAGGCCTCCCGGAGATGTCTCATCCTCTGCTCCCTCTGTGATGGCAAGATAAGGTCGGCAACCTTACCCTTGTACCGTGGATCAAGGAGAGTGGCCAGCCAGTAATGGTCCCTCTCCTTGATCCGAAGAATACGAGGATCCTTCCGCAGGCTTTGCAGGATCAGGGAGGCCATGCAGCGTAGGTTAGCTGAGGCATTCGGTCCGGAGTCCTCTGGGTCACTAAGGACAACATGATCCGCAGCTACCTCCTCCCAGCCACGTACAAGTCCACGTGTTTCTTGGGACTGTAAATCATCCCTACAAGACTGTTGCTGCTGCTGCGGATGCTGATGCTGAGTGCCAGCCTCCACCTTCATGCTGACACAATCATCCTCCTCCTCCTCTTCCTCCTCCTCATCCTCTTCCTGTGTGATGGGTAGCACAGCAGGAACACTGTCTGGATAAAGGGGGCCTTGAGAGGCAAGGAAGTCCTCCTCTTCCTGCCTCTGTTCTGCCTCAAGTGCCCTGTCCATTATTCCACGCAGCGTATGCTCCAAGAGGTGGACAAGAGGTACAGTGTCACTGATGCATGCACTGTCACTGCTCACCATCCTTGTGGCCTTCTCAAACGGTGACAGGACAGTGCATGCATCCCTGATCATGCCCCACTGGCGTGGTGAGAAAAAACCAAGCTCCCCTGACCCTGTCCTGGTGCCGTAGTCGCACAGGTACTCATTGATGGCCCTCTGCTGCGTGTGCAGCCGCTGCAGCATGGCCAATGTTGAGTTCCATCTGGTGGGCATGTCACATATAAGGCGGTTCTTGGGCAGGTTCAACTCCTTTTGGAGCTCAGCCAGCCGAGCACAGGCATTAAATGATTGGCGGAAATGCACACAGACTTTCCTGGCCTGCTTCAGGACATCCTGTAAGCCGGGGTACCTGCCCAAGAACCGCTGCACCACCAGGTTAAGGACGTGAGCTACACAGGGCACATGGGTCAGTTGTCCCTGTCGGAGGGCGGAGAGGAGGTTGGTGCCATTGTCGCAAACCACCATTCCTGGCTTAAGCTGGCGTGGCGTCAACCACCTCTCGGCCTGCCCCTGCAGAGCTGACAAAACATCCGCCCCAGTGTGGCTCCTGTCCCCCAAACAAACCAGCGCAAGCATGGCATGGCATCGTTTTGCCTGCGTAATTGCGTAGCCCCTGGAACGCCTACGGAGCACCGCTGGTTCTGAGGACAGAGCACTGGAAGAGGCCATGGAGGAAGAAGAAGAGGAGGGGGTGGAGGAGAGAGGTGTGTCACAACCAATAGTAGCATTTTGGAGGTGTGGTGGCGGAACAACCTCCAACACTACTGCACCTTGTCCTGCATCCTTCCCAGCTGCCAGAAGAGTGACCCAATGGGCAGTGAAAGACAGGTAACGTCCCTGTCCATGCCTGCTGGACCATGAGTCAGCGGTAATATGCACCTTACCGCTGACCGCCCTGTCCAGCGAGGCAAGGACATTGCCTTCCACATGCCAGGAGAGAGCCGGAATCGCCTTCCGTGAGAAAAAGTGGCGTTTGGGGACCTGCCACTGAGGAACCGCACATTGTACAAACTCACGGAAGGGGGCCGAGTCTACCAACTGAAAAGGCAGCAGTTGAAGTGCTAGCAATTTAGCCAAGCTAGCATTCAACTGCTGGGCATGTGGATGGCTGGGAGTGAACTTCTTTCGCCGGTCCAGCAGCTGGGGCAGGGACATTTGCCTGCTATAATCGGACGTGGGTGTACCGCTAGCAGAGTTCCTGGAAGCACTTGGCTGTGACACACCTAATTCTACACCTTCATTCCTCTCAGAGCAGGTTTCAGAGAGGACTGAAGGTCTAGTGGGGTTGGAGATGCCAGCTGATGAGGAGCAAGGAGAGGTCCGCTTTGTTCTTTGGTGTGGGTCTTTGAGGTACGCTTACCAACGAGCTGCATGGCAGGTCAACATATGTCTGGTCAAGCATGTGGTGCCCAAGCGGCTGATGTTTTGGCCACGTGAGATACGCTTGAGACATATGTTGCAAATAGCAGCGGTGCGATCTGATGCACTTGTCTCAAAAAAGGCCCACACCAAAGAACTTTTAGAATAACGCGCAGAGGCAGCGCTCTGCACAGGCGGAGCTCTGCGGTGTGATTCAGTTGGTGTGCTGCCCCTAAGCTAGCCCCCGGAGGGCATCCTGCCTCATTGGACATGTGCCTCCTCCTCCTCCTCCTCCTCCTCCTCTCTCCTTCCAGGCACCCACGTGGAGTCAGTGCCCTCATCATCCCCTCCCTCTTCATCGCTGTAGCAAACCTGGCAGTATGCTGCAGCTTGTGGAACATGACTGCCAGATTGCTGTCCTTCTTGAGCATCCCCTCTCTCTGCGCTCACGCTACTGCCTTCCTTTAGCTGAGTGTCATCATCAGAGCCCACAAAACACTGGGCATCCTCCTGGAGCATGTACCCAACACTGTGCTCAAAGAGTTCAGGAGACTCCTCAGGAGGACATGGTGGGTCTAGGGAAGGAGTCACTGATGATGACATTGAGAGGAGGGAAGACGATGCGTTGGCAGCTGCTTTGCTAGTACCCTGAGCCTGGGTGAGAGAGGATGAGGAGGATGAAGAGGGCTTGGTCATCCACTCTACCAAGTCGTTGGCATGTTGCGGCTCAACATGTCCAGCTGCCGAAAAGAAGGACAAGCGTGTCCCATGGCCACGTGCTGATGACAATGCACCGCGTCTACGACCATCACTGTTGTCACTAGACACAGAGCCTGCTTGCCCTCTTTTATCGGCTCGCGCCTGTCTGCCTCTCCTTGCTGGCCTTCCAGATATGGTAATGGCCTGAAGGGAGTTGGGTAAAAAAGCAGTTGGGTAGTGTATATTGTGCTAGAGGCACACAACACCCACTAACTCCTGCAGATGCCTTTATTATAGAACACCAGAGATAAAGGGGTATATACAGATGTATACTGTGCTGTGCTGGAGGCACACACAACTTCCAATAACTCCTGCAGATGGCAAGTGGTCTCAAATAGAGAAGAGCTATGTAGGTGGATATAGCGGTATGTACTGGGTACAGAGCACGCAGACAGCACGCACTAGCTCCTAACACTACTGACTGCAAGCTCTATTATAAAAGATAGATCACTAGCTATATAGGTGAGGTGAATATAGCGGTGTATACTGCGGTCAGGGCACGCAGACAACAACCACTACACAACAGCAAGATCGAAAATCGTCCGAAAACGATCGGTGTGTACTGTGTTGAAGGTACACAGAACACCCACTGCTTCAGACGCCAACACACTACACAAGGCCGCCGCGCTGGCGGCCTTATATAGTGTGGGCCGTGCACTACACAGCCTGAGCTATGATTGGCCACAGGCATCCTGCCTGTGGCCAATCATGGCTCTCCTCGCTGCTGGCGCTGCGATTGGCCAAGCATGCGGGGTCACAGTGCATGCTTGGTCAATCATGAGCCAGCAATGCACTGCGCCATCGCAGTGCATTGTGGGCCGTGAGCGCCACACAAATTTGGCGCGAACGGACCAAAATGTTCGGACTTCACCGAACGGACGAACAGCCGATGTTCGAGTCGAACGTATGTTCGACTCGAACACGAAGCTCATCCCTACTCCTGGGAAATGTGGTGAGGGAGGAAGTTAGGGAGGGAGCGCTGCAGAGCAGGAAGTGGCAGATTAGGAGCCACCACCTAGCAACAGGGCACTTCTACTAAGTTAAAAAAAAAAAATTCACTCCAAATGTTTTTTAGTATTGATAAAGGACTGGGAAAATTTAAAAAATATTTTTCAGGGTGGCACTTCCACAAAACGTGTTGACCTAAGCTCTTTTTTTTCGACCAACAGCCATGCCTGCTTATAAGGGACAATAATTGTTGGTATCAGCATGCAAGCTTTAATATTTTAATATGTGTTTTTTTTTTATATTTTATTGTCAGAAATAAAATTGTGTATATTTTTTCTTATAAAAGTGTACTTGTGCGATCACTGGAGGGGTATTTAAAATCCTACTACTTATTTGCTTTTTTGCCTTTAAGTTCAAGTTAGTGGTTCATTGACCTTTTATCTATCCTAGTGTCAGGGACCATGAAATCAGGCTGAGACAGGAGTACAGTTAAATCACACTTGTTTAATGATAAAAGTAAAAAGAACAAACATAGTCAAAACATAGCCAAAGTTCAGTAACCGGAATGGATAGTCAGCCAAGCCAGAAGTCAGGAATCAATGTAGTAGAACAGCAAGCAGGATCTGGAGCCAGAAAGGATGTCAGCAAAGCAAGTCTTGAACAGGATCGCAGGCGATAGTTTCTGTGATGTTGACCAAGGCAAAGGCAGAGCTCCTCTGGACAAGATGGCTTAAGTAGGCAGGACTGATGAGCTGATGATAACTGTGGAGAGATAGGAGCTGGCAATTAGCCGACAGCTGAGCAGCCAGCTCAGAGAAGGAAGGGCTGGCTGAGCCCAGCCCAGACACCTAGTGTCCTTAAGAGCCCTTTCACACTGTGCCGCCTAGGGCGTCAGCGGTAAAGTGGCGCTTTTTTTGCCGTTGTTTTGGCGGTGCTATACGGCAACTAGCAGGGTGGTTTCAACCCCCCACTAGCACCCAAAAAGGGGTTAAAGCGTTTTGCGGGCGGTATATCAGCGCTGCCCCATTAATTTCAATGGGGAGGAGAGGTGAGTTCACTGCTCCTTCACTGCTCCAAAGAAGCTGTTGGCAGGACTTTTTTTGATGCTCTGCCAGTGCACTGCTCCAGTGTGAAAGCCCTTGGGCTTTCACACTGGAGTGAATGAGCCACTCTTTTCAGGTGCTATTTTTAGCAATGTAGCACCTGAAAAATGCCTCCAATGTGAAAGGGGTCTATACCTTGTTTGTCAGCATTGCCACATCACATTAATTATAACACCAAGCTACCTGTGACTCAAAGTGGTAGTAAACCTGCAGATTTTATTAATTTTTTTCAAGCCTGTAAGGCAAAAGGCATAATGAGCTAGTATGCAGAGCATATTAGCTCATTATGAAATACTTACCTTAGAACGAGGCTTCGGCAGGTGATCTCGGTCCACGCCGATCGAGCTGACATTTTCCCTCTGCGTGTCTTCCGGGTATCGCGGCTCCGGCGCTATGAGTGGCCGGAGCTGTGATGTCGTCACTCCCACGCATGCAGCAGACTTCTTTCCGGCAAGGTCCGGCGTCTGCCGGACCTTTCAGCCAGGAAATTCAGAGCGCATGCGCCGCTGAAGTCAGTGGCTGCATGCAAGGGGAATATGGTTTAGGAGATATTCTTTTTACCTACCGGTAAGCTTTATTATAGGCTTTCCTGTAGTTCAAAGTAAAAAAAAAGACTTTACTACCGCTTTAAAGTGTTTGTTACCCCAACATTGCATATTCCTGATATGTGCCTGCTATACCATGTGCTTGTATGAAAAAGTATCCCGTTCTCTTTGTGTATCCTGTTTTCTCCTTTATGTGAAATCCCTGATGTTCCTGCCAGTCCCTCTGCTTTCTTAATAAAAACTGATCACACCAAGCAGGAGAACACACCATGGTCAGTTCTCTAGCTATGCTGAGCGTGCTCTCCTACAGTGATCAAACAAGCAGTTGCAGTTCAGAGAGAGGGAGGTTCCCATTATCTCTTACTTTTTAGGGAGGGAGGACTTCCTCTCACTCTGAACTGCCCGGTTTAACTGGTGAATGTGTATAATGAAGAGAGACAGCTGTATTTAGGGGGAGGGGATGTGTATTGGGGGTGAGAAAGTTTGTACTGGGGTAGTTGTACTGAGGAGAGATCTGTACTGGAGGGAAAACTGCACTAAAGGGAGGGAGAGATCTGTAATGGGGAGCACTGTACTGGGAGGAGCTGTATGGGGGTGTACTGGGGGAGCTATAGTAAGGAGGGAGCTGTACTGGGAGGAGCTGTACCAGGGAATGATACTAAGGGGGTATTTGTACTTGGAGGAAATATACCAGGGGGTGTTACTGTGGGGAACTGCACTGGGTAGGAAAATCTGGGGGGTACTAGAGTACAGATCTGTCATGGGTGGAGCTGTATCGGGGGAAGATTTGTACCGGGGGGCAGAACGATACTATGGATGTCTCAAAAGTTCTCTGCCTGACTTAAAAGAAAGTGTCAGATGTCAATGAAGTAGTATTATTTTTCTACATACTCTCTTTCAATGTCCACACACTAATGCTCCGTACACACGGTCGGATTTTCCAACGGAAAATGTGCGATCGGAGCTTGTTGTTGGAAATTCCGACCGTGTGTAGGCTCCATCGGACTTTTTCCATCGGAATTTACGACATATAAAGTTTGAGAGCTGGATCTAAAATTTTCCGACAACAAAATCTGATTGCGTAAATTCCAATCGTGTGTAGACAAGTCCGACGCACAAAGTGCCACATATGCTCAGAATAAATTATGAGACGGAAGTGCTCAGTCTGGTAAAACTAGCATTCGTAATGGATATAGCACATTCGTCACGCTGCAATGTTATAAATTGTTTAATGCAGTTGTTTTGCTGCTCATATTCACACAGACTACTCACAAACTTCTTTCTTTATTATTTCTCGTGATTTCATGAATATAATATTTTTATTCTTTAGCTCTCCTGAATCATTTTTTATTTTTATGTTTTAATATTTTTTAAAATGTTGTGGTTGTTTTTAAATCAAGATCTCCTGTTTTTTTGTTTTTTTTTTGGTAATCTCCATCATTTTTTTCGTGTGTTTTGTGTGTCAAGTTACCACAACACCATTATTATCTTGTATTTTTTAATCTCAAGGAGGTTGTTTGGTGTTGGTGTCCCTTGTTAGTTTGACTTGGTATTTTAGAAATGTACCTGCCTACTCACAAATAAACTGTCCTTTTTGAAGTAAAACACATAGGCAAGTATTTCTTTAACAAAAAAAAACTTTTATATATATATAACCAAATAAAGAGGAAGGTAACGCTGGAGAAACTGCTGAAATTGGTGAAGCCTTTGGCCCCCAGGGCACACATCAATTATTTAACGGCAAAATTGGTGGCCCGAGGAGTCCATATATAAGGGAGTACAATCTGGTCCAGAAGTTCAAGGGATCAGGAACAGCAGCAGATGACATCTATGTCCCCAGGCTGTGGTCATACAAGAGCCTGCATCTTTTGTCAGATAAGACTGAACCCAGGCCATCACTCTTTGGTCTTCCTTCCATGTTTCCTTCCAGGCTGTGGCTGTGGTGTTTGAGGTGTGGCAGATGGAGGATGATAAATGTGTGATAAATGATTTCCTCACACATGAAGTGTTGCCCCTCCTCCATTTCCTGCATTTTGCATGCAGCCATGGAGGCAAAGGCCTCTTGAAGAGTGGGGGTGGTTTTGAGGGCTGCAGAAGCCTCCCCAATCAGCCTGAGTGCTGACTCCTCTCCGTTCCTCCCCTTCCTGGGCCTTTTTTTTGGAAGGCAGAGGAGAGGGACCTGGGATTCCATGAGGCTACTAGGCCTGCCCACCTTCTGTCTGACACTAACCCCTGCCTCCTCCTGTCTGCCACATTCCACAGCCACCTCCTCGCTGCCACATTCCACGCCCTCCTCCTGGCTGAGGTCTTCCTGTGTATGAAGGGACATACTTTTTGTTTTTGGTTCATCAATCACACACAATTTTCAGCTCATGACTGTTGCAAATTCAATTGTAACAAATATAAAAGACTATCATTCTGACCCCAGCATTTTTCATTCTTGTCCCAATTATTTTTGGCTACTATTGTCTATTGATATGTAAAACACTTTATTAAATCAGCAATTAGTGATCAATAATCAAATCTAGTTAACATCATTCATTTTTACAAAAAAATAATATGTAGAACAATACTATACCTGGCTCAAGCTGGGCTCCTTCACTTCTTCCTGGCTGGAAGTCCCAGGGTGGGTGTCGGAAGCCTCAGCTGGGGTGGAAGGAAGCGTGGAAGGAAGGGTTGAGAGGGATTCCCCGACTTCAATCTGGTCTAATAGAAAATGCAGTCTGTCATAGTACCATAGCCTGGGGGCATAAATACCATCTGCTGCAGCTCCTGACATCTGGGAATCCTGGACCTTCTTATGCTCCCTAAGATATGTGCTCCTCAGGCCACCAATTTTGGCTTTTAAATAGGGGATGTTTACCGTGGGGACCACCAGCTTCACCAACTCCAGCAGTTTCTCCAGTGCTGCCTGCCTCTTTAATTTATTATTATAATGGGGGTGTTTGACCTGCCACAGACAGAGCAGCTCCCTGTACTTGTTAATGAAGATTGAGAGGAAGCTGTGGTCTTTGAACCCATACATTTTCTCAGAAAGACACAACACAAGACAAACCCTAATGTCAGGCTAAACTCTCCTAATCTTGACCCAATATATGCCTCAATCATAAGCAGTATAGGCCAGTGATGCACCAAGTTTAAATCGTACCTTCGTTATAACAATTCCGATACTCCGTCCTCTGCTCACAGATCGTAGGTACGATGCATGCATGTTACGTTTTATATACACTGTGCATGCGTGAAACTTTCTAGTCTATTCCCCGCCCCTTTGCTTTCAGCACAGTGTGGAGGGCACATGGCGGAGACACAGCAGGTGCATGCTAATTTCAGCAACGAGGAGGACGTTGAAAGCCCGGAGTAAGAAACGCCCTGATCCCGGAGGAGATTTAAGACCTTAAATATGTCCTTTGTAGAGAAGGTGGAGATTGTGGGCATCTTGAAGAGGGCCAACTATGATGGGGAAGTTATTATTATTACCCAAACCCAAATGTGAGAAAGGCCAAGATCATGACTAAAGTTGTGAAGAGTCTGCAGAAGAATTTTGGGGTAAGACGATCCAAGGATCAATTGAGGAAACGCTCGTCAGACCTGAAATTGAGGGAGCACAATCAGTACAGAAAGATCAAGCGAGTTCTTCAAAAAAGTAAGTAGTTGTCCCATGTTCATAAGATTATTATTACTTGCATACTGCTCCATGTGCTTTTCTTTACTGTTGTACAGTGTAAAATGACAACTTTCATGGGTTCAATCGGTCGTAGGAAACATTGTTTGTTCGCCCACTAAAATAAAATGTTTTGGGAAGTTGCAGTTAACTACATTTCTTCAAGCCTATTTCTATTCAAAGAAGTTTGTTGTCTAGATGGGTTTGTAACTAGAATGAAATGTAAACTTGATTCAGTGTAAAGGAGAGGACACTCAGCAGCTGTTTACACATCTGGACTCAGGAGCACTAGTGTGGGACACCAGAACACCTTTTTTATTTTGGTGTCCCACACACGCGCTCCAGTGGATACTATAGGGGTGTCTCTATCTGTGAAACTTGCACAAAACAGGTAAGTATTCCAGCTTTAAAAAGTGTAAAAAAAAATGTTTTCAGCTTGGAACTCTGCCAAAAAATACAATTGTACGACACTTCCAAGCAATGTTTCATATTCCCATTTCTCATTATGGAGAAAAGACTCGGGATGTCTGATGACACCAGGAACCCCACTTCTCCAAAAGAAGGGGGAATCCCAAAATAACAGAGGAGGAGGGAGAGGTTGTTGAATTTGGTGAAATTGTCACCACAACAGGTGTCTGAGGCCACAGCTTCAGGTAATAGATGTATGCCTGCATTTTTATAATACATGGTGTGTTTTGTTTTGTTTATTTTTAGGTGATGTGGATGTTGTGGAAGAAGAATCTAATTTCACCAGTGAAAGTGTCCAGGTCCTCATCGCGGAGATAATGGGGTGCAATCGCAATTTAGAAAATCTAAAGAAAAACATCAATGATGTTCAACAAAAAATGAAGAACATCACTGATGTTTTAGGGAGAATCTAAAGCCCCATACACACTATCAGATTATCTGCTGAGTTTTTCCTTCAGATTTACCAAAACCATATAATATGAGGACAAACCTTAGGAGTTTCAATGTGTATGCAATCAGGCAGGCCCTTCTACTACATGGTTTTGGTAAATCTGAAGGAAAAACTCAGCAGATAATCTGATAGTGTGTATGGGGCTTTAAACACACAAAACTAACTAGCATTGATTTGAGTTTTTAAACACAAGTTTAAAATTTTTTGGAAAAGCTAAATTTTTAAGATGCACACATGTCCATTGATCCATGATGGGGGCTAGCACATGTTGACATTAGGCATGGGATCAGGAGGGAAATGCCCAGTTTGAATCCCAATTTGTGTGCATCTTCAAAATTTGACTTTTACAGGGGTGACATCACCTCATTTGATGAAGGCAATATCAACATGGTTTTGACATACTAATGTCTGATATTGCCTTCACTTTATCAAAGTTGAACTATGTAAGTTCCTGAGTTGTGTATGTTATGCTTTGAAGCATGCCTCTTTGAACAAAAAAGGCTAGTTATATTAACTAGATGCTGACCGCCGCCCGTCAAATGACGGCCAGACGGCACACCTATTGTGGCGGGAGGGCATCATATGATGTCCTCCCGTTTAAACAGGGAATGCGTGCGACTGTGCTCGTGCATCCCTGTTCCTTCGGTGGCGGCGTATCACAGAGACACCGCTTGCCACCGAGGGGGGTGAACAGCCATTGGGCATGGGTGTTTACCACGTGATCGGCCGTGATGAAGTCACGGCCGATCACAGATGGTCACACCCCCACTGTGCACGGCGCATGCATGCGATCGCGAGCGCGCTGCTCATGCACAGCGGCGGCGGCGTGTTCCTGGGAACACTGCTCGTCACTGACGCTGGTAAACAGCCATTGGCTGGCTGTTTACCCGCGTGATCGGTTGTGATCCTTTCACAGCCGATCACTAAATGTAAACAAACCGTGGTAACGTGATGTTACCGGGTTCTCCTCCTCACACACCGATCGTATGTGAGGAGGAGATTGAGGTAACATCTCGTTACCGCTTACAGTGTACACCAACACACACTGATTGCCCCCCCCCCAATAAAGAGGGCCTGTCACCACCCATCATAGTACCTGTCACTCACAGTCCATCATAGTACCTGTCACTCACAGTCCATCAGAGTAAGCAAGTACCTGTCACAGTCCATCTGAGTACCCGAGTACCTGTCACAGTCCAATCAGAGTACCCAAGTACTTGTCACGGTCCAATCAGAGTACCCGAGTACCTGTCACAGCCCATCAAAGTACCCAAGTACCTGTCACAGCCCATCAGAGTACCCGAGTACCTGTCACAGTCCATCCGAGTACCCGAGTACCTGTCACAGTACACCCGAGTAACCGTCACAGTCTATCTGAGTACCTGAGTACCTGTCACAGCGCATCAGAGTACCCGAGTACCTGTCACAGTCCATCTGAGTACCCGAGTACCTGTCACAGCCCATCAGAGTACCCGAGTACCTGTCACAGCCTATCAGAGTACCTGAGTACCTGTCACAGCCCATCAGAGTACCCGAGTACCTGTCACAGTCCATCCGAGTACCCAAGTACCTGTCACAGCCCATCAGAGTACCCAAGTACCTGTCACCAGGCCATCAGAGTACCCGAGTACCTGTCACAGTCCATCCGAGTAACCGAGTACCTGTCACAGTCCATATGAGTACCCGAGTACCTATCACCACCCTTCAGAGTACCCAAATACCAGTCACCAGGCCATCAGAGAACCTGTCCCCAGGCCATCAGAGTACCCGAGTACCTGTCACCAGGCCATCAGAGTACCCCAGTACCTGTCACCAGGCCATCAGAGTACCCCAGTACCTGTCACCAGGCCATCAGAGTACTCAAGTACCTATCACCAGCCCATCAGAGAACCTGTCTCCAGGCCATCAGAGTACCCGAGTACATGTCACCAGGCCATGAGAGTACCTGAGTACCTGTCACCAGGCCATCAGAGTACCAGAGTACCTGTCACCAGGCCATCGGAGTACCCGAGTACCTGTCACCAGGCCATCAGAGTACCCGAGTACCTGTCACCAGGCCATCAGTGTACTCAGGTACCTGTCACCAGCCCATCAGAGTACCAGAGTACCTATCTGCAGCCCATCAGAGTACCCGAGTACCTATTTGCAGCCCATGCCTAATAAAATATACATTGGGGTGTTTGCTTTCCAAAATGGGGTCATTTTGTGGGTAATTTCACTGTCCTGGTGCTCCAGGACCTTCAAAAGTCTGATAGGTTCGAATGAAATGAGATGTGTCATTTATGCTCCTAGAACGCCTGAAGGTACTACTGCAATGTTCGGCCTCTGTATGTGGCCAGGCTGTGTACAAGTCCTACACATGTGGTATCGCCATACTCGGGAGGAGTAGCAGAATGTGTTTTGGGGTGTAATTTTTGTTATATCATGCTATGTGTTAGAAATATCTTATAAATTGACAACTTTGTGTAAAAAAAATGCGTTTTAATTTTTTTCCACATTTTCCAAAAACTTCTGGAAAAAAATGAACCATTCAAAAGACTCATTATGCCTCACAGATTATATGTTGGGGTGTTAGTTTTCCAAAATGGGGTCATTTTATGGGCAATTC
The DNA here is from genome assembly GCF_037356315.1 of Lithobates pipiens. Classification (NCBI taxonomy): domain Eukaryota; kingdom Metazoa; phylum Chordata; class Amphibia; order Anura; family Ranidae; genus Lithobates; species Lithobates pipiens. The sequence continues at coordinate 26,146,556 of NW_027507696.1, read as the reverse complement.
CATTGTCCTGGTACTCCAGGGCCTTCAAAAGTGGCTGTGAAATTAGATATGTAATTTTTGCTCATAGAACGTCTGAAAGTGTCACTTCAATGTTGGTGCTCTGTATGTGGCCACGCTGTGTAAAAGTCTCACACATGTGGTATCGCCATACTCGGGAAGAGTAGCAGAATGTATTTTGGGGTGTAATTTGTTGTATGCATATGCTGTGTGTGAGAAATAACCTGATAATATGACAATTTGGTAAAAAAATAAAATATTCATTTTGCAAAGAATTGTGGGAAAAAATGACAACTTAAAAAAACTCACCATGCTACTTACTTAATACCTTGTAATGTCTACTTTCTAAAAATGGGTCATTTGGGGGGTATTTGTACTTTCCTGACTTGTTAGTGTCTCAAGAAATGAGATACACCTGATGTACTGAAGGCCTGATCAGATGTGATCAATTTTCAGTGATTGGCACCATAGTTTGTAGCCTCTATAACTTTCACAAAGACCAAATAATATACACTAATGTGGGTTATTTTTACCAAAGATATGTAGCAGTATACATTTTGGGCTAAAATTTATGAAGAAAAATTACTAATTAGCAAAAATTTTATGACAGAAACAAAGAAAAAGGCTTTTTTTTCACAAAATGTAAGTATTTTTTTTTATTTACAGCACAAAAAAAAACCCACTAGGGATTAAATACCACTAAAAGAAAGCTCTATTTGTGTGGAAAAAAGGACGCAAGTTTCATATGGGTACAGTGTTGCATGACTGAGTAATTGCTATTCAAACTGTGAGAGCAGTCTGAAAGCTGAAAATTGGTCTGGTCAGGAAGGGGGTGTAAGTGCACTGTATTGAGGTGGTTAATGTTACAAAAAGAAATGTTATACACCAAAGATGTTAGTTTGTTGAAAAACCCTTTTAAAAATGCACATGTGAATGTGCTTTGAGTAAAAAGTTTTTTCTTGATCATACATCACGGGACACAGGAGCTTCATTACATAATGGGTTATATAGGCACCTCTGGTGATTGGACACTGGTTAACCCCCAATTAAGGAGAATTCCTCCCCTATATAACCCCTCCCATATGGGAGGCACCTCAGTTTTTTCGCCAGTGTCTATGGTGGTTGGTCACGTAAAACATGTGCTCTGAAGAAAGCTCTGTGCAGGTCCCTGCGGGGGCCTAAGGGCTACAACAAACCGGATCCATATCTCGGGCCGATATTTTGACTCCCAAGATGGCATGGTACCCGGGCTTCATCATCCGAAGAAACAAGGTTTTGCCTGTAAGTCCTCTCCTATTGGAAGACTGGGCTCTGTGAAAACCAGACTTGGTGTACTATTTATATAGTGGCACGAAAGTTTCTGGCAGAGTCTTTTACAAGGTCCAGGTAGGAGGTTCTTCTGAGAAGGAACCCCCAAAAAACCTGAAGGTTGGCACAACTCTGCCCACCGTGATGGGTGAAGGCTGGAATCTGTCTGTTTTCAGCAATCCTGCGGCGAGAACAGGTAAGGGAAGTTAATCCTATATAAATGTATATTATGGATTTCTTCATTGAGTAGTTGTATGTCTTACCTGGTTTCCACCACTAGATGGAGTAAGAGCAGCCTGATGCATACTTACATGCCTTTCAGATACACACGCTCAGTGAAGCCTGGTTCTCCCAGATGACTCACATTGCGCAGGCGTCAATTTAAAAAAAAAAAGCCCAGAGCGCAAGGGGGCTGTAAGTGGAGACACAGGAGCTGTGGGCAGTAAGCATCCCAAGGGATTGGATCCAGACAAACCTAAGACACCTACTCAGCATCAGGTTGTGCAGTTTAATCATATATATTTATTGTGAGACTTTGAGCACAACAGTGATTGCACTTTGTACTAGTACCTCTGCCTTGTAGCTTAGGACTATGTCTCCTCATAAGAGGGTCTCAGGGGGAGGTAACAAAGGCACTAGTAAATCACCGCCTAGGTCTAGGGGTTTTAAAAATGCCTGAAGGTTACCATCCCCCCCTGCAAGACTGGAGCCAGCCTCACAGGATGAGTCAGTGCCCCTGTCAGGTTTTGCAGCCTCTCCTAATGTCTCAGCCCCGGTATATGTCACTGAGGACTCCCTTAGGGCTACATTGGAGGGTTTTGAAGGGAGAATCATTAATTTTATTTCAGCTTCCCTGAAAGATAGCAGGAAAAGGGGTAGATCCCCTCCCTCTGCTGAGATTCCTCTCTCAGATGACACTTCTGACAATGAGGAGAGATCCCTATCTTGAGACAGGGATCATGAGCAGTCGGATGAATCAGAGGAAGAGGAGAGAGTCCCCTCTTCCTAGGCGCTCAGAAAACAGGTGCAGTATTATACTGAATTGGTGCGTACCACATTCAGAATGCCTGCTGTTGAGGTTGCTACATCCTCTGTTTCTTCCCTGGGAATCAGGAAAATCCCACAGACTGCCTTTTCCTTTCCAATTCATCCCTTAATGGATAAATTGTTGTATGAGGATTGGGGACATCCCGATAAACGGTTTGCTCCTCCTAAAAGGGTTTCTGGGCTTTATCCTCTGGAGGAAAGTTTCACCAAGAAATGGGGGGGTCCCATCTGTCGATGCGGCTGTTTCTTGCGTGTATAGAAACCTGACCTGTCCTTTGGATTATGCTCAGGTATTTAAGGATCCAACTGATAAGAAGCTGGAAACCTTATTGAAAGCCTCCTTTTCCATGACTGGCGCAGTAGTGCAACCTACAGACGCAGCCGTGGGGTTGTGTCAGTTCCTCAAGGAACAAGTTAAGCAGATGCTTGGCCTCCTTCCCAGTGAGGAAGTGGAGAACTATGCAGAAATACCTCAAATTCTGTGTTTTATGATTGATGCGATTTTGGATTCTGTCCAACAAGCATCTTGTTTGTCTCTCCTTTTGGTACACATGCGAAGGGCCCTATGGCTAAAAAATTGGGCAGCTGAGCTATCATGCAAGAAGCATTTGATTGGGTTCCCGTTTAAGGGGGAACGTTTATTTGGAGACGAATTAGACAAGTTCGTCCAAAGAATTTCAGGGGGTAAATCTACTCTCCTTCCAATCAAAAGGAGCAAACGTCCATCATTTAGGCATTCTCTCTCTCCCAGAGCATCAAGCTCTAAGCAGTGGCGACGGCCTTCCCAACCTCCCCCTACAGGAAAAGCTCAAGGCCGGGCCCAGGGGCAAGAAAAAACTTGGGGGCGAAAGCCTGCCAAGCAGAACCCAAAAGCTTCCTTGTGAAGGGGCGCCCCCGCTCGGCCGAGTGGGGGGGAAGGCTCCTGCAGCTTTCAGAAGCCTGGCGGGAAGAGATCCGGGACAAGTGGGTAGTCTCCTCGGTATCTCTGGGCTACAAGCTAGAGTTTCAGGAGATTCCACCTTCTCGCTTTCTAAGGTTAAGGATCCCCAGGGATCCAGTAAAGCAAAGACCGCTATTCCTGGCCTTAGATCACTTACTATCCCAGGGGGCGATAGTGGAAGTGGACCCAAAAGAACAAGGTTCAGGCTTTTACTCGAATCTCTTCACCGTTCAAAAGCCAAATGGAGGTGTCAGACCTATCCTGGATCTGAAGGATCTGAACCGGTTTTTACACGTCCTTCCGAATGCAGTCAATACGCGCTGCAGTCTCCTCCCTGCAAGGGGGAGAGTTTATGGCATCAATAGATATCAAGGATGCATATCTTCATGTGCCAATATTTTCCGCACACCAAAAGTATCTAAGGTTCGCGGTAGAGCGGCGCCATTTTCAATTTGTGGCTTTGCCGTTCGGGCTCGCTACGGCTCCACGAGTCTTCACAAAGATTCTAGACCCTCTCTTGGCAAACCCAAGAGCTCAGGGTATAGCTGTCATGGCGTATCTAGACGATTTGCTTCTCATAGAGAAAACAGTAGCGCTCCTGAACCACAGTGTTACCAGAACACTAGACCTCCTGGAACGCATAGGTTGGATTATAAACCTAGAAAAATCGTCCCTACAGCCTGCTACCAGGTTGGAGTACCTGGGTATGGTCATCGACACCGCTCAAGGCAGGGTGTTTCTACCAAGGCCAAAGGCCTTGGCCATTGGGGGTCTGGTGCGCCTAATTCTGGGCAGAAGATCTTCCCTATTCGGTTGTGCATGAGACTGTTAGGGAAAATGGTCGCCTCCTTTGAGGTCGTTCCATTCGCCCAGTTCCACTCAAGGCCTCTGCAAAGTTGGTGGTTACAAACCGAGAATTTGCTGAAAGGCAAAACTTTTCTTCCTCTTCCATGGAAGATTATTACGACAGATGCCAGCCTGACTGGCTGGGGAGCAGTGTTGGAGGAGACGTGCTCGCAGGGGAAATGGTCTGCGATCGAGAAGCTATTGCCCATACATGTCTTGGAAATCCGGGCAGTTTATATGGCTCTCATAAAGTGGTCTTACAGACTACGGGGTCTCCCTGTTCGGGTTCAGTCCGACAATGCCACAGCAGTGGCCTATATTAATCACCAGGGTGGTACCAGGAGGCTGGTTGCACAAAAAGAGGTGAATCGCATACTTGCCTGGGCAGAAAGGCATGTTCCATCCCTTTCTGCAGTCCTCATTCCAGGAGTGGAAAATTGGCAGGCGGATTTTCTGAGCCGCCAGCAGTTGTGCCCGGGTGAATGGGCTCTGCACCCCGATGTGTTTTCAGAACATATGTCGCAGGTGGGGTACTCCAGACGTAGCTCTGTTTGCGTCCAGATTTAACAGAAAGTTGGACAAATTCGTGTCAAGGATAAGAGATGTTCTTGCTCAGGGGTCGGATGCTCTGACAGTTCCCTGGGATCAGTACAATCTAATTTATGCCTTCCCCCCGTGCCTGCTTCTGTCACGGTTCCTGGGAAGAATCAAGAGGGAAACAAAGTCGGTGCTTTTGGTAGCCCCGGCTTGGCCCAGGCGACCTTGGTACGCAGAGATCCTTAAGTTGGCAGTAGGCAGGCCATGGATCCTTCCTCTCTGGCCAGATCTGCTCTCACAGGGTCCAATTTACCATCCTGCTTTACGCAGTCTGAATTTGACGGTTTGGCTGCTGAGACCCACATTCTGAGGGATCGTGGGCTTTCGGGGCCAATCCTTTCTACTCTGGTCAATGCCAGAAAGCCGGCCTCCAGGCTTATTTACTACAAGATCTGGAAGGCATATGTTTCCTGATGTGAACTCCGGGAATGGCATCCTAGAAAGTATGTCATTAGCAGGATCTTGGCCTTTCTCCAGTCAGGCAGGCTTAGAAATGAATTTGGCCGTAAGCACTATCATGGTGCAGATTTCGGCCTTGTCAGTGTTTTTTCAGAAGCCACTTGCATCACATTCCCTGGTGCGGGTTTTCATCCAGGGGGCCATGCGGATAAGACCGCCAGTCAAACCTCCGGTATGCCCATGGGATCTGAATTTGGTTTTCTCAGCTTTGCAGGGGCAACCATTTGAACCTTTGCATCTGGCTTCATTAGTCCTTTTTGACAAAAAAATTGGTTTTCTCGGTAGCCATTTCCTCGGCTAGGAGAGTGTCAGAGCTAGCAGCTCTCTCCAGCAAGGAACTGTATCTAATTATTCATAAGGACCGGGTGGTAATGCGTCCCAACAGGTCCTTTCTGCCTAAGGTGGTTTCTGGATTCCATTTGAATCAAGATGTAATCCTACCATCCTTTTTTCCAGACCCACAGTCCACAGAAGAAGAGTCTTTGCACACTTTGGATGTGGTAAGGGCAATCAGTATCTATCTTCAGGCAACTGCTCAGATAAGGAAAACTGATTGCTTATTTATTTTGCCGGAATGCCCTAGGAAGGGCCAGGCAGCATCAAAATCCACTCTCTCAAGGTGGATTAGACAGATTATTTCTCAGGCCTATAGTGTTAAAGGGAAGATCCCTCCTTTTCAAGTGAAAGCGCACTCAACTAGGGCTGTAAGTGCTTCTTGGGCAGTGCATCACCTGGCCTCCCTGGCTCAGATCTGTAAGGCTGCAACTTGATCATCAGTCCACACATTCACCAGATTCTATCAGGTGGATGTCAGAGGGCAAGAGGATATCGCCTTTGGGCGCAGTGTACTGCAGGCTGCAGTTTAGGTCCCCCGGTCCATGGCGGTCTATTAATATGATCTGTGTCTCCCTCCCCTCAGTCTGAGCATTGCTATGGGACATCCCACTATGTAATGAAGCTCCTGTGTCCCGTGATGTATGATCAAGAAAATAGGATTTTTATATACAGCTTACCTGTAAAATCTTTTTCTTGAGAGTAAATCACGGGACACAAGGCTCCCGCCCCTCTTGGGTTTTATCTGGTTTCCTATTGCTTGCTACAAAACTCAGGTGCCTCCCATATGGGAGGGGTTATATAGGGGAGGAATTCTCCTTAATTGGGGGTTAACCAGTGTCCAATCACCAGAGGTGCCTATATAACCCACTATGTAATGAAGCTCCTGTGTCCCGTGATGTACTCTCAAGAAAAGGATTTTACAGGTAAGCTGTATATAAAAATCCTATTATTATCATCAACAATGTGTGGCTTCTTCTTTCAATGCTCAAAAGCAATTTTTTTTAGTAAAGTTGGCGTTTTCAGTGACAATGGGGGTTATTTACTAAAGGCAAATCCACTTTGCACTACAAGTGCAGGTCAAGTGTATTTTTACAGTGCACTTGTAGTGCAAAGTGGATTTGCCTTTAGTAAATAACGCCCACAGTACTTTTTAATTTACCCCAACCACGCCATTTTCATGACTCCCCAAATTCCTGTCATGGTGCTGAAAATCATGAATATTTTTGTCAGTAATGCATTACATACATTAACAGCAAAAACAAGATGTGTGTGTAGCAGACCCACAACATAATAATAATATTAGCTGAAGAAGAGACTGTCACCTCATGTCTCAAAGAAATTTGGTTTGCACTGTTGAAGAAAAAGGCCCCAAAAAAACAAAAACAAAAAACCTAGGAGACAGCTAAAAGAAACCCAAGCAGTAAATGAAAGCAAATATTTTTCCAGTTTCAAATATACATTTATTTTATAAATATCTCAGACATTGTCTGGCATATCAATAGCCCCCTACCTGCAAAGTACTCCATGTACCTTCTTCTGACCTTGCGGGCACTTTACGAGGGCAAGCCAGGATGGCCAGCTTCAAGTGCCGTCAGGGATGTAGCATCTGCATAGTTGGCCTCAGACCCAACTGAGGCCAGATAGTTTGTGGAATTTTGTCTTAGAAAATTGTGCAGAATGCAGCAGGCAAGCACAATATGATTCAGTTTATATTCCGACATGTTGATCGGTGTCAAAAATAGGCAGAACCGGCTGGCCATTATTCCGAAAGTGTTCTTCACAACTCTTCTGGCTCTGGCCAGCCAGTAATTAAAAACTCTCTGGTCCAGGGTGAGGGTCCTCATAGGGAATGGCCGTATAAGATGGTCCCCTAGCGCAAAGGCTTCATCCATGACGAAGACAAAGGGGAGTCCTTCCACATTGTCTTCTAGAGGTGGCAAGCCAAGCTGCCATTCTGGAGATACCTGTAGAACTCCGTCCGCGCAAACACTCCACCATCCGACATACGGCCATTTTTCCCCACGTCCACATAGAGGAACTCGTAAGTAGCTGACACCACCGCCAACATCACCATACTATTATACCCCTTGTAATTATAATAGTATGACCCGAGTTGGGGGTGGGACTATGTGGACATGTTTCCCATCAATTGCACCTCCACAGTTGGGAAAGTCTCAACAGGTGGCAAAGTGGGAGGCCACAGTCTGCCATTCCTGTGGCGTTGAAGGAAACTGTGGAGTCAAACAAGAAAAAAAAAAAAATCACTTTGCACATAAACATTGCAAGCAGATTAGACGCAAACATTTTTGCCCAACATAACTATAACATTATGGGAAATGAGTATTGAAAGACAAAAGTATAAGGTCCACTTATCAGATTCCTCACCACATCTGATGGCCTATTGCAAAAATTTAAGGGGGGGGGGGGGAGAGATGTTTTGGACAGGTAACCCTCTCCACTTCATTGAGAGCTGAATGCATAAATAATGTGTGTTAACTTTGGCCAGCCCCTCCTTACTTACACTATTGGCAGCCCACTGGACAGGTAAGAAGTGTCATAATAAAAAAATAAAAATACATACTGAACAAATGGAAGCACTTTTTTACATCCTGCTATTACCTATCAAGATAATAATATGAGAAACAAACTTAAAACAGTACCAATTTAAAGTATTCAGGCAGGCCCTTGCACTACATGTTTTTTAATTAATTCATAAATGTTACCACAAAAGAGGTAGGTATAGTGTGTATGGATTGCCAAAGTCAGCAGATAGAGGATTGCTATCAGCTGACTTAGTGGTTGGGGGGAGGGGGGTTCCAATTGGGTTTGGGCCACCAAAAAAAAGGCCTCTGGTATGAATTTAAGGACACAAATAACATTTTGACATATTTTAAGGGGTGTTTAGGGGAAAGCACTACTATGGAGCTGACAAAATACATTGCTAAGTGACTAAGCTATAGGTGTATATGGGCCTAGGAGAGCATGCTGGGGAGGTTAGTGAAGGCAAATATGCATGAAGGACAAAAAAGGAACTTTAAAAGCTTCCAGCATGCATGAGGACAAAGGGAATGATGAAAGACATACAATATATTAGCAAATATTAAATACATAGAATGTGATGTTAAAGGAGAAAACTTACCTTAATATAGTCCTTCTGCAGGACCTGAAAAATGACAGAACAGATCTCTGGGATAATGATCCGCAGAGCCTGGGGGAAGATGACTGACGAGAACTTGAGGTCCTGCAGGCCTCTCCCAGTCGCCAAGTACCGCAAAATGGCGACTAGCCTCTGCTCCAGAGTGATGGCTTGCCACATGCAGGTATCCTGCCTGCTGATATAAGGGGACAGCAAAGCCAACAGATGATGAAAAACGGGGTCCGTCATCCTGAGATAATTCCTGAAATTATCAGGATTATTCTCCTGGATCTCATGAAACAAAGGCATGTGCGAGAATTGGTCACCCTGGAGCAACCAATTCTTTGTCCATGAACTGCTCCCCACCCTGTTCATTGGCTGGGATTGTGTCAAATCTAGAAGCCCAACACCAAGCCCCTGCACAGCACGAACTCTATGACGAGTACGTACACGCAACATGGCTGTTCAGAACGAACTAACAAAAAGCATTGAGAACAAACTGAAAATCAGCAACGAGCGAACAAGAATGCACTGAAAATCAAATACGGTACTATAAATAGCACGCACTGACAAACAAATGCGAACTGACTACACGCACTGAAAAGCAGATACGAACCCACAAGCACATACTGAAGAGCAGTATGTTAGAAAAGCAAATTAATATTCATTTTCCTAAAACAAAGCCACCTCTCCTCCAATCAGGTGTTCGGATCTGTTACCCATGACCTGATTGGCTGAAACCACAGGGGCTGTGATTGGACACCAGAGGATGGGAAGAGAGGACGGGAGAAGACATCGAGGAGCTGTCCCCCCGAGACAGGTAAGTGCAGACGGCGGGCTCGCAGGGGGCACATTGGCAGCATTTGATATGGCACAGTGACTGCGTATGATGGGGCACAGTGGGAGCAATTGATGGGTACAGTGGCGGTAATTGATGGGCACAGTGGCGGCAATTGATGGGCACACGTGCCTGCATATGATGGGCACAAGTGGCTGCATATGATGGGCACACGTGGTTGCATATGATGGGCACACGTGGCTGCATATGATGAGCACAAGTGGCTGCATTTGACGGGCACAAGTGGCTGCGTTTGATGGGCACAAGTGGTGCATTTGACGGGCACAAGTGGCTGCGTTTGATGGGCACAAGTGGCTGCGTTTGACGGGCACAAGTGGCTGCATTTGATGGGCACAATGGCTGCGTTTGATATATGTGTCTGATAAAAGTTTGTGGCACAGTAATTAAATAATGTTTTTGGGGTACAAGGACTATTGCAAATATTACCATGTACACTGGATTTTCAATAATGTTGTTTTTACTCAGGCTAGCAGAAGTCTATGGTTGGTATAAATACTGTAAAATAGTGTTTTCCATAATTTAAGTCTCTTCTCTTTGTCACTTCTCTCAGACACCCCAGGGGAAACTGTACAAGTTGTTCCCTCAGGGAATGGGACCCATTTCTTGGTTACATGGCAAGGCCTTGTAGTGTCACAGCTCCAAAAAATGCCTCAATAAGTGCCTCCGCTGAACCCATCCTCCTTCCATCCAAGTTCTAATACATTAAAGTTAAAACAATGGAAGGCTGCCAAATCACTGATTTGAGACAGACCTGCTGAGAAATTAACTTTAAAGTGTAAGTCCACCCTAACATTAAACTCCCAACAGATACAGACATCCATGATCTAACACTAACCTATTTAGCCCTGTAAAGAAGAAATCAGTATACATACCGGTCTCCGGTGGCGGAAGCTCTGCAGAGGACCCAGCAGACAACGGCTGTGAAATGAATGGGAAGTGATGTCACCCATAGACTTACTATGGGGATTCCATTGTCAGACGTGTCCTCTGCACCCGCCTCCACAGAGAAACCATGGCTGACAGCTCAGCAGAGTCCGCATGGGATTGGGTTGGATCAGCTTCAAAAAAGGTATATATACTGATTTCTTCTTTACAGGGCTAGATAGGTTAGTGTTATGCCGCGGCGTACACATGACCATACTTTCCGCCAGACTAGGTCCGACGGTCTTCCCGAAGGACTTTCGACGGAGTTCCGACAGACTTTCCGAACTAACAGACTTGGCCACACATGAACGGACTAAGTCCGTTCGAAAGTCCGTTCATTTTGAACGTGATGATGTAAGACGGGACTAAAAAAGGAAGTTCAATAGCCAGGAGTCAATAGCTTCCCTTGCGTCATATTTGGTCCATCGGACCAGCATACAGACGAACGGTTTTCCAAATAGGAATTGAGTCCTTTGGACAGATTTGAAACATGTTCTATTTCTAGAGCCGTCATATTTTTTAAACGATTGGATTAGCCCACACACAATCGGATTGTCCGACGGACTGATTCCATCGGACCTAGTCTGCCGGAAAGTCCGGTCGTGTGTACGCGGCATAAGATTGTGGATGTCTGTAGATGCAGGGATTTGGGTGTTATGGTGGACTACTCACTGGAGTGCACAGCCAATTGCATTAGGGTGTGCACCCCAGAGCACAAACACACATGCCTGTATATCAGAAGAGTGGTGGACGGTGTCAGAAGACCACAGATTGGCGTCAGTAGGGCAGTGGACGGTGTCAGTCGTTTATTTAGTTTTATAATTTTTTACAATATTATTCTTTATTAATTTTTTGCTATTTTTGTTAGGAGCCTCGTTATGAAGCATTCGTGAAACATTAAGGGCCTAAACAGACCCCTGATTTCTCACTTTTGGGACAGAGAAAGAAACTGAGGACAGAGGTTCCCCAGTCCCCTTCTCTGCAGCCTGCAGTAAACATACTGTAGTTTACTATGCTTCAGTTAGAAACGAAGACAGGAGTGATCAGTAAACATCACGACACCGCATGGGGTGATTAGGGTGTGCCCAGGCACACCCAGCACACCCTTTGCGCACGCCTATGCTTCTACTTTAATGCTTCTTCTTTGAACTTTGAGAACCAATTGTACCACAGTACACATGGTACTGCCAAGGGTACCTGAGCAATTGAAAAAGGGATTTACACATTATGAATAAACGGTAACTGTTATGAATACCCCTGGCAGTGTTATAATTTGCCCCAACTCGTCTCTCTGATTGAACAGTGTGTTCTGCATGTGAATGTGGGAAAAATATAAATTAAGGGTTATGAAAAAAGATGATTTCATATACTGAGTACTGTCATGACAAACAATAACAGCACAGTTATTAGACTACAATTTCTTAGTAATAGGGCAATGAGGAGAGTTTCCCATGCTGGCAAAACATCAGTTGCGATAAATTAACAGGGATGCTATTTATTACATGTCATACTCAGTAATCCAGAAATGGCTGGCATCTATTTTATTCTTAGTTCATCTCTAATGATGAAATGTTGGATTTTCTCATACTGTGTATTGTATAAAAAAATATTTTATTATCAATAAATCATGAGTAATATTTTCCAAGGACAGAATTTAGCCTCAAAAATGGATATCTATAAAGAAAAGATTAATACAGTATGTGGATACGATAGATAAATAAAAATGCGTTTAAGACCCCTTTTCACACTGGGGCATATTTTAGGCACTTTGGGGCTAAAAATAGCTCCTGTAAAGCACCCAAAAAAAACACCTCCCCTGTAGTCCCAGTATGAAAGCCAGAGTGCTTTCACACTGAGACGCTGCACTGGCAGGATGTTAAAAAAAGTCCTGCGAGCAGCATCTTTGGAGCAGTAAAGAAGCGGTGTATACATCACTCCTCCACCGCTCCTGCCCATTGAAATGAATGAGCACCACTGCCAAAGTGCCTGCAAAGTGCTTCAGAAGTGGTGCTACATAGGTGCATTTAACCCTAAATGCGCCCCACTAGCGGCGCAATAGCGCCACTAAAAGGACGCTGTGGCGTTTTACCATCAACGTCCACCTGCCTCAGTGTGAAAGGGGTCTAATTGCAAACCACCAACTAGGTAAAGTCTTACCTAATATCTCAGCTTACAAATATCCTCTAGAGCAGGGGTCTCCAAACTTTCTGAACAAAGGCCCAGTTTACTATCCTTCAGGCTTTGAGGGGGGCCAAACTGTGGCCATTGTGAGTAGAAAATACCCTGGCACCAACGGGAATAAAGAATACCCCATAATTGGCATTAGTGTGAGGAATATTGCCCCTTTGTTGGTATTAGGGGAAGAAATAGTACCCCATTATTGGGGTAATTGGGAGGAATAGTGCACCATTATTGGTATCAGTTGGAAAAACAGGGCCCTGCACTTGGTGCCAGGGGGAGGAATAGCATTTCATCATTGGTGTCAGTGGGAGAATAGTGCCCCTTTGTTAGGGTCAGTGGTTGTATTAGTACCCTATTTTTGTTATCCATGGCAGGAATTATGCTCCATTGTTGGTGTAGAAGGAATAGTGTATCAGTAGGAGGAATAGTGTCCCAAGGGCCTGATAAAGGCAAGCAAAGGGCCACATCCCGACCCCCGGGCCACAGTTTGGAGACCAATGCTCTAGAGAGAGGGAGGAAAGGTAGAGCAGGGAAATATGACTGGTGCCAACTTATCAGTAGGAGAACAACAGCGACTGAGACAAGTTTCCTAACTGCCTTAACTGTTGGTCAGCTCAAGGAACACCCACAGGTGAATTATTGGCATCTGAGCTGAAAGAAAATGGTCAGGTCTGGTGCTTATGAGCTCATGATTGGCAATTAAAGCATCTCTAAAAACAAAAATGTAATATAGATGTGGTAGCTGCATTTGTTCTCTTTTTCTATTTTTATCCAGTAATACTGCAAAAAACACACGTCATGTCCTTGGGTGGTTATGCTCACACTTCCACTGCATCCACAGAGGGCCATGGTTGCCCCCTAGGATCAACTTCAAACATTTCTGCCTTTGTTCATCTCCATTACAAGGTGAATAATGGGATTACAGAGCAAAAATAAGATTTTTTTGCTGTCTGTTCAGTTCACACAAAGTGACGAGAACACTCAATTTCAGACAAGATCTACATGTATTTTCTGCACTTTATGAAAATATTTTTAAAGGAAAAAGTGGGGGAAAACACTGCGCTATAACTGAATGTAAAACAAAAAAGCAGCTGCCAACACTTAAAACAAACAAAGTTCCACAATCAAAAGGTAAAAAATAGTGTAGCGCTTCTGTAATAGTGAATGTGATCAACACATACACAAAAAATTCCAAATAAATGGTCACATGAGAAAGTCCATATACATAAAACAAAGTCCAATGGAATGGGTATGAACTTCCGTGATGTAACTGGTGCAAAGATGGTTAGGCCATTTCAAGGAAAGAGAGGGATCTTGCTAAACAGATATGCCCATGTAAAACATCTAAAAGATTAGATAAAAATGAAAGTAAAAGTAAAAGCAATGTAGGGTGCCAACAATGGGCTAGCTGTTGGCACCCTACATTGCTTTTACTTTCATTTTTATCTAATCTTTTTGTGATCACTAAGTCATAAAATATTTTATAAAATTTTTTGACTTTTAAATAAATTTGCTGTTTTATACCGTCTGACCCGCACCATGTGGAGCTCTCTTTTTCCTTTCTCTTTTTTGGCCTAAAAACCCTTAACATCTTTCACCCTATTTTGGGGTGATCGGAGTATCGGTGTTGATCGTGCTACGTCCGAGTTGGATAAGAAACCATCCCGATGTTCCATCCGTGAAACACATCGCTTGGCACACAGTCGGTTGGAGTTCTCTCACCAGTTTGACGGACCCTCATCGATCCACCCCCTGGCCCTAGATTGGGACCCCAAGCTTTACAGACTCAACTGTCATATGACCGTGTGAGTCCAACACAGTTGGTAAGAGTATTGATCTACTTCCCTAATGTCTACAGACAAGCTGTTTTACATGGGCATATCTGTTTAGCAAGATCCCTCTCTTTCCTTGAAATGGCCTAACCATCTTTGCACCAGTTACATCACGGAAGTTCATACCCATTCCATTGGACTTTGTTTTATGTATATGGACTTTCTCATGTGACCATTTATTTGGAATTTTTTGTGTATGTGTTGATCACATTCACTATTACAGAAGCGCTACACTATTTTTTACCTTTTGAAAATATTTTTAACCTGAAAAATGAAAATGAAAGGCCAAATATTGGGCATTCAAAAGAAAACCAGCTGACATTTTACCTGTGTGTACAGCAGCCAGTCCGACAGAAGCCAACTGAACATCCAGCTTATGTCAAAGGGGCATAACTGAAAAAGTTCTGCCATCTGGTCTGGCATCCTAGTGTATACTAGGCTTAACCCAATAGCATATCATGAAATCAGTGAGCCCATGTGCAAGATGAAAAGTGGGCCCTAGGCATTGATAAAAAAAAGTGGAGCACGTAGGAAAAATGTGGACGTGGCTTAAATTGAGCTAAATATTGGGCATGGCTTGAAGGGGATGTGGTTTAATAGAGTCTGAGATGACTTACATAGTGCAGAATGCAGTAAATAGGTAAGGTATAGTGCAGAGTGTATGGCAGTGGGTAGCATAGGTGTGCGCAGCCTATTGCATTAGGGTGTGCACCCCAAAGCTACACGTGCATGTGTGTGTGTGTGTGTGTGTGTGTGTATATTCATAAACTGAAGTAGAGTAAACACAGTTTACTATGCTCAGTTCAAAGGACACAGGAGTGATCGGTAGTGATTGCTCACTGTGTCCAATTCAGAAAAGGAAGGGGCAGGTAAATTACATATTTACTGGCCCCTTCCTGCGCACTCCACCCTGACAGAACCCCCACAGAAGCCAGCGGGAGAGGAGGGAATCCAGCTGCGGGGGGAGGAGGAGGAACACACAGCGGGTTGGAGGAGGAGGACACAGAGGGGGCCAGAGGAGGAGCACATAGAGGGGCCAGAGGGGGCTACGGTGGAAGTCAGAGATGATCGGTGCAGCAGGAGGGACATTTACAAGCACCGATCTCCCTGTATGGCTTTTCAGCTGACAGTTAACAAGAAAGCACGGGATAGCAGTGGCACCCACTAAGGTTTTGGATAATGGTTTTGTTGTGGAGTAACTTTAGCATATAGCTGAGAAAAGTTTTCTTGGCTGATTGATTATTTATTTGGGATTGGTCAGCCAAGGAGTTTCTGCAAAAGGTCTCTGACTGCCCATACACATATGACCAGTTTTCCATCTTATCAGAATTGAACAGATCAGGTGATGAACATTTTACATCTATATCAGCTTAAAGAGGAACTGAACTGGGACAGGCCTGCAAGACAGACATTGGTATTTCTGCTACGCCAGAGCAATGACAACACCTCAAATCTTATGTACAAGTTGAACCCGTCAAAAATACTGCAGTAATTACACACACAGGTCAGTCCCTGTAACTTATGAAAGTAAATTTTCACCTGGACTTGAATCCATCCACTACTCCATTTAGAGTTGCCACCTCATCCCTTTAATACCAAACACATATTAATTACACAGATTCTGTGGCTGGTTAAGGTGGTAATTACACTCACTTGGTGCCTTATCTGCATTCAATTAGCCTCAGAACCTGTGTAATTCATATGTGTTCATGTTTAAAGGGATGAGGTGGCAACCCTAAAGCCTCGTACACACGGTAAGATTGTTGGCAGAGGATTGTCTGTAAACAGACTGTTGTCCTAAAATCTTACCGTTAGTACGCTCTTTTTGACAATTGTCCAATTGTAAATTTTTGGCGGACAGCGGCTCGACGTCTGATTTTCGTATGGTCAGTACACAAATCCGTCACACAAAAGTCAAAAGTACAAACACGCATGCTTGGAATCAATGCTCACCAAACACAAAATTAGCAGAAGGGGCCCAAAGGGTGGCGCTCAAGACTTGAAATTCCTCGTAGTACATTACTACGTTCGTGTTTGTGGCACGACAATTGTGTAACGTTAGTATGCAAAACAAGATCATGGCACACGCCCTTTTGACAAAAATCAGACGCTCTGTTGGCGAACAATCGTACCGTGTGTATGAGGCTTTACTCCATTCTGTCTTTCATTGCCTAAGCATCAGGTATTCCAAACAACTATCTACAGCAACGATAAAGAATTACCTGCCAAATCAAGGTTAAATGAAGGTAGCCATCTGATTGAGGACATCTAGTGGCAGAAAAGTATATTGCAGGGCAAATCTCTAGACTGAAGGTAAATATTGCAGCAAGAACTGGGTTTCAAATTCTATCTTTTAATGGGCTATTCATTTTTACCTTGTTATTTTAACTGGAGTCCTGCTTTAAGCATTTTGTGCACATCAGCTATTTCATCGCTCCTATTAGTTATATTTTATATATTTTCTATGATATTTTAAACATTCAATAATTTGTTATTTTTTAACGAACCATTGCTTAGATTAGGTTCTCATCTGTGTGGGTGGTTTCACTATGGGTCCACACCTGTTCCTGTACCCACAGCCACAATCACCCGCACATAAAAACACACTGGATGCGTGCGGGTGCCATTTATCCTAAAGGCACGCTGCATGCACTGGAAATTGCACCCGTGCTAGGAAACGCAGTTCACTTGCAGTTCCTGTGCAGGCTGTGATTTCTAAAAACTTTTCCCTGCATTTCAGAAGGCATTGTAGGCCATTAAAATGAGTGGGCTGCCCTGCCTACGCAAAACGCAGCTCGCAGAGCCACATCAATGTGGACCTAGATTTAGTCTGTTTCTGCTAGCTAGAAATCATCCCTTCCCACCCACAAAATCAGTTCTCAGAAAATATCAGGGCAACAACCCCAGACACCTCTGGACTGAAAACTGAAACATCAATCTAGTTAAAGCGGAGTTGCACCCATTAAAAAGTCAGCAGCTACAAAAAGTGTAGCTGCTGACTTTTAATAATCAGACACTCACCTGTCCCACGGTCCAGCAATGCGGGCGATCAAAGATCCGCTCCTCTCCCCCTCCTCTCCGCAGTGCCGGCATTCCAACTTTGGGCGCCCGGCTGTGCACTGCGCATGCACAAAACATACTGCATGCTGTGAATGGCCGGGCAATCGAGCACCAGGGGAGGAAATGGGAGCTGGGTGCCTGTAAAAACTGGGTACCGCTCCTCCCCAAAAAAATGACATGCCAAATGTGGCAGGTCAGGGGGTCACCGACACTTAAAGCGGAAGTTCCATTTTTGGGTGGAATTCAGCTTTAAATCTGCAAATGTACACAACAGTAAGGGCTTATTACCAAATGCGTCAATACCTTGTGTTTATGTGTTTATTCAGAATTTTTAAAGCCTCATAACAGCCCTTTAACACTTGCTATGAATATTACAATGGGCACCACATCGTGCTGTTCGCACAAGGTTAGTAGCGTTGTCTTAAAAATTAAGAAGCATGTCACTTTTATGAGGCATCAATGCTCATCAGCCGCCTCTATTGATTTCAATGGTAATGCCCTGTAACCAAACCTTTAACAGCACCCTAAAGCATTTATAGTGTGTTAGTGAAGCATTTATAAAGCGTTAATTGGGCATTGGGGGAGAGGCAGCGGAGGATCCTGCATCCCAGAAAACACTGGGAAATAATAGAGAACTAGGACAGAGCAGCTCTAGCCACTTTCTGTTTGTATAGAGCATCCTTGTGGTAACAAAAGTTTCTCCTTTGTGCAGGCAAAAGCATCAAACCAGCCAGCAATACTGACAGTGCAAGGTAGGAGCCCAAGCATTGAGCATTGTCGCCAGTGGCAAAGCTTTTTGATTCAGCATGAATGAGCTGGGCCAAGCCAAGTGTCAAAGAGATCAAAGTATACATATCCATCTCACTCTCGTCACTAATTGGCGCAAATATGCGGCTGCTTGGGGTCAAGGCTCATCCACTGAGAGGCTGCATATTTGCGTGCGGTGGGCACCAAGGGGTTAATAAAAGTGAGACCTCTGTACTGTAAAACAAGAACATGAAATATTCTATGCTGACCCAGACAAATACGTCTGTAGCATTAACCCCTGAAGGAGCTGCTGGTTATTTTTGGGCTTACCGTTACCTTTCGTTCTCCTTGTTTCACGTCTAGGGGATGTCCCGTGGTAGATGGCCCAAGAACTTGAGACTGACAATAGATCCACTTGAATGGATTTTATTTGCAAAAACTCAAACCATTGAACAATCTTTCAACTTGGGATCAGAGGGTTGGAAAGGAAAGTTCAGGTACTCTCAATGTCAAAGTTCAAAAACGTTAAAGAACTTGCTTACTTTGACTGCATCCAGAGAATAGCCATTTGCAGCTGGATGAACACTCAGGTTGGACAGTCCCTCTCTCACAAGGCCTAGCAGCCAACCAGGTGTTTACTGAGGAACAAGTCTTTATCACCGATGTTGTTGCAGAACACGTAGGGAAACTAAGCTGTAGAACACTTGTAGGATACCTGGATCTTTTAACCTGCTTGGCGATATCCACAAGACCGGATTCTCTCGGTTACTTCAGCCCTTCCAGGCTCTTGTTAGGAAAACCAACCGGTACGTGGTATCCTTCTAAAGAGTCCTCCCCTGGAATGCTCGAAGCTCAATGGGTCTCTCCTGAACCGGAGACAGCACCCATCCACCTTGGAATCCTTCCTTAATTCCCTTGCCTTGGGCTAGCCAGCCCCGAGGCATTAAAGTCAGGTGAATCCGCACCCCAGGCCATAGCCTTCCTGGGGGCTGGTCAGGAGGACAGGACCATGTAATCAGCACAGTATACTGGACCGGAACCCCGAACCACGTGACGTCCACATCTTAAATACCCTCTCCCAGAGGGCACAGCGAGAGGGCCACTCCCACTGACCTGACTCAGAGAGAGAGAGTAAATTAAACGCCCAACCAGAACATAGTTCCACGCCTGCGACCAGAGACAGCTCCCCCTGTGGCCAGGCTGAATATCTCACAGCCCAGTCAGACTGACACAGAAGTCAAATTTAGGCAAATAGACCCAAACCAAACTGTAGTTAAGTTACATTTTGAAACCACGTAGCGCAGGCTCTTCAGGAGCCAGCCGCTACACATCTTTCGGTTTATTTTGTTTGTTTGTGTTAAAAAAAGCAGACCAAAGAAAGATCAGAAAAAAATGGAATAAAACTCATCAGAAACATATAAACATTGAGAACATTTGCTATTGGTAACTATATATTACCATTTTACATATCATTATTGCTCATTATACTGCCTTACTGAACAGCTTGTAAAGTATATCTATCCTCTTTACTACTTTTTATTTTATCATGTGTTATGGTTATTACACAATCGTTGCAGATGCTTTTTGTTTTTTTACTAAACATAGTAGATCACCTGTTCTGGGATCATACAAGAGAATTGCTGCATTAATCTAGGTCTCCACTCTGCAAACAATCTCTCCTTGCACTTAGTCTTGTTTAGTTGTTATCGGGGACAGAAACATAAAATGCTGTCATTAAGAGGCATGTTAGACTGAATTATGGACAAAGCTTGGTGTTCAATGCCAAGATCATCATAGAAATTGCTGTAAGATTTTAGTAATCTTATTATTGTAAAATAGTCCAAACACAACAGTATACTAACATTATGTAAGCACCATTCTGCTATTCTTGTCTAGACTGTGGGACTCAAAATGGAACTAAAACCCACTGATTTACCTTCTTTCCAAAACAGTTCAATTCAAGTTCAAATGCAGTGAGTGCTAACACACAAGTGGAATTTCTGACAGAAAAAGTCAGACGGCAGCTTTTCATCGTATATTCAGATCGTGTGTATGACCCATCTGACTTTTTACGTCGAAAATTCTGATGGACCTAGAAATAGAACATGTTCTAAATATTTCTGACTGAACCAATTCCTATCGGGAAAATCGCTTGTCTGTATGCTGTTCCGATGGACCAAAAACGGCGTATGCTCTGAAGCAAGTACGAGACGGAAGCTATTGACTACTGGCTATTGAACTTCCTCTATCTAGTTCCGTCGTACATGCTGTACGTCACAGCGTTCTTGACGATCGGACTTTGGTGTGATCGTGTGTACGCAAGACAGTTTCAGCAGAACTCCGTCGGAAAAACCTTCAGAGTTTATTCCAATGGGAAAACCGGTTGTGTGTGCAGGACATTACAGCTACTAGTGTGCTTACCTTAACTCAAGATCAATTTAAAGCTGTTATGTTACCTCTCAACAAACATATCCATTTCATGTAGGTCTTCTGAATAATAGTTGTGTCAATTTATGCTTTACAGTTTAGTGACACTTTAATTTGTGCTTAAAGGTAAAAACAACAGGATCACCAATTTTCCCCATCCCCTACAACATTTTATCATGTTTACCTCAGCAGGAAAAAGAAAAATACCTGAGACTTCTAGGTATGAGGGGCTTGCGCCTTGCTCCATTCTACTATTTATAAGCTATGTGATATTGGGGTGGCAGTAGAGGGGTTGATCCACTAAAGGCTGTTCACTTTGCAGAGGAAGTTGCACTTTAAAAGGGAACTTGCCCCGGAGCTTAGTGAATGTAGTGAATGTGATGAAGAATACCAATCTCATGCAAAGAAAATACAAAATGCAGTTTTGCTTGTGCATGAATGGATGATGGAAGTCAGCAGAGCTTTACCTCATTCACTAAACTATGTGAAAAACTCCCTTGCAAAGGGAACAGTTTATTTGCCTTTATCAAATCAACCCCAGGGTCCCCAGCCCTGTATAAGGCCCAACAGGTTGGCTTGGAGCTCATACAGGGCTGTCCTTCTTTGCTGCTGGTAGCTGAACAGAATAACAGGTATGCATGTGGTGCTGGGGCTGGGGTAAATTAAAATGGATGTAAACAGATTCATGAAATTTTAGCTGGGCACATATATCTGCAGTGTTTTCTTGTTTTCTTATCTCTCTTCAAAGCACTATGTTCAGTAGCTCTCTCCTGCTCAGTAGCTCTGTTATCAGCCTCATAACTTCTGACAAGTTCTCTGAGATGGGAGCCTGAAGTGTGTGTCATGGGAGGTTGCTATAAATAGATTAGCAGTCAGCTTGCCCCCTCACAGCAGAGCTCTGCACATTTCTTCCTTTGCCAATGTGGAGTGTGTGTGTGTGCCTTTCCTCCAATCAGCTGTCTTGGCTGTATGCCATTAATCCACTCCCAATGCTGACCAGGAAGAGAAAATCTGTAACACAAAGAGCACTTTTTAAAAGATATATACATCTGAAGACAGCAGATATACATGTAAAACTTAGGTAGGGGGATTTGCTTCATTCCCTGTGTATCATCTGAGGCTGTTCACATCACTGGGTATATGTGAAGGTTAACTTTAAGTTACTTTGCACTGCATGGGTAAGGTGAACCGTCTCTTTTATATAGTACAGTTTCACGTATGATGTAGCCATTGAAGTGCAAACAATTAGCTAAAAATCTTCAGATCTTTTAGTGCACTATTAGGTTTTGTAAATAAGCTCTAATATTTGACTTTAATCAAGTTCTCACACAAGATATGACATGTGGCTACAAGCACTAAGTTTACCCAAAGCCTTGGTTTATTATATAATTACATCTGTCGGATGAGCAGCAGACCTTTCTAAGCATTTTGCCATATGTCAGCATTTTATATTTACTCTAAATATAGTTGGGTATTTGTAATTCCTGAGAAATGATTTATGTGCTATTTACTCATATCCCGTATGCTCCGAGTGTTTCAGGATCAGTTCTCATGATCCATGCCAAGAGCAGTAGCAACTACGATTTAAGCAATATGTTATACTTTGTTTTTCTAGTACTCTTTCCTATCTATAATTTTTGTTGTTGTGAAGGCAGAAAAAATATGTACGACAAAATGTGATCACTGCAATAATACAGTTTAGCTGATAAAAAAAAATTACAAAAAAGGTAAATATGGCTCTTTACCATAACAGCCTGTTAAGTATAGATTTTAACATGCCTTAGAAAATGAAGGGTGGATTTCTTTCTGCAGTTATATATTCACAGAAAGAGCAAAAAATGTAGTGCTAAATGAAGTTGCAAATGTAAAATAAAGTGCATAAATCACAAGTGATAATACCAATATTAAGTGAAAATGTGTAAATAAACATCGGCATGTGTCAACCAAACTGAAAAAACATGAGTCTGTGAAAAACTCTATAGACCTAAAACAGTCCAAAAAAAGAAAACAGTCCACATAATCAATACGTCTGTCTCAACCATGATGATGCAATTAGGGCCAGAAACGATTACTGGATCTCTGAAGAAACAACTTTGATGGTATAAAGAAGAGATGGGTACCCTTACCAGATCCAAAGGACCTACATGTCACCAACAGCTGGTCAAACGAGCGTAACTGGATGAACACACAATGATGTGGAAGCAATGCAGCAGACCATCAGCGGTCCTCCAATGGATGTGGAATGGTCCATGATGACCTCAGGGAATTCGGTCTTCTCTTGATGAAATCTGGAGGGTGGGAAGAAGGCCGCCAACCAATGAATCACCCACCGAGGGGCCAAAAACCAGC
Organism: Lithobates pipiens; assembly: GCF_037356315.1. NCBI lineage: Eukaryota > Metazoa > Chordata > Amphibia > Anura > Ranidae > Lithobates > Lithobates pipiens. Next base: position 26,123,511 of record NW_027507696.1, on the reverse strand, counting down.
TCATAAGAAGGTGATATATAAAACAAAGGGAAAAATGCTTCCAATGGTGTAGGTAAAAAAGGATGGCCATTTATTTGCATAAAAACCACATACAAATAAAACTAAAATAAAATAGTTATATACTGCACAAAGCCACGCTAAGGGCTATATAGCTGTTAGTCAACGTAACTAATACAAATTTATCTGAAGTTACGAATTATCTGAAATAATGAATGCCGCATCTAAACAACTGGAACAGAATGAATTATTATTATTAATAATAATAATTTATTATCATCCCCATCATTCCCAGAGGGGGATGCCTGCTTCAGATCAACTCAGACAATGGCCCTGCATTTGTGGCCAAAGTCTGCCAAGATCGAGTAAAAACACTCAAAATTGACTGGAAGTTTCACATACCTTATCACCCTCAAAGTTCAGGTATAGTGGAAAGGATGAAGAGTACCATTAAGGATAAGATCAGGAAGGCCACTGGAAGTACATATACCAATTGGAAGAAGGTCCTCCCAGCAGTTCTAGCTGAGGTAAGAATGACACCCTCTAAGAAAACATTATACTCTCCTAATGGGTAGGCCATTCCCCACCCCATGGTCCAGACAGCCACTTATTTTAGAAGGAGTATGTAATAAAACGTATTGAAACTTTGGATAAAATTGAAAGAAATGTTGCTCGCACTTCTCCTTCTTCACAGGAACCAGTGGCGGAACTACCGCCATAGCGACCCATGCGGGCGCTATGGGGCCCGCAGCCGATCGAGGGCCCGGTGAGTGGCTTTGCTACGCGGGTGCGGGCCGCACCGGGTGACACCCGCCAGCGGGGTGACACCCTTGAGTAGCGGCAGCCGCACCACTAGCACCTGTGCCTTCTGTGCTCGAGCGCAGGCTGAGGGACGCAGCAGCGTGGACCTAAGCCACCTCCCCTCCTCTCTGTTTACATGCACAGAGGAGGAGGAGCCTGCGCTCGAGCCTCGAGGAACACACACCGCTGTATGTGGAGAATGTCAGCGCTGTTGTGAGGTATGTAAGGGGGGGTCTGCTCTGCACTACTGAGGGGGGGGTCTGCTCTGCACTACTGAGGGGGGGGGGGGGGGGGTCTGCTCTGCACTACTGAGGGGGGGTCTGCTCTGCACTACTGAGGGGGGGGTCTGCTCTGCACTACTGAGGGGGGGGTCTGCTCTGCACTACTGAGGGGGGGGTCTGCTCTGCACTACTGAGGGGGGGGGTCTACTCTGCACTACTGAGGGGGGGTCTGCTCTGCACTACTAGGAGGGTCTGCTCTGCACTACTGAGGGGGGTCTGCTCTGCACTACTGAGGGGGGGGGGGTCTGCTCTGCACTACTGAGGGGGGGGGTCTGCTCTGCACTACTGAGGGGGGGTCTGCTCTGCACTACTGAGGGGGGGGGTCTGCTCTGCACTACTAGGAGGGTCTGCTCTGCACTACTGAGGGGGGGGGGGGTCTGCTCTGCACTACTGAGGGAGGGGGGTCTGCTCTGCACTACTGAGGGGGGGGTCTGCTCTGCACTACTGAGGGAGGGGGGTCTGCTCTGCACTACTAGGAGGGTCTGCTCTGCACTACTGAGGGGGGGGGGGTCTGCTCTGCACTACTGAGGGGGGGGGGTCTGCTCTACACTACTGAGGGGGGGGGTCTGCTCTGCACTACTGAGGGAGGGGGGGTCTGCTCTGCACTACTGAGGGGGGGGTCTGCTCTGCACTACTGAGGGGGGGGTCTGCTCTGCACTACTAGGAGGGTCTGCTCTGCACTACTGAGGGGGGGGGGGTCTGCTCTGCACTACTGAGGGGGGGGTCTGCTCTGCACTACTGAGGGGGGGTCTGCTCTGCACTACTGAGGGGGGGTCTGCTCTGCACTACTGAGGGGGGGGGGTCTGCTCTGCACTACTGAGGGGGGGGGTCTGCTCTGCACTACTGAGGGGGGGTCTGCTCTGCACTACTAGGAGGGTCTGCTCTGCACTACTGAGGGGGGGGGGGTCTGCTCTGTACTACTGAGGGGGGGGTCTGCTCTGCACTACTGAGGGGGGGGGGTCTGCTCTGCACTACTGAGGGGGGGGGGTCTGCTCTGCACTACTGAGGGGGGGGTCTGCTCTGCACTACTGAGGGGGGGGTCTGCTCTGCACTACGAGGGGGGGAGTCTGCTCTGCACTACGAGGAGGGTCTGCTCTGCACTACTGAGGGGGTGTCTGCTCTGCACTACTGGGGGGGGTCTGCTCTGCACTAATGGGGGGGTCTGTTCTGCACTGCTGAGGGGGTCTGCTCTGCACTACTGAGGGGGGGGGGTCTGCTCTGCACTACTGAGGGGGGGGGGGGTCTGCTCTGCACTACTGAGGGGGGATCTGCTCTGCACTACTGAGGGGGGATCTGCTCTGCACTACTGAGGGGGGATCTGCTCTGCACTACTGGAGGGGGTCTGCTCTGCACTACTGAGGGGGGTCTGCTCTGCACTACTGGGGGGGTCTGCTCTGCACTACTGAGGGGGGGTCTGCTCTGCACTACTGGGGGGGTCTGCTCTGCATTACTGAGGGGGGGTCTGCTCTGCACTACTAGGAGGGTCTGCTCTGCACTACTAGGAGGGTCTGCTCTGCACTACTGAGGGGGGTCTGTTCTGCACTACTGGGGTGGGGTCTGCTCTGCACTACTGAGGGGGGTCTGTTCTGCACTCCTGGGGGGGTCTGCTCTGCAATACTGGGGGGGTCTGCTCTGCACTACTGAGGGGGGGTCTGCTCTGCACTACTGAGGGGGAGTCTGCACTACTGAGGGGGGGGGGGTCTGCACTACTGAGGGGGAGTCTGCACTACTGAGGGGGAGTCTGCACTACTGAGGGGGGGGTCTGCACTACTGAGGGGGAGTCTTCACTACTGAGGGGGAGTCTGCACTACTGAGGGGGAGTCTGCACTACTGAGGGGGAGTCTGCACTACTGAGGGGGGGTCTGCACTACTGAGGTGGGGGCCTGCACTACTGAGGTGGGGGCCTGCACTACTGAGGTGGGGGTCTGCACTACTGAGGGGGAGTCTGCACTACTGAGGGGGAGTCTGCACTACTGAGGGGGAGTCTGCACTACTGAGGTGGGGGTCTGCACTACTGAGGTGGGGGTCTGCACTACTGAGGTGGGGGTCTGCACTACTGAGGTGGGGGCCTGCACTACTGAGGGAGGGCCTGCACTGCTTGGGGCCCTGCACTACTGAGGGGGAGTCTGTACTGAGGGGGTTGTCTGCAAAGCTGGGGGGGGTCTGTAATGGGGGGTGTGGGTACTAAGGGGGATGTCTGCATTGCTGGGGGGTCTGCACTTGTTGTACTGATGGGGGGTGTCTGCACTGAGGGGGGTCTGTAATGGGGGGTGTCTGTACTGCTGGGGGGGTCTGCACTGAGGTGGGGGTGTCTGTACTGCTGGGGGGTCTGCACTGAGGTGGGGAGTGTCTGTACTGATGGGGGGGTCTGCACTAAGTGGGGTGTATGTACTAAGGGGGGTGTCTGCACTGCTGGGGGGGTCGGTACTACTGAGGGGGTCTGCACTGAGAGGGGTGGGTTTGCACTGCTGGGGATGTCCTGCACTGAGGGTGGTGTCTGCACTGAGGGGGGGCCTGTACTGATGGGGGTATGCATGTGTGTCCTTCAGGGGCTGCATACAGTATACTGCATACTTTGTTGGATGAAATTAATATAAGCTGTTGCCTGGGTACTGTGCTACATGAGTGTGGTAATCTGTTGTTCAATGGCATTAGTTCATTTTTTTTTGTGGGGGGGGGGGCCATGCAACATTTTGCTATGGGGCCCTGTGATTTCTAGTTACGCCCCTGACAGGAACCTATACATCAGTGGGTGACACCGTGGTAGTCCAACAATTGAACCGCACCAAGAAGCAAGAGTATCCCTTTGGACCCCCAAACACAGTGATCGCATGTTACCCACACAGCTATTCTAGTAGAGGCACAACAGGCCTGGATTCATGCCAGTCGTGTGAAGAAGGTGAACCAAACACCTCAGAGGAAGATTAAAGACAAAGGAGGTAAAGTAAGCAGTGAAAATCCTCGAATAGTGAGCGAAGCAGGTGGTCAAGACTCTGAAAATGATGACATCACTTATTTCATCACAGACTTCTGGGAAGGCCTTGTGCCTCCTATTCCTGATCACTTTGATTGTGTTCCTACCCACATGGATCATAACTAACTGTGTATATCACCTTGAGGACTTGGGTGCCATAAAAGCACAACTTACTGTATATATGACACACGTAACAGGTCAAAAAAAAGAATCATTTGGAGAAAATTAGAGGGTAAGGGTCAACCACATTCCATGATAAAATGTTACTCATGAAGTTCAAATATGCATATCCAACAAATCAGGTTATGAGACATGTTGGATATGTAGTAAACTAGAGTCATCTAATTATATAATTTTACAAAGATCAGGATCTACTATCTCATCTGAATATCTTGATTGGAGACTCCCTAACCTGATTTAACAAAATGGTGCCTTTCGACTCGGATACAGTCCAGTGGGCTGCCGGACAGAGAGACATGAAATTCACATTGAGCAGACAAGTGGCCATGGTAAGAAACTGTTATTCTTACTTATTCTACTCTCCGTGGCGAGTAATTAGTCTGTGTCTTTGGTTCATTGGCTGAAGGAGTCTTATACTGTTGATGAGATGGTGAGATTAAGGTAAAATTATTTGTTTAATTACTAGAGCGACTAGAACCCCTGACACCCAGGTGTGGAAAGTAAAGCTTACCTCAGTCTTTTTTTTACAGTAGAAACTCTGTAGTAAAGTAAGTAATTTTTTATGACTTAAGAAGGTATTGTAATAGAGCTATATGATCAACTGCAACTCCATTTTGTAATCTCCCCTTCATTTTGTAATCTCCTCTCCATTTTATAAGCTTGTTTTTAAATAATGTACGTCTTATGCCGTGTACACACGATCAAACAATCCGGTGGAAAAGTCCGGCAAACTGAAATCCGCCAAACAATCCCCCCGTGTGTAGCCTCCGGCATACTTTTTTGACCCGAAAGTACGGCGGACTTAGAATGCCGTGTTGCACATCAATCTGCCCGCCGTACTCGCATTTCGGCGGACAAATGGCTGTGTGTGTGCCAGTCCGCCGTATTTTTAATTTAATTTTTATTTAAGTCCATACCAGGCGGCGGGGCCAGCGACGTCTCCTTCGCGGGCCCCGCCTACCTGGAGACGCGCTCGAAATGAGCGGACTTTCCTCCGCGTGTGTGGGCGAGTCCGTTCATTTCGAAAGTACGACTTAGTACGGCGGGCTTAGTACGCCATATTAGTCCGCTGAAAAAGTGCCGTGTGTGGGCAAGTAGCCCGTTCGAAAATTCCGACGGACAGTCTGGCGGACGTCCGCCAGACTAAGTACGTCGGACAGACGGCTACGCGTGTACGCGGCTTTACACTTCTTTCTCGTTAGAGTTTTAGACTTTTTTGCTTGAGCCAAGTTTTAATTAAAACCCCCTCTGTATGACTCGTTGTGTTTAGGCTGATTTTTGGTAGTCTATGTCCTTGCAGATAAGCTATCTTTGTAAATTCATTTCAGCTGCTTAAACTAATGATGAAAAAATCTCTCTGTAGAAGCTTGGTTAACCCTTAGAAACTTAAGAGCGAGTTTACCCCTCCCCTCTTGTGTTACAACTCCCATATAAAAAATATCATTCTTAATAAAGAGTTCAGACTCACTTTGCACACAAAAGCTGCCTGTTGTGTGTGTGTTGGGGTCTCCAGAATTCTGACAGGTCGCTGTGGGCTACTATGGGTGGTCAAACAAAACAAAAATATCGCGCTTGGGGTAAACCTGAAAGCTGCAACTAAAAACCATCTAATATCAAAGTATGGATAAAATCAGAAAAAATTATATATAAAGTTGCGCTAAAAATACATGAAAATAAAAGTGAGAAACCTAATACAAATCACTAAGATTACAAATCAAAAAAACATCCTGTGTAAAGTTCAATCGAGAAAAAAGGAGTCTTTGTAATCAGGGACTCTCTATTCTCAAGAGAAACCAATGAATAGGGAAATCGATCCTTTTTACGAATTCAGTGTAATCTTCTTACAAATCCAGAGCTGAAAAAGGTTTGACTCTTACCGCAATGGGTGGACTCCAAATCAACGGAGTCGTTAGCGCGAGCAGACAGCCCTCTGCAGGGTTCTTTTGCGTGTAATCCGTTCCGGTGTGCTACTAGATGCATGGATAGATGCGGATCATTCGGAAGTAACCAGCCTAGATCGAAACGATTCCGGAAACCATCGTACGTCCTACTTCTCCTTTCGATCACCGTAGAAAGTGGCTATCCGATCTCCCTGTATGTCTGGAGTTTATCTATAGCTCCCCAGCGAATCGTCCGATGTCAAGGTTTTTCAATACGCAAACCTGTAGTAAAACACAAGACACTCGGGCCTCCCGGCCACGAGCGGAGGGAAGGGGAAAACAAAGAAGGACTCCGATCGTGAACGTACCGTTAAGCAGTCGGCAATTTTATTTAAAAAAAATTCTAACATACAACAGACCAAAGGTATGACCGAATAGGTCCGATTCTAAAAAAATTTTTAATATACAGTAGACCAAAGGTATGACCGAATAGGTCCGATTCTAACAAAAAATAAAAAATATATGCATATATTTTTTATTTTTTGTTAGAATCGGACCTATTCGGTCATACCTTTGGTCTACTGTATATTAAAAAAAATTTAGAATCGGACCTATTCGGTCATACCTTTGGTCTGTTGTATGTTAGAATTTTTTTTTTATAAAATTGCCGACTGCTTAACGGTACGTTCACGATCGGAGTCCTTCTTTGTTTTCCCCTTCCCTCCGCTCGTGGCCGGGAGGCCCGAGTGTCTTGTGTTTTACTACAGGTATGCGTATTGAAAAACCTTGACATCGGACGATTCGCTGGGGAGCTATAGATAAACTCCAGACATACAGGGAGATCGGATAGCCACTTTCTACGGTGATCGAAAGGAGAAGTAGGACGTACGATGGTTTCCGGAATCGTTTCGATCTAGGCTGGTTACTTCCGAATGATCCGCATCTATCCATGCGTCTAGTAGCACACCGGAACGGATTACACGCAAAAGAACCCTGCAGAGGGCCGTCTGCTCGCGCTAACGACTCCGTTGATTTGGAGTCCACCCATTGCGGTAAGAGTCAAACCTTTTTCAGCTCTGGATTTGTAAGAAGATTACACTGAATTCGTAAAAAGGATCGATTTCCCTATTCATTGGTTTCTCTTGGGAATAGAGAGTCCCTGATTACAAAGACTCCTTTTTTCTCAATTGAACTTTACACAGGATGTTTTTTTGATTTGTAATCTTAGTGATTTGTATTAGGTTTCTCACTTTTATTTTCATGTATTTTTAGCGCAACTTTATATATAATTTTTACTATGGGTGGTCAGCTGTCCAGTATGCTATACTTTCACAGTTAAACTATTAAGTCATAGGAATAATTGCATATTAGTCCCTTCTGTCTTGGAGTTAAGCAGCATGAACAGGACATGTGAGACTTTCTCTCTCTCTCCACTTCTTCCTTACAGGGTTTCAAAGCCAACAACCCAAGGATAGGAAGTACATACATATTAACAGGCATTTACACATTCAGACAGTAGAAGACACCAGTTCCCTACAATATACAGTATAAATACATTTGACAACATTTTCATGTGATAGAGTTTTGCTATTCCACATCTTTGGTAAAAATGGCCATCTCTATCACAGAGATATGTAACGCATATAAGTTGTTGTACAATACTTCTTGCATAATTGTCATTTCATGGTTTACCAGGTTATGTAGATCTTTAGCATTGCTATAGGTTAGTTTGGTCCCAACCAATGCTTTGAGACAGAGTCTAAGAAACATCCAGTCTTTACATAAATGCAGTTAGTTTGCTTTCTACTGTCAGGCTTGCCCCACAGCAACTGGTGAGATACATATGTACAGTGGTGTGAAAAAGTGTTTGCCCCCTTCCTCATTTCCTGTTCCTTTGCATGTTTGTCACACTTAAGTGTTTCGGAACATCAAACCAATTTAAACAATAGTCAAGGACAACACAAGTAAACACAAAATGCAATTTGTAAATGAAGGTGTTTATTATTAAAGGTGAAAAAAAATCCAAACCATCATGGCCCTGTGTGAAAAAGTGATTGCCCCCTAAACCTAATAACTGGTTGGGCCACCCTTAGCAGCAACAACTGCAACCAAGCGTTTGCGATAACGTGCAATGAGGCTTTTACAGCGTCCTGGAGGAATTTTGGCCCACTCATCTTTGCAGAATTGTCCTAATTCAGTTACATTAGAGGGTTTTCGAGCATGAACGGACTTTTTAAGGTCATACCACAACATCTCAATAGGATTCAGGTCAGGACTTTGGCTAGGCCACTCCAAAGTCTTCATTTTGTTTTTCTTCAGCCATTCGGTGGTGGACTTGCTGGTGTGTTTAGGATCATTGTCCTGCTGCAGAACCCAAGTTCGTTTCAGCTTGAGTACACGAACAGATGGTCGGACATTCTCCTTCAGGATCTCTTGGTAGACAGCAGAATTCATAGTTCCTTTTATCACTGCAAGTCTTCCAGGTCCTGAAGCAGCAAAACAGCCCCAGACCATCACACTACCACCACCATATTTTACTGTTGGTATAATGTTCTTTTTATGAAATGCAGTGTTCCTTCTACGCCAGATATACTTGGACACACACCTTCCAAAGAGTTCCACTTTTGTCTCATCGGTCCACAGAATGTTGTCCCAAAAGTCTTGGGGATCATCAAGATGTGTTGTGGAGAAATTGAGACGAGCTTTGATGTTCTTTTTGCTCAGCAGTGGTTTTCTCCTTGGAACTCTGCCATGCAGGCCATTTTTGCCCAGTCTTTTCCTGATGGTGGAGGCATGAACGCTGACCTTAACTGAGGCAAGTGAGGCCTGCAGTTCCTTGGACGTTGTTGTGGGGTCTTTTGTGACCTCTTGGATGAGTCGTCGCTGCGCTCTTGGGGTAATTTTGGGCGGTCGGCCACTCCTGGGAAGGTTCACCACTGTTCCATGTCTTCGCCATTTGTGGATAATGGCTCTCACTGTGGTTCGCTGGATTCCCAAAGCTTTGGAAATGGCTTTATAACCCTTTCCAGACTGATAGATCTCAATTACTTTCTTTCTCAATTGTTCCTGAATTTCTTTGGGTCTCGGCATGATGTGTAGCTTTTAAGGATCTTCTGGTGGACCTTACTGTGTCAAGCAGCTCCTATTTAAGTGATGCCTTGATTGTGAACAGGTGTGGCAATAATCAGGCCTGGGTGTGGCTAGAGAAATTGAACTCAGGTGTGGACAACCACAGTTATAGTATGTTTTAACAAGGGGGGCAATCACTTTTTCACACAGGGCCATGATGGTTTGGATTTTTTTTCACCTTTAATAATAAACACCTTCATTTACAAATTGCATTTTGTGTTTACTTGTGTTGTCCTTGACTATTGTTTAAATTGGTTTGATGTTCCGAAACACTTAAGTGTGACAAACATGCAAAGGAACAGGAAATGAGGAAGGGGGCAAACACTTTTTCACACCACTGTATTAGCAATTCAAATTAGCAAGAGTGAAAACTGCTGAGTTTAGGACAAGCAGCATTCAGGTATAGGCAACGATTAGGCCAAGAAAAGAGAGACAAGCAACAGAATCTAGGAGACCAGCCAAGGACATAAATTGAATAAATGGATTAGCAGACAGAATCACAAAGTTGAATCTCAGACCACCACAAGGGACCATGAGAATTGCTTGTGTACTCTTCCAGAAACCTAAGTATAATTATGCTTGTCACTTTATGCCATCACAAACAATTTTAGGTGTGCTAATGCTGCATTTAGTATTTCAACCAGATGACTTAGGCTTGAACTTAGGAATAGTGCACCAGGCGCAGCAAAATTGACAATGCCAAAGAAGGACCAACGACTTCCTAAGAGGGATGACCAAAAAAAAACAGCTCATTACCCCTAGAAGGCTTTACTATAGTCTTAAAAAGTTTTCCCAGAGGAGTTACCTGCTTTTTCATATTTGAAAATATTGTTTAAAATTTTAAAGTGCCACTAGGTGATGTGAAACTCCTGCTGTTTTTAACCCCAACCTTACATACATACACATGGAGCAAGCATAAAAATTGCATTCCAATCTCCAGTGATTTATATGTCTGCTCCGTCTTATCCAAGCTACCTGATTTATTGGTAAAAGGTCAGTTCATCTATGTATACACAGTAAGAGAAATCTATAATGGTCAATCACTCTGAATGTTATTGAGAGTCAATGCAGTTCAAATTCTGTACCTCTGAAATTTCTTGTACAAACTAACAAAATATGAATACATGTAATGAGTACTCCACACTGGATGGAGGAGCAATGGAGCCAGCCTTGGACAGCAGCATTATCAGTTTGAGGAGAGGGTAGTGCTAGACTAGCAGATTTAGAGGACTTGACTAACAAATTAAAACAGAAATCCAGCTAACACTTTATAAGTAGCCAGAGCCGCATTTTTGTCATTTTGTGATAAAGGTTTAGCAAAAGCTGACTATTGTACGCACCCCTGTCAGCCTTTATTGGTTTGTCTCTAATTTCTAACTGCCACATTTTCTGGATAGCTTTGTCTGTTAACAACTTCAGCCCCAGAAGATTTTACCCTCTTGATGACCAAAGCATTTTTTGCAAAATGTGTCCTTTTTTTCCCACAATTAGAGCTTTCTTTTGGTGGTATTTGATCGCCTCTGTGGTTTTTATTTTTTGCGCTATAAACAAAAAAAAAAACAATTTTGAAAAAATATATTTTTTTTTTACTTTTTGCTATAATAAATATCCCAATATATATTCTTCTACATAATTTTGGTAAAAAAAATTGCAATAAGCATATATTAATTGTTTTTTCACAAAAGTTATAGCATCTAAAAAATAGGGGATACATTTATGGCATTTTTATTATTAATTTTTTTTTATTATTAATGGTGGTAATCTGTGATTTTTGTCATGACCGCGACATTGCGGCAGACAGATCGGACACTTTTGACACTATTTTGGGACCATTGACATTTATACAGTGCTAAAAATAGCCACTGATTACTGTATAAATGTCACTGACAGGGAATGGTTTAAACACTAGGGGGCTATCAAGTGGGTTAAGTGTGTTCCCACTAGGGGGCGATCAAGGGTTTAAGTGTGTTCTCTCAGTGTGCTCTAACTGTAGGGGGGATGGGCTCACTAGAACATGACAGTGATCACTGCTCCCGATCACAGGGAGTGTAGATCCTGGTCATGTCACTAGGCAGAATGGGGAAATGCCTTGTTTACATAGGCATCGCCCCTGTTCTGCCTCTCCGTGTCACTATCACGGGCTACCGGTGGATATCGAGTTCTGCGGCACGCGCGTGCCTGCTAGCCTGCCATGACGGAGGGACATACAAGTACGCCCATTTGCGCAGCCATGCCCTTCTGCATCATCGTGCAGCAGTCACCAAACGGTTAAAAGAAGTTGAAAAATAATAGACTTACTGCCAAGGTCGACAAGGCCTTTTCTGCAATAAAGAACTGCTTGCTTGCAGTTTTTTAAATGTAGGTTTAGTTCCACTTTAATTCTTCTTCATTCTATTAAAAAAAAAAAAACATTTTTGCCCAGACTTACACTTTAAAACTTTGGGTAAGGGATACCGGGGCTGCAGTTTTTCTTATTACAAAACTATGACTATTAATGTGATTATAGTAAAGACAGAGCCTCCCACTTAGTAGTCACCTTCTGAAAGTACTGGTAAGGTCAATATCAATTTCTACAGAGCAGGAACATGGAAACATCTGTATTGAGAACGTTGTAATGTTTAGTAACCTGAAGTTGATTTTTTAGGTTTTAAAAAATCAAGAAACTCTGTAGATATAATAGAAGACATTCTTAAGTGCAAGGCTATTCTCAGAAAATAAGTGCAGGAATTCCCCCCTGCCGAGTCACCCTTTGTCTCTCTTCCCTACCCACCTCCAAGCACCGTCCCTTGGTTCCACCCCCTACCCACCTCCCAGTACCACCACTTTTAGAGGATACAGAACAATGTATCATGTAGAAAGGCACGGAATTAAGCCAGAGGCTGGATGGAGGGCCGGACATGACGAATGCTGAGGGAAGAGCGTAGGGGGTTAATAAAATAGAGAAAAGTAAGGAGGGGAGGGCGGAGAGAAAGGAGGAAGAAGGGGGGGCGGAGCATGATAAAAGGAAGGGGAGGAGCTGAGACGGCAGCGTGGTGTTCAGTGGTGTTCAGTGTACAGGAGAGTTGCCAGAGGTAGGAGCTGCTTCGTGATGGTGCTGCGTTTTTGCGGTAGGCGCGCTGTGGGCGGCGGGGGTCACTCAGCGGACTTACTCAGTGGGACGGTCTGGCCTCGGTTGGGGGTGTCCTTAGCGGCGGGGGGTTTTTTACAGCACTGCACGGCGGGACATAGCACGTCGGATCTGGACGCGCTGTTTTCGCGGCTGCGGGCCGCGGCGGCGTCACGTGGGGCGGACTGGCTGCAGAGCCAGGTGGCGGCCATTACCGCCGTGGCGGGAGGGGGGGGCGGCTACAGGGGGTACCTACTCCACGCGCTCGGCGGGCCAGGCCGCCGGAACGTTTTTCACCAGGCCCCTGCACAAGAGCCCAGCGCCACCCTAGGAGCCCGGGGACGGAACCCGCCGCCCCCCCCCTGCAAAACGTTCGGGCGCCACAGTGCCTGGGGGGTCCGGGCGGAATCATCTTCATGGGCGGGGCTCGGGGAGCGAGGCTGGAGATGCAGACGGAGCCAGCTCCCCGCCGGCGAGGGCAGTGCAGGAGGGAACGGCGGTCACCCGTGGAAGCGCGGCGTCTTTGCCGCAGGGGGGGGACCCGGCGGGGGAAACGAAGTGTCACGCCTGTGCGCCAGCAACCAGACGCTGCGGGCAGGTCCGGACGATCGGATGGGAGATGATTGGCGGCTGACGGGTGGGGGAGAGCTGGGGGACTGGTGAGGAGTCGGCTGGCGGCGGTCGCACGGAGTGGAGCCAAGGGACAGGACGACGGTGTGCGGGCTTCTACAAGCAGTTGTCGAGCCACGGCCGCGGGGGTGGAGTCGCCCGGCAGGCTGAACACGCCTCTGCTACCTACGGCAGGAGAGCATTCGGAAGGTGCGATATCGGGTTCGGAGGAGGAGATTCGGGATGGCGTCTCTGCGGCTGGAGCATCCGGAGCGGCGGCTGACGGGAACGGACCCAGGCAGCCAGGTAAGACTTTACATCTCCCGCATAGTGCTTTTGATGATGCTTGGTGTGGGATTGTTGGGGGGGTTGTGCGGGCTACTGGGGGTGGTTTTGGGCCTGACGTTGTGGGTCCGTGGGGGGCGGGCGGTCAGCCCGCCGCCGGCGGGTCACACGGTCATTTCCAATCCTTCTTGGGGGGGAATCCAGGTTGGAGGCAGCGGTGCCCAGGGTGGAGGTGGTTAGGATGGCGGACGCCGCGAAGTGCGAGGTGTAGGTGTGCCATGAGGGGTGGTTGGGCGCACATCTGAAACAGGAAGTGCGGGACAAGATCACCAAGGGTGAGTATGGGGGGATATTTTCCTTGCTGCCCCTAGGAAATTTAATCTGGATAGGGTCGAGCCTGATGACTTCAAGAAGGACGACGAGGAGAAGAGGCGGTATAGGCTTATACCGCGGACTTTCACGAACTGGCTGCAGGCATTCGCCATCATGGCCAGCGTGATCGGGGAGAAATCTCCGGAGCATCGCTCGTCTCTCTTTTGCTATATGGACGCCTTTTGGGGCACATAGGGTTTATGGGGGCTCGGCGTGGCGAAGATGCGACGGGAAATTTCGGCTGAGGAGGGCGGTTCGGCCGGATATCCGGTGGGATCACAAGGCTATCAGCCTTTGGATGCGCTTGATGTCGTCGGCGAGGGCGCGGTCGCAGTTTTCAGGGGGGGGGGGGACGGGGGAACCCCCGCCTCGGGACTTCAGGCTGGCAGGAAGTTTGGGGTGTGCTGGCAATTTAACGAGGGGTCTTGAAAGTTTGGAGGGTCCTGTCGTTTCCGGCGCGAGTGTTCCGGAGGTGGGGGGAGCCACACACTGTCCCGTTGCTTCAAGCGGGGTAAGCGCGGCGCAGTCGCTGCTGTGAAGAGGGACAACGCCGGTGAAGGTGAAAAGGATGCGTCCTTTCCAAAATGGGTACCCGGATAGGGAGGCGGCGTGGGTGTTGGGGGAAGGTTTTTTGCGGTGGGTTTTAAGATTCCGTGTTCCATGGCTGGGGCTCCGCCGATGGCTCGGAACTTGGGGTTCCGCGCGGTTGCATCCGGGGGTGGTTTCGGCAAAATTGACCAAGGAAGTGGCGTTGGGGAAGAGGAGTGGCCCCTTCTCGGATCGGCCGTTGCCGGATCTGGTGGGGTCCCCTTTGGGGGTGGTGCCTAAGAAAGAACCTAACAAGTTTTCGGCTTATTCACCACCTTCCTTTTCCGAAGGGGGGTTCGGTGAATGACGCAATTGCCTCAGAAGCCTGCACGGTGTCTTACGCTTCTTTTGATGCGGCGGTGGGTTGGGTGCGGCATTTTGGGCGGGGAGCTCTCGTGGCAAAATCGGACATTGAGTCTGCGTTTCGGTTGCTGCCGGTACACCCGGAAAGTTTTCGTCTTTTGGGGTGCTGTTGGCAGGATCGGTTTTAGGTGGATAGATGCTTGCCCATGGGCTGCTCCGTCTCCTGCGCACTGTTTTGAGCTTTTTAGCTCTTTCTTGGAGGGGGTAGTGCGTGATTTGTCCGGAGGGGGTTCGGTCATCCACTATCTGGAGTGCTTCCTCGTAGTGGGCCCCCCAGCTTCCAATGTGTGTGCGATACTTTTGGCCACGGTGCGGCACATTGCTGAGGAGTTCGGGGTCCCTCTAGCGCCGGACAAACCGGAAGGTCCGGTGGAGGTGCTGAGTTTTTAGGCATTGAGCTGGACACGGTTGCCATGGAATGGGGGAGGGACTCCGGACAGAGATAAAAGAGTTGGTGGGGCTGCGGAAGGTGCAGCTCAGGAAGCTGCAGTCGGAGTTGGGAAGCTCAACTTCGCTTGCCGCATCATCCCCATGGGCAGGGTGTTTTGCCGACGCCTGTCGGCGGCCGCGGCGGGAGTCTCTGTTCCGAATCATTTCGTGGGATTGCCCAGGGAACATAGGGAGGATTTGCGGGTCTGGCACACGTTTTAGAGGATTACAACGGACGTTCTGTGTGGATGGATGGGCCGGTGAGTATCTTCGACTTGGAGCTGGTGACGGATGCGGCGGGGTCGACGGGGTACGGGGCGTATTTTCAAGGTCTGTGGAGTGCGGAGGCCTGGCCGCGTACTCGGGTAGAGGAGGGGTTGACTAAGAACCTGGTTCTGCTGGAGTTGTTTCCGGTGGTGGTGGCTTTGGAATTGGGGGTGAGTCCTGTCGGGACCTTAAGATTCGGTTGACTTGCGGTAATATGGGAGTGGTGCAGGTGAGTAACCGGATTTCGGGTTCTTCCCCTCCGGTGATCGGGCTGCTGCGCCACCGGGTGCTGAGGTGCCTGCAGATGAACATATGTCTGTATGCCGTACACGTTCCGGGGGTGGAGAATAACCTGGCCGATGCCTTGTCTCGATTTTAATGGCGGAGGTTTCGGGACTTGGCTCCGGGAGAGGCGAGAGAGGGGATCCTCTGCCCGGCATGGCTTTGGACAATTGCTTTGGGGATCGCCGCGGGTTGGATCAGGAGGTCGGTGAGCGAGTCGACTTGGTCGGCGTACAGTAAAGTTTGGATGGAGTGGCTGGAGTTTTCACGGCTGGCGGACGCCGGGCTGGGGGGTAGGGGGGCGGACAATAGTCTGTTGGTTTTTATGTTGTGGTGAGGCAGATGGAGGGGCGAGGGTCAGATTCTGGGATTGAACGGAAGCTGGCGGCGCTGGCATGTTGGTTTAAGTTGCGGGGTAGCACCGGATGCGACAAAAGGTTTCTGGGTAAGGCAAGCGTTGAAGGGGTACAGGAAGGGTAATCAGAAGACGGACGGAAAGAGGCCGGTGCCTTTTGTTATTTTGAAGGCGGTTGGCCGGCATTTTGGGGGTTTGTGTGCGTCCGTTTATGAAGCTCAGCTATTTCGAACAGCTTTTCCTTGGCCTTTTTCGGGGTTTTCCGGGTGGGTGAGCTGGTCAGTCCAGCGAAGACTGTTGGGGGGGGGGTTTGTTGGGTCATGATGTGGCATTGGGGGAGGGTTGCGTGTGTTTGAAACTGCGTAGGTCTAAAACGGACCAGAAGGGGAAGGGTGTGGACGTTTGGTTGTACGCATGGCCGGGTTCAGAAATATGTCCGGTGATGGCGGTGACGGAGTTCATGAGGCTTCGTCCACCAGGGGAGGGTCCACTGTTAGTGCATCGGGATGGGAGTTTCCTGTCTAGATTCCGATTTATAGCGGTGTTTAGAATATGTTTGACGTTGGGGGGGTTTGACGGGGCGCAGTTTGCTTCGCACTCCTTCCGCATCGGGGCGGGCACAGAGGCTGCCAGATGCGGGTTGGACGAGGCTGCGGTAAAAAAAAAAAAAAAAAACGGATTGGGCGATGGGAGTCCAGGCGTTTCAGGTCCTATGTTCGGCCGCACTTGGTGTAGGCTGTTTTTTCCGGTGTCGGGGGGTGAGTGGGGGCTTGTGTAAGGGGGTTGTGTGATTTTGTCTGTGTCGTTTCGGATGGAGGTTTACCACGCCTTGTCTGGATTCTCGGACACTCCTATGTTTTTTGGGGTGCCAGGCGAGCAGAGGTCAGGCCGGAAAGACGTCAGTTGGGGATCCCGCGTAGAGAGGCTTGCAGCAGGTGGTTGGGTATCCCGGGGATGCAGTGGGGTAGGGTCATACCTGAAATACACCGATATGCAAGACTGGATAGGCCCCCTGTTGTGCTGGTTCTCCATGTTGGGGGGAATGACCTGGGGATTAGGTCCACTCGGGAGTTACTAGCGGACGTGAAGTGTGATTTTCTCATGCTTCGGAGGCATTTCCCAGGTATGGTCATAGGCTGGTCTGACTTTGTAGCACGCACGGCCTGGCGGAGGGGCACGGTCTGTGGTCCGACTTAACAAAGCCCGTATTAAAGTTAACAAGGTTTTGGGGGAGGTTCATCAAACGTAATGGAGGTTTAGTGGTGCGCCACGTGGAGTTGGAGGTTAACGTGGGTATGTACCTTCGGGGGGATGGGGTCCATCTGTCGGCAGTGGGCATGGACCTTTGGGCGTTGGGGTTGCAAGATGGGATTGAGCGGGCCCTGCGGGTGTGGAGGGGCCCTTAAGGATAAGGGGGTCATCCTTGCGGGCTGTGGCGGTGTCTTTTGGTCTTTGATGGGGCAAAAGGAAACAGATGATGGAAATGTGGGGGGGAGCTCATAGGGATATGGGCCCTCCCTTTTGGTGTATCCCAGCGGAAGGGTAGGCTGGCATACGGGATTTGGTGGCATTGCGGGAAGGTGGTTGTCTCCAGGCTTATAAACGGCCGGAGGCCTGGTATGAAAAAGTTGGTCCCGCAGTGGAATGGTGGAAAAAGGTTATGTTTAAAAGGTGGAACGTGGTACCGTCAAAGACCAACTGACTGGGAGTTCTTTTAAAATTACCGTTACCAAACAGTTGATATATATATATTTATATATATATATATATATATATATATATATATATTTAATAAAGCTATTTAAGTTATTGGTTTGAAGAGTGTTAATAAAAGGCTGCTATGGCCAGTTATACTCCAACTCCTGTGTGGCCTGATTATTTGGGTAGAATGTAAAAATTAAGAGAATTATGGTATAGGAATCATTAGAAGGGAAGAAGGGGTAATTACAAGGGGAAATAAAGTACGGAGAGGTATGTCCCTAATGCATGGGTCAAGAAAGGCACGGAATTAAGCCAGAGGCTGGATGGAGGGCCGGACATGACGAATGCTGAGGGAAGAGCGTAGGGGGTTAATAAAATAGAGAAAAGTAAGGAGGGGAGGGCGGAGAGAAAGGAGGAAGAAGGGGGGGCGGAGCATGATAAAAGGAAGGGGAGGAGCTGAGACGGCAGCGTGGTGTTCAGTGTACAGGAGAGTTGCCCACCCACCCGCCCTGTTATTTTTATTTTCTCTTTGTTTTTCCAAAAAAAAAATAAATAAATAAATAAATAAATAAATAAATAAATAAATAAATAAATAAATTGAATAAATGAATAAATAAATAAATAAGCAAATAATATAAAAAAAAAAAATAAAAAAATAAGCTGGTGTGTTGTGTTTGTGGTCCTTCTTGTCTGTGTTTTTGTTTCTTTGGCAGGTCCGGTGATGAGGGTCGTCATAGCAGCTGTAGCGGCGGTGTCTTTTGGTCTTTGATGGGGCAAAAGGAAACAGATGATGGAAATGTGGGGGGGAGCTCATAGGGATATGGGCCCTCCCTTTTGGTGTATCCCAGCGGAAGGGTAGGCTGGCATACGGGATTTGGTGGCATTGCGGGAAGGTGGTTGTCTCCAGGCTTATAAACGGCCGGAGGCCTGGTATGAAAAAGTTGGTCCCGCAGTGGAATGGTGGAAAAAGGTTATGTTTAAAAGGTGGAACATGGTACCGTCAAAGACCAACTGACTGGGAGTTCTTTTAAAATTACCGTTACCAAACAGTTGATATATATATATTTATATATATATATATATATATTTAATAAAGCTATTTAAGTTATTGGTTTGAAGAGTGTTAATAAAAGGCTGCTATGGCCAGTTATACTCCAACTCCTGTGTGGCCTGATTATTTGGGTAGAATGTAAAAGTTAAGAGAATTATGGTATAGGAATCATTAGAAGGGAAGAAGGGGTAATTACAAGGGGAAATAAAGTACGGAGAGGTATGTCCCTAATGCATGGGTCATGTGGTGTTAAGTAATTTGTATGGAATTTGTTAATGATAACAGGAAAGCAAAAAAGTAAATTAGATTCTTTGCAGCCAGCAACAATAGACCCTCCCCACCAGAGATAAAATACCCCCCCCCCCCAGCAATAACAGGTCCATCCCAGCAGCAATAGATCCTCCCAGCAGACAGAAACAATAGGCCCTCCAGCAGCCAGCAAATATAGACCCTCACAACAGTAGATCCCTTCCAGCAACAATTGAGCCCTCACCAGAAACAATAGACATCCCTCAAAATAATAGACCATCAAAACAATATACCCCCGACGGCAACAATAGATCCCCTAGCAGCCAGCATCAATCGATTCTCCAGCACACCTCAGCAACCCTTGCCATTGCATTCATTCAGTACTGGAGGTGCCGCAACTGCATTCCCCCGCGTTCCCGTTGGAAAAAAGCCTTGCTCAAGTGCATGCATTGTTCCACTGCACATATTCCCTTTTTATTTCAGTGCATTTAGTTTCTTACATGTCAAATATGATAAAACATTTCAGCCCTCAATACATAGTAATCATACAACCCCTTAAACCTATCAGAAGAAAATATATCAGGTCTCAAATTCAAACAGGCTCTACTACATATGGAATATAGAAAAAAAATGGAAAATTCCTATCAAAATACTTACCGTAATTTTCCTTTCCTGATGGACTCCATGGCAGCAACGTGTGGGTTAAGTCCCGCCTCCACTACCCATAGGACACTACTCCCATAAATCTTTGCTCCCTGCCCCTGGCCGTGTTCGGTAACTAGCCTACTCCAGAAATTTGGGAGGGAACTCCTGCTGCCATGGAGTCCATCAGGAAAGGAAAATTACGGTAAGTATTTTGATAGGAATTTTCCATTTTCCTGACAGACTCCATGGCAGCAACGTGTGGGAAATAACTCGCCAAACACACCCGGGTGGGCAAAAATGCTGAACAAAAGATTTATTTAACACTGTCGGCCGACAGGACTTTCAAACCAAAATCAACAGAGGATAAGGAAGCTGGCTCAACACAATAGTGAGACATGAAAGTATGAATAGAAGACCAGGAGGCCGCTCTGCAGATTACATCAGGTGCAACGTGGCGCGAAGCCGCCCATGAGGTTGAGAGACTTCTGGTAGAGTGAGCTGTAACCGCCTCAGGAGGAGCCAAGCCCTTCTCTCTATAAGCCCATTGAATTGCCTGAACCACCCAAGCAGCGATGGATCTAACGGAGGCCTTGGCGCCTCTACTTTTCCCGTTGAATAGTACGAAGAGGAAGTCAGATTGACGAAAAGAAGCTGTAATATCCAGATATTGTTTTAGAGTAACTCCCAAATCGAGTGGATGTGGATCTTGACTTCCAGCAGAATTGAAGGTAGGAAGAGTGATTTCCTGGTTTTCATGGAAAACAGAGGTCACCTTGGGATTTGTCCCCAACATCGGAATTAGGACCACCCTATCTGGAAAGAAGGTGAGAAAAGGTTCCTTTGTACCTAGAGACTGAATTTCGGAGATTCTCTTCGCCGAAGTTATGGCCACCAGAAAAGAGGTTTTAAGGGTTAATTCTCTGATTGAGAGCGTTCTGTCAAGTTGAGAGAAGAAATCTAGAACCAATGGAAGGTCCCATTTGGGGAATCTAGGCTTCCTTTGTGGCCTAAGCCTGACTGCTCCTTTGAAGAATTGTTGGACCAAGGGATGATTGGCCCATGCGACTCCAGAAAAAGCTGAAATTGCTGAAACCTGGACCCGGAGAGAACTAACCGAAAGGGAGATATCCAATCCTGATTGCAAGAAGCTTAAGACGTCCCGGACTGTCAGGGTATTACAGGAACTGGACCTTAAAGACAAGTGATCTGCAAACTTCGCCCAAATTCTCTCATATACCCGGTTAGTACTGCTTCTTCGAGCACTAAGAAGAGTGGGAATGACTTCTTCAGGACAGCCTAAAGCCTTCAACCGTCCCCTTTCAAAAACCAAGCCTTTAGGCGCAGGTGATCCGGGCAAGGATGTAATCTCGACCCTTGAGACAGAAGGTCTGGCCTGGATGGTAAAGGAATTGGATCCCTGACACTGAGGAGCATCAGAAGCGGAAACCAGGGTCTGTTGGGCCAATAGGGAATTATGGCTATCACTTCTGCTGTCTCTGACCTGAGTCTCCTCAGGAACTGATGAATAATAGGAGTTGGGGGAAAGGCATAGGCCTTGTGGAACCACCATTTCTCTGTCAAGGCATCCACCCCGTAGGCTTGAGGATCCCTGTACCTTGAATAATACTTCTCTAGTTTTTTGTTGCAAGGGGAGGCAAACAGGTCGACTTCTGGGGAGAGCCCCATTGTCAGGATCCAGTTGAACACTTCCTCGTGGAGAGACCACTCGTTGTTGTCCAGAAGTATCCGGGAAAGAAAGTCTGCCTGAACGTTCTGAATCCCTGGGACATAAGATGCTGTCAGATCCTTCAGGTTCCTCTGAGCCCAGGTCATGATCGGTTCCACCTCCTGGAGAAGGGATAGACTTCGGGTACCCCCTTGCCTTCTTATGTACGCCACTGCTGTGGTATTGTCTAGCCTGAGTGAGACCGAGGCTCCTGAAATCAGATGCCGAAAGGCTAGCAGAGCTTGAAAGGCTGCCCTTAACTCCAGGATGTTCGACACCGTCCCTCTGGAGGGGAGAATCCAGGTGCCCTGAGCCACTTCCGCCAGACAGTGGGCGCCCCAACCCCTGTTGCTGGCATCTGTTGTTATGGTGACCCATGAGATGGGGAGAATGGAATGGCAGTTGCAGAGATTTTCCCGTTGGAGCCACCACAGAAGGGAATTCCTCATAGATAAGGTGATCCGAATCAGCTGGGTTTTGCTGCCTGACCATTGATGAAGGAAACCCTTCTGAAAGGGCCTCATCCTCCACTGTGACCACCTCACCATCGGGATTGTCGCTACCATAGTGCCTATAATTTTCAGGCACTGGAGAGCCTGGAGATGAGAGGCAGAGAGGGCTGGACGGATTCTGTCCCTGACCACTGACAACTTCTCTTCTGGTAATGAGATGGTGCCTCTGACAGTGTTGAATAGGGCCCCTAAGAACACCAGCCGCTGAGATGGGACCAGCTGGCTCTTCTCCAAGTTCAAGATCCACCCGAATTCCTGTAGGGTGGAGATGACCTGCTCTCTGTGTACCAGAAGTTGATCCTTGTCTTGAGCCAATAACAGGAGGTCGTCTAGGTAGTGATGTAGACGAATCCCTTTGGTTCTCAGAAGAGCTACCACTGCCAACAATACTTTTGAAAATACACGAGGAGAAGTTGATAGCCCGAAGGGAAGGCAAGTAAATTGAAAATGGCTTTCGCCCACGGAGAAGCGGAGATACTGCTGGTAATTTACTGCAACTAGGACATGAAAATAGGCGTCCTTGAGGTCTATGGAGACCATCCAATCCCCTGCTTGGACAGATTGTTGAATTGTGGATAAAGACTCCATCTTGAATTTTTCTTTTTTGATAAAACTGTTCAAGTGGGTTAGATCTATGACCGGCCTCCAGGCCCCGCTCTTTTTCCGGACCATAAACAAAGGAGAGTAGATTCCCATGCCTCGCTGAATGACTGGAACATGGATAATGGCGCCTTGAGCCAACAAAGATTCCACGTAGGCTAGAAGAATTAGCCTTTTTTCGTCTGAGGCCAGGAGAGAGGTGGGGACCCATCTGAGTCTGGGAGATTCCTTGAAGGTCCAAACATGACCTGAGGAGACGGTCTTGACGGTCCAGAAGTCTTGGATCGAGGCCGCAAAGACAGGGGGAAAGTGGAAAAGACGAGCCCCCACCTGCCCTGTCTGAGCGGGCCCAACCTCAAAAGGATTTAGTTGGTTCCCTCTCTCCCTTCAAATCACTTTTTGTAGATTTTTTGAAAGAGGATTGTCTTGATTTCCAGGACCTGGAAAATTCACGGCCTGGTC
This sequence comes from Lithobates pipiens, assembly GCF_037356315.1. Taxonomy (NCBI): domain Eukaryota; kingdom Metazoa; phylum Chordata; class Amphibia; order Anura; family Ranidae; genus Lithobates; species Lithobates pipiens. The sequence goes on along the minus strand of NW_027507696.1, from coordinate 26,100,667 downwards.
TGTAACTGCGAGCTTCCCTGGCTCGTTCCTGGTACTGTCTCTTTGGAAAAGACCTTCTCTGGGCTTGCAAACGCCGGTCCTGGGGGAGGAACCCCGACTTCCCACCAGTGGCTCGGGTAATAGCCTCATCCAACTTATTGCCGAAAAGGGAGGACCCTTCAAAGGGGATGCGGCACCATACTTGTTTAGAGGCTGGGTCTGCCAGCCAGGGGCGGAGCCAAAGAGCCCGTTTAGCCGTAACAGAAGAAAGCATCACCCGAGCCACCAGGCGTATAATGTCGATAGAGGCCTCCCCAAGAAAGGCGGAGGCCAGCCTAAGCTCTTGGATAGGGGAGCTCTTAGCTGTATCTTCAGAGATATTTCTAAGTGTCTCATCTACACTATCTGTCCATATCTCCATTGCTTTGGACATAGCGGCCAGAGCTAGCGCTGGCTTACAGGCCATTCCTGCTGTGAGATACACTCTCTTCAAATCAGCATCAATTCGTCTGTCCAGAACGTCCTTAACCACTTGCTTACTGGGCACTTAAACACCCTTCCTGCCCAGACCAATTTTCAGCTTTCGGTGCTCTCACACTTTGAATGACAATTACTCAGTCATGCAACACTGTACCCAAATGAATTTTGTGTCCTTTTTTTCCCACAAATAGAGCTTTCTTTTGGTGGTATTTGATCACCTCTGGGGTTTTTATTTTTTGCGCTATAAATGAAAAAAGACCGAAAATTTTGAAAAAAAACGCATATTTCTTTGTTTCTGTGACAGAATTATGCAAATTATTAATTTTTTTTCATAAATTTTGGCCACAATTTATACTGCTACATATCTTTGGTAAAAATAACCCAAATTAGTGGATATTATTTGGTCTTTGTGAAAGTTAGAGAGTCTACAAGCTGTGGTGCGAATCGCACAAAATTGATCACATCTGATGTACTGGTGGCCTATCTCGCTTCTTGTGACCCAAACAAGTCAGGAAAGTACAAATACCCCCCAAATGACCCCTTTTTGGAAAGTAGACATTCCAAGGTATTTAGTAAGAGGCATGGTGAGCTTTTTGATGTTGTCATTTTTTTCCCACAATTCTTTGCAAAATGAAGATTTTTCATTTTCTTTATTTTTCTCCACAAAATTGTCATTGTAATAGGTTATTTCTCTCACGTGGCATGTGTATACCACAAATGACACCCCCCAAAAAATTCTGCTACTCCTCCTGAGTATTACAATACCACATGTGTGGGACTTTTTCGCAGCCTGGCCACATAGAGAGGCCCAACATGCAGGGAGCGCCATCACGTGTTCTAGGAGCATAAATTACACATCTAACTTGTTGACTACTTATTACACTTTTGAAATACCAGGACAATGACACGTGACACTGATGACAGATGGCACTGATACGTGGCAATGATGACACTTATACGTGGCACTGATGACACGTGGCACTGATGACAGATGACACTAATATGTGGCACTGATGACACGTGGCACTAATACGTGGCACTGATGACACGTGGCACTAATACGTGGCACTGATGACACGTGGCACTAATATGTGGCACTGATGACACGTGGCACTAATACGTGGCACTGATGACATGTGGCACTAATACGTGGCACTAATACGTGCCACCGGTGACAGATGGCACTAATACGTGGCACCAATGACACGTGACACTGATGACAGATGGCACTGATAAGTGGCATTGATGACACGTGACACTGACAACAGATGGCACGTGACACTGACAGGTGGCACTGATGACAAATGGCACTGATACGTGGCACTGATGACAGATGGCACTAATACGTGGCACTGATGACAGATGGCACTATGTGGCACTAATAACACGTGGCACTGATGACAGATGCCACTTATACGTGGCACTGATGACAGATGGCACTGGGGACAAATGGCACTGACAACAGGTGGCACTGGGGACAGATAGCACTGCGGGCAGGTGGCACTGGGGTGGGGTGGATTGCACTGGGGTGGATGGCACTGGGCGGATGGCACTGGGGCGGATGGCACTGGGGCAGGATGGCACTGGGGCGGATGGCACTGGGGCAGGATGGCACTGGGGCAGGATGGCACTGGGGGGGGGGGGGGGCATGGCACTGGGGGGGGGGGGTGGCACTGGGGGAGGATGGCTCTGGGGGAGGATGGCACTTTTTATTAAACTTTTTTTTTACTTTTTTTTTTTTTTTTTTCTTTTTTACACTGACGGCTGCTGCAGCCGTTCTTCTCTCCCCTCTCACACGCTGTCTGTGTGAGGAGGGAGAGCGGCGCTGAGAGATGATCTCATATGTTTACATATGAGATCATCTCCCATTGGACACGCCGATCACGCTGTAAACGGCCGCTGTGATTGGCCGTTTACAGCGATCTGTGTTTGCCTGTCCCCGGGGGACACGGCAAACACAGAACTTCCGCGATGCGCGCCCGCGGCGGCGCGCATTGCGGAAGTAAACACCAGGCCGTCCAGGGACGGCCAGGCGTAGGAAGCCGCCCGCCCTAAGGCCGGCATTCGGCTATAGGGCGGGCAGGAAGCGGTTAAAAGAGACGGTATCCTCTAAGGGAAGAGTGACATGTTTCACCAACCTCATGACTGCTGCGTCTACTAATGGCGCTGACTCCAAATGCTTCACCTCTTCTTCATTGAAAGGATAGAGTTTCGAAACCTTTGATAGCATGGAATTTTTCTTCTCCACCTTGCCCCATTCATCTGTGATAATCTCACCTAGCTCAGAGATAAAAGGAAAATTAATCCGTTCCTTCTTTAATTGCTTAAAGAATTTTCTTTGTTTGGAAGGAGCAGCCACAGAATCTTCCCAGTTCAGTGTCTCTCTAACAGCTCTGACCAGAGGAGGCAGTAGAGCGAAATCAAAGCCCACACAGGGATCACTTTCATCAGAGTCACTGTCAGACATGGCAGCTGAGGGGTGGCTATGCGCAGAGGATTCCCAAGTATCCTGCAACTGAGTCTCCCTTCCTGGAGAAAGTGGCGGCTCTGCCGGGGGAACATAGGACTGGCCCTCAATATTTCTGAGGGACTCCTTAACAACTTTTTCCACCAGGGTTTTAAGTTGTTGATCCGCGTCACCCCTTTCATTGGAAGCCTTGGCGTAGCAAGGGTCGCATAAAGATTTTCCTGCCGGTACAAGAGCTCTACACCCCCAACAGGCACTAGCTGAGTGACTAGATTGAGTCCTCGAGGAGTGCGATCTTTCTTCACTACGGTGTCCTGATCTTGAGGAGGAACCATAATGTTTAGATTTGGAAGAGGAGTGCCGGTGATGCGACTTGGAGGAGTCGCTCCCTCTATGAGAGCTGCGATGCTGTTCTGACCTGGAAGGGCTGAAAAAGGAACAAGACAAGAAACCACAAGAGACAAGACATCAGGACAGAGCTAACAGATAAATACCCCTCCCCCACCAGACCTTCAGGTGATCATTAGAAATACCTTTTATGAGAGGGCTGGCCACAAGCAGGCGGTAAGGAATCCATGTCCTCAGCGATATCCATACGCGCTGAAAAGATGACAAGGGATCAGTGCAAGGGACAGGGAAGGGATAGCCTCCCTATCCCAGAATGCCACTTACCAGTGGATGCAACACAGAGGCAGGGGGAAGTCACCGCAACAGCCCGCAAGCATTCCCAAAGCTTGCAGACAAATTCCACATTTAAATAGCCCGCCCCTGTGATGTCACCGCCGTGCCTGTGCGCATGCGCGAAATAGCGGCAATTTGCCGCTATCGCGCATGCGCGAAACCAAGCCTCGATCTCAACCGCGTTCGCGCATGCGCAGTACGGCCAAAAACGCAAACCCGGAAGTAGAACGGCGGCTGGAACGCGGAAGAACCAGCCGCCATGCCTGCACATACAAACAAACAGAAACAAACGAAGACAGATAATAAGATACAAAAACTGCTGCCATAAAGAACTTTTAGAACCTCTCACCACTCCCACCACGATCGATCACTCGGCCGAAGATAAGGTAAGATGACACCGGACTTTCCAGGGGGCAAAACAGGTCACCTGCTAATAGCTGGCTATCCGACCAATGCGCAGCCTGCCTGCCAGTGGCCAGGACATGGGCTTCTTCACAGCGCCTCTTCCACTGCCCACTCCATACCCTGCTAATAGCTAGGGCTTAGCGGAGTAATGCGACTTTCCAGACCCAGAGTCGCAGACCGGCCGACCTCGATCGTGGGGATGATAAATCTTCAGGTAGGAAGACCACTTCTGGGTCCTTCGGAGGAGGACAAAAAAAGAACACGGCCAGGGGCAGGGAGCAAAGATTTATGGGAGTAGTGTCCTATGGGTAGTGGAGGCGGGACTTAACCCACACGTTGCTGCCATGGAGTCTGTCAGGAAAATATTTTACACATTATATCATAAGCACTACTAGTTTTGGTATTGTGACCAGAATTCTTTTTTACACTTACTGTAGCCCTAAAACCATATTGAGTTGCCACTTTAACCACTTTCAGACCGGACCATTTTGCTGGTAAATGACCAGAGGTCTTTTTACACTTTGGCACTGCGCTGCTTTAACTGGTAATTGCGCGGTCATGCAATGTTGTACCCAAACAAAATTTGCGTCCTTTTCTTCCCACAAATAGAGCTTTCTTTTGATGGTATTTGATTGCCTCTGCGATTTTTATTTTTTGCGATATAAACGTAAAAAGACCGCAAATTTTGAAAAAAAATGATATTTTCTACTTTTTGTTATTAGAAAAATCCAATAAACTCAATTTTAGTCATACATTTAGGCCAAAATGTATTCAGCCACATGTCTTTGGTAAAAAAAAAGTCAATAATTGTATATTTATTGGTTTGCGCAAAAGTTGTCACATCTACAAACTAAGGTACGTTTTCTGAAATTTACGCAGCTTTTAGTTTACGACTGCCTATCTCATTTCTTGAGGTGCTAAAATGGCAGGGCAGTACAAAACCCCCCCAAATGACCCCATTTTGGAAAGTAGACCCCCTAAGGAAATTGATAAGAGGCATGTTGAGCCCATTGAATATTTTATTTTTTTGCCTCAAGCGATTGAATAATGACAAAAAAAATTTTTTATTTTTTTTTTACACAAAGTTGTCACTAAATGATATATTGCTCACACATGCTATGGGCGTATGTGAAATGACACCCCAAAATAAATTTTGCTGCTTCTCCTGAGTACGGGGATACCACATATGTGGGACTTTTTGGGAGCCTAGCCGCGTACGGGGCCCCGAAAACCAAGCACCGCCTTCAGGCTTTCTAAGGGCGTAAATTTTTGAGTTCACTTCTCACTACCTATTACAGTTTTGAAGGCCATAAAATGCCAAGATGGCACAAAACCCCCACAAATGACCCCATTTTAGAAAGTAGACACCCCAAGCTATTTGCTGAGAGGCATGTTGAGTCCATGGAATATTTTATATTTTGCCACAAGTTGCGGGAAAATTACAAACTTTTTTTTTTTTTTTTTTTTTTCACAAAGTTGTCACTAAATGATATATTGCTCACGCATGCCATGGGCATATGTGAAATGACACCCCAAAATAAATTCTGCTGCTTCTCCTGAGTACGGGGATACCACATATGTGGGACTTTTTGGGAGCCTAGCCGCGTACGGGGCCCCGAAAACCAAGCACCGCCTTCAGGCTTTCTAAGGGCGTTACAGTTTTGAAGGCCATAAAATGCCAAGATGGCACAAACCCCCCCCAAATGACCCCATTTTGGAAAATAGACACCCCTAAATTTAGGGGTACACTAGTGAGACTAGGTAATAAATGGCGGGTGCCCTGAAACTATAAAAAAATAACTAACCAACCAGCGTCACCTGTAACAGTTATATGGTGATCACTGGTGAAAGGGTTAACTAGGGGGCAATCAGGGGGCTTTATGCGGTAGTATATGGGGGTCCCTGGCGCTATAAAAAGCTGCGGCGAACCTAAATACCTACCTGCCTAACTAGCGTCACCTGTGACACTAATACAGCGATCAGAAAAACGATCGCTTATTAGGCTGGGTTCACACTGGAGCGATGCGGGAACGCCACGAATGCGCGGCGGGTTCCCGCATCGCATGCCTCCCGGCGGCAGTTCACACTGCCCTATGCGAACTGCTGGGAGTGTCAGTGAAATGTTACTGACACCCCCAGATCAGTTCGCATATCGCAGTGCGATCTGCAAACTCGGATCGCATGGTGTGAACACCCATGCGATCCGATTCTGCTGCGGGCCAAAAAAAGGGTCCCGTGCGAATTTGCGGCGGGTGTGGCGGGTGCGGCGGGTGCGGCGAATGGCTGAACTCGAATCGCACAGAGATCGGATGTGATTTGCACTGCAGTGCGGTGCGAATCACATCCGTTCTCATAAACCGCTGCAATGTGAACCCAGCCTTAGTGACACTGGCGACGGGGGGTGATCACGGGGTTAAACCTTTATTGGGGGGGTTAGGGGGGTACCTTAGAACTAAAGGGGGCTAACCCTAACTGCCCTAACAGTTATTAGTCACAAATGACACCCGCCGGGTGATCAGGGGGTTAAACCTTTATTAGGTAATAAATGGCGGGTGCCCTGAAACTATAAAAAAATAACTAACCAACCAGCGTCACCTGTAACAGTTATATGGTGATCACTGGTGAAAGGGTTAACTAGGGGGCAATCAGGGGGCTTTATGCGGTAGTATATGGGGGTCCCTGGCGCTATAAAAAGCTGCGGCGAACCTAAATACCTACCTGCCTAACTAGCGTCACCTGTGACACTAATACGGCGATCAGAAAAATGATCGCTTATTAGGCTGGGTTCACACTGGAGCGATGCGGAAATGCCGCGAATCCGCGGCGGGTTCCCGCATCGCATGCCTCCCGGCGGCAGTTCACACTGCTCTATGTGAACTGCTGGGAGTGTCAGTGAAATGTTACTGACACCCCCAGATCAGTTCGCATATCGCAGTGCGATCTGCAAACTCGGATCGCATGGTGTGAACACCCATGCGATCCGATTCTGCTGCGGGCCAAAAAAAGGGTCCCGTGCGAATTTGCGGCGGGTGCGGCGGGTGTGGCGGGTGCGGCGGGTGCGGTGAATGGCTGAACTCGAATCGCACAGAGATCGGATGTGATTTGCACTGCAGTGCGGTGTGAATCACATTCGTTCTCATAAACCGCTGCAATGTGAACCCAGCCTTAGTGACACTGGCGATGGGGGGTGATCACGGGGTTAAACCTTTATTGGGGGGGTTAGGGGGGTACATTAGAACTAAAGGGGGCTAACTCTAACTGCCCTAACAGTTATTACAGTCACAAATGACACCAATGCAAAAAAAAAAAAAAAAATGACATTGGTGTCACTGTGACTGGGGGGCAGGGGTAATTGGGGGGGGTGATCGGGGGGTAAAGGGGGGGTGTGAGTGTGCCTGGCATGTTCTACTGTGTGTGTAGAGTGTTGGTGCAACTCACCGAACGAAAAATACCGACACGGAGGAGAGAATACATCACTTCCTCTCCTGTGTTTACATTACAGGAGAGGAAGTGATGTCACGGGGGATTTCTATTCGTCGGGAGCGATCGTGAGGGGGTGGCCATGAATGAATGGCCGCCCCCTCGTCCCGGATCACTCCCGGACGAAAACCGACCGCCGCAGGCACCGGGCGGGGGCCCGATCGGGCCCCCGACCCGCGGGAGGCAAGGGACGTACATGTAAGCCCTTATGCCTGCCCGTGCCATTCTGCCGACGTACATCGGCGTGCGGCGGTCGGCAACTGGTTAAGATCCAAGCAGTGAGATAGGAAGGGTACATAACATTCATGACATCAATAAACCAACAATACATTTTTAAAATCCACCTATCATGAGGTATTAATGTAGGCTGTCACTGCTGGCCTCCTTCTGAAAATAGTAGTTGCCCCAAAAGAATAGACTCATCATGATATTATACCCCCCACAGCAACAATAGATCCCCTAACAGCCAGCATCAATAGATTCTCCAGCACACCTCAGCAACCCTTGCCATTGCATGCATTCAGCACTGTAGGTGCCGCAACTGCCTTCCCCCGTGTTCCTGTTGGAAAAACAGCCGTGATCAAGGGCATGCCCTGTTTCACTGCACATATTCCCTCTTTATTTCAGTGCATTTAGTTGCTTACATGTCTTTCACTGTCCCCCAGATTCCAAGTCCTTACTAGTACTGAACCAGATTGGTTCATGTATACACATATTTACGTTGTACCATATACAGTACTGCTTTACATTTATGCTTTTATGACAGTAGTAATTGTTATACATGCATTTATGTTTCAGTTGGTATTCTCTATGGATATTGGGAGATCCTTGGGTACACACACCCACATCGTTGTGCTCTGTTGGGTCTGGGGTTTTTCTTGCCTCCTCAGCTCCCGAGCTGGACGCTTACTGCTACCGCCTCTGAGAATTCATCATCTGGGAGTCTGACATAGCCATTGTTAAGCATGGGACCCTGTGCTCCAGACCCCTTTGACCATTTGTCATGATACCATCATTGTGTAGATACCTATTTGGTCTCCCATATTTTTTACAGATGTAACACACACGCATCTACCCCTAATGAAGCAAACATGGTCTTGCGAAGTTCCTTCTGCCAAAACTCTATCTCCTAGCATTGTTTTCAATTTGGGGACTTTAGTTCCATTTTTGTAGCCAAAACTTTTTTTTTTTTTTTTTTTTTTTTTACTTTTAGATAGAAGAGCTAATGGTTACAAACCCTGAAGCTTATTTTTTGCTTTTTGTGCTCTGCTGAGAACATTTCTCTTCATTTTCTGTCCTAAAAGCTGCAACAGATTATTAGTGAAAAACCTCTCCAAGTAAAGAAAACTGCCTTTATAAACAGTTGTCATTAAAACAGGTATCCCAATTGAAAGAAATGCAGACGTGACAAACTGAGAAATGTCTGCAAAAAAAACGCAAACATGTTATGTGGTCAGAAAAAGAATCAATTTCCTCTGTCTGTCCTACATAGTCAGTACAGACTACAATGCTAGAAGGGGAACATTCATACCACAAGAGAAGACCATATGAACAGTGGAACAAGCTATTGTTAAATGTGACATTAACAATTATATATATGACCTGGACAGACTAAGTATATACTACCTGACTTGGTCGGGCAGAACAGGCACATTTAAAATGCTAGTACTGCCTAAAATTGTATATATTTTTAGAGCCCTACCGATTCCTTCTTGTGTCCGTCTCCTTCTTTGGGTCACTAAAGAAAATATTCTGTCAAGTCATATGGCAAGGTAAAAGCCCAGATGCCCCTATTTCACCCTCATCAGAGAAAAAACAGCAGGTAGAATGAGCTTTCTCTATCTGTACGACTATTATTCAGCTGTCATATAAGATCAAATCAAACATTGGCTTTCCCCTTCCACTGGTAAACTTTGGAGGGATATTGAACACCATTTTGTGCCCACGGGCGATATGAGAACTCTTCTCCTAGCTCAATCGTTTCACAAACATCCTGATAAATTACAACATTTAACAATTACTGCGGCCTTAACAGCCTGGGTTTAAAATTTGATTGTTAATAATCAACTTCTCTCCTTCGACACCCTACAAAAAACTTTTGACATCTCACCTACTACGTTTATGCTCATATTGAGTTCTACCTGTGCTGTAACCCTAAACTGATTGTTTCCAGACCGGAGCAAGCTTGGTACTACTGATCCTCTGAAACTACCCATGTTAAAGGGATTACCCTCATGTACTCCCTTCTAAAGGCAAATTCCTCCCGGTGAAATGTGAACAATACTTAAGTACCGCCTTTTCAGATAAACAGTGATTGCAGTCTTTTTACAACTCCAAAACCAGCAAATGCATTAACTATTGGGAATTATCCTAAAATCACAGGTTGTCCCTACCTTGCCTTGCAGACGGCCAGGTGTGGTCATGCCCCAGGTGGCTCTGGGTGGTATTGAACGCATGACTGTGTGTTTTTGCTTCTGTTTCTTTACCTCTGAGCCACACCTCAGTTCTAGTCAGCCTGCTTTCCAGCCTTGCCTAGTTTAGCATGAAGTACTGTGGCTTTACCTCAACTAACCCTTGGCTATTCCTGTCAAGCCCCCATGCACAGATTCACAGCCCAGCTTATCTTTTTGTTACTGTGGGTTGTGTGTATTTGCAAGGGTGAGCGTACATCTCTGCGCCATGGACTCCAACCTAGGTAAGCCCTTACATAATGAACTGACCAACATGTCCACACAGATGTACAGGATGCTCACCTGACTTGCTCTGCAAGCCTCCAGCCTTTGCTGAGTTGCGGTAAGAAGTTTGCTTGTTTAAAGGCACAGTATGCCCAACCCTGGAACCTGCACTTCCAGAACCGTTTGTTGTGATGCCTGAAAAGTTTGATGTGAATCGTGCATCATTCTTGAACTTTAGGCTGGATTGCGAGCTGTTGTTTGCTCTTAAGCCTAGGACCTATGTCTCTGACTCTATAAAGGTTTGTGCATCCATCAAACTGCTCACTGGGCTAATCAAGATAAGGGCTTTTCAGCTATTACAGGAGAAGAGTCCAGTCTTGGACAGCTGGGAAGCTTTCATGTTTTCTCTGGACTCCTATTTTACAGTTTCTAAGAAAACCAATGTTCCAAAGTCTGCTTCTAGTTCACGTGGACTACGGGTACCCAGGGACAGGAATACCTGGGACAGATACGACTCCAAGCCATCCCAGTCAGTGCCAAGTTATGAAGCTCTCACCCCGCAAAGCCTAGACGCCCCTGAGGTTTTACCCACTCCTACCCTGGATGATGTGGAACCCATGGAGATCGGGTCCATCTGGTCCAAGCTGTCTTAGAGTGAGTGGAGGAGAGGCTGTGGACTTTGTTTCTATTGTGGAGTAAGAGGGCACCTTATCTCTCTCTACCCAGCTAGTCCCCAGTTTCAGCAAGTGGGTACTACTAGGATCCTTCCTGCCACCCCTGAATCTTTGCCTGCTATCCAGCTTGAAGTTCCTGTGACCCAGTCTGACATCCTAGTGCCTGCTACCCAGTCTGATGTTTTCTGTTACCTGCTGCCTGCATTGATGTTCCTGTGCTGGTGTCCCCGCTTTAAGTTCCTCTGCCGGTGTCCCCGCTTTAAGTTCCTGTGCCGGTGTCCCCGCTTGAAGCTCTTGTGCCAGTGTCCCCACCAGCTTCTGACTGTACGTATGCCTCAAATGGCACCATAGACTGTAAACAGGACCTGAAGATTTTTGAAAGAGTCTTGCGAGCGACGAAAGTCTCCCCAGCTGGAACTTCTAAAACAAAGAAAGCCCAAAGGAAATGTTCCATGCTCTGAGGGCATTCCTAAGGAGAGGGAACTGTCACAGTCCCTACTGTGCCTTTCAGATGGCTAGGCGTGGTATTGAACTCATGACTGTCTGTTATTGCTCCTGTTTCTTTACCTCTGAGCCACACCTCAGTTTTATTCAGCCTGGTTTCCAGCTGTCAGGAACGTGCCAGTGCTGATCAGGGGCACACGTGCACGCATGCGCACGCGGGCCCCTTCCCTAATTGTGCAGCAATGTTCGCACACCAGTATGCGCCTGCGAGCTCTTCGTGCGCACGCACTAGTTCTGTTTGGCGCTGAGGAACTTTTAAAAGTACCTCAGTGACACTTGTGCGGCGCTGTTTTGTCTGCAGCTCTGTACCTGTATTATTAACGAAGTTTCTTATGAACTATCTTTGCCTGATTCTCTTAACATCCACCCTGTGTTTCACGTATCTCTATTGAAACCTGCTGTGCCTGATCCCTTTCCTGACAGAGGAACCAGACCCCCTGAACCTGTTCTAGTAGACGGAAGTCAGGAGTATGAGGTGGAGGCCATCCTCGATTGTAGGAAGAGACAGGGACAAGTGCAGTTCTTAATTAAGTGGAAGGGGTATGGTCCAGAAAGCAATTCCTGGGAACACAACAGCACCATACACGCTAAGCGTTTAATTTGTACTTATTTTTCTGCCCACCCAGAAAAAAGAAGTTACTTAGGCATCCGGAGGCTGCCCTTTGGGAGGGGGCAATGTCAGGAACGTGCCAGTGCTGATCAGGGGTTACACGTGTGCGCAACTTCCCGTGTTGTGCAGCAATGTTCGCCCACCAGTATGCGCCTGCAAGCTCTCTCTGTGCGCACACTTGTGCGGTGCTGTTTTGTCTGCAGCTCTGTACTTGTGTTATCTCAATCCATCTTGCCGATTGTTAACCGACCCGACTCCGTCTGACTTCTCTACCTTCTCCAATCAGAGATGCCTGACTCTGCCTATCTCTGCTGTGAACCGTTGCCAGCTACTGCCTGTCTTACCGACTCTGCTGTTTTCTGCTGTTCTCATCCGCCTGATCACCTGCCAACCCGGACCGTCTGACCTTGCTGTTGTCTGCTGTGTTTCTTCTGCCTATTGCCTGCCGACCCAGACTGTCTGACTCTGCCTATTACCTGCTGCCTTGTGTTGTTGTGTTCTGGCCTTCTCATCCAGCTCCAGCAGCCGCTGTTCCTGCTCCTGCCACTCAGCTCACTGATCGCTTCTGCCTGCAGTCATCTGCAGTCCAACCATCTTTTGAGGATCTTCATACCGTTCCTGTGCCGACCACTACAACTTCCATCAGGCACTCCTACCCACTGTGCTCATGAGACCACTGTTCCCATTCCAGTGGCTCCTGAACCAGCGCTGTAGAGGGGTCTTCTCCTACAAGTCGGGCTCTACTATCAGGTACCTAACACCAGCCATGCCTAGTTTAGCATGAAGTACTGTGGGCAATACTCTGTTTGTACCTGAAACTCCTGAATCAGCTGAGGCAGGTTACCTAATTAGCTGGGTATAAACCCTGTCTCACGCTAAAGGCTTTGTCAGTTCATTTTCTTATGTTTGCCACGTGTTCCTGTCTTCTGTTGCAGAGTTACAGTGTTCCAAGACTGACCCTGGCTTCAGACCCTGGCTTTGTTTATCGTTATCCTGACTTCTGGAAACCCTGACTGCGGCTTTACCTCAATTATCCCTTGCCTATCCCTGTCAAGCCCCCTTGCACAGATTCACAGCCCAGCTTATCTCTTTGTTACCGTGGGCTGTGTGTATTTGCAAGGGTGAGCGTACATCTCTGCGCCATGGACTCCAACCTAGGTAAGCCCTTACACTCTGGCTCAATTCTCTGCAGTCGATGCTCCATTTTTTCTGGGAATGGCCACATATCAAAAAGCTACTGGAACAGAGTTTCACGCTTATTTCAGATACCACTGGATGCATAACATCACTGAGCCCAGCCCTTGCACTCGCACTCCTTAGTACAGAAGTAGCCAACTTCCTGACTCATTGCAGAGCATTGGTTATGCAGCTACACTTTGCAGCCAGACTATTAGTCCTTTAGTTAATGAAGAGGCCGCATAGCTCCCAATGTTTCAGATGTCAAACTTCAACTAAATTTGACAGTGAATTATGAATAATGTCTATCCCTCCAATCAAACATGCTCCAACAGTTCCATGATATATGGGACACAATGTATTAATGTCTGTCTTTATACATATTGCAGCTTCAGTGATCTATGGGTATGCACATACTGTTTCTTATATACTCAGTTAACTTGTAACCTAGCTATATTATTCTAATGTACTGAATGTCAATCCTGCAATTTTGGTTGGATGTATTGTTTCTACTTCCATTGTTTGTACTATTTTGGGAAAAAGGTATATCTGTTCTTTGTTCTGCTACATACTGTAGCTTGTAAAACTCCAATAGAAATCTATACTGTAAAAAATTACATATATGTCATAGTCTGTAAGAACCATTAACACAGTCTTTGTTGTAACATTGTTGCTCCTGCCAGTAAGGGGTCATTCACATGGGCAATCAGCCCCATATACCATGAAGCAAGATCTTAAAACATCAACCTACATCCATATATTTTTATTTTATTTTGAATAAAGCAAGGAACGATTACAAAGGCAGAATAAAATACTGTCTATACCATTACTGAGGAGAATGACATGTCTTGATGACTTTATAAGAGACAGTCCTGAAACATTGGCTCAGTGGTGTCATATAGATATGTTTGAGTCACAGTAATTATTAATTGTGTAAAAAAAAAACGAAATAACATAAAAAAACTAGTTGCTGCAGTCAAAAGTAAATTCCTTCAGTGGGTCAAAGAAAAAAAATATATAAAGTGAAAAAATGGTGACTGCGCTACCCCAATATCATAGCATTAGATACACCACTCTTATTCAATTGTGAAATAAATCATATAAATAACATAATTATTTGTAAAAAAGGGAATATAAATTGTGCAATGGTATATAATCGTTGTCACAGACAGACTCTCAGTCTTCATCTTGTTCATAACCATACAAAAACAACCCCTAGATATATTTCAACAAAACACCTATATAAACGTCCAAACGTATGAAATTATAGTGTGCAATTTGTCAATATGCACAGGGTGCACTATCCTGTGTGAATATGATAATCCTGTGCTCTTAGGTCATTCATCCGTGATTGCTTGTGACAATTTCAGAAAGTGGAAAGAAATCAGCCTAATAGAAAAACAAACAGCAATAAAAAGTTGACTAAAGTTCTAGACCTTCCACAATCTATTTAAAACTAAAAACAAGTTTTGTCTGAAAAAGGATATGAATAGACTTGGTCATATACACCAGTGATGTGCAGTCAGGGGAGGCAGGGGAGGCAGGTGAGGTAGGGCCTCACCTGCTATGAACATTAAAAAAAAATCAAGTTTCGAGGGTAGTAGCTAGGCCACCGGGGTTCAAATGTGGGGGGTATGTAGCCTAAGTCCTACCCCACTACTTTTGGGGCTCCTACGACATATAGTTCCAGAGATATGGGGCTCCTTGCTCAGCCTGTCAGAAACTAAATACAGAGCGTCCACTTTAAAGTGGTTGTAAACCCACTAAAAAGAAAAAACTGCAAGACAAAGGCATAATGAGCTAGTATGCATAGCATACTAGCTCATTATGATATACTCACCTTAGATTGAAGCCCCCGCTTCAGCCAGCAACATTGCTCCTGGAGTTACTTCTGGGTATCGCGGACTCTGGCACTGTGATTGGCTGGAGCTGTGATGACGTCACTCCCACGCATGGCACGCTGGCTGAAGCAATGACACAAACGTGCCATTGCTTCAGTGTGCTTGTGCCGATGACATCAGCACATGCTGATACAGGGTATAACTCCTAAACTGTCCAAGTTTAGGAGATATCCAGGGTAGCTACAGGTAAGCCTTATTATAGGCTTACCTGTAGTAAAAAGTGGATTGTAAGGGTTTACAACCACTTTAATCACTTCAATCACTTCAATCACTTCAATACAGGGCACTTACACCCCCTTCCTGCCCAGGCTATTGGGACTGTGATATCATAATGGGCGGGGACATCATTGTCATTGTAGCCAGAGACAGCGACGAGGCAACAGCTCAAGAAGAGAAGAACAGACGAAGAGAAGACGGCGACAGAAGACCAGACCTCCTCTTGTAAAAGAGCTAGAAGAGGCCCGGCAAGAAGAACCGAAGAGGGGGACAAGACCCCCGAAGAGGGGGACAAGACCCCTGAAGTTGGAAGAACAGGGCAGCAGCAAAGAAGAAAGCCGGACTCCTCCGCTAGTAAAAGAGCTAGCAAAAGAGCAGAAGATAGCGGGTGAGTCCAGCGAGAAGACCCCCGAAGACGGAAGAAGACCCCCGGTGCTGTGCAATAAACTATTTTAACCCTTGTGTGTTGTGTTTTTTTTTTCACAGGTGAATGGGTAGGGGTACATTGTACCCCATACTCATTCATATAGGGTGGGGGGCCAGGACCCGGGGCCCCCTTATTAAAGGGGCTCACGGATTCCGATAAGCCCCCCGCCCGCAGACCCCGACAACCAACGGCCAGGGTTGTCGGGAAGAGGCCCTTGTCTTCATCAACATGGGGACAAGGTGCTTTGGGGTGGGTGGGCCGCGTGGCCCCCCTTCTCCAAAGTACCCCCCCATGTTGAGGGCACGTGGCCTGGCCGTCTTTTCGGTGTAGGGCTTCCCCTTTAACTCCGTACCAGGTGACGGGGCCAGCGACGCTTTCTTCTCTAGCTCCGGCTACCTGGAGCTGCGCTCAAAATGAGCGGACTTTTCTCCGGGCGGGAAAAGTCCGTTCCTTTCAAAAGTACGGCGGACTAGCACACGGCCGTATTGTCCGCTGGACATATTTTGGTGCAAAACTACTTTCTTAGTCCACCAGACTTTTGGGTAAAAAAAAGTCCGCCGGAGCCCACACACGGGGGGATTGTCCGGCGGACTCGAGTCCACCGGACTTTTCCACCGGTTTGTTTGATCGTGTGTACGCGGCATTAGTTTCTGTCAGTAAACTTTGTAAATAAATAATTTTTCTACTTCACTGATAGGCGTTGATGAGGTGGTACTGATGGGCACTGATAGTCTGCACTGATGCACTGGCATTTATGGGCACTGGTTGGTGGCACTGATGAGGCATGAATATGCCTGCTCTTATGGGCACTGATATGTGGCTCTGATGAGCACTTATGGTTGGCACTGGTGTGCACTGATAAGCAGCACTGGGCATTGATGGGTGGGATTGATGGGCAGCACTGATAGCCAGTACTGACTGGCATCACTAATGGCCACTGATTGCTGGCACTTTTGGGCACTCATTGCTGGCAGTGGTGAGCACTTATTGCTGTCACTGTGGGTGCTTTATGGAAATCAGGGCTCTGATTACATTCCTAGATGTCCTCTGCAAGGAGATGCCGTTGATCGGCTCTCCTCTCCTCACACCCTGTCAGTGTAAAACGAGGAGCTATGATTACCGGCATCTTCGTGTTTATATGTGACTGGCTGTGATTGAACACAGCTGATCACATGGTTAAAGAGCCGCGGCCGCGCCTCTTTACAGAGATCAGAGTCACGCAGTGTCCTAGCAACATGGCGCAGTAGCGATCGTCATGCTGCACGCAACGAAGTGGCCGTTCTGGGAAGCCATCATATGACGTCCACCCAGAAAGAGAGCCGCACCGCCCAGCTGTCATTTTTTCAACGGTGGGTGGGCGGCAAGTGTTTAAATACAAGCTGACGCACTCTGTTTGCAGCAGACTGAGAGGATGAGCTCACAGTGCCTCTCCCTCCTTGTCAGAGGCACTGAGCTCAATAAACAGCTTGGAGGCTTGGACCAATGGTAAAGTACCATTGGTCCCACATGTCCAATAAAAATGTTGCAGTGGAGGCACAGCTCTCACTGCAGTCTCACAGAAGGCGCATGTGTCTAAAAGGCAAATTCTCCCTTCCAGCCCAGCCCTCTTAACTACAAAGAAAAAACATGTTTATGGATATAAGATTTACCCACAATCCCATGTTTTTCTCACACAGTTAAGAGGGAGAATGAGAATCTGCTGCCTGCAGAAAAGGTTATATTCAAGCTAAATCATATATTCATATGATAACATAATAATTTATTATTTATCTATTTACTGTGAAATTACTGGTTGGAAGTTATAACTTAAAAGTTCAGTCATTTGTTCACTAAGCCATCTGCTTGAGTACAGATTTTGAAAATGACATTTTAGTAAATTACCTTAAAAACAATATATAATAATTATTTGTATATTACTTATGGTAATTAACTCCTTGCCACCCAGGTCAATTCTGACACTTTTCTCCTACATATAAAATCATATTTTTTTTTCTAGAAAATTACTCAGAACCCCCAAACATTATATATATATAGGAGGTTTAGTGCTAGAATTATTGCTCTCGCTCTAATGACCGTGGCATATGTAACTTATGTGTATCTGGCTCTGATACTAGTCAGTGCCTCAACA
The DNA here is from genome assembly GCF_037356315.1 of Lithobates pipiens. NCBI lineage: Eukaryota > Metazoa > Chordata > Amphibia > Anura > Ranidae > Lithobates > Lithobates pipiens. The sequence goes on along the minus strand of NW_027507696.1, from coordinate 26,082,864 downwards.
GCCCCTGACCTCACCGCATGTCCCTGATATACACGTATGTTCAAAGACATTGAATGCTGGATTTTTAAATCCAGCTTGTAGAGGCAAGACAGAGGGTAACAGAAAAGACAGCATGTACTGACACGTGTTCAAAATATAAGACTCTCCACTACATCGCAGTCTAATATATTTTTGCTCCACAAAAATGGCAAATAAGGTCTATACAATAAAAGCCACAGCCACAGTAATCATACAGTTTATAGACATTTTTACTTCTTCCTTAGGTAAGGAATCTCACAATTACTAGTTGAAGAAATATTTATGAAGTTTCCAAGAACAGACAAAGGTGAACCTATATGAAGAGCTTTTACAAGTAATATCACTTAAAAAACGATCGATAACAGCTCAGTCCAAAAGTGAAATGTATAAGCTAATGCTCTAGGACTACGGAAATATATTGTCTGTACTATATCAAAGTACAGGAAAATATATCTCTGTATTGATTATATGAGGACATCTTATCTGTTTAACAGAAAAAGCATGGAAACAGATCCATAAAATAACAATGTGCTTTACTTATTCAATATATGGAAATCTTCACCGCATGTCACATAAAGAATGGCAAATATTTGCTTTACATCCCTTCCTTTTAGGCTCCCAGGAACTTCACTCCCCCCCCCCCCCCCCCCAGCCTTTTTTAACCATCCTTACTTGTTATGCTATTTTATCCTGGATTTAGATATTAATCTGCCCAAGAGATCTAAAGTTTTCCTGCTGTGATCCATTGCTCAGGTACAACAACTTGGGTCTATTGCCACCATCTTCTTCTGTGATGTCATCAGGAGCCCAACTGCCTCTTCGGAGTACAGGCAACTGACCCTCAATGACATGTACCAGCTCCACCCACCAGTCGCTGATCCTTCAGCCTCCTGGGATTATGTGATGTGCATGTACCAGAGGGCTGAGGAAGCTGGGGCACATCATTTTCACCTATGTGAGAATGGCTGGGGTGGGGATTTCTCAGGCTGGAAATATAACAAGAAATATAGGTAAACAGATGACCCCCCCCCCCCCTTTAGTGGAAGTAGAAGATGCCTAGAGCATCAATTGGGTGAAGGTTCACTTTAAATAAAACTCTGAACAACGCCTACTGGAATAAAGTGACCTGCCCAGAGGGGTTCGAAATCCAAATAAAAGCCCCCTGTATAAGGTATTTTATACAGCTCTCTGACAGCTCCTACCCCCTTCCACCCCCCCCCCCCCCCCCTTAGTTCCAGAGCTGCAGTTTTAATGTAAATGTCAGAAGAGCTAGGGTGCTAGAGTGCACAAAATGAATAAGTCAAACATACCCGGGTGCAGTTCTAGGCAGGTTCAACGAATATGAATAAAGTTTGGGTGCCGAATCTAAACACCATTTCAGTCGATGGGAGCTGAATGTTAAAAAAAAACAGCTCTGGACATTTTATAAGCTAATAAGCAAGGGATTGTCAAACAACTGACATGGGGACATGTACCAAACCAAAAACATTTTTAAAAAGTTACATTTGGCAGGAAGCAGCTATTTTTATAATACTTAAATAGCATGCCTAGGGGGTGCTCTGATCCTGCCTGTGAAGTGGGCTATCTATGCGATGTATATAATCTACTACAGCAAAACTGACATTTACAAGTTACAAGTTAATTGCTTGCTGCCCGCCCCACGGTCATTTGCCGGCATCTCAGAACAGCCGTGCCCGCGGGGGCGCACAGCGCGGTGATTGCTAGGACATGGTGCGACCCCCAATCTCTGTAAAGAGCCACGTCCGTGGCTCTTTAGCCATGTGATCAGCTGTGTCCAATCACAGCTGTAATCGAGGAAGTGCCAGTAATCGTCTCTCCTCGCGTCACACTGAGAGTGTGCCGAGGAGAGGCGATCAGCGGCATCTCCATGCAGGTGGACATCTAGGAATGTAATCAGGGCACTGGTCATCAGTGCCCTGATTACAATGTTGCAATATAGTGTCAAAAATCAGTGCCCACCAATGCCAGCCATCAGTGCCCACCAATGGCAGCCGCCTATCAGTGCCACATATCAGTGCCACCTTTCAGTGCGACATATCAGTGCCTCCTCATCAATGCCACCTAATCAGTGCCCATAAGTGCCACCTGATCAATGCCCACCAGTTCAGCCTATCAGTGCCCATCAGTGCTGACTCATCACTGGACATCAACAAAGGCAAAAAATTATTTAGTTTCAAAATTTACTGACAGAAAATAGTACAAAAAACATTTTTTTCCAACTTTTTTGTTTGTTTTTTGTAAAAAATAAAAAACCTAGCAGTGATTAAAAATACCACCAAAAGAAAGCTCTATTTGTGGGAAGAAAATGATAAAAAATGTATTTTGGTATAGTGTAGCACAACTGTGCCATTGTCATTCAAAATGGGACAGCACTGAGATCTGTAAAATGGCTTGGGCAGGAAGGTAAGTGCCCTGTAGGCAAGTAGTTAAACAAAAATAAGGTTTATATTGCAAGAAATTGACAGATTCAGACATTTATTTCTATTTGTGCACAAAGTGGCCAGAGATTCCCATCTTCAATTCTGGATCCTTTTCATAGATGAGAGTATACTATAGATGTTAATTTGTTATACAGATATACAAACATACACACAGACACATGGCAATGCATTCCTCCTAAACATACATACCAAACCTATATCTTTGATGGGTCTGGTATGGATGTCAAGGGGGACTTCATGCAAAAAACACACAAATTAAAATTTTGATCATGTTCATATTTGGTCAAAGACATTACCCGGTAGACCCTGCCCCCTTCCCCTCTATTAATAATTTAAAAAGCAACCCACCATGAGAGAATTTAATAATCTGCTATTGATGGCTTCTCTCTGTAAATGCTGATTTTCCAATTGTTTTTCAGATTAATCTGCATCAATATTTTCTATATATGGAAATCAGAAAACTTGAAAAATGCACACTAAAGCAGCCCATACACGATTTGGTGTGGTGGAAGAAAAGAAAATAGCTCAATCCCCCCCCCATCAACACAATCAGCATTGATGGGGGAATTCCTCAGCTCTATTGTGCTCTGCTGGTGGGGAGGAGGCATGGGGAGTCTTCCCAGTCAGCAGAACACAATGATTACTTAGCCACTGGCAATAATTGAATGCAAAAAATCCAACCCATGGATGATTGACCCATGGAGGATCAGCCTGCCCATACATGGATCGAATCTCAGCTGGTCCTTGCTGGCTGGCTTTAGGCTCCATTCACATCTATTTTGAAAGCCTGCTATGTCTTGCCAGGTGTGTTGTGGTGCCATTCATTCATAATGTCACCCCAAATACAGCAGCCAACGCATGTGTGCTAAATTGCTTATATAGCTTCTTGCTGTGCAGTGTAGTTTGATGTGAATTTAGTAAAAAAAGTGCCTGCACTTCTTTTGTGCGATTGTTGTGCGTAGGGCAGGCCATTGATATGAATGGGCTGCCCTAAACAAAAGCATGCAAAAACGTGTGCACGCCATTACAACTACATAGGTGGAAACTAATTCAAATCCATAAGATCAGCTTGACAACTGGATAATTAGCACTTTCAGAAGAAGATATCACCAATGCCCGCTTGCGTGTGTCTCCCATGACAAGTTTCTATGTGAATATTGGTCCAGATAGAAGGCAGTAAGGAGTTCAACTTTTACAGTAAAATAAACCTAGACTTGTCTGTAACTGCAGCATACATTTTTTGGATCTGCTCATTTTTTCGACATTTGGATTTTGCAAAATGTCTCCCAGCTTCATTTCCTTCATCATATGCTCCGTTTGAATTGCTCAGGTTTGTGATTACTTTAAGTCCAGCAATGGTTCCACCTCCATTCAGTTTGGACTTACTTTTTATTGTGTTCCTAAAAAATAACACTAACATAAGCAGAAAAACTACTAAAGCACAAAGCACAGAAAAGCATTCCATTCCATTAGAATTCATTTAATTGATGCCAGTAAAAGATTCTGATTGGTTGGTACTTTGCATCATGCACTATTTTATTGACTTTGTCTGCAAATAGCAATATTATATTTGTAAAGAATATCCATTGTTGAGGGATCAGTTCTAACACTTGTGCATCTAGTGTGTTTCAGTGTAATTTACGATTTTAGAAATGTATGGGTTTTGTGACAGCGAGAAGTGATTGTAATTGTTAAAAAAAGTTAAACACATTATCACGGAAATTCAATAAAGCCATAACAACACTTTTATTTAGCAGTACGGGCATTTAAAATGACCTGCGTCAGATTAAAATAGTCCTTACCACCAGTTTTGATAGCTTTCCTGACACGTGCAGCACAATCAGGTAGTTCTTATTACTGCACCAAATTAAAACATATTGTTACTGATAGCAGGCAATGAGATTCTATAACCCGTAGCAGGCTGTCTATTGGCTATGGATCGGCCCACTGCCTGCTGTCAATCAAAGTGGAGAACACCTTATGGGGAACTACTGTCTCAGCCTTCCCATCAGACTCCACCCACCCAGCCACAAAACTCTGTTGCTGCTCTGTCTGTGTTTCAGCTGCAACGGCAGAAGGGAGCTCAGCTGCACCAAGGACGAAATGATCATATGTGGTCCGTGTGTGCCCCAGATTCATGTACCTGTGTACAACAGACACTTCTTCGCGTACACATGACCGGACTTTTCAACGGACTAGGTCCGACGGGCTTCTCGACTGACTTTCGGCAGAGTTCCGATGGTCACACACAAGCACACCAAAGTCTGACAGATTTGAACGTGATGACGTACGACCGGACTAGAATAAGGAAGTTCATAGCCAGTAACCAATGGCTGCCCTAGCGTTGGTTTTCTTCACTTGGTTGGTTTTCTTAACTGTTGCATACACACGGTCGGACAAAGTTGTCAGAAAATCCAATCTTTCAGAACGTGATAACATAATTTCGTTACGATGGGACTACGTTCAGGCTAGTAGCCAATAACTTTGATGTAGGAATTTGATCTGAGCATGCGTGGCACTTTGTCCGATTGGAATTCTCTACACATGATCGGAGTATGTCCGATCAGAGCATTTTGTCGGAAAATATTTCCGGCAAGTTGGAAAATTTGGTCCGATGGATATTCCGACGGAAATAGTCCGATGCAGACCACACACAGTCGGAATATCCGACAAAATGCTCCGATCGGACACATTCCGTTGGAATCTCCGATCGTGCTAAGAGTGACACGGAGTGCAGTGTTTGGTTCATAAATGTTACTTTATTAATGATAAAACAGATGATATAGATCTACCACATTGGGAAAATTCAATATTAAATGCAATACCTGGGTATGTGCGTATCTGCCACTTATGAAAGTAGCCCTTGCACGTACAGCTACCGTAACCATGGGCAAAATTCAATAAACAAAAAAAAACCACAAAACTAGTGACATACACCACATAACACAGAAAATGAAATAACTGTCCGTATGCCAGATGGTCAATATTAGGAATGAGCTTCGTGTTGGAGTCGTTTGCCGAATTCCGAAACTTATGGGCCGTTCACGCCAAATCATGGCCCATAATTCACTGCAAGATGCATGTGGCCAATTATAGCTCAGGGGGGTTTAGTTCACGCCCCACACTATATAAGGTGGCCTTGTGTAGTGTGTTGCGGGGATGGTTAAAGACAGACAGAGAGAGAGACAGTGTCATTTAATTTGGTTAGATAGAGTAGGCAGGTGAGTCAGTTAGCTTCAGTTACAGTGTGTAGAGTATATATATGCATATGCATCCCAGGTGTGTTGTATATATATTCATACACTGTATTCCATTTAGCTAGATCCGTTCCTGTTATTCTCCTCATAATATACTGACAGGCAGGTAGCTGCACTATTTTCACTTAGTGTACTGTGTCCTTTGCACAGTGTGCACCTAAAGCTTTACCTGAATACAATTGCCGGTGTTCTCATACAAATACAGGCAGGGAGCTGCAGTATTTTGTTTTAGTGTCCTTTGCACAGTGTGCACTTAAAGCTTACCTGAATACAATTGCCGGTGTTCTCATACAAATACAAGCAGGGAGCTGCAGTATTTTGTTTTAGTGTACTTTGCACAGTGTGCACCTAAAGCTTACCTGAATACAATTGCTGGTGTTCTCATACAAATACAGGCAGGGAGCTGCAGTATTTTGTTTTAGTGTCCTTTGCACAGTGTGCACTTAAAGCTTACCTAAATACAATTGCCGGTGTTCTCATGCAAATACAGGCAGGGAGCTGCAGTATTTTGTTTTAGTGTCCTTTGTACAGTGTGCACCTAAAGCTTACCTGAATACAATTGCCGGTGTTCTCATACTAATAATACTACAGGCAGGCAGTTGTTTCTGCTAGCTGCAGTATAATCAGTATATATATACGTCCCAGCTTTGTGCTGCTACACCTCCCTACAGGCCATTAGTAGGGATGAGCTCAGTGTTCGACTCGAATGCATGGTGAACTCGAACACGGACCGTTCGCCTGTTCGGCGAATTCAGAACTTTGTGGACTGTTCGCACCAAATTCGTGTGGCATGAATGCCCCACAATGCACTACGCCAATGCAGTGCATTGCTGGCTCATGATTGGCCAAGCATGCACTGTGACACCGCATGCTTGACCAATCACATCGACGGCAACGAGGAGAGCCATAATTGGCCACAGGCAAGATGCATGTGGCCAATTATAGCTCAGGGAGGTTTAGTACACGCCCCACACTAATAAGGCCGCCAGCACGGTGGCCTTGTGTAGTGTGTTGGCTTGCAGGGAAAGAGCAAGATAGGCAGAGACAATGTCTTTTTGCTTGGGAACCTAGCACTGTTACAGTGGGTGTTGTGTGCCTCCAGCACAGTATATACCTGAAGCTACCCCTTATTGCTGGTGTTCTGAAATACAGGCATCTGCAGCAGTTAAAGTGGGTGTTGTGTAGAGATGGCCTTGCGGTTCGCAAATTTTGCTCGTTCGCGATTCGCCAAACTGGCAGACTTCTGTGGCTGTTCGCGGCGGCCATATTTGTTTACATTGTGAAGAACTTTGACCCATGACACATCCATCATGGGGTACAGGACAGCCAATTGAGACATTTCAGCACATGGACAATTGGACATACCCCCTACCTTATAAATAGACCTGATCTGGCGACCATGTTACATTCTGTCTTTTGTCAGTGTAGGGACAGGACACTGTGTGGAGCAGGGACAGTCAGTTTAATCACTAGCTATTACTATTAGGTGCACAAAGGTCCTTTTAAGGACTGGTATAGATGTACAGTATATAGGGTTGTAATACACTTAGAATATACTTTCTTGCAAAGATACAATATATAAGTATATAAAGTATATTCTGGTGCACTGCTGCTGACTGCTGTGCTGCTGATTGCTGAGTGCACTGCTGACTGATTCTGCAGCTGTAGTTTGTCAGTGTAGGGACAGGACGCTGTGTGGAGCAGGGACAGTCAGTTTAATCACTAGCTATTGCTATTAGGTCCACAAAGGTCCTTTTAAGGACTGGGATAGGTGTACAGTATATAGGGTTGTACACGTATAATATACTTTCTTTCAAATATAGAAAGCATATTATACTTGACTGCTGTGCTGCTGAGCTGAGTGCTGACCGATTCTGCAGCTGTCTTTTATCAGTGTAGGGACTGAGGGACAGTTTGGTGTTTGGAGCAGGGACAGTCTGCAAATCACTAGCTACTAGGTCCACAAAGGTCCTTTTAAGGACTGGGATAGGTGTACAGTATATAGGGTTGTACATGTATAATATACTTTCTTTCAAATATAGAAAGCATATTATACTTGACTGCTGTGCTGCTGAGCTGAGTGCTGACCGATTCTGCAGCTGTCTTTTATCAGTGTAGGGACTGAGGGATAGTTTGGTGTTTGGAGCAGGGACAGTCTGCAAATCACTAGCTACTAGGTCCACAAAGGTCCTTTTATAGGTGTATAGTATATAGGGTTGTACACGTGTAATATTCTTTCTTTCAAATATAGAAAGCATATTATAGTGCACTGCATGCAGTGCTGCTGACCAATTCTGCAGCTGTCGTTTCTCAGTGTAGGGAGGGACAGTTTGTTTTTTGGAGCAGGGACAGTCTGCAATTCACTAGCTACTAGCTAGCTACTATTAGGTCCACAAAGGTCCTTTTAAGGACTGGTATAGGTGTACTATTTGGTGTGCAGTATATAGGGGTGTTATACACTTATAAAATACTTGCACATATAGAAAGCATAGTATAGTTCATTTCCACTGTGCAGCATTGTGACTGCTGAGTGGTTCTGAAGCAAGACTACAAAGAGTGACAAACGCAATTACAAAAAAAGTATTATAACTGGTGTGATAGACCAGTGGCCCCCAAAAATTACAGATTGAAGCGGGGAGTTATATACCTTCTTCCACATACATACTGCAGTTCTCTTGAGACTTTTGTCACAGGGTTATTTAAAAAATGACAGGCAGAGGAAGAGGCAGGCCCTTCCGCAGGGGTGGTAGGGGTAGGGCAGGAGCAACAGACTTGAGCTAAAGTGGCAAATTGCAGAAGGTGCGTGTGATTACGTCAAAGGACGCACCAGACTTGGTTGAGTGGCTCACTCAGACTTACTCTTCTGCACCCTCCTCATCCTCTCGATCTGCAACCTCTTCTTCACTCTCTGCTGTGTGCACCCCTAAAGACACTACCACTAACACCACCACCATATACCCTCTGCTTGAGTCACAGGAATAATTTTCCGATCCATCACAAGACATTGCCGATGCGCAGCCACTCTTGGCATTGGATCAGGAAGAGGAGGTAGCAACAACCGCCACTCAGCAGTCTGACGACAGTACCCAGATCAGCCCAAGGAGGAGGTTGGTCCGCGTTGTTGCTGCCTACTCCGAGATCTCTAATTATATCGGTGGGGAAGGTGACATTGATGATGACGTGTCTAGTGATGTCACGTGGGTGCCCACAAGAGAGGAAGAGGAGGGGAGTTCAGAGGGAGATATGGACCAGCAGATAGGGAGGAGAAGCAGGCGGAACAAAGCAGACTGCTAATGTATCAGGAGCGAGGCATCAACCATGTACGGTCACATCTGGCGCTCCCAGGATGCCGGCACATGGCTCTGCAGTGTGGGCTTTTTTTTAACGTGTCCACTGCTGACAATAGTGTTGCCATCTGCAGCCTTTGCAATCAACGCATAAGTCGCGGTAAGCCCAACACTCACCTAGGGCGACCGCCTTAAGAAGGCACATGAGCTGCCATCACCGAGCCCAGTGGGAGCAACGGAACCCACAAAGCCACACTCCAGGCTCTCACCGTCCAGCCTCGTCTTCTACTTCTCCTTCTCCTCTCTCCTCACAATTATCCTCCACTCCACCTCTCTATCAAGGTGCTGGTGTCAGTGCTCTCTATCATGGTGCTGGTGTGGTGTCAGTGCTCTCAATCTCACTGCTGGTGTCAGTGCTCTCTCTCTATCTCGGTGCTGGTGTCAGTGCTCTCTATCTCGGTGCTGGTGTGGTGTCAGTGCTCTCTATCTCGGTGCTGGTGTGGTCTCAGTGCTCTCTATCATGGTGCTGGTGTCAGTGCTCTCTATAACGGTGCTGGTGTCAGTGCACTCTATCACAGTGCTGGTGTGGTGTCAGTGCTCTCTATCTCGGTGCTGGTGTGGTCTCAGTGCTCTCTATCATGGTGCTGTGTGGTGTCAGTGCTCTCTATCACGGTGCTGGTGTCAGTGCTCTCTATCATGGTGCTGGTTTGGTGTCAGTGCTCTCTATCTTGGTGCTGGTGTCAGTGCTCTCTACCTCAGTGCTGGTGTCAGTGCTCTCTATCACGGTGCTGGTGTCAGTGCTCTCTATCTTGGTGCTGGTGTCAGTGCTCTCTATCACGGTGCTGGTGTCAGTGCTATCTGTTACGGTGCTGGTGTCAGTGCTCTCTATCACAGTGCTGATGTGGTGTCAGTGCTCTCTATCTCGGTGCTGGTGTCAGTGCTCTCCATCACGGTGCTGGTGTCAGTGCTCTCTATCTCGGTGCTGGTGTCAGTGCTCTCTATCTCGGTGCTGGTGTCAGTGCTCTCTATCTCGGAGGATCAGCACTGGACTGGCACCTCTGGACCACCGCAGTGGAGCCCTGCATAGGTGGGGGTAAGGGCCGGGCAGAGGGAGGGGCTCAAGTACAAGTTGGCACACTGAGACACTGGCACAGGACTGTGCTGCCCTGACTGTGGCACTGATCATCTCCTGCACCCCTTCATAGCCTGCCCTGACCTTGCCTCTCCTCCATGGCCTTCATGCACTCCTGAATTGTCAAAATTTCACAGATAAAAAAAGAATGCTTGTCGTTGTCGATCCCAGATTCACTTAATACTTTTGTTATGTCAGTGTCCATGTTGTGGGACTATGTGTGCACAGCTAGTAAGTATTTTGTGGCTGAAAATATGACCTGGAGGTTTTTAAGGTTCGCCTGCCATTAAAGTCAATGGGGTCCGCCGCAAACTTTGCGGTTCGCAAACTTTTGGCCACGTTTGCGAAACGTCCCGTCGGAAGTTCGTCCATCACTAGTGACAGTATTCAGCACAGCAAGTCTGCTGCAAGTTCTGGATCAGATATGTTGTGTAATAGTCATCCCACCACAGGGGTCACTCGGCTGAATTTTCATGCTGTAGACTTGCAGAGCTCTTGCTGTAGACTCACCACTGCAACTTTGCCATTGCTAGAGACTTGCCACGCAAATTTTGCTACAAATTGGAAAAGTGTCAACTAGAACTTGTGCTTCAAGTGCTCTGCAAGTGTACAACTTGCCAGTGAAAATGTGCAAAGTTAACAAGACTTACAATTCAATACTGCCACAAATGTGTGACAAGTTAACCTTGCAATCTGGGTAAGATAACCTTTTGTCAGTATCTCTACAGGGGCAACCTACCCCAGTATTATTTTATAAAAGCCTCCTGCACTCCTTTCTGGCAGCATATACTTTTACTTCAAAACTTTAACTGCAAACCAAGTAATTCCTTTTGCTTTCCTTGGCACTATTACGTCAATATCTCTTTATCGAGTCTCTGGCAATTATTGACATCCACAGGGTTTTGGGGGTATCTGGCTTAGACTCAGTTTCACCACAGATAAATAAAATCTAGAGCCGTTTCCCTATTTGTCCTCTTGGGCTCTGCTTTATAGCCCTACCATGTCATTGCCTATATCAGAAATATCCCCAAACATCTTTCTACTATTACAGTTCTCCTCACAAGGATTGGTTTGGTTTGGACTGATCAGTTCCATAGACCACACCATGGCCATTATACAGAAAGAAGGTAGTGGTAAACCTGATGAACCCCAAAAAATAGGTATAATGTTAACCCACATGGCATCACTGTATGTGTGCAGCAAACTAAAGCACAAGGGGAAATGTCATATAAATGGACATTTTCTAGTCCAAAAAAAAAAAAACCTATAAAACACTATAGTTAGACCATAATATTGTAATGTTAAATTCATTTTTTTGGGCAGCCATTCCAAGCCTTGGAAGCAACTCAATGTACTCAAGAATAATGAGAAAATAACTGGGCACTGAGGAATTGTTAATTATATTTCATTCATTAGCCTCCACATGGTTCAGTGATCAGCAGCAACATTGAGATCTGTTGTACAACTTGTGATAGTCAGGCAGAACAGTGCTTAATAACTGGGTGATGACAAACACTTTCAAGCCTGAGTGCAAGCAGCTTATAGAGATGTGCAACCACACTATAGAAGATATGAATGCAGATTTGTTTGAAATTATAATAATAACCTCACCATCTTAATAGGCAATCAGCAGGGAACTATTTCACTCACCTTTAACATTAGCGATAACTTAATATACACTATATTACCAAAAGTATTGAGCCACCTGCCTTTACACACACATTAACTTTAATGGCATCCCAGTCTTAAGCCCCATACACACTATTCGATTTTTGTCTTCAGCTTTACCAAAGCCATGTAGTGCAAGGGCCTGCCTGATTGCATACAAATTGAAACTCTTAGTTTCGGACAAAATCCGACGGATTTTATTGTCGAAATGTCCGACCGTGTGTAGGGCTTAAGTTTTGGCCTCATTATATATTGTTTTGGTAAATCTGAAGACAAAAATCTGCAGAAAATCTAATAGTGTGTATGGGGTCTGAAGACCCGTACACACGGTTAGAAAATCTGAAGTTAAATTTCGTCCGCTGAACAATCTGCAGTTTTTCTGAACGTTAGTATGCTGCTTTTGACAGCCGATTACAAATTTTTGGCAGACGAAAACTGAATGTGGAGGCTCCAAATTTTTTGTCTGATATGACCACAATGTCCAATTTTTCTTTTTATTAGTGCGGTTTTCTGTCCAAAAAATGTGAAGAGCAAGACTAGGCATGCTCAGAAATGAAAGAACACATACAAAATAAATCAACACATTATGTCACTTCTGACATTGAACTCTGTCGTCCGAAAATTTTGTGATGGTGAGTACCCTCTTCACTTTCGATTTGAGATTAGCATCCAACAAAAAACTGACCAAAATGTGTCCAATAATCTAACCGTGTGTACAAGGCTTTAGTCTGTAGGGTTCAATATTGAGTTAGCCCACCTTTTGCAGCTATAGCAGCTTCAACACTTCTGGGAAGGCTGTCCACAAGGTTTAGGAGTGTGTCTATGGGAAGGTTTAACCATTCTTCCACAAGCACATTTGTGGGGTCAGGCACTGATGGTGGACAAGAGGGCCTGGCTCACAGTCGCCGCTCTAATTCATCCCAAAGGTGTTCTATTGAGTTGAGGTCAGGACTCTGTGCAGGCCAGTCAAGTTCCTCCACCCCAAACTCACTCATCCATGTCTTTATGGACCTTGCTTTGTGCACTGGTCTAAATCCTTTGGTGGAGGGAGAAATATGGTGTGAGGTTGTTTTTCAGGGGTTTGGCTTGGCCCCTTAGTTCCAGTGAAGGGAACTCTTAAGACGTCAGCATACCAAGAAATTTGGGCAATTTCATGCTCCCAACTTTGTGGGAACAGTTTGGGGTTGGCCCTTCCTGTTCCAACATGACTGTGCACAAGTGCACAAAGCAAGGCCCATAAAGACATGGATGAGAAGGTTTGGTGTGGAGGAACTTGAGTGGCCTGTACAGAGTCCTGACCTCAACCTGATAGGACACCTTTTGGGATGAATTAAAGCGGAGACTGTGAGCCTTCTCTACAACGTCAGTGCTTGACCTCACAAATGTGCTTCTGGATAAATGGTCAAACATCCCCAAAGACACACTCCTAAACCTTGTGGACAGCCTTCCCAGAAGAGTTGAAGCTGTTATAGCTGCAAAGGGTGGGCCAACTCAAAATGTAACCCTATGGACTAAGGCTGGCCATACATATACAACTTTCCTTTAGATTTACCAAAACCATATAATATGAGGTCAAACCTAAACACGTTTTTAATTTGTATGCAGGCAGGCCCTTGCACTACATAGTTGAAAATCTAAAGCAAATTGAATAAGAAAATTGTATGGCGTATGGGCAGCTTTAGACTGGGATGCTATTAAGTTCATGTGCGTGTAAAGGCAGGCATCCCAATACTTTTGGTAATATAGTGTAGGTATGGTCTTACAATGCTTAACTATAAATCTGCTCTACTCTCATACTATATCAACAACCTATCTGACAATACTGGGTATTGGAAGGCTTTAATCTGATTAATAATCTTGCTTAGTTGAGTTTGTCACAGGAGCAGGAAAACAGATGAATAATGTTTGAAGATTAAACAAAAGATGAAGCTAGAAACTCTTGATTCTTTAAAACTACAGTTACGTTAGAGCAGGAGAAAAGTTTCATATACTACAGGGGTTATTTTAACTTGAGTCTGTCAAGTTTTACGGATGTCTCGGTGTATGTGTTATTTCCTGTTGCATTCTATAAATTACAGCAAACTGGTTGTTTAGATCCAAGTCTTTAAATAGCGAGTAACTTAAAGCGGACTTTCAGTAATTTTTTTTTTAACTCTGGATAGTAAAACTATTTTTTTTCTGCCAGTAAACACCTTATACAGCCCACTTTGTCTTTCTTGTCTGGTCATTAGCCCAGGCTTATGACATCATGCCTAGCTCCCCCTTCTCTCTCTCATGAGAGTTCACCAGGAAGGGAGGGGGGATGAATCAGAGGACCAATGAGAGCTGCAGGGCTGCAGATGTGTGCCTCTGTGTGTGTCTTTCATGTATGTAAATTGTAAATTCAGGAAGTGAAAAATGTAAATTCAGGAAGTGAACAGGTGCAGTTTCAGCTGCCCCTAGTTAAAATGGACGCTGTGGAGGGAGATTTCTGCAGATTTCTGCAGCATATTTGGCAAGTACAGAATCCCAGTATATATAAAATAATATGTAAAGTGGTTGGAGGGAAGCTTCAGAATAGCAAATGTTTTTATTACAAAATATGTGAGAAGACTGCAGTTGCTCTTTAATGTACAGTCGGGTCCATAAATATTGGGAAATCGACACAATTTTAATCTCTTTGGCTCTATACACCACCGCAATGGATTTGAAATGAAACAAACAAAATGTGCTTTAACTGCAGACTTCCAGCTTTAATTTGAGGACATTTACATCCAAATCAGGTGAACAGTGTAGGAATTACAACAGTTTGTATATGTGCCTCCACTTTTTAAGGGACCAAAAGTAATGGGACAGATTAACAATCATCCATGAAATTTTAATTTTTGAATACTTGGTTGCAAAACCTTTGCAGTCAATTACAGCCTGAAGTCTGGAATGCAGATATCACCAGACGCTGGTTTTCATCCCTGGTGATGCTCTGCCAGACCTCTACTGCAACTGTCTTCAGTTCCTGCTTGTTCTTGGGGCATTTTCCCTTCAGTTTTGTCTTCAGCAAGTGAAATGCATGCTCAATCGGATTCAGGTCAGGTGATTGACTTGGCCTTTACAGAACATTCCACTTCTTTACCTTAAAAAACTCTTTGGTTGCTTTCGCAGTATGCTTTGGGTTATTGTCTATCTGCACTGTGAATCACCGTCCAATGAGTTCTGAAGCATTTTGCTGAATATGAGCAGATAATATTTCCCAAAACACTTCAGAATTCATCCTGCTGCTTTTGTCAGCAGTAGGGATGAGCTTCGAATTTGAGTCGAACTCATGTTCGAATCGAACATTACCTGTTCGCCTGTTCAGCGAACAGTGAACAATTTGGGCTGTTCGTGGCAAATTCGAAAAGCCAGAACACCCTGTACAAGTCTATGGGAGAAATCTAAAGTGCTAATTTTAAAGGCTAATATGCAAGTTACTGTCTTAAAAAGTGTTTGGGGGCCTGGCTCCTGCCCCAGGGGACATGGATCAATGGAAAAAAAAAGTTTTAAAAACAACAGTTTTTTCAGGAGCAGTGATTTTAATAATGATTAAAGTGAAACAATAAAAGTGTACCGTATATACTCGAGTATAGGCCGACCCGAATATAAGCCGAGGCCCCCAATTTACCCCAAAAAAACTGGGAAACTTATTGACTTGTGTATAAGCCGAGGGTGAGACATGCCTGTCCATCCCTGTGTGTGTGTCCGTCCATCCCTGTGTGTGTGTCCGTCCATCCCTGTGTGTGTGTCCATCCATCCATCCCTGTGTGTGTGTCCATCCATCCATCCCTGTGTGTCCGTCCATCCCTGTGTGTGTGTCCGTCCATCCCTGTGTGTGTGTCCGTCCATCCCTGTGTGTGTGTCCATCCATCCATCCCTGTGTGTGTGTCCATCCATCCATCCCTGTGTGTGTGTCCATCCATCCCTGTGTGTGTGTCCATCCATCCATCCCTGTGTGTGTGTCCATCCATCCATCCCTGTGTGTGTGTCCATCCATCCATCCCTGTGTGTGTGTCCATCCATCCATCCCTGTGTGTGTGTCCATCCATCCATCCCTGTGTGTGTGTGTCCATCCATTCATCCCTGTGTGTGTGTCCATCCATTCATCCCTGTGTGTGTGTCCATCCATCCATCCCTGTGTGTGTGTCCATCCATCCCTGTGTGTGTGTCCATCCATCCCTGTGTGTGTGTCCGTGCAGCCTCGTGTGTCCAGCCTACCTGTGTCCCGAGCCTCCGTCCCGAGCCTCCGTCCCGTGCCTCCGTCGTCCCGTGCCTCCGTCTCGAGCCTCCGTCCTTCAGCCATGCCAGGATCGCCGCTCTTCGTCGGCGCCTCGGCGGCCATTCCTCTGTTCAAAAGCCGCGCCTCCGTCTGTGATAGGCGGAACACTCAATTTCCCAGCAGTCTGTGTTCCGCCTATCACGGACATCCTCTCATCCTCGTCCGTAGTATGAGGATGAGCGGATGTCCGTGATAGGCGGACCACTGACTGCTGGGAAATTGAGTGTTCCGCCTATCACAGACGGAGGCGCGGCTTTTGAATAGTAGAATGTCCACCGTCTGTCTGCTCGACACGCTGATCGGGCAGGCAGACGGCGATGACTCGAGTATAAGCCGAGGGGGGCACTTTCAGCCTCAAAAAAGAGGCTGAAAATCTCGGCTTATACTCGAGTATATACGGTAATATTCCTTTAAATTTCGTACCTGGGGGGTGTCTATAGTATGCCTGTGAAGGGGCGCATGTTTCCCGTGCTTAGAACTGTCCCTGCGCAAAGTGTAATTTCGCAAGGAAAAAAAGGCTTTTAAAATCACTTGAATCGTCGGCTCCCGTAATACAGAGAACAGTCAATGAGTGTTCTCTGTATTACGGAGCCGACAATTCATTCATTGATAAAAAAAAAAGCGTGGGGTTCCCCTAAATTCAATTACCAGGCCCTTCAGGTCTGGTATGGATATTAAGGGGAACCCGCATCAAAAAAAAAAAATTGACGTGGGTGTCCCCCTAAATATCCATACCAGACCCTTCAGGTCTGGTATGGATATTAAGGGGAACCTCACGTCAAATAAAAAAAAAAATTTATGTGGGGGTCCCCCTAAAAATCCATACCAGACCCTTTATCCAAGCACGCAACCTGGCAGGCCGCAGGAAAAGAGGGGGGGACGAGAGAGTGCCCCCCCTCCTGAACCGTACCAGGCCACATGCCCTCAACATTGGAAGGATGCTTTGGGGGTCTGTGACCCCTCAAAGCACCATGTCCCCATGTTGATGGGGACAAGGGCCTCATCCCCACAACCCAGGGGGGGTCTGCAGGGGGGCTTATCAGAATCTGGAAGCCCCCTTTAACAAGGGGACCCCCAGATTCCACCCCCCCTGTTTGAATTGGTAAGGGGGTACAAAAGTACCCCTACCATTTCAAAAAGAGTGTAAAAAATAGTTAAATAAGACAAACACACTTTTGAAAAATTCCTTTATTAAAAATAAAAAAAAAGATTCCAGGGGTGCTAATCCACTCTTGCTATCCACCGATGGATGATTATCTCTCCGGGGTCCAGCGATGGCTGATCTGATCCAGCAATGGGTGATTTTCAGTCCAGCACTGTCCATACATGCATCCGTCTTATGTCTCCAATGAGGAGACACTGCGGGGATCCCAGCGCTGACGTTTCTTATATTAGGAGGGCGGGGCCACCTGTCACCTGACCCCGCCCCCTCTGACGCTAGTGAGGGAAGCCAGGGGTTCCCCATGACGTATGGGTGACCCCGCCCCCTCTGATGTAACGGAAACCTGCATTACATCAGAAAAAACTTCAGTTTTTAAAACTTTTTTTTGCATTGATCCATGTCCCCTGGGGCAGGACCCAGGTCCCCAAACACTTTTTAGGACATTAACTTGCATATTAGCCTTTAAAATTAGCACTTTAGATTTTGAACGTTCGAGTCCCATATACTTTAATAGGGTTCTAAAGTCCACACGAAGTTTAGGTCTGTTCGCAGGTTCTGGTGCGAACCGAACAGGGGGTGTTCGGCTCATCCTTAGTCAGCAGTCACATCATCAATAAATACAAGAGAACCAGTTCCATTGGCAGCCATACATGCCCACACCATGACACTACCACCACCATGCTTCACTGATGAGGTGGTATGCTTTGGACCATGAGCAGTTCCTTTCTTTTTTTACTCTTCTCTTCCCATCACTCTGGTCCAAGTTGATCTTGGTCTCATCTGTCCATAGGATGTTGTTCCAGAACTGTGAAAGCTTTTTTAGATGTTGTTTGGCAAACTCTCATCTGGACTTCCTGTTTTTGAGGTTTACCAATGGTTTACATCTTGTGGTGAACCCTCTGTATTAACTCTGGTGAAGTCTTCTCTTGATGGTTGACTTTGACACACATACATGTACCTCCTGGAGAGTGTTCTTGATCTGGCCAACTGTTGTGAAGGGTGTTTTCTTCACCAGGGAAAGAATTCTTCAATCATCCACCACAGTTGTTTTCCGTGGTCTTCCGGGTCTTTTGGTATTGCTGAGCTCACCAGTGCGTTCTTTCTTTTTAAGGATATTCCAAACAGTTGATTTGGCCACACCTAATGTTTTTGCTATCTCTCTGATGGGCTTGTTTTGTTTTTTTCAGCCTAATGATGGCTTGCTTCATTGATAGTGACGGCTCTTTGGATCTCATATTAAGAGTTGACAGCAACAGATTCCAAATGCAAATAGCACAATTCAGAGGAACTCTGGACCTTTTATCTGCTCCTTGTAAATGGGATAATGAGAGAATAACACACACATGACCATGGAAGGCACATATACAAACTGTTGTAATTCGTATACCGTTCACCTGATTTGGCTGTAAATACCCTCAAATTATAGTTTAAAGTCTGCAGTTAAATCACATCTTGTTCGTTTCATTTCAAAACCATTGTGGGGGTCTATAGAGCCAAAAAGATTAGAATTGTGTCAATGTCCTAATATTTATGGACCTGACTGTACATGAAAAAAGAGACAGACAAACAAAACCAGCAAACAGTTTAAGACATGTTGTTTAAGGCAGAATCCTAGGAAGATACTAAAAACAGCACAAATTAACTCAGTTATGTATTTATTTAAAAAGTTGCACATGTTTTAAAATGTAACTAGTATAAGTACCTGAATATAAGTTGTCATGAACTACTTGTTATCCCCTGAACAGAAGATCTCATATTGGGAGCGGGTGGAGGAGCTGTAGGGGCAGATCTGAGGTGCATAAACTGGGAACAGCCAGGTGACCAAGCTGTATCTCCGAGGTAGAGAAAAGTTAGGTGTACAACTTGGCTGTGCTATCCGGCAGAGCTAGTAAATCTTAAGATAAAAATACAGGTGGAACAGCTCCCATATACAGTGGATATAAAAAGTCTACACACCCCTATTTAAATGTCAGTTTTCTGTGATGTAAAAAAATGAGACAAAGATAAATCATTTCAGAACTTTTTTCACTTTTTTTGCCACTTCTGCAAATTCTCTAGAGAGACTTGAATCAACTTTCCGTTCATTACTGTCCCTTCTCATCTTCACATCATCGTAGCGTATATCAATTACTCTTATGCATACCTTTTATGTGCATTTTCATCTTAATTAAAAAGTGCTTACAAAGCATGAACATCACAAACTTCATCCTAAACTCTCTTCACCCTCACGCCTCTCCTCATCACCCCCCCCCCCCCCCGCACCTCTCCCATCCCACGCGTACTCATTATTGCTTTGCTATCAATATTATTTCCATTGCTATTCCTTTTCCTATTTCCCATATAGATCTTAGGCTCTTACTTGTTCTGCATAGCTCCATGTTTTTTTTTTAAATCTTTCCAACCTTTCCATTCATCTATTATTGCATCTCTCTTATCCCCATTACTAACACTGAGGCCGCGTACACACGCGCGGACTGTTGGCCCAACTTTGTCCGTCCAACAGTTTGAGCGAACAGTCCGCTCAAACTTAGCATGGACGGACATGGCCACACACGACGGACGAACAGTTTGCTGAAACCGTGCGCGATGACGTGAACGGCACGTACGACGGGACGAAAAATACGACGTCCTATACACTGCAATGCAACCTTCCGACGTGGAAATCCTTTCTGAGCATGCGCGAGACTTAGTTGGCCGAACAAGCCTACACACGAGCGAACAGTCCGCTGAAACCTTGTTTCAGCGGACAGTTTTTCGGAATTTCCGTAAGACCTTGTTCGGCCAACTGTCCGCTGAAACTGTCCGCTGAAGCCCCACACACGAGCGGACTGTTCGCCCAAACACTGTTCAGCGGACAAGGTTGGGCGAACAGTCCGCGCGTGTGTACGCGGCCTTAGGCTTTCCATGGTATATGTTTCTTCAACTGCATCCACCCACTCCCAGATAGTTGGGCATTCCACTTCCTGCCATTTCTTAGGTAACAGTTTTTTTTGCTGCATTTAAGAGGTGTGGAATTAGTGACACTTGATATTGTTTTACCCCCCTTCTATACCGTGGAACAAAACTATCCACGGGTCTGCTTCAACTACTGTTTTAGTAACTTCTTTAACATATTGTAAAACCTTTTCCCAGTATTTTTTTTATTTTGGGGCAACTCCATCATAGATGTGCCATTGTTCCTATCTCTTTGCAGCCTCGCCAACAATCCGCCGTTTTACCCTGTTGAAATGTACTAATTTTATCTGGGGTAGCATACCATCTAGTTAGACATTTATAATTCATTTAGGCCATCTTGCTGTCAGTTGCTGAGCTCTGTGTTCCCAATTCCCTTTCCCATTTTTTTAACAAATGGCGGTATCTCCAGCTCGTCCACCGTCAACAATAACTTATATAGCCTAGCTATAATACCTTTAGAGTTGTCTGTTGCACAGAGCCGCTCCAACAGAGTCAGCTCGTCTTCAGATCTTATTGGTTGGGGTAAATTTTTAATAAAGTGGGCCAGCTGGAGGTACCGCCACTCGTCAATCACCATTAATTCCCTATTGTGAACCAAATCCTGATATGTTGCGATTTTCCCTTCTTTAATTATATCTCTTATTTGTGCATCTTTTTCATCCAGTTCCCTCCTATTATCTCTCTTCCTGGCGCAAAGTATTAATTTTCCTTCAGTGCTATTAGCGGTGAATTATAGTGCCCATTTAATTGTTTATATACCCCATCCCAAATCTTAAGTGCGTTCCGTGTCATTTCATTTGTGTTCGGATCAAGTTTAATATATTTTGGAGGGTTACACACTATCTTACTAAGTTGTGCCTTACTATATGTGTATTCGAAGTTAACCCACCTTTTTTCCTTTTTCTTTTCCCCAACCCATTCAACTATTCTCGACAGCACTATCGCCTTATAGTATTTTTGGATATCAAAGACTGCTAGCCTTCCTCTTTTTTTCCTGTTTCAATTAAGGAGACTCTTGGTTTTCTATTTTTCCAAAAAAAATTCATTATCAAAGATTTATGCTTTGAAAAATAAAAATTAGGTAATGCTATAGGCATCATCTGAAATTTATAGAGAATCTTTGGTAACAAAAACATCTTTAACCCCCCCTGGCGGTATTCCGGAGTCTGGCTCGGGGGTGGAGATTTTATACCAAAATCGATAACCCAGAGCTAGACTCAGGACTGCATCGCTGAATGCAGGGAGAGGTTAATTACCTTGTCCCCTGGATCGAGCGATGTCCCCCCACTGTACAAGCGAGCCGTGCTGCACTCGATCTATCACGGAGCCGATCTCCGTTCCCTGCGAGAGCTGCGACGCACGGGGACGGAGAACGGCACCAAATTCACCAAAATACCCTGGCGGTATTCCGGAGTCTGGCTCGGGGTGGAGATTTTATACCAAAAGCGATAACCCCGAGCTAGACTCAGGACTGCATCGCTGAATGCAGGGAGAGGTTAATTACCTTGTCCCCTGGATCGAGCGATGTCCCCCCACTGTACGAGCGAGCCGTGCTCCACTCGATCTATCACGGAGCCGATCTCCGTTCCCTGCGAGAGCTGCGACGCACAGGGACGGAGAACGGCACCAAATTCAAAAAGTGAAACACACACGTTACATACAGTATAATGTAATCTTACAGATTACATTGCTGTATGTAATTATTTCACATTCCCTTTGTCCCTAGTGGTCTGTCCAGTGTCCTGCATGCAGTTTTATAATATAAAAACTGTTCTATGCCTGGAAACTTGAGATTGTCCATAGCAACCAAAACTGTCCCTTTACATCAAAAATTATTTTAGACCAGCTTGAAAACAGCGATAATAAATTGGAATCACTTGCACAATTGAGGGATAGCGATTTGTAGGGAGATCCGTCATCAAATACTGAAAAGTAAGGACAGTGACAATTCTGCAACTGAGCAAATTTCAGTGTTTTTGATTTGATTACATTATTGAATAATTGTTATTATTGTTGTATAATTATTTATAGTTATTTATTATATTATAATTTATGATTTCATTTTTCAAACTTTATTATACCCGGGATGTCTGCTAGACTCTGGTTTGGACAGATTTAAGTGAGTTATTCCTAAGAATTACAGGACTACAATATAAAATGCCAAATTTTCATGCAAAATAATTGTACCGCTTTCAGCACCTAAAATCTGAAATAATCGTACCGCCAGGGAGGTTAACGTATTGATGCGTCCTATCCAAGAAAGTGATCTATTGACCAGTCTTTTAGTTTCAGTTTTAATTTCGTCTAACAGTGGGATGTAGTTTAATTTATATATCTTCTTCAATGAGTTCGCTAATTTTATTCCTAAATATTTTAATTCTTTCCTCCATGGGAATTTACATTCCTTTTGGAGCTGCCGTTCAGGTTTACTCACATTTACATTTAAGATTTCAGAGTTTGCTTGGTTGATTTTAAAATTTGACAGTTACTGTTCCATAACCTTTATTAACTTGGGCATTGTAATCCTAGGTTTACTTATATAGAACAATACATCATCCGTGAAAGCGGCCAGTTTATGTACCTCGTTTAAAACCTTAATTCCCGTTATCTCTGGGTCATTTCAGATCGTGGAAAGTAGTGGCTCTAAAGATAACACAAATAAAAGGGGTGATAGTGGGCACCCTTGTCTTGTCCCGCTTTTCATCTCGAAAGGAGGGGACGATGTACCGTTTATCTTTATAGTTGCTGTGGGATGATAATATAGTGTTTTGATCCACTGGACCATTTTTGGTCCAACTCCCATTGTT
The DNA here is from genome assembly GCF_037356315.1 of Lithobates pipiens. Taxonomy (NCBI): domain Eukaryota; kingdom Metazoa; phylum Chordata; class Amphibia; order Anura; family Ranidae; genus Lithobates; species Lithobates pipiens. Next base: position 26,059,828 of record NW_027507696.1, on the reverse strand, counting down.
TCCAATGTCTGGAACATGAATGCCCAGTCTACCCTTTCAAAGGCTTTCTGAGCATCTGTTGACAGTAGCAGCCCTGGGGATCCCTCCTCCTTCATCTGCGACAGCAGCAGCAGAGTTCTCATCCCGTTGTCCCTTCCCTCCCTACCTGAGACAAAACCCACCTGGTCAGGTTGTACCAGTGAGTTCATCAGGGCCTTCATCCTGCCTGTCAATATTTTGGCAAATAATTTAGTATCTGCATTTAGCAGCAATATTGGCCTTTAACTAGAGCACAATGTCCCATCTATCCCCTCCTTCTGAATTATGGTTATCGAGGCAGACAAGGCCTCCCTACTCATCTCGTATTTCGCCCCTACTCATATATCTACATAATTTCTGTGTTAAGATATCTTTATACTTTTTGTAATAGTATGCTGTGAACCTGTCTGGTCCAGGGCTTTTCCCCGGGGCCGAGTCTGATAAGGCATTATTTATTTCCTCCTCCGTTATGGGCTTTTCTAGGATTTCCTTTTCATTTTCCGTGATCTTAGGCAATCTGGCATTTTTTAGGAAATCATTTGTTTTACTTTTTTCCTCGATCTGAGCCTCCTTCTGTTTTACTGAATATAGCCTCTCAATCATTTTTGAATATTTCTGCTATTTCTTTTGTTGTATGGGCCATATCACCTTTCCAAGTTTGAATTTTTCCTATATAGTTAATAGATTTTTTCTTTTGAAGCATTCTTGCTAAGTATTTAGTAGGTTTATTACCCCATGATATCTTTCCCTGGCTGTTCGATTAAAGATTATTTTCTTTTCTAAAGTCTCCTGTTCCATTAAACCTATTGGTTCGTCCCTTTTAATTATTACTTTTTGAAATAACCTATCTTGGTTCTGATATTTATTATGCTATTCCGCTCTGTAAATTTCTTCCATTCGTGTTTTAATTTTTTGAGATCTCTTTTTTTTCTTAGTTCTGACCGCTATCAGAATACCCCTGATATATGCTTTATTAGCATCCCATAAGGTTTGCCTTGTAATTTCATCAGTGTCATTTGTTGCAAAATATTGTTCTAATTCTTTGCATACTACTTCATATCCTTCCTCACCGCGGATTAATTCTTTGTTTAACCACTTCCCGACTGGTGCACGCCGATGTACATCGGCAGAATGGCACGGGCAGGCATATTGGCGTACAGGTACGTCCATTTCTATATTCCGCCCTGCCATCGAGTACCCGCCGGCACACTCGTGTGCCGCTCGGGACCTCCGTGAGTTTGGTCGCAGGCTTGATCGCCGCGGGGATACCTGCGATCGTCTCACGGGGAGGCTGAACTGGGAGATGCCATTGTAAACAGCATCTCCCCATTCTGCCTAGCAAGTGACACTGATCTCTGCTCCAATCACATGGTGTTCACTAACACAAAGCCGAGCCCCCCACAGTTAGTAACACGCCCCTAGGAACACTTAACCCCTACACTGCCACCCCCCTGGTTAACCCCTTCACTGCCAGTGTCATTTACACAGGAATCTGTATTGCTGTATGAATGACAATGGTCCCAATAATGTGTCAAAAATGTCCAATGTGTCTGCCATAATGTCGCAGTCACAATAAAAATCTCTGATCGCCATCATTACTAGTAAAAAAAAAAAAATATTAATAAAAATGCCATAAAACTATCCCCTATTTTGTAAACGCTATAACTTTTGCGGAAACCAATCAATTGCTTATTATGATTGTTTTTTACCAAAAATATGTAGAAGAATACGTATCGACCTAAACTGAGGGAAAAAAACTTTTTTTATATATATTTTTGGAGGATATTTATTATAACAAAAAGTAAAAAATCATGCGTTTTTTTTCTAAATTGACGCTCTATTTTTATTTATAGCACAAAAAAAAAAATGCAGGGGTGATCAAATACCACCAAAAGAAAGCTCTATTTGTGGGGAAAAAAAGGACATCGATTTTGTTTGGGAGCCATGTTGCACGACCGCGCAATTGTCAGTTAAAGCGACGCAGTGCCGAATCGCAAAAAGTGGTTTGGTCTTAAGCCAGCAAAATAGTCCGGATTGAAGGTGGTTAAGCCAGCAAACTGGTCCGGTCTAAAAGTGGTTAACCACTTTCAGACCGGACCATTTTGCTGGTAAATGACCAGAGGTCTTTTTACACTTTGGCACTGCGCTGCTTTAACTGGTAATTGCGCGGTCATGCAATGTTGTACCCAAACAAAATTTGCGTCCTTTTCTTCCCACAAATAGAGCTTTCTTTTGATGGTATTTGATTGCCTCTGCGATTTTTATTTTTTGCGATATAAACGTAAAAAGACCGCAAATTTTGAAAAAAAATGATATTTTCTACTTTTTGTTATTAGAAAAATCCAATAAACTCAATTTTAGTCATACATTTAGGCCAAAATGTATTCAGCCACATGTCTTTGGTAAAAAAAAAGTCAATAATTGTATATTTATTGGTTTGCGCAAAAGTTGTCACATCTACAAACTAAGGTACGTTTTCTGGAATTTACGCAGCTTTTAGTTTACGACTGCCTATCTCATTTCTTGAGGTGCTAAAATGACAGGGCAGTACAAAACCCCCCAAATGACCCCATTTTGGAAAGTAGACCCCCTAAGGAAATTGATAAGAGGCATGTTGAGCCCATTGAATATTTTATTTTTTTGCCTCAAGCGATTGAATAATGACAAAAAAATATATATATTTTTTTTTTACACAAAGTTGTCACTAAATGATATATTGCTCACACATGCTATGGGCATATGTGAAATGACACCTCAAAATAAATTCTGCTGCTTCTCCTGAGTACGGGGATACCACATATGTGGGACTTTTTGGGAGTCTAGCCGCGTACGGGGCCCCGAAATCCAAGCACCGCCTTCAGGCTTTCTAAGGGCGTAAATTTTTGAGTTCACTTCTCACTACCTATTACAGTTTTGAAGGCCATAAAATGCCAAGATGGCACAAAACCCCCACAAATGACCCCATTTTAGAAAGTAGACACCCCAAGCTATTTGCTGAGAGGCATGTTGAGTTCATGGAATATTTTATATTTTGCCACAAGTTGCGGGAAAATTACAAACTTTTTTTTTTTTTTTTTTTTTTTCACAAAGTTGTCACTAAATGATATATTGCTCATGCATGCCATGGGCATATGTGAAATGGCACCCCAAAATAAATTCTGCTGCTTCTCCTGAGTACGGGGATACCACATATGTGCGACTTTTTGGGAGCCTAGCCGCGTACGGGGCCCCGAAAACCAAGCACCGCCTTCAGGCTTTCTAAGGGCGTAAATTTTTGAGTTCACTTCTCACTACCTATTACAGTTTTGAAGGCCATAAAATGCCAAGATGGCACAAAACTCCCACAAATGACCCCATTTTAGAAAGTAGACACCCCAAGCTATTTGCTGAGAGGCATGTTGAGTCCATGGAATATTTTATATTTTGCCACAAGTTGCGGGAAAATTACAAACTTTTTTTTTTTTTTTTTCACAAAGTTGTCACTAAATGATATATTGCTCACGCATGCCATGGGCATATGTGAAATGACACCCCAAAATAAATTTTGCTGCTTCTCCTGAGTACGGGGATACCACATATGTGGGACTTTTTGGGAGCCTAGCCGCGTACGGGGGCCCGAAAACCAAGCACCGCCTTCAGGCTTTCTAAGGGCGTTACAGTTTTGAAGGCCATAAAATGCCAAGATGGCACAAACCCCCCCCCAAATGACCCCATTTTGGAAAGTAGACACCCCTAAATTTAGGGGTACACTAGTGAGACTAGGTAATAAATGGCGGGTGCCCTGAAACTATAAAAAAATAACTAACCAACCAGCGTCACCTGTAACAGTTATATGGTGATCACTGGTGAAAGGGTTAACTAGGGGGCAATCAGGGGGCTTTATGCGGTAGTATATGGGGGTCCCTGGCGCTATAAAAAGCTGCGGCGAACCTAAATACCTACCTGCCTAACTAGCGTCACCTGTGACACTAATACGGCGATCAGAAAAATGATCGCTTATTAGGCTGGGTTCACACTGGAGCGATGCGGGAACGCCACGAATCCGCGGCGGGTTCCCGCATCGCATGCCTCCCGGCGGCAGTTCACACTGCCCTATGCGAACTGCTGGGAGTGTCAGTGAAATGTTAATGACACCCCCAGATCAGTTCGCATATCGCAGTGCGATCTGCAAACTCGGATCGCATGGTGTGAACACCCATGCGATCCGATTCTGCTGCGGGCCAAAAAAAGGGTCCCGTGCGAATTTGCGGCGGGTGCGGCGAATGGCTGAACTCGAATCGCACAGAGATCGGATGTGATTTGCACTGCAGTGCGGTGCGAATCACATTCGTTCTCATAAACCGCTGCAATGTGAACCCAGCCTTAGTGACACTGGCGACGGGGGGTGATCACGGGGTTAAACCTTTATTGGGGGGGTTAGGGGGGTACATTAGAACTAAAGGGGGCTAACCCTAACTGCCCTAACAGTTATTACAGTCACAAATGACACCAATGCAAAAAAAAAAAAAAAAATGACATTGGTGTCACTGTGACTGGGGGGCAGGGGTAATTGGGGGGGTGATCGGGGGGGTGTGAGTGTGCCTGGCATGTTCTACTGTGTAGTGACGTGTTGGTGCAACTCACCGATCCTCTCTCCTCGGTGTCGGAACGAAAAATACCGACACGGAGGAGAGAATACATCACTTCCTCTCCTGTGTTTACATTACAGGAGAGGAAGTGATGTCACGAACGATTCCTATTCGTCGGGAGCGATCGCGAGGGGGTGGCCATGAACGAATGGCCGCCCCCTCGTCCGGGATCGCTCCCGCACGAATACCGACCGCCGCAGGCACCGGGCGGGGGCCCGATCGGGCCCCCGACCCGCGGGAAGGCAGGGACGTACAGGTACGCCCATATGCCTGCCCGTGCCATGCTGTCGACGTACATCGTCGTGCGGCGGTCGGGAAGTGGTTAAACGGCAAAAGAAAAGGCTTGTCTTTGATTGCCAGGGATTGACAATTTCATTCTTATGGGGGCATAATCTGATAATGTTATTATTTCTATACTAGTTTCTATTACTCTTTCAATTACTCTGTGGTCAACAAGAATATAGTCAATCCTGGAATATGTCCCATGTACAGGGGAGTAAAACTTACAATCTAATGACTTTGGATGTTGGATTCTCCACACATCGATCAATTGGCACGTGTTCAATTTTTGTTTTATCATTTTTAACTGTACGTTACTCGTCCCCTGTACCCTGGACGTACTGTCCCTTGCCGGGTCCATACAAAAATTCATATCACCCATCGTGATCACACTCTCCTGAAGTCCATCAGCTTACCCATTATTACTTTTAAGTATTTTATAGGATTGCTATTAGGGGAGTCGATATTTGCCAGTGTACACACCATTTCACCTAATTTACCTTTTAAAAAAAGAAATCTTCCCTCTGAGTCTGTCTCCCTTTCTTCTAGAATAAACCGAGTCTTCTTTGCGAACCCTATTGCCACCCCACTTCCCCGTTTGTTATTGTATCCCTGTAATACCAAATCAGGAAGTCCTTAGAGTATAACTTAACATTTGATTCATGGGATATATGCGTCTCTTGTAAAAAAAACACCTCTGCACCATATTGTTTTAACTCTTTTAAGATCTTATGCCTCTTATTTGGTGTATTTAGCCCCTTTACATTATAAGTCATAACATTTATGGCCATCATCATTGTTGTCCTAATTTTCTATGCAGACCTTGTTTCTCTTGCCCATACCTTGATTTTATGTATTTCTTTTTGATCCTACTGGAATCTTTCCCCTGACTGCAGCGGCGCATGCGCACAAGGGGATGCTCGGCTGAAAGCCCGGCAGTCGCCGGACCCGGCCGGGGTGAAATCTCCCGCGCGCATGCGCGGGAGTGACGATATCGCGGCTCCGGCCACTCACAGCGCCGGAGCCGCTATACCCATGTCAGCTCCCTCGGCGTGGTTTGGGCCAGATGTCGGGGCCTCGTTCTAAGGTAAGTATTTCATAATGAGCCAGTATGCGGTGCATTCTGATGGCAACACCCTTGACCTTGTATTCTCCTACCTTTGCACTCCATGCAACTTCTTAAATAATCCTTTTCCTCTTTCCGACCATCACCTAATTTGTTTCTCTCTCTCCCTGTCTTTCAACACCTTTCCCTCCAATCGCCTAACCATCACCCGTAGAAACTTTCGCAACTTCAACTCTTCTCTCCTCTATTCTGCTGCTGACCACCTCTATGACAAAATCTCTCCCCTGTCCTGCCCCAACCAAGCCACTTCCATCTACAATAAATCCCTGTCCTCCACCCTGGACAAGCTCGCTCCCCTCACTACACTAAGAATCAGGCCTCAACCCCTACAACCCTGGCAAACCAATAAGACTAGAATTCTCAAAAAACGTAGTCACGCCCTTGAGCGTCTGTGGCACAAGACCAAGTCTCTCAAAGACTTCAACCAATACAAATCTGCTCTCTAAAAATACTACTTTCCTCCACACTGCCAAACAGACCTATTTTACAATTCTTATTAACACCTTCTCGTCCAGTCCCCGTAAACTTTTCTCTACCTTCAACTCTCTACTCCGTCCTCCACCGCCTCCACCCACTGACTCACTCACTGCCCAGGAGATTGCTAATCACTTCAAACACAAGATTGATACAATCCGTGATGAAATCTCCACTTTACAGGTATCTCCCCCAGTTAAGACCCCACTACAACAGGTACTCTCAACGCTCCCCTTATTCAAAAATGCTACTACAAACGAGGTTGCTAAACTCCTTTCTAATGCCCACCTAACCACCTGCCCCCTGGATCCTATTCCCTCTCAAACACTACAGTCGCCATCTGACTCTATCCTACACTCTCTAACTCATATCTTCAATCTCTCCCTCACCTCTGGCATTTTCCCCAATGCTCTAAAACATGCACTGGTCACCCCCATACTTAAAAAGCCATCCTTGAACCCTACCAATCTTAACAACCTACGCCCTATCTCCTTGCTCCCATTTTCCTCTAAACTCCTTGAATGCCTGGTTTACAACCAACTGAGTGACTACCTCATTAAAAACAACCTTCTTGATCCCCTTCAATCTGGATTTCGCCCTCAACACTCAACACAAACTGCTCTTTTAAAACTCACAAATGACCTACTAACTGCAAAAACCAACGGACGCTATTCTGTTCTCCTACTTCTGGACCTTTCAGCTGCCTTTGACATGGTTGACCACCCTCTCCTCCTCAAAAAACTTTACTCCCTTGGTCTCCGTGACTGTGCTCTTCAGTGGTTCTCATCCTACCTATCCCAATGCACCTCCAGTGTCACTTACAATTCTACTTCCTCCACTCCTCTTCCCTTCACTGTCAGAGTCCCCCAAGGTTCTGTTCTTGGACCTCTTTTATTTTCAATCTACACCTCTTCCCTGGGTCAGCTGATAGCCACTCACGGCTTTCAATATAATTTCTATGCTGATGACACAAATCTATCTCTCCACCCCTCAACTCACTCCATCAGTCTCCTCACGCATCACCAACTTACTAACAGACATATCTATATGGATGTCACAACACTTCCTCAAACTCAACTTGTCCAAAACCAAACTTATATTTCCTCCCCCACGCGCCTCTTCCCCTTCTCTGTCAAGAGTAATGGCACAACCGTCCACCCATCCCCACATGTCAGGGTGCTAGGTGTTATCCTGGACTCTGAACTCTCCTTTCAGCCCCACATCCAATCACTTTCCAAAGCTTGCTGCCTTAACCTCTGAAACATCTCTAAACTACATCCCTTTCTAACCAAAGAAACCGCAAAGCTCCTGATTCATTCCCTGGTTATCTCTCGTCTTAACTACTGCAACTCCCTCCTCATTGGCTCACCTTTAAATAGACTATCCCCCCTTCAGTCCATCATGAATGCTGCTGCCAGACTCATACACCTTACAAACCGCACAGTGTCTGCTACCCCTCTCTGCCAATCCCTCCATTGGCTGCCACTTGCCCAGCGAATTAAATTCAAAATACTAACACCTACTTACAAAGCCATCCACAACTCTGCCCCCAGCTACATCACTAGCCTAGTCTCAAAATACCAACCTAATCGCCCACTACGTTCCTCCCAAGACCTCCTGCTCTCTAGCTCCCTCATCACCTCCTCCCCTATCCACCTCCAGGACTTCTCCCGAGCCTCGCCTATACTCTGGAACTCACTACCCCAATCTGTCAGACTGCCTCCAACTTTATCCACTTTTAGGCGATCCCTGAAAACTTTCCTCTTCAGAGAAGCCTATCCTGCCTCCATCTAACAACTGCACTATTAGCTCATCCCCCACAGCTATTACCCTTTTGTATAACTTGACCCTACCTCCTAGATTGTAAGCTCTAACGAGCAGGGCCCTCTGATTCCCCCTGTCTTGAATTGTATTGTAATGTCTACCCTAATGTTGTAAAGCACTGCATAAACTGTCGGCGCTATATAAATCCTGTATAATAATAATAATAAAAATAATAATAATAATAATAATTTTAGTTTTTTATTCTTACTTCCTCCCCCTAAAAGATTTCAGTTTGTTTTTCAACTGAGTTGTACAGTTTATAGGTCACATTAAAGGTGGAAAAATTCTGAAATGATTTATCTTTGTCTCATTTTTTCACAACACAGAAACCTGACATTTTAACAGGCGTGTGTAGACTTTTTATATCCACTGTATATAAAGCAAAGGTGTATTTAGCTGTTTGTCCGAAGCTGAGCTGTAAAACTATAGATGGTTCGAATCTCGAGCAGTTCAACTGGAGCAGACCAAGATTCAACTCATGTATGGGCAGGGTGATTGTACACAAGTTTATCAATTGATCAACTTAGGTACAACCAGCATGTTAGATTTTGCATGCGATTATTGTCAGCGGCTATAGCCACTAGCAATAATCACTGGGGGAGTTTTGTGCTGGAGAATGCGAAATCCAGCTCGCTTCTGCATAGAAACGAATCAGCTTTCAGGTTTTATTGCCAGAGTTTAACTGAATAAGCTGAAGTTAGAAACTGACCACCATGTACAGTTGTACCAGATTCTGAGTGTACCAGTTTTGGTAAATCTACCCCACTGTGAAAAAAATATTTCTTTAACCACTTGCCGACCGCCGCACGACGATGTACGTCCTATTTTTGAAGAGGGATATCTCGGTAACGGCAGCAGCTGCTGCCACAACCGAGATATCCATCTCTTCAGGCGGCGGTCGGCTGTACGATAACGGTGGTCTCCGCGGCGGGTTCGCCGCAAGATCACCGCTATCGGCGGCGGGAGAGGTGCCACCCCCCCTCCCGCCGCCCTCCCGCACCTTCCGCCGCTTACCGGAGCCATCGGTAGCGGCGGAGGCGATCGGGTCCTTCCATCTGCTGGGCATCACAACGTCACTTCCGCCCATACCTCTTAAAGGTATATATTTTTTTTAAATGTCAGATTCTCTTTTTTTATTTATTTATTTATTTATTTTTTGCATTTTAGCCCAAATATGAGATCTGAGGACTTTTTGACCCCAGATCTCATATTTAAGAGGACCTGTCATGCTTTTTTCTATTACAAGGGATGTTTACATTCCTTGTAATAGGAATAAAAGTGATCCATTTTATTGATTTTTTTAAAACAGTGTAAAAATAAATAAAATCAATTAAAATAAATAAGAAAAAAAAAAAATTTTTTTTAAAAACACCCCGTTATGACGAGCTTGCGCACAGAAGCGAGCGCATACGTGAGTAGCGCCCGCATATGAAAACGGTGGTCAAACCACACATGTGAGGTATCGCCGCGATCGGTAGAGCGAGAGCAATAATTCTAGTCCTAGACCTCCTCTGTAACGCAAAAAATGCAACCTGTAGAATTTTTTAAATGTCGCTTATGGAGATTTTTGAGGCTAAAGGTTTGACGCCATTCCACGAGCGGGCGCAATTTTGAAGCATGACATGTTGGGTATCAATTTACTCGGCATGCCATTATCTTTCACAGTATAAAAAAAATTGGGCTAATTTTACTGTTGTCTTATTTTTTTATTCAAAAAAGTGAATTTTTTCCAAAAAAAGTGCGCTTGTAAGACCGCTGCGCAAATACGGTGTGAAAAAAAGTATTTCAATGACCGCCATTTTATTCTCTAGGGTGTTAGAAAAAAAACAATATAAAATGTTTGGGGGTTCTAAGTAATTTTCTAGCAAAAAAAACAGTTTTAAACATGGAAACACCAAGTCTGAAAAAGAGGCCTGGTCCTTAAGTGGTTAAACCTCTAATATTGAAAAAAATATAGTAGTGCTTAACACAATTTAAACAAAACTTGTGCATTAATCCTTTTACATCAAATTAATTATAAACTACCATTGTGACAGAAGTGAAAAACTATATAGTGAAAAATGTGATTTCTCAAAAAATCCACTAAAGTGACAAGTCCATCTGTGTTTTCTTAAATAATTTAAGATTGTGTATAATCTTCTTAATTCTTCCACCACACCATATGTGATATGTGACTCCTCTCCCCTCAAAAGACGCACTCACCAGCTCACCAAAGGGTTAAATGGATTTTCAAGCTCCAGCTGTGAACATCAATAAAAATCACTGTAAATGAAGACGTGCTTCCAATAGTGTAGTAATGTAAACCAGTTTAATTAAAACACTCTGTGAACTTCATCCATTACACTCACATCAAATAAAATCTTTAAAAGCAAAGCAATATAATCCCAGCAACTCTCCAAATGATTTGTAGCAGCGGTGTGTAATGGCCATGGCGAACCCAAGGTAAGCAAGCAGGTTCAATCTCACCAGCTCCTCGGGTTCAAAACAGCTCCCCACACCCCGACATGTTTCGTCATTATCGACTTATTCATAGGATTGGCTGTAACGCGCAGCAATCACTTCTTTTATACCCACACTTTCATTTACTGGCAGAAGTGACTCTCCATGATCACAAAACCCCAATCCTACATCAAATTATCATCAGTGGACAGAGCATTAATACAAATCTAAGTCACAAACACATGAAATTTATTTCGCTGTGCATCCTACCACCAGGCTAAATGAAAAGATCAATATAATACAGAATAAATTGGAGCCAATTAAAGACTTTAGTCAGACGAAAGAGTTTAATGAAAATATGAGAAAGAAATTGGAGAAAATTGATCGAGATACTAAAAAAAAGAAGGTGAAGAAATATAATAGATTGTAATGACTTTGGGACAAATAATATATATTTGTGGCAAAGTTTAAATGGATTAAGTAGTGAAATAGGAAAGGAAGTAAAAGAAAAAATTGTCCCAAATAATGCATCAACTAATGGACAAGGGAAAAATACACCAAGAAGGAACAAGTATCCAGTGAACAACAAAGGAGGAGGGATGTATAGTCTGCCATATTACCCAAACAGATTTAATGTCCTTCAAAAGAGGGGATGTAGGGTAGGCAGACGCAAACAATCCAAGAAAGAGAAGGGATACATAAATACAGGAATTTATCATTTAACCACTTCAGCCCCGGACCATTTTGCTGGCCAAAGACCAGACCACTTTTTGCGATTCGGCACTACGTCACTGACAATTGCACGGTCATGCGACGTGGCTCCCAAACAAAATTGGCGTCTTTTTTTCCCACAAATAGAGATTTCTTTTGGTGGTATTTGACCACCCCTGCAGTTTTTATTTTTTGCGCTATAAACAAAAATAGAGCGACAATTTTGAAAAAAACGCATTATTTTTTTATTTTTTGTTCTAATAAATATCCCCCAAAAAAATATAAAAAAACATTTTTTTTCCCTCAGTTTAGGCTGATACGTATTCTTCTACATATTTTTGGTAAAAAAATCGCAATAAGTGATTATTGATTGGTTTGCGCAAAAGTTATAGCGTTTACAAAATAGGGGATAGTTTTATGACATTTTTTTTTTTTTTTTACTAGTAATGGTGGCGATCAGCAATTTTTATTGTAACTGCGACATTATGGTGGACACCTCGGACATTTTTGACACATTTTTGGGACCATTTTCATTTATACAGCAATCGCTGCTATACAAATGCAGTGATTCCTGTGTAAATGACACTGGCAGTGAAGGGGTTAACCAGTGGATGGCAGTGTAGGGGTTAAGTGTTCCTAGGGGTGTGTTACTAACTGTGAGGGGCTGGGCTTTCTTTTAGTGAACACTGATCTCTACTCCAATCACATGGAGCAGAGATCAGCGCCACTTGTTGCTAGGCAGAATGGGGAGATGCTGTTTACAATGGCATCTCCCAGTTCAGCCACCCCGTGAGACCATTGCGGGTATGCCCGCGGCGATCGAGTCGGTGGGACCCGTGACCGGACTCACGGGGGTCCCGACCAGCACACAAGTGTGCCGGCGGTGGCACGCTCACGATGGCAGGGCGGCATTTAAAATTGGACGTACCTGTACGCCAATATGCCTGCCCGTGCCATTCTACTGACGTACATCGGCGTGTGCTGGTAGGGAACCGGTTAAAGAAGGCATTAAATCCTTAGAAAGTAGGAAGGACATTATTGTCTGACCTGCAGACAAAGGGGGGGGTAGTGTTGGGTAAATCCTTTTACCATAACCAGATGATGGAATTGTTGGGGGATTCATCCACCTACACAAGATTGACCTCTAATGCCGCGTACACACGGGCGGACTGTATGGCCTACTTAGTCCGCCGAAACACATTTCAGCGGACAGTCCGCTCGTGTGTGGGCTTCAGCTGACTTTTTCAGCGTGCAGTACGGCGGACTAAAGCCGCGTGCGTACACACGGGCGGACTGTCTGGCCAACTTAGTCCGTCGAAACACATTTCAGCGGACAGTCCGCTCGTGTGTGGGCTTCAGCGGACTTTTTCAGCGTGCAGTCTGGCGAACTAAGTATTTCGGAATTTCCGTAATATTGTCCGTCGTACTTTGGTTTCAGCGGACAATCCGCTCGTGAGTAGGCTAGTTCGACGGACTAAGTATGGCGCATGCTCAGAAAGGATTTACATGGCGAAAGGTTGCATTGCTGTGTATTGGACTTCCTATTTCTAGTCCCGTCGTACGTGCTGTACACGTCATTGCGCAAACTTTCGACGGACTGTTTTGCATCCATGTGTGGTCAAGTCCGTTCATTCGAAAGTAGGACGGACTGTCCGTCGGATTGTCTGACGGACTAAGTTGGCCATACAGTCCGCCCGTGTGTACGCGGCTTAAGTATTTCGGAATGTTCGAAATACTGTCCGTCGTTCTCGCATTTCGGCAAAAAATCCGCCCGTGTGTATGCCAGTCCGCTGTACTTTTGAAATGAGCGGACTTTTCCCGCGCGGAGAGCGGGTATCCAGGTAGGCGGGTATCCAGGTAGGCGGGGCCCGCGAAGGAGACGTCGCTGGCCCCGCCGCCTGGTATGGACTTAAAGGGGAACCCCAACGCCGAAAAAAATCGGCGTGGGGGTCCCCCCCAAGTCCACAACAGACCCTTGTCCGAGAACGCTACCCGGCCGGCCAGGAAAGGGGGGCGAGCGAGCGCCCCCCCCTCCTGAGCCGTACCAGGCCGCGTGCCCTCAACATGGGGGGGTGCCTTGGGGAAGGGGGGGCCGCGCGGCCCCCCCACCCCAAAGCACCTTGTCCCCATGTTGATGAGGACAAGGGCCTCTTCCCGACAACCCTGGCCGTTGGTTGTCGGGGTCTGCGGGCGGGGGGCTTATCGGAATCCGGGAGCCCCCTTTAATAAGGGGGCCCCCGGATACCGGCCCCCCACCCTATGTGAATGAGTATGGGGTACAATGTACCCCTACCCATTCACCTGTAAAATAAAAGTACCAAAAAAAACACAACACACGAAAATAAAATACTTTATTGCACAGCTCCGGGGGTCTTCCGTCTTCGGGGGTCTTCTCGCCGGACTCCTCCGCTATCTTCTTGTAGCTCTTTTGCTAGCGGAGGAGTCCGGCTTTCTTCCTCGCCGCCGGCCTCTTCTCCCGACTTCGGGGGTCTTGTCCCCCTCTTGGGTTCTTCTGCCGGGCCACCGCGCCTTCTTATAGCTCTTTTACAGGCGGTGGCCTGGTCTTCTGTCGCCGCCGCCGCCGCCTTCCGTTCTTCTTCTTCTTCTTCTTCTTCTTCTTCTTCTCCAGGAGATGTTGCCTCGACGATCTCTCCGACCGGAATGCCAGGGACGCACTGCGCGGCCACTTATATAGGGACAAGGGGCGGTGTCACATGGCTTTATGTCACATGGGTTGGTCACATGGGTTGATGTCACATGGGGACTATGACATCGTAAGGGGGCGGGGTCACCATGTGACACCAACCCATGTGACATAAAGCCATGTGACACCGCCCCTTGTCCCTATATAAGTGGCCGCGCAGTGCGTCCCTGGCATTCCGGCCGGAGAGATCGTCGAGGCAACATCTCCTGGAGAAGAAGAAGAAGAAGAACGGAAGGCGGCGGCGGCGGCGACAGAAGACCCGAAGAGGGGGACAAGACCCCCGAAGTCGGGAGAAGAGGCCGGCGGCGAGGAAGAAAGCCGGACTCCTCCGCTAGCAAAAGAGCTACAAGAAGATAGCGGAGGAGTCCGGCGAGAAGACCCCCGAAGACGGAAGACCCCCGGAGCTGTGCAATAAAGTATTTTATCTCGTGTGTTGTGTCTTTTTTGGTACTTTTATTTTACAGGTGAATGGGTAGGGGTACATTGTACCCCATACTCATTCACATAGGGTGGGGGGCTGGTATCCGGGGGCCCCCTTATTAAAGGGGGCTCCCGGATTCCGATAAGCCCCCCGCCCGCAGACCCGGACAACCAACGGCCAGGGTTGTCGGGAAGAGGCCCTTGTCCTCATCAACATGGGGACAAGGTGCTTTGGGGTGGGGGGGCCGCGCGGCCCCCCCTTCCCCAAGGCACCCCCCATGTTGAGGGCACGCGGCCTGGTACGGTTTAGGAGGGGGGGCGCTCGCTCGCCCCCCTTTCCTGGCCGGCCGGGTAGCGTGCTCAGACAAGGGTCTGTTGTGGACTTGGGGGGACCCCCACGCCGATTTTTTTCGGCGTTGGGGTTCCCCTTTAAGTCAATACCAGGCGGCGGGGTCAGCGACGTCTCCTACCTGGAGACACGCTCGAAATGAGCGGACTTTCCTCCGCGTGTGTGGGCGAGTCCGTTCATTTCAAAAGTAGGGCGGATAGTATGGCGGACTTAGTACGCCGTATTAGTCCGCTCAAAAAGTGGTGTGTGTGGTCAAGTCCGTTCATTCGAAAGTATGACGGACTGTCCGCCGGATTGTCTGACGAACTAAGTTGGCCAGACAGTCCGCCCGTGTGTACGCGGCTTTACCCTACAGAACCTTATAAGGTACAATTAAATACATTGGCAGAATGGGGGGTTAGAACTAATGCCCTGAATGTAAAGGAAAAAAGATATCTTGTACCTAGTGCTTGCAGAATTCCGATGATTTACACATTACCGAAGGTTCATAAAAATGCCCAAGTTCCTCCAGGATGGCCAATCGTGAATGGGAATGGCTCAGTAACAGCGAGATTGGGGGAATACTTGGATAAGACACATCAGAGTTATTACAACTATTGGAAAAGGTTGAGTTAAAGCCAAATGTTTTAATTGGTTTGGTAACTGCTGACGTATGCTCCTTATATACCGTTATACAACATGAGGATGCGCTATTAGCATTGAATTGGGCGATCAGTAGAAGGGATGATATACCATACACGCAGAAATGCTTTTTGGGACGAGTCTTTGATTATTGTATGTCACACAACTATTTTTGGTATAATGGCCAATTCTTTTCTCAGCAGGTTGGCGTGGCTATGGGAGAAAAATTTTCTCCCAGCCTAGCCAACCTGTTCATAGCTGAATAGGAAGATAGGTATGTGTTTAGTACACATAGACCCCAACGTAGATTCTACCGCAGATTTATAGACGACCTGCTATTCATTTGGGAGGGGTCTGAGAAATCTGCGGTTGAGTTTTTGGGCTACCTTAATAATAACCCAAATAATATAGTTTTGGACTATAAGATCAGTGACAGTAGTGTTAATTTTTTGGATGTTATTATTGAGAATTTTTTTTATAAAATAAGCACTACAGTCTATTTTAAACCGACTGATTGGAATAGGTTTTGGTCTACTAGAAGTGGGCACCATCCGGCGTGGATAAAGAATATCCCTAAGGGACAATTGCTCAGAGTACCTCGCAACTGTACTGAACAGGAAGACTACTATAGACAAGCTAATATCCTTAAAGATAAATTTGGCCAAAAAGGTTATAAGGAAAATGCAATTACCTAAATGATTTAAGAAGTAGCGATTGTACCTAGGGAGCAATGCCTGAAGAAAAGAAGCACAAGCATCTAGGGACCAACATCAATTGGGTTTTATTTCAAATTATCATTACCAATATAAGGAGATAAAAGCCATATATAAAAAATACTGGCATATTTTATGCCGGGATAGGCATTTGGGAAGTATATTACCCAATCAACCAAAATTTATTGATAGGAGAGCACCGAATTTTGGTGACCAGGTGGTAAGAAAAATTGTAGATCCACCTGGCCAGCAAACAACTGAAATAGACTTAAAAGGCTTCTTTGCATGCAGGAAGTGCATATGCTGCAGAACTGTAGCTGTAAGTAATAGGGGTATGACACAAATTATGAATAATGATCAAGAAGTATTTGAGATAAATTAATTTATCACATGTAATTCTTCTTATGTGGTATACCTCTTATGGTGTTCTTGTGGTTTATTTTATATGGGGAGAACTAAGAGGCTTTTAAGGGTGTGGGTGGCCGAACACTTAGCGAACATCAAAAATGGCTTCAAGCACCATAGTGTCACCGCACATTTTTAAGGACAAACATAATCAGGACCCCACTCTGCTACAGTTTGCAGGATTGATTGTGTGTACCCTGCGTGGAGAGGCTCAAATAGGGTATGTGAGTCGTGACCTGTCCCAAAGAGAAACTAGATGGATTTTTCTTTTAAAATGTCTTTTTCCCAGAGGTTTAAATATTGAGCTCGATCTAAATAGTTTTTTCAGTAATTTTTAAAATGAGTTGGAGAAAAATGTATTAAGTTGACTAATAGAATTATTAGAGTTAGTCCAATATGAGAAGGGTGTATCTGTTGCTTTAAATCAACTAATTAACAGAGTAATGTTAAAGATATTTTTTTTACTGTAGTGATTAGATCTCTATGGTAAATATGAGTCATTGAACCTACTGGTAGCATTGGGGTAATATTAACTGACCTCTCCTGTCAGTGGATGATGTAGATCGTGTTAGATGTCTACCATGCGTCAGCCAGTGTGGTTGAATTATGTACTATAAAATTATTATATTTGTCATTGAACCTACTGGCGGTGTGGGGGTAATATTAACTGACATCTCCTGCCAGTGGATGATGTCGATCGTGTTAGATGTCTCCCGTGCGTCAGCCAGTGTGGTTGAATTATTTGCTATAAGAATATTGTATTGCGCATTATGAAATCAGCCATTTGTTTATATATATATATATATATAATTAGTGTTCAGAATTTTTTAGAATGAGTTCATTATCTCATTTTTAATTCTATTTTACATTTTTTTATTACATTTTTTAAATTTGTTAAACCTTATTTGTCTTATGAATAATCATGTGTGCTGCCTTATTATATTTTTGGCGCAAACCAAGAAGTTTTTCATAAGAAGTGACAGCAATATTTGCTAAACAGGCTTCTGATGGTTATTTGCTAGTGGTAGGATGCACAGCGAAATCCATTTCATGTGTTTGTGACTTAGATTTGTATTAATGCTCTGCCCACTGATGATAATTTGATGTAGGATTGGGGGGCTTGTAATCGTGGAGAGTGGAGACACAAGGTGAGCATATGCCCAGTAGAGTCAGTTCGGCCAGTAAATGACAGTGTGTGTATAAAAGAAGTGATTGCCATGCCGTACAGCCAATCCCATGAATAAGTCGATAATGACGAAACCTGTCAGGGCGTGGCTGTACGGCGATCATGTGTAACGTTTGACGCTGCACATTAAACGAGGAAATGGAGAGCTGTTTTGAACCCGAGTGGCTGGTGAGATTAACCCTGTTTGCTTACCTTGGGTCCGCCATGGCCATTACACACCGCTGCTACAAATCGCTTGGAGAGTTGCTGTGATTATATTACTTTGCTTTTAAATATTTTATTTGATGTAAATGTAATGGATGAAGTTTTCACAAAGTGTTTTAATTAAACTGGTTTACGTTACTACACCATTGGAAGCACGTCTTTATTTACATGTGGAGCGATTTTTATTGATGTTCAAGGTCGGAGCTTGAAAATCCATTTAATCCTTTGGTGTGTGGTTGAAAGCGCTGTTGCCGAGCACGAGAGTGGGAGAGGGGAGTGAGGGGAGAGGAGTCACTTATCACATATGGTGCGGTGGAAGAATTAAGAAGATTATACACAATCTTAATTTTTTGAAGAAAACACAGATGGACTTGTCACTTTAGTGGATTTTTTGAGAAATCACTTTTTTCACTATATAGTTTTTTTCACTTTTGTCACATGGTGGTTTATATTTAATTATTTGATGTAAAAGGATTAAGGCACAAGTTTTGTTTAAATTATGTTAAGCGCTACTATATTTTTTTCACTATTAGAGGTTTAAATAAATATTTTTTTCACATTTTGGTATTATTTAAAGTATCAGCTAGAGTGTATAGGTTCAGCTTATCCATTGACGCAGTGGTGGTACTTCAGATCTAGGCTTAGGGAACTTGCTGACCATTAGTTTTTAAATCTACCCCACTGTTGTCCCCATACTGATGGCTCCCTGTGCCCCCAACTGTGTTGATGAGGAAATCTAGTAATTATCTTTCCTGCAACCCGTGGTTGCAGGAAAGAATCACATCATCTATGGCTGGTTTAGGTTACACTCACTGACCACTTTATTAGTAACACCTTGCTAGTACCGGGTTGGACTCCCTTTTGCCTTTAAAACTGCCTTGATCCTTCATGGCATAGTTTCAGCCTGGCTTCACATTGCTGGTGACTTTGAAGTCGGACCCCGGGCTGACTTCAACACGACTTGCATGCGACTTCTTTAACAGAAGTAAATGCAAGTTGTACCAAAGTCAGACCAAAAATAGTGCAGGAAACTTTTTCTAAGTCAGGGTGGCTTAAGTCACACCAATTAGAACAGTTCCATTGCACAGAATAGGGTCCAATTGGGGTCCGACTTCTGATGGTACAAGTGCTCCAAAGTCAGAGTGATTGTCGCTTCAGTGTGAACTGGGCATTTACAAGGTGTTAGAAATGTTCCTCAGAGATTTTGGTCCATATTTACATGATAACATCAGGCAGTTGCTGCAGATTTGTCCGCTGCACATCCATGATGCGAATCTCCGTTCCACCACATCCCAAAGGTGCTTTATTGGATTGAGATCTGGTGACGGTGGAGGCCATTGGAGTGCAGTGAACTCATTGCCATGTTCAAGAAACCAGTTTGGGATGATTTGAGATTTGTGACATGGTGCATTATCCTGCTGGAAGTAGCCATCAGAAGATGAGTACACTGTAGTCATAAAGGGATGGACATGGTCAGCAACAATACTCAGGTAGGCCATTTCATTTAAACAATGCTCATTTGGTACTAAGGGGTCCAAAGTGAACCAAGAAAATATCCCCCACACCCTTACACCACCACCACCACCACCAGCCTTAAAGGAGTTCTAAAGGCCGAAGGTTTCTTATCTTAATGCATTGTATGCATTAAGATAAAAAACCTTTTGTGTGTAGCAACCTCCCCCGCACCCCCTAATTACTTACCTGAGCCCCATCTCTCTCCAGCGATGTCCCCGAAAGCCAATCAGGGGAGAGAGGGAGCAGGGCCTGGTTGGGGCTCTATGTCTGAATGGACACATGGAGCTGTGACTTAGGTCCAGTGCTCCCATAGGAAGTTGCTGACTGTGGGGGCCCTTGATAGAAGGAAGGGACCAGGAACAGCAAAGAGGGACCTGAGCAGAGGGGGATCCAGCCTGCTCTGTGCAAAACCAACTTTTTTTTTTTTTTAAAAGGCAGGATGGATCCATGCTTTCATGTTGTTTACACTAAATTCTGACCCTACCATCTGAATGTCACAGCTGAAATCGAGACTCATTAGACCAAGGAACGTTTTTACAATCTTCTATTGTCCAGTGTTGGTGAGCCTGTGCGTATTGTAGCCCCAGTTTCCTGTTTTTAGCTGACAGGAGTGGCACTGGTGTGGTCTTCTGCTGCTGTAACCCATCTGCTTCAAGGTTCAGTGTGTTGTGTGTTCGGAGATGGTATTCTGCATACCTTGGTTGTAACAAGTGGTTATTTGAGTCACTGTTGCCTTTCTATCATCTTTAACCAGTCTGCCCATTCTCCTCTGACATCAACAAGGCATTTTCATTCACACGACAGCCGCTCACTGGACATTTTATCTTTTTTGGACCATTCTCTGTAAACCCTAGAGATGGTTGTGTGTGAAAATCCCAGTAGATCAGCAGCTTTTCAAATACTCATACCAGCCCGTCTGGCACCAACAATCATGCCACGTTCAAAGTCCTTCCCCATTCTGATGCTTGGTTTGAACTTCAACAAGACACCTTCACCACGTCTAGATGCCTAAATGCATTGAGTGGCTGCCATGTGGTTGGCTGATTAGCAGTTTGTGTTACCAAACAATTGAACAGGTGTACCTAATAAAGTGGCTGGTGAGTGTACAGTACATGCTATGTCTGTATAGTAGGACCATTTGTGGCGAGTCATTCAATTATGTTGCAAAATTTATATATTGTTTTTGGAATGCCCCTTCCAGTAGCACAATCAGGAGACACTTTTATGTAGCCATCTAGACTTCAACTTTTTCCTTCATGTGTTGATATTTGGCATAAAGCTATTGTTGCCAGAATTGCATGGCTATACTATTTTGGTACAGTTGAAATAATGAAGAACGTGGCTTAAATAATGAAGAACGTGGCTTTTTTTCTTTCATTTTGGATAGAGTAAAGGAGGGTTATAACCCCTGTCAGATTTTTTTTTCGCCATTCGTGCCCCATTTCAGAGATTTACCTTAATTTCCTGTCCCATAGCCAAACAGGAAGTGAAAGGAAATCCCTACAAATTAAGGGAATTCCTTGGGGACCCCCAAGTCACCAGAAGTAGTGTCCCCATGGGAAGATTTCCACTCTGTTACTTTTCTGGGGACACCCCAAAATTTGGGATTTTCTTTTAGTTTCACTTTTAATGATAACGATAAACAGGACAAATAGAGAGGGTAAATCTCCTTAACGGGGACACAGACATCAATAAATACTGGCAGGCGATCTAATCCCTCTCCACCAGTGGCGGTGCGTCCATAAGGGCCGCCCCCTCTCTCCAGCCACCCCCTCTATGACCAATGAATACATTAATGCATAGCACGACCCCCCCCATTCAGGCCCCCACCAGTTTTCGGGTGCCGAGTGCCTGTATTACAGTGGCGGGGGGTGTTTTTGAAGCACCTAGGCTCTAATAGGCGTCAAAAAAGGTGACCTGTGAGGACTATGCTTGGTGCTTGCAGTACACCCAGGTGTGTTAGAACAGACCTGAGCACTGACAGTCAGGTGATCGAGTCTGTTACCCATCACCTGATTGGCTGAAATGACAGGCGCTGTGATTGGATGCCTATCAGGAGGAGAGGACAGAAGGGGACGCATGGAGGACACCGCTCGCCGCCGTCTCCCGCTGCCCCACCGAGACAGGGTAAGTGCCGGGCAGATGGCGATCGGACGGGGGGGTAACAGTGGCGGCATTTGATGGGTACAGTGGCAGCATTTTATGGCACAGTGGCTGCAAATTTGTGGCACAGTGGCAGCGTTTGATGGCACAGTGGCAGCATTTCATGGCGCAGTGGCAGCATTTGTTGGGCACAATGGCAGCATTTGTTGGGCACAGTGGCAGCATTTGTTGGGCACAGTGGCAGCATTTGATGGACACAGTGGCGACATTTGATGGGGCACAGTGGCGACATTTGATGGGGCACAGTGGCGACATTTGATGGGGCACAGTGGCAGCATTTGATGGGGCACAGTGGCAGCATTTGATGGGCACAGTGAGGCTGCAGTTGATGGGGTTTTTTCAGAATCTTTCAGTTTGTTTGCACTCCCCCCAAAAATGTTGAGCACCAGCCGCCACTGGTCTCCACTCTACCCAAAACTAAAATAAAGTTATAGTTATTCTTTAATACTGGGGTCTTCAAAACCCTAACAGTGGGTGATTATCAGTTTTTCTTCATAGGTTAATGGATAAAATACTATGTTTTCTCTTACACAGTTTACTGAATAATGCTTTGTGCCCCTACACAACCTAATAGTAGAACATCATTGGTGTAATAATGCTGAAAGCAAATTATTATTATTATATTCTACACAATTTATATAGCACTAAAAGTTTACACAGCGCTTTACAATGTATAGGGGGACAACACAATTACAATACAGTTCAATACAGGTACACAAGGGCCCTGCTCATAGAGCTTACATTATAAAAGGGAGGGGGTGGTACAAAAGGTAATAGCTGCAGAGAATGATTTGATGGAGGTGGCTTGGGGACAGTTAGGTGGGTGTGGGATAGGCTTCCTTGAATAAATGAGTTTTCAGGGATCTCCTAAAGGTGGACAGGGTAGGGGCTGATTGGATATCCTGGGGCAGGGAGTTCCAGAGGATGGGAGAGTCTCTGGAGAAGTCTTGAAGGCGAGCATGAGAGAAGGTGACAAGGGAGTTAGCGAGCAGGAGGTCCTGGGAGGAGCGGAGGGGACAATTTGGGCGATATCTGCAGATGAGATTGGTGATTTAGATGGGGGCGATGTTGTGAATGGCCTTGTATGTTATAGTTAGCATTTTGAATTTTACATGGTGGAGTAGGGGGAGCCAGTGAAGGAATTGGCAGAGAGGGGCAGCAGTCACGGATCGGTTAGTGAGGTGTATTAGTCTAGCAGCAGAATTCATAATAGACTGAAGGGGGATAGCCTGCTTAAGGGTAGGCCATTAAGGAGATAGTTGCAGTAGTCAAGGCTGGAAATAATCAGGGAGCGAATAAGTTGCTATGTGGTGTCATTAGTCAGGAAGGGTTTAATTGTTGCAGGAGGTGAAGGCGACAGGATTTAGCCAGTGATTGGATATGGGGGCTGAAGGAGAGGTCAGAGTCAAGGATTATATCCAGCACCCTGACATGTGTGGAGGGACCAATGTTTGTGTTGTTGATATTATTGGTGAAGTCACAGGGGGGGACTGTGAAAGAGGAAATATAACAAGCTCAGTTTTAGAAAGATTGAGTTTGAGGAAGTGGTGTGACATCGGTATCAATATGTCTAAAAGTTTCAAGGTAAAAAACCTCTTCCTCTGTCAGAAACCATGAATCAGACCGAGACAGAAGTACAATTAAATTACACTTGTTTATTAACCATTTCAGCCCCGGACCAATAAACACCTTAAGGACCAGAGGTCTTTTTACAATTTCGCACTGCACTGCTTTAACTGGTAATTACGCGGTCATGCAATGTTGTACCCAAACGAAATTTGTGTCCTTTTCTTCCCACAAATAGAGCTTTCTTTTGATGGTATTTGATTGCCTCTGCGATTTTTATTTTTTGCGATATAAATGGAAAAAGACCGAAAATTTTGAGAAAAAATTATATTTTCTACTTTTTGTTATAAGAAAAATCGAATAAACTCGATTTTAGTCATACATTTAGGGCATAATTTATTCAGCCACATGTCTTTAGTAAAAAAAATGTCAATAAGCGTATATTTATTGGTTTGCGCAAAAGTTATAGCGTCTACAAACTAGAGTACATTTTCTGGAATTTACACAGCTTTTAATTTACGACTGCCTATCTTATTTCTTGAGGTGCTAAAATGGCAGGGCAGTACAAACCCCCCCAAATTACCCCATTTTGGAAAGTAGACACCCCAAGGAAGTTGTGGAGAGGCATGTTGAGCCCATTGAATTTATTTATTTTTTGTCCCAAGTGATTGAATAACGACACAAAAAAAAAAAAAAGTTTACATAAAGTTGTCACTAAATGATATATTGCTCACACATGCCATAGTTATATGTGGAATTGCACCCCAAAATATATTCTGCTGCTTCTCCTGAGTACGGGGATACCACATATGTGGGACTTTTTGGGAGTCTAGCCACGTACGGCCCCCCCGAAAACCAATCACTGCCTTCAGGATTTCTAAGGGTGCAAATTTTTGATTTCACTCCTCACTACCTATCACAGGTTCGAAGGCCATAAAATGCCAAAATAACACAAACCCCCCCCCCAAATAACCCCATTTTGGAAAGTAGACACCCCAAGGAAGTTGTGGAGAGGCATGTTGAGCCCATTGAATATTTTTTTTTGTCCCAAGTGATTGAATAATGACACAAAAAAAAAAAAAGTTTACAAAAAGTTGTCACTAAATGATATATTGCTCACACATGCCATAGTTATATGTGGAATTGCACCCGAAAATATATTCTGCTGCTTCTCCTGAGTACGAGGATACCACATATGTGGGACTTTTTGGGAGTCTAGCTGCGTACGGCACCCCGAAAACCAATCACTGCCTTCAGGGTTTCTAAGGGTGCAAATTTTGGATTTCACTCCCCACTACCTATCACAGTTTCGAAGGCCATAAAATGCCAAAATAGCACAAAACCCCCCCAAATGACCCCATTTTGGAAAGTAGACACCCCAAGCTATTTACTGAGAGGCATGTTGAGTCCATGAAATATTTTATATTTTGCCACAAGTTGCAGGAATTTAAAAAAAAAAAAATTTCCACAAAGTTGTCACTAAATGATATATTGCTCACACATGCTATGGGCATAAGTCAAATTAAACCCCAAAATAAATTCTGCTGCTTCTCCCGAGTACGGGGATACCACATGTGGGGACTGTTTGGGAGCCTAGCCACGTACGGGACCCCGAAAACCAAGCACTGCCTTCCGGATTTAAATATAAAATGCTACCAAAAAAAACTGTTAGCGATCGCAGGGATCAGGCCTGACTCTGCGATCGCTGCAGTTATGTGTTTAGTGTTTTGTAAGTGACAGTGATCGATCGATACTGCACTTGGGTGGGCTGGGCAGAGGGGCAAAACGCAGGTGCCAGCAGGTATCTGGGCTGATCCCGCTAACAATGCGTTTTTTTGGAACCCTAAACTGCTGGGGATGCTAGTATAGATTTGATCAGATCAGATATTGATCTGTTCAGATTCTTTACCACTACGGGAGGTTTATGCTTTGCGTGTGGGTGTTAGCGGTACTGGCACTAACCTAGCGCTGCCTGGGGCGACGCAGACCCTGACTCTAAAACCTAATTGATATCACCCGCTGGGTGATCAGGGGGTTAAACCTTTATTGGGTAATAAATGGTGGGTGCCCTGATGCTATAAAAAGCAAACTAACCAGAGTCACCTGTAACACTTATACGGTGATCACTGGTGAAAGGGTTAACTAGGGGCAATCAGGGGGTTCAAATTTTTATTAGGTAGTATATGGGGGTCCCTGGCGCTATATAAAAACCTGACGGGGAACCTAAATAACTAACTGGCTAACCAGCATCACCAGTGACACTTATACTGTGATCGCTGGTGAAAGGGTTAACTAGGGGCAATCAGGGGGTTAAAACCATTATTGGGTAGTATATGGGGGTACCTAGCGCTATAAAAACCTGGCGGTGAACCTAAAAAAATAACTAGCTACCTAGCGACACTAGTGACACTAATGCAGCGATCAGAAAAATGATCGCTTAGTGACACTGGCAAAAGGGGGTGAAGGGGTTAACTAGGGGCAATCACGGGGTTAAAACCATTATTGGGTAGTATATCGGGTACCTAGCGCTATAAAAATCTGGCGGTGAACCTAAAAAAATAACTAGCTACCTAGCAGCACTAGTGACACTAATGCAGCGATCAGAAAAACGATTGCTTAGTGACACTGGCAAAAGGGGGTGAAAGGGTTAACTAGGGGCAATCACGGGGTTAAAACCATTATTGGGTAGTATATCGGGGTACCTAGCGCTATAAAAACCTGGCGGTAAACCTAAAAAAATAACTAGCTACCTAGCGACACTAGCGACACTAATGCAGCGATCAGAAAAATGATCGCTTAGTGACACTGGCAAAAGGGGGTGAAAGGGTTAACTCTAGGGGCAATCAGAGGGTTAAAGCCATTATTGGGTAGTATATCGGGGTACCTAGCGCTATAAAAACCTGGTGGTGAGCCTAAAAAAATAACTAGCTACCTAGAGACACTAATGCAGCGATCAGAAAAATGATCGCTTAGTGACACTGGCAAAAGGGGGTGAAAGGGTTAACTCTAGGGGCAATCAGGGGGTTAAACCTTTATTGGGGGGTGGTAGGGGGCTACCCTGGACCTAACACTAACTGCCCTGATAGTTTTTACTTTTACAACTTACACTGAATGCAGTGATCAGTAAATAAATGATCACTGCAATCAGTGACACTGTGACTGGGGGGGGGGGAGGGGGGTGGGGGGCCAGGGGCGATTGGTTGGGATCGGGGGGGGGTTTGTGTGCCTGTGTGTGCCTACATGTCAGTGTAGTGTTGGTGCACACTTACTTTCTGTCTTCTCCTCGTAGTCCGGTCAAAAAGACCGCCCCGAGGAGAATGACATCACTTCCTCCCTGCCTGTGTATTCAATACACAGAGGGAGGAAGCTTCTCATTCGACAGGAGCGATCGAGAGGGGATGGCCAGAAACCAACGGCCATCCCCTCATCCCGGATCGCTCCTGAAGCGAAACGGACCGCCGTATCCAGCAAGAGGGGGTCCGATCGGACCCCCCACCCGCTGGAAGGCAAGCACGTACATGTACGTGCTTGTGCCTGCCGGTGGCATTGTAATGACGTACATTGGCAATACGGCGGTCCTTAAGTGGTTAATAAAAATAAAAACGTAAATAGAGTAAGCGTATCCAAAGCATAGCCAGAGTCCAGTAACCAGATCGAGTAGTCAGCCAGTCCAGAGTTCAATAACCAGATCGGGTAATCAGCCAGAAGGGATGTCAGCAATCCAGTCTTTGAACAGACCCACAGGAGATGGTTTCTTGTGAGGTGACCAAGGCGAAGGCAGATATGAAGTAAGCTGGACAGCTTTTAGTAGGCAGGTCAGACGAGCAGGATCAGGAACAGCTGGGTAACTGTGGAGAGAGATGAGAGCTGGCAATTAGCCGACAGCTGAGCAGCTAGCCCAGAGAAGGAAGGGCTAAGCCAGCCCTGACATCCTCAGAGCCCATCAGAGGGTTCTGAGGAAGAGGTTTTACCTCAAAATGCATTAGCCTATTGGATCTCTACCTCCTACCTCACATGCTGATGCACTATGGACCGAAGAACACGGTGCCATGCAATGTACTTTGATCATAGGTGTGTGCAGCCTATAGCATTAGGGTGTGCACCCCAAAGGTAAACACACATGCGTTGCATTTCTCTGCAGCCTCAGCTGCAAGGGGCAGTGAATGAATAGAAAGTGTTCTGTGCTGAGTGGCTTCCGGTTCATTCACAAATTGAAGCATAGTAAACACCATTTACTGTGCTTCAGTTATGAAGGGACACAATGAGCGAGTGTGTTTACTGTGTTAATTTAGAAAAGGAAGGGGCCGGTAAATTACATCTTTACTAGCCCTTTCCCCTGCTCTCCCTCATGAAACATACCCCACTGCATTTGGGAGGAGAGGAGGGAGGTCAGCAGCATTGCCAGATGTGGGAGGGCCAACAAGGGGGGGGGGGGCTGGGCTGTAGGAGGAATCGGCACTGCACATAGTGATTAGGATGTGCCCAGACACACCTAGCACACCCACTGTGCACGCTAATGACTTTGATGCTGGACCATGCAATGAGCTTTCACTCAATTGTAATTTTGTGAGTATAATACTTACCACTTTTTATAAATAAAATAATGGTTTTAAGGATAATGCACTAGGTCGGTGCACCCTTTCTTTCTTCCTCTTGTGGTGGTGCTGAGTCGTGCTGTGTGTGTCAATAGATGCACACAGCCCGGGTGAGGATCAAGCCTGCAGATATGCCCCCATAGCAAGTGGCTTGCTATGGCGGCAGATGCAGAAGTGGGGGAGCAGACATTGCTTTTGAAGGTTTTGCGTTTTGCAGCTTTCATATATATGTGCAGCTTTCATTATGCTAATGTTATGTTAATGACATCCTAAATGTGTTTTACGCTATTTATTCTAACTTTGCGGCCATTACGTCATTTGCAGTTAGTCCCTGTTAGGTCATTTGACCGAATTTTATTGCTGATTAGTATTATTTATATATATATATACACAGCATAATTATATTCATTACACCTATTGTTGCCTGATGTTATACAGTTGTTATACAGTATATGTGGGGTAGAGCAGCTACATTAAAAGTTTAGTTTGTGTACTTAAAATGGTGACATATTGTCTAGTTCATTTGTAAATAGAAGAGCTTTTAAAGGGTATTTTACATGAGTGCTAGGTTTTTAAAAAAAGAATGCCCTATGGCGGTGCAGAATTTCCATTACAATGTGACTGGGCTGATGTGCATTTCTGCTTGGCTGGGAGCATTATACAGGAGGCGGGTCTGCCATGCCACTCAGTGAATAGTGCTGTGCTGCTCTCATTCACATCTTACTGAGCAGCTGTACAACACATCACACTGGAAATCCCTTGTTAAGAAAGCAGTGAAATTCACTAAATCTATGAGAAATAATACTAGAACCAACCTCAGGACCTCATCCATTCTATATTGTCATTACAGAGGAGCACAGCCTTCGACCCATCACTACTTTGCGGAGATGCTTGATGAGACTGGGATCACTTATTTGATACTTCTTCAAGTCATATCATTGTAAAGAACTTCTACTTTGGGTAAGTGATGTAAGTGAAATCGAAATTTCTCTATAGTGTGATAAATCTAAATGCTGTTTTGACTAGTGATTTAGGTTGAAGGTTTTTTGAGGTTTTTTTTGCCTCATCATAAGTCAAAGTTCTGAAATTTTACACTATTATTGGTTGAACTGGATGAATTTGTATTGTTTTTTTCAACCTATTTAACTATTTCTTTAAATGTTTCTACTATATACTTGTCACATTTGAAGATCCGGATTATTGTATAGTGTCATCTGTTATATTTTTTCTGAAATCTCATGCACGGAAAAAGTTAGGTGAAGAAATAGTTAAGTGTATTTGTATAGATGCCAATGTTAATTACTGACTACAACCTCAGTGTAGAATGTTCTTATGCAGCCAGAACCCTAAACCCAGTCATTTGTCCTGTGTTTTATGGTAAATGGGCTCGTCCCATCTGTGTTAGGATAATTAGTATAAAGATACTGCAGAGGGATCTACTACTCTGTCATCACTATGGATTCCCAATGTAAATGAATCACACACCAAAAACTATATAACTGTTATATAGTTAACTGTATAACTATATAACTGTTTTATTGTGTGCCGGAGATAACTATATGAGAAGTAAACTGAATATACAAAGTGAAAGACGTTCCTTCGATTATAATAACATAGGCAGAAGCTTCTTAAAAAAAAAAAACATATGTAAAAGATAATATTTTGCTGGAATTTTACATTTGTAGCACCCAATGATTATATCACTGTCTTTTCAATTGCTTTTCTAAGCTTACTTTACTTTTTTGCCAAAAATATATATATATATATATATATATATATATATATATATATATATATATATATATATATTTATATTTATTTTATGAACCAAACTAGATTCATAACTTAAACTTATCGTGGGACTTGTTCATCTCTTTTTAAACAAATTTTTATTTGTGTCTATGCAAGACTTTTAACTTATAACGTGATAAACATCTTTATTTCCTGCATTCATATATCACTTATAAGGGGTATACATTGATTGTCCACCGTTCTCCCACTAAGTACACTGGCAGTGTTACCTTAAGACTGTAATGGTATTGGGGGAGATTTACTAAAACTGGAGCACTCAGAATCTGTTGCAGCTGTGCATGGTAGCCAATCAGCTTCTAACTTCAGCATGTTCAATTAAGATCTGGCAATAAATCCTAGAAGCTGATTGGTTTCTATGCATAGCTGCACCAGATTTTGCACTCTCCAGTTTTAGTAAATAACCCCCACTGTTGGCATTGACTCAGTGAGCTGTTTTCCCTTACAAATGTGATCCAGGTACTTGGATTAATTATGCCTGAAAATGTGTACCCCCACATTGGGTGAGTTGTTCAATTTATTCTTCAGAAACACTGAACACAAAAAAAAATGGAAAAATCCTGATAATTTGAACCACTACCCAATAATTTGTTTTCCAGTATTGAAAATATAGCATTGACAGCGATTTAGCTGGATTTAGCTTATTTGATACCTGTGGGATAGAAGACAAAGATCAGTAATCTTAATGCATTCAAATGCACTGTTAATGCATTTGAAATGTCGGTAATAAGAGATTTGTACTGACTCTGCCTAGCAGACTTTGTGATTTAGCATTATTGCCTTCTAGCCTAGGTGCTGCCTATCATTTCTTCATAATACGTAAACTGTACTTTCCAAAAACATACAGTATCTATTAGCAGCTGTCATTAGTCAGCAATGATCTATATAATGTGAATGTCCCCTACCTGGAAATGTTCTGGTTACATTACAGAAAAATGAAAAGAACATGAAAAAGGATCTTTTATAAACCTGTAGAATGACATTTTTATGAGAACAGACTTGTTAGTTACCTGATATCAGTTATGATGCTGAAGCAGTACTGGCTAGACAGGTGGGTTTTCACCGACTGCCAGGTGATTGGGCATAGAATGTAATACGTAAGATATCCTTAGGTGATGTGATATGGCTCTGCACAATAAGTGTAATGTGTGGAATTCAAGGTGTAAAACACATTTTTTGTGTGAGTTTGTGTTAACTAAACATTAGATCAGATGAAGAATTTTTTTTTAAAAAAATACACAATTTTGGCTTAGATTCATGGTGTTATCAGCATTATATTGGCAGGATTGTATTCTTTTTGTTGTGAAACTTTTAGGCTGGGTTCACACTCCTGCGACTTAAGATCCAACTTCTGAGACCCAAAGTCGCAGGACATGTGAAATGCCATGTATCTCTATGACAGCCATTGCAAATAACACTACTGAAGTCATTGTGACTTCAGAAAGGGTTCCTGCACTACTTTGATGCGACATTGACACAGCTTTAGTGCCAGAGAGTGTCAAAGTCGTATCAAAGTCACAAAACTCATATAAAAGTTGGACTCCAAAGTTGCACTGAAAATCACACGGCTTTGGATTTGGGTAGTGTGAACCAAGCCTTAGGATTTAGGTTAAGGTTAAGTTTAGAATTTGACTGAGATTCGGGTAGGGTTGTTTGGGGTTTAAGTTTCAGTCTGGGTTATGTTTAAGGCTAGGTTTACACCTGCGGGTATGACCAAACACGTTTCTGTGCGTTTTCGGTGTGGTCCTGCGCGTTGCATGTAGGGCAGTCAGTTTATTACAATGGGTTGCCTTATGCACGAGAAATGCAAAAAATGCTCAACACCGTACCACCTGGTGCTGCGACACCATACGTTTTAATGCTGGGAAAAATACACACATTAGCAGATGCACAGGGGGTGTCATTAAGAATTAATGTCCAATTAATATGTAGCAATAAGTTACTGATTAGCAATAAGCAACAAACAAATATTTCTTCTAGAAGTCTGTCTGTCAGCTTTGACATTAAAGTGGTTGTAAACCCTTACAACACACTTTGACCTACAGGTAAGCCTAGATGAAGGCTGACCTGTAGGTCCAAGAAATATCTCCTCAACCTACACGGTTTAGGAGATATTTGCCAAAAGACATGCACCGTAGACAGCGGCGCGCAGGCGCACTGAGCGTGGCACTGTCAGCAGCGAATATGCCGCGTGTGGCGGCTCCCGTGCGCATGCGTGGGAGTGACGTCATCGCGGCTTCGCCGAATGACAGCGGCGGAGCGGCGGGACCCATCGAGAAGATGGATGCGCCGGACTACAGGGGACAGCGGTGACATCGCTGGCTCTTGTGTCAGGTAAGTGACACATAATGGACTACTATGCGATGCATAGTAGTCCATTAGGCTTTACCTTTGCAGGGAATGAAAGAGTAAGTAAACTCATCAGGGTTTACTTGCTCTTTAATATGTTGCAGTAAAAACTTTTAGGGCTCCTTCAAACAAGTAGTAAGCTGCTTATTGGAGATTCAACTTACCACCAAGAACTAGCTAGATGGATGTTATGCTCATGATTCCTCTCTATGGCTGAAGACAGATATCAGCCAGACACAAACTAGGTAAGTGCCGGTGCTGATATTACTGATAAGCAAGGGAATATGTCCGAATGCATGGGAATGTCAGTTCCTGTACTCACCTGGGTTGTGTCTGACAGCTCAAAGCATGCATAGAGCAAAGTCATTTCTTGTATCAAGAGAGGTATGGACTCCAGAGAGAGAGATATCATTTTGGTTCTGTACAAATCGTTAGTAAGACCTCATCTGGAATATGCAGTTCAGTTTTGAGTACCAGTTCATAAAAAGGATATCAGGAAAATGAAGAAAGAGCAGAGAAGGACAACCAAACTGATAAGAGGCATGGAGGAGCTCAGCTATGAGGAAAGATTAGAGGAACTGAATCTTGAAAAGAGAAGACTGAGGAAGGGGGGGGTGGTATAATCAACATGTACAAATACATAAGGGGTCCATATAGTAAACTTGGTGTTGAGTTATTTACTTTAAGGTCATCACAGAGGGCAAGAGGCCATTCTTTATGTCTAGAGGAAAAGAGATTTTATCTCCAAATACTGAAAGATTTCTTCACAGTAAGAGTTGTGAAATTGTTGAATAGACTCCCTTCAAGAGCTGGTTCTGGCCAGCTCAGTAGATTCCTTTAAAAAAAGGTCTGGATGATTCTTTCCTAAATGTACATAATATAACTAGATACTAACATATAGGTAAAGTTGATCCACAGAATACACGATTGGCTCTTGGGGGATCAGGAAAGAATTTGGATTATGCTTTGCTGGGGTTTTTTGCCTTCCTCTGAATCAACTGTGGGTAAAGGGTTGTGTAATAGGGGTTGTATGATTCCCCCCCCCCCCTTTTATCGGTTGAACTAAATGGACTTGTGTCTTTTTTTCAGCCTGAATAACTATGTAACTATGAAAATACAGCCTGTCACTGGAAGGGCAAGAGAGCGATTCTTTAATTTTTTTATTTTTTTAACTTAAGGCTATTGAAAAGATTGTACCAGTACTTGCAATGTGCATGTAGTGATCATCTCAGAGTACAGACCTGCTGTGTCTACAGATTAATTAGATCCTTGCAATGTTAAAAATGGAAAGGAGAAATGTTCTGTAAGCACATGTAAGTTGGCAGTTACTATTCAATATGGCAATTGACAGAACAAGAATACTCTGAGATGGATGAAAGATCTTCGACATACAGCAGTGCTAGGGTACGTGATAAGTCAGTGATCAGAAAAAGAATACACCAGGCAATGAGGGTAAAGACGATTTGTAAGTTTAAATCCAAATGATACAGATATTAACTTTGAATAAGCCCCAGGGACATTCATTAAATGCATTTATTCTAAATTAAAAATATGGAGTTTGCTGCATAGAGGGCACAAATGGTAAGCTTTTTTTTTTTACCTATACTCCCCCAAGACACCACCACAACCTGGAGATATGACCAGTAAGCCTAAGCATAGAAGAATATGTGAAGCTATCCTTGCCTTCCACAAGAAAGTGCTTGGTACCTGAGCAGTCAGATCTAAGAGCTGTCACTTCAGGGTGGGGGGAGTCTGGATACTACTCACGTTTTGAAAGTAAACGCTCTCAAGCAGTCTGATGGTTGAGGCAGCGAAAGTAGATACAGCTTACCTATGTTGCTTTCTACAGAGAGAACCTGTCACTTTACATATTATGGACGAAGTACAGACTCGATCCAAGTGTAAAAGAAAATTACTGTTCTAATGTTTGATGTGTCTAAATATTTAATAAAAATCGTTAATGGTGGCAAGTTTTTTCTTGCCCTTTCTTAAGCATAACGTGAATCCAAAGATCAGTTCTTGAATTACTTGAGGGATTAGAGGGGTCTCAGTAAGGGTTGTTAGACTGGAATTCGCTCCAAAGGAAGTAGTTAGTGTGAATTTACCAAGGGAATTCAGGATGAAATAGGATAGGTTGTCTGAGAAAAATCTCAGAGCTATAGGAATCTGTAGGTCATGTTAGGGTTCTCTATCAACAAACATATTATCTCCAGGGCCCATTAAAACAGTCAGACTTGTCTACACATTGAAAGTGAACAGAGAACGTGCATTTGGTTTTTGTCTCAAACTATCCAGCTGTATTCATTTATTACAGGATTCCTCGTATAGACATTAATATCTTACAGAAAGAGATAATAGTTTAGTCATCAGACCATTACTTAAACGTGTCCTTAGATAGCCAGTAGGCCTTGACTTGACAGTTATCAATTCTTGGATTGGTTTACTGTAAAACATAGATCACATGGTGCCAAGATACATGGGTTTATGATTCAGTATTTTTGAATAAAAACAGGACTTTTGTTCCGTACTAGTTGGAGATTGATGTCATCATCGTTAACAAAGTATCGCAGGGCTAATTTGATCCTTCAAACAATTAGAAACATTGAAACATAGAAAAGTGATGGCAGAAAAAAGACTGGTCCATCGAGTCTGCCATATTTTTTTATTTACATATATATTTTTGGGTTGTTTTTTGTTTTTTTGTAGCGATACAGTGAGTTGGGGACTGTATGCACCAGTGCAAGGACTGAAAGACTTTATTGCACATGAGTTATTTTGTATGTCGCATTTCATTCACCTAAATAATTTGTCTTAAAGATCTTCTTAAATCAAGCAAGCCAATTATGATTATTTTTAATATTATGTTGTTACAGTAGTATGTACGGATGTTATTGAGTTTAGCATTCCCACTGTACCAAAAAGGTTACAAGGTTGAAATTTTTAATTTGCACATGTGCAATAAAAGAAACAGCAACAGCCATTGTCATATTAGTCTCTTCCTATAAGCACTTTCAAATAAAATAACATGACATCAGTAGATCAGTGTTGTAGGTACATTTACTAAATTATGTTATCGCTATGTAAAATATATACCATATACAGAGAGGAGACCTAGATTTTAAAATACAGTTTAAGCACAATGTGATACCAATACCCTAGGCTAGTGATCTTCAAACAGTGGCCCAAAGGCCAGAAGCAGCCCTTTGCTAGCCTTTATCCATGCCTTGGGGCACTATTTCTTTCTATGATTTTGAGGCATTATAGCTAACACTGACACAGTGGGGCACAATTCCCCCAACTGACACCAATGATAGGGCACTATTCCTCCCAATAATAGCAATGATGGGGCACAATGTTTTCCACTGATAGAATGATGGTACACTTCTCCTCCTACTGATCACAGGCACCATGCAACTGTACAGCACACCTGAGGCATTGTTTACTCTTACTGATGCAGGGACTGGGACATTTTCTATCCCCACTGGCTACAGTAAATTGGCCCTTTGTTTGAAAGTTTGGAGACCCCTGCCTTTATGTACATGAAAGGTAATCCACAGACATTTTGCCAGCCATTAGATTCATATAGCTAAAGCTAAAACTTTTTTTCCATTTGGATAAAGTAAGGATTTTTTCACACTTGCAGTAGAGTACAGTGCTCTCTTAGGAGCTATCCGCATTCAGATTGCTTTTCAGAGGGCATCTGAGAGGCGGTGAGGAGGCATTTAAAATTGGCCTCCTCACTACCTGCTTAAACTCTATAATGGTACCGCCTGTCAAATTCTGCATCCCAAGTTAAAAATGCTGCTGCAACGAAGCAAAGCTTTATGGCTGTGGCCTCCATACAGCCCCATCTGGTTGTATTGAGACAGTTCAGGTAGGCAGCCAGGGAGCAGTAAAATCATGGCTCAGTTGCCTGTTTGGATACAGGCCGTAGTAAAAACCGGAGTCTTAACCCCTTGCCAATCTATGCAAATTGCAAAAAAGGATTTAGATTCACTTTAAGAAAATTAGAAGTAAACATATAAATGTGGTGTGGTTTCCTACCAGTAGGTTGGTATGTTTTGGCAATATCGCCTGTAACTGTATGAATGCACACCCCTTTTTTCTGTCAGTAGGAACATCAGTATCACTACTTATCTATATTGAGAAGTGTGTGTGTGTATGTGTGTGGGGGGGGGGGGGGGGTACATGTATGGTATGGGGCTTGCAATTCACCACACTGGTTAAATACCGCTCAAGATTTCCAAAGTACCAAGCAGTGTAGCATCATTACTGCAACCACTGGTTATTGTAGAGAACCCTAAAAGAGTGCTATTAAATATGTTCTGAGGCCTCACGTGGTCTATAACATTTAAAAAGCCTCAAGTAAATAACAGCGGAGGATCATCCACTAAAAATTCTTGCTATAGCCGTCTTAATAAATGATAGATGGAAGCCATGGTATGACATACAATTGTGTTGTCAATATACCATATAGTCAGTATAAAAATCTGTATTGATAGAATACGGAAACTGCCATTGCTGACCTGGTTTTCAGAAAATGCTAGTGGCATGGCTCAAATGCTGATCCAAAGGATTCAGTCACTCCTAAGACAGACCTAAAAAAAAATATTGAGGTGGATAGTTGAGATGTCAAACTGACTTTCTTCATGCTTATTCCAGGTCAGTGACTCAGAATGCATTAAAGGCAGAAATAGCCAGTCAGCCAGTATTCCCAGATGAAAGTCAGCAATGGGATTCTTCATATTTTATTAGCATTGTTTCTTTTAGGTCAGTAAAGATTTTTTTTTCAGATAGCCAATGCTATGGCATGCTAGGCAGCTAATTTAAAGCTGAACTCTGGGCAGATATTAAAAAATCCTGAAGAATGCAGATATTCATTCAATCTTTTTCAAATGCAATTAGCAAAACTGCCAGATTTTGTCATGGTGTCAAATAAGTGGAAAGAAGAGGGGAATTTTATTTTCTACTTCTCTACATGCGGTCATAGGCTGTGGGCAGGGAGTAGACATGGGCACCGTCAATAAATTCATTTCGTTCTGTTCCGTTACGATTCGTATTAAAATGAATTCGTACTTCGTATTTCGTGTCCGAAATTCCGTTTCGTTTCGTACGAAATACGCATTTCCATTAGGTTCGTTAATTTGTATGAACGACGTTCGTTACGATGAATTTAAAGGCAAAAATATACCTCAATATGACAGTCGATGCTGATGGAAGTTTGTTTTTTTATCCGAAATACGAAATTCCGTTGAAGAATTTCCTATCCGAAATACGAAGTTACATTAGATGAGAAAGAGAGAAGCGGATTGTCTGCCATGCACCGCTGGTCCAGTTTGCGCCTGCTCCTCCTGGGGCTGCTTATTATGAGGGGCTCCCACCATCCCTGTGCTATGCTGACTTCCTCCTGGGGCAGCTTATTATGAGGGGCTCCCACCATCCCTGTGCTGTGATGACTTCCTCCTGGGGCTGCTTATTATGAGGGGCTCCCACCATCCCTGTGCTGTGATGACTTCCTCCTGAGGCTGTACCTCTGCTGTGCTCAGTATGTCAATACAGCACAGGAACAGGAATGGTGGAAACCCCTCATAATGAGCACAGCAGAGGTACAGTACCCGGAAGAAATCAGCACAGCACAGGGATGGTGGGAGCCCCTCATAATAAGCAGCCCCAGGAGGAAGTCAGCATAGCACAGGGATGGTGGGAGCCCCTCATAATAAGCAGCCCCAGGAGGAAGTCAGCAAAGCACAGGGATGGTGGGAGTCCCTCATAATGAGCATAGCACAGGGATGGTGGGAGCCCCTCATAATATGCACAGCAGAGGTACAGCCCCAGGAGTAAGTCAGCATAGCACAGGGATGGTGGGAGCCCCTCATAATAAGCAGCCCCAGGAGTAAGTCAGCATAGCACAGGGATGGTGGGAGCCCCTCATAATGAGCATAGCACAGGGATGGTGGGAGCCCCTCATAATATGCACAGCAGAGGTACAGCCCCAGGAGGAAGTCAGCACAGGGATGGTGGGAGCCCCTCATAATAAGCAGCCCCAGGAGGAAGTCAGCATAGCACAGGGATGGTGGGAGCCCCTCATAATAAGCATAATGACTGAGTTGTCGTCGATGCGACGACAACTGATCCGAAATCCGAAATTCGTAAACAAAAATTCGTATTGCGTACAGAATTCGGACGCACGGCAATTCGTATTTCGAATCGCACATGTCTAGCAGGGAGGTGACCAAGTTGTATTGCATAAGTGTAGTGCAGAAAAGTCAGTGGCTGTGCTGCCTGACAGAGCTGTGTAAATCTCTGGAGTGGATATACACACATACAAATCCTTTGTCTAGTAGAATAGTTCATAAATATGTATTCTGTGAGTCTGTTCAGCCAGGAATTCAGCTTTATAAAATTTTCAAGTGTTTACCACATATTCTGCAGTGATAATTTGGTAATCCATTTGGTCTCTAGCCTGTGATTAGCAATCTCTCATGCTGTCAATTTAAGAAACTAAAATTTTACAGAATGATAATGTTATTGTGGGGAATCTGAAGTAATTTCCTTTGCAAATGAAAGCAGGAAGAGGGGAATTTTTACTTTGCTAGAACATATTTTAAGTTATGTGTGTAACTCTATATATCGCTGAAAAGTGAGTAGTCAAAGGGACCTACTAATACACAAATGCCTAGATAGGAGATACAGAGGCATCACACATATCTAAGATGTGAGAAAAATGTAATTATTTATTTAAATAGGATACTTGCACTCACTGTAAAATTCTTTTGTCTGCATTCATTGAGCAATGGATTATAGAGCCACCTACAGGAATATAACACTAGGTACAAACACTAAAAAATAGCCTAGGGTTGGCCAGTGCTACATCACCCATCTGCTAACATAGCCTCAGTTAGTAGCATGCAGTTAAAGGACACAAACAAACTCAAATCAAAAACCGCAAACATAACTAGAGGGGCAGCTGCTATGTTTTTCAAGGAACGCTGAGAAAATTATTTTGCAATGAGTACAAATATCCTATTGTCTCTTTTGTTCACTGAAGGACACAATGATGATCTGTAGATGTTGACCACTTGACAAGGCAGTATCCACAAGAGCAAAGATAAGAACAACAAAATGGGACCAGAAAGCAAGAGATATCATACTGCTGCCTGGAAGGCATTATACCCAAAACTGGCACCTGAGGAAGTAATAATGTTCACTTTATAAAATGTGTAAAGGTAGTGTATGAACCAAAGACCAAGTGGCCAGTTTACAGATTTCAGGAATCAAAGCCTGGGGACGGAAAGCCCAGGAGGAACTCACAGCTTACATGAATGAGCAGTGACAGAAATTGCTGCAGACAATGAAGAGTATAAGGCTGAGCGATAATCTGCTGAATCTACCTGGAGATTGCTGCCAAAGACCCTTAAGCCTAGTATACACAATGAAATTATCGGATGAATGATTGTCCATTTTTTTTTTTTTTTGGATGCTAATCTCCATATCGAAAAAACAAATAGGTTACTAAAGTACAAAATTCTCGTACGACAGAATAAAAATTCTGAAGTGACGTAGTGTATTTTTATTGTATTTTTGATCTGGTATCGTACGACATACCAGATTATCATACAATCGCTTTGATGTATGATAGTCTGATCGTGTGAACGATGCTTAACGGGGTTGTCCATGCTGACAAAGAAGGCACCTAGCATCCAGATTCACCCTGATTGCATAAACTCCATCTAGACAATATAAAGCTCTCTTTGAGATGCACAGGTGTGGGACAGAATGAAGGTAAATTAATATCCTTGTTTAAAAGAAGAAAAGAGGGTCTAGCTCAGATAACAACCTTGGTCCTTTGCAAAGTCAGAAAGGGGGATTTACGTGACAATGCCTCCAATTCCAAAACCAAGGTGATGGCTCTAAGAAGGCCACCTTCTGAAAGAGTGATTGCTTCTGCCTTGATCCTGCAATGTAGATAGGGCAAGAAAAAGAACGAAGACAAAGAAGGTGAAAATCCTCAAAATGAAGGGACCACTCTTCCTAATCCAATAACTGACAGCTGAGGTAGTCTGACTCCAATTCGGCAGCCACACATTTTTTGCCTTCCTAATGATTGACATACTCCATGGCTGTGCATTGTCAAACTGAATCCCGTTTGGGTGATTTTTGCAAACTATTGGTGCAGTGCAGAAAAGGCAGATGGATCACTTGCACATTCAACACATTGATGATATAATGACACACATAGGTTGGACTTGATGGACTTGTGTCTGTTTTTCAATCTCACCTACTATGTAACTATGCTATGATTGGTAGCGGCAATTCATCCAGCTACCCTAGATCAAGAGATGACCAGAACTCCTACTTAACCATAAGGGCTGTAATCTGTAATCAAAACT
Source organism: Lithobates pipiens (assembly GCF_037356315.1). Taxonomy (NCBI): domain Eukaryota; kingdom Metazoa; phylum Chordata; class Amphibia; order Anura; family Ranidae; genus Lithobates; species Lithobates pipiens. The sequence continues at coordinate 26,019,340 of NW_027507696.1, read as the reverse complement.
CTCCATTAAAGAAACAATTTTTTGTGAGAACAGCAATTGGGAGCAAGGCCAGAGAAAAGTGGAATTTGTTCCACTTGGACAGAATTTCCCGCTCAGGAGTATAGCGCCCATTTAGTCCATAATCATGATTCCCTGAAATCATAACAGAACCAACAATGGGAACAACACTCAGTGGTTGATGCCAGCCTGAATGGACGTGCCACAAATTAGTGAAGTTACTCTCCTATCCCCTAGGAAACCTATGATGGATGCTACTACAGTGAGGTTTACAGTGCAGTTTGTTTGCATATGGTGCCATCGTAAGCAGGATGAGAGGAGGTGCTTCCTAGCTGTTACATGCTGTTCACTGGCTGACCGCATAGGGGAGAGCTGCTTTCAAACAACCAATGTAGTATGTTACATGTTTTCATCTCAAGTTTCTGGTGAGTATCCAATTCATCTTTAGGCATTGTATAATCATACACCAGAAGATATGGTGCAAATAATCTTTGGTGGTGAGAGGAATTGTGCACTCTCACGTATTCATTTATAAACTTTTGGATCACAATATATTACCACAGACCATTGAATCACAATTATTTCTTGACCTGTTTTGTATTTATTGAGCACTGAGGTCATTGTCTGATATTTACTTCGTTAAGGTATACTGTTTTGTTTTAGTCACTTATGGTTTTATGTCACATATGATTTAAGTTTCTGATAGGCAAAGCAAATACTGGGTTTGATTTACCAAAATTGAAGAGAGAAAAATCTGGTGCAGCTGTACATAGTAGGCAAATCAGCTTCTAACTTCTGCTTTTTCAATTAAGCTTTGACAAAAAACCTGGAAGCTGATTGTTTTTTATGGAGAGCTTCACCAGATTTTACACTCTCCATTTTTTTTTCAAGTAACAATTTTTATTTGTCATCTTAGCAGAGAATAGTAAAAGAACAGAACAAAGTAAGCTCCAAGTAATACTGAATTATCAGTACAGCAAGTTCAAGCAGTGTAATAGCAACAGGCATGATCGCCATGCTAGATCATACCCTGAACTGTTGGGTAACATATGGAGTTTTGGGAAAAGAGGAAATAAAGGAATGATATGAAAATAGCACATTAGCTCATCCACCGCCTCAAGGGGGGTCCTCCGGAAGATGCCACAGCTCCCAGACCTTAAGTGTTCCCAGCCTATCCTGTATTCTAACAGTAATTTTTTCCATTAGCGCCACGTCTTTTATTCTAGCGTATAGAGCATCTTGGGAAGGTGGGGAGCTCAGCTTCCAGTTAAAGGCAACCAGACAGCATGCAGCGTTAAGGATGTGTCTGAGTTTCTTGTGTGGTTTGGGAATTTGTAGCGGTGATACACCCAGCAGGAAACATTTTAGCTTTAAAGGAACCGGCACCTCAAATAGGCAAGAAAACAAGTGCTGCATTGAATGCCATTAGGGCACTATCAGGGGGCAACTCCAGTAAATATGGTAAAGAGTACCTCTATCCCTTTGACACCACCAGCATTGGTCAGGGATAGACAGATAGATGGCGTGGAGCATATCCACAGTCAAGTGCCAAAAGTAAAGGATTTTATAGGCATTTTCCTTGTAAAGAATGCAAAAGGAGCTCTTAGCCGCCAGATCGTCTGCCACGTCATCTCATGGATTTCTTCACCTAAAATCTTTTCCCAGCAGAGCAAGATTATGCCCTCAAAAGGGGAAGTCGCTGAAAATTGGGAATTTGGAGCAATGGTTTGGGCATAGTGTATGCATAGAACACGTGGCCAGGTAACTCATGTATGTTCTGAAGTTCAGTAAATGTTAGTAGCTTACGAGTTCTAGGGTCCACCAAGTGTCCATAATAAGAATAAGGAATAAGTAGAATAAGTTCTGTGTCACCCAAGGTGAGGACATCTGGTGGGTGAGACCAGCAAGCAGTCTGGGGTTACACATAAAGGAGGTTAGGAGTGATTTTGCAGAGCAGAACCCATGGTCGCAGGATAGTTTGCGTCAGAGCGATTTTAGTATAGCCAACCCAGGTCCACCTCCGCATTAGTGTTCTAGAGCAAGCTATTCGATTGTATGGGTGCCAGCCATAATTTTTCAATTTCCGTACACTTATTATAAGATCGTTGGGGGACACTCTCCAGTTTTAATAAATCAACCCCATTGTGTTACTGTTCATTTAAGGTTTTTTTACTGTATGTTAATCTTTTTTGAATGGCCGGCATATTTAGCACTGCCTTTCAAGTGGACCTACAGTGCATCTGAGCACCACAAACCAAAAACAATATTTAATTCATTTTTGATATTCAAAGCAAACTCACCCATCCGTCCATGTCTTTGTGCTTTATTTTGCTGAAAAATCACTTTGAAAAACAGCTCCTTGCATTTCTGGCCATGGCCATGTTGAGTAAGGGCAGATGATTCATGTAACATTTACTTCCTGGAATCCATCTGCCCTTAGCTAAGGCATGCAGGCAGGAGGGTGTGCTTAGCTGAGAAAACTCCTCCTCCCCTCCTAATGATGTATGACATAATTTGCCTAGCCCTGGAAACGAGGAAGTCACTGAAGAAATGCAAAAAAAAGTTTAAAACAAGTAAATATAATATACTTTACTATCTATTTACTAATGCTAGCAGTATAAGGATGAAAAATAGCCAATGTTGATTGAGAGAGTGAAATTCCAATTTACTCTTTGGCATCTACATTAGGCAGACATGCTCCACTGTTGTCACCACCAAGAAACCCACTCTGAGAAATTATATGCAGCCGTCGTTGCATGCAGACAGAAAGTAAAGGCAAATGGGATGTTGGAGATGAGCCCTGAGCACTAAGATGAGGCAAAGTGTAAAAAAGTGAAAAAAAGTATTTAAAAAACAATTGTTCATCATACACAGTGTTTAAGAAAATAATTACAATGATATTTACTTCAAGAAATAATATTAAGAATACAAACTCTTGAATGAGACATATTCACACAATATTTGTTCATTAATTCAAATGTATGTTTATGCAAATATTTTATAAAAAGTATTTTTGTTAGTTATAAACTATGGTACACATTTTGTTTGAATGTTTGCCAGTAATCCAACATCAAAAATAAATTTTACAAGCAGCACACAAGCTGTAAACCACTTAAAGCAGATCTTCATTGCATCTGAGAGCCACAAACCAAAAACACGATTTAATTAATTTTTAATATTCAAAGCAAATGCCCCCATCCATCCATTTCTCCATGCTTAATTTGTTGAGAAATCACTTGGAAAAACACCCTTCTCACATTTCTGGCCATGGCCATCTTGAGTAAGGGCAAATGATTCACATAGCATTTACTTCCTGGAATCCGTCTTCTCCTATCTCAAGCATGAGTTTCGTCAGATTAGGTAACATGTCAGATTTTGTAACGGAAGTGACATTTAGTTGCTGCCATCTTGCTACACCCCACAGTCGCCCACAGTAGGGATACAGTGAGAAGGGGGCGCTGCCATCTTGTTACATCCACCGGAGTTTGGCATTTCATACTTATTTTTAACAGTAAAAGGAGTTTATATAGTGAAAGAAAGTATTTTGAAATCTGTCTGACTGTTTTGATGTTGATTTTTCAAAGCAGAGGTGTTCTGTCATATTAACAAACCTGTGAGATCAGCAGCTTGCCGCTGCTTTTAAAATTCAATATCTAAACAGTCAGACACAATTTTAAATCCTGTATTGCACTATATAAGCTCAGTTTACTGTTAAAAATAAGTGTGAAATGCCAGACTCCGGTGGGTGTAACAAAATATCCGCTTTCCCCTTCTCACAGTATCCTTACTGCGGACGAGTGCGGGGTGTAGCAAGATGGCGGTGATGGAACGTCACTTCCGTTACAAAATCTGACGGGTCGCCTAATCTGACAAAACGCATGCATGCAGAAGAGAAAAACCCTCCTCCTCTCCTCCCCTCCTGAAGACTCCTGGGACGTATGACATCATTTGCATAGGCAGGAAACCAGGAAGTAACTGAAGAAATGTAAAAAAAAAAAATGTAAAACAAGTAAACACAGTAAAACCTTGGTTTGAGCGCAACTTGCTTTAAGAGCGTTTTGCTAGACATGCAAATTTTTTGTTTATAAATTTTGACTTGATAAGCGATGTTTTGATATACAAGTAGCGTCACGCCACAACTAGTGAGTATAAAAGAGAAGAGAAGCGTCTCCAAGTGTAGCAATATGGTTACATTTAATGACGGTACAACATTTAGCAACATATTGCTACACTTGGAGGCGCCTCTCATCTTTTATACTCTGTAGCTCCTTCTGGATTTTGCTTCTAATCCCCTTGTGGAGGCTTCCATTTGTGGATGGACATTTTATGGTTATACAACCTGGTCACATTGCTATCTTTTTATATGGACTATAAACTGAAGGACTTGTGAATAAATGGTTGTGAAACAAATCATTTGAGTTTCCATTATTTCTTATGGGGGAATTTGCTTTGATATACAAATGCTTTGGATTATAAGCATGTTTCTGGAATGAATTATGCTTGCAATCCAAGGTTTTACTGTATTATATACTTTCCTATTTATTTACTAATTGTAGCAGCATGAGGATTAAAAATAACCAACGTTGATTGAGAGAGTGAAGTTCAACTTTGACCAGACTGGCCTCTGCAATAACAACTGAGAATTAACAGAAGCATTCCAATCAGGCCAATGTAGAAGGAAAAAAGAGTGATGTACCATGTTATCCAGGTATGACTACTGTCATATAATGGACTTTCTGCACAACACGCATTTGTGTGATATGATGAAAAAAAAATATCATCTCCATTTATAAGCCTTGCTTTTACCTGCAATGTGCATTTCAACACTGAGTGCAGCAGCCTGTTTAGGTTTGTAAGAAATCAATTAAAGGTGGACTAGTTCCTAGAAGCTGTATCTAAGGGTAAGCACCGACAAGCTATTCACAAGTATGCACACACCCTCGCACTGTAAACCTTTTGTGCTTAGTGAATTGCTTGCACCTTGCTTTGTTAAGTTAATATGATGTCTCTTGTAATGGAAATAGAAATCTTTAGACTTGCTGTGGTCTTCTGTATTGAGTCCAAAATAGAGATTTTGAATACCCCAACGTACACATAACTATGCCCCAGTGGAACATAAACACTGCCCTGCCAAAAAAGTAGTTGGAGAGTTCACAAAAGGGCAGCCAAAGATCATTTTCATATGTTGTCACTCAAGATATGGTCTTTAAACCCACAATTAGGTCTCAAGTGTGGAGGAGAGATGAGTTTCAATATCAGTAATATTTCTGAAGCAGCACATTTTGGTTATATGCATACTTTTACTATGTCTAGCAAGGATCTTTAGTTGTATTCTGTACTGCCAATACAATCATATTGAGAAATGACGGTATGGTTTATTTCAAAGATTCTGTTTATTTTGCTATTTCCAAATAATTGTGAATGCAATATTATTTATTTGTATATACTGTACTGTATGGGCATCATTTTAGAAGTTCTTTGTTGTTTTTTTTTTTTTTTATTTGCTACCTTTTTAGTCTGTTAAATGCACAATAAAGTGGCGATCTTGCCTGAAAACCAGAAAACTTGTGAAATCCTGTGCACCCTTTAATGTTATCTCAAGCAGTTATATCAGCTCTATCCAATTCACCCCCAAACAGTACAAAATCAACTCCCCTCCATACTATGTTGAAGGCATTAAAAAAGGGGAAGGTGTTCTGTAGTCCTAACACTTTTCCTAGCTAAGGATGACAAAGCTTCTTCTCCTTAGATACAACATAGTGCATGAGTGTTGTAGGACAGTTATTGTCACAATGGCCAGGTGAAAATAGAAGGGAACCTGAAGAATAAAAACGAATGCAGTCACCCATTCGAAAGACCATAGGCTGCAATATATACATTTTTGATTTTCTGTTTAAAACCTCTGTATTCCAGGTATTAAAAGACAAAATACAAGTCTTTTCAGCTGAATTTATTGTGTCACTTGCACTAGAATTCATACAATAAAATAAAAAAACACAGGTTTTCTAGAAGGAAATTCTAAGCCCCCCCATTCACACACAATGCAGCTGTAAAATCGCTATACTTCAGCACGATTTCAAAGCAGCCGGTTAGTGTAATTTCACATCTGTGTGAGTTCATGCACTAGTGTGAATGGGGCTAAATCCACAATTGTGATGTGCTAAATGGAATTCAAAGAAAGAGAAGCTATAATGGTTCTTGATTAATTTATTCTTGATTTTTTTTTTATTACCTAATACAGTACATATTTGGTTATTCAATGTGAATACAGGTTCACCTCATTTACCGACATTCACTTTGCAAAATAAATACAATGAACAGCCTCCATTCCTTTAGTAAGACCCCTTTCACACTGGGGCCACCTGTCCGTTAGCAGTAAAGCGCAGCTCCTTTTAGCAGTAATTTACCGCTGTTTTAGCGGCACTTTTCGGATGCTAGCAGAGCGCTTTTAAGCTCAAAGAAGGGAGAAATATTAGTAAGCCCTGGCACAAAGTACCCCATTATCAGTGGGTCCTACACTGTTCATAGAATGAAAGGTCCTGCTTCTCAACCATGAAAAACCCACAGGTAACCGCAGGAGAAATATAGGCTGCTCTGCAAAAAGACGGTGTGGTTGTTTTTAACCACTTGCCACCCGCCCACCATCAAATAACGGCTGGGCGGTGCGGCCCTCTTTCTGGATGGACGTCATATGACGTGGGCGCACAGTGCAGCGATCGCGGCCGCGCCATGTTGCTAGGACATGCCGCGACCCCAATCTGTGTAAAGAGCCGCGGCCATGGCTCTTTAACCATGTGATAGGCTGTGTCCAAACATGGAGATGCCGGTAATCGGCGCTCCTCGCCTCACACTTACAGAGTGTGAGGAGAGGAGAGCCGATCAGCGGCATCTCCTCACAGGGGTATCATCAATGCCCTGATTACAATTAAGTGCCCACCAGTGCCACCAATGATTGCCCACCACTGCCAGCAATCAGTGCCAACCAGTGCCCACAATTGCCACCAATCTGTGCCCACAAGTGCCAGCAATCAGTGCCCACAAGTGCCAGCAATCAGTGGCCATTAGTGATGCCAGTCAGTGCTGCCCATCAATGACCATCACTGCTGCCCATCAATGACCATCACTGCTGCCCATCAATGCCACCCATCAATGCCTATCTGTGCCCACCAGTGTCGCCTATCTGTGCCCAGTGCCACCCATGAGTGCTGCCTATCAATGCACATCAGTGACACATATCAGTGCCACCTATCAGTGCCCATAAGTGTGGCATATTTGTGCCTCATCATCAGTGCCACCTAATCAGTGACCATAAGTGCCACCTCATCAGTGCCGATCAGTGCAGCCTATCAGTGCCCATCAGTGCTGCCTCATCAGCGCCCATCAGTGAAGGAGAAAAATTACTTATTTACAAAATTCACTGACAGAAACTAAGAAAAACTTTGGTCTTTATTATTATTATTATTATTTATTTATTTTTTCAGAAAAAATTTAAAACCCATGAGTGATTAAATACCACCAAAAGAAAGGTCTATTTGTGTGAAGAAAATTGTAACAATTTCACATGGGTACAGTGTAGCATGACCGCACAATTGCAGTGAGACAGCGCTGAAAGCTGAAAAATGGCTTGGGCAGGAAGGGGGTGTAAGTGGCCTGCATTGAGGTGGTTAAGGAGCACAATTCAACGATATTTGAACAAAAAAGAGCTGCATGGTTGAGCTGCCAGAGGGAAGCCTTTAAAGCGCCAATGCCACAAAAAAGCTCAATGAGGCATGTCAAGGTGTTGTTGGCTATATTGTTACAAGGCTTTTTTGTGGAACTTGTACAGTAAAGGCTTCTTTCTGGCAACTTGACCATGCAATTGTCATTCAAAGTGTGTAGTGTGTATTGTGTATTGTGCTCCTTAATAACAACCATACCATCTTTTTCCAGAGTGGCCTGTATTTCTCCTGAGGTTACCTGTGGGTTTTTCTTTGTATCCGGAACAATTCCTGTGGCAGTGGTGGCTGAAAGTCCACCAAGTCCAACCTGCTGTATGTTTGCTATTATATGTCAGTATTACATTGTATATCCCTGTATGCTGTGGTCGTTCAGATGCATATCAAATAGTTTTTTTTTTAACTATCGATGTTCCCCGCTTAAACCACCATCTGTGGAAGGGAATTCCACGTCCTTGCTGCTCTTACAGTAAAGAACCCTCTACACAGTTTAAGGTTAAACCTTTTCTTCTAATTTTAATGAGTGGCCACGTGTCTTATTAAACTCCCTTCCGCTGAAAAGTTTTATCCCTATTGTGGGGTCACCAGTACGGTATTTGTAAATTTAAATCATATCCCCTCTCAAGCCTTTCTTCTCCAGAGAGAATAAGTTCAGTGCTTGTAACCTTTCTTCATAACTAATATCCTCCAGTCCCTTTATTAGCTTTGTTGCATGCCATTGCTAAGCCTTTCACCTACTAGGACCCTCAGGTCCTTTTCCATCCTAGATTCCCCCAGAGTTTCTCCCGCCCCCAGTGAGTAGATTGCATTCATATTTTTGCCACTCAAATACATTATTTTACATTTTTCCACATTAAACCTCATTTTCCATGTAGTTGCCCACCCCATTAATTTGTTCAGATCTTCTTCCAAGGTTTCCACATTCTGTGGAGAAGTTATTGCCCTGCTTAGCTTAGTATCGTCCACAAATACAGAGATTGAACTGTTTACCCCACTCTCCTGGTCATTTATGAACAAATTAAATAGTATTGGTCCCAGCACAGAACCCTGGGGGACCCCATTTTCCACCCTGACCATTCCGAGTGCTCTCCATTTATCACCACCCTCTGAACTCGCCCTTGTAGCCAGTTTTTAATCCATGTACTCACCCTATGGTCCATGCCAACGGACCTTATCTTGTACAGTTAACGTTTATGGGGAACTGTGTCAAATGCTTTTGCAAAATCCAGATACACCACATATATGGGCCTTCCTTTATCTTGATGGCAGCTTACCTCCTCATAGAAGGTTAATAGATTGGTTTGGCAAGAACAATTCTTCATGAATCCATGCTGATTACTGCTAATGATACTGTTTTCATTACTAAAATATTGTATATATTCCCTTATCATCCCCTCCAAGGGCTTGCATACTATTAATGTTAGGCTAACTGGTCTGTAATTCCCAGGGATGCATTTTGGCCCTTTTTTTTAAATATTGGTGCTACATTGGCTTTTCTCCAATCAGCTGGTACCATTCCAGTGAGTAGACTGTCAGTAAAAATGAGAAACAATGGACTGGTAATTACTTGACTGAGTTTCCTAAGGAAAGACCTCAGGTGAAAGTTCTCTAAGGACCCTCGGGTGGCTTGGTATCAAGAGATCCCCAAATTTTCCTCTTCTTATTAAATGATTAAACAGTAATGACTGGCATATTCAAGGCTTTTGATATATTTTTATATTCTTTTTCATCTTTCTAAAGTTTCAGCACCTTGTTACGCAGGTCTTTTGACTGTTCTTTTCTGCTCCCCATTGCTTAGTATCTAGCCTGCTTAGTGCATCCATGTAAGAGTGAAAAAACTCATTGACTATTTATACACAGAAACTATTTGCGATTTAAAAAGCCACAAATGTGGCAAATTAACCTTTAATTGCCCTTCAACCTGTGTGTGCCACCTTCTGTGTCTGTACCAAGGCCAAACATTCCAGGGTATGTAAACTTTTCATCAGGGCCATTTCGGTAAATTCTGTTAGGCCCCTTTCACACGGGACGGATCAGTAATGATCCGCCCCGTGATGATCCGCTCGCTCAGCGGGGATCGCTCCGTTGTCCCCGCTGAGCCGGACAGGGCGGTCTCCGCTCACTGTGCAGGGACCGCCCTGTCGGCTCTCCGCTCTCCTCTATGGGGGATCGGATGAGCACGGACCGTCTGTCCGTGTTCATCCGATCCTCTCTGCAGACGGATAGCAAAATAGGATTTTCCTCCGTCTGCAGACTCGGACAGTAGCGGAGGCGGACAATAGTGGGTGTCTGCGGATGTTCATCCGCAGACACCCACTATCCCATAGGGATGCATGTATGTCCGTATTTCATCCGCAAACGGATGTCCGCATGTGTGAAAGGGGCCTTATGATTTTAAAAGGAGTCAAAAAAACTATGTGATAATAAATGGCTTCATGTGATCACTATCCTTGAATAAAAGACAGTTTTTGGCATGATAAGTCATATTTTCAATATAAATGCCAAAATTTCACAATTTCTGCCAGGGTATACAAACATTTGAGCACAACTGTATGTGATAATTGCATGTGAACAAAGGATAAAAAATAAAAAATAAAAACAAATATACTTAAGAGCCCAAAGGTGAAAAAAAAATGATTTAGAATAATTATTAATAAATATTCACTACTACAGTGCTTGCTGATGTCTTCCAGGTCACGTGCCGTGCAGTTGCCCTGCTGCTTAGTAAACAATAGGAGGTCTCTCACTTGGCACAGGTGCCATTCAGCGTACACTTTAAAATGTCTCAATGAATAAAGAGTATTCCCTGATTGAATGAGGTGGAGAGACGGGGCAGTGGCATCTCACCCAATCAGAGAACATTTTGCATTCACTGGAATAATGCAAAGTGTTCCCTGAATGGCACCCATGCCAAGCAAGAAACTTCCTGTGTTCACTAAGCAGCAGGGCAGCCGCTTGGCATGAGACCCAGAAGCTAGCAGCAGTCATTGTAGTAGAGGTGCCTACTACAGTGGTGCTTACAATGGTCTAAGCTGTAAACGATGTAAAAAATACGCATACCTGGAATTCAGCTTTAATAAAGTGTCCCAAATTGAGTTCCCCTGCCAGTCCACAAATGGGCTGAGCAAGGATACCTGCACTGGGAGGAATTTGTATTTACCATACTTAGCTATAACAAGCATGGCCGTCTGATTCCTCTTACTGAATTGTATTGTAACCGTACTGTCTGCCCTCATATTGTAAAGCACTGCGCAAACTGCTATATAAATCCTGTATAATAATAATAAAATGAACATACTAAAATTAGCATACAGATAAATTTCAATTGTAAAACAAAATTCACAAGGGGGGCTTGCTTTTTTATACTGAAGTGACCAGGCACACTTTCATTTACAGTACTGAAAATGGTAATAAAATGTGTAAAAACTACTACTGTAAAAACTACTTTTATTTACTGCTGGTCATTTATTTAATGTGTTTAAAAGCATAATTTCTCAAGTTTTCCCAAGACAAGTTAGATTTCTATTTTATATGAATTTCTTTTGTTTTATAGGAGGTTTTGCTTTGCCCTGGACTATAAAATGCAAGACTCAATTCCGCCAAACGTTCACAGCAAAATGAGGTTTCAGAAGATGTTGGTGCAGTGCCATCTAGTGGATTATATTTAGATGACAGCTTGGAAGATTGGTTCAGCGGATTCTACTTTTGGAACTATGGCTGCAAGTTCATTAACTGCTACAAGACTTATCCAAGCAACTCAGAGATGTGACATTACCATCAAGCTTCACTACAACTACACAGGAAAATCTTTAAAATGCAATGGCGATCAAATGGATAAAACCAGTATGCTGTTTCTTATCATATGCAGCTTTATAGTACTGGAAAATCTGATGGTACTTATTGCTATATGGAAAAATAACCGATTCCATAACAGGATGTACTTCTTTATTGGCAACCTTGCACTTTGTGATTTACTTGCGGGAATTGCTTATATAGTCAATATCCTTATGTCTGGAGCGAATACATGTACTATTTCACTTACAGCATGGTTTGTCAGGGAGGGCAGTATGTTTGTTGCCCTGGGAGCATCCACATTCAGTTTGTTGGCTATTGCTATTGAAAGACACTTGACAATGATAAAAATGAGGCCTTATGACGCCAATAAGAAATATCGCGTATTTCTGCTTATCGGGACCTGTTGGCTTATTTCCTTTACATTAGGAGCCTTACCAATTCTTGGCTGGAACTGCATTAAAAACTTAGATGACTGTTCTACTGTACTACCTCTGTATTCCAAAAAGTATGTTGGGTTTTGCATTAGCATTTTCATAGCCATCCTCATAGCCATAGTCATCCTCTATGCGAGGATCTATATCTTGGTGAAGTCAAGCAGCAGGAGAGTCACAAACCACAGCACTTCAGAAAGATCAATGGCACTCCTTAGGACCGTTGTCATTGTCGTGGGGGTGTTTATTGCCTGCTGGTCACCTTTATTCATCCTCCTTTTAATCGATGTAGCCTGTAAAGCTATGGAGTGCCAGATACTGTATCGAGTTCAATGGTTTATTGCCCTGGCTGTCCTCAATTCAGCCTTGAATCCTCTCATCTACACTCTGGCCAGCAAGGAGATGCGACGGGCTTTTTTCCGCCTGGTGTGCGGATGCTTGGCCAAGTCCAGTGCCTCAAGGTCTCTACCGATTCAACCAACACCTGACCAAAGCAGGAGCAAATCCAGCAGCGGCAGTAATTCCCCAAAACACAAAGGAATTATACAAATCCATTCTCAAAGCAAGGACAAAAGTGAATCTTCATTTCAGAATGGTACCATCATCAAATGACTTTCCGCTACGCATGAGTAGTTCACAGTCTGCTCTGTATTAGGGATAAAGAGACTAAAAAAGACAGTACAAACTGTAAATATATATATATATTTTTTGTTTTAGTTTTTCTGCACTTAAATTATAACAACTGACATAGTAACATGATGCCCTATATTTAATGCATGGATTTCTACATTTTATACAATGCTGTAACTCAGGTAATAGATTGCATGTTACAATCAGTTACATTTTCGATGCTTGTATGCAGAAATTCCAGAATCTCGTCTATACAATTTAAAGTTATACTCAGTGAGTGTATATCTTATATCAGTAGGCTTTTCTAAATGAAACAGATAACACTATTATGCAGCAGTCTTATTGAAAGGTCAACAAATAAAAATGTTTTTTACATTATGTATTTTGGGGTATTTAGTTTGGTTGTTTGCTACTCAAAAAACAATATTTCTAATACCATAACAGAGAGTGAATACAGAGTGTTAACCCAGGAGACTGATACTGCAGGCTTGGAGCGGCGCAGGTCTGCTCTGCTATAGTACTTGTCAGAACACAGAGAACCATGTACATTACAAAACCTGGGTGCTACATATTTAACAATATGATTCTGAAAGGTAACAGTTCTTTTTCTTACAGATTATTAGGCACAGGATGAAGGTTCCCCCATTATATGAACCCTCATTTAAGCCAGCTTTCAATTGCACACATTGAATTACAAAATTCATTCATTTCTAGAAATGCCACGTCAGGTATTGTTTTAGAATAGAAGATGCTCTGTCATTTCCATTATATCGGGATGGGTGTGACCGCCCCTTACAGTTTAACAAATGATAGATGTATCCTGATTTGCTGCTATTGGTCTGTTTATTGTTCTTTGTCTTTTGAAATCAAAGTGACTCTAAACAATATCCTTATTCTCCAAAATGAATCCATACCAGCGGCAGCCCATCCATTAGGGGCGCCCAGGCGCCGCCCCCGCTCTCCAGGCCACCCCCTATATGCAATGTATAGATTCATGCATGAATCTATCCATGGCCGTCATGGCCACCCCCTATTCATGCGTCTGCCCCCTTTTTTTTAGGCACCTGATTAGAGCCAGAGTCTCTAATATGCTTCAAAATAGGGTGGCAGACTAAAGTAGACTAAAGCTTACTGGTTAGGAATGGTATATGTTATTAGTGGTTCTGTCCATAGCATTAAGTCATGTTCAAATAATCAGGTTTCTTGTGCAGATGAGAAAGTGTAAAAGAGAAGTATGGGATTCCTAAAAAAAACAATTATTCTTACTGTACCTAGGTGGATGCTGCATCTATCCCCTGCTGGCTCCAGACCAAGAACTGAGCGATCAAACACCGCTGATTGCTCAGCTCTCAGAGAACTGGTGTCTGTCAGTCACTGGCTCTCTGCTCTGCCCCCCCAGCACCGGTCCAGGCATCTATGACATCGGCCGACAGCGGCCTTTAGCCCACTGTCAGTTGAAAACAGGTCACAGGAGTGCAGAATGAACTGATCCACAGGAGAAATACAGCAAAAAAGCTTTGGCTATTCTTCTCCTTTAAAGCTGAACGGAATGTGCAGCTCAGTTTACATGCGAGGCATCACTGAGAATGGGCAGGTAAGTGAATTTTATTGCAGAAGAGACACCGCATCTCTCTTCTGCAATAAGAAAACCTGCCTGCTCACAGTGAATACCAGCTGAACTTCCATTTTAATGGTCCACACTTTTCCTTTAGAAAGGGTTAAAACAACTCAAGTTTTTATTGCCATGTGTCCCTGCTAGGTAGATTTACCCTCTATATCATGGCTATTGTCACAAATATTGAGAAATCCACAATTTTAAAGCTAACATAGATACAAGGTGAAGGCGAATCTTTAATCAGGGACACCTTTTCTTGTGACAACTGCCTATGAGGGGCATTTTCCCTACTTTGTGGAGATTCAATCTCACTTCCTGTTGCATCTGCATGACAGCAAATGGACAGCAAATGGAGGGAAATCTAACCAGCAGAAATAGACAGCAAAAAACAAACTCACAGGTGTTTTAACTTTTCTCTACTCTCTCCATGAGCGGCTCCATGAACATGACAGCTAATAGGGTCTCTTCTGTCATAAAGAAATCCCTGCCTGTCAGAACATTTTAAATACTGTAAGTGGGTTCAATACCACTTTAAGTTGCTCCTAGCACCTTCCTAAATTTCATAGAATAAGCTGTAGTTTGCAATGCATTGTGTTGCACAGCAAAACATTCAGCATGTCCTAAATTTTGAATGGATAGCCTATGGTCAGAAATGAATGGGTCTTTATAGAGCTTCAGTCTTTACCCTGTCACTTTAAGATAACTGTCAGCAGCTACCTCATAACTAGATCAACAGCACTGTAGATGACAACATGGGTCTGAATTCTAAAAAGTGCTTAAAGTAAAAATAGTCCTGAAGTGCAGGGAAGATGGAACCCTTGATTGGACACACCAAGTGTGCAGACCCATGTGCTCAAGCAGAGAATCCCTCCAATGCAGTAACAAAGAGACATACAGTAACCCACTTGTAGGCAGGTGGCCTACTGTAGGTTTAGTTAGCTTTGGCTGCCCAGATGGGGGGGGGTTAATGCCTTACCACCTTTCAGCTTGTTGCTGCAGTCCAGCCTCCCTCCCGTGTTGTATAAAAGAAGAAGAGGTCCAAGTCCCAAGGGAGCTGGGACCTAAAGAAAAGACGGAACATCTCCAAGCCCTTGTACACATGGTCGGTCATTCCGACAACAAAATCTGTTTGATTTTGTCCGACGGATTTTGTCCGAAACTTGTGTTGCATACACACGGTCGGACAAAGTTGTCGGAAAATCCGATCGTACGTAACGTCATGACGTTATTTCGTTACGACGGGACTACGTTCAGGCTAGTAGCCAATAGCTTTGGTCTAGGAATTTGATCTGAGCATGCGTGGCACTTTGTCCGATCGGAATTCTCTACACACAATCGGACAAAGTCCGATCGGATCATGTTGTCGGAAAGATTTATAGCCCAGCTCTAAAACTTTGTCCGTCGGATATTACGACGGAAATAATCCGATGGAGCCCACACACAGTTTTAGTCCTGCGCTGTGTCCCGATATCTCAGTGTAAAGTTCTGTTGCTGCTGCCCAGCTCAGCCCTTTTGCCATGTACAGATGACTCACCTGCAGACCCTGTGTTTACATGTAAATAACCTACATTGATATGTAAATAGCGGCAGCATTAATGTGTAAATAGTTGCGGACCGCAGTATTGATATGTAAATAGAGGCGGAATTCATATATACATCATGTTCTCCTGAGGTCATATCTACCATCACTTCTGCTGAATTCTGCCCACTGGGGAAAGGAGCATGCTTGAAAGTCCTGCCTACAACTATAGTCATTAGGCCTAACATCATCAGCCTGTTCTTGAAAGGTGAGCAAATTGGAGGTGAAACCCTTCTTCAAAATCACATGGTGCCACAGCACCCTGAATTATGGTGCATGTGAATACACACATCTCAGCCAATGCATGAGGGTGTCATTAACAATTAATGGCACTGCTGTGTATCTGCTAAAGTGCAGCAGGTTTCTGTGGTGTCAGGAAAGAGATTTTGCCTGTATTCCCCAACACACAAATATAAACGCAGGCTAAATGTCTCAGTTACATTCGCGGTCAGTGTAAATCTTCTCATTACATTGGGGCTTGATGTACAATCCTTTCATTCACACTAGTGTAGATCCCTCTTTACATTGGTCGTTACTGTGAACGCTTCTATTACATTAGTAGTCAGTGTAAATCCCCATTACATTGGTGGCCAGTGTAGAAACACCTCTTTATATTAGTAACCATTAAAAAAAATACAAACTTGCATTTGTGGTCAGTTTTGAATCCTCCCTTACATTGGTGGTCCATGTAGAATCCCCCTCTAAAGTGATGGTGAGTGTAAATCCCCCTTACATTGTTGGCCAGTGTAGAAACCCCCTTTATTGGCTGTTGATGTAAAATCCCCCATTACATTGGTTGTCAGTATAAATTCTTCCTAATATTGGTGATCAGTGGACATTTCCCTTTACATTGGTGGTAAGCGCAGAATTTTCCTTACACTGGTGGTCAGTGTAAATCCTCCCTAACATTGGTGGTTGGTGTAGAAGTGTCACCTTACATTGGTGGTCAGTACAAATCTCCTCGATAATGGTTATCAGTGCAAATTCTCGCTTACATGAGGGTCATTGTATATTTCCTTTTACATTGGTGTTTGGTGTAAATGCTCTAATTACATTGGTGTCAGTGTAGAAATACCTCTTTCCTATTGGTGGGTGGTGTAAAATCCCCCGTTACATGATGGCCAGTGCAAATTCCCCCTCACATTGATGTTCATTGTAAATCCACTATATACTTGCCAAAGATTTCCAGCTTTGCTCTACATGATTCAGAATTTGCCACAGTGTACTGCTTCCTAACTAATCTCATCCCTCCACCACTGTTACTCATCCCATCAACCCCCCAGCATTGCCACTGATCCCAGAAGTCCTAGGATTCCTAGGAGTTTTCTGTCTATTGATGGGTCCCCTTACCTCCCCAGACCATGGCGTGCAGGCAGTGAGGAGATGGTGTGCTGTAAGCTTTAGCAACCAATCAGTGAGCAGTAATGCTGTGCACTAACCTCTTGCAACCAATAATTGAGTGGTATGGATATGCAGTAATCTCTAGGAACCAATCAGTGAGAAGTAATAAAATGCAGTAACCTCTAGCAACCAATTAGTGAGTGGTATAGATGTCCAGTAACCTCTAGCGATCAATCAGTGAGCAGTATTGATGTACAGTAATCTCTAGCAACCAATCAACAAGCAGAAGTCATGTGCCGTAACCTCTAGAAAATAAACAGTGAGTCATAATGTGTGCTGTAACCTGTAGCAGCCAGTCAGTGGGCAGTAATGATACACTGTAACCTCTGGAAACCAATCACAATCACTGCCTGGTCTGATTCAGTAAGCTGATTTTGAGTCTAGCTGCTATTTATTGTATGTCTCAGAGCATGTGGAGAGTGAAATTCCATGGGGGGGGGGGGGGGGGGGGCAAGAAAATGTTTGCCCAGGGTCCAGTCAATATTAAAGACGGCCCTGGGTATGGAAAGGTAAGGGTTAACAAGTTTGCATGGGGGCTGCTATGGTGCTCAGTAGGACTCCATTCTATTACTGGGAGTGAGGTAACAGAGGTATGCTGGACTGGTGGAGTGGGCAATGGCTCTGAATGTCCCTCCGAATGCAACACATACATCAATTTAAGTGTGTAGTTACTTGGGCCAAAACATCTTAAAGCTGAGTCCTGCCAGTAAAAAATAAAATAAAAGTCAGCAGCTAAAAATACTGCAGCTGCTGACTTTTAAAATAAGGACACTTACCTGTCCAGGGCGCCCACAATGTCCTCACCTGAAGCCGACTTATCCCTAGGCTCCCAAGTGGAGGTTCTGGCATCTTCAGTAAGAGAATACAGCCTGGTTCCCCACTGCACATGCGCAAGTGGCACTGCTCATCCTGACTGGTCCCTGCTGTTTTCTGGGGCCTGTGTGTATCCAAGAAGACAGCGAGGGGGACAGAGGAGGGGCCAGACATGACGCTCAACAATCACAGGGGGTATAGAAGGACAAGGCTATAGTATACAAATGAGTTTTAAACATTAGTATTGGACATAAATAATTTTCCATTGGGAAGGGCCACAAGGCCTCACATTTTTACTTACTATGCTCAGTAATATATGAAGGGTAATGCAGAGGCACCTAAAGAGATGTTGCGGTGATGAGGTCAGTCTTATATTGAAATGCCTCAATTAGACACTATAAAGAAAACATAGAACAGAGGGGTAAATCCAGATAGGCGCCCCTGCATTACCCTTCATATATTACTGAGCATAGTAAGTAAATATTTGAGGCCTTGTCGCCCTTCCTAATGCAAAATGATTTATGTCAAATGCTAATGCTTAAAACTCATTCCTTTTTTGTTTGTATATTATAGCCTGGTCCTGATTAGGGATGAGCTTCGTGTTCGAGTCGAACATACGTTTGACTCGAACATCGGCTGTTCGCCCGTTCGGCGAATTCCGAACGTTATGGGCCGTTCGCGCCAAATTCGTGTGGCGCTCACGGCCCACAATGCACTGCGCCATCGCAGTGCATTGCTGGCTCATGATTGGCCAAGCCTGCACTGTGACCCCGCATGCTTGGCCAATCACAGCGCCGGCAGCGAGGAGATCCATGATTGGCCACGGCAGGATGCCTGTGGCCAATCATAGCCCAGGCTGTGTAGTACACGCCTCACACTATATAAATCCGCCAGCGCGGCGGCCTTGTGTAGTGTGTTGGCGTCTGTAGGAGTTAGTGGGTGTTCTGTGTACCTTCAACACAGTATACACCGATCGTTATCGGCCAATTTTTCGTTCTTGCTCTTCTGTAGTGGTTGTTGTCTGCGTGCCCTGACCGCAGTATACACCGCTATATTCACCTATATAGCTAGCTATATTTCTCTTTTTTAATAGAGCTTGCAGTCAGTGGTAGGAGATTGTGCGTGCTGTCTGCGTGTCCTGACCGCAATATACACCGCTATATTCGCCTATATAGCTAGCTATATTTCTCTTTTTTAATAGAGCTTGCAGTCAGTGGTAGGAGATTGTGCGTGCTGTCTACGTGCTCTGAACCCAGTATACACTGCTATATCCACCTATATAGCTAACTATCTTGCTCATTTTAAATAGAGCTTGCAGTCAGTGGTAGGAGATTGTGCGTGCTGTCTGCGTGCCCTGACCGCAGTATACACCGCTATATTCACCTATATAGCTAGCTATATTTCTCTTTTTTTAATAGAGCTTGCAGTCAGTGGTAGGAGATTGTGCGTGCTGTCTGCGTGCTCTGAACCCAGTATACACCGCTATATCCACCTATATAGCTAACTATCTTGCTCATTTTAAATAGAGCTTGCAGTCAGTGGTAGGAGATTGTGCGTGCTGTCTGCATGCTCTGAACCCAGTATACACCGCTATATCCACCTATATATCTAACTATCTTGCTCATTTTAAATAGAGCTTGCAGTCAGTGGTAGGAGATTGTGCGTGCTGTCTGCGTGCTCTGATCTGTGTGAGCTCCCAGACTTCCAGGAGGAGTGCAGCGTGATGACTTCTTCCAGCCCAGGGCCAGGGCCTTCATCCTGGCCGGCGGTACAGCATGGAGCCCCTAGGTTCCAGGAATGGACACAGGAGGAGAGGCTGTTCCTGGAGGACCAGTTGGATTTTCCTGATTGGACCTCAGCACAGCCAGGAGAGGATTTGGTGAAAACCACAGCAAGGAAAAACGAGGTGAAGGCTTTATTGGTTAAAGTTTCGAAAGTCTTTTGTGAGAAGATGAGGATTTTATCCGAATTAAGAAACAGAAGAGATAAAGCTGGAAGTGGCAGAAGGTCTGATTTCAAGGCAGCTATCGATAGCTTAAAGAAGCAGTGCAACCAGATTGGCGAATTGGTGACAGCAATATTGGACAGTGCAACATATGAAAGAGACTTTTTAGACAAGATTGATAAAGTCATGAAAACAGCAAATGAGGAGGGATCCCAGGCGGTATGGCGCCGTAATGAGCAACGTCTATCCCGGGCAGCAGAGCCTGAGAGAGAGGCGGCGGGACCCGTGGAGAAAGGACTGTCAGCAGAGGAAGAGGTGGAACCGAAAATCCTAGCAAAGACAGTTGTGGAAGGTATGAACTCTAGTCCTAAGACCGCTGGTTCTGGTAGTGCCACAGAGGGTCCCGGTAAACCTATGGGCACTCAGCCTGCAAGCAAGGCTGCAGTCCTGCAGGTCACAGTAGGTCCCAGTGATGTGGTAAAGAGCCAAGGTCAGATGGCAAAACAGGTCCCTGTGGTACAGCTTAAGAGACTGTCAGAAAAAGAAGAAAATAAATCTGTGGACTTACCGTTAAAATCCCCAGTGAATCCAGCCGGTGCTTGCAAGCAAGGCAAGCCGTCAGTGATGCTGTCGGCTGCCGTTGCTGCGAGCCGGGTGCAGGACAAGGGGAAAGGACTGAGGGGAAGTGGGGGTGGAGGGAATAGCCAGGGTAGCGTGGCTACTGCCGTCAAAAACACAGTGGCGGTCAGCAACAAGGCTATGGATGGTGTAACAGCAATGGCGCCGGGGGATGGTGGAACGCCGTCTTCCCGCAATGTGGGAGGAGGAGCAGCCAAACAGGAAACTGGTGTTGGTTTGGCGGGAGATTTTGGCGCGGTTTTTGGGGGCGGGAAGGTTGGTGGTGAGGCTGCGGTCGCACCGGAAGTGAGGTCACGCCCGGAAGCGGAAGTCAGCCGTGAGGTAAACTTCCGGTCACGGATTTCAGGGACTTCCGGTGTTGAAACCCAGCGGGAGGAGAGTGATAATATTGATATGTCTGAAGATTTACACCCAGGGCAGGTATCAGCTTGGGGTGACTGCCCAATGGGTGACTTAGGGGATGATGACCCAGCCATGAATTACATTAGATGCCTGGAGGGCTCCCAGCAGATTCAGGGTCAAATAGTGGCGGACTCCTGTGGAGCTCGTATGGAGGTGGGGATGTCTGATAGTCTGGGTACTCCTGTGGAGGGTCCTCAAGCAGTCCAACAGGAAAGCATGATAACAGAAGGTGAAGGGCAGGTTGCAGAGGAGTGTGCCCCCCAGTTGGATCCTAAAGAGGGAACTTCTTCCCGCAGACCAATTTTGAGGGGTACGCCTGAAGTAAGGCTTTTAAACGCCTTAGGTGAGAGGCGGTCTTATGCCAATGTGGTGGGATCATCTGTGCCTTTGGACCATTTATATAACCAATTTGGTGCCAGTAATTTTCGGGCCCCCCCGGCGGACCAGTCCGCTGGAGCTAATTCGTGGTCCCGTGGTACAGGTGGACCTGAGCGTAAAAGACGCAATGTAGTACAGTTGAGGTGGGAGGGGGAGGGGCAATGCCCTACCAGAGGGCAGGTTGTAGATATGGTCCTATCGTTAGGGATCAAAGTCAGTGAAATCTTTGCAGTGATCCATCCTGCGGGATCTCCTGATTTTGACCTGAGTTTCACTAATGTAGTAATCATGGAGATTTTCATTACCTCCTTTGGTCTGATTAAGGGGACAGATCCTTGGAGGAATTTCCGGATCATCCCCTTGAGCAGACAGGAGGATGCCAAGAACCTCACGATTCTTGTGAGGAATGAGAGTCTACCACCGGAAGATATAGGGACATGGCTGAGCAGGTATGGTCAGTTACAGTGCCCGCTGAGTAAAAAACTGGATGAGCGGGGGGTTTGGACCGGGGCGTGGAGCACCAGGATCCGGCTGCGTAGAACCGGTAACACGGTGGCACACGTCCCTGGAAGTGCTTTCTTGGGGCGCGACCGGATCTTGGTGTTTTATCCGGGACAGCCCCGGCGTTGCTTCAAATGTGGATGGCCGACTCACCTAAGTGCAGACTGCACGGTGGTGAGGTGCATTAAATGCAATAAGTTCGGACATTCAAGCGAGTCATGTGGTTTAATTTGTTGTAACCTGTGCGGCCAGATGGGGCACCCTTTTAGCAGATGTCCCAAAGCCTTTAGGGGCGAAACCACATCTGGTGGCCAGCCCAGGGATACAGGTGCCTTTTCGGGAGCTGAACAGGGCAACATGGGTGGTAAACAAACCACTACTGGTGGGGAGGAGAATGGAGCAGAACAAGGCAATATGGGTAATGAACAAACCACTACTGGTAGAAAGAAGAAGGTACCCTCTGGCGCTACTGTTGCTACCCAGGTCGGGGTGCCCTCTTGTGTTTCTGGTGCACCCGGTGGGGTGGGCCAGACTGCTGACAGTTCGTTGGTGGCCCCGGTTCCTCCCCCAGCCGGGAATGCTCCTAGGGGGAAAGAAATACCCCGTCGGGATCTAAGTCCGGTGGAGAGGAGGAGGAGTAGAGTTTCAAGGAGAGGGTCAGTTAGGCAGAGACCGGAATGTGTGAGCTCATCTCGGAGCAGGAGCCCACTTAGGTCTCCCGGTCCGGCCTCTCCCTCCCCATGTCGGGGCCCTCTTGGTACGGGTGTCATTTCCTCTAGCTCCCCCATGTCGGAGGGTGAGCAGGGGAATGATGGGGAAGAAGAAATTGTGTCTAGTAAATCTCAGGCAGATGGAATAGTGGAGGAAGTTTCTGGTGAGGAAAAGAGTCTTGTACATAAATGCAGCGGTAAAACTATTGGTAAAAAGAAGAAAAAGAAAAAAGAGCGTAGTGAATGGGACAAGTTTTTTGACGGTATTTCTGATGATCAGATTCGTGATCTAGTTGTGTCCCCCTTGTGTAAGTCGAAACAGAGTTAATTTACGTAATGGTATAGTTTGAGTTATGTATAGAAATTATGTTTGTAAAGTTTTTCTGTTATAAGTTGTGATTGTGAAGTGTGGTAGCAGTTTTTTTTCAATAAAAACATCCACCTATATAGCTAACTATCTTGCTCGTTTTAAATAGAGCTTGCAGTCAGTGGTAGGAGATTGTGCGTGCCGTCTGCGTGCTCTGAACCCAGTATACACCGCTATATCCACCTATATAGCTAACTATCTTGCTCGTTTTAAATAGAGCTTGCAGTCAGTGGTAGGAGATTGTGCGTGCCGTCTGCGTGCTCTGAACCCAGTATACACCGCTATATCCACCTATATAGCTAACTATCTTGCTTGTTTTAAATAGAGCTTGCAGTCAGTGGTAGGAGATTGTGCGTGCTGTCTGCGTGCTCTGAACCCAGTATACACCGCTATATCCACCTATATAGCTAACTATCTTGCTCGTTTTAAATAGAGCTTGCAGTCAGTGGTAGGAGATGGTGCGTGCTATCTGCGTGCTCTGAACCCAGTATACACCGATATATTCACCTATATAGCTAACTATCTTGCTCGTTTTAAATAGAGCTTGCAGTCAGTGGTAGGAGATTGTGCGTGCTGTCTGCGTGCTCTGAACCCAGGATACACCGCTATATCCACCTGTATAGCTAACTATCTTGCTCATTTTAAATAGAGCTTGCAGTCAGTGGTAGGAGATTGTGCGTGCTGTCTGCGTGCTCTGAACCCAGTATACACCGCTATATCCATCTATATAGCTAGCTATCTTGCTCGTTTTAAATAGAGCTTGCAGTCAGTGGTAGGAGATTGTGCGTGCTGTCTGCGTGCTCTGAACCCAGTATACACCGCTATATCCACATACATAGCTCTTCTCTATTTGAGCCATCTGCCATCTGCAGGAGTTAGTGGAAGTTGTGTGTGCCTCCAGCACAATATACACTACCCAATTGCTGGTTTTCCCAACTCCCTTCAGGCCATTACCATGTCTGGAAGGCCAGCAAGGAGAGGCAGACAGGCGCGAGCCGATAAAAGAGGGCAAGCAGGCTCTGTGTCTAGAGACAACAGTGCTGGTCGTGGACGCGGTGCATCGTCATCATCAGCACATGGCCATGGGACACACTTGTCCTTCTTTTCGGCAGCTGGACACGTTGAGCCGCAACATGCCAAGGACTTGGTAGAGTGGATGACCAAGCCCTCTTCATCCTCCTCATCCTCTCTCACCCAGGCTCAGGGTATTAGCAAAGCAGCTGCCAACGCATCGTCTTCCCTCCTCTCAATGTCATCATCAGTGACTCCTTCCCTAGACCCACCACGTCCTCCTGAGGAGTCTCCTGAACTCTTTGAGCACAGTGTTCGGTACATGCTCGAGGAGGATGCCCAGTGTTTTGTAGGCTCTGATGATGATACTCAGCTAGAGGAAGGCAGTAGCGTGAATGCAGAGAGAGGGGATGCTCAAGAAGGACAGCAATCTGGCAGTCATGTTCCACAAGCTGCAGCATACTGCCAGGTTTGCTCCAGCGATGAAGAGGGAGGGGATGATGAGGGCACTGACTCCACGGGGGTCCCTGGTAGGAGAGAGGAGGAGAAGGAGGAGGAGGCACATGTCCAACGAGGCAGGATGCCCTTCGGGGGCCAGCTTAAGGGCAGCACACCGCAGAGCTCCACCTGTGCAGGGCGCTGCCTCTGCGCGTTATTCTAAAAGTTCTTTGGTGTGGGCCTTTTTTGAGACGAGTGCATCAGATCGCACCGCTGCTATTTGCAACATATGTCTCAAGCATATCTCGCGTGGCCAAAACATCAGCCACTTGGGCACCACATGCTTGACCAGACATATGTTGACCTGCCATGCAGCTCGTTGGCAACCGTACCTCAAAGACCCACACCAAAGAACAAAGCGGACCTCTCCTTGTTCCTCATCAGCTGGGATCTCCAACCCCACTAGACCTTCAGTCCTCTCTGAAACCTGCTCTGAGAGGAATGAAGGTGTACAATTAGGTGTGTCACAGCCAAGTGCTTCCGGGCACTCTGCTAGCAGTAAACCCACGTCCAATTATAGCAGGCAAATGTCCCTGCCCCAGCTGCTGGACCAGCGAAAGAAGTTCACTCCCAGCCATCCACATGCCCAGCGGTTGAATGCTAGCTTGGCTAAATTGCTAGCACTTCAACTGCTGCCTTTTCAGTTGGTAGACTCGGCCCCCTTCCTTGAGTTTCTACAATGTGCGGTTCCTCAGTGGCAGGTCCCCAAACGCCACTTTGTCTCACGGAAGGCGATTCCGGCTCTCTACCGGCATGTGGAAGGCAATGTCCTTGCCTCGCTGGACAGGGCGGTCAGCGGTAAGGTGCATATTACCGCTGACTCATGGTCCAGCAGGCATGGACAGGGACGTTACCTGTCTTTCACGGCCCATTGGGTCACTCTTCTGGCAGCTGGGAAGGATGCAGGACAAGGTGCAGTAGTGTTGGAGGTTGTTCCGCCACCACGCCTCCAAAATGCTACTATTGATTGTGACTCACCTCTCTCCTCCACCCCCTCTTCTTCTTCTTCCTCCATGGCCTCTTCCAGTGCTCTGTCCTCAGAACCAGCGGTGCTCCGTAGGCGTTCCAGGGGCTACGCAAGTACGCAGGCAAAACAATGCCATGCCGTGCTTGCGCTGGTTTGTTTGGGGGACAGGAGCCACACTGGGGCAGATGTTTTGTCAGCTCTGCAGGGCCAGACCGAGAGGTGGTTGACACCACGGCCAGCTTAAGCCAGGAATGGTGGTTTGCGACAATGGCACCAACCTCCTCTCCGCCCTCCGACAGGGACAACTGACCCATGTGCCCTGTGTGGCTCACGTCCTTAACCTGGTGGTGCATCGGCTCTTGGGCAGGTACCCGGGCTTACAGGATGCCTGTGCTCGGCTGGCTGAGCTCCAAAAGGAGTTGAACCTGCCCAAGAACCGCCTTATATGTGACATGCCCACCAGGTGGAACTCAACGTTGGCCATGCTGCAGCGGCTGCACGCGCAGCAGAGGGCCATCAATGAGTACCTGTGCGACTACGGCACCAGGACAGGGTCAGGGGAGCTCGGTTTTTTCTCACCACGCCAGTGGGGCATGATCAGGGATGCATGCACTGTCCTGTCACCGTTTGAGGAGGCCACAAGGATGGTGAGCAGTGACAGTGCATGCATCAGTGACACTGTACCTCTTGTCCACCTCTTGGAGCATAATAATGGACAGGGCACTTGAGGCAGAACATAGGCAGGAAGAGGAGGACTTCCTTGCCTCTCAAGGCCCCCTTTATCCAGACAGTGTTCCTGCTGTGCCACCCATCACACAGGAAGAGGATGAGGAGGAGGAGGAGGAGGAGGATGATTGTGTCAGCATGGAGGTGGAGGCTGGCACTCAGCATCAGCAGCAGCAGAAGTCTTGTAGGGATGATTTACAGTCCCAAGAAACCCGTGGACTTGTACGTGGCTGGAAGGAGGTAGCTGCGGATCATGTTGTCCTTAGTGACCCAGAGGACTCCGGACCGAATGCCTCAGCTAACCTACTCTGCATGGCCTCCCTGATCCTGCAAAGCCTGCGGAAGGATTCGTATTCTCGTATTCTTCGGATCAAGGAGAGGAACCATTACTGGCTGGCCACTCTCCTTGATCCACGGTACAAGGGTAAGGTTGCCGACCTTATCTTGCAATCGCAGAGGGAGCAGAGGATGAGACATCTCCGGGAGGCCTTGCAGAAAGGTCTGTGCAACGCGTTTCCAGAGACTGGGAGGTTACAAACTCCTGGTCCTGGACAACGTGTTGCTGAGGCATCGGTCAGAAGGAGCGGTGGAGAAGTTATCCGTCTGACCGATGCTTTCAGGCAATTTTTTAGTCCGCAGCCCCAAGGTATGATCGGTTCCAGCAACCATCGCCAGCGTCTGATTTACATGGTGCAGGAATACCTAGGGGCAAGGCCAGACTTGGACACCTTTCCCACCGAAAATCCTCTGGCTTACTGGGTCTTGAGGATGGATCACTGGCCAAAGCTTGCACAGCATGCAATTGAGCTACTGGCCTGTCCTGCATCCAGCGTTCTTTTGGAACGCACCTTCAGTGCTGCTGGTGGCTTTGTTACCGATCACGGGGTGCGCCTGTCCACCGAATCAGTTGATCGACTGACCTTCATCAAGATGAATCAGTCTTGGATCACCCACAGCTACCAAGCACCTGAAGCTGATGTAACCGAATACTTTTTTTTGAAATATCACATCCTTTCAAGACTGCCTATGCTGATGCTGAGTGACTGTCCTGTTATGGTGATTGTCTATCCTCTTCCTCCATCGCTGATATGTTGGAAGAACATTTTTGGTTCTGGGTTATGCCATCAGCCCAATTTTTCTGCCCCTGTTTAACAGGGGCGTTTAATTACAATTTTTGATGCAATGCTTTGTAGCAGGGCTAATTCCTGCACTAAAACTAGAGTATATGGGAGAGGTTGCAGTGTCGTGGCACCAGCACCAGTGCCTAAGGCCCAATTTTTCTGCCCCTGTTTAACAGAGGCGTTTAATTAGAATTTTTGATGCAATGCTTTGCAACAGGGCTAATTCCTGCACTAAAACTAGAATATATGGGAGAGGTTGCAGTGTCGTGGCACCAGCACCAGTGCCTAAGGCCCAATTTTTCTGCCCCTGTTTAACAGGGGCGTTTAAGTACAATTTTTGATGCAATGCTTTGCAACAGGGCTAATTCCTGCACTAAAACTAGAGTATATGGGAGAGGTTGCAGTGTCGTGGCACCAGCACCAGTGCCTAAGGCCCAATTTTTCTGCCCCTGTTTAACAGGGGCGTTTAAGTACAATTTTTGATGCAATTCTTTGCAGCAGGGCTAATTCCTGCACTAAAACTAGAGTATATGGGAGAGGTTGCAGTGTCGTGGCACCAGCACCAGTGCCTAAGGCCCAATTTTTCTGCCCCTGTTTAACAGGGGCGTTTAATTACAATTTTTGATGCAATGCTTTGCGGCAGGGCTAATTCCTGCACTAAATCTAGAGTATATGGGAGAGGTTGCAGTGTCATGGCACCACCACCAGTGCCTAAGGCCCAATTTTTCTGCCTCTGTTTAACAGGGACATGTAATTACAATTCTTGATATAATATTTCATAGGAGGGCCAGTTCCTGTGCCCACCCAGAGTAACTGTGAGGACTTAAAGTGTTGTGGCGCCAGCACCACAACCACCAAAGGTCAATTTTTCTACCACTGTTCAACAATGGCATGTAATTACAATTCTTGATATAATCGTTCACAGCAGGGCGCTCCAGCGTCCACCAAGAGTCACTTTGAGGGCTTACAATGCTGTGGCAAAACCAACACCTTGTTCCGCCATTTCTGTAGAGCATATAGGGCAGGCCCCTACTTTCAAACATCCAACTTACAAACATCTCCTACTGCAAACGGAAGGAGACAACATCAAGTGAGATGAAAAAAGATGGACAGCAAAACAAATTATACAGGGGTGATAACCCTTCCCTATGTTTTCCAAAAAGCTTAAAAATAGTTTTTTTGACTGGAGCTACACTTTAAAAATGTACCAGTTGAAAATTACAAACAGATTCAACTTAACACAACAAATCTACACAGTCCCTGTCTTGTTTGCACCGCCTGTATACTGCTGTTCTGAGTATATAGGGCCTGGGGGCCACACGTATTTCCTTTTTTTAATATGGGTACGGGGTTCCCCTTAATATCCGTACAAGACCCAAATGTGCTGGTAATGGGCAGGGAGGGCTTCCCATGCCATTTTTCTCAATGATTTTCAACCATATTGCAGGAACCAGATATAACATTAAAACCGCAAGCAGTTTGAAATTACGTTATTTCCGTTCAATGTCATTTTCTGCAGGGACTGTTCTAAACACGGGAAACACGTGGCACTTCACAGGCATACTATAGAGACCCCCCAGGCATGATATTTAAAGGAATATTTCACCTTTTTTTTCACTTTAATCATCATTAAAATCAGTGCTCCCGCCAAAACGGCCATTTTTTAAAACATTTTAGGCATTGACCCATGTCCCCTGGGGCAGGAGCCAGGTCCCCAAACCCTTTTTAGGACAGCATTAGCCGTTAAAATTAGCACTTTTAATTTCGAACGTTCGAGTCCCATAGACTTCAATGGGGTTCTAACGTTCGTACGAATTTGGGGTCCGTTCAAAAGTTCTGGTGCGAACTGAACCGGGGGGTGTTCGGCTCATCCCTAGTCCTGATATACCCCCTGTGGTTGTGCACAGCCTCCCCCGCCTCAGCTGGGTTGGCAGGGCCTCCTGTCTTGTGTTTTTTGACTAGGATTGGCGGAGGTGGGTATCTATCCATGACAGATGCTATTAAATACATATATATGTCTTGTACACGTTTTTTATTCTCTATATTTTATAATTTTTATTTATTTTTATTTTTTAATGCCATCTCAGTCGGTTACTTTATCTCGCAGAGTTTAATCAACTCACTGTTCATATCTCCGCAAACTTTGACATCATTGTGGCAAATTATTTTTTTTTTTTTTCATTACCTTTAATAAATAGTTTTACATTCAATCACATATAAATACATTACTTCCTACTTTCGTTAACCCTCCCCCTCCCCCCAAAAAAAAAAAAAAAAAAAAAACAATTTTAATTTATCCTACCCAATGTCCTCTCCCTCTCTGTCCCCTTATCTCTCAATTATTTCACGACAGTCCTCCCTCTCCAACAATGCCAGCCACTGTTGCCACTCCCCATGATCTTCTTCCTCTATATCTTTTAATTTATATAATGATTCTTCCATTATCCTCGTTTGCTCCACCCTCTGTATCCATTCCGTAATTCTTGGAATTTGTTTGGATTTCCAATAGCGAGGAATCAGAAGTTTAGCAGCATTCAGGAGATGGGGGACTATCGTGTTTCTATATTGTGTTATTCCTAGTTCAGAGTCGTGAAACAGGCATGTCCAGGGGTTTTTCTTAATTTTCTTTTGTGTCACCAAGTTTATGATTTCTACAATTTTATCCCAAAACGGAGATATTTTAGAGCAATTCCACCAGATATGTAAGAGGGAGCCCTCCTCCGAACACTCCCTCCAACACAGTGCCTGCTGTGCACCTGTAAACTTCTGCATACTTTGGGGGGTCATATACCATCTTGATAGTAATTTATATGACATCTCTATCATACGGACTTCTCTTGACGCTGAGTGAGTAAGTTTACATATTTTTATCCTGTGTTCCTCCTCCCCTAGTGCACCTAAATCTTCTTCCCACTTCCCTAAAAATCTCGGAAACTCTAAATCTATTTCTTGTCTTAATATTTTATACATTTTTGATACTTTTCGAGCTAAACACTTGTTGTCCTTCAGTAAATTCTCCAAAGGTCTAAGACATTCTAGTCCCCGAAGTGGACGTGGTAAACTTTGTGAAAAGTGTAAAATTTGAGTGTGGCTCCATTTATCTAACGGTTTATGTCCCCATTCTTGTGTGAGTTCCCTATATGTATATAACCTATTCCCTTTAATAATTTCTCCTAATTTTATTTCCTCTTTACCTGCCCATCTACTAAAATACAATCGTTCCTCTTTCCCTGGCAGAAAATAATCCGTGTCCAAAAGTGATATTAAAGGTGAATTGTGAGTCCAATTATGTGCCCTATTAATGCTATCCCATACTCTTAACGTATGTCTCGTTAAATTACTTGTGTTTTCTCCTAAGTTCTGCTGTTCCGATGGTATCCATACCATTTTTTCTAACGGTACTCCACTCAGTCTCATTTCCAGATTTACCCAACCTTTTTCCTTCTGATTATATATCCAGTCTGCTACTCTAGCTATTATTATTGCATCATAGTATTTCTTAACATCTGGTAGAGCTACTCCCCCCCTGTCTTTTCCCTTTACTAAAACTTTATATGGTATACATGCTCGTTTCAGGGGCCATATGAAAATCATCATTCATGTTTTTAATTTCCTAAAGAAACACATTGGGACCGGAACAGGAATCATTTGAAATGTATAATTAATAATAGGGAGAATAATCATTTTTATTACATTTACTCTACCCATCCAGGATACTGCTTTATACCTCATGTTATTCATTATTTTTTTTTATTTTATTTAGAAGCGGGATATAGTTTGCCTCGTAAAGGCCTTGCCTCTGTGGGGTCAATTTTATCCCCAAATAGTTCAATTCTCCCTTACACCATCTGAAAGGCAAGCTTGATCTGAGGATACTCTGTTCTACCTCGGATATATTCAAATTCAAAATCTCTGTCTTCGTAAGATTTATTTTAAAGTTTGATAACCTTCCATAATACTCCAATTCCTTCAAGATCGGGGGGAATCGATGCTCTTGGGTTAGTTATATACAGTAATACATCATCTGCAAATGCCGATAATTTATACTCTATCCCGCCCACCTTAATACCTTGGATATCCTGATTTCTGCGTATTGCCACCAAGAGGGGTTCAAGGCTCAGTACAAATCCCGTTGAACAACTCCAGGGGGCGAGACAGGGATCCGTTGACTCTTATTCTGGCCGTTGGATGAGTATATAATGCCTTAATCCATCTCATCATTCTGTCCCCTACCCCCTTGTAGGTTAGGGTTTCGTACATAAAGTCCCAATCAAGCCTGTCAAAGGCCTTTTCGGCGTCAATTGACATGAGCACTGTTGGGGTCTTTTCTTTATTCACCTCTTGGATCAGAATGATGGATTTCACTGAGTTATCCCTTCCCTCCCGTCCCTGCACGAATCCCGCCTGATCGGCGTGGACCCATGTATGTAGAAGAACCTTTAGCCTGTCAGCTATTATTTTTGCGTATATTTTTATGTCTACATTCAATAGCGATATTGGGCGATAGCTCTCCATCGCAACTGGATCCTTACCCTCCTTCAAAATTAAGGAGATGTAGGCCAGAAGTGCTTCTTTACGGAACGGTAGACCCTCTCCTACTGCATTAAAATACTCACATAGTTTAGGTACCAACAGAGTCTTATATCTCCTATAGTACCTACTAGAGAACCCATCTGGGCCGGGGCTACTCCCTAGTGGCATTTCCTTTATTGCTCTCTCTACTTCCCCAGTTGAAATGGGAGCCTCTAGAGCCTCCATCTCCTCTCTCTCTTCTCTTGGGAACTCAAGCTTCCTGAGGTATTCCCTAATCGCTTCCTTCCTTTTTTCTCCTTTACTACTAATTGTTCCCAGTTTATAAAGGGTGCTATAGAATGTGTGGAAATTCTCAGCAATTTCTGGAGTCGCAAATTTTAACTCCCCCTCCTTATTTCTTATTTTGGGGATGAAAGTCCTATTTTTTTGTTCCTTGACCCTCCTTGCAAGCCATTTACCTGGCATATTCCCCCATTGGTATCTTTCCTTGTTTATCTCGTGGAACCTTGTTCTCCTATCTTGGTCCAGGTACTCTTCTAACTCTCTTTTTCTTTTTTGTAGATCCTGACTCTCCTGCATTCCTCTCGGTCTAGTTTTCTGTTCCAATTGTTCTATCTCGTTGTATAGTTGGGACTTCCTTTTCTGTTTTTCCTGTTTTATTCCTGCTCCGATCCCTATTAACCTACCCCTCATTACTACCTTGTGTGTTTCCCATAGGGTCGCTCTAGATATTTCCTTTGTGTCATTTAATTAAAAAAAATCGTTCAACTCTTTTTTGATTTGTCGACTCACCCTCTGTTCCAGTAAAAGGGAGTCATTTATTCTCCAAATCATCTCCCTCTCTGTCCCTTCCTGCGTTTCTATTTGGGCGACTATCGGGGCATGATCTGATAGTGTAATAGGCTTGATCTCAACTTTTTTCAAGTTGGTCACAAGTCGGTGTTCTATGAAAACACAGTCTAATCTCGCAAAAGTTTTATGGACCGCTGAAAAATGAGTGTAGTCCCGCTCTTTTTGATGGCTAATCCTCCAAGCATCCACTAGCTGAGCCTTTGAGAATGCTTTGATTACCCCCCTATATCTCTGTTGTGAGGCTCTTAAGCCCTCCCCCGAGGAATCCATCCTTGGATCTAGACACCAGTTTAAATCCCCTGCTAATACTACTTTGCCCTCTCTAAATTCCTCTAGTTTTATTAAGGTTTTCTTTAGAAATCTGTCTGGGTTTCTGTTTGGAGCATAAATATTTGCTATTGTATATTGCGTAACCCCTATTTTTCCCTTTATGAACAGAAATCTGCCATCTGGGTCGGTTAAACGGTCTTGAATATCAAATCTCACTTGTCTATCAAAACCAATGGCTACTCCTCTTGAGTGGGCCGATGGTGAATCCCCGTAATACCATAATGGGAATTGTACCGATGCCATTTTTATTCCTGAGGAACTGGTTATGTATGTCTCCTGTAGACATATTACATTCCCCCTCAGGAACTGCAATTCCTCATTGATTTTAAATCTTTTTTCTTTTGTATTTAACCCCCTCACATTGTATGTTATCACATTAATTAATGTCATTAGATATTAATTTCTTTAAAAGAGCTCCACCGACCCAGAGACATTTTTCGAGAGGACAGATCGGGATTGGCGTAAAAAAAAAAATACATGCTTCCACCTCCACTTCCTGGGGTGCAGAGGTGACCCCTCCTATCCCGCTTGTCCCCGTTTCTACCTCTCTTATTTCTTCTCTCTCTTGTTGCGTCCTTGTTAATCTACCAGATTTACCTTCTTCCGGACCCTTCTGTCTATTTGGCCCTGATCTACGCAATGATCCTATTTTTGGACTGCCTTGTCCTTCCTCTAGTGTATTAGCCATATTTGCCATATACCGCTGGATACCTCCTGGACTGGCCACCGGCGGTATATTTTTTCCTGCTTTTGCTTTGCCTCTCATTTTCCTTTTCCTACCTATCCTCTTTCCGCCCACACCTTTCTCCTTCGTTTTTGTCTTCCCCCCCTCTTCTCTCCCCCGCTCCCCGGACTCTGTTCCCCAGAGCCACGGAGGCAGTGAGAGACTGGAGGAAATACAAAGAGACAACTATATCACTCCGTACTATTGTTACCCCTTGTTATACCCCCAAAATTCCCCCTTCTATGTTACTAAAGCCGCTTACTTTGCGGGTGTACCTGTTTTTTTTTTTTTCTCTTTTTTTTTTCCCTTTGGGTATATGGTTTTCACTATATTGTTTAATCTCTCCCTTCTTTTACTTTAGGTCCTTATTTGTTCTTGGCCTTGTATGTCTGTTGTATTTGTGATCTTTTTTATATCCCTTATACTCTTTAACCTCTTCTACAGATGGGACTCAAATCTAGATCTCCCTCTTCCCACCCAAAGAGTCCCAGTCCCGGGAGATGTTATTGGGCCCAACGATATTCTTCAAGCTCAAACTCTGCCAGCCCAGTTTCCATACAATTAGAGCTCTCTCGTACTTATATAAGGACAGTCCGATATGTTCTTTTCTGGACACTTTAACCATAAACTCCTTGTCGCGGGTCAAGGGGTGTTTTCTAGATGTTAGGTGGAGTGCAAGGCAAAAAAAAAAAAAAAAAAGGAGAAGAGGGACGGAGAACTTTACCGGAACTTAACCGGCGAGCAGAACCGGGGGCATATAGATGTGGGGGGACAGTCCTCCACTTCTTTCATATGGCTTATCTTCCCACTTATTTTGAATACGCTTCCCCCCCTATAATATCTCCTTTAGCATATCAACAACTGGTTCACTTTTGATTTTTACCAGCCCGCGGAGCTGGACCATGTACACTTGTCCGTAGCCCGGCAGTCATCCACCCGTTACCACATAATAGGCAGCCATATAATAGTCCAACCAAACCAAGCCTTTTGTAATAATCGGCGTTAAGAGATAGCGGATCAGCGATTTATCAGAGATAATATAAAAAAGATCAGCAGCATGTAGGGATTTTCTCTTACCTCCTTCAGATGTCACGTAAGAGACCACCCTTTATTAGTCCACTCAGACCGGTGGCAAAACGGGTATCGCAGGATGTTTCAGATATAGCGAAAAAAGTGCAGAGAAGTCAGTAGCAGATACAGATTATCAACGCTGGTTTTTGGAAATGTAACAGAAATATGGAGGATACAGCGGGGACAATCCGAAGAGGTCAACATCATTTAAAAATTGACATACAGGGAAGAGCCATATTATAGTCCAGCCTTTCACTGACACTGGGAGGCGCTGAAAAGTTGTGAAGATAACAGAGATAACACAAATAGCTTATGATAGCTTATGATGGCAACCTTTTAAAGTAAAGAATATAGCAGGGATGTTGCGGGGATGTGGGAGACATGTGAAGATTTCTCCTACCTCCTTCCTGTTACCTCTCTTCAGTACATCACTTACTTCACAGGAATGTCCTAGGCATATCCTTTTTCTTTTCCAGCCGCTCCTCGAGAGAATTACATTACCTGGGCACGTTGTTTTATAGTTCCGCTGGAGCAGGGGACTGCGCTGAGATCTACCTGGAAGAGATGCAGCTACGGGCTCCCTCCGCTATCTCCCTCGTTGTCCACCAACGCGGCAAGTTGAGCCCTCGCACATACTCCTCTCCCACCGGAGGTCACAGGCCGACAAGACCCAGATTCGCCGGCGGCAGAACAGCAAATGGTGGGGCGGCAAGACAGCGGTTCGGCTTCCGACAGGGAAGCCGCGTCGATCCAGGAGTCCCGTGAGAGCTTCCGACGGGGCTACGGGGTTGCGGGAGGTCGAGCGGGAGGTCGAGCGTGCGGGAAGACGCTCCTCGGCCGCCTACGTCATGACGCTCCGCCCCCTAACCCATCTCTATATTTTATAATTGACAATAAATTCCTTGTATTTCATCAGCGCTAGAGCTGTGCTAATATTGGGGGTCCTAAAAAACCTCCATGAGGAAGCCAATGCTGGTCAAACATGTTGGGATATAACACCTACTGTGGACCATCTTTGCCCTTGTGAGACACCAGTGACCAGTAAAAAGCAAATTGTATATGCTCCGTCAATTATTTTTATTGAACCCTTATTTTTCTACTTAATGTAACAATAAAGAATCATACAATTTTATTCTATATGTACATTTGATTATTTGAGCACCACTATAATCCTATCCTCCTATTTCCATTTATTTTCAATACCCGGAATGAGGTGCATGATATTTTAGAGTCACTCAATCCACTCTCCTTGCTATTTGACTTAGAAGGTTTAAATCTTTTTTTCAAATATGTAAATAAAATAGGTCAGACACATGAGCATTGCTAGGATTATGTCAGGTCTGGGCGCAGCACTTCCTTCTCAAATCTGGACACTCAGCTGTTGGCTAATTGCCAGGTCCTATCTCTCCACAGTGACTCACCTGTTGATGATATCCTGCTCGTCAGTCCTGCCTACTCAAGCCGTCCAGTCCAGATGATCTCTGCCTTCGCCTTGGTCACATCTCTAGAGACGCTCTCCTGTGTTCCTGTTAAATATTTGCTTGGCTGACATTCCTTCTGTCTCCAGATCCTCCTTGCTGCTCTACTACGCTCATCTCTGGCTCCCTGACGTTTTGGCTTGTCTGACTATCTTTTAAGGTTCCTGAACTCTGACTATGTTTTGATTACGTTTACTCTGTTTACCTTTTTTATTATTATTAAACAAGTGTGATTTAACTGTACTTCTGTCTCAGTCTGATTCATGGTTTCTGACAGTAGGCAAAGGCCATGAATATTTATTCCAGATTGGATGAGCAGGATGACCACATGGATCAGTTTGCCATGACGTTACAAACGCTCCTGAGTTGCACGGCTTACCTGGAATCTCCCACTGTGGCTGCTCCGGTACAATCTGTGTTGCAGGCCCTCCCTGCTACTGCTCCAGTCTCTGTTCAGGCACCCACCTTGAGTATTACCTGTATAAGAAGTATGTCTGGTTCCGCTCCACTTCTCCAGCGATTTGGGGGGGCTCCAGTCCAATGCAGAGGATTTCTCAACAAGGTTGAGATATACTTTGAGATGCTGCCCCATGTGTTTCCCACAGACAGAAGCAAATTAGGTTTCATGATATCTTTGCTTTCTGAGAGAGCCTTGGCCATTGAATTCCATAATCTGGCAGCAGAGGTTGCTTGGAACAATGAGGCCCTTATGGCTGCTTTTTCTCATGGTCTCTTGGATACTATCAAGGATGATATAGCAGCCCGAGATATACCCACTGAGCTGGAGAGGTTGATCACGTTTGCCATCCTCATTGATTCCAGCTTCAGAGAAAGACTCCCTTTTAAGGAGTGCTTGCGGAAGCCACCTGTACATTTGTCTCCGAACTTTGCAGTCTCGTCTTTGCCTCCCTCACCTCCCATGCCTCCTGGTACAGAGTCGCTCTGTGAAGATGAACCCATGTACTTGGGCTTCATGCATCTCTCTGCTGATGAGACAACCCTTAGGAGGAGGGAGAGATTGTGCCTTTATTGTGGTCAGGCAGGTCACTTTTTGAAGTCTTGTCCTACCTGTCCAGGAAATGCTCGAACCTCAAGGTCCTGTCACGGACAGACCTTAGGTGGCGTTGTTTCATCCCCAGTTATCCAGAAGGATAAGCCCCTGTTTTCAGTTTTCCCTTACTTGCGGTGAGTCGTCTGTTGAGATACAGGATCTAATAGACTCTGGGGCTGTAGGCCTGTTCATTGATGCTGCCTTTGTATCAAAGCACTCAAATTCCACTGCAGCTGTGTGACACCCCACTTGCCATTGAGGCTCTTGATGGAAGCATGCCCATGTGACTCATGAGACTGTTCCATTGTCCATGGCCATAGGGGCTCTTCACCATGAGATAAACCATTTGCAAGTTATTTCCTCACCTAAGTTTCTGCTGGTTATTGGTTATCCTTGGTTACAGAGGCACAACCCCTCTTTTGATTGGCTCCGTGCTGAGGTACTCTCATGGTCGCCACAATGCAGTAAGATATGCTTCCAGAAGGTAGCCAAGGTCCTGAGCACCGCTTCAATCCCCTCCCTGCCAGAGGAGTACAGCAATTTTTGCGATGTCTTCGATGTCTTTGACAAAGGTCAACCCGGTAGTTTGCCTCAACACCGGTCATATGAGTGCACAATTGACCTTCAACCTGGTGCCATACCCCCTAGTGGTCGGCTTTACCCTTTGTCGCTCATGGAGGATAAGGCCATGGAGGAGTATGTTGCAGATGCACTTTATCGAGGTTTCATCCGAAAATCCTCATCTCCTGCTGGTGCTGCTTTTTCTTTGTGAAGAAAAAGAGTGGTGAACAGAGACCTTGTATTGATTATAGGGGTAGCCAATAATAATGCCTATCCGATTCCATTGATTATGGAGTTATTTGACTGCCTCAAGGGAGCAAAGGTTTTCACAAAGCTTGATTTGAGAGGTACCTCATTGGCCTTTGTAATGCCCCGGAAGTTTTCAAGGAATTTATTAAAATGTCCTCCGAGATTTATTGCAGTTATGTGTGGTGGTTTATCTTGAGAATATCCTCATATTTTCCAAGTCCCTAGAGAGCCACCACACAGATGTCTGTCATGTGCTTCAGAAACTAAGAAAGAATAATCTCTATTGTAAATTGGAGAAGTGCGAATTCCATCGTGAACAAGTTAAATTCCTGATTTATGTAATTTCCACCAGCAGTTCTACAGTGGCCCGACCTGTGGGTTTATGTCCTCTGCAGTGTTTTCTTGGCTTTGCCAACTATTATCGGAAGTTTATTCATAACTTCTCATCTCTGGTCAAGCCCCAGACTGATATGACCAGAAAGGACGGTAACCCACAGAGTTGGTCTCTGGAGTCCATTAAGGCCTTTGAGAGTATCAAGGCTGCCTTTGTTTTTGCTCCTGTGTTGGCACATCCTGATCATACATTGTCTTTTATCCTTGATGTTGATGCTTCTGAGACTGGAGTTTGCATCCTTCTGTCTCAACATCCTACCTCTGAGAGCGCTATGCATCCTTGTTGCTACTTTTTCAAAAAATTGTCACCTGCGGAGTGCAATTATGAGATTGATGACAAAGAGCTGTTAGCGATCATTTTAGCCCTGAAAGAATGCTGACATCTCCTCGAAGGTATAACTGTGCTGGGTTCTCATTCTTACTGACTATAAGAATCTCACATTCTTGTCTGAGGCTATATGCCTCTCTCCTAGAAGGGTGCTATGGGCTCTTTTCTTGTCTAGTTTCAATTACATTGTCTCATTCTTACCCAGTACTAAGAATGTAAGGGCTGATGCTTTGTCACAACAATTTTCCTCCACTTCCAAGATGGAGTTGGTTCCGGTTCCTGTGATTCCTCCTGATCGTATTCTGGCTACAGTTCACACTAGTCTCACTTCTCCATTTGGGTGACAAAATTCTTGCTGCTCAGGTCCATGCTCCTGCTGAGAAACCTTGTGACCGTTGCTTTGTCCCTTTGTCTCTGTACTGCCGTGCTTCAGACTTACCATTCTCCCAAGGCTGCTGGCCACCTTGGGAAGAATCAACTCTTTGGGGCCATTTCTCAACAATTCTGGTGGCCTAGTATATGTTCTGATGTAACCACCTTCATAGCTGCCTATTCTATGTGTGCTCAGAGCAAGACTCCACAACAACTTCTGGGGGGCCTCCTACAACTCATACCCAATGGAGAGAGGCCCTGGACCCATCTGTCTATGGATTTCATTGTGGAGTTACCCAACTCCCAGGGCAACACAGTTATCCATATGGTGGTTGACCGGTTCTCAAAAATGTTCCATTGTATTCCACTTAAGAAATTGCCCACTTCTATAGAACTGGCTCCCATTTTTGCTCGGGAGATCTTTCGCTTATATGGGCTACCCAAGGTAATTGTCTCGGACAGGGGTAGTCAGTTTGTGTCTCGGTTCTGGCGAGAATTTTGTGCACAGTTGGGAATTCAGCTTGCTTTCTCCTCTGCGTATCACCCGCAGTCTAATGGGGCCACAGATTGAGCCAGTCAGTACTTGGGACAATTCCTACATTGCTATATTTCTGACCATCATAACAACTGGTCAGACCTCTTACCGAGGGCGGAGTTTGCTCACAATAGTACCTTGAATTCTGCTTCCAGATTGTCCCTGTTTATGGCAAACTATGGTTTCCAACCTTCCACGTTGCCTGACTCATTTGTTCCGCAGAGTATTAATGCATTAGAGGAGCATCTCCGTGGTCTTCGTTCCACTTGGGCACAAGTCCAGGAGGCTTGCGACATGCTAATGATAGGAACAGACTCCATGCTGACCGCAGACACCTGCCTGCGCCTTCCTACCAGGTCAAGGACAGAGTCTGGCTGTCACCCCGCAACTTCTGACTTTGTGTTCTCTCTCTGAAGTTTGCACCTCGGTTTATTGGGCCTTTCCATATTCTTCGCAGGATTAACCCAGTGGCTTATGCATTAGACCTTCCTTCTAATATGCATATTTTGAATGCATTTCATGTTTCCTTATTAAAACCTTTTGTCTGCAACCATTTCACCACCTCAATGCCTCGTCCTCACCCTGTACAGGTTGAAAACCGTCAGTCCATTGTTGACTCCCATAGAAAACAAAAATTTGTGTAGCACTATACTATAGTACTAAAGCATAAATATGCGTGAAAACATACATATATCATCATAAAAGACTGAATTTGACTCATGTGTAGTATGTAAACCTAAGCAAGGTGATCAAAAACAATATTCAGTGAAAAATATTATAAATAATTTTTTAAAGTGCAAGTGCCTCTACAGTCCCAAGGAAGGAAATTCTAGTGCCCAATTTGAGTAAACTCTTCAGAAGTGAACGCTTCAGAGGTGAAAACAACACCACCACCACTGTGAGAATGGAGGAGGCTTACCAGAGGACTTGGACTTAGCTGGGCATATTCCCCCCAAGTCAAACAGGTTTGTGTACAAGACCTGGCCTGATGGATATAGGCAATCCTCCGTCTCAACTCAAATCGCAGACAGAGCATCAGTTGAAAAATAATGGTTCATTTTCCAGAAGCATCAAATAGAAGGCAGAATAGTGATATTGTATGTAGAAACATGTAAATAAAAGGCAAAAGGACAGGACCCCTTTAACTAAAAAGAAGGTCAAAATACGCTTTGTTTTGTGGGTCTTTAACCACCTCAATACAGTGCACTTACACCCCCTTCCTGACCAGACCAATTTTCAGCTTTCAGCGCTCTCACAGTTTGAATGACAATTACTCAGTCATCCTACACTGTATCCATATGAAACTTGCGTCCTTTTTTCCACACAAATAGAGCTTTCTTTTAGTGGTATTTAATCACTAGTGGGTTTTTTATTTTTTGTGCTATAAATAAAATAAAACGTAAATTTTGTGAAAAAAATGCCTTTTTCTTCGTTTCTGTCATAAATTTTTGCTAATTAGTAATTTTTCTTCATAAATTTTGGCCAAAATTTATACTGCTACATATCTTTGGTAAAAATAACCCACATTAGTATATATTATTTGGTCTTTGTGAAAGTTATAGAGTCTACAAACTATGGTGCCAATCACTGAAAATTGATCACTTCTGATCAGGCCTTCAGTACATCAGGTGTACCTCATTTCTTGAGACACTAACAAGTCAGGAAAGTACAAATACCCCCCAAATGACCCCTTTTTACAAAGTAGACATCCCAAGGTATTAAGTAAGTAGCATGGTGAGTTTTTTTAAGTTGTCATTTTTTCCCACAATTCTTTGCAAAATGAAGATTTATTTTTTTATTTTTTATTTTTTTACTAAATTGTCATATTATCAGGTTATTTCTCATACACAGCATATGCATACAACAAATTACACCCCAAAATACATTCTGCTACTCTACCCGAGTACGGCGATACCACATGTGTAGGACTTTTACACAGCCTGGCCACATACAGAGCACTAACATTGATGTAGTACCTTCAGACATTCTACGAGCAAAAATTACGCATCTCATTTCTCAACCACCTATTACACTTTTGAAGGCCCTGGAGTACCAGGACAATGGAATTTCCCATAAAATTACCCCATTTTGGAAAGCAAACACCCCAACGTATAATCTGTGAGGCATAATGAGTCTTTTGAACGGTTCATTTTTTTCCAGAAGTTTTTGTAATACGTGGAAAAAAATTAAAACGCATTTTTTTTTACCCAAAATTGTCAATTTATAAGATATTTCTAACACATAGCATGTATATAGCAAAAATTACACCCCAAAATACATTCTGCTACTCCTCCCGAGTATGGCAATACCACATGTGTAGGACTTTTACACAGCCTGGCCACATAGAGAGGCCGAACATTGAAGTAGTACGTTCAGGCGTTCTAGGAGCATAAATTACACATCTCATTTCATTCCTACCCATCACACTTTTGAAGGTCCTGGACCACCAGGACAGTGAAATTACCCACAAAATGACCCCATTTTGGAAAGCAAACACCCCAACGTATATTCTATGAGACATGGGCTGCAAATAGGTACTCGGGTACTCTGATGGCCTGGTGATAGGTACTCGGGTACTCTGATGGTCTGGTGACAGGTACTCCGGTACTCCGATGGTCTGGTGACAGGTACTCGGGTACTCTGATGGTCTGGTGACAGGTACTCGGGTACTCTGATGGTCTGGTGACAGGTACTCGGGTACTCTGATGGTCTGGTGGCAGGTACTCGGGTACTCTGATGGCCTGGTGGCAGGTACTCGGGTACTCTGATGGCCTGGTGGCAGGTACTCGGGTACTCTGATGGCCTGGTGACAGATACTCGGGTACTCTGATGGCCTGGTGACAGGTACTCGGGTACTCTGATGGCCTGGTGACAGGTACTCGGGTACTCTGATGGCCTGGTGACAGGTACTCGGGTACTCTGATGGCCTGGTGACAGGTACTC
Organism: Lithobates pipiens; assembly: GCF_037356315.1. NCBI lineage: Eukaryota > Metazoa > Chordata > Amphibia > Anura > Ranidae > Lithobates > Lithobates pipiens. The sequence continues at coordinate 25,976,679 of NW_027507696.1, read as the reverse complement.
TGATGGTTTGGTGACTGGTATTTGGGTACTCTGAAGGGCGGTGACAGGTACTCATATGGACTGTAACAGGTACTCGGGTACTCAGATGGACTGTGACAGGTACTCTGGTACACAGATGGACTGGAACAGGTACTCGGGTACTCAGATGGGCTGTGACAGGTACTCGGGTACCCTGATGGATTGTGACAGGTACTCGGTACTCTAATGGACTGTGACAGGTACTCGGTACTCTAATGGACTGTGACAGGTACTCGGGTACTCTAATGGACTGTGACAGGTACTCGGTACTCTAATGGACTGTGACAGGTACTCGGGTACCCTGATGGACTGTGACAGGTACTCGGGTACCCTGATGGACTGTGACAGGTACTCAGTACTCTAATGGACTGTGACAGGTACTTGGGTACCCTGATGGGCCGTGACAGGTACTCGGGTACCCTGATGGGCCGTGACAGGTACTCCGGTACCCTGATGGGCCGTGACAGGTACTCGGGTACTCTGATGTGCCGTGACAGGTACTCGGGTACTCTGATGGGCTGTGAAAGGTACTCGGGTACTCTGATGGGCTGTGACAGGTACTCGGGTACTCTGATGGGCTGGGACAGGTACTCGGGTACTCTGATGTGCTGTGACAGGTACTCAAATACTCTGATGGACTGTGACAGGTACTCTGATGGACTGTGATTGACAGGTACTATGAGGGGTGGTGACAGGTCCTCTTTATTGGGGGGGGGGGCAATCAGTATGATTGGTGTACACTGTATGCGGTAACGAGATGTTACCGCAATCTCCTCCTCACACATGATCGGTGTGTGAGGAGGAGAACCCGGTAACATCCCGTTACCGCAGTTTGTTTACATTTTTGTGATCGGCTGTGAAAGGATCACAGCCGATCATGTGGGTAAACAGCCGGCCAATGGCTGTTTACCAGCGTCGGTGACGAGCAGTGTTCCCGGGGAACACGCCGCCACCGACGTGCACGCGCAGCGCGCTCGCGATCGCGCGCATGCGCCGTGCACGTTCGGGGTGTGACCATCTGTGATCGGCCGTGACTTCATCACGGCCGATCACGTGGTAAACAGCCATAACGAATGGCTGTTCACCCCCTTCGGTGGCGAGCGGTGTCTCCGTGACATGCCGCCACCGAAGAAACAGGGATGCGCGCGCTCGATCGCGCGCATTCCCTGTTTAAACGGGAGGCCGTCATATGACGGCCTCCCGCCACAATAGGTGCGCCGCCTGGCCGTCATTTGACGGCCGGCGGTCAGCAACTAGTTAAACTTGCTTGAGTAGATACTGGAGATGAATCATGGTATCTTTTTTCTAAATAACAACCTCCTGTCCATCAGGTTATCCTTTTGCTCTTCACAGACCGGCGTTTTCAATGTTGCCCAGGCAGAAACATAGAAACCCGGTGCATTGGAAAGGGTACGGTCCAGAGGAACGCTCTTAGGTCTCATCCTCGGAAGTACATGCCTTTGTCTTGGTCATATCTCTAGAGATGCTCTCCTCTGTTCCTGTTAAGACTTGCTTAGCTGACGGAAGATTTTACCCCCTTCCTGACCAAAACACTTTTTGCGATTCGGCACTGTGTCGCTTTAACTGACAATTGCGCGGTCGGGCGACTTGGCTCCCAAACAAAATTGACGTCTTTTTTTTCCCACAAATAGAGCTTTATTGTGGTGGTATTTGATCACCCCTGCGTTTTTTTGTTTTTTGCGCTATAAACAAAAAAAGAGTGCCAATTTTGAAAAAAGCACATTATTTTTAGAATTTTTCTATAATAAATATCCCCAAAAATATATATGGCATCTGGTGAATGTGACCACATTGTGCTGACAGTGGGATGAGCATCAAGGGGTATATAATAGAACCCGAAGCCTAATGTAGTAGCACGCTGGTAGTAGGTAGGGTTGCTAACAAATTTAGCTTGCTAGGTGGTAACTAGCCTGCCTGATTGATAGAAGATTCACTGGCTTTTCCCTAACTCTGGATTTGATGCACCTCTCTCTTCTGTCACTAGGTGACATTGTTGCCTGTGGCATTAGAATGACTAGGGCGTAGTGAATTCAGACTAGGAGTGGCTGGGTTGTCTCGGCCAATTGGAAGGGGTTTCTTTAGTCCCTTGGCCTGCTGGGCAAGCCCATTTATTTTAGAGAAGTGAGGTGATCGCTGTTCTGTGCCACCCGGACGGCTGTCTGGGTGGATACGTGTCACAAGGCTCTGGGTTGCTAGGCCAGAAGCCTGAGCCCTATCCCAGGAGCACCTGGCTGCTAGGCTGTCTGAGACCTATCCAGGTTTGGTAGAAGCAGCTCGGGTGTCAGCCGGAAGCCCAACCAAGTTGCAGAGGTTCCACTGGACGGGGAGCCTTATCTTTGCCAGTGGTGAGGGAGAAGCAGTTACCACATGGGGCAACCACTTTGGTTATCGGAGGCCAATTATAGAAGTCTGAAGAAGTACCAGAGCAGCCTTATTCACTATCCGGGGACAGTGAACAAGTGGGAAAGCTTCAGCAGTGTGCCAAGCCAGGGACTCAGCGGGTTAGCAGGGGTGACGCTTGAGGAGGATACAGCAGGTTAGCTGTGAAAGAGCTCAGGGAATCCAGTGTCAACGGGATCTTGAAGTCTAGTGAGAGACTGGGAGGAAGCTAGGGTCTATGATCGCCTGAAACTTGGGATTCAAAGGGGTGTATGGGGTTGGGGTACTTTCATTAAAGAATAATGCCTTTTGACTTTTAGACTGCTCCTGCCACGTTTCAGACAATGAACCAGACATTATGCACCCATCAGTGTGAATGTGCTTCAGTGTATAACATTGTGATTTTAAGTAGGGACTGGGAATCCCATTTACTCAAAGTCCAGGCAGTTTTAGCGTCCCTGAGGGTTGACTGATTTACAATTAACACCGAAAAAGTGCTTTAGACACGGAGGAAGTGAAGTGCCTTGGGTACATGATGGGAAGAAGGATAGTAAAGCCCAAGGTCAGCAATGTAGAATGTATACAGTCTAGGCCCTACCCCCTCACCAAAATGTATTTCTGGAAATAGTAAGGTTCTACAGGTGTTTTGTACCTAATTTTGCAACCTTGGTGGCTCCATTAACTGATCTGACCAAGGTAAACAGCAAATGTGCTGCTGATCTAGGTAGGTCGGCTAAGTCATCCCCTCCACCTTTATACACATGCATAAAAACATACAAACATGTACCCAACATTTTTCTCAAGGTGTGCATATAAGGCAGTATCACTTAAATATATACAATTTGATCACAAGACAATCTGTCGCACTGTTTACCACGAGGAAGCTGTCATGTCCATTCTTAAACTCATTGTGAACAAGACATGTAAAACAAAAACAAGATACAGAATTACCAAGGCCCACAAGGGGATTTAACCCCTTGTGAGGTAGACCCATTGTCTCTGGCATCGGGTCTCTTAATGGGAGGATCAGGGAGTAGGTTGACCAACAATTACAACCTTCGATCACCCAATTACCCAGTTATTTGCGTGACACAAAACTACTAAGTATGTGCCACGAAATAGAGTGGTCGGATGGTGATATGTGGATTGCATATGAAGTCTTCATTCTCTACTGCTCCATCCCCCATGATCTGGGAGTTAGAGCGGCGTCCTTTTACCTTGATCAACAGTGGAAATTTGGAAGTGTGTGACACAAAACTACTAAGTATGTGCCACGAAATGGAGTGGTTGGATGGTGGCATGTGGATCACATGTGAAGTTTTCATTCTCTACTGCTCCATCCCCCATGATCTGGGAGTTAGACGGGTGTCCTTTTACCTTGATCAACAGTGGAAATTTGGAAGTGCAGCTTGTTGGATCCTATTTGATATTAATGATGATCTGACCAAGGGTCAGAAGTTGCTCAACACTGTGCCAACATCTTATCCTGGTATCTCTTGACTATCAGAAAGGCACCTTCAATGTTGGATTGTTTTGTTGCAGGTCTTCCATGGAGAGCGGCATCCAAAGGAATTTTTCAGTTCAAAATTTAGCTTGGTTAAGAAAAATATCACTAAAGTGGAAAGGGATTGTTTGGCCATTAAATGGGCCTTAGAATTGCTCAGGTATTACCGCTTAGGAACAAAATTCAGGCTCATCTCTGACCAGGCTCCTCAGAAAGGGATGTGACAAAATAAGGAGGCAAATTACATGATAACCCTCCTCCGGGTTGAGGCTGAGGGCGGGAGGTATTTACTGACTAAAATGGATGCACCTTGGATGGAAGGTATTTACACTTTCTCTTTTTGAACAGTATTTTCTGGGCCCTTTAAGAGATGCAGCAGCTAGCTGGGCTCTGTGGTGCATCTCTTTTATGTACTTTGTTATGCTGAAGTAAACACTTTTCTGTTATGCTACTGAAACAAAACTAATCTAGAAAGAAGAATTTTTTTGTAGACTTTGTTGATTTTGCTGCTACAAAGCCTTGTTAAAGTAGAATTCCATGTATAATGTCACTTTAAAAAGTTAATTTAGGACAAACTGTCCCAACTGAACTTATGTCATTACAGAATGATTTGGCCAGTATGTGTGCTGTAATGGACTGTAGTAGCATTTGGAATGTAGTGGCGCTGTGTTCCAGTAGCAGTATACCTGACCTTGTATTTTTATCAATGAATGCAAGACTTCCTCTGATTGGTCAAGATGGAGACTGTGATGTCATCTGTCTGCCTCTCTTTCCTTGTTGGAAGGGAAACATGCAGATACTTTCTGTTTTACTAGTGCGAATTGGATGTGGTTTTCTCTGCATCCGATTTGCATTATAGGAGATTGTGATCGTCTCTCAATGGAACCCATTCACACATCTCCAGGGCAGCTGAGGAGTGAGTTGCACAAGGGTCCTGTGCATCTTTGACTCCATTTCAGGTCTGAATGTAGGCAAACATTTGGGCCTGATTTGTCCCTGAAACAGAGAATAGGGACGCACTGGACCCCTGCTGTGAGCCACATCCACATTAGGTGTGAACCCAGCCTGAAATATACTGTATTAAAAGCTTAAAGAGAATAGACATTTGCAATAGTCTAAATAACAGCTCTTAAGCTGTTATAATAGTCTCAGTGTGGTCTTACCTCTCCAAGGTGGTTATGTGCAGTGTTATTCACTTGTATCTTCTTTCTATCAGCAGTAATGTTGTGTCGTGCTGCAAGGTCCCCCTAGATGCTGATCTGTGTCCCACCTAATTAGGGATGATATTTTACATTTTAACTGGGCAGTTGGAATTCGGAGGAGGGTAAAACTGTTTATTAACAAACGCTTCCATTGTCTTCAATGTAAACCTGACATTCCTTTTGTTATATGGAAGGTTTTGAATGTCAGTTATTAGCAGGGTTACCGATGCTCCTGTACAGACTTGGATGTGGGCTTAGAGGGTGATCACTGTGATGGGCAGGCAATTACAGGAACCAATCCCCTGTATGGCACTTTCTGCAGCAGCTGAAAGTCGGCTTCTCATCCCCTTCTTTCCACTGGCTTTCAGCTGCTGCAGAGAGAGACATACAGGGGATTGGTTCCTGTAACTGCCTACCCACCGCCCCAATAACCCAAGCTGTGCACCATCCCTGCTGCTCTCCATGTGCACCCCTAAAGCGCTTCCAACTTCCCTCTTTTCCTCTCCCACCAGGCACAAAGAGGTGTTTCAGGATGGAGAGCAGGAAGAAAGGCTGAAAAATATGTCATTTTTACCAGCCCCTGTAACGATCACTCACAATGTCCATTTATATATTTGTGAATGAACAGGAGCCTCTGTACAGAACACCTTGCTATTCATTCACTGCCCAGTGCAGCTGAGGCTGCAGAGAAATGCAATATATATATCCTCAGTCTTTTTATCTGTCTTAAAAATGAAACATCAAGGGTCTGTTTAGACTCCTGATATTTCACCAAAGACCCCGACCCCTCCCCCCCAGCAACATTCTCAAAAAAATACATAAAAAATCATTACAAATTGTAGAAAAAAAATACAATTGTAAAAAAACTATTTAAAAAATTGAGGACTCATTTATAGGGGTTCCTTGAAATTTGTTTGTGCAGCTGGAACCACCTGATATTCTAATTTGACAGGTGGGAATGTGTCAAATTAGGACCTGCTGCTGTATTCATACAGCTGTTTTGTCATAGTGAAACACATACTGCCTGCCTACATTGTACAGGTCACAAGTGCCAAGACCTCATTCACACACTGAACTTTATTCATCAACTCACTACAGTTTTATCTTTTAGATTTAGCAGAATTTTGTAATTTTGTATGTGTTTGTGTCCAGTAATAATGATCATAATGTATTTTTAGCACAAATATCATTTTGATTTTTTTGGAGGGGAGAGCTATCCGGTAGGCTGTATGGAGCCCTTTGATTTCTAACAGCAGCCCTGTTTATTGGTACATAGGTCAGGCAGGAGCTAGAACAGCCTTACAGCCTAACACATCTGCATTAATTCAAGTAAATAATACAAGTTATTCGGTGGAGTTGAGGTTACATTACTTTAACAATTCAAGATTCAGATTGTTCCAGATGCCCACCGGTGAGTCCAATGTTGAGCTAGGGTTCACTATAATTTATTTTGTGAGTGGTCAAAATAATACATTTTATATAGCATATGCACACATTAGTTACATTACAGGCATCTATTTGTAGTTTGCATCTGGCAGTTGAACTACTATCAGTATTCTTGTATAGAAGTATATGCTCCTGTAGCTCTGAATAAGTAGGTATTATCTGAGCAAAGATGAAGGTCAAAATGAATACAGAGGTGAATAAAGGCTTTTTCTTCTAAATTCCAGCTACCCTATGTAGCAATATAGCATTAACCACTTCAGCTCCAGAAGGTTTTACCCCCTTCCTGACCAAGGCCATTTTTTGTGATACGGCACTGCGTTGCTTTAACTGATAATTGCCCGGTCATACGACCGGGCAATTGTCCCAAATTATACCCAAATAAAATGTATGTTTTTTTTCCCCACAAATAAAGCTTTCTTTTGGTGGTATTTGATCACCTCTGTTGTTTTTATTTTTTGCGCTATAAACAAAAAAAGACTAATTTTGAAAAAAATATATATTTTTTTACTTTTTGCTATAAAACACATCTAATAAAAAAATGTAAAAAATTGAATTTCTTCATCAATTTAGGCCAATATGTATCCTGCTACATGTTTTTTGTAAAAAAATCCCAATAAGCATATATTGATTGGTTTGCGCAAAAGTTATAACGTCTACAAACTATGGTATGGATTTATGGACTTTTAATTTTTTTTACTAGTAATGACAGCGATCAGTAATTTTTAGCGGGCCTGCAACATTGTGGTGGACAAATTGGGCACCTAACTGACACTTTTGACACTTTTTGGGGACCAGTGACACTAATACAGTGATGAAGGAGTGAATTGTGCATGCTCCAAAACCCCTTGATATCAGCTCCACTCTATACGTTCCAGCATGGTAACGGAAGTCCATCAGCTATTTTGCTTCATTGCCTTCTCCCACTCCTGCCACAGCCAGCTCACCCTCCCCCTATAGGCGAAGGACTCTACAGGATGCCTATTATGCTGACTAATATGATCATTTGATCGACTACATTGTAAGTGTTTTTAACCGCTTTTTGTGAATAAATAAATACTGTGCTTAGAAGTGCCTTGTGGTTTTTTTCCTTTAGTGGCAGAAGCTTAGAATGTTTGTACAGAAATTGCATTCTGGTCCCCTGAACCAATGGGAGACATACAGATCTGGTGTTTTCTTAAGCTAATCACACCATTTAATATATGACTTTATTTGTGTTGAACATTGTAATGTTTTAATTCATAATTTTAATAATTGTAACATGTACTTAGGAGCCAGTGCACTGAAGATATAGATAGATAGATAGATAGATAGATAGATAGATAGATAGATAGATAGATAGATAGATAGATAGATAGATTCTTGTTTTACATTATCTATGACAGTTTATCCAAAACCAGAGATCTCCCATGCATGTAGTATTTCTGTAACAGACAACAATGCACCAAGTTTAGTTCACTTTCTGCATTATATGCAGAAACTGGGAATTGAAGCAGGGGCATACCAACAGGTTGGCGAGACTGGCGCCCGCCACGGGCGCAGGCCAGGGTGCAAATTGGCAGTGTTCTACTGCTAAGTTGTTCTTGTTCATTAAGTTCAGCCAGTGGCGTAGCGTGGGGGGGGCAGGGGGGCTTGGCACCGGGCACAACATTGGGGGGGGGCAAAATCCTTCACCAGTTTGTGTCACTTTGCCTCAATTCTCAGAATTTCCATTAACTGTGTCCCCTGCGATCCGGCCGCCCTGTTGTGGCCGCTTGCGCCCTGTGATTGGGCGAATGTGGTCATGTGCTGTGGCGGGGCTGGCCAGACCTTGAACGCGGGTGGCACATGCATGAAGGCTGTTCCTGGAGTCCCGCCCAGGCTTCTTCATTTCCTGTCAGCAGTGTGGCATACAGTGATCGATGGAGAACAAAAAAAGGAGGTGAGTGTGTGTGAGCCTGTGAGGGAGCCATCTCAGATGGGAGCAGCTGCCGGTCAGCAGATGTTAGGGAGAGTCCCGCCACCGGCATGTCACGTGTAAATGCCAGCCAGCGAGCACACAGACACGCAGCATGCCTGTGGGCCTAAGTACAACAAAAGTTACATGCCAAAAGCCCCCCCACCCGGGACATGCATGCTGCAGGATTAATAATTTACAGCTTCATAATGTATTACTCAGGGCTTTTAGCATGTAAGAGGTTAAATGATGAATCCTGCTAGGTATTTGGCATGTCGAATGCTCTGAATTATGGAGTGGGTGCTGCATTCATGGCAATACGGTGGGTGCTGCATTCATGGCACTTGTGAGGCTGCAGATGGGCACTGATTAGACGGCATTGATGGGCACTGACCCTTATTTTGCTTCACAGTTCTTTATTTAAAAGTTACGATTTTTTCCTGAAACTTCCTTTTTAAAGTCACCTGACTACTATGTTTATATGCAATATATTTTTTCAAAAGTCAAAACAATTGAAAAGGGACTGTATAGTCTAAACATTATCTTTAATGGATATAAAGACAATTAAAAATGTAAAGGAAATTGCTGTAAAAAAAACAAACAACTGAAATTCTCTTTAATGAAGGGGGGGGGGGGGTGCGCTGATGCAGATTCTCGCCAAGGGCGCTGGAGACCTTAGGTACGCCTCTGAATTCAAGTCACAGAGATTACACTGTTCAAACTTTCTCCTGAATTGGATATTTACAATTAGCATTATTTTATTAAATAAAGTAATTTAACAGTGCCCTTAGTGTTCAATTCATTTTTAAATTCAAACACAAGAAATACATTGGTACAGAAAGCATACTAGAAACAGTAATAATTACTTTGATCTGACCAAGTGTTTTATTGTAATACCTGCTCAACTAAATAAAATGTTGAACTCATTTAAAGCCGTAACAGTAACAATTTATTGTTGCGTTAGAATAGAAACCGGAAGCTCTCCAATAACAATACTTAACAGAACAAAGGCTTCTTTGCCAGTTTTTTAGACCATTGGCCATGAGATAAAAATACGTGTTCGGTTTGCTATTACGTTTGCATGGACAGTTCTAGTGAAAGAAGGTCCAGGGTTCAGTTCCGTAGACTGCAGAAAAAAACTGTACAACACACAAACTTCTTTAGGTACCTATAGGGAAAGAATCCCAAAGCCAGCATAGCAAGCATTCAATTCAAATTGCTGTTTGCCTGTGCTCTGCATTAAGGCAATTACTCAGAAAATCTACAAACAAGACCTTGACAAGTGGTCCTTTCACTGTAATTACATTCATATTTGTGTATAATCAAAAACCTTATTAACTTCAATTTACATGGTGCAGGTGGGTAACATCATGACTGCAAACCAATCATGACCAAATACCTGCATGACGCTTTGTAAAAACAGCTAAAGTCAGTTAAACTAGACACAATTATTCACTGTAAATTTGTTTAAAGCCATGATAAATCAAAGTTGAAATCATTTAAAAAAAGGACAAAAGCTCAGGATCTTAAATACAAACAGTCTTATCCCCTTTATAAATATAATAGCTGCAGTGTTTATGTCCCATGTGAGCAATTAGAGATGTTAGTGGTGCTAATAAACTCTTCTGGGACCCTATGTAAAATGCAAGCTGAAGCCCCTAGTATTTTTTCATTATTAACACCTACAGCACACAAAAATACCTAACACAATTTATTATACTTTTGAACACAAAAGCCTTTCTAAAGATTGTGATGATGTTTCTATTGGTATGGTTAGAGTGAGTGGGAAAAGCATTCATGAGTCAGGATAGGAGCTGCCTGATATCCTTGGCCCATAAAGATAAGCAAATAAAAAAAATACACCAGCAATTCACCTAGTCTGCTTCTGTGATCCAGTTGTAAAGTGTTCTGATCCATCAATATTAACCTTATCTAATATTTTTCTGTTCTTTTCCTTTTTACTTGTTTTTTTCTCCAAAAACCAGTACACTGGGTGTATGGACTGGTATCATTGGGAAAGTGGGAGGAGAGGAAGATAAGGGAACACAGAAGATGATTTCTGTCTAATAAAGGTGATAGTGAACTTCTTGTACCGTTTACTCTTTGACTTTTACTTAAAAGTTTCAATTTACCTGGTTGAATAATAACCAATGGATCAGCAGTTATTAGTGACTGTAACTGCCTATTCTCAGGAGTAGCCATACGAAATGATTAAGAATTGTCAGCAATATAAATCTAAAGTATGAAGGTTTCAGAAATCATTATGTTCCAACATGAAAAGGATTTCTATTTCAAATACTATTATTTTTCAGAATTTTTTTTGTTATTCTGATTATATGTGCTGGTAGTACAACAGATTTTTGTTTTTTTGCATCACAACAATTTTACTACCCACAATTTTACAGCACAAGGTTGTTCATGCAGGTCTACTGAATATAATTTTTATTATGTTGGAAAATGAATTGCTATTTTAATGTTTTCAAGTTTATCAGTCATTTGCAAAAGTTTTTTGGTCATAAAACAAGCGCAAGTTTGCAAAATTTCTGCCAAAAATATCCAGGCAAAAACAATTCAATCTAATGGTCAGCCTAAAGGTTGCATAGCTGGGCTATGTTCCTGAATGCTGTATTCCACATTTGCAAGCAACACTACTCCTCAAGCACACATGTGTGGGCAAATGCATGTATGTTCCAAAAGTAGTACATGTATTTGAGTAGAATTCCACCTGCTAGTCCCAGGGTAGGTGAAAGCGTAGGGTGTTTTTGATCTGTTTTTGCCTTCTTTTAAAGGACAAGATTTCCAAATAATACTTTCTTGCAAAGAAAATTGATTGCAGAAATACAATTCACATCTGCCCAACTGTTTAGTGTGGTGGGTCTGGAAATGATCGCTCAAGTATTACCTTTTTACCAAAAAAGCAACTACTGTAATTTACAGAGATGTTTCCAGAAGCATGGGCAGTCATGCTGGAACCTAAATCAGGTCCTCTCAAGTACAATGGCAACACCAAATATGGTGGGATGATGTCATAAATGGCACAATAATGTCACACAAGGTTATATATGCAAATTAATTTTAGGGAACCAGAAGGTCCCATTAGGAATACTTTTAATGATCCAGACATTCAATTCTAAACAACTGGATACCTCAAGAATGAAAAGCTTGCATTTGCCCAATCATAGAAGGAATCAACAAGCGGGTATATTTAAAAGAAACCTCTCATGAGCAAAACATGAAGGCTGCCATCACTGATCACTTGTTATGAAAATGCTAGTTGCTTAGCTGTCATGTGGATCCTCTTGCTAAGATACATACATCTAAAAGGCAGAACAAGTATGCAGATGAAAACTTCTGATTTTTCTCTGACTTTTTCTGCTCTGCATGCTTATTTCTGGTCAGTGAATAAACACAAGCTGAAGCCTTTGAGGCACCATGAAAAAATGCCAATTTACATTTTCAGAATTTCAACAATGGCAGCCACCCATATATCTCTTATAACAGGCTGACTTTAAAAGAAATTTTAGCATCCTGATCTTTTCCAATTCATAAATGATTCTAATAGGCTTATTCTCTACAACAAAAAACAATGGGGTTTATTTACTAAAACCGGTAAGTGCAAAAATCTTGTGCAATTCTGCACACAAACCAATCAGCTTCCAAGTTTTATTGCCAAAGTTTGATTGAACAAAATTAAGTTAGATGCTAATTGGCTGCCATGCATAGCTGCACCAGATTCTGAGTGCTCCAGGTTTAGTAAATCTATTCCACTGTTCATAGTGCAGTAATGCACAGCAACAAATCAGAAACGTAACTCTTAGTGATGGCAGCTCATCGCTATGGGTTACTGTCCATTGTGCATCATTGCTGCTCTTTGCATTGGTTTATTGAATACATTTTGTGTGCCTATATATCCATTGAACCAAACATATTCTGCACATTTTGAAAAGTCTCTTACACACCAGGAAAAAAATACACCAAATGTATGTATATAAAAAAAAAAAGTCATAAATAATTGTAGCACAACTTTCTGTTGTCCAGTTAAATAGAAACGGTAACAAGAAACAAAATCAGGAGAAAACATTTTGCATTACAAGAATACTGAACCTAATGTTAACAATAATTTCACTTGTGTACTATGAATTCAAAGGAATATAGTATTTACACCTACAAAGTATTAAAGGTAAGAAGAAACAGAAATAAATTGTAATACTTTGTACGTAGAGCATGTTTGCTCTCAATATATATATATGTAAAAAGTGAAACTCATGTTCATGTTTGTACAAAGCATTGCACTTGTAGAAATATTTCCCAAGCTATTCAAGTTTCATGAAGATGATATTCACAAACGTGTAAAATTCAGACTTTTGTCATTACAGTTTTCCAGGCAGGGAACCACCATAAAAAAAGACCTTCTATAAAAAAGTCGGGAAACCTGCTACACTTGAAATTGCCCTTATTCATAAAAGTGCCCAGTACATTGAAAAAAGCTGTAAGATAGGCATGTCAATAAAATCTAACTTTCTGGCTCTAGACAAGTGTTGTACCTTATGTTCAAAAAGCATTTTATCACAGACACAACAAATTAGCAGGTTTATAATACAACTAGAAACTACAAAGATTTGGTTTCAAGCAGATCCTTATCACACAGATCTTTATCATGCTTTTAAGTACACTAGTATTTTATATTTGAAAAAACAACACCAAATACTCAAATTATCAAGCGACCAAAATTGATAACATAACATGTTGTAGGTATTGGAAATGGATATTGGTGCAGTTAAAAGCAAAATCTGTTCTATAATATACCAAATTTGTAAACGCAGTTATAGCTTTAAATCTGCTTGCCATAGGTCCTGTTTGTGACATCATAACAGTTACTCTAGGCAGTACAGTGGCCATAATAAGAATGTTTTTTATTGTCTGGACTGGGTCAAAGCCAGTAATCAACCAATGCAACAAAGGACCAAAATATTTAAAAAAAAAGATTTCCCTTTCTATCATTTTAAATGAATTTGTTCCACAAAGTAGCAGGTTTGTTTTAGAGTTGGGAGAGTAAGCAGCAGATACATACGTTTGGCTCACTCCCTTGTCCACACTGTTTACCTGCTGCCCCTTGGGTGAAGACACAAAAACTAAGTAGGTGCTCCTTAATCTGCTTGAACTGAACCAAACCTGCTTGTTTGTCCTAAAAGGGGCCATTTATAGGTTTAATTTGAAAAATTATATCTTACAAACAGAACCTTGAGTGCAGGTAAACTATCTGTTCCTCCACTAATAGGTATCACTCCACTTCATTCTGTTGATCCAACTTGTATTCCCTTGGTATTTGTTCTGAGAAAGATGGGAGTCTTAGACCGTACTTTTACAACCTCATCACCAGGTATCTGTTTATTAATAACTGAAATATTATTTTTATTATCGTTCACATGGCCATACTTATGCATACACCAGTGTGAGGGCCGTATTTTGCCTGCAAGGGATGCACAGGTTTTCTATGCACCCGTGTGCCGGCAGTCCCATTGATGTGAAATGGGACATAGAGGCTGTATTGAGACAGCTGCTGCTCCCAAATTAACATCTGTGTGGGTGCTGATGCACGTCCCTGAATTCAGACAATGTGAGTTTGGGACAAAGCACCCACACCCACCCGTGTGAAAAAGGCCAATGACAACGTGAAAGAGGTTTGTTTGAAATCTTTGCAAATTTATTCGAATGAAAAAAAATCCAATGTACATAAGTATTCACAGCCTTTGCCATGACACTCAAAATTGAGCTTGGGTGCATCCTGTTTCCACTGATCATCCTTGAGATTTTTTTACAACTTTATTGGAGTCTACCCGTGGTAAATTCAGTTGACTGGACATGATATAAGCAATATTTTATACTGCATTAAATTATGTACATACTCATTTTTAATCCTGGCAATCATTAAAAAATATATATGAATTAAAAATCACTACAAGATAGATGTGACACTGTGCTAGACAACAGTGGTATATATGATATACTGTAATTAACCTAATTACAATTATCCAGGTGAACCTTTTGAAACATCTAGGGATATTGCAGGATTACTTTTACATTAGATCATACCCACGGCTTTTTTTCAGCAGGAACTAGGGGGAACTCAGTTCCACCACCTCTGGCTTAGGTTTTCTGCTCCCTGCTCACCACTATCACTTGGTAACACTGAAGTCCAGCTTCTGCATTTACAAGTGATAGCTTATCTCCCAGTAGCTCCCACAGGTCAGATCTCCTATGCAGATCCCACTGAGTGCTGGACAGAGACAAGAGAGATACAGAACAGGTGCCCAGGGTTCAGTGCAGTCATGGGCAGGAAAGGGTTGCACCCTCTGTGGTCTCCATTTTTCCCTGGTGACCAGTTGTTGATGCTCCTACTGCATAATCTCCCTTGCAAGTGATTATAGTATAGTATGCTGGGAGGTACTATAGCCGAATAGGTGTTTCAGCTTAATATTGCAACAAAGGTAAGACATATGACAGATGGTGGAGCTTTTAAGGAGGGGGGAGAAGATGAGGGCAGTGGAGGGAGAGGGTTGTATGCAAAGGAAAGAGCTACTATGTGATGCCATTTGGCAGGTATGTGTGTGTGGCAGACATGGTTGAGTTCCTGCACCTATTCTCTGAGAAAAAAAGCCCTGATCATACCTATGTAGTTCTCAGAATTATATTCAATTATACTGTACATTGTAATTGTATAATCTAGTTTACAATTATAAATCAATTCAGACATTTTTACAGGTAAAAAAAAATACGCTATTTCTTTTACAGATCTTCTAAACTACATTTCAAGGAAGTATACTATGCTGCATAAGGAAAATAGTGTGAATGCTTTCATGTAAAGTAAAATTAATTTAGAATAATATAATGGCAGTCACCAGCCAGGAGTTCAAACTTATTTTTGGAATTCTCCCTGCTTGTGAACAATGATTCATTCCAAATTTTCCATTCACCCCAAAAATGCAATAATGTTAATTATATTGTTTATTGTATCTTGACATTTTAAATCCACCATCCACTCTAGTTAAATATAGCATGGTGACACTGTTGAGAACTGAAATCTCTCAAACTGTGAAACAGGTAATACGCTCAGGTATAGCTCCAGTTGTAAAGTGTCCCTTGAAAAAACTTCATAACGATGGCAACTATAAGGTTGGTGTTTAAATTTGTTGCTTACTACTATGTAACCATTTCCCATCCACATGCATGTACTTACAAAAAGCCTGTATGACACTTCTCTAGTGGGTTTCCTGATGGTGACAAGAGTGGACCATGCCTGCATAAAGTGTGTTAAAGATGCCACTTGTAGTCTCCATTGGAAGCCCATGTGACAGGGAAAAAAGAAGCACAGCTGAGAGACATGAGCTGAGCATTTAAGGAAATGCTTGAACAATGAGCTTCATGGCAGGATCACCAGATATATTTTTTAACAAAAGCTAATTTTTAACTATTGAAAGAATAGTTTTGAAATTAATTAACATGTTAAAGAATATATGAGATTTCAGTGATTAGGTTTAAATAAATTTAAAAAAATGGCAAAAGTCTACACAAAGGTAAAATTAAATACTTCTTAAACAATGTTTATATGAAAAAATCTTCTAAAGCAAAAAAGCATAGTATAAAGTGATAATGCAATTTTTCTGGCTGTATGGCCCCTTAAATGGCCTTTCTTTAATTCATGAAAGCTTTGTGCCAGTTTTTGTACCAACAGATGCACCAGATTCAGGTAGTTCTTACAGCTGCCATTTTTAGACTCTGCCGTTGTGGCTACAACAGATTAGAAAGCAATTACTGCCAGTTTGCAGATAAGCAAACTAGCAGTAATTAGGACCAACCTTGAGCCTGCATACAGAGAGATGCCAGTACTCAGAGTTGGGCAAACGTGCCAGGAAATTCATGGACAGCTAGGATTCCGGCAACTGCTGACATCCTACCAAACAGTGACTCATCCCTGGATCCATTCAGCTGCCAGGTGGAAGATTCCCTGACAAATGACAGTTTAAGTGTTTGCAAAGGTGTTTTAAAAAAAATAACACACCTGTTATACTTACCTGCTCCAGCACTCTGGACCCCTCTCCTCTGCCCCCATAGCAAGACACTTGCTATAGGTGCACTTACGCATGCTCACTCGCGAGCCCCACTCTCTGTGTCCATAAGACACAGAGAGTTTGGCTCAGCCCTGCCCTCCGCTTCCTCCTCCCTCCCAATGGCTCATGCATCTCAATGAGGAGGGAATGTCCCGGGAGAGCCTCGACTCTGGTGCACATCACTGGATCGATATTGGGCTTAGGCAGCGAAGCCCCGGTTGCAGGCAGGCGACCCATCTAGCGTGGGCGGGGGGAGGAAAAGGAGGTTTTTGATCAGCACAGGTTGATCTGCACCGTGAACACACACCACAAAAGGTAGGTTAGCAGGGAAGCATGGGATCTGCTGCTAGAATGTTATGTGTATGCCGTTCTAGGGGGAGGCCAATTTGGGGTCACTTTCTCCTCTTAGGCTTTTATTATCTTCACACTGCCCTCATCCTAAAAACTGTTCTCTGCTGTCTGCCAGATTCAGTGCTTCCCAAGGGATTGCTCTTATTTCATTGGTATTCTGAATGCTATGGGCATTCATGTTATGAGTCACTGTGAACAAATGTCTGCTCCAGGGACTTAAAGGGTAACTCCAATTTTGTGGGAAAAAATATGGCAAATTAAAAAAAAATATATATATATATATATAGCACATATAAATGCAACACAAGCCATATTGTAATTGAATGTTATTAAAAATTACCTTGCCTTTTTAATCTGCAGAGCTGTAATGTTTATGTAAAATTCAATGCAATATGGCTACCTGTACACACCAACTGTCTAAAGAACTCCACAATTTTAATTTCCTCCATGTGTCATTGGCTGACTGATTTTCTCAGAGGACTAAACTAAGATACAAGTCAGATATTAAGGATTCTCTGAAACAAAAATGTAATTTTTGTGAGATTCTTCTAAAGGATTAATCACTTCTTAAAGGTTGCAGGCCTTGCAGCATTCTTCATTGAATCACTGCAGCAGCTGAATGAGAAATTCACTCCTATTCAGAATCAGAATCAAAGAGATACAAGATAAACAGCTTTTTCTTCAGAGGAAGAACAGGTAAGAATCTGCAACAAAGTTTGTTAAAACCCCTGCAATGTACACTGATTACCCAGAGAGGAAAGTTTTTTTCACAACAAAACTGGAGTTACTCTTTCCTTAAAAATTTAAATTGAAAATTTGCAGAGAAGTGTAGGAGTAACTAATGTGAACTAGTTATGCCGCGTACACAGGAGTGGACTGTATGGCATACTTAGTTCGTCATACAATCCGACGGACAGTCCGTCGTACTTTCCACTGAACGGACTTGACCACACACGGATGCACAAACAGTCCGTCGAAAGCTTGCGCGATGACGTGTACAGCACGTACGACGGGACTAGAAATAGGAAGTCCAAGACACAGCAAAGCACCCTTCCGCCGTGTAAATCCTTTCTGGGCATGCGCCATTCTTAGTCCGTCGAACTAGCATACTGACGACCGTACTGTCCGCTGAAACCAAAGTACGACGGACAGAATTTCGAAAAAACCGAAATACTTAGTACGCCGGACTGCACGCTGAAAAAGTCCGCTGAAGCCCACACACGAGTGGATTGTCCGCTGAAATGTGTTTCGACGGACTAAGTACGCCATACAGTCCGCTCGTGTGTACGCGGCATTAGTTTTGGGGAAACTTTAAACAAGAATTTCCTTGTTTGCTCTGGGATACAACTGCAATGTATGCTCATTTTCTTCTCTTTAGTTTTAATGAACCAGCCCTACAGCTTCTTATGATGGTAGGTTATGGATTTAAAGTGTACCTAGAACCCAAACTTTTTTTGTTTGTTAAGGATAGACTAGGGAAAGTTTGGGTCAACAGCAAGTTGATTGCGATCTACCTACAATTACAGCCATGTTGGGGCATGGTGTAGACCCGCTGAACTACATATCATATAATATTTTTTCAGGAATGCAACAGTCTACAAATAAATTTAGCGCAATGCAAATGTCATATCTGTTACATGAACTGATTCTTTTTATTTATTTTTGATTTATTAAATAGACCCCTTTGGACTAGCTATTCATACCTAATGTTTTACACTTAGTAGTTACTATTAAAACATGGGGTAAAAAAAGTTGAAAAAGGTTTGGGATTCTTAAGCCCTTGCCGGTGTAATGAAATATTCGGTGACCCATTGCAGTTTGCTGTGGAAGTGACTTTGCGCCGTCGACATCTTGCTACACCCCACACTCGTCCACAGTGAGGATACATTAAGAACGGGGAAAGCGGACATGTTTTTACACCCACCGGAGTTTTGCATTATGAATGTATTTATAACAGTAAAGTGAGTTTCTATAGTGAAATACTCCTACTGACTGCTTAGATGTTCAATTTTAAAAGCAGTGAACTTCTGTCAGACTAGCAAACCTGTGAGATGGGCAGGGATGCCGCTGCTTTTAAAATTCACTGACTTTACTGTTATAAATACATGTAAAATGCAAAACTCCGGTGGGTGTAACAAGATGTTTGCTTTCCCCCTTCTTATGCCGCGTACACACGAGCATACTTTTTGACAGACTAGGTCCGATGGTCTTTCCGACGGACGTTTGGCGGAGTTCCGATGGACTTTCCGAATGAACATACTTTGCCACACACAATCACACCAAAGTCCGACGGATTCGAACGTGATGACGTACGACCGGACTAGAATAAGGAAGTTCATAGCCAGTAGCCAATAGCTGCCCTAGCGTCGGTTTTCATCCGTCAGACTAGCATACACACGAGCGGATTTCTCGAAAGGAACTGGGTTCCAGCAAAAAAATTTGAAACATGTTCTAATTCTAAAGTCCGTCAGATTTTTGAACACCAAAGGTCCGATGGAGCCCACACACGATCGAATTGTCCAACGGATTCACTCTGTCGGACCTTTGCTGTCAAAGTCCGGTCGTGTGTGTATGTGGCATTAGTGTATCCTTACTATGAACGAGTGTGGGGTGTAGAAAGATGGCAGCGATGTAATGTCACTTCCGTAGCACACTGCGATGGGTCACTAAATATGTCGTTACACTGGCAAGCATATGAATATATGTGGCCTCATGGAAGTGGGTCTTTATGCGTGGAACGGCACATATGTGCTGCTGGGTTTGTGTTAAAAGCATGCAGCATAGCACACTCCCAGCACAGAGACTGAGAGCTCCAGGTCTCCTACTAACGAACGGGAACCAGGAGGTCTGCTTCCTGATCACCTAATCGCTGTGATAGCCCTTGGTTTGCTATCATAGTGATCAGTCACTGTACAGCCCTCCCCGCATGTGTTTCTCCCTTTGTTGGAGAAAAACATACATTGCAACCCTTTCGCCTTGCCAGAGGAGAAAAGTGTAAACAAATAAGTGTGTAAAAAAAAAAAAATAGCTAGATCAAGGTTTGATCTAGGTCAGTGTCAGCGTTAGAGTAGTGGCATGGATAGGGGTCAAAGATCATAGTCAGAGGTCAGGGTCAAAGATCATAGTCAGAGGTCAGGGTCAAAGATCAGTGTGTTTTAGATAGCATAAAAAAACAAAACAAAATGTGCAATATTGTTTATGGGCCCTACTACAGGTTCAAACAACAAACACACATATGTGATATAATTGCAATCGACAAGAGCATTTTGGCTTGTTCTTTGGTGGTAGGTTGCGGTAATAGCAAGAAAAATACATCTAAATTTTTTTAAACGATATCCTTTCTGTTTTGTTCTAGTTTCCTTTGACATTAAAAATCATCAAATTTACCACCAAATGAAAAGTCAATTTGTCCTAAAAAAAAAAAAAGTATAATTCACCTGGATATACTAAGTAGTTTTTATAATAGGTAAAGTTTTACTAACACATGTTAAAGCTTTAAGATTTGTTTCACCTTCCGTCATGAAGGGATTAACACTATACTCTAAAGCAGTAGTCTCTAAACTGCAGTCTGGGGGGCCAGATGTGGCCCTTTGCTTGTCTTTACTCGGCCCTTGGGACACTATTCCTCCAACTGACACCAATGGTGAGGAACCATTCCCCCCACTGAAACCATCAATGGGACACTGTTTCTCCTGCTAAGACCAATAATGGGGCACTATTCCTCCCACTGACACTATTAATGGGGCACTCTTCCTCCCACTGACATAATAGGTGAGTTCGAAAAAAGACACAAGTCCAACCTGTTCCTCCTGCTAAAACCAACAATCGGGCACCATTCCTCCTGTTAAAACCAATGTTGGTAGAAGAGAGAAGGGCCAGCAACTCCATCTCCATATCAAATGCAAATACTTTTATTGGCATATGCTAAAATCGGACATGTTTTGGCGCGTTTCGGAACCAATGCTGGGGCAGTGTTTACTCCCAGTGATGTCAGGACATTTTCTTCTCACACTAACCACAGTCCGGCCCCCCTAAAGCCTGAGAGACAGTAAACTTGCCCTTTGTTTAAAAAGTTTTGCGACCCCTGTTCTAAAGTATTGTTGTTCAAACTTCACAGCAACGCTAAATAGTGTAAGGGGTTCTATGGCACAAAGCAACACATGACTATATTAGTCCTAATGACAAAGGCTGTCTAAGTAATACTAAAATCTATTTTTTTAAATAACCATGCTACAGCATTTTTTGTACACTGTGTTTGCTTTTGATGGAAACCTGGTTAGACATACACACAGTATTTACTGAACGCCAGGTAGATATTGCCAAGCAAGTGTCAAATCCTATCACATTATAAATCTTATGCTACGTTACCTATTCATTAATTATATCCCCTTATGCTTTGTTACTAAAAAATATCCTAATTTATAAAAACATGACCAGAAAAGTTGCAATGCTGACCTGAAGTAAGGTGTAAGTACATTGTGAAGATTAGCTTGGAAGAAAAACTGGCAAAACAAGGTGGATATTAAATGAAAGAGTCTCTTTATTGTCAGTGTTTCCACCACCTGCTACCAGTGTCTGCAGAAGGCAAAAGGAATAGAAAACTGGGAGGAAGAATCTGTAACATAGTTATGGGGAGCATGTGACAACAGTGGGTGAATATTTGGCAACTGAAAAATTGTGAACCTTAATATAATAGCGATACACCTTAGCAGAATAGGTGTAATTCTAGTGCAACGTCCATCTACTATATTTTCTGAAATACGAACTGTAAAAACAAATATCCCATTTAACCAAGTATTATGGTTCATTGATTTAAAGCGTCAAGTCACAATGATTAAAAGTCAACAACTGACAAAAACATGTGGCATCAGTTGTCCAAGGAGAATGCTCTCTATTTTCTTCCTAGGTATTTAAAGGCATTTAGTTGGTTGAAAAAGCATATAGCCATTAAAACAGATTACACACTTCTGATAAGCCAAGTAGTGTTCCAGAAAAAAAAAAAATCCAAGTACAGATCTTGCCTTTTCACCGTATTCCAAAATTTTACGTTTCAAACATTTTATGCAGCATGCACCAACATCAGAATGTAAATGATAGTATACAGGAAGAAACTGGTTTATATTCTACAGTACATAATGCTGCTACTGAAAGGCAGTCAATGCTACATACGAACGCATTATAAGTATGAAAAAATAGCTATGCTTTTCATTCATTAATTGTAGGAACATACATATAAAACTATTTAGGAATGTATACAAGATTTTATAGATAAAAATAACCATTTATTACTAGGGACATAAATATGTCATCAAATATATTATCATTTAATTTAAATATATATATATATCTATAAATAATTACATACGGCAGTACACCTGAAACTCAATAAACCAAACATCTGAACATCTCAAGTGATGCCTCAAAAGATGTAAAGATTTTACACACTCTTTTTTTTTTTTCAAAGATAAAATGCTTTTTGAATAAATGTACAGCACTGTGTCAGGTTGTGTTCAGTGCAAAATTAACATTTGTAGTACAAAAGGATACAGATACCCTTTACTCCAGAGCAAGCTTAGGCAGCTGAAAGATTATGTTTCCCAGCATACCATGCTGGCGAAGAATGCAATGCTGGGAGTTGTATTTTACAACTCATGACAAGTTATATTCAAAATCCTATAAAAAATTCAAACAACTGATTTTTTTTTTTTAATTGCTAGACTATGTAACAGTGCATACTTATGCTTCTTCCAAACAATCACTGGTATAAATACAACTAATTCTACCAAATGCTGGAGGGAACTCCAAGGATTTTTAAGATCTTGCAGCACGAGACAGTATTTGAATAAATCACAACTTCTGCCTGGTTGGTCTCCTTATATTGTGCTTATTAAATAAAACTATGATCAGAGAGTGCAGCATTGTACGTTTTTAAAGGAACCTGTCAAAACAGCTGTTAATTGTCACATCCAAAGCTCCTACCCAATGCTTGAGGCTCTCTGAAGCAGCTCTATTTCCAGAATGGGTGCAGGTGATGCTGTACAGGTCTGCTTAACCCCAGAATAAGCACCACTTCCTATGGCTGGCCAATGATGATCTCAAGCACAGATGGGAGTTGTTACAGATAATAGCCGTTATAACAAGTTCCCTTTAAATCAAAATGCTACTTTCATTGTCTAGCTAAAGTACCACAATAATTATTCTATTAGCATTAAAACATACCAGTCTTGGTCTTTTGCCATAATCTCCAAAAATATAAATATATTTATATCTATATATACATATTTCAGTGTATATATACACACATAATATTTTCACATTAAGGGATCAGACAATTTTATAAAAATCATGGTTCAAAAAGTGCCGCATTTTGTACACACTCGGCACATTGGTTTGACCCAGAAGATCTGCGATCCTATTGCACTGACTCCAGATGATGTGTGGCCTTTGAATAGATACACCAGTATGATCAAAGTGATGGTGGTATCAAGGCCTTCCCTCCACAGGCTGCTTCAGACATAGTTCACTTCCAGAGGATACAATGGGCAAATGGTTCTCCAGGTGGTGATTGATGAGATGGCCAATGCTATCAAACACACGATCTTTAGTTCTGACCTATAGGAAAAGCATGTGAGAATTAGATACAGATGACTTTTATGATATATTGTATGTCATTAACACATACTCTACATGCATTTGGATATGTATTTAAAGTAAAAGGTTCAAAGTGAAAGTATAAAGATCTGTGTGGCCTAAAAGATCTGTGATCATGGAGGTTGTACAATAAAAAATGCCCTGGGGGGTACATCACTGAAATCATGGGCACACCTAGAAGCTATGTATCGTAAGTGCAAACCTCACCAATCTGATTTGTTTCTGTCTGTATGTGTATCCTATTTAACTGTCTGTTCCTCTCTTTTTGATGTGTACTGTCACTCTGTCTGTTCGTATCTTCTGGTGTATAGGCAATCCATCCTGTGTGTTC
The DNA here is from genome assembly GCF_037356315.1 of Lithobates pipiens. Classification (NCBI taxonomy): domain Eukaryota; kingdom Metazoa; phylum Chordata; class Amphibia; order Anura; family Ranidae; genus Lithobates; species Lithobates pipiens. The sequence goes on along the minus strand of NW_027507696.1, from coordinate 25,952,735 downwards.
CATTCTGGTTTTCTGAGTGTTATTCACTATAAGATGGCAATGATATACCATTCCCAGACCCTGTACCTGGCCTCCTGATTGAAGTTCAGCTTTTGTGAATGGTGGAGTTGGGTAGAAAGGTTGGGCATAGTCAGGCACTCTTGATGAGAGTCCGTGACAAAACCCTTAGTTCTATTAACCCTTGCCACACCAGAAGATTATGGTGGTGGGAAGGGGGGTGAACAGAGGAGGATTTCACCTAACAGAAGAGGCATCAGCGCAGGGGACATGGTCTAATGACTATAAGTTATTTCTAGGGTTGAACCGATACCGATTTGCATGAGTACTTGTACTTGTGCAAATGCTCCGATACCTAAAACTGATACCTTTGCCGTGCGATTTGAGCCCATACAAAATGAATGGGCTCAAATTGCACTGCAAAGAAGCGCATGTGATATGAACAGGAATGAGGTGTGATTCCTGTCCGAATCACATGGGGTTTTTCTCATCGCTCCTGTGTGCACCCAGGCTTGTCATAGTGACTTCAGCCTGGGTTCACATGGGAGCGGTTCGGGAAACCCCATGTGATTCAGACAGGATAGGCACTGCATTCCTGTTCAAATCACATGTGATTCGTTACACTGTGATTTGAGCCCATTCATTTTCTATGGACTCAAATCACATCACACACTATCAGTAATTGGTATTGGCGAGTACTTGAGCAAAAGTACCGGTACTCGTACTCGCTCTTAAATAACGGGTATCGGTGCATTATTTTGGCTGCACCTAGGCTTTAATAGGCGCGAATGCAGTTGACAAACATAACCAAAACATTTTTTACCAAAAGAGATTACACAATTCAGTAGTCATGGAGCTAGAATCAATTCAGGGCATATTTATAAAGCAGTTATAGTGACTCAATCACTGTCAATTAAAACAATTAAAGATGCACCTGCAGTTAATGTTTGATGAATGTCAGATTTACTGCTTTATAATATACCCCAATAAGTGCTGTAAATATCCCTATATTCTGACATTATGCAATGTTCTCCTGTGGAATGATATGTGCTTAGCATCCTAAGAAAAGAGACAGAAGACATGCTTAGTGTATGTTAATGGTGTTTTTAACATTTAGCAGCTCTATCACGGATCAAGCACCACTCCTATACAACCATTACAAACTTCAAGAGTGTACGCACCTAGGTAGGATGTACATGTACAAATATATCAAGGAACAGTCCTAGATTTAATTTACAAAACCATGGAACAACACAAAACGTACAAATACATTTGGACACTTACAGTGCCTTCGGGATCTACTAGAAGAAGATGTTTGGCCTGTCCATTGTGCATACCAGTTAGCACATATGAACCAGGGTTATTGATGCTTTTTCTTACAAGGAAATCTCCATCTCTTTTAAGTAGTTTCTCTGCTTCTTTCCTGCACATTTCTCCCACATACCAGGATTCTGTTTTCAGTTCCTCATTGATGGTTAATATTGCTGCCCTGGATAGCAATGGGCTGGAGCAGTCAACTGAGGCATCTTTATTTAACTTCGGTTGATTCTTCAAAGCATCTTCAAATGGTTCTGTAGAATGTTTAAAAGCAGAACTTAAAAAATGTATTGTAAAATAGCTTGTATTGTCTAAATACAGTATATCATATTTCATGAAAATGAATATAGAATATGGAAAACGCACACAGATGATGACAGCAGAAGGAATGTAATTCTGTTCAGAAAATACATAATAGACTCAGTTCAGGAAGGTATAGAAGTTATTTTATTTCATTAGGCTTTATAAAGCCTTTTTACAGATAAATCATGATTTTATCTAAAGAGTCGTTATTTTATTACTATCCTTTACTATTCCTTTAGTGGAAAACTCACAGTTAACTCCATCCTGAGGTTAGTGATTTTAAAGTAAACTCCAAAGAAAACAGATAAATAAGCATTTGAAATACTTGAAATGTACTTGTTTTACCTGTAACCAATCTTGTATTTTACACCCATTTTAAACACTGCACAGCTAAACAGATGACACACATGGATCCTATTTTAGCAACTTGTCTTCCTGATTCAGCAAAGTAGCTTCCTGAGAGCCAGTTTACACAGTAGCGACCTTCATGTCGCCCCCAGTAGCCCCAAGTCACGTGGTTGAGAAAATCAATGGAAGTGAATGGAACCGTCTTAATGTACACTAGTGAAGTCGCTCTGACTTCAGAAAAGGTTCCTGTACTACTTCAATCCAACTTCTAGGTGACTTGTACCCATTGATTTCAATGGAAGTTGCCTTCAAGTTGAATCCCCTGTCTTAACTGAAGCAACTTTCAAGGAAGTAAAAATAGTTATCTAGGCAAACCCCTCCCTCCCACAGAGCTGATTATTATGTGATTGGCCACTGGCAAAGTCCCCGGTCCTGGAGGCAACTTCAAGTTGCCTTGTAAGTTGCCTCAAGTCGCGGCGTCATTCATACTCAAGTCGTGTCCAAGTTGCCTCCCAAAGTCGCACTGGAAGTCGTGTTGCCCCTGTGTGAACCGGCTCATTTCCCCCCACCTCTATTGTCCAGACAGTAAATTCAGCATTATCACAGCTTTCATCTTGAATGCTTGTGAATCTTTACCCCTTTGGTGCTGGTCATATGACCGGTACAAAGGATATGACCAAGATAAGACTCTGTTGAAGGAGAAGATTAGAATTTGGACAGAGTCTTGGCCTTGAAGGGCAAGTATTACAAGGAAAAACAGGGTTGTTTCAAATAATTTTGAAATTAGACTACAGGTTCAGCTTAAATCAAATTTGAGATGATGGCCAAATTTTTATAAATGCATTTTAGGCATAACATTTTACTAGTTTTGTTTGAAACTGTCTAGTAGAAACCCCCTCTCTATACCAGTGATGGCGAACTTTGGCACCCCAGATGATTTGGAACTACATTTCCCATGATGCTCAATTACACTGCAGAGTGCATGAGCATCATAGGAAATGTAGTTCAAAAACATCTGGGGTGCCAAGGTTCGCCATCACTGCTCTATACCAATAGAGAAGAGGAATTCTTAAAATTGTTAAACATAACCAATTTTCTCAGGAGAGCAGCTAAAATACAAGACCAAAGACCAAGCAAATTCCACTTAAAGTGATTCAAAAGTCAAAGTTTTTTTTTTAACCTTAATGCATTTTCTGCATTTTCTGCATTAAGGCAAAACATTACCCTCTTCCTATCCTACCACCACTTCAGAGCTGTCCCAGCTGCAGCACTGTTCTTCTCATGTCCTTGCCATAGGCTCCTGCTGCTGTCAGTCAAACTCCTGTGAGGAGGGGGTGTGCGCATAGTTTTTCTGGGGCTGTGTGTGTCTGTGGATGCACACAGCCTAGATCAGGTGCGCACACACATGGGTGCCTCCATAGCACCTGTCTTCCTAAGATCCCAGGACGCAAACATGAGGACTGCCACAGAAGAGGTAAAGGCCCGATCTGTGCAATATTGTCACACTAAGAAGGTAAGTATATCATATTTTTTATTTTACCTTTAGTATCACTTTAAGTATTTTTCACTATCAAACTCTTTTATTTTACCATTGCTTATGTCTGTTTTTTAATGTTCCTCCTGTAAATAAATCTTGCACCACTTTCTTTTTTTTTCATTACAATAATATATAAAATAAGTTACGCTGAATCTCTGGATGCTCTAACTAGAAACTAAAGAACTTTTGCCTCTTAGAAGAAGCTACCTTAGTATGAAATAATTATCATTTCTGTCTAGGTGTGAGTGACATAGACATTTTTAAAGGTCACAGTTATAACATTGGATGCTGTCAATGCTGCATGTTTCTAGCAAAATATGTGGTGGCTGCTACCATTTGTGTATGTGTATAGGGCTAACTGCTCAGAGATGATCAATATTAGTCTGCTGGTACTTAAGCAGGTTACATGTTTACCAATTTTCCTTCCTTTAACCATGGGTTGAAGGAAAAAAATATTGCTCAATTCTCCCATCAACACATTTAGTGTTGATGGGGGAATCCTTCCCACAGAATCCCTACTTCAATGCTGATTAGTGTATTCTGATGGTGGAGAAGTCTCCCCACTGTCAGAATACAATTTTGCAGCAGGGAAGATTCCCTCATCTGCATTGACTGTATGGACAGGGGAATCTGGTCTTTTTGTTTTTCATTTAACCTGCTGGTTGAACAAAAGTATGTCACACATATAAGGTTATACAAAACAATAAAACAATAGCCAAATAAAAACACCCCCCCCCCCACCCTGTCAACCCCCCGAAAAACTAAGAGTGGCATATCGTCCCAACATAAACACAGCAATTTGCAATGCAGTGGAGGCAACGTGTGCAAGGGGCATAGAGGAGATAGGTCTGCTAACCCATAACATCTAGGGTCATCCAGATGATAAATGATGTGCATGTCACCCAGCAAGCTGGGGGTACGAAACTTATTACGGTCAGCAGGAGCATCCTGAGTATATCGTGGGCCCTGGAAGGGAACAGGGGGCCCAAAAGCAAAAATGCAGAAATAGCTGGAGAGTCACCAGTAGACAGGCACACGTGGACAAACAGGATCAGATAAACTTAGGAGAGCGTGAACCTGTTCCACTGGAGGGCTTGGTGAGGTTGAGAATAGCAGTCCCCCCTCCAGATTGAGACCCCAGTCCCAGGGATAAACAGAGTGTCAACACCAGAAATACCAAGTGGCAACAAAAAGAAGCATTATAGTGAGGTAAGACAAGGCAATCATCTGCTGCCGAATTGTATCCAGCCAGGAGGATGCCTCCTCAGGCGATGTGAAAAAGCGCACCCACTCCCCATCTTGAGTCTTTCCGGGAAAAGCATACTATACTTGAGACTTTTAGCATGCAGGTGGGTGCAAACATGGTCGAATTACTTCCATAGGTGTTATGTTTCAATGGAATAGTCTGGAAATATATGGAGCTTAGCGTTTCATATTTCAGCTCACCTATTTTTCTTGCCTCTTGCAGGATCAGGTCGCGATCATGAAAGTTCTGGCAGGGTTTTAGTGGGCACTCTCCGACCACAAAGTGAGATGAGAATGAGGCACGAGGCAGGAGAGAGCTCAAAAGCGTTTCAGTAAAAAGAGTAGTTTTTTGCCCTCCGCTCCCTCAGGCAGCCCCAGTATGCGCAGATAATCGCGTCTATTATGATTTTTGGCATCTTCAGCCCTCAATTCCAAGTGTTTCACTTTAATTTTCAGAGTATGGAGGTCTGCCGTGTGTTCCGGCTGTATATTCTCAGCCAAGGATACACACTGCTCCACCTCAGTCTCCCGACCCCTTAGGGTGTCAATGTCTCTCTTAGTCAATCCCAGTTCAGTGTATACATGGTCCATTTTGTCCATCAGGGCCATTTTGCAGGCATTAATAGCCTCCATGAGGGCTGTGTGCTCTGGAGGAGCCGCTGGAGCTTCAACCACGTGACTCACCTCCTCCGTCTGAGAGGCCATAGTAGTAAGGGTTATGGCAGCAGCCTTATCCTCAGCATGCAGAGAGTTCCATTTCTTGCTTTGTTTCCAAGAGGAGCCCCCCCCGTCTGTGTCTTGGCATGGGCAGTCCAATCCGGGCAGCCAGGAACACCAGACAAGGTGAGTTAGAGTCTCCCTGCACAGCGTTTACACAGGATAAGAGATCCGGATGGCAGAACAGCTCTAAAACATGTCCGCTCCCATCGCCACTTCCTATTTCTTGTGACATGTCTACTTACAACTATGGAAATGTGAGTGTAATATTTTATTTTTATTTAAAAAGTTTTTTTTATAAAAAAAACGTTATTACACTATTTTGGCTTTATCCTTCCATCCCCTATGTCCAAGCTGATTTCGGAGCTGTCTCTCTAAAAAACGGTGACCATATATAGTCTACCACATCGTAAAGACCATCCATCCCGAGATCCATGGAAATATTGAAAGCTGTATCCAATGCCTCAGTAGTTAGAATTTCAAGCTATTTCTGACCCCCTAGACATAAGTCTATCCGGGTCATTTTTTTCTGGTAAGCCTTTGCTTCGTAAGGTGGTGGGAATTGCATGACGGTGAAATTGCCTATGGTTACACCACATTAGGATTTGTTGCCTTCACTATAACCAGTTTGGATCCATATCTGCACATCCACGTTTAGTATTATATAGACTTGACTGTTTGTATATTTTCCTTTTTTTCTACATCCACGTTCACTAACACATGGACTTGATTGTATGTACATTTTTTTGGGGTATCTTGTAAGAAGTTATCCTATCCAGATTTGGGGTCAGGTTTTATAAGTAAGATATATTCACATTGACACTCTTTATTTTTACTTCTGTTCTTTTGCACATATATTGTTCATTATTTTATGTGTTTTGTTTTGCTGTTTGTTTATTTTTGGGGGTTAAATTCCCTTGATCATCACAGTAATATATGTTTAGCGCCTACACTTTACATTTTTGACGCTCCCATCGCCATCTCAGACACACCCTGTGCATGGAACCTTAGTGGGGCAGAAGGTTAAGGAAAATGTTTCCAACATTGCGCAACAGCAGTTCCACTCTTTCTCCACTCTATCTAAAACAAATCAATTGTCTGACATACACTTTAAATTGTGAATCGAACATAATGTATCTTTACCAAAGGCATGCTTACAATGCATACTGACTGAATACTGAGAAACTCACTGTATAATTCCTAGCATCCCTAATCACAAAAGTATTTAACATTTCTTACTCATGTCAAACAGATCCATTCTTGGGCTGAAGTCCTTGCAACTGTCAACAGATCCACAGAATGCAGAATCCATGCTCCTTTGAAGTGCCCCCAGTGCCTTCTTATTGATGTGCTGTGTATTGACATATGTAGGTGCATTGCTTGTCTGACTTGCTGATTTCCTTTCTGGAACACTGTAAATGTCTAAAGAAGCTAAAATATAATGCAAAGAATTTTATTAGTATCGTATCAGTAGCTTAGGAAGCTATTGGTTTGCTTTAAAAACTTATACTATTTGCATTTTTATAAAAAAAAAAAAAAAAAACAATACCGGCTAAAGATATACTAATCGGGCAATGAGCACAGGTTCACTTCATGGGAAGCAATGATGTGAGATCAACCAGAACATAGTAAGAGTTTGCTTCTAATGATAAACACAGTATATCCAAGTAGTTTTACATTAACGTATTGACAGTGTTTGTGAACTCTTACATATACTCACCAAAGTGACTAGCCCCTGGCAGGGCCATTCCAAGACATTGTGCTGCCTGGGCTCAGGAATAAAATGCTGCTCCCCCCCAAAAAAAAAAAAAAATCACGCCCACCAAAAGGCCCCCACATTCATTATTTTATATCATGACAATTAATACCAAAATGAAATTTATCAGGAAGCAAGATTTACACATAACAGGGGTGGTGGGGTTCAGACAGAAGTGGAGGCAGTGCTGGTGAGAGGGGGTTTAGACACAGGCAGGGGTGGTGAGGGGGATTAGACACAGGCAGGGGTGGTAGAGAGGGGGCTAGACATAGGCAGGGGTGGTAGGGGGGTTAGACACAGGCAGGGGTGGGGGGGTTAGACACAAGCAGGGGTGGTAGAGAGGGGGGTTAGAGCCAGGCAGGGGTGGTAGGGAGGGGATATATACAGGCAGGGGTGGTAGAGAGGGGTTTAGACATAGGCAGGGGTGCTAGGGAGGGGGTTAGACACAGGCAGGGGTGGTAGGGGGTTAGACACAGGCAGGGGTGGTAGGGTCTTCATGGGGTCTCTGCTCCACAGAAAGCCCCTCCCCCTTCCCGCTGTGCGGGTATGGCAGCAAGTGCTCTGCCATTACCTCTAATAGCAGTGGCGCTGGGCCATCCACACAGTGGGATAAGGAGAGGAGCGGAGAAGTGTCGGGTGAGCGGGGAGGAAGAGCGATCGGGCGGGACCAGTGTCTTCTTGAGTGCCAATGTGCCACACTTCAATGTGCCACACCTCAGAACTTTCTGCCCAGGACCAATGGTCCCACCGGTTCCCATGGCAGGGTCAGCCCTGGCCCCTGGGGTTACACAGAGATGAAAAAAAACACTTCTACATAAACTCACACACACACACGCACAGTACAGAGATGAGAGCTGAGTGTAATCTGAGTGGAGGGAATAGACACCCCCACTCCTACACAGTCTCATTGGGAAACACGCACAGCTGAGGCTGTCAATTACCTTCTGTGTGCTGAAGGGTTGTCTCCTGAGATTCTGCAGCGTCAGAGTAACCTTAAAGTGGATGCAAACCCTCACATATACCCAGTGAAGTGAACAGCCTCAGATAGTGTTGCCACCTGTCCAGGATTCATCCGGACAGTTCAGGTTTTGAATCATGTGTCCAGGTTTCAGTCCACCTGAAACCCTGACACATTATTCAGACCAGGCTGTGGCTTTCCAAGTAACCGAGATAGTCATGCACATCTGTTGCCGCTGCAAGCAGCTGTTTGGGGGCAGGTTTAACTGAAGGGTGGGGTGATAATGTCAGCAAGAGAAATTTGGCCACAACCACTGTGTGTCAATGTGCGCTCTTTGTGCTACATTACTACTCTCCTTGGGGCACCCAAATGTATATCAGGTCTTTTATAATCCTATAGTGTTTACAGCAAAAAAAAAAAAAAAATTGCCCTGTGCTGCAAAAGTGGTCGGGTTTGGCTCAAAGAAAAGGTGGCAACCCTGGCCTCAGATGATACACAGGGATGAAACAATTCTCCCTACATAAGTTTTATATGTATATCTGCTGTCTTCAGCTTTATATACTGTTTCGAAAGTTCAGATTGTGTTAGGAGATTTTCTCTTCATGTTTAGCACTGCAGTGAAGCCTGGGCATACAGCCAAGACAGCTGATTGGAGGAAAGGCACACACCCCCTCACCTCATAGGTAGAGACTTCCAGCTCTGTTCCTTGAATTGTTCAGGGATCTGCTAATCTATTTATAGCATCCTCCCCAACACAAAACTCAGGCTGTTTTATCATGCAGTGCCTTGAAAAAGTATTCATATCCCTTGAAATGTTCCACATTTTGTCATGTTACAACCAAAAACGTAAATGTATTTTATTGGGATTTTATGTGATAGACCAACACAAAGTGGCACATCATTGTGATGTGGAAGGAAAATGATAAATGGTTTTCAATTTTTTTTTTCAAATAAATATCTGAAAAAGTGTGGCATGCATTTATATTTAACCCCCGAGTCTATACTTTGTAGAAACACCTTTCGCTGCACTGCAAGTCTTTTTGGGGATGTCTCTACCAGCTTTGCACATTTTTGCACCTTCTTCTTTATAAAATAGCTCTAGCTCTGTCAGATTAGATGGAGAGGGTCTGTGAAAAGCAATTTTCAAGTCTTGCCACAGATTTTCATTTGGATTAGACTGTTCCATTCTAACACATGAACATGCTTTGATTGATCTAAACCAGGGGTGTCCAAACTTTTTTCAAAGAGGGCCAGATTTAATGAAGTGAACATGCTCGAGGGCCGACCATTTTGCCTGACATTCTTTGAACCATTGAAAATTCGGTCTAAGTGTGTCCATCCGAGTGCTAATACACGGCCCAACAAGAATTCTCTTGCCTTTGTCGCGCTTGTTCCCAACACACAGACGAATGGTCTGCACTTTAGGGGGTACCGTTAATTCTTAATGGTACCCCACACATTGGAAAATGTAGGGTGCTTTTGGTGCAGTGCAATTTAAAAAAAAAAAAGCTCGGGAACTTCTTTCCCTGCATTTTTGTGAGTAGGGAAGTCCATTGAAATTAATGGGCTGCCCTACACACAGTACGCAGCCACACAGATGTTGCATTTACGGGCTTAAAACAGGTGGTGAGGAGGCAACATAATGCCTCTTTACCGCCATTCAAATGCCTCTGAAAAGAGATCTGTGCATGGATTGCTTTTCAGAGGAGCAGCAGTCCTGGCTAATATCACACCAAGCCCTACAAAAGCAGTTTTGATGGTATAAGAATGGGGGGGGGGGGGGGGGTCAGGATTAAAAGTAACATACACACAGACGCAAGCACACACATGCAGACACACATACAGACAAATGCACGCCGCACACACATACAGACACATGCATACACATACATGCACACACATACGGACACATGTGCACACACACATACAGACACATACAGACACATGTGTGTACACGCACACATACATACAGACACACATACAGACACATGTGCACACACAGATACAGACATACATGCACACACATACAGACATACATACAGACACACGCACATGCACACACACACAGACACATGTGAACACACACATACATACAGACACACGCACATGCACACACACACAGACACATGTGCACGCACAAAGACATACATACAGACACATGTGCACATACACATACAGACACATGCGCACACACACACGTACAGACACATGTGCACACACACACACACACACACACACACACGTGCACATACACACACATGCAGACACACACACATGCAGGCACATGTGCACATACACACACAGACACAGACACATGTGCACACACACACAGACAGACACATGTGCACACACACACATACATACAGACATATGTGCACACACACACACACATACAGACACATGTGCACACACACACACACACACACACACACATACAGACACATGTGCACACACACACACACACATACAGACATACATGCACACACATACACACACGAATAAAGCCCTTTTTAACACTAATTTAGCTTGTAGCACAGTACAGTACCTTTGTAGCTTCCTCATTCAGCCGGGTATTGCACTGTAGGGGGAAGCAGAGAGCACAGCACACTCCTCTGCACTTTACTTTCACTTTTGAAGCTCACGGAGCTTCTCACAGTGTCGGGGATCGGGCTCATCTGACAGCCCTGATCACGCGGCACACTAAATTGAGAAAGACCAGGCGGGCCGTTCAAAACCGGACCGCGGGCCGCAATTGGCCCGCGGGCCGGACTTTGGACATGCCTGATCTAAACCATTCCATTGTAGCTCTTGCTGTATGTTTAGGGTTGTTGGTTGTCCTGCTGGAAGGTGAATCTCCACCCCAGTCTCAAGACTTTTTCAGACTCGTACACAGAATAGAATTTTCTGACAACTAAACCGTGGCTCAAACTTGTCTTGCATACACACGGTCACACAAATGTTGACAGAAATTCCGAACATCAAGAACGCGGTGGCATACAACACGTACAACGAGCCGAGAATAATGAAGTTCGATAGCCAGTGTGGCTCTGCTGCTTGATTCCGAGCATGCATGGACTTTTGTGCATTGGAATTGTGTACACACGATCAGAATTTCCGACAACAAGTGTTGTTGTTGGAAAATTTGAGAACCTGCCCTCAAACATTTGTGGCAGAAATTCCAACAACAAATGTTCTATGGAGCATACACATGGTCGGACTTTCTGACAACAAGCTCACATCCAACATTTGTTGTCGGAAAATCGGATCGTGTGTACAGGGCATAACAGGTTTTCTTCTAAAAGTGTCCTGTATTTGGCTTCATCCATCTTCCCATCAACTCTGATCAGCTTCCCTGCTGAAGAAAAGCATCCCCACAACATGATGCTGCCACCACCATGTTTCATGTGTCCCCCCCCCCCCCCCCATGGCTTCTCACATACTACAAATGGGAGTTCTTATGGCTTTCTTCTTTCAACTCTTCCATAAAGGCCAGATTTGTGGAGTGCACAACTAATAGTTGTCATGTGGACAGATTCTCTCACCTAAGATGTGGATCTCTGCAGCCCCCCCAGTTACCATGGGCCTCTTGGCTGCTTCTCTGATTAATGCTCTCCTTGCCTAGCCTGTCAGTTTAGGTAGATGGCCATGTCTTGGTAGGTTTGCAGTTGTGACATACTCTTTGCATTTTCAGATAATGGATTTAACAGTGCTCTGTGAGATGTTCAAAGGTTGATATTTTTTCATAAAATAACCGTACTTTAACTTTTCCACAATTTTATCCCCGACCTGTCTGGTGTGTTCCTTGGCCTTCGTGATGCAGTTTGCTCACTAAGGTTCTCTAACAAACCTCTGTGGACGTCACAGAACAGCTATATTTATACTGAAATTAAATTACACACAGGTGGACTCTATTTAGTAAATAGGTGACTTCTGAAGGCAATTGCTTCCACTAGATTTTAGTTAGGGGTTCCAGAGTAAAGGGGGCTGAATACAAATGTAGGCCACACTTTTCAGATATTTATTTGTAAAAGAATTAAAAAAGCATTTATCATTTTCCTTCCACTTCACAAAGATGTGCCACTTTGTGTTTGTCTATCACATAAAATACCAATAAAATACATTTATGTTTTTGATTGCAACAAAATGTGCAAAATGTCCAATGATATGAATCCTTTTTTAAGGCACTGTATGTGATGGAGAATTTGTCAGGAGTTATCTGGCAGAAAAAAGAAGAATGGAGCAGGAGACAGCTATGGGACATTTGAAGAGAGATAACAAAACACTGCAGACATATGTACCCAGTTCAAATTTCATGAATCGGGTTTAAAAAGTGTTGTCCTGCCTAGGGATGAGCCGAACACCCCCGGTTTGGTTTGCACCAGAACATTCGAACGGATTGAAAATTCGTGCGAACTTTAGAACCCTATTAAAGTCTATGGGACTCGAACGTTCGAAATCAAAAGTGCTAATTTTAAAGGCTAATATGCAAGCTATGCAACAGACAACACCAGCAATAGGGGTTATCTTCAGGTGTATACTGTGCTGGAGGCACACGACACCCACTTTAACTCCTGCAGATGCCTGTATTAGAGAAAACCAGCAATAAAGGGTAGATACAGGTGTATACTGCGCTGGAGGCACACAACACCCACTAACTCCTGCAGATGGCTATATTATAGAACAACAGCAATAAAGGGTAGCTACAGGTGTATACTGCGCTGGAGGCACACAACACCCACTAACTCCTGCAAATGGCTGTATTAGAGAACAACAGCAATAAAGGGTAGATACAGGTGTATACTGCGCTGGAGGCACACAACACCCACTAACTCCTGCAGATGGCTGTATTAGAGAGCAACAGCAATAAAGGGTAGATAGAGGTGTATACTGCACTGGAAGCACACAACACCCACTAACTCCTGCAGATGGCTGAGAAAAGAACACACTGTCCCTGCCTATCTAGCTCTTTCCCTGCACGCCAACACACTACACAAGGCCGCCACGCCAGCGGCCTTATATAGTGTGCGGCGTGTACTAAACCCCTGAGCTATAATTGGCCACAGGCATCCTGCCTGTGGCCAATTATGGCTCTCCTCGCTGCCGGCGCTGTGATTGGCCAAGCATACGGGGTCACAGTGCATGCTTGGCCAATCATGAGCCAGCAATGCACTGCGATGGCATAGTGCATTGTGGGCTGTTCGTGCCACACGAATTTGGTGCGAACGGTCCACAAAGTTCTGAATTCGCCGAACAGAAGAACGGCCGATGTTCGAGTCGAACATGCGTTTGAATCGAGCACTGAGCTCATCCCTAGTCCTGACACCACAGTAAAAAATGCAGATAGCAGAGGGAAGAGCATAAATCACACTTGGTTCTTTGGTTTGATGATAGTACAGACTAAAGAGGGATATGCTTTGTTCTTTTTTTTTTTTTTTATTTCAGTGGTTTACAACAACATTAAACTGTAAAACAGTATTAAAGTATAACTAAAGGCAAAACTTTTTTTTGGGGGGGGCAGAGTGGAGATGGATTAGAATACCTGTGACCCCATTTGGGAAAGTCACACCCTCTATTTGTCCTCAAAAGTGAAAGTAAGAAAATCCTAAATTATGGGTTGTCTCCAGACAAGTAATAGAGGGCAATTCTTCAAGTGGGGTTCTGGTGACCTGAGGGGACCCAAGGGATTGCCTTATTTTGTGTTTACCTTACCTAATTTCTGGATTTGTTTATTAAGCAACATTAATGTATTGTTAGTAATGCTTCAGTTCCCACAGACACTGCAGTCCATACTCATTTGGATCAATATAGTCTATCCATAACATCTGGGAGGTAATGCTTGATGGCCATCCGCAACACTTGTATGCTTGAGTGCACAAGTTCTTGTAGGTTAAGATAGGAGAATGGATGGCAGTAAATAACACCATATGAAGACTACAATGTCTTAAGTATCTTGCACATGGGAGTAAAAAATGTTGAGTTTTTTACTGATCTGAAATGAGATGCATTGTTGTCTATGACACATTGCACAAAGCTGAGTAAAGATCAGTAATACAGCGTTGAGTACAGAACAGTAAATTGAGTGATTGTAAAGCTTCTGTTTTTTTTTAATTAAAATAACAAACACTTATCTGATCTGTGCAATGGTTTTGCACATAGCAGCCCCGATCCTTCTCTTCTTGGGTTCTCCAGCAGCGCTCTTGGCTCCACCCCCCAGCTGCTTGCTATGGGGACACTTGTGCATGCTCAATCCCAAGCTCTGCTCTGTGTGTCTACACACAGAGCAGGCCTCTGCCCCACTCTCCACTCCCTTGTCACTGGCTCTGATTGACAGCAGTGGGAGACAATGGCTCCTGCTGTTGTATCTAAGCCAATGAGGAGCGAGAGAGCTGACAGAGCCAAGATCAGGTAAGTGTTTGGGAAGGGAGAGGGGGGGTGCGAGGGGACCTGCATGCAGAAGTTTTTTTTTACCTTACTGCACAGAATCTAATTGCCACTCAGTGTTCTGTCAAGGACCCCTTCATGGAGATTTCAATTTAACTGTATACTGATCTCAGGTTGCGACCACTTGGTCTACTGTGCTCTTAAGTGTGGATTCTAACCTGCACTATCAGAAGCATATGAGCACAAGAGCATTATAGTAGCAGCAGTCAAAACAGGAACCATGCTACAAAGAGAGACTGAAGACTGCAGAGCAGGCTGGAAGACAGAACAGGAGCGTACAGATGGGAACAGTAGATCAGACCAGGCAGTGGACCCCAGCACAGGAATGTACTGGATGAAAAACAGACCAGATCACACAGTGGTACTGCAGATCCTACTATAGCAGACTGGAAAGCAGAGGAGACAGAGAACACCCAGAATATAGACCAGGGATCGAGGCAGGTGGCAGACAAGCAAATCTAAGAGAGCCAAGGTACATGGAAGTCATTCCAAAGAAGAAAAAGTGGGAAAAAGGTGCACAGGGAAGGAGCTCAGATGCAAGCAGAAGTGTGGAGGCTAATCCTTAAAATAGGTTCATACAACCTGGCAGGCCACAGTAAAAGGTGGGGGCACGAGAGAGTGACCCCCCTCCTGAACCGTACCAGGTCACATGCCCTCAACATGGGGAGGGTGCTTGGGGCCCCCCCAAAACACCTTGTCCTCATGTTGACGTCAGAAGGGGGCAGGGTCACCTTGTTACTTCAGCAGGTGGCCCTGTCCTCAGCTATATAACAGTTGTCATTGCGAAAATGGCTGCAGTGACGCGCCTACCATGGAGGCAGAGTTTTTCCGTTTTTTTTTCTCTGGACCATTGGCTCTGTCATTGAAGATGGATGGACATCACGGAACCCTTTTTTTAATAAAGGAATTGTCCAAAACTGTCTCCTGTCATTTTTAAGTTTTTGACACTTTTCTTGGTGACTGAGTAGGAGTACAATGTACCCAATACCAATTCACATAGGGGGGAGCCGGGATCTGGGGTCCCCTTGTTAAATAGGACTTCCTGATTCCGATAAGTCCCCCCCGCCCACAGACCCCAATAACCACCAGGCAAGGGTTGTGGGGAAGAGGCCCTTGTCCTTAACAACATGGGGACAAATTGTTTTGGGGGACCCCAAACACCCTCCCTATGTTGAGGGCAGGTGGCCTGGTATGGTTCAGGAGGGGGGGCTCTCTTTCAACCCCCCTTTTCCTGTGGTCTGCCAGGTTGCGTGCTCATATAAGGGCCTGGTATGGATTTTGGGGGAACCTCACACCTTTTTTTTTATTTTGTCACAGGGTTCCCCTCTAAATCCATACCAAACCTGAATAGCCTGGGTGGATTTTGGGAGGGATTCCCACGCCAATTTTTTTTTGGCGCGCGGTTCCCCTTAATATCCATACCAGACCTGAAGAGCCTGGTATGGATTTGGGGGGGGGGGGCTCCCACATCGTTTTTTTTTTCTTTTTTTTGGCACGGGGTTCACATTAATATTCATACCAGACCCAAAGGGTCTGGTAATGGACTGGGGGGGACTCACGCCATTTTTATTCAATGGTTTTTATTATATTGCCGGGATCCGACAATACATTACAGCCGCGAGCAGTTTTAAATGACATTTTTTCTTTAGAAATGTAAATTTGCTGCGGTACTGTTATGAACATGGGAAAGATGCGCTACTTTACAAGTAGACTAAGGAGACCACCCAGGCACGATATTTAAAGGAATATTTTATTTTTATTGTTTCACTTTAAGCATTATTAAAATCACTGCTTCTGAAAAAACTTCAGTTTTTAAAACTTTTTTTTGCATTGATACATGTCCCCTGGGGCAGGACCCAGGTCCCCATACACTTTTTATGGTAAGCACTTGCATATAAGCCTTTAAAATTAGCACTTTTGATTTTTCATGTTCGTGTCCCACGTGTGGCAATGTGGAAGGTAAGTGACAGACTAGTACAACTGTTAGTAATGAAGCCTACAGAAGTCACAGACAGCAATACAAATTGTGGAGTTTTAATCTTTCTGTACACTATTTGTATTTAAAGCAGGTTGACTTATGGTCTCCATCAATCAGCCGATCACTCATGGCACCAAACAAAATTTGATAAAGTGGGCAAGGCCAAAATGACACAGCAAAGTAAAGAAGTGAACATGTGATTAAATATAAATAGAAAATCAACAATATCAGGTGAAATACAAGTGCACCACGAAAGTGATCTTTGCGTTATATTTACTGTCTCTGCAGCTTTGTTCACACGTTACAGACTTCCTTTAAAATGAGATTTTTTATGCATTCTTCAAATCAAAAAAAGGCCCAAACTTAGATTTCAATATTTCATAATAACAGAAAAAAGAAAAACATTAGCACCTATAAATGTTAAAGCCGCTGGCTGTGTACCAGGCTTACATATATTTCTTACCTTGCCTTTTTACAGCTTGTTGAAAGGCTTCATTAGATTTTTCAACTAGATGACGACCTTGGTAATATGTCTGTTCTATTCCAGAAGAGGTCAAAAGCTAATTCAGAGACAAAAGACTTCCTGTGAGTTTTCATCTTGTCTAATGTTAACAAAAAAAGCTGATTGTTTAAGCCTGCCTGGATGTGTGTGTGGGAGCTGGTATAAAAAAGCAGACATAAAAACATTAATATCAAATAGAGATGGATGAGTAATCCAAAACCATTCTAGTTACTTTCTTTGTTTTTAACACTGCATACTGAATACTGGATACTCCCTGCCCATACAATGCCATCCCAGCTCATAATGCATACAAGCAGATATCCATAAAGCAAGAGGGATACCTATTATGCAGATGCCAGCTGGTATGTAATTGGCAAATACTTCAGAAATAGCTCCTGGTGTGCCAGTTGAGTTCAGGGTACAGAGCCCAAGGAATGGCCAGAGAATTGGTATTCACTACTGTATTTATCCACTGACCACAAATCAGCAGATTCAAGTAAGACATTACACCCGCTTAATCAAATGGCTCATCAAATATCCATTACATATTGTCATATAGTGCGTAAACAGTAAAAATCTGATCAATATGTTTGCATTGTTTTTGCCATTTGGTATGCTACAGCCACCTGACACTACCTTCCAAACTTCAAAAAGACCTGTTATTCTTCACTGCTTAAAGGATCAGCCAAAACTAAATTTATATTTAATTTGAAGGTAGACCCTGGTGTATGGAAACATCTCCATAGCTTCCTATCTCTGACAATATACTCCCCCCCAAGAATTCCCGACACCCTCACCTTAAAGCTTCATACCTCCTGCTACCCACCTGCCTGAAGGCCTAGGCACTTGGTAACATGAATTGTGATGAGGGGGCGATTCAGATACTCTGGAATCCTATCTTACCATTCCACAGAGATCACATGACTAAACGCCTAAGCCATAAAACCTGTCCCCATTATTGTTTGCTTTGGCAATAGAGCCTTTGGCTATTGCCATTAGACAATCTAAAGGGATAGTAGGGTTTCGCCATCCAGGTAGGGTAGATAAAATAGCCCTATATGCAGATGATGCTCTTATTTTTTTGGGGGATACCGCAAAGTCATTAGTAGAACTTATGAGACTCATGTCTGTGTTTGGGCAATTTTCGGGCCTCCAGATTAATTGGGAGAAATTAATATTATTGCCATTAGATGATTTGGAATCCCTGTTGCCATATTAAGCCTCTCAAATAAAAATTAAACAGTAAATATTTGGGGATTGATGTAACCCAAAATGTAAAAGATTATATTGATTTGAATCTTAAACCATTACTGCTTATATTTAAGGATAAATGTCGGAGCTGGTGTAAACTTCTATTGACAGTGATTGGCAGAGCGAATCTTAGTAAAATGATCTGGACTCCACAGTTGCTTTACATTGTTCATAAATCTGGATTACATCTTATTGGTTTAGGAAGGTGCAATCTCTTTTTAGAGAACTTATCCGGTGGAAAAAACAACCTTGTATAAAATTAACTACTTTAATGTTAGCTAAAGATTCAGGGGGGCTTGTAATCCCACATGTAAAAAGCTACTTCCTAGCTTCGCAGTTACAGCATTTTTCTGGTTGGACAGCAGTATCGGATCCCGACCCTATACAGGGCCTGTTACTGCCATTATTTAGGGAATACCCATTGGTTTCCTTATTGGAGACAAGAAATTTGCTAAAGGATAAAGGGTTTTTGACGGGTAAATTATTTGATAAAGTTTGGCAAGAAATTAAAAATATTACAAAGGTTACAAGATCTACCTGTCATACTCCACTATGGAATAATGTGAGCTATGAGGAATTGAAGAAACTGAAAGGGTTTGAACAGTAGGGAAAACAAGGGGTGAGGTATTTGGCACAATTATTTCACAATGATATATAAAAATCTTTTACTCAATTAACTGTTGAATATGAAATCCCGAAGCAGAGATTCTTTCAATACCTTCAACTTTGAAATGCTATACAGGTACAGGCATGTTCCTTTGAATTAAAACTTAGCAATTCTATAGTAATCTCAATGCTGGATGTAAAGGTGCATAAGCAAGGTCTTATAACTTGTTTATATGGTGTATTGCATAATAAGTTCCAAGAATCGGTAGGTACTCCGTCAAGGATTCAATGGGCATGAGATATGGGACTGATATCAGATGATCAATGGGCAATGGCTTTGTCTAAAGTTCCTACTTCATTTTTTTTTTTATGTTGTGATATTCTGCTTGTATTTGGGATGTATGTATGTATTGTGATGTTTATTTTTGTATATAAAATATAATAAAAAGATACCGGATTAAAACCTGTGGCCACAACTACAGGGAGCCTGAATCAGGGTGATTTACATGACAGTATCTCACAAAAGTGAGTACACCCTTCACATTTTTGAAAATACTTTATTATATATTTTCATGTGACAACACTGAAGAAATTACACCTTGCTACAATGTAAATTAGTAAGTGTACAGTCTGTATAACAGTGTAAATTTGCTGTCCCCTCAAAATAACTCAACACACAGCCATTGATGTCTAAACTGCTGGCAACAAAAGGGAGTACACCCCTAAGTCAAAATGTCCAAATTGGGCCCAATTAACCATTTCCCCCTCCCCCGGTGTCATGTGACTCGTTAGTGTTACAAAGTCTCACATGTGAATGGGGAGCAGGTGTGTTAAACTTGGTGTTATCCCTCTCACTCTCTCATACTGGTCACTGGAAGTTCAACATGGTACCTCATGGCAAAGAACTCTGAGGATCTGAAAAAAAGAATTGTTGCTCTACATCAGGTTTTCTCAACCAAGGTTCCATGTAACCCCAGGGTTCCTCCAGAGGTTGCTAGGGGTTCCTTGAGTAGTGAGCAATTTTTGCCTCTCAGATAAGTTCCCACTGACACCATTGATCTTTTTAGCTATCTGTAAGGTGGTAATTCTTCCCAATGACCACAAGTGTAAGGAGCATTTACCCCACTCGCTATCACATGAATGTATCATGATTTGTAGATATAGTAATTTTAGCAGGAGTTCCCCGAGACCGGAAAGTTATTTCAAGGGTTCCTCTATGTTGAAAAGGTGGAGGAAGGCTACTCTACATAAAGATGGCCTAGGCTATAGGAAGATTACCAAGACCCTGAAACTGAGCTGCAACATGGTGGTCAAGACCATACAGCGGTTTAACAGGACAGGTTCCACTCAGAATAGGCCACACCAAGGTTGACCAAAGAAGTTGAGTGCATGTGCTCAGCATCATATTCAAAGGTTGTCTTTGGGAAATAGACGTATGAGTGCTGCGAGCATTGCTGCAGAGGTTGAAGGGGTGGGGGGTCAGCCTGTCAGTGCTCAGACCATATGTATGTATATATGACCACACTGCATCAAATTGGTCTGCATGGCTGTCATCTCAGAAGGAAGCCTCTAAAGATGATGCACAAGAAAGCCCGCAAACAGTTTGCTGAAGACAAGCAAACTAAGGACATTACTTTAACCATGTCTTGTGGTCTGATGAGACCAATATAAACGTATTTGGTTCAGATGGTGTCAAGCGTGTGTGGCGGCAACCAGGTGAGGAGTACAAAGACAAGTGTGTCTTGCCTACAGTCAAGCATGGTGGTGGGAGTGTCATAGTCTGGGCCTGCATTAGTGCTGTCGGCACTGGGGAGCTAGAGTTCATTGAGGGAACCATGAAGGGAACCATGAATGCCAACATATACTGTGGCATACTGAAGCAGAGCATGATCTCCACCCTTCGGAGACTGGGCCACAGGGCAGTATTCCAACATAATAATGATCCCAAACACCCAAGATGACCACTGCCTTGCTAAAGAAGCTGAGGGAAAAGGTGATGGCCAAGCATGTCTTCAGACCTAAATCCTATTGAGCATCCTTGGGACATCCTTAAATGGAAGGTGGAGGAGCGCAAGGTCTCTAAAATCCACCAGCTCCATTATGTTGTCATGGAGGAGTGGAAGAGGACTCCAGTGGTAACCTGTAAAGCTCTGGAGAACACCATGCCCAAGAGGGTTAAGACAGTGCTGTAAAATAATGTTGGCCACACAAAATATTGACACTTTGGGCCCAATTTGGACATTTTCACTTAGGGGTGTACTCCCTTTTGTTGCCAGTGGTTTAGACATTAATGGCTGTGTGTTGAGTTATTTTGAGGGGGCAGCAAATTTACACTGTTATACAAGCTGTACACTCACTACTTTACATTGTAGCAAAGTGACATTTCTTCAGTGTTGTCACATGAAAAGATATAATAAAATATTTACAAAAATGTGAGGGGTGTACTCACTTTTGTGAGATATTGTATTTCAGCATTTCTATCATTTTTTAGGTATGCATCCCAGCAAGACTGTTGTGGGTCTACTTTGGGTTTTCACCACGTGTCTAAAAATCTGATGGCCATATAATCCTAGGTGCTCATTGATGACAAGATCAGTCAGTGCACCACTAGCAATAACTAGAAAGTGCAGGCGTTCAGAAACAATGAGAATGTTCACACGTAACAAGCATATGTATCATCATTTGCATAGAATATTCTACATGCAGATCAACCAATGTAACCAAGAAAGGGAAGGAGCAAGGGTCACCATAATGTTACTTTTGTAGATGAAAAGCTACATATATCAGAGATGTTTAAGTCAGTGGGCAAATTTCCCAAGTTTTCCAAAGTGGTCAAATCTATAGGACTACCTGTGTCCATCATCTGATTTAAATGAAACAGAACACTTACAAGCAGTGTTTCAGTCCTGGTTATAGAAATTTCCTTGTGGAAGGTAGCGCAAAGGTGTAGAAAAAATATTCTTTTACTTAGGCTTATTCTTTATCATTTACGAAACAGACAACTGTGCACGTGCCCCAAAGTATCACTGTCAAGTCTCCCAAAGTTTTTTTTTTTACGTATGTAATCAGTAACCCGGAAATGGTCTGTATATATTGTAGAAAATTGACATTTGCTTAATTAATAAAAACCTTCCGTTTCACTAAAACAGAAAAAAAAGTGAATTTCTACCTGATTATTGTCTCCTTGGTTTGTATTCTGAGCTTTTAACCTCTCATCAATAATACCTCCTGGAGGGGGCAGTTTGTTTGGAATACTGTTGTAATATTGAGGTTCTGCTGTTGTCCCATCCTCTTCTGTCCATAATGGGTCATCTAAACTTTGCATTCTTTAAAATAAATAGAATTTTATTGCTGTATAACGATCCATAGATGATGTTCCACGTTGTACTATATACTCTATTTTTCTCAAACCACAGCATGAAATAACCCATTTATTTCACAATTATTTGGTGCAACAAACATTAATATAGAAATAAGGCAAGTAATGGTTTTGAAATTTAGCATATTTAGACTATAAAAAGCAGATCTGTAATTGGGTACTGTGAATATTGCATGCTTCTGCAATTGGTATTGCAAATAAAATACAACTTTTTGGATAGAGTAGAGAGGTATTAGAACACTAGTCAGGCTTTTTATTGCAGTGTATGCCCCTGTTGGGGAGATTCATCCTCTCTATTTGTCCGGTTTACCGTTATCATTTTCAGGAACGGGTTAGTAGTGGCCGCTCCCATATTTTAATCATGACAGGTTTGCCTTAAAGAAAAAACACACTTTGTTATGTGTTCCCATTTACCTTGCATACCTAAAAATTAATAAAAATATGTTTTTTATTTTTTAAATGTTTGTTTGAACAGGGCCCTGGGCAGACTGCCGGCTACTCTGAGCACATTCACAGTGAGTCTGTCCCCACACCGACTGGAGACAGACTGAGTTTCCCCTCACTAACATACAATGCACAGCTGGCTATACATGGATAGAAAATCGAGCAAAAAATCAAGTCAGTAGACCGGTCATTCAATTTTCATACCATTAGTGTGCTTACTGCGACAGCCGCATAACGATTATCATTTCAAGATCAATAATGAAGAAACATGTTGGAAATGTTTTGTTCAATCAAACCCTTTTCTATTTAAAAAAATGAAATAAAAAATTAAGGAAAATATGCATGAGCAGTAGGGGTAGTAGTGGCAATCGATCTGGAAAAAAAAATATCTTTAAAATGGGTCTAAAGGTTTTTTACCTTAATGCATTTTATGCATTAAGGTAAAAAACCTTCTGTGTCATAGAATCCCCCTCTAACTACCCTTAGGCTCCATTCACATCTCTGCTTTCAGAATCACAGACGGAATCACAGCGATTCTGCTCTCAATTCGAAATAACGGCAAATCGCAGGATGCCCATGCATTCCCTATCACTTTCAATAGCACCCAAAATGCGCTTGATGTTGCTTCAAATCGTCGGGTGACAATCTCTGTAAAATCTCACAAACAAAATCGCGGGATGCCTGTCACCCAAAAGAAGTACAAGAGCTTCTTTTGGGCAACAGGTGTCCCACGATTCTGTTTGTGTGATTTTACCGCGATTGTCAACCACTACGCCAAGATATGATACTTACCTGAGCCTGTTCTCAACCAAGCGCTGTACATGAGAGCAGCAGCGCTCTCCACTCTCCTTCCTCATGGGGCAGATTGATAGCAGCAGGAGCCATTGGCTTCCATTGAGGTTAATCAAATTCTTTGACGAGGGACTGGGGGGCGGGGCCGAGTTCTGTGGTAATTAACACACTTTGTTATGTGTTTCCATTTACATTGCATACCTGAAAATGTATTTACATTTTTTTTTTTTTATCTTCTAAATGTTTGTTTGGAACAGGGCCCTGGGAAGACTGCCAGCTACTCTGAACACATTCATAGTGAGTCTGTCCGCACACCAACTGAGGACAGACTGAGTTTCCCCTCATTAACATACAATGCAGAATGCCAGCTTCTACAGCTGGCCATACATGGATAGAAAATCAAGCAAAAAAGTCAGTAGACCGGTCATTCGATTTTCATATCATTGTATGCTCAGTGTGCTTACTGCGACAGCCGATTGTCATTTCAAGATCAATAATGAATAAAATGTTGGAAATGTTTTGTTCGATGAAACCCTTTTCTATTTATAAAAAAAGGGGTAGGAGTAGTAGTAGAAATCAATCAGAAAAAAAAAAAATCTTTAAAGTGGTTCTAAATTCTAAAGGTTTTTAAACCTTCTGTGTCATAGAATCCCCATCTCACTACCCTTACACTTACATGAGCTCCTTCTCAATCAAGCACTGTACATGAGAGAGGCAGCTCTCTCTGCTCCCCTTCCTCATAGGGCAGATTAATAGCAGCAGGAGCCATTGGCTCCCTCTGCTGTCAATCAAATTCTGTGATGAGGGAGCGGGGGTGTCAATTGACACAGGGAAGACAGGGCGGCTCAGAGGACAGCCCGCATGAGCGTCCCCCCCCCTCCCATAGAAAGCAGATTTCTATGGAGGCACTCATCAAAGAGGAGGAGCTGGGAGCAGTGGTGGGGGACCCCAAGAAGAGAAGGATCAGGGCTGCTCTGTGTCGAACCATTACACAGAGTTTGCCTCTTCCCCGTGACCTGTGAACATATTTATTCCATTGAAATGGTTAACCAAAGTGCCAATTTAAGCAACCCATAATTCCTAATCTATTGAATGCTGCAAAAGCAGTCATTCAATTAAACTGGAAAACTGCTTCCATTCCCTCAATCAAATGGGGGTTCCAAATAGTAGACCACACAAGGCTGGTGGATGAACTCCTCAACACTGTGAAAAACACTCGACTGAAATATGAGAAAATTTGTTTAATTGGATTGGCTTTAAAAACTCCAATGCATTCATTATTGTGATAGCAGTCCTCCCCTCGTTACAATGATTAAAAATGAATTACACATTAAAGATCAATATCTTACCTGTCAGGAAATGCTGGTATCTTAGATGGGCACTGCAGATACTGCTTAAAGCGGAGTTCAAAAGCTTGGCCTATCGTGCTGATAACATCTTGCGCTAGCCCATCGCTGCATTCCAGTATATGACAGGCTAGGGTAAAAGACATAAATAAAGAGAGAAGCTCCTTGTCTACTATTTATATAAATGTGCAACGCTATTGTTTGTTAGACTTACCTCGACGATTAACAGGATCTTTTGCTACATATGCAACATAATCAGTTGCATCCTAAGTAAAGAAAAAAAAAGTCTTACAATTAAATCATGTATTTAGTACAAATTTGACATTGGAGTATTTTAGTATAATTTTGTATTGGAAATCAATAAAATTGCAACCATAGGCAGTGCCCACCAGGTGGCAGTGTTCACACATGGTACTAAGTAATGAAACCTGATAAACTAGATCCGTACATTCCTTGTTTTGTTTTTTCATTTTCCATAAGGGCCCTTTCATACAAGTCATCAGTTCCATCATGAAAACTGATAAAAAAATAAAAATAAAACAACAACAAAAAAAAAAAACACATTGAATCTGAATCCCTTTACATCAGATTGTACATACATCTTCATTTCGGTTTACACCAGTATACATCCAAGTCTGTTTTTTTTAGTTGAAAAGTAGAAATATGTAGAAAGAAATGTAAAAAAAAAAGAATGTTTCTTTGCTAAAAAAAAATGACAATAATATAACAAACATAAACAGATGACATCTGTTTACATCTGTTTATGTCACCAAAAAATGGAAATTAACACAGATCTTTTCTGGGGGGGGGGGGGGGGGTTGGTAATTTCTGAAGACATAAACTGACTTGTAAGAATGTCCATTTACATCTGCCCCCCCATAGATTCATTATGGTTCGGTCTAAAAATAGACATATCCAGACTGATTGCTTGTGTGAAAGGACCCTAAGATTTAACAAATTGTAACTAACTATGAGCAAAATGATATGCGAATCTGGTAAAGCAACACACTGCAAATGTTTTGATTACCCTGAAATTCTGAATATAGTCATTAAGATTTGTCCAGTCTTTGAAGACCTAAAGGAAAAGTATGCCAAAAACTTTATTTGCCATATTTCTCATGTGGGTCACAGAAGTGAATCTACTTTTCACCTGTGACCCAGAATCAGCTGATAGCGGACTTTTTCTGGGTAGAGCCACTCCAGGCTCTGGTAGGATTCCAATAATATTGTTGGGATCAACCCAGCTGACTGATTGACACATGGCTCCACCTCTCAGCACCCAGCTGAGAGCTGAAGCCAGCTGCACCAACACCTTCCCCAACTGAAAGCACCAGTGAGTGCTAGAGGGGCAAAGCAGAGAACAGAGACTCACAGTCAATGCTCTCTTCTCAGGGCTGACCGAGGAATGAGAGATCAGTGGTCATGTAATAAATAGCTCAGTTCTCAGTCTTAGCCCTTGTAGACGCAGTCAGAAATTCCAACCACAAAATCCGTCTGATTTTTTACGAAACTGGTGTTGCATACACACGGTCGGACAAAGTTGTCGGAAAATCCGATCGTTTGGAACATGATGACGTTCGTTATGACGGGACTACGTTCAGGCTAGTAGCCAATAGCTTTGGTCTCGTAATTTGATCTGAGCATGCGTGGCACTTTGTCCAATCAGAATTCTCTACAAACGATCAGACAAAGTCCGATCGGATCATGTTGTTGGAAAATTTTATATCCAGCTCTCAAACTTTGTTGGTCAGACATTCCGACGGTGGGATTATCTGACAACACGGTCCGATTGGACATTCTCCGTCAGAATTTCCGACCAAGTGTACAAGGGCTTAGAGCCGGCATAGGAAAGCTGCAGCATCACACCAATGCTGCAGTATAGAGGACATTATGTGTGCTTGTTTTTTTTTTTTTTTTTTTGCTAATCCCAAACTTCGGTATCATGAATCACTATGGTCTAGATTCCATAGTTCTCTGCTAATCAGACAGATCTACATAAAAAAATTGCAAACTGTTGACTCCTGAGTTAAGTGTTACAAGAATGACACTTGTGCTGCATCCTCTACCTACTGGCCAGGGCACAGGCCCACCAGAGAATTATGGAAAAGATTACACTGTTATATACTGTACATGTATTATATATATATATATATATATATATATATATATATATATATATATATATATATATACACTATATACATATATATTTGCAATACATACATAAAACACAGGCATTTAAAAAACATATCCATGGTGAACATAGAAACAGTACCTTCGAAACCTCCTCTCTAAGGTATTCTGGCCTCTGGTTGCACCCTTACCTCCTCACATTAGGGTTGCCAATTCACCGGGATTCACCTGGACAGTTCGTGTTTTGAATCATGTGTCCAGGTTTCAGTCCGTCTGAAACCTGGACACAATATTGAAATAGGAATGTAGCTCAGGACAGGGACTGATAGGAGGGTGAAGGGGCACTATGTGCGCCACATTACCATTCTGTTAGGAGTGCCTAAAGGTGTAACACGTCTTCTACAATCCTATAGTGTATAGTAAAAAAATTTTTTTTTTGCTGTGCCCTGCTAAAGTGTTCAGGTTTGGCTTGAAGAAAAAGTGGCAACCCTACTTCCCATACAATACGGGACTAATAGTCTTGCATTGTTCGTGATGATGCAGAGGGACCACCCAAAGCCAGTAGAGACAGGGAGTAAAGGAAAGCGCCTGATCCTGCTGGAGCAAGGATGAAGGCAAGTAATACAGCCTCTTGCTCTACCCCATAGGCATAAAGCCCAACTCCAGGAATAAAAAAATAATAATTCTTGTAGACTCTAGTGAATAAGAAATAAGGTGTAATATGTACCTTACTCTTCTTTCATACAGGCTCCCTCCATCTGTGCAACTACATAGTTAAATAGTTACATATGATCTGATCAGTTATAACTGGTCTTATGAAGTCATTAAGTATAATGCAGGACCCTTGCATGAGGACGGTGAGGGCTACCCACAAGCCTGAGCGAGGAGTACGGTAAGTATTACAACTTATTCCTCATCTTTTCTTTACCAAGCATTTAACCCTCGCAGTACAGGGGGCCCCAATTCCATTTTTTTCTATTTTTTTCAACCCAGATTTGAGCTTTAACGTAAAGGAAGGAAGTCAAAATTCATAAGCAGAGGTTATATTTATAGAAAACCTTTTGTTAATATAGGTAGTAGATCCACACATTTAAGAAGTTTAAGCTATAAGTAAACCTCAACTTTTTTTAAAAAGTCAAGCTTGGCCTCATCTTTTCTAATTTTCAAGTTTTCTATTAATTATTGTGGCCATCCATCACATTAAAGAACCAATTTGAGGTTTGAGAACTTCGGAGGGACTGGCCAAAGTCAACTTACTGTATATAAGAAAATTTGAGATGTGTATATAATATTTCAGTAATTCAGCTGCCTATACATTTGGATCTACTCATAGTTTTACATTGTGACTTCTGCTGAAGGTAATCTCTTTTTTCTTTTGCTCAGTTGTTCCAATTTTTTAAAGGTGTGTTCACAAGAAAGTTATGCAGAAAAAGACTCTTACAATAAAAACAGCTAAAAAAAATTGCAGTCCCACAGACCAAATTTCTGATATCATTTACATGATGCTCACTAATGAATAAATCTACTTCTTGTCAGGAAACCAAATAAACACCAAACAAGCATTACTTACTGGGTCGCCACCAGATGCAAAAGAAATGGATTGCATATGATGATTTGCTATGATCTGCAATTGGATTAAAATAAAGTAAAATGCAATTAATTTATGCAAATGCTGATTACTGTTATCAGTTATTTTTTAGATGTCCTCTCGAGAATACAATACTAACAAAGATATACGTATTAAACTTGCCATATGCAGGAGTCTCTAGAGCAGTGATTCTCAACCAGGGTTCCGTGGAACTGTAGGGTTCCTCCAGAGGTTGCTAGGGGTTCCTTCTACATTGGGCCATTTCTGCCTCTCAGATAAGTTCCCACCGAGACCACTGACCTTTTTATCTGTAAGGAGGTAATTCTTCCCAATGACCACAAGTGTAAGGACAATTATTCCCACTGACCATCACACAAATTTATCATGAGTTGTAGATTTTTCATTTTTAGCAGGGGTTCCCCAAGACTGGAGAACTATTTCAAGGGTTCCTCTGTGTTGAAAAGGTTGAGAAAGGCTGCTCTAGAGACTCCAATTTTCTATTTCTCTGAAGAGACCTTATCTGGTTTATCCAAAATGATAGCAATTACCAAAGTGGCATAACCTAGAGCAAATACGGTAATTAGAATTAATATGTCACTGGTCAGATTATAATATGGGTTACTTATTGCTTGTTGCTTATGGGGCTGCAGAAGAATTAAAGCAGATCTATGGTCAAAATGTAAAGTCATATATTAATTTCCACATCGTATTTTAATTATTTCAAGGCTATACCTATTATTCTGCATGATCTTTTAGCTTGTAAACTTACTCTGTGATGATCCCCACACATTTGTTACCTTGAATTCTGTGACATCAGTATTTACTACGCCCTGTGAGTAGTAACTGCTGTGTCACAGAATTCATAGGCTGCCTTCTGAACTACAGAGGGGCTCAGAGGAGGTGTTTCAGGAGGCGGAGTCAGTAGGAATCACTGCTTGCAGGCAGCAAGGTACCAAGAGATATGTAGTCCTTAGGAATGGAAAGTATACAGCAGAGGAGAAGAGGGAAAGAGGGACTTTGTTCCAAATCAGGGACAGTCCCTCCAAATCAGGGACAGTTGGGAGATATGCAATGAGCTTCTACTTCACTCGTTGCCTAACTCCCAGAACTGAAACATGCATAATGCATTTAGCATTTCTTCTTCACCCCATCTGGACTGGAAGTGAAAGCTGGTGCTTGCTGTGTAAGCTGATTTATACATTATGAACCATTGGAGGGTTCAGGGTATCTGTATATCTATTGATTTATCTACACGCAGTTAATTCATTTGTCCTTGAGCAACAATTGAATAGTGACCCAAAATTTCTTCTTGCACGGGAATACTCTGGTAATGTTCACCAATGAAAACAAGAATGAAAGGTAGAGAGGTAGAAAGATACAGACAACGATAAATCATATCATAGATTCTGACCTTCTTCTACTTTCCTAAAAAAATAAAAAATAAAAATGCTGTCATTGCTGTCTCTGTGCC
This sequence comes from Lithobates pipiens, assembly GCF_037356315.1. Classification (NCBI taxonomy): domain Eukaryota; kingdom Metazoa; phylum Chordata; class Amphibia; order Anura; family Ranidae; genus Lithobates; species Lithobates pipiens. The sequence continues at coordinate 25,922,626 of NW_027507696.1, read as the reverse complement.
CATTAGTAAGACTTATCATCACTTTCTTTTCTTCTAGCATCTCATCAAAAAGTAAGAAAGTGAGGCCGGGTTCACACTGGTACGACATATGCTCCGACTTTGGGAGCACATGTCTCATGACATGTGTAAATCAGTGGTTCCCTATGAGAGCCATCTTAACTGGTCTGACAAAAGTCGATCCGACTTTGAAAAAAGGTTCCTGCACATCTTTGGTCCGATTTTGATCCTACTTCAGCCCATTAAATATCATTGAAGTCGGATAAAAGTAGGATCCTTGTCCTAACCATCCGACTTGTGACATGCGACATGGTAATTACAGCAGCAGTAAAAGGAATTGATGTCACTCTAGGACTGTTTTGACTGGTCAAAGGACAAATCATACTATCTCCAAGTAGGATCAAAATCTTATATTGTTCATGCAAGTCCAATGGAAGTAGGACCAAAATAGGACCGATGTAGGACAGATGTAGCAGGGCAAAGTAGGATGACAGTCATACAACAGTCGTGTCTTACAAGTGTGAACACAGCCTGAAGCAAAATCTCCCTTGTGAAGACATGCACGTGGTCCTCGTTAGTATAGTGCACGTCATCTGAGGGAGAACTCTGGGTCCTTTGAGCCCTGTGGAAGCTTATGATCATCTGCTCTTCCTGTGGGTAGAATGTCTATCTGGCTCGAGTTGCCATCTGCTTGCCACCTTTGAGGATAAAGGCCCTGGCTGGGTATTAGCCACAAGCGATTCAGCTTGTGCAAGCTGGTAAGCGTGCAATCTATGTGGTAGAGGTACACTTTGTTTTGTGCTTTGCTGTGACACATTACCATCACTTGGAGGACTCTTTAGGAGGAACATATATACTCTTTACCTGCACGGGTGGTACAATATCTATCTATGCTATCTGCTAAGCATATATCTTTCCAAGCCTCCTCATAAGTTTTTATTGGGACTTACTTTTATTTCAATTTTGATCCACTTATTTTTTTTGACTATTTATATGTCTAATCTTTATGAACATTTATTAGTTATTTTATTTAAAATTTGTATTCACCAGTTATATTGATGTGAGAGCGCAGCCCTAACTACCATTACATGAATAAAAGCATAAGAGATTCTGGCCCCTTTCACTCTCTTCAAAACTAGCTGTGGCTGGGGATATCAGATGCCTGACCCACCACTGTACTTTGGTTCCTTCTTATGGCCCCTACAACTGTTTTATATCCTGTACTGACCTAGGAGCTGAAGGAAGAATTGGATTGTGCACACATAGTTCAGGCATCACATATACCCAGAAAGTGCCAGATGCTGGGGATTTTTTAGCCAATGTATTTCCTGAAAATAGCAGGTATCAGCATGCAGACGGCAGGAGGGGTATTTGCCTTTGGCTTGAGGTGAAAAGATAGTGCAAGAGTCTCTTTAATTCTACCTAGAAAGTAAAATAACCCAGCTTCCTTTCCCTGTCAGAGGAGCCAAGATGGTCACCTTGACCATTAATGTCTTCCCGTAAAGGCAACAATTACGTAAACTGATCTTAATCCAGTAATATCCGTTCAGTGCATTTCTTCATTGTGTACATTAACTAAAGACATCGCCATTTGGGTTTTTTGCCTTGTATTCTTTTGCATGATAAATGTGTTTCTAACAGTTGCTCAGGCAACCAATGCCAGCCACAGCCAGCAGAAGCATTTTGAAAATGCTTTTCTTGCTCATTCATTGATTTCTTTTAGTTTAAAAACCCAATGCATATAAGCTTGATTCAGGAAATTAGGGGTCTCTGGCTTAAAAGCAGTGTACACTAGAATATTATCTAAATAACCATGAAGATAAAAGAACTGTCATTAATCATAAATTCAACATTCATTTTCATAGTTTTTAACATAGTTACACGTATACATATCTTTATTATGAAGATACATTTCTGGCTCTGAAAGAGTTAAGCTTCAGAAGGTTTTACCCCCTTCATGACCAGGCCAATTTTTGCTATTTGGCACTACACTATTTTAACTGCCTATTGCGCAGTCATGGAACATCGTACCCAAATTAAATGTATATCTTTTTTCTTTTTTTACACAAACAGAGCTTTCTTTTAAATCTAATTTTAAGTCGAATTGAAATCTAATTTATTCATTGATTTATCCCAAAATGTATTCTTATACATCAAAATGTATTCTGATACATATCATTGTTAAAAAAAATTATAATTGTATATTGATTGGTTTGCATGACAGTTAAAGCATCTACAAACTATGATACAGCATATACAGTTACTGGAAATGTTTGTTTTTATACTACTAATGGCGGTGATCAGTAACTTATAGTGGGACTGTGATGAGAAATCTGACACTAACTGATACTGGGTGGGAACCGACTAACACTAACATCTCCAGTGACACTAATACAGTGATCAGTGATAATAGTATACACTGTCACTATACTAATGTACTAATGACACTGGCTGAGATAATCAATCAAAGGGTTAACTGGGTGCCTAACAATGTGTAATGTGTGCTGTTTTTACTAACAGATGAGTCCTGTGTTGTTAGTACAACACAGGGCTCTGTACTGTGATTCGCTAAGCTGATCAGCAAGCCAGGACCTGCTAACTGACTTGTGCTGATGACAGCACAAACCAGACCGTGCGCGTCCCCTATCCAGAAATGCTGGATCACGTAAACATATGTGATTCAGTGCAGCGGGCCACCCTGCCGCAGTAAAAAGGCAGAGGGCAGTCCACAATTAGTTAAATCCTTTGATGTTTTAATGGTTTCTACTCCCACCAAAAACAAACAATAGCACCAGCACAGTACACCATTCTGGTAAAAATAGCTGTCACACTGGAGTTTCTCATCAGGTGGCAAAATATGTAAATGAGTATTCCAGTCAACAAAGATTGGGACAGAGGATAGGTCATTTGTGGCCAGAGCAACAGTTAAATGAATTTTAAAAACTTGGACATTCTCTTTAAGGCCTGGTTAACACATATGCAGGTTGCAGTTGATACATATTCCAGGTAAATTTTCCGTTTTCAATACAAGTTTTTGATCCATTGAAGTCTATGGAACCAAAAACATAACCTGCTGGTCTCTGGCCCTTTCCATAACATGCACAGATGTGAACATGACCCATAGGAAACCATGTTAAATGGACTGTAGTGTGTTTCTGGAAAACTGAAAACACAGAAAAAAATGCATAACCAGGCCTTAATTATCCATAGGCGTGAAATGCCTGTTACTTACTACTTGCGTTTGAGACCAGTAATTTAGTACGTCTGATCAAAAGTCGGGGGGTGTGTTTGGTACATTGGTCACAAATCTTTGGGAATCCATCAGTGGACACAAGATTCTTTGGCCAAATTTAGAATTTACACTATTCTGCATTCCCTGCATCTGCCATTAGATTTATTTTAGAATTTCACAGTCCATGTACAAACAGGAATATTTAATAAAATGAGCTGCAATGGTTTCTGACAGATTGATAACACTATGGTAAGTGGCATCAGGTGCATAGTGAAGTTACCCTTTGCTTGTTATCATTGTGGTTAGTGGCTCTGGCTATACAAAAGCAAGATCCGTTATTTGTCTCTAATTTGCAAAATTCCAATTGAATGGTAAGGCGTAAACACCTTTAAAAGTAGTGTAGTGCTGCCCTCTTGAGGGTCGCAAGATAAATGCTGGTTGCCCTGACCCTGTGAGTCCTCTACCACCTCTGACACCCTGGGTTCAAATATGTATTTTCTTAAATAACAGCAACAATAAGGAAATACACCAAATGTATTAAATTAGAAATAGTTTACACAATGAGTAAATGAGAATGAATGGAAAAGAAATCAAAGAGTCAACTTGAGCTTACACCTCAAAATGTTCTTTCCCAAAGAATGTTATGGATAGCGAAACAATGATCACCTCTAAGATTCAAACATTCAACAGTGAATACTATCATTTCTATGCTCAAATAAGTGCATATAATGTTTATGTCAATAGGCTACAGGAGAGCAGAAGAATGGCTCTTATAAGTGTCAGATCCCTCTCTACTGCTCTTCCACACATAAATAGAAAAAACAGTAGATAAACAAGTACAACTTTAGCAAACATGAACTGTATTACAATTTGACCTGCTCTTACAGATAGTTATTCTGCAAAAACAAATCCCTGAAGTGAGGAGGGAGGTGAAAGTGGTCCTGTGTTGCTGTGTGGCAATCCGGTTAATCTTAAAATAGCTCTTAGGTATATAATTGCATGCAAAAAATATTGTATGGTAAAGCAAAATAGCGAATCCAATAGATGGTGTATAACCAGCAGACAATATTAATGTGCAAATCAAAACTGTAAGTGGATTCAAAGTAATCACTGACTTAAAGGTGTTACATATCTGTGGAACTACAAGCAACAGCAGAACAATGGATGGCAAAAATGTCTTTATATAGTGTCTATGATATGCTGGGGCAGAGCTTTGAACTAAACATGGTAATGAGTGCAGGAGACAATGATGTCTATATACAGTGTCTATAAGACAGGGCTGTTGCCCGCTCACCACACTGAAACAGATGAGGATGATGATGTTGATGAGGATGATGATGATGAGAATGATGATCTCTCAGGAACGTGGCTCAAAGGGATGACATATGTCCTCTGCCACACTGCACTATGACTCACATAAATCCGATATCTCTGCAGAGTGGTTGGAACAAGAAAGACCTCTGGGCTGCCCCTGGAAAGTGAATGGCAACTGTCCGTAGGTTTCCTTCCAGCTATCTGCTGGGTAACTCCGCCAGAGTAGGCTGCAACTCAGCTGCAGCTCACTCTGTACAGATTCCCTGCATGCAGATCCATGCCAGTCCCAAGAGAGCATGCTAGGCCTCAAGCCTTCCCTCTTATAGTCCCTCCCAGAGGCCTGCTCTTCTCCATAAGCCAGCCTTTTAGTTGTAGTTTCACATAATACAGAGAGAGGGCAAATCCTATCCGTATGGACTACATGTCCCAAGATGCTTTGCTCTGTCTTGTCTCTAATTAAGAAGGGTAACAGGACATCCCACACTAGAACACTTGAGGGAAACAGCTTCCCCTGGAACAATGCCACACAGCGTCTTCTGACTGCAGAAATAGTTAGGTATCCAGCTCCTGACTACATCAGAAAAACAAGTTTGTTTGTGAACAATCTGACTTTGAGTTTCTGATTGGTCACCCCTCCAGTAGGCCCATATAGGTTTTACATTTTTTGAGTGGCTACTATTTTTATGAGATGAGTTCAGATGAGTTTTGCTGAGCATGGAGGTTTATAAATGCTAAGTAACCATGTTCCAAATCTATGCACCTTTGAAGTAAATGTCCTTTTGTTGACCCTCTCATTGATATCACAAAGTAGGACCTAAAGCCTAACTTGGGCAAATAAAAAAATGTAACTGGAAACCACGCTTTGCTGAAAAGCAGGTCCAAGTGATGATCAATATTTGTGCTGTGCATGCCTTTAATTGGTTAATTGTGCACCAGTGTATGTTGCCCAAGTAAGTTTTAAACTGATCAAGCAGCATCCATTAGTGCAACAACATATAACTTATCAGACATCTTATTGAACAAATGACCCCTGTGAAAAATCTTTCAGGACTAGGTGAAAGTGCTGATTGCTAGGATTGAAAAAGAAGACATCCAAATTATTTTGCAAATAATATACAGCTAGGGTTAAACTTGATACAAGCTGCACTTGCTTCAGGGGCCAGTTAGGGCTCACCTGCTAAATATAAATAACCAGCATTATACTTACCTACTAGGACTGCAGCTTCCTCTTGTCTGCCGTTCTGTCTGTCATAACACAAAGAACCGCTATCTATCAGTGTTTCTATAGATAGAGACTGACACCTGCGGGGAAGTGGAGAAACTGCAGTGCAAAGCAGGTGGGCAAGTGGAGAAAGGAAGAGTTGACGCAATGGACTAGCAGGCAATGGTGCAAGATTGATGGTACATTCTACCTTTTTCTGTCTCCAGGCCTTGTCTAGGTTACCAATACTTTAAGCACTGTTCGTAAAACTCACAGGAACTTAGCCACGTTAAAAGATGTTCTGATTACTAGGGACTAAGCTCAACAAGGTGCATGCCAACTTATAGACTTATGTATTTAATTTACAATTGACATTTTTACGGAGCGCCAGGAGCATAGGCTATCGCTATACTTTCGGCGTTGGACCCTCTGATCTCAGCTTAGCAGCTAAAGAGTCACATGCCCCACTGCACCCGCCCCTCCCCTCTTCCTTCCCAATCACAGAGCACTTTATGTTATGTGATTCCTTTCACAAAATACAAAGGCTCCTGTGAAAATGCAGCAGAGGGTGCTTAGTGTGAGAGAGCAGCACCTTTTCTGTCAGGGCTTGGAGAGTGTAGCGACCCAGAGCTCCATAAAACGGTCACATGTAAATAACATAGATAAGTCTACAAAGTGGCATGTGCCTTTTTGGACTTAACTTATGCCAACATATTTTACAAAGTGGCTGAATTCCTGGAGTTCAGCTTTAAGCCACTGTGTCCAGCCAACCAATTCTGTATCATGTTCTTTTTGTTCATAAGTATTCTGTCCATAAACATTCTCCCTTTGTATTGCCAGAAAATCTTGCATTTGTTCAGAAGTACCCCCCTATGTTTCCCCATGGACATCACTAGCAAGAAGGCCTCTGTATGTATCATGGTGTTCAGTGATCTCAGAGTGTTCACATTTGTATACATTCATGTAACCAAGCTCCCTGCTGAGTTCTGAATGGCTGGGCAGTTGATAACAGTGAGAAGAGGGGGGAAACTGGGTTGCAAGTGTACATTCAATAAATACTTCTGGAAAAAATAAAAAAGGTGTATATATATATATATATATATATATATATATATATATATATATATATATATATATATATATTGGCAGGAATAGCCTGGTCATACCTGTTTAGAGTCCGGAGTCATCATGTTTAGGCTTGTTGTAGATATGTTAAGTGTTATACACATTCCTGCAAACTGAAGGTTGCACTTTCCCAGGATGCAAGAGAGGATTTTATTTGCAGGCTACACAAAAACAAAGAAACTCAGTTTAGGATAAAGGAAAGTAAAAAAATACAGCTTATTGTCAATATACAGCATATACTACATTTTGTATAAAGTATTCTGATTAAATTTTTACTTCATGCCTTCTTATAGTCCTGATTTTGATAATACTGTCCAGGTCCTCATTCAAGACAAGTATGGGGCCTCCTGGAAATAACTATTGCTACAGGTTGGGAGACAAAGTATCTGTCTATAAAAAAAATGGGTATAGCCTGCAAAATGGTTTCTTTTCTGCTTAAGAGCTAAACCACTTAAAGTGGTTGTAAACCCACATGAAAAAAATAAAAGACTTGCAAGACAAAGGCATATTGAGCTAGTATGCATAGCATACTAGCTCATTATGTAATACTCACCTGAGACCAAAGCACCCCCTACTCCCCAATACACCACTACGGCCGGTGACATTTCTCCCCGGAGTTACTTTTGTGTATCGCGGCTACGGCGCTGCGATTGGCCGAGCTGCGATAACGTCACTCCCGTGCACGTGCGTGGGAGCCGCCAGTAACAGCACACTCACTGAAGCAAACGACACATACATGCCATTGCTTCAGTTCTATTTGCATAGATGGGTCACCACCATGAGAAATATCCACCACCTTTTAGGATTGAATACGCTTACCAAAGCTTACCTACCTACCCTACGGTGTTGGGTCAAACAGGCAGAGGTGAATATAGGGTCCGCATTTACCACTATTGTAATAGCGCAGCACATTATAGTATATGATTTTTAACACATTTATTTTCCTGTTGTGGTGCTAGCAGCTTTTTTTATTGGAGACTATTAGCCGGTTATCTTTTTACGTATAAAAAAACAATATAAATACCTTTTTTACCCTTTTTTATAAGTGGTCACATTCCCTCTGTTCTCAACTGCATAAGAGCTAATGTACACAGGGCAGTTGAAAACCTTTCCTGAACGCTGGAAACTGACAGCTGAAAAACCAATGGTGAAAAACATCCATTTTACAGCTTTTACAGCTTTTACATCCCGACTTTATGCGAGTTTATCGACGGTTATGTACATTTGAGGTTAGAAGGGTTTTTAAAGATAACCTCAGATGACCCTCCCAAATGCCCACAATGCATGAAAAAGAAGTATTATTAATTATTTCAGCCATTCTGTGATAGAAGAGAGAGCAGCAGCAGAGAGAGAAGTGTGTTTGTAGATGTTGCTGAGGCTCCGAAGATGTTGAAAATTGCATGCAAGGACCAGAGTTTGCACAGTAGCTACTAGACTCATCCATTGAAGCTGAAGTTGTGTTTTTTTTAACATTTTTATATGTTCAAAAATTATCAGAAATGTTCATCCTTTAAAAACACTTATAAACGCAAACACGTATAAACACAGTTTACCGTGGTTACAAGCATTTAGAGTTTGAAATGTCAGTAAACTACAGACATGAACGTGATTTTTCTGCTTTCAAAAAAATGCCTGTAACCTCAATTGCCTCCAAACTACTATAAACAACTGAGTGTACGTGTACACATAAGATAACAGAGGAGAATTCAGGGTAGGTGCTAGAGAGAGAGAATGTTTTTTGTAGGTTAGGTAAATTTAGGCAGGGCTGGCTAGCAGTCAGGCCTGTTTATTTATTTTTATTATGAGCTATGAGTAGCTCAGAGTAGCAGCTGGTGACTCGCAGGCAGCATCACTGGGACCCCCCACCTCCTTCTGGAGGGTTCTAGAAGGAAAGGAGGGGAGTAGAGGTGGCACTGCCTCGGGTATTCTACGGAGCCCAGACTAATCCACAATCTTGTGGATTAGTCTTAAGTTTGAGTTGTTCAGAGCTTGGAGATGGAATGCTAGGCTGTCAGGGCCTTTGAGGGAGCTCCCCAGTCTGGGGGGTGACCTTGGGCCTGGAGCTCAGGTACAGACAGAGCCCTTCAATAAAGCATGAATGTTCTGGACAGAAGGCACATGATGAGCAAGAGAGAACAGCAGGAGAGAGCATTGCCGGGCAAGTCTCCAGGGATAGGAACAACTGGTCGCAGCTAGGAGAGGGCTGGTGAGTGACATGCACAGTCAGGAGGACTGGGGAGGCACGCCTGAGAGAACTGGGAGCATGCAGTCTGGGATGGGTGCAGAGCCAGCAGTATGGACTGTGGTGTCATGGGCAGTGGAGAGGGGCAGCTGCAGCCAGGAGGGCTGGCAGGGTCTGAAGATGGGTTACTGGGCTTAGTAACCGAAGTTAGGGCAGCTAGCACCAAGAACTTTTCATTGCTACACTAAAGGGGCCTGCGGTCCCTGCCTGGAAAAGGCAGTTGCTAAGCCCTAGCTGAGCCAGTGTCTGGCCTAACCATGCAGCGCTAGCTGTGCCTGGATGCTCAAGTAAGAGTTGTGCTGGAGGAACTGAGGAGTAATAGTCTGCAGTAAGAGTTGTGCTGAAGGAAGAAAGACCTGTATATACCAGAGTGTATATAAATTGTCCCAATTATTTGCTCTAAATTCACTGGGCCTTAGGGGTGTTCTGGCAGCCTCGTTATTCAGCAGTTGGGTGGGCAGTAAAAAGGCATGAAAGGAGATTTTCGACATAGAAGTTCAATGTATTGTCTCAGGGGTTAGTTGTTGTTTGTAAAGATCTGAGTATGGTTTCTTTACGGATATGCACTAGCTCCTCCATCTCTCCCAAATGATCAATTCAATTAAACAAATTAGAAATCTTCAGGGTCTTAGTAGAGTTCCAAAGTCTGGGAATGGATAGTTGAATTGTCTGTGGATGGTGAGGGAGGTTTTCTACATTAATGCATAGACGATTGGTGTTTATTCGGGCTCAGTCCTCTTCTGTGAGATTCATCCCTGTTCCAGAATTCAGCCACGGTGTCTCCACAAGAGTAGTGAGTAGGAAAAAGGGAGGTATAAATCCTTAATATGAGGTGGGTCTGTGCCTCAGTGGGGAGTACTTTGTCGTTAAGGAGTGTTTGAAGTGTAATGTCTTATAAAGGTGAAGGGTAGCCTTTTTTAAAAAGTAGAACTATAGACAAAACTTTGGTTTTTTATTGTGGATAGAACAAGAGAGGATTATAACCCCTATCAGATTTTTTTTCACCGTCTGTGTCGAATTGTGGAGATTTCCCTTCACTTCCGGTCCCATAGCTAAACAGGAAGTGAGAGGAAATCCCTGCAAATTGAAATAATTCCTTGGGGTAATGGTAATTGGTAATGGTAAACAGGACAAATAGAAAGGATGGATCTCCTTAACGTGGACATATAGAGCAGGAAAAACTGACAAGCGTTATAATCCTTCTACGCTCTATCCAAAACTAAAAAAAAAAGTTTTGCCTTTAGTTACACTTTAAGCCGAGGGTGAGATTCAACAGGCTTCGGTATGTTTACTCAACCAAAGCCACACATGCAGGGGGTAGGCATGTAGGATTGTTCGAAAGTCACCCAATGTTTTAGGGCAGTGTGGGTCAACCAGTCTACCACTTCAGAAAGGTGACATTTTTGAATATCCGGTAGGCCAATACCTCCAGTCATTTGAGGGAGCGTAGGGATATCTTAGTTTACTCACGGGTGTTTATTGTGTCAGAGGAAGGTTCTGAGCTTTTCTTGGAAGGAAGTGAAGAATTGGCGAAACAGCAGAATCAGAATTGTTTGGAATAAGTATAGTAGGCGAAGGAGTGCATTCATTTTTTTTTTTTTGTAAAATCTTTTTTATTGAGTTTTTCAACAGCATAGAAAATCGCCGACACCCGGGCCAACAGTACCCACGCAGGGGCAAACTCTCCGCTACGGCTACAACCGCAGCAGGGCATATCAGGTAACACAACATGATCGGTCTGCCTCTGAGGCAACAACAGGCCTCAACCAGGCAGACCGATAAAAACAAAACTAAACGTATCTAAGCCCCCATGGGGGGGAGGGTTAACAGCAGGAGAATCCGTGCTCAAAAGCATAAGTACACGATGTCAAAGCATAGAAGTACAAGTAATACCTGGGTCAGTCTATTACCATATCAGGACCTTAATGTTGGTCTAAGGGTTAGTTACTGCATCAGTCGCCGTAGTGCTATCAGCTAACCAACAAGTCCACACCTTTTCAAATTTTTTTGGGCATCCCCTACCCTCGTAGGTAGCTCTATAAAGGGGCAAACTAGCATTCACTAGACCCTTCCAGAACGTGACAGAGGGGGGAGATGATTGCTTCCAATTCATCGTGATGGCCTTACGTGCATAGTATAGTAGTAAGGATATGAGTATTTTCCTAGCTCTGTGGATTATCAACTGCTCCACCAGCCCCAGCAGACAACATTTAGGATCATAAGGAATACTAATCTTAGTAATGTTAGCTATTACCTGGAGAACTTCCTTCCAGTAATGCCCAATTGCTGGACAAGCCCAGAAAATGTGAAAAAACTCCCCTGGCTGATACGAGCATCTCCAGCACGCCGGGGAATGTGTCGGCGACATCTGGTGCATTCTATGGGGTGTGTAGTGCGCTCTGTGTATAATTTTATACTAAACAAGTTTGTCCCTGGCCGAGACCAGTGGAGAGAACGGGAACACCCAGATTTCCCTCCAATCATCATCGTCCAGTTCCGGTATGTCCCCCACCCACTTCCTGCGTAGGGAGGACAGTTCGGGGATGGCAGCAACCAACAGGGACCCATAAATCTGAGAAGTGGGTTTCTCCAAATCCTTCACCCGAAGGGTGGACTCGAGCTCTGAGTATTCCATTATGACTGGTTGACCTAAGAACTGACATCTATGGGCATGGGCGATCTGGAGATACCTGAAATGAGCCCGTGCAGGCACGTTGAACTTCGTACACAATACATGAAAGGGAGCAAGCTCCCCATTGGTGATAACATGCTCCAGAGTCAGTATTTTGTATCTGGCCCAGGCCTGAGGATCCGGGATAGTGGTGAACTGTGGTAGGTTGGGATTCAGCCACAGGGGGGTGTGAGGAGACCAGGTGTTCGGCGGGGACTCTCTGAGGGCCTCCCCCACCCTCCATGCCCTCATAGTGGTGCGCATGGAAGGGGTGAGGCAATGAGGTGTTTTTGGCCCCCTGAATACCAAACCTTTCAAGGCCTCCAGAGACCCCACTATAGCTGCCTCCAACACCGTAGCAGAGTTGGTCAGATCTGGCAGCAACCACCAGTGGACAGTTACAAGCTGAGTAGCCAAAAAGTATTTGTGGCAGTCCGGGAGAGCCAAGCCCCCATCGTCCACAGGCCTGGTCAGAGTGGTATACTTGAATCTAGGCGTTCCAGATCCCCAAATAAATGAAGGAAGAGTTGTTTAAGAGAATTAAAGAAAGTTTTATTTAGCCATTGTGGGGAATTCCTAAATATGTACATTAGTTTGGGGAGGACTTTCATTTTGAGAAGGTTAATGCGCCCCATGAGGGAGAGGGGAAGATTACCCCATGCCCTTAGTTTGGATTTAATCCCTATCAGGACAGGTTCAAGATTAAGCCGGACAAAATCCCGGCTCTCCCTTGAAATAATGATACCTAAATAGGTGAACCTATCCACCCATTGAAGCGGGGTAGAGGGGGACGAGGAGGACCTGGCCCCCGCATCCACTGGGAAAAGCTGAGACTTATGCCAGTTAACCCTCAACCCGGTGAAGGCGGAAAAATCATCCATAATTCCAAGTGCTCCCCGCAAAGAGTCACCAGCATCGTTTAAAAAAAGCAGTAAATCATCCGCATAGAGAGCCACTCTCTCCTCCAGCCAGCCCACCCTAAGGCCACGGATGTCGGCCGAGCACCTAAGGGCCTCCGCAATAGGTTCCATTGCCAGGGCGAACAAGGATGGGGAGAGAGGGCATCCCTGCCTGGTGCCCCTCCGCAGGGGGAACTGAGGAGACAAGGAGCCGTTCAGTTTAATGCATGCTAGGGGACCGGTGTACAATGTGCGTAACCAGGCAATAAACTTCAGTGGAAAACCCATTCTTCTTCTCCAGATACACCCACTCTACCGTGTCAAATGCCTTCTCCATATCAAGGGTGGCAATAGTCCTAGTGCCTTGATTAGTATGGGGGGCATGGATATTAGAAAATAGTCTACGGATGTTGATGTCTGTGGATCTACCCGGCATAAAGCCTGTTTGGTCCGGGTCAATCAAAGATTTAGAGTGCATTCATTTTTAGTATGGCTGCTTGACCAAACCGTGGGAATGTATGGTGCAGTTTTGCATCATGGTGCATGCATATAACGCCATCATTGACTGACATTGCAGCTTTCCACATCAAAGCAAAGTTATTCCACCAGGTGGCTAATGAACCAAACTTTACTATACAGAAAAAAACAGCAAGTTATCTGTTCAGGACAGAAAAAAGAAAGGTAGGAAACTGCAACAAACATTGATAAAATGCTGAAATGCACATCGATCACCCAGAAAGCATAGTCATCTCCATACATTTTCATTTTGTTTTTTTAACACAAGTGTACCCTCTAACAGCCCGCACGGTGTCTGGTCAAGTGCCTTCTGCTGACCTCAAGCCACACATACTCATGGATCATAGACCTCTTCCGCAGGGCAATTGATGCACCTGCAGGACATTCTGGATCCCAGAGGCAGGAATGCAGCTGCTGTATCCACTCTGGGTACACTTAATGGCCACCCACTGATTGTATTGGCTGGGAGCCCTGCTAACACCTGCTGATGGCTAGGGATGAGCCGAACACCCCCCTGTTCGGTTCGCACCAGAACCTGCAAACAGACCTAAACTTCGTGTGAACTTTAGAACCCTATTAAAGTCTATGGGACTCGAACGTTCACAATCTAAAGTGCTCATTTTAAAGGGTAATATGCAAGTTACTGTCCTAAAAAGTGTTTGGGGACCTGGGTCCTGCCCCAGGGGACATGGATCAATGCAAAAAAAAGTTTTAAAAATGGCTGTTTTTTCAGGAGCAGTGATTTTAATAATGATTAAAGTGAAACAATAAAAGTGTAATATTCCTTTAAATTTCGTAGCTGGGGGGTATCTATAGTATGCCTGTGAAGGGGCGCATGTTTCTGGTGCTTAGAACTGTCCCTGCACAAAGTGTCATTTGTGCAGGAAAAAAAGTCTTTTAAAATCACTTGCGGCTAAATTGTCGGCTCCCCGTAATACAGAGAACACTCAATGAGTGTTCTCTGCATTAGCCGACAATTCATTCATTCATTGTTAAAAAAAAAAAAAAAAAAAAAAAAAAAGCGTGGGGGTTCCCCTAAATTCAATTACCAGGCCCTTCAGGTCTGACGTGGATATTAAGGGGAACCCCGTGTCAAATTTAAAAAAGAAATTGACGTGGGGGTCCCCCTAAATATCCATACCAGACCCTTCAGGTCTGATATGGATATTAAGGGGAACCCCGCATCAAATTAAAAAAAAATTGACGTGGGGGTCCCCCTAAAAATCCATACCAGACCCTTTATCCGAGCATGCAACCTGGCAGGCCGCAGGAAAAGAGGGGGGACGAGAGAGCAGCCCCCCCTTCCTCCTGAACCGTACCAGGCCACATACCCTCAACATTGGGAGGAGGCTTTGGGGGTCTGTGACCCCTCAAAGCACCTTGTCCCCATGTTGATGAGGACAAGGGCCTCATCCTCACAACCCTGGCTGGTGGTTGTGAGGGTCTGTGGGCGGGGGCTTATCAGAATCTGGAAGCCCCCTTTAACAAGGGGACCCCCAGATCCCAACCCCCCCCTGTTTGAAATGGTAAGGGGGTACAAAAGTACCCCTACCATTTCACAAAGAAAGTGTAAAAATGGTTAAATAAGACAAACACACTTTTGAAAAATTCCTTTATTAAAAATAAAAAAACAAAAAAAAAGATTCCAGCGGTGCTAATCCACTCTTGCTATCCAGCGACGGATCTCCGGGGTCCAGCGATGGATGATCATATCCAGCGACGGGGGATCTCCCAGTCCAGCGCTGTCCATACATCCGTCTTCTGTCTCCACTCCGGAGACAGTGCAGAGATCCCAGCGCTGACGTTTCTTATATTAGGAGGGCGGGGCCACCCGTCACCTGACCCCGCCCCTCTGACGCTGGAGAGGGAAGCCAGGGGTTCCCCAGTGACGTGTGGGTGACCCCGCCCCCTCTGATGTAACGCAGGTTTCCGTTACATCAGAGGGGGCGGGGTCACCCACACGTCACTGGGGAACCCCTGGCTTCCATCTCCAGCGTCAGAGGGCGGGGTCAGGTGACGGGTGGCCCCACCCTCCTAATATAAGAAACGTCAGCGCTGGGATCTCTGCACTGTCTCCGGAGTGGAGACAGAAGACGGATGTATGGACAGCGCTGGACTGGGAGATCCCCCGTCGCTGGATATGATCATCCATCGCTGGACCCCGGAGATCCGTCGCTGGATAGCAAGAGTGGATTAGCACCGCTGGAATCTTTTTTTTTGTTTTTTTATTTTTAATAAAGGAATTTTTCAAAAGTGTGTTTGTCTTATTTAACCATTTTTACACTTTCTTTGTGAAATGGTAGGGGTACTTTTGTACCCCCTTACCATTTCAAACAGGGGGGGGCCGGGATCTGGGGGTCCCCTTGTTAAAGGGGGCTTCCAGATTCTGATAAGCCCCCCGCCCGCAGACCCTCACAACCACCGGCCAGGGTTGTGAGGATGAGGCCCTTGTCCTCATCAAAATGGGGACAAGGTGCTTTGAGGGGTCACAGACCCCCAAAGCATCCTCCCAATGTTGAGGGTATGTGGCCTGGTACGGAGGGAGGGGGGGCCGCTCTCTTGTCCCCCCCTCTTTTTCTGCGGCCTGCCAGGTTGCGTGCTCGGATAAAGGGTCTGGTATGGATTTTTAGGGGGACCCCCACGTCAATTTTTTTTTAAAAATTTGATGCGGGGTTCCCCTTAATATCCATATCAGACCTGAAGGGTCTGGTATGGATATTTAGGGGGACCCCCACATCAATTTTTTTTTTTAATTTGACACGGGGTTCCCCTTAATATCCATGTCAGACCTGAAGGGCCTGGTAATTGAATTTAGGGGAACCCCCACGCTTTTTTTTTTTTTTTTATCAATGAATGAATGAATTGTCGGCTAATGCAGAGAACACTCATTGAGTGTTCTCTGTATTACGGGGAGCCGACAATTTAGCCGCAAGTGATTTTAAAAGACTTTTTTTCCTGCACTTTGTGCAGGGACAGTTCTAAGCACCAGAAACATGCGCCCCTTCACAGGCATACTATAGATACCCCCCAGCTACGAAATTTAAAGGAATATTACACTTTTATTGTTTCACTTTAATCATTATTAAAATCACTTCTCCTGAAAAAACGGCAGTTTTTAAAACTTTTTTTTTGCATTGATCCATGTCCCCTGGGGCAGGACCCAGGTCCCCAAACACTTTTTAGGACAGTAACTTGCATATTACCCTTTAAAATGAGCACTTTAGATTTCTCCCATAGACTTGTATAGGGTGTTCCGGCTTTTCGAATTTGCTGCGAACAGCCCAAATTGTTCACTGTTCGCTGAACAGGCGAACAGGCAATGTTCGAGTAGAACATGAGTTCGACTCGAACTCGAAGCTCATCCCTACTGATGGCACATTCCCACTCTCCAGGCATCAATCTTCTCCATAGTCCTGTTTAAGGTGGAAGTCTCTTGCATGCTACAAGATGCTCCTTGTATCTGCACAGCTGTTTCTGCAAGAGACCCGACTTCTGATGCTTCCAAAAAGGTAGGAAAACTCCAAACATCAAGGGTCCAATGAGAAGGACAAAAAAGGAATGCGGCCTCTGGTTTAGCCTCAAAATTTATGGGGGTCCCATGAGGTAGGAGCAAGGGAGGAACTACCCAAAGGTATGCTGCCATGGAATCTGTTCAGAATGATAAATTCACCAAGACTTTCCAACTGAAGATTGGAGGAGCATACAGCACTTGCACGAGGGGGGTGTTTAGTATTAAGCCTTACCCAGAAAAAAATTGAGCTAGGAAGCTGTACATTGCAGGGTGTACTCTCCAATTTGTCTATATTCAATGGTGCAAAAATCAACTACTTATGATTTTAACTTATCTTTTTTTTCAGGTCCAAATTGAACATGGCAGCACCTCCAGAAAAAATAAATGTGGAAGAGCATAAGACAATAATCAGGTTCTTGTTTCTCCAAATGAAAGGAGTGAAGCAGATCAATGATGAAATTTCACAAACTTTGGGTGACAGTGGCCCTTCATATGCAACAGTTAAACGTTGGGTTTCCAATTTTAAAACTGGCCATTTCGGTGTTGAAAGTGAGAAACCCAGTGGAAGGCCTGTTTCTGTCTCTGTGTATGCAAATGTGAAAGCCATCCATGACATGATCATGGAGGACTGCCGAATATCAGCCAAAAGTATTGCTACATATGTGAGAATATCACATGAGGGAATTGGTGCCATTATCCACAACCACAACAACTTGAAAATGAGAAAGCTTGCAGTAAAGTGGATCCCAAAACTTTTGACAACCAAACAAAAGATGACAAAGCCTTGTCACACACTGCAGGTGAAACCATGGTAAAACTGACCTCCTTAGGCCAACCTGGCTCCTTCTGACTATCATCTGTTCCCCAATTTAAAAAAAAAAAACACCTAAAGGGACAACGATTTGGGAGTGTTCTGGAGGAAACTAATGCTGCAAATGAGTGGTTACACCAGCAGTCGGAAGAATTTTATTTTCAGGTACTTAAGAAGCTGCAGGACAGATGTCACAAGTGCATCGAATTCCTGGGGGAATATGTAGAACAGTGTGGCAGTTACAGCTTCCTAGCTCAATTTTTTTCTGGGTAAGGCTCAGTACATATCAGAACCCCCTCATATAAGAGTTTTAATAATTTCCTGGTCAGTACCATATAAATATTGCAGTAACTGGTTATTTATAACGGTTTCTTCACATTTGTAAAAACTGACATTATTTTAGTGCCACAAATATATTTTCTTCACCTCCCATTTGCATAGTATGAGTCATGCCTCTCACTCAAAATCATGCCAGGCCTCATCAGCTTTCTAAGTTATGCAAGTATTACCAGATGGTCCTTAATGCATGCTTCTACTCAGAGAGTTCTATTCCAAAAATAATTTAAACTTTTAGGAGGCATAGTGAGCCTTTTGAAATTTCATTTTTTACCACAACCTTTTAGTAAATGCAGAAAGAAAATGAAAATGTATTTTTTACACAAAGATATTTCCCCCACACAGCATAGGTATACTAAGAATTACACCCCAAAACACATTCTGCTACTCTTCTTAAGTATGGGAATACCACAGGTGTTCACTTTTTCAATATATGGACTGAGTATGTACCTGACACTGCTTCATGTGTATTACACAAATCAAACAAAATTGTATCTGTATAGTACTGTAATACTCACCTCTGTACAAGTGGTAATATGGCTTAGTCTAGCTACGCCTATAGCAGTCCCCATCCCTATAAGCCAAGCAGGCAGTGTTGCCAATTGTCAGTAATTTTACTGACAGACAGTAAAAAACAGACACTTTTCTCCTGCCAATAAATGCAGGTGACAGGAAAATGTTTCCAGTAATAAATAGGGCTGTGATGCTTGGCTGTGCGGTTCTGGTCCGGAGCCACGCAAGACCATCCAAGTACCTGCTACAGTGTGTTTGGGTGGTGGGGGCAGGCCTGGTGGAGGTGGTGCTTGAGTGTGTCTTGTATAGGTCTTTGGCATGGGAGCAAGGCAAGCCGGGAGCGGGACTGTCAGTGCTGTTTAGACTGGAGTGGACTGAATAGCCCAACCTGGTGTGGAGAGAGACTGTCGCTATGACTCAGGAGGGGATGTGTTGTGTCCTTCAGCTTTTTACCCCCCCACCCCAGGAGTACAAGGGCATATCACACTGATAGTAAGTAGCATCCCTTGTGCTCATATTATTTTAGTAAAAACTTAGGCTTCGGATATGTGCTGAGGGGTCACTTTAGGCTTTAACCATTGTTCAGGTGGCAACAACTCCTGGTCAATTACTTATTTTGGTCCATTCTAAAATATTGAAATGGCCTGCCCCATAGTATACCTTAGTAAAACTAAACTAAATGCCAGGCTGCTACATCCTACACACTTTTACCACAGAGGAACCCTTAAAATATTGTTTTTAGGTCTCAGGAAATCTATAGCTTATAGTACATTGGCATGCCTAGTAAGTTGCAGACATAATAATTGACATAACAATGAAGAATATGGCCTCTGAAGCAGATCATTTGATCTCCCAAAAAACCCTGTTTGGAATTTCATTCTTTTTTTTTCAGTAATAGTAATGAAGTTAATGAATAATATTATTTAACAAATACATATTAAATATTAAATAAATAAATGCAGACAGTAAAAATTGTAGTGTCCTGTTACATTGGTGGTCTGAAGAGAAATACTAACTTATTAGTGGTTGGTATAATTATTTCTTAAATTGATGGTCAGTAGAAAAAGGCCCTCTTACATTGATGGTCATTGGAAACTGACCTCCTTAGATTGATGGTCAGGGTGCAGTGCCCCCTTACATTGGTGATAAATGTAAAGAATGTGGTATTATATTAAAGTCAAAGCAACCGTACAAGAAAAAAAGGTTGGTTTAAAATTATTTTGTTTCAAATAAAATGTGTTCCTATTTAACCACTTATTAACCATTAGGTAACTTCAAACAGCCCATATACAGTTGTGCTCATAAGTTTACATACCCTGGCAGAATTTATGATTTCTTTTTCATTTATTCATTCATTTTTAAGAGAATATGAATGATAATACGAAAGCATTTCTTTCACTCATGGTTAGTGTTTGGCTGAAGCCATTTATTATCAATTAACTGTGTTTAATCTTTTTTAAATTATAATGGCAACAAAAACTACCCAAATGACCCTGATCAAAAGTTTACATAACCATCCTCACATCTGATCTGTTTGCTTGTAATCAGTGTGTGTGTATAAAAGGTCAATGAGTTTCTGAACTCCTAACAGACCCTTGTATCTTTCCTCCAGTGCTGCACTGACGTTTCTGGATTCGGAGTCATGGGGAAAGCAAAAGAATTGTCAAAGGATCTGCGGGAAAAGGTAGTTGAACTGTATAAAACAGGAAAGGGATATAAAAAGATATCCAAGGAATTCAGAATGCCAATCAGTAGTGTTTAAACTCTAATCAAGCAGTGGAAAATTACGGATTCTGTTGAAACTAAACCACGGTCAGGTAGACCAACTAAGGTTTCAGCCACAACTGCCAGGAAAATTGTCTGGGATGCAAAGAAAAGCCATAAATACCTTCAGATGAAATACATGATTCTCTGAACACAGGTGGTGTTGCTGTTTCAAGATGCACAATAAGGAGGCACTTGAAGAAAGATGGGCTGCATGCTCGCGTCACCAGTAGAAAGCCATTACTATGCAAATGCCACAAAGTATCCTGCTTACAATATGCCAAACAGCACACAGACAAGCCTCAAACCTTCTGGCACAAAGTCATTTGGAGTGATGAAACCAAAATTTTACTTGCTACATTTGGATAGGAGTCAACAAGGCCTATGATGAAAGGTACACCATTCCTACTGTGAAACAAGGAGGTGGATCACTGATGTTTTGGGGATGTGTGAGCTACAAAGGCACGGGAAATTTGGTCAAAATTGATGGCAAAATGAATGCAGTATATTATCAAAAAATACTGGAGGAACATCAGCCAGGAAGCTGAGCATGGGACGTACTTGGACATTCCAACATGACAATGATCCAAAACACAAGGTCAAGTAGACCGGTCATTGGCTACAGCAGAATAAAGTGAAGGTTCTGGAGTGGCCATCTCAGTCTCCTGACCTCAATATCATAGAGTCACTCTGGGGAGATCTCAAACGTGCAGTTCATGAAACACAGCCCAAGAATTTACAGGAACAGGAGGCTTTTTGCCAAGAGGATTGAGCAGCTTTATCATCTGAGTAGATAAAGAGCCTCATCCACAAATTCCACAAAAGACTTCAAGCTGTCATTTATGTTAAAGGGGGCAATACATGGTATTAAGAACTGGGGTATGTAAACTTTTGATCAGGGTCATTTGGGTCGTTTCTTTTGCCATTATGATTTAAAAAGAGTAAACACAGTTGATTGATAATAAATGACTTCAGCCAAACACTAACCATTAGTGAAAGAAAAGTTTTTGTGTTATCATTCATATTCTCTGAAAAATGGCCAAGAAATCGTAAATTCTGCCAGGGTGTGTAAATTTATGAGCACAACTGTAACTTCCCCTTCTACACTTAGCTAATATTTTTTCATCTGATTTTATTCTTATTTCTATTTATTTACCATACATTTTTGTTAAAATCTTAGTTGTTTTGTTTATTATTTTTTGTTACAATAATATAATGCATAGCAAAAAAACATTATTTAATTTCCAAATAACTTTTCAATGCTTTGTACCAAAATGTTACTTTCAGTGTCCATATACATTGGACAAATTATAAGCTAAAATGTATGCTTTTTATCAGCAGTAACATGATTTTTTTTTTAAATGAACATGTTGTGCTTAATAAAATGTCATGTATTTTGTCTATACAAAATAAAATTATTTTGGCAAGAGGAAATTTCTTGACAAGTTTACAAATAAAATGTATACATTCAGAAATCAAAAACATAAAAATAAAATACCTTTCTTTTTTTGAAGACTCCTTTGGTACCAGGAACAGCTTCACACACTCTGCTAAATGCTTCCCTGCAAGACAAATATATAAAAATAAGGATAATTTCTGTAAGTGAATCTTATTCAATGCACTTAAATTAAATCTGAGAGGAGTATGGAGGCTGCCATTACTCACCTCTTCTAGCGAGTGCTAGTTTCCTGGCTACCATACTGGCCTCCACAGCTCAATGCTCCAGTGTGTGACTGACGGAGCACAGAGAACTGAAGTGTTTGGTCACTCCGTTCTCAGTCTTAAAGCCAGTGGGGGACAGATGCAGCATTGCACCTAGGTAAGTATGATTTAAAAAAAAAAACCCTAACTTCTCTTTTAAGATGCCAGTAGCAGCCGTAATTGTATCATCTTAGCTACTAATTAATGCAGAATGTTTGGAGTATATACTGTAGCTGGCCAAACATGGGTCAATTATTCCCCCATCCACACATTCAAGGTGGATGTGGTAACTCTCTCCACTGTGTCATTGTATTCTGACAGCTGGGAGACTCCCCCACCATCAGAATACACAAATCAGCACCACAGTCTATTGGCGAGAATATACTGGCAGGGCAGTTGAACAGAGATTGATCAGTAGATTGACTTCTGTTTAACCACAGTGGCCAGGCATGGATCAAAATTTGTCCGGTCCCTGCTGAATTAGCTGAATTTTGAACCCATTATGGCTTGCTTTATTTATTACTCTTTATTGACTAACTTAAGTTATTAAAGATGCAAGTTTTTAGGATGCGTTAGGTTACCTTCTCAGGCATTATACAGATTTTATAAAGAAGCTTGCATCTTTAACAACTTGTTAGCCAATAAAGGGTGTTGTCTAATCTCCAAACATTCTGCTTTAACCACTTAACAACCGGCCCATAGCCGAATGACGGCTACAGGGCGGTTGTTTAACTCTGGGAGGACGTCATATGGGGCGTTTGTGTGAAAAAAAGGACAAACATTTCATATAGGTCCAGTGTTGCATGACTGAGTAATTGTCATTCAAAATGTGAGAGCACCGAAAGCTGAAAATTGGTCTGGTTATTAAGGGTGTTTAAGTGCCCAGTGGTCAAGTGGTTAAGAACAAGAAACAAGACATGAAATTACAACTTTTCTCAGAATTTTATTTGCAGCAAGTGTATTCCAGGTCTCAGAAATTCTGCACCTGGAGACTGCCAGGTAACAATTATTCCCAGATTGAGGCCACTAATGGCAACCCCAGCATTTCTCCTTTAACAGTTGGACTTTGCCAAGGTATATTTAGGCTCACAGTCTCCTTAAAAGCATATCTAAATTCAAAATTTAGATTAATATACTCCTATTAATCTGATCAATCTTGAAGTTTCTAAACTTACTTTGTATCCCCTATAAAATTCTAAGTAAACAGAGGAGAAGCTGCAAAGCATTCAGGAAATCCAGTAAGTTGTGAAAAAAGATGGCCAGCGGACAGGCAGAACTCACATCATGAAAGGAGATTTCTAGATTGTCAAAAATAACTATTGCTTGTATTACAATTATATTGCTGAGTATGTGGTGACTACAGAACTCCTTTAACTGAAAGTTTAAGTGTTTTCCTGGCTTTCCAGATTTCTAAGGGTTGGCTTGCAGTAGCAACGAGCTCACAAGCCAAGATTTTTTAAATACAAATATCTTCGTGGGCTTACTATTAGGGATGGGCCGAACACCCCCCATTTCGGTTTGCACCAGAACATACTGAACAGGCAAAAAATTTGCCAGAACACACGAACACCGTTAAAGTCTATAGGACACAAACATGAATAATCAAAAGTGCTCATTTTAAAGGCTTATATGCTTATAATTATAAGTTATTGTCATAAAAAGTGTTTGGGGACCCGCGTCCTGCCCCAGGAGACATGTATCAATGCAAAAAAAAGTTTTCGGGAGCAGTGATTTTAATAATGCTTAAATTGAAACAATAAAAGTGAAATATTCCTTTAAATTTCGTACCTGGGAGGTGTCTATAGTATGCCTGTAAAGTGGCACATTTTTCCCGTGTTTAGAACAGTCCCTGCACAAAATGACATTTCTAAAGGAAAAAAAGTAATTTAAAAGTACTCACAGCTATAATGAATTGTCGGTCCTGGCAATACAAATAAAAGTCAGTGAAAAAAATGGAATGGGATCCTCCCTTACCAGGCCCTTTGGCCCGGTAGAGATAGAAGGTAAATGGACTTTGTGGTTTTATTATTATTTTATTACTTTTTTTCCTTTAGAAATGTCATTTTGTGCAGGGATTGTTCTAAACACAGGAAAAATGTGCCACTTTACAAGCATAATATAGACACCCCCAGGTAAAAAATGTAAAGGAATATAAAATCAATGCTCCCAAAAAAACTGACATTTTTAAAACTTTTTTTACATCGATGCATGTCCCCTGGGGCAGGACCCGGCCCCAAATACTTTTTATGACAATAACTTGCATATAAGCTTTTAAAATGAACACTTTTTTTCGTGTTAATATCCCATATACTTTAACTGTGTTCCGGCGGCTTTAGAATTTGCCCCGAACACCGCATATTATTTGGTGTTCTGCAGAACAAGTCGGGCCCGAACTTATGCTCAGGCCGAATCGTTCACTCATCCCTATTTACTATTACAGTGAGTCTGTGGCATATGCCTCTTTTTCCACATTATTGAAACAGACTTTTGCATAATAATTTAGTTCTGTGGGAACCAATTTGCGTTTATTTACAAAGAACTGTTGTCATCCATCACATTTTTTTCAAATGCAAATTATGCTAACAACTGCATCAGATTAAAAGAGAAGTATGGAATACAAAAAATAAACATTCATACTCAACTATGTAGATAACACAGCATTGATCCGATTCTGCTGCTATCCCCGCCGGCTCCACATAAAGAACTGAGCGATCAAAGACAGCCAATCAATCAATTCTCGGGTCTGCTGTGAGCACAGAGCTCTGCCCCTCCACCGCTCACTGGAGCGCTGGGCTTTGCAGTGGGCGGGGGCAGTTGGTGCAGGCTTTCACCTCCTCCCAGTCTCTGCCGCTGTCATTTCTCCTTTTGGGACTTCACTGTTCACTTTATTAGTTCATTGCGCCAGGCTGCCCTCCTCGTCCACACCCTTGTCCCTGGCAGGAGTGCTGGGATGGGGAAATGAGCTAAGCAGGCCAGGCATAATGTCCATGGGGGGGCAAGACTGAGGGGCACAACTAAATTCTGGGGGGGTGCAGCAGCCCACCCCAGCACTTACTCGAATCCAGTCATAGTGTGTAAACAAATTAAAAAAAATGGTCTGGCAGCAAAAGGTAAGAAAATAACACGTGACAATAAGTTTTTTTTCCAGCTGTATTTACTGCAGCAGCAGTTTCTGGAGTGGTTATCAGAAAGGCATAGTGGGGCGATACTTATTTGTGACATATTTTACTGTAATAGTTTTTTGTCTATACTGTATGCACTTTATTAAAAGGGCAGAGTAGAGCAAATTGTAATTGTTTCCTTTAAAAAAAAGGATCAAGGAACATTTTGCTCCCTGTTATCAACAGTGGATACATTCAATAACTTAAATAATAGATTAAATATAGCAGGATTTTATGTGAACACAGGTTTTCACTATCTGCGAAATAAATTTCCCTACTGGGGACAGGACGGCTATGAACATCTGAAAAAGTTCCGAAACCCTAACAATTATGAAAAATAAAAGAAAATTTGGACATTAGAAATATTTTAACTTAGTTACTGTAAGATTCTAAAGGGAAATTATAATGCTTTCTGTTTTTTATATACTTGTTTTACAAGGAGATGTTCAGTAGATAGCAAAAGATTCCCGGAGCAATGGGTTAGCTAAGGAGAGGGCAAAGTACAAGTTGTTTCCCGTCATGAATGTGGTTTCTCAATAAAGCCTTAGACATAGCCATTTAACCACTTGCTTACAGGGCACTTAAACACCTTCCTGCCCAGACCAATTTTCAGCTTTCGGTGCTCTCACACTTTGAATGACAATTACTCAGTCATGCAACACTGTACCCAAATGAATTTTTTGTCCTTTTTTTCCCACAAATAGAGCTTTCTTTTGGTGGTATTTGATCACCTCTGGGGTTTTTATTTTTTGCGCTATAAATGAAAAAAGACCGAAAATTTTGAAAAAAAACGCATATTTCTTTGTTTCTGTGACAGAATTATGCAAATTATTAATTTTTCTTCATAAATTTTGGTCACAATTTATACTGCTACATGTCTTTGGTAAAAATAACCCAAATTAGTGGATATTATTTGGTCTTTGTGAAAGTTAGAGAGTCTACAAGCTGTGGTGCGAATCGCACAAAATTGATCACATCTGATGTACTGGTGACCTATCTCGCTTCTTGTGACCCGAACAAGTCAGGAAAGTATAAATACCCCCCAAATGACCCCTTTTTGGAAAGTAGACATTCCAAGGTATTTAGTAAGAGGTATAGTGAGCTTTTTGATGTTGTCATTTTTTTCCCACAATTCTTTGCAAAATTAAGATTTTTCATTTTTTTTTTTTTTTCTCCACAAAATTGTCATTGTAATAGGTTATTTCTCTCACATGGCATGTGTATACCACAAATGACACCCCCCAAAAAATTCTGCTACTCCTCCTGAGTATTACAATACCATATGTGTGGGACTTTTTCACAGCCTGGCCACATAGAGAGGCCCAACATGCAGGTAGCGCCATCATGTGTTCTAGGAACATAAGTTACACATCTAACTTGTTGACTATTTATTACACTTTTGAAGCACCAGGACAATGACACGTGACACTGATGACAGATGGCACTGATACGTGGCAATGATGACAGGTGGCACTGATGACAGATGGCACTAATATGTGGCACTGATGACAGATGGCACTAATATGTGGCACTGATGACGCGTGGCACTTATACGTGGCACTGATGACACGTGGCACTAATACGTGGCACTGATGACACGTGGCACTGAAACGTGGCACCGATGACAGATGGCACTAATACGTGGCACTAATATGTGCCACCGATGACAGATGGCACTAATACATGCCACCGATGACGCGTGACACTGATGACAGATGGCACTGATAAGTGGCATTGATGACACGTGACACTGACAACAGATGGCACGTGACACTGACAGGTGGCACTGATGACAAATGGCACTGATACGTGGCACTGATGACAGATGGCACTATGTGGCACTGATGACACGTGGCACTGACGGCAGGTGGCACTGACGGCAGGTGGCACTGACGGCAGGTGGCACTGGGGGCAGGTGGCACTGGGGGCAGGTGGCACTGACGGCAGGTGGCACTGGGGTGGATGGCACTGGGGGCAGGTAGCACTGGGGTGGATGGCACTGGGGGCAGGTAGCACTGGGGTGGATGGCACTGGGGTGGATGGCACTGGGGGCAGGTAGCACTGGGGTGGATGGCACTAGGGGCAGGTAGCACTGGGGTGGATGGCACTGGGGGCAGGTAGCACTGGGGTGGATGGCACTGGGGGCAGGTAGCACTGGGGTGGATGGCACTGGGGCAGATAGCACTGCTGGGGGCGGATGGCACTGCTGGGGGCGGATGGCACTGCTGGGGGCGGATGGCACTTTTTATTTCATTTTTTTTTTTTTTTTTTTTTCCGGAATCAGAACGGCTGCCGCTGCAGCCGTTCATCTCTCCCCTCTCGCACTGTCTGTGCGAGGAAGGAGAGCGGCGCTGCGAGATGATCTCATATGTTTACATATGAGATCATCTCCCATTGGACACGCCGATCACGCTGTAAACGGCCGCTGTGATTGGCCGTTTACAGCGATCTGTGTTTGCCTGTCCCCGGGGGACACGGCGAACACAGAACTTCCGCGATGCGCGCCCGCGGCGGCGCGCATTGCGGAAGTAAACATCAGGCCGTCCAGGGACGACCGCCCAAACGAACGCGCCTGCTCTACGGCCGTAATTCGGCTATAGGGCGGGCGCGAGGAGGTTAATGAGGGATGAGCCAATTGCTGGCTGAATTGAAAATACTAAATATTAATTTGAGATCTGTCATATCTACTTTTAATGCAAATTTGCAGTTGAGTCCTGACCATAATACCCCATGCCGTTTTTTTCAATGAGTTTTATCTATATGACCCGACAATTCATTATAGTTGTGATCCGTTTTAAATTACTTTTTTTCCTTTAGAAATGTAATTTTGCTGTGGTGCTGTTCTAAACACTTTGAAAAACACTCCCCTAGCATTTCTGGCTGTGGCCATCTTGAGTAAAGGCAGGTGATTCATATAGTTTTTACTTTCTGAAACCCATCTGTTCTTAGCTGAGGCATACAGGGTGTGCTTAGCTGAGAAACCCCTCCTCCCCTCCTGAAGACTCCTGGAATGTATGACATAATTTGCTTTAGCCTCAAGACCAGGAGGCAACTGAAGAAATGTAAAAAACATGTAAAACAAGTAAATATGATGTAGCAGGGAGCTCGCTATCTTACCTGCAGTATCAGAAGACACTCTACAAAATTTTCCCTCTAGTGCCAGCTAAGACTCTGTTCAGCAGAGTGATTACCACCAGGGAGCAAAGCATAAATGAAATTGCAGTTCCAGGACTCAAGTTTCACATTTAGATTGAACTGTAAGGAAATACAAGAGCCAGCATACTCTGGAGAAGAGGAACTAAAGACTCCATCTTGCTTTGCTGAGGGATTTTCAGACAACACAAGGCGAGGGAAGAGATTAGACCTAGGCAAGATAGTCTGCCTCCCAGGTCAGTCCACCGCATGATCTCAGGCTTCCACAGCCAGTCGGGATATCCAGCCTGAGAGAGGGGGATCCCAGGTGCATATCCAGATGCACCTGCACTGACGGTGTGAAGTGTCCCAGTGTGAGATGACCAGTAGGGTCCCTAGAATAGCCTGCCTGTACCAAGATGTTAATTTTGGCCCTTGGCCGCAGGATTGGGTGAGAGGGCTTTCACCCATTTGCAGGAAACAAGGACACTGCACACAGAGTTAAATGGACACTGTATACAGACATCATTGCTGTTAGCCATCTTGCTATCATTTGTGGTGCCACAGGGCTAAAGGATAAGGCCATCCATTCACAGAGACACTGTATACATCATTGTTCTTCCACCTTGCTGAGGAAGAGCCTGCATTCTTTACTTGATAATCCGGGCCAGTTGTGTTGCTTGGCCCTGCTTTTCAGGAGTTTAATTGGACCAATGAGAATAGCTAGCTGAAGATACAAAGCCTCATCTTTCTCCAAAGGACTGAAGCTACTAGAGCCATATGGACCCACACAAATATACTCAGGGCTCAGGATATGCAGTGGGTGTGCGGGACAGTTTATCTGGGAAGTTAAGCTATTAATAGTGAATTGAATACAGTGTTTGTCGTTGGGCCTGTGGTGTCAGGAGACAGAAGAGAGAGGTCTGACATAAAGAGGGTCAGTCTTCTGCTCTCCTACTGCCTGGACTCATAGAGTCTAATTTGAGTAGAGGTAACCAATCCAATATAAACTGTCATATTGTGATTTATTTGCCATTTAAGCGTGCTTAAGGGACATTCTTAGGTTTGGAATCCCCTGAAAGCAGCCTGAATATAGTATTGAGCTATATTGCTCTTAATCTCAGTTATTGCTCTCCTGTTGATTACGTGTATATATACTGTTACTGTCTGTTATTTTTCCACAAAAATAGTGCAGTAAAAACAATTTTTGTGTTATATCATAAAGTGTGCGTTTCTCATTGTCTATTGCACTTACATTGTGTGAGACTGTTACTGGGGTTGAGAAGCAGAGTAACGGACTGAAAAAACTTAAGCGGCTACTCTGGAGGTAACGCTACAATGATATACCTTCCTATCTGTTTACTAATACTAGCAGCATGTAAGGAATTCAAATAGTCAATGGTGATTGAGAGAGTGAAGTACATTGGTCCACCATACAGTATAAGCAGTGGTGTAGTTTGGTTTTGTGCTGCCCTAGGCAAGACTAAAATCAGGCACCCCCATCTAAATTTGCCACACCCCTTCCTGTTGAAGATCCACTCTTCCATCTGTAAACATGGCTGCAGACATGATCAGAGACTGCAGACATGATCAGAGGTCGGGGACCTGGTCAGAGCCTGGGGATATTATCAGAGACTGGGGACATGATCAGAGACTGTGGACATGATCACAGGCTGAGGACATGATCAGTGGCTGAGGACATGATCAGAGGCTGTGGACATGATCAGAGGCTGTGGACATGATCAGGGGCTGGGGACATGGCCAGGGGCTGGGGACATGGCCAGGGGCTGGGGACATGGCCAGAGGCTGTGAACATTATTATTATACAGGATTTATATAGTGCCAATAGTTTGCGCAGCGCTTTACAACATGAGAGCAGACAGTACACTTACAAATCAATACAGGAGGGATCAGAGGGCTCTGCTCATTAGAGCTTACAATCTAGAAGGGAGGGTCAACTGGAAACAAAAGGTAATAACTGTGGGGGGTGAGCTAATGGAGAAAATGAAAAAACAGTTGTTAGCTGTGGGTAAGGTAGGCTTCTCTGAAGAGAAGGGTTTTCAGGGATCGTCTAAAAGCTAATAGAGTAGAAGATAAGCGGACAGATTAGGGTAGGGCATTCCATAGGATTGGAGAGGCTTTCAAAAAGTCCGGGAGGCGAGCATGGGAGAAGGTGACGAGGGATCTAGAAAGCAGGAGGTCTTGAGAGGAACGAAGAGAACGAGTAGGTCGGTATTTACAAAATTGGTCAGAGGCTGCGGACATGGTCAGAGGCTGCGGACATGGTCAAAGGCTGCGGACATGGTCAGAGGCTACGGACATGGCCAGAGGCTGCAGACATAATACATTTGCACAGCCGAGCCCAGCCGAGGTGAGCTGAGATCGCCCCCCTGCCTGAGTACAGCCGAGGCCAGCTGAGGTGAGCCGATACACTTCCAGGAACAAGCACAATGGTGCCACCGCATGCGCTCCAAACCGCGTTGTGAAGAGGCTAGGAACGGAAGCGTTGCAACTACGCAAGACGGAACCATATGCTAAGCAGGGAGTGGAATAAGTGGCAATGCAGACTCTGGAGAGGGATATAATGCCACCACAAAGAACGCAGCCATGTGCAGGGCAAGCCTCATTTCTAAAAATCAGGAATACCACTTGCGCAAGAGGCCAAATATGACGCCAATCACCTCTCTCCAAAAAATAAATGAGAAGTACCTATAAATAAAAAATAAATAGAGAGTCACGTGACTGAAACTGATTTTTATCTCCAACTATTCTGAACACAGACCATCATTCAACCTTTGGGCCAGATCTATAGACGACATTCTCCTCCTATGGGATGGCCCCCAGAATCTCTGCAACTATTTTTTTCCTCTTCAAATGAGAATGATCATGGTATTTCTCTGTCCTAAGAATCAAGCTCTAGTAAAATTCATTTTCTGGATCTGGAGTTTGAGATTAGTTCACATCAATTTAAATTCCAGACGTATTTTAAACCTACAGACCGCAACAGTTTTATTCCCACAGATAGTTTCCACCATAGATCCTGGCTCCGTTCAGTTCCTCGCAGCCAATTTTTGAGACTGCGTAGGAACTGTTCTTATATAGATACCTTTGTAGTATAGGCCTCAATTCTTAAACAGAGATTCATAGAGAAGGGGTATAATCCAGCTGCTGTCGACTTGGAACTAAAAAATATTGTACAAGTTGAGAGGAGTTCTTTACTAACAATCAAACCTCGACATGAACTTGAAGATCCTTTTAAATGGTTGTCACTACATTCTCGATTCAGCATAGAGAGATTAAGGCCATTATTAATCGCCATTGGAACATTCTTAAGGAATGATCGTGTTTTGGGCTCTATATTACCAGAACAGGGTAGGGCTACCTTTAGGGGATCCCCCTCTTTACAAGGTAAAATTGCCCCAAATATTATCAACCCCCCAGTACGTCCCTCCCTCTTTCAGAATTTGGTTGGTTATTATCCCTGTAAGAGGTGCATAGTTTGTCAACTTAACATACACAGGAGATGTAAAACCACAGAATTTAAATCAAACGTTACTAACCGAGTCTATCTGATCAATCCTTTCTGTACATGTGCTACTAAATATATTGTATATATGATCACATGCCCTTGTGGCAAGCAATATGTGGGCAGGACAATATGTACATTTACCACTAGGGTCAGAGAACATATTGCTAAGATTAAAAGTGGCACCACTAAGCACAATTTGCCGAGACATTACAGAGAACACCATAACTGCGACCCACAGGGCTCTGAGTTTATTATTATTGATAAATATATCCCCCCATGGAGAGAGGGTGCCATGACTAGAGGTGTTTCATGTCTGGAAATGTAATGGATATATGAATTGCAGTCCTACTCTCTGCGTGGTTTGAATGGCGAGTGGGACATTAACACCTTCATCAATAAGGGTTAATGTTTACCATTTACTTTTCTTATTTTAATTATTTCGAATTCTGTGTGTAATTGTAGTCTAGTCTTTTTTTAAGGTTTTTTCTTATCTTGTTTTTTATACTTCTTTGATGATTATGCATCTTTAGGGCAATATGCATGTTTTATATATTACTCAATATTGTATTGCTAGGCGACCCTGTGTTATAGGTCCCACCTCATGGTGTTGCCCTATGCAAATTCTATTTTTACTTTACCTGCCCTCCTATGGAGGCTTGATTTTTTGTCCAATTTCGGACGGTGGAGTTTCCTTATTCATTTTAAGTTTCAGTGATGTGACTCTATTTATTTTTTATATATAGGCACTTCTCATTTATTTTTTGGAGAGCCATCATATTTGGCCCTATTGCATGCGCAAATGGTATTCCTGGTTTCTGGTGCTGCGGCTCATTACCAAGGTACCTTTTTACTATACAAGTACAGTGCCTACAGCAGATGAGCACCCCAGATGATGTCTTGTGAGACAAAACATGTCGGGACGCTCTGCTGAAGTCCCTTTCTTTTATTCTAAGCTCTTTTTTATCAACTAAAATGTGAGTATATTTCCTCCTTTTTACAAATAAATAATTTCCAATTTCTAATTGGAATTACACTATGTGCCTATTTTCTTTTCCTTTTTATAAATATATTTTATTAGAGAAACCATCCACCCGGTTTCCTGTCTAATACCTACCCCATTGAGGTTCATAGTCACAGTTGGTCTTCTGATTGGAGGTCGTGTCCATTGTGACAGTTTCCCTTGGGTGTGTAGCCCTACAAGCCTGATTGACCCATTAGGTGTATACTTATTTGGGTTCAATCTCTCTGGTAAGCCTTTTGACTCTCTGGTGGTGAATCACTTATCAGCAAGTTTGGGCACGTTTTTCTATACTAGACTGTTGCTCAGTTCAAGTGTCAACTACTTTGAATCACGTTTTGGATATTTTTATTGTTTGGCTTACTCCCACAATCTTTTTCATTATTAAGGATTTGTCTTTTTTTTGGGCATTATTTTGGACATTATTCATATAATATAATTTTTATCTACACATCTGTTGATATGACACTTGGTATATCATTTTTCCTTTAAAGGTTTATCATATTTGTATATTTCACTTTATACTTATATGTATTTGCACACTGTTCATATTGTTTTGAGTTCACTCTGAGATCATTTTCATGCACCTTTTTATATGCATATGTACACTGTTTTATATTGTTTTCAGTTCACTTTGAGATCATTTTTTAGCGCTGCACTTATCTTCCACATGTTTTCTAATTTTTGCAATTGATCCATTGCTGTGCTAGCTGCTTTCTTAACATCCTTTGTAGACAGCGTGGTATATTTGCCTTATTTTTCACATTAATAAAATGTATCTAACAATATTGCACTCTGGATACACCTCATACAATATTTGATTACTTACACCAAGCTAGACTTAAGAAAAGGCTAGTATAACAAGGACAGGAAGAGAAAGGGTTAACATGTTAAAAAAGGTTATTAAAAGGTATGGGTCAAACAGGGAAAAATTATGTTCCCACAATATTTTGCTAGCTTCACCAGGTAGGGGCATTAGCCCAGCTATGACTTGAAAGTAAGGTGCAGCCTTCTGCAAAGAGTCAATAGAGGCTTCCATAAATTCTCAAGAAGGTACAAAAGAATTACCAGGTGCATCACAGTGAGTTAAGAGTAAGTATGATATACTTTCTATTGATTTACTATTTAGTATGACTTTTTCACAGCCAGCTCCATAAAGACATGGTTTGCAAGTTTAATGTGGAGGAACTTGAGTGGTCTGCACAGATCCCTGACTATAACCCTTCTGAATATTCTCACTCACATTACACTGAATTTTGAGCCAGAACTTCTCGTTTAACATCAGTACCCGATTGCATACTTTTTTTCTTAAATTGGTACAAAATATTACAGGCACATTTCAACATACTGTGGAAAATTTTCTCAGAAGAGAGAAGGCTGTTACAGCTAGGGATGGGCGAACGGTTCAACCACAATGCATTGCGGTGCTGAACAGTGCATTGCAAGCCCTGATTGGATGAAGCAGTGAAAGCTTCAGCCAATCAGGGCACAGAACACTCTCAGAGTCATGACTGTCATCATGTCTATATCCAAGCATGGCTCATTCCCGCCCCACATTAAAAAAGTATTCTTTCAATGGCAATCATTTTCAGTGTGATTTCGGCATGGAGAGCGATAGAACAGGGCTCTGCTCAGCGCTATTAGTTAGTGTGCTATACAGTGCTATTTTGCTTCAATTGTCAGTGTAGAATATTAGTTTAGTGTCAGTCTAGGGAAAATGTAAGTGTAGTGAGGAAGACCATCATTCAGCTTTACATAGTGTGCAGCTAGAGTAGAGACAGCTCAGATAGTTTCACTGTAGTGTAGAGAGTGTCATTCAAACATATATTAGTGTAGAATAGGGACACTCATAGTTTCAGTGTAGTGTAGTGAGACCGTGTCAGTAATCTTTACATTAGTGTATTGTTAGAGTAGGGACAGTTCAGATAGCGTCAGTGTAGTAACGGTTGAACACCATCTATTTGATTGCATTACTGTCAGTTTAACGCCATATCGTTTTGTGTGTGTTACTGCCAGTTTAATGCCATATAGTTCTGTGTGCATTAGTGCTAGTTTAATGCCATATAGGTTTCTGTGCGTTACTGACAGTTTAATGCCATATAGTTCTGTGTGCGTTACTGCCAGTTTAACGCCAAATATAGGTTTCTGTGCATTACTGCCAGTTTAACGCCATATAGGTCTGGGTGTGTTACTGCCAGTTTAACGCCATTTACTTCTGTGTGTGTTACTGCCAGTTTAATGCCATATAGTTCTGTGTGCGTTACTGCCAGTTTAACATCATATAGTTGTGGGCATCTATGTACAGATTTCAACTTCTTCTTTACATTTGTTTATAAGCACTGCCCCCTCCCAATAATGTCTGGGAGGACAACAAGGAGAGGCAGACGTTCCCTTGGCACTGTAAGGGAGCCAGCAACAAATGTGTCCACAAGCAAAGGTGGACGCGGTGGTCAGTTCTCAAGCAGGGCATCATTTCCTCTCTTTAGTGAGTTTGCCTATGCTATCCAGCCACAGTATGCAGAGGAGGTGAAGGACTGGTTACTAAACCTTCCTCATGCTCCTCATCCTCTGTCACGCAAGCAGAGACAAGTGTGCAGTCCCCTACAGTTTCCAGAGTGGATAAACCTGCCTCCTTGTCTACATCTATTCCTGCCATAGCCCCAATATCAGCCATTGGAAGTCAGCTGAGTTATTTGACCACAGTGTCAGCCACTTGCTCTTTGATGATGCCCAGCCATTACTGGATTCAGATGTTGGTTCTGAGGTTGATGATGACAGGAACATGAGTCTAGAGAGAGAGAGGAAAAATGATGAAGATGATGATGATACTTGGGTGCCAGATAGAGCAGAGGTGAAAACTGAAGGTGAGGCGGCACAGCCCCAAGAAGGCCGACAGCAAGAAAGAGTAGAGAGCACCCACCCCATGCTATCATATTCTGCAGCTGTTATCTTCCGGCCCACTCCCCAAAGCTCAACTGGCTGGGCCTTTTTCAGCACATCTGCAGCAGATCGCACTGTTGCGATCTGCAAACTGTGTCTCAGGCACATCAAACATGGAAAAAACACCAACCGTTTGGATACCTCATGCTTAACAAGGCATTTAACATCCAACCACTCAGTCGTTGGCAAGAGCACCTAAAAGCCACACAAAAGGGGCACAAATCTGTCCCTCCTACTCCTCCTTACAGTCTGTGCCACGCACCTGCCCAGCATCTAAATGCAAGCTTGTCAAAGCTGTTGGCTCTCCAACTTCTGCCTTTCAGCCTAGCGGATTCTGCCCCCTTCCGTGAATTCACCCAATGTGCTGTACCACAATGGCGGGTTCCCAGTCGCTAATACTTTTCACGTAAGGCCGTTCCATCTCTCTACCATCACATGGAAGGGAATGTTCTGGGATTGTTGGGCAAGGCAGTCAGCTGTAAAATCCATCTTACTGCTGACACGTGGTCCAGCAAGCATGGGCAGGGACGATATATTTTGTTCACAGCACACTGGGTAACACTGCTTGCAACTCGAAAGGATGCAGGACAGGGCTCAGTGCTGCAGCTTGTTGTGCCCCCACATCTCCATACAGCTAGTGGTGATTAAAACCAGACCTGTGAGCTCTACCCCCTCCTCCTCCTCCTCTATGCCCTCCTCTGCAGAATTGTTCTATGAACATCAGGTCCCCCCTAAGCGTTCAAAGGGCTATTGCATGAGTCAGGCTAAAAGGTGCCATGCAGTTCTTCAGCTGTTTAGAGGACAGGACCCATACCACAGAGATTCTTGCAGCTCTGCAGGGACAGGCCCAGAGGTGGTTCACACCACACCAGCTGAAGTCAGGAATGGTGGTGTGCGATAATAGCTCAAACCTCCTGTCTGCCCTTAGACAGGGAAAGTTGACACATGTGTCAGGCCTTGGCATTATGGACAGGGCACTGGGGGCGGAGCAGCAGAAGGAAGAGGAGGACTTCCTTTCCTCTCAAGGCCCACTTTATCCAGACACCTATGTCACAGAACACACAGGAGGAGAGCGGAGAGGAGGATGAGGAAGAGGATTCTGACACTTTCATAGGCTTCGAAGAAGAGGAAGACATGCGTCAATCTGTAAGCAATGGCTTTCCAACCCCAGAACCCTTGGGAGTAGTACGTGGCTGGGAGGAGAAAGTTCCAGAAACTGTCATCCTGAGTGACCCCAAGGAGTCTGCTTCTCAAGCCTAATTTAAGGCACATGGGCAACCTCATGCTTCAAAGCCTGCGAAAGGACCCAAAAATACATGGCATAAAGGAGAAGAATGATTACTGGTTGGCAACCCTCCTTGATCACCATTATAAGGGGAAGGTCTCAGAACTCATCCTGTCCCCACAGAGACTGCAGAAGATAAAATCTCTTGAGGACACGATAAAGAGGATTTTATTGAATGTTTTTCCTGACTCCAGTAGGTTAGTGTCGTGGAAAACATAGTTTTGAGTCTTCTGTTGGTCAAGAGAGGAGCATTGATGAAGGCATCCGCCTAAGTGAGGCATTTTGAAATTTTTTTTAGTCCTCGCCGCCCAGGGCTGTCAGCTATCACATCCCATTGGCAGCATCTACATGACATCGTGGACGATTACCTCAGGGCCAAAACAGAGATGGAGAGCTTTCCAGCTGATGATTCACTGACTTACTGGTTCATGAGAATAGACCACTGGCCAGAACTTGCCCAGTATTCTATTGAGTTGTTGGGCTGCCCTGCATCCAGCTTGCTTGCAGAACGGGCATTCAGTGCTGCAAGAGGTTTCATTACTGATCATAGAACGTGTCTGTCCACAGACTCCTTGGACTGTTTGACTTTTATAAAAATGAATCAGTCCTGGTTTACTATGAAGCTATGAAGCCCCTGATACCGATGCCACTTATTAAGTCTTTTTGGATGTGGAATCTCTGCAGGACTTCAAGGCTGCCTAGCTTTGAGGGTGTTCAATCATTTCATCTGGAAGAATGTTTTTGGTATAGGTTTCATGGGGACCAATTTTTTAGCACCTCTTTGACAGGTGCATATCGTTGCATTTTTTTGCCTTCATCAAAAGCACCTCTATATGGTTATAGTGGGAAGGCACCCCCAACACCCAAAGAGTAATTTTTCTACACCTGTTAGACAGGTGCATATCATTGCATTTTTTTACAGTAAGGTCAATTCTTGCTTTCATCAAGATTACCTCTATAGGGTTACGGTGGAAAGGTGCCACCAAAGTCAAAGTGACACTAGAATGTGTCCAAAAAATCTCTAATCTTGTTCCCAGTGCACTACATTGTGGCCTCATCATACACACTGGCTCCCCAGCTGTTACTGAGCAAAATAAAGGCAGCCTGCAGGCAAAATTTCATTTTTTTTTGGCTTTATAAATGCAATTATTGCTACGGCATATTCTAGACATCGTACAGATCTGCAATTTACAGGTAGACTAAGGGGACCCTCCAGGCACTCTATAGGAATGAATTTTTCATTTTTATGCTTTCACTTTACAAATCAAAAAATCACTGATCATTTAAAAATTACGTTTTTCACAAACTTTTTTTTTTATTGATACATGTCCCCCAGGGCAGGACCTGGACTCCTCTAAGGAGAGAATACAAAGAAGGGAAAGGCGCACTGACCTAGTGCATTACCATAAAACAGCTTTATTTAAAATTGAATCAAATAGCAAAATGGCTACTCACAAACGAGTATTGATCACAGGCAAAATCAATACAAATAAGTCCATCGCACCAAACGTTTGGCGACTCCAGACCAGATGTCCGAGGAATTTGATGAGTACCTCTACGGAAATTGCTAACGCGTTTCGGGAGTGACCCCCTTTCTTCAGAGCCAAAAAGGACTATTTTCCTTTTTGGCTCTGAAGAAAGGGGGTCACTCCCGAAACGCGTTACCCATTTCCGTAGAGGTACTCATCAAATTCCTCGGACATCTGGTCTGGAGTCGCCAAACGTTTGGTGCGATGGACTTATTTGTATTGATTTTGCCTGTGATCAATACTCGTTTGTGAGTAGCCATTTTGCTATTTCATTCAATTTTAAATAAAGCTGTTTTATGGTAATGCACTAGGTCAGTGCGCCTTCCCCTTCTTTGTATTCTCTCTTTTTAGTATTTGAACACCCAATGTTCTAAAGGAGGGCTGCAAGACGTAGTGACTACACCATTCCATACTGTTTATATCACATTTAAAGACCAAGAAACCAGAGCGCAGGAGAATTTGCTGTTCCTGGACTCCTCTAACCATTGTATGCACATTTACGTGCATATAAGCCTTCTAAATGGCAAAATGGGCACTTTTGCTTTTTGACGTTCTGGTCCCATTGGCTTTATCGGGGTTTGATATTCGGGTCTGAACTTTTGCAGTGTTCGAAAGTTCTGGTGCGAACCAAACAGGGGTCCGTTCGGCCCATCCACAGTTACAGCCACAAAGGAGAACTAAGCTTGCAAAATAACTATACACAGATCACCGATAACATTATGACCACCCACCATAACCGATTGAGGTATTTGGCACCATGCAACCAGTAGCAAATCCTTTAAGTCCTCTATAATGTGAGGTGCGAACTCCATGGATCAAAATGTTTTTTCCAGCTCATCCCACAGTTGTTTAGTTAGATCGAGATCTGGAGATTTTCGAAATTCAACACCTCAAACTTGTAGCTGTATTCCGGAAACCATTCTTGAAATCCTCAGACCAGGCCACCTTCTTCCATTTGCTCCATGGTCCAGTTCTGATGCTTATGTGCCCATTGTAGATGTTTTTGGCTGTGGACACGGGTCATCATGAGCACTGTGACTGGTCTGCAGCTGCACAGCCCCAAATGCATCAAACTGTGATGCACTGTGTGTTCTGACACCATTCTATTGCAACCAGCATTAACTTTTTTTTTTAGCAATTTGAGCTACAGTATCTCTTGGATTGGACTACACAGACTAGCCTTTGATCCCCACATGTATCAATGAGCCTTGGACCCCCATGACCCTCAAAAAAAATCTACCTCCTGCGCTCAAGTGTGATGTCTCAGAGCTTGGTGTAATGACCGCTTCTCTGGTTTACAGAAATATCGTAGACATGTCTTGCTGCCCACTCAGGACTATGGGTAACCTTTTAAATAGCATTCTAAAACAACATAGAGAGAGCATACCAACCTAGTGCATTGCCGCCATACAAATATATTAAATAGATCATGTTGTAAAGTACTGCGCAAACTGTTGGCGCTATATTAATCCTGTATTATAATAATAATATAAATAATAAAACAAGTAATAAACTCACAAACCCATGATCATGACAAGCATATCATAAAGAAAAGATGAGATTGCTTTCAGATCCACAGTGCTAGACTGGTGACATGGGAAGACCTTTGAGCATTCAATACGACTTATGCATTTCAAAGGACAACCCTTCTTCTTAAGAGCCAAAAGCATGAATGATTGTGAACCAACTTTTATACTATACATCACAGTAAACTAAAATGGCAGGTCATTCACCAGAGGGTTGGGTCATAAATCACATGATTTCATCCATCCT
Organism: Lithobates pipiens; assembly: GCF_037356315.1. Lineage (NCBI taxonomy): Eukaryota > Metazoa > Chordata > Amphibia > Anura > Ranidae > Lithobates > Lithobates pipiens. The sequence goes on along the minus strand of NW_027507696.1, from coordinate 25,882,426 downwards.
AACAGAATGACCTATGATCCTGTCGCCAGTTCATATTCTTTTGCTTGCCCATTTTTCTGCTTTCAACACACAACTTCAGGGACAGCATGTACACTTGCTGTCTAATATATCTCACCCACTTTCAGATGCTATTGTGACAAAATTAACAATAGTATTCACATTATCTGTCAGTGGTCAAACTGTTATGGCTAATTGGTGTGCATTTCTGTATAAATGTTAGTTTTAATACTATGTAATACAAAAAAGAAAAATACAACAATGTAAATGTCTTGATTTATTTAGTGAAATAGAGGAAATCCGTTTTTTTTTTTTTTTTGTTCTCAGATTATAATAAAAGCAAGCTTGAGTAAAGAATGCAGACGTTTTAAGAGTGGCTTCATCTTCAGTGATTAACATAATAAAACACATTTACAATGATGATAATAATTCTAGCAATCACATGGAAGATCATACTGTACCTTTACTCCAAAGGATCCAATACTATGCTGAAATCATTGTGTTGACTGTGATGACACAATCATTTAACCTTTATACATTATTGTTAAGCAAGAGGACACTTCTGGAGCATCCACAAGAACAGCAATTCAACATGGTCTTCAGGCTTGGGTCTGCTTTAGGGCAGCTGCATTCCATGAAACCCCTATAGTTCGAGTACTGATAGATGTATATATTAGAACTGATCCTTATTTCTCTTGTCCAGACGAGTGTAGGACCATTTGCAGTGTAAGCATGTTGGTGCAACAACAGTCCTGTAAAAGACATTTAACAAATGTGATTTCATATGTATCCATATACACTAAGTATAAAAAATGACATACTTGAAACAATAAATTTTATCATTAGGAAACCTTTTTTTTTTTTTTAGCAAAGTAGGGTATTTTTAGTGAGCACATCAATAGTATTTGCTTAAAGCACACCTTTCCATACCCAAAGCATGTAATGATTTATATAGTCTGCTCCATAAGCTATTTCAGTGTGTTTTCCCACAACATGCAATTTAGGCATAATAAATTATGTTGTTACTGATATACACATTTTGACTTTTTGTCAAAAGTCAGTAGCTAGGCCCTTATCTCCATCTCTAACCACCTCCACATATACAGGAACAGTGACACATGAGTGTCAGAGGAAAGTCAGAAAAGTCTTTAACACTTTAACACGTAGGATACAATTGACAGCCCAATGATGGAATAGCTGGGTTTCTGGGGAAAAACTGGGGCAGAATTTTGTTAATTTTGTTTTCTGATTATGCACATGTGAGCATATTATTAGCTGCATATTTTATACATAGCGTCAATCTATGTAAACATTTACAAAATAAATGTTTGTTTTAAAGCAGGCTTTCTCAACCTTTTAACTCTAGAGGAACCTCAAAAATAATTTTAATCTCTTGAGGAACCCTTACTAAAACCAAATCATCAGGGTTCAATAGGAACAATGCTCCTTATATTGGTGGTCAATAAGAAGAACGCCGCCCTTATAGTTCTGTTCAGAATGCCACCCTTAACCACTACAATACAGGGCACTTTCGCCCCCTTCCTTCCCAGCCCAATTTTCAGCTTTCATCGTTCTCACAATTTCAATGACAATTGCGCGGTCATGCTACGCTGTACCCAAATTAAATTGTTATCATTTTGTTTGCACAAATAGAGCTTTACTGTGGTGGTATTTATTACGACTCCGTTTTTTATTTTTGTGATACAAGCGAAAAAAGAGCAGAAATTTGGAAAAAAAAACAATATTTTCTTCTTTCTATTTTTCTATCCAATAAAATCGAATTTTGTCATAAATTTAAGCCAAAATGTATTCTGCTACATGTTTTTGGTAAAAAAAATTTGGTTAAGTGTATAATAATTGGTTTGTGTGATCACAGACATATGTACGCAAATGATCATGTACATATGTGTGCAGGTGATCACGGACATATGTGTACAGATAATCATTGGGACATGTGATTTTAGTGGGACATATGTGGGGGACATGTTTTTATTATTAGGGACATGTGTTTTTATTATTTGGGGACATGTGTGTTTTTGGGACATATGTGGCGACATTGTGTTTATACTGTGTAGTGTGTTGTGTGTTTACACTAGACTGGTGATCAGTGAGTAAAAAGCTGTAAAAAACAGCTCATTCTCACTGATCATCAGCCGGCTGCAGCGATCTGCTCTCCTCTCCTCAGCGATGACTTCTGTGTGAGGAGAGGAGGAGCCGATTGCCTAGCAACTGGCTGTTTGTTTACATCACATGACGGCCGTGATTGGACACGGCCGTCATGTGATCAGGAGGGCCAATCACAGAGCCCTCCTGCCGATCCGAGATGCGCCGTGTCCGAGTGACACGAGCGCATCGGGATCGCGCCGCTGCGCAGGCACGCGCGCACGCGATCCCCCTCCTTCTGAAGGACGTTCAGGGAAGTCCACTCAGAAGTAGAGAGCTCCCACCCGGCCGTATATGTACATTGGCCGGGTGGGAAGTGGTTAAAGAGGAGAGTCAGCTTTAAAAAAAAAAAAAAAAATTAAGAATTATCTTGCCAATCAAAGGACCTAGTATATCTACTATTTATGCTACTATTACGGATCCACTTACTAAACTCCCCTATATGACCCACTGGGAACGGGACTTGAATCTTACTTTTGACCTGCCTGATTGGCAGGATATAGCTTATGCTTTATCTAAAGTATCTGTTAATACTACACTGATTGAGGCAAACTACAAAACTCTACTACGATGGTATTTAGTGCCAACCAGGATAGCTAAGATGCATCCATCAGCATCCCCCATGTGCTTTAGACGGTGTGGTCAGGTGGGTACAATGTGCCATATTTGGTGGCAATGCCCGATAATAGTTAGATTTTGGATTTGTATATTTAACCTTATATACACGGTTACTGGGGTCAATATTCGTAGAGCCCCAGAGGTAGCGCTTTTTCAAAAGCTTCCTGATGGGGTTCCCAAGAAATCTTTCAAACTGATAACATATATAATTCTGGCTGCTAGGATAACTATAGCTAGATATTGGAAGAAGTCGATGGTTCCTCTTGACTCTGTGAAACTTAAGCTTAACTGGATCATGGTCAATGATAGACTCACCTGGACCCTTCGTAATAATTCCAAGAAATTTAACATGATTTGGGATCCGTGGATCAAATATGTCTCTCCCTTGTGATTTGCCGCTGGTTGACCCTCTTTCTCTTTCCTTTCTTTCTCTCTTCTCTCTTTTTCCTCTTTTTCTTTCTTTTCTTTCTCTCCTTTCTGTCCCCTTTTTTTTCTTTCTTTCTTCTCTATATTTACTGTTTAACAAGATATTTTTATAACTTGGAAAAGGTCAGGCGTAACTCTGTGAGGTCATTCCTTGTGGAAGGGGGGTGTAGGGGAGTTTCCCCCCTCCCTGTTTTTCTTTTTTTTTTATTTTTCTTCTTTTTTTCCTCCCCCTCTGCCCTGCTCTGTTTTTTGCTCTGTTATTATTCCTGATAATACAGATATAAAAGGTTTTCTGGACAAGATCCAAATGGGTCTGACAGAGTGTGGGGCATGCTTGTGAATTTGATTGGCGAAGCACCATACTCTTCTGGGCTACTCTGTAATGTGCAGTCTATCATTATACTGATTACGTTTAGTCTATTTGACTTATGGTTTTAAGGAGCTACACTCTCATGTTTTACTGTTGGTAGACCTGGCTAATGTGTAGGGTAGGGGTCATATTCTTCAGATTTTATTTGTTCACTGACCGTACTATTTGTGATATTTTCTTACTGTCTTACCTTGCATTATAAATAAAAATATATTGAAAGTAAAAAAAAAAATTAAAAGTCAGCAGCTGCAAACACTGTAGCTGCTGACTTTTAATAAGCAGACTTACCTGTCCAGGGCGCCCGCGATGTCGGCCGCCCGAGGCTGACCCGTCCCTCGGCTCTCGGGTCCCGGCGCCGCCATTTTAACTCGTTTCCTACTGCGCATGCGCAAGTCGCGCAGCGCTTTGTGAATGGGGCGCGCTGTGTTCTGGGACACACAGTTCCCAGAACACACAGCGCCCCATTACCCAGAAGACGCCGCACGGAGGAGAGAAGACCGAAGATCACCGCAGAGGAGGAAGAGGCAGATTAGGATGATATGCCTAGCAACAGGCATTTCTGGTAAGTTTAAAAAACATATTTTTTTCATTTTTTTTTTCAGATTTTTTGCTAAATTTTAATGTATTTTTGTTTTTCAGGGTGGCCCTCCACTTTAAAGACAGCTAAAATGATATTTGGTGTCATGCTGCTGGCTTTGCTAAGTGATGCTGAACCTTAAACTCTGTAGGCATCATCAAATAAGTGGTTCGTCAGCTACAGATCAAGGAACCCCTAGCAACCTTTGGAGGAACCCCAGGGTTCCACTGAACCCTGGTTGAGAATGGCTGTTTTAAAGTCTAATCCTGACCATATACATATTGATTTTCATTTTAAGAATGTTTGTTCAATTTTGGGGAGGGGAGTCAAATCAATGTTTGTTTTCAACCACGGTTACAAAGAAATTCAAGACCAGGATGGAAAATGTTTTATAAATTAAGAAAGTTTCAGACAGTGTATGTGTTTTTTTGTTCAAGAATTACATTCATTTTAAGATTGAATGTTAAAAGTAAGTAAACATTTTTGAATGACATTAGACCATTGATCGATTGTACAAAGAATTTTCATCTGAACGTTTGTACGACTATTCCTGTATGAAAATCTACTACTGTATGGCAAGCATAAGTTTAGCTAAAATGAAAAACATAAACATCAGCACAAAGGACATAACTTACAGTTAGTATGATGTGTCCTTTGTGCTGATTCTTCTTTTTTTTAAGAGGACCCTTCCCACCTTTGACCATTATCACCTGAATATTTGTCACTATTTGATGATTTACCCTGAACTTTTGCCATCACGTCAGCTACAAAATGAATAATGTCCTCTTACTTGTCTCAATGACAGTGTTCTCTCACCAGGGCCACTGATAGGGGGTTACTGGCAGTACTCCTGTACTGGGCCCCATTGGATCAGTGGGTGGCCTCAATGCAACATCATTCTAGTGCTACAAGAGAACAGCGCAGCATGAATCATCTCTTCTATGCTTACTTCATCTCCTCTCCCTCTTAGCATACCTCTGCCTCTCTCCACGATCAATGTCAATGGAGGAGAGTGGCAGATGGAAGTGCTTGCTGTGTGCAATTGGACACTTCACATCACAATCACTGGTGCATTATGAGGCAAAATTTTCCCAGGAACTTCAGTATTTGCTAGATGCAGGATGTTATATCAGGATGAGGTCAGGATTCTGTGCAGGCCAGTCAAGTTAATCCATCCCAAACTCGCTCATCCATGTCTTTATGGACCTTGTTTTATGCACCGGCCTAAATAATTTGGTGGAGGGGGAATTTGATGTGGGGTTGTTTTTTAGGGGTTGGGCTTGGCCCGTAGTTCCAGTCAAGGGAACTCCTAAGGCATCAGCATACCAAGACATTTTGGACAGTTTCATGCTCCAAACTTTAAAGGAACAGTTTAGGAATGGCCCCTTCCTGTTCCAACATGGCTGCGCACCAGTGCACAAAGCAAGGTCCATAAAGACATGGATGAGTGAGTTTGGGGTGGAGGAACTTGACCGGCCTGGATAGAGTCCTGACCTCAACCCAATAGAACACCTTTGGGATAAATTAGAGCGGAGACTGTGAGCCTGGCCTTCTCATACACAGCAATGCCTCACAAATACGCTACTGAAAGAATGGTCGAATATTCCCATAGACATTCTCCTATACCTTATGGACAGCCTTCCCAGAAGAGTTGAAGCTCTTATAGCTGCAAAGGGTGGGCCAACTCAATATTGAACCCTACGGACTAAAATTGGGATGCCATTAAAGTCCCTGTGCATGTAGAGGCAGGAGTCACAATACTTTGGACAATATAGTGTATATCCAGCTGGGACACAGACTGAAAAAACTTGGTACAGCATCTAGCAGTTCCCCACAATATCCTAAACCAAGAAAAGTTTTTCCTTCACATAGACTTTAACGCAAATATTGTTATCAATGATCTAAAAACTTAAATGCAAAAAAAAGAAAGACCGGTTTTGATTATTATTATTATTATTATTATTATTATTATAATACATGATTTATATAGCGCCAAGAGTTTGCACAACGCTTTAATGTTTTCCAGCAACACCCACCTTTTTCTTCTCTGATCTCTCATTTATATGCTTTTATTGATTTAAGCAATTCTTCTGCAATAAAAAAGAAGAAGGAGTGATGAAAACCATCAATCAAAAAATTATAAATACAAAATACTGTATATATTGTAAAGGAGCCATGCAGTATCCATCCACAACAGATACCATGCAATGTGCTGTACACAAAGTACTGTATAATATAACACTCTAATGTACAGATGCAGTGTATAAATATAATAAAGTCCATGCAGTGTACCGAATACAAAGTACTGTACAGTAACTGTATATGATATTGCTATTGCAACATGCTTGTGACCTACTGTAAAAACAAACAAAGCCTATGATTCCTCAAATTGCAGTAGTACTCAATGCAGGTTAAAGTGTATATAGGGCATGCTTTAAGTACTATTTTAACATACTTAAATAGTATTGCAGATTGATGAATCAAGGCCAAAGACTGCATGCATTGAGCAATATTAATTACCTTTCATCATCTTGACACTTTCCCAACAGCTACTTTAAAAACCAAATTTTGGAGTTACTGCGGGTAATCTGTAGATCCACTATCTTGCCGTTAGGTCTTCAGTCCTTTTATAATGTTCTTCTGTTTTGTGCACAATCCATATCTTTCATTCTTCAAATGAAATGTGTAAGCGTATTGCTATATGAGGATGGAACACTTAGGCCGCGTACACACGGGCGGACTGTCTGTCCAACTTAGTCCGCTGAAACGTGTTTCAGCGGACAGTCCGCTCGTGTGTGGGCTTCAGCGGACTTTTTCAGCGGACAGTCTGGCGGACTAAGTCTTTCGGAATTTCCGTAATACAGTCCGTCCAACTTTGGCTTCAGCGGACAGTCCGCTCGTGAGTAGGCAAGTTGGACGGACTAAGTATGGCGCATACTCAGAAAGGATTTACACGGCCGAAGGTTGCATTGCAGTATATTGGACGTCGTATTTCTAGTCCCGTCGTACGTGCTGTACACGTCATCGCGCAAGCTTTCAGCGGACTGTCTGTTCATCGTGTGTGGTCAAGTCCGTTCATTCAAAAGTAGGACGGACTGTCTGTCGGATTGTCTGACGGACTTAGTTGGCCAGACAGTCCGCCCGTGTGTACGCGGCTTAACACTCCCAATGCTGTTATTCCAACAGTCAACAGTCAGATCTTTTCTTATAGGGTTATTGTTATTGCTTAATAGTAATTGTAGCTAATCTGAAATAGTTTATGTTGGCTTATTAGCTGTAATTATCAAAAAAAAATTAAAATGGAAAAAAAAAACAACATAAAAATTCCTGAAATTATTATGTTTGCTCAGTGTTAGCCCACTCTACTCTTTTGTATCATGCATAATGTACCACAATGTTGGCCGGCATCGGCTGGTTGAACAGAAACTGGTTGATGTTCGGCCCGTGTGTACAGCAGCCGCTACGACAGAAGCCGACTGAACGGCCGACTTCTGTTGAAGAGAAAATGAGGAGGTCGGAAAAAGTGTTTCTTTAGATATTATGCCACGTCCAATGAATTGAACAAAAAGAGAAAATCACCCAAGTGGACTTTAAAGGCATGAATATCTACACAACAAAAAATGTATTGAAAAAAGTTTATTTGTTAAATATTTATGGTACAAAATATAACATTAAAATTATGGACCCTAAGGACCAGTATATAGGAAAGTATACAGATCTATAGTGTGGATACCAAAAAATAACAGCACACAAATAAATGCGTTTTTTCACCCGACGCATTTTAGTTACATTCTTTCCTTAGGGGTGTTCTTCAGGAACTCACAACTGTGCATCTATAATATTATTAAAGATACAATGTGAATACATGGAGTACAAGTAAGACTATAGTCATATATAGAGATTTCTTCATATAGTCAACTAACGAACGAACATTCCAAGATAGAAACATAAGGAAGGATTGTGCCTTTGTAAAACAATCCTAGTCACCCCAAAGAGGACTCTAGATGTAAATTGTGTCCGGCAGTCAGCTCGTTTTACAAAGGCACAATCCTTCCTTATGTTTTTATCTTGGAATGTTCATTCTATGACACCATGTCAGCCCATGTAAGTGCATTGACTATATGTAGAAATCTCTATGGTCCTTGGGGTCCATTTATTTTAATGTTATATTTTATACCATAAATATTTAACAAATAAACTTTTTTCAATCAATTTTTTGTTGTGTAGATATTCATGCCTTTAAAATCCACTAGGGGTATCCACTGGCTTATGTTGAAGGCTCATGCTGAAAAAGGTCTGCTGACCAGCTCCCGATCAGCTCTCTTAACCAATGGTGTTCTGGCGAGGGTGTCAGTCGTTTTTTTTTATTATTTATTTTTACAAATGCTTTCTTTTTTGAAAGGGCGGGAGTGGACGGTGTCAGTGTTTTTTTTTAATTTTTATTATTTTTACAATTAAATTTTTACAATTCTTTTTACAATTTCAATTCTTTCTTCGGCCCTGTTTGGGGGGGGGGGGGGCTTTGGTGAGATATCAGGGGTCTAAACACACCCGACATCTTCCCATTGAGACAGGGAAAGGGACTGAGTACAGAGATTCCCCAGTCCCTTTCTCAGCAGCCTCAGCTGCACTGAAGATGAATGGACAAGACACAGAGGCTCCTCTCCATTCATAAACCGAAGCATCGTAAACACAGTTATGAATGGACAGAGTTAGTGGTCACTGACTCTGTTCATTTAGAGAAGGAAGGAGCCAGTAAATGACATATTTACTGGCTCCTTCCTCCGCTCTCCATCCTGACAGATCCAGAACGAGTGGGGACTGGAGGAGTACAGAGGGGGACGAGAGGAGGACCTGGGAAGCCAGAGAAGGACACGGGAAGTCAGGGGAAGGCACGGGAGCCCAAAGATTTAGGGACATTTGATGGGCAGTCAGGGCTCATCGGTGCGGTGGTGGGGGGAGTTACAAGCATCAATCTCCCTGTGTGGCTTTCAATGAAGCAGCTGACAGCCTTGCGAGGAAGAGGAGGAGAAGTGGCTGTCAGCTGCTTCACTGAAAGCCACACAGGGAGATTGGTGATTGTAACTCCCCCCACTGCCACACTGATCATCTGTGAGGCTGCCCGGGCCCCCCTGCTGAGCTCAGCAGGCCGGGCCGTGTACAACAGGGCCAGCTGTACTGGTTTATTAGTGGTCCTGCCGGGTGTTGCGCCTGTCGGGGAAAAAACCGGGGACAGACTTGGTCCGGGGACAGTCTGGACTCTGTCCACGGAAACTGGGACATCTGGTCACCCTACTGGTACCATGAAATTATAATTTTGTCTTCTATACGCAAACAAGAATCTTCCATTAGAAAGTAGAATCGGTCTTCACTTCTATAAATGTAAAGTTTTCTATTTCTGTTGTGTAAACATTACTAGAGATGCTTCAATGAGTTATAATCTCTCTCTCACTCTTTCTCTGTATATATGTATATATATGTATATGTATGTATATATATATATATATATATATATATATATATATATATATATATATATATAAAATGTATAATACCACCAGCATTTCAGAAAAATATAAATATTTATATTCAATCTACACGTGGTGCCAATCTGTATTAAAGAGTAACTCAACTTTCGTGTAAAAAAAAAAATTGCAAATGTAAAAAGTTATATAGCATATCAAATTGCAGACAGTGCACAGAAAGCCCCCAGAAATGTAATCTCCTGCTTGTGTGATTGGCTCACTGATTTGCCCAGAGGTCTGCATAAATCAGATTTTCAGCTTCACTTGCAACAAAAATTTAATTTATGGTGAGATGCTCCCAAAGGGAAATCACGTTTAAATGGATGAAGACCCTGCCACTTTCCTCATTAGAGCCATGCAGATTCAGCAGCTGATTGATAATTATAAAATCATTCCCATGCAGATTCACTTGGACACAAATAAAAAGGTTTGTTAAAATCCCTGCCATGTACATAGATCACCCAGACGGGAGTGGAGTTACTCTTAAAGTGTGTTCTAATTACTGAAATGTATCATGCAGTATTGTACTTTCTGGATGCTCATCATACAATATTTGATTATTTATACCAAGCTAAACTTATACCAAGCTTGGCCATAGTTGTATTAAGGTATGCTCTAGTTCAATAAAACTAGAAAAGAGGTAGTATAACAATGGCAAGAAGAGAAAGTATTAACATGCTAAAAAAAAAAGCTTATTAAAAGGTATGGGTTAAGCAGGGAAAAATTCGGGTTTGGAGGGTTCCCACAATTTTTGGCTACCCTCATCAGGTAGGGGCAATAGCCCAGCTATAACTTGAAAGAAGGTTTCAGTCTTCTGCGGGAGTCAATAGAGGCCTCCATAAGTTCTCAAGAAGGCAAAAAAGAATTACATGGGGCAGCGCAGTAAGTAGGCAGTAAACAACATGGCTAACAGGCACGTGTCATGGACAGTATGTACCGGGAGGTATCTGTTATACATGTTTGGACCAATCAACAGGGTTGTGAACCAGTTTCAGAAGGCTGTGGCCGCATAAATTTTGGTGTGAGATTGATCTATCACTTGGAGGAACACCATGAGGCGTTCAGGCTTGAAGCATCCTTGACACTGGAGGCAATAGCTGGGGAGAGGGGTGATCAGGGTTGACAGTTGGCATGCTGAGATTTGACTTACTAAAAGCAAATAGGCTGTTTGCCATGCAAGGGAAGTTGCACTTTGGAGTTACATTTTCCCAGAGCTTAGTGAATGTGATAAAATTTGACCTTACAAAGAATACCAATCATGTGTGAAGGAAGATGAAAAAAATCTGATTATTGGATGGTGGAAGTCTGCAGAACATCAACTTTTTAATTAAGCTCTGTCCAACAAGGAGCAAATAAATGTTTGCAATGATGATCACTTAAGGCAAGGCAAGAATGGGACACATAGACCTATGGAATTTTTTAATACCAGCTGCACCAGGAAACAGATGTCCTCATCTTAAGACTGGCCTGCTAAGTTTATACTTTGAACTTTCTCTGGAGAAAGGGAATTCTCCTTTGAAAAGTGTTTCATAGAAAAGGTAGACCCACTGGGGTTGATTTAAAACTGGAGAGTGCAAAATCTGGTGCAGCTGTGCATGGTAGCCAATCAGCTTCTAACATCAGCTTGTTCAATTAAGCTTTGACAAAAAAACCAGGAAGCTGATTGGTCTATATGCAAAACTGCGCCAGATTTTGTACTCTTCACTTTTCAATCAAATAACCTAACTGGGAATAAAGCTGGGGGATTCTGTGGATACTAGGACAAGTGTGAATATCTTTATGTACTACAAAAGCGCAGATATTGAATCTAAAGATAGACGAGGAACAGGCAGTGGCAAAAGGGGCACAATGATCCAACTAGGTGACTTTTTTAACCTTTGGTTGACCATATAAGGATGAAACATCTTCAACATTACAGAACGTGTCAAGTTCATGGTGACTAACTAATGGTATACCTGGGGCAATTCAAAAGATTTGCAGTACTTTCTGTCATTATGGCTGCATTAGGAAGTCCTGCACCAAATTCTTAAAACATTTGTGCCAGTTTTCTTTTATGTTCTGGCACTATGGTTGTGACAAATGCTTGTTGCATGTGTAAGTATTGTGTACTCTCAAAAGTTACATGAATCTGTTGCACGTTGCACCACTTGTTGCACTGCTGCAAGACAGGTTTTAATGAGTATCTATGATGCTTATTATAATTTCCACAGATTCTATCTTAACGGGCACCTAAATTGGTATACAGGCCATCTGAAATTTCAGTTTCAGTCAAAAACTGAGCAGACACTGGTGCGCTTTTTCTAAAGAAAATGTAGAATGTCGTGCAAAATCTATGCAAAATCGATGCATTTTTTTTAACACTTTATTTGATTTTATAGAAGTAAAAATGAAAAAAATCATCCGTAAATAAACTTGCTAAATATACTTGTAATTTCTGTTTAAATGAAATGCCTGTGTCAAACAATAGATGCAATAATAATACCATGATGCAGCAGAGCAGAATTTCATTTGCATATGACAAGTCAATATTTCTTAGACATTCATGAGACAGTGTTGGGTCATTCTGTCTTTATGAACAGCACCTTCCACTTGGTAAATCACTTCATCTGTTTAGTAAGCCTGTGATTCTCCATGGCAACAAGAATTCCTCTTCTTCTAGCTGTGCTTTGGGATTCATTGCATAAATGGTAACTGTAGCACAATGAACGAACCCACCAGACATGCCAGCACAGCTGAAAACACTTTTTGAGTGACCATTGTGGTACAGATATGACTGTATATAAGCCCTTGAAAGCATTATCCTTTATCAACAGCATTTTCAAAATGGAAGGGATGCCAAGGGTAAGTGAGGAAGGGGTTGTTATGTAATTAGTTTCTTAAAATTGGACACATTATTTTCATGGAACCATCACACTTTTTCCCTTTCTATCGCAAGGTATGTAACATTTTATGTCTGAATAGCGTACTTACAATATGCTGAACTATAATCTCTTTACGTTTGGTTCACACAAGCAGCTTTTCAGTAAAACAGGCTAAGTGCCCGTTTACACTAGACTGCAATGTGGGAGAGCTGCGTTCCCGTGTGGCTTCCTGCACTGCATTTCAAACAGACTGCCCTTGAGAGCTGAGGCGGATGTCAGTGCAAAGTTAATGACACCTCAAACGCAGGTCACAAACGCAGTGCTTTTGCAACTTTGAAAACCTATCGTGCCTTAAAAGTCCACCATATAGGGGAATTCTTTTTCTGCTTTTGCAACCGGGTCACCCAGTCAGGGCCATCTTTGGAGCAAAAGGGGCAGCTGCCCAGGACCCTGTCATTGTATTGGGACCCACAGCAGAGCCCCTAAGCACTGCCTGCAAATCAGAAGCCCCATCAGCGCCACAAATCCATCAGTCCAATCCACTGTGCATGCACACAGGCGATAGCTGGCATCGGGGTGATGAGCTGTATATTTCTCAAGGCACGAGCAAGGAGCGGGCGGGGCTATGAGCTCCACTGATGCTCTGACCCTGTCTCTTGCCATGCATGCTGCCTGTGTACATTGGAGGCCTCGGGGTAGGACCGGACCAAGTAGTGGAGCCAATGTCAGAGTGCTAGTAGTAGTGGCAGCCAAGCCAATAGCACTGGTGATGGTGTGAGCCCAGAGATGGTGATCGGAGCTCAGCTGGTCAGGAGGACCAGGTATATCTTTCTCCTCCCTGACCTCTGTCTCCCCATAGATAGTGAGTTTTAAAATCCTGACCAGATCAGGCTCTGGGAACTGTGCTGACATCTTCCACACATAGACAGTGTGTTTCACTGTTTTATATGTTTATTTTAGGCCTGGTTCACACGTATGTGGGTTTGCACAGGCACAGCAGCCCATTCATTTGAATGGGTTGCCATGCCTGTGTTTCCCGCAGAGAAAAGGTGCATGCAGCATTTTAAAAATACAGTGGCCTTGAAATCGCATTCTGTTTTTGCACAGTTTCTTGCGCTGGCAAACATGCTGAGTTTATAGATTTGTGGGCCACATTTGCGTGTGCAGGAACAACAGGTGAGTCACATGTGCAAAACCAGGATGTGATTTCAAGGCCACTGCATTTTTAAAATGCTGCATGCACCCTTTCTCTGCGGGAAACACAGGCACAGCAGCCCATTCAAGTGAATGGGCTACTGTGCCTGTGCAAATGTGGGCCGCCAACCCACATACATGTGAACCAGGCCTAAAGTGGTAGTAAAGTAATTAAAAAAAACACTGGCCCCCTGCAGGTTTAAGTCATAATGCACTTGTATGCACTGCATGCTAGCACAATATGACAGACTTACCTGCAAACTGAGCCCTTCACGGCTCCCCTTGGCCCTCAGTGCATTCCTCTCCTCAGGCTGTACAGGCTGTAGTTATGTCACTCCCACGCATGTGCTGGGGGGGGGGGGGGGACATAGCCACACACAAAGCATTCTCTAAATGTCCTCCAAGAGTTGCAGATTCAATAATTGCAGAAATTGGTCCGCATCCAAAGGGGAATGGAACGTGAGACGCTCTCCTTCTGATGTCGTGAGATGCAAGATGGCGGTGTAGGCGAGGGTAAATTTAAAGTGATTGTTTCACAGTGACTGTGAAACAGAATCGAGCAGATCTGCGATACCTCAGCTGAGTAATTCGCAAACAATAGAAGAGTGTGACCTTCAACTTGCAGGGTGCGTTGATTGGCCTTGGAGATTGCCTGTTCTCCATAGGTTGACCCAGCCTACGTGCTCTTTCTACCGTGCATTCTGTATAGACTCCCAATGCTTTGGAGATGGCGGAGGAGCATAGTATAGCCAGGTCAGCAGGCTTGACTGATTCTGGGACTCCAATAACACATAATAATACACATCCCTTAACAGCTAAGGTAATTTTGTGTATTTTTTGCTTGGTCATTTTTTATTTACACAGAATGGTTTACACAATTTTGCACTTTTCAACTCTTTTTTTCACATATTTTGTTCACTCACTTTTTACACACTAGTATCCATTTAGATATACATGGCTATTATTATTCCTCTCATTGCACTTATTTTCACTCCATCATTTTTCATTCACACACACTTCCCACACACACTCCACACACGAGGAGACACCTCACTAATGATGAGCTCAGGCGTGTTCGCAAACGGCACATGCAGAGCCGCCAGGAAGTCGACACTGCACAACGCTAATCACAAGCAGTGAGACATTGTCCCGATGCGTGGCTGAAGAGATTTGAAATGTCTTATTGCCTGTGATTAGCGCTGTTCAGTCCCGACTTCCTGGCGGGCTCTGCACATGCCGTTTGCAAACACGCCTGAGCTCATCCTTACACCCCACACCCAATCCCTACACTCAACCCTTCAAGCCCCCTTCTCCCTGCATCACAATAGACACCAATTTAGGATTCTACATTTGAAATTCCAATAGTACGTAACCAAAATTAAAAAAAATTCTATTTGATTCTTATTTAAAAACAACAAATACTTGAATCTAAAACCAAATGGTATCCTATAAATAATTTTCAATAGATTATTTACAATAATAGATTCATGGCATTTTTATTATTATTATTTTTTTTTACTAGTAATGGCAGCGATCTGATTTTTATCGAGACTGTGATATTACAACAGACAAATTGGACACTTTTGACACATTTTTGGGACCACTGACAATTATACAGCGATCAATGCTTTAATAATGCACTGATTACTGTATAAATGTCACTGCCAGGGAAGTGGTTAACACTAGGGGGCGATCAAGGGATTAACTGTGTTTCCTAGGTGTGTTCTAACTGTAGGGGGGATGGGACTGTCTAGGAGGAGAGAGATTGGTGTTTAACTTAGTATGAATACACGATCTGTCTCTACTCCCCTGAAAGAACCGGGATTTATTTGTTTATACACACAGATCCCGGTCCACGCTCTGTCACAAGTGTTCGTGGGTGCCCGGCAGTCATCACGTCCGCCGGGCACTCACATCGACTCCGGGCACACACTGCAGGCGTGTGCGCTTGGCCCTAGTGGCCAAAAGGCAAAGCGACGTAAGGTAACGTTGTTTCGCTCATCCGTGCCATTCTGCTGCAGTAAAACTGAGTAGTTTGTAGTAGCTGGCAGTTAATTCATTGAGATTATTGTAAAATATTACAGGTGCTGTACATTTCCCCAATCCCAGGAAGGTCCACATGTGTGGCTCCTTGCAAGCCTTCTGGACCCGGGCTTCATCTTGAAGAGGTGGGAACGGTGTGTGGAAATTTTTCGACTGCTGTGATCTTTTTAAACAATTTAAAGCTATAGGGTAGAGTTCCATTTCCTGAGTGATAATTATCAATTTACTAATATATCACATACACAAATGCTCACAGAATAAGAGGTATTGAACATATGGATGTTTTGATATATCTTTTTAGAGCCAAAAAACCCCCTGAAGAAGACTATGATCAAATAAGTTGAAACATGT
Organism: Lithobates pipiens; assembly: GCF_037356315.1. Taxonomy (NCBI): domain Eukaryota; kingdom Metazoa; phylum Chordata; class Amphibia; order Anura; family Ranidae; genus Lithobates; species Lithobates pipiens. The sequence continues at coordinate 25,866,301 of NW_027507696.1, read as the reverse complement.
TGGGGTGTTCAGGTGGATATCATTCTTGTAATGTACTGTCAATTAATAGTTGTACTATGTGTAATAATTGACAGCTGTAATGGAACATGGTTGTACACACCTGTAGCCAGAACTAATATTTTAAATCCTATTCCCATTCTTGTACCAATTTTGTCCAATAAAGATTTTACAATATTATAAACTATATAAACTTTCTTGATTAGAATACCTAGTTGCTAAAAAAAACCCTTGGGGGAATGTGTAGCCCTTCAGATTCTCCAATATGCATTTTTCTATTCTACAAAAGTGAGTACACCCATAAGTGAAAATGTCCAAATTGGGCCCAATTAGCCATTTTCTCTTCCTGGTATCATGTGACTCTTTAGTGTTACAAGGTCTCAGGTGTGAATGGGGAGCAGGTGTGTTAAATTTGGTGTTATCATTCTCACTCTCTCATACTGGTCCATGGAAGTTTAACATGGCACCGCATGACCCTGAAACTAAGCTGCAGCATGGTGGCCAAGACCATACAGCGGTTTAACAGGACAGGTTCCACTTAGAACAGACCTCACCACGGTCATCCAAAGAAGTTGAGTGCACGTGCTCAGCGTCATATCCAGAGGTTGTCCTTGGCAAATAGACGTATGAGTGCTGCTAGCATTGCTGCAGAGGTTGAAGGGGTGGGGAGTCAGTCAGTCAGTGCTCAGACCATATGCCACACACTGCATCAAATTGGTCTGCATGACTCTCATCCCAAAGGGAAGCCTCTTCTAAAGATGATGCACAAGAAAGCCCACAAACATTTTGCTGAGGACAAAGAGACTAAGAACATGGATTACTGGAACATGGAGCATGTCCTGTTGTCTGATGAGACCAAGATAAACGTTTATTTGGTTCAGATGGTGTCAACTGTGTGTGGTGACAACCAGGTGAGGAGTACAAAGACAAGTGGGTCTTGCCTACAGTCAACCATGGTGATGGGACTGCTATGGTCTGGGGCTGCATGAGAGCTGCCGGAACTGGAGACCTACAGTTCATTGAGGGAACCATGAATGCCAACATGTATTGTGACATACTGAAGCAGAGCAAGATCCCCTCCCTTTGGAGACTGGGCCGCAGGTCAGTATTCGAACATGATAACGACCCCAAACACACCTCCAAGACGACCACTGCCTTGCTAAAGAAGCTGAGGGTAAAGGTGATGGACTGGCCAAGCATGTCTCCAGACCTAAACCCTATTGAGCATCTGTGGGGCATCCTCAAATGGAAGATGGAGGAGTGTAAGCTCTGGTGAATTCCATGCCCAAAAGGGTTAAGGCAGTGCTGGAAAATAATGGTAGCTACACAAAATATTGACACATTGGGCCCAATTTGGACATTTTCACTTAGAGGTGTCTTGTTGTGAGTGGTTTAGACATTAATGGGTTTATGTTGAGTTATTTTGAGGGGACAGCAAATTTACACTGTTATACAAGCTGTAGCAAAGTGTCCTTTCTTCAGTGTTGTCACATGAAAAGATAAAATAAAATATTTACACAAATGTGAAGGGTGTACTTACTTTTGTGAGATACTATGTGTGTGTGTATATATATATATATATATATATATATAAATACACACACAGTATATACAGTGGTGTGAAAAAGTGTTTGCCCCCTTCCTCATTTCCTGTTCCTTTGCATGTTTGTCACACTTAAGTGTTTCGGAACATCAAACCAATTTAAACAATAGTCAAGGACAACACAAGTAAACACAAAATGCAATTTGTAAATGAAGGTGTTTATTATTAAAGGTGAAAAAAAATCCAAACCATCATGGCCCTGTGTGAAAACATACTATAACTGTGGTTGTCCACACCTGAGTTCAATTTCTCTAGCCACACCCAGGCCTGATTATTGCCACACCTGTTCACAATCAAGGCATCACTTAAATAGGAGCTGCTTGACACAGTAAGGTCCACCAGAAGATCCTTAAAAGCTACACATCATGCCAAAACCCAAAGAAATTCAGGAACAATTGAGAAAGAAAGTAATTGAGATCTATCAGTCTGGAAAGGGTTATAAAGCCATTTCCAAAGCTTTGGGAATCCAGCGAACCACAGTGAGAGCCATTATCCACAAATGGCGAAGACATGGAACAGTGGTGAACCTTCCCAGGAGTGGCCGGCAGCCCAAAATTACCCCAAGAGCGCAGCGACGACTCATCCAAGAGGTCACAAAAGACCCCACAACAACGTCCAAGGAACTGCAGGCCTCACTTGCCTCAGTTAAGGTCAGCGTTCATGCCTCCACCATCAGGAAAAGACTGGGCAAAAATGGCCTGCATGGCAGAGTTCCAAGGAGAAAACCACTGCTGAGCAAAAAGAACATCAAAGCTCGTCTCAATTTCTCCACAACACATCTTGATGATCCCCAAGACTTTTGGGACAACATTCTGTGGACCAATGAGACAAAAGTGGAACTCTTTGTAAGGTGTGTGTCCAAGTATATCTGGCGCAGAAGGAACACTGCATTTCATAAAAAGAACATTACACCAACAGTAAAATATGGTGGTGGTAGTGTGATGGTCTGGGGCTGTTTTGCTGCTTCAGGACCTGGAAGACTTGCCGTGATAAAAGGAACTATGAATTCTGCTGTCTACCAAGAGATCCTGAAGGAGAATGTCCGACCATCTGTTCGTGTACTCAAGCTGAAACGAACTTGGGTTCTGCAGCAGGACAATGATCCTAAACACACCAGCAAGTCCACCACCGAATGGCTGAAGAAAAACAAAATGAAGACTTTGGAGTGGCCTAGCCAAAGTCCTGACCTGAATCCTATTGAGATGTTGTGGTATGACCTTAAAAAGGCCGTTCATGCTCGAAAACCCTCTAATGTAACTGAATTAGGACAATTCTGCAAAGGTGAGTGGGCCAAAATTCCTCCAGGACGCTGTAAAAGCCTCATTGCACGTTATCGCAAACGCTTGGTTGCAGTTGTTGCTGCTAAGGGTGGCCCAACCAGTTATTAGGTTTAGGGGGCAATCACTTTTTCACACAGGGCCATGATGGTTTGGATTTTTTTTCACCTTTAATAATAAACACCTTCATTTACAAATTGCATTTTGTGTTTACTTGTGTTGTCCTTGACTATTGTTTAAATTGGTTTGATGTTCCGAAACACTTAAGTGTGACAAACATGCAAAGGAACAGGAAATGAGGAAGGGGGCAAACACTTTTTCACACCACTGTATATATATATATATATATATATATATATATATATATATATATATATACTATAGTTTGTAGACTCTATAACTTTCACCAAAGAAATGTAGTAGAATACATTTTGACCTACATTTTTGAAGAGTTTGACAATGGAAACATTAGGGAGCATTTGGTCGTTTTTCCTTTAGCAAAAATTTAAAATAAAAAGCTCTATTAGTCTACAAAATTATTTAAAAATTTGGGTACAGTGATGCACGACTGAGTAACTGTAATTTAAAGTGTGAGAATGCTGAAAACTGAAAAAAATTGGATTTTTAAAACAGCTTACCTGTAAAATCCTTTTCTTTGAAGTACATCACTTCACATCAGAGCCATAGTAATTACTATATTATAGGCCACCTTCAGGTGATGGACACTGGCACACCCTAAGACAGGAAGTTCACTCCCTATATAACCCCTCCCACTACTGGGAGTACCTCCATTTTGTAGCAAAGCAATTTACGTGTATACCAGAAAGAGGGAAGGGACATCTGTGTCCCGTGATGTACTTCAAAGAAAATAATTTTACAGGTGAGCTGTTATAAAAATCCTATTTTCTTAATCGTACATCATGGGACACAGAGCCATAGTAATTATTATGTGAGATGTCTCAGAGCAATGCCAACTGAACGGAGGAAGACACAACAGAATTAGGGCAACATGAGACTAGGGGAGTTATACTGCTGCCTGCAGCACACTACGCCCAAAGGCGATATCCTCATGCCTTTTTACATTCACCTGGTAAAATCTGGTAAATGTATGGACTAAAGACCATGGAAGCTTGGTGATGCACTCCCCCAAAGCACTAACAGTCCTAGGGGAGTGGGCTTTTGATTTGAGAGGGTGGATTCCTCCTCTTTAAACCATAAGCCTGAACAGTTACTTGGTCAATCCATGTAGATTTTAATGCTGCCTGTCCACATCTAGGACCTTCAGGCAACACAACAAAACATCAGTTTTTTTTATCTGAGCAGTCGCCTTCAAGTAGACCTTGAGTGCTCTCACCACATCAACAGAATGTAGTAATTTTCCTTCCGTAGAACAGGTTCTGGAAAAAAATCAAGGTAGAACAATATCCTAGTTTGGATAGAAAGTTAGGATGAGGGCGCAATACTACATTATCCTTGTGAATAATCAACTATGGCTCTTTACAAAATACCCTTATTGCAGAAGATATGGCTACCAGAGAATTAGTTTCCTTGCCAAAAGGACCAAGGGAATATGCTGTATCGGCTCAAAAAAGGCTGTTTCAGCATTGCCAACAGAGCTAAATTCAAATCCCATGGGGTTCAGGGGTGACTTAACCGGAGGATTAAGCCACGTTACCCCCTGAATAAGCTACGAACCAAAGAATGCGAAGCAAGTGGTTGTTGAAATAATACCGATAAACCGAAACCTGGCCTTTAATAGTACGCAAGGCCAGCTTAATTTTTAACCCCATCTACAGAAAGTCAAGGATTCTGCTTATGACATACTTCTGGGGGTGTCAACTCCTGGATCCCCTGAAGAAGCAATCCAATGCGAAACATGTCGGGACTATGTGTGCTTAACAAGAACAACCACTGTACTGTATTATCCTGTATTTTTTAAGCATATTATTGCTATTGATTTTAACTTCAAACCTAATAAATATTTGTACTACAAATTTTGTACTTTAATTAATTGTACTCTGTTAATCAGCACCGCCAAAATCCCTAATCTCCCTTCCTATTTTTGATTTATGCATATAATTCTGGAGGCTGGTGTTCTGCCAAAAACTGTCCCCCCATCGGATAGGGTCCACCCCTTACTGCGCAGGTGCAGCACTTGCACAGTATGGAGGACATGGAGACTCCAAAAGTCTCAGAAGATGAACGGCGCCTGCGCACTGAGTCCAGGTTCAAGCCCCATCATTCAAGTGGACATACGGTAGCACTTAGTAAGAGGGCCCCTCGTGGGCTTGCGACGCTTCGGGCACAGCCTCGCTTCTCTCTGCAATTTTTTATTCTAACTCTATGTCCACTTGGATGGTGGGGCTTGAACCTGGACTCAGTGTGCAGGCGCCGTTCATCTTCAGAGACTTTCGGTGATAGCAGACGCTATCCGACAGGGGACAGTATTCGACACAACACCGGCTTCCTTGCATAAATCAAGGTAGATACCACTGAACCTGATAGCACACACTTATTCTGAATATGGGTCTCAATAGCCAAAATGTTAAATTTAGCGTTTGTAAGGTAGGATGGAATACTAAAGGTCGGGACATCATGGTAGGGTTCATAGGTCCCCTACCGCCATCCTTATGATCTCTGTATACCAAGATCTTCTGGGCCACGCCGGGCCACAAGAATCACCGTTCTCCCTTCCTGCTTGATCCTGCAAAGCAGTCCTGGAAGCAGCAGAATAGGAGGAAATGCATAAATCAGTGAGAACTGATTCCATGGGAACACCAAGGCATCTGTTCCTCATGCTAGCGGATCCCTTGTTCTTGACACAAAGTTGTTGATTTTCTTGTTGAACCTGGATGTAAACAGATCTGCGTCTGGGATCCCCCATCTTTGGCATATTGCCAGTAAGATATCAGGGTGAAGGGAACACTCTCTCGGGAACAACTGCTGGCAATTCAAGTCCGCCTGCCAATTTTCTATTCCCGGAATGAAAACTGCCGATAGGCAAGGTACATTGTTTTCTGCCCAAGTTAAGATATAATTCCCCTCTTTCTAAGCCGCACGACTTGTCGTGCCCCCTTGGTGATTGATACCACTACTGTGGTATAGTTGGATTGGATCCTAACAGGACAATTCCGTAACATGAACATCCAGTCCCTCACAGCCAAACGTGTCAAAATGTTGATGGGCAAGGTCATTTTTGATCTGGATTTCCTTTGGACATTCGCTTCTTCCCGGACTGTACCCCAACTGAAAAGGCTATCATCTGCTGTTACCATCTTCCAGGTAGCTGGTAGGAAAGATTTTCCTTTTTGCAGATTCTTGGTTATCAACCACCAACTGAGGCTCTGGTGCACCCTGGAGACCGACACATTGGGAAATCTAGAGCTTGGACCTACTTGTTCCAAGCCGACAAAATACTGTTTTGCAGCAGCCTCAAATGAGACTGAACATAAGGAAAGCCACTGTCTTTCCCAACAACCTCATGCAAAGTCGAATAGAAGGATTCTTCTTTGCTTTGACCATCTGAATCAGTTCCTTTATGGCACTGATCTTCGCCTGGGGCAAGAACACCTTTTTCTTGGCTGCATTAATAATCAGACCCAAACTGAAAAAGAAGATTTTCTACCTCAAAACTTAGATATTTCTGGTGAACGGGAAATATAGGTACATGGAGGTATGCATCCCTGATGTCCATTGATGCCAGAAGTTCTCCACCTTGTAGGATGGAGACCACTGATCGAATTGACTCCATGCGGAAAGAGTGGATATTCAGAAACCGGTCTAGATCTTTGAGATCTAGAATGGGTCTGACATACTCATTTGGTTTTGGTACCGTGAAAAGGTTTAAATAAAACCTCAATCCCTGCTCTTGCATGGGAACCACTAAGCTCAATCTTTTGAGAAAAAAGATGGTCCAATACTTGAAAGAGAGACTTCTTTTCCTTTGGAGTCTGAGAAAACGAGGAGATGGGGACTTGCAACTGCTTAGCCTCTGAGATCAGACAAGATTGGGCGCTTTCAGGGTAATGTGGCTGCAGGCTCCGACACTCTCCCTGCCAGACCCTTGAGAACTGTGGAAGTCTCTCCCCCCCCCCCCACTCGAGCGAGCAGGGGGTGGCCCCTCATAAGGAGGCTTCAGTTTCCTTCTTGAACTTGACAACGGAGGCCATTATGACTGCCTGGAAGCAGATGCTCCTGGTACTGGAGAAGGAGCTTGTTTAAATGAAATATGTTTACTCCTCTTCCAAATTATCAAAAGGATACTTTTTCACAAAAAAAATGTTTGGATGTATTTATACAAATCATTCCTAAACAGCCGGTCACCGTGAAAAGAAAAACTAGCCAGAAGCTTTGCATGACGCTTCGGCTGACCAACTTTTCAACCAAAAGATTCTATGTCTATGCACCAGCCAAGCGGAAGGTGTGAGGCTTGAAGACTAGGATCTCTCATAGCGTTGATTGCCAAACATAATGCCGCTGGTAACTAGGCTAAATCCTGGGCCTGCAGATCAGGAATAACCTTGAGTATCTGTTCAGACTGGTCTCTCAAGGTATGACATACACCAATTGCTGCTAGCGCAGGTTAAGATATCAGAAAAAAAAATGTTTATCTGAGTGATCCCACTCAGAATATATAAGCCTTTCCAGCAATGAATGGACAGGAAAGGCATGCGCAGCTTGAGGAGGCTTTAGTGAACCCAAACAAGCAAGTGGGAATATCAACCGACTCAATGAAGAGTAGCAGAAAATGTGGAACAAATTCAGTAAGAATTGCACCATCGATCTTTCACATTGTGAAGCTGAGCCCCCCTCGCATTTGACCCTTCAGAAGATGAGTCATCAGCCTTCTAACGGTCCCCTAAGGGAAATCGCATTTTATCCAATTCTGAAATGCGATTAAAGCCACTAGCCAATCCCATCATGGCTTGAGGAAAACCCTCTTCAGTAAAATAGACAGGGGCTGCAGTGTTGAAAACAATTGTAATTTTGATAGCCCTGAAAGCTTACTCTGACCAGCCACCCCAGAACTCCCAGAGGAAAATGCCAATGTAGAGTGTTTAGAGCTTGTAGGAGTCCCTTTTAAAGCGGGAGTCCGCCGGGACTCCGCGTTTTTTTTTTTTTTAAAGTCAGCAGCTACAAATACTGCAGCTGCTGACTTTTAAAATAGTGACACTTACCTGTCCAGCGCGCCCACGATGTCGGCACCCGAAGCCGATCTCTAGATCGACACTCGAGTGCTGCCGCCACCATCTTGGGTATGGGAATCAGGAAATGGAGCCTTTCGGCTTCATTTCCCGGTTCCCTACTGCGCATGCGCGAGCCGCGCTGCGCAATGAGGACGGTCCCCGCTGCCTCTGGGATTTGTGTGTTTCCCAGCAGGCAGCGGGGCACTTGCGGAAGGGAGCGGGCACTTGCGGAAAGGGGCGTAATGTACGCCCCTTTCCGCAGAGAGCTAGCCCGGAAGTGGGTGCAGTTACCTGGATTATCCAGGTAACTGCACCCCCCTCCCCCCTGAAAGGTGCCAATTGTGGCGCCGGAGGGGGGGAGAAATCCGATGAGCGGAAGGTCCATTTTAGGGTGGACCTCCGCTTTAAGCCCTTTTTTGGGGTGTTTCTACCCTCCTTTTGACTACAGCCTGATGCACAAATGCAGAAGGACTACCAGAAGAAATCGCATCCACTGCTTGAGCAAATAGTCCAGCAACTGCAGCTGCTATTTAACACTCAGCCTGATGCTTTTAGTAAATGTGCCAAAGGAATACCAGTGTCACCACTTACATGCATCTTTTAGCTTTTGTGTCTCTCCAACAGCTGCAGTCAGCAAAAAAAATGGATCCTTTTAAAATTACCTCGCTGGACATTGCTGCATGCCAACGCTACTCTAAACCATGCCCACTCCATGTTCCCCCGTGCCCTCCCCCTCCTCTTTTAAAAAAAAAACATTTTCCCGCGCGAGAGCGGGCCTCCGATCCAATGGGATTGGCGTGTGTGGGGGGGAGGGCGGCGAGGAGGAGGGTAGTGTTTTTGTTCGGGCGGGGGGTGCTTTTTAGAGAAAAATCCCCCCCAACATCTTCCCGGAGTCCTGTGACTGCTAGCCGGAGAGAGGCCTGTCAGCGTCTGCTGACACAATATGATCTGAGAAAGTATGACAGGGCACGTGTTGTATACAGCCCCCAGTGGTGACTTTTAGGCATGACAACATTTACTTTTTAAAGGAGACACTTCATAAGAAACTTTACATTTTTTTTAGATGTCTCCACTTACCTTTCCCGCCGCAGGGAATTTTGTGGTAAAACCACATACCCAAACTTCATTTCTAATGGTGGGCTCAGTTTAAAAAACCTTCAGGAACTGGGGCCCCCTTTTAATTGGGGGATCCCACTCCTGGACCCGTAATAGCACCCCGCCAGAAAAAAAACTTATGGCTGAAAAAACCAAAAGCACTGAATCCAGCTCTCTAAAAAGAGAAGTGTTACGAGCTAAACCTCTGGCTGCATAGCTAGCCCTAGCAAGGATTGCTCCAGTGGAGCTCAGCACAGCACATCTTTACTCGTGACCAACACCTTAGACACTGGTGGAAAAACTGAGGTACTCCCAGTAGTAAGAGGGGTTATATGAACTTCCTGTCTTAGGGTGTGTCAGTGTCCATCACCTGAAGGTGGCCTATAACCCACATAGTAATTACTATGGCTCTTTGTCCTGTGATGTACGACTAAGAAATGGCCTGGACTGCACGGGGGTTTACCATGCCGGTCTTCAAGAGGTTAAAGTGGTTGTAAACCTATGACATAAATAATTAACAAAAAATATCCTAAAGCACCAAGTATAATTTCTCTCACTGGTTAAAGGTTTTTCCTGTCTCCCTTAGATGCAGGGAGAGTGGGAGTTCTAGCACACAGCCTATGATTGATAGCTTCACACATGGCTAAATTACACAAAGCTTTAACATAACGATAAAGATCTTAATTTTAACCACATGATGGTAATTTTCAAATCGCATTGCGCTTCACTATAATAATTGTTACTTTTTTTAAATGAGTAAACTTATTATGGTGTGTTAGCTTTCTGTATTAAAGCGATTGTAAACCCTGGGAAAAAAAGCAAAAAATAAATAAAAACTTTAAAGCCAAGAGCCTAATAATGAGCTAGTATGCATCGAATACTAGCTCATTATGAAATACTTAGAACAAATTCCTCCAGTGGCTACCACACACCGCTGAGACAGCTGAGACCTTTTCGGGTTTTTCTTCCGGGGTTCGCAGGCTCGGGCGCTGTGAGCCACGATGACGTCAGTCCCGCCCATGTGCAAGGGAGCCGCCGTTTACGGTACAGGCTCTGAAGGTCCGGCACCTTTAAGCAGGATCTTCAGAACGCATGCGCCGATGATGTCAGCGGCTGCATACACTCTGAATATCTCCTAAACTGTGATTAAGAGCTAGTCACAGTACCTACAGGTAAGCCATATTATAGGCTTACTTGTATGTACAAGCAAAAAAAATAAGAATTTACTTTCACTTTAAGTCTTTTGTGTAGCTCTGTTAAAAATGTTAACTATCTTAAGTAGCTCATGTAAATGAAAGACTACTTCTTTCCAGTGTACGGATTACTATACGGGGGTAAATACTCATCTACCTCCATGTATTCCTCCCTTGCAGGGCTAATGAGCAAGATATTTACCCCTTACTGGTGACTTATATTCTACAGTGACGATAGAAATGCTAGTGTTACAAGGACCCCGATGCTACATGTGTTTATTTTTTTTTTTTTAAAGTTACATTTTCTGTTTATACTTTTTTAGATTTTTTTTTATTATATTACATAATTTGATATATAAATAAAAATACATATTTCACAATGTGCCATCTGATGCATCTGTAAGCAGATGGCAGCTGAGATGACTAACACCAGCTCTATCATATATTTAGTATCGTGTATATTTAAATCTGTTTTTTTTTCTTTAAACATTTTAAGATATTTGAACGGCTTCTGAAAAATATTTTTTCAATAGGCATGCTAAAACTGACAAATTACAACTATTGCTGCTTAACCACTTCAATACAGGGCACTTTCACCCCCTTCCTTCCCAGCCCAATTTTCAGCTTTCAGCGCTCTAGCGCTTTCAGTGACAATTGCGCGGTCATGCTACACTGTACCCAAATGAAATTGTTATCATTTTGTTCGCACAAATAGAGCTTTATTTTGGTGTTATTTATTCACGACTCCGTTTTTTTTTTTTTGCGATATAAGCGCAAAAAAAGCGGAAATTTGGGAAAAAAACAATATTTTCTTTTTTCTATTTGAAAAGAAATCCAATAAAATCAAATTTTGTCATAAATTTAAGCCAAAATGTATTCTGCTACATGTTTTTGGTAAAAAAAATTCCGTTAAGTGTATAATAATTGGTTTGTGTGATCACGGACATATGTACGCAAATGATCATGTACATATGTGTGCAGGTGATCACGTACATATGTGTGCAGATAATCATTGGGACATGTGATTTTAGTGGGACATATGTGGGGGACATGTTTTTATTATTAGGGACATGTGTTTTTATTATTTGGGGACATGTATGTTTTGGGGACATGTGTGTTTTGGGGACATATGTGGGGACTGTGTTTTCACTGTGTGGTGTGTTGTGTGTTTACACTACACTGATGATCAGTGAGTAAAAAGCTGTGAAAAGCAGCCCATACTCACTGATCATCAGCCGGCTGCAGCGTTCTGCTCTCCTCTTCTCAGCGGTGACTTCCGTGTGAGGAGAGGAGAGCCGATTGCCTAGCAACCGGCTGTTTGTTTACATCACATGACGGCCGTGATTGGACACGGCCGTCATGTGATCAGGAGGGCCAATCACAGAGCCCTCCTGCCGATCTGAGATGTGCCGTGTCCGGGTGACACGAGCACATCGGGATCGCGCCGCTGCGCGGGCGCGCGCGCGCGCGATCCCGCTGCTCCTGAATGACGTTCCTGAACATCCTATCAGGAGCAGGCGGCTCCCACCCGGCCGTATATATACATTGGCCGGGTGGGAAGTGGTTAAACAAAAAACATTTCTATAGTCTAATTGATTCCTTAGCTTAAGACGCCCATTCAGATCACTCTTCAAGCAAGGCTAGCTTTTACTTATAAATAATTCTAACAGATTCCCCCACCCATGCTATAAAGCATGGGTAGAAAAATCCCCCTGCTGGGCTATTGTATTCTGACAGCTACCTCTGGGAACCTTCTGAATGCCAGACCAGTGACTGCTGATTTGATGCAGCCGCAGTTTGGCCAATATTTTTTCCACTGGCTCCTTCGATTTTGTTTTTTAATGTTGGGGGAAAAAGGTCAGACAGGGAAACCCAGTAAACAAATGATGAACTGGTCGAAATTCGCAAAGGGTTTTTACCAAGCTTCACTTTTTGGCTATTTGGTTTCTGTTACTGAGCACTTTCATTCTGTCTATACCAGTGTATCACCTATCCACTTACCAAGCTATCATATGCAGCCAAAAGCTATATTAAACAATTCATCATTAATAAGTTCAAGGTGGCCATACAGATGGTTATTTGTGCCTAATTTGGGTACAAGCAATTGCAAACAAGCGATCCATCATTGATTAAAATATTGTACTATTTTACACATTGTGATCATCTAATTATTATTACACATTGTGATCATTATTGTTCAAATATATGATGTATATGTTATAACGATCTTATAATAATGATCACTCAATGATCGATCAGAAGTGATCAACAAAATTCTGGCACAGCGGGTCAACTTAGGAGGGTCAAAATCGATCAAAAGTTCATCAAATCAATCACATGAAGCATCTTTAGCACATAATGTTCATTCAATTTGATCGTTTTTGTTGCATTTAATGATAGATTGAATAATCATATTGATATACGTTTGGCCACCTTTACATTGTGACTGCTGGAGCCTGTAAGGTTTTGGATAAAGTACGGGAGGGTTGAAAGTGCTGTCAGTTAGTTTTGTTTAGTTTTTTTGCCATTTGTATTATGTTAAAGTGGTGTTGCATATAAAAAAAAATTAAATCACCAAAATTCAAAAAAAATATGTCAAAAATAAAATTGGAAAACATTTTTATTTTAACTCACCTCTAAATGCCTGTTGCTAGGGGGTCTCTCGTAGTCTGCCTCCTTCAGTGCCTGGGCTCTTGACGTCACTTCCCCTCAGTGCAGGAAGGGCTCAGCTCTGCCCCCTCCCTCCTGTCAGTCATCTGGGATACGTGACAGGTCCCAGATGACTGCAGGCCAATCATGGCGCGTGGCACCGCTCATGCATGCGCAGTGGGTGCCCGGCTGTGTAGCCACAGCTGGGTGCTCACAGTTAGAATGCCGGCGCCCCTGAGTGGGGCTTCGTTCCCCTGCATCGCTGGACCCTGGGACAGGTAAGTGTCAGATGATTAAAAGTCAGCAGCTGCAGTATTTGTAGCTGCTGACTTTTAATTATTATTATTTTTTTTTTTTTTTTAGGGGAACTCCTCTTTAACCACTTGCCGCCCGCCCTATAGGCAATTGACGGCTGCAAAGTGGTTGCATAATCCTGACCGGACGTCATATGATGTGATCAGGATTATGAGTCGCTGCGCGCCCCCGGGGGCGCGCATCGCGGCGATCGTTATTGTGGGGTGTCAGTCTGACACCCGGCAACTACGATCTCGGTAAAGAGTCTCTGACGGAGACTCTTTACCACGTGATCAGCCGTGTCCAATCACGGCTGATCACAGTGTAAATGGGAAGAGCCGGTGATCGGCTTTCCCTCACTCGCGTCTGTCAGACGCGAGTAGAGGAGAGCCGATCAGCTGCTCCTCTGACAGGGGGGGTCTGTGCTGATCGATTATCAGCACAGCCCCCCCGAGGATGCCCACACTGGACCACCAGGGACGCCACCAGACCACCAGGGAAAAGGTAATCCTCCCTAGACCACCAGGGATGCCAGTCAGCACAATGGATGCCAATCAGTGCCCATAATGGATGCCAATCAGTGCCCACAATGGGCATCACTGATTGGCATGCATTATTGTTTGGCACTGATTGGCATCCATTACTATAGTATAACACCAATGCCACCTATGAGTGCCCACCTGTGCCGCCTATGAGTGCCCACCTGTGCTGCCTATCAGTGCCCACCTGTGCCGCCTATCCATGCCCACCCATGCCCATCTGTGCCGCCTATCCATGCCCATCTGTGCCACCTATCCATGCCCATCTGTGCCGCCCATCCATGCCAATCCGTGCCAGCTATCAGTGCCAATTTGTGCCACCTATCAGTGTCCGTCCGTGTCGCCCATCCGTGTCGCCCATCAGTGCCGCCTATCAGTGCCGCCTATCAGTGCCACATATCAGTGTCCATCAATGCCACCTCATCAGTGCCACTTCATTGGTGCCACATTGGTGCCCATCAGTGCCGCCTTATCAGTGCCCATCAGTGTAGCCCCATCAGTGCCCATCAGTGAAGGAGAAAACGTACTTATTTACAAAGTTTTGAAACTGAAACAAAAAAAAACATTTTTTTTTTCAACATTTTCGGTATTTTTTTATTTGTAGCGCAAAAAATAAAAACCGTAGAGGTGATAAAATACCACCAAAAGAAAGCTCTATTTGTGGGAAGAAAATGATAAAAATTTCATTTGGATACAGTGTAGCATGACCGCGCAATTGTCATTCAAAGTGCGACAGCGCTGAAAGCTCAAAATTGGTCTGGGCAGGAAGGTGTTTAAGTGCCCTGTATTGAAGTGGTTAAGGAACTTTCCCTTCACTTCCTTTCAATAGCTACAACAGGAAGTGAAAGGATATCTTTATAATGTAAGCAATATCTGCTCTTAGACAGTTGTCATGGTAATGTGTACTTATTGGAAGATTTTCCCTCCATTCCTGTTCCAAGGCAACTTAAAATTTTGGATTTACCCTCATTTTCATTTATGGCATTGGTGATCAGGACAAACAGAGAAAGCAAATCTTTGTAAGGGGACACAGCAACAAGTGCCTGACAATGGTCCTAACGCCTTACCATTCTATTCAAATCTGAAAAAGATTTGGGCCTTTAGTTATACTTTGATTTAGGTTATAGTACGCTCTGTATTTTGGATGTATTGCTGCTCCAATTTCATCATAGAATCCAAAAAATTTTCATTAGTTTAGTAGGTAATACTGTGCTGATAGCTGGAACAATAGATGGTAGGCAATTTGGAGGTCAGAGGATGATGTGAGCAGCCAAGAAAGGCATCAAATTCTACATCATCTGTATCATCGGTATCAAGCATAGGTTAGGGAAGAAATTCACTGCCCTTATTTTTTTTAATGGTAAAAAAATTTACAGCATTTTAGAATGGTAAGCCTATTCTTGCTCACATATGATTTTGTACTAGTAAAGTCTTTGAAAAAATCAAATACAATATTCATTCATAATTGTAAAAATTAAAAGTCAGCAATTACAAATACTGTAGCTGGTGACTTTTAAAATCCGGTACTTACTAGTTCATGGAGTCCAGTGTTGTTTTGCCACAGCCAAATCTTCTCATCCCTCCTGGATCCGCAGTGCCACCATCTTGGATTTGGGAGCCGGCTGTGACTTCTTGATAATCACAGACAGCTCCCCACTGAACATGCACAAGATTGCACATCACAGGCACACTGGACTTGCAGCCTCTTGGGATGTTTGATGTGTCCAAGGAGGCTGCAGGTGGGGAGGGGGTAGGAAAAGGCAACATCATCCTTGCCTATGCAAGAGTTGAGGAAATAGGAGCAGATACACACACAAAAAAAATTGCTCCCCCCTCTCCCCCAAAAGACTTGGAACTCAGTTGCAGCCTGGGGGATTATTTTAGTCCCTTTGATTGCTGCTCTTGGGATGTTTTCAGCTCATGTCCCATTTTCAGATGTTTCCCACCCTCTTTGCTCAACTGAGTATCCTTACAGAGTAACCACTGGCATTGTCAGGAGCAGGCATACTCTATTATTTGATAAGGACAGATGTATCTGTGAATCTATAAAATTGTCAAGGCATGCTCCAGAGAGGTTTTGACCCAACAATCACCAATAGTTACACATTTTAAGTAACAAGTGTCTATGATAAGATTACACCCATTTGAACATAAATACGGAAGTGGCATATAATCTACCCCGAACTCAAAAAGTAAGAACAGAAAGGTTTGGTTCAACTAAACAGAGTAAGCACCCATAAGGATAGGTACCACATCCCAGAAAGAGAAAATATGATAGTGGAGAGGTCAGAGGGATTTTGATGGTGCTTGTTGTTAAGAAAGAGGAGCATAGAAAAAAAGAAAAAACTTTTTTTTTATATAATACAAAATTATACAAAAATATTTTATTTGGCTCAAGATTAAAATATACTGTGAATATAGACATCGCAACAGTACAATGCAGTGCAGTACAATACAATGGTGGTCTAGATGAACAAATATACTGGTTGACAATATTTTATTGCATTTTCCCAACATGTTTCGCAGAAATGCTTCCTCAGGGGATGTGCAAATATTCAAACAGTAAAATATCTAGGTTTAGGAAAAAATATATACAGCAGGTTACAATTGACATAAATATAAACAAAAAAATACAGAATTTTTACAGAACAAAAACACACTGAGGAAAAGCACTTTTGAGATAGCGGGCTCCCTTTTGGTCCCATACCATGCGACCCACCTCTAGTCACTGTCAGTTGGAAACACCACCATTCATCCACCCCACAAGTCAAATATCCCCAGTAGACCATAGAGGGCTAAAAGTCCAGCTAAAAAAGAAAAAGGAAAACGTAGGAAAGCAGAAATGCGAGAAAAAAACTAAAGAAAAAGGGGAAAAAATATATTATATTTTACCTCAAAAAAAAAAAAAAAAAAAAAAAAATATATATATATACATATATATATATATATATATATATATATATATATATATATATATATAATGTATGTTGCAAAGGATGCAACATGAGGGGATAAAAATCCTCCAATAATTAAGGAAAGTTAAAATTAATCAATTCATAGGGATATACCCAAAAATTGGATTATTGCGAAAATTCACTTATATAAAATCAAATGATAAGGCTACATGATAGCATGACTGCAATAGGAAGTCCGGTGAGCGAGGGTCAGTTAGAAAGCTCAAAAGAGCAGGGGAACTGTAGAAAAATAAGACAAGGCTATGAAGAGAGAGGGAATGAAGTTAATTAAAAATACATTTGGATGAAAATGAATAATAATTAAAGAATATTCAAATAGATATGCACACATAAAACCTAGCCGCGCAGACAATAATTCATACATGTGTAACAATTATAGCCACATGTAGAGAAGGATAAGGATGTATATAAATAGCATGTGTGGATCGCACAAAGCTAAATAGAGTAAACAGCAGAAAAACAATATAATATGTGCACAAAACATACGTTTTCATAACAACAAGGGGGATTAATGATCCAATGCCTACCGAACAGACGCTCCAGCTCAAACAGATATCGGTCATGTCCTCTGGTTATGCCGCGAGGACAGACCATGCAAGGCTTGCTTTTATAGTGCCCTACCATCGAGCTGGCGTCTGACGTCACCAGCTTGATGCGGACGGGTAAGCGCGATTGCGCATGCTCCCGTGACATAAGCAGCCATATTTGTTTATCTAGACCACCATTATATTGTACTGCATTGTACTGTTGCGATCTCTATATTCACAGTATATTTTAATCTTGAGCAAAATAAAATATTTTTGTATAATTTTGTATTATATAAAAAAAAGTTTTTTCTTTTTTTCTATGCTCCACTCTCTTAACAACAAGCACCGTCAAAATCCCTCTGACCTCTCCACTATCAAAAAGTAAGACTTTTTTTACTGCACCAGCTAAGACAATGGACAGTTCCCTATTAATGAGTCATAAATGTCTAAATGGTCTACGGATATAAAAAAAACAGGAAATTTGGGAGGGAAAAATGACAATTAAATGTACACATATCTGGCATATCCAAGAGGGGTTGAGCTCACTGTGCACTCACTGTACACGTTGTGGGTGAAGTTGACATCAGGTACCACTACTCACATGGTGCCCCGGCTCTTTATACATCATGGCGCTGGTGTTCCGGTTACTGGAACACTCTCTGCATTTCAGCACCCGGCACTAAAAGAAGCCTCTGTCCAGCATTCAATTCAATTAGATGCTGGCGGAGGGAGACAGACACAAGCAGCTCAGTGTTGTGAAGTTTCCATTGGATGCCTCACAGCAATCATCAGACTTGCTGCAGTTTCCCACTCATACTCAAAAGAGGCAACATGTGAATAAAAAGCTGGACAAGACTGCAGGACAGGTGAGTGGTGGATTTTTTTGTTATCTTCAATCTTAACCAGCAAGTTACTGATCAGACATCCACTAACCACCAGTGTCAGGGATGAGAGAATTTTAACATGTAGGATGGGTTTTTCCTGGGTCTGACCCCCCTGTCCTGTGTATTCTATAAGGGACAGAGGTCAAGACTCTGGGGGTTGTTCTGTTGTTGTTCTGTCAGTTCTGTCCTGGCCTGTTCTGTTTGGTCAGACCGATTCACTGCCATTGCCAGAGTCTGGATTTTCAGTGCCATGCCAAGGTTGAAGTTCCCACTTTGCTGGGACTTGCAGTGCTTCCTGAAGATACCATACATGGACTAAACCAGATATGGACTCTATGCAGGTATGCTGGGGCCGCCACAAGCCTCAGTTAGGGACTAGGGATGTAATAACTGCACTTAATTTCAGACTGTTGTCTGTATATGTCACCATGTTAATTTATTCAAGCATCTGAAACTGCCTTTGCCTGGTCTGAAGATATTTAAGTAGTGTAAAGCAAATAACCAGCACATATACGAGCTCACGAAAAAACATTGGGGTATTAAGATAATGGTACAGGAGTTTATACAGAGTGATGATACAGTGGTTACCAAGAGTAATGAAGGTCTCACTAGCAGCCTGTCATAAGCATATACATGTGACAGGTAAAGTAGCCTCTTGCAGCGAGAGAGATGTTGTCCACACTCCTTTAGCAGGGATTCATCTCTAGGGTTGCCAACTCATTCTTTTAAACACAAACACATATGAATTACACAGGTTCTGAAGCTAATTCAATGCAGATAAGGCACCGAGTGAGTTTAAGTACCACCTTTATCAGCCACAGAACCTGTGTAAATAATATTTGTTCAGTTTTAAAGGGATGAGGTGACAACCCTACTCCAAAGGCAGAAGCTCTGTGCAGGAGATAGCCGACAATGGTTGTGAAATGCCTGGGAAGTGACGTCACTCATAGAGTTACTTCTTTAGAGGGCTAGATAGATTAGTCTTAGATTGTGGATGAAAGTAGAGTTAGAGATTTTAGTTTTAGGCTAGGTTCACACTATTGCGATGCGGGAACGCCGCGAATCCGCGGCGTTTTCCCGCATCGCATACCTCCCGCCGGCAGTTCACACTGCCCTATGCGGACGGCTGGGGGTGTCAATGTTATGTTAATGACACCCCCAGATCCGTCGGCATATCGCAGTGCGATCTGCCGACTCGCACAGGAATCGGATCGCATGGTGTGAACCCCCATGCGATCCGATTCCGTTGCGGACCCAAAAAAGGGTCCTGTGCGAGTTTGCTGCGGGACAGCTGCGAGTTCAGCCATACTATCTGTATGGCTGAACTCGCAGTGCTACGGAGATCGGATGTGATTTGCTGTGCGAATCACATCCGGATCTCCCCCCGCAGCAGTGTGAACCCAGCCTTAGGGTGAACTTTAAGCTTCAACAATAAAACCTAAAGCTGATTGGTTACTATGCACAGCTGCACCAGATTCTGTGTGCACTAGTTTTAGTAAACCTCCTCCAATGTCACTTTGCCTGTCTTGGGCAAGTTGACTGTGTCTCTTTAACTACCCTCAAAGAGTTACAGCATCATTGTTTAATCATGAACAAAAAAAATAGTATAGTAGGTACTGTGCCCCTCTCTCCTACATAATGAGAGCCCCAATAGACTTCCATCTACCAAAGAAAGCAAAGAATCAGTCACTGTGCTGTTCTTAACATATAGAGAAAGAGAAAAGATACAGAAACTGCATGCAAAGAAAGGTTTTGCAAGCAAAAGCAAAGCATAAATCCTAAATAATTCACCAAATGAGCTAGTTATTTTGTGAAGCCATGGTAGGCCTTATGCCTGGGGGGAATGCTAACACCTACGCTCAAAAATGCTGTGATCTTTGCCAACTATATAGAGGAGCGGACAAAATATATGAAGTACCTAAAATATTTAGGTAATTTGCTTTGAGAACAGATTTAATTGTTTGGACTGCTGTCACACCTTGAATTACCATATATACTCGAGTATAAGCCGCCTTTTTCAGCACATTTTTTATGCTGAAAAAGCCTCCCTCTGCTTATACTCGAGCGGGGATCTCCCGCTGTGTCATGCAGTGTTAACTGTTCGGTGGCCGTCCACTGTAACAAAGCCCCACCTCCTCCTCGTCCATGATAGACGGAACACTGAACACTGGTACAATGCTGGGAAACTGAATCAGTGTTCCGTCTATCACGGACGAGGAGGAGGAGGGCTTTGTTCCAGTGGACGGCCACTGAACAGTTAACACTGCAGTTGCATGACACAGCAGGAGACACCTGCTGTTTGTAATCAAAGGTACAGGTGGCCCCAGTGAGGCTGCAAATTGGCACAGTGAGGTTGCAAATGGGCACGGTGAGGCTGAAAATGGGCACTGATGATACAGGTGGGCACAGTGAGGCTGCAGATGGGCACAGTGAGGCTGCAAATGGACACAGTGAGGCTGCAGATGGGCGCAGTGAGGCTGCAGATGGGCACAGTGAGGCTGCAAATGGACACAGTGAGGCTGCAGATGGGCACAGTGAGGCTGCAGATGGGCATTGTTTACCAGTAGCTTCTGCATTTCCCACCCTATGCTTATACTCGAGTCAATATTTTCCCCGATTTTTGTGGTAAAATTAGGTGCTGCAGCTTATATTCAAGCATATATGGTATGTGTAGTTTTAATATTTGAGAAGAGTTTAAAAATTGTTCTAGGGAAGCCTCAGTTCTTTAAGGCTCATTTCACATCTGAGCAATCTGCAGCGACTGCTACAGCCTCTCGTTTTTATTAGCTTCTATTTGTTGAGCATTTTTGGATGGAGCAGCACCATTCATTTGAATGGGCCTGCCTCTGCTCCAAAAGAAGCTCATGTAACAAATCTTGGCACAGAGCCAGGAGCTTTTCTGGGTCACAATTCTGGCCACGATTGTAGCACGATTTGACACTCAACAATCGTGGCAAAATCTCCTCTTTGGGGTGCCATTAAGAAATAATGGCATTGCAAACGCGTTCTGCGTGTGCCGCAAATCTGGAATCGTTGGCAGAATCGCGGTGATTCAACCTGTAATCCAAATAGCCTAGGTGTGAACGGAGCCTAAAGTGTATCCAAAACAGTTTCTTTAGTTTTGGACAGAGTAGGGAATGGTTGGAATGTATTTTTTGTATGTCTGATCAAATCCAACCAAAAGTGAAAGAAAAGGTAGTGTTTGTAAAACGAAGACTGCATACATATGGGAAAAACAAATGTGAAATATTAGCTAAAAACCTTTTAAACCCAAGACAATAAAAATAAATGTAGCCAAGATTGAAGCACAAAACAGTACAAGTGGTTTAGAATCAAGATGACAAAGGCCCCTTTCTCACTGGGGCGCTTTGCAGGTGCTACAGCACTAAAAATAGCGCCTGCAAAGCGCCCTGAAACAGCCGCTGCTGTCTCTCCAGTGTGAAAGCCCCGAGGGTTTTCACACTGGAGTGGTGCGCTTGCAGGATGGTCAAAAAAGTCCTGCAAGCCACATCTTTGGAGCGTTGGAGTAGCGGTGTATTTACCCCTCCTAAAGCGCCCCTTTCCCATAGAAAACAATGGGGCAGCGCTGCAAACCCACCTGCAAAGCGCCGCTGCAGGGCGGTTTTAACCCTTTTTCGGCCGCTAGTGGGGGTTAAAACTGCCCAGCTAGCGGCCGCATAGCGCCGCTAATGCCCCAGTGTGAAAACAGCCTTATAGTTTAACATTCTTAATATACAGCTATAGCATTGAAAAATATTTCTAACTCTTTATAGACCCGAGGTTTGTAGGTGTAACATGTTGGCATTAAAGCAGAACATTCTCTCAATCAATTCTGACTATGTTTAATCCTTATGCTGCTAGCAATATTAAATAGAAAGGAAAGTACATCATATTTATTTGTTTTTCGCTTTCACATTTCTTTAGTTACTTTCTGGTTTCCAAGCCTAAGCAAATTATGTCATACATCCCAGAAGTCTTCAGGAGAAGGAGTTTTCTCAGCTAAGCACACCCTTGTGCCTGCATGCCTGAGCGAAGGGCAGATAGATTACTGAAAGTAAATGCTATGTGAATCATCTGCCCTGACTCAAAATGGCTAAGGCCATAAATGCTAGGGGGTATCTTTCAAAGTGATTTCTTAGCAAAATAAAGCATGGAGACATGGATGGATGGGTTAGTTTGCTTTGAATTTTAAAAAAATGATTAAATTGCGTTTTTGGTTTGTGGTGTTTAGATGTTTTGCTCTGAAATGGTTGAGATTGATATTTTAACTTGTTATTGTAGCACTTTTGCTAATTATTTCTTTTTTTTTTTGGAAAAGAAGAGAGGCCATTGACAATCTTACCTTGTTATTTGAGTTCTCGTGGTAAAATCTAAAGATCTCATGGACCGCAATACCTCTATGCATCCTAAGTACTGCAAGAAAAAGAGTTGGCAAAACATTAGGAAATATTTACTGCAAGAGCCTAAAACAAAAAAAGCTGCCAATATGTTTACAATTGCCATCCTATAAAGCAATTATCCAATAACACAAACAATTCATAAACAGGGCTTTTATTTAACACCATAAGAAAATATGAAAAATATAATATGCACTTACCCTCAACAACCAATCAGAATTGATCTGTGTAGTGTAGTCACTGAAATTTGTTACTGCACCCCCTACCCTTAAGCCTAGTACACACAAGCCAAATGTCAGGTGGCATCGGCCATTCAATAGAAACCAGCCGATATTAGGCCCATATGTGCTGCAGTCGGTCCAACAAAAGCCGGCTTCTGCTGAAGGGGCATGATCGAAAAAGTTCTGCCGATCGGCTCTCAATCAGCGATGTTAACCAATGGCTGAGAGACCCAACTCACCTCACGTTTTGGGGAATTGAGCCCTATAAGAAGCACTGGCGGGGAGGTCATAAGGTCAGAACACTCAGCCAATTAGAATCCAAGTGGATATTCACGTTAGACACCTTTGTACCTCAGGGCTTGAATGTGGACTTTGATCTTAACTGTTTTATTAGCGATTTTTAGTATTTTAAATACTTTTAGGGGCCCATTTTTGATGTCTTTTAATAATTTTTAAGTTTTTAACATTGTATTTTAGTGAATGTCATGGTGGGTACTGTTTGACCTCTCTTCCGGTATCTGCCACGGAATTTTTCGTATCACTAAGCTACTCTCCCATCTCCCTCTCTGAGGTAGAATATTCTACTATCTCTGTCCTGTCTGGGCTAGCTCCCCTTCCCGTAATCATTATTGAATGTAATTGATCTTGAATATTGATATTACCATCTTAAATTAGGATAGGGCTAAATATTTTAATCTATTTTAGGTCTGGAACCCCTGTCTATTGATGGATGATAGGTTTTAGATATGGCCTTTTGGGTTATCTTTTCCCGTTATCATTATTGATTTTAATGGATCTTGAATATTGATATTACCATCTTATATTAGAATAGGGCTAAATATTTCAATCTACTCTAGGTCTGGAACCCCTGTTTATTGATGGATGATAGGTTTTAGATATGGTCTTTTGGGTTAATTTTAAAAATCTCTGGTAAGTCTTGTGACTAAATATATGTTTTAATAAATTTTAGTTTTTTTTAATTCTACTTCTATGCCATTATTTTCCTTCTCCCTTTAACAAGGGTGACCCCAATAGCTGCATATGTGTACATAATCCAGCGCCACTGTTATTTTATAATATTATTAATCTAAGCTCAATATAATATTCTTGGCAGTTTGGCCGTATATTTTATTGTTCTGTTTTTAGCCTTGAGCATTCTTTGGATATAAGTTTTGGGAAAATGCGCTTCCCTCTGATTACTCTGAGGCTTAGGGTTTGTAAAAAGCCATTAGTGCTATATAGCAAGGTCCTGTTACATTATTGTAACCATATGAATATGCTTGTGGCTGCATATTTTATTTTATTTTATTTATTTAGGCTATTGAAGTAGCAATGGGGTCTACGATTGATAACTTATATTCTGTTCCGTCTACGAGTCCCCTGTTACGAGCATAGCTAGTGGCTTGAATTGCTGTCCTTTGAGCTATGGGAAGATGGCCGCCACGACTCATAGCGAGACGGAGCGGGCTTCGGGAAGATGGCCACCAAAACGCTTGTTTCTTCCGAAAGGCTCGGACTGCATTGAGTGGTAAATCCTATGAGGTCTGTCGTGACTGAATCTTTCCCCCTCTACTTAGTAATACGTATTGGGTCTTGGGAAACGACGACCAAAACGCTCGTACCTTTTCTAATATACACTGACTACAGCAAGATGGCCGAAGGTGTTTGCCATTCAAATGCTATTATAGTAGTTAGCGGGCTACAAGAAAATGGCCGCGATCTGTACCCGGTATTTAAGGGTCAGCGTCCTCCTATAGTTTATTCCCTGATGAAGTCACATGTCCAAGTGACGATACGCGTAGGATTGGACTAGGAGGATACCGGAAGTGACGGTCGTAGTACACACTACCTGCTCGTTCGTTTGATGCTGTCGCTTCGTGTAAAGTTTTTTCTGCATTTATGTTTTATGCTAAAATGTGAGTACCCTGGACTATGTCCTTTTAAAATAAAGTTTGGATTACATTACATACTTCACTATTAGCGTTTTCTCTTCTCCTATGGATGTATATGCTACCTGTGACTGAGGACCTAAAGAGGGGGGCACCCATTGCTGTTTACATCTACCACCTGCTTAAAAGGATATATGCTGTTACCTTACAGCAGTAAGGTAAGGTAGCCATTGCTACCAGTGTGTGGACACCTTGCACGTTATGACCTATGGAATAACGATTCACTCACGGGATTATCAGATATTTGCACACAGAGTGGATTTTTTTCAGTGCATGATTTAATACGGACTGTGGAATATACTTTACATAATTTTTTTAGATTTCTTATTTATTTCTATTGCTCTATTTGTTTCCCTGCTGCACCTTTGGACATTATATTATCAAGCGTTTAGTCACGCTGTAGATCCTGCTATCACTGCAATCTGTGCACTTTAGATTGAGATATATTATATACCTATCTTTGCACCTAAATGCACTTTACTTAATGCACTTTTTGGATGTTAAATTATGTGTTTATAGTTAAGCGTTTGTAGGATTATTCATTTTTTATTTTTTGTACACTGTGTACTTCACATATTTATTGACATAGTTAATTAAGGAGCGCAACACCACTTTATACATTTAAATGGCTGAGAGCGCTGACCAGAGTGTTCTGGTGGGGGGCCCGTCCTCCCTGCTAGAACACAATAGAATAGCAGGGAAGGTGGCTGTACTAACATCAGATAGTTAGTACATCAGCTCCTCCTGAGCTGTCTGTTTTTTTTCCTACAGCCCTACTGGGTTGAAGAAAAACTACTCGTGTGTACTAAACTTTAGTTTCAATCTGATTGCATGTTCAAAATAGAAAATGTAGAATGCCGCGTACACACGAGCGGAATGTCCGACAGAAAAAGTCAGACGGAAGCTTTTCATCGTATATTCCAATTGTGTGTATGCCTCATCACACTTATTTTAATGAAAATTCTGACAGACCTAGAAATAGAACATGTTTTAAAACTTTTGACGGAACCAATTACTATGGGGGAAAACGTTCGTCTGTATGCTGTTCCGACAGACCAAAAATGATGCATGCTCTGAAGTAAGTATGAGACAGAAGTGCTCAGTGTGGTAAAACTAGCGTTCATATTTGTGCTAGCACATTCCTCACGCTGCTAATTCTGTGATATTTTAATGCAGCGCATTCATTTCTTCTTTAGAATGCTGGAAGAAAGTTGTTTTGCTGCTCATATTCACACAGAGTTCTCACAAACTTTTTTCTTCATTATTTATCCCCATCTCATGACTATTATTCTAATTTTTAAAAGCCTGATCTCTATAATAATGTTTACAATTATTTTTTAAACTCATCTTTTATAATTGTTTATTTCATCAAGATTTATTTTACGATTACTTAAAAATTGTTCCTTGTTAATTTGACATTGTCTTTTTTAACCAGTTCCCGACCAGCGCGCGCCGATGTACTTCGGTAGAATTGCACGGGCAGGCATATTGGCGTACAGCTATGTCCAATCTTTAATGCCGCCCTGCCATCACGATCAAGGTCCGCCACGGGCATACCCGAAATCGTCTCACGGGGTGGCTGAATGGAGAGATACCGTTGTAAACAGCATCTCCCCGTTCTGCCTAGCAACAAGTGACGCTGTTCTCTGCTCCATGTGATTGGAGCAGAGATCAGTGTTCACTAAATGAAAGCCCAGCCCCCAACAGTTATTAACACACCCCTAGGAACACTTAACCCCTACACTGCCACCCACTGGTTAACCCCTTCACTGCCAGTGTCATTAACACAGGAATCACTGCATTTGTATAGCAGTGATGGCTGTATAAATGACAATGTGTAAAAAATGTCCGATGTGTCCGCCATATTGTCGCAGTCACAATAAAAATCACTAATCGCCGTCATTACTAGTCAAAAAAAAAACAAATTAATAAAAATGCCATAAAACTATCCCCTATTTTGTAAACACTATAACTTTTGCGCAAACCAATCAATAATCGCTTATTGCGATTTTTTTACCAAAAATATGTAGAAGAATACGTATCGGCCTAAACTGAGGGAAAAAAAAATTTTTTTATATATTTTTGGGAGATATTCATTATAACAAAAAGTAAAAAATAATGTGTTTTTTTTTTCAAAATTGTCGCTCTATTTTTGTTTATAGTGCAAATAATAAAAACTGCAGGGGTGATCAAATACCACCAAAAGAAAGCTCTATTTGTGAGAAAAAAAGGACGTCAATTTTGTTTGGGAGCCACGTCGCATGACCACGCAATTGTCAGTTAAAGCGACGCAGTGCCGAATCGCAAAAAGTGGTCTGGTCTTTGGCCAGCAAAATGGTCCGGGCTGAAGTGGTTAAATGTACCTGCCTACTCACAAACAAACTGTCCTATTTGAAGAAAAACACAGGAAAGTATTTTGCGAGAAAATTAAATATCCATTTATTCTAAGTAACAAAATAAAGAGGAAGTCAACGCTGGGCAAACTTTTGGAATTTGCATAGCCCTTTGTCCCCCAGAGTACACATCAACAAGTCTGTGGAAAAGAAAATTGGTAGCTTGAGGAGTCCATATAATAGGAAGCACAATCTGGTCCAGGAATCCCAGAGATCAGGATCAGCAGTAGATGACATATCTGTTCCCAGTTTGTGGTACTACAACAGCCTGTGTCTTCTGTCAGATAAGACTGAACCCAGGCCGTCACTTTCTTCTCTTCCCTGCAGCCTTCCTTGGAGGCTGTGGCACTGGTGGTGGCCTTGTGGCAGGAGGAGGAGGATGGGCGAGCTCACATATGTGGCTGTTCTTAGTCAGCTGGCCCCTCAACCCTTTCTGAAGAGCATCAGAAATAAATCCCTCACAGAGGAGGCGTTGTCCCTTCTCCAATTTCAGCAACCTGATGGCTAGATAGCAGTCATAGGCCTCTTCAGCTTTGGGGGGTGCTCCTGAGGAAATCGCTGGCTCCCCTAATGAGGCCCAGTGCTGCATCCTCCGTCATTGTCCCCTTCCTGGGCCTTTTGGTGGTAAGGCAGAGGGAAGGCATCTGGAATTGGGTGATGCTCCTACTGGGCCCAGCCACTTCCTGGCTGACCCTGGGCACGGCCTACTCCTGGCTGCCAGTGGGCGCGGCCTCATCGTAGATGACGCTTGGCACGGCCTCCTCTTGGCTGATGCTTTCCAGACCCTCCTCCTGGCTTGGCTCATCCTGTGTAAAAAAAAAGGACATAGTTGTCATTCTTGATTTATCAACCACACACAATTTTTAGCTCATGACTTGCAAATTGAATGTTAATAAATAGAAAAGACTATCATTCTGACCCCAGCATTTTTCGAGCTAGTCACCAACATTTTTGGCCACTACTATCTAGTGATATGTATACATAACTTTTGGTATAAAAGCATTGATTTGTAAGCAATTATAACATCTAGTTGGCATCATTAATATTAGGACAATAAATATATGTCTAAAAACGAATATACCTGGCTCCAGCTGGGTGCATCCACTTCTTCCAGGATGGAAGGCCCAGGTTGTTCCTGGGAAGTCTCTGCTGGGGTGGAGGGAAGGGTGGAGGGAAGGCTGCAGGGAAGGGTTTGAAAGAGATTCCCTGGCTTCAGTCTGATCGTCCAGAAACCTCAGGTTTGTTGAAGTACCAGAGCCTGAGGACATAAACATTCTCTGCTAATGCTCCTGATCTGAGTGAAGCCTGGATCTTATTGTGCTCCTTCTTATACATGTTCCTCAAGATTCCAATTTTATTTTCCAAAAACGTCATGTTTGCTTCGGGGACCCGAGTCTTCACAAATACCAGAAATTTCTCCAGCCTTGCCTTCCTTACTTGTTTATTGTAATATAAACTATGTTTGACCTCCCAGAGATTCCTCGTCTCCCTGTACTTATCGATAAAACTGGACAGAAATTTTCGTCCTTAAACTGATTCATTTTTTCTGTAAGAGAATACATAAGAGAAAAACCCTAATGTCAGTCTAAACTCATAATCTTATCCCAATATAGTCCGCCAACTTGAAGCAGTATAGGCCACTGTGATGGGCCAAGTTCAAATTTTACCTTCGTTTAGCACACTCGCCACTTCCATTGGTTCGTCCTCCACACACAGATTGTAGGTACGACAGATGCGTGTTAGCTTTATATACACTGTGCATGTGTCAAACTCTGCCCGCGTCGCCCACCCCTGACATTCTTTTTCACGAATATTCCCCTCCCCTTCTCTCTTCGGTGTGCAGTAAGAACAGTAGGAGCAACACGGCGGAGACAAATTATTCCACTAGTGGGGAGGAAAGCCCGGAGCCCCAAACATCCTGATTCAGGAGGAGGAGATTGAAGGCCACCAACATGGCCTTTGATGAAATGGACAAGATTTTGCGCAGGGAGGATTAGGATGGGAAACATCCCAATTTGCGAAAGGACCAGATCATGACGACTGTTGTGAACACCCTGAGGCTGGGTTCAGACTGGAGCGATGCGGGAACGCCGCAAATCCGCGGCGTTTTCCCGCATCGCATGCCTCCCGCCGGCAGTTAACACTGCCCTATGTGGACTGCTGGGAGTGTCAGTGAAACCTTAATGACACCCCCAGATCAGTTCGCATATCGCAGTGCGATCTGCAAACTCGGACAGGAATCGGATCGCATGGTGTGAACACCCATGCGATCCGATTCTGCTGCGGACCAAAAAAAGGGTCCTGTGCGAGTTTGCGGCGGGTGCGATGCGAATTCAGCCATACTATCTGTATGGCTGAACTCGCATCGCACAGAGATCGGATGTGATTTGCACTGCAGTGCGGTGCGAATCACATCCGGGTCTCCCAGCCGCAGCGGTGTGAACCCAGCCTTAAGCACAAGTTTGGGGTACGACGGTCCAAAGTCCAATTAAGGAAGCGGTGGTCTGACATAAACCTGAGGGAGCCGGATCAGTATCGCAAAATAAAGAAGATGCTTCAAAAAAGTAAGTACTTGTCTCGTGTTCCTATTACAATTATTAACTTGCATGCTGCTCCATGTGCTTTTCTTTACTGTTGTACAGTTTGAAAAGGCTACATTCATGTTCGTGGGCACAGTAATCATTCATAGAAAACATTGTTCGTAAGAAACATTGATTGTACGAAACATTGTTCATTTGCCAATAAATACAATGTATTTAGATTGAACAGGGTTATACCTACATTTTGGTCATGCTAATTTATCATATTAAAAGAAGTTAGGACATTTTTGTCTAGGTGTGTTTGAAACTAGAATGAATTGCAAACTTGATTCAGTGGAATGTAAGCAGAGGACACTCAGCAGCTGTTTACACATCTTTTATGTCTTATTGTGTATGTGTATTTACTGACCCAGCAACTTTCAAGTTTTATTGTTGCTCATAGATGTACAACATTTGTAATAAATCTTTGTATATTTACTTTCATCTGTGTTGTGTACATTGGCTCACAATCATTGTTGTTGCCGCTCTGTTACATAAATTTTATTTGAAACAAATAAATAGATTTTGTCCCAGTGTTTGCTGTGGACATTGGCTAAATCTCTCCCACCTCTCCCACCTCACCTAAAGTCCCAGGGCTATTTTTCTTGTTTTTTGCTGTTTACACATCTGGACTCAGGAGCACTAGTGTGGGACACCAGATCACATTTTTTAGCCCTTGTACACACGGTAGGACATTCCGACAATAAAATCCGTTGGAAAACTGGTGTTGCATACACACGGTCACACAAAGTTGTCGGAAAATCCGATCGTTCGTAACTTGATGACGTTATTTAGTTACGACAGGACTACGTTCAGGCTAGTAGCCAATAGCTTTGGTCTAGGAATTTGATCTGAGCATGCATGGCACTTTGTCCGATCGGAATTCTCTACAAAGAATCGGACAAAGTCTGATTGGATCGTGTTGTCGGAAAAATTTTATATCCAGCTCTCAAACTTTGTTGGTCGGACATTCTGACGGAAAAAGTCAGATGAAGCCCACACACGGTCGGATTATCCGACAACACGGTCCGATCGGACATTTTGCGTCGGAATGTCCGACCGTATGTACAAGGGCTTAGAGTAACTCACACAGGTGCTCCAATGGATACTTGGGGTATCTCCATCTGTGAAACTTGGCCAAAAAAGGTAAGTATTTCAGCTTGGTAAAAAGGGAATTTTAATCATGTCTTCAACTTGGATCTCTTCCCAAACATACAATTGTACACCAGTTCAAAGCAATGTTTCATATTCCTATTTCTGGACTCAAATATTTGTGTGCTAAGTATACCTTTTGTTTCATTATCATAGGGGAGAAAAGACTCAGACAACAGTCAGAGCATCCCAGGGACCCCCGACACCTCACCAGCCTGATTGGGAAATTAGCCCGAGCCCCCCCCCCAAGGATCTAGAGGAAGGAGAGGTGGAGGAATTGGGCGAGATGGGCACCCCACCAGGTGAGTGTCGGGCACACCAGCTTCAGGTAATCTATGTATACCTGCATATTTCTAAATACTGTATTTTTCAACAATTTTAGGTGATGTGCTGGTTGTGGAAGAGGAACGTTTCAGTAGGGCCAGCGCCCAAACCCTCATCCAACATATTATAACGTGGAATGGGGAAATAGACGCAATGCGAAATCGCCTTAACATTATGCAACAGGAAAAAAAAGAACATGATCAATGTTTTGGGAAAATATAATCCCTTTTCCCTCAAATCCGATCATGTTTTCTTTTTATATTACCCCAAAAAAAAATTGTGTACATTTTAAAAGCCAAATTTGTGTGTCAACATGTGCTATCTGCCATCAGGGGATCTCAATGTATGCGTTTTGTGGGTGCAACCCTTCCTCATAACTCTAATAGGTGAGAGGAAGGGATTGCACCCCCAAAACATGTCCATTGATCCCCCCATGATGGGAGATAGAAACATGTTGACATTACCCATTTGGACTCCGAATATGTGTGCATCTTCAAAAATTGTCTGTTACAGGGGTGACATCACCCCATCAGATTTACGGCAATATCAAGACATTTTTGACACTATAATGTCTGATATTGCCCTCAGTTTTCATACGTTGAACTTTGTAAGTACCAGAGTTGTGTATGTTATGTTTTAAAGCATGCCTGTTTGTAAAAAAAAAAAAGAAAAAATATTGAGGAAAATAATAATATATTGAGGAAAAAATATATAAAAAAAAAATATTGTGAAAAAACAAAACAAATTTTAAACACATTTTCTAAACGCAAAGAGTAAACACTTTGAAATACAACAATGTGTGGCTTCTTCTTTCAATGCTCAATACCAGTTTTGTAAGAATTTTTGTGTTTACAGTGATAATGGGGCTTATTTACTAAAGGAAAATCCACTTGGCACTACAAGTGCACTAGGAGAACCTGGGAGAACAGCCAAAAAGAAAAGCAAGCAAGAAAATTCTAGATTTTATCAGAAAAAATGTTTAATTACTAAAAATGTTATACTTTGTCTGGCATTGCAATGGCCCCCCCTACCCATGAAATAATTAACATATTTCTCACAAACTTCATGGGGGCGCTTTGGAGCCCAACTGAGGCTAGATAATTCAGGGAATTTTTCCTTAAATAATTGTGCGGGATGCAGCAACACAGGATGATATGATTGTTTTTTGTAGTCCGCCATATGGATTGCTGTCGGAAACAGGCGGAACTGGCTGGCCATTATCCCGAAGGTATTCTCAACGACTCTTCTTGCTCTGGCTAGCCGGTAGTTAAAAACCCTCCTCTCCAGGGTGAGGGTCCTTTGGGGGAATGGCCTCATCAGGTGCTTGCCCAGAATGAAGGCTTCATCTGCAATAAAGACGAAGGGGAGTCCTTCCGCGTTGTCCGCATCAGGTGGCAATGCCAGGCCACCAGTCTGGAGACGCTAGTAAAACTCCATCTGGGCAAAGACTCCTCCATCCAACATCCGGCCATTCTTCCCCATGTCCACATAGAGAAACTCATAGTGTGCCGACACCACCGCCATTACCACTACACTATTAAACCACTTATAGTTATAATAGTAAGACCCCGAATGGGGTGGTGGCACAATGTGGACATGCTTCCCATCTATAGCCCCTCCACAGTTGGGAAAGTCCCAATGGTCAGCAAAATTGGAAGCCACAGTCTGCCATTCCTATGGCGTTCATGGAAACTGTGGAGTCAAATAAAAAAAAAAAAGTACTTTTGCACATAACATTGCAAGCAGATTACACAAAAACATTCTTGCACAACATCAGTATAACATTTATTTTAAGGAGTATTTAAAAAGACAAAAATATAAGGCCCACTTATCAGATTACTCACCCCATCTGATGGCCCATTGATAATTGTATGGGGGGGTGGGGGTTTAAGGTGACTTTGGGAGCCCAAAAAAAAAAAAGCCTCCAGCACTCTGCCTGAATTTAAGGACACACATTACATTTGGACACATTTTAGGGGGTGGGGGAGGGTTATAAATTAATTTAAGGACACACATAACATTTGCACACATTTTAGGGGGTGTTTTGGGGAAAGCAGTACAATGGAGCTGACAATATAAATTGTTAAAGGGACTAGGCTATAGGTATATATGGGTCCAGGATAGCATGCTGGGGAGGTTAGTGAATAGAAATATGCATGTAGGCCAAAAAAGGAATATTAAAAATGCTTCCAGCATGCATGAGGATAAAGGGGACTTTCACAGCATATTCCAATCATGGTAATTAGGGAATGATGAAATAAATACAATACATTAGCAAGCATTAAATACATATAATGTGATGTTAAGGGATAAAACTTACCCTATAGTCCTTCTGAAGGACCTGCATGATGGCCGAACAGGTCTCTGGAATAATTATCCCCAGAGCCTGGGGGGAGATGTCTGTTGAGAACTTGAGGCCCTGCAGGCTTCTTCCAGTCGCCAAGTACCGCAAGGCGACGACTAGCCTCTGCTCGGGAGTGATGGCTTGCCGCATGCAGGTATCCTGCCTGCTGATATAAGGGGACAGCAAAGCCAACAGGTGAAATCCTGAGATAATTCCTGAAATCATTAGGATTAGTCTCCTGGATCTCATGAAGCAGAGGCATGTGCGAGAATTGGTCACACTGGAGTAACCAATTCTTGGTCCATGAACTCCTCCTCGCCCTGTTCATGGACTGGGCTCGGGTCAAAATATGAACCCCAACACCAAGCCCCCACACAGTATGAACCCTACAACGAGTACGTACCCGCACCATGGTTTCAAAACGGTCAGCTTGTCAGAATGAACTTAACAGAACGCACTGAAGAACAGCAAGACCTGTGAAGAGCAAGCTGAAGACCAGTAACAATCAAACCAGAATGCACCGAAAAACTGATACGAACTGACTACACGCACTGAAAACCAGATACAAACCCACAAGCACAAACTGAACAGCAGTAAAACAATCGAAATAAGCTGGAGTCTGAAAAGTGCGAATCGTCTCTAACCATACTTCTACTAACACAAGAGTAGCAGAAGGAGCCCAAAGGGTGGCGCACTGAGTCTTGAACTTCCTTTTTCTAGTCCCATTGTACGTGCTGTACATCACCACGTGCTTAACGATCATACTTTGGTGTGATCGTGTGTACGCATGACAGTTTCGGTGGAACTGTGTCGTAACTCGTCGGAAATAGTTTATTCCGACAAGGAAAACCGTGTCTACAGGGCAGAAGATTTATTAGTTTAGGAGGGAGGAGTGATAAATAGTTGTGTTGTATTTAAAAAAAAAAATTCCTAACTTGAAAGTAAAACAAAAAATAAATACATTTGGGTGTTAGACTTCTAAAAAATGGTTGCCAAATTGGAAGTGTTCTGTAATAATGAGGTGGTGGGCATCTCAGTGTTTGGCATTTCTCTTCCTCTAAACTCAGAAGTGTAAACCTCCTCCCTCTTCCCCTGGGAACACACACAGGGACCCAAAATGTCGAAGGATTGAGTGATGTCATCAGAGGGAGGAAGATGTGGGCAGGGAGCCCAAAAAGTCCAGGCTCGGCCTCTTCTCCTCTCTGCATGTCCCTACAAATGTAAAAAAGGGGACGGTGACAGAGGGGGCAGCGGTAAAGTATGCAAAGCAGCATTGCTAGCTGGCAGAAAGTTGCAGTGTCAGGGTTGTTGGGGAGAGGCAGGTGCAGTGGTAGGGGTGCTGGGTGAGAAAAGCTGTGCACTTGTAAGCCAACAGAGAGGCTTCTCCCACTGAACATCACCTGATATGGTATAGGCTCCTAGATTATATCGTCCTCTGATATAAGGTACCTATATTGGGCTTTAGTTAGCATGGGGAATGGGGTTGTTAGAATTATGCTGTTTGAAAATGAAGTTATCCCGTAGCTCTGCTACCTACAGTATCTCCCAAAAGTG
Source organism: Lithobates pipiens (assembly GCF_037356315.1). Taxonomy (NCBI): domain Eukaryota; kingdom Metazoa; phylum Chordata; class Amphibia; order Anura; family Ranidae; genus Lithobates; species Lithobates pipiens. The sequence goes on along the minus strand of NW_027507696.1, from coordinate 25,831,169 downwards.
AGTACACCCCTTAAATTTTTGTAAATATTTTATTATATCTTTTTATGTGACAACACTGAAGAAATTACACTTTGCTACAATGTAAAGTAGTGAGTGTACAGCTTGTATAACAGTATAAATAACTCAACACACAGCTATTAATGCCTAAACCACTGGCAACAAAAGTGAGTACACACCTAAGTGAAAATGTCCAAATTGAGCCCAATTAGCCATTTTCTCTCCCAGGTGTCATGTAGGTCTCGGGTATGAATCAGGGAGAGAGTTCGTTCTTGTGTGCCTCAGGCAACAGGTCCATGTAACAGAATGTGGTACAATATATCTAAATTGGGAGGCATGGTTAGAAGAAATAGTGATCTCATCTGGAGAAAATAATTATAGGAGTTGATTGCATGGATTAAAAAGAGGTACCTCCCTAGTTGAGATTATCCAAATGCTTTGAGAAAGTGCATGTATTACACAAGAAATGGTAGTTGGTCTGATTTTATAAAAAGAATGTTATAAAAAGATTAACAAGAGGTACCTCTATGGTTGAGGTTATTCAAATACCTTGAGAAAGTGCATGTATTACGCAAGAAATGTTTGTTGATCTGATGTTTTTTTAAGTGCAAGTCTTTTACTGTAGAGAATAAAGGTACAATACCATTAAATGTTAATTGCAAAGAAAAGAATAACTCTTTACAGGTTTACGTTTGCAATGTGAGAGGGTTGGGGGGGGGGGGGGTGAAAGGGGAAGAAGGAGTAGATGACAATAGAGTGTCCAATCGGGTATCACTGAAAAACTTACAGGCAGACTTGATTAGTCCACTCATGTAAAAGGGGCTTAGGCCAGCCACAGACGAGTCGAAAACCGTTATGTTGATCGAAAAACAAAAATGGCGCACATGCTTGTGCCATCATTTGTTTTGTTTTTCTAAACAAAATCCAGCATGTTGGATCAGGCACTTTTGAATCCAGCATGCAAATTGTGTGTCGCAGCTGGCACACTAATTATGCGAAAAACAAAAGATTTTCGTTTGCTTTTTCACTTGTCTATAGCCAGCTTTAGGAAAAAAACACTCTCCCCTCTCCACTTTACGGTATCTGTGGAGGAATAGTGTTGTCATATGCTGCTCACTCCTGGTTTACACTTCAGAATATCTCCCACTCATAACTTTATTATAGGAAGCTATGGGTTCACTAGATTTCTGCTCGGATCAACAGGTCATTTTTTATACATTTACAATTGAAAGCATTTTCTTATATCAGTTTGATATTTACCAGGGCATGTATAAAAAGTTCATTGCTAGAGTAAACATACATTTTAATCAATACATTTAGCTATTTTTTAACCTGATTCATGCCATATATGTTCCTGAAAGCATTAATACATATTTTTTTAAAGATAGTCTAATTCAAAAGTATAATGGCTAAAATGCAGTTCTTCAGCAGGATTGACTCAAAACAGCCTGAATTTACAAAAAAAGTTACATAATTAACAATAGTATTAAATGTAATACATGAGTGATGACTTTATAGATAGTATACTCAAAATAGGGGGGAAAAAGGTAATAATGTATGCCATAATATACAATAGTAATACACATTAAAAGAATACACAAAACTAGAGTGGAAAAACCCCACATACAAATTTAGGCCTTTTTACAGATAAGGCACACATGCAGTCATGTGTGTTTAGAGCACTTACTCATGTAGTTAAACATTTTAAGGCATGTCTTCATGCACATTACAGTGACTCTGTGAGAAGTATCTGGCTGATATCACTGGATTTTTTTTTATGAGAATGCTAGTCATCTGACTTTATCTGACTTGTACTTTTAAGTCACAGACCAAGAATAAGCACGTTTAAAAGGATCGTCTGAAAAGCGTCAGAATTCTTTATCTTTATAACAGATTTCAGAAACTGGGTGGAACAAAAAAAAAAACCAGACGAGGTGGATGGAGGAACAACCCCCAAACTCCCCGCCAGGACATTACAGTCTGACAGTGGGACTGTCAGATTACACTGACCATTGGCAGCAGCTGCTGATCAACAAATGCTTTCCAACCTAAGCAATCAAGTTTTGTTGAAAAAGAACAGCTACGCATCGAACAAAATTTAGCTGAACTGGCCAAATCTTGATCCATCTATGACCAGCTTAGGAGTTCAGCAGTAGAAACCTCCATTTTCGTCTCATAACAAAACCCCAACCTTCAACAAGTTTTTTTATGCTCATGCGGAGTTGGGATTTTTTATTTTTTAAGACTAAAGCGTTCAGGGGTAAAGTTATGGTAAAAGCACATGCTGAAATATACATGATATAATCTGTAAAACTAGGGGGGGGGGCCCTTCCCCCGGGCACGTCACTGAGGGGGGTGCTGCAGCTTGTACCAATCCTCCTGCATTCCAACCTCTACCTCTAGTGGAAACACCCCCCGCTTCTCTGGTCCCCCACAGTGCTCACCTCCTCTCCCTGGCTAGCTGTGCAGTATGCGGACGGGCTGGATAAAGACATGATCCCCCACACTGATAAGCTGATCATACGATCGGAAAGACAGGCAACCACAGACTGTTATACCATAACCTTCATCGGCACTCATTCTCCTGTTCTTTCCCCCCCCCCACTCTCTATCCTGTCTGCTGCCGCAGATAATCGAAATGGATTGTCGGGGAAGGAAAGAGCAGGAGAACGAGTCCTAGGGAAGGTTATGTTACAACTGTCTGTGGCTGTCTGTCTTTCCAATCATATGATTAGCTTCTCAGTGCGGAGGATCATGTCTTTATCCAGCCCGTCCGCTGCCGCATACTGTACAGCTAGCCAGGGAGAGGGGGTGAGTGCTGCAGATGGACCAGAGAAGGGGGGGGACAGAGAAGCAGGAAGGGGAGAGAGGGGGGTGGAAAAGAGGAGCATGCGGGGGACCAGAGGAGCATGTGGGGGACCAGATGTGTACAGGAGGACCAGAGGAGCATGGGGGGACCAGAGGATAATGGGAGGAGACAGAGGAGCAGGGAGGACCAGAGGAGCATGTGGTGGACAAGAGGAGCATGTGGGGGACCAGATGCATACAGGAGGGACTAGAGGAGCATGTGGGGGACCAAAGGATCAGAGCAGGACAGAGGAGCAGGGGGGAACTAAGGAGCACTTGGGGGACCAGAGGAGCATGTGGGGGACCAGATGCATACAGGAGGGACCAGGGTAGCATGTGGGGGACCAAAGGATAAGAGGGGGACAGAGGAGTATGTGGGGGACCAGAGGAGCATGAGGAGCATGTGGGGGACCAGAGGAGCACAGGGGGGGACCAGAAGAGCACAGGGGGCAACAGAGGAACATGGGGGGACCAGAGGAGCACAGGGGTACAGAACAGCATGGGGAAATAGAGGAGCAGGGGGGACAGAGGGGCATGTGGGGGGGCAGAGGAGCACGGGGGGCCAGAAGAGCATGTGTGGTACCAGAGGAGCTTGGGGGGTACCAGAGGTAAACTTATTCTTTGCCCAGGGTGAAAGAATGTCTAGCTTCGCCACTGCATAATATACAAGATTTGTGTCATATCATTAATTGGAAAGACCATTTTAACAGAGATTAATATTCAAAAAATGCAAGATGTGATGTGAACAGTTTCCATTAAAATGAATGTTTTGTTTGTGACACTTTTTTAAAAGCAAAGCTAGGTAGACTCCTTCATTGCTAGCAGTTATGCCAGGGGCTAGTGAACTGTCAAAATGCGTTGACAGCAAGTGACAGGTCCAGCCTGATACAGTCACAAAAAAGGTCTCAATGGTGATGAACTGTAAGCAACTCACTTACTACTACTACTACTACTATTGTTTTTTCAGGAAGGTGGACAGCATTCAGGACCACAACATTTACACCTTTCAGACTGGATTATGTGATGGTCTGCTTCATTTTAGTGAGTAATTTGCATGCTGCAAGGTTTTAAAGTGTTCAAAGCAAAAATAATCAATAGCCTAATAAATGCCTAAATAAAAGATTGGAGGCTATAGATTTTTAAAACAATTAAAAATTCAGACTTTAGAGACCTTTTTAAAACAATTAAAATATTCAGACTTTAGAGACCTTTAGAGACTTCAAAGTAAACTTAAATAACAATCAATAAAAGTTTATGTTGGCTTTTCCTATGCATTGAGCTAGGAAAAATAGCTTATATATTAGAAAGGTCATGAAAGTGCAAAGGTGTAACAGCTGGAACTAATGGCCCGTACATATGATCCGAATATTGTGCGAAAACTGTCATCCGAGGAAGAATCGTATGATTTTCGGATCGTGTGTATACTACTTTCGAGAACCCATCACGACACCAAAAAGGAGGCAGAGATTAAAGCTCAAATAAGGATCTGCAAATGGAAAGGGAAGAAGCAGTTGTCCTAATAAGGCTGAGAGTCCTTGAACAAGCAATGGGAGAAAGTGCTAACTCAGACTGTTCCATCCCAACGGAACTGCAAGAACCAGTTGAACACACCAGTAAATACAGTATATACTAAAGCATAATGTTTGCAATGATACAGAGTCATCTCCTGTACTTCCTACTAACAACAATGTTCTGACTCTCAACACACAGACCTCTCAGCTCCAAATGCCTGAGCCTTTTCAAGTCTACAACACAAGTGCATCTATGCGGCAAACTGCATCCCCTCTTGCTGACAACAAGGTGACTTCCAGTGACAAGTTGCAGCTCAAGCCGCATCCAGCATAAGCCTTAGGGACTACACCACAGTTAAACGCTCTTGCAACATCATTTTATCCTGGCAAACCTCACCCTACTTCACCAGAGAACTTTCACACCCAAGGGGTAACACAATTTACTTTGGGACCAAAGAGTGAGAGATCAGACTTAAATGACTTCGCCAGATATATGGTATGCCATGAGCTCATTAACACTACCCTCTCAAGGTTTGACGACTGTCCGGAGAGCTACTGGAGATCAACCTTCAAGGCTACCATTGCTGATCTCAACCTTACCACCAAGTAGGAACTTGATTTGCTCATAAAGTGGCTGGGGCCAGAATCTGCAGATCATGTTAAAAGACCAGAGAACAGTGCATGTTGACCACCCAGATGCAGGTTTTGTTGCTGCATGGGCAAGACATAAGCAAGCCTATGGTAGCTCTGAAGCCATAGAAAGCGCTCTAGTCAAGAGACTACAAAACTTCCCAAAAATAGGGAACAAAGACTCACAAGCTCCAAGATCTGAGTGATCTTCTCATTGAGCTGGAGTTGGCAAATATACACCCACGTCTACCTGGACTAAGCTTCCTTGACACTGCTCATGGTGTCAATCCAGTGGTGTCTAAACTGCCATACGGCCTGCTAGAGAAATGGGCACAACAGGGCTCAAGGCACAAAAGGGACTATAGCATATCTTTTCCTCCATTCGCATATTTTTACAGGTTCATCAGTGGTCAAGCCTAGATGAGAAACGATTTCAGCTTCAGTGAACCCAACTTCTTCATCAAGGCATGATAACATAGCAGCTAAACGTAGAGACTTTAATAAAGCAATATCTGTTAAAAGGACAGACATCTCACCACCCATATCCTTTCCTGCTCACCAGAGAGATTTGGGTGACAGAGAGAAAGACCCTAATCATCAGTGCCCTATTCACAAGATGCCTCACCCCTAAAGAAATGTCGTGGGCTTAGGGCAAAGACGCTACAAGAGTGCAGGAAGATTCTTCAGAAACTTGGAATATGCTACAGGTGCTGTGCTTGTTATGGACATATTGCTAAAGACTGTAAAGTTGACATCAAGTGCACAGAATACAGTAGTAACAGACATGTTACAGCTATGCATCCGGGCTCACCCTCAGACAATTCACAGCAGCCTCCTACCTCCAGCCCTGTCTCAAGTCATGGCGGGGAGCAACAGATGTCTTTGGAGAAGGCTTAGATCACAAATGCTGTGCTAAGATATGCCTAGTCAAGATATACCCAAAGGGTCAACCTGAGGAAACTACTAAGATGTATGCCATAATAGATAAACAGAGCAACAAATCCCTGGTTAAGCCTAAATTCTTTGAGATCTTTGGTATAGATGGACATGCATCACCGTTTACTCTCAGAACCTGTTCTGGTCGTGAAGAGACCTTTCGGCAGAAGGGCCAATGGGTTCATGGTCTCTCATATCAATAAGGAAGAGGGCATACCCCTACCAACATTAGATGGGTGTGACCAGATATCAGATGAAAGGGAAGAAATGCCTACTCCAGAGGCTGCATATCACCATCCTCACTTGAGGCACTTTGTTAATGAAATTCCTGCAATGGACATGAATGCTGAAATCTTGATCTTGCTAGGAAGAGACATTCTCAGAGTACACAAAGTACACAAGCAGTCCACTGACCTGATGATGCACCTTACACACAAAAAATTGATCTAGGCTGGGTAATCGTGGGCGATGTATGCTTGGATAGAATGCGTACATCATCCGAGATCCATTCCTACAAAACGTACATGTTAGTAAACAGACGTGCATCCCACTTCAAACAGTGCCCTCACCATTACGAAGTAAAAGAGAAGCCTCTTGACATCATCCATGTACCTGATGTTACTCCTAACCTTTGTGATGACAACCTAGGTACCACAGTGTTTTGTACTACAAGCGATGACAACAAAATAGCCCTGTCAGTCGAAGACAGAGAGTTCATCAAAATAATGGGCAAAGAATTCTTCCAGGATGAGTCAGCTGGGTTGCACCATCACCTCTTCATGCTGCAAGGGTTAAACTCCCAACCAATCATGAATAGGCTCTATCCAGATTCAACTCACTTCAACGAACACTATACCATTAGACCAGCTTTCAAAGTGGGAGTCCTGGAAACAATCTCTACATGCCTTAGATGGAATCCATATACCACGCTGCTACACTTCTGCCTCCCTTGCTACAAGTCAGAGGAAAGAGCTTCACATCTTCTCAGATGCATCTACTGAGGCCATAGCAGTTGTCGCTTACCTCAAGGTAAGAGATTCTTCTAATTAAGCCCACATAGGATTTCTGTTTGGGAAAGCTAATTTAGCACCTAAGCCTGAACACACGATTCCCAGGCTTGAACTTTGTGGGACTGTGCTAGCTGTAGAAATAGCAGATTTCATACTGCGTGAGCTAGACATTCAGATAGATGATGTCAGATTCTACACAGACAGCAAAGTTGTTCTGGGCTACATATACAACCAGACTAAACTTTTCTATGTCTATGTCAGCAACCATGTAGAGAGAATGAGGAAATCATCTAAACCTGAACAATGGCATTATGTTCCATCTGAAATTAATCCTGCAGATCATGCCAATAGGCTAGTGTCTGCAAGTGTCTTTGAATGAATGAATGAAATTGGAAATTCTTCTTGGTTAACAGGGTCTGAATTCCTCCTGGTTCATCCAGAAGAAACCACAGAGGATGTCTTCAGTCTTCTAGAACCTGACAAGGATCCAGAGATTTGTCCTGAAGTTAAAACCCTCATCACCAGAACTGAAAAAAGACTCGTCTTGGGCTGTCAACGTTTTGAACGTTTCTCCAAGTGGAGAAGGCTTGTATGCACCATCGCAAGGTTAGTTCATATTGCAGTTTGCTTCCACACAAAGCCCACAGATGTTCACTGTCAAGGTTGGCACGTGTGCCAAAAGCTTCTTTCTACTAAAGACATTGTGAAGGTGAATTGATCATAATACACAGTGTAAAACAGAGTGTCTGGCTCAGAAATTAAATGTATCCGTGACAAAAGGGACATTGCAAAAAATAGTCCAATTGTTCACCTGAATCCATTCATTGACAATGATGGTATGTTGAGGGTTGGTAGACGTTTAAACAAGGTTGAGTTCAGTGAGCAAGAACAGAATCCACTCATTATACCTGCTCGCCAACACATCACCACTTTGCTCATATAGCACTACCATGAAGGGGTTAAGCACCAAGGTAGACACTTCACAGAGGGTACCATAAGAGCTGCAGGCCTTTGGATTAAAGGAGCAAAAAGACAGATCACAGATACACTCCACAGCTGTGTTCAGTGCCGCAAACTGAGAGGAAAACACCAGAAACAGCAAATGTCAGATTTGCCAGCTGACAGGTTAAGCACTGACCCAACTTTCACTCATGTTGGTCAGGATGTCTTTGGGCCATGGATGGTAACAGCCCGCAGAACTCGAGGTGGCGAGGCAAATAGCAAACGATGGGCAGTGCTGTTCACTTGCATGAGTGTGCGTGCAGTACACATTGAAGCAATACAATCTATGGATGCCTCAAGTTTCATGAATGCTTTAAGATGATTCCTAGCCATCAGAAAACCAGTCAAGACACTAAGATCTGACTGTGGAACTCATTTCGTTGGAGCCTGTCGAGAGTTACAGCTCAACTCTAGGCCAATCCAAGACCTTTTAGCTGAAAAAGGCTGTACATGAATTTTCAATCCTCCTCATTCTTCCCACATGGGTGGCTCATGGGAGAGAATGATAGGCATCACACGTAAAATATTGGATTCTATGTTTATGGACTTTAATTCCACAAGACTTACCCACAAGATTCTAACTACCTTCCTGGCAGAGGCATTTGCCATAATTAATTCAAGACCATTTTTTCCAGTGTCCAAAGATCCAGAGACCCCAACTATTCTCCCCCCGCTACTCTTCTTACCCAGAAGCTTGGAACTGTTCCTGTTCCTGGAAAATTTAAAGCAGGAAATCTGTGCTATGACCAGTGGAAGCGAGCACAACACCTCTCCAACTGCTTCTGGAATCGTTGGAAGATGGAGTATCTTTCTACTCAACAAGGATGCAGGAAATGGCAAAAGCTGAACCCTAGTATACAAGTTGGAGATCTTGTTCTGCTTAAGGACCAGCAAGCTGAAAGAATCGAATGGCCCATGGGACTTATTGTAAAGAGCGTTCCTAGTGATGACGGTAAGGTATGTAAGGTGGAGGTGAAGGTTTCAAGACAAGGGACTGTAAAGACTTTCATCAGACCTATCACAGAACTTATTCAGCTATTACCCTCTGGAGAATGAACTTGTTTGCCTATGCTGCTAGATCCTACCTGTAACTTCAAGAAGAAAGTGTCTTGAACTTTAGTTGATATAACTTGAAGCCTTAAATTAAGAGTTATTGTTATTGCATTATATGCATGTTCTTTTTATGTCTTTCAGGTCTTTAAGACATCTAGCAAATTACACTGTTTGTTATTTGCAGTTGCATAACTACCTTTCTGATGTATATAGTGACATTTACCATGCCAGCCGGGGAGTGTGCTGCCCCAACATTTGTCTTTGTACTCCTCACCTGGTTTCCGCCACATATGCTTGACACCATCAGACCACAGGACATGGTTCCAGTAATCCATGTCCTTAGTCTGCTTGTCTTCAGCATACTGTTTGCGGGCTTTCTTGTGCATCATATTTAGAAGAGGCTTCCTTCTGGGATGACAGCCATGCAAACCAATTTTATGCAGTGTGCAGCGTATAGTCTGAGCACTGACAGGCTGACCCTCTACCCCTTCAACCTCTGCAGCAATTCTGGCAGCACTCATAGGTCTATTTCCCAAAGACAACCTCTGGATATGACGCTATGTACATGCACTCAACTTCTTTGGTCAACCATGGTGAGACCTGTTCTGAGTGGAACCTGTCCTGTTAAACCGCTGTATGGTCTTAGCCACCGTGCTGCAGCTCAGTTTTAGGGTCTTGGCAATCCTCTTATAGCCTAGGCAATCTTTATGTAGAGCAACAATTCTTTTTTTTCAGATCCTCAGAAAGTTCTTTGCCATGATGTGCCATGTTGAACTTCAAGTGACCAGTATGCGAGAGTGAGAGCAATAACACCAAATTGAACACACCTGCTCCCCATTCACACCTGAGACCTTGTAACAATAACGAGTCACATGACATCGGGGAGGGTAAATGGCTAATTGGACCAAATTTGGACATTTTCACTTAGGGGTGTACTCACTTCTGTTTCTAGCGGTTTAGACATTAATGGCTGTGTTGAGTTATTTTGAGGGGACAGCAAATTTACACTGTTATACAAGCTGTACACTCACTACTTTACATTGTAGCAAAGTGTCATTTCTTCAGTGTTGTCACATGAAAAGATATAATAAAATATTTACAAAAATGTCAGGGGTGTACTCAATTTTGTGAGATACTGTATTCCTTAATGTGCATGCAATAGTGGCTATTGGTTTCTATATTTGACAAATTCTCTCACATTGAAACAATATCAACATCTAAATAATATCACCACATTTTTTTATATAATAATAAAGTGCAACTAATGCCGCGTACACATGACCGGACTTTCCGGCAGTCTAGGTCTGACGGTCTTCCCAACGGAAGGACTTCCGAACGAACGGACTTGGCCACACACGAACGGACTAAGTCTGTTCGAAAGTCCATTTGTTTTGAACGTGATGACGTAAGATGGGACTAAAAAGGAAGTTCAATAGCCAGTAGCCAAAAGCTTCCCTTGCGTTGTATTTCATCCGTCGGACCAGCATACAGACGAACGGTTTTCCCGATAGGAATTGAGTCAGTTGGACAGATTTGAAACATGTTCTATTTCTAGGTAAGTCTGATTTTTATAGAGAAAAACGATCGGATTAGCCCACGCGCGATCGGATTGTCCGGTCGTGTGTACGCGGCATAAGTATTAAAGTTCTCCCAGTGTTTGTGCAATAATTTAAAAACTCCTTCAAATAAAAGTGACATATACCCACAGGTACATTCATATGTCACTTTTATTTGAAGAGTTATTTAATTATTGCAAAAACCCCGGGAGAAATTTTAATACTTAGTTTCATTTTATTATTATACAGTATATAAAAAAATTGGTGATGTTATTTAGATGTTGATATTGTTCAGACTCGGTTCCCACTGGTGCGATGCGGGAAACCCTGCGAATCCAGTGCGGGTTCCCTCATTGCAACTGAATCGCCGGAAGTTCACACTGCCCTCTGCAAACCGCTGCGGGTGTCAATACAAAGTTAATGACACTCCCAGAACGCAGTGCGAACTGTGAATTCGGACAGGAATCGGATTGCATAGGTGTTCACACCCATGCAATCCAATTCTGGTGTGGACAAAAGAAAGGTTCCTGCCCGATTTTGGTCCGAATGCAATGCAAATTCAGCCATACAATCTGTATGGCTGAATTTGCATCGCACAGACATCGAATGTGATCTGCATAGCAGTGCGGTGTGAATCACATGCAATGTCTGACATTGCACGAGTGTGAACCGACACTCAATGTGAGAGAATGTGTCAAATATAGGAACCAATAACCACTATTGGATACACATTAATGAATATAATAAAATTTTATATAATTTATTTACATATTATATAAGCAAAGCGGCACATTCATATTTATACTTTTTAATTTGCATATGTGTGGACACATCAAATAAATGCGAGCAGCTGCTGAAATTGAAATCATCCCTCCTACACCTTTAAGTGATTGCGCACGGGATTTCCCACACAAATCGCTTTTTCTCCTATGTTTTCTCTCTTTGATTGTGAACTGTCTACATGCTAGTGTAAGTATTTTTTTATAGGAAGAAGGGGACATTTACTAATAAAACTTTAATAGCTAAAGGCGATCTGTATACCACAAAAGTTGTACACTATCTCAGAGCAATTTCAGAGCCTACTATTGGTCCATAATATTGTGCTTTGTACAATGTACATTTTCATTCAAGTACCTAAAAAATAAAAAGCATACACAACTCAATTTGCACTTTAATGCTGTTTGAAACACATAACCAAAAATGTAATATATTGCAGCTTACTAATCATTGGGTGTGGTGGCTGCATCAGTTTTCTTTTCTTTGTCTTTTTTCCCTTCTGTTTTCACCTGATGATCCGCCCAGTAACACACCTCCTGTATTAGAGTACCCCCACTCTGGATAAAGGACACAGAGGCACCTTTGGACAACATCATTATCAGCTTGGGGGGAAAGGGAGTGTTAGATGTACTAGCAGATTTAAAGTGTTACTAAACCCACAACAGTAAAATCAGTCTTTATATGCAGTAATGCATTCTTGTTATACTCACTGTGGAACCTAAGGGGTTAATTCTTTGCATTGTGTATAAAAGCTGTTTGATCCTGTCTCTCTGATCCTCCTCTTCTTCCACTGTCTCCAAAAAATAACCTGATATTTACAGAGCCAGGGGACGGGCTGCACATGCTCAGTTTGGTGTGTATTGCTAGAGAGTTTTTTTTTTTTTGGGAGGGTGCATGTGATCAGCATAGGGCCAATTAGCACTGTCCAGACAAGTCCAGACAGAGGATCAGGGGAGAATGAGAACTCCTCCTACAAGCTTTACTAGTTCACAATACTGCTATACACTGCTGATGAGAAAAGGTATTTAGCAATTTATATTTACTACAATAATTGCATTCATTGTTTTGTGTACTATGGGAGACCAGGTATAGTGAATGTAGGTTTAGAAACAGTTTAAAGTGTTACTAAACCCAGTAATATGAAAATAGTTCCCACAGTGCCTTTTTACATTAAAATACTGCTACTACTATATACCTTTTTGGATGATCTGTATACCACTCTTGCATGATAAACTGTACAGTTTCTCCAGTGCTGAGAGTTCAGGTAGGAGGAGATTTCTACTACGGCCGGTATACATGCCCACACGTGTGATGTCAATATCATGTGACCTGGCTAGCTCTAATAACAAGGAAATGTTCTCTCCAGCATAAACGATACAACTGAGCATGTGCAGGTTGGCTACCCTGCCTGTGTTAGCTGGCCTTCCCCAGATAGACAGTGCAGGAGGGGGAGGATCTGTGCATACAAGATAAAACAGGCTTTTTACACAATGCAGAGGATTAACCCCTTAACTTCCACAGTGAGTATAACAAGCATGCTGTGCTGCATATACAGACTGATTTTACTGTGGTAGGTTTAGTAACAATTTCAATTCACAAATTGAAGCCAAACTCCAGCTAATGCTTTATAAACAGTTACTGCAATCCATTTTTTTCCTTTTGGGATAAAGAGTTTTAATAAATAACAGATAACAGCTGATCATTGTAAGCACCCCTGTTAGTGTTACATGGTTTGTCTCATCTCTGTATCTGATACGTTCTGCCGGAGAGCCTGTTCTTTTGAAAAACAACAAACTTACTGGCTTGATCACCAGATGAAAATAGAAGAGAAAGCCTAAAAAAGAAAACAAATGCAGCCATCACATCTAAGAAGTGGTAAACTGCAATATAATATATGCTTTCGGGTTTAATACTGCTTTAACTGGAGTTGTCCTTAAAAATTTTCTCCCACAATAACATATTCTCACATTGATATTCATCAACTGGTATGATGTTGTTTCCATGCCAGGCTTACACAACAATTTGCTTTAAAATACCATAAATGTAGGGTACCAAAAGTTAATTGCCATCCTATGAAGCAGGGTCATATACCTGATTCAGGCAAATACAATTTGAGAGCTGTTTAGGCATAGTTAAGATAACTAACTCATGGATTATTATTAGGGAAAGGTGAAAATGACTGCCAAAATTCAGTATACTTACCTTTGACTTATCCCAGCACAAACAGGGCTTGTAGTTGGCTTCACAAAAATAAGATCTAGCAGGATCCTAGCTTAACCACTTCAGCTCCGGCCTGACCAGGCCATTTTTTGCTATAGGGCACTGTGTTGTTTTAAAAAACAGTTGCGCAGTCGTGCAATGCTGCACCCAAATAAAATTGATGTTTTTTTCCCACAAATAGAGCTTTCTTTTGGCATTATTTGATCACCTCTGTGGTTTTTATTTTTTGCGCTATAAACAAAAATAGACCGACAATTTTGAAGAAAAAAACAATATTTTTTACTTTCTGCTATAAAACATGTCCATTAAAAAAATGTTAATCATATTTCTTCATCGGTTTAGGCCAATATGTATGTATTCTGCTACATGTTTTTGGTAAACCAAAAAAAACAATAAGCGTGTATTGATTGGTTTGCGCAAAAGTTATAGTGTCTAGAAACTATGGGATAGATTTATGGACTTTTTATTTTTTTATTTTTTTACTAGTAATGGTGGCGATCAGCAATTTTTAGAGGGACTGCGACATTGTGCCAGACAAATCAGATACCTATCTGACACTTTTGACACTTTTTGGGGACCAGTGACATTATTACAGTGATCAGTGCTAAAAAATTCACTGTCACTGTACTAATGACACTGGCAGAGAAGGGGTTAATATTGGGGGCGACCAAAGGGTTAAGTGTGTACTTAGGGGGTGTTTTCTAACTGTAGGGGGGGTGGTTTGACTGGGGGAAACAGAGATCTGTGTTTCTGCTTAGCGTGTGTGATAATGAACTCAAATGGAGGCAGCCATATTCAATAAATATTAGCTAACAGATTAAGGAGCCACCATAGTATTTTTCCCTTTTGCTAGCAATATCTGATAGCATTAGGAGGAACACAAAGTGGGAAAACCTACCATGCGCCGAGTTGCCTGCACTAACAAATTGTTAGTATTTTATTAAAGCGGAGGTCCACCCTAAAGTGGACCTTACGCTCATTGGAATCCTCCCCTCCTCCGGCACCACAATTGGCACCTTTCAGGGGGGAGGGGGGTGCAGGTACCTGTACAGTACAGGTATCTGCACCCACTTCCGGTGTAGATTCTGCAGAAGGTACGCCCCTTTCCGCAGAATCTACGCCCCTTTTCGAAAGTCCCCCGCTGCCTGCTGGGAAACACACGGATCCCAGAGACAGCGGGGACCATCCTTATTGCGCAGCGTGACTCGCGCATGCGCAGTAGGGAACCGGGAAATGAAGCCGAAAGGCTCCACTTCCTGATTCCCATACCCAAGATGGCGGCGGCAGCACCCGAGAGACGATCGAAAGATCGGCTTCGGGTGCCGACATTGCGGGCGCGCTGGGCGGGTAAGTGTCACTATTTTAAAAGTCAGCAGCTGCAGTATTTGTAGCTGCTGGCTTTTAAAAAAAAAAAAACGGCGGACTCCCGGTGGACTCCCGCTTTAAGAACACTTTATTATTATTATTATTATACACAATTTATATAGCGCCAACAGTTTACACAGTGCTTTACAATGTAGAGGGGGACAGCACAATTACAGTACAGTTCAATACAGAAGGGAGAGGAGGACCCTGCTCATAGAGTTTACATTCTAAAGGAGGGGGTGGTGGTACAAAGGGTAATAGATGCGGGGAATGATTTGATGGGGGTTTAAGATTTGTAAGCTTTAAGATTTTATTTTAATTTCCATAATTTATTTGTCATTTGAGAATTAATAGGAACAGGTTTTTTTAATCTGACGGCAGAACAAACGACAGAATAAATGTAAACAAGGGCCAGCTCAGGGCAATGTTAAATGATAATGAAAAACTCAATAAAAACGATTTGCAAAAAAAAAAAAACAAGGGTCAGCTCTTTGAATACTTGGGTTTTTTTGTTTTTGTTTTTTTGCTGCTTGTGTGACATTGGGGAGATTTTCCTTCATTTGCTCTCCTATTGAAATATATATTTTAGGTAGATAGATCCTATAATTTTCATTAAAAAATAAATAGTTGCTTGAATTTATTTTTATTTATTTATTTTTTATTTTTTTATGGTTGAACTAGATGGACTTGTGTCTTTTTTCAACCTGACTAACTATGTAACTATATAAAAGAGAGTGTGTGTGAGTGAAGGGATACACAGTTCATCATGAAGAATGGGGTAGCCAATCTGATTGTTTCATTCATTCTCCTATAATCACTAGAAATATGACACAAACAAACAAACCTGTTGGTTACCACAAACAACAAAAATCGTTTTTTCAAAAAACTAGACCTATTGCAATCCTTGCTTAGAAATCCATTACTTTTGTTAAAAAAAATAAAATAAAAAAAATAAAATACTGCTTATCGGTCCACCACTTATACAGTCTCTCCATATATTCTAGTTACATTATAACTGACGAGTGCATTCCCTCTTTCTTGCATTATTGACATTAAAGCGGTTCTTCACCCTAAAGGGGAAGTTCCGCTAGTATTATCCCTCCCCCCTCCGGTGCCACAATCGGCACCTTTCGGGGGGGAGGGGGGTGCAGTTACCTGGATAATCCAGGTATCTGCACCCACTTCCGGCCAGACCGCCGCATGGCTCCGCCCACCCCCGCATGGCTCCAACCCCCCCCCCCCCCGTTGTGTTCTGGGAAACACACAGTTCCCAGAGACACAGCGGGGGACCAAAAGAGAAGCGCAACTCGCGCATGCGCAGTAGGGAACCGGGCAGTGAAGCCCTCATGCTTCACTTCCCGATTCCCTGACAGAGGATGGCGGCGGTGGCTGCAGCGAGACGAGCGATCGCTCGTTATCTGCCGCCGACATCGCTGGAACCTGGGACAGGTAAGTGTGATATTATTAAAAGTCAGCAGCTGCAATATTAGTAGCTGCTGGCTTTTAATATTTTTTTTTTAGGTGCAGCTCCTCTTTAAATTAACTTCATGAATAATGGGGGACAAAAAACAATCTTTCTGATACCAATATATGCTATTGAAACCACTTTTTGAGCCTGCAAGGGTGGGTTCACATATCTGCAGTGCGATTTGCAGTCTGGTGTCCTGTGCGTTTCTGTTGCGATTCAGGCGTGAATTATTCCCTGAATTCGCACCTGAACTGGACCCAAAAACACACAGGATTCTTTTCAAAACCACACCGCAGCTGCCCCGGACATGTGTGAACCGGTTCCATTGAAAGCTGGTCACACTCACATGTTATGTAAATTGGATGCTGTTAAAAAACGCATCCAGTTCGCATATATGTGAACCCAGCCTTGGCATCCTGGAAGCACACAGGGAAGGCATGGTGACATAATGAACTGAACATTAGAAAGTAAGATCATGTGCTGTGCTCTTGTATGTTTGATGACTGAATTATTTATATGATGGACCCTCTATATTAGAAATGTTTTCTCTTAAACCTGAAGTTTAATCTGCTATATATGCGCCCTCCCCCATGCTTATGAAAGCTTTCAGTAAAACCTTTCCATTTTCTTTGCATACCATATTTTAGACCTAGTGACCTCATCATTGGATCTTTGTGCTTCTCTATGTAATAATGCAGTTCATGGGTGGTGGGAGGGGCCATCAGGGTGCCATACATCCTGAAAAGGTCTGAATATGCCTCTTAACCTCTTAAGGACCGCCTCACGCTGATATACGTTGGCAGAATGGCACAAGCTCGTACAGGTACGTTGCCCTTTAAGTGCCCAGCTGTAGGTCGCGAGTGCACCGCCGGCAGCGCACTCGCAACCCGGTCCTGAGCTCTGTGACCATGGCCGCGGGTCCCGCGGACCTGATCGCCGCCGGTGTCCCACAATCGGGTCACAGAGCTGAAGAACGAGGAGAGGTAAGTGTAAACAAACCTCTCCTCGTGCTTCCTAGTGAGGCTGTCACTGATCCTCTGTTCCCTGTTATGAAAGACGATCAGTGACGTCACACGCCAAGCCACGCCCCTTACAGTAAAAAAAACACACACACTTAACCCCTACACTGCCCCCTAGTGGTTAACCCCTTCACTGCCGTGACATTTTTACAGTAATCAGTGCATTTTTTCGCTGTATTAATGCCAATGGTCCCAAAAATGTGTCAAAATTGTCCGACGTGTCCGCCATAATGTCGCAGTCACAATAAAAAAAGATTGCCACCATTACTAGAAAAAAAATATTAATAAAAATGCCATAAAACTATCGCCTTTATTTTGTAGATGCTATAATCAATAAACGCTTATTGCGATTTTTTTTTACCAAAACTATGTAGAAGAATACATATCGCCCCAAACTGAGGAAAGCAAATGTTTTTTTATATATTTTTGGGGGATATTTATTATAGCAAAAAGTAAAAAATAATGCATTTTGTTCAAAATTGTCGCTCTATTTTTGTTTATAGCGCAAAAAATAAAAACCGCAGAGGTGATCAAATACCACCAAAAAAAAGCTCTATTTGTGGAAAAAAAAGGAAGCCAATTTTGTTGGGTAGCCACGTCGCATGACCGCGCAATTGTCAGACCCGAAGGGCCTGGTATGGACTGGGGGGGGAACCAAACGCCAATTTTTTCCTTGATTTTTTATCTATATTGTCGGGAGCCGGCAATACATTACAGCTGCGAGCAAGTTTAAATTACATTTTCTCATTTAGAAATATTATTTTGCTGCGGCACTGTTCTACACATCACACAGATGCGCCACTTTTACAGGCAGACTAAGGTGGCCCCCCAGACACAATATTTAAAGGAATATTTAATTTTTATTGTTTCACTTTAAGCATTATTAAAATCATTGCTCCTGAAAAAACGATCACTTTAACCACCTCAATACAGTGCACTCACACCCCCTTCCTACCCAGACCAATTTTCAGCTTTCGGCGCTCTCACAGTTTGAATGACAATTACTCAGTCATGAAACACTGTACCATATGAAACTTGCATCCTTTTTTTCACACAAATAGAGCTTTCTTTTGGTGCTATTTAATCACTAGTGTTTGTTTTTTTTTTGTGCTATAAATAAAAAAAGAGCATAACGTTGTGACGTGGTTTCTGTAGTAAAATTTTGCTAATTAGTAATTTTTCTTCATACATTTTGGCCAAAATTTATACCACTACATATCTTTGGTAAAAATAACTCAAATTATTGTATAATATTTACTTTGTGAAAGTTATCTACAATCTATGGTGCCAATCACTGAAAATTGATCCCATCTGATCAATCCTTCATTACATCAGGTGAATCTAATTTCTTGAGACACTAACAAGTCAATAAAGTAAAAATACCCCCCAAATTACCCATTTTTAGAAAGTAGACATCCCAATGTATTAAGTAAGTAGCATGGTGAGTTTTTTTAAGTTGTCATTTTTTCCCCACCATTCTTTGAAAAATGAAGATTTTTTTTTTTACAAAATTGTCATATTATCATCATATTTCTCACACACAGCATATGCATAAAACAAATTACACCCCAAAATACATTCTGCTACTCTTCCTGAGTATGGCGATGCCACATGTGTGAGACTTTTACACAGCCTGGCCAGATACTAAGGACCAACATTGAAGTAGCACCTTCAGGCGTTCTACGAGCATAAATGACACATCTCATTTCTCAACCACCTATTACATTTTTGAAGGCCTTGGAGCACCAGGACAATGGAATTGCCCACAAAATGACTGCATTTTGGAAAGCAAACACCCCATCGTATAATCTTCGAGACATAATAAGTCTTTTGAATGGTTAATTTTTTTCCAGAAGTTTTTGGAAAATGTGGGAAAAAAATGAAAAGACATTTTTTTTACACAAAGTTATCAATTTATAAGATATTTCTAACACATAGCATGTACATAGCATAAATTACACCCCAAAATACATTACGCTACTCTTCTCGAGTATGGTGATACCACATTTGTGAGACTTTTACACAGCCTGGCCACATACAGAGGCCCAACATTGAAGTAGCACCTTCAGGTGTTCTAGGAGCATAAATTACACATCTCATTTCATTCCTACCTATCACACTTTTGAAGGTACTTGAGCACCAGCCCAGTGGAATTACCCACAAAATGACCCCATTTTGAAAAGCAAACACCCCAACGTATATTCTATGAGGCATGGGCTGCAGACAGGTACTCGGGTAACTTGATGAGCTGCAGACAGGTACCCGGGT
This sequence comes from Lithobates pipiens, assembly GCF_037356315.1. Classification (NCBI taxonomy): domain Eukaryota; kingdom Metazoa; phylum Chordata; class Amphibia; order Anura; family Ranidae; genus Lithobates; species Lithobates pipiens. Next base: position 25,811,510 of record NW_027507696.1, on the reverse strand, counting down.
TACTCTGATGGGTTGGTGACAAGTACTCGGTTATTCTGATGGGCTAGTGACAGGTACTCGGTTACTCTGATGGGCTGGTGACAGGTACTTGGGTACTTTGATGGCCTGGTGACAGGTACTTGGGTACTCTGATGGTCTGGTGACAGGCACTCGGGTATTCTGATGGCCTTGTGACAGGTACTCAGGTACTCTGATGGGCTACAGATAGGTACTCGGGTACTCTGATGGGCTGGTGACTGGTATTCGGGAACTCTGAAGGGCAGTGACAGGTACTCGGTACTCATATGAACTGTGACAAGTACTCATATGGACTGTAACAGGTACTTGGGTACTCATACGGACTTTGACAGGTACTCATATGGACTGTGACAGGTACTCGGGTACTCAGATGAACTGTGACAAGTACTCAGGTACTCATATGGACTGTGACAGGTACTCGGATACTCGGGTACTCAGATGAACTTTGACAGGTACTCGGGTACTCAGTTGAACTGTGACAGGTACTCGGGTAGTCAGATGGACTGTGACAGGTACTCAGATACTCAGATGAACTGTGACAGGTACTCAGATGAACTGTGACAGGTACTCATATGGACTGACAGGTACTCAGATGAACTGTGACAGGTACTTTGATGGGTGGTGACAGGTCCTCTTTATTGGGGGGGCAATCAGTGTGATTGGTGTACACTGTAAGTGGTAACTAGATGTTACTGCAATCTCCTTCTCACACAAGATCGGTGTGTGAGAAGAAGAACCCAGTAACATCTTCTTACCGCGGTTTGTTGACATTTAGTGATCGTCTGTGAAAGGATCACAGCCAATCACGTGGTAAACAGCTACTGGCCAATGGCTGTTTACCAGAATTGGTGATGAGCAGTGTTCCCGGGAACACGCCGCCACCCATGTGTACGTGCAGCGTGCTTGCAATCGAGCGCATACGCCGTGCAAAGTGGGGTGGTACCACCTGTGAACGCCGTGACTTCATCACAGCCAATCATGTGGTAAACAGCCATGCCCAATGGCTGTTCATCCCCCTCAGTGCCGAGCAGTGTCTCAGTGACACGCTGCCACTGAAGGTACAGGGGAAGGTACAGGGATGCATGAATGCAAACACGCACATTCCCTGTTTAAATGGACAGACGTCACATGACGCCCACCCAGAACGAGAGCCACGCCACCTGGCCGTCATATGACGGCTGGCAGGCAGCAAGCGGTTAAAAACTTTTTTTGCATTGATACATATCCTCTAGAGCAGTCCCCGGGTCCCCAAACACTGTTTATGACAATAACTTGCATATAAGACTTTAAAATTAGCACTTTCGATTTTTCATGTTCGTGTCCCATAGACTTTAATGGAATTTGCATGTTCGCTAGAAATTTTTGCCTGTTCGCATGTTCTGGTGCTAACCGAACCGGGGGGGGGGGGGGGGGGGAGTGTTCGGCCCATCCCTACTGTCAAGGCACAAGGCAAAACATTGGCTTGGCTAAAACAGCAACAGTGGACCACTTCCTAGTTTCTGTGTCACAATAACATGCCCCTGACTTCTTTCCAAGAATTCTTTACACAGTTACATTGGTTCAGCTTGAATCAATTTAACTATGCATATACTATACCTGTGGGATCCCTATAGAAGCTTGAAATAATCTCCCCCAGCTTCTATGTCCCTGATTCTTTGATTGAATGAGGTGGAGAGAGTGATGTCACTGGTCTGCCTCTTTACCTAATCCAATCAGAGGATGCTTTGCATTCACTGAGAACATGAAAAACATTCTCTGAATGGTGTCCATGCTGAGCAGGAGAACTCCTGTGTTCAGAATGCAGCAGGACAGCCGCTTAGAACAGAACTCAGAAGGTAGTGGAGAACACTGGAGTAGCGGTGTGATTTCCAGCTCTACAGGGAACCCACAGTTATAATATATGCATATTTATACTGGTCCAAGCTGGACCAATGTAACTATGTAAAAAAATGCCATGCCTATAATTTTTCTTTAAATGTCTGAAGATTACAATATAAACTTTATCAGAAGAAAAATACTGGTGCTTACTAGTGCATGGTAATATGCTGCTAGTGGAATTAACATCTCTCAATAAAGTGCACATTCTACTGATGGCCTAGATAAGATAGCAGCACTCTTGGTGTCCAGTACAGAATTCCACATCTCTTGTTTAATTTGTATCAATACTTTTTTAGAAAAATATAAGTGAGAAAGTATTATGGGGTAACTGTGGTAGGCCAAAAAGGCCACACTGTTATCCCAGGGAAGCAGTTGGGTAACACTGTTACAAACTCTTCACCGAACAGTTTAGGTAATTTATTTATTAAAGGTACTTATATAGCATAGTTAATTTCTGCAGCTCTTTAGACATTTATTATACATTCACATCAGTCCCTGACCTCAAAGAGCTTAAAATCTAAGGTCCCTAACTCACATTCATACATACACTTACTTACTAGGGCTAATTTGGATAGGAGCCAATTAACTTACCAGCATGTCTTTGGAGTGTGGGAGGAAACCTACGCAAGCTCAGAGAGAACATGCAAACTCCAGGCAGGTAGTGCCGTAATTGGGATTCGAGCCAACAACCCTAGTGCTGCTAGGTGGAAGTGCTAGATACTGTGTGTAATATTTGTAAGACCGATTTAAATGAAAACTAGAGATCACTATTAAAAAAGCATATAGTTCTGTTATATACAATGTAAAAATTAAATAAAATTTAAAGTCAAGTGACAAGCCGTTTTTTTCATTTTAGCAAAAAGGCAAACTTTTAATTTTTGGTCATAAAATGTGCGTGTATATACAGAGTTTCTAACACCATGTTTATATGGACCATGGGTATGTTTGAAGTGAGAGCTGAATTTTCCAAACCAGAAAGTATTTTGGTAATTGCCGTACACAGCATCCAAAGATCATTAATTGTCTTGTCTTTACCAAAGCCAATATCTTAAAGAAAACATCAGAATTTGCAATGTGCCATAACTACTGTAAAATATATTTACTATTGGCATACTAGATAGCCAGAACAAACTTTGAGAGCATAGGTATATGCTACAAAATATAGGTAAAAAAACTAATAATACGACAAATATTAGAAAGAAAAACTGACCTAATTTTAATCATTCCTTTCAATTATCGTGCCTTTTCTGACTTTCTAGCAGATGATAAAATGCAATTCAGATAGTTGGAGGCACTGATTACTAGGATTTTCTAATATGATGTTGAAGGACCAAAGGACCACTATGTACTGTGGTCAGCATCAGGCAAGAAATGCGATTGGAGCTCAGCAAAATTGTATACTGATGGACAGATTTCTCCCTGCCTCCTGTTCCTGTGGAAATATCTGGTGATCTATGGCCAGCCAGAAGATATAAATGATTTGATAAAAAAAAGTAACACTATGTACATTTATACAAGTGATAAATGCAAGGTTTGTGAATAGCATATGACTTTACTACATTCTACTAAAAACTAGCAGCTTTGAACAAATAATATATATTTTTTAAAAATCACTATTAATGTAAAAAGCCACATAGAAATTACATGAATCCTTTAATCAAATACACTGTATTTTTTGTTCTTTTGACAAAGAAGAGTGGAAGCTTACACACTACAGAAATGGTCATGCGTTACATCGTTCTGTGTACAACTGAATACAAAAGACAAAACGAGCTGTTGATCTTACTGAGAATTGTGGAGAATAATTCATAAAAGAAAGAGGTGCCTGATTCTAATCAAACACATTGCTACTGACTAAGGAGCAGGCTTCATTCAGCAGTATCGACAGAGCAGATTTTATCATCTATATTTAAAGTAACCTGTTTAATAAAATGTAGAATAACAGCTAATGAGGAAGGCTCTGGCCGAAACGCGTTAGAATTATAGATGTAGCACTGCTGTTAGTGCCCAATAAAGATTTGTAAGAAGAAGCAATCGTGTTGCCCGCATTTCTTGATAATAAGGAAACATAAATGGTACATTTGCTTGAGTAATTAATTACTTACAGTAATTAATATGAATGCTATTATTTTGACAATGTATATTGTATGTGAGTATTCAGCTGAATGCATCTCACTGCATGTGCCAGCAATATACATCTACAATTGTTTTATTTACAAGAGTTCATCATAACACGCTACAAGGTCCCTTTAATCTTGCTTCCTTACAACAGGTTTCAAATGAAGCAATGACATAGACAGGTTTACAAGGTTTATTATCATGGAAACATACAGATAACCCATAGAATGCTTTCATTGTGATTACCCTCTAATCACTGAAAAAGAGATTCCCAATTTCTCATCAGCATGAAACGATAAACAGTGAATCAGTACTGGGTTTCCACCTTCGGTTTTCATAGATATGGTAATTAGGTGCAAATGCTTCAGGCTGTTTTAATGTAGATTCAAAATAATGTAGATTCAAAATATAAGACTGCCTATGATCACAAAATCACAAGGCCAGATAATATGAAGATAAAGCAATTAACAGGCAGTCTATTACATCCCAGCCCAAGAGAACCATCAGAAATCCTGTTCTATAGACAGGATGCTGGTTAATATTAAAAACATACCAAACTGTTGATTTATAAAAAGAGAAAAAAGAAAGCACAAACAGAAATGGGTACAAGCAGACCAACCTTCACAATGTACGTCACTCCAGGTCCCTGGATCTTCTCATTCGAGTGCAGCCATCCTCGAGAAGGCTTATTGACAAAGCTGCTACTTTGATTCCAATCTTCACCTCCCAGATGCATTTCATCTGAGCGTGTTTTTTTCCCTGTGCTCATCTTGCTCCCGTCCTGCTGTGAACACGGAGGGGTAGAGACAAGGTTACATGTGTTGTCTGAGGCTCCTGCTGCCGTACTTAGAGCAGGAGAGCTACCCTGTAACTTGGATCCAGCAAGCTCCTTTACTGCAGAGGAAAGGTTTTTGATACCCAACAGGCTGCCTGTGTTGGACAGTTTTAAGTGAGACACTTTGTGAATAAACGTACAAAGAGAGGTGGATCCATCTTCTTGGTCCTTCGGTAAATCTGCACTCGCAACCGGGCACGAAATTGTAGTTGGAGTACCGGCGACCGTGGAGACTTTACTGTTCATGGACAGGTTGCTCAAGAGATCATCGACCGGTGTCACAGATTCATTCTTGAAGCGGTTGTACTTGGTACGTTGAAGCATGCCCTTCTACCTAGTTTCTTTCATATGCTGTGGCAAAGCTGATGCCAGTCTAAGAACCACCTTTGCTAACATTGCCAGAGGTTCATAACGATACCTGTAAAACCTATTGCAAAAGAAAAAAAAATACAGATAGGTAGCAAAATTGTGAAAAATACCAAAGAGCATAAAGGGTTGAATTTTCCTAAGACAATTCTATATGACATTCCACTTCTGGTTAGAGCTGCCAACTCGCTCACAGCAAAAGCATGACTCACACAAATGAGGAGACCCTTTTCAACAAAAGGCTCAGTGAGCACTGCAAATCACTTCCTGTAGCACAAAAAACATCCACCCACTTACAGCACTATAGAACCAATCAATTCTCAAATTTCCTTCCCCTAACTTCGCAAACAGATCATTTCTTCAAGTTATGTCAGTTTGCCCCTTCTCCCCCAAACTGATGTACGCCTTTAACAACCCTGTTCGGTATCAAATAAAATATGCTTTCTTATATTAGGCCAAATGTGTCAGTGCAAATCCTGATTGATAGATATATAGATTAGAGTGATTGAGAGAGAGAAAAAAAAAAGTCACTATTCATCAAAATGAATCTTTATGTAACATCAGTCTAAATTTTCAAAATGCACTTTCACAAAAGTTTTTAAATAAATAAAGCTGGTTTATTCATCATCAGCTGTTTCTATAAAACACTTTACATAGACCACAGTAGCAAATACAGCAATATTTTGTGTTAAAGACTATGTAATACCGTATATATTATAATGATAGATCTGAACAAGAAACGTATTCTTTTGAGTTAATGGTTAATACTAAAGGTAGTTTAAAAGCTAGAGCATCCTTTGTTCCTAATAGGATTGAAATTCCCCTAGCGATTTACCAGGCCACAAGTGATGCTAAACAATAGACATGTAAAATAAGTGATCTGTCAAGTCTCCCACTGCAGCACATTACGTTAAAGACCCCCCCCCCCCCCCCCCCCCCCCCCCCTTATTATTCAACAACTGCAACTCAGAAAGTACAAAAGCAAAAAAAAAAAAAAACTTTCCAATAAAGATATTTAATTAGTCTAATTTGTGACACAATAAAAAAAAAAAAAGCACCTTTGCTCCCAGGAGCCACGGATAACGGAGATGTTTAATGGAAGATGGAGTTCCCAGTGCAGAAAAGCCTTTCATTAAGCAAACGACACAGCCCGCTGCAGTATCCTCACAGCCTTCATCTCACCCATTCTGTCTGTTAGCATAGCAACAACGAATACTCACATCATAGATAGTTTCAGCTGTTAGCTAATACAACGGAACACCTAAAATTCCCAAAAGCCTCTCTTCATTAGCTACAAAGGGAAAATCGCAAAAATGTGAATGAAACTCTATTTGTGTGAATGAAAAGGGCTGGCTCGCATATCAATAATTCTGTGAATGAAGCAGGGCCATGCAGCCTCTGCTTGGCAATCCCTTGGGTGCTAACCGTTCCATCCAATGAGAGACAGCCTGCATGACTCATTCAACAAAGGCTTGCTAAATAGTGGAAGAGTCCATTTTGATCACAGGCAGCATTCTTTATACAGCAAAATCTAACCTAATTAAGGAGGCAACAGACAAACAAATGCATCTTTGCAGCAGGAGACAGAAAAGGATGTTGAAGACAAAAAAAAAAAAAAGAAAGAAAATGCTGCCTGTCTGATAAAAAAAGAAAAATCCTTATCTCCAGCGTACGTTTTAGTATACCTGCTTCATTCATGAATGTGCTCATTCTGTCTAATATGCCTATTCCAGCACATTAAATTGACATATTGAGCAACATAGCCCTGCAGGATGGTCTCATGGGTAATGGATTGGACACTATATATCCTGTGGATTTAACCCCTTGCTAAGAAAAAAAGACAAGCTGCTATTTTAAAACATATATAACATTTCATGGGGTGCTGAAAAGGAAGTGGTGTGCATCGATATACAATACATGAAAAAAATGGTGTACAGTAACATATGCAGCCAACTGAATCAACGCTTTCATCAGTATGGCATACCTAGAACCATAAACTCTTTTAATTGTACAGCATAGGTTTTTGCGTGCGCAGCAATGGATTATCGGTATGCTTTAAGTCATTACACTGATGCAAAACTGCAGAAGCATGAAAAATGTCAGTGCTTACTGCTTTGCAATTATACAACATGCAATTAAAAATATGTATTTGTTTTCTGAGAAACTCTATAATATAAAAAGAGCAGTACAGTTGCAGAAATGGCAGCAAAAGCCAGTGAAATGCATATAAAGGCCTAAATAAAAAGAAGCACAGGGATAATACCATAGAGTATTTGCTGAATATAAAAATTATTTTCTTTTTAATATCGTTTTTGAAACCATAAAATGCTATATAAATGAATAAAAAGATATTTAAGTAAATGTTGACATATTCAAATCAATGTAAATAACAGTTATTCACCCAGAAAAACAAGTCATGACGTGATCTTTTATTCTCTAAAGTACCAAATTAAAATAGTATTGCTTTTTTCTTAATGGTAGAAGCACACAGATAGCCTGCATTATTTTATTTTTTTGCATCTTAAAACATGTATAAGCAATAAAGAGATATTACTGATATTATATATATATATATATATATATATATATATATATATATATATTTATTTTTTTCCTCTCTTTGAGGCTACGTCATTAGCAAGCAATTGTAAGTCTATTTACTGTTAGCTGTTCCAGCACAGTAGGGGTTTATAAAGCAGAAACATACGCAAAAAACGGCAAGATTTTCAGACTACCTGACTTTTCAAGGGAACAATTCATACAGCTACAAGCAGTGTGAGAACCCTCCCTTAGCAACAGGAGTTGCCTTGGAAACGCACACGGGAACAAGAATATGTTGGAATTCTTCAATGAAATCATTAGGTTTTGGTAGGAATAAAGCAAGCAAATAATGGTCAATTATTTACTGAAATATCGTGGGTGTATTAAAAGTTAGATGACGATACACACAAAGGTCTCGGCTGTACGCTACATATCTCCAGGCAATTTACAAAAGAGGGTTAATTTTTCTGTGAATTAGAACATGCACAACGTTATATAAGCCATTATGAAAAGAAAATGACTATGGGTGTTCACAGTGCCGTGAACATGAAAACAAAAGCTGAAATAAAATCAATATCTGCAAACTGTACCGTCAATGCAATGATTTGATGACTAGGTCAGGCAAGAAGCTTAAATAAACAGCATTCAGACTCCTACAAATGGCCATCTAGTTAAAAGATAGGTCCACCTAAACCTGATTAATCAGTTTTTGGGGATTTTGTAAATTCAATCATAATAAAATCTTGGCATGTTAAATTTGTTTGTCATATGCCAGGGTTCCCCTGTGCAGCTATGACATATTATTCTTGCCTTAATGTCAACCAATATCATCATATGTGTTTTGCTGCATTATCCACACAAATACAAATGCTGACTATGACCCCAAGAACACCATCCCTACAGTCAAGCACAGAGGTGGAAACAGTATGGTTTGTGGCTGTTTCTCTGCTGAAGGTACAGGCCCATTTTGCCGCATTGAAGGACCAATGGACGGGGCCCTGTATTGTAAAATCTTGGATGACAACCTTCTTCCCTCAGCCAGAACCCTGAAGATTGGTCGTGGATAGGTCTTCCAGCATGACAATGACCCAAAATATACTGGCAAGTCAGACATGCCACACCTGCCATGAACATAAAAATAAAAAATAAATCACCAAAAATAAAAAAAAACGATAAAGCTTTGAGGGTCATAGCTCTGCGACCTGGGGTAAGTCGCTGAGGTCTTATTCCACCACAGGTCAAAAATTGGGGCTCCTGCCTCCTATAGTTCTGGAGATACAGGCTTCTTGGGCTTCTTGTGCTTCTTGTGCAGCCTGTCAGAAGCTACATACAGAGCAGCTAGTTTAAATATAAGCTGGCACACTCTGTTTGCAGCAGACTGAGAGGCTGAGCTTGCGGTGCCTCTTACTTCTTGTCAGAGGCACTGAGCTTAATGGACAGCTTGGAACCTTGGACCAATGGTAAAGCACCTTTGGAACAAGCTGTCCAATAAAAATGCTGCAGTGGAGGCTGTCCTCTCACTGCAGTGTCATAGAAGGGAGCATGTGTCTAAAAGATACATGCTCCCTTCCAGCCCAGCCCTCTTAACTAGAAGCAAATAGCATAAGATTTACCCATAATCCCATGTTTTTCTCACACAGTTAACAAGGAGAATGAGAATCTGTTGCTGCGGAAAAGGTACTGTTTTAATCAAGCTAAATCATATATTATTATACTATATATGTTATAACATAATCATTTATCTATTTACTGGGAAATTACTGGTTGGAAGTTATAACTTCAAACTTCAGTAATTTGTCTGTTACGCCACCTGCATGAGTACAGTTTTTGAAAATATAGTAGATTACCTTAAAAACGTAAAAAAGACTCATCAGACCAGTCAATGTTTTTCCAGTCTTCTATTGTCCAATTTTGGTGAGCCTGTGCAAATTGTAGCCTCAGTTTCCTATTCTTAACTGATAGCAATGGCACCCGGTGTGATTTTCTGCTTCAAGGTTCAATGTGTTGTGCTTTCAGAGATGGTATTCTGCATACCTTGGTTGCAACAAGTGGTTGTTTGAGTTACTGTTGCCTTTCTATCATCTTGAACCAGTCTGCCCATTCTCCTCTTACCTCTGACATTAACAAAGCATTTTCGTCCACACAACTGCCGCTCACTGGATATTTTCTTTTTTTTTTGGACCGTTATCTGTAAACCCTAGAGATGGTTGTACATGAAAATCCCAGTAGATCAGCAGTTTATGAAATACTCAGACCAGCCCTTCTGGCACCAACAACCATGCCATGTTCAAATTCACTTAAATCCCCTTTCTTCCTTTATTCTGATGCTCAGTTTGAACTTCAGCAAGTCGCCTTCACCTCGTCTAGATTCCTAATACATTGCGTTTCTGCCATGTGATTGGCTGATTAGTAAGTTGTGTTACCAAGCAATTGAACAGGTGTAGATAATAAAGTGGCCGTGGAGTGTATATGCATATGTATGCTATATGGCTACCAAGAGATGGACAGACAGGATGTATAGTATATGCTGTTTGTCAAAGGCTTAAAGATACTTTGTAATGTGGACAAATACCTGTGATTGAAGAAGGTTTGAACAGCAGGCATAGCAGAAATAGCAGGCATTTTATGATTCCTGTGCCACATACTAGTTTTAGAGAAGTAAAGCTAAACTATTTCAGCTTCATTGTGAGCAATGTGGCTGGGACTAGTTTATGGCACACAAAAAACATGTGGCCTTGCTTCTAAGAAGAATTATATACTATAATTCTATACAGATAACATTTATTATGTATTGAAAATAGATCTGTCTTCCTCCATAGCACTTCTGACTGCACCCAAATTGGGTGTCCCTTCAGAAGGGGGTCCAGTGCGGCAGGGTCAACCTGACTGCTCTGAGCTCCAGAATGTTGATGGGGAGCTTGATTTTTTTTCTCTTGACTATGGCCATTGAATTATCAAGGACTGAAACACTACTCTTCCAGCCTGAAAAACTTGTGTCTGTGGTAACGGCTTTCCAGTGGTAGGGGAGGAAGTACTTCCTCCACTGTTAGGGCTGAGGTGGTGATCCACCAAGATAATTAAGTTCTTGCTTGGCTGAATAGGAGAATGGGTAAGTTGAGGGAGAAAGCCTGCTTTTTCCATACCAATAAAATATTTTGTTGGAAAGCTCTTGAATGAAATTGGGTGAAAATGCATTAAGCCTAGAACACTCATGGATAATCTCAATGTGGGGCTTCTCTTGGATCTCAGCTCTGACAGCATGAGCTCTTGGAGAAAGAATTTTGGTTTCTGGAAGAACTTTTGCTTGGGATGTGTCTAAGACAAGACCAAAGTATTCCAGGCAAAGAGAGGGTTGGTTGATTACCCATCCTAAAACCCTGAGTTGCAGAACGGGGATATGAGTTCTTGAGAGGAAGGTTGTCTAAATAGCCAGTGACTTGAATGCCCTGGGTTCTGAGCAGGGCCAGCAAAGGATCACCTTTATGAACACTCTCGGAGCAAAGGATAGGACAAGGGCAGTGCAACAAACTGAAATTTATTTTTTGGGCACTGTGAATCAAAAAAAGTGCTTCTGAAGTGGGTAAATAGAAAACATGCAGCTGGGCATCTTGGATATCCACTGAAGCCCACTGAAGCCAGGTTCTCCCCTTGCCTCAGGGAGCTTTATGGACATATTATAATAAGGCAATCTCTCTTTTTTTCTCTAATTTAGAAGCATTAAAAAGAATTTATCGGGTAAAGGTAGCAAGTCAGTCAATAATAAGTGGATTTGAACCTGCTTTGGACAGTCATATACATATACATATATACAGTGCCTTGCAAAAGTATTCACCCCCTTGGCTCTTTACCTATTGTGTTACATTACAGCCTTTAGTTCAAATCTGAATTATATGTGAAGGATCAGAACACAATATTCTAAGCTGGTGAAGTAAAATTAGAAAAATATATAAAACTATTCTTCAGAAATGGAAAAAATATACCGCGCTAGGGAAAAACGTGAAAACAAATAAACTATATGTGAAACAGGCAGCAGCAATAGATGTGATATAACACCCAACAGATATACAGAAATAGAAAACTGCGCCAACCCTATACTAAAATAAAATAAAATAAATAACAAAAAATAGTGTCAAAATATGTAAATAATTATCATTAAATGATTATAACGATAAAAAAACTTAAGTGCATAAAAAACACAGCAATACATAAAGAAAAAATAAAAAATAAAAGTCCAATCATGGAAAGTTCATATGTGAGTCCAGATAAGCGTTTGTGACACCACAGTGATTCAACACAATCCAAAAGCGCGTAAAGTGCCCGTCACCGTATGTTGAATGCGCTTACCAGAAAATAAACAAATTAGAGCGTTTGTATATATTCGATGGGTCCCATCAAAAGATATCCTCCTTTTTAGTGGGTCAGCTCTCCATCTCCCAATAGTACCTTCCAGATATTAATATGCTCCGTGGTCCCAATAGGGAGCATTCCCGCCACAGGATACTGCTGGAATCACAGCCAGACCCAATAGGGTGGGGAGGTTCATTTGGGTTTGCAGCGTACCTTTAGTGGAGCCTCCGGATCACTGGTTGTCACTAAATAGCCTTACTTGGCGCAGCAATCCTGCATGTGCTTATGCCTCAGTGCCGATGTCGAAAAAGCCCCAGGATCGGTCCATGTCTCCCTTAATCCATTGTCGTCCGCTCACCGCTTCACGGGAGATCTTCTCAGCTGCGATCGCAGCGTGACCTCCGGCCAGACGTGACGTCACGGGAGGGAGACATGGACCGATCCTGGGGCTTTTTCGACATCGGCACTGAGGCATAAGCACATGCAGGATTGCTGCGCCAAGTAAGGCTATTTAGTGACAACCAGTGATCCGGAGGCTCCACTAAAGGTACGCTGCAAACCCAAATGAACCTCCCCACCCTATTGGGTCTGGCTGTGATTCCAGCAGTATCCTGTGGCGGGAATGCTCCCTATTGGGACCACGGAGCATATTAATATCTGGAAGGTACTATTGGGAGATGGAGAGCTGACCCACTAAAAAGGAGGATATCTTTTGATGGGACCCATCGAATATATACAAACGCTCTAATTTGTTTATTTTCTGGTAAGCGCATTCAACATACGGTGACGGGCACTTTACGCGCTTTTGGATTGTGTTGAATCACTGTGGTGTCACAAACGCTTATTTGGACTCACATATGAACTTTCCATGATTGGACTTTTATTTTTTATTTTTTATTTTTTCTTTATGTATTGCTGTGTTTTTTATGCACTTAAGTTTTTTTATCGTTATAATCATTTAATGATAATTATTTACATATTTTGACACTATTTTTTGTTATTTATTTTATTTTATTTTAGTATAGGGTTGGCGCAGTTTTCTATTTCTGTATTCTTCAGAAATAAAAAACTGATATTTGGCATAATGCATATGTATTCACCCCCTTTGGTATGAAGCCCATAAAAAGAAAATGAAGCAACCAATTACCTTCAGACGTCACATAATTAGTGAAATGATGTTCACTTGTGTGCAATCTAAGTGTCACATGATCTGTTATTACATATACACACCTTTTTGAAAGGCCCCAGAGGCTGCAACACCTAAGCAAGAGGCACCACTAACCAAACACTGCCATGAAGACCAAAGAAATCTTCAAACAAGTAAGGCACAATGTTGTTGAGAAGTACAGGTCAGGGTTAGGTTATAAAAAAAAAAATCCAAATCTTTAATGATCCCTAGGAGCACCATCAAATCTATCATAACCAAATGGAAAGAATATGGCACAACAGACAACCTGCCAAGAGACAGCCACACATCAAAACTCACGGACCGGGCAAGGAGTGCATTAATCAGAGAGGCAGCACAGAGACCTAAGGTAACCCTGGAGGAGCTGCAGAGTTCCGCAGCAGAGACTTGAGTATTTGTACATAGGACGACAATAAGCCATATGCTCCATAGGGTTGGGCTTTATGGCAGAGTGTCCAGAAGAAAGCCATTACTTTCAGCAAAAAATCAGTTTGCGAAAAGGCATGTGGGAGACTCCCAAAATATATGGAAGAAGGTGCTCTGGTCTGATGAGACTAAAATTTTACTTTCTGGCATCAAAGAAACCCAAACACATCACATCCCCCAAAGAACACCATCCCCACAGTGAAACATGGTGGTGGCAGCATCATGCAGTGGGGATGTTTTTCAGCAGTCGGATATATTCTTGAGAAAACCTGTACCACTCTGTGTGTGATTTGAGGGTAGGACAGAAGTTCACCTTCCAGCAGGACAATGACCCCAAACACTGCTAAAGCAACACTTAAGTGGTTTAAGGTGAAACATGTAAATGTGTCGGAATGGCCTAGTCAAAGCCCAGGCCTCAATCCAATAGAAAAGCTGTGGTCATACATAAAGATTGCTGTTCACAAGTGCAAACCATCCAACTTGAAGGAGCTGGAGCAGTTTTGCCAGGAGGGATGGGCAAAAATCCCAGCAGTAAGATGTGGCAAGCTCATAGAGACTTATCCAAAGCGACATGGAGCTGTGATAGCCACAAAAGGTAGCTCTACAAAGTATTGACTTTAGGGGGGTGAATAGTTATGCACATTGACTTTTTCTGTTATTTTGCCCTATTTGTTGTTTGCTTCACAATAAAAAAATATATATCTTCCAAGTTGTGGGCATATTCTGTAAATGAAATTATGCAAATCCTCAAACAAGCCATGTTAATTCCAGGTTGTGAGGTAACAAAACACAAAAATGCCAAGGGGGGTGAATACTTTTGCAAGGCACTGTATGTATATATATATATATATATATATATATATATATAGATAGATAGATAGATAGATAGATCTATATCTATATATATATCTATATATAGAACTATATATATCTATATCTATATATATATATATATATATATATATAGATAGATATAGATATAGAGATATATATATATATATATATATATATATATATATATATATATATATTATTATTTTTTTCTATTATCACTCTTCTATGTATATATGTTACTGACCTTGTAGATTCCATGTGGAATTTTGGAGTTTGAAGGAATCTTTTGAGGGATTTTAGGTCCAAAATGTGGTGAATATTCCAATTTAGGAGGATAGAAAGAAATTTAATTGGTATTTATCAATATCCATTGATGTTTTGATTATTAATGTTCATTTTAAATATCTTTTAATAATTCAATGTTTTTATATTATCTTGTTGTCAGCCCTATCACTGGAGATAACTGGGCAAGTTGTAAAACAACACTTCAGAACTTTTAATTCCGCCCAGGGGGCGGTCCCTAGGCTACAACCCCACAGCCTGCTCTAGCAGAACTCAGTACGTCAACAAGCAGTATAACGTAAAGAGAAAAAAGGAGGGGCGGTTGCTGTGTCGGTCAGTGAATTACAGAGAAAAGGATTTTACGGTGAGTACAAAAATCCTATTTTCTCTTATATTCACCGATCGACATAGCTCCTCTCTGTAACAAAATGGGACGTCCCCAAGCAGTGCCAAACGAGGGGTGGGAAAAACAGCATAAGAACTTCATCCACCATGGCAAGTGGGAACTAGTGAAACTTAATCCACAAAAAAACAGTGTGTGGAAAAACACCACCACATAACCGGGTATCCTCAACAGAAGTGATTCCCAAAACCACAACCATTTGCGTAAGTAATGCAACAGTGCATTAACATAATAGTACTGCGTTTTTATCGAAAAAACAGGAAAAAAATATCAATTGCATATGGAATTGCAACTACACAGCCGCAAAACTTTGCAGCCAAAACAGGCATCAGCCGATGCACTGACATCTACCTTGTAGAACTTGGTAAACGTATGGACAGATGACCAAGTCCCCGCCTTACACACCTGAGCGACCGACGCTTGGTGTCGGAAGGCCCAAGATGTTCCGATTGCCTTTGTAGAGTGGGCCATGACTGGAAAGGGGGGCACCTGCCCCTTCAAGGCGTAGGCTTGTACTACAATCTGTCTGATCCACCTGGATAATGGTGGCCGACAAGACCGCCATACCCTTCTTTGGACCAGCCACCGAAACAAACAGTAAGTCTGACTTATGAAAGGGAGCCGTGGCAGACAAATACACCTTCAGAGCCCTAACCACATCAAGAGTGTGAAGGGCCACCTCTTTGGGGTGCTTCGGCTTAGGACACAACGATGGTAATACAATGTCCTCATTGATATGAAAAGCCGAGACCACCCTCGGTAGAAAAGATGGTTGTGGACGCAACACCACCTTATCTCTGTGGATGACCAGATAAGGCGACTTGCAAGACAAGACTGCCAATTCCAAAACCCTCCTGGCAGATGTGATGGCCACTAGAAAGACCACTTTTTGGGAAAGAGTCAACAGGGGAATCTCCCTGATATTTTCAAACGGCAGTTTTTGAAGCACCAACAACACCAGGTTCAAATCCTATGGGGGTAACGATGGGTGCACCGGGGGGACAACATGTCGTACCACCTAAACGAAGGTACCCACTAAGGAGTGCGATGCCAGGGGTCGTTGAAAAAAGACAGCCAAGGCTGAGATTTGCCCCTTGATGGTGCTCAATGCCAATCTCTGGTCTACTCTTTGCTGGAGAAACAGCAGGATCCTTGCTATGGAAAAGGAATGCGGATGCCACCCTTTCTCCTCACACATGGATATGTAGGCCTTCCAGGTACGATGGTATATCTTCCGAGAAGAATATTTCTGTGCCCTCAACATCGTTAGAATCACCGAGTCTGACAGACCCCAGTTCCTCAACACCTGGGTCTCCATAGCCATGCCGTTAAAGCCAGCGATGATAAAGCAGGATGAAGGATTGAACCTTGAGATAGGAGGTCCTGTCGCAACAGCAGTCGCCAGGGAGCGTCTGCCATCAGACGCACCAGGTCCATGTACCAGGGCCGCTGAGGCCAATCTGGGGCAACCAGGATTACTGGAATTGCCTCGGCTTCCACTCTGAGAAGCAGACGTGGCAACAGTTTTAGTGGAGGAAAGGCGTAGATCAGCTGGTACTGATCCCACGGAGCCACCCGCGCGTCTGACGCGTCTACCCAGGGATCTCTTGTTCTGGACACAAATCTTGGCACCTTCTGATTGAGACGGGAGGCCAATAGATCCACATCTGGTGTGCCCCACTTCAGGCACAGCAGCCTGAATATCTCCGGATGCAATGCCCATTCTCCTGGGTCCAGCATCTGCCGGCTCAGATAGTCCGCCTGCCAATTTTCCACCCCCGGGATGTATGTCCGAAGTATGTCCGATGTATGTCACCGAAGTATGTGAGCGACCTCCCGAGCAGCGGCTGAGCTTCTTGTTCCCCCTTGGTGATTTATGTACGCCACAGCCGTGGCTATGTCTGACTGTATCCTGATTGGACGCCCTTGAAGACACATCGACCATGTGTGGAGGCACAGCCTGATCGCTCTCAATTCGAGCAGATTGAACTGCAACTTGGATTCTTTCGTCGACCAGAGGCCCTGAGCCGACTGAATCCCCATCACTCCACCCTAGCCACATAGACTGGCGTCCATAGTGATCACCGTCCATTTCAGAGGAAGGAACGATTTTCCGGACTGAATCACCGGGGACCTCAACCACCAGATCAGAGAGTCCCTGACTGGCTGGCTCACCTGGATCTGTCTATCCAGGGACAACTGAGATTTGTCCCATTTCAACAAGATCTCCTTCTGCAGTACTCTGGTGTGGAACTGGGCGAAGGGTACTGCCTCGAAGGAGGCTACCATGAGTCCCAGTAGTCGCATGCAAAACCGGAGCGACAACCACTTGCGGTGCATCAGCAGTTTTACCGTGGACCTGAGAGTCTGCAATTTGTCTGAAGGGAGAAAAACTCTCGCTTCCCTGGAGTCCAACAGTAAACCTAGGTACTCCAGACGCTGGGTCGGCACAATTACCGACTTCTTTAGGTTCAACAGCCACCCAAATTCTTGCAGGGTCTGCATGGTGATCACCACATCCTCCTCTAATTCTGAGGCGGAAGATGCTCTCAGGAGGAGATCGTCCAGGTAGCCCAAGACCGCGATCCCACGTTGTCTCAGCAACGCTAATACTGGAGCCAGTACCTTGGTAAAGACTCTGGGGGCTGATGCCAGACCAAAGGGAAGAGCCACAAATTGGTAATGGGCTTCCCCGACTGCAAAACACAGAAACTTGTGATGCCGAAGACATATGGGTATGTGCAGGTACGCATCCTGGATGTCCAAGGGCGCCAGGGAGTCCCCTTGATGAAGTGTAGTGACTACTGAGCGAACTGATTCCATTCTGAACCTCTGCACTTTTACAAAGTGATTGAGGGCTTTCAAGTCCAAGATCGGACGTACCCCTTCCTTCTTGGGAACCACAAACAGATTTAAGTAGAATCCCTAGAAGCGTTCCAATTACGGAACAGGTACAATCACCACTGGATTCAGCAAGTCCCTTACCGCCCCCCAACAGGGCCTCCCGGTGAACCGGGGGCACGGGTATGCTGGAGGGGAAGAATCTGTTTGGCAGCCAAGAGAGAAACTCTATCTTGTAGCCTGTGGAAATTAGATCGCAGACCCATTGGTCGGATAACCAGGAGGACCACCGGGCTGCAATCTCCCGAAGGCAACCCCCCACCCGAGACATGGGTGGGGGCAAACCTTCATGCGGTAGCACTTTTGTTCACAGGCTTGCGGTTCCAGGGATGTTTTTGACCGTCCATGGGCGTCCTGTCGGGCTGGGGACGTTTTGTCGAAACACAGGGCAGACGAAAAAGCCGCTTGTGAGTGGAAAAAGAGGGCCCTTGCCTGCGGTGTGGCTCCTTAGCCTTCCTGGCCTGTGGGAGTAGAGGACTCTTACCACCAGTGGCATTTTTAATAATGTCATCTAACGAGGCTCCAAAGAGGAAGGGAAGATCCGTCAGGGCTTTCTTGGATGCCTGGTCAGCAGACCAGCATTTTAACCAAATCAGGCACCTCAGCACCACAGCTGACACTGAAGCCCTGGATAGAGAGAGTATCCAGGGCCACGTCACAAATGTACTTAAGGCCTTGCACTAGTTGGTCTGCTTAGTCAGTGTGTGCGACACCAGTGCGGATGCCAGTACAGGTCGCACGGCTGACCCCACAACTGTAAACAAGGAACGAGCCATCGCCTCGGCCTTCCTATCCGTGGGATTCTTGACTGCAGGAGTCCCCTCAACCGGGATCTTGGTTACTTTATTTAACCTGGATACTGGGGGGGTCCACGACCGGAGGAGCCGACCATTTCTTGAGAAGGCTTTCCTCAAAGGGGTAACGCACCGCCATGTATTTTGGGGACCGAAAAGGTGAACTTGTCAAAATAAGTCAGATACGGGAACACCTTAGGTGAACGTGCTGACCCAAAAGGGACCGGTACATCAGCAGAGGGATCCGCTGGCTCCTGATTCTTCAGGGTATCACGCAACTAGCGCTTTGTCGTGCACGGACCCAGACGGGGACTCATCCCCATTGTCCGAACGGTCCTGGTTAGCGTCATCTGACAAGACAGAGCAGGGGTCACCGGCCTCAGCAGGACCCGAGTCTGCATCAGGGCTCTCCCCACAGGACGGGGGTAGGCAGTGGCCGCTTTTAGCACCTTTCTTCCCACGTACCGCCTCTATCTTGGCAATGAACGAATTGAGGACCGCCATAAAGGTGTCCATAGGGACCGCGCAGTCCGCAGGTGGCCTGGTTGCAATTGTCTGGATTTGGGGGGAAGAAACACCAGTTTCTGAAGCCATGCTGATCCTACTCTGTCTACCACCCGAAGCTGACTTAGGACAGTGACAGTCCAACCCTGCCGCTGGCTGAGGGGCTCTAACCTGCTGGACTCACCACCCTGGGCCGTTACGCGCTGTATTACCGCAATGCGTGATGATCCCCAGCGCTCCCAGATGCAGAGATAGCAAAAAACTGTGTTGGTGGCCAGCCGGTCACACGATCGGTGAACGATCCGTGGGCGATCGAACACACGTGTTCAGAACACAGGATAACCTCCCCAGCGCTCTTTGATGACCAAACAGGAAGCAGAGGGCACAGGGGCAGCTGCTAGAGCACAAAAACGTGGTCCGGCTACAAGAAAATGGCCGCCGGTGTTCTCAATAGAGAATCACCAGGAAAATGGCCGCCTGAAGGGAGACTGACCCTTGCCCATACTTAAAATGGCCACCGAACAGCGCTATGAGGGACTAGAGAGAACATGTGGCAGACACAGCACTGCACCCAAACCGGGGCATGACTACACAGGCATGCAGTGGGATAAGCTGCAGGACCCAGGCACCCAGCACAGCTAAAACCCCCAGGTGAGAGCCCAGGCACACACACACCGCTCACACACCGCTCAGCACATGTACAGCCCCCCCCCCCCCATGAGGGGGGGAAAGGAGGGAGTCAGGGACAGGGAAGAGTAGAGAGGGGGGTGAGGGGGGCCCCCGAATCGATTTCCCAGGGAATGCCCAGCTGCTCCACCCTGACAGGCAGGGAGAGCTGTACTTACCAGTCCTGAAGCTGGGAGACATTCCACAGTAGTCAGCTCCTGATCAGTACAGGGAAGACTACTGGCTTCGGCATACTGTGACGCAGACATCAGTAGCCTGGTCATATGTACGCCCCGGAGCATAAAGCTCACCGACTACCTCTGGAGCGAGGTATGTCGTGGCCTGCCGAGCCGTAGCTGCGACCTGCACGTGCTCGATGGCCAGACTGGGGAGACTACAAGGATAAGTGAACCAGCCTGTCACCCAGCTGGCTGTTGATAGAAGATCACAGGATCATTCATCTTGCGCAAAAAGCCAAGCTTCTGCACCAAAAAAACACGGACCTATGGGCCCGTGGGGTTCCTAGGTCTTATCTCCTCACTAGGCAAGAAAAAAACTGAGTTCTGGCTGTGGGGTTGTAGCCTAGGGACCGCCCCCTGGGTGGAACTAAAAGTTCTGAAGTGTTGTATTACAACTTGCCTAGTTCTCCAGTGATAGGGCTGACAACCCATTTTGTGACAGAGAGGAGCTGTGTCGGTTGGTGAATATAAGAGAAAATTATTTTAATACATTTTGTATTTAAATATGAATTGCTGATTGCTAGACCCAGTATTTATGTTCTGTAATATTGTACCTATATAGTTTGTTCCATGGTGCAAGGTTTTAGGACATTTAGCACATATAACACATATAAATTTGTCTTTCAGCGGTGACATATCGGTGTTTCTGGTGTCTCTCCTGCTCAGATGCATTTAAATATCATGGTGTGTAATGCCCAGACAGCCTCCTTTCCCAGTTGATGCCTTCTATGGGGAAACGTGTCGGACGGAGCTTTAGATTGTGACATCATCACGCATCAGCAGGTTGGCTTGAGCCGCAGCTGTGTTTGAATTAATTTGTTTGCCTTTTTTTTCAGAAATTGCCACTAAGTGTTTTAAATTCAATTATGTTGCTACATTGTTGGTAATATTTATGTTTGGTCACTTGTTGGACACTACACTTATAGCAGTTTTTGGACAAAAACTCGCCCCCCTTTTTTTGTCAATTGCCACCAAGTATTACATCACAGTTTTAATTGTTACACTGTTGATCACATTTTGTTACATCACAGCTCATAGTATAATTTTGGTTGTGCATTTTTCTTTTGTTACACATTCCTATAAGCTGGATATTCTGGTTTTATTTTATGCTGCACCCCCCAACCCCCCCTCTTGTCATTGTTGCATATTTTTTTTATTTATGCACATATTTAAGGTTTAGCACAGATTTACCCCTTTTTTCTAATATTCCAACTGGTACAGATGACAGTCAAGTAGGCACTCAAACAGGACATGAGAACAGAATCCGGAATGGAAGTGTGGTCAGGAACTGAGCTGGGGTCAAGAACTTGGTGACAAGGCAGAAGCAGGATCCAAGGTCAGGTCAGAGGGAAGCCCAGTCAGCAACAAGGGAACATGCAGAGTAGTATCAGGACATGGGGAAGAGCTGAAAGACTAGTCAGCACCAGAGCGCAGGCAGCAGCATCCTTAAATAGGATATCTGGCATTGTGGGCGAGCATTCTTGTGCACATGCGCATGCCTGGTCATTGTTGTATGAGAAATGTGTATGCTCATTCCTGCATGCCAGACGTCTCATAGGAATTCCCTGACACCTGTGCTGAAAAAGGGCTCTGAAGTTGAGGTTGAAGTCTGGGTGGAGAGGATAGGTGCTCTGTGGTTTGAGGAGCTGTGGAAGAAAAACCTATCCTCCGGGGACCTCTTTGAAAAATTGATCAAGTGCCTGACCAAACAGGCATCTTTTTTGAAAGGGCATATGTGTAAGGCGCCTTTTGCAGGCAGCTTCAGCTGTCCAAGCTTTAAGCCATTAGATTCTGTATATGTGAAAGCATATCAGAGCCGTTATTGAAATTTGTCTCATGACATGTTCTAGGGCATCGACACAAAAAAGCAGAGAAATTGCTGTAATTGCTTTTCAACAGCACCATCCTGAAATACAGGGTCATGCTGGTTGTTCATTGACCTAATCCAGTTAGCTGCAGTCCTGCAATTTTAAAGAGAGGGCTTAGGAGCAACTTGAACTCTCTATCTGCATAGTCTTTGAAAGAAGGAACATCCTCAAATAGGTACAGTGAGATATCTATTTAGGATCAACTTCAGGAATAGCCCACTTCTTTGCAAACTCCTTTTCCACTGGATAGAGGTCAGCAAAGATTTTGGGGGGAGTGAAAATTCTTTCAGGAGTGACTCAATCATCACAAAATGCATCCGTTCATTAACATGGAATGTCAAAGGGGCACAATGAGATGTAGGAGAGTCAGATTGCAGAATTGTTGTTATTAGGGGCTGCATTAAGATAAAAAAACCTTCTGCCTTTACAATCACTTTACATGAGCAATGAATTTCTTAGTTTTAGCAAGCCTGTTGCTTGAAGCTCCCTTTTAACATAATGGCAGTGTAGGGTAGAAAAATTGTCCACAGCTTCCTTCAATACTGCCTCAATATCAGAGGCCAAGGACTGGCATATCGGTATCTGACTCAGGTTGAGAAATGGGAGTAGAAGATGAAAAACAGTGCGATTCTGAGCCCTGGCTTTATTAAAGTGGATGTAAACCCAATGTCATCCTTTCTAAACTACTGCCATAGGTGTTATCTATAAGAATATTTATGCCTCCTGCATGTATCTTTACCTATCAAATGTCTCCCCTCTGTCTGTTATGAGACCCTGAAAAACTGCAGATTCTGTGGGTGGGTCTGTTTTCTGGAGCTCGGTAGGTGGAGTTGTGATGTCAGTAGACTCCCCGCCCACCTCTACGCTCCCCTTGTCAATATGCATATTCTCCTGTGTATTTCTTACACTGAACTTCTGCTATGATCTCTAGCATCCAGTGAAAAGACAGAAAAGTAACCACATGACTTCAGCATGCCAAATCACGCTGAGGTGGGGAACATCCAATTCTGGGAGAGCAGCAGAAGAAAGGAGTGGGAGGGAATTAAAAAATAATGAATGTCTCTTAGGCTAGTGCACGAGATATGTAAATCACCTGTCAATCACAGCAAGGGTGAGGATTTGACAAAGTTTTTCTGTTTGTCAAGATTTATCTGACTGAACAATAAAAGATGATTTCTCAGAGATGGATTAACTCTTTGTGGCAAGACTGGGCTCAAATGATAGGAAATCTTATACGCTACATTATGACATAAAAAAAGATGTAATCTGTCCAAGAAATTGTGGTAGAGACACAGAAAATTCTGCTGTTGTCAAGTAGGATGCCTGTTGCATGCCTGATATAAAGATACAATCATTGCAGACATTGGTGTTAGAACGAGGTCCCACTCCAAGGAATGCATTCTCACTCTGAGGTTGAGCCTCAGTTCACACTAGATGTGGTGCGAATTCATGAGTTTGCTGTGGATTCCACACCGCATCAAAATCGCAACCCATTCATGCAAACTGATTCCGGAGTGTATGTTAAGTTAGCGACACCCCAAAATCGGTTTGCAAAACACAGTGTGAACACCCATGCGATCTGATTCTGGTGAGGACAAAAAAAGGGTTCTGCATGAGCTTGGTGCGAATGCGGGACGATTTGAGCCATACAAATCCATGGCTCAAATCTCACCCCAGAGACACAGCATGTAATTCGCACAGGAATGTGCTGAGATTCCTGTGTGCGAATTACATGTGGTGTCCAGCACCACATCAGTGTGAACTCAGGCTGAATGCTGTGCAGACCTTCAGCAGAGTAATTGTTCGACTTGCGAATTTAAATTGTCTCTCTTTCGCCTGGTCTCCACCATAGCTACAAGTGAGGTCATTCCCTTGGGGGGCACCCATGGAGTAGCATTTTTGGAAATAGGGCTAGCATGTCCGGAAGTTGGGAAATAAGCAGGAACTATTGATAGGTCTATGTAAAAAAAAATTTTTACATTTTTAATGAATCCCTTTGAATAAAGTATTTTCTTATATCATCCTTAAACAAATTATAAGGCAAGGTTGATGGTATCAAACGTTATTGATAAAAATTGTTGTTACTGGCATCAACCACTGAATCTAGGATATGTATGGCCACCTTGATGGAACCTATATGTTAAAATGAATTAATTTAAACAGTCCAATAATTACTTGTTCTTGTTGACTCAACGCATGGGTGGTTGATGTCTCTTAAAGGATAAGCTCATCTTTCAGAAAAATAATAAATCCACAATTTTTTGCAGGTAAAAAAAAAAAGGTACATTTTTTACTGGAGCCTGTAGAGCAATGGTCATCAACCCTGTCCTCAGGGCCCACTAACAGGCCAGGTTTTATGTATCACCTTGGGGAGACTAGAATACTGCAATCACTGAGCAGCAAATGATATCACCTGTGATGTATTTCAGTTATCTTACAAACCTGGCCTGTTAGTGGGCCCTGAGGACAAGGTTGATGACCACTGCTGTAGAGCATGCCAGGCTTCTGCACAGTCTTCCTCTAGCTCTGTGCTATATCCCTGTATGGGCTTTGAGTTACAAAGCTAGAGGAAGAATGAAGGAACTACGAGCGTGCTGAGAAACGCTCTCACAGGCCATTCAAACAGCAAGTCCATCTGCCACAGTTTTTTCTTTCAAAAAGTGACAGTGGCTGCAGGCAGCAGATCCCCTCCCACTGTCACAGAGCGAGGAGCACTGGCAGCTGGAGGTGGGTGCAGAGGAGCATGTTGCATGGTAAACCCTAAAAATGGTCCGAATGGTGAACTTATCTCTTAATCATTTTATGACTATTCTTTTCTTGATGAGGTTTAACCACTTTCAGACCGGACCAATTTGCTGGTCAAAGACCAGACCACTTTTTGCGATTCGGCACTGCGTCGCTTTAACTGACAATTGCGCGGTCGTGCGACGTGGCTCCCAAACAAAATTGACGTCCTTTTTTTCCCACAAATAGAGCTTTCTTTTGGTGGTATTTGATCACCCCTGCAGTTTTTATTTTTTGCGCTATAAACAAAAATAGAGCGACAATTTTGAAAAAAACGCATTATTTTTTACTTTTTGTTATAATAAATATCCCCCAAAAATATATAAAAAAACATTTTTTTCCCTCAATTTAGGCCGATACGTATTCTTCTACATATTTTTGGTAAAAAATATCGCAATAAGCGATTATTGATTGGTTTGCGCAAAAGTTATAGCGTTTACAAAATAGGGATAGTTTTTATAGCATTTTTATTAATAATTTTTTATTATTTTTTTTTTTACTAGTAATGGCGGCGATCTGCGATTTTTATTGTGACTGCGACATTGTCGGGGACCCATCGGACATTTTTGACACATTTTTGGGACCATTGTCATTTATACAGTAATCACTGCTATATAAATGCAGTGATTCCTGTGTAAATGACACTGGCAGTGAAAGGGTTAACCAGTGGGTGGCAGTGTAGGGGTTAAGTGTTCCTAGGGGTGTGTTACTAACTGTGGGGGGGTTGGGCTTTCATTTAGTGTACACTGATCTCTGCTCCAATCACATGGAGCAGAGATCAGCGTCACTAGTTGCTAGGCAGAATGGAAAAATGTTGTTTATACAGCATTTCCTCCATTCGGCAGCTCCGTGAGACGATCGCGGGGATGCCCGCGGCGATCGAGACCGCGGGTCCCGCGACCGGACTCACGGGGGTCCCGACCAGCGCGGGAGCGCGCCGCCGGCGGCGCGCTCCCGATGACAGGGCGGCATAGAATATTGGACGTACATGTACGCCAATATGCCTGCCCGTGCCATTCTGTCGACGTACATCGTCGTGCGCTGGTCGGGAAGTGGTTAAAAGGATTTGTTGCATTGAATGGAATATGATTTTCAACAGATTAACTGTTTCTTTTAACTTTTTATTTAAAAATGTGTGTGGACACAAAAAAATCCAACTATGAAAAATTGGATACAGAAGATTAACCAGGTCTGTGACTTAGAAGATTTATTTCATGCACCTACAGATACATTTTATGAGTTCATGAAAATATAGATGGACTGGTTAGCATTTAAAGAATCAGAGAAATACGTAGAATAGAACTATTACAATGAAGCGGTATAGAGAGTGGAGGAAAGGATGGGAAGGGCAAAGGAACAGTAGTTTGAGTGTTGATTAAAAATAAAATGGATTTAGTGTCTGGGGGAACTGGTATTGTTTTTTTTGTTTTTTTTTGGGGGGGGGGGGGGGGGGGTTTAGGTAGGAGAATGATGTCTATCAAGGATTGGGTGAATAGTTTTTATGTAATTGGTAATAATATTTATGTAATACACTGGTTATATGTTTCTTTATGATTGAATTTTTAAAAAAAACAATAAAGAGAACTAAAATATGTGTGGCACTTCACCCACCCCCCCCCCCCCCCCCCCCAAAATATCCTTCACTTATCCTTTGCGAAATCCCCCTCAACCAACCACATTAACTCCTCATAGGAACCTCCAGGACATCCCCCACCCCTAATTATTGTTTACCAAGCACTACAACCTGGTCTTAGAGTTATCAGGGATAGTAACATCCACCTGCTCTAGAATCATAGACCAGCATCAGTACACACCTGCAGTGCAACTTTCCGGCACAATACCAGGAGTCTCTCCCATTCTGCAAGAGATGTCAGTTTATATTTACAGTCGGAGTCTTCAAGCGGGAAATGCGATATACCTAAGAACCAAGGCCTGAGGTGTGCCTTGGCCTAGCTGGTCAGTATGCCTGAAAAGAGGGCATACCCTGAATGTAAGTATAAGAAAAATTCTATGAGTATGTATGAAAGGCTGGGGGAACGGGTGGGTGGGAACCCAGAAAAAGCCGGAAACACTGGCCCTGGCAGAGGAGGAGGATTAAATAGCCCTCTCAGGCTCCTCCTACAAATACAGGCTGGCCTCTGGCCAGCCTTATGCTGGATTCACACCTATGCAGTTTTAGTGCTTTTTGCATTTTGTAGATTTGAACTACAGTCCATTTAACATGGTTTCCTATGGAACACGTTCTATAGTGCAAATCTGCAAAATGCAAAAAGCACTAAAAATGCATAGGTGTGAATTCGGCCTTACACTTGTTGCCTGGAGAGGGCAATATTCTATTTGTAATGATACTACCTCTATGCCTTTAGAGCCAGTTTGCACCAGATGCAGTTCCATGCAGTTCTGTTTTTTCTGCACCAATACAGTCAGTTCCGGTCAGTTTCTGCACCAGAAACTGACCAAAAACTGACCAGAAACTGACTGCATTGTGTGAACTAGAGCCATTGGATTACATGGAAAACACTGTGCATGCATATTTAGTGCAGAAAAAAAGTACACGGAACTGAACGGAACTGCGTCTAGTGTGAACTGGCCCTTACTATATAATATACAATCACCGGATGCTTTATTGGGTACACCTTGCTAGTACAGGGTTGGACCCCATTTTGCCTTCAGAACTGCCTTAATTCTTTGTGGCATATTTTCATATTTTGGTCCATATTGACATGATAGCATCACGCAGTTGCTGCAGATTTGTCGGCTGCACATCCATGATGTGAACCTCCCATTCCACCACATCCCAAAGGTGCTCTATTAGATTGAGACTGTGGAGGCCATTGGAGTACAGTGAACTCCTTGTCATGTTCAAGAAACCAGTTTGGTTTGGAAGTAGCCATCAGAAGATGGGTACACTGTAGTCATAAAGGGATGAACATGGTTAGCAACAATACTCAGGTAGGCCATGGCATTTAAACGATGCTCAGTTGGTACTAAGGGGTCCAAAGTCTGCCAAGAAATTATCCCCCAAACCATTACACCACCACCACCAGCCTGAACCGTTGATAGAAGGCAGGATGCTTTCAAGTTTTATGCTTTCAAGTTGGTTTATGCCAAAGTCTGACCTTACCATCTGAATACCACAGATGAAATCAAAACTCATTGGACCAGGCAACGTTTTTCCAATCTTCTATTGTCCAATTTTGGTGAGCCTGTGTGCATTGTAGCCCCAGTTTCCTGTTCTTAGCTGACAGGAGTGGCACCCGGTGTGGTCTTCTGCCGCTGTAGCCCATCTGCTTCAAGGTTTGATGTGTTGTGCATTCAGAGATAGTATTCTGCATACCTTGGTTGTAACAAGTGGTTATTTGAGTTACTGTTGCCTTTCTATCATCTTAAACCAGTCTACCCATTCTCCTCTGGCCTCTGACATCAACAAGGCATGTTCATCCAATCAAAAAATCCGCTCACTGGACATTTTCTCTTTTTTAGACCATTCTCTGTAAACCCTAGAGATGGTTGTGGATGAAAATTTCAGTAGCAGTTTTTTAAACACACAGACCCTCTGGCACCAACAACCATGCCACATTCAAAGTCACTTAACCCTTTAACGTTCTGCTCCACCGTTTGGTAGAGCACATTTTGAGTTACGCTAACTCATTGAAAAATGTGGACTTTAAAGGGTTAAATCCCCTTTCTTCCCAATTTTGATGCTCAGTTTGAACCTCCGCAAGCCGTCTTTGACATGTCTAGATACCTAAATGCATTGAGTTGCAGCCATGTGATTAGCAATTTGCGTTATCAAGCAATTGAACAGGTGTACCTAATAAAGTGGCCGGTGAGTGTATATACTACTGTGCATACAAATCCCTGGTCACTCCACATGTAAATGTCACCTACTCATTTACTCCATTTTTTTTTGTACCCTGGAAAAATCCAAATGAAAAAATATTATGTTAAAGAAAAATGTGTGTGGCTAATCAAAAAGGAGAACTTAACGTTTTTTCAATAAAAATCAGATTGAACTAAAAATGAACTTAACCGACCTAACTGTTAGATCAAATTAACAAACATCAAATAACAAAATCAATGTGCCTGGCCAGCATAAATCACAATACTAGGAGGAATATTTCAAATGACCCAGTAATGGTAAGTGAAAGACAGAGATGTCACTGTACAAGACAAATAAGACTAATGTTAATAAAAATAACTTGCCCCACTCTAGTGTTTTTTCTGGATACAACTGCAAGCACTATTGATTTATTATGTTCAGCATCTTGTAAACCGAGGTGTGTGTGTGTGTGTGTGTGTGTGTGTGTGTGTGTGTGTGTGTGTGTGTGTGTGTGTGTGTGTGTGTGTGTGTGTGTGTGTGTGTGTGTGTGTGTGTGTGTGTGTGTGTGTGTGTGTGTGTGTGTGTGTGTGTGTGTGTGTGTGTGTGTGTGTGTGTGTGTGTTGGACCTGTGAATTAGTCATATGGAAATGAAGCACAGGCACTGCAGGGTTAAACTGCTGAGTCGTGACTGCTTGTAGCAGTCAAATTCTCTCCAAGGATAAATAATTAAAGCTTCAGGAAGAATAAGCACACAGGAAGCAGCAGAGATTGGATGTACGTAGGTGTTAAGGGCATTCATTTTTATCCAATCGCTGAATAAAGACTGCAATATTCATGCAATCTTGTTCATTCACTGATACGTGACCTGCAATACAATGGGAGTCTGCAGTGTTCAGTTCTGCATCACAGACAAGAAAGCTTTCCACATAGCACTATAGCTGTATCAGAAATGGACATTCCTCTAGAAAGTGCGCTGCAGCCAGGGCTTACACCTTTAACACCCAACGGTCACTGTTCAATATCATCGCTGTCCTCACAGCTATTAACGTATACTGTATGACAGCAGTATTACCGTCCGACATGTACATGTTTACTTTACAAAAAAAAGTGTTAGTAAATGCTTTTTTCATTTTCCCACAGCACACGTCTTTATTTATGTGTGTCATAAAGGACCATTAAACCTAAAAACAAAAACAAAAAAGTTATACTGTGTCAAAACCACCACAAAATTAACAACTATATAACAACTCCAAACTTTCTAAAGATAGCGTTTGTGTTTAAAAGAGATGCTCAGTGCAACAAAATTATGAAACAAATGACAAAGCTGTATATCTATTTCTACTCTTGCTTTATGCCAGCATTTTAAATAACATATTAATAAATTACAGGTTGAATGCAAGGTTTAATTCAATACAGACTTTTAATGTCAGCGTGGATATAGAATCAGAAATATATTATATTACCAAAAGTATTGTGATGCCTGTCTTTACACGCACATGAACGTTAATGGCATCCCAGTCTTAAGCCGCGTACACACGGACGGACTGTATGGCCAACTTAGTCTGTCAGACAATCCGACGGACAGTCCGTCAGACAATCCGACGGACAGTCCGTCCTACTTTCGAATGAACGGACTTGACCACACACGATGAACAAACAGTCCGTCGAAAGCTTGCGCGATGCCGTGTACAGCACGTACGACGGGACTAGAAATAGGACGCCCAATACACAGCAATGCAACCTTCCGCCGTGTAAATCCTTTCTGAGCATGCGCCATACTTAGTCCGTCCAACTAGCCTACTCACGAGCGGATTGTCCGCTGAAACCAAAGTCTGACGGACAATATTACGGAAATTCCGAAATACTTAGTCCGCCAGACTGCACGCTGAAAAAGTCCGCTGAAGCCCACACACGAGCGGACTGTCCGCTGAAATGTGTTTCGACGGACTAAGTTGGCCAGACAGTCCGCCCGTGTGTACGCGGCTTTAGTCTGTAGGATTCAGCTATAACAGCTTCAATTCTTCCTTTTTTTTATTTGGGTATGGGGTTCCCCTTAA
This sequence comes from Lithobates pipiens, assembly GCF_037356315.1. Taxonomy (NCBI): domain Eukaryota; kingdom Metazoa; phylum Chordata; class Amphibia; order Anura; family Ranidae; genus Lithobates; species Lithobates pipiens. Next base: position 25,780,640 of record NW_027507696.1, on the reverse strand, counting down.
TATCCGTACAAGACCCAAAGGGGCTGATAATGGGCAGGGAGGGCTACCCATGCCATTTTTTTATCAATGATTTTCATCCGTATTGCCGGAACCAGACATGACATTACAGGGACTGTTCCAAACACGGGAAACACGTGCCACTTCACAGGCATACTATAGACACCCCCCAGGCACGATATTTAAAGGAATATTTCACTTTTTTTTTTCACTTTAAGCGTCATTAAAATCAGTGCTCCCGAAAAAACTGCCGTTTAAAAAAAAAAATTGGCAATGATCCATGTCCCCTGGGGCAGGAGCCGGGTCCCCAAACCCTTTTTAGGACAATATCTTGCATATTAGCCATTAAAATTAGCACTTTTTATTTCGTACATTCGAGTCCCATAGACTTCAATGGGTTCTAAAGTTTGTCCAAATTTTTGGTCCGTTCGAACGTTCTGGTGCGAACCGAACCAGGGGGGTGTTCGGCTCATCCCTAGTAATCGCTATGCAGCAAGCACTTGTGAGTGATTGACCCTGGATGCAGACAGTCTAGGAGTCATGCAAGCAGCCAAAATTAGCTGCAGAAGCTGGCAACTCCCTCTTGGCAGCTTTCAAGAGGCCAACTTCTGCAGCTAATCACCGGGACCTCCCCGTTAGGGGTCTTGTATCTTCACACTGTCAGGCCAATTCATAAGTCTGAATGTGGCCTACATCTAAATATCTAAAGGCTACATGCTGAGCTATAGTTGTTTTATAAGGTATCACTAAACAAGAGTTGTAGAAAGTCAGCTGGAATCTGAAAAGGTGCTTTTTTGTTTGTTTTAGACATACAGTATGGACCAATTTCATGTGCAATAATAGCTGAAAGCTATTTAATTTTCTCAGTTTAGGCCGATACGTATTCTTCTCAATATTTTTGGTAAAAAACAAATAATAAGCAATAAGCGATTATTGATTGGTTTGCACAAAAGTTATAGCGTTTACAAAATAGAGAATAGTTTTATGGCATTTTTTAAATAATTTTTCTGTTTAAAATGGTGGCGATTAGTGGTTTTTATCATGACTGCAACATTAAGGCGGACACGTCTGACATTTTTGGGACCATTGTCCATTGTCATTTATACAGCAATCAGTGCTATACAAATGCACTGATTCCTGTGTAAATGACACTGGCAGTGAAAGGGTTAACCACTAGGTGGAAGTGTAGGGGTTAAGTGTGTCCTAGGGGCGTGTGTTTAACTGTGGGGGGGCATGGCTGTGTATGACATGTCACTGATCTCTGCTCCGATCACACGGAGCAGAGATCAGTGACACTGTCACTAGGCAGAACGGGGAGATGCTTGTTAACATTAGCATCTCCCCGTTCTTCCTCCCCGTGAGGCAATCACAGGTATCCCCGCGGTGATCGAGTCCACAGGACCCACGACCTGACTCACGGAGCTCGCCGCGGCGCACGTACGTACGTAAAACAGAAATAAAAAATAAGTAAACAGTATCACTTCGGTGATTACCGTACCAACATCTGTTAACGATAAAAAAACTTCCAATAACATTGATCTGACATATTGTTTTCTGAGGTAGCATTGACGTCATTATTGTTACATTTATGTCCCTCTGTAAAAAATGTTACTGGTGTTTATGTTAAGATTTGCCACCTCATGACAGACTGGTTAGAGATGGCTGGCATAGGTATTTAAACCCAAAAAGAGATAGGTGAAGAAAGGAAAGAATATGAAATGAGTTAGAATTTTAAAGGTTTAGAAGGTGACCCCCCATATCCGACCCCCACCCCCAGCCCTCTTTATGTCTCTATCACTCTATGGTCTCTTGCTAGGTACTGGTATATTTGGTCATTTAAAGCGGTAGTAGACCCGCTAATGTTTTTTTTTTTTTTTACCACCTGCAAAGCAAAAGGCATAATGAGCTAGTATGCACCGCATACTAGCTCATTATGAAATACTTACCTTAGAACGAGGCCCAGACATCTGGCCCGATCTTCCGGGTATCGCGGCTCCGGCGCTGTGAGTGGCCAGAGCCGTCACTCCCGCGCATGCACGCGGGAGATTTCTTTCTGGCCTGTCGGCCACTGCCGGATTTTCAGCCGAGAATCCCGTTGTGCGCATGCGCCGCTGCAGTCAGCGGCGCATACCGAGGGGAATATCTCCTAAACCGTACAGGTTTAGGAGATATTTTTTTTACCTACAGGTAAGCCTTATTATAGGCTTTCCTGTAGGTTAAAGTAAAAAAAAAAAAGAGTATACAACCACTTTAATATAGCTGTCATTCTTTCATTATTCATGATGCAGGAGAGTTTATGTTTGAGCTGGCCAAACGGCACCAAAGCCGATTTCCATGATTTGGCTATTATGATTCTCGCTGCTGTGAAAATAAACAATATTAGACGCTTTTGAGGCTGAATCCACCTCTGCCCCTAGCAGTGCCTGTTTCGGGAATTTAATTAAATTTACTTGGGTGAGGGAATATATAAAATTATACACCCTAATCCAGTAACATTTTACTTTGGGACATTGCCGACATGTGTGGTACATCGTCCCCAGTTGTCCACGGTTGTGGAAGCATCTAGGGGATGCCTCGGGAATAATCTTGTTGGGTCCATGTACCATCTCAATAAAACTTTATAATTTGCTTCAAATAGTGAAGTATTTATAATGGATTTTGCTGCTCCCAGGGCTAGTTTGTGCCTTTTGTCCAGCTCAATACTCTCCTGGAGATTCACCTCCCATCTTTTCATGTATTCTAGTTTTACAGTGCTATTCGTGAGAACTGTGTATAGTTTAGATATATGGCCTCTTATCTTATCATATTGTGAGCAAAAGTATTCCATGTGAGTCCTCGTGGTTATATCTAAGTTTCTAGAAATTGTAGACAAGAAATGCACTATCTGAGCGTATCTGTAGTGTTCCGAGATCGGAAGCTGGTGCTTGTCTTCCAGTGCCTTTCTCGTTAAAATTCCTCTATGATCACACATCTCTGCAATTCTCATTAGACCCTTATTCGTCCACCAATCGAATGTTCTAGGAGAGAGACCCAGGGTGAATCTTACGTTCCCCACTAAAGGAGTTAATGGGGTGTGTAAAGATTGAAAGTTGTGGGATTTTAGTAATCTGTCCCAAATGCTCATGGAGACAGAAACTGATAAGATCGGGAGTCTCTGCTTCAGAGACAGCCAGAGGATGGAGGAAATCGGGTGTGTCATACAGGCTGCCGCCTCTATACTCATCCAAATAGGATGTGGTCGTGAGCTATGGTGATGTGTGCCAGCTGTGCTGCATAGTAGTATTTTAATAGGTCTGGAGAGCCCAGTCCACCTGTTCTCCTGGGGGCGTATAACGTGTGTATATTCACCCTAGGTCTCTTGTCCCCCCATATGAAAGACAAGAGTTTGGTTTGAAATGATTTTAAATCTGATCTAGCAAGTGCCACTGGTAACGTTCTAAAGAGGTACAAGATTCTCGGTAGCATGTTCATTTTGACACGATGGCGGGTTGTATTCCAAGATGGAGTAAAATTAATTCCCAGGTATGGGAGAGTGTCGGTTTTCCATTCAAATTTGTAAGATCTTTTCAAGTTGGAGATCATGGTATTTTCCAAAGAGATATTCATGGCCTGAGATTTGTCGTGGTTGATTTTAAGACACGAGATTATTAAAAATGGTTAAGTATAGCATATAAATTGGGAAGAGTTGTAATTGGGGATGAAATTGGCATCAGTATATCATCCGCAAAGAGGATGCATTTGTGTTCCGTGTCCCCACATTCGATTCCCTTTACATCTAAAGAATTTCTTATCCGTATCTTATCCGTATCGCGAGTGGTTCTAAAGCTAGCACAAAAAGTAATGGGGACAAAGGACAGCCTTGGCGTGTCCCTCTTTGTATTTTGATTGGTCCGGAGAAGTAGCCTTTTACTGTTAGTGCTGCCGTCGGAGAGCTATAGAGAGTTTTAAGTGTGGATATAAAGTGGGTTCCGAATCCTAGTCCGGTCAGGACAAAGAAGAGGTAGTCCCAAGACAGGGAATCAAATGCCTTGTGAATATCTAATGAAAGCAGCATTCCCTGCCTTGGCCCCCTCCCATCCCAGTCCGAGTGGGCCGCGGAAATAATATCTATAATTCTTCTTGTTTGATCTGTCGTTTGGCGCCCTGGTACAAACCCCGCCTGATCTGGGTGGATATAATTGGCTAAAAATGAGTTCATTCTGACTGCCAGGATCTTTGTCAAAATCTTTAAATCAGTATTGATTAACGAAATGGGGTGGTAATTTTCACAGCATCCGTGATCCTTGCCTGGTTTTGGAAGGACATGTATAAATGCCTTATTTTCCTGGTCAGGGATAGCCGTGCCCTGACGGATAGCATTAACGAATGAACAAATATGTGGTGTTAGAATCTCCTGAAATTTCCTATAGTAAAGGCCTAACAAACCATCCGGGCCTTGGGCTTTGGAGGGATTAAGATCCCTAATTGCCTGTGCAATCTCAGATTCAGAGAACGCTTGGTCCATCAAATCCAAGTGTTCCTTCTGTATTTTTGGAAGAGGAATGTGTCTAAAAAAACTCATCCATTTTATTCTGCCTCACCTTCTCAGAAACGTTTATAATTTGGTATAGAATTTAGTGAATTCGGCAACTATTCTTTCCGGATTCTGCCACAGTTGCCCAGTATTCAGTCAAAATTTAGGTAATGCTGAAGTAAATGGGCGGGGCACTAATTTTCTTGCTAGCAGCATCGTGGGTTTATCACCCATTATGTAGTATTTGTGCCGCGACCACCGTATTCTTTTTTCCGCTTCAGTGGTAAGGCTTAAGTTCAGTGCTAATCTGGCTTCATTTATTCTATGTCTAATGTTCACCTGTGGTAATGTTTTTTGTTCCTTTAGGAGATCCCGCAAAGTCTGTTCTTGATGTGTCACTATGCTATCTCGAGTCCGCTTTCTTCGAGCTGCCAGTTGGAGTAGCTTGCCTCAGATGGTAGCCTTATGGACTACCCAATTAATTACAGGAGAGGTGGTCGCAGAAATATTATCCATAAAGTATAAGCAAATTTCTTTCTCTATTTCTGTAACCATTATCAGGTCGTTTAAAAGCGTAGCGTTCAATCTCCATGGGGATGGACAAGGTTTTTTCCACAGGTTGGAGAGAAAAAGCTGGACTGGAGAGTGGTCCGACCATGGTGTGTTAAGTATCTTAACCAAAATTACATATGCTAACAGTGGGGTTCTTATGAACAGGTAATCTATCCTAGAATATGTACGGTGGACATGAGAATAGAAGGTATAGTCCCTAGCTGAGGAATTATCTTCTCTCCATGCATCTATTAAATCGTTGCTACGACATAGTCGTGCCAGGCTGCTACTGCTTTTAGGAATATGTTTGTATTGTATTTTACTTTGTGAGGTTTTATCCAGTATTTGGTCTAATGGTAGGTTGCCGTCCCCCCCTAAGATCATGAGAGATACATATCGCTATTCAAAGCTTTTTTTCCGGACCTGCAGAGGTATAAAATTGCAGGTATTTTGAACTAAGATATCTCGGGGTCGAGGTTTTAGAGAAGTGGGTCTCTTGTAACATTGCTATATCAACTTTTTGTTTATGATAGTAAGTAAAGGCTTTTGTTCTCCTGATGGCGGATCAATCGCCATCGTGGTTCTGCAAAGCACATTTACCCAGACCTAAACATGGAGCCATCTATGTTCTCATACCAAAGGATGGAGAAGGACCATTAAGCCTCTGAGGTCCTAACTGGTCAGGAGGGGGGTGGGGGGGCCACCACCTCACAGAGAGAGAAAAGGAAAGAAGGGAAAAAGAAAAAGATTAGTAAATTTAGAAGACTCCTATGCATTGTTATTAACATAAAATGTAACAGTTCCATAGGTGACCCTGCCTCTTAGCGGACAGGGTCTATCCCAAGTGATGATCCTGGGAATGAAAATGTGACATCACTTTCATTCAAAAATTAAAGCAAAGTCACTTTGGTGGCATGTGTGTCCACCCCGGCTTCACATCTTAGACCTAAATATGCAGGATTTAATCTAGTCAAACAATAGAAACAAAAAAAACAAAAACACATCAACTCTAGAGAAACCCAACCAGTCTCTACCATGCGCGCCCAAGGCCTCTCTGCCTCAAGATCGCCTATATAGAAACTTTGAATACCGGCCGACGCCGCCTTTATCTGGAGGCCTAGTGTATCCAGACTGGTTACATGTCTAGAAAAAATGGCCAGAAAAAAAAATCAAAAGGGCCACTCCAATTTGAGTTTTAGGCTTCAACTTTTTAACTTTTAGCAGAAGATCTGCCACTTGTCCAGGTTTAGCTGCCTGTGTCCTGTTAAAGGGGGTAGCCTTCGTCCGAGGAATCCGATAGACTTGTTTGAGTCTGGAATCCTCTGTGGGTCAGTCGAAAATAGTGTCCCATAGGTGGATGAAAAAACCCTTGTAGGGGTCACAAACTGAGCTATTCAGGTTGGTGATTGTTGTCATCCGTTGTTCCTGGGTCTTTGTGAGGACCAAATGGGGGACTGTGCTCTGTTTTGGTGGTTAGTGGGCGGTGTCGGCAGGTGATCCCTGGAGATGATTCCCAATTCAAGTAAAAGGTCTTTGCCATAATGGTAGTTGGAGAAGGAGTTATTCTTGCCTTTGTATGTAAAGGAAAGTCAGAAGGGGAATGACCATCTATATTTGATTTGGCAGTTCAGTAGTTGTTGTAGGAGTGGTTTTAGGGTGCAGCGTTTTTGCACTGTGGAGGGGGCAAGGTCTGCGACTAGTTGGATTGGGGCACCGAGTAGGTTCAAATCTTGTTTGCATCTTGCAGCAGCCATTAGTTTCTCATTAATGTTGTAATGGTGCGGTTTCACGATAATATACCGCGGAAGTCCATCAGATCTCGGGGCTGTCAAGGCTCTGTGGATTCGGTCTACTTCAAGGTGGTGTGGTGAAATGTCTGGTGAAATGTCCTTCATGAGGATAGTCATAGCTCCTTCTAGGTCCGTGTGGGATTCTGGGAGGCCCCGTATGCATATATTATAACGGCGGGACCTATTCTCAAGGTCCTCACTTTTAGCGTACGCCTCCTCCAAACGTCCCTGGAGTTCTGTCGTCAACCTGGTGTTTTGGTTGATTCTGTGTACTGATTTATCCACTTTCGTTTTAATAGTGTCCAGTCTGAGACCAAAACTTTGTATATCCTTTTTTATGTCGTTTGTAATGATGGAACATGCTTTGGAGAGCTCCTGCTGCAGCATGGTCGAAAATCTTGCAAGCAGTGCTGCATCTCCTGTATAAGGGGCCTGTGAGAATGAGGGATCAGCTGGGGCTGGGCTACATTGGCTAAAGATGGAGTCTGCCAGATCAGCCATGTTTCTGTCCATGGAGGAACCTGGTGATCCCACCCTATCCGGCTGTCCCAGGGATGTCCCTGTGAAGGGGGAAGGGCATTCCAGTCCCTGTATTTCCTCCTCTGGTTCCCCAGAGGATTGTGAGGAAAATGGATCCCTAGGTGCTGCCATGGGAGAGGGGTTAGAGCACTGTGGGGAGTCTGAGTGCTCTAGGTCCCGGCCGCCTCATGCATTCTGCTTACCCGGCGCCATCTTGGAAGAGGAGGTCTGTGTGGAGGAAGCTTGCCTCGGTTGATTTCTTTTAGTGGCCTGCTTGTTCTGATGCTGCTGGCATCTCATCTCCTTCCCCTCGGGTTCTGCTGCCGCTGCAGTTTGTTTGCGGCCGCTCTGCTCTATCCTGCGCTGATTTGAGCTATTGTGAAGCCGGCAGTGTGCGGAGCACGGCTACTACATGTCTGTCCCAGCCGCCCGCGCATGCGCACTCCTGCTGGCCGCCTTTTAAAGGGCAACATACAGGTACGTGATTCTGCCTGTACGAGCCCTTCTACCTACGTATATCGGCATGACGTGGTCTGCAATTGGTTAAACAAAATTCTAAAGCAGGTCATGGATTATAAGATATTCTTTCCTGCAACTACAGGGAGTATCCCTCCCACAGCGATATTGTGTCCTGCCGGGGGGGGGGGGGGGGTTGGGGGGAGTCTTCCCTGCCAGGAGAACACAGCGATCACTGTTAGTGGCTAGAGCACCTGAGAATAATCACATGCTAAAAATCCTACATGCTGGTTGTACCCAAGTTGATTGATGGATCGACTTGGTTACAACCAGCCTACCCATAGAATCTAGGGCAGTCCCTGATGAATCAGCCAAGACTCGATCCATCTATGCCAGGCTTACAGCCCACAAATGAACGAGTTGAATGAAAAAACTGACATTCAATGTGAATGGGGAATCCTCCCCGCTGAGCTATTGTATTCTGACAGCAGGGAGTCTTCCTCTTCATCAGGGTATACAGATCAGTGTTGCAGGCTATAGCCTGCAGTGCTGATCAAGTGGATAAAATCCGACAGGGCTATCCACCGATCGATTGCTGTTCAACCTGTTTACCCATACTTGGATTGAAATTCAGTCAGTCCCTGCTGAATTGAATGAAGTTAGATCCATGTACAGACAGTTTAATTTAACTGTAGATACTTTTTTTTTGTTACAGAAACACACCCTCAAAGTGTTACATTTATCTTATTATTAATATCTAATAAAGTAAGGCCCATTTCACACGAGCAGGCCAATCAGTTGTGTCTGTCTGTTTTTCAGACAAACCCTCATTGTTTTCTATGGGGAGGCGGATGCTAACAGACATGTGTCCATTTACACCATCCTGCATCCGATCTGATCTGCCAAAAGCAGATGGATGGGGATCCCTATCCATCTAGTGAATCGAATCGGATGACAGTCAGATGGAAACAGACAGGCAGTCCATATCCATACGACCACCCATAGAGAACAGTGGGCTTTGTCCATGTCCGCTCTGCATTAGCGGAGCGGACATGGACCTGTCATCTGCCTGCTCAGTGGGGATCAACAGACAGATCCTCCGCTGAGCAGTTGGATCCACTTGATAGAGTCCGTACCGTGTGAAAGAGGCCTGATATATAAGAAAGGTAACTGTCTAAGAAACCTTTTATTTTAATAAATATACATTCTCAATCGCTAAAATAGGTACTGAGGAAAGATTTAATTCTGGCTTCTATTAAAGCATTCAGTATTAGTGAATTGAGGAAAGAGATCAGATACTAATTTTACAATTATGCATTAAGACTGTAACAGTGAATATAATTATCATAGAACAAACACACCCCTGGGGCTCTTAAAAGAAACAAAAAGTAGTGGAACGCCCTAAATCTCTGGGGAGGTAATTATCCACTGTTAGATAATCACTAGAATTACCTGATTTTCAGATGCTATTGGGGGAAAGAAAAAAAAGATGCTCTTCCATTTTTACCTTTTGAAACAAGCAGATTTACTGCTTTTTTGTTCTATTAGTATGAAAGTAATACATGAATATCTGTAGATTATGTATGATGTTGCTCTCAATAGTTAGATATTTAACACTTTAGGTTACCGATTTGAAATACAACTATGTAAGTCATCCTACTGGATCTCCACCGCTACATAAGCAAGGATTGCATAACATCAATATTTTGATCTTTCCATCACTGAAGCTCTGTTCACACTTGTGCGAGTTGTACAGAATTGCATGACAATGGAAATTACATTGTTTTCAGTGGTGCTCATTTGCATCAATGCAACTCAAGACCGTACGATTTTGGAAAAAGTTCCTGTACTACTTCGGTGCAATTCCAGCACAATTTTGGCCCCAATATGAACCTACTTCAAAGTTGCTTCCAAGTTGCACTACATAATCGCACTGAAAGTCAGATAAAAAATTAGATGGCAGCAATGTGAACCTAGTTATTTTGTATGAAAGCCTTTAAAATGTTATCCAGACATGCTACTTGAATGGAGTCCTAGACATATTAAACCATTTTCTTTTGTGCCTAGAACATGTGCATTGTAATGAAATCCACATTCGCAGTTAGAATTTGGTTTGTATTTGAATTTTTTTTTATCCTACTGCTTTGAATCTTCTTGACACTACAGTCGAAAATGAACATTGATTCGACCCACTAACCATTAGAGAATCAAACTTTCCAACAATAAAAATGTTTAAACAAATCTGGCCGTACTACTGGCATATGGCCAGCTGAATATATATATATATATATATATATATATATATATATATATATATATATATATATATATATATATATATATATAGAGATAGATAGATAGATATGTGTGGTTAATCAATAAAGATATTTAGTTAATTATACTGGTTTTTCCTTTTTGAAGAGTACTTTGGGAATCTTTTGCTATTTTCCTTATATGGCAAGCTGAAAGCTGAACGCCAGGTATGATCTCAAAGTGAAACTAAAGGCACTAAACTTACCTCTTCTCTAATGGTCTGGGTCCCTTGTCTGCACCTTCTCCCTGGGTGCCAGCCTTTGGGATCTTTCAGGTCCTCTGGCAAGCGCAAGCGGCTGCCTCGCTGCACACTGACCACATGGGCTCACTCACTCAGCACCGCTGCCATTGATAGAATGCCTTGTATTTGTTCAATAAACACAATGAGCTACAAGTGTGAATGAGCGCTTTGTGTATAAGGTGATCAGTCTCCAAAAAGTCAATTGTAGTCAAATGATAGCAAGAAAGCATGCTTTTGGTATTTTCAGGAGAAAAAAAGAATTGCGTTTGGAATGCATTCATAGTGCGTTTGTCAAATGTTAACATTGCATTCCCACTAAATTGTATAGAAGATTAAAGCAGAAAACATATGCTGTGTTTATGAAAACACAGAGCAACATGTTGCATGGAAAAAACAGCAATAAGCACAAGTTAACCCTTCTCTATGTAATTCACGTCAAAATATAAATACTGCATTTAAGAGCCTTAAAAAAAAGCTTGTACGTAGTCAACATACAAACCTCTTTGTACATAAGCTCTTACAGGGAACCTGGAGTTTATGTAAGATTATCTAAGGATGTGATCTGGCACCTGAAAGCTGTGTACCAATCCCATCTCACCAATCTAGGAACAGGAATAAAATACTTTCGCTTCCATTTTTGAAAGCAGATGAGGAAGTAATTTCAGAGGCGGAAACAAGAGAGAGTACAAAATGAAATGATCACACAGAACAACCATTTGTCCCATCCAGCGAGGTCTGCTGGCCAGTAACAGTTGTGGGATATAGAGTCCAAAGAAATCTGACGTGTTTTGAGGGGTACTCCCTCTTCTTCAGAGCTGGGTTTGGAATGCAGGTAGATGGTCTTTATAGGATGACTATGATCAAGGAATTGTCCCATGTGATTTAGGATCCTCCCTCTTATGGTCATCCTTATGGTCATGGTCATCCATGACAAACCCACATAGTGTCCAGCACTGCACTCCAATCTAGCGCCAACTGATCAGGCATGCACAATAAAAACCTTTGAATTAGTATCTGCAGTAGTAAAATCCACACAAGGGGCCAGTAAAAAAATAAAAATAACAGTAACAGCTGCAGAGCTCAACCAGATAAGAAGTACATTAAACGGGATAAGGATACCCACAGATAACAGTGGGATCCAAAGGAGGAGAAGGAAAAGAGTCATGGTACTGTTGAGTTGGAATACCACAGTCACAGTTTGACTATTACCTTGGAATGAAAAAGAATTGATATGGATAGCCAAAAAAAGAATCTGCAGAAAGAACCCCTCTACGAAGAGTTTGCATAGTCTCCAAATCTGAGGAATGGCCCTCCTCAAAGCACTAAACTGAAGTTAAAGTGGTTGTATGCTCAATTTTTTAACTTTTACCTACAGGAAAGCCTATAATAAGGCTTACCTGTAGGTAAAAAAAATATCTCCTAAACCTGTACGGTTTAGGAGATATTCCCCTCGGTATGCACCGCTGACTGCAGCGGCGCATGCGCACAAGGGGTTTCTCGGCCTGAAAATCCGGCAGTGGCCGACCGGCCGGAATGAAATCTCCCGCGCGCATGCGCGGGAGTGACGATATCGCGGCTCCGGCCACTCACAGCGCCGGAGCCGCGATACCCGGAAGAAACGCAGAGGGAGCATGTCAGCTCCCTTGGCGTGGATCGGGCCAGATGTCGGGGCCTCGTTCTAAGGTAAGTATTTCATAATGAGCTAGTATGCGGTGCATACTAGCTCATTATGCCTTTTGCTTTGCAGGTTTAAAAAAAATAATAATAATAATTTGTGGGTTTACTACCGCTTTAAATGCAATTTAAAAACCACAATCACAGCTCTAGGGTTGGCAACAGCGATGCTCCACACCCAAATCTCAGGGTTAGCACGACATAGATGAACTGAGCTAAACAGCAGAGGTGGAGAGGACACTAGCTAAAACTATAGCATACCTGTTATGAGAGAAATTTTATACCTTAGGGTTGACCTACAATCTTGTTTGAATTAGGCCGCGTACACACGCGCGGACTGTTCGCCCAACCTTGTCCGCTGAACAGTGTTTGGGCGGACAGTCCGCTCGTGTGTGGGGCTTCAGCGGACAGTTTCAGCGGACAGTTGGCCGAACAAGGTCTTACGGAAATTCCGAAAAACTGTCCGCTGAAACAAGGTTTCAGCGGACTGTTCGCTCGTGTGTAGGCTTGTTCGGCCAACTAAGTCTCGCGCATGCTCAGAAAGGATTTCCACGTCGGAAGGTTGCATTGCAGTGTATAGGACGTCGTATTTTTCGTCCCGTCGTACGTGCCGTTCACGTCATCGCGCACGGTTTCAGCAAACTGTTCGTCCGTCGTGTGTGGCCATGTCCGTCCATGCTAAGTTTGAGCGGACTGTTCGCTCAAACTGTTGGACGGACAAAGTTGGGCCAACAGTCCGCGCGTGTGTACGCGGCCTTAGTGTTCATTAAATTGCCCTATTTAATATATTGTGAACCTACTGTTCCTGTGTCTCTCAATGACCATAAAGGAACTATGATTGCTGATCTCTTTCCCAAAGGGCTATTTGACTCGCTGTTATGCTAACCCACTGGCTTCAATACATTAAGTCACTAACCCCTTTCCGTCCAACCCTGGTGTTCCTTTAACAGGACCTGTATATCTAGATGGCGGGAAGGATCGATCATCTGATTGCCAGCTTCAGTGGTCTTTCCAGATCCCAATCATTAGTATGGACCGTGAGCTGTCTTTGCCAGCTCGGTCATTGTGCTGGAAGCAGGGAGTAAGCTCTAATCTATGGGTGCATATGGATGGTTATGCATTATGTAGGCAAGCCGACTGTTTTTGCTGCCACACGTATGTGGGCAGCAAGAGGTTAACCCAGACAGAGTCATAGTAAAGTCGAACCTCTCAATCTGCATACTTGTTCTGGATAAGGAACTCAAGGACCTAGGGTTAAAGCAAGGCAGTCAAGTATGGCAACCAGTATTTTCAAAATGAGTGGTCAGCAATGTCAGACTTGCTTTTTTTGCACATGCGTGTAAAAATATAATTTATTCTTCATCCATTCAAAATGGCACATATTGTTTCAGACAGCTTCTCCACAAGAATGGGTAGGATTTCTTCTACCACACACAGAAACAACAGACAGTATTTGTTTTTTCTGAGAACCCCCTGTAAAATAGATCTAATAGTGGTTAACCCTACAAGTAGATCCATTAATTTTTCAGTCACTTAATCCCTTAATGCCAGCCGTATGCACACAAGTGGGAGCAAGTGGGCTTTAATGCCACTGTATTTAGCTAGGAGTGTACTCACTCCCCTCCCCCCAGCATTGTGGCTGCACTTTAATTTACAGGTCACAGTGTTTACGATCGGTAGCAGGTGGAATGGGATCATGGGCCAGTCACTTGATCACTGTGACACATGACCAGGAAACCATGTAACATTTCTGGCTCCCACTAACTGTAAGGGGTTAAATAGGGTCACAACATTGTTTGTTCTGGTGAAATAACTGCTGAACTGTCAGCTGATGGACAGAGTAACCAACAAATTGAATTCCAACTCCAAATAACACTTTTTAAACAGTTACATCAACAACTTAAGTTTCATTTAGGAAAAAGGTTTGCACAATATGAATAAAAGCTGACCATTGTAAGCATTAGGGATGAGCTCGATGTTTGGGTTGAACATAAGTTCGACTTGAACATCGGGTGTTCGCCGTTCAGCGAACATTATGGGGCATTCGCGGCAAATTCGAGTGCCGCAGAACGCCCCCTAATGCACTGCGAGATCGCAGTGCATTGCTGTATGATTGGCCAAAGCATGTACCTGACCTGCATGCTTTGACCAATCCCAGCGCCTTCTGCTAAGAGAGCCATAATTGGCCAAAGGCAAGGTGTAGTGTTGTTGGTGTGGATAGAGAGATACTGTAGCTTGATAGCTTGATTTAGATTAAGCAGGCAGGTTATTCCATTATTGGCTGTGTATGTGAGATATATATATATATATATATATATATATATATATATATATACACATACAGTCAGTCTAGCTAGTCTGTCAGCTCTGCAGGGACAGGCTCAGAGATGGTTGACGCCACTCCAGCTTCAGCCAGGAATGGTTGTATGCGACAATGGCACCAACCTTCTCTCCGCCCCCTCCGACAGGGACACTTGACACACGTTCCATGTTTGGCAAGCCAGAAAAGTCTGTGGTAATTTCCGCTGGTCATACAATGCCAGTGCTCGGCTGGCTGACATTCAAAGGGAATGCAACCTGCCCACCAACCGCCTCCTTTGTGACATGCCCACCAGGTTGAACTCAATGTTGGCAATGCTGCAGCGGCTGCACACACAGCAGAGGGCCATAAATGAGTACCTGTGTGAGTATGGGACCAGCACAGGGTCAGGGGAGCTTGGCTTCTTTTTGCCACACCAGTGGCTACTGATCAAGGATGCATGCACTGTCATGTCACCATTTGAGGATGCCACAAGGACAGTGAGCAGCAACAATGCATGCATCAGTGATACTGTCCCTCTTGCCTTCCTGTTGGAGCACACGCTTCATGGAATAATGGACAGGGCACTTGAGGCAGAACAGCAGGAGGAAGAGGAGGACTTCCTTACCTCTCAAGGCCCCCTTTATCCAGATAGTATTCCTGCAGGCCCGCCAAACACACAGAAAAAAGAGGAGGAGGAGGATTGTGCCAGCATGGACGTGGAGGATAACACTCAGCAGCAGTCTTCAAGCCATCTTCAGGAGGCCTTGAAGAAAGGTTTGTGCAATGCATTTCCAGACCCTGGGAGGTTACCATTCTCCCGGTGCTGGACAACGTGTTGCTGAGGCTTCGTTCAGAGGAAGAGCGGTGGAGAAGGTGGCCGGCCTTTAGACAATTTTTCAGTCCTCAGCACCAAGGTCTGATCGGTTCAAGCAACCATCGCCAGAGTCTGAATTACATGGTGTAGGAATATCTAGGGGCAAGAGCAGACTTGGAGACCTTTCCAACAGATCATCCACTGGGTTACTGGGTCTTGATGGACCACTGGTCAGAACTTCCTCAATATGCAATTGAGCTACTGGCCTGTCTTGCATCCAGCGTTCTTTCTGAACGCACATTCAGTGCTGCTGGAGGGTATGTAACGGATCATAGCATGAGCCTGTCCACAGACTCCGCTGATAGGCTCAGATTCATAAAAATTAATCAGTCTTGGATAAGCAGCTATCAAGCACCTAATGCTGATGTAACTGATTGATTTTTCTATGGATGTGGGATCATTTGAAGATTACCTATGCTGAGTGACTATTCTATTCCTGCTCAATCTTGATGATGCTAGCTTCCAACAATATTTTTAGTTTAGGGCACCACCACTACTGCCTAGGGCCCAATTTTTCTGCCCCTGTTTAACAGGGGCATGTAATTACAATTTTTGATCTAATATTTCACAGCAGGGCCCATTCCTGCGCCCACCAAGAGTAACTGTGAGGGCTTACAGTGTTGTGGCACCGCCACCACCAAAGGCCCAATTTTTCTGCCCCTGTTTAACAGGGGCATGTAATTACAATTCTTGATCTAATATTTCACAGCAGGGCCCGATCCTGCGCCCACCAAGAGTAACTGTGAGGGTTTAGAGTGTTGTGGCACCACCACCACAGGCCCAATTTTTCAGCCACTGTTTAACAGTAATTACAATTCTTGATCCAATATTTCACAGCAGAGCCTGTTCCTGTGCCCACCAAGAGTAACTGTGAAGGCTTAGTGTTCTGGTACCACCAACACCTAAGGCCCAATTTTCTGCAGAGTATATAGGGCAGGCCGTATAGTATATATACTTCTGTTCAGAGTACATAGTGCCTGGGGGCCCCTCATGACATTTTTTTTTTTTATTTGGGTGCGGGGTTCCCCTTAATATCCATAGCCATGGGTATGGGGGGAGGGGACAACCCATGCTGTTTTTCTCAATGATTTTCATCTATATTGCTGGGACCCAACAATACATTACAGCTGCAAGCCATTTTAAATGACTTTTTTTTAATTTAGAAATGTCATTTTGCTGTGGTATTGCTTTAAACACGGGAAAACTGCGCCACTTTACAGGCATACTATAGACACCCCCAGGCACGATATTTAACCGCTTCGCGCCCGCCCTATAGCCGAAAGACGTCTACAGAGTGGACGGCCCTGGACATCCTACTGTTTACTTCCCCTCTGCGCGTTGCCGCGGGAGCACATCGGGGAAGTTCTGTGCTGGCCGTGTCCCTCGGACACAGCCAGTCAGAGATCGCTGTAAATGGCCAATCACAGCAGCCGTTTACAGCGCGATCGGCGTGTACAATGAGAGATGATCTCATATGTACACATATGAGATCATCTCTCAGCGCCGCTCTCCCTCCTCACACAGACAGTGAATACACAAAAAATAAAAAAATAAATAGAAAATCTTAATTTTGCAAAGAATTGTGGGAAAAAATTACAACATCAAAAAGCTCACCATGCCTCTTACTAAATACCTTGGAATGTCTACTTTCCAAAAAGGGGTCATTTGGAAGGTATTTGTACTTTCCTGACTTATAGCGCAAAAAATAAAAACCCCAGAGGTGATCAAATACCACCAAAAGAAAGCTCTATTTGTGGGGAAAAAAAGGACAAAAAATTCATTTGGGTACAGTGTTGCATGACTGAGTAATTGTCATTCAAAGTGTGAGAGCACCGAAAGCTGAAAATTGGTGTGGGCAGGAAGGGTGTTTAAGTGCCCAGTAGGCAAGTGGTTAAAGGAATATTTCATTTTTATTGTTTCACATTAAGCATTATTAAAATCACAGCTCCTGAAAAAAATGCAGTTTTTAAAACTTTTTTTTTTGCATTGATACATGTCCTCTGGGCAGGACCCGGGTTCCCAAACACTTTTTATTGCAATAACTTGCATATAAGCCTTTAAAATTAGCACTTTTGATTTTTCACGTAACAGTGTTCACATGTTCTGCTGCAAACCAAACTGGGGGGTGTTTGCCTCATCTCTAGTAAGCACCCTATCAGAATAATTGTTTATGCCAGCCTCTTTAACAGTGACCTTTGCTGGAAAGTTTGACCTGCACGGAAAGGTGGAGAAAAATACATGTAAAGCCACTTGAAATAAAAAAAAAAAAAAAAGAAATTACTTTGTCCAAGGATTCATATGGGAACAAGGGATCCAAACTTCTATGAGCATAGCTGCCACCTCTAGGATGGACTATAGGCAAAGCAAAGGGAACTGCTCCATCTAGTGGCTACACCCCTGCATGAGGGAGTAGGACTTCTCTCTTCAGTTGGATTGAGCCTTTAGAGCTAAAAATGCCTTTTTTAATCAGCATAGCATGTGGATCTCATCCCTCTTCTTCTTTCAAGCAGCTCCTGGAAGCTCAGCATGTGGATACCTTCTTTCCTATTCTTCACAATTCTTCATAACGACAGGGGGGACACAGCTAGGCCAATGGCCTTCCCCACTAAATGCATTAACCTACCACATCACCATTGGTAAAAATTGGTCATCCCCTGTGGATTGGTCAGTTTTTCTATTTAACATGGTAATAGTGATTCCTGTCACAGATCCTGTATCATATAAGGATCCAACAGAGAAAACAAGACTGATACTCTACTGCTAGCTTTGTTCTCTTGCCGCTGTTTTCTTCCCAAGTAGTAACCGATTAGGACGGAACCCTTTTTCAGTAATTTATTTCTGTGGATTCCTCCCAGTATCTGATGTGATAGATTAATTTGTTGAAACAATCAAGTTTAATTGTGATGCCTCCCCAGAGTCAGAGCAATTGGTATCTCATATCAACTTTAACTCTGTGGCCCTTAGGTTAGAATCTTAGAGATCCCTGTTACAGCTCCCTTTTATAGGCAAAAGGCCCTTTGGGGTGCCCTTCGACAAAATCAACAGGATTGGGAGAGGTCAGGGTGCATCTGTTAATTTTTGTAGAAATGCTTTCTCCCCCACTATAAATATTTCTCCAAAAAGAGTGGTTAGCTCTCTGCCTCCTCAGGAATGTTACAGGGGGGTTCATTTAAACCTGTTTATTGTACCCAATTGACAAGAATTAACAAGTGGTCATGCTATTCTGAACCTCAGGTTGTTCCACACCTTTGTTTGCACCCAAAAGTTGCACATGGCATCTATTCTTTAAGTGGCGGCTTCCCTTCAGCAGGGAGATTTCCTGGCTCCAGTTGTCATCTGATATGCCTTACTCCATGTTTCCATCTTTTTCCCAGTCACCAATGCTTTTTGTTTCTCATGATAGAGAATTAACATTTCCATGTTGTCGTGCTTTCATTTGGTAAGCTATGCTTCTTGAGTATTCAATTCACCATGGTTCTCACTTTAATTCTGGTCCAGCTAAAAACCAAGTACTAAAAGTTAATGTGTCTAAAACCTGGTCATAAAGGAAGCTGGAGACAGGTAGTGCAGAGTGCAGATGACTTTGCGCTACCTGAGGAACTTTTGTTAGATGGTAAGTCGCCAAAAGTTTTAAGCCCTTCATGCTTTAATGAATTCCCTTTACTCAGTTCCGCACCAGGACTTTTCAAAAGGACATACTGTCTAGGTAAGACATATTTCCACTTTTCGAAGACAGGGAGATTCTCCTTTAGCAGCAGACCAAGGTGTTACCACTGTGGTAATTTTAATGGTGTCTCATGGAAGGTGCCCTTCCACCTGTAATTTTTTCAATCTCTTTTATTAATTTTCCATTTTACACTTTTCCATTTTCACAAAATTTACAAAAATACACAAAAAAATACAGTAACTATATGCCGACATTACATGGCGGCAGGTTGGCTCATTCCAACTACTCGCCGTAGCTGTATGTCAGACTTTTTAATAGCTATAGCAGGTGTGCACGCACGCCCGCTGCACGGTGGGGGAGTTGATGCGTGTGCCTGCAATCGCTCCACAGAGAGCCAGAACGGGGATCTGTCAATGTAAACAAACAGATCTCCATTCTGACAGGGAAGTACAGAGTGATCGTCTGTTCCTAGTGAACAGGAATAGTGGCCTCTCTGTACTCCCAGTCAGTCCCCTCCCCCCACAATAAGAAAAACCTCCCAGGGAACACATTTAACCCCTTGATGACCACTAGTGTCATTTACATATTACAGTAATAAGTGCATTTTTATAGCACTGATTGCTGTATAAATGTCCCTGGTCCCAAAAAAGTGCCTGATCTGTCCACCACAATGTCGCAGTCCCGCTAAAAATCGATGATCACCGACATGATGTAATTTGGAGGCCATACCCCTTGCGATGTCATCACCCCATCATGCCTCGGGTGGTGACGCAGAGAGGAGATGAATCAAAGAGGGAGAAGACTTTGCCAGAAGAGGGAGAAAAGCCAGAGCTGCCTTAATAAAATATGTTAAAAACCTGTAGTGTGTTTATTTTTGACACTTTTTTTAAGGTGAATGGGAAGGGGTTTGATGTACCCCATATTCATCTAGGGTGGGGGGCTGGAATCTAGGGGCCCCCTGGTTAAAGGGGGCTTCCAGATTCCGATACCCCCCCCCCCTCGCAGACCACGACAGCCAACTGCAAGGGTCTTGTCCTCATCAACATGGGGACAAGGTGCTTTGGGATGTTGAGGGCATGTGGCATGGTATGGACCAGGAGGGGGACGCTCGCTCATCACCCCCTTTCCTGACCTGCCGAGGTGCATGCTCGGCTAAGGGTCTGGTATGGATCTTGGGGGACCTCCACACCATTTTCTTGCTGTTGGGGGTTCCCCTTAAGATCCATACCAGACCGAAGGGGGGAACCTCCCACAAAAATGTTTACATTTTGGCGGGGTTACCCTTCAAGATTCTCAACACACAAGTTGCACCTCAAGTTGGATCATCTTGATCTGACTTCTGTTGCAACTTTTATTCAAATCAATGGGCTCCCATAGGGAACCATTGATTTTGAATAGGGGCAGAGAAACGCTGGACGAGGCTTAACACTGTGTATACAGTACCCAGGGTCGTAATCCCGTATCTAGCCCACAGGACTGGATCAGGGATAGAGCAGAAGTGAGGTAGTCGAGGGTTGCCCCAAAGTGGTGCATGCGGAGACCAAGTGTTCGGGTTCTCGATCTTCGACCGGACAGCATCCCAGACTTTAAGGGTTGTTTTCATAGGTATGGTCATATTTACGTTAGAGCGAGAACCTCGATATAATAAATTAGAATGATCGGAGCAATCCCGCCGCAAGTGTAGACGGCTCCTCCGAAAGAAAACACTTAAGAGTTACGAGGATAGCTGCCCAGTAATATTTAATGAAGCACGGTAAAACAAGTCCTCCCATTGTGAGGGGTAGTTGCAGGGTAGTTCTTGCGACCCATGGGGTGGCTCCCTTCCAGAAAAATGACATAACATCCAAGTTTCTTAAAAAATGTATTAGATATAGGGACAGGGGCCTGTTTAAAAAGGTAGGTAAATTTAGGCAGCACTGACTTTTTGACCAAGTTGACTCGACCTACAGGGGTGAGGGGTAGTGACCTCCAGGCAGCACGACGGTGGGACAGTAGGGAGACCACTGGTTGTAAGTTGAACAGGGTAAATTGTTTCAGATCCCGATAGATTCCCCCCCCCCCCCCAGGTATCTAAACTGGCAAACCCTCTGCAGCTGTGTAGGTGGAAGTGGAGAGCCGGTATCCCTACCTAAAGAGAAGAGTATAGACTTGCCCCAGTTGATGCAGATTTCCGAGAAGTGCCCAAATAGGTCAAAGACTGATAGGGCAGCTTGTAGGGAGGCTTTGTCACCCCTAAGTTACAGCAGGGTATCATGGGTGTATAACGAGATCTTCTCTTGTATGGAACCCACCCCTATACCCCATACCTCCGAAGCAGACCTGAGGAGAATAGCCATGGGTTCGATTGCCAAGGCAAAAACCCTTGGAGAGAGGGGACATCCCTGTCTGGTCCCTCTATGAAGGGAAAAGGGAGGGGAGAGAGTAGTGCTGGTCCGTATCCTTGCCGTCAGAGATCTGTACACAGCCCGGACCCAAGAGATAAAACCTGGTCTAAAGCCAAACCTGTTGAGGACCTCCCATAGATACTCCCATTCCACAGAATCAAAAGCTTTTTCCACATCCGGGGAGGTCACCACTCCAGGCCAGTCGACCCCTTCTGTAAAGGCCAGGACCGTGTAAAACCTCTGAGGGTTGATGTCTGTCTCCTTACCCGGCATAAATCCCGTTTGATCTTCTGCAACCAGGTCATGAATAACCTAATTTAGCCGCATAGCAAGAATTTTAGTAAGGACATTGGCGTCTGTATTGAGCAAAGAAAAAGGTCTATATGAGGAGGGCAGCTGTGGGTCCCTTCCCAGGTTTAGGGATAACCACTACAATTGCTTGGGCCATTGAACGAGGGAGAGCACCTTCCTGCAAAGTTTTGGTAACCTAGGGGCTATCTCCTCAAAATACTGCTTATAGAATTCTGATGGAAACCTGTCCTCTCCTGGGGTCTTCCCTGACTGCAATGAACCAAGGCCCTGCTGAACCCCCTCCAAGGTGATTTGAGCATCTAACTGTTCCCTAGCCGAGGCATGGAGAGCTGGGAACTGCACTTGGTTCAGGAAGCTATGTAGATCTCCTTGGGAATATTGTGCTCACGAGGAGTACAACTCAGAGTAGTAGGAGGAAAAGCAGGAGTTAATATCCAACCGGGTCCATCACCAGATTACCGTTACCAGTAAGTCTAACTAGGGTTTTCTCCCTTCGTCTTTCAGGATTTAAGGACAGCAATTGGAGATGATAAGAGAGTACTTACTCTAGGGTGGGACCACCGCTTGCAGAACCTTTCTGCCAAATGATTGTTCTGATGCTGATAGCAGGTCCAACATGTAGTGGCAGGTGAAGGTGGAGAAACTTGTCCACGTGGCCGCCTTACAAATTACGACTCGGAGAGGCCCCTGCTCTTTCTGCCCAGGATGTTCCTACTGCACGTGTGGAGTGGGCGACTACCCCTGTGGGAGGATCTACCCCAGATGCTCTATAGGCCTCACTAATGGGCAATCGCAGCCACCTAGCTTTAGTGTTTTGGAAGCACTATAGCCTTTACGTGGTCCTGCAAACAGAATAGAAGAGAGAATTTGATTTTATGAATTCTCTTGTGATTTCTAAATAGTGTAGTAGGCATCTTCTCACATCTAGGCTATGGAATGACTTTTCCTTAGAGCTGGATGTTGTAGGACAGAAGGTTGGTAGAATTATTTCCTGTGTCCTATGAAAAGCTGTTGATACTTTTGGCAGAATACCCGGGTCAGTTTTTAGCACTACCCGGTCTGGAAATATGTAACAGAAAGGTTCAGCTATAGAAACGGCTTGCTTACCCGTCTAGCTGATGTGACTGCAACTAAAAGAATTAGCTTAAGCGACCATAACTTGATCGTTGCTTCCTCTGGGGGTTCGAAAGGCTTTTTGGTCAAACCTTGTAAAACCAATGATAAGTCCCATCTTGGAAAAAAACTTAAAAGGTATTGGCCTAGCTCTGGTCAATGCTTTAAAAAAATCTAATGATAAGCATCTCCTGAGATAGCTGTCTCCAAGAAAAAACGATAAAGCAGCCACCTGAGCGCCTTCAAGGTACTGGCCGCCAACCCCAGCTCCATTCCTTCATGGAGAAATTCTAAAACCGAAAAGTATTTCCTGGGGTGGGAATTCTTTCGATAAGCACCAGGAATTAAAACGTTTCCATATTTTAAAATAAATTGCTTTAGTAGTCTTTTTGCAACTGCCTAAGAGGGTTGAGACCAGCTTGTCAGATAATCCCTTTCTTTTTAGGATCTGCTCCTCAGTAACCAGCCTGTCAGACTGAGGTGCTCGATATTCGGATGCTGAAGAGGTCCCTGGGTTAGGAGATCTCTCCGAAGCGGAAGAACCCAGTGGGGTTCCACCACCATCCTCTGTATGGTTGCAAACCATGCTCTTTTGGGCCAGAAGGGAGCCACTAGAATCATACTTGTGGTCTCGCTTTGTAATTTCTTCAGAACCAAAGGGATCATCTGAAAGGGAGGAAAGGCGTAGCACAGGTGGAAGTTCCACGGTTGCACTAGTGCATCCAGGCCCCTTGATTGGTCTTGTCTGTTTAGAGAAAAGAAGGCCTTAACCTTTGTGTTGTTCTGGGATGCGAACAGATCTATCTGAGGAAAAACCCATCTTTCTATTAGCCTTCGAGGTTCAAACTCCACTCTGACACTAGAATCCTTTCCCTGCTCAGTAAGTCCGCTACTAAAATCAGGTCGCCCTTTAGGTGTACCGCTGTTAGGGACTTCAGGTTGCTTTCTGCCCAGGACAGAATCTGACTGGCCAAAGATAGCAACACTCTGCTTATTGTGCCAACCTGTCTTGTTATACAAGACACTGCTGTAGCGTTGTATCATAAGACCTGGATATGGAGACCCTGAACCAGTTTGTCGAAGGCCCATAGTCCCAACAGGATAGACCTTAGTTCCTTCCAATTGGAGGATCTCCTGGCCTCCTTGATTGTCCAGTTCCCCTGAAACATCTGTCCCTCCAGGTGGGCACCCCACCCCCAGGAGCTTGCATCTGTTAACCTCCTGTCTACCGGGAAACACCAAAGCAGACCCTGCCTAGGCTTTGAGTGTCTCCGCCACCACCAGAGCTTCCTCTGAACTTGAAGATGCATCCTGAATAGCTTCTCCAGGGACTCTCCATAGGACCAACTTCTCAATATTGCCTGCTGGAGATCTCTTGCATGGAGGCGTGCCCATTGTACTGCTGGAATAGATGCAGTGAGGAGACCCAACACTGACATAGCTGCCCTGATAGAAATTGGCAGGTTTGTCTGGGTCTTTTTTACTGCGCTTTGGACCTTTACTATCTTCTCCTCTGGGAGAAAAATTCTCTCCTGTATGGAGTCGATGGAATATCCCAGGAATTTTATCAACTGAGATGGAATCATGTTTGATTTCTCCCTGTTTATTATCCGAGACCTTCCATGTGTCTCTTTGTCCTTTCCAGATCCTTCTCTAATAGATTCCTTGTTCTGGCAAATATTAGAAGGTCGTCTAAGTATGGGACGATCGATACTCCCTCTACTCTGAGAGGGGCTAGGGCCACTGCCACGATTTTTGTTAATATCCTCGGGGATGAGGACAGCCCGAACGGAAGAGCTCTGAACTGAAGATGTTGGACTGAGTTTCCCGTCCTGACCGCAAACCTTAGGTGTTTTTTTTTATGCTATAGGCACATGGAGGTAAGCATCCCTCAGGTCTATGGATGCCATGAAACAGTTTGGGGTCCGGAGACTCTTTACTGAGAAAATAGTATCCATTCTGAACTTCTTGTACCCGATTGATTTGTTTAATATCTTCAAATTCAGAATTCATCCGAATTTGCCTGATGGCTTTTTTACAAGAAATATGTGTGAATAGCACCCCAGTCCTACTTCTTCGGGGACAACGTATATGATCACCCTTTGTTGGAACAATTCCTGTAAGATTGAGGTCATGGCCACTGAATTCTCTAGGTCTCAGGGAGCCTGAGTTACATAAAACCGAACAGGTGGGGGTTGAGAGAATTCCAGTCTGTAACTCTCTTTTATTGTTTTGAGGATAAACGGACTGGTTGTTATCGACTTCCACTGTGGAAAGAAAGCCTGTAGCTTTGCTCCCATAGTTGGAAGACCATCACTAGCTCTGTGTTTGGGGCAGGGGGGGCAGAATAACACCCCTGACTTACCCCTCCCTCTCTGAGGCCTCCAGGGTTTTTTATATTCTGCCTCCTTTGTTTCTGGGGTTTTTTGAAAAGCACGGAAATTCTTGCTACCCTGAGGATATTTCTTTACTGGAAAGGCCTTTTTCTTATCGGCCATTCTGTCAAGTATGGCTTCTAGATCTGGGACAAAAACCAAGTCTCCTTCAAACGGCAGACCACACAGTTTGATTTTTGAGGCTGTATCCCCGGTCCATGTCTTAACCCATAGGGCCCTACGTGCTGAGTTTATCAACACTGAGGATCTGGCTGACATCTTTATAGATTTGGCCAAAGCGTCTGCCATATATCCTACAGCTTTCAGAAGAACCGACACGGTATCCAGTAGATCTTTCCAGGAGGTTCCTGCCTCGATATGGGTTTTTAACTGTTCCAACCAGTGTTCCAGGTTTCTGGCTACCACCGTTGATTCCATCGCTGGCTTTAAATTTGCTAAGGTTGAATCCCAAGCTTTCAGCCCTCTTGTCCATGGCATCCTTTAACCACTTGCCGCCCGCCCTATAGGGAATTGACGGTGGCAAAGTGGTTGCATAATCCTGATCGGACGTCATATGACGTGATCAGGATTATGTGCCGCTGCGCGCCCCCGGGGGCGCGCATCGCAGCGATCGTTGTTGCGGGGTGTCAGTCTGACACCCGGCAACTACGATCTCGGTAAAGAGTCTCCGACGGAGACTCTTTACCACGTGAGCAGCCGTGTCCAATCACGGCTGATCACAGTGTAAATAGGAAGAGCCGGTGATCGGCTTTTCCTCACTCGCGTCTGTCAGACGCGAGTAGAGGAGAGCCGATCGACTGCTCCTCTGACTGGGGGGTCTGTGCTGATCGATTATCAGCACAGCCCCCCCGAGGATGCCCACACTGGACCACCAGGGATGCCACCAGACCACCAGGGATGTCCAACAAAAGGTAATCCTCCCTAGACCACCAGGGATGCCAATCAGTGCCCATAATGGATGCCAATCAGTGCCCACAATGGGCATCACTGATTGGCATGCATTATTGTTTGGCACTGATTGGCATCCATTAGTACAGTATAACAATACAATGCCACCTATGAGTGCCCACCTGTGCCGCCTATCAGAGCCCCCCTGTGCCGCCTATCAGTGCCCATCCGTGCCGCCTATCAGTGCCCACACATGCCCATCTGTGCCGCCTATCCATGCCCATCTGTGCCGCCCATCCATGCCAATCCGTGCCAGCTATTAGTGCCAATTTGTGCCACCTATCAGTGCCCATACGTGTCGCCTGTCAGTGCCGCCTGTCAGTGCCGCCTGTCAGTGCCACCTATCAGTGTCCATCAACGCCACCTCATCAGTGCCACTTCATTGGTGCCCATCAGTGTAGCCCCATCAGTGCCCATCAGTGAAGGAGAAAACGTACTTATTTACAAAGTTTTGAAACTGAAACAAAAAAAACATATTTTTTTTTTCGAAAATTGGTATTTTTTTATTTGTAGCGCAAAAAAAACAAAAACGTAGAGGTGATCAAATACCACCAAAAGAAAGCTCTATTTGTGGGAAAAAAAAGGACAAAAATGGCATTTGGGTACTGTGTAGCATGATCGCGCAATTGTCATTCAAAGTGCGACAGCGCTGAAAGCTCAAAATTGGTCTGGGCAGGAAGGTGTTTAAGTGCCTGGTATTGAAGTGGTTAAGATACCCATGTCCTCATACGCTAGGTCCGTATTCCTTGAAACCTGAGAGAACACTGCGGCAAGTTTAGGTTTTTTGTTCCAGACTTGAGAGCTATCCTCTTCAAAAAGGAAACCTGCACTTCTGGGAACTGGAAAAGAAAGGAGCCCTCTCTGGGTCATTCCATTCCCTTTTTATAGTTTCCAATAGAAACTTGTGCCCTGGAAACACCCTGTGTTTCACCTCGCCCATACCTTGAAATATCCTATCATGTAATGATAATTGGGCTTTATCCTCTGTGATGTTCAGAGTTGTGTGGATAGTTTTCAGAAGATCATCCACCTCCTCTAAGTATATTTTTACATGAAGGACATTTTCTTTTGCAAGGGGGAGGCATGTTTGTTTTTTTTCTTTCGCTTTCTGAAATACACCAAAAAATCTATTTTCTCAGTTTAATATGAAAAAACGCCTAGAGAGATATAACATACTGACATGTAGCAGAAAAGACTAACACCTTTTTAGCTTTGCTTTACAGCCATTGAATCCCCCCATAGACTCACTTAAACAATACCAAGATAAATTCTTCCTTAAACAAAGCAGACAGGAAAGGAATGCAGCAGGTTCCCAATCTATACCAGATCAAGGAAGGGAAGACATTCATAAAGCCCATAGAGTAAAGACAGAGACCACTGTCCATGCTTACCTGGGCCTGGCTGACCAGTGTGGCTCCTGCCCCTGCCACCGCCAATTGATCCTCCTCCATGCTCCGTGAGGCTTCAATGGCATTGGGTGCTTTAAATCTTTGACTTTCACGGTCTCTTGCGAGGACCGGAAGTGACGTCAGCCAATCAAGACCATCCCCTCTTCCTGCGTTCCAGGGGCCGGAACTGGAAGCCGCTTTGCGCCGCCGGAAGTCCCGCCCCCGTCCGGAATGACGCGCTCGCCATCCGAACCCGGAAGGCATGAGGTTGAGAAGAAAAGCGTGAAAAACAAAATCAAAGAGCCCTAGCCTCATGCCGCTGGTCTTTTAGGAGAGCGGGATCTCCAGCAGCCAAACCCCCCAGGGCTTGAGAAAGAGAGGACGCCGGAGCGACCCCCGCGCGCAAGGGAGGAAGCTGGGCTGGTCTGGACAAACAAAACAACTGGCACAGGTATTCTTCCAGCTCTCCCCACCTGGAGAAAGCGCAGCACCCCTTGGTTCCCTGCAACGCTTCCACCATGGCCGGAGGAAACACTACAACTAAGGCCATAGTGGAAGTGATCGGTCTTTAATGAAAACTGCAGTGTTTTCTGGGAAAGTGAGTGGAGCTGTGCTCTCTCCAGGTGCTGTCCTGAAAGATGAAGGGAGAAAATATTTTTTTTGCAAGAAAATTACTTTGAACCCCCAAACATTATATATTTTTTTTAACGCAAAGGCCCTACAGATTAAAATGGTGGGTGTTTCATTTTTTTTTCACACGGTATTAGCACAGCGATTTTTCCAACGCATTTTTGGGTGAAAAAAAAAACATACTTTTTATTTTTTTTATTTTAATGCACTAAAACACGCTATTTCCCAAATGTTTAATGAAATAAAAAAGATGATCTTAGGCCGAGCATATGGATACCAAACACGACATGCTTTAAAATTGCGCACAAATGCACAGCGGGGACAAACTACATACATTTTTAAAAGCCTTAAACGCCTTTGCAGGTTACCACTTTAGATTTACGGAGGAGCTCTACTGCTAAAATTACTGCCCTCAATCTGACCTTCGTGGTGATACCTCAGATGCATGGTGCAATTGCTGTTTACATAGGATGCCAGACTGACGCTTGCAACATTAAAACATTGCAGAATAGAATACAGAATACAAAAAAGAGCAGAACAATAGAGAACAATAAAATTACAACTATTTTTTTTTTGTGTATTTTTAATTAATTTTTTTACACTTTTATTTGCAACTGTAACGGTTCCAGGTTCGGGTCTCTCTAAATGCGATGACATCTTGGGAGACCCTGTGAAAGCGTGCCTAGTCTGTGAAATACTGTACCCTACGCTAAAACTCAACTAGTGTATGGTAGCGTGCAAAACATTCACCAATGCAAAGACCAGGACAGCGGGGACAATAATAACGGGTGTCACGCCTATATCCGCGCTTTCTACAGACACATTTTCTTTGAGGGGCTCGTTGGGTAGGGGTACTCGGGAGGACATAAGGAAAATGCCTCTCATGCAGCCGGCTTACTGCATTTGGATTTGGAAGAGGAGGTGGAGCACCGTCTGGAAACAGAAGGGCTCTGACGATCTCTTCCTGGAATTTAAGGAAGCATCCAGTCCGTCCTGAAGATCTGCATAGCACATGAGCGTTCAGCAAAGCCAATTGAGATAAATAGACACTTTCTTGTACCAGCATCTGGCCTTACGGGCAACTAGGTATGATACCAGCAACTGGTCGTTGCGGTCCACCCCTCCCATATTTTGGTTGTATTTGTGGACACAGAGGGGTTTTTCCACAACACCAGTCGCCGTAGTAATTTGAACCGTCGTGTCTGCATGAAGGGAGGTAAGAACTAAAACATTCTTATTATCCCTCCACTTCATAGCGAGCAAATTATTACACTTCAAGCAGGCTTTCTCCCCCAGCCTAAGACGGGAATCTACAAGCCACTGGGGAAAGCCCCAGCAATTGGATTGCACGGGGCCACATGCTCTAATCTGATGATCGAACAAGTGACTAAAAAGTGGCACGCTCGTGTAATAATTGCCTATAATACTGTTGGAAAGACAAGCGACCAGAAAACTTAATCAGGGACTCATCAATGCAGACAACTTGATGGGGAGTAAACAAGTCTGCAAAACGTTGGTTGAAGTGCCGAAGGGGCTGAATTTTGTAGAGCCAATCGTATGCAGGGTCTGCACGAGGACGACAGAGTTCATTGTTGTTGAAGTGCATGAACCGCAAGATCTGCGCATATCGTGCCCTAGCCATGAAAGCAGAGAACACGGGCATATGGTGAATTGGGTCAGTGGACCAATATGACCGCAACTCACTCTTTTTGGTTATGCCCATGAGGAGGGAAAGGCCTTTTCTACAATAAATGTTCCCTTTTTTTTTTTTTTTTTTTTTAAAAGCAATTTTTTTTCTCAGTTTAGGCCAATATGTATTCTACATATTTTCGGTAAAAAAAATAAAAATCGCAATAAGCATATATTGATTAGTTTGCGCAAAAGTTATATCGACTACAAAATTGGGGGATAGATTTATAGCATTTTTATTATTTTATTTTTTTACTAGTAATGGCGGTATCCGTGATTTTTATCAGGACTGCGACATTATGGCGGACACATTTTTGGGACCATTGCCATTTATATAGCGATCAGTGCTATAAAAATGCACTGATTGCTGTAAAAATGTCACTGGCAGGGAAGGGGTTAACACTATCGGGCGATCAAGGGGTTAACCGTTTTCCCTGTGTTTCTAACTGTAGGGGGAGGGGGCTGACCTAGAGGAAATGACAGATCGTGGTTTCTACCTGTTAGGAACACATGATCTGTCACTCCTCACAGAACAGGGATTTGTGGGGTTACACACACACACACACACATCCATGTTCTGCCTCTCGTGGCCGGTGGTCATCGTGCAGCGGAGCAGTGCCTGCTATCCCAGTCCTGCAAGCCACCGTATAGCTATGATGGTTTGCGGGATCCTGCCGATCTGCCGCTGTATGACAGCGGCTGGTCGGCAAGGGGTTAAATGTAATTTTTTTTTGCAAAACCATTGGGCGGAAGTGACATTTGACGTTGCTTCCGCCATCTAATGTTATGGAGCCGAGTGGGGGCCATCTTTCCCTCCCTCAGCTCTAGGCCTACCAGGGGAGAGGACGCGATCGTCTCAGCCGCTACCCACGGCTCTGGTAAGTGCCAGAGATGACTGCATGGCAGAAGGGGGGTCCTCTCCCGCCCCCAATAAAAATGATCTTGTGGTGAATCCGCTGCAGAGACCACTTTTGTCTTAAAGAGAACTGCCTGCTGTTTCTGAAAATATTAGAGTAACGACAGCTAGCTGCTGCCATAACAATGGCATTAAATGTCAAAGTAATGACGTACAGCTATGGCGATTTACAGCAAGTGGCTAATCACCAAAACAAACAAAAAAAGACCAAAAAGTAGAAAAAAAAAAAAAAAATATATATATATATATATATATATATATATATATATATATATATATATATATATATATATATATATATATATATACACACATATATACATACACACTTTCTTAGTTTCCGTTATAAAAGTTAGCAAACAGGCAATTTTTTCCCCTTTACTGATGTGTGCTGATGATGCTGCACTGATTAATCAGGACTCTGATGATCAGTGCCCTCATTAGTGCGAGTGTCCCCTTTCACAGTAGCCAGTTACCAGCTCTATACTGTCCTTGTGCTGTGACAGCATGAGGAAAAGAATGCCAATAACCAGCAAGTGTGTTTACATTGTGATCAGCTGTGATTGGACACAGCCAGTCACGTGGTAAGGAGCCGCTGTCGTTAGCTCTTTACCCCAATCACTGATGCCCTGTAGCCTAGGGACACATCACACCACCGATCACCATTCAGCAAGAATGGAAAGACGACATATGACATCTTCCCAGAACTAGAGCGGCCCTGCCCAGCCGTCATTAGATTATACGGTGGGCCCTGATTAACATAACTGTAATTGAACAAGCTGAAGACGCTGATTTTCTACCATGCAGTTGCACCAGATTCTAGGTGCTCCAACTTTAGTAAATCTCCCCCATAATGTTTTAGGACTTTTAACCACTTCAGTCCCGAAAAGATTTACCCCTTAATGACCAGGCCATTTTTTGAAATACAGCACTGCTTCGCTTCAATTGACAATTGCACAGGCATGCGACACTGCACCCAAACAAAATTGATGTCCTCCCCCCCACAAATAGAGCTTCCTTTTGGTGGTATTTGATCATCTCTGCAGTTTTTATTTTTTGCGCTATAAACATAAAAAGAGCAACCATTTTGAAAATAAATAAATAAAATGTTTTACTTTCTGCTATAATACACATATATGTACCGTATATACTCGAGTATAAGCCGAGATTTTCAGCCTCTTTTTTGAGGCTGAAAGTGCCCCCCTCGGCTTATACTCGAGTCATCGCTGTCTGCCCGCTCGATCAGCGTGTCGAGCAGACAGACAGCGGCCATTCTATAATTCAAAAGCCGCGCCTCCGGCTCCGCCTTCGCCTGTGATAGGCGGAACACTGAATTTCCCAGCAGCCTGTGTTCCGCCTATCACGGACATCGTATCATCCTCGTACTACGGACGAGGATGATACGATGTACGTGATAGGCGGAACACAGGCTGCTGGGAAATTCAGTGTTCCGCCTATCACAGGCGAAGGCGGCGGCGCAGCTTTTGAATTTTACAATGGCCGCCGAGGCGCCGACGAAGAGGGCACGGGACGGAGGCAAGGCAAGGCACGGGACGGGACGGGACGGGACGGAGGCAAGGCACGGCGGCAAGGCACGGAGGCAAGGAGGCAAGGCACGGGACGGAGGCTCGGGACAAAGGCTCGGGACACAGGTAGGCTGGACACACACACACACACACACACACACGGATGGATGGATACACACACACACAGGGATGGATGGATGGATGGAGACACACACACACAGGGATGGATGGATGGAGACACACACACACAGGGATGGATGGATGGATGGACGGACACACAGGGATGGACGGACACACAGGGATGGACGGACACACACACAGGGATGGACAGGCATGTCTCACCCTCGGCTTATACACGAGTCAATAAGTTTGCCAGTTTTTTTGGGGGTAAATTGGGGGCCTCGGCTTATATTCGGGTCGGCCTATACTCGAGTATATACGGTATTCTGAATCTGCTACATATTTTTGGGTAAAGAAAAAATCCCAATACGTGTATATTGATTGGTTTCTGCAAAAGTTATAGCGTCTACAAAAATAGGGGATAGATTTAGGGACTTTTTATTTTATTATTGTTTTTACTGGTAATGGTACAATCTACGATTTTTAGCCAGACTGCAATATTGCAGTGGACAAATCTGACCCCAAAGGACACTTTTTGGGTACCAGTGCTAAAAAAAAAAAAAATGCACTGATCAATGACACTGTCAGGGAAGGGATTAACACTAGGGGGGGATCAAAGGGTTAACTGTGTTCCCTGGGTGTGTTCTGTCTGGGACAACACAAATCACTGTTCCTGATCACTAGGAACAGCAGATCTCTGTGTCGTCCCATGAGAACGGGACCTCCCTTGTTTACATAGACAGATCCCTGTTCTGCCTTTCTGTACCGCGAACGCAGGTGGGCAGCGGACAAGTCCACCGAAACCCACACACGTGCAGTGGAGCGCGCCTACGTCATGCATGGACCGACATACAAGTCAGTCGGTTTGCACAGTCGAGCCACCTTGCTGCAGTATATCCATGGAAGGTGGTTGGCAAGTGGTTAAGGAGCTCCAGTCTGGGCAAAAGAAAATGATCTTTTAACAACACTTACCTGTGCAGGGATCCAGTGATGTCGGCACCCGAAGCCGATTCTTTAATTGGCTTTGGGTGAAGGCGCCAGCATCTTCACTAAGCGAAACCGGCAGTGAAGCCGTCACAGATGGTTTCCTACTGTGCATGTTTCGCTTTGTGATTGGTTTTGCCATCTCCTGGGAACTGTGTGTGTGTCCCAGAAGCAGTGTTGCCAACCGTCTATAAAAATAGGGGATTTTACTGGCAGCCAGTCAAAAATGGCCACTTTTCTCCTGCCAGCAAAAGATATGTTCCTGCTACAGTGTCTTTGGGCCCGCTGGAGGCGGTGCCTGAGCGCATCACGTAATGTCAAGGTGCAAGGGAGCTGAGCAGAGTGGCCGGAGCCTAATGAAACAGCAGAATCAGATCGCATGGGTGTGCATTGTGATAAGCGAACCGATTTAGGGTGTCAACTTTCAATGTGGGGCACATCAGAGCGGTTTGCATTGACTTCTATACAGAAGTCGTTTTGTAAGCCGCACTGAACAGGGCGATTTCAGAGTCAGACAACTTTGAAGCCACCCGTGTGAACTGGCACAAATACACACTTAAAATTGTAATTGTGAAAATGTCAGTTAAAAACTTGGATGTGCTAGTAAATCGTGGTGGTCACGTCAGTCAATTTCAATCAGGTTGGCAACACTGCCAAGAAGGCAGTGGGGTGGGGGAAGAAGAAGGAGCCAGGCATAGTCAGATCTTACCTGGAAGTGGGAGCGGGTACCTATCAAAGCCAGGTACCCCCTCCCTCCTTCCCTGAAAAAGTGCCAAACCCGGTGGAGGGTGCAAACAAGTGGAGCTTCCTGTTTTGGGTTATTTTATAGCCGAAAATGCCTATTTATACGTGTGCAAAAAATTGCTGTAGTGCCAGAAGGGAGTAAAGAAAGGCTCTGTGTGGACTGAGTCTAATGTCTGCTATCTCTACTAGAAGTGGAACACTGCCTGACCCTCACACAGTTACTCCTCATACCTGCCCCAACTAAACCTTTTACCGCCTTTTTCATCTTCTAGTTGCCGCACACTTCACGTATATTGCGACTAGCTGACTGGAACAACGTCAGTCACACGCCGCATCAGCGTTCGTACCAACCCGCCTACTCATTCCCTGAATCCCTGCAGCGAAAAGCAAGCAACCTATCACTTCCTTTCCCCCCCGAACTATCTAGAACTAACTCTCCACAGGAAATCTATCCCTGAACAAACCAGCAGTCATCCAAGAAACCCTGCCTCCTATAGCTCCTCCTCCCGGTTTTACCCTATGGTCGGGGCTGTCTTCAGGGAAGGCTTAGCAACAGGGCTGCGATTGGTTAGACGCTAGTACGCTGACGTAGGGATGAGTCATGACGCTTGGCCTCGTTGGCTGAGAAAGGGGAGACTTCGAACCAATGAGAGGCTGGCGTAGCGCAATTCAAATCGCGGAGTTTCAGCGGTGATTACGCAGATAAACCGTTTCGTTGAGCGGTCGCCATTGTGTGCTGTGTGGGACGCGTGTGGTGTGCGGCTCCGCCGTAATCATGTCGTTCAAGAATATTTACTACTCGGACAAGTACACGGATGAGAAATACGAATACAGGTAAGGAGGGCTGGGGCTGCGCACTTCCTTCTGTGTCCTCCTTGTACTGAATACCGCTGGGCCTGCTGTGCGGATACACACGGCTCTAGGAGCGTGGACAGTGGCCTCTTCCTATACAGGCAAAGTCACGGTTCTGACGTGTTTCATCCATTCCTACACCCCTGCTGTATTTTTGTTTATTCCCTCTTCCCTTACTGGCTTCTCCTCCATAAACATCCACGCATGCCCAGTGGATTGATTCTATGTAACCCAGGCCGTGTGCTGCCATAGTCTCGTGTCATCAAGAGCTGCATGTCTCTTCCTGGTTCTCCAATGACATACAACGTGGTGTTTTATTAGGGGGCCCAGCTACACCAAGCAGGAAGGAAGAGGCAGCCAGCCCCGATGGCACGCTGTGGTCAATGCACGTTTCCTGGGGCTAATCCTGTCATTTCAGGATTTATCGGCCGACTTAATGAACCTCAAAGAAAATGACGGTAAGTGTGGGCAACATTCTCCATTCCATTGGATTGCCCAAAAGCTTCCTGGGATGCACAAAGTGACTGTCCCAGATGGTATTCATGTCTGGCCAGAAATCTGGATGTCAAAGCACTTCAAATAACACTTTTTTTTTTTTTTTTTTTTAAAGTGGAGTTCCACCCAAAATTGACAGCTCTGCTTATGTCTACTTCACCATCCCCAGTGTCACATTTGGCTCCTTTTCGGGGGGGGGGGCTGAGCAGTACCTGGTTTTTGACAGGTGCCAGTCCACCTCTGTCGGACATTGCCACGACAAGGTATGTCACACGTTCGCCCCTCCTCTTCCTTCCCCACCGTCATGGCATTCTGAAAGCGCTCTATGCTTTGCGCATGCACAGTAGGGAATCTGCTGTGAAGCCGCAAGGCTTCACTGCCGTTTTCCCTTACATGCAATGGCGGCAGGTCAGGAAAGGGCTAAATCTTCCTGAGTTCAAGTAGTTAAAAGCCCCCTATAGATCATCAGTTTAGTGTTACAGAATTTGTTTGGTGCTAGGAATATTGCTCTGTCTGGCATGCATGGAAATATGTAATGTGTATTGCAATCTGTTTTTCATCACATAGGGGCCTTTTAGTCCTCTAATGTGACCCTGGGTGCCTCCCCCTGTGCTGTGTGTGTGTGTGTGTGTGTGTGTGTGTGTGTGTGTGTGTATGGTTCAGGTGGACCCGATCGGTTCTCTTAGAACAGGCAGGTGTAAACCTTCATGTGTGTGGTTTTATTTTTATTTTTTTTATACCTGCCGACATCCCATCTGATCTGCTAAAAACAGGTGGCTGGGAATCTTTCACTGTATGACCACCCATAGAGCAGTGCGGGCTGTGCCTGTGTTCTCTCTGCATAAGCTTCAATCTGCTTGGCAGGATTCAGCGAACAGATTCCCCGCTAAGCAGGTGGCATTCTGGCAGAGTCTACCCTGTGTGGAAGGGGCCATATGAGCAAGTACTTATCTTGAACCAGAATGCTCTTCCTTAACCACTTGCTGACCGCTGCACACCAATATGGCAGCGGTGGGCAAACCTGTACGCCCCCTTCAATTGGTGGGGCTAGCGGGCGGTGTGCGCCCGTCGCGTATAGTGTGACCGTACCCACGAGTCCCGCAGACTGTCTGCTGTTGTCCCACAATCTTGTCATGGGGCTGCAGAATGGGGAGATGCCTATGTAAACAAGGTATTTCCCCATTCTGCTTAGTGACATGACAGGGATCTACTGCTCGCTGTCATCGGGAGCAGTGATCGTTGTCATGTCAGTGGTAGGCCCCCCCCCAGTTAGAATCACTCCCTAGGACACACTTAACCCCTTGATCGCTCCTGGTGTTTAACCCTTTCCCTGCCAGTGTCATTTACACAGTAATCTGTGCATATTTATAGCATTGATCAGTGCATAAATGACAATGGTCTCAAAATAGTGTCAAGTGTCCGCCTTAATGTCACACTCACGGTAAAAATCGCAGATCCTTTACTAATATAAAAAGACAATTAAAAAAAATAATGCCATAAAACTATCCACCATCTTGTAGATGCTATAAACCGATCAATATATGCTTATTGCAATATTTTTGGTGGGGGGGGGGAATATATATATATATATTATATAATGTCTAAACTGAGGTGTATATATTCTAAAAAAAAATTCTCTCTCACCCACAGAGGTGATCAAGTACCACCAAAAGAAAGCTCTATTTTTGTGTGTGGGGGGGAGGACGTAAATTGTGTTGGTGTTATGTTGCACGGCCCTGCAATTTGACAGTTAAATCGACGCAGTGCCGAATCGCAAAAAGTGCTCTAGTCGGCAAGGGGGTAAAATCTTCCAAGGCTGAAATGGTTAAAGTGGAAGTCCACCCTAACACTTATCCCCTGCAATCATTAATGTGAGCTAAGTTCAGCCTTATGTCTCAAAATGAGGATCCCTTTTTCTACTTTTATTTTGCAGAATCCAGTGCCGTCAAATGACTTGGAATGTACTTTTCTGAGAAAAAAATCTGCCAGTGGGTGTGGTTACTGAAAGCTAGTGACATCACTTCCTGGGAGGGACACTACCTGTGTAGCCAGTGGGCATATACAGGATGAGAGGAGCTGATCATAGGTTCTAGGGTTGCACAGATACTCTGTATCGGCACTGATACTAGTATTTGCACAAGTATCAGTACTTGTGCAAATGCACTGATACTTTCAGGCTCGGTTCTTTGAG
The DNA here is from genome assembly GCF_037356315.1 of Lithobates pipiens. Taxonomy (NCBI): domain Eukaryota; kingdom Metazoa; phylum Chordata; class Amphibia; order Anura; family Ranidae; genus Lithobates; species Lithobates pipiens. The sequence goes on along the minus strand of NW_027507696.1, from coordinate 25,743,054 downwards.
CTGTCAGTGGGTCTCCCCTGTTGACAGCTGAAGTGTTTGAAGTCAGGTGATTAGAGCTGTCAAAAAAGAAAAGGCAGCCGGCAATGTTTATTAACATTACTCAGCCACTAAAATTTAAAAAAACTTTGTTTATTTCTATCTTTCTGTTTCTTCATCTGCAGTTCAAGGGGATGAACAAATGTTCCTCTGTTTAACCCTTTACTCTAATCAGCCTTAATTAACATCCTATTTTCTTCCATTTAACTTTTATTTATTTTTTTTCTTCACGTTTATAAACAATGAGAACTTTTTTTTTGCTCTGTTAGTGAATATCTTTACAAATGTATATTGACATTTATTTTCACACTGAAAAAGCACAATTTAAAAAAAATCAATTGCGTTTTGTAAATAACTTTTCAATGCTTTGTAATATTGCTGACAGCTAAAGTGAAAACAAAACAGTTGTGGTGTCAGCGAGCACTTAAAAAATAAATAAATCGGTGCATCCCTAATAGGTTCCACTTCCTGCCCAGTGTTTTCTCATTGTACATCCTAATACATGAGAAAATGAAGACCTAAAAAGCCCCATCCACACGGGAGGGGGCATGGAAGGTGCACATAATACAATATTGCTGTGTACAGGAGAAGGGAGCTGGTAGGGCTGTCAGTGTAGTTGGAAGTGCTCTGTGGTCTTAGCTCCCAGTCTACAATGTGCATAATACAGGCAACCACACTAAGGCTCTGTTTCCACTAGTGTCACTTGCCATGCGACTTGTGACAGTCACATGACAAGGCACGGCCCATTGATTTCAATGGCACACGTTCCCATCTATGCGACTTTGGAAATCAGCAACTTTGAAAAGGTGCCTGCACTACTTTGATGCGACTTTGATCCAGAAAGTTCAAAGCCGCACTCTAAATTGTGCAACTTTGTGGTTGCTATAGTGGAAACGTAGACTAGGCTCCTAGTATAAATTGTCATGCATAAAATCGCATGACAAATCACAGCCTATTGATTTCAATGGCACTGTTCCCATCTAGAACTTTAAAAATAGCGACTTTGAAAAGGTACCTGCAATGCTTTGATGCAACTTTTATCCAGAGGATAAAGTTGCATCAAAGTTGCACTCTAGCCTTAGGCTACGTTTCCACCAGTGCAACTCCAAAGCTGTGCAGCATTGATCCAACTTTACGCTCTGGGTCAAAGTCGCATCAAAATAGCGCAGGCACCTTTTCAATTTCGTATAGATAAGAACGTTTGCCATTGAAATCAATGGGCTATGACTTGTCATACGACTTTGTGTCAAATGTCACACTAGTGGAAATGGAGCCTTAAACTCATTACTCACTTGTAGCTCCCTCAGCTGGGCGTGTGCCACGTCATGCACACTGTGCCCATCCCAGTGCCATGCAGACAACCACGTGGTTGGTTGTACACTAGAAAATCTGCAGCATGTTGCATCAGAACAAGGTGGTTGGTCCGTCCCTTAGTGGTGACAGCTTCCCCCTCTACCTCTGACCACAGCTGGTTCCCCATCCGGCTGAACTGCTACTTCTAGTTGGACTACTAGCCCGCAGTCCTGACCCTACGCTGCTCTCTGGCTCCTGGAAAGGCCTTCAGGCAGCCTACCAGCCAAATGTCCCTTGGATAGGTCTCTCCCTATCCAAAATGAGGTTATGAAGACAGGAGGTGCAGGGGCGTGTAGAAGAGGACAACATTTTCAGGAAGCGAGACCCTCCCCCATGCATAAATAAGGAAATCAGGTTGTCCCTGAAGAAGCTGATTGTCTAGCTTTTGATTAAACTTTCTAAGCGACAAAATTGGCTATACAGAAAATGAATAATGTCAAAGATAACAAAATATTTTACATATACATAGAAACACTTTCATTTTTGACTGGACTTCAACTTTAAATATTAATATTAATTTTTTATTTTTTTTTCCCTGAAGTCCTGTTGTGTGGGGGTGTGTTTTTTTTTTTTTGTTTGTTTTTGTTTTTTTTCTGTCTACAGATTTCATATAAAATGATTTTGGCTAAACCTTGCCAAAAAATCTAGTATGTACATTTATCTTAAAGAGGAAGTAAACCCTGATGAGTTTACTTCCTCTTTCATTCCCTGCAAAGGTAAAGCATAATGGACTACTATGCATCGCATAGTAGTCCATTATGTGTCACTTACCTGACACAGGAGCCAGCGAAGTCACCGCTGTCCCCTGTAGTCCGCCGCATCCATCTTCTCAGTGGGTCTCGCCGCTCCGCCGCTGTCATTCGGCGAAGCCGCGATGAAGTCACTCATGCGCACGGGAGCCGCTACTCACGGCATATCGCCGTTGACCGCGGCGCGCTCAGTGCGCCTGCGCGCCGCTGTCTACGTTTTTTTTTTTTTTTTTTTTGTCCAAAGCCTCTTGCCCTTTCACTAGCTTTTTACGCTGGCTGCCGTGCATGTGAGCAGTGTATACTCAGCAATTTGTAAGATCTTCCCTGGCTCTACCCAATGGCAAGTGAAGGTGTAAAATATTAAAGTGGGGTACCCCCTAAAAAAAAAAAATTAAAAGTCAGCAGCTACAAATACTGCAGCTGCTGACTTTTAATAATCGGACACTTACCTGTCCCGGGTTCCAGCGATGCGGGGGAACGAAGCCCCCCCCTCGCTCCCCGCTCCGCTCGCGGCGCCGTCATGCATACTGTGGGCACCCGGCTGTGGCTTCACAGCCGGGCACCCACTGCGCATGCGCGAGCGGCGCAGGGCGCCGTGATACGCCGTACAGTCACCTGGGACACGTGACAGGTCCCAGGTGAATGTGCGGCGCGAGGGGAAGTGATGTCACCAGCCCGGGCAATGAAGAAGGCAGACTACGAGGGACCCCCTAGCAACCGGTATTTAGAGGTGAGTAAAAATTTTTTTTTTTGCCAATTATTTTTTTTTGATTTTTTTTTTAAGAATTTTAAGTAGTTTTATTTTTTGGGGGGCAACTCCACTTTAAGGGCACTTTCACACTGGGCCAGGGGGCGTTGGCGGTAAAGCGCCGCTTATTTTAGAATCGTTTTAGCTGCGCTTTTAACCCCTGCTAGCAGCCGATAAAGGGATTAATGGAGTCTGCAAAGCACTTCGGCAGCGCTGCCCATTGATTTCAATAGGCAGGGGCAAGCCCCGCAAGGATGCTGCTTGCAGGACTTTACCCCCCCCCCCCCCAAAAATTGTCCTGCAAGCGCACTGCTCCAGTGTGAAAGCACTCTGACTTTCACACTGGAGTGACAGGAGAGGCGCTTTTGGAGGTGCCTTTTTTATTTATTTTTTATTTCCCCCCCTCGCTAAAACACCTGTAATGTGCCTCAGTAGCCTAAAGGAGAAGCTCAGGATCTTCAAAAATGAACACCTGCCTGCCTCTATGCTGCAGCTGTCCTCATCAGCTCTAAGACCCCTTTTGCATTAAAAGCTCACAAAAACTATTTCCATTAAAATCAATGAATGCTTTCACACTGGGGCAGTGGGCTGGCAGGGTGGTGAAAAAACATTCCTCTCCATTGATATTAATGGAAATCTCCTTCCATTAGAGCTCCGATGCTTTACTGCCAGTTTAGAAGCGCCTCAGTGTGAAAGGGGCCTAGGTTTGAAAACTGATCGCAATGACTGATGCGCCAGGCTGGTGATGGTGTGAGTGCAGCTTTTTTTTGGCTCTCGGCCGAGAGCCAGCAGTCAATGTGGTTGGGATCTTCCAGAGCCTGGAGTGGCTCTGTGATGTCAGCTCACAGTGGCTTTAGCTGCTATTAGCTGATTCTGTGTCACAGGTGTGCAAAAGTGCACTCAGACCTATAAAAGTGGTTTAGCCCTTCTACTTTTAACCCCTCCCCCCTATAAAAGCCGCTCAGTTGTTATTCCAGAGGAGTTGGGAGGGGACGTCCTCCCGCCGCTTTTCCCGGGCCTCCCGGTGGGATCAGAGAGCCATTCGGCTCTTCCGGCAGTTAGTGATTTAAAAAAATATATACAGTATTCAGATACACCGTTTTCAGTGACCTGAATACTTTGAAGTGCAAAGGAGGGATTTGGGGTCCTTGTGACAGCAATAAGTGTTCAAATTTTTTTATTAATTTTTTATAATCACAATTTAATCATAAAAGAATAAATAAAATAAGAAATTTTAAACCGCCCCCGTCACTGCGAGCTCGCGCAGCAAAGAAAACTCATACGGAAGTCGTGCCCGCATATGTAAACGGTGTTCAAATCACACATGTGAGGTATCACCGTGATCGTTGGTGAGAACAATAATTCTAGCACTAGACGTCCTCTGTAACTCTCTAACCTGTTAACTGTGTAAAAAAAAAAAAAATGTATATTAAAGCTTCGCCTATGGAGATTAAAGTGGTTGTAAACCCTTACAAACCACTTTGACCTAAGGTAAGCCTAGATTTATGCCGGCCATACATGGTTCGAATTTCGAAAGAATTTTCTTTCGAAAATCGTATATAAGAATTTTCATATGAATTTCGCACCATTAGTGGGCTGCAGCAACAGACGATTTTCGTGCGGAAATAAAATTTGAGGAATCGGACATGTTGGAAATTTTTTGAAAAGCAAACGATTTTCTAATCAATGATGGGAGAATCGTGCGAGAAATGTAATAAAGAAAATTTACAGAGAGAAAATTCTTTTCTGTAACATGAGGTGAAATTGAAGGCTTGGTCGGCGAATTTTGAAAATCAATGGTGGCATCATCGGATCACAAAAAAAAAGAATTTTCTGATTTTGAAAAGAGAATTTGTTCAAAATTTGACCGTGTATGGCCTGCATAAGGCTTACCTGTAAGTCCAAGAAATATATCCTAAACCTATACGGTTTAGGAGATATTTACCTGAAGACAGCCACCGCTGTCTACGGCGCAGGCGCACTGGGTAAGCCGCAGATCGCGGCGATATGCCGCAAGTGTCGGCTCCCATGCGCTGGAGTGACATCATCGCTGCACTGGCGAATCACAGCGCCGGAGCAGCGAGACCCACCAAGAAGATGGACGCTCGGAACTACAGGGGACAGCAGTGACTTCGCTGGCTCCTGTGTCAGGTAAGTGGCACATAATGGATTACTATGCGATGCATAGTAGTCCATTATGCTTTACCTTTGCAGGGACTCAGAGGAAGTAAACCCATCAGGGTTTACTTTCTCTTTAAGTACCAAAGTTTGTCGCCATTCCACGAGTGCGTGCAATTATAAAGTGTGGCATGTTTGGTATCTATTTACTCGGCGTAACATCTTTCACATTATACACTTTTTTTGTTTTTTCATGAAAGTGTCCCTTTTCCCCCAAAAAATTGCGTTTAAAAAAAAAAAAAATGCTGCACAAATACCGTATGACATTAAAATATTGCAACGAACACCATTTTATTCTCTATCAACACCAAATGTCAGAAATAGGCTGTCATGAAAGGGTTAAGGTAGAGTTCCATGGTGGCGATGGAGAGAACAGAACCGTCCTTGCTGAAGGTGGGCAAAGGTTAGTTTGCAATAATGTACAAGTGCTCCCATGACACCACTCCCTTCAAGTGGAAGTAAAATTGCTGTCTAATATAGCTGCACGATTCTGGCCAAAATGAGAATCACAATTTTTTTTTTTTTTGCTTAGAATAAAAAGATCAAGATTCTCGCAACAAAATCTTTCATTTTATACAAAAAAAATGGGCTAACTTTACTGGTAACTTTTTCAAAAAAAATATTACATTTGAAAGATCGCTGCGCAAATACAGTGCAACATAAAATATTGCAACAACCACCATTTTATTCATTCAGCTGTCATGTTCACTGAGCCATGCATGCGCAGCTCGGCAAACATTTGCGCTCCCTCGATCCATGCCATGTGGGAGTAGTGACATCCCAGCCTGGCCCTCGCGTGGCTAAAGGCACGGGACCCGGATGTAAGTGCCGGTGGCCTGCTGGATTTGTCACAGCGCTACGCTGGGGGACTCCATATGACTGGTAAGCCTGCTACTAATACTAGTTTGTCATAACCCACCTGGTGGGGGCGCTTAAAAAGATATAACTTCCTCTTTCAGTTCCTTTAGTCTATAGTGTAGATTGCCATTATTGGTTCGGGTTCTTGTCATGTGTGGCCATCAGCATGGATACTGAGTCACTTTAGGCAAAAGTAATGCTTGGCCTAGTAACAGTTGAGCTCAGAGTTATAACTATTGGGCTGGACTGAGAAATATAAATGTCCTATTCAGTATTTCATTTTTTATTTTATTAACTAAATAAAAACTACTTTGTATTTCATTAGGGACTCGCATTTTTCCCATTCACTGCAAAATGACTCTTCAAAGTCCACCCCTGACCAGGCTTTGACTAGTGATAATGGACAACTGTTGCATTGTATAACTTTCAGGTGCGACGTTCATGCAACTTCTGAGGGTTAACATTCAAGTCTACGTCCCCCAAGTTGCATGAAAATCAGGCCAAATAGTGCGTGATCTACTTCAAAGTCGCTGCAACTTTAAGTCCTGCTTGTATGAATGGTTATTGGAAACCATAGGGAGTGCCTTGTCTTGCAACATTTGACATCAAAGTTGCATGACAAGTGTGAATGTAGCCTTAAAAGTAAACCTGCTTAAGGACAGATTTTTGCTATTGATGCACGTTAATCTTCACACATTCACTTTAAAGACTTGGTATAAAATGATTGCATTTAAATCCACTATATTTTCTTTAACTAGGCATGTTATGCTTCCAAAAGAATTGGCAAAGCAGGTACCAAAGACGCACCTGATGTCTGAAGAGGAGTGGCGGAGACTTGGTGTTCAACAAAGCCTTGGCTGGGTTCATTACATGATCCATGAACCAGGTAGGTTTGGAATGGTGATTGGAAAAAGAAACCTGGGCAACAAAGGCAACAATTTTGCCTGGTCTTTTAAAGGTTTTTGTGCTAATAATCCAGGGAAGCTTGGACCTCCTGTAGTGTATTAATACTTTTATTAAAGAGAAAAGATACACTTATACAACTGCAGAAAACACACACTTTCTAGCATGCAAAATATGCCTTTGAGATACACGAACTGACAAGGATGTTCATAGTTGGTAAGATTGAATAAAGACATCCAGTTCATCCAGTTCAACCTGAGTGAGTGTCTACAATTGTCCCTATCCTTGTACATTGCACACTCACATCAGTCCCTATCCTCAAGGAGCCCACAATCCAAGGTCCCCATTCATATACTAGGGCCAATTTTTGACAGAAGCCAATGAACCTACCTGTGGGAGCAAACAAGAGTACCCAGAGGAAACCCATGCAGGCACAGGGAGAACATGCAAACTCCAGGCAGGTAGTGTCGTGGTTGGGATTCGAACCAGCGACCCTTCTTACTGCTAGGCAAGAGTGCTAACCACTACACCACTGTGCCGCCCAAGGTCTGCAAGGTTGAAATGTTGCAACTTTACAGGGACAAAGGTCTGAATGCGCCCCCCCCCCCCCAACATTTACATTAAGGGGTTTATTTTGCCATTTCCTGGACAAAGGTGGGATATTTTTGGGTGATTTTATAGCAGTTATTAGTTTGATTTTAAGACCACGTGCTGTTTCAGAACTAGGGCGCCTAGTTTAACCACTTGCCTACAGGGCACTTACACACCTCCACCCCCTTCTCCTGCATGAGGCCATTTTTCAGCGCTGTCGCACTTTGACAATTGCGTGGTCGTGCTACGCTGTAACAAAACAATCTTTATCATTTTCTTCACACAAATAGAGCTTTCTTTTGGTGGCATTTAATCACTGCTGGGTTTTTTATTTTTTACAAAAAAACAAAAATTTAGTTCACTGTGAATAACGTGTGTGAATAAATTGAAAAATCATGAACATTTGTGAAAAACATGAGTATCCAAAATTTTGTCCATAACGGAAGAAGGCGAACAATCTGTGTAGTAATAACCATGAAATGTCACATCCACCTGTGCAAAAGTCAGGAGAAAAGTCCATCCACTGATGAGATGAATCTTCAACCAAAAAAGTGCAATCCACGTAGAGAGAATTGCTTGCCAAATAGTTGTGATCCCCCACTACAGGGGATCAGGAAAAGCATATGCTCTAGGCACAGCTATAACTTCAAAGCGCATGGAACGTGCCTGCTTGCTCACCAGCTACTCTCCAGATCACCTCATTGGTGGGTGCACATAACATGTAAAAAAGATGCTCCGATAGTGTAAAACCTTATGGTTTATTAGATCCGATGTGCTGGTCGGGCACACTTGGACAAACCCGTCCTTCTTCTGGATACACAACAGTCACTCGAGGTGACGTCCGTGCGGTCGTCCTGCTCCGCCCTATGCGTTTTGTAAGAATTGCATCATCCAGGGGCACTGGATGATGTAATTCTCTTACCAAATTTGGCCGGCAAATTGGACTTCAGGCTTTCTAAGATGCTACATTTGTAAGCTTTTTTAATCTTCTAATAAGCCATAAGGTTTTAAGGAGCATTTTAAATACTTTGCTGTTTTGTCTTGCGCAACTGGGTTTTTGTATAGTAATACTACTCCAAGTAGCCAGTGTGAGAGCTGTTTTATAGGGTGGTGGCTGGGCCAGAAATGTCTGCCAAATCTTAGAAGTGATGTCACATTATGCTAGCTTGTAGAAGTGAATATTTCTTTGCTAAATGTCTTATTTTATTTTTTTCCCTCTTTTATAGAACCTCACATACTCCTGTTTAGAAGGCCTCTTCCAAAAGACCAACAGAAATGAATTGCTCTTCACTTTTATCTTTTGGGACAATCTGTATATATTGTAGTATTCAGTGAATACAAAGACTATGACCCTCACAACCACAGCTGTGCACAAGCTGTATTCTTAACAGCACCGGAGCTCTGGGAGTGTTTTCTACATTGAGCTGCTATTTTTCTGTTTCTGTGTTTTTTCGTTTTACCGTCACATCTAATTTTTTATTTTTTTTTCTCCTTTAGACCACTAGCTAATAAAGTTTATGTATTTCATCTATATGATGTTACTATAGCTTATGGCAAAAAGTGCATTGAACGTTAAATGGATTTATTTCCATTTTCGAAGGAAGTTTAAATTTTGGATTGTATAGAGCAGTGCTCACGTTTGTTTTTTTTTTTTTTTTTTTTTTGTTCTTGTTTGCTTTAACAGAATGCTTGTTACTCTATGCAAGTCAAGGGTAATGCGAGATGGGCACAATCCAGTGCAAGCTGTTTTTCAAGTGTACTATGTGTACCCAAGAACAGGCTGGATCATCTGGGGTTTTTTTTTTATGAAACTCTAAGAACAAGTGTGCTTTTAATAAAGCAAAGCTGCATCCTGTTAAATGAAGAATAAGCGGTTTTTATTTGAGCTTCCTGGACTGCACACTTAAAAGATATTTTTAATTAAATACACATTTTTACAGTAACACATCTTGCCTTGTCTATACAGCCTACCTATTCAGTTCTTAAAGTGTGACTAAACTAACAAACTGCAAGCATGCATCTCTTTATTGCAGAAGAGACTTGCTATGGGGTTGATTTACCAAAACTGGAGAGTGCAAATCGGCTTCCAACTTCAGCTTGTTCAATTAAGCTTTGACAAACTGGAAGCTGATTGGTTTCTATGCACAGCTGTACCAGATTTTTCACTCTCCAGTTTCAGTAAATCAACCCCATGTCTCTTCTGCAATACCAATTGCTTACTGGCCTGTTTGCAGTCTATAGAACGTGCATTCCTGTCACATTATGGCTGTGCTGGAATGACCGGCTCCTGCGGGATGAGTTGTCATTCCCTGACCACCCAATTAAGAGGCCTGGAAACCTGGCACACAGAGTTAGTCTGGACAAAGATGGCAAATGGTGGGTTGGTTCATTATTGCGGGAATAAGTGAGTTCAGTTCCACTTTAAAGGGTTTGTTGCCCCAACATTTTATACTGATGTGTCTGCTGTACCATGTACTTGTATGAAAAAGTATCCTGTTTTTGTATTGCTGCCTTTGTGTGAAATCCCTGGGGTGCCTGCCATTCACTCTACTTTGCTATTAAAAAAAAAAAAAAAAACTGACCACACTATAGGAAGAACAGAACAACTCCTTCTTCTGCTCTGATGATCAGACTTGTCCTGACGCTTCTGTGCACGGCCTTTAACTGCAAAGAACAGTGTACTTTTGCTTCTCTTCCCCCCCCCCCCCCCCCCCCCCGGGTTCTTATGCAGCTGAGAACATGATCACGAAGACCCCTTGCACATTGAGGCACTTTTGGGCTAAAAATAGCGCCTGCAAAACATCTCCCCTGTGGTCTCTGGCTTTCACACTGATGCGATGTGCTGGCAGGATGTTAAAAAAAAAAAAAAAAAAACTGCAATCTTTGGAGCGGTGTATACACCGCCTCCTGCCCATTGAACTGAATGGGCAGCACTGCCACAAAGCGCTGCGGCGGCACTTTGTGGGTGGTTTTAACCCTTTTTTTTTGCCCGCTTGCGGGGGGGTTAAAAGCTCCCGCTAGTGGCCAAAAATGACAGTAAAGCACTGCCAAAAATGGTGCTTTACTGCCGATGCCTCAGTGTGAAAGCACCCTTGTATTAAAAAGTATTGATAAGGTATTTAACTAAAGGACCGCCTCCTGTACATATACATCGGTACTTTGAAGAGGGACAGCTCGTTAACAGCAGAAGCTGCCACAACCGAGATTTACCTCTTCACAGGAGGCGGAGCCGTAGGTAGCGGCGGAGGCGCTTGAGTCCTTACCTACGCTGGGTATGGAGACGAGTGAGGCTAAGATGGCACCCACTTGTCTCTATACCATAGGAGGGCTGAAGCGACGTCAAAACGTCACTTCTGCCCAGACCTCTTAAAGGAACAATGTAAAAATAAATAAAATCAAGTAAAATAAGGGGGAAAAAAATTAATAATAAAAAATAGAGCGAGAACAATAATTCTAGCCATAGACCTCTGTAACGAAAAATATGCAACCTGTAGAATTTTTTTAAATGTCGCTTATGGAGATTTTTTGAGGGTAAAAGTTTTACGCCATTCCACGTGCGGGTGCAATTTTGACGAGTGACATGTTGGGTATCGATTTACTTGGCGTAACATTCTTTCACAATATAAAAAAAAAAAATCTGGCTAATTTTTATGTTTTATTTTTTATTCAAAAAAAGTGAATTTTTTTTCCCCCCAAAAAAGTGCACTTGTAAGACCGCAGCGCAAATACGATGTGAAAAAAAGTATTGCAATGACCGCCTTTTTATTCTCTAGGGTGTTAGAACCCCCAAACACTATATATTTTTTTTCTCCAAGTAATTTTCTAGCCAAAAAAATGTTTTAAACATGTAAACACCAAGTCTGAAAAGAGGCCTGGTCCTTAAGTGGTTAAATATCTATACACCAATGTTTTGCCTTTCGTTTCTATTTTAAACTGGATTTTTTTTTTTTACAATCATTTTAAGTCTGACTATAGAAAAAGTAAAATACATGATGTTGACTGTCACTAGACTTATTCTATTATTGTGAGACTGAAATTTGGACTAAGATTGTACTGTTGTCCACAGGAGGATGTGAACATTGCCAAACAAAACTGCTTACCAGCTTGGTATAATGGCTTCAACTTCAGCGTGTGTGGTGGTGGTTTTTTTTTTTTTGGGTGGGGGGCTGTGTTCTAGTGTCTTAGGAGCGTTGACACCTTTTATCTTCTGCCCAGAGGTCTATTCACTGTCTTGTATCATACGTTGAGCGACTCAGAAACCTTGGATCCATGTAGTTTTAAAAGCAAGTGTTAATCCCATTTATTTAGATAGTGTGTTGCTAGGTTGAACAGCCGGTTTTGTCTGTGTTTAAGGGCGGGTTGCAACACAGACAAAACCTGTCCTTCAGCACACTCATAACTGTTACTGCAGAAGCGAGGCTCAATCTGACAACTACGGTGTCCCTCCCCCTGCGCATGTTTGGGCACAAACCGCTAGAACACTGGCAACACTGAAATCCTTGAAGTGTAATTTATTGGTACATCAGAGTGACAATATTGTGGCTCCGATGTACCAATAAATAACTTTTCAAGGCTTTCAGTGTTGTCAGCTCCTTTCTACTGTTTGATGCCTTCAAGTTACCCTCTTGCACAGAAGCAATTGGAACAAGCATATGTTGAGCAGCCAAATCTAGCTTTTGTGTCTGCTACATTAGACCGCATTCACACCTGGGCATTTTGGGATCTCTAAAAAGCAGGTTCAAGTGTCATTATCTTCAATGACACCTAAAACAGGATATGATTTTGCTGCGATTCACTGCGTGGAAAATCTCATGAGAAGCTTGTCGCCCAAAAAAGGAGCAGGAGCTTCTTGTAGGCGACAAACTTCACAAGATGTGACTTGCACAATATTATGTGCAAACCGCATTGAAAATAATGCCAACTTAACTTGCATTTTGTGATTGCAGCACAATCACTGATTCTGCTGCAATCCCAAAATGCCCAGGTGTGAATGGAACCTAAGCGCTGGTTTTCAAATGCACAGGTTCACGTGACAGCCTAGATACGTGTTTCTATTGAGGTGATTCACATGCATTGCTTTTTGAGTGCGTAGGTGATCAGTGTTTCTCCAGTCCTCAAGGCACGCCAACAGGTCATGATTCCAGGATTTCCCTCAGATTGAATAGCTGTGGTAATTAGTAAGGCAATGAAACTGATCAAATCACCTATGCAAAATAGTGAAAGGCCGGAAAACATGAAATATTGGGGTGCCTTCAGGACTGAAGTTGAGAAACACTGATAGATTATAGTGGCATGCGCGGATAAATGTTCACATAGGATTGCTATTGACATTCACATTGTGGCACGCATATGCATGAACCCAGGCTAAAGGGGCTGCTTGCCCACAGCAGGGATAAATGTAAAAGAAACTCCTTTTTGGAACTGCATTGCCTGGGTGTCTGGTGCTCTGATTTGCATATCCCTGAGTGAACAAGCATCGGGTCAATGAGGGAACTGAATAATATAGGAAACAAACATTGGGGGTTATTTACTAAAGGCAAATCCACTGCAGTTGCTGTAGATCTGAGGGGAAGCTCTGCTGGTTTCTCTTATATTCACCGACCGACCCAGCTCCTCTCATAACCATTGGGTTGTTATGCCCTATTACTAGGCATTAGTTGTAACACAACACTCGGAACTCTTAGTTCTGCCTAGGGGGCAGCCCCTTGGGCAACAACCCTCCACCCTGCCATGCAGTCATCAGTTTTATTTTGCCTAGTGAAGAAGGACCTAGGAACCCTGCGGGCCCATCGGTCTGTGCTTTTTTTATGCAGAAGTGTGAAGTTTTTGCGTGGTCGGTGAGCTTTTATGCTCTGGGGCATACATATGACGGGGCTACTGATGTCTGCATCACAGTATGCCAGGCCAGCAGCCACCCAGTACTGATCAGTGAGTGGGTCTGTGATGGAATGTCTCCCAGCTCTTCAGGACTGGTAAGTACAGCTCTCCCTGCCTCTGCGGGGCTGAGCAGCTGGACATTGCCTGGGAAGTCGAATCGGGGGTCCCTCACCTCCCTCCTCTCCTCTGTCTTCCCTTCCCCCCCCCCCTCTCTGGGGGGATGCTGCATGTGGCTGCTGAGTGGTGTGTGTGTGTCTATGCAGGGGCTCTTCGGGGGCGGGGGGGGGGGGGGGGGGGTTGCGCTGGCGCTAGCGGGGTCCTGTTCTTCATGCCCCTGGAAGGTGTCTGAGCTTTTGCTGATGTCCTGTACAGCGCTGTGTTCACTGCCATCGTTTTCTCCCTGTACCTCATGGAGCTGCTTCGTCTGCATTTTTAGGTGTGGGCAAGGGCAGCATGCTCTCCTGGGCTTCAGCTGCCATTTTCCTGGTGATCTCCTATACAGGACACCGGCGGCCACCTTCTTGAAGCCTCAACACGTTTTTCAGTGTTCTCTAGCAGAAGCATGTGCTCCTGTGCTCTCACAGCCATTTTCACTGTGTTTTATGTCTTTGTACTGGGCGGCCATTTTATTGAAGCCTGAGCACATTTCAGAGCGGTTTTGGCACCGTTTGCAACGGCTGCCACCGACACAGCTTTGTTTCCTCTGCACCTGGGAGCCCACAGGGACTACAGGCACTACTTGCTGGATAGCGCGGAACTCCCTAGGGAGGTGAGTCTGGCAGGAAGGAGCCCCTCAGCCAGCAGCAGTGAGGAGGGTGGGACTGTCACTGTCCTAAGTCCCCTTAGGGTGGCAGACAGGGTAGGATCAGCATGGCTTCAGAAACTGGTGTTTCTTCCCCCGAAATCCAGGCAATTGCAACCGGGTCACCAATTGCCAATGTACACCCAATTTGTTCGTTGCCAAGATGGAGGCGGTGCATGGGAAAAAGGGGGCAATAAAGCGGCCCCTGAGACGCCCCCCCCGTCTTCTGGGAAAAGCTGTGACGCAGACTTGGGTCCTGCTGAGGCTGGTGACCCCTGCTCTGTCTTGTCAGATGACGCTGACCAGGACCGTTTGGACAGTGAGGATGAGTCCCGTCTGGGTCCGTGCGTGACAAATCGCTTGTTGGAGCGTTTATCACAGCTGTGCGTGATACCTTGAAGATTCAGGAGCCAGCAGATCCCTCTGCTGATGTAGCGGTCCCTTTTGGGTCCCGCAAGCTAGCACTTTCACTTAAGGTGTTCCTGTATCTGACTTATTTTGACAAGTTCATTTACAAGGAATGGGGTCGTCCGCAACTGACCTTTTCGGTCCCCAAATACATGGTGGTGCGTTACCCTTTTGAGGAGAGCCTTCTCAAAAAATGGTCGGCTCCCCCAGTCGTGGACCCCCCAATATCCAGGCTAAATAAAGTAACCACGATCCAGGTAGAGTGGACTCCTGCATTCAAGGATCCCATGGACAGGAAGGCCGATGCAGTGGCTCGTTCCTTGTTTACGGTTGTGGGGTCAGCCGTGCGACCAGTACTGGCATCCGCACTTGTGTCGCAGACAGTAACTGAGTGGGCAAAACTTTTGCACCGCAAATTGGGAGAGCAACAGGCTTCTCCTGTCTGCGTTGAACTAGCAGACCTTAAGTACGTCTGTGAAGCGGCCCTGGATACTCTCCCTCTGTTATCCAGGGCTTCAATGTCAGCTGAGGTGCCTGATTTGGCTAAAATGCTGGTCTACTGACCAGGCATCCAAAAAAGCCCTGACGGATCTTCCCTTCCTTGGAGACTGTCTCTTTGGATGACATTATTAAAAATGCCACCGGTGGTAAGAGTACCTTACTCCCACAGGCCAGGAAGGCTAAGGAGCCACGCTGTAGGCAAGGACCCTCTTTTTCCGCTCAAAAACTGCTTTTTCGTCCGCCCGGAGCTTCGGCAAAATGCACCCAGGACGACTGACAAAAATGTACCTGTAACCACAAGCCTGCGAATAAAAGTGCTACCGCATGAAGGTTTGCCCCCACCCATGTCTCGGGTGGGGGGTCGCCTTTGGGAGTTTGCAGCCCGGTGGTCCTCTCGGCTATCCGATCAATGGGTCTGCGGTCTGATTTCCTCAGGCTACAGGATAGAGTTTTTCTCTTGGCCGCCAAACAGATTCTTCCCCTCCAGCATACCCTTACCCCCGGCTCGCCAGCAGGCCCTCTTGGGGGCAGTAAGGGACCTACTGAGTCATGGGGTGGTTGTTCCGGAATCTGAACGTTTCCAGGGATTCTACTCAAATCTGTTTGTAGTTCCCAAGAAGGAAGGGGTACGTCCAATCTTGGACCTAAAAGCCCTCAATCAATTTGTAAAAGTGCAGAGGTTCAGAATGGAATCAGTTCGCTCAATAGTCGCTGCACTCCATCAAGGGGACTCCCTGGCGTCCTTAGACATCCAGGATGCGTACCTGCACATACTCATATGCCTTCGGCATCAAAAGTTTTTGAGATTTGCAGTCGGGGAAGCCCACTACCAGTTTGTGGCTCTTCCTTTTGGTCTTGCATCAGCCCCTCAAGTCTTTACCAAGGTATGGGCTCCAGTTTTGGCATTGCTGCGGCAACGTGGGATTGCGATCGTGGGATACCTAGACGATCTCCTCCTGAGGGCATCTCAGATCCGTGGTAAAACTGCTTATGAACCGCAAGTGGTCGTTGCTCCGCTTTTGCATGCAAGTCCTGGGACTCATGGTAGCCTCCTTCGAGGCAGTACCTTATGCCCAGTTCCACACCAGAGTCCTGCAGAAGGAGATTGTGGGACAAATCTCAGTTGTCCCTGGATCAATAGATCCAGGTGAGCCAGTCAGAGATTCACTGATCTGGTGGCTGAGGTCCCCGGGGATTTAGTCCGGGAAATCGTTCCTACCTCTGAAGTGGACAGTGATCACAACGGACGCCAGCCTATCCGGCTGGGGTGGAGTGATGGGGGTTCAGTCAGCTCAGGGCCTCTGGTTGATGGAAGAATCCAAGTTGCTGATCAATCTGCTCGAATTGAGAGCGATCAGGCTGTGCCTCTCCACATGGTTGATGAGAATTCAGGGGCATCCAGTCATACAACGCCACAGCTGTGGCATACTTCAAGCACCAAGGGGGGACAAGGAGGTCGCTCACATACTTCGGTAGGCAGAGCGACACGTACCAGCCCTGTTGGTCATTTACATCATGGGAGTGGAGAACTGGCAGGTGGACTATCTGAGCCGCCAGATGCTGTAACCAGGAGAATGGGCGTTGCATCCGGAGATATTCAGGTTACTGAGCCTGAGGTGGGACACACCAGACGTGGATCTTCTGGCCTCCCGTCTCAATCGGAAGGTGCCAAGATTCGTGTCCAGGACAAGAGATCCATGGGCAAACGCGCTGGTGGCTCCGTGGGATCAGTACCAGCTGATCTATGCCTTTCCTCCAATGAAACTGTTACCACATCTGCTTCGCAGAGTGGAAGCCAAGGGGATCCCAGTAATACTGGTTGTCCCAGATTGGCCCCAGCGTCCTTGGTACGCAGACCTGGTGGCAGACGCTCCCTGGCGACTGCCGTTGTGAGAGGGCCTTCTGTTTCAAGGTCCGATTCTCCATCCTGCTTTACCATTGAGGGCTTTAATGGCATGGCTATTGAGAGCCAGGTGTTGAGGAACCGGGGTCTGTCGGACTCGGTGATCCCAACTATGCTGAGAGCACGAAAATCTTCTCAGAAGATATACCATCGTACCTGGAAGGCCTACATCTCCATGTGTGAGGAGAAAGGATGGCATCCTCGCTCCTTTTCTATATCCAGGATCCTGCTGTTTCTTCAGCAAGGAGAAGACCAGAAATTGGCGTTAAGCACCATTAAGGGGCAAATTTCAGCCTTGGCTGTCTTTTTTTTCAGCGACCCCTGGCGTCTCACTCATTAGTGAGTACCTTTGTTCAGGGGGTACGACGTGGAGTCCCTCCGGTGCATCCGCCGTAACCCCCGTGGGATTTGAACCTGGTGTTATCAGCGCTTCAAAAACCGCCGTTTGAGAATATCAGGAAGATTCCCCTGTTGACTCTTTCCCAGAAAGTGGTCTTTCTAATGGCCATCACATCGGCCAGGAGGGTTTCGGAACTGGCGGCCTTGTCTTGCAAGTCGCCCTATCTGGTTATCCACAAGGATAAGGTGATGTTGCGTCCGCAACCGTCCTTTCTACCGAAAGTGGTCTCTGCTTTTTATGTTAATGAGGACATTGTATTACCATCTCTGTGTCCTAAGCCGAAGCACCCTAAGGAGGTGGCCCTTCACGCTCTGGACCTGGTTCGGGCTCTGAAGGTGTATTTGTCTACCACTGCTCCCTTTCGGAAGTCAGACTCACTATTTGTTTCGGTGGCTGGTCCCAAGAAAGGCATGGCGGTCTCGTCGGCCACCATTTCCAGGTGGATCAGACAGATTGTAGTACAAGCCTACACCTTGAAGGGGCAGGTGCCCCCCTTTCCAGTGATGGCCCACTCCACAAGGGCAATCGGAACGTCTTGGGCCTTTCCGACATTAAGCGTCTGACGCTCAGGTGTGTAAAGCGGCGACCCGATCGTCTGTCCACACGTTTACCAAGTTCTACAAGGTAGACGTCAGTGCATTGGCTGATGCCTGTTTTGGCCGCAAAGTTGTAATTGATTATGCAATATATTTCAAGTATGCAGAGTATGGATGGGCATGCAGAGTATGGCTGGGTGAGCATGGATGGATGGATCTGTCACAGAGCAGCTCTGTGGGTACTAGTCATGCAGCCCACAGCGCTGCTGCCACCGATCTCTCCCCTCTCCGGTCACACTGGACAGGGAGGGAGGAACCGGAAATCATGCCAGTTTGTTTACATGTGATCGCTCCATCACTTGACGGAGCGATCACGTGGTAAACGGCCACAACCAGTGGATGGGTATGCAGAGTATAGGTGGGTATGCAGAGTATGGCTGGGTATGGATAGGTGAGCATGGATGGATGGATCTGTCACAGAAGTTCTCGGGTGCGCACAAGAGCGGAATTCTGGGAGGACATCATAGTATGCCCTCCCGGAGTTAACAAACCGCCCTGTAGCCGTCATTTGGCTATGGGCTGGTTATTAAGTGGTTAAGAGAAAATAGGATTTTTTATACACAACACCCGGCCCTCCTTTTTTATCTTTACGTTATAATGCTTGTTGATGCTCAACTACACTGCAAAGTGCATGAGCATCATGGGAAATGTAGTTCCAAAACATCTGGGGTGCCAAGGTTCACCATCACTGTAATAGGGCATAACAACCCAATGGTTATGAGAGGAGCTGTGTCGGTTGGTGAATTACAGAGAAAAGGATTTTACGGCAAGTACAAAAAATCCTATTTTTATCATCCAATCACGTGCAAGCTAAAATGCTGTTTTTTTTTTTTTTTCCCGTGCATGTCCCCCTCGGATCTATAGGGACTGCACTTCCAAGTGCACTTGTAGTGCAAAGTGGGTTTGCCTTTAGTAAATAATCCCCATTGTCATCTTGTAAAGAC
Organism: Lithobates pipiens; assembly: GCF_037356315.1. Classification (NCBI taxonomy): domain Eukaryota; kingdom Metazoa; phylum Chordata; class Amphibia; order Anura; family Ranidae; genus Lithobates; species Lithobates pipiens. Next base: position 25,724,207 of record NW_027507696.1, on the reverse strand, counting down.
AGCGTACACTGCAATGTTTTCAGAGGAGTCCTGAGGATTAGGGAGAGGTACACCAGAAGACTGACAGTTTGATTTGGAGATTGATCAGAAAAATATTCTTCATCTCATTGATGTGGCTTTCCAAGTGGGAGTAATTGATAAAAAAGTAGATTTTTAAAGTTACAATATCCTATCCTGTATTGTTTGGGAACCACAAGGTCCAATAATCAGTTAGGGAACCTGAACTGTGACTGGAAAAGTAAGTAAATATATTGATAAGGTTTCGCAACCATTTATAATTGCCATTTCCTCAAATATGAGGGATACCACACATCTTTTAAAATTTCTGGCTAGTGTGGCTGTCCCTGAGCATGTTTTGTTAGTGCCATTGAATGTGGGCTCATGGGTTGATTTACTAAAGGCAAATGGATACTGCACTTTGCAAGTGCAGGTGCTCTAGAGCAAGGGTCTCAAACTGGCGGCCCTCCAGATGTTGCAAAACTATAAGTCCCATCATGCCTCTGCCTCTGGGAGTCATGCTTGTAACTGTCAACCTTGCAGTGCTCATGGGACTTGTAGTTTTGCAACAGCTGGAGGGCCGCCTGTTTGAGACCCTTGCTCTAGAGCCTTAGCAATTGGGTATTCTTTGCAAAGTGAAGCTTTACCTCAATCACCTGCAAGGATGTGTGCTTGCATGTGATTGGATGATGAAAGTCTGCAGATCACCCCCCATTTACAAAGCTCCGGAGCATCTGAACTTGCAAAGTGCACAGAGAGGAGATCTCCATTGTACAGCTACCTCGCCCCCATTTAACCCTCGATGTCCAGTGGTACAATCATTATTCCCCTCATTCGACACCAGTACTATAGACGCCCACCTGCCCCCTGGATCCCCTTCCCTCGCAAATGCTATGGTCACCTTCCTGGCTCTATCCTACACTCTAAAGGCCCGTACACACGATCTGACTTTTTGATAACAAACATGCAAATTAGCTGTTTTGGAGCAGCATCCAACCATGTGTACGCTCCATCGGATAAACTTTTTCGGTTTTCATCAGACTTTTGTTGGCTGTGCGAATGGAAAACTTTCTGGCAACAAAAGTCCGATGGAGCAAAGTCTGATCGTGTGTACAGAAACCATCGGAATTTTGTACAAAGTGCAAACACGCATGCTCAGAACCAATGCAAAAGATCACACAACAATACAGAAGTTGACCAAAGGTGGCGGTAAAGAGCAGAAAAATCACGTGATTTGGTGAAAGTTGGCTGAAAAAGTCCTGCCGTGTGTATGCAAAAAGTTCTCGGCCGATGCCCTTTGGTACAAAAATCGACAGGAAAGTTTGTACAAAGTCCGATCGTGTGTATGAGGCTTTACTCGCATCTTCAATTTCTCCCTCTCTTTGGCATCTTCTCCAACTCTGAAACATGCACTAGTCATTCCCATACTTAACCACTTACTGACCGCCTCACGCCGATATACGTCGGCAGAAGGGCATGTACATTGCCCTTTAACCACCTCAATACAGTGCACTTGCACCCCCTTCCTGACCAGACCAATTTTCAGCTTTCAGCGCTCTCAGTTTGAATGACAATTACTCAGTCATGCAACACTGTACCCATATGAAACTTACGTCCCTTTTTCCACACAAATAGAGCTTTCTTTTAGTGGTATTTAATCACTAGTGGGTTTTTTAGTTTTTGTGCTATAAATGTCACAGCCCATGAGAGTAAAAAAAAAACGTAAATTTTGTGAAAAAAAATTCCTTTTTCTTTGTTTCTGTCATAAAATTTTGATAATTAGTAATTTTTCTTAATACATTTTTGCCAAAATTTATACTGCTACATATCTTTGGTAAAAATAATCCACATTAGTGTATATTATTTGGTCTTTGTGAAAGTTATAGAGTCTACAAACTATGGTGCCAATCACTGAAAATGGATCACATCTGATCAGGCCTTCAGTACATCAGGTGTATCTCATTTCTTGAGAAACTAACAAGTCAGGAAAGTACAAATATCCCCCAAATTACCCCTTTTTAGAAAGTAGACATTTCAAGGTATTAAGTAGCATGGTGAGGTTTTTTTAAGTTGACATTTTTTCCCACAATTCTTTGCAAAATGAAGATTTTTTTTTATTATTATTTTTTTTTTACAAAATTGTGATATTATCAGGTTATTTCTCACACACAGCATATGCAAACAACAAATTACACCCCAAAATACATTATGCTACTCTTCCCGAGTATGGCGATACCACATGTGTGAGACTTTTACACAGCCTGGCCACATACAGAGCACCAACATTGAAGTAGTACCTTCAGGTGTTCTACGAGCAAAAATGACACATTGCCCATAAAATGACCCCATTTTGGAAAGCAAACACCCCAACGTATAATCTGCGAGGCATAATGAGTCCTTTGAACGGTTCATTTTTTTCCAGAAGTTTTTTGAAAATGTGGAAAAAAATGAAAAAGCATTTTTTTTACACAAAGTTGTCAATTTATGAGATATTTCTAACACATAGCATGTATATAGCAAAACACATTCTGCTACTCCTCCCGTGTATGGCGATACCACATGTGTAGGACTTTTACACAGCCTGGTCACATAGAGAGGCCGAACATTAAAGTAGTACCTTCAGGCGTTCTAGGAGTATAAATGACACATCTCATTTCATTCCTACCTATCACACTTTTGAAGGTCCTGGAGCACCAGGACAATGGAATTACTACAAAATAACCTCATTTTGGAAAGCAAACACCCTAACATATATTCTATGAGGCATGGGCTGCAAATAGGTACTCGGGTACTCTGATGGGCTGCAGATAGGTACTCTGATGGGCTGGGGACAGGTACTTGAGTACTCTGATGGCCTGGTGACAGGTACTCTGGTACTCTGATGGCCTGGTGACAGGTACTCGGGTACTCTGATGGCCTGGTGACAGGTACCCGGGTACTCCGATGGCCTGGTGACAGGTTCTCTGATGGTCTGGTGACTGGTATTTGGGTACTCTGAAGGGCGGTGATAGGTACTCAGGTACTCATATGGACTGTGACAGGTACTCAGATAAACTGTGACAGGTACTCGGGTACTCAGATGGACTGGGACAGGTACGTACTTTGATGGGCTATGACAGGTACTCGGATGGACTGTGACAGATACTCGGGTTCTCTGATGTGCTGTGGCAGGTACTCAGGTACTCTGATGGCCTGGTGACAGGTACTCGGGTACTCTGATGGCCTGGTGACAAGTACTCGGTACTCTGATGGCCTGGTGACAGGTACTCGGGTACTCTGATGGCCTGGTGACAGGTACTCGGGTACTCTGATGGCCTGGTGACAGGTACTCGGGTACTCTGATGGCCTGGTGACAGGTACTCGGGTACTCTGATGGCCTGGTGACAGGTACTCGGGTACTCTGATGGCCTGGTGACAGGTACTCGGGTACTCTGATGGCCTGGTGACAGGTACTCGGGTACTCCGATGGCCTGGTGACAGGTTCTCTGATGGTCTGGTGACTGGTATTTGGGTACTCTGAAGGGCGGTGATAGATACTCAGGTACTTATATGGACTGTGACAGGTATTCGGGTACTCAGATGAACTGTGACAGGTACTCAGATGAACTGTGACAGGTACTCAGATGAACTGTGACAGGTATTCAGGTACTCAGATGAACTGTGACAGGTACTCGGGTACTCAGATAGACTGGGACAGGTACTCAGGTACTCTGATGGGCTGTGACAGGTACTCTGGTACTTTTATGGGCTGTGACAGGTACTCGGGTACTCGGATGGACTGTGACAGGTACTCGGGTACTCTGATGTGCTGTGGCAGGTACTCGGGTACTCTGATGTGCTGTGGCAGGTACTCGGGTACTCTGATGTGCTGTGGCAGGTACTCGGGTACTCTGATGGACTGTGACAGGTACTCGGGTTCTCTGATGGACTGTGACAGGTACTCGGGTTCTCTGATGGACTGTGGCAAGTACTCGGATGGACTGTGACAGGTGCTCGGGTACTCGGATGGACTGTGACGTGTACTCGGGTACTCTGATGGGCTGTGACAGGTACTCGGGTACTCTGATGGGCTGTGACAGGTACTCGGGTACTCTGATGGACTGTGACAGGTACTCGGGTACTCTGATGGACTGTGACAGATACTCGGGTACTCTGATGGACTGTGACAGGTACTCGGGTACTCTGATGAACGGTGACAGGTACTCGGGTACTCTGATGGGCTGTGACAGGTACTCTGATGGACTGTGAGTAACAGGTACTATGATGGGTGGTGACAGGTCCTCTTTATTGGGGGGGCAATCAGTGTGTGGGGGGGCAATCAGTGTGATTGGTGTGTATACTGTAAGCGGTAACGAGATATTACCGCAATCTCCTCCTCACACGCGATCTATGTGTGAGGAGGAGAACCCGGTAACATCTCGTTACCGCAGTTTGTTTACATTTAGTGATCAGCTGTGAAACGATCACAGCCGATCACGTAGGTAAACAGCCGGCCAATGGTCACATGGGGTGTAGGAGAAAGCTCTGAGTGATTATGCAGTCTCATGGGATCTCAGTGTTGTGCCATAGGAAGTCCTGATAATAGATAGATCATGGGAGATATGGGCATGCTCAGTGACGTCATTCTAAAGAACAAAAAGGATTACAACAATATTATGCAAGTAAGGAGATATCTACAGCTGTGACAGGTACTCAGATGAACTGTGACAGGTACTCAGATGAACTGTGACAGGTATTCAGGTACTCTGATGGCCTGGTGACAGGTACTCGGGTACTCTGATGGCCTGGTGACAAGTACTCGGTACTCTGATGGCCTGGTGACAGGTACTCGGGTACTCTGATGGCCTGGTGACAGGTACTCGGGTACTCTGATGGCCTGGTGACAGGTACTCGGGTACTCCGATGGCCTGGTGACAGGTTCTCTGATGGTCTGGTGACTGGTATTTGGGTACTCTGAAGGGCGGTGATAGATACTCAGGTACTCATATGGACTGTGACAGGTATTCGGGTACTCAGATGAACTGTGACAGGTACTCAGGTACTCAGATGAACTGTGACAGGTACTCAGATGAACTGTGACAGGTATTCAGGTACTCAGATGAACTGTGACAGGTACTCGGGTACTCAGATAGACTGGGACAGGTACTCAGGTACTCTGATGGGCTGTGACAGGTACTCGGGTACTTTGATGGGCTGTGACAGGTACTCGGGTACTCAGATGGACTGTGACAGGTACTCGGGTACTCTGATGGGCTGTGACAGGTACTTGGGTACTCTGATGGGCTGTGTCAGGTACTCGGGTACTCTGATGGGCTGTGACAGGTACTCGGGTACTCTGATGGACTGTGACAGGTACTCGGGTACTCTGATGGACTGTGACAGGTACTCGGGTACTCTGATGGACTGTGACAGGTACTCGGGTACTCTGATGGACTGTGACAGGTACTCGGGTACTCTGATGGACGTGACAGGTACTCGGGTACTCTGATGGCCTGGTGACAGGTTCTCTGATGGTCTGGTGACTGGTATTTGGGTACTCTGAAGGGCGGTGATAGATACTCAGGTACTCATATGGACTGTGACAGGTATTCGGGTACTCAGATGAACTGTGACAGGTACTCAGGTACTCAGATGAACTGTGACAGGTACTCAGATGAACTGTGACAGGTATTCAGGTACTCAGATGAACTGTGACAGGTACTCGGGTACTCAGATAGACTGGGACAGGTACTCAGGTACTCTGATGGGCTGTGACAGGTACTCGGGTACTTTGATGGGCTGTGACAGGTACTCTGGTACTCAGATGGACTGTGACAGGTACTCGGGTACTCTGATGGGCTGTGACAGGTACTTGGGTACTCTGATGGGCTGTGTCAGGTACTCGGGTACTCTGATGGGCTGTGACAGGTACTCGGGTACTCTGATGGACTGTGACAGGTACTCGGGTACTCTGATGGACTGTGACAGGTACTCGGGTACTCTGATGGACTGTGACAGGTACTCGGGTACTCTGATGGACTGTGACAGGTACTCGGGTACTCTGATGGACGTGACAGGTACTCGGGTACTCTGATGGGCTGTGACAGGTACTCTGATGGACTGTGAGTAACAGGTACTATGATGGGTGGTGACAGGTCCTCTTTATTGGGGGGGGGGGCAATCAATGTGATTGGTGTGTATACTGTAAGCGGTAACGAGATATTACCGCAATCTCCTCCTCACACGTGATCTATGTGTGAGGAGGAGAACCCGGTAACATCTCGTTACCGCAGTTTGTTTACATTTAGTGATCGGCTGTGAAACGATCACAGCCGATCACGTGGGTAAACAGCCGGCCAATGGTCACATGGGGTGTAGGAGGAAGCTCTGAGTGATTATGCAGTCTCATGGGATCTCAGTGTTGTGCCATAGGAAGTCCTGATAATAGATAGATCATGGGAGATATGGGCATGCTCAGTGACGTCATTCTAAAGAACAAAAAGGATTACAACAATATTATGCAAGTAAGGAGATATCTACAAGCAGTGTTCGTTTTTTTTTTTTTTTTATGCTGACTCACATGGGACAAAGTTGTGAGGGAGAATTTACAACCACTTTAACAACCTATGCCCCATCTCCTCATTCTCCTTTTCCTACAAACTCCATGAATGTCTGCTCTACAAAACGAATGTGTGGCCACCTCACTGCGAACAACCTTCTTGATCCCCTTCCATCTGGATTTCGCCCTCAACACCCCACAGAAACTGCTCTCCTATAACTCACGAACAATCTACTAACAGCTAAAAGCCAATGAACAATATTCTATACTCCTACTCCTGGACCTCTCTGCTGCCTTTGACACAGTGGACCACACCCTCCTCTAAAAGCTCCATTGCTTTGGTCTCCCCGACTGTACATTTTATGGTTCTCATCCTTCCTATCTTACCGCTCCTTGAGCATCTACCTCCTCCTCTTCTCTTCCTTTCTTTTTTGGGTTCTCCCAAGGTTCTATTTGTGGACCTCTCCTATTTTCGATCTACACTTCCTCCCTGGGTCAGTTGACAGCCACCCATGGTTTCCAATACCGTTTCTATGGTGATAACGCCCAAATCTATCTTTCTACCCCTCAGCTCACTCCATCACTCTCCGTATCGCTAATTTACTAACAGTCTGGATGTCACACCACTTCCTCAAACTTAATCTCCAAAACCAAGCTCATAATATTTCCTCCCCCACGCGCCCCTTCCCCTGACTTTTCTGTCAAGATTGATGGCACAACTATCAACCCATCCCTGCATGCCAAGGTGTAATCCTGAACTATCTTTTCAAGCCCCACATCCAATCACTGTCCAAAGCTAGCCACCTTAACCTACGCAACATCTCCAAAATATGTCCCTTCCTAGCAATGACACCACAAAGATCCTAGTTCACTCCCTGGTCATCTCTTGCCTCGACTACTGCAATCCACTCCTCATTGGCTTACCGTTACATTATATTTATTATTATACAGGATTTATATAATGCCAACAGTTTACACAGCCCTTTACAATATAAGGGCCAGTTCACACTGCTGCGATGCCAGACATCGCATGTGATTTGCATTTCTGTGCACATGTATATTTGTGCGATGCGAATTCCGCCATACAAACTGTATGGCGGAATTCGCATTGCATTTGGACCAAACTCGTGCAGGGCCCTTTTTTTTGTTTGCACCAGAATTGGATTGCATGGGTGTTCACATCCATGTGATCCGATTTCTGTTCAAATTCACAGTTCATACTGCGAAGTGCGAACCACAAATCGATCTGGGGGTGTCATTAACTTTGTATTGACACTCTCAGCGGTTTGCATAGGGCAGTATTAACCACTAGCGATTCAGGCGCAATTCGCGAACCCACACTGGATTTGCAGGGTTTCAGCATCGCACCAGTGTGGACTGACTCTAAAGGGGTACAGTACGATTACAATACAGTAGGAAAAGGAGGGCCCTGCTCATGTAGCTGACAATCTAAGGGAGGGGGAAGTGGTACAAAAGGTAATAGCCGCAGGGGATGGTGGTGACTCAAGTACAGTTCTTGGGTGGAGGTGGGATAGGTGTTCCTGAATAAGTGAGTTTTCAAGTATTGCCTAAAGTTGGACAGGGTAGTAGCTGACAGGACATACTGGAGCAGGGGGTTTTAGAGGACGGGAGAGGCTCCAAAGTCCTGGAGGCGAGCACTGGAGGAGGTAACAAGGGAGCGCAAGAGCAGGAGGTCTTGGGAGGAGTGGAGAGGAGGATTTGGCCAATATCTGCAGATGAGGTTGGAGATGTAGCTGGGGGCGATGTTGTGGATGGCCTTGTATGTTGTGATCAGTGTTTTGAGTTTTATACGATGGGGTAAGGGAAACCAGTGAAGAGATTGGCAGAGAGGAGCAGCAGTGACGGATCGGATAGTAAGGTGTATAAGGCCCCATTCACACCTGAGTAGGGATGAGCTTCGCGTTCGACTCGAACATCGGTCGTTCGTGCGTTCGCCGAATTCCGAACGTTTGGGCCGTTCGCGGCAAAATTCGTGTGGCCCACAATGCACTGCGATGGCGCAATGCATTGCTGTCCATCTTTAACAATAGAGCTTGCAGTCAGTAGTGTCACTCAGGAGATAGTGCGTGCTGTGTGCCTGCTCTGTACCCAGTACATACCGCTATTATCCACCTACATAGCTGTTCTCTATTTGGGCCCGATTGGCATCTGCTGGAGTTATTGGAAGTTGTGTGTGCTTCCAGCACAGCACAGTATACATCTGTATATACCCCTTTAACTCTGCTGTTTTCTTGTTATTGTCTGCGTGCCCTGACCGCAGTATACACCGTGATATTCACCTCACCTATATAGCTAGTGGTCCATCTTTAACAATAGAGCTTGCAGTCAGTAGTGTCACTCAGGAGATAGTGCGTGCTGTGTGCGTGCTCTGTACCCAGTACATACCGCTATTATCCACCTACATAGCTGTTCTCTATTTGGGCCCGATTGACATCTGCTGGAGTTATTGGAAGTTGTGTGTGCTTCCAGCACAGCACAGTATACATCTGTATATACCCCTTTAACTCTGCTGTTTTCTTGTTATTGTCTGCGTGCCCTGACCGCAGTATACACCGTGATATTCACCTCACCTATATAGCTAGTGGTCCATCTTTAACAATAGAGCTTGCAGTCAGTAGTGTCACTCAGGAGATAGTGCGTGCTGTGTGCCTGCTCTGTACCCAGTACATACCGCTATTATCCACCTACATAGCTGTTCTCTATTTGGGCCCGATTGACATCTGCTGGAGTTATTGGAAGTTGTGTGTGCTTCCAGCACAGCACAGTATACATCTGTATATACCCCTTTAACTCTGCTGTTCTATAAAAAAGGCATCTGCAGGAGTTAGTGGGTGTTGTGTGCCTCCAGCACAATATAAACTACCCAACTACTGTTTTACCCAACTCCCTTCAGGCCATTACCATGTCTGGAAGGCCAGCAAGGAGAGGCAGACAGGCGCGAGCCGATAAAAGAGGGCAAGCAGGCTCTGTGTCTAGAGACAACAGTGCTGGTCGTGGACGCGGTGCATTGTCATCAGCACGTGGCCATGGGACATGCTTGTCCTTCTTTTCTGCAGCTGGACATGTTGAACCGCAACATGCCAACGACTTGGTAGAGTGGATGACCAAGCCCTCTTCATCCTCCTCATCCTCTCTCACCCAGTCTCAGGGTAGTAGAAAAGCAGCTGCCAACACATCGTCGTCCCTCCTCTCAATGTCATCATCAGTGACTCCTTCCCTAGACCCACCACGTCCTCCTGAGGAGTCTCCTGAACTCTTTGAGCACAGTGTTGGGTACATGCTCCAGGAGGATGCCCAGTGTTTGGTGGGCTCTGATGATGACACTCAGCTAGAGGAAGGCAGTAGCGTGAGCACAGAGAGAGGGGATGCTCAAGAAGGACAGCAATCTGGCAGTCATGTTCCACAAGCTGCAGCATACTGCCAGGTTTGCTACAGCGATGAAGAGGGAGGGGATGATGAGGGCACTGACTCCACGTGGGTGCCTGGAAGGAGGGAGGAGGAGGAGGAGGCACATGTCCAACGAGGCAGGATGCCCTCCGGGGGCCAGCTTAGGGGCAGCACACCGACTGAATCACACCGCAGAGCTCCGCCTGCGCAGAGCGCTTCCTCTGCGCAGAGCGCTTCCTCTGCACGTTATTCTAAAAGTTCTTTGGTGTGGGCCTTTTTTGAGACGAGTGCATCAGATCGCACCGCTGCTATTTGCAACATATGTCTCAAGCGTATCTCACGTGGCCAAAACATCAGCCGCTTGGGCACCACATGCTTGACCAGACATATGTTGACCTGCCATGCAGCTCGTTGGCAAGCATACCTCAAAGACCCACACCAAAGAACAAAGCGGACCTCTCCTTGCTCCTCATCAGCTGGCATCTCCAACCCCACTAGACCTTCAGTCCTCTCTGAAACCTGCTCTGAGAGGAATGAAGGTGTAGAATTAGGTGTGTCACAGCCAAGTGCTTCCGGGAACTCTGCTAGTGGTACATCCACGTCCGATTATAGCAGACAAATGTCCCTGCCCCAGCTGCTGGACCGGCGGAAGAAATTTACTCCCAGCCATCCACATGCCCAGCGGTTGAATGCTAGCTTGGCTAAATTGCTAGCACTTCAACTGCTGCCTTTTCAGTTGGTAGACTCGGCCCCCTTCCGTGAGTTTGTACAATGTGCGGTTCCTCAGTGGCAGGTCCCCAAACGCCACTTTTTCTCACGGAAGGCAATTCCGGCTCTCTACCGGCATGTGGAAGGCAATGTCCTTGCCTCGCTGGACAGGGCGGTCAGTGGTAAGGTGCATATTACCGCTGACTCATGGTCCAGCAGGCATGGACAGGGACGTTACCTGTCTTTCACGGCCCATTGGGTCACTCTTCTGGCTGCTGGGAAGGATGCAGGACAAGGTGCAGTAGTATTGGAGGTTGTTCCGCCACCACGCCTCCAAAATGCTACTATTGGTTGTGACACACCTCTCTCCTCCACCCCCTCCTCTTCTTCTTCCTCCATGGCCTCTTCCAGTGCTCTGTCCTCAGAACCAGCGGTGCTCCGTAGGCATTGCAGCGGCTACGCAAGTATGCAGGCAAAACGATGCCATGCCGTGCTTGCGCTGGTTTGTTTGGGGGACAGGAGCCACACTGGGGCGGATGTTTTGTCAGCTCTGCAGGGGCAGGCCGAGAGGTGGTTGACGCCACGCCAGCTTAAGCCAGGAATGGTGGTTTGCGACAATGGCACCAACCTCCTCTCCGCCCTCCGACAGGGACAACTGACCCATGTGCCCTGTGTAGCTCACGTCCTTAACCTGGTGGTGCAGCGGTTCTTGGGCAGGTACCCCGGCTTACAGGATGTCCTGAAACAGGCCAGGAGAGTCTGTGTGCATTTCCGCCGATCATTTAATGCCTGTGCTCGGCTGGTTGAGCTCCAAAAGGAGTTGAACCTGCCCAAGAACCGCCTTATATGTGACATGCCCACCAGATGGAACTCAACATTGGCCATGCTGCAGCGGCTGCACACGCAGCAGAGGGCCATCAATGAGTACCTGTGCGACTACGGCACCAGGACAGGGTCAGGAGAGCTTGGTTTTTTCTCACCACGCCAGTGGGGCATGATCAGGGATGCATGCACTGTCCTGTCACCGTTTGAGGAGGCCACAAGGATGGTGAGCAGTGACAGTGCATGCATCAGTGACACTATACCTCTTGTCCACCTCTTGGAGCATACGCTGCGTGGAATAATGGACAGGGCACTTGAGGCAGAACAGAGGCAGGAAGAGGAGGACTTCCATGCCTCTCAAGGCCCCCTTTATCCAGACAGTGTTCCTGCTGTGCCACCCATCACACAGGAAGAGGGTGAGGAGGAGGAAGAGGAGGAGGAGGATGATTGTGTCAGCATGGAGGTGGAGGCTGGCACTCAGCATCAGCAGCAGCAGTCTTATAGGGATGATTTACAGTCCCAAGAAACACGTGGACTTGTACGTGGCTGGGAGGAGGTAGCTGCGGATCATGTTGTCCTTAGTGACCCAGAGGACTCCGGACCGAATGCCTCAGCTAACCTACGCTGCCTCCCTGATCCTGCAAAGCCTGCGGAAGGATCCTCGTATTCTTCGGATCAAGGAGAGGGACCATTACTGGCTGGCCACTCTCCTTGATCCACGGTACAAGGGTAAGGTTGCCGACCTTATCTTGCCATCGCAGAGGGAGCAGAGGATGAGACATCTCCGGGAGGCCTTGCAGAAAGCTCTGTGCAACGCGTTCCCAGAGACTGGGAGGTCACAAACTCCTGGTCCTGGACAACGTGTTGCTGAGGCATCAGTCAGAAGGAGCGGTGGAGAAGGTGGCCGTCTGACTGATGCTTTCAGACAATTTTTTAGTCCGCAGCCCCAAGGTATGATTGGTTCCAGCACCCATCGCCAGCGTCTAATTTACATGGTGCAGGAATACCTAGGGGCAAGGTCAGACTTGGACACCTTTCCCACTGAAAATCCTCTGGCTTACTGGGTCTTGAGGATGGATCACTGGCCAGAGCTTGCACAGTATGCAATTGAGCTACTGGCCTGTCCTGCATCCAGCGTTCTTTCGGAACGCACCTTCAGTGCTGCTGGTGGCTTCGTTACCGATCACAGGGTGCGCCTGTCCACCGAATCAGTTGATCGACTGACCTTCATCAAGATGAATCAGTTTTGGATCACCCACAGCTACCAAGCACCTGAAGCTGATGTAACCGAATAATTTTTTTTGAAATACCACATCCCTTCAAGACTGCCTATGCTGATGCTGAGTGACTGTCCTGTTATGTTGATTGTCTATCCTCTTCCTCCTCCGCTGATATGTTGGAAGAACATTTTTGGTTCTGGGTGATGCCAGCAGCCCAATTTTTCTGCCCCTGTTTAACAGGGGCGTTTAAGTACAATTTTTGATGCAATGCTTTGCAGCAGGGCTAATTCCTGCAAAAAAACTAGAGTGTATGGCAGAGGTTGCAGTGTGATGGCACCAGTGCCTAAGGCCCAATTTCTCTGCCCCTGTTTAACAGGGGCGTTTAAGTACAATTTTTGATGCAATGCTTTGCAGCAGGGCTAATTCCTGCAAAAAAACTAGAGTGTATGGCAGAGGTTGCAGTGTGATGGCACCAGTGCCTAAGGCCCAATTTTTCTGCCCCTGTTTAACAGGGGCGTTTAAGTACAATTTTTGATGCAATGCTTTGCAGCAGGGCTAATTCCTGCAAAAAAACTAGAGTGTATGGCAGAGGTTGCAGTGTGATGGCACCAGTGCCTAAGGCCCAATTTTTCTGCCCCTGTTTAACAGGGGCGTTTAAGTACAATTTTTGATGCAATGCTTTGCAGCAGGGCTAATTCCTGCAAAAAACTAGAGTGTATGGCAGAGGTTGCAGTGTGATGGCACCAGTGCCTAAGGCCCAATTTTTCTGCCCCTGTTTAACAGGGGCGTTTAAGTACAATTTTTGATGCAATGCTTTGCAGCAGGGCTAATTCCTGCAAAAAAACTAGAGTGTATGGCAGAGGTTGCAGTGTGATGGCACCAGTGCCTAAGGCCCAATTTTTCTGCCCCTGTTTAACAGGGGCGTTTAAGTACAATTTTTGATGCAATGCTTTGCAGCAGGGCTAATTCCTGCAATAAAACTAGAGTGTATGGCAGAGGTTGCAGTGTGATGGCACCAGTGCCTAAGGCCCAATTTTTCTGCCCCTGTTTAACAGGGGCGTTTAAGTACAATTTTTGATGCAATGCTTTGCAGCAGGGCTAATTCCTGCAATAAAACTAGAGTGTATGGCAGAGGTTGCAGTGTAATGGCACCAGTGCCTAAGGCCCAATTTTTCTGCCCCTGTTTAACAGGGGCGTTTAAGTACAATTTTTGATGCAATGCTTTGCAGCAGGGCTAATTCCTGCAATAAAACTAGAGTGTATGGCAGAGGTTGCAGTGTGATGGCACCAGTGCCTAAGGCCCAATTTTTCTGCCCCTGTTTAACAGGGACATGTAATTACAATTCTTGATATAATATTTCACAGGAGGGCCCCTTCCTGTGCCCACCCAGAGTAACTGTGAGGACTTATAGTGTTGTGGCACCAGCACCACAACCACCAAAGGTCAATTTTTCTACCACTGTTCAACAATGGCATGTAATTACAATTTTTGATATAATCGTTCACAGCAGGGCGCTCCAGCGCCCACCAAGAGTCACTTTGAGGGCTTACAATGTTGTTGCAAAACCAACACCTTGTTCCGCCATTTCTGCAGAGCATATAGGGCAGGCCCCTACTTTCAAACATCCAATTTACAAACATCTCCTACTTGCAAACGGAAGGAGACAACAGCAAGTGAGATGAAAAAAGATGGACGACAAAACAAATTATACAGGGGTGATAACCCTTCCCTATGTTTTCCAAAAAGCTTAAAAATATTTTTTTTGACTGGAGCTACACTTTTTTTTTTTTTATTTCATAATCTTTATTCATTTTCAACATTCTTTTACATAATAAAAGCAAGAAAAACATTCTCTATAGCATGTGTAGCACTTATTTCACCTTTACAAATACAGTAATACTTTAGTGAGTAATAAAAACCTTTAGAAAACATTCCTATCCATGATGTGTCAATATTTCTTCTATCTAACCCCTCTTTTCACTCATTGCTCATATATTCCTCCTTCCCCTCCTACTTCCTCTCTCCCTACCCAGCTTTCACCTCTCCCATACCTCATTCTGGGTATCTCATTCTATCCAGCCAGGGTTTCCACATCTTTTTAAATTCTTTATAATTTCCTCTCCTCAAATATATCACCCTCTCCTTCCATATTGACTCCATAATTGCTATCTGCCAGTCCGCTACTGAAGGGGCATTTTTTGCTTGCCACCTTTGAGCTAACAATTTTCTTGTCTGAAACAGACATCTCAGTATTGCTTTACTGGTATGTCGCGATCTCCCTATTGCTTCACCCAGGCCCAGCACACATATCCTGGGATCCCCCTTGATCGTTACACCAAATGTTTCATTCAAGGTGGTAACAATCTCTGACCAGTAGCGAAACAATTTTGGGCATCGCCAGAACATGTGAGCTAGGTCTCCAGACTCTTGACATCTAGGGCACTTATCATCTGCTCTACGTCCGAAACTAAACAGTCTTTTTGGTGTATAATAGGCCCTATGCAGCAGCATTAAGTGTGACATCTTCTGGGCAGGCGAAACTGAGATTGAGTAACCATCCTCCAGTATTTTCCTCCACTGTTCATCCGTAAATATTCCCAATTCCTCCTCCCATTTCCTTCTGCATTTGAACCCTTCTGGGCTTCCTATACTTCCTTCGCATATAACTGGATATACATCCGCTATAAATCCTTTTGTCCTCACTGGGGCATTTAATCTGCTAAAAATAGGGGAGTTATTCCACACAGGACCTTGCCTATTAAATTGTTTCCCTAGGGCATGTCTAATTTGAAGGTATTTATAAAATGATTGTTTTGATATATCAAACTCTGATCTTAAAGCGCTAAATGTTTTTAATATTTTCCCTGTATATAACTGGGCCAACTTATTTATCCCTTTGACTTCCCAATCTTTATATACCCCTATTTCTTCCATTTCCTGCAGGTTCCGGTTATCCCACAATGGGGTGTACTGAGTTAAGCCTCCCAGGCCTTTAATCGCCTTAACTGCCTTCCACACCTTTACTACTAATTTTATTGTGGGTATTTTTTTTTGGGGAAATGAGTTTGCCTCCAGAGCTTCTACCATATTCTTATGGGGTGTCTCCATTAATATTAAGGCCCTATTAATTCCTCCACCCATCTCCTCACTCATGTCCAAGTGTTGTAATTGAGCAGCTAAAAAGTAGCTCCTTGGATGTGGAACTGCCATTCCTCCTTTTCTTGTAGGTGATTGCAAAGTTTGTAGAGCTATCCTGGATACTCCCCCTTTCCATATAAGTTCTCGGAATAATACCTCTATTTTCCTAAACCACATTATGTCTACCCAAATCGGGGAGTTATGTAACACATACAATAACTGAGGCATCCATACCATTTTAATCAAGTTACATCTCCCTGCATTCGATAATGGGAGTCTTTTCCAGATTTCGATTTTCTTTTTGAATTTAGCTATTAATGGAACCAAATTATCATTTATATATTTATTAGGATCTCTTTGTATGTGTATCCCCAGATATTTCATGCGCTCCACAACTTCCAGCTGCGCACCTGTCCCTGGGCTTTGGGCCCTACTTTTATCCAATGGCATAAGAACTGATTTTTCCCAGTTTATCTCCAGGCCTGAGAACCTCCCGAAATCTGTCATAAGTTTCATCCCTTGTCTGAGGGACTGCTCTGTGTCCCCCAGAAAAAGGAGAATATCGTCCGCGTATAGCGCTATCCTCTCTTCCCTCATCCTCCTTTGAAAACCGACCATATTCCTACTAGATCTAATTGCAATAGCTAATGGTTCTATTGCCAGGGCAAAGATCAGGGGTGACAGAGGGCACCCCTGTCTTGTCCCCCTCTCTAGGAAAATCCTATCTGAATATTCATTATTGACCCTAATTCTAGCACTAGGGCCGTTGTACAGGGTTTTTACCCATGCAATAAAATTAGGGCCGAACCCAAATTCCCCCAGTACCCGCCAGATATAGGGCCATTCTAAACTATCAAAGGCTTTGATTACATCTAAAGCCATTATTGCCTCATTACCATCATTCTCTATAGGTACCTGCATATTAAGATATAATCTTCTTATGTTCGTACTTGTAGTTCTACCTGGGATAAAACCTGTTTGGTCGGGATGTATCAGCCTGGAAATAATTTTATTCAATCTAATGGCTAATACTTTGGCCAATATTTTAGTGTCCGCACAGAGAAGGGAGATAGGTCGATAGGACTGAGTTTCCAATGGGTCCTTCCCTTCTTTGTGTAAGACTATTATTGTTGCCTCCGTCATTGACGTCGGCAATCTCCCCTCCTTTTTTGCCCAATTAAATACTTTAAGGAGCTCTGGAAGCAATATTTTACTGTAGTATTTATAAGTTTCCGCAGGAAGACCATCTGGTCCTGGGGATTTCTTATTGGCCATTTCTGCTACTGCGCACTGAATTTCCTCTATTGTTAATGGGGCTTCCATTATCTCACTCTCCTCCTTTGTTAGGGACGGCATTTTGATATTCGAAAAGAACCTATCCATATCCTCGCCAACCTCTGTCCCCCGAGAGGAATACAGTTTGGCATAGAATACCCTAAAGGTATCAGTAATCACTGAGCTCTGTGCTGATATTTCTCCATTCTCAGTCCTTATCACTAGGACAGTGGATGGCGAGGAGTTGCTTCTTACAATCTGTGCCAACATCTTTCCTACTTTTTCCCCTTCCCCATATTCCACTTGTTTCTGGAACAATCTTTTATTCTCTATTTTCCTAATAACCACTACCTTATGTTCCTGTTGTTTCTCTAACCATATTTTTTTTTTCTCTGGGGTAGGGTTTTCTATATATGCTCTCTCTGCTATTACTAAATCCCTTTTGACCCTATTCTCACATTCATTAGATGTTTTCTTAACATTCGCTACCTGTTGAATGAGAATACCATTAAGATAGGCCTTCAATGCGTCCCATATTACTCCTACTTCTGCAGACCCACTGTTAAACTCCATAAACTCTGCCACTCTACACAGCACCCTCTCGGGGTCTCCTATTAACTCAAACCACACTGGATTCATATTCCATACTCTTGGGGGCTTTATCCCCCCTAGATTTATCGATACTGTCACGAGCGAGTGATCTGACACCCCTCTAGGTTGATAAACTATTTCCCTTACTACACGGCTCGCCTCCTCATTCCCGAGGACTAAATCTATCCTTGAGAGTGAGGAGTATGAGCTAGAGAAACATGAGTATTGCAACTGGTCCGGGTTGCGCATTCTCCATATATCAGACAGGCCCCCCTCCAGCAAAAATCGAGACAGCCGGGTCTCAGCCTCCGTTTGCATATATATTCCTGGCGGAAACCTATCCTGGCTTTTATTTATAACCTCATTAAAGTCTCCCATTACTATAACAGGAATCCCCGATTTGTCCGCTATAAATTCCATCAAACAATATAAAACTTCCATTTTAAATGGAGGGGGAATGTAAACATTTGCAAAAACGTACTCCTGATTTTCAATTACACAGTGTAAAAAAATAAACCGCCCTTCTTTATCTATATTGATCTGCCGACAGGAGAACGCCACCTCACTACTTACCAGCACAGCCACTCCCCTCGAATAAGAGGTGTGGACTGAATGGTACTGGACTTGAAATTTCCTACTCTGACTTTTTGATATGGTTTCTTTAATTAGGTGTGTCTCTTGTAGGCAGATCAATCCTACCCTACACCTTTCCAGGGCGTCAAACACTACTGCTCTTTTTACAGAAGCTCCCAGCCCTCGGACATTCCAAGAGCCAATATTCAAAACTCTAGACTGCATGACTCTAGGAAGTGCGGAAAAAGAGTAAAGAAGAGCGAAAAAGGAATAAAACCTGGAGGCACAAAATTAGCATTTAAATTCTCTGACTTCCCTGACGATGAGCAGAAATAATCCCTGCTTCTCTCCCTATAATTCATGCCGAGGAGGAGAATGCAAGGGGGGGATGTAAAAAGGAAAGTGCAATCCCACTTAGTGAGTATTTTGATAAAATTATACAATCTTTTATACTTTGTGGTGTAATCCCTTCCCAATCTCCTCTTGTGAGCATGAGATCCAAACCTTCTATCTATACACACCATTACCCCGTGTTTACTCATTACTTTTAAATTATCATCTATAACTGTGCAAATATTACCCTTTTCCTTTTCCTGAATTTTATATGTTCCCATTTTCCCTGTTCCCTCCCCCCTACCCTCTCCATACCTATCAAGGTTACCCCTAGGGGCTTTTTCCGTGACCACTACACTCCCACATACACCCACATGCACCCCCCACCCCCCTCCTACTCTCATGCTTCCGTCCCCACCCACCTCCCACCCCCCCCTAATACTCAACAACCTCCCCCTTTGACCCTCCCCTTTCTCATACATAAATTCTTACTATACTGTGTGTCATTCTCTACACCCTGACTTCAGGTATATCATCTTCCCTTTCTTCATTTACAGTGCGCCCGTTACACCCCCCCTTCGCGGATCTTCCCCTCTCCCGGAAAAAAAAAAAAAAAAAAAAGAGAGAGGGAAAAAAAACAAAAAAAAAACAAAGGGGAAAGAATGAATGAAAAGGGGGTCATACACATACATATATGAAAAAGAAAAGCACATCACTTCTTCAATAACTGATCTCCCTTCTCCTGCATCCATGCTTCTACCCTTGCCGGACTGTCAAAAAATAAGGTCTCTCCTAGTGCTACTACCCGTAACTTTGACGGATAGAGCAGAGCATATGTAACGTCCAATTTTTGAAGTCTGCGCTTGACCTCTATAAACTCTGCTCTGCGCTTCTGCAGATCAGGGGAAAAGTCAGAGTAAAACGAAATTTTAGCGCCCTTATAGATGACACTCCCCATCTCCCGGGCCCTCCGGAGCAACACAACCTTATCCCGGAAATTCAAAAATTTAATTAATACAGATCTAGGCTGACCCCCCCGGTGCATGATTCTAAGCGGAACTCTGTGTGCCCTTTCTATAGAAAATTGTTGGGAGAAAGTCTCTCTGCCAAACACTTCAACCAGCCATTTTTCCAGAAATTCAGCTGTGTCAGAGCCTTCGCACTTCTCGGGGAGGCCTACCAGTCTTATATTGTCCCTGCGAAGTCTGTTTTCCAATTCATCCAATTTCCCTTCATATTTACCCATCTGTATTTTTAAATCTTTGACCTCTTGGTTTAATGGATACACCTCATCTTCAATCTGAGAAATTCTACCTTCTGCTGCTGTTAATCTGTCAACCGTTAACTGAACTTCCTGCCGTATAAAGGCCAGCTCTTCTTTAATACTTCTTGTTTGATCACATAGCTCTAATAATGACTGTTTACAAATATTAACAGCCCCAAGGACCTCCTTCAGCGTCGGCTCTTCTTCACCATTTATTACGGGTATCTGCATGGGATTTATCTCCGATCTTCCAGTTGCTCCCACATTTTTATTATTTATATGTTTTACGCCTGCTTGTGTCAGCTGCCCTTGACTCTTTCTGTCCGTTGGGGGTTTCACTTGACTCCCTTGCCCCCCCTTAGTTGGCGTGTTGTCGGGGGTATGAGCATGGGCATATTTTTCCAACTTGGCCGCTGCAGCTATCCCAGCTGTTGCTGCAGTGGCCTGGGGGTCTTTTTCTTTGTCCTTAGCTGATCTCAGTGATTGTGCCCCCACATTTTCCTGCCTGACATGCTCCTCCCCTCTCCTCCGTGCAGACATTGCTCAGATCCGCAGGTGTCCCGCAAAAAAAAAAAAAAAAAAAAAAAATTGAAATGGGGGGTAAATTTCCCTGGGCCAGGGCAAAAAAAATTTTTTCTCTTTTTTCTTTTCCCTTTTTTTTCCCCCAGTCAGTTTGAGCTACTCCACAGTTGCTCCAGGACTTGAAAGTGAACCAGTCCCTTATTTATAAAAGGCAGGCGGCAGCTAGGTTTCCAATATATATAAATATTACTTTCTTATTGTAACACTTTTTCCAAGGGTGATACAGCATTCCCAGCAACTCAACTCTTACTTCTCCTTTAGTTCAACTCAGAAAAGGGGCAATGGTGGGGGAACTGACATAAAGAAAAATGTCTCTCCACAGTCCATGCATAATACAATAACTATGCCTTTAAATATCTTCGCTGTACCTGGCAATGGCTGTGATCCTTCCCCAGACTCAATGCTGTGGCTCCACTCCCGAACGGGTCTCGCGGGACTTCACCTCCAGGAGCTGGGAGTCCTCTCCTCCGTACTCCGTCCTCCACACACCGTCCCCGGAGTACTCGAGAGACCCCACCGCTCCGCCGCAATCCTCCTCTCGCCGGGCACCACGCTCCACTGGGCTCCACAGATCCCCCAGGTACACCAAGCCCGTCTATGCTTCTCCGCTGGGGAAATCAAGTAGGGGTGTCACGGGCGCCGCTGATACAAGCTTACATCAGCGCGCAGAGAGCACACATCTCTCTCACTCCTCACACCACGCTACCGCTGCCGCTGCCATCACCATCCGGTCACGCCCCTGGAGCTACACTTTAAAAATGTACCAGTTGAAAATTACAAACAGATTCAACTTAACACAACAAACCTACACAGTCCCAGTCTTGTTTGCACCGCCTGTATACTGCTGTTCTGAGTATATAGGGCCTGGGGGGCCACACGCATTTCCTTTTTTTAATATGGGTACAGGGTTCCCCTTAATATGTGTACAAGACCCAAATAGGCTGGTAATGGGCAGGGAGGGCTACCCATGCCATTTTTCTGAATGATTTTCAACCATATTGCAGGAACCAGATATAACATTAAAACCGCAAGCAGTTTTAAATGGTGTTATTTCCGCTTAATGTCATTTTGTGCAGGGACTGTTCTAAACACGGGAAACACGTGGCACTTCACAGGCATACTACAGACACCCACCAGGCACCATATTTAAAGGAATATTTCACTTTTTTTTTTTTCACTTTAATCGTCATTAAAATCAGTGCTCCCGCCAAAACGGTAGTTTTTAAAACTTTTTTTTGCAGTGACCCATGTCCCCTGAGGCAGGAGGCAGGTCGCCAAACCCTTTTTAGGACACTATCTTGCATAATAGCCGTTAAAATTAGCCCTTTCCAATTCGAACGTTCGAGTCCCATAGACTTCAATGGGGTTCTAACGTTCGTACCGAACGCGGGGGTCGTTCGCAAGTTCTGGTGCGAACCGAACCGGGGGGTGTTCGGCTCATCCCTACACCTGAGCGTAGTGTTTTTAGGCGTTTTGTCGTGTGTATTTGCGCATTTCCATGCAGCATTTTCCGGCGTTTTTGAGCTTTGGCATTTTTTTTATTAGCCAATAGGAAAAATGATCACCTGTTTCATCATTTGTTGCTATGTTTTTAGATTTTGTCATCTGCTTCCTGCTCCAAAAACACCAAAATCTGACAGATTTGAACGACAAAAAAAGGGTCCAGAACTTGTTTGAGCTTCAGGCGACTTGGAGTGGAGATGTGAACCATCTCCACAGAGAATAATGGATTTTTTCCCCTCAAGCGTTTTGTAGCTTGAGGCTTCAAGCTACAAAACGCTCAGGTGTGAATAGGGCCTTAGTCTGGCAGCAGCATTCATAATAGACTGAAGGGGGGGGGGGTAGCCTGTGTAAACGTAGGCCAGTGAGGAGGGAGTTGCAGTAATCAAGGTGGGAAATAACCAAGGAGTGAATAAGTTGTTTTGTGGTGTCCTTAGTCAGGAAGGGGCGAATTCTGGAAGTGTTGCGGGTGGCAAGATGTAGCCAGTGATTGGATGTGGGGGATGAAGGAGAGGTCAGAGTCTACGATTACACCCAGCACCCTGACCCGTGTGGGGGGGACCAATGGTTGTGCCGTTGATCTCAATGGTAACACAGCACGCACCCAGCACAGAGATTTATAATTATACAAAGTGCACCATCATCCAAAATTATATGAGATAAACAATGGGAACTCTAGTCCCCAACCAGAGACACCAAGGAAGGGAAAGAGCGAACGGACTATTGCGGTGCACATCACAAAATACACAAGAAATTAAACACTAGTATAAAATATTAGAGGAATTTATTAAATTGTAAAATCGTAAAATCGAAAGCCAATATAAACAGTCAATGGCTAGTGTAGGAAATAGTGCATTTCGACTAGTTTCCCTTTTCAGCTTCTTCAGGAAATACATACATCTAGAACATATATAACATAATTAGACAAGTATGCATATATAAATGGATAAAGTGAGAAAAGAGGGGAGAAAAAGGGAGGCAAACAGTAAAATGACTTAACAATACATTTGAGAAAACTTCAGAGTCTTACCCTAGAGCCCAAGCCAATGAGGTAACTCAAGCACCGAGAGGAATCTTCACCGGTGACTGGGGGGGCGATATTAACCCAAAAACAGGCCCATATCTGTATAAAATTGTATAGGATTAATATGTAGTGCAACTGTCGACGGAAATCAAGAATCGGTCAGAGGTGAGATATAAGTTTCCCCCGAGGTCTAAAATTGACCAGTAAAGGTGAGGGGTGGAGCAAGTGAAAAAGATGAAGTGCACCAAAAGAGAGTGAGGTGATAAAAAAGACCAATTAAATAGAAGCCCAAGAGCATGTAGAGAACTGTAAGGGTCGTTAAAAACATGCAGAGATGACCGAGTATGAAAATAGGGTGAATGGTGAAAATTGAGAGAGTGACTGTGGAAAACCATAAGGACCAAGTGGTGATGTGAACATGATAGAACCTACAATCTAAATGACAAAAACAAGAGATAAATATAATTACCCATTCCAGCCAAGTATAATAATAAAACTCGGAGGCAGGCTGTAGACCCACCCCACAAATGGTGGGTATGGTCTCAGCCACAGTAGCCTAGCAGATATGTAAGGTAAACAGAAATCCATCAAGGAATCAAAGTGCTTAGAAGGCAACGTGATACCTGTGTAATTATATATAACGATAACCAATAAGTGGAGCTGTAAAAAGGGCAAATGACCACAAATATAGTAGCCATGAAGCTGTTATCAGAGCATACCAAATTACATGTATCTGTCAGGCATATTGATTGTGCTCCGGCCTGTCTGAGTAGCGGAAGATACCGCCCTAAATACCGCCCAACCCCGTTCGAAACCCTGGCGTTGGGTCGCCGACGCACAGCGTCACAGGGTCAGGGGCTCCACAGGAAGCGCGCCAGGATACACCGCGCATGCGCAACGTGCATCGAGCACCTGCAACAGGGCGCACGCGATGACGTCGCGCCCGCGCCTGCTCAGTGACTGACCACACACACCCACATGCGGGGGAACCGAGTGCATTTTAATAAATTCCTCTAATATTTTATACTAGTGTTTAATTGCTTGTGTATTTTGTGATGTGCACCGCAATAGTCCGTTAGCTCTTTCCCTCCCTTGGTGTCTCTGGTTGGGTACCAGAGTTCCCATTGTTTATCTCAATCAGAATTTGAGGCAACTCAACCAAAAAAACATTAGGCTGCAGGGGTAGCCAATCAGGATTCAATGGCACTTCTGAACCAGTGAGGTGACCCTGAGTTCTGATTGGTAGGAGTGGGTTATTCTAACAACATAAAAACCAACAGCTTAGGGATGCTAGTTCTCTTAAGGCTCATGGACTGAACATGTAAGATTCCTGTGTAATGTATTCCCTTATCTCTCTTTACTTTTCTTCTATATTACGATTTTGCCTAAGATTCAAGTAGCAGCCTGTGTATGTCCATTGTAACCATATCCCCTTTTTGCATTACCTATCTTTGTAAACACTGGCAACACTGCATTTATAACACCTCTATACTATATTTGATAATCTATGATTATTCTAATCTTTCTTTTCTGTATAAATAAATGTTATTGTTATTCTTTTTACACTGTTATCATTCCTTATTGATTTCATGGGTTATAGATGCAACCGCATGGTTTAATTCATATAGATAAAAGGTTTTTAATCACTTATTTTATGGGTAAGCATATAAGTGAGGTAGGTGTAAATATAGCCTTAACAACGTGTAAATAAAGGATAAGTAAAAAAAAAAAAAAAAAAAAGACATACACCAAATATGTCAAAGGAATATTGTTTCTCAAATATAAATAAATTGTATCTAAAGAAAAAATATACATTTATACAAATATTTCTATAAACAAAAAAACAGAATGAGTAAAGAAAAAGAAGGAATAAAAAGATATAGCAGATGTTCCACTTAGAAGAACAACATACCAATTGACGGACAAAAAATGAATATGTATGTGTCCCATTGCTGTTTCTATTGCGCAAAATAAACTCCTGCAATTTCGGCCAGGAATACTGATGTTCAGACATCAATAAACATCAATATCGCGTGCAAGTGCCCTAAGTTAGGACTTTTGCACAATGTACTGATGTATGAACATTACACATTCCTGGCAGAAAAAAAAGCAAGGATGGGTTGTATATCACTTGTGTGTATTTGTGCGTACTTGCGAAAAATAAAAATGATTCTAGCTTTATTTTAATAAAAGAAGTGTGATTTCTGTATTTTTCTTTTACTGATCTATACGCAGCACATGTTTACACGCCTGTGTGTACAGGCACAATGAAAAAATGGTATGCATTTACATCAGTTTAAAAAAATGCCTGTATGCCTAAAAATGTTGCACTTTATATAGACAAATTTGCCTCTTGCAGCAATTTTTGGACATGCAGACAGATTCCATCCGGAACCACTGAAAAGGAAACACCAACAGTATTTGAGAGTTCACCTTTTGCTTTAATTAAAGCCTTTGGTCTGTTGGTCTCTACTAACTTTGCTCATCTAGACTTTGTAATATTTGCCCACTCTTTGCAGAAGTTCAGTTACATTTGATAGTGAGCGTTTGAGGACTGCAGGCTTCAGGTTATTCCACAGTGGTTTGATGGTGGTTTAATGCTAGCCATACACCTGTCGAAAAATCGTTCGAACTGTATGAGAGCAAGTAGTAGTGATAGGGAATACTCAAAGGGCGAGGTCTTTATGAGATACACTGGTACATACCTAAGGGGATCAACAAGGAGCAAACAGCAGGTCAGACATTACCATATGTGAAAGTTGTGAGTACTGTAGATTCTTCATTGAAGGTGACAGTCTGATCTTATAGGTCTAACATTAAGAAGTTTTGAGAAAATTAGATGCAAAACATTTGCCATGGTTTAGGTTTTGATTTGCCTTCTATTTTAGAAAGACCTGCAGAAAATGTATGTGGAACCTCATAAGGGGGACTGTGATAATGGGACTCTATAGAAGGAAGCCCGAGGGATTAGACTTGTGCAGTTCGTTTTGTTCCAAATCGAATTTCGGACAATTGTTTTCTGAATTACAATAGTAATGAATTTAAATAAATCCGAAATAGCGAAAACAAAATTTGACCAAATTTCTAATTGAGTTTGAAAACGAATTAGAAAACAAGAATAGAATAAAATAGAATAGAAAATAATATGTAGCAATGTGGACTACGATTGCAAAGTACAGTGATTCACTGTCATTCCATAGATCGTATTGTCCCTCTAGTGCCCAGCGCCACTAACTGACATCAAATTTTTGGCCCAAACCAAAGGGATTGTGGGATTAGTCGTTTCTCAGAATGGCTACTCCTCCGCATGACTATACACTCAGACTACAAATTCCAGGAATCTTTGCTATGTAGCATCCTGATGTTTAGGCAGGATGGCTACTAAATTTATCCACCAAGTGATAGTTGCCTTTTCCAATTGATAGAGGGTCAATTGATTTCACCCTAATTCTGGAATTGCTGCAATTCTCTCTTCTGTCACTAGATGGCTGGGAATCTAGTGGGATTATTCCTACAAATCTTAACAACCCACTCCCACATCCCCTCGCTCCCCTTTTCTTCTAAACTCCTTGAACGCCTGATTTACAACCAACTGAGTGTCCACCTCTTTAGGAATAACCTTCTTGATCCCCTTCAATCTGGAATGCACCAAAAACTCCTCTTTTAAAACTCACAAATGACCTACTAACTAAAAAGAAACAACGGACACTATTCTGTACTCCTACTTCTGGACCTTTCAACTGCCTTTGACATGGTTGACCACCCCCTCCTCAAAAAAAAAAAACGTTACTCCCTTGGTCTCTGTGACTGTGCTCTTCCGTGGCTCTCATCCTACTTATCCCAATACACCTTCAGTGTCACTTACAATTCTACTTCCTCCACTCCTCTTCCCTTCTCCGTCGGGTCCCCCAAGGTTCTGTTCTTGGACCTCTTTTATTTTCAATCTACGACTTTTCCCTGGGTCAGCCTCTCACGGCTTTCAATATAATTTCTACACTGATGACACACACATCTATTTCTCCACCCCTCAACTCACTCCATCAGTCTCCTCACGCATCTCTAACTTACTAACAGACATATCTGTATGGATGTCACACCACTTCCTCAACCTCAACTTGTCCAAAACCAAACTTATAATATGTCCTCCCCCACGTGCCTCTTCCCCTGACTTATCTGTCAAGAGCAATGGCACAACCATCCACCCATCCCCACATGTCAGCGTGCTAGGTGTTATCCTGGACTCTGATCTCTCCTTTTGGCCCCACATCCAATCACTTTTCAAAGCTTGCTGTCTCAACCTCCGCAACATCTCTAAACTACATCCCTTTCTAACCAATGAAACCACACAGCTCCTGCTTCACTCCCTGGTTATCTCTCGCCTTGACTACTGCAACTCCGTCCTCATTGGCTTACCTTAAAATAGACTATCCCCCCCTTCAGTCCATCATGAATGCTGCTGGCAGACTCATCCACCTTACAAACCGCTCAGTGTCTGCTACCCCTCTCTGCCAATCCCTTCATTGGCTGCCAACGTCAACAAATTAAATTAAAAATACTAAGAATAAGTTACAAAGCCATCCACAACTCTGCTCTCAGCTACATCACTAGCCTAGTCTCAAAATACCAACCTAATCGCCCTCTTCGTTCCTCCCAAGACCTCCTGCTATCTGGCTTCTTCATCACCTCCTCCCATATCCGCCTCCAGGACTTCTCCCGAGCCTCGCCCAACCTCTGCAATTCCCTACCCCAATCTGTTAGACTGTTTCCAAATGTATCCACTTTTAGGCGATACCTGAAAAAAACTTTCCTCTTCAGAGAAGTCTATCCTGCCTCCATCTAACAACTGCACTACTTTCTCCATGAGCTCATCCCCCACAGCTATTACCCTTTTGTATCACTTGACCCTCCCTCCTAGATTGTAAGCTCTAACGAGCAGGGCTCTCTGATTTCCTCCTGTATTGAATTGTATTGTAATTGTACTGTCTGCCCTAATGTTATAAAGAGCTGCGTAAACTGTTGGTGCTATATAAATCCTGTATAATAATAATGATAATTAGATAAGACAAGGGTATTGCAAGGACAGATTAGGAATGAATGGCGTGTCTCAGCCAATGGGCAGGGATTTTCTTGGGTCCCTTGGCCTGCTGAGAGAGCCTATTTATTTGGGTGGAGTCAGGTGATCGGGGTTTGGTGCCACCTGGATGGCTGTCTGAGTGGACTTGTGTCGTGTCATGTTATCGGAATCCGGGAGCCCCCTTTAATAAGGGGGCCCCCGGATACCGGCCCCCCACCCTATGTGAATGAGTATGGGGTACAATGTACCCCTACCCATTCACCTGTGAAAAAAAGTACAAAAATAAAACACAACACAGGGTAAAAATAGTTTATTGCACAGCTCCGGGGGTCTTCCGTCTTCGGGGGTCTTCTCGCCGGACTCCTCCGCTATCTTCTGCTAGCTCTTTTGCTCCGTTTGATAATCTCATCATGTGTACGGGGCATTAGGTATTAGTTTAGGGAAAGACTGTTGCCTTTATTTGACTGTCCTGCCTGGTCTGAAGTTACTTCGAGGGGTGTAATGCAAGTAACTGGCACATATAATTCACACTGTAGGTCAGCTAAATGCCTTGGGGTATGAAGACATCAGTGTAAGCCCTTGTACACACGGTCGGACATTCCGACAACAAAATCCGTCGGATTTGGTCTGACGGATTTTGTCCGAAACTTGTGTTGCATACACACGGTCGGACAAAGTTGTCGGAAAATCCAATCGTACGCAACATGATGACATTATTTCGTTAGGACAGGACTACGTTCAGGCTAGTAGCCAATAGCTTTGGTCTAGGAAATAGATCTGGGCATGCGTGGCACTTTGTCCGATCGGAATTCTCTACAAACAATCGGACAAAGTCTGATCGGATCATGTTGTCAGAAAGTTTTATAGCCCAGCTCTAAAACTTTGTCCGTCGGATATTCCGACGGAAACAGTCCGATGGAGCCCACACACAGTCGGATTATCTGACAACACAGTCCGATCGGACATTTTCCATCGGAATGTCCGACCGTGTGTACAAGGGCTAAGAGGTAATACAGTGTGAAGATACAAGTGGTTACAAGGAAGGTTTCGTTAGAAGCCTGTCCTAAGTGTGTACCTGTGACGGGTGGTATAGCTTCTTGCAGGAGTTGTTGTCTGCACTCTCTCCATGAGCAGGTCTATCTCCCATAGCAATGGGATCAGATCGGCATTGCAGAGGTCCCCCTCCTGTACACAGGTACCGAATAGGAAGAGTTAAAGGAGCACAAGCCCAGCGGCTCCAGCCGCTGCCTCTGTCCTCATTGGATAGATTGATAGCAGCAGGAGCTATTGGCTCCCACTGCTGTCAATCAAATCCAGTGACACATCCATGTCTGCGTCGATGGATGCATCAGCAGGACTCAGGAGCACGCCCATAGGGGTGCCCCCATGGAAAGCGGCTCTTCGTGGGGGCACCTGATGAAGAGAAGGGACCAGGATTGTCAGTGGGACACCCCAGAAGAGGAGGATCAGGGTTGCTCTGTGCAAAACCCTTGCACAGAGCAGGTAAGTATGACATGTTTGTTATTTATATTTTAAAAAAATGCAAACCTTTACAACCCATTTAAGAAAGTGCACAGATGGAGTCTAGGTGCATGGCAGGGCCCCATACTACTACTGGGAATGAGGTAGTGGTGATATGCTGGACAGGTAGAGAGGTCATTGGCTCTGCGTGTCCCTCCTGAGTGCACAAGGGACTTTGGTGATGTATAATTACATTAAGAGAGTTTACTAGAGTTCAGTTGTCTGTGCAAGGAAAAGTACCCCATTGACCCTATCTAAAGTGCTTTGCCTAGCCCAAAAGACCCCCAACCCTGAGGTAGACCTCCTATGTGACCCTTGTAGGGTTGTAAATACTATATGAATCATTTGCCTTCACTCAAAATGGCCATGGCTAGAAATGCTGAGGGGGGGGGGGGGGGGTTCAAAGTAAAAGTATGGAGACATGGATGGTTGGGTGAGCTTGCTTTGAATACTAAAAATTCATTAAAGGGGTTGTAAAGGTTTGTTTAATAAAAAACAAAAAACAAACAAGTAAAGGGGGGGGGGCTCTGGGGGGCTGCTGTACTACAGAAAAACCTTGAGGGTTTACCATGCCTTTAAATAGTATTTTTAGTTTGTGTCACTCACATAAAGTTAATGTGGTTGTTAAGCCACTTAGTTGGTGTGTTTTGTATAAAAATACACCGCTATATATCTTATTTTATAGTGCTGCTCGGCACTCACGTGACCGGTGGCAGCTCTCCTCTCTCGATCTGGCAGCAAAGTAGGCGGAGCCGAGAAACCCCCGCTGACATCAGCCAAGGAGGCGTACACACAATCGGAATTTCCAACAACAAATGTTCGATGTGTGAGCTTGTTGTTGAAAATTCCGACCGTGTGTATGCTCCATCCATAGTTATGATACCAGCAGGAAGGGAGGGCCGGGGAGCGATCATAGCTGACAGGCAGGGAGGGAGGGGGGAGAGGAAGACAGAGGAGAGCTGCGAGTGATGGAGGCATGTAAATTTACCATGGTGTCAGGACTCAGCAACGATCATAAACCATGGTCAGTTTACAGGGGAGCGGGCAGAACCAGGCAGGATCAGCCAGGTATTGCAGGTGATAGAAGGGATCAAATTACACAGCACAAGCACTGTGCTGTATAACATGCTTTAAGGGAACAGGATTACGTGTTTTTTTTAGGGTAACAAACGCTTTAAGTTCTGCTCTAAAGTAAGTTAAAACAAGCATTTTCTTTTCAAGAGATCATATGGGGGGAGGGCAAGGAGTAAAAACAATGCCGGTGTGGGGCTTAAGCCCAGAGAAGTAGGGTAGAGTTTAAAGTGGAACTTCTAGTCAGAAAATTAAAGCAGAACAATACTCTCCTCAGATCCAGCGATGCAGCGTCCCCAAGCTCCTAGCCCATTTTCGGGTGGCCGGCTTCTCAATCACCCCCCGACAGAGGCCGGGTAGGGATGACATCACTCCTGCGCAAGCACAGGAGCTCAGTCAGATTCGGCATTGTGTGCAGCTCACTGTATGTACAAGGGAGGACAGGAAGGTAGGTAACTTTAATGCAGGAGAGACAAAGCATTCAAAAATTCTAGACTAAAGTTTCACTTTAAGTCCTGCTGGATCACTTCATGCTGGCAGCTGCAGCCATAGCCATGATTGGCAAGTTGGGAATCAACATTCCTGTAAAAGTGATCTGGGCAGCTCTACAGTCCCCAATCACTTTTACAGTGCCTGGAAGTTACCTCTCACCCTGTGCCCACATCCACCAACCCCCCCCCCCCCCCCCCCACCCGCCGCCGCCATTCCATTTCTGGGCTCTCTTGTTCCTCTAAGGACCAAAATAAATGGTTGGACCAGCTGCTCACAATGGAGATGGAGGAACATCTCCAAACTCCTCTGACAAATAAAGCCAGGAAGTGATGAGGATTTTCTTTGGCTTCAGAATTTTAATTTCCTGGCAGCCAGAAAAAGCATCTGTTCAAACACGATCTGTGTTTATCAAGGATCTAATAGACCCCTTATGTCTCAATAAACAGTACCTGTTACTGCCCAAAGCTATCATAAGGGGACTTCTTTACCCCTTTGTTAAAGCAATAAGGTTATATTTAAAAAAAAACGTTAACAGAAAAAATAAAAATATTAAAAAAAAAAATGTTAAAAAAACACCCCGTCCCCCTGTGCTCACATGCAAATGAGGTATTGCTGTGAATGCCAGAGTGAGAACAATAATTCTAGTGTCAGAGCTCACCTTTACCTCTAAATTGGTAACCTGTAAAGGCTTATAAAGCTTAATCAATGTACAATTTTAGGTACTGTAGTTTATCACCTTTTCACAGATGTGCGCATTTTTTAATTAACTGCCTGCTGACCATATAACAATATGACGGCAAGGCAGCTCTTCTGCTTTGGATCGCATACTAGGTATGTGAGCCAGTAGTTCTGGGCAGGGGGCCGATGACTCCGTTCTGCTGTAATTAGGCACAGCAGATGCCAATCAGCATGTGCCGGCCAATGTATGACCGCCGTCACCCGCAGATCGTCTGGAAGAAACACAGGACAGAACTCTGCCTATGTAAACAAGGCACAGTTCTGTCCTGTCAGTGAGGAAATGATGGATCTTCTTTCCCTGCAAAACAGGGAATAAAATCCACCTTTTCCCTTAGACCCCTTTCACACTGGAGGCGTTTTTCAGGCGCTAAAGGGTTAAAAATAGCGACTGTAAAGCGAATGAAAAACGCCTCCCCTGCCACCCCAATGTGGAAGCCTGAGTGCTTTCACACTGGGGGGCTGCACTGGCAGGGCATTACAAAATCTCTGAGGCAGTGGAGGAGCGGTGTATACACTGCTCCTCCACCGCCCTTGCCCATTGAAATGAATGGGCACCGCTGCCGAATCACTTTGGCAGTGGCACTACACAGGTGCATTTAACCCTTTGTTATACTGGCGGTGGTTATCTCCCCACTAGAGACTCGAATAGCGCCGCTAAAACCGCGGTAAAGCGCTGCTAAAACTAGCATTGCTTTACCGCTAATGCTGCCTGTGGCTCAGTGTGAAAGGGCTCTTAGTGAAAGCAGCACACTGTGTACACCAAAATACTGGCTAGGCATACATTTAACCTTTTGATCGCCCTACATGTTTAACCCCTTCCCAGCCAGTGTCATTAGTACAGTGACAGTGCATATTTTTAGCACTGATCACTGTATTAGTGTCACTGGTTCCCAAAAAATGTCAGTTGTGCCACGCACACACGACTGGACTTTTCAACGGACTTGGTCCAGCGGACTGGAATCTGTCGGACAATTCGATTGTGTGTGGGCTACAGCAGACTAGAAATAAAACTTGCTTGAAATCTTTCCGACAGACTTGAGTCCAGTTGAAAAATCCGGTCGTCTGTGTACTAGTCCGACGGACTAAAACCGACACTAGGGCAGCTATTGGCTACTGGCTATGAACTTATTCTACCTCATCACGTTTGAATCCGTCGGACTTTTGGAGTGATCGTGTGGGGCCAAGTCCGTTCGTTTGAAAGTCTGGACCTCAGCTGTAAAGGCCGTCGGATTGACCGCCGGACCAAGTCTGTCGAAAAGTCCGGTCGTGTGTACGCGGTATAAGTGTCAGAATGTCCACCGCAATATCGCAGTCCCGCTATATGTCGCTGATTTCCACCATTACTAGTAAAACAAATTAATTAAATTAAAATTCCAGTATATATCCCATAGTTTCTAGACTCTATAACTTTTGTGCAAACCATCCAATATACACTTATTGGGATTTTCTTTTTTACCAAAAATATGTAGCAGAATACATATTGGGCTAAATTTATGAAGAAATTAGATTTCTAAAATGTTTCTTATTGTATAGGTTTTATAACAGAAAGTAAAAAATATTGGGGGTCTTTGTTTTTGTCTATCTTTTTTTTTGTTTATAGCGTAAAAAACAAAACAAAAAAACACGCTGTTTTTAACCACCTCGCGCCCGCCCTATAGCCGAATGACGGCCGTAGAGCAGGCGCGTTCGTCCGGGTGGTCGTCCCTGGACGTCCTGATGTTTACTTCCGCAATGCGCGCCGCCGCGGGCGCGCATCACGGAAGTTCTGTGTTCGCCGTGTCCCCCGGGGACAGGCAAACACAGATCGCTGTAAACGGCCAATCACAGCGGCCGTTTACAGCGTGATCGGCATGTCCAATGGGAGATGATCTCATATGTAAACATATGAGATCATCTCTCAGCGCCGCTCTCCCTCCTCACACAGACAGTGTGAGAGGGGAGAGATGAACGGCTGCAGCGGCAGCCGTTCTGCCTCTAGTAAAAAAAAAAAAAAAAGTAGAAAAATAATGTAGTGCCATCCTCCTCCCAGCAGTGCCATCCTCCTCCCAGCAGTGCCATCCGCCCCAGTGCCATCCACCCCAGTGCTACCTGCCCCCAGTGCCATCCACCCCAGTGCTACCTGCCCCCTGTGCCATCCACCCCAGTGCCACCTGTTGTCAGCGCCACCTGTCGTCAGTGCCATCTGTCATCAGTGCCACGTATAAGTGCCATCTGTCATCAGTGCCACGTGTCTTCAGTGCCACATAGTGCCATCTGTCATCAGTGCCACGTATTAGTGCCATCTGTCATCAGTGCCACGTATCAGTGCCATTTGTCATCAGTGCCACCTGTCAGTGTTACGTGCCATCTGTTGTCAGTGTCACGTGTCATCAATGCCACTTATCAGTGCCATCTGTCATCAGTGTCACGCGTCATCGGTGCCATGTATTAGTGCCATCTGTCATCGGTGGCACGTATTAGTGCCACGTATTAGTGCCATCTGTCATCAGTGCCACATATTAGTGCCATGTGTCTTCAGTGCCACGTATTAGTGCCACGTGTCATCAGTGCCACGTATAAGTGCCACGTGTCATCAGTGCCACATATTAGTGCCATCTGTCATCAGTGCCACATATTAGTGCCATCTGTCATCAGTGCCACGTATAAGTGTCATCATTGCCACGTATCAGTGCCAATTGTCATCAGTGTCACGTGTCATTGTCCTGGTGCTTCAAAAGTGTAATAAATAGTCAACAAGTTAGATGTGTAATTTATGTTCCTAGAACACATGATGGCGCTACCTGCATGTTGGGCCTCTCTATGTGGCCAGGCTGTGAAAAAGTCCCACACACGTGGTATTGTAATACTCAGGAGGAGTAGCAGAATTTTTTGGGGGTGTCATTTGTGGCATACACATGCCACGTGAGAGAAATAACCTATTACAATGACAATTTTGTGGAGAAAAAAAAAATGAAAAATCTTAATTTTGCAAAGAATTGTGGGAAAAAAATTACAACATCAAAAAGCTCACTATGCCTCTTACTAAATACCTTGGAATGTCTACTTTCCAAAAAGGGGTCATTTGTGGGGTATTTGTACTTTCCTGGCTTGTTCGGGTCGCAAGAATTGAGATAGGCCACCAGTACATCAGATGTGATCAATTTTGTGCGATTCACACCACACCTTGTAGACTCTCTAACTTTCACAAAGACCAAATAATATCCACTAATTTGGGTTATTTTTACCAAAGATATGTAGCAGTATAAATTGTGGCCAAAATTTATGAAGAAAAATTAATAATTTGCATAATTCTGTCACAGAAACAAAGAAATATGCGTTTTTTTTCAAAATTTTCGGTCTTTTTTCATTTATAGCGCAAAAAATAAAAACCCCAGAGGTGATCAAATACTACCAAAAGAAAGCTCTATTTGTGGGAAAAAAAGGACAAAAAATTCATTTGGGTACAGTGTTGCATGACTGAGTAATTGTCATTCAAATTGTGAGAGCACCGAAAGCTGAAAATTGGTCTGGGCAGGAAGGGTGTTTAAAGAGGAGGGCCAGTTAAAAAAAAATAAAAAGTCAGCAGCTGCAAACACTGCAGCTGCTGACTTAATAAACACACTTACCTGTCCAGGGCGCCCGCGATGTCAGCCGCCCGAGGCCGACCCGTCTCTCGGCTCTCGGGTCCCGGCGCCGCCATTCCCTCTAAGGGAAACAGGCAGCGGAGCCTTACGGCTTCACTGCCCGTTTCCTACTGCGCATGCGCGAGTCCCGCAGCGCTTTCTGAATGGAACGCGCTGTGTTCTGGAACACACAGTTCCCAGAACACAGCGCGACCCATTACCCAGAAGACGCCGCGACGAAGACAGAAGACAGAAGATCTCCGCGGAGGAGGAAGAGGAAGATTAGGATAAAGTGCCTAGCAACAGGCATTTCTGGTAAGTAAAAAAAAAAAATTTTTTCATTTTATTTTTTTTTTATTTTTTTGTCATTTTTTACATTTTTTGGTTTTCAGGGTGGCCCTCCACTTTAAGTGCCCAGTAAGCAAGTGGTTAAGTGGCAAGTGAAGTAGTGGTCTCCACCAACTAGCACCAAAAGAAAGCTTTATTTGTGGGGGAAAAAAAATACATAAGTTTTATTTAGATACAGCGTTGCATGACAGCGCTATTGTCAGTTAAAGTGACGCAGTGCTGGATTGCAAAAAATAGCCTGGACATAAAGGGGGGGGGGGGGGGGGGTGTAAATCTTTCGGAGCTGAAGTGGTTAAAATAAGGTATGATATTTTGTTTATATGCACTAAAACTCATTTTATTTTTTCCTGAAAATTTGCGTTTGATAAATGGCTCTGCAAATATCGCGCAATATAAAAAATTGCAACAATGCCATTTTATTCTCCAGAGTCTCTGCTTTCAAAAATTATCAACAAAATGCGTATGGAAAAATGTCAACATTGCCCTGGAATTTCCGGAAAGCAAGCAGTTAAAAAAAAAAAAAAAAGTTTGGGCTTTTTACTTTGAGCAGCTGTACAGCGCACATGTACCTAAACCTAATACTACGGCCAAAGTCTTTGTTTATGAATGAGAGGTATAAAGGGAGATAGAGCCAAACGTCATTTGTTCCCACACCCTATCAACAGGCATGATGAAAACATTGTCACTAGAGCACGATTCTCCTTGTAGTCCCGCTTCCAGACTTTATACTAGAGATGGATAGCAGCGGCCATATTGTTGTAGCCCTTTTTTTTTAAGTGGCAAGTGAAGTCGTGGGCTCCACCAAAATGTTTCCTCTCATAGAGACAACCAGGAAGTGTGCCTCTTCCGTGTTTACTATCATTTCCGAAGTAATAGAAATGCGACTTACTTATACGTCATGGCAGTGAGCAGTAAGAAACTTACCATGTCGGAGGCTTTGGTTATCGGGACCGGTAGATGACGTCTGTGCCCCAGGAGACCAGCACTCAGTGTTGAAGCAGTACGCATTGCTGACATGCAATCTGGGGGTGAGTACAGCTCCTGGTTATTAACCCCCATAACACAAACTATGGTCACTGCTATGTCATCTTCTGACATAACAGTGACAAAACAAAGGTAAAGTGTAAAGTCAAAACTTTTTCATTTAGTAGTAGGGAATTTGTTTATGTTGTGTGCATACCATTGAGATATATATATATATATACACACACACACACCACTTTATTAGTAGGGATGGGCTCAGGCGTGTTCGAATCATGCCCACCAGGAAGCCGTCACTGCACACTCGCTGTCTATAATTGGTGGTGTACAGTGTCGGTTTCCTGGCAGGTACATTCTGAACACACCTGAGCCCATCATTATTAGGTACACCTGTTCAATTGGCTGATTAGCAATTTGTGTTACCAACCAATCACATGGCAGCAGCTCAAGGCATCTAGATGTGGTCAAGATAACTTGCTGAAGTTTAAACCGAGCATCAGATTGCGGAAGAAAGTGGATTTAAAGAGGAAGTAAACCCTCAGCGAAAAAAACAAAAAAACCCTGCAAGAGAAACACATGATTAGCTAGTATGCATAGTATCACTTACCTCAGATCGAAGCCCCCATATCGCTCCATGTCTCCCCCCCCCCCCCCTCCCCCCGACCGCCGACATGTTGTCCCAGAGTGACTTCCGGGTATTGCGGCTCTGTGCTTAGCCGGAGTCGCGTTGACGTCTCCGCACATGCGCGCGGGAACGGCACAGTACAACTGAAGCAAAGGCATATAGCGCCATTGCTTCAGTTGTCTTAAGTGTGCATGTGCCGCATGAAGTCGGCACATGCAATTACAGGGGATATCTCCTAAACCGTGCAGGTTTAGGAGATATCCTTGTTAGCTACAGCTAAGCCTTAATATATGCTTACCTGTAACATAAAGTTGTAAACAAGGGTTTACAACCACTGACTTTGAACATTGGATTGTTGGTGCCAGACGGGCTGGTCTGAGTATTTCAAAAACTGCTGATGTACTGGGATTTTCACACACAACCATTAAGGATGGGCTTGGGCGGGCTCGCAACTCCACGTGCATGAGCCCACCAGGAAGCTGATACTGCACAGTGCTAATCACAGGCATTGAGACATTTCCCCATCTCTGCAGCTGCAGATTGGGAAATGTCTCACTGCCTGTGATTAGCGCTGCTCCTAGTGGGGTTGCGAACGTGCCCAAGCCCGTCCTTAGTGGGCAGACTGATTCGAGATGATAAAAAGGCAACAGTAACTCACGTAGCCACTTGTTATAACCAAGTTATGCAGAATACCATCTCTAAATGCATAACACATCAAACCCTGAAGAAGATACAGCAGCAGAAGACCACATCGGGTGCCACTCCTGTCAGCTAAGAACAGGAAACAGGCTTCAATTCGCACAGGCTTGCCAAAATTGAACAATAGAAGATTGGAAAAACGTTGCCTGGTCCGATGAGTCTCAATTTCAGCTGCGACATTCAGATGATAGAGTCAGAATTTGGCGTAAACAACATGAAAGCATGGATCTATCCCACCCTGTATCGATGGTTCAGGCTGGTGGTGGTGGTGTAATGGTGTGGGGGATATTTTCTTGGCACACTTTGGGCCCCTTAGTACCAATTGAACATCATTTAAACTCCATGGCCTACCTGAGTATTGTTACCGACCATGTCCATCCCTTTATGTCTACAGTGTACCCATCTTCTAATGGCTACTTCCAGCAGGAAAATGCACCATGTCACAAAGCTCAAATAATCTCAGCACTGGTTTCTTGAACGTGACAATGAGTTCACTGTACTCTAATGGCCTCCACAGTCACCAGATCTCAATCCATTAGAGCAGCTTTGGGATGTGGTGGAACGGGAGATTTGCATCACGAATTTGCAACTGCCAAATCTGCAGTAACTGCGTGATGTTATGTCAATATGGACATTATACATCTCTGAAGAATGTTTCCATACCTTGGTGAATTTAAACCATGAAGAATTAAAGCTGTTCTTAACCACTTCAGTTCCGGACCAATAAACACCTTAAGGACCAGAGGTCTTTTTGCAATTTCGCACTGCGCTGCTTTAACTGGTAATTGCGCGGTCATGCAATATTGCACCCAAACGAAATTTGCGTCCTTTTCTTCCCACAAATAGAGCTTTCTTTTGATGGTATTTGATTGCCTCTGCGTTTTTTTTTTTTTTGCGATATAAATGAAAAAAGAGCGAAAATTTTGAAAAAAAAAGATATTTTCTTCTTTTTGTTATAAGAAAAATCGAATAAACTAAATTTTAGTCATACATTGAGGGCAAAATTTATTCAGCCACATGTCTTTAGTAAAAAAAATGTCAATAAGCGTATATTTTTTGGTTTGCGCAAAAGTTATAGCGTCTACAAACTAGAGTACATTTTCTGGAATTTACACAGCTTTTAATTTATGACTGCCGATCTCATTTCTTGAGGTGCTAAAATGGCAGGGCAGTACAAACCCCCCCCAAATGACCCCATTTTGGAAAGTAGACACCCCAAGGAAATTGCTGATGGGTATGTTGAGCCCATTGAATATTTATTTTTTTTGTCCTAAGGGATTGAATAATGACAAAAAAAAAAAAAAAAAATTTTTTTTACAAAAAGTTGTCACTAAATGATATATTGCTCACACATGCCATGGTTATATGTGAAATGACACCCCAAAATACATTCTGCTGCTTCTCCCGAGTACGGGGATACCACATGTGTGGGACTTTTTGGGAGTCTAGTCGCGCACGGCACCCCGAAAACCAATCACCACCTTCAGGATTTCTAAGGGTGCAAATTTTTGATTTAACTTCTCACTACCTATCACAGTTTCGAAGGCCATAAAATGCCAAAATAGCACAAAACCCCCCCAAATGACCCCATTTTGGAAAGTAGACACCCCAAGCTATTTACTGAGAGGCATGTTGAGTCCATGGAATATTTTATATTTTGCCAAAAGTTGCGGGAATATTACAAACTTTTTTTTTTTTTGCACAAAGTTGTCACTAAATGATATATTGCTCACACATGCTATGGGCAGAAGTCAAATTACACCCCAAAATAAATTCTGCTGCTTCTCCCGAGTACGGGGATACCACATGTGGGGGACTTTTTGGGAGCCTAGTTAACTAGCTACCTAGCGACACTAGCGACACTGATGCAGCGTTCAGAAAAATTATCGCTTAGTGACACTGGCAAAAGGGGGTGAAAGGGTTAACTAGCGGAAATCAGGGGGTTAAAACCATTATTGGGTAGTATATCGGGGTACCTAGCGCTATAAAAACCTGGCGGTGAACCTAAAAAAATAACTAGCTACCTAGCGACTGTAGCGACACTAATGCAGCGATCAGAAAAACGATTGCTTAGTGACACTGGCAAAAGGGGGTGAAAGGGTTAACTAGCGGCAATCAGGGGGTTAAAAACATTATTGGGTAGTCTATCGGGGTACCTAGCGATATAAAAACCTGGCGGTGAACCTAAAAAAATAACTAGCTACCTAGCGACACATGCAGCGATCAGAAAAATGATCGCTTAGTGACACTGGCAAAAGGGGGTGAAAGGGTTAACTAGCGGCAATCAGGGGGTTAAAAACATTATTGGGTAGTATATCGGGGTACCTAGCGCTATAAAAACCTGGCGGTGAACCTAAAAAAATAACTAGCTACCTAGCGACTGTAGCGACACTAATGCAGCGATCAGAAAAACGATCGCTTAGTGACACTGGCAAAAGGGGGTGAAAGGGTTAACTAGCGGCAATCAGGGGGTTAAAAACATTATTGGGTAGTATATCGGGGTACCTAGCGATATAAAAACCTGGCGGTGAACCTAAAAAAATAACTAGCTACCTAGCGACACTAGCGACACATGCAGCGATCAGAAAAATGATCGCTTAGTGACACTGGCAAAAGGGGGTGAAAGGGTTAACTCTAGGGGCAATCAGGGGGTTAAATCTTTATTGGGGGGTGATAGGGGGCTACCCTGGACCTAACACTAACTGTCCTGACAGTTTTTACTGTCACAACTGACACTGAATGCATTGATCAGTAAAGAAATGATCAATGCAATCAGTGACACTGTGACTGGGGGGGGAAGGGGGGGCGGGGGGGGGGATCGGGGGGCGATCGGGGGGGGGATCGGGGGGGGTTTGTGTGCCTGTGTGTACCTACATGTCAGTGTAGTGTTCGTGCAGACTTACTTTTACTCTTCTCCTCGTAGTCCGGTCAAAAAGACCGCCCCGAGGAGAATGACATCACTTCCTCCTTCCTGTGTAAACAATACACAGGGGAGGAAGCTTCTCATTGGCCAGGAGCGATCCAGAGGGGGTGGCCGAAAACGAACGGCCATCCCCTCATCACGGAGCGCTCCTGGACCGAATCGGACCGCCGTAACCAGCGGGAGGGGGTCCGATGGGACCCCCCACCCGCTGGAAGGCAATCACGTAGATGTACGTGATTGTGCCTGCCTGTGCCATTGTGCTGACGTACAATGGCAATACGGCGGTCCTCAAGTGGTTAAGGCAAAAGGGGGTCCAACCTGGTACTAGCAATGTGTCCCTAATAAAGTGGCTGGTGTGTGTGTGTGTATGTATGTATGTATGTATGTATATATTGAATAGGAAGTCTCCCAAAGTGATGGAAATTCCCATTGAAGACAATTGTCTCTATTGGGAGATTTTCCTGTTTTTTTTTTTTTTTTTTTTTTTTTCTTTTTCTTTTTCTTTTTTTATTTATTACATGTACTTGTATAGCGCCATCAGTTTACGCAGCACCTTTCATATATATTGTATGTTCACATCAGACCCTGTCCTAAAGGAGCTTGCAATCTAAGGCCGCGTACACACGAGAGGATTGTCCGTCCAACTTAGTCCGCTGAACCGTGTTTCAGCGGACAATCCCCTCGTGTGTGGGCTTCAGCGGACTTTTTCAGCGGACAGTCTGGCGGACTAAGTCTTTTTCCGTAATACAGTCCGTCCAAACTTGGTTTCAGCGGACAGTCCGCTCGTGAGTAGGCAAGTTGGACGGACTAAGTATGGCGCATGCTCAGAAAGGATTTGCACGGCCGAAGGTTGCATTGCAGTGTATTGGACGTCGTATTTCTAGTCCCGTCGTACGTGCTGTACACGTCATCGCGCAAGCTTTCAGCGGACTGTCTGTTCATCGTGTGTGGTCAAGTCCGTTCATTCAAAAGTAGGACGGACTGTCTGTCGGATTGTCTGACGAACTTAGTTGGCCAGACAATCCGCCCGTGTGTACGCGGCCTAACTCTCATTCATACACACATATTAGGCACAATTTAGACAGGAGCCAATTAACCTACCAGCACGTCTTTGGAGTGTGGCAGGAAAAGCAAAATACCCAGAGGAAACCCTCACATGCACAGGGAGAACATGCAAATTCCAGGCAGGTAGTGTCCGTGGTTGTGATTTTTCCCTCACCTCCTGTCCTGGAGGAGAACACTAAGCCCTTGTACACACGGTCGGAGATTCCGACAACCAAATCCGTCGGATTTTGTCCGATGGATTTTTTCCGAAACTGTTGTATACACACGGTCGGACAAAGTTGTTGGAAAATCCGACGTGATGACGTTATTTAGTTACAACGGGACTATGTTCACGCTTTGGTGTAGGAATTTGATCTGAGCATGCGTGGCACTTTGTCCGATCGGAATTCTCTACACATGATCGGAGTATGTCCGATCGGAGCATTTTGTAAGAAAATATTTCCGGCAAGTTGGAAAAGTTGGTCCGACGGATATTCCGACGGAAACAGTCCGATGCAGACCACACACAGTCGGAATATCCGACAAAACGCTCCGATCGGACACATTCCGACGGAATCTCCGACCGTGTGTACAAGGGCTAAGGGCAGGTTCACATTGGTGTGCTACGGTTTGTACACAGTGAAATTCTATGCGAGTTTTAGGTCTTATTCCATTGAATTCTATTAGATCATTCATATCAAAGTTCTGCATGCTGCATCTTTTACAAAATGTATGGTCTAGTAGAAATAAATTGGATTGCATCTAAAACTGTGTGTAGAACGTGCATACAATTGCACTGCTCCTAAACCACAGCACACCAATGTGAACATGCACTAAAGCCGCATACACACGGGCGGACTGTCTGGCCAACTTAGTCCGCCGAAACACATTTCAGCGGACAGTCCGCTCGTGTGAGGGCTTCAGCGGACTTTTTCAGCGTGCAGTCTGGCGGACTAAGTATTTCGGAATTTCCGCAATACTGTCCGTCGGACTCGCATTTCGTCAGACAATCCGCCCGTGTGTATGCCAGT
The DNA here is from genome assembly GCF_037356315.1 of Lithobates pipiens. Classification (NCBI taxonomy): domain Eukaryota; kingdom Metazoa; phylum Chordata; class Amphibia; order Anura; family Ranidae; genus Lithobates; species Lithobates pipiens. The sequence continues at coordinate 25,681,084 of NW_027507696.1, read as the reverse complement.
CCGCCGTACTTTTGAAATGAGTGGACTTTTCCCGCCCGGAGAAAAGTCCGCTCATTTCGAGCGGGTATCCAGGTAGGCGGGGCCCGCGAAGGAGACGTCGCTGGCCCCGCCGCCTGGTATGGACTTAAAGGGGAACCCCAACGCCGAAAAAATCGGCATGGGGGTCCCCCCCAAGTCCACAACAGACCCTTGTCCGAGCACGCTACCCGGCCGGCCAGGAAAGGGGGGCGAGCGAGCGCCCCACCTCCTGAGCCGTACCAGGCCGCGTGCCCTCAACATGGGGGGGTGCCTTGGGGAAGGGGGGGCCGCGCGGCCCCCCCACCCCAAAGCACCTTGTCCCCATGTTGATGAGGACAAGGGCCTCTTCCCGACAACCCTGGCCGTTGGTTGTCGGGGTCTGCGGGCGGGGGGCTTATCGGAATCCGGGAGCCCCCTTTAATAAGGGGGCCCCCGGATACCGGCCCCCCACCCTATGTGAATGAGTATGGGGTACAATGTACCCCTACCCATTCACCTGTAAAATAAAAGTACAAAAAAAAACACAACACACGAGATAAAATACTTTATTGCACAGCTCCGGGGGTCTTCCGTCTTCGGGGGGTCTTCTCGCCGGACTCCTCCGCTATCTTCTTGTAGCTCTTTTGCTAGCGGAGGAGTCCGGCTTTCTTCCTCGCCGCCGGCCTCTTCTCCCGACTTCGGGGGTCTTGTCCCGCTCTTCGGTTCTTCTGCCGGGCCACCGCGCCTTCTTATAGCTCTTTTACAAGCGGTGGCTTGGTCTTCTGTCGCCGCCGCCTTCCGTTCTTCTTCTTCTTCTTCTTCTTCTCCTCCTCCCTCCTCCCTCCTTCTTCTTGCCTCGACGATCTCTCCGGCCGGAATGCCAGGGACACACTGCACGGCCACTTATATAGGGACAAGGGGCGGTGTCACATGGCTTTATGTCACATGAGGCGGTGTCACATGGTGACCCCGCCCCCTTACGATGTCATAGTCCCCATGTGACATCAACCCATGTGACCAAGCCATGTGACACCGCCCCTTGTCCCTATATAAGTGGCCGCGCAGTGCGTCCCTGGCATTCCGGCCGGAGAGATCGTCGAGGCAATATCTCCTGAAGGAGAAGAACGGAAGGCGGCGGCGACAGAAGACCGGGCCACCGCCTGTAAAAGGGCTATAAGAAGGCGCGGTGGCCCGGCAGAAGAACCGAAGAGGGGGACAAGACCCCCGAAGTCGGGAGAAGAGGCCGGCGGCGAGGAAGAAAGCCGGACTCCTCCGCTAGCAAAAGAGCTACAAGAAGATAGCGGAGGAGTCCAGCGAGAAGACCCCCTAAGACGGAAGACCCCCGGAGCTGTGCAATAAAGTATTTTATCTCGTGTTTTTTTTGTACTTTTATTTTACAGGTGAATGGGTAGGGGTACATTGTACCCCATACTCATTCACATAGGGTGGGGGGCCGGTATCCGGGGGCCCCCTTATTAAAGGGGGCTCCCTGATTCCGATAAGCCCCCCGCCCGCAGACCCCGACAACCAACGGCCAGGGTTGTCGGGAAGAGGCCCTTGTCCTCATCAACATGGGGACAAGGTGCTTTGGGGTGGGGGGGGGCGCGAGGCCCCCCCTTCCCCAAGGCACCCCCCCATGTTGAGGGCACGCGGCCTGGTACGGTTTAGGAGGGGGGGCGCTCGCTCGCCCCCCTTTTCCTGGCCGGCCGGGTAGCGTGCTCGGACAAGGGTCTGTTGTGGACTTGGGGGGGGGGGGGGGGGGGGTCCCCCAAGCCGATTTTTTTTTTTTCAGTGTTGGGGTTCCCCTTTAAGTCCATACCAGGCGGCGGGGTCAGCGATGTGTCCTTCGCGGGCCCCGCCTACCTGGAGACGCGCTCGAAATGAGCGGACTTTCCTCCGCGTGTGTGGGCGAGTCTGTTCATTTCAAAAGTAGGGCGGATAGTATGGCGGACTTAGTACGCCGTATTAGTCCGCTCAAAAAGTGGTGTGTGTGGTCAAGTCCGTTCATTCGAAAGTATGACGGACTGTCCGTCGGATTGTCTGACGGACTAAGTTGGCCAGACAGTCCGCCCGTGTGTACGCGGCTTAACATGTTGATTAGGTTCCTTCTTTCCACCATCACCTTCCCTCGTTTATTTATTTTTTTTATTTTTTTCCTCCTTCCCTGTCCCTATTCGCACTACAATGCTGGTGTGATGTGCGGTGTAGAAAAAAGTAGATATGCTTCATTGTTCTGCAGCACATTGAAACACACTTCTGTGCATAGACCATGAATGAAGTGTAAGTTTATCGCACTCCTTTGAAGTTAAAGTAGAACTATAGGCAAAATTTTTTTTTTTTCATTTTGGATAGAGTAAGGGAGGGTTTTAACCCCTGTCAGATATTTTTTCTTTGCCATCTGTATCCCATTGTGGAGATTTCCCTTCACTTCTTGTCCCATAGCCAAACAGGAATTGACAGGAAATCCCTGCTAATGAAGGGAATCCCATGGGGACCCTTAGGTAACCAGAACTAGTGTCCTCATTGGAAGATTTCCCCACTATTACTTTTCTGGGGACAACCCAAAATTTGGGATTTTCTTTTACTTTCACTTTCAATGATAATGGTAAACAGGACAAATAGAGAGGGGGCATTTCCTAAATGGAGCACAGACAGCAATAAAAATTGTCAAGCGTTCTAATCCCTCTCCACTTTTTCCAAAACGAACAAAAACAGGTTTTGCCTTTAGTTATACTTTAAGGATGAATTTTAAAATGGGTATAATCCTTTTAGATGATGACCCACCATTGAAGCTGGAAATCACTGCAGTACTCTCTACTATGTTGATTGCCACGATCATCTGGCCTTTTGCACACTGACCACAGGGCTTCACTCGCTTGGCACCACCACTATTCAACAAACACCTTGTATATTTTTAATGGAATACAATGATTGGACAAGGTGGAAAGGCAAGCAGGTGATGTCATTTAAAGTGGAACTAAAGGGGTTAATACCCACCTTTCCAATGGTCCCTTACCAGCACCGGTATCTTCGTCATTCCAGCACACAGAGACTGGCTTGGCGCTGTGTTTTTTCACCAGAAGGGAGATCGGCAGACAGATGCTTGCTGATCTCCCTCTGTTACACTAACACCTGCCGTGATGGGCATTAAACATTATAGGTGGGATGAGCGGTACCATCGTCAGGGTGCAGAAGTGATCGGGTGGCTTTACAGCTGCCTGAATCCCTTCCATGAGAAAGCCCAGCACTGACCAAATAAATGTAAACACATTTTTAGCTGCTGCAACAGCCAGGAGTGTTTTTTAAAATCCCATTCTACCAGCTGCTATTTATATACTACGCTGATAGACAAATGTTTAAACAAAAGTATAGTAAACAGTGCAATGCACTGAAACAGAGCATATCACTGCCTGACACAACAAACCCTAGGCCACAACTACGTGGTAAACCGCCACATTTTACTGTGCATGAAGTGCCAGTTCTAGCCAACAGTGCCTTGCACTTTTAAAGAAAAGTAGAGAGTTTACCCTTCTTTTCTTTCTTGGCGACAATCCCTCTGTTCCTGTACAGATTCAAAGTCAAGGATTGGATTTTCGCTCACTTTTAGCTACAGTGACAGAAAGTTGATAACTCTCCCCAATGGGCCACAGACAGCAAAAATGACTGGTTACTACGTGTTACTGTACTTTGCGTTTTAGTGCAGGCAGCTACAGACCAGATGTATAAATATGTCTTATATTCTGCTTATAGTCCTTATCATTTTGTCTGCATTAAAGCATAATTGAAGTGCTGAAAAGGTCTTTGCTACATAGGGGGAACTATCTGGCCCAATCTTTTCCTACTGTATGGAGAAGAAAAGTAGGCTAAAACCTATCATTTGCTGTCAATGTCAGACAATTATTGCAATGTGAATAATTTAGAAGACTGGCAGATATTACCAGCCACTTGGTCTGTGTGCTCATCTAGGGCTAGCCTTAATTTTCCTAGTTGGTTATTTTTGTGTGTGCTTTTTCCTTCTAGATACATCACAAGTGTCTTTTAGCAGCCCTTTTAGTCAAGAGACATGGGCCAGCAAAGTGAAACAACCTCCAAAAGTTAGGATCCCTCCAGCTACCTTCGTGAAACCTGTATGTTCTTCACCTAGCATTGCTAAGGATGCAAAATCACAGGGCTGGAATAAGGTACGTCTCCTTCCCTTTTATTTATTTATTTTAAGTAGAAAAAACTGGAATAGAGCTAAAACCCAAATGTGTAAAGCTACTATATCATACTTTATCGTATAATATCTCAATCTGATACATTATGCAAATTGCTTTTTAATAAGGGGTTCTGCTTTTAGGTAATATTTTTTAGGTGGGTTGAATCCGCTTCTGGCTTCTTGTATGCCTTTGGATATTCCCAAGAGTGAGCGCTCCCTGCTAGAATTCCTGATTCTGTTCCTGTCCAGCTGAAAGTCCTAGGTGCTTTCACCTACCTTTTGTGGATGTTCTTCTACTCCTTGTTGTATTCCATATAATTTAAAATAAATAGAAAACTCAACAGGAGGAGTCAGAATCCTTCATTATGCCCACAGTAGGTGTTGCAGACCCAGTAGATCAAGCACAGCAATCTCACTAATGGAGTCCTTCAGATTGTCAGGTGGTTTAACTTGCCAATAGCTACCAAAAACAGAAATCTCAGTTTTGGGTGGTCTGTCCCTTTGTTATAAAATGGCTTTTCAAAGGCATTTTGAATAAAAAAAACAATATATAAAAAAATAAATAAAATAAAAATTAATAAATCTACTAGGCTTAAAAAGTAAGCCTTTTAAATATACATATCATAGCCAAGATGATGGCACTTGCTGAAATTGGAAGGTTGCTCACACAGTGGAACTAGTTCAGTCCAATGAGATGTGTAATTTATGAGTCTGAGAGACCGCACACTTCTACAGTGTACACACAACATGAACACAAATTAGCCACACTACATTATTATATTATTATACAGGATTTAGTGCCAAGAGTTTGAACAGCGCTGTTGCAAAGGGGAGATAATACAGCAACAATACAAGAGGGTTAGGAGGGCCCTGCTCCTGGAAACTTACAATCTAATAGGGAGGGGCTGGTGGAACAAAAAGTAATAACTGTGAGAGATGAACTGATGTGAGAAATAAAAAATGTGGTTATTAGTTGAAAGCAGGATAGGCTTCCCTGAAGAGATGAGCTTTCAGGGATCTCCTATAAGTGGACAGAGATACCTGGACAGATTGGGAGAGGCTCTGGAAAATTTTGACTTAAGTGGATGTAAAGAACTGATGTAAACGTTTATACGTATACGTTTTTTTCTCAGAAAGAATGTGGCTGAATTGATGAAACAAACTGCAGGCATGAGTGAAGGGGGCCTTAGGCATGAAGGTAGTAAGTATGGGGGTGATCAGCACATGTTTTAGAGGGGAGGGAAAGGTGCCAGCAGTGAGGGAGATATTGAAGATGCGAGGGAACGAAGGATAGAAGAGGGTGACCGTAGTAGTTGTGCTGTGTGTGTCTATTTAGGCTTGGAGTCATGGCTCCACCCCACCACCTCTCTCCTCATTGGCTCACTTTCTTTGACAGCAGCGGGAGCCAATGGCACCCCTCTGCTGCCTCAGCTTAAGAGGAGGGGAGTCCCAGACAGCCATGACTCTTGTGAAAGATCGCTGGATCAAGATGGGGCTCAGGTAAGCATGAGTGATGCACACAGAAGGTTTTTTTATCTTAATGCAAGGAATGCATTAGGAGAAAAAAAAAACCTTCTGACTTTACAACCACATTAAGGCCGGGTTCACACCGCTGCGATGCGGGAACGCCGCGAATCCGCGGCGTTTTCCCGCATCGCACACCTCCCGCCGGCAGTTCACACTGCCCTATGCGGACGGCTGGGAGTGTCAATGATATGTTAATGACACCCCCAGATCTGTCCGCATATCGCAGTGCGATCTGCCGACTCGCACAGGAATCGGATCGCATGGTGTGAACCCCCCATGCGATCCGATTCTGTTGCGGACCAAAAAAAGGGTCCCGTGCGAGTTTGCTGCGGGAGCAATGCGAATTCAGCCATACTATCTGTATGGCTGAACTCGCATCGCTACGGAGATCGGATGTGATTTGCGGTGCGAATCACATCCGGATCTCCCCCCGCAGCAGTGTGAACCCAGCCTAAAGCTTAAAACATTTTCTCGAATAGTGAGAAGTGGTACAACTATTCTTGTTATCTGAGTCCCCTATTATGAGATCTTCTCTCCTCTCTCCTCCCCTCCTCTCTCCTCTCACAGTGACAAGAGGTCAAAGTACAGAGAGGGTAACAAAAATACTTCTATATTATTAGTATGGGTAAAGGTAACAAAAGTGCATACTTTTTATTTTCCCATTTCAGAAGTTTTTCTCTCACTCATCTGACAAAACATGTCACAGCTGGGTAGTCTAAACAAGAGTAAATAGCTTAGATCGCATGATGCCCCACTGTACGCAATGCTGGCAAATATAATTCTCAATCAAGGATCAGAGTAATTTAATGGTACACCTTGGGGTCAAGAAATGACCCCTTGATATCCATATCAGCAGCGGAATGGATTTAGAGTGCTTTTAGCCACTATCCTCTGAATTCATTAAGATCACCAGGTTTTAATCTCTATTGCACGCACACACAGTGCCTTAAAGTATTCATACCTCTTGAAATCTTCCACATTTTGTCATGTTACAACCTAAAATGTAAATGTGTTTTATTGGGATTTTATGTGATAGACCAACACAAAGTGGCACATGATTGTGAAATAGAAGGAAAATTATAAATGTTTTTAAATCATTTTTTTTTAACAGATAAATATGTGAAAAGTGTGGCGTACATTTGTATTTAGCCCACCTGAGTCAATACTTTGTAGAACAACCTTTTGGGGATGTCTCTACCAGCTTTGCACATCTAGAGAGTGAAATGTTTGCCCATTCTTCTTTGCAAAATAGCTCAAGCTCTGTCCGATTGAATGGAGAGCGTCTGAACAGCAATTTTCAAGTCTTGCCACAGATTCTCAATTGGATTTAGGTCTGGACTTTGAGCTATTCTAACACATGAATATGTTTTAATCTAAACCATTCCATTGTAGCTCTGGGAGTATGTTTAGAGTTGTTGTCCTGCTGGAAGGTGAACCTCCACTCAAGTCTTTTGCAGACTCTAACAGGTTTTCTTCTAAGATTGCCCTGTATTTGGCTCCATCCATCTTCTCATCAACTCTGACCAGTTTCCCTGTCCCTGCTGAAGAAAAGCATCCCCACAACATGATGCTGCCATCACCATGTTTCACAGTGGGTGGTCAGGGTGATGTGCAATGTTAGTTTTCTGCCACACATAGCGTTTTTCTGTTAGGCCAAAAAGTTAAATTTTTGGTCTCGTCTGACAGAGCACCTTCTTCCGCATGTTTGCTGTGTCCTTCACATGGCTTCTTGCAAACTGCAAACAGGACTTCTTATGGCTTTCTTCGTGCCACTCTTCCATACAGACCAGATTTGTGGAGTGCACAACTAATAGTTGTCCTGTGGACAGATTCTCCCACCTGAGCTGTGGATCTCTGCAGCTTCTCCAGAGTTACCATGGGCTTCTTGGCTGCTTCTCTGATTAATGCTCTTCTTTCCCGGCCTGTCAGTTTACCATTCTCTTTCCATTTTGGATGATGAATTGAACAGTGCTCCATGAGATGTTCAAAGCTTAGTATATTTTTTATAACCTAATCTTGCTTTAAACTTCTCTACAATTTTAACCCTGACCTGTCTGGTGTGTTCCTTGGCCTTCATGATGCTGTTTGTTTACTAAGGTTCTCTAACTGACAAACCTCTGAGGGCTTCAAAGAGCAGCTGTATTTATACTGAGATTAAGTACACACAAGTGGACTCGATTTACTAATTAAGTGACTTATTAAGGCAACTGGTTCCGCTAGATGTTACGTGTATCGGCGTAAAGGGGTCTGAATAGAAATGCACGCCACACTTTTCACATATTTATTTGTAAAAAAAATTTTTAAAAACTATTTATAATTTTTCTTACACTTCACAATTATGTGCCACTTTAGGTTGGTCTATCTCATAAAATCCAAACAAAATACATTTATGTTTTTGGTTGTAACATGACAAAACTTGAAAAATTTCAAGTGGTATGAATGCACTGTGTGTTCTCAACAAGGAAATGTATTTCAGAATCAATACATTTTTGTATGTCTCTGATCCCCAGAGACCTTTAAAAACCTCCAATATATCTTGACTCTGGAGAACTCATAACATGCTGTAATTGTATTGATTGTCAGGTAAAATATAGTAGTAGCTTATTTAATGAACTTTTTTATTTCTTTTTTTTTTTCCCCCTAGATGTTGCCATCTCCTAATTTAGCTACTGAAACAGAGGCTGAGGAAGTGGTTGCAAAGAAAAAGAGAAAGAGAAAGAAGAAAAATAAACAGAGTCCAAACGAACACCCTGAAAATGTAAAGTTTGCAAATGAGAACATTGTTATACAGGAACCCCCAAAATTTCAAGTAAGTTGTGAAATTATTAGCCTTCATTTTTTTTTTTATATATATTTTTTTAATCTGTATTAAAATATTTCAATTCATAAATATTTGTAATATGTTTGTATGTATTCGAGATAACCTGTCTGCAATGATCGGATATTTTTGAAATTTCTTACAAAAATGAACAACATATTGAATAAAAATAAAACATTAAAAGATTCAGCTGACCACATATAAATTCTGGTTTAGATTTAGTCTGTCAGACCAGTGATATGTACCAATGACTGTAGTCTGTGCCTGTTTTTAATGTAGTAGGTTAAATGGACTGTTTAGTTAGGCAGTCACACCACACAAATGGTACATATTGGAAGAATTAAAGTGGTTGTAAAGGCAGAAGGTTTTTTTTTTTTTTTTAATCTTAATGCTTTCTATGCATTCATATAAAGAAAAAACCTGTGTACATCAGCCCCCTTAATACTTACCTGAGCCCATCTCGATCCAGCGATGTTGCACGGCCATGTTGTGTGAGCTATTGGCTCCCGATGCTTTCAATCAAAGTCAGTGAGCCAATGAGGGGGCCGAGCCGAGCCGCACAAAGAGTAGAGGCTCAGCTCGGGTGCCCCTATAAAAAGCTACTTTCTGGGGGGGGGTGCTCAGCAGAAGGGAGGGGCCAGGAGCACTGGCGAGGGACCTGAGAAGAGAGGATCTGGGCTGCTGTGTGCAAAACCGCTGTAACAGAGCAGGCAAGTATAACATGTTGAAGAACAAGCCTATTTTTATTTTATTTATTTTTACACTGTACCTTTTTTTTACATTTTTATTTTTTTTATTGCTGTCACAAGGAATGTAATGTATACATCCCTTGTAACAGTAATTGACAGTGACAGGTACTCCTTCATGGAGGGATCTGGGGTCTATAAGACCCCAATCCTTTTTGGGAGCCTAGCCTCCTACAGGACCCTGAAAACCAATCACCGCCTTGAGGCTTTCTAAGGGCGTAAATTCTTGATTTCACTCCTCACTACCTATGACGGTTTCGGAGGCCATGAAATGTCCAGATAGCACAGTAGACACCCCAAGCTATTTGCTGAGAGGGATGGTGAGTATTTTGCAGATCTCGCTTTTTGTCACAACGGCTTGAAAATTTGAAAAATGTATAGTTATATAGTATATATATTCAGTTAAAGGAGTTCTGTAGTCACAGCATACTCAGCAATATAATTGTAATACAAGCAATAGTTATTTTTGACAATCTAGAAATCTCCTTTCATGATGTGAGTTCTGCCTGTCCGCTGGCCATCTTTTTTTCACAACTTACTGGATTTCCTGAATGCTTTGCAGCTTCTCCTCTGTTTACTTAGAATTTTATAGGGGATACAAAGTAAGTTTAGAAACTTCAAGATTGTTCAGATTAATAGGAGTATATTAATCTAAATTTTGAATTTAGATATGCTTTTAAGGAGACTGTGAGCCTAAATATACCTTTATACTGTCCCCCACTGGCTTTAAGACTGAGAACGGAGTGACCAAACACGTCAGTTCTCTGTGCTCCGTCAGTCACTCACTGGAGCATTGGGCTGTGGAGGCCAGTATGGTAGCCAGGCAACTAGCACTAGCTAGAAGAGGTGAGTAATGGCAGCCTCCATACTTCTCTCAGATTTAATTTAAGTGCTATATATATATATATATATATATATATATATATATATATATATATATATATATATATATATATATATATATATATATATATATATATATATATATATATATATATATATATATATATATATATATATATATATATATATATATATTATTTTTTTTTTTTTTCTTTCTTCATTTTCCAAAACAAATGAGAGCTGCAAAATGCTCACCATGCCTCTTAGCAAATAGCTTGAGGTGTCTACTTTCCAAAATAGGGTCATTTGGGGTGGTTTTGTGCCATCTCGTGTCCTTCAAAACTGTGATAGGTAGTGAGGAGTGAAATAAAAAATTTACACCCTTTAGCCTGAAAGCGGTGCTTGGATTTCAGGGTCCTGTACACGGCTAGACTGCCAAAAAGTCCCACACGTGGTATCTCCATACTCGGGAGAAGCAGCAGAATGTATTTTGGGGTGTAATTTCACATATGCCCATAGCATGTTTGAGCAGTAGATCATTTAGTGACAACTTTGTGGGGGGGGGGGAAACTGTTGTAATTTTCACGAAACTTGTGGCAAAATATAAAATATTTCATGGACTCAATTTGCCTATCAGCAAATAGCTTGAGGTGTCTACTTTCCAAAAAGGGTTCATGGGGGGGGGGGGGTTTGACCTGTCATGGTATTTTATGGCCAACATTTAGAAGCTTATGCCACACATCACCCACTCTTCTAACCACTTGAAGACAAAGCCCTTTCAGACACTTTTCTCCAGTCATCTTCCAGGACGGCACACCTGAGAGATGACTGGTCCACCTGACAGGAAACACAATCAACAACAAGTTTAAAAGTCCCCACCCCTCCCTCAGACCCTCAGTTCTTGATTGTGTTTCCCACAGATGACAGCGAAACCAAGTTTCTCCTTTTATTTTTTTTATGGAGAGGTCTGGGACCTCGCTTTTTCCTAGAGAGGATTATCCTTGTTTGTGGGGCTCAGCGGACAGGGTCTGCCTTTCTCCCTTGCAACCCCCAGAGACACCTGGGGGAGATAGTCCTCGCTTAAGGTCTCCTTTAGGAGCCCTGTTTGCAGCTTCGTGGGACAGGGGAGTTGTCCTAAACGTGCTGCTCCCCATTTGTGTTTGCCTACCTTGAGCGACTGTTCGTTGGTGGTAAGCTGCATTCCTCCAGTGCTGAACGCGGTGGCGTGCGTTCCAGCTCTACGGCGCAGGTCCGGAAGTCCGGATGCATCACTTCCGGCCATCGGATTTCTGGATGGAGGCTGGGAGGTCTGGACGCATTGGCGTGCGTTCCAACTGCACAGCGCAGGTCCGGAAGAGGCCGTACGTCACTTCCGGCCGACGGACCTCCTAAAGATGGCGCCGACCGGCGGGAATATTCAAACAGCAGAGGCTGCAGTGAAGCACCCCGGCTACTGTTTGTGAAAACGCCGTTTACCTTGCAGCACTTTCAAAGGCAAACAGGGGAACGCTCAGGACTGTGCCTTAACCCAGCGATTCTGCAGGGCAGCTAAAATCGTCATGGAACTGGAAGGTCCGTCTGAGCAGACAGCTATTGAGGTCGCCACAGGGGGTGAGTGATCCAGCTGTGTTTTGAGGGGCGGGGTACTCTGAGGTAGACTCCCCTTGGCCCTTTTAGACTTGAGTAGCTAATTGTTAAATTCCTATTTTCCAGGGACTGAAGGCTCTGCCCAGGGGTCAGCCTGTAGGTCTATAGGAAAGGCTACTTCAAAGTCCAAACGCTGTGGTTATTGTAATGCTAAATTAGCACAGGACCACAGCAAACCTTTCTGCGATAGGTATATCTTTAAACTCGCAGGCAGGGAGACCGCTCAGGTCGTGAAGGAAGGTAGGGCTTTACAGTCTGAAATGTTAGCCACCCTTCAATCTTTTCAAACTACTCTAGTGAAGAGCAGGATGAGAGTCCCTCTGAGAGAGAGATTCCTCACCCACAAGAAAATTTTTCCACATCCTATACGGAGAGCCAGGGCCAGGCCTCCCTATTGTCTGAGTGGAGGAAGGTCAGGTCCCAGAAGTTACTTCTGGGGAGGATTCGGACCAGGATAGCCAGGGGGAGGCAAAACCTGGGGGTTTTTTGTTCCCAAGTGAGGACATGGAGGGTCTTTTAAAGGCCATTTACACCTCGGAGGATATCCAGGTCCCCTCTACCCAAGTTTCAGCACAGGACAGGGTGTATAGGGGCCTAGGAAGGTTGCAGGCCAGAACCTTTCCCATCCACCAGTCTCTGAAGGAGATAGTCCTCAGAGAGTGGAAGGAACCTGAACGTAAGCTTCTCAGACTGTAAGCTTGGAAAAGAAGGTGTCCCTTTAAGTGTGAGGAGGAGGAAAGATTTTTTAAAAAAACCCTCGTTTGGATGCAGCCCTGGCACAGGTGTCCAAGAGGTCGGATTTATCCTTTGAAGATTCTGGAAATATCCAAGATCAGATGGATAAGAAATCTGAGACTTTACTAAAAGGGGCCTGGGAGGCGAATGCGGCAGCAATGGCGCCGGCCCTAGTTTCCGCCTGAGTAGCCAGAAATACAGACACCTGGCTTGGCAAATCAATAGATCACGTCTCCCGGGGTGAGGAGACTAAAGATATTTTAGAATCACTGGAGGTAATCAGTCGAGAGGTAGCATATGTGGCAGATGCAGCGGTGGAGACTGTTAGGACCACAGCTAAGACAGCAGCACTCTTAAACTCCGCCAGGAGGGCCCTATGGGTAAAGACCTGGGATGGAGATTTCACTTCCAAATCCCGTTTGTGTGGCATTCCCTTTGAGGGTTCCCTGTTGTTTGGGTCAGGCTTGGATCAGGTTTTGTCCCGATCTACTGAAAAGGGAAAGAAGTTCCCGGTAAAACCCAAGAGGGAAAGGGGTAAGAAATTTTTTCGAGGCCCCCACTCAAGGACTCATCATAAAGGGAAAGTTGAACAAAGGAAGAGGTGGAAAAGGAAAGGATAAGAGTACAATTCTTTTTTCCAGTTCCGGAACCTCTCAGAAAGAGGGTAAATGCGCCACCATAGGAGTGGGCGCAAGACTCAGCAACTTCCTTCCCCATTGGAAAAGGATGACGCAGAGTCCATATATTTTAAATCTCTTAGAAGTAGGGTACAGACTGGAATTCCAAAGTCTTCCCCCTCAGAATTTTCTAATTACCTTTCCTCCCAGGGACCCAGCCAGGGCAGCGGGTTTACTGGAAAATTTAAAGGAGCTGGCAGAGCAAGGAACCATTGCTCCAGTACCAGCCAGTCAATTAGCCCAGGGTTTTTACTCACACGTATTTGTGGTTCCAAAACCCTCAGGCAGATTTCGTTTAATAATAAATCTGAGAGCACTAAACCGTTACTTACTTCAGAAGAGGTTCAGGGTGGAAAGTATTTACTCAGTAAGAAAACATCTTCAGGCAGGAGTTTTTATGGTCACTCTGGACCTGAATGACGCATATTTACATGTACCCTTTGCTCCCGAGTATCAGAGATACCTACGTTCGCAGTCCATATACAGCAGAGAGTAGAACACTGGCAGTTCAGAGCTCTTCCCTTTGGGCTGGCGGCAAGCCCAAGGTTATTCACAAAAGTGATGGCCAAGGTCGTAGCATATCTACACCTACAGGGCATAAGGTTAATACCCTACCTAGACGACTTGCTGATCTACAGTGTGGATCAGAAGCAAGCAGTGATAGACAGAGACATTGTGTTAGAGGTTCTGGAAACCTTGGGCTGGTTGGTCAGCCGGGAGAAGTCCTTACTGACACCTTCTCAGTCCAAACTATACCTAGGCTACCTGTTAGATTCACAGGCACAGAGGGTGTTCTTACCAGCGGAAAAGGTAGTGAAGGTCCAGAATGCGGTTGTCACCCTTCTCGAAAGAAGAGAAGCCTCTCTGAGATATATAATGAGACTGCTGGGCCTCATGACGGCCTGCATACCGGCAGTAACCTGATTTGGTGAAAGGTCGCCCCTGGGCCCAGGTAAACCCATTAGTCTTGACCATGGACTCCAGCGCTTGGGGCTGGGGGGCTCATCTGGTAGACCAGTATGCCCAAGGGTCTTGGAACCACAGCCAAGCCAGGGAATCCTCCAATTTCAGGGAGCTCCTGGCTGTAGGCAAGGCCCTAGACTATTTCCAACAGTAGCTGCAGGACAGAGAGGTTCAGGTCCTCTCGGACAACCAGGTCACGGTGGCATACTTAAATCACCAAGGAGGAACAAGGTCTTGCAAACTGAGGGGGTTAGCGCAGTAAATCCTTGGGGAAGCAGAAAGGAAGGTCCTTTCACTGTCAGCGGTTCATATAAAAGGCTCACTCAATCTACAGGCAGATTTCTTAAGCAGACAGCCCATCCTTCAGGGGAATGGGGATTGAGCAAAGAAATCTTCTTCCTGGTTTGCAGACATTTCGGCAAGCCAGAAATAGATTTATTCGCTTCCCGGAGGAATGCGAAGGTCAGTAGATTTTTCTCCCTTTACAAGGATCAAGAAGCAAAAGGGATAGACGCTCTTGTACAGGTGTGGAATTTCAGGCTGGCTTATGCCTTTCCCCCACTGGTACTCCTTCCCAGAGTCCTACAGAAGTTAACCTACTCAAGGACAGACCTGGTGCTAATAGCACCCTGGTGGCCCAAGAGGGTTTGGTTTCCCACCATTCAGAGTCTCTCGGTAGCTCCCCCGTTGCATCTGCCGGTGCAACGAGACCTGCTCAGTCAGGGTCCAGTCTTTCACCCCGACCCGGGACGTCTCTCTCTGACAGCATGGCTATTGAGAGGGAAATACTCCGTGACAGGGGCTGTTCGGAGAGAGTGATAGACACTCTTCTCCTCAGTAGGAAAGGCGTCACCAGAAAAATTTATGCAAAAGTCTGGAAAGTTTTCTCCCATTGGCTGCAGTCTAAGGAGGGGGTTCTCCAGATGATACCTACCATCCTAGACTTTCTTCAAGAGGGGGTGGACCAGGGTTTTTCAGTCAGCACCCTCAAAGTCCAGGTGGCAGCCCTGTCCGTGTTTTTTGATAGGAAGCTAGGACAGGAGCCGCTGATAAAAAGATTTTTGTTGGCCAGGGAAAGGGTAGTTCCAGTCAGGTCGGTCAGTTGCCCTCCATGGGACCTGTCCTTGGTATTAGATGCCCTAACAAGGGGGCCTTTTGAGCCAGTGGCTCAAATTTCTGTTAAACTTTTATCATTTTAAGTTGGCCTTCCTTCTGGCTATCACTACGTCCAGAAGGGTGGGTGATATACAGGCCCTTTCGATTAAAGAGCTGTTTTTTTTTTGCGCATCCTAGAGGATAGGGTAATCCTCACTCAGGATCCTCTTTATTGGCCAAAGGTGGCTTCACTATTTCACAGGACGCAGGAGATTATTCTCCCGTCTTTTTGCCAGAATCCCAAGAATAAGGAAGAGGAAAGGTTCCATTTCTTAGATGTCAGGCGTTGTCTCCTAGCCTATTTGGAAAGAGTGAAAGACTTTAGGAGATCCAATCACTTATTGATCACCTTCTCAGGGAAGAGAAAGGGTCTACAAGCTTCTAAGACAACGATAGCTAGATGGGTTAGACAAACCATATCTATTGCTTATAGGCAGGCAGGTAAACCAGTACCAACCTGCCTTAAGGCGCATTCAACCAGATCCCTGGCGACCTCCTGGGCAGAGAGGGCAGGCGCCTCAATCGACAAGATCTGCAGAGCAGCAACATGGACGAGCCATAGAACTTTTCTGAGGCACTACAGAGTGGAGCTGTTGTCCCCTCAGGATTTGGCATTTGGCAGGAAGGTCCTACAAGCGGTTGTCCCGCCCTAAAAGTAGGCCTGAACTTCTTGCTTATCCTCTCAGGTGTGCCGTCCTGGAAGATGACTGGAGAAAATGACCAGTTACACTTACCGGTAACGTCTTTTCTAGGAAATCTTCCAGGACGGCAGGCCTACTCCCTACCCTTGTTTTATTGGTGTGGTATATTGATTCCTCACAGAATGTTCCCTCTGACACCGGTGTGGGATTTTCTTTACCATAACTGAGGGTCTGAGGGAGGGGTGGGGACTTTTAAACTTGTTGTTGATTGTGTTTCCTGTCAGGTGGACCAGTCATCTCTCAGGTGTGCCGTCCTGGAAGATTTCCTAGAAAAGACGTTACCGGTAAGTGTAACTGGTCATTTTTGTTTACATGAACAAATATCTTTTTTGCTAGAAAATTGCTCTAAACCCCCAAATATATATATATATTTTATATATTTTTTTTTGCACTAAAACACACTATATTGCCCAAATCTTTGGTAAAAGATGATCTTATTCCGAGTAATTGCGCACAACCGTGCAGTGGCGACAAACTACTTCCTTTTGTAAAAGCCTATACAGGTTGCCACTTTAGATTTACAGAGGGAGCCTACTACTAAAATGACTGCCCTCAATCTGACATTTGTGGTGATGCCTGCACACATGCATTGTGCAATTGCTGTTTACTTATGACGCCAGACCGATGCTTGTGTTCACCTTGCACGGGGGGGGGGGGGGGGACAGGTCTGCTCCTTCCCCTTCTTTTTATTATTTTTTTTTATATTAACTCAAGGAATGTAAATATCCCCTATGATAGCAATAGGTAATGACATGTACTCTTTAAAAAAAAAAATGGGGTCCATTAGACTCTCGATATCTCCTCTGCCCTCAAAGCATCTGACTAAACCAAGATCGGTGTGATGAGATGATTTCCCAATGGCGCTGTTTATATCGGGCAAAACCGAAGTCATGAAATGCTCGTAGCTTCCGGTTCCTTAGGCCATAGAGATGATTGGAGCCATTCTGGTCTTCGAGCAACTCTATGGTCAGCTGGTGGAAACCAGCGGCTACATTCTCAGGTTCCCCAGTGGGACAGGAGAGCCAGAGAAAACCATGGAACGTTTCAACCCACTGCTTTTAAAAGCAGTCTAGCATCTAATTGGCCGCTAGGATTGCTTTTACATAAAAGCTGACTGCTGGCTGAAAAGAATGATGCCAAGATGATGCCTAAACCTGCAGGCATCATTCTGGTATAACCACTCAAAGTCCAGCAACATACCAGTATGTCGCTGGTCCTTTTTGGGCATATATTATAAAGTTCTTTTTTTTCATGCATCCTGTGGGCTGAATGAAAAAAGAGATTGATCGGTGATACCCACCATTAGAATACTGCCCTGCACCCACTTCTAATGATGGGCATACACCGTGTGTTTTTCTTTTTTGTTTTGTTTTTTTTAACCGTGGTGGTGAAATTACCTCCTACAGTGCTGGAGTCACTGATTTGCGCATCGTGAGAGCAAACGCTGTTGCTGTCGAGATAGATAAATCAGTGCTGCAGCTGAATGGCGTACCTGAAAAGAAAATAATGGCTAACAATAAAACACAGTAATTAGTAAAGTATAAAATAATTGCATACCTGAAAAGCAAACATGATAAAGCACAGTAACAATAAAACATTGCAGTTAAAAAATACAGTAAATAGAGCAGAACAATAGAGAGAGAGAGAGAATAGAGAAAAAATAAAACAACAATTTTTGGCTTTTTTTTTTTTTTTTTTTATATTTATTTTTTTGTAATGGTTCCAGGTTTGGGTTTCTCAAAATGAGGTGGCATTTTTCG
This sequence comes from Lithobates pipiens, assembly GCF_037356315.1. Classification (NCBI taxonomy): domain Eukaryota; kingdom Metazoa; phylum Chordata; class Amphibia; order Anura; family Ranidae; genus Lithobates; species Lithobates pipiens. The sequence goes on along the minus strand of NW_027507696.1, from coordinate 25,663,317 downwards.
AGACCCTGTGAAAGTGTGTCCTAGTCTGTTCAGTGCTGTACCCTATACTAATACTTCACTAGTGTGTGGTAGCGTTCGAAACAGTCACCAATGCAGAGACCAGGTTAGCCAGGACAAGCGGGACAATAATAGCGGGTGTCACTCCTATATCCGCGTTTCCTACAGACACGACATTTTCTTTGGTGTGATCATTGGGTAGGGGTACCAGGGAGGACAGATGGAAAATGCCTCTCATGCAGACGACTCGCTGCATTTGCGTTTGGGAAGTTGGACCACAACACCATCTGGAAACAGAAGGGCTGTGATAATGAACTCGGGTAAGTGTTTAAGGGGGCTGGGGGAGTAGTTGAAAGGTTTTTACCTTAATGCAGAGACTCAAATAGCCCAGTTAAGGAGCATGCCCGCATGTTTGCCCCCCGCTTGGAGGCACAGAGAGCACTGGTGGGGGTCCCCACAAGAGGAGATTCGGGGACACTTTGTGCAATATCTGTGCAAAGAGCAGGTAAGTATAACATGTTTTAATTAAAAAAAGAAGTTAAAATCAGTGGCGGCTCGTCCATACAAGGCACCACCCCCCCTAATATATGCGTGCGGCCCCTAATCTACATGCAGGACGCATGGATTCCAGTGGGCTTTTATTTTATTTCATTTTTTTTTTTTTGAAGCAAGTGATTAGAGCCAGAGACTCAAAGAAAATATATGTATTAAAATCTGCACCAAATTTAAACGTTAAGTATACATTAAAAAAATAAAAATAAAAAAAAATGCATGCACATGCTTTTGCAGGTAAAAAATTTGCATTTTTTTATTTTTTCTCAGCAGCCAGCAGAGCAATTGCACCCATGATCAGTGGATTGTCTGTGCACTGTGTCAGGCTCCTGCACACTTTCCCTCCAGCTTTGTGCCTGTACCTCTCTATGGGCTTTCAGTTACAAAACTGGAGGAAAAGTGAATGAACCATGAGGGCACTCATCAGCGCCCTTGCAGTCCATTAAGAACTACAAGATAATCTGCTGCAGTGTCAGAGAGGACTTGTAGTTTAGTATTTTATTCATTCAGAATCCTGTGAATGAATGACTCAGCTTTGCGGATGGAGCCCCACACAGCTGCATTGTTTTTAAAACGTGCCAACAGGTGCTGGGAGAGGATCTCCTGCTCTTTGTCGGGGGGCGGGAGGGTGCTTAATAGTACAATGTTACACCCTAAATATATGGGTGTAACATGTTACTAAAGGTGAACTTATCCTTAGCCATAGCCATTTAACCACATACCAACCGGGCCATAGCCGAAAGACGGCTACAGCGTGGTCGGCTTATTCTGGGAGGGCGTCCTCACAGAATCTTACTCCCGCGGGCCCCCGCGTCATGGTAAATGGCCGATGATCGCGGCTGTTTACCACGTGATCGCTCTGTCCAAATGACGGAGCGATCACTTGTAAACAAACCGGCGTCACGTCATGGCGCCGGTTCCTCCCTCCCCTCTCTGTACCGATCGGTACAGTGAGAGGGGAGAGATTGCAGCAGCGCTGTGGGCTGAATGTGAAGTGCCCACAGCGCTGCTCAGTGACAATACTCTGCCCATACTCTGCAAAACTGCAATACTCTGCCAATACTCTGCAACACTGTGCAATACTCGCCAATACTCTGCCATACATTTTAAAGGAAACAAAGAATTTTTTTTTATTTTTACTGAATTTTCAGTCTTTTTTTGATTGCGCAAAAAATAAAAAACCCAGCGGTGATTAAATACCACCAAAAGAAAGCTCTATTTGTGTGAAAAAAAGGACAAAAAATTCATTTGGGTACAGTGTTGCATGACTGAGTAATTGTCAATCAAAGTGTGAGAGAGCCAAAAGCTGAAAATTGATCTAGTTAGGAAGGGGGTTTAAGTGCTCAGTGGTCAAGTGGTTAATAGCCCTCATAGTACAGTAGTACAGTTACTATAAATCCCATCATTAAGAAATGTAGAGTAGAGCACAGCTGTAAATCTGCGAAGTACAGGCCATCGATCACTAGCAGGAGACTAGCGAGGGAGGACTACCAATAGATTAGCACACTGCCAGCAAAGCAGTGTGTCACATTACTCAATGTGGCAGCATGCATTTGTCATATATCTTACAACTAGCTTCTCTAAATATAATATCCAAACATAACTTCTCTTTAAACCAAAGGGGAATTTCCTCTTTAAGGCTTCCTCCCGGCTCCTGGGGGAGCAGATACCCGATTTTGACAGGTACCCGCTCCCACTTCCGTTCCGGTCGCCTTAGGGGATCAGAAGCAGAAGTTCTCCATCCTGAAGTCTTCTGGAACACATGATCGGTAACAAGACTTGGGGACCAGTCACAGAGTGCATTGCCGCTCGTGCATGCGCAGTGGGCACCCAGCTGTGAAGCTGCAAGCTGCCACAGCCGGGTGCCCATAGTGATGATGTCAGCGCCACCGAGGGTGGACAAAGGATGAAAACGGCAGGGGTAAGTGCACTGCTGGATACTGGGACAGGTGAGTGGCTCACTACACTTTTTGTAGCTGCTGACTTTTAATAAACACAAAAATTACTGGAACTCCGCTTTAAGTGTGTCAGGCAGGGGCACTCTGTTCTAAAAGAACCCTGCTGTTTATTTTATATTCTGTAAACCTGGTTATCATACACAGCCTTTTTTCCAAAAGGATGATGAGGAATTCCCTGACTTGATGTCTTCTACTGGTGTTGCTGAAAGAGGTTTAAGACCTGAAAATAGAAGTTTTTCTAGTTACAGCCGGGGACCTCGAGAGACATTGGTAAGAAAGTAAATGTTAGAAAATGTTTTACTGCCACACGTTTATCAGAACTTTTCTAAAACATCCCCATGGTAAAACTGTGTAGCTCCATGAATGACAATAGAAAAGAGCCTGAGAAGCATTCCACCAGCGATGGTGCCATGCAGGTCTCCTGCAGACTGTCAGTGTGAGCTATCTGCCCCGTACATTGCACAGCCAAGCAGTTTCACACTGACAGGAAGACTTGATGAACTACCACAGCGCTCAACAGTGCCATGGTAGTTGATTGAAAACTACAAGCCGACAGCCGCAAAGCATGTTGGGATTTGTAGTTCATTCATACACAGAGCTCTGTGTATGAATGACGTGGCCTTGTGGGGGCGAAACACTGCGCGGCTCTGCTGTTTTCAAAAAGTGATAGCTAGTACAGGGAACTGCTCACCTGACTGCTGTCGCAGGGAGTGGCTATAGCAGTGGGAACATGTTACGTGTTCCACCCTGAAAACAGGTGTTACATGTAATGTAACATGTTCCCATAGGTGAACTTATCCTTTAAAACAAGTAAATATGATATACTTTCCTATCTATTTACTAATCTAGCAGCATAGGGATTAAGAATGGTCAATAGAGTGGGAGGATGGACCACCAGGGAGGACCCTCTAATGTTTGGACAAAAATGTCTGGTACCATATACTATCAAAGAGGTTGCACAAAAAAGACCCTATAGACTGGTATTAAGGACTTTGACAGTACCACTTGATTGAAAAAATTTCAAAAATTTATTGTATATAGTCTTGCTTCACTGATAGTGACAGCTCTTTGGATCTCATGTTGAGAGTTGACAGCAACAGATTCCAAATGCAAATAGCACACTTGAACTCTGTACCTTTTTTTTATCTGCTCCCTGTAAATTGGATAATGAGGGAATAACGCACACATGGCCATGGAACAGCTGAGCAGTCAATTGTCCCATTACTTTTGGTCCCTTAAAAAGTGGGAGGCACATATACAAACTGTTGTAATTCCTACACCGTTCATCTGATTTGGATGTAAATACCCTCCAAATTAAAGCTGGAAGTCTGCAGTTAAAGCACATCTTGTTCGTTTCATGTCAAAACCATTGTGGTGGTGTATAGAGCCAAAAGGATTAGAGTTGTCAGTGTCCCAGTGTGTGTGTGTGTATGTGTGTGTATATATATATATATATATATATATATATATATATATATATATATATATATATATATATATATATATATATATATATATATATATATATATATATATTATAGGTGTGGGGTCTGGTCAGAGTCGATAGAATATCGTCTGCAAACAATGATAGTTTGTACTCGTTATAATGCAGGGAGACCCCCCGAATGTCAGGGTGGATACATATTGCTGCAACTAGGGGTTTGAGACATAGGCTAAAAAGTAAAGGGGATAACGGACATCCCTGTCTGGTACCGTTACTCAAAGAAAAGGATGGGGATAAATAGGAAGACCGTTGGATTGGGAGGAGACTTGGGAATATAGAGCCCACAGTGCTGCCATAAAGGGGCCGCTGAAACCATAATTGGAAAGTGTGGCAAATATAAAGGGCCAACGGAGCCTATCAAAGGCTTTCTGCGCATCCAGGCTCAATATCAGAGCTGGACAATTGGTTCTGTTCAGTAAATATATAAGGTCTATGGTGCATCTCGTGTTACAGGCATGTCTGGCAGTTACAAAGCCTACTTGGTCTTTATGCACGAGTCTAGGTATGAATTGAGAGTCGATTTGCTAAAATTTTTGTAAATATCTTGTAATCGGAGTTAAGTAAAGCGAGGCCTATAGTTGTCAGGGAGGAAAGGGTCTTTACCAGGTTTCGGGATTACGGAAATATATGCATGAAGGAATTGAGGATGGGGTACAGTATCTTGAAGTAGGGAAGTAAAAAGAGAAAGCAAATGTGGGCTCAAAATTGGCAAAAATGTTTTCTAATATGAGTAAGGCAGGCCATCCGGGCCAGGGGACTTTTGAGTAGGGAGGTTTTTGACCACTTCAGCTAATTCCTCAGGGGTGATTGCAGAGTTCATAAAAGAGAGGTGGTCAGGGGAGAGTGTGGGTAAGTGTAGCGAGCTAAAGGAGTCGAATTTCTCCTGTGTAAAATTTTAGTTAGGGTCCGTTTTGTAAACACTTATATAATTTGCGCTAAAAGTCTCCAAAAACTTTGGACATAGCGAGAGGGCAATAGGTAGGAGTACCGTCAGTTTGTCTGAGAAATCTGGGAATCAGAGAAAGGGGCAAGCTTTCAGCTTATTCACTAGCATTCTGTGGGGTTTATTTGAATATTCATAGAATTTTTGTTTGGGCCACAAAAGGGATTTGTCAATCTTTTTCATATCTAATGAGCTGGTTTCGCAGGAAAATAACGGCCCGGAAGCCCAACTACCGTGGGGGAAGACAGCAAACGTCTCTCAGCTTTACAGAGTTTGGACAGGATAGAGGAGCATTGAAATGCTGTGTCTTTTTTTCAGACGAGAACCAGTAGCAATGCAATGTCCCCGGAAGACGGCTTTATGGGCTTCCCACAGGGTGGAGGGCCCCGAGACCGTATCCTCATTAAGTTCGAAAGTTTTCAGCTAGGCTGTTGGACAAAAGGTCTCCAGTTTCAGGGATACGAAGGAAGGTCTCTTTAAGGCGCCAATGACAAGTTCTGGGAGAAGAGGAGGAAAGGGAAAAATCTGTGTACAGAGGAGTGATCTGACCAGGCTATAGGGTTAATTTCAGAGGAGACTGTGGGCGTCAAAAGGGGTGAAAAGATGAAGAAATGGTCCAATCTAGAGTAAAGTTTGTGGGGATGTGAATAGAAGGTGTATTGTCTGTGCTTGTGGGGTGTTTAACCTTCCAAATGTCCAGGAGATGTTTGGCTCTAATGAGTTTGCGGAAAGATTTGGAGAGGCGGTCAGACGTAGATGAAGTTGTGGATAGGAATAATACGTGCCTATCTTTACTGGGTGACATGGCCATATTGAAATCTCCGCCCATTACCAGAAAGGGTTGTGAAAATATGTCTAGTGTATCAAGCATGTTGGTGAGGAACTGGACCTGACCAGAATTAGGAGCATAGACATTAAGTATAGTGAGGGATTGAGTGAGAAACTAGCAGTCCAGGATAATAAATCTGCCCTGGGGGTCCAGGTGAGAGGATCTAACTCTTAAAGGGCAGGAGCATCTAATTAAAATCGCTACACCTGCTCCCCCGAATGGGTCAGAGGCCATGAAGGATATCTGGAAGTGTTTACTAGCAAATTTAAGGGATCTCCCTTGATGGAAGTGAGTCTCCTGGACCAAAATTACATCAGCCCTGGAAGCTTTAAACTTTCAAAGCCAACCATCTCTTTTGAATAGAGTTTAAACCTTTCACATTACAAGTTAAGAACTTTAACGCCATAACATTTCAACCTGGTGGATAAGCATAAGATAAGCTGCAAAACATACCTTAAATGAGAAATTCCATGGTACAAAGGTCATATAATAAGTAAAAGAGAACATAACAGTTAGTATAACAGCAGCATTGTAACTGAAAAATAACCAGTCTAGAAAGTGAAAAGAAAAAAAAGAAGAAAAACTGCTGTATTCAAAAAGAAGCCTGGAAGGCCAAGCGCCTCCAGGAAACCCAGGTCTAAGACTGGGATGGGGAGCATGAGGGCCACCAAAAATGGAGGGGACGTCCCCCTTCGCCTTCAGAAGCATCAAGGCCTTGACCACACACTAAAAACTGTGGGAACAAACAAATTCTCGGTCCAGGGTGCCAGAAAAACAGGCAATACACCCCATGGACAAGGGGGCGAACAGGCCCACTCGGAAAGAGATGGGCTAGACAGGAACATCAAAGAGCCATATAAAATTGGCAATCAAGGCTACAGCCATGTGTAGGCATCTCCAGGTCGGGAATCTGGAAGAAGGGCACCTCTGGGGTGTGAAATTGGATTTAAGTGGCTTCTGCCGCACCGGGGTCCTTATGCGGCCTGGAGCTGTCGGTGGCTTAGGAGTAGCAGGAAGCGGCACAGAATCGTCATCAGGGAGAGGTGGTAGACCTAAGTTACGTAGGAAGTTGTCACTTTCATGGAGGTCACATAGAAAGTACTATATGCCTTCACGAGATGCAGAGGCGAAATGGGAACCCCCAACGATACATGACCTTGTTGGTCTGAAGATGAAGTGTCAGTGGGCGTAGATTTCTTCGTCTCGCTAGGGTTATAGGCGAGAGATAACTAAAGATCTGGATCTTGGATCCTTTAAAATCTAGCCTAGATTGGTTGTGGGTAGCGATAGTGAGTGCCTCGGGAGTTTAGGGGCAAGGGATCTGTGGGTCCTGTCCAGGCACCAGTCAATGTCAGGGATGTTGGGAGGCCATCACATTAAACAAGCTTAAAAGATAGGGGCGGATGTCTTTGTCTTCCACTGCTTCAGGAATACCCCTGATTCGCAAGTTCTGTCTGCGTTCTCCATTTTTCGAGGTCCTCATGTTGTGCTTGGAGCTGTGTGATTGGGTGTTTCATGGTGGCTTTATCCTCCTCAAGGACTTGAACATGCTGTTCTAGCTGGTCAAATTTAGATTCCAGGGTGTCCTTTCGTTCTCCCAACTGGCCTATTTCTCCTGAAGAAGTAACTCCCGGGGCACGCAGAGCTTCAGATCAATCAGCGGAAGTTTCGGGAAGGGGCAGGGGATGGAGCACTGGACTCGCTCGTCTGTCATTTCCAGAAGCCGCACACGCGCCCAATTTAAGAAAATTATCTGTCCATTACTGGACCAAAGTGCTCTGACCTCCAAGGATGGCTTACCAGTCATAGAGGATGCAGAAGTGTTTCCTTTTCATAATATATATTGGTTGTACTTTTACTACACAGTATAAAACTGAATCATCAACCCTGGGATCAGGTGATGTATGGCCTGCTGCGATTTCCAACGCAGATGCGTTTCACAGGTCACTGCTCGCTTCTTCAGGAAAGTAAGTTACAGTCAAGCTCTAAAATAGAACATGTACAATTAGCAATTTCAATGCTGTCATTGTAGACTAAAGTATGAAGCGAAGCGTCAAATGTAGACACTCCACATACCTAGTGTATATAAGCATCAGCATAAACAGTGGTAAACATCATTTATCCTATGACCAGCTGTTGCCAACTCTCTTGGTTGATGGGGTAGTCCAAAAAGGGCCTCATCCATAGCTTGTCAAAGCTTAAATCGCCAACATACGTGTTGCGGTTGATTTATCAACTTGTGCAGTAATGCTAAGGCTATCTAGTAGATAAATATGGGTGTAGCATGGGGGGGAACAAACATTTTAAATATAAGGACGTTTTCAATAGTCCTACATGGTAGGGGCGTAGTTGGGTATATAGATGGGTTTCTATCATGTAGCACTATTCGAAATGCCCTTATAATTAAAATTTCCTTTGGTCACTGTCCCTCCAATGCTACACCCATGTTTATCTAATAATAATAAAACATATATATGGAATTATGTATTCTGTTATGTCCTGAATATATTTTCCAATGATTTTAAACTCTATACAAAAATTTTCTGCCATTTTTTTTTTTTAATGAAGTGGTACCATCAAAGTCCTTAATACCAGTCTATAGTCTATATAGTCTATGTGTAAAAATGGTCAATGTTGATTGAGAGAGTGAAGTTACGCTTTAAAGTGCATTACAAAAATTTTAGAGATTTCACCAGAACAAAAGGTATAGGAAAATCCAATAACCGTTTGTCCTAATTCCCCTTGCTTTGTAGAGATTCCCTCTCACTTCCTGTTGTATCTCAAGGACAGGAAGTGATGGGACATCACCCTAACAGGACACAGCAAAATGAAAAAAAAAACACATTTTATCCAAAACTAAAAATATGTTTTAAGGGATATTTGACTTTCAAGGAAAAGGGTGTCCTTTTGAGACATTTCTGAATGATTGATTCTATAGTAAGGTGAGGCCATCGGGCAAAATGACGCAATTCTACTTTGAAACCACGGCAGAAGGTAACCAGACATGTAGGCTGTTATGTACCTCACCTAGGAACCACTTTGCAAATCTGAATTGAGTCTTGGTTGGAATTGACCTTTGCGCATAGAAGTAGACACCGCTAATATATCCTTAAATCTCCCAGGAGTCATCAAAGACAAAAGGCAGTGGCAGGAAGAGCAAAACTCCTGTACAGCTGGATTTAGGAGGCATGCTGGCAGCACTTGAGCAGAAACAACACATAGATAAAGCCAAACCATCTACTAAGCCAGTCGTCTTGTCTGGTAAGTGGGATATCAATGTGATATTTGTATGTTTTTTCCAAAATCCTTACAGTTCAGTGAATCATCTTTGGCCTTCATTCACACTGGCGCATATAGCCATAACCCGGTGTAGAGGGTTTATGCGCCTGGGGAATGGCAAGTGTCCTGTTGAGCCAGCCTCTTAAAATCAATGCCATGCTGAAAGATGCAGTGGCTGTACTGATCTTCCCGCACATGCTGATTAAATAATCTGCGTCCCAATGCTGTGCATCTGTTGGGGTACGCATGTAAACACTGACATATGCAGGAGGATCTGCAAAAAACACTGCATCTCGCAGCATGTCATTGATTTCAGGTGCGTAAACACATCCTTCTGCATGGATATACGGGTTTATGGGCCATTCTGAATGAAGCTTTGATGTGTTCCTTGTCCTTTTGCATTAATGATTGCACTTTGAAGTCAGCTATTGCAAGATTTACCTGAACACCTCGTGATAAAATTTTGAGGTTCTTGGATAATTATTTTAGCCCTCAAACAGTTAGCTCTTAGGCTGAGTTTGCTGGGCCAGCTAGTCCTGCACAAATTGGCATTTGTTTGATATCTGCACCATTTGTAGATTTTTTTCCTTACGGTGAAATGATCGGCTTCCAATAATTTTGGATTCTAATTTAGTGGTTATAAATGTAGGGATGTACTTATTTTATCCACGTTACAAATCTGCCTTTTTATTCATTTGGATTATGAGAATGAATAAACAATGATCATGTTGTGTGTGATATTTGTTCATTTTTATCTTTAGGCACCATTTGAATGAAGACTTATTGTGTGCCTGATCAAAGATGTTGAAAAAGTCAACAACTTACATTGGGTGTAAAATTTTTACATAACTGTATTTAATTTTTCAGCTCAAACATGTGTTTGGAGTGGCAAACTTGTTTAGTTTTTTTAGAATAGCTCTCTAATATGCTGAAAAAATAAAGTGGTACTAAAGCCAATGGCAAACATTTATATTGCAGGTTACCAATTCTTCAATGTGATGGCTGCATTCGTTTTTTGTTTTTTCCTTTTAAATTAAGCATAATGTTTATTGGCCAGAAAAAATAGCACAATGCATACAAACATGGTCAACTGCAACAGTGTTCCAGAATAAAAACATGATATGCATGGATAATATAGACTCAGACTATAGCCATGCTAATAGCATAAACTTGACATGTACAGTATATGACTAAGGAATTACAAACCCCACCAGCAACCAGGGGAGGGCTGGCAGCCTTAGGCCTGGGGGGCAAGTCCAGTCAAGTGGCCCATTGAACCACTGAATCAGCTCACCACCCATCTACACCACATTCCCCGTACAGAAAGAGAGGGAGACTGCTCCACATTGCCCAAAAGAGAGAGAGACTGCTTGAGACTGCTTCACACTGCCTCCACAGAGAGACCCCGCTTCACACTGCCTCCACAGAGAGACCCCGCTTCACACTGCCTCCACAGAGAGACCCCGCTTCACACTGCCTCCACAGAGAGAGACCCCGCTTCACACTGCCTCCACAGAGAGAGACCCCGCTTCACACTGCCTCCACAGAGAGAGACCCCGCTTCACACTGCCTCCACAGAGAGAGACCCCGCTTCACACTGCCTCCACAGAGAGAGACCCCGCTTCACACTGCCTCCACAGAGAGAGACCCCGCTTCACACTGCCTCCACAGAGAGAGACCCCGCTTCACACTGCCTCCACAGAGAGAGACCCCGCTTCACACTGCCTCCACAGAGAGAGACCCCGCTTCACACTGCCTCCACAGAGAGAGACCCCGCTTCACACTGCCTCCACAGAGAGAGACCCCGCTTCACACTGCCTCCACAGAGAGAGACCCCGCTTCACACTGCCTCCACAGAGAGAGACCCCGCTTCACACTGCCTCCACAGAGAGAGACCCCGCTTCACACTGCCTCCACAGAGAGAGACCCCGCTTCACACTGCCTCCACAGAGAGAGACCCCGCTTCACACTGCCTCCACAGAGAGAGACCCCGCTTCACACTGCCTCCACAGAGAGAGACCCCGCTTCACACTGCCTCCACAGAGAGAGACCCCGCTTCACACTGCCTCCACAGAGAGAGACCCCGCTTCACACTGCCTCCACAGAGAGAGACCCCGCTTCACACTGCCTCCACAGAGAGAGACCCCGCTTCACACTGCCTCCACAGAGAGAGACCCCGCTTCACACTGCCTCCACAGAGAGAGACCCCGCTTCACACTGCCTCCACAGAGAGAGACCCCGCTTCACACTGCCTCCACAGAGAGAGACCCCGCTTCACACTGCCTGCACAGAGAGAGCAGTCACTTTCTGTGCAGGCACCAAGTCCACCAGTCTCTGCGTTTAATAATATCCTCAAATCTTCTGAAAGGGGGCTCCACTTAGGTGTAGAAATTTACTTTGAACTCCACCTTATTTCCAGAACTCTCTTTAGGGTCCTTTAACACTGAAGGCGCTGTACAGGCATTTTAGGGCTTAAAAATAGCACCTGTAAAGCACTTCTTATGCCACCCCAGGTTTCCCACGGGGGCGGTGCGCTTGAAGGACATTCTGAAAAGTCCAGCAAGCAGCATTATTGGGGCGGTTTGGGAGAGGTGCCCAGCCCATTGAAATGAATGCAAGACAGCCGTTTTTAACACTCTTTGGCCACTAGTGGGGGTTAAAAGTTTCCCCCGCTAGCGCCACTAAAACAATGGTAAAGCACCACTAAAACGAGCAGCACTGTACCACTACCGCCCACATCGCCCCAGTGTGAAAGTACCCTTTGGTATTAGATGTGTAAACAAAAAGGTGAGACCACATCTAATACCTACAGAGAGTAATGGAAATAAGGTGGAGTTCAAATTGAACTGTGTCATTACCTGCAGGGATTGGCATTTAGGGGGGTTAAAGCAGGCAGGGATGAAATGTGATATCAACTATTAACTGCCTGTCAAATGCCTCTGAAAAGTGACCTGAGCATGGATCACTTTTCAGAGGAGTGGCAGTGGCTGCTACAAGTGAATACAAGCATTTAGGCTCACACTGGTGTGCTGCGGTTTGGCTGCAGTGCAGGTGAACTGGAGGGTGTCACACCCCCTCAGACTTCTTTTAGGTTACTCATTGTTGCTGCATGTTCTGAAAGTGCACCAAACATGCAGCATGCAGGACTTTTTGTGCACTTTAAGAACATGCAGTAAAAATGTGCATCCTCTGTCCCAGGGGCAACATGCAGGATGACTGCCAGTACACCAGCACTGCAGCCAAACTGCAGCATGTCAGTGAGAGCCCACATCATACCACCTAGCCCTTGGAGGGCAAGGTACTGGCACAGGCTGCTAGAAAAAAACTCTTTGGCTGCAGAGAGGAGGAGAGAGGAGGAGCTCACTTACTTGGATGGTCCCAGCCTCCCAGGAGCCTCACTGGATTCCAGCCGACTGCTCAGATTGAGCAGAGAGCAGGTCCAGCCTCTGCCAGCCAATGGTGTGTAGTAGGGAGGGGCTGGGCGGGGCTGTGCTGTGTAACACAGACTGTCAGCCCTGACATGAAGACATCGCTGGCTCACAGTACTGGACTCAGCAAGCTCAAGAACTGTGCATGTTGCGGTTTTAAGCTGATGACACAGCAGCCTTTGCCACCGCATATCAGAGCAGCCCAGGGGGCAATTGCATCCCTGCCAGCAACATCTTACAGTAAGCATAGAGGTGATCAGGCAGTTTAATAAATATACAACAGCCATACCCGCTATCCCAAGATTCTGTCAAGGTCAATGGGTGATGTGCCCAACACCACCAACCAATCTCCCCATAGCTTTTCAAACTTCCCCGGGCAACCTCTGTGTTGAAAAATTAACTTTTTTCTAGTCAGAGGATATCTCCCATATTGTTATACCATTCCCAACGAGTTGGAGACTGATCCAAATGTCAGTATTGTAGAATAAGTCTCCTCGCCTGAAATAGTGCTCTATTGATTGCTGCGGTCTGAAACTCATTTAAGTCCTACTCTTGTAAAACATCTAGTATGCAGCATTTTGGATCTAAAGGAATGGTGATTTGAAATACCATCTTAATTGTGTCCACTATTTCCACCCAAATAACAATGTAATTTAGGGCAACGCCACAGTAAAGGACTGAGGTCACCATGGGCAGTATTGCATTTGGCGCAGAGAGGGAATTGCAGGATCCCATGTGGTATAATTTCAGAGGTGTGTAATGGGCTTGAAGAACAATATAAATCTGTGAAAGCCTTTGTGTTGTGTTGGACAATACTGACTCTAAGACATTATCCAATTGGTCTTCCTCAAAAATGGCAACATCTTTTTATAATTTTTCTTCATCCTTGCATGGGTATTCTTCCAAATAGGAAAGAAGGAGCATATCGTAGCACTGGAAAATAAAACCTTTGGTCCCCATGACCAATTATACATAATTTAATATAGGGTATTGAAGAGGTTCCAATCTGCTGTGGATCCCTGGGTTCGGACTGTAGGCAGAAGACATTTTTTTTTTTTTTTTTTTTTTTTTTTTTTCAGGCTTTCTATTATTATTACTTGGTCAGTCTGTTTTTAATCAAATGCTGTCCTGCAGATATAGCAGTTAGAGGGCTTATGCCAAAAGGAAAAACCCTGTTGTTGTAACTGATTAAAAAGTGTTAGCTGGAGTTTGGCTTCAGTTTTGTTTAGTGTATCTAAATCTGCTAGTCCATCTAAGGCCTCATGCACACATGAAGTTTTGCAAACTCTTAGAAGCCTTTCCTCCTGGCAGCAGCATTTTGGCAGAAAAAAAAACACCTGATGCTTGTAAAAGTGCATAACGTTTTTAAAGGTGTCTAGGCGCGTTTACAGGCGTCGGGCACTTGGATGTTAAATTATTTTTCTGGCCAATGAAATGAATTAACAATCAAGGGCTAAGCATGCTTAACCTTAACACCCATCAAGCGTTTTTTCCTGCCAAAACTCTGCTGCTCCTAGATGCACTGGCAGTGGCGTTTAGTGCTGCTAAAAGTCTGTGTGCATGGACTCCTAGGCTAACATGCAGGGGAGATTAACGGCAGAGAAAAAAAGACTCCCCTAGAAGCAGTTGCAAAAACATCCCATGAGCATGGAGCCTATTACTCCACTTCCCCCAGACTGGCAATGTTGCTGTCCAAAGGTGCCTCTGTTGCTCCTTCAACCAGAGTGGAGGCACTCTAATCACCAGGTGAAAACAGAGAGAAAAGAACCTACAAAAAATTACGTAGCCACCACATCTAATGATTGGCAAGTTGCAATATATTTAATTTTTGGTTTTGGAATATTTAATTCACATACCGTATAGAAGAAGAATGTGGACACCTGATCATCACATGCCTACATGGCCAAAAATATGTGGACACGCCTTCAAATTCTGAGTTTACATAGAAAGGTACTGTTAATGCTACAGCATGCAAATTCGTTTTAGACAATTGTGTGCATCTAACATTGTAATAATAGTTTAACCCTTTTGCCCAGCACACACGCACATGCAAATGTCCCCACTAGCAGCGAGCATCCATCTTCACGACTCTTCCTTCTGGGGCCACAAACTCTGGCTCTTTGACTGAATGGAGTCACGTGACAAATGCACACAGGAGCCGCCAGTCACGGCATGACCCCTTTAGAAACAGCACAATCTGCCCTTTCTAAATTGCGCATGTGCCGTAGAGATTGGTGCATGGCTTTATTGTAAATATCTCCTAAACCATGGAGATTTAGGAGATATTTCCAGCACCTACAGGTAAGCCTTAATATAGGTTACCTGTAGGTAAAAGTGGTTGTACAACCACTTTAAGGTTTGACTTATTTGGTATCTGTTTATTCAGTGCAAACTCATCTTTTATATTTTACAAAAAAACAGGGTATTATATTGCGTTTGGGTGCCCTAAAATTATATTTTGTTTGTATTTTGCTGTAATATTGTGTGTGCCATAAAAACTGAAATTTCCACGATTTAATTTGCTAGGCTGGCTGCTTTCAGAAAATATGTAATGTTTTGGAGGGTTTATGTAATCTTCAGGCCTAAAATAATTTTTTCAAGCATGTGTGCAATAATGGCGTTGGCAGTGGAAGGGTTAAGGAAGGCCCTTCCACAAACAAACGCCACTTTCCATGTGTTTTTATGATCTATTTGTATTCTAGTTGGTGGTGGTGTTCCTGTGCTATCCAGAGAGCCCAACAATATATCTAAGAACCCTCAGGTAAAGCAAGGCCAAGGACCACACAATCCTCTAGATTCTAGTGCTCCTCTGATCAAGAAAGGAAAGCAGCGAGAGGTGCCCAAAGCCAAAAAACCAACTTCCCTCAAAAAGGTTTGTATTCAATGATATTGGAATGCTGCTTCTAAGCCTGGAAATAATTTATTTGATCATTTTAAGTTAATGAAAGGGCAGTATACATAATTGTTTTTAAAAAATTTTTATTTATTTGTATAAGTATAGTAAATTTTATTAGTATAGTAAAAAGACAATCGTAGCACATTGCACACTTAAGGCCTCATTCACATGATGCGGATCCGCTGATGACAGGTCCGTCTTTGCTCACTGATTGGTGGAGGGACATGTCAGAGCAGCGCTGATCCTTATGGAGCGATCGGATGAAACTCGACAGTATGTCCATTTTCATCAGATCTCATCTGATCCAATCCACCCAGACGTGTGGCGAACGTATTGCCATATGTCCGATTTTAGCGGATCAGATGGCAGACGGGTGTCAGCAGACGCATCTCTGCTGACATCCATCTCCCTATAGGAGTCAATGGATGGCCTGCTCAGATCTGCCTAAATGGACAGGTGGATCCAAGCGGTCTTGCCATGTGAAAGGGGCCGAAAACATGAGGATGGGGGAAGATGGTTACAGATGACACAAAGAAGACAACTGTACTAAATGCCTTCTTCTCCACAGTTTTTACGCAGGAAAAAGAAGGGTTTACAGACAGCGACTGCGGTGTTAGTAACACAGCCACATGGGTATGTCATGTGTTAAGAGGTCAGAGTAAATAAAAGACTTAATAAACGTAACACAAATAAATCACCACGACCAGATGGCTTACACCTCAGAGAAAAAAAAATATATAATATTATAGCCAGGCCATTATAACTGATCTTTGTGGACAGCATAATGACAGGATTGGTACCAACTGACTGGAGAAAAGTCAACGTGGTACCAATATTCAAAAAAGGGCAGAGACATATTCCTGGGAATTATAGGCAGTCGGCCTAACCTCATTTGTGGGTAAATTAGGGGACGATGACTATATCCAAAGTCTTACTGAGGAGAAGAATATCATTAGTGGTAATCGGCATGGGTTTATGAGAGGATGTTCCAGACAGACCAATCTGATAACAATCTATGAGGAAGTGAGCTGCCTTCTAGATAGGGGGAGGCCTGTGGATGTAGTGTATATAGACTTTGCAAAAGCATTTTATACTGCCCCCCTCCCCCCCCCATAAACGCTGAATTTACAAGCTGAGGTCTTGAATCGTAGGGTTTGTGCTTGGGTAAGAAACTGGTTACAAGGACAGGTCCATAAAGTAGTGATAAATAACATGCACTCAGATCTGGAGTGGTAAGTGGGATACCCGAAGGCTCTTTCTTGGGACCAATTCAATTCAACATATTCATAAATGATATAGAGTATGAGATAACTAGTTTAGTCTCTCAGTTTTTGCGGATGACACAAAGATAAGCAACGTAATAAACTCTCATCAGGACGTAGACATTTTGCAGAATAACCCGAATAAAATAAAGGAGTGGGCAGACAAATGGCAAATGAGGTTTAACGTGAAGAAATGTGAAGTAATGCACTTGGGGTCACAAAACATACATTTAAAAAATGTTCACTAGGTGGAGAACAGTTGGAGGAATCAAGAATGGAGAAGGATCTGGGGGTGCTAATAGATGACAGATTGAGCAACAGCATGCAGTGCCAAGCTGCAGCTAACAAATCGGGCAGAATATTAGCATGCATAAAAAAGGGATATACTTCAGGGACAAAACTATAAACCTGCCACTTTATAAAACTCTGGTTAGGCCTCATCTGGAGTTTTCCCATCCAGTTCTGGTCACCACTACTCTGAAGGCATGTGCTGGAGCTGGAGAGAGTCCAATGAAGGGCAACGAAACTAATAAGGGGACTGGAGGACCTCAATTATGAGGAAAGACTGTAAACACTAAATTTATTCTTGCTGGAGATGAGACTCTTAAGAGGGGATATGATGGCGATCTACAAATATCTCAATGTGGATCCCAGCATAGGAAATAAACAAATTAGTCATAGCGATTGTAAAAGGACACGGGGGCACGTGATACTGGAAGAGAAGCCGTTTACCTTAAATTGCGTATGGGGTTCTTCACTGTTAGGGCAATAAGGATGTGGAACTCTCTCTCACAATTGGTGATGGCTGCAGGGAGTATGGATATTTTTAAAAAACTCTTAAAGGTCACAACATACAGGGATATTGGAAATCGTAGACACTGATACAGGTACACCTACGGAGGTTGAACTGGATGGACAATTGTCTTTTTTTTTTTTTTTTTTTTGTTTGTTTTTGTTTTTTTAAACCGACTATGTAACTAATGTATATTCAGAAATACATATGTAAGAGATTTACCGTGCACCTTATTGCTGATCACATGTGACACATTGTGCAACAAAAGTCAGTGAGTTGTGTATAATATTTTTGCAAAGATATTTCTTAGTTCTTTTTGTTAAATAGGGGACTCCAGAAAGTGCAGAATGGGCGTTTTAATTCTAATCACTTGGATGATTGTTCGGATCTTCAGCTTCAAGTCTTGGTCCCAGCATGTTTCTGACACCTGTGTCTACTACTTCCATCTTCTTGGATGTAGGGAGTACATGTTATAGGCTTGACAAACAGCAAAGTAAGATCAAAGAGTAGAACACCGTTTCTGGAGAGTTGAGGTAATTAGCACACTGCAGTGCCATGAACCTAAACTACCAGTTTGTACACTAAACATTTGCTCGCCATGCTTTTCTCTCTTTTTTTTTTTTTTTTTTTTTTTTTTTTTATGCCTTATTTGCACCGCCCTATACCTTTTTAAATACACTATTGGGAAAATGTAGCTGAGCCCGATTGTGACAGGGCATCATTGAATGTGATTTAATGATTCTGTAGTGCAGAACAACATGCGGACCTCTAGTCAGTCACAAACTTCAAACCTTTTGAATCCTGTTTGTGTGTAAAGACTTTCTTTACTGTTGGGGTCCATACACACTGGGCTTAAAAAAATGCCAGTTCTTTTAGCAGACAAAAATGCTCATATAGAGTGTATTTGTACAAGCTTTTAGGAGTGTTATCATATACATATACATATATATATATATATATATATATATATATATATATTATTTTTTTTTTTTTTTTTTTTTTTTCTGCTAGAAAACTGCTCTCAAAAATGCAAAGCAGAAGTGTTTTGTTTTTTTGCTGAGCCTAAGATATGCCTCTAAACCTCCTCATGTGCATGGACACGGACACATAGGATAGCATTGAGCTGCTGCTACAGGCAGAACACTAAACTCCTCTAGAAATATTTTTAAGCCAGTGTGCATGGACCCTTTCAATACACAGTGCCTCTCTTGCAATGTAAATAGTTCTGTCCTTTTTTTGGAGTGCAGTTAGAGATAAGATATAAACAAACAGGCAGTCTTTGCAAGGACAGAATATTCTTTAGGCAGTAAGGCCTGGTTTGCAGAAACGCACTACAGTCCTTTTTAACATAGTTTTCTATGGGTCACGTTCACATCTGTGCATTTTATAGAAAGGGCCTGGGACTTGTTTTTGGTTCCTTGGACTTCAATGTATCAAAGGCATGTATTGAAAAATGCAAAAGGACACCTGGAATATGCAAACTGCAAGCTGCATAGGTGTGAACCAGGACTTCTGTCTTGTTATGTGAAGCTTCATGGTTAACTTTCTGTAATATATGTGTTATTTTTTTACATCTTCAGATTATTTTGAAAGAAAGAGAACAAAAGAAACAGCTGCAGTCTTCTGTGTCCCAGGATGCATCTCAGAAAGTGGAGGAAGCTCATTTAGACGATGAAGAGGGAACAGTGGAGTGCCAGGATGTGTCTGAAGAGCTTCTTGGTTCTCCAAGCCCAGAAGATATAGGTATCTTGCATTACATTTTTTGATTACATTTGCAAAAAATTAGTGCCCCTAACACATTTTTTTGCCTTCCTCTGGATCAACTGTGGGTATAGGATTGTGTATATGGGATTGTATTTATTTATTTTTATGGATGAACTAGATGCACTTTTGTGTCTTTTTTTTTTTTTTTTTTTTTTTTTTTTTTCAACCTGACTATGTAACATTAACAATGCCACTCACGGGCCTTGCCATTCCGCAGATTTTTCCTCGTATTTCAGTGAAAAGTTTTATACCACTAGTCAGAAGTGGAAATATTCATGTAACACAAATGCATCCTGGTAAGGGCTCATTCACAAAGCACATGCTTTAACTGTCTTAAAGTGATTGATTGTAAGCCTTTTGTTGTGTTTTTTTTTTTTTTAAATCGCAAACATATCGTTGAAAAAAGGGGGTAAAAACACACATGAATCCAGTATACTGCTGTAATAGCAACAGCTAAAAGTAATAGAAATAAGTTGGTCCACACTATCCCAGAGACACATTACTGTTGAAGGTACCTCATCCCCTAATAATTCTATAAATATTGTATCCAAGAATAGGAAAAAAGGGGGGGGCAGGGGATTTTTTTACGGTACACTATATAAAGAAACAGAGATTTCTTAAAAAAGAATTCATAGCTTTAATATTTGAAAATGTGTTAAAATTATTTTGGAAGAACCAAAATAACAAAAATATAATAACAAATACACTTTTTGTACAAAAAATTATTACATGACACAAAATATAGGGGATCCTGAAAATGTTAGTTGCTGAGAATGATCATGTATCCTCCCGACATGTTTCGCGTTTTTGCTTCTTCAGGGGAGTATGCAACTAACATGAACATAAACACAAAGAGAAAGGGGTTTAAGAATACAAAAAATACATTTATGCCATACAATTAGATACACATAAATTTCAGAACATTAAATATGAAATTGGTCTCAATTCACTCAGTCCGAGGAGGTACAATGCTTACCCAGGTGTAATCATTCCCGGCATCGCAACCCACAAGCCAATAGATGGTGAAATAGGTGGCAAGAATTAGGTGACAGGATCAAATGCTAAAAACAACCCAGCCCCATGCAGGGCATAGATGGAGGTAGACAAGCGCTACAAAGATCAAAAACAAAATCCAAAGATAAGTACCAAGTTTACAAATCCAGCACAGGTATTGAAAAATGTTACTTGGTGACAGAAAGGATAAACGATATCAATCCCTAAATTATAAGAGGGAATTGGGGCTGAAAGACATGCCTCCATAGTAGAACATGAGATGCTGATTATCAAAGGAATGAAACAATTGATTTTAATTACGCCTAATTAGTATAAGGGTTGTAAGAAGTGACTGTTGGGGATATACAATTAATATACTGTTAAAGAGAGAAAAAGGAATAAAAATTATTTTTACCTGCAGTTAGAGTTAAAGATGAAAGAATTAGTTCCATATGATAATATTGGTGCAATACACATGCAACAGATTACAAAGAAAGAATCAATTGATTCATTGTGATGTTTTATAAATTACAGAGTGCAGCGGTATGCTGCCACTGCCAGGCTTGCTGAACCTACAAGCAAATAAAAGGGAAGATGAATAGGTATAGGTATAGAAAGATGAGAAACGGTGTTGTAACAGTATAAAGTTCAACTAAAAAAGTATATTTACCAGAAGGAAGAGTCAGCGTGGCGGTAGTATCTGTGCTGAACCTGCACTACAGATGAAGTGACAGCGCTGCCTTTTGTATCCCCCATCCATCGAGCCGGCGTCTGACGTCACCGGCTCGATGCGGACAGTCATAGGTGGAAGCAGTGAGCATGTGCAAAGCCTTTCGAGTCGGCATTTGAACTACCAACCCCATAATGCCTCAGTGCTGACACGAGGTTCATTTGGGTAAATGCTGATGGAGATAGGGCTACGCTAGCTCTCCGCCCTTAAAGGGGCGGGAAGACACAAGCCTGCATAGAGGGCAGATGAAACGACGATTGTCATGGCTTTTAACCCTAGAGGGGATTACATGCTCCCTTCCACCTCAAATCGGGAGCCGCCTGGGGATATAACCCGGCGGCGCCCTTGGGTGTCCATATGCCCTTGCATACTTGGAGCAAGGGAAGATAAAAAACAGAGGATCCAGTCCCAAATCACAAAATAATATGGCTTAGGAATGCGGTGTAGGGAAGGAGGGAAAAAGCAAAGCTCCTCAATGTGGGTGGGACTCATAGAGAGCAACAGAGATCCCCAAGTGTGCAAACCATGAAACCCACCTTGGGCCAAGCAAAGCGAGACATTAAATGGTATATATTACCTGTACAGCGTTAATAGTAATTAGAAATGACATTTTTTGATGTACAGAGATATTTTTAAATATAGCATAAACATAGCAATGAAGAAAATAAAAATAAGAATAAAATGAAAAAATACAAAAATAACCAAATAAATTGGGGGGGGGGGGGGGGGGGGGGTTAGGAGGAAAAGAGGGAAAGGGAAAAGATGAACAAAAAGGGGAAAAAAAGGGGGATATCACCTCTCTCTCTTCATGCCAGGCTCCACGGGGGCTCACAGCTGAGGTAGGAGGGTTCATGAAACAAACAAACAGAGATTAGCTATAGAAAAGATCTGTAGCTTATATTTTCATTGAAACCAGGGTATTTTGTGGCTTTTAGGATAAAGATCCACTTAGCTTCAGTTTGTAAGAGAAGCTTGTCCACTGAGCCACCTCTTGAGTTTAGAGGTATATGGGTCAGGGCTGAAAATCGTATCCAGTTGGGGTCAAAGGCATGATGGGTGCCTATGTGCCTACTTATGGCTGTAGTAATTTTTTTATTGAGAATGGGTTTGATGTGGTCTTTTATGTGGATAGAAAATAGTCTTTTGGTTTTACCTACGTAAAATCCTCCACAACGGCATTGGGCCAAATATACAACGCCTGGAGTGGAGCATGTAACGTGAAATTTCGAAACAAACAGATTGCCATTTGGCAGTCTGATCTTTCGAGAATTGTATATATAAGGACACATGTCACATTGCCCGCATGAATAAGTGCCTGGATGTTTAGGTTTAGTTTCACCTGAGGAGTCCTGAAAGTGACTTTTAACCAAGCTGTCCTTGAGTGATTGAGGTCTCATATAGGTGATTGATGGTACATCGTTTATGTACTGATTAACAATGGAGTCGGCTTTTAGAAGAGGCCAGAACTTATTGATTATAGCACGGAAAGAATGATGTTGGTTAGAGTATTTGGTAATGATACGTACTTTATTATCAAAATTTTTTTGTTTATTGGAGAAGAGAAGAGAAGTCCTATCTTTATTTTTTACTCTGTTATATGATTTTTTCAAAGATACATGACTGTATCCACGTGCTCTGAGTCTATTATATAAGTCATTGGCTGCAATCTTAAAGTCCGAGTCAGTACTGCAATTACGTTTGGCCCTTAGATACTGGCTATAAGGGATGCTCTTAAGGAGAGGTTTTGGATGAAAGCTTGTCGCATGCAGGACCGTATTGCCGGCAGTGGGCTTTCTGTATAAGGCAGAATATACATGTCCAGTGGCATCAATTTTAATGGTTAAGTCCAAAAATTCAATAGAATTTTGACTGTAATTTAACGTGAACTTTAAATTGAATGGATTCACAGAAAGTAAATTAACCATCTATGCCCTGCATGGGGCTGGGTTGTTTTTAGCATTTGATCCTGTCACCTAATTCTTGCCACCTATTTCACCATCTATTGGCTTGTGGGTTGCGATGCCGGGAATGATTACACCTGGGTAAGCATTGTACCTCCTCGGACTGAGTGAATTGAGACCAATTTCATATTTAATGTTCTGAAATTTATGTGTATCTAATTGTATGGCATAAATGTATTTTTTGTATTCTTAAACCCCTTTCTCTTTGTGTTTATGTTCATGTTAGTTGCATACTCCCCTGAAGAAGCAAAAACGCGAAACATGTCGGGAGGATACATGATCATTCTCAGCAACTAACATTTTCAGGATCCCCTATATTTTGTGTCATGTAATAATTTTTTGTACAAAAAGTGTATTTGTTATTATATTTTTGTTATTTTGGTTCTTCCAAAATAATTTTAACACATTTTCAAATATTAAAGCTATGAATTCTTTTTTAAGAAATCTCTGTTTCTTTATATAGTGTACCGTAAAAAAATCCCCTGCCCCCCCCTTTTTTCCTATTCTTGGATACAATATTTAGCTAAAAGTAATGATTACCGTTTCGTCACTATTTTTGATGGGATACCTCCAGAGCAATGGAAAACCATTGACAAAAAATGATTAAGGGTGGGGCCCCCTGAAAAGCCCTTACAGAGAATCAACCACGTTATACCATAATAAATTATAAGATTTATTGTATCAAAAGATGTGTTAATTCCACTAAATGTAACATGATACATGTAAAGAATATTACCCTATCAAAACCTATCAATAAAAAAAACATATAGAATAAAGGAGAATATGCAACTAATACATACAGAGGTCGCCCCTTAGGCAGAAGAATATGGGGAGTAACAATATGTAAAAAATGCACATAAGTGCCAACTTTATTCATTATAGAAAAAATAGTATAAATACAAAATTCACTTTAAAATACATTAATGAATCAAATTGTATACAAGGTAAGAAATATCAACACAAAGCTAACAAGCCACTGCCTAAATCAAGTTGAGGACAGATGGAGAGTTTTACAGCATATATCCCGACATGTTTCTGAGATTCAACAATATTCCTTCATCAGGGAATTTACAATTGGGTGATTTGATCTTTGTCTGTAACTTAAATTATATATAGTGCAATGGTAATAGCATTTTTAATATAATAGTATAGAAAAGTCAATTTGCACTTTATACAGTATTCTCAATAAAGACTGATGGTACTCACATGGATAGAATTTGTTATAAATCATAACAGGGCAAAAACAGTGATGGAGGGAATACAGGCTGGCTAACAAGTCCACAAAGACTGAGGTTAATCAGTCATGGATCTAGAGCCAGTCGCTGCAGCACATCCAAAAGAGATGCCTGATTCAGAGCTCACAGCCAAGGTATGCTATGTAGGAAAGTCATGGACAGAGAGTATATGGAGTTAATCATACATGTAGAATAAGGCAATGTAGGGATAAAAAAATATGTATCTCTGGTATTGCCTGTTTAGATTAGATTAAAGTATTTACTGTTTACTGTTTTGATTCAAAACTCAGATCTCTGGTTAGCAGTCCATGGATTGACAATTGCCAACTAACAGCTGATTATGAGGCTCAGAAGCATCTCCCAGACCTGGGGGATGATGTTGCATGTCTCCGCATCACCA
Organism: Lithobates pipiens; assembly: GCF_037356315.1. NCBI lineage: Eukaryota > Metazoa > Chordata > Amphibia > Anura > Ranidae > Lithobates > Lithobates pipiens. The sequence goes on along the minus strand of NW_027507696.1, from coordinate 25,638,793 downwards.
CCACGCAGGAAGTCCCTGTCTGGCGAACCGGCAGTGGGGACACATAGATGCTCCATCCTGCGCATGTGGCCAGGGCGGACACCAGGAAGGTGCGTAAATGTGACCCTGATGCACCCATCGGCCACCAATATGGCCTTGGTCCATCCGGAGTCATTTCCCAAAGTTCACTTTCTTGCGCTTGACTGTAGCCCCTTCAACTCCAGAGGCGGCGATTTTAATAAGCGCCTTCTCCAATGTGAGTTGAGGTGGATATTTAACTTGCAGGCAATTTCACCACCCGGCCTGAATGAGGCATTTCATTTTAGACCCTTACTCCCTGGTCTGGGAGACGCTTCTGAGCCTCATAATCAGCTGTTACACATAACAGCTGGTTAAATGAAGCATGCTCACACAGCCTGAAGCCAGACTGATTGGCTGATTCCATATCAGGCACAGTATTTAGAATGCAGACACTCAGTTGGCAATGGTCAGTCCATGGACTGCTACCCGGAGGTCTGAGTCTTGAATCAACACAGTAAAAGGTAAATACTTTAATCTAAACAGGCATTAATACCAGAGATGCATATTCTTTTATCTTATTCTTTTATCTCTACATTGCCTTATGCTACAAGCATGAATAACTCCATACTCTGTCCATGTCTTTTCTACATAGCATACCTTGGATGTGAGCTCTGAATCGGGCGTCTTGTGGATGCGCTGCAGCGACTGGCCCTAGATCCATGACTGCTTAACCTCCTGTCTTTGTGGACTTGTAAGCCAGCCTTTATCCCCTCCATCAATGTTTTTGCCCTGTTATGATTTATAACAAATTCTATCCATGTGAGTACGATCAGTCTTTATTTAGAATACTGTGTAAAGTGCAATTGACTTTTCTACACCATTATATTAAAAATGCTATTGCCATTGTACTATATAATTTAATTAATGTTACAGACCAGGATTAAATTCCCTGAGGAAGGAATATTGTTGAAACTCCAAAACATGTCGGGATATATGCTGTAAAACTCTCCGTCTGTTCTCAACTTGATTTAGGCAGTGGATTGTGAGCTTTGGGTTGATATTTCTTACCTTGTGTATGATTTGATTCATTAATGTATTTTAAAGGGAATTTTGTATTCATACAATTTTTTTTTTCTATAATCAATAAAGTTGGCACTTATGTGCATTTTTTACATATTGTTACTCCCCATATTTTTCTACCTAAAAAGTCCTAAGGGGCGACCTCTGTATGTACTAGTTGCATATTCTCCTTTATTCTATTTGTACAAGGATGTTGGCAGTACCTCATACATCTCCATCTCTCATATCTCCTTTTTCCGCAATAAAAAAAAAAAACATACATACAAAACAGTGAAAAAATTACAACGTTGTCACACCAAGGGCCAGACCTAGGGGCCCCACACACATGCACTTCTATATATACGTCCAGCTGGAAGGACACAATCTAAGTAGTACTGCTGTGTATTATTTAAAATAATATTACATTGAAATTGGATACTTAGAATTAGGACTCAATCTCTAAAGAAGTATAGGCTAAATGTCAATTGAGAACTATTCGCATAGTGATAGGTCCATGATTGTTTCCTTCCAGCTGGATGTATATATAGAAGTGCATGTGTGTGGGGCCCCTAGGCCTTGGTGTGACAACGATGTCATTTTTTCACTGTTTTGTATGCATGTTTTTTATTGATGAATTTTGATAGGGTAATATTCGTCACATGTATCATGTTAAATTTAGTGGAATTTTAACACATCTTTTGATACAACAATAAAGCTTACAATTTATTATGGTATACCGTGGTTGATTCTCTGTTAGGGGTTTTCAGGGGTCCCCACTTGGCCCCATCCTCAATTTTTTGTCAACAAACATATACTTACCTCCACTGTGCAGTTCATTTTGCACAGTGTGGCCCTGAATCTGGTCTTCTGGAGTCCCCCAGTGGTGCTCGTGGCTCCTCCTTGCATCGGTAAACCCCCCTGGGAAAAGTATTCTCCCTGAGAGTTACCTTATGGGCGCGCTCCCGAGTCCAGCATTTGCATGCGTAGATGCAGAATGCAGGGCTCTGCCCCAGCACCCGCCTCATTGGATTTGATTGACAGCAGCGGGAGCCAATGGATGCTCTGCTATCAATCTATCCAATCAAGAGTCAAGAACCCGGGGAAGAGCGCATCTCTGCCGTGGGAACAAACGGGCTCAGGTTAGTAAAACAAGGGGACTAGGGGGCCGGTCAGTGTCAGAAGTTTTTTCACCTATGCATAGTATGCATTAAGGTAAAGAAAACAGGAGGGTTTACAACCCCTTTTTAAGCTTGGTACACACGGTTAGAAAATCAGACAAATGATATATATATTTTTTTTCTTGTCCTTGTCACATGTTGAAAACATAATGCCTAAAATGGTACAATTCAATTCATGAACAACAGAGGACAAATTCCCACAGACATAGCAATGGTCTATGTCTAGTCTATGGTCATACTTTGTTTCTGATCATGTGTGGATTTGCTCATTTGATTTTTATTGGACGAATACTATGCTAATTAAACCCAAAAAAAATAAGTTATGATGATGTAATTTTGGAAATTTTCATATGACCAGTCCAGTACATCTCGGCTCTCGTGTACTAACTAACTGAAAATCAAACAATCGTTTCAAATCTTCGTCCAATTTTCTAATATTGTGTACTAGGCCTGCAAACTTTTTACAGAATTCGTAGAACCATTCACATCGGTCTAAGAGCTACCACACTAAAAATCCAATTCACCTCCGAGTGTTTTTTTGTTTTGAAGGAAGAAACATGCAAACAGTGTCCCAGGTGTGGTTCAAACCCAGCATATGACCTGCTAGGCACTGTGCTGTCTCTAGTTGGAGGTCATGTTTTAATGTAAATAATTTAAAATGTAAATTAAATGTAATATCCATCTCCTCTTTTTATTTATTTTAATTTTTTCAGAGACGGAAGCGGAACCGAATGTTGATTGCTGCTCTGCTTCAACAAGTGAATCTTCAAAAAACCTTTCTGATGCCACCAGTGTTGTCTCTATTCATCAAACGACAACCAATCTCCCAAAAATTCACAGCAGAAGATTTAGAGAGTGAGTTTTAAAATGTTCTGTGCATCTAAAAAGATGTTTCAAGTTTGCCTTTGGTAAATTGTGCTTTTTATCTTATGCCATTATTTCTCATTTGAACAGAAGTTGCATTAGAGAATGTTGGAGTCATTTGGTGAAACCTGCTAATCACATGATATGCTTCCAATCTCACAACACTTTTTGATCTGGAGCCCAACCGATATGTTCTGCCCCATTCAGACACCATAATGCCATGTACACACGAATGGTTTTGCCATCGGAATAAACTCTGAAGTTTTCTCTGCTGTAATTCCACTGACGCTGTCTTGCGTACACACGATCACACCAAATTCCAACTGTCAAGAATGTGGTGACGTACAACGGGACTAGAAAAAGGGCGTTCAATAGCCGGTAGCCAATAGCTTTCGTCTCGTACTTGCTTCAGGGCATGCGTCGTTTTTGGTACGTCGGAACAGCATACAAATAGTTTTCCCGATAGGAATTTGTCCTGTCGGAAAAATATAGAACATGTTCTCTTTCTAGGTCCATCAGAATTTTCGCTGTAAAAAGTCAGATGGGGCATACACACGATTGGAATATATGATGCAAAGCTCCCATCTGATTTTTTCTGTCGGACATTCCGCTTGTTTGTACACTGCATAAGTGTTTCACTCATGTTCCAAGTGGACCCTGAAAAATACACAGATTTTGAAGGGGGATGGGTACAGTAGAAGAGGACAACATTACGAGGAAGACATTTTGTTGGTGGCTTATGTTTTGCAATCACACAGGATTTATAGATTGTAGTAATGAATTGTGTATGTATTTGTACATTTCACAGGTAGATGTTGATGGTAATTTTTGGTTTTCAGGTATTGTAGCCAGGTTCTCAGTAAAGAAGTGGACAGTTGTGTGACAGAGCTTCTTAAGGAACTGGTGCGCTTTCAGGATCGTTTGTACCTTAAAGATCCAGTAAAAGCAAAGACAAAAAGGCGTCTTGTGATGGGATTGCGTGAGGTATTGAAGCATCTGAAACTGAAGAAATTAAAGTGCATAATCATTTCTCCCAACTGTGAAAAGATCCAGTCTAAAGGTACAAGTGAAAAGTCAGAAATTTTAAATATTGCTAATTTAAAGGTGTATATTGTGTGTATGGTGTGTGTGTGTTTGTGTATATATAATCCTTGTTTCTATATATTAATTTGTAATGTAGAGGTTCATGTGGGCATCCATACTTGCACGTTACGGACTGTGGTTCTTTGCTTTACACAAGCCTTTATCTTTTCTTCTATTTGTCCTTCTTGAGAATGGTAGACTCTCTGTGACTTATCCTGTAATTTCAGCAATTGTTAAGCAAAGATGCTAACCATATTTCATGATGTTCAGATGGTCATTATAGGTAAAATATACACTATGTAAATGAAATGCATAAAATATAAAGCAGTGAGCAAGCAAGCATCACCAACATTAGTTTCAAGGACATGTTTTGATTATAAATGTGTACTTGGCGACCACACACTATAATTTCACTTTAATAACAATCTGTCATTTTAAATGGCTTAACCCTCTGAAATGTATGCATAGGAAAGTCTTGCTGTAAATCTGGTGACTGTGCTGCTGTTGGCAACACTAAACTTCATAGAAATGGACATGGGAAGTGACTGACCATTTAATATCTGGGGTTAAAATGGCTGTAAAGCCTTAAGGCCCGTACACACGATCGGACTTTTTGACAACAGACATGCAAATTTAGCTGTTTTGGAGCAACATCCGACCGTGTGTACGCTCCATCGGACAAACGTTTTCCGCTTTCATCTGACTTGTTGGCTGTGCGAACGGACAAACTTTTTGACAACATAAGTCCGATGGAGCAAAGTCCGATCGTGTGTACGCAAAACCATCGGACTTTTGTAAAAGGTACAAACACGAATGCTCAGAACCAATGCAAAAGATCAGACAATACAGAAGTTGACCAAAGGTGGTGCTGGAGTAATTGAACATCCTCTTTTGAAGTGTCATCAGTACGTTGAAACGTCACTACGTTCATGTTGCCTAAAAAGTCCGATCGTGTGTATGCAATACAAACTTGTGAACTACGCCCTTTGTACAAACTTTCCCGTGGACTTTTGTACAAAGTCCGATCTTGTGTATGAGGCTATACACATTCCCAGTGAAGTGAGTGGCCTCAGATGATGCACAGAAATGAAACCAATCCTCCTACATAAGTTGTATACATCTATCTGCAGCTATTTCTTCTCTACAGCCATTCAAAGGGAGCGGATAGCTGAAGTTACACTCTGCAGAGCTCAGTGAAAAGGGCTCTGAGAGCTGATTGGCGTGAAGGGACACTCCCCCTTCCCCTTGCCCTTCCCCTTCCCCATCCCCCTCCCCCTTCCCCTTCACACAGGAACAGAGCTGAGGTTGTCAATCAGCTGGAGCTAATTTATTCTATTTGATTATTAGTAATCCTGTGCACTTTGGTTCTGAACAAGAAATTGAAATTGTGAGCCCTTGAAAAAATTTCCCAATTAGCGTTTGTCAAGTATTTAGTAAGTGGGGTACTCAGGCCCTCATCTCTGTTGCCATTTGGTGGGGATGCTAAATACTCTTGCTTATTCCCAAGAATCTGTGCTTTTTTTTTACATGCAAGACAGACAAAAGGTTCATGTCTGTGGATGCCCCACCAGGACATACTCAACCTCCCTCTGCTCCCCCACCTTTCTGTTTGCCAACAAAGAGAAATACCTGGATACTTGGGAAAGTATAGCATGTGACTCTGCCTTCCTCTTTTGTGATTGTGCTGTTGATAGGGTTGTGGCTCTAAACAGCCAATCACAAGGGAAAAGTAGAAGGTAACAACTTTTACAGGGCTTCATTTTTTTCATATTTGATCAACATCGGCAAAGCAAAGGTTAATTATTATTTTTTTTTTTTCTACTTTTGGATAACTTGGGCATGATTAGAACCCCTATGGGGGATTAACCACTCAATACTTGGCACTTTTTGCCCGCTTCCTTCCCAGGCCAATTTCAGTTTTCAGTCCTGTTGCACTTTAAATGATAATTGCGCGGCCATGCATCACTGACATTTTTATCATTTTTTTTCCACAAAAATAGAGCTTTCTTTTGGTGGTATTTAATCTCCACTGGGTTTTTGTATTTTTTGCTAAATAAACAAAAAAAAAAGTGTTCTCCCTGAGGGTTACCTTGCAGGCGCGCTCCTGAGTCCAGCATTTGCATGCATAGATGCAGAATGCAGGACTCTGCCCCAGCACCCGCCTCATTGGCTTTGATTGACAGCAGCAGGAGCTAATGGCTGCTCTGCTATCAATCTATCCAATCAAGAGTCAAGAACCTGGGGAAGAGCGCGTCTCTGTCGTGGGAACAAACGGGCTCAGGTTAGTAAAACAAGGGGACACTCTACCTGACATTTTTATCATTTTTTTTTTTTCTCACAAAAATAGAGCTTTCTTTTGGTGGTATTTAACCACTTAAAGACCGCCGCATGCCAATGTACGTCATCACAATGGCATGTACAGGCACAAGCACGTACCCCCTCCCGCTGGATGCGGCGGTCCGTTTCGCTACAGGAGCGATCCGGGATGAGGGCCATCCCCTCTCGATCGCTCCTAGCGAATGAGAAGCTTCCTCCCACTGTGTATAGTAAACACAGGCAGGGAGGAAGTGATGTCATTCTGCTCTGGGCGGTCTTTTTGAGCGGACTACGAGGGGAAGTGAAAGTAAGTGTGCACCAACACTACACTAACACGTAGGCACACACAGGCACACAAACCCCCCCCGATCGCTGCATTAGTGTCGCTAGGTAGCTAGTTATTTTTTTAGGTTCATCGCCAGGTTTTTATAGCGCTAGGTACCCCCATATACTACCCAATAATGGTTTTAACCCCCTGATTGCCCCTAGTTAACCCTTTCACCAGCGATCACAGTATAAGTGTCACTGGTGACGCTGGTTAGCCAGATAGTTATTTAGGTTCCCCGTCAGGTTTTTATATAGCGCCAGGGACCCCCATATACTACCTAATAAAAATTTGAACCCCCTGATTGCCCCTAGTTATCCCTTTCACCAGTGATCACCGTATAAGTGTCACGGGTGACTCTGGTTAGTTTGCTTTTTATAGCATCAGGGCACCCACCATTTATTATCCAATAAAGGTTTAACCCCCTGATCACCCGGCGGGTGATATCAATTAGGTTTTAGGGTCAGGGTCTGCGTCGCCCCAGGCAGCGCTAGGTTAGTGCCAGTACCGCTAACACCCACGCGCAAAGCATAAACCTCCCGTAGTGGTATAGAATCTGAACAGCTCAATATCTGATCTGATCAGATCTATACTAGCGTCCCCAGCAGTTTAGGGTTCCAAAAAAAAACGCATTGTTAGCGGGATCAGCCCAGATACCTGCTAGCACCTGCGTTTTGCCCCTCCGCCCAGCCCACCCAAGTGCAGTATCGATCGATCACTGTCGCTTACAAAACACTAAACACATAACTGCAGCGATCGCAGAGTCAGGCCTGATCCCTGCGATCGCTAAGTTTTTTTTGGTAGCGTTTTATATTTAAATCCGGAAGGCAGTGCTTGGTTTTCAGGGTCCTGTACGTGGATAGGCTCCCAAAAAGTCCCCTCATGTGGTATCCCCATACTCGGGAGAAGCAGCAGAATTTATTTTGGGGCGTAATTTCATTTATGCCCATAGCATGTGTGAGCAATATATCATTTAGTGACAACTTTGTGCAAAAAAACAAAAACATTTTTAATATTTCTGCAACTTGTGGCAAAATATAAAATATTTCATGGACTCAACATGCCTCTCAGTAAATAGCTTGGGGTGTCTACTTTCCAAAATGGGGTCATTTGGGGGGGTTTGTGCTATTTTGGCATTTTATGGCCTTCGAAACTGTGATAGGTAGTGAGGAGTGAAGTCAAAAATTTGCACCCTTGGGGGCGTGGCCTGGAGCTTCATGGTGTAGGACGTGCTGAGTGAGAGCTCCGTCTGAGACCTTATCCTTTTACCTTATCCTTTGGGGATTTTTCTTAGCTATTTACTGTACAGACGCCCGGGAACCTTGTGCTCACTTTGTGCCTCATGTCGCCGACTAAAAGACCCTCCGAGGCGGCCGCCAAGCTGGCTAGGTTCCGCCACGAGGGCCAGGGCGCGACGGAGCAAGATGGCGCCGGCCCCGCACCTACCGCGGAGGAGTCTCCTGCAAACGACACCGCCAAGATCCTTGAGGCCGTCTCCTCCTGCCAAACCGCCCTCACTACCAAGATAGAGGAGGTTAAGATGGACATCTCCCATATTCGGCATGACCTGCAGAAGCTGAGGGACAGGGTGTCCGAGGCCGAACGAAGAGTGGAACACGTGGAGACGGACATCCCTCCTTTACAACACTCGGTCGAACGTTTGCAGCACCAACTTAGTGTCGTCCTTCACAAGCAGGACGACATGGAAAATAGACTTCGACGCTGCAATCTTCGTTTCGTGGGTCTCCCGGAACGATCGGAGGGCTCCGACCCTCCCACCTACCTGGAAAACCTCCTCGTTAAAACCTTCGGCAGGGAATCTTTCTCCTCCACGTTCGTGATCGAACGAGCGCATCGTCTGGCGGCCCGTCCGCCTCCAGCCGGCGCACCCCCGCGGACTTTCATTGCCAAGCTACTTAACTACAGAGACCGGGATACGGTGCTTCGCCTCACCCGCGAACGTGGAAATATCCCGGTTGACAATGTTACGGTGGCAGTGTTCCCAGATTTCTCGGCGGAGGTCCAACGAAAACGAGCACAATTTACGGAGGTCAAGCGCCAGCTGCGAGTTCGCCATTTGCCATATGCAATGTTGTTTCCAGCTCGACTCCGGGTGACCCGTGAGGGCAAGACCTATTTCTTTGAAGATCCTGCTGCGGCCTCGTCATGGTTGGAACGGGATGCGGTGCAAGGCCCTGCTTGAAAGCTGACCACTACAGCCCCTGAGTAGTGCCTACCTATCCACCTTGGCTACCGTGAGTGATCCCTGCCCTCTCCTGTTCCCTCTGCTATACCCCCCCTCTTTTTTCTCCTTTGACCCTATGGACTGCCTCCATTTTTGCTGCTATCACCCCCTGCATGGGAGAACGCTGTGCTGATTGCCCTCTGCGGTGACCGCCGCTGAACTCTCTCTGTGCCCTGGATTTACAGTTTCTGCCTCCCCTCCTTTGTCAGACTCCCGTGCACTCTTCATTGTTTTTTCTAAGATGAACATCGGTGTGATGGCGCAGATCGTGAGGGGGGTCATGTTCTGGGACGTGCTACCCTTGCCCCTGTCTCGCTCCATTTTTTCACTCCCCCCTCTCTCCCTTCCCTCCCTATTTTTACTGATGCACACGGAGGTAACCATGTACTGCTTGAACTCCTTGTCTCCCCTATTTGGCCCATTTTTCCACATGCCTGGGTTCCCCCCCCCCCCTTTTTTTTTCCCCTGTCTGCCCCACGCGCTATGCTTTTACTTGGTCTCTCAGACGACCTGCTGACTCTTGCTCTGGAAAGTACACCCACTGCAACCCGCTGCACTGTCTGCTCTGCAGTTTGTTATAATTGCGCCCATGTTTGTGTTGTTTCCCTGGCCAGCAGTCACTACCGCGGCTGCGGCGAGTGACAGTTTTTTTGGTTTGCCCCGCTGGTCCAGAGTAGGCATTGTTATGACTGTTTTACTGGTTGTATGTGTTTTATATTGTGTTATTTACAGCTGTAATTTTATTGCAAATGTGTTCTTGTATTTGTTGCTGCCAGCCAGGGAGGATCCAGAGGTTGCCCAGACGCCCTGCATGCCCGAACTTCCTGGGCCGGGGGCCTACACTAGTCTAATCTGTGCCGACATGTTCCATGGCTGCGCTTAAATTTGTAACCTGGAATGTCAGGGGCCTTGGCGCTAAACCCAAGAGATTAGCCGTCCTTACTCACCTCAAACGCCTGAAAGTGGACATCTCGATCCTCGTCGAGACTCACCTTACAGGCCAGTCCCAAAGGGCGCTTAGAAAACCTTGGGTCGGCTGGATGTACAGCGCCCCTCACACTTCCCATTCCCGAGGTGTAGCCATTCTAATTGCTAAAACTGTGCAGTTCCAGTTACATGACCTATGCTCAGACCCTCACGGTAGATTTCTATTTTTACATGCCACTGTGAGCGGCCTGACGATGCTTATTATGGCGTTTTACATACCACCACCCTTCCAGTTTCAGGCCCTGCACGAAGGTCTTAATTTTATGACCAAATTCCCTACAGTCCCGGTAATCTGGATAGGTGATTTCAACATGACCATCAACCCCGGCCTCGACCGACTTGGCGCACCTGACCGCACGTCTTCCCCCCCTCATACCACTAGGTTCGGTAGATTTGCAGCTGAACTGGCCATGACAGACTCCTGGAGACATAAGCATCCAACAACACAGGCCTTTTCTTGCTTCACTCCCGCCCGCCGAGCTATGTCTCGTATAGACATGGCCCTGCTCTCTCCCTCCCTGCTTCCCGAATTATTGGAGGTCGGCTTTGATGCCAGGGTGCTGTCGGATCACTCCCCATACTGGTTGACGCTGAGACTGCCTGCGACTGTCCCCCCCCGTGTGTGGAGACTGAACCCCTTCTGGCTTACGGTTATCCCAGATCTGGAGGACCTACAGAGGGAACTAGTTTTTTTTCTCCGTTCAAACGCGGGATCTGCGTCCCCTGGGTCAATATGGGAATCATTTAAGCTTCATGCTAGGCTGCTCCTGATCACCCGTATTAACAGGTACAAGGCTAATTCTAGACAGGTACTGACACAGGCTGAGGAGCGCCTACAATCCCTTGAGCAACTGTTTGTGACGGATCCTTCCCTGGAACATGCCACCCAGCTCCGCCTCCAGTCCCGACTGACTGATCACCTTCATTATGAGAAAGCGAAACAGGGCCTTTTCTTTAGTAGACAGCGTGTGTTTGAACACGGCGAGCGGGCGGGCAAACTGCTAGCTTATATGGCCCGGCTTGACCATAGCCCTCCGGTGGTGGTTCAGCTCCGTGGCGCCGCCGACGACTTGATCTCCGACCCTGACCTGATTCTACGTGAGTTCAGAATGTTCTACTCCACTCTATATACCTCCACAACCAGACACACGCACGCTGACCTCACCCAATTCCTTCACTCCATAGATTTCCCCTCTATCAGCCCAGAGCAGAGATCCCTCCTGGAAGCCCCCATCTCCCCTGACTGTATTGCCGAGGCACTTGCCTCCCTCCCATCCTCCAAGGCGCCTGGCTCGGACGGGCTACCCCTGGAATTTTATTCTCATTTTCAAGACACGCTAATCCCAGAACTGCACACGTTATACACCCATATGTTTGATACAATGTCCCTTCCCGCCTCCATGGGAGAGGCCCTTGTTGTCCTCATACCCAAGCCCGGTAAGGACCCCTACTACCCAGAGTCGTACCGCCCGATTTCCCTCCTACAGCTGGATGTAAAAATCCTGGCTAAAATTCTGGCCCTGCGACTCAATAAAGTTGTCCTCAGCCTTATACATCCAGATCAAACGGGGTTCATGCCTAACAAAAATACTGCCTTCAATCTCCGCAGACTCTTTATGAATCTGCAGGCCACTCACGATAACATCGGCTCCCGGGTAGTCGTGAGTCTAGATGCCGCGAAGGCGTTTGACTCCGTTGAATGGAGTTACCTATGGGAATGCCTGACTAACTTTGGCTTTGGCCCTAACTTCATTAAGTGGATTCAGCTTTTATATAGCGCTCCCACTGCCCGGATCCAGGTTAATGGCAGGATCTCGGATCCTTTCCCTCTGTCTAGGGGTACTCGCCAGGGTTGCCCGTTGTCCCCCCTCCTGTATGCCCTCGCGGTTGAGCCGCTGGCCATTGCCATTCGTGCTCACCCGCAAATTAAGGGCCTGCGTTCGGGCCTTTTGACGGAAACCCTCAGTTTATACGCTGACGATATGTTATTATACCTCGAAGACTCGGGTCCCTCTTTGCAAGCAGCCCTGCGATTGATAGAGCAGTTTGGGGAATACTCTGGACTACGTATTAACTGGTCCAAGTCCCAGATCCTCCCTTTAGACTTGGGTGCCCCGTCCGCTGATCAGGCGGCAATGCCCCTGGTCAGGGCAAGTCAGGTGAAATATTTGGGAGTGCAATGTTCACGATTGCTGACTGACTACACCCTTTTAAATGTGGAACCCTTATTCACCCTGCTCAAGCAAAAAACCCAGACTTGGTCCCGTCTCCCCCTTGGGGTGATGGGCCGTGTAAACTTGGTCAAAATGATTCTCCTCCCCAAGCTGCTCTATGTGTTTTGGCATGCTCCCCTGCGCATCCCTCTCAGAACCTTCAAATCCTTGGAGGCCATCTTAAACACGTTTGTTTGGGGTTCGTCTCGACACAAGCTCTCATGGAGTGTTCTGAAATGTCCTATCCACCTGGGCAGCACCGCCCTACCAGACCTGTACTATTATTATCTGGCCGCTCAACTGTCCCATTTCTACTATTTCAATCAGATTGACAAAGATCGCTATGCCTCACTGGTATGCTCCCCGCACTACACTCTGGTCGTACACCCACTCCGTCTCCTTATGCGTGGCTCCGGGGGACCTTCCGTCCCGATGAGAGACATGTTGTCCCACCACTGTTTGATTTGGCAGCAGGCCACGTCCATTACTGGGGCCCCTAGGTTTCACTCCCACACCCCCCTTTGGGACAATCCCCTACTTCCCGAACTCTCTACGATCCCCGACCGCTCTGTGTGGCTAGCCGGGGGCGTTATCTTTCTGTCCCAGGTTATTACCAATGGCTCTGTCAGACCCTTCCAGGCCCTCAGAACTGACTTCAACCTCCCTAATAGAATGTTTTTTAGGTATCTTCAACTCCGCCATGCCCTTAGCTCTCAGTTTGGCTCCCATATCCCCAGGCTTGAAACACCTCCGATAGCAACAGCCGTGCTAGGTGATGACCCTAAGAAACTGATTTCTTTTTTTTACACCAACCTGCTCACGCCTGGGGCGACTGCCCGCGCCTACCGACTTAAGGCTAGATGGGAGGCCGACGTGGGGGTTATCGAGGACGCGGACTGGGAAACTGCACTTGACACCCCTAAGCTGGTCTCCCCGAAACTTTCTGACAGACTTACACACCTCTACATGCTACATAGGTCATACCTGACCCCTGGGCGGCTGTCCAAGTTTAGACCTGGCTATGATCCAGCATGTCCTAAATGTGGTGATCCTCAGGCCACGTTCTACCATCTCCTTTGGTCCTGTCCTGAGTTGCAGGTTTACTGGAAGCAAATTGTTGACTTCCTTCATGACCAAATGGGCTCCCCTCTGACGCTATGCCCCCGCCAATGTTTGCTGGGGATTCTCCTCGTATCCGAGGAGGCAAGGATCCCGACTGTTTTTCTACAGGAGACCCTATACCTAGCCAGACTGCAGATAGCCCGCACCTGGTTGCGCTCTGCGCCCCCCACCGCCCGACAATGGAAGGCGGCTGTCAATGCCACTCTCCCCTATAAAAAACTGCTGTATATGCATAGAGGCTGCCCGAGCAAGTTTGCCAAGCTGTGGGATAAATGGATGGGGGATTCAGATACATGTACCGACTAGTGTAGTCTGTGGTCTGTACGCCTCCTTACACCTATCCGGGTTCGGCCCGGCGAGTCTAGCTGTCTCCGTGGTTGTAGGTGGGCTTCCCGCCCTCATAATAATGGTTTCCTGCTCCTCTCTGCAAATTACTTTGAGTAGAATGTACTATGGCTCGGCATATGATTCCCAACCTCTGAGTTCCTCTTTTCCCCCCATATCTGAACACACTATATTGCCCCTTGTTTTTTATGTAATGTGCAATCTGTAAACAAAGAACCCCCCCCTCCTTGTGTTTTTCAGCCTGTGGTATTGTTAGCAGCTGTTTTTTATCCGTATATTTGGTGTATGTTGCACCCCATATGTGTTACTGTTATCCTATGTATTTTGTATGCTCAATAAACGTTCTTTTTAAAAAAAAAAAAATTTGCACCCTTAGTAATCCTGAAGGCAGTGATTGGTTTTCGGGGTGCCGTACGCGGCTAGACTCCCAAAAAGTTTTTTTTTTTTTTTTTTTTTTTTGTGTCATTATTCAATCACTTGGGACAAAAAAAATATTCAATGGGCTCAACATGCCCCTCAGCAATTTCCTTGGGGTGTCTACTTTCCAAAATGGGGTCATTTTGGGGGGGGTTTGTACTGCCCTGCCATTTTAGCACCTCAAGAAATGAGATAGGCAGTCATAAATTAAAAGCTGTGTAAATTCCAGAAAATGTACTCTAGTTTGTAGATGCTATAACTTTTGCGCAAACCAATAAATATACGCTTATTGACATTTTTTTTACTAAAGACATGTGGCTGAATACATTTTGCCCTAAATGTATCACTAAAATTGAGTTTATTCGATTTTTCTTATAACAAAAACGTAGAAAATATATTTTTTTCTCAAAATTTTCGGTCTTTTTCCATTTATATCGCAAAAAATAAAAATCGCAGAAGCAATCAAATACCATCAAAAGAAAGCAACGCAAATTTCGTTTGGGTACAACATTGCATGACCGCGCAATTACCAGTTAAAGCAGCGCAGTGCGAAATTGTAAAAAGACCTCTGGTCCTTAGGCTGAAAATTGGTCCGGGGCTGAAGTGGTTAATCTTCACTGGGTTTTTGTATTTTTTGCTAAATAAACAAAAAAAAACAAATATTTGAGGAGAAAAAAAAACTATTTTTGCAAATCTTTCTTCATGAATTTAGGCTCAAATGTATTCTGCTAAAAAAAAATGTGAAAATAACCCAAATCAGTGCATATTTAGTGTAGGAAAGTTGAGTCCACAAACTATGGTATATATCTGAAAATCGATCAATCCAGTTGTACTGACTATCTCATTTCTTGAGGCCCAAAAATGCCAGGACAGTACAAATATCCTCCAAATTACCAGTTTTGGAAAGTAGACAGTCCAATGTATTTAGTAAGAGGCATGGCAAATTTTTTGAAGTTGTAATTTTTTTCACATACTTTCGTTTACATACGGTCACCAGTGCAGTACAGCACTATCATGTAACGGGTGTGGCAATGATCAGGGACATGGAAATTAAAAAAAAAAAAAGTGTTTTTTAAAAAAATCCATTATTACTTATTTTTTTATTTTTACACACTGTGACCAGAGCAATACAGTGTTACCATAGTAACACTGTACAACCCTGGGGAAATGATCAGGATTATTTTTTTAAAACACATTATTATTGTTTTAGATTGTAAGCTCTTCTGAGCAGGGCCCTCTTAATCCTTTTGTGTTTTTATTGTATTGTAACTGTATTGTCTCTCTTTTATATTGCACAGCGTAAACGTTAGCGCTTAATAAAAACCTGTATAAAAATGTTGTTTATACCAGTGAATTTCACTGCTGTGAGCAACCATTTTTAATGAAGGAAACCGATCTATTCAGTGTGTTTTGTTGTGAATAGCTGTGATTGGCCACAGCTATTAACATGGTACAGAAGGGCTGTGATTGGCCCTGTCTGTACCATGTGACCAATCGCAACTGGCAACAAAATTGTACACAATGGCATTTAAAGGAAGCCATTCATTGTTTAACATTGTCATCACATGGCACCAGCAGCAGCCCAGTACACTGATCAGTCATTAGCCTATGGACACAGCTGGTGACAGATTGCGCTGCGGCCCCAGTCATGATCTGGGAGGACACCATAAGTCTCGCTCAGCCGTCATTTTGCTATAGGCTGGGTGCAACTGGTTAAAGATAAAAAAAAAAGCTCCCCTTTAGTGAGTGGCAATCTACTCTCTCCCCCCCCCCAAAGGAAAAGAGATCAGATTGAAATCTGATTACATCCATCCAATACTGCAAAACTACAGCTTTTTTTCACTGGATACACAAATGTATTTTGCAAGCTGATTATTATCAGCGTTATTGCAATAATACAGGGAAAGTTATGAGACTAAAAACCATTAGTGGGGGGGGGGGCTTTGTAAAGAGCATGTCTGTCTGGAAATGTTGCCATTATAAAGTGCTGATTGTATCTGTATGTATGTTGTTTGTGCAGGTGGGTTGGATGACACTCTGCAGACAATTATTAGCTGTGCCATTGAACAGAATGTCCCTTTTGTGTTTGCACTGAATCGCAAAGCTCTGGGCCGTTGTGTGAACAAAGCTGTCCCTGTTAGTGTGGTCGGGATATTCAGCTATGATGGAGCCCAGGTGAGGCATAACTAACCTTTTGTCTATTAGAGTAATAGCAGCCATTGAAGGGAGCATTGTTATGCACCAATGTGGACAAACTATTGTATAGCAAAATAATTGATAGAACAACATACACGCATAAAGGCATCTACAGAAAATGAATACATGTTCTTCATACAAACTTGTACAACCTATGTAGTGTCCTCAGATTCTACTGTATGTGAAAATAACTTTGGAGGACAGGAGCGTAAAGATCATTTATATACACTCCAAACCTTTTGGTTATGCCTAGTAGCTCTGTTCACTCTCATCCAGTGTACAAGTGAAGAAGAACAAAGACTTCTTCTTTTTTTATTTTTTATTTTTTTTTATGTTTGGCTGTTCACTATATGACGGTAGTAAAGGAGCCTCTGAGCTGGTAGATTTAACAAAGTGTAATAAAACGCCAATGTCAGAAAAGGCCTACAGTGGCACTGGTGTTATAAAAGGCATATTATACATGTGATTTTAATGCAGAATGGGAGAAAATTAGTTCATTATAAATTGTAAGAGGACAATAAAAATGTATTTATTATGTATTTGTTATACCCATCAGTATAAGTTATTATTCTGAATCTGTAACCTAACTGAAATAAACTTGGTAGAGTAATATACTACACGTTACTGAGAGTTCATTGGACAGTCAGCCCCCTTACAGTCTCACAAGCATATACATGCTAAAACCACTTCAATCGCTTAACGGAACTGTGAGAGAAATCCATAGCACTTGGTGGAAAGTTAAATACACAAATATCTACAATACAGTATTGCTACTCAAAATGTGTGCTCATGCAAGACTAATTTACTAGCATACATATTACTGATCTGTAAGGCATTTCACGCGTTTTGTCCCCTATGTAGATTTATTTCTTTATTAGTATCCGGTATTTGAAGTTTAACATTCCCCTGCACAGTGCCCTGTGCTGAGGGCATGGTAAAGTACAAATAAAGGCATTTTTAACCACTTCAATATAGGGCATATTTCACCCCCTCCCTGTCTAGGCCAGTTTTCAGCTTTCAGTGCTCTTGCAGTTTGAATGACAATTGAGTAGTCATGCAGCGCTGTACCCAAACCAAAATTTTTATCATTTTTTTTTAAACAGATAGAGCTTTCTTTTGGTGGTATTTAATCACCATTGGCTTTTTTATTTTTTGCTAAACAAATGGAAAAAAGCCTAAAAATTTTGGAAAAAAAAAAAGTTTCTTATTTACTAAGAGTAAAAGCAGGGGTAGATCCATCATTTAAGAGTTGCCACTGGAGGATGATTAGAGGGGAAATATTCCAATGGGGACATTTGTTTTGGGACAGCCCATTTCCTTTTGAGTCTAAAGGACAGGAAGTGAAAGGAACCAAAAAAAACTTGACAGTGATTTTTAAAACTCCCCTACTACTTAAAATGATAAAAAAAAATTACCTTCAGATATACTTTCATTCTATGTTCTTCCTTTGAAAGCGAACAGCTGAAACTGTGCATAGCTAAGAGCTATCAGATTGGGCTGTCATTGGCAGTTCCAGTCTCCACTACTGATGGGAAAACAGTCGGAATGCTTTTTGATCATGTGATGCTACAGTGAGGGGAAAAAAGTATTTGATCCCCTGCTGATTTTGTACTTTTGCCCACTGACAAAGAAATGATCAGTCTATAATTTCAATGGTAGGCTTATTTTAACAGTGAGACACAGAATAACAACAAAAACACGCTTTTCAAAAAAGTTATAAATGGATTTGCATTTTAATGAGTAAAATAAGTATTTAATCCCCTATCAATCAGCAAGATTTCTGGCTCCCAGGTGTCTTCTATACAGGTAACGAGCTGAAATTAGGCGCACTCTCTTAAAGGGAGTGCTCCTAATCTCAGTTTATAACTGGTATAAAAGACACCTGTCCACAGAATCAGTCAAAGAGCTGTCCAAGGATGTCGGGGACAAGATTGTAGACCTACACAAGGCTGAAATGGGCTACAAGACCATCGCCAAGCAGCTTGGTGAGAGGGCGACAACAGTTTGTACGATTATTCGCAAATGGAAGAAACACAAAATAACTATAATTCTCCCTCAGTCTGGGGCTCCATGCAAAATCTCACCTCGTGAAGTTTCAATGATCAAGACAGCAGTAATCAGCCCAGAACTACACAGGAAAATCTTATCAATAATCTCAAGACAGCTGGGACCATAGTTGCCAAGAAAAACAATTGGTAATACACTATGATGTGAAACATGGCGATTGAAACATTATGCTTTGGGGGTGTTTTTCTGCTAAGGGGACAAGACAACTTCAATGCATCAAAGGAACGATGGACGGGACCATGTACCGTCAAATCTTGAGTGCAAACTTCCTTCCCTCAGCCAGGGCATTGAAAATGTGTCGTGGATGGGTATTCCAGCATGACAATGACCCAAAACACACGGCCAAAGCAAAAAAAGGAGTGGCTCGAGAAGAAGCACATTAATGTCCTGGAGTGGCCTAGCCAGTCTCCAGACCTTCATTCCTTAGAAAATATGCGGAGGGAGCTGAAGGTTCGAGTTACCAAACGTCAGCTTCTAAACCTTAATGACTTGGAAAGGATCTGCAAAGAGAAGTAGGACAAAATCCCTCCTGAGAGGTGTGCAAACCTGGTGGCCAATTACAAGAAACGTCTGACCTCTGATTGGCAACCAGTGTTTTACCACCAAGTACAAAGCCATGTTTTGCAGATGGGTCAAATACATATTTTACTCATTAAAATGCAAATAAATGTATAACTTTTTTGAAATGCGTTTTTCTGGATGTTTTTGTTATTCTGTCTCTCACTGTTTAACTAAACCTACCATTAAAATTATAGACTGATTATTTCTTTGTCAGTGGGCAAATGAAATACTTTTTTCCTCACTGTAGCTGGCAGCTTCATTTAGAAAATAAGTCTTCAGCCTGAAGATGCCAGTGTGCCTTTTGTATAATACTGTAATCATCAAATACAATTACATTATATAAAAAAAAAATATAATAGGGAAAAGCTGCTGTCTAATGATGTGTAAAGACACCTAAACATGAAAGTGAAAACAGACAGCGCTACACCCAAACAACAACAAAATATAAAATTGAGGTGACACTGATTTTTATCAGCAGCTACCATAAATGCATAAATATGTGCTAAAATATATGGTGTGAAAAAGGGGAAAAATAAATATATATAATTATAATATAATATATGCCTTTCACGGCCCATAATAAAACAGAATTTTACATTACATTAGTGAACAGTGTCCTAAACTAAAGCCCTGTGAGTAAATTCTATTTAAGTATGCAGATCAATCATAGGAATTAATAGTCAAGTTAACCAATGCATATGCATTTGGCCTGGACAGCTAGACTTTGATGACCTCAGCATGAGAGGGTTTACAATTGTAGTGTCCAAATACAGCAAATGATATATATTCCTCCCTATTTCTTATGTCCTATGTGTGAGTAATTGTGGGATGACTTTACTTTGATATTATTTGGTATAATATTTTTTCGTATTTCTGATTAAATTTCTCTTCCCACAGGATCACTTCCACAAATTATATGAACTTACAATGCAAGCTAGACAAGCATATAATGACATGGTTTGCTCATTGCAAGAGCAGCAGAAGGAAGATGCAGAAGCTGAAGATAAGCTGGAAAGTGTCTTGGAAAACAATCAGCACAAACATGTGGAAGTGAATGCAGAGTCCACAGCGGATGAGGCAGAAGAGCCAAACTACAGTGAGTATTACTAAGTCCATGATGTGTAATAGCCTGAGCCTTCTGAGTAATGAGCAGTTTTTTTAGACTAGTAAGATATTGAAGTAGAATATTGATTATACTGTTGAACTCCGTAAATGAAAAATTGAGTTCAAATCAATTGAAGAAGTTTCTTGCTGTATTGCCTTGTTATAAACTGAATAGATTGTATTGCTAACCTGAAGGAAGAGATGGCTGCACATCTGCGTCTGTCCAACAAGTTTATTAAATATACAAAAACTGCTTCACTTCACATTTATAGAGCATAGCAGTGTGCTTTAAAAATCTGCATTGCAATTTGCTTGCATCAATTCTTGTTAGTGGAACACTGTCTATTTCAAATAAAAAGAAAAAAAACTTGGAGTAGGCCCTAGTCATGTGACCAACCCCCCCCCCCCCCCCCCTCTCTAGTCATGGAGTTCTCTCTGCAGTGGAACTCTGCTTTGTGGAACAATTAAGGCTCCACACCCTAGCCTTCATTTTATAAATGAGTCACATAATGCAGGCACAGTATGAGTGGGTAAGCACTGTGGTGTACAGCTGTAATCATAATGTGATTTATTTACTAAAGGCAAATATACTGTGTACTGCAAGTGCACTTGCTCCAGAGCTTAGTAAATGAGGTAAAGCTTCACTTTGCAAAGAATATCCAATCACATGCAAAGAAAATAAACAGCATGTATGTTTGTACATGATTGGATGATAGAAACTAGCAGAGCTTCCCCTCAAATCTTGCAGTATATTTGCCTTTAGTAAATCAACCTCATTGCCTCGCTACTATAAATATGTGCCTTAGGCCTCATTCTGGCAGTATTTTGGTGCCAGCTGCGGAAAGAATTCAGCGAATTCCTCTGGCTTGATTCACAGATGGATGCAGATAGTTGTGGCTGCATAGCTTGTACAAAGCAATAACCAATTAATGGTGGCTGCAGCTGTCCACGAGTATTTGGGTGTAATCGTTCATGGAGTGATTACCTACCATTGGGCATAGATAATCATCTCTGGACACCAGCTGTTTACATCCATGGATGATCATTTGTCCCTAACTGCAGGTAATCACTCCATGCTAGTGGAC
This sequence comes from Lithobates pipiens, assembly GCF_037356315.1. Taxonomy (NCBI): domain Eukaryota; kingdom Metazoa; phylum Chordata; class Amphibia; order Anura; family Ranidae; genus Lithobates; species Lithobates pipiens. The sequence goes on along the minus strand of NW_027507696.1, from coordinate 25,617,626 downwards.
AGCAGCAACCACTATCAGTCTGCCCTCGCTTTGTACAGGCTGTGCGGCTCAACTATCTGCATCCACCTGAGAATCCAGGGTTTCCTCTGCACTCCAACACTAAGGCCTTATTCACATGGTATTATAGTGCCAGCTGCGGCAAGAATCCAAAGTGCTGAAGCAGACTGAGGACACTGGGAACTTTTCACTTAAAGTGATAATAAAGGCATAATAAAAAAAAATAAAAATAAAAAAAAGACGTGTCATACTTACCCTCTCTGTGCAGTGGTTTTGCACAGAACAACCCTGATCCTCCTTTTCTTGGGTTCCTCACTAGGCCTCCTGACCCCTCCCTCCTGCTGAATGCCCCCATAGCAAGCAGCTTGCTTTGGGGCTTCCGAGCCACTGGCTCGGCCCTGTCCCTGCTCTCTCTGCATTTGCTCAGCCCCCCCCCAGACCAGGCCATTTTTTGCTTTTTGGCACTGTTTCTTTAACCACTTCAGCCCCGGAGGATTTTACCCCCTTCCGTACCAGAGCACTTTTTGCGATTTGGCATTGCATCGCTTTAACTGACAATTGTGCGGTCATGCGATGTTGCACTCAAACAAAATTTACGTCCTTTTTTTCCCCCACAAATGGAGCTTTCTTTTGGTGCTATTTGATCACCTCCTGTGGTTTTTATTTTTTGCGCTATAAACAAAAAAAGAGTGACAATTTAAAAAAAAAAAACACAATTTTTTACTTTTTGCTATAATAAATATCCAATTTTTCTAAAACAATTTTTTCCCTCAGTTTAGGCCAATACGTATTCTTCTACATATTTTTGTGAAAAAAAATTGCAATTAGCAAAAGTTATAGCATCTACAAAATAGGGGATAGATTTATGGCTTTTTTTTTTTCTTGTGACTGCGACATTATGGCGGACACATCAAACACTTTTGACACATTTTTGGGACCATTCACATTTACACAGCGATCATGCTATAAAATTGCACTGATTACTGTGTAAATGTGACTGGCAGGGAAGGGGTTAACACCAGGGGGCGCTGCAGAGGTTAATATGTTCCCTATGGGAGTGATTCTAACTGTGGAGGGAGGGGACTCACAAGGGGAGGAGACCGATCGGTGTTCCTCTGTACTGGGAACAGACCATCGGTCTCCTCTCCACTGACAGGACGTGGATCTGTGTGTTTACATACACAGATCCACGGTCCTGCTGTTTTCCCAGGCAATCGCGGGTGCCCGGCGGACATCGCGGCCGCCGGGCGCACACACCATGCCCCGAGCGATGCCGCGCACGCGCCCCCTAGACGGCGGGAATCGGAGGACGTCGTATGAAGCCCACCCAGGATGGGAGATACCATCTGTGGGGGCGTCGTATGTCTATAGGCCGGGGCTGAAGTGGTTAATTGACAATTGCACGATCATGCAACGCTGTACACAAATTACATTTATACAATTTTTATTTATTTTTTTGTATAAACACAAATAGAGCTTTCTTGTTTTTGTTTTTGATCACCACTGTTTTATTTATTTTTTTTGTGCTATAAACAAGATTATATTTTTCACTGTTTGCTATGACATATCAAATAAAAAAAAAATCTAATTTCTTCATAAATTTAGGCCAATATGTATTCTGCTACATATTTTTGGTAAAAAAAATCTGAATAAGTTTATATTGATTGGTTTGTGCAAATGTTATAGCGTCTACAAACTCTGGGATTATATACTGCAATTTTTTATTTTTATTGTACTAGTAATGGCAAGGACAAGCGACTTATAGCGCAACTTCGATATTGTGGCGGGCAATCTGACATATTTGTGGGAACCAGTGACATGAATACAGTGATCAGTGCTAAAAATATGAACTGTCACTGTACTAATGCCACTGACTGGGAAGGGGCTAAATATCTAGGGCGATCAAAGGCTAAATTTGTGTACTGTGAGGCGTTTCACTGCCTTGCAGTGAAACAAAATCCAGCATATCCCCGCTGACAAGACAACACTCTGTATTGTTTACATACACAGAGCTCTGTCCTGCCTTCCTCCTCGCCGATCAGCGGGTGCGACAGTTATCCATTGGCCAGCTGGGACTAATCACAGCACAGCCAGCGTGCCCTTTACCCAGAAGTACTGGATCTCGTACTAGATACGTGATCTGGCGCAGGATAGCCGCTCTGCCGCTATACTCCCAAGTGAGGCGATCAGCAAGTGCTTTATTCTTCCTGTCCTATTATGTTAAATAAGAGAGGAGAGGAAGAATTCTCCTTGCTTCTCGCTTGTGAGTAGCATTCTTTGCCAATAACATTCTAATGGCAGAGGCAGGATAGTCCATCAGCTATTAATGCTTATGCCGCGTACACACGTAGCCGTCTATCCGACGGACTTAGTCTGGCTGACTTACCGCCAGACTGTCCATCTGACTTTCCGAACGGGCTACTTGCCCACACACAGCACTTTTTCAGCGGACTAATACGGCGTACTAAGTCCGCCGTACTATCCGCCCTACTTTTGAAATGAACGGACTCGCCCACACACGCGGAGGAAAGTCCGCTCATTTCGAGCGCGTCTCCAGGTAGGCGGGGCCCGCGAAGGAGACGTCGCTGGTCCCGCCGCCTGGTATGGACTTAAAGGGGAACTCCAACGCCGAAAAAAATTGGCGTGGGGGTCCCCCCTAGGTCCACATCAGACCCTTGTCCGAGCACGCTATCCGGCCGGCCAGGAAAGGGGGGGGCGAGCGAGCGCCCCCCCCCCTCCTGAGCCATACCAGGCACCCTCAACATGGGGGGTGCCTTGAGGAAGGGGGGGCCGCGTGGCCCCCCCACCCCAAAGCACCTTGTCCCCATGTTGATGAGGACAAGGGCCTCTTCCCGACAACCCTGGCCGTTGGTTGTCGGGGTCTGCGGGCGGGGGGCTTATCGGAATCCGGGAGCCCCCTTTTAATAAGGGGGCCCCCGGATACCGGCCCCCCACCCTATGTGAATGAGTATGGGGTAAAATGTACCCCTACCCATTCACCTGTAAAATAAAGTACAAAAAAAACACAACACACAAGATACAATAATTTATTGCACAGCTCCGGGGGTCTTCTCGCAGGACTCCTCCGCTATCTTCTTGTAGCTCTTTTGCTAGCGGAGGAGCCCGGCTTTCTTCCTCGCCGCCGGCCTTTTCTTCCGACTTTGGGGGTCTTGTCCCCCTCTTCGGTTCTTCTGCCGGCGCCGCCGCCTTCCGTTCTTCTTCTTCTCCTGGAGATGTTGACTCGATGCTCTCTGCGGCCGCAATGCCAGGGACGCGCTGCGCGGCGAATTATATAGGGACAAGGGGCGGGGTCATCGGTTGATGTCACAAGCTTCGAGTCAACATCTCCAGGAGAAGAAGAAGAACGGAAGGCGGCGGCGGCGACAGAAGACCAGGCCACCGCCTGTAAAAGAGCTATAAGAAGGCGCGGTGGCCCGGCAGAAGAACCGAAGAGGGGGACAAGACCCCCGAAGTCGGAAGAAGAGGCCGGCGGGGAGGAAGAAAGCCGGGCTCCTCCGCTAGCAAAAGAGCTACAAGAAGATAGCGGAGGAGTCCGGCGAGAAGACCCCTGAAGACGGAAGACCCCCGGAGCTGTGCAATAAATTATTTTATCTTGTGTGTTGTGGTTTTTTTTGTACTTTATTTTACAGGTGAATGGGTAGGGGTACATTGTACCCCATACTCATTCAGATAGGGTGGGGGGGCCGGTATCCGACAACCGCCCGCAGACCCCCGACAACCAACAGCCAGGGTTGTCGGGAAGAGGCCCTTGTCCTCATCAACATGGGGACAAGGTGCTTTGGGGTGGGGGGGGGGGGGCGCACGGCCCCCCCCATGTTGAGGGCGCGCGGCCTGGTACGGCTCAGGAGGGGGCCGCTCGCTCGCCCCCCTTTCCTGGCCGGCCGGGTAGCGTGCTCGGACAAGGGTCTGATGTGGACCTGGGGGGGACCCCCACACCAATTTTTTTTTTTCTGCGTTGGGGTTCCCCTTTAAGTCCATACCAGGTGGCGGGGCCAGCGAAGTCTCCTTCGCGGGCCCCGCATACCTGGAGACCTGCTCGAATGAGCGGGCTTTTCTCCGGGCGGGAAAAGTCCGTTCGTTTCAAAAGTACTGGCACACACACGGCTGGATTGTCCGCCGAAATGTCAGTCCGGCGGGAAGATTGGAGTGCAAAACTACTTTCTAAGTCCGCCGTACTTTCGGGTCAAAAAAGTATGCCGGAGGCTACACACGGGGGGATTGTCCGGCGGACTTGAGTTTGCCGGATTTTTCCACCCGCTTGTTTGATCGTGTGTGCGCGGCATTACAGACCATGACTGACAATATCTGATAGTTGGTGCCAGGTGGTGAGCTGATCACCTTTGGACCACATAAGGTGTTTTTTCCCAAACACAATATGTTGAGGCTTGAGACACCATTGCTATCCCTACACCATAGAACAATGGAACCAGTGCTCAAATGTCAGAACCTCCTGTTCTCATTCTTTTACCTAATTGTAATGACAGTTACTGTGTTAAAAAAAAAAAAATACTTGAGCCCCAGAGAGTTAACTTTTCACTGCCGTTTTTGTATATATAAAAAAAGTATGTGTTGTGCCAAAACAAGATTAAACAACCTTAAACTGTGAGTGAGCAAAAACAAATCTGTAGCTCCCTGAAGTTTAGGCAGGGTTGCTGGGTTGCTAGTAAATTTTACCTGCCAAGTATAGTTCCCTTGGCCAATTGATAGATCAATTGATCCCACTCCAATTGTGGAATTGCTGCACTTCTCTCTTCTTTCACTGGATGGTTTTGTATCTGGTGATATTAGATAAGACAAGGGTGTTGCAAGGGCAGATTAGGGTGATGCTCGAGGAGTATCTGTGAGTGCCAAGCTAGAGACCCAGCAGGGACGCGGGGGTGAGGCTTGAGGAAGATGCTCAGTGAGAAGATTGGAAAAGCTCAGGAGATCCAGTGGCAGTGGATCAGCGGGTCTAGGTGATAGACTGGGAGCTCAGTTGAGTGAAGATTGAAAGAGGAGATTGTGGAGGAAGTGAAAGAGTTCATTACAACCTTTATTAGAAACTGTTCAAGATTGTTGCCATAGGAGACAGCGTGGCTATACATGCAGATGTCGCATCTGGCTGGGTGCCTTTCCTGCATGGCTGTCCTATGGAAGTCTCAGAGTCTGCTAATTTAACATTGCAACTACTAAAGGTTGTCCTGGCCCTAATCCTCTCTCCTACAGTTCTGTTTAAGAGACAATAAATCTCTTTGCATTCAAAAAGTGTCTGGCACCCATTAATCTACCTTGCGTTGCTCCCACCATGCCTCATCTCTTCTCTACACAGAAGGGGTGTCAGCTGTCCCCAACTCTGGAGGTTACCATTAGGCTTGGAGAGGCCCGGGACTCGGCTACAAATCCAAAATAAGGATTTTTGTATATAGCTTACAAACTTTGAAAGAGAAATACATAAATTACACATAGACATAGAACACAAGCTTCTTACGAGAAAATGATGTACTACTGTATGTTCAGGTTTTTCTCTTTCTTTTGTCAAGGTAGTAAGGTGTGAGATTAAGGCTATGCTATTTGTTTTCAGTTTTACTTGATGGAAGAGATGTACTATCTGAAATAATTGTAGACCTGTAACAAGATAATGTAATGTGTCGTGTAATTTTTGTTTTATGTCCCCAGTTAAAGTGTGGAAGAGGATGCTAGAAGAGCAATACACTCCTTACACTCCTTACACCCTGAGCCTTGAAGAAACTGTCTCCAATGACCTGTTTAATTTCCATTTATCGTGACTTCAGACACATAACCTTTCCACTCCAAAAAAGATCTTGTTACATCCCGAATATGGGCGTAACATGTAACAAGTTGTGAAAGATGAACTCATCCTTTTAAAGCCACTGTTGAGTGGCTCCAGAACTTTTTTTGTGGTAGATACAGGGCTGATATAGCTGTATGGTTAAATGTAGTTGTGTCCCTTCACTAGGGCATCTACGTTTTTATAAAGGGAGTTGTATTACATTACGTCATTAAACATTTCTGACCATACATTACTACTGTGGCCTTGAAGTCAGCATTGTGTACAGTTTGTGTGGCCTGCATTTGAAATGACTATAGCTGTAAGGGCTACACTGATGCGTCTGGTCTTAATAAATAGTGCAAATAGCACAGTGTTAATTTTAGTAATTCATAGCAGCAAATCAGGATTAATTTTACTTAAACTAGACCAGTATAAGGTAGATCCTGACTGGTTACTGCATGTATTACCCAATGGATTTAGCACTTTGGTTCTTAAACCTATGCAGTAATCCTATTGCTCAAATCTTTTGATGTTGAGGCTTTAATGCCATCGTGCAAGTGGTCAAACTTAGGCCTCATGCACACGAGACGCAGTTAAACGCGTGTTCAGATGCAGTTGGACACTTTTTTCACCCCTGAACTCATTCAATGTTATCCTATGTGTCCATGCACACAATCTCGTTTTTTGCCGTTTTTATGCAGTTGCGTTTAACCTCGTTTTTCCAGAAGCAAAAAAATGGGTTCAGATGCAAAAATTTCCACGTTTCAGACGCTAAACGCGGCACTCGCGTTTAGCTGCGTTTGCGTTTATATGCGTTTTTAAAGGAACCCAATTTTTTGGACCTGAAAACTCAGAAATATGATCTGAGAATGACATTTTGTGACCCGACTTTGGGGGCCCATATCTTGGGGCCACTTATTGCCAGGAACCCCAAATTTGGTATGCAGACACTGTGGATCTAGCACTACAACATATCCAAATGGGGTTCCTATCACCAAGTGACCCCGAGATAGGGGGCCCCAAAGTCGGGTCGCAAAATGTCATGTACTTTTCTGCATCAGAGAATGACATTTTGTGACCCAACTTTGGGGGCCCATATCTTGGGGCCAATTATTGCCAGGAATCCCAATGTCATGTCATGCATGACATTGGGGTGACATGCATGACATGCATGTCTTTTCTGCATCAGAGATACATGGCCTCAAAGTCAACTGTGACCATCTGCGGCAATGTAATTTGGTCATTAGGGCTGGGTGTTATGGTAAATGGTTATCGGTTAGGGTTATTGTTTAGGATTAAGGGTTGGATTAGGGTTAGCTGTTAGGGGTTAGGGTTAGTGTTAGGATGAATGGTTAGGGTTAGGATTCTGGATATTTTAATAAGGCATTAAAAAATATTATACTACCATATACAGCAGCAAAGAATTAAAATATATTAATCAATACATTTTTCACGATAAAAATATATTAAAAAATTGGCCAAATAAATTTAAAACAATTATAAAAAATCTAATTAGCATAGATTTGCTTTTAAATAAAACAATTTGAAACTAGAAAAAAATGAATAAAAACATATATTAAGATTAAAAAATAAATAATTAACTATTTTAATATTGTTTTATATTAGAAATAATGAAAACATGTTAACCACTTTCAGACCGGACCATTTTGCTGGTAAATGACCAGAGGTCTTTTTACACTTTGGCACTGCGCTGCTTTAACTGGTAATTGCGCGGTCATGCAATGTTGTACCCAAACAAAATTTGCGTCCTTTTCTTCCCACAAATAGAGCTTTCTTTTGATGGTATTTGATTGCCTCTGCGATTTTTATTTTTTGCGATATAAACGTAAAAAGACCGCAAATTTTGAAAAAAAATGATATTTTCTACTTTTTGTTATTAGAAAAATCCAATAAACTCAATTTTAGTCATACATTTAGGCCAAAATGTATTCAGCCACATGTCTTTGGTAAAAAAAAAGTCAATAATTGTATATTTATTGGTTTGCGCAAAAGTTGTCACATCTACAAACTAAGGTACGTTTTCTGGAATTTACGCAGCTTTTAGTTTACGACTGCCTATCCCATTTCTTGAGGTGCTAAAATGGCAGGGCAGTACAAACCCCCCCCAAATGACCCCATTTTGGAAAGTAGACCCCCTAAGGAAATTGATAAGAGGCATGTTGAGCCCATTGAATATTTTATTTTTTTGCCTCAAGCGATTGAATAATGACAAAAAAAAAAATATTTTTTTTTTTTACACAAAGTTGTCACTAAATGATATATTGCTCACACATGCTATGGGCGTATGTGAAATGACACCCCAAAATAAATTCTGCTGCTTCTCCTGAGTACGGGGATACCACATATGTGGGACTTTTTGGGAGCCTAGCCGCGTACGGGGCCCCGAAATCCAAGCACCGCCTTCAGGCTTTCTAAGGGCGTAAATTTTTGAGTTCACTTCTCACTACCTATTACAGTTTTGAAGGCCATAAAATGCCAAGATGGCACAAAACCCCCACAAATGACCCCATTTTAGAAAGTAGACACCCCAAGCTATTTGCTGAGAGGCATGTTGAGTTCATGGAATATTTTATATTTTGCCACAAGTTGCGGGAAAATTACAAACTTTTTTTTTTTTTTTTTTTTTTTTAACAAAGTTGTCACTAAATGATATATTGCTCATGCATGCCATGGGCATATGTGAAATGACACCCCAAAATAAATTCTGCTGCTTCTCCTGAGTACGGGGATACCACATATGTGGGACTTTTTGGGAGCCTAGCCGCGTACGGGGCCCCGAAAACCAAGCACCGCCTTCAGGCTTTCTAAGGGCGTAAATTTTTGAGTTCACTTCTCACTACCTATTACAGTTTTGAAGGCCATAAAATGCCAAGATGGCACAAAACCCCCACAAATGACCCCATTTTAGAAAGTAGACACCCCAAGCTATTTGCTGAGAGGCATGTTGAGTCCATGGAATATTTTATATTTTGCCACAAGTTGCGGGAAAATTACAAACTTTTTTTTTTTTTTTTTTTTTTTTTCACAAAGTTGTCACTAAATGATATATTGCTCACGCATGCCATGGGCATATGTGAAATGACACCCCAAAATAAATTCTGCTGCTTCTCCTGAGTATGGGGATACCACATATGTGGGACTTTTTGGGAGCCTAGCCGCGTACGGGGCCCCGAAAACCAAGCACCGCCTTCAGGCTTTCTAAGGGCGTTACAGTTTTGAAGGCCATAAAATGCCAAGATGGCACAAACCCCCCCAAATGACCCCATTTTGGAAAGTAGACACCCCTAAATTTAGGGGTACACTAGTGAGACTAGGTAATAAATGGCGGGTGCCCTGAAACTATAAAAAAATAACTAACCAACCAGCGTCACCTGTAACAGTTATATGGTGATCACTGGTGAAAGGGTTAACTAGGGGGCAATCAGGGGGCTTTATGCGGTAGTATATGGGGGTCCCTGGCGCTATAAAAAGCTGCGGCGAACCTAAATACCTACCTGCCTAACTAGCGTCACCTGTGACACTAATACGGCGATCAGAAAAATGATCGCTTATTAGGCTGGGTTCACACTGGAGCGATGCGGAAACGCCGCGAATCCGCGGCGGGTTCCCGCATCGCATGCCTCCCGGCGGCAGTTCACACTGCCCTATGCGAACTGCTGGGAGTGTCAGTGAAATGTTACTGACACCCCCAGATCAGTTCGCATATCGCAGTGCGATCTGCAAACTCGGATCGCATGGTGTGAACACCCATGCGATCCGATTCTGCTGCGGGCCAAAAAAAGGGTCCCGTGCGAATTTGCGGCGGGTGCGGCGAATGGCTGAACTCGAATCGCACAGAGATCGGATGTGATTTGCACTGCAGTGCGGTGCGAATCACATCCGTTCTCATAAACCGCTGCAATGTGAACCCAGCCTTAGTGACACTGGCGACGGGGGGTGATCACGGGGTTAAACCTTTATTGGGGGGGTTAGGGGGGTACATTAGAACTAAAGGGGGCTAACTCTAACTGCCCTAACAGTTATTACAGTCACAAATGACACCAATGCAAAAAAAAAAAAAAAAAAAAAATGACATTGGTGTCACTGTGACTGGGGGGCAGGGGTAATTGGGGGGGTGATCGGGGGGTAAAGGGGGGGTGTGAGTGTGCCTGGCATGTTCTACTGTGTGTGTAGAGTGTTGGTGCAACTTACTGATCCGCTCTCCTCCGTGTCGGAACGAAAAATACCGACACGGAGGAGAGAATACATCACTTCCTCTCCTGTGTTTACATTACAGGAGAGGAAGTGATGTCACCGGGGATTTCTATTCGTCGGGAGCGATCGCGAGGGGGTGGCCATGAATGAATGGCCATCCCCTCGTCCGGGATCGCTCCCGAACGAATACCGACCGCCGCAGGCACCGGGCGGGGGCCCGATCGGGCCCCCGACCCGCGGGAGGCAAGGGACGTACATGTATGTCCTTATGCCTGCCCGTGCCATTGTACCGACGTACATCGGCGTGCGGCGGTCGGCAACTGGTTAAAAATTGCCACAAGAAAATTTTAGATATTTTAAAAAATTGGATAATTTGCTATAAATAGACGTTCTTTTTTTAAAAATAAAGGACAGAGAAAAAAATTCATCTGTACATCTATAGATAAATATATTTTATAAATATATACACATACCTGATCGTTACCAACAGACGTTCCTCTGGTGACACACTGTTTCTCATATTGGTGTCTATGAATGTCAGACCAGGTCGTCCTTTTTCTAAGAGCAGATCAAATGTGACAATGGACATCCGGCTAAAATTAAAAAGCTTGTCGGGGTAGGTACGCAGCTGCACATACATGTTTGTAAAATATCCAAAGGACATTCGCTGTCCCATCAACGGATGGGTCCAATATTGATGAGCTCTGACTCTGGACCTCTCATGAAATTTGCGACGACGTTGCTGTCTCATCAGGAGCATTTCCTGACATATATTCAATATGGGATCCATTTAAAAATATATACCACAGAAAGAGAGGCGAATGCAAGTGTACAACTGCTCTCTATGCTGCTGCTGCTCACTCTGATCAAAATAGCAGAAATAGTTAAAAAAACATGCTTTGAGAGCTTGGGGAGGGTCTACATGATGTTATCTTTATAAACGCTTATAAACGCAAACGCGGCAAAACACGCGTTTCAGCTTTTTTTGAGCAGAGTTTTCACCTGCGTCTCACGTGCATGAGGCCTTAAAGAAGAGCTCCATAATGAAGTTGCTATTGAAAATATGCTGGCCTACACTTATCTCTTTTATTTACAATTTTACAGAGCAGTAAGCTGTCTTCAGCTATACTTTAGTGCTCTGATGCTGGATCCTGCAGCTGCAAACTCTGCCTCTCCTTTCCTCTTGTGAAAATATGAAGCTTTCTGTGAATAGACAGCGGAGGCGAGGGACGGGCAGTCATACAGCAGCCGCATCTTTCCCGTCTGAGCACTGTTGGATTTAACCCATTGTAAGCCAGCAGATTTTAAATGGTGACTTAATTCCAGGAGTTCTCCTTTAAGCTTGTTTGTTTAAACATGACACAATTTTCAAAATTGTGTTTGTCTATATACCACTAGCAAGTCTATTAGACAGCAGGAACATTGAAAGGCACATTTCTAAAACAGACATTTATAAAACATTTTCTTTTTGCATTATATACTAAAATCTGCTGAAAAGCGATATAATGACACAATAATAGAAATACTAATGAACTATGACCAATGGCTTTTGTGATGGTATGTGTAGGAACATTCATAGCAAAACACACCTACGGACGGAAATGGCCTTTCCCTTTATATATAATAGTGTGTGTGTGTATATGTGTGTGTGTGTGTATGTGTGTGTGTGTATATATATATATATATATATATATATATATATATATATATATATATAATGTGTATATAAATTGGTTTCAACCCTAGCATACCAAATTTGTAGATTTTGAAAGGGTTTAATCATTTATAATATGATTTTAAAGATGATGCAATCTAACATTAAATGTAAATGACACTGGTTTGGTTTCCTTAATTTAATTCATTTATAATGCAGTACCATTTCTAGGCAGCAGATGGCAAGAATGTTGTTCTGTATAAATTGTCTATACAGTAAAAAAATGACAGACTCTACAGGAAACAGGTATTTGACTTGCTAGAAAGTACAAACAGCATTTTTTAGTCAGTTTAGGTGGCATTATCTGTTTGTCATAGCACCTAAAAGTCCCTGTAACATTAAAAAGATTTTGTCTGGACAACGGTTGAACAACTTCTTTTTAGATATGTTTAAAATAAAAAAAACAGTAGCTTTCTTTTCTTACATCAGGGGATACAGAGCCATAGTAATAACTATGTGGGTTATATCGGACCATCAGGTGCTGGACACCTGCACGCCCCTTAAGGCACGAACTTCCCCCATATAGCTCCTCTCACGACTGGGAGTACTCAGTTTTTTTTTTTTTTTGCCAGTGTCTGGGTACATGTAAAGATGTGTGTACTGAGCTCCACTGGCAGTAATCCTTTGATGAGAGCCAGCCACCCTGACCGGATCCGTTCTGATGTCTCCGTAATGGACTAAATGAATGGTACCCAGGCCTCGTCATACGAAGACGCAAGGTTTTGCTTGCGAATGCTTTAAGACCTGGGCCCTGGGATCCAGTGCTTTTTGGTAGTAAGGCCAATAAATGTTTACTGGCAGGGTCTTCTCGCAGATCCAGGATTGTGGGATAACCCTAGTGTTCCCCGGTTCCTGAAGGTTTCCTTTTAAGGTCTCGGAGCCTTGAAGGTCGAAGATAAACCCTGCTGCGAGTTCAGGTAGGGGAGATTTTCTCAGGAATCTCTCCTTCCATGTATTATGTTGCCATGTCATGTCTATGTGTCGCCACTGGAGGCTGTATTGCGTACTCACCATTCTGATGCTGGAAACAGCAGAAGCTCCACTCTCCTCTCCGTTCAAGCCAGCTCAGACCCTCAGGTATGAAGGGGGGTCTGATCACTTCCTGGGCCCCCAGATTGGCGATTTTTGTCTGATTGAATGCCAGTCAGCTGCCTTTTTTTTTTTTTTTTTTTTTGGCAAGCCGCGGCCGCTCGCTAAGTGGAGGATTTACCCGCCCGCCATGATGCCGGCGCTCACGCGGGAGATTAAACTTCCCTGTTTAAAAGAGGAAGGGGGGGCCGTTTCCGTGGGGGGGGGGCGTGGCCAAGCGGCGTCTGACGCCGGCCACATGTGTAGGAAGTAGTTTAGAGCTCTGCAAGAGAAGCTTCTGCCTGGCGATGGAGGGACAGATTAGAGTGGTTGCTGGTCAGGTTTGGTGACACAAGCATTTCCCTTTTGACAACATTGTACTGTATAGCTAGGATTAATAGCAGTTATTGTACTGTATGATTTTAATTACATTTTTTAAATAAAGTTGAATAATTCGGAGTGAGGCTATCCAGCTACATCTTTTCTACTTCAGTTATTGTACTGTACTATAGCCTAGCAAGTGAAACATTCTTTTGCTGGTACTGCCTCTGCTTTGTACTGTAAGCTATGAGTGACCAGGAACTCCTCTAAGGGTTCTAAGGGGTTAATGGTATACAACAAACTTAAAAACCCTTCCAAAAGAATGTCTTCCTCCCCTGAAGGGTAAAAAGAAAAATACGGCCAGTCAGATGAGCCGTCAAGGGTAGAACACTACTGTCCCTGTGTATTTCATACTAACAGGTTATTTCTTCTACCATTTAAAAGATTATTGCTATGATGTCTCTCTATAGTAGGACTAAACATAGCAGATTCCCATCTAGTCCTCTGGGCCCTTTTGTTGAGGTGCAGGAGGCTGGGGATCAGGTAGATCTTCCCAAATATTGGACGATACTTATTTTTCCTCTTCGGAGGATCCTAACAGGGAGGGAGTAGCCGCACAAGTCAGGTGTTTGTCTACTCCCTTCACTAACCCTTTTGTTGCCTGCAGCACAGGCTCTTGAGGTATCTACCTCTAATAGGGTTCATTTGAACCTCCCCCACCTGGGGATGTTATTCCTATTCTTCATGGGAACATTTCTATGAAAGAAATGGGGGGGTTTCAGCTATTAATACTGCAATCACCCCAGTGAGCACAGTCTCACATGTCCAGTGGGCCTATGGCCACATCACCCAAAAAAGCTCCCGATCTCGTCTGATCTTGGAGGCTAAGCAGGGTTGGGCCTGGTTAGTACCTGGAAGGGAGACTGCCTGGGAATACCAGGTTCGGTAGGCAAATAATGCACTGATGTTAAAGGATCCAGCAAGTTAAGGTTGGATTTTCCTTTAAGAGACAGGATGTCTTTTGCAGTTCTGGATGCAATTGGAGTAGCTCAGTCCATTAACCCTTTAACGTCTGCTCCACTATTTTGGTGGAGCACATTTTGAGTGACGCCAATGCATTGGAATGTGGACTCCAAGGGGTTAAGGAACAGGTGTGAGATACCTGAAAGTTCTGCCTGATCAGCAGGCCAGGCAAGGGGCTGGTGTATTTGATGCACTGTGTCTCACAGATGCTATGAAGGACTCGATCGTTTACGCCCTATGGCTTATACTTGGACTAGTGCATTTTTGCAGAGGTCCGTGGCTGAAGTATTGATCAGCCGAAGCACCAGGTGAAAACCCTTAGCCAGTCTGTGTCCCTTCCTGGGGTACAACTATTTAGAGTGGATAAGTACATCCAAGAGGGGGTAAAGCTCTCTTTACCAATAAAAGGAGGTTCAAACAGTTCTCCTCGTGCAGCCTCTCCTATGCCTGGGGTATCTGCCTTTAGGCAGTCTCAATGGTCTCAATAGTCAGGTTCAAGAGTTCCCAGAGGCAGCACCAGGATCTTGGGGTCCGAAAGCCTGTAAAGCAGAATGCTAAGGCCTTCCCAGGAAGGAGCACCCCCACTCGTTTGGGTGAGAGGAAAGGTCCTGCCATTCTCAAGGTCTGGCAGGAACAATGTTAAGAGCAGAGGGATTTCTGTGATTTTTACTATTTTTATAATTTTTTTCTCTAGGTTACATCTAGAGCTTCAAGAGCCCAGGTGGCCCAGTCGGCTTTCGATCTGAGGGTCCGGGGTTCGGGTCCTGTTTGGGTGCTGCCTGTGGGGTCCTTGGGGCTGCTGATGCAGCAGTCTTTATGCAAGAGTGTCCATCTTCTCAAAGAATGCTCCAAAGGTTCCAGAGAAAAAAAGTCTCTTTCTAGCCTCTGGATCAGCTGTTATCCCAGTCAGTGATATCAGAGATTCCCTTAGTGGAACAGGGAGTTTTTGGCTCAAATCTTTTAAGGTCCCAGAGCCAGAGTGGTAAGACCCATTCTAGATCTCAGATCTGAATTGGCACTTGAAAATCAGATCCTTTCATAATTCGATCAGCTGTGTCCATCCTGCAAGAAGGGGCGTTGCAGATCTCCATGTACCAAAGTTTCCCGCTTACCAGAAATTTCTGCGATTTTGAAGTATAAAATTATTTTTTCAATCGTGGCACTGCCATTCGGCTTAGCCACAGCATCACAAGTGTTCTGAAAGATTCTGGCACCTCCTTTAGCCAGGTTAAGGGCTCAAGACATAACGGTCCTAGCCTATTAGAATATCTACTTTTAATCGATCATTCAGTCTCAGGTCTAAAACCAGAGTCTGATCTCAGCTGTAGATATCTGAAATCTCTAGGTTGGATTCTCAGCCTAGGAAGATTCTCCTTAAAACCATCAAGGAGGTTACTTGGGGGCTGGTTATAGATACCATACAGAAGAAGGTATTCTTACCCCAGTCATGAATCAGTTCCATTGTAGGACTAATTCAACTTATCAGGATAAATTAAAATTCCTTTATTCGGCTGCAGGAGATTTTTAGGGGAAATGGTGGCCTCCTTACGTGCAGTTTGATTCAATGACTGCTTCAAGACACCATCCTGTCGGTCTGGAATAAAGAGGATTCAGGCCTTGTTTGTTTCCAATACGCTTGGCTCCTGACATAGGTCAGAGCCTAAATCGGTGCTTGTTATCCAGCAGGAGGGAAAATCTTTATCCTGCAAGGTGTTAACAACAGATGCCAGTATTCTAGGCTGGGGAGCAGCCCTGGAAGAAGATTCAGTCCAGGGGAGATGGTCCAGGTTAGAGGACCTTGCCTATCAACTTTGTTGGAAGTTTCAGGCAGTACATCTGGCCATAGAATTTTGGCGGTCAGATTACGGGACTGTCCTGACAGGATTCAGTCTGACAGAGCCACGGCGGTGGCTTACATCAATGACCAGGGGAGGCACGAGAAGTCGTGCAGCCCATAAGAGGTGAATAATGTTCTAGCTTTGGCAGAACACAACACTCCTTGCCTATCGGCAATTTTTAATATTTCAGGTATACTACTTGAGACGCCAACAATTCTTTCCGGGAGAATGATCTCTTCACTCCGACATCTTCCTAGCAATATGTCAGATGGGGTACTCCGGATATGGACCTATTCGCGTCCAGATTCATAAGGTCGACAACTTTGTCAAACAAGGGGGTCCGCTAGCAGGCAGAACAGACACATTAGTCTTCCCAGGGGATCAGTTTTCACTGATCTATGCATTTCCTCCAGCTCTGCTACTTCCGCACCTTCTCTGCAGGATTAAGCAGGAACAGGAGGTGATTCTGTTGGCCCCAGCCAGGTCCCGGAAGATCTTAATTTATCGAGATCATAAAGATGGCAGTAGGAGTCCTTTGGACACTGCCATTATACCCAGACCTTCTTGCACAAGGTCCGGTATTTCATCTTTACGGACACGGAGTTTAACAGGTTTCACTGTTGAATTCCACTCTATAAAAGATCGTGGGTGATCTCCTTCAGTAGTGTCAACTTTGACTAAGCCCAGGAAGCCGGCTTCCAGGATCATTTATATATAGAATCTGGAAGGCATAAGTTTCTTGGTATGGATCCAGGGGTTGGCACCCCAAGAAGTATGTCAATAGGCAGGATTCCTGCATATGCGATCTGAAAGGAAGCTGGCCTTGACTTTTATCAAGAGCCATATCCAGGCTGTGTTGATGTCTTTTCCTATGGCCTCTTGCTTCCCACTCTTGTTGTGTAGCTTATTCAGGGGGTAACACTGTTTATTCCCCCTATCAAGGCACCTCTAAATCCTTAGGATTTAAAATTGGTCTTATCGGCTTTGTTAAATCAGCCGTTTGAACCTTACGAGAAATTCTCTTGGTTCTTTGACAAAGAATCTTTTTATGCTTGCCATTTCTTCTGCTAGAAGAGTATGGGAACTAACGGCTCTGTCTAGTAAAGAGCCATATTTCATCATGCATAAGGATGTAGTGGTTTTATGTCCTCATCCTGAATTCTTACCAAAAGTGGTAACAGGTTTTCATTTAAACCAAGATATTCTTCCTTCTTTCTCCCCAAAAGGCTTAATCTGGGGAAGTGAAAGCACTACAGTCTCTTGATGTAGTAAGAGCGATCAGAATCTATTTAAAGGCGACCGCTCAGGTTCGCAAAACACAGGTTTTGTTTGTACTGCCAGAGGGTCCAAGATATGGACAGGCAGCGTCAAGATCCACTATTTTCCAAATGGATTTGTCAAAGGATGGATCAAGCTTCAGCTTAAAGAAGAAAATTCTTCCTTTTCAGATTAAGAGCACACTCATCCAGGGTGATTTAGTGCCTCTTGGGTGGTGCATCATCAGGCCTCTATGGTCTTCGGTTCAGACATTTATCCGATTAATCAATATTAAAGGTCATGAGGATATTGCCTTTGTGGACAGCATATACTGCAGGCTGCAGTATGAGTCCTCTGGCCTCCTGTTTTCTTGATTCTGTCTCACCACCCCCCCCTTCAGTTGCCATTACTATGGGACATCCCACATAGTTATTACTATGGCTCTGTGTCCCCTGATGTAAGAAAAGAAAATAAAATTTTTATAACAGCTTACCTGTAAAATCCTTTTATTTGATGTACATCAGGGGACACAGAGGTCCCTCCCTTCTTCTTATACACTTTGATTGCTTGGCTACAAAACTGAGGACTCCCAGTAGTGGGAGGGGTAATATGGGGAAAGTTCACGCCTTAAGGGGTGTGCCAGTGTCCAACACCTGATGGTCCGATATAACCCACATAGTTGTACATCAGGGGACACAGAGCCATAGTAATAACTATGTGGGTTATATTGGACCATCAGATGCTGCACACTTAAGGCATGAACTTCCCCCATATAAGCCCTCCCACTACTGGGAGTCCTCAGTTTTGTAGCCAAGCAATCAAAGTGTATAAGAAGGGAGGGACCTCTGTGTCCCCTGATGTACATCAAAGAAAAGGATTTTACAGGTAAGCTGTTATAAAAATCCTATTTCTCTTATATTCACCGAATGACACAGCTTCTCTCTTTAGACTATTGGGTTGTTATGCCACCTTCAGGAGAGGACTAGCTATTACAGGTGGCATAACAACCCAATGGTCTAAAGAGAGAAGCTGTGTCAGTCGGTGAATTACAGAGAAAAGGATTTTACGGTGAGTCCAAAAAAATTATCCTATTTTTCTCGCATAGCTCTCAGACAGTAATCTCAGAGTGCAAATTCACTTAAAAATGTAATTGGCTTCTTTTGGATTTTCATTTTTGATCACTTGTTTTTCACAGTGCAGAATATAGACATAAAGGGGTGGTTTATATAGTGTATACGTGACAATCAGCACCACCCCTGATTATAAAGTGCTAAGTGCAAAACTAATACAGTGGAACCTTGGATTACGAGCCTAATCCGTTCCAGGAGAATGCTTGTAATCTAAAGCACTCGCATATCAAAGTGAGTTTCCCCTAGAAGGCAATAGAAACAAAGATAATTTGTTCCACATTGACTTCTATTGTATGCAGTACCGTATGTGGCCAGAGGTGGGGGGGGGGCGCCGGAGAGACTCTGAAATACTCGCAGACTGCTCCGATGCACCCGGAAACACTTGGGAACTGAATAATTCCGAGTGCATCCGAGTGTCACTGGCACCTCTGGCCAAATTCTGTACTGCACACCGCAGAGGCTTGAATCCTGCACGTTTTGCAAGACAAAGCTCGCAAACTGAGTCCGGATTTAAAAAAAAAAAAAGCTTGTATTGTGAAACGCTCGTTGACAGTGTTCATCGCAATCCGAGGTATTACTGTATATCAAATACTGTGCAAAATATATGTAAAAATATTGCAGCTGCTGAACACCCTAAGTGAATCACCTCACTATACACAGTTACGTTTATATAAAGTGATGGTTGTATTACTTTTTGTGGCTAATTTGTTGAACATTATGTGTTTTGATTCTCATCATTACTTCTGTAGTGCTGGCAGGAAACCTTTTCTAGCATATTGAACAATCTCTGTTGTACACAAGTCCGAGACCATCCTTTTATATAAAGGGTTTAATGCCAAGGTGTTTAAATTACTTTTCTGTGCAGAGGGATTTGATAGCAAAAAGAAGATAAGACCTGTCTAGAAAGCCGCAAAGAACTCCTGACCATTAAATGTAGAGAAGTGTGGCTTCCTTTATCCGTTTGCTGCCTTGACATTTTTGCTCTCCTCAGTGTCCCTGCTGCTTACTTGGTGGCTGTCTCTGTTCTGTGCTGCATTGTTTTTAAGATTGGAGAAATCGACCCAATGGAATTCTAATGGCGCGTACACACGTAGCGGACTGTCTGGCGGACTTTCCGAACGGGCTACTTGCCCACATACGGCACTCTTTCAGCAGACTAATATGGCGTATTAAGTCCGCCGGACTATCCGCCGTACTTTTGAAATAAACGGACTCACCCACACACGCGGAGGAAAGTCCGCTCATTTTGAGCGCGTCTCCAGGTAGGCGGGGCCCGCGAAGGATGCGTCGCTGGCCCCGCCACCTGGTTTGGAAAAAATCGGCGTGGGGTTCCCCCCAGGTCCACATCAGACCCTTGTCCGAGCACGCTACCCGGCCGGCCAGTAAAGGGGGGGACGAGCAAGCGCGGCCCCCCCACCCCAAAGCACCTTGTCCCCATGTTGATGAGGACAAGGGCCTCTTCCCGACAACCCTGGCCATTGGTTGTCGGGGTCTGCGGGTGGGGGGCTTATCGGAATCCGGGAGCCCCCTTTAATAAGGGGGCCCCGGATATCGGCCCCCTCACCCTATGTGAATGAATATGGGGTACAATGTACCCCTACCCATTCACCTGTGAAAAAAAGTACAAAAAAAACAACAAAAAACGCACAAGGGTTAAAAGTTTTTTATTTCACAGCTCCGGGGGTCAGTGACGCATCCTTCGCGGGCCCCGCCTACCTGGAGACGTGCTCAAAATGAGCGGACTTTTCTCTGGGCGACAAAAGTCCGTTCATTTCAAAAGTACGGCGGAGTGGCACACGCACGGCCGGATTGTCCGCCGAAATGCAAGTCCGGCGGAAAGATTGGAGTGCAAAACTACTTTCTAAGTCCGCCATACTTTCGGGTAAAAAATTCAGCCGGAGGCTACACATGGGGGGATTGTCCGGCGGACTTGAGTTTGCCGGACTTTTCCACCCGATTGTTTGATCGTGTGTACGCGGCATAAGATTTCCCAACTTCGCGACATGCATCAGAACAGAAATGTGCAACTGGCAGGGACACACTTGGGCCTTATTTACACAGGTATGCTATACCGACACCCATGATAGGGCTATGTTTGCCAGCAGGGGAATGCAAAGGTGTTCCGTGCATCCCAGTACAGCTAGTCAGTTGAGACACTCCCAATTTGTCAGGCTGGGACTGAGCACCCATGCAGGCAAACACAGGCATATATTTTACCACGTCCATGTGAATGTGGTCTTTGAAAGTTTAAGATTTCAAAGCAGCTGATGTAATAAAGGATGTTACATGGCAATCTACATATTACACTTTCATCTGCATATTTGAATAGAAACATCCTTAAAGCGGGGTTCCACCCTAAAGTGGAACTTCCGCTCATCGGAACGCTCCCCCCTCCGGTGTCACAGTTGTCACCTTTCAGGGGGAAGGGGGGGGTGCAGATACCCGTGGACCATTCCTATTGCGCTGCGTGACTCGCACATGCGCAGTAGGGAACCTGGAAGTGAAGCCGCAATGCTTCACTTCCTGATTCCCCCACCTAAAATGGCGGTGGCAGCAGCCGAGAGCTGAGCGATCGATTGGCCACGGCTGCCGACATCGCTGGACCCTGGGACAGGTAAGTGTCCATTTATTAAAAGTCAGCAGCTGTAGTATTTATAGCTGCTGGCTTTTAATATTTTTTTTTCAGTGACATCCCTCTTTAAGTTCTTGTTATTGTTATAACTGCTGAACTGTGCTCTCTTGTATTTGTGGAACATTGTGCCTTTCTCCATATATTACACACAGCTTAGGCCCCATTCACAAACATTGCAATAAACCATGAGAAAAAAAAAAACATTTTACCGCATTGCATGCATTACAATTCATTTTGAGATCTGCCCTGACCAACGCAGGCAGTGCACCACAACACAGTTGAGTTGGGGTGCACTGTATTAAAACAAATAGTGGTCCATGTCAGGTTTTAGGTTGCTTTGTGGTGTGTTGGCAGCCTATTCAAAATGAATGGGTTTCCTAATCCATCACATGTATACACTATTTTACTTCAGAATCAGGAGTGCAGCTTGTTGTAGCTGTCAGGCTGAGATAATGGATCCTGACCAAGTTTACAACTCTTTTTTATTTTTATTTTGGTATGAAAGAGTGAAAAGGAGGACATGAAAATATAAGCCTGTGTACTGGACTGATGAGTAATATTATGGGGGGCGTTCTTGGTAAAACTGGAGTACTCAATAAGATACAGCTGTGCATAGTAACAAATCCGCTTCTAACTTCAGCTTGTTCAATTAAGCTTTGACAATAAAACCTGGAAGCTGATTGGTTTCTATGAAGAGCTGCACCAGATTCTGCACTCTTCAGTTTTAGTAAATCTCCCATATGCCATTTTGTAATATTACCTTTGGAAATCCCAAGATTGATATCAACAAGTGGTTCTCTGCTGATCAGATAACAGCTTGGCAATCATCCTAAATCTACTGCTTCATTATGTCATCTGTGTCATGATGTTTGATCTCTGACCAACGTTTGTTTCTTTCGTAGATCCTTTTGTAAAACATTGCACTAGCAGCACTAGTATTACATGTATTCTTGTATTTGGAGGAGAAATAACCCAGTTATCCCAAAATGTGAAAAAAAGATTTCATTTAAATTCTTTCCACAATAGGGCATTTCTCACACCAAACGGTGCACTAGCAAGGTGAAGTCTAATTTGTTGTGTTTTCATGACAGAGGCTGCAATGCTTTTTCTGTGGAAAAATAAAAATGTTCCATTTTCGATTGTGTTCCTTTTGATTGCATTTAACATTTTTATTTATATATATATATATATATATATATATATATATATATATATTCTGTGAACTATTCCTGGCAATGCGGGTCGTCAACCAAGATAACATTGTGTTTCATTGGCACATTTATCAAGAATTTCTGCAGATGAGTCACTTTAATTTAAAATGCATAAACCAGGAAGTTTGTTTAGTGAATGTCACATTTCCTGTTTTATATCCGTATTCCTTTTGCAATTTACAGTCCATTTAATTGTATTGAAAAATGTCTGTTGGGTGGACGTCAGAAAGTTAGCTTAATGTCATACTTTGAGATAACCGGGTTTGATTTTAATACTGCGCCTGCTGTTTTCTTCCATTGAGTATTTAGCCAGAACCAGATTTTGATATTTATAATCTCTAAGCATCCCTCTGCTGAAACCTCACACCTTAACCACTTCAATACAGGGTGATTTCACCCCTTCCTGACCAAGCCAATTTTCAGCAATTGTGCGGTCATGCAACACTGTACTCAAGCTACATTTTTATAATTCCCCCCCCCACAAATAGAGCTTTCTTTTGGTGGTATTTTATCGCCGCTTTTTTTTTTTTTTATGCGCTACAAATAATAAAAAAAAAAAAGTTCGGAAAAAGAAAAGTTATTTTTTTCTTTTCTGCTATAAAATTTTGTAAATATGTTTTCTCCTTCACTGATGCAGCTGCACTTATATGCAGCACTAATTAGGAGGCACTGACAGGCAATCACTGATGGGCACAGCTTGGCATCCCAGGTGGGCAACCTCAATGCACTGATTATCAGCGCAGACCCCCCCCCCCCCCCCCCATCAGGACACCAGCGGACCGTCTCTCCTGTATTTGTGCCTTGTCGGCACAAGTAGAGGAAAAGCCAATAAACGGCACTTCCTGGTTACCATGTGATCAGCTGTGATTGGACACGGCTGATCACATGATAAAGCCTACGTCAGGCTCTTCACAGCAATGTGTGTCAGATTGACATCCCCCCCCCCCCACATCCATACCAGACCCTTATCTGAGCATGCAGCCCGGCAGGTCAGGAAGGGGTGGGGGAGGAGACCCAGATCCTGCCCCCCCCCCATGCGAATAAGTATGGGGTACATTATACCCTTACTCATTCACCCCAAAAAAAGGTAGTGTATTGTAAATAGAAATAAGACATGGTTTTGTCAAGTCCTTAAAAATCTTTCTCCGGTTTTCTCCACTGCCGACCTGGTCCCCTTGGACGCCGTCTCCTGTCGTTGTGCTAGCTCCACTCTCTGCTAATCCTTATATAATTATGGGACGTGGCCATCCAGTGACATCACCATGAGACCCTGCCCATTGTGACGTCACAACACTTCTCTATATTTATATGTTACCCCTTTTAGATTCAAAACCTGTGCATATTTAGGCATACACATTTATAAATATTGGTGGGAAACTCCACATGACTCCCCCTTGTGTACTGTGAAATAACAATAAAACTGAAAATTTACCATAATTTCCTTTCCTGATGGACATGGAAGCATACGTTTTGCTAGCCCCATCTTCACTCCTACTCCATAGGACACCACTCCCATAAATTTTCAGGCTGAGCCAGAGGCCGCATTCCGAAACTAGCCTACTCATGACTTTGGGAGGGAACTCCTGCTGCCATGGAGTCCATCAGGAAAATAAAATTACGGTAAGTATTTGATAGTACATTTTCCTGACAGACTTACATGGCAGCATACGTTTGGGAACTAACTAGCCCAAAAAAACAAGAGTGAGATGTTGGAAAAGTAGGGTTTCAATCATAGCCAGCAGAAACCCTATGGATATATATTAACAGCATATAGAACTTAGCTATACCCCACAATGAGT
The DNA here is from genome assembly GCF_037356315.1 of Lithobates pipiens. Lineage (NCBI taxonomy): Eukaryota > Metazoa > Chordata > Amphibia > Anura > Ranidae > Lithobates > Lithobates pipiens. The sequence continues at coordinate 25,593,630 of NW_027507696.1, read as the reverse complement.
CAGAACAGCTTCAATGGAAGACGTCCTCCTCCTCCAACTATTCCTAGCACCCTTTCCCAGGGAGCTCACAAAGCGTACACACTCCTGGATGAGTGTGTGGTGACTTCTGTGGGAACCAAGCTCTAAGCTTTATAAGCCTAATAGCTAGCTCGAATAACCCTTCCAGTGAAAATTGTGGATGACATCTTCATCCCGCTGGTTCTGCTAGAGAGAGTGACAAATATGTCCTAAAATGCTGAGCAAAGCTGTAGCTTGAGAGCATGCTTGAAGTATTCCAATATCCATGGCATGGAACCAGTTATCCTTGCTGGTCCTGCATATGGGAGGAACAAATCTTTTGTTCTCATAGAATGCCAAAGCCACCTCAGATTGTCGCCCAGTATGGATATAAACACTTACCCGTACTAGGCAGAAAGCCACAAGGATCCCTCTCAGCACAAGGCCCAGATCCCGGCAAACCTCCTGACTGAGGTAAATAACTCCTAGAAAGGCTTCTTTCATGACTGAGACTTAAAGGCCCTGACTCTGGCCAAGCTTCCTGCTGAGCATGTAGGCCTAGAGAGATTGACATCGTGGCTCAATCCTTATTCCAACTGGACTGAAGGGGCTCCCACCTGGAGCTGTAAGTCACCAAAGGGTACTTCCTAGCCTAAAGCTTTGATCTTGGCAAACTTCCTGGCTGAAGAGATAGTCCTTAATATGCATGTCTTCATAGCTCAGTCCTTACCCAAGCTGGACTGCAAGGAGATCTCACCTGGAGCCGGAAAGGAAGTCCAGAGCAGGTAGTAAATCCTTCCTAGAGCCCCCCCATCAAAGTATTGGATTAGTAAGGGATAGTCTACCCATGAGACATTGGATATGACAGGGACTGCAGAGATCTACCCTCTAAACAAGCTTTAGGGTCAGTTGAAGTCTGGAATGCACCTGCCCAGAGGACTAAAGCAAAGAAAACAAAGCAGTCCAAACTGAACAAACTCTATTCAAATCCTTTTGTAGGATTTATAGATCTAGTTTAGAGAAACCACAGCCAAGCTTGATCAGTCTCTTCCTGCCATAATGAGAAACTGGAAGAGATGAACAAGGGTGGAATATTGCTTTCTATGACAATATCTCATCTGAGACAAAGGACTTCAATCCGGTGTCAAGGCAAGAATCGGGGCCTGTTTGGTCAATAGGGAAATACTTCAAAAATTGCCACGGTCTTTAGCAACAGACCCCCCCCCCCAAAAAAAAAAACTGTATATGGATTGAACTGGAAAGCATGTGGCTTGTGAGACCTTTCCTGATCTGACACAGCATCCCCACCCAGGGCTTGGCCCAGGCCCCTAGGGGAAAGCTTTCCAACTTGTAACAAAAAGGAGATGCTACCAGATCTAACTCTGAAATCTTGTGCAGTGATAAATCCACTTGGAGGAACCTGGATGTAGGAATACTTATTGCCCAATTGGGCCACAGAATGTGTATTCTTCCCAGACATTCAATGTAGACTCAAAAGAGATATTAAAGAAGATTCTACTCCACCCAGATTAGTGTCATCTCTACCTCTTCTCCGTGGACTGACCTGCCCTTCCGATTTAGAACACCATTCTGATGTTGTTCAGCCATGCTGTCGGGACACAAAAGGTGAAGGGACCATGAACGGGCCAGAATGTTCAAAATAACTTACCGACCGGGGAGTTCTACTGGCAATAACTCAGTAGCACAGAAGATTTATTACTGTGCCAGCACCAAAGGCTTTATCTGCCTTTTTGCGAGACATGAATCGCTGGGTGCATGAGCAACATTGGAGCAAAAACCCTTTCAGGACAGGAGGCCATTTCCATTGAGCACACCTCAATATAGGGATGGGAGAGACTATGGTCCTTATCATCAGGTATTGAGACTCTGATAGGCGAAGAGAGGAAAGCCAGGATTACCCAGTGTTCTACCACCAGTATGCTCTAGTGGCAAAAACGATGTATCCTGAAACATGATGGATTAAGCTCTCAGATACAGAAGGATTTGTGTAGGGGTCACATGGCCCTTTTGAAAGACTAGAAATAGTACTCCTCTTAAACTCGCATATGCTGGCATTTGGAATTGCCATCCCTAGAGGCGGTAAGAACCACTGTGGCTAATAGAACTTGTCTATTGTGAAAGCAAAGGATTTTAGGCATCCTAACAGCCTTACAAAAAGGAGGTACAAATCCTGCTCAAAGATCTTCCTTGTCGGAATTGTTTGAGGAGGGTTAATTAAAGCAGAGGTCCGCCCACTGCTGCAAAAATTAAAAACCAGCAGCTAAACATACTGTAGCTGCTGGCTTTTAATAATCGGACACCTGTCCTGGAGTCAGTCCAACAATTCCGGCACCACAGCTGATTTTTCCATTAGCTGTCGGGTGCTGTCGCCTCCATTGCGAGTAAGGGAACCTGGCAGTGTAGCCTTGCAGCTTAACGCCAGGAACCCTACTGTGCATGCAGGAGGCTCCACTTCTCTCTTCCACTAGTCCGGGGAAGGAGGGAAGAGGTGGGAGCCTGAGCGGTGGCGCAAATATTCACGGCTGAGGCTCCTGGAGGTGGGGACAGGATACCTGTGAAAGACAGTTATCCTGTCCTCCCCCCGAAAGGTGCCAAATGTGGCACTGGGGAGTACAATGAGCAGAAGTTCCACTTTTGCTTTTGGGTGGAATGCTGCTTTAAGTTAAGCTTGACCTTGTCCCAGTAGAGCAGTGGTCATCAACCCTGTCCGCAGGGCCCATTAACAGGCCAGGTTTGCAAGATAACTGAAATACATGACAGGTGATATTGTTTGCTGCTCAGTGATTGCAGTATTCTAATCTGCATCTCCCCCAAGGTAATACATAAAACCTGGCCTGTTAGTGGGCCCTGAGGACAGGGTTGATAACCACTGCAGTAGAAAATACTTGCACAGGGAGAGTTGTAGCTGACTCCTTTAGAGTGTCTTGACTATCCACTGCAACCTGTTGGTCACTGTCATCTTGCTCCCTCGATGCCTGAACAAGGCAGGAAACTCATACAGGGTTTTACCAGTCCAGGCATGAGCAGCAAAGGTCGTTTACGGTGTGCATAATGCATGCAGATCTGAAAACGCTTAGTAGCAAGTATCTTTTGGGCAACTTTCCATACACTAGCTTCAAGAGGCCAGTAGAAGGGCTGACAATCCAGAAACAGTATCAGTAAGGAAGACACTGCCCCCTCCAGCTATAACCTGCATGGAGAAGACAAGGCATAGAGATATTAGGCTGCAGCAGCACAAGGACTTGTTGCAGAAATAAACAAATCCTTATCTAAGGAAGAACTCCATATTGTTAAGAAAATAAATATATACAATTGCTACTCAAGCCATGCAGTAATGTATTAAATAACCGTCCCATTTCAAACTGCAGCTGCTCAAGTTTCCTACGCTGTCCAGAGAGACAAAGTAACAGTTTGTTTGCTAGGTGAGAGAAAACCCCTAAAGGCCCGCGTTCCGGTTTTGAACGGTCCGTCTGGTCTTTCTCAATTTAGTGCGCAGCGGGAGCAGGGCTTTCAGATGAGCTCGATCCCCGTAACTGTGAGAAGCTCCGTCAGCTTCAAAAAGTGAAAGTAAAGTGCAGAGGAGTGTGCTGTGCTCTCTGCTTCCCCCTACAGTGCAGTACCCGGCTGAATGAGGAAGCTGCAAAGGTACTGTACTATGCTACAAGCTAAATTAGTGTTAAAAGGGGCTTTATTCGTGTGTGTGTGTGTGTGTGTGTGTATGTGTGTGTGTGTGTGTATGTATGCATGTATGTATGTGTGTCCACGTGTCTGTGCATGTATGTGTGTGCGTGTATGTACACATGTGTATGTTACTTTTAATTCGGACCCCCCCCCCCCCCCATTTTTATACCATCAAAACTGCTTTTGTAGGGCTTGTGTGTGATATTAGCCAGGACTGCTGCTCCTCTGAAAAGCAATCCATGCACAGATCTCTTTTCAGAGGCATTTCAGAGGCATTATGTTGCCTCCTCACCACCTGTTTTAAGCCCCTAAATGCAACATCTGTGTGGCTGCGTACTGTGTGTAGGGCAGCCCATTCATTTCAATGGACTTCCCTACTCACAAAAATGCAGGGAAAGAAGTTCCCAAGCTTTTTTTTTTTTAAATTGCACTGTACCAAAAACACCCTACATTTTCCAATGTGTGGGGTACCATTAAGAATTAATGGTACCCCCTAAAGTGCAGAAATTTCGTCTGTGTGTTGAGAACGAGCGCAACAAAGGCAAGCGAATTCTTGTTGGGCCGTGTATTAGTGCTCAGATGGACACAGACTGAATTTTCAATGGTTCAAAGAATGTCAGGTAAAATGGTCGGCCCTCACGCATGTTCACTTCATCAAATCTGGCCCTCTTTGAAAAAAGTTTGGACACCCGTGCCTAAAGGGGTTAACTACTGCTAAAGGAATAATACCACTGCAGACTTTCATCAGGGCATCATTACACAGGTGATTTCATGAGACAGAGCCTCAAACACAGAAAGAAAAACTTTGCTTAACCACATGCCGACCAGCCACCACAGTTATACTGCGGCAGGCAGCTCTATTGCTCAAATCGCTGTACTGGTATGGCGCTTCGTGTAATAGATACAGCAGGTGCGTGCGGCGTCGATTGCTTCACAGTGTGGCAGAACAAGGATCTGCCAATGTAAACAAAGCAGATCCCTGTTCTGTTGGGAGTACAGTGTGATAATCTGTTCCTAGTGATTAGGAACAGCGATCTTTCTGTACTCCCAGTCTGTCCATTCCCTCCTCAGTTAGAAAAATCTCCCTAGGACACACTTAACACCTTGATCGCCCCCTAGTGTTACCCTCTTTCCTACCAGTTTCATTTATACAGTAATAAGTGCATGTTTAGAGCACTGATCGCTGTATAAATGTCACTGGTTCCAAAAAAGAGTCCCATCTATCTGCCGCAATCCCGCTAAAAATCACTGATCACCATTACTAGTAAAAAAATTTAAAAAAATAAATAAAAATGCTATAAACCTATCCCCTATTTTGAAGGTGCTATAACTTTTGCGCAAACTGAGCAATATAAGCTTATTGGGATTTTTTTTTTTTTTTACCAAAAATATGTGGCAGAATACATATTGACCTAAACTGCTGAAGAAATTAGTTTTTTTTTTAACGTTTTTTTTGGGGGATATTTATTATAGCAAAAAGTAAAAAATTGTTTTTTTTGTTTATAGTGCAAAAAATAAAAACCGCAGAGGTGATCAAATACCACCAAAGGAAAGCTCTATTTTGGGTACATCATCGCACCACTGCGCAATTATCAGTTAGAGACGCAGTGCCGTATCGGAAAAAATGGCCTGGTGATTAAGGGTGTAAATTCTTTCGGGCCCAAAGTGGTTAAACAAACAGATATCTGTTCAGGACAGAAAACAACTGCACCAAACTGAGAAAAATGCTACAATACACATCGGTGCATAGTCATGTCCATAGGTTTTCATTTACTTATTTTTCTTTTTTTGTTAACATAAGTGAGTTATGCCCTAGTAGCCCGCATGGCATCTGGTCCCTTCTACTGACCTCAAACCACGTATCCTGGACATCTTTCAAAGGACAATCGATGCATCCTCAGGGCAACCCGGATCCCAGAGCAGGGCACACCATCATGCTGGGAACAAAAAGGAATGCAGCCTCTGGCTCAGCCTGAAAATGTATGGTGTAGGAGTGAGGGCTGGGCTACCCAAACATATGCTACCATTTGAGTCTGTCAGGGAATATACATAAACAAAATCATGAATAACAGTGAAATATACACTCACCCGGCTACTTTATTAGGTACACCTGTTCAATTGCGTGGTAACACAAATTGCTAACCAGCCAATCACATGGAAGAAACTCTAAGTATTTAGGCATCTAGGACGTGATGAGGACAATTTGCTGAAGTTCAAACTGAGCATTTGTACAACCAAGGTATGCAGAATACCATTGCTGAATGCACAACAAATTGAACCGTGGAGCAGATGGGCTACACCAGCAGAAGACCATACTGGGTGTCACTCCTGTCAGCTAAGAACAGGAAACTGAGGCTTCAATTCACACAGACTCACCGAAATTGTACAATAGAAGATTGGAAAAACATCTGATGAGTCTTGATTTCAGTTGCGACATTAAGATGGTACTTGGTAGGGTCAGATTTTGACATAAGCAAAATGAAAGCATGGATCCATCCTGACTTGTATCAATGATTCAGGTTAGTGGTGTAATGGTGTGGGGGTATTTCATTGGCACACTTTGGGCCCCGTAGTACCAATTGAGCCTTGTTTAAATGCCACGGCCTACTTGAGTATTGTTGCTGGCCATGTCCATCCCTTTATGACTACAGTGTACCCATCTTCTGACGGCTCCTTTCAGCAGGATAATGCACCATGTCACAAAGCTCAAATCATCTCACCACTGGTTTCTTGAACACAACAATGAGTTCACTGTACTCCAATGGCCTCCACAGTCACCACATCTCAACACAATAGAGCATCATGGACGTGCAGCCGACAAATCTGCAGCAACTGTGTGATGCTATCATGTCAATATGGACCAAAATCTCTAAGGAATGTTTCCAACACCTTGTTGAATCTATGCCATGAAGAATTTAGGCAATTCTGTAGGCAAAAAGGGGTCCAACCAAGTACTAAAAAGGTGTACCCAATAAGTGGCTGGTGTATATAAATTATAGTGATATATGAATGGTGGTGAGAGTTTCCCACCACTATTTATGAACATGTATGCATACATTTGCACAAGTTTTTTAATTGAAAGGGTTCACATACTATATATATATATATATATATATATATATATACACACTGTATATATGTGTTGAGCTGCATATTTGTATTCTTTTTTTAGTTATTTGGTGTGGGAACACAATATTGCAGCAACCTGTCAAGTTTTAGTTTAGGTGGTTGTTTAATTTGTACTTGTTCTTTTCAACACACTGGTAGTGTGATAGATTTGTAAATAAATACTAAACTATAATACCATGTGGAAGCCAAATTGTCTCATTAAGGCCCCTCTGTGCGGCATGATCGCTAGCTCTGATTAATAAAGCACTCATCCTGGGACACAAACAACAGTAAGCAGATTCACCTATTTATGCCTAATGCTGGCCATACATTATACAATTTTCTTCTATAGATTTACCAAAACCATATAATAGGAGGTCAAATCTTTCAATTTGTGTGCAATCAGACAGGCCCTTGTGCTACACAGTTGAAGGTAAATATATGGTGTATGACCAGCTTTAGGTTGAATTTCTTTTAAGATTTGTGCATACAATACAATTCATGTTGCCTAGAGCAGTAGGATATAAATAACTCCCACATCACTACTGTTTCAATATTGGAACAGGAGGCATTAATGGAATGGGTTAAGGGCCCATTCACACCGGAACGTGGTGTGGGAAATCCGTGTTCAATGCACGTTTCCTGCACTGCGTGCCAAGCACACTGGGTGAGCAAGCTGCTGTGGGTGTCAATATACTCCTAACAACACTTCAAGCACAGTGCGTTTGCCTGCATCGGATCGCAGAGTATTGCAGTGCATGCACACATCGTGGTGTGATTTCAGCCCATTTCAGAAAAGTGCACCCCACCACAGAGGAACGTAGACCACTTTCCTGTGTGATTCAGTGTGCAGTTAGGTGTGATGAGGCGCTAACGGCAGGTATGCCAAGAGGTAACTGGTTCTTCCGTAATGGTGCAGACACACACAAGAACAACAGTAAAATCCAATAAAAAAAAAAAAAAAAAAAAAGCACGGCACAAGGGCAGCTGAAGATTTAAAAGTAAGGTTTCGCTTAATGATAAAGGGTACCATTTTATATTTTGTTTAATTCAACAATATCGTGCCAGAAAACTACAAAATCTTCAGAGATGTCAGGAAATTATGTAACTATGTTTACTAAAATGTGTGCACTCAGAATCCAGTGCAGCTGTGCACGGTAGCCAATCAGCTTCTAACTTCAGCTTGTTCAATTAAGCTTTGGCAATGAAACCTTTTTGCTTCCCTTCTGTGCAAAAACTGAATATGTTGTAGTCCCTAGACCAGGGGTCTCAAACTGGCAGCCCTCCAGCTGTTGTGAAACTACAAGTCCCATCATTCCTCTGCCTATGGGAGCCATGCTTGTTTCATCAGATTAGGCGACCTGTCAGAATGTGTAACGGAAGGGACGTTTCATCACCACCATCTTGGTACACTCAGCACTCCTCCCCAGTAAGGATACACTGAGAAGGGGGCAAGTGGACATCTTGTTACACCCACCGGAGTCTTGCATCTTACACTTATTTTTAAAAGTAAACTGAGTTTATATAGGGAAATACAGTACTTGAATTTTAAAAGCAGCAAACTTCTGATGAGTCGCCTAATCTGATGAAACACTTGTAACTGTCAGCCTTGCAACTGGAGGGCTGCCAGTTTGAGACCCCTGCTCCAGACACTTACTTGCCGTTGCGCTCAGTTAAAAACTTGGCTCTATGGCCAGTAGAGAATGAATGGCATCTCCTGACAGAGGGTGGGAATTATACATAGCTGATTGAACTCACTGGCATCTAACCAAAAATTCCTAAATTTAGGTTGATTTACTCTTTTGGTTAGTCTCAAATGGACATTTTTGCTCCATAACATAATCATGTCCCAGAGAAAGAAGAATCATTGTATTATTTATTTTCTCTTATGAATTTGGTAGTCATTGTGCCAGAGAGAGAGACTTACGGCTGACCTTTGATCTAAATGCGCTGGATCTCTCCAAGAAGACAGATCTATTGTTACAGAGAGCCATTATATGCTTAGTTACCTTTTACTGTGGATATTTTACAACCTTTCATGGGTTAAAGTTGGCTCAGGATCAGGAATTAGCAGACAGAACATGCCCAGAGCATTTTGAATGTGGAATCACCAAAGCAAGTTTCATTTCCTGTATAACAACCAGCAATAGAGGATGTTTCTCCCCAATTTTCCTTGATGTTACAGTTTATAGAGATAGCCTCTGCTATTATCATGGACCACATTAAAATTACATTATGTTTCTTACTGCCAGTTACTAGGACCTTCATAACAGCCAGTGTACAACTGTACTGAGGAAGCATCATCTCAATGTATTTATCTTCTGACTCTGACTTTAAATAGCCCAGTAAAATTGGTTTTGTTGAATAGAAAAGTTGTTCCCTGTAATGTACATGAATAAGTGGCAAAGCTTCCAGTACTGGATGAGAATCAGGCTGTAGGCAGCATTAGGCTTCTATCACAGAGGGTGGATTCCACCAACTCAGCGGGAATCTGTACACTGATTCCTGCGGAGCCTCTTTGGGCAGTTCGATGTATTTTCTGTCCATTTACCCACCGATGTTCATGCGATCCACTAGATGGATGGGTAAATGGATCACCATCCATCTGTTTTTTTTCAGATGTCAACACATGTCCGTTGACACCTGCCACTCCATAGAAGGCAACGGATGGTCCGATCAGGTCCGCCTAAGAAACTGACAGACGGACCTGTGGAATTGGCTGGTCAGCTTCCACCAACAGCCAATAGTTTCAGTAATGTATTCTACAAGACTTCATGCTTGACATGTTGTAGAGTGATCAGGTGTTCACAATTTCCACAGATGGTTTGCAGAGACTCTATTGCCAGGCCATTCATTTCAAAGATTATATATGCATGTAATATATTTTATGCTCATTATCAGTAGTATGGTAATATCCCTTAAGCCAGCTATAGATTTTGGCCAGTTCAGCAGGCATCGGTTAAAATTTGAACCATCTATATTCAGTCCTCAAAGTCAAACAACTTGGGTACAACAAGCATGTTGGATTTTTGGCATGCGGTTATTGCCAGTGGATATAGCCTTTAGGAATAATAACTGTGTTCTACCGGCTGGGATGGCTCCCCACACCCCTCTGCCCGGAGAACACAATAGCTCCGCAACACTGTTGTTGGGGGAATTGAGCGATATTCATTCCTACAACCTGTGCCAATCAGCAGACCTTTTTCGCTCATGTCTCTTCGACAGAAGCTGGCCGAACAGCCGGCTTCTGTCGGACCGGCTGCAATGCACACGTGTCAAATGTATATCAGTGCCACACGATATTCAGCCCACGTGTACTAGGCTTTAGACTGACAAGACATCTTCCTGTACTTACAATGCTAACTACTCTAGAAATCGAAATTACCATATCGCTAGCTAGCATATTTTACAAACTAATACAGTGACAAAGCACAGTGCAGATCAAGACACCGCAGACCGTAGAGCTACAATATATAAATGTTTTATTGGGAATGATCAAAATGCATTACTTTTTCAGTAAACTTTACTTTAAGGTGTACATGGCATATTGTATTCCTCAAAAGGATTCAGTAAAAATGCAAACAATAGTTAGCTCAAGGCTTGCTGTAAACATATCTGCCAATGGGCTTCCAGGAGATCATTTGTCCAACATGGTTGGATGTATAAAGAATGGAGAAGTCAAGCTGCTGGGTACAAGGACCATTTCCTGAAAAAAAAGTGCTTGCTGTGGGCAACTCCTGAATAATCTTCCCATTTTTTAAGTTTTTGCTTGTGTGTTTATTCATCAGACCATGAGGTTTTATTTTATTGAACACAGTGCAATTATTAAAGTGCTGTAATCCATAGGAACCAAATCACTGTACACGGCATCTGATTAAAAAAGTGACCTCGTCTGCCACAAGTAACAAATGATGCAAACCCCAAAAATTACATACATAAAAACCTTATCCATTGTTATAATTTATAAGTACAGACATTTTCACATTTTGGAAGAAAAAAAAAAAAGAAACCCATTAACTAAAAGTAACATGGTAACACAATTATAAACAAAAGTTTTAAATTGATGCACTCTGAACAAAAATGGATAGACGATATTAATGTGTTTGGTACAAGTCTTGCATAGTTAAACTGTATTTTAGAGAGCTCTTACGATATCTACACAATGCCATAGAACATTGTGTGTGTGTGTGTATTCTGTGCCCTCTTCTGTGAGGTCCTTTGGAAGCCAGTCCTCATAATGCAGAACTGTCCATACCATAGAAGCTGCTCACTCTCAGAATTCAGCTTGATGCATTTTCTTCATTTTGTTGAATCAACATCTTTTTTGTTGCAGCTCTCCTAAAATAATGGAAAACAATTTCAGCATTATTCTGGGCAGTCTGCTCCTGCTAAATTCTGACTTGATTAATGCCTATGCTGAAATGGTGATAATATGTATAAGTTATAAGTATTTACATGAAAATATTAGTCAAGGGAAAACATATCAGTGTATATACATAATATAACAAGTTCAGACCACTTTATGAATGAAGTCTCTAAAAGCTCCCATAATAATGATTATTGTGAGGGTTGGTGGTTTCAGTATTACAACTGTGAGCGCTAGGCATTCCAATATTACAATAGTAATTGTATTACAATAGTGAGCTCTATCTCTATTACAACTGTGAGATCCATCTGTTCCCATATTGCAGTTGTGAGCTCCATTTGTTCCCGTATTACAGGTGTGAGCACTATCTGTCCCCATATTACAGGTGTGAGCACTATCTGTCCCCATATTACAGGTGTGAGCACTATCTGTCCCCATATTACAGGTGTGAGCACTATCTGTCCCCATATTACAGGTGTGAGCACTATCTGTCCCCATATTACAGCGGTGAGCTCTATCTGTCCCCATATTACAGCGGTGAGCTCTATCTGTTCCCATATTACAGCGGTGAGCTCTATCTGTTCCCATATTACAGCGGTGAGCTCTATCTGTTCCCATATTACAGCGGTGAGCTCTATCTGTTCCCATATTACAGCGGTGAGCTCTATCTGTTCCCATATTACAGCGGTGAGCTCTATCTGTCCCCCATATTACAGCGGTGAGCTCTATCTGTCCCCATATTACAGCGGTGAGCTCTATCTGTTCCCATATTACAGCGGTGAGCTCTATCTGTTCCCATATTACAGCGGTGAGCTCTATCTGTTCCCATATTACAGCGGTGAGCTCTATCTGTTCCCATATTACAGAGGTGAGCTCTATCCAGGGCTGGACTTACCATTGGGCTTGACTGGGCTCAAGCCCATGGGCCCTACCGAGGTACATAGCCAAGTGTACTCGGCTCCGCACTTCTCACAGTCACACCCAGTCCCACCCTATGATGGACATAACACAGGGACTGGGCGTGACTGTGAGCCGAGCCAAGTACACTCGGCTACTTTCGGCTCCGCTCGGGACTGCAAGAGGACCCTTAGCTGGCGAGAGCCGCCAAGAGACGCTTAGAGGATCCGAGAGCCGTCGAGATAAAGAAGACTATGTATCTCGGCAGCTCCATTTTTAACCACTTGCCGCCCGCCCTATAGCAGATAAATGGCGGCAAAGTGGCTTCAAAACCCTGACCGGACGTCATATGACGGAATCAGGATTTTGAGCCGATGCGCGCCCCCGGGGGCGCGCATCGCGGCGATCGTTGTTGCGGGGTGTCACTCTGACACCCTGCAACTATAATCTCGGTAAAGAGTCTCCGATGGAGACTCTTTACCACGTGATCAGCCGTGTCCAATCACGGCTGATCACAGTGTAAATAGGAAAAGCCGGTGATCGTAGAGGAGAGCCGATCGGCTGCTCCTCTGACAGGGGGGGGGGTCTGTGCTGATCGATTATCAGCGCAGCCCCCCCTGAGGATGCCCACACTGGACCACCAGGGACGCCACCAGACCACCAGGGATGCCCAGCACAAGGTAATCCCTAGACCACCAGGGATGCAGTCAGTGCCCACAATGGATGCCAATCAGTGCCCACAATGGGCATCACTGATTGGCATGCATTATTGTTTGGCACTGATTGGTATCCATTAGTACAGTATAATGCAATGGCACCTATCATCGCCCATCCGTGCCGCCTATCCATGCCCATCTGTGCCGCCTATCCATACCCATCCATGCCGCCCATCCATGCCAATCCGTGCCAGCTATCAGTGCCAATTTGTGCCACCTATCAGTGCCCACCCGTGTCGCCCATCAGTGCCCATCAATTCCACCTCATCAGTGTAGCCCCATCAGTGCCCATCAGTGAAGGAGAAAACTTACTTATTTCCAAAGTTTTGAAACTGAAACAAAAAAAAACATTTTTTTCAAAATTGTCTGTATTTTTTTATTTGTTTAGCAAAAAATAAAAACCGCAGAGGTGATCAAATACCACCAAAAGAAAGCTCTATTTGTGGGAAAAAAGTGATAAAAATTTCATTTGGGTACAGTGTAGCATGACCGCGCAATTGTCATTCAAAGTGCGACAGCGCTGAAAGCTCAAAATTGGTCTGGGCAGGAAGGTGTTTAAGTGCCCGGTATTAAAGTCGTTAAACTTCAAGACTGCAATGACAAGGCTGCAAATGATAAGGCTACAAATGACACTGACAAGGCTGCAATGACACTGGACAAGGCTGAAGATGAACACTGATAAGGCTGCATTGATGGGCATTTAAATTTAATTTTTTTCCTTAAACTTCCCTCCTAAACTTGGGGTGCGTGTTATACGCCAATAAATACAGTAATGTATAGAAGGTAGGGCCCGAAAGTGACCCAAACCCAGGGGCCCCTACCACCCTGAGTCCTGCCCTGGCTCTATCTGTTCCCTTATTACAGTTGTGAGCTCTAAATGATTATAATTAAAAATGGAAGAGGCCACCACCGACTTGTTCTGAAGGTGCAGGCTCTGAGCCATCATCCCTTTTCTCACTACTTTGCAAGTCTGTAAAACAAGTACAGTATCTCACAAAAGTAAATACACCCCTCACATTTTTGTAAATATTTTATATCTTTTCATGTGACAACACTGAAGAAATGACACTTTGCTACAATGTAAAGTAGTGAGTGTACAGCTTGTATAACCGTGTACATTTTCTGTCCCTTCAAAATAACTCAACACACACCCATTAATGTCTAAACTGCTGGCAACAGTTGTGAGTCCACCCCCAAGTGAAACTGTCCAAATTGGGCCCAAAGTGTCAATATTTTGTGTGCCTACCATTATTTTCCAGCACTGTCTTAACCCTCTTGGGCATGGAGTTCACCAGAGCTTCACAGGTTGCCACTGGAGTCCTCTTCCACTCCTCCATGATGACATCACGGAGCTGGTGGATGTTGGCATTCATTATTCCCTCAATGAACTGTAGCTCCCCAGTTCTGGCAGCACTCATGCAGCCCAGGCCATGACACTCCCACCACCAGGCTTGACTGTAGGCAAGACACACTTGTCTTTGTACTCCTCATCTGGTTGCCGCCACACACGCTTGACACTATCTAAACCAAGTTTACCTTGGTCTCATCAGACCACAGGACATGGTTCCAGTAATCCATGTCCGTAGCCTGCTTGCCTTAAGCAAACCGTTTGCGGGCTCTCTTGTAACATCTTTAGAAGAGGCGTCCTTCTGGGACAACAGCCATGCAGACTAATTTGATGCAGTGTGCGGCGTAGGGTCTGAGCACTGACAGGCTGACCCTCCACCCCTTCAACCTCTGCAGCAATGCTGGCAGCACTCATACATCTATTTCCAAAAGACAACCTCTGGATAGGACGCTGAGGACATGCACTCAACTTCTTTGGTCGACCATGGCAAGGTCTATTCTGAGTAGAACCTGTCCTGTTAAATCGCTGTATGGTCTTGACCACCATGCTGCAGCTCAGTTTCAGGGTTTTGGCAATCTTCTTATAGGCTAAGCCATCTTTATGTAGAGCAACAATTCTTTTTTTTCAGATCCTCAGAGTTCTTTGCCATGAGGTGCCATGTTGAACTTCCAGTGACCAGTAAGAGAGTGAGAACAATAACACCAAATTTAACACACCTGCTCCCCATTCACACCTGAGACCTTGTAACACTAACAAGTCCCATGACACTTTAGACATTTTCACTGTACTCACTTGTGTTGCCAGCAGTTTAGTCATTAATGGCTGTGTGTTGAGTTATTTTGAGGGGACAGCAAATTTATACCGTTATACAAGCTGTACACTTTACATTGTATCAAAGTGTCATTTCTTCAGTGTTGTCACATGAAAAGGTATAATAAAATATTTACAAAAATGTGAGGGGTGTACTCACTTTTGTGAGATACTGTACATGTATACACAGGCTGCACTAGGGCAGTTATTGCACAGGTGATGGATTTAGGACCTGAATTAAGACTCCACAGCACCAAGTCTTTACTGACATTGGCAAGTTTCTGCAAAATTAGTGAAAATCAATGCATCTTTTGGACATTCAGAAAAATTTAATGACACAGCTGCAATGCTTTACCCATGTTTTCTTCCAGGCCTCCATGATGTTGCTGTGCTCATCAACAGAACTCTTCCAGCGTGCAATTTCATTTGACCAGCCAGGGTTTAATGAGCCTGTGTAACAGTAGACAAAGATCTGCTTAGCCAAAACTTTCACGTCCCATATTCTCACCCACTAGTTTCTATATCAAGCCTTTAAACCCTTTTTCTATAAAATTAAACGTTCTGCCCACCACTAATCTTCCTAAACAGTGGTATCTGTTGGCTGATGTACAGTACTGCTGTGACCACTAGGTGGCATCATTAACTAATAAGGGAGCCAGTCCTTCTACTGAGAAGATTGTTTTTTTTAAAGAGGATCTTCACCCTAGAAAAGAAAATATTTAAAGTCTGAAGGCTCCGGTCAAAGAGAGGGGAGGATGAACTCCTGCTTGATTGCCTATTCAATCCAAGTGGAAGTGGGTACCTATCAAACCTAGGTACCTGCTGCCCTCCAAAAATAAAATGTGCGAAATGTGGTAGAGGGGATGGGGGAGGACATAAAGTGAAACCCCCCCCTTTTGGGTGAAGATCCACTTTAAGATTTCTGCTAACTGACAAAACTGTTAGACAGTTAGGCCTCTTGCACACCGTACTGATGTATGAGCATCAGACATTCCTGGCAGGAAAAATGTAAGGATGGACTGTATATTACTTATGCATATTTGCGAGTATCTTTGTTTTAATGAAGGAAGTATGGTATATGAGCATATTCATGCAAAAATACTGACTGGCAACTCAGATTTCTTTTCTTTACTGATCTATATGCAGTGCAAGTTTACTCGCCTGTGTGTACAGGCACATTGAAAACAATGGGCTGCATTTAGATCCATAAAAAAAAACACTTGTACAGGTGCATCTCAAAAAATTAGCATATCTTCAAAAAGTTAATTTATTTTTGTAATTCAAAAAGTGAAACTCATATAGATTTATTACACCTAGGAGAGAGAGGGGGCAGGGCCGAATGGCAGCTCCGTGTCTGAATGGACACAGAGCTGCATCTCGGCTCGGTGCCTCCATAGCAAGCTGCCTGCCGTAGGGGCACTCAACAGGAGGGAGGGGCCAGGAGCACAGACGAGGGAGCCGATAAGAGGAGGATCTGGGCTGCTCTGTGCAAAACCACTGCACAGTGCAGGTAAGTATAACATGTTTGTTATTTTTTATTTCTTTTTTTAAATAAGACTTTAGAATCACTTTAAGCTGGCCATACACCAGTAGAATTTTGTTGGAAAGATACAGAAATTCTAAAAAAAAAAAAAAAAAAAAAAAAACATTCACTGGCGCATTTGATCTTGCCAAAATTCAGTCAACTAGATTTCTTCGAAAGCCCTTAAAGTTTCATCCAGGCCTGCTATGGAATCCCATGGAATGGAATGTCAGAAACAATAAATGTATTTCTTTTGTGCCTAGAATAATATATATGATTTTTCCCAAAACAAAAACTACATTCAAAGTTAAAATTTTCTTCAAGAACAACTTTCCATTTTTTTTCCATCCTTCAAGTTTTCTTGCCACTGTGACAAGACAAAACTATTGTAAATTTAACGCTGCTAACAATTAAAAATTTGAAAAAATGAACATTTTCAAAACAAAATTACACTAGTGTATGGCCAGCTTTACTGCTGTACGGAACAAATCAAATACAAGATCTCCCTCCCTTCTCTGGCCCACTAAAGCTGGCCATAGTTGGATTGTTTTTATTTTTCCCCAGCCTGCCAGCTGATAAAAAAGAACCCCCAAAAACGATTGTATTCCCCCAGCTACACATTCAAAGTTATTGGATAAATCCTCTCTTCTGCGCTATTGTATTCTGACAGCGGGGACTCCTCTGCTGTCAGAATACACTGATCAGCGGCTGCAGCGCTATTCGAACAAATGTTTTTCATTATTTACGTTCATGAAAAGTCAATTATTGGATCGACTTCTTACGAATGAGAACGGCCATAGATGTATTGAAAATTTGGCCTGCCTCTGCTGAACCCGACAAATTTCGAGCCACCTATGGTCAGCTTTAAAATACCTAAAGAACAGCTGTACCTAACTTCCCTAATGGGACACAGAAAAAAAAAAACAAAGACCATTTCCAATTCTATCCAAAAAAGTTTTTTTTCTCCAGTTAGAAGCTTGATGCAGTGATCAGATTGAGCAATTTGATTGATATATAAAGATGTTTAGAATTGGGTAGGATAGGCTGATATTAAATTTGCTAAAAAAAAAAACACACTTATTCATCACCACACCACAGCTGTTACTACTCTGAGCAATGCAGGTATGACACACTTAAGTACAGAGGGGAGATGTAGTTAACTCCTAGCTATTAAACATGGGGCTTGACTAATTACTTTATTTATTGAGTGATTGTATTACAGTCCGCCCAAGGCAGGGAGTGATGGAGTGGAATTGCTGACAGAAGCAGAAAGGCTAAGCCTAAATAAAATTATAAGTAAAACCATGCTAATTCCAGCGTTTCTAGTAATAACTATTGATCAGCTCTTGCTATCCTTTGTGACCAGTAGTATGCATGCTCAGTGGCCTGTTTAATATGCTACATATAGCCAAATCTTTTATAACTTCTCTCCATTTATTTTTTTGCGGTTGTGTTCCATTAAAGATTTATTTTCACTTCCTGTCCAAGAGACACAACTGAAGTGAAAGGAAGTCTATACAAAGTGAGGGAAGTTCTCCTCTTAGACAGTTACCCTCATTGGAAGATTCAAATAGTGTAGATACCAGCAGACAAGTAGAAGGTCAGTAAAGAGAGTCTTTTACCTGCACATAGCAGATAACCATTTGGTGTCACTCAGGCCCGCTTCTTTAAGATAGCAAATGTAAAAAGTAATAGACACTCTTTTTCCTGACTTCCTATTGGTGAGCTGACATCTACAAACGTTGAATCTGCAGTGCCTCCATTGTTACAACTGTACTAAGACCTCCGGATGTTGTGTAGGATGGACTTTCTCCTATTGGAAGATTTTCCCTTATCTTTTGTTCTGGTGACAACTGAACAATTTTGTATTTCCCCATTCCTTTCTTTCTTGCCCGGATATGAGTTCTTAGCCTTCTATACTCTATCCAAAACTTAAGAAGATTTTAGCCAGCCATACATGGATTGAAATTCGGCCAAATCAGCTGGGTCTGGACACATTTTGATCTATGGGCAGGTAGGTTGTACAGAAGTCTATCTACTGATCAACTTCTATACAACTGGCCTGCTTTAGCTGGCAGCACTGATCAGTGTATTCTACCATCTGGGAAGTCTCCCCACCATCAGAATAAAATAGCACAGAGGGGAGAATTCCTCCATCCACATAAAGTGTGTGGATGGAGGAAATCGAGTAATAGGTTTTCATTCCACCTGCTGGTTGACATAAGGAAACGATGGACTTGTATGAAGCCATGCAAGGTCCATCAGAAGAAGGCCCTTGGTTGTTTAAGGCCTAGGGGGAAGAGGGTATTATGCAGAATTCGGAGGAGGCGTAGGAAAGGAGACATAAGGTTTCCTGAATAGCACACAGAGTTGCAAAGTATGAAACAGGGGTCTTGAGGAGGCTGGACGGAGTCTATGTGGGAGCCACAAGGTAGAGATTGGAGTTAGTGCACAGTTAGTTCAAGTAGCACCCAAAGTGGGGGGGGGGGGGGGGGGTCATTCGATGCATGGAGTAGGGCAAGTTGGGAGATTTGGGCTGCCAGGTAGTATATTGCAAGGTTGGGGACCCCTAAATCACCCAATAGATAATGTGTAAAGGGGGTGGTGTGTGCAATTCTGGGGAGCCTATAGGCCCAAATAACATTCTGTTCAACATTCTGTTCTGCAGAATTAGAAAGTGGGGATGCGGATGGGCAAAGTGTGGAAGTAGTAAAAGTAGAATTGTAATTTTGACTGCATATATGAACACTAACCAAGAAAGAGTATGGAATTACTATGGCTGTATGAGAGATGTTAAGGTGCATAATTGGTAATAATCGACTTTGAAGACAGTCATGCAGGGGGAAGTCAGTTTAATGCATAAATTCAAGTCGTCTTGTGAGGGTAGATGTAGAGGCCTGAGATAGTTGTAAATCGTGTCAGGGGTTGGTGTAGGCTTGGCAATGTAATAAGGGAGTTTGTCAAAGTCAGGAGAGCTTCATCTGCGAACACAGATTTTGTAGTGCCTTCTGGCATATTGGATCCCTGAAATGTTAGGGGTTAACTCCAAGTGCTATGGCTAGAGGTTCCAAGGCAAGAACATAGAGGGCATCCCTGTCTGGTACCTCGACAGCAAATACTTTTTTTTTTTTCTTGTAATGCTTTATTTAACCTTTTCATGTTGTACAAAGAAAAAGAACAAACCTTACACTTTTTAACATAAGGAATGGTACACATTGTGGTCTACAGAAATCATATTCTTATGTAAACTGACAATCGCAATTTACAAAGTTGCAACCGGCAACATAAGTCTGAGGCACAGTATTTCAGATGAGAGCCCTCAGGCCTGCAGAGGAGAGCGGCGAGCAGTCACGTGAGCACCGGGAGGCACTCTGTAATAAGGTAGATATTGGCATATTTTTATAAAACACATGCAGTGTGGCACATGTACTTATTTAAGAAAGGGGACTGTATGATCATGATAGGGGTTTTACAACCACTTAAGCATATACAGCAAATACCTTTTAAGCAGTTGCTGTGAACAGATTTTTTCTTTTTGGGATAAAGGTTTTACATATATAAATATAAGCTGAAAATTTCAAGCACCCCTGCCAGTGTTAAATGGGTTGTCCAGTGCACACATTAGGGCAATTACCTGCAACTCTAATAAACACTTTTGAAGACTTGAGTCCAGCTGTTGAATGGATGGTACAGCGATACTCTGCATCCTTAATGGCAATGTCTCTCACCCAGCTAAGTACGTGCACGTTCCCATCAGGTAGTGGAAGCAATGCTTCCTTTGCACAACTCTCCATTTTAACTTCCTCCTTCTCCCATGTAAAATGTATGTCTTTTGGACCTGAAGGGAACTACAGCTGTAATATGAAGAAGAGAAAAGGCATGCACAAACAGATATTCAACTCAAAAATGCAATCTTCCCTGAAGAAAGCAAAGGGTCAAAATGCATGAGCATCACCATCACCAATGGAACATCACAAGGGAAGTCTAGCGTATTGGTTAACCATTTGATAACTGGCGGATATTTCCTCATTCATTGTTCTGAAGAAAATGTCTACCTGTTTACAGGTAGACAAAGGATCATATCAATAGTTCACTTACATTTGCTCTTTATTTTTGGATTCTAAATTAGTTATTGTATTTCTCTGGTGGATGCGCAGCACAAAGTGGAATCGCCGGTTACCTATTTAATCCTCCAATACTAGGTTTCCCCCCTTTCCATTACAAAGGCAAACACTGATGCATTTTTTGCATTGTACAAAATAAAGGTGCTTTGGCATTGATCATAGCAGGTTGATGGTGTTATAACTGTATTCCTAAATATAGTTTTTATATAGGTGAAAGTGATCAACGTTATGCAAATGTTACATAGGGGTTGATTTACTAAAGGCAAATCCACTTTGCACCACAAGTGCAGTCACTTTAGATCTGAAGGGAAGATATGAAATGAGTGGAAGCTCTGCTGATTTTATCATCCAATCATGTTCAAGCTAAAATGCTGTTTTTATTCTCCTTGCACGTCCCCCTTAGATCTACAGCAGATGCACTTCCAAGTGCACTTGTAGTGAAAATTGGATTTGTCTTTAGTAAATGAACCCCATTGTGTGTTTAGGTCTTTATTGTATATGGGGCAGTCTCTAATGTGTTACATATGGCTCTGCTTGGCTGAATTTTGGAGGCCAAAAAGAACCTCATAAGTACAAGCAACAATCCTAATTCTAGTATTGCTTGTGATAAGTCAGGCCATTTCTGACCTTCAAGAATGAGATACTTATCATGTGCAACTGTACAGGAAGACGTTACAACTTCTTGGAAAATCTGCCTTCATAGTTTCTTACTCTTATGTAGAGGAAAGTGGGAAAAAGACATCATGCATTTGCTGTTGTCATGGTCTGATGAGAATATGAGACTTGAGAAAACATGCTGGAAGATAGGAAAATATTCACAGTACATGCCTACTCTTCATAGGTAGTATGCCTGTGAGATGACCATAAATTGCTGTATATATATATATATATATATATATATATATATATATATATATATATATATATATATATATATATATTTATTTTTTTTTATTTTTTTTTAGCTGTGTGGCCTCAATGTGAGAATTGCATAATATCCTTTACTCTTGTTACACAGATCTATAAGACCTTAAGTTTGTGCCATCATTTTAAAAGGATATGGGACACAGCTGATGACCTTCTTTACAGCTTTTCTTTTGCACTTTGCAACAAGATAGAAACCCATCAGAGCTAGCATTCCATGTTAAGCCTGCTACACACAATAAGAATATCGGACCAATGATCGTCTGTTTTTTTTTTATTACTTTTTTTTCATGCTAATCTCATATTAAAAACAAAAAGGTTAATAGTGTTATGAAAATTCTCATAAAACAGAATAAAACTTCCTGTGTATAATATATATGTGTTGTATTGTAATGTATTCTTTAGTTTCCAAGCATGCGCAGTCTTGGTTACTCGATTTTTTATGGACAAATACTGTATTGATTATCTACTTATAGCCAAAAGATGGCTACAGTGCGGTCATCCAGTTCTGGGAGGGTGTCTATTGATGTCCTCCCAGAACCCCACCACTTGTGTGTGCTCTGTGATCGCTGTGTCCTTTGGACGTGGCTAATCACAGATTACAGTGGCCCTTTACCATTTGATCAACTGTGTCCAATCACAGCTGATCCCATGTAAACAAATACTGGTATTCGGCATTTACTTTCCTCAGCACTGTAACTGTGTGAGGAAAGGAAAGACAATCCCATGACAGCACACATTTACACAGATCATCAGTACAGCCCCATCAGTGTCAATCAGTGCAGCATATTAGGGCCACCTATTAGTACAGCCTCAGAGCGACAGCGCTGAAAATTGGCCTGAGGAGGGGGTGAAAGTGCCCAGTAGGCAAGTGGTTAAACAAAAATCGCTTTGGTATCGTATGAGAAAAAAAGTTCACGTTTGTCCCTTCAGGTCATTTCACGTGACTTGTGATTGGCTCTCGAAAGCGGTGTACTATGAGATTATCAGACAATCGCTCCAAAAGCTGCATTTTTGGTCCAATTTTCTCATGGTGTGTACTAGGTATTATAGTGCTGTCCACTGCAGGTTGCACATACAGAAGCAAACTAATGCTGTAGTCATGGAAGACAAGACGTAAAGTTCCTGACTGTTTCAATTCAGTGATTTAGTATAGCTCAAGGCAACCTATTTACCTGTACAAAGTAATCTGGACAAGCCAGACTGTTGACAGATTTAGCATGAGAATGAAAGGTTCTGTGCATGTGTACAATACATTTTAGCAACGCGACACCTTGAGAAAATCCCTTTGTTTGCTTAAAGCACACAACTCTCTTGAGGACATTTTCATCAGCAAATGAAAAAAATTGCACTTTTGTAGCATAATTCACATTACTTACATGTGTTGCTCCATTTTTGGATGCTTAAGATTAAAGAATGCAAAAAAAAATTATTACTTTAACAAGTTATACATTGTTAAATGTAGGGTTGGAAATTTCAGTGGAACTACGTGAAGCAATAAAGCATTGTATACTTTTTTTTTTTGGCTGCCCTTGCCATGAAACATGTTCCATTCCACTCCATTTTAGCTGCTCTAATTCTTCTACATAAGCCAAAAGGGAACACTGTGAACCCTTGGCATTCACTTTAGTATTATTGTTCTTTTTTTTCCCCTGAAAGCACGTACACTGCTTGTGTAGACGGGAACTTGTGTCCTGCTGCTGGCAAACGGTTGTGAAACATTTTTGAAGGATCCAGAATGAAGGTTTAAACTTTTTAACTGGATTATTGTAGAGCAGTAATAAAACAAGCTGAAGTCCAGGCAAACATTAAGAACCATCATTGACACGATTTCTCCATCAACACAGACAGTGCTGAGCAATTGTCTGCTCCCCTGTGAGTATGTGGGGGCTATCCGGCAGGCTGGTTGTACCCAAGTTGATCGATCGATCAACTTGGTACATTTACCCTGCCCACACATGGTTTGAATCTCGGCCAGTTTCTTCTAAACTGGCCGAGATTTGAGCCGTCTACGGTCAGCCCAAGTCTTTGAAATGTCAGAGGAAAACCAGAACTGTAATAATAGACAATGGGTACATCAAGCTAATGTATTAAAAAAAAGAAAAAAAAAAAAAAGAAAAGAAAAAGTCAGTAATGCACCAACAATGTAAATAAAATAATAAATGTAAAATAGCCTTGCGATTCTGATAACCACACATCACAGGCAGGACATATGACAAATTTAAAGGTTTCCATCCAAAACTGGAAACAGGTGATTGATGCACAGATCTTCCCAAAAATGCTTTATGCCCGGAAATACTCTGCAGTGGGACCAGGATCAGGAACACTAGTACAAGAAGGCGGCTTGAGAAAGAGGAGGCTATCCCGGAAATTCTTTGACTAGCAACACAATGACACTTGGGAGTGGATGCTGCTGCTTTTTCTGAGAGGTCAATTCACTAGCTTAGAGCAGCTTTCTGCTTGCAAGGATCTAGAGACCGGCCCTTAATGCTGACCACAGGAAGGGAAAGTCCAGCATCATCCTGAACATTTTATCATGCACCATGATCAAATCTTGGCTGGTTCAGCAGAAACCAGCTGAGATTCGATCCATCTATGGGCAGGCTGGTTGTACTGAAGTCAACCCATCGATCAACTTCGATTAACTTCAGTAAAACCAGCCTGCCATATTGTATGCATGCAATCACTGCTAGCGGCTATAGCGGCCAGCAGTAATGTTACATAGCAGGTGAGGTTGAAAAAAAAGACAAGTCCAACCTATGAAGTGAAGGCTACCCCCAGTAGAACACAACGGCACTGTGGGAGGGATTCCCCCATCAACTCTGACTGTGTTAAAGGGGGAATCAAGCCATTTTCTCCCCCCCCCCCCATGATGTAAGGAAAAAAAAATGTATAATCTATGGCCTGCATAATGGTTGGGAGTATATTTTAAGCTTTTGCATAATACAGTATTGTCATTTTTTATGTAGTATTCCTGTGCATAAGGCATTTGTAAAACATTTGTGTCCTTGCTACATGACAGACTGTGCATCAATTACCTGTTATCAGTTTGGGTTGTAGACCTATGTGTACGTCTGATGTCCTACCTGCAGGATCACAAGGCTATTATAAGATTATGAACATACCTATGGTGACCCTTGCTAGGGAAGTATGGAGAAAGGCTAAAAAGCTAGCGGGATGTAGGGATACTCCCTTACAGATCCCTATGTGGAATAATCGCTCTTTAGAACATTTGAATGCATTTCCAAATGATGAATTTTGAAGATTGAGAGGAATAGTCACACTGACACAGATATATGATCACAGAACACTGCATTCATTTGAATAATGAAGTCAGCAATTTGATATACCCCATAAGTTTTTTTTATAAGCATTTACAGTTAAGCCATATGGTCTAGGTCCAATCTGGTCGGCAAGGTCCTAAAGTATCATCAATAGGAATATTGCGATCACAGGGACTGAAAGGTTTAATATTTGTTTTTTACTCTCAACTGTTGCGGGCTAAGTTGTGTGGTACTCCACTTAAAATAAGACATAAGTGGCAGGGTGTCCTCCCTACTGTGACGGAGGAGAAATGAAATAAGATCTGCTCCTCACATTTGGGAGTTTTTTCCGCTATTAATAATAAACGAATCCAGCTGTATATTATACAAACATATCTCGCTCCTCAAAGATTGTATAGAATGGGACAAATGACCTCATCGGATTGTACAAGATGTCATCAGCAAGAGGCAGACTTTGTACATTTGATGTGCGATTGTTGCTAAATATTGGAAAAGGGTCTTATTACCCGCAGACAAGTGCTATATACATTAGAAGTATGTTTATTAGGATTATTGGATGTGGAAGAATGACAGGGTATAGCAGGATTATGCTATATGAAACATTATTCTTAGCACGTAAACAAATAGCCTTAAGATGAATGCAATTATTAGCTCCATCAACAGACCAATGCATCAAAGCAGGTAATCAGATATTACCGTATGAACATAGATAGGCACCCAAAGGTTCTGGGACTGTCTGCCACCGGAAGTGACGCTAATCAAGCTCACTGCTCGTTTGTACATGGTTCTTTTTTCCTTTGTTTTTATGGTATACTGGTGAGACTCTCCACCCTGGACACCTTAAAAACTGCCCTTAAAGGGGACACATAAATGCTCGGAATAGGCAGGATAGGAACACCAGCAAGGACCTGGGCTGCCATATTAGGATCCTTAAAGGGGGCGGTCACCAAGGACCACAAAGATACACAAGTCTATGCAGTTACCTTACAGCAGTAAGGTAAGGGGACACCCATACAATTACCACAAAGGATCGCACAGGATATCCATCACCCGCAGCACTTTATATTGAATTTTGTTTACAAGCACCAGCACTTTACTTTTTGGATTCAAAGTACCACCACACTGTGCACTTTAGGATTTATATGGATGGAAATATTTATGGGCACTTTTAACTATATATTTTTTCAGCTTTATTGATTGTATTGTGTCTCGCATATCTGATTTCACGTTGTGATACCAGCACCTTATTTCCTTCTAGCACGTGGGTTTACCACCACTAATACTCACTGCTACACTTGCGTTTTACTTTGGCACACACTACATGTATGGAAACGTATATTCTTTTACTTATGTTCTTATATGCTGGTTTTGTTCAAATAAGCACTTTATTGCACATCAGTTATGCCATTCTATCTCTGAATTTCTTTTATTAATTTTGAATACTTACCTGCATAATTTTACTACCTGATAGATTTATGGTAATATTCTAAAAAAAAATTTTTTATTAGTAATGGCGGTGATCTGTGATTTTTTTACACTATTTTGGGACCATTGACATTTATACAGCGATCAGTGCAATAAAAATGCACTGATTACTGTGTCAATCTCACTGGCAGGGAATGGGTTAAACACTAGGGGCCAATTAAAGGGTTAAGTGTGTTCACTCAGTGTGTTCTTACTGTAGGGGGATGGGCTCACTAGAACATGACAGAGATCATTGCTCCCGATCACTGGGAGCATTTCCCTGTCATGTTGCTAGGCAGAACAGGGAAATGCCTTGTTTACATCTCCCCGTTCTGCCTCTCCATGCCACGATTGCTGGCCACCGGCGGACATACATTCTGCAGGACCCGTGGGCGTGCTCCTGCAGCCGATGACGGAGTGACGTATGGGTATGTGGTTTTGCGAACCTGTGTCATTCTGCCGACGTATATCAGCGTGAGTCGGTTGGCAATTGGTTTAGTAATCCACAGCTGAAAAAAAAAAAAAAAAAAAATTTCCCCTGCAAGGCAATGTCATAATGTGCTAATATGCATCGCATACCAGCTCATGAGAGCCTTACCTTTAAACAAAGACATCCAGCGCCACGATGTCACCGCTGACAGGGCTTCCATCTTTATCCGGACTGCCTTCCGGGTTCACGTCCTCCAGCTACATAAGTGGCCGAAGGCGCGGTGACATTACTCCCAGGCATTCACACAGGAGCCGCTGTTTAAGGCAAGGGCTCTGAAGGTCCGATGTTTTCTCAGATTACACATCCCGTCAGATTTTGTAACGAAAGTGACATTCCTTCGCCGCCATCTTGCTACACCCAGCACTTATCCACAGTAAGGATACAGTGAGAAGGCAGCAAGCGGACATCTGGTTACACTCACTGGAGTCATGCATTTCACACACATTTTTAACAGTATTTCAATAAATACTGTATTTCACTTTATAAGCTCAGTTTACTGTTAAAAATAAGTGTGAAATGCAAGACTCCGGTGGGTATAATAAGATACCCGCTTGTCGCCTTCTCATCGTATCTTTACTGAGGATTAGTGCGGAGTGTAGCAAGATGGCGGAGACGGAACGTCACCTCCGTTACAAAATCTGACGAAACACTGGCACAATAAGCTGGACCTTCAGAGCACATTGTGGCCATGACGTCACCGGCTGCATGCACAGAATATCTCCCAAACAGTGCAAGTGCAGGAGATATTCACAGTACCTACAGGTAACCCTTATTATAGGCTTACCTGTAGGCATTAGTGGTAAAACAGCATTTACTACCACTTTAAAGTAGGGGGTGCACCGAATGGGTCTTTTGGTGCCGATACCGAAAATGAAAAATACACTAGGCCCGAAACCGATACCGAAAATGACCGATATCGAAAATTACTGGGTTTTTAAAAAATATTTTTATACAGGAGATGGTCAGAGACTGGGGACATGGTACAAGAGATGGTCAGAGACTGGGGACATGGTACAAGAGATGGTTAGAGACTGGGGACATGGTACAAGAGATGGTCAGAGACTGGGGACATGGTACAAGAGATGGTCAGAGATTGGGGACATGGTCAGAGACTGGAGACATGGTACAGGAGATGGTCAGAAACTGGGGACATGGTACAGGAGATCAATGCAGCCTCACAAGTGCCCATCAGATGCAGCCAACCTGTGTCCCCAGTGCAGCCAGCCCAGCCTGCCTGCGTGTCCCCAGCCAGCCCAGCCCAGCCTTCCTGCGTGTCCCCAGCGCAGCCAGCCCAGCCTTCCTGCGTGTCCCCAGCGCAGCCAGCCCAGCCCGTGTGTCCCCAGTGCAGCCAGCCCAGCCCGTGTGTCCCCAGTGCAGCCAGCCCAGCCCGTGTGTCCCCAGTGCAGCCAGCCCAGCCCGTGTGTCCCCAGTGCAGCCAGCCCAGCCCGTGTGTCCCCAGTGCAGCCAGTCTGTTCAGGGGAAGAGAGACGAGAGACGCCGCCGCCGCCTGTTTGATTACAGCGCTGGGAACATCACAGCTTTCATTTCAATAGCTGTGCGTTCCCCGCCGTGCACGCCGTCATATACAGCCCCCCCCCTTGTCCGGGGAACTTTGATAGACAGATCACCCGTCCAATCCTAGGGCAGGTGATCTGTCTACCAAAGTGCCTTGACAAGGGGGAGGGGCTGTATATGACGGCACGCACGGCGGGGAACACACAGCTATTGAAATGAAAGCTGTGATGTTCCCGATACTGTAATCAAACAGGCAGCGGCGTCGGCTCTCCTCTTTCTGTGCTATACTACACTCCAGTAATGGGCGGGACCGGGGTTGAGCCCTGCCCAGGCCCCGCCCCATTATTGTCCATTTTTCTCTTTCGGCAAATTCCCATGCAATCAAGCTTTCTAAGACCCTTAGGCTCACTGTACACATTACAATCTGACCATACAATCTACTTTAGAACTACCAAAACTATGCAATATGCAGACCTAACTATCCTATCCAATCAATTTGTATACCATTAGGCAGACCCTAGGTATTACATGCTAGTTGGGTGATCTAACTAGAGACAGATCTAAATAAAAAGTCAGCAAAAGAAAGCACACCGCTTCAGGCAAACTATAGGTGCAAACAAGCCCCAGGTGCAGACTCCAGCTCACCAGCGTCCACAGCAGATATGAAGAAGAAAACAAAGTGGTCACATACTGGAGCCAAACAAATGGTTGATAGAAAACCTTTATTGTCAGATACAGGTACAGGAATCACAGTTAGCGCGTTTCACGTGGGTATATTGTGCTTGTTCGATATACCAGTGTGAAACGCGTTAACTGTGATTCCTGTACCAGTGTCTAGCACCTGACAACAAAGGTTTTCTATCAAGCATTTGTTTGGCTCCAGTGTGCGACCACTTTGTTTTTTTCATCATAGATCTAAATAAAGATTGTACAATCAGATTGCAACATGTGAGCTTTACAGTGAATATTCACCTTGAATTTATTTTCCAAGAAAATGTAGACTGTAAACATGAGTAAAAAAAAAGTATTTTCAAGCTGTTATGGTGAACATTAACTACCTGTAAATCTTTACTGCTGTAGCCAGTCCTTCAGCCTATCAGGGGCCCTACCTTTATATACCTGCTTTAAAGTATATATAAACTCAAGAACTAAAACGTCATCTATTGCACCATACCAGTCCTTTAAAAAAAAAAAAAAAGAAAAAGAAAAACAAAGAAAACTAATGCAGAGTGATAAACTGCAATATGTTCTACTTTTGGTTTTGAGTTTAAATAAACTTTAATCTGAATATGTTACTAAAATTTTACAATCCGTTCACTCTTTTGAAGGGTGTCTGTCCAAAAGAAATCCTCAACACCCCTGTACCTGGAACGGACAAAGCTTTGGTTCGGTAATGGTAATGCGGTGGCCGAGGCTGCCACATACATATGTAACAACCAGGGTCGAATTGGGCAAGCGATGGCTTTTCTGCTTTAATTTCTTACACTACTGGATGAGCGATATCCCATGCTTATGTCAAGCCAATCTGGATAGCATTAAAAGAGACAAAAAATTATAGTCATTACACTCTATATAAAACAGTTTTTGGCTTCACATACAGTACACCTTAATGAACCTTGATTAACATATTGAGGTGGTTAGAAAAAGACAGAGTCACTGCCAACGACTTGCTACCTCCTACAAGTAACTACAGACCACACAGCTGAGACAAATGTCTGGTAATATCTAAGCGATTTCCTTCTCATTTGTCTGGTTCTTTCAAACTTAGGACTCAAACTTAAGATTCATTCACACTTGCGCTTCTCAGATCAATTCTCCTGAATTTAGAAAAGCTAAACAACTTTTATGCCCTCCCAGATCATCTTTTCCTGCAGGTAAATATTCAGACTGAATGGCACCGTTGCAAATCATTACATGCATTTATGCGTGTTAGAAATGTCCTATACATGCATATGATCGATCAACTTGGGTACACCAGCATGTTGGATTTTTTTTACATACTGTTACCATAATGGTTTACGGTAACCATTGTATTTTGTCGGCAGGGAATGCGCACCATGCTCTCCGCTGGAAGAATACAATATTAAATCCAGTATCACGATGAACACTGCCGGTCCACACCCAAAGGCTCCTACCCTCTTACAGTTCCTAAATAACGAAGGGGCAGGGCCAGTTGATGAGGTTGCGGGGTGACTCCACCCCTTTGTGATGTTATCAAGTCGATGACATCACAAGGGGCGGGGTCCCCCAGAAACGTCATCGGCTGGGCCTGCATCTTAGTTATTTAAGAACTGTCAGATGGCGGAGCTGTCAGACAACGGGAGCCTTCATCGGGTGTGGGCCTCTTTTTTCTTCTGGGTTGGTGGCAGCATTAATCGTGATTAACCCTGGATTTACTTTGGGGGAGATTATTTTTGTTAATAAAGAAACTGTCAAAAACGGTCTGTTTTTATTTATTTTTGACACTTTTTTTGGTGAATGAGTAGGGGTACAATGTACCTCTACTCATTCACATGGGGGGGGGGCAGGATCCAGGGGCCTCCCTTGTTAAAGGAGGCTTCCAGATTCCGATAAGCCCCCCACCCGCAAACCCCCACAACCACTGGCCAGGGTTGTGTGGAAGAGGCCCATGTCCCCATCAACAAGGTGCTTTGGGCCCCATGTGGCCCAGTATAGTTCATAAGAGGGAAGGGGGGGGGGGGCGATGGCTTGTCTCCCTCCCCCTTTCCTGACCTCCCCTTAAAATCTATACCACAGCCAAAGGGCCTGGTATAGATAGGGTGGGGGAACCCCATGCATTCTTTTGTTTAGATTGAGCTGTCAGTGGGGAAACCCGCTGACACCTGATGAGTCATGGGTTCTTAAGGATGCGGCGGCCGGCTCACTCCTTAACAACCATCTATTCTTCACACAGAATTCAGATCAATACATTTTCGCCTGATTGGAATTTGAATTGTTCTGAAAATTTGGAATTTGTTAGAAAAATAATAAACAAAACTAACAATGAATTCTTAAACAAATCCACAAAATAAAATTGGTAACATAAAAAAAAAAATTCTGATCTGCACGTCTAGTGACAAAGAGAAAGAAAGCAAAGAAAACAAGACCTTGCAAAAGCATCTATACACAGGCATTATTAAACTGGATAGCAAGAACAGCATATTTTACTTTAATGTGTTCACATTAAAAAATAAGTACATTCATCTGTGCCATGTGTTCTGTATAGGGGACACCTGGGGTTTACTCACCAGTGGCATGACAGAACAGGTGAAGGGTTCCATGGACATGAACAATCTGACCCTGATCACTTAGGAAAGGAGGAAGCAATTTGAGAACATCTGTGTCAGCAATAGACAGGACTTCAGGCTGCATGCTGGATAGTGAAGGATGTATTTCTGAAGCCATAGAGGACACAAAGGAAGTGGCAGAAGAAGGAAAGGGTATGGGAGATGAGGCTGTGTGACAGACAAAGACACAAGAGAAACAAAGAAAGAAGGAACTAAGAAAGATCAAAGAAAGTAAAAAGGATGCACAACACTACTAAAAATAAGGTTCATGCACTGAACAAAAGTTTGAAATTAGAATGATAACAGGCAAGTGTACATGGGCCAAAAAAAAAATGACAAAAAACAGTAAATTAAAATTCTTAGAATAAAATTATACTTTAATATTAGGGCATCATGAATTTACATTTTTACAGAACAGTTATAGAAAAATAAACTTATTTTCAAAGTATAAACAGCAAGAATCACAGTGTGGTTTTGTCCTTTGTTTACAGATAAACAATATAATACACTGAAAGAATGCCCTTCAATGAGTTTACCGAACATGCTTTCCAGTCCGAATAGCATGTGGATTCTGCAGGTAAATAGTCTTAGTCTGCAGTTTCCCTCCAGTGTTTTCACAGGTAGGACCAAAAGTCACTGTTGAAAGTCTTATATTTTTTCCCTTATAGTCCATAGAAATGTCAGCTGGTGCTTCCATTTAAGTATTACCAGCGCATAATACAGGGATTTTGGAAATGCTTAAAAATACTTAAAATACTTCCTGTTCCACTATACACAATCTGTTTTGCTGTGTACTAGAATTATTTGCATCTTTTCCCAGTGTCAGTAGTTAAGTCCACATTCCAGTTCCTATTGTGACGTGTAACAAGTAAAAACAGCTCAGACAGATCACTGCCCTTTCCCTCACTCCATCACTCTAATACCCAAAAGGTTGCAAGGATAACAGTTTTGTTTTACAGTAAGAAAAGTAGGATAGCAAAGGTTGTATTCCCTGAGAAAGTAATTCAACTGAAGAAACTGAACTGAAAAGATCCATAGCAAAGCTGCAGGCAAATTAACATAGACTATATATACAGTATTACAAATTTTGTTCTGGAAATTTCATCTTCAAGTACGAATGAGAATAGCTGTACCCCATGTGGGCAAAGTACCAGATACTTACCAATTTGATAATAATAATAAAAAAATAAAAAAAAACAACTTCCAATTTGGAATTAAATTTCTAACGTGAAAGAACTTGGTCAGTCTTGTGCAAAGAAAGAAACACAAATTAAAGAGGAATGTAAAAAAAAAAGGAAAAGATATACAATTAATTTAGGTAAAAACAAGAAAAAACAACTATATATCCTTTTATGAAATGGAGTGAAGCAGAACAGCTGGCTGTCAAGTAGCCCTATTACCTCCGGCTCAGTATACATATCACTTGAAATGAAAGCATTGGTTTCAATCACCGTCTGAATCGGCGTATTTTATTTCACATTTGACGTCAAATGGTTGGTCCATCTCCTTTTCCTCTGTTGTCTCATCTTCTTTATGAGTGATGTTGCCATTACCACATTCTGCATCCGTCTCATAGCCAGTGTCTGGGGGTGCTTTAACTGTCCCACTACTCTGGTTCTCAGTACACCCTTTTTCCACCAAGGTTTCCTTCAAACCCTGCTCACAATCTTTCAAGCTCGGGGGACTTTTCTTTTTGCTAGACAGCACAGCAGAGCGGTATTTCAGACAAGTGTCAGGAAGGAATCCTTTGTAGCAATTGTACGTCAACAAGATGAAGAAAAGTAAAAAGAATACTATGACCAGAATTATGAGAAGAGAGCTGTCATTGTTTTTGGTCAAGTACAAGGCCTTTTCCACATTAGGAAGGGAGCTGAATACCTCTTGTGACACATAGACTGTTGGTGTTGTCATTTTGTTGTTTAGATATGTCACACCCCCAAGAGATGTAGTTACTATTGGAGTAGTTGATGTAGACGTGGACATTTTGGTGGTTCTCTCTTTTTTCACTTTATATAGTCGAGTGGTTTCCATTATTGCTTCCATCCGTGTTGGCGATGGAGTTGTGCTGGTCACGGGAGGTGGTGTCTTCTCAATCTCTAGAACGTGTTTGATCACCAACTGGGAAACAACATTATTCATTACAAGCTCTTGTGACCAACACTTGTAAATGCCTGTGTCGGACTCCGTCACATTGAATATGATTAGAGCATTGTTCACTATATATTTGGGAGGGGCCATGCTAAAGCTTTCATTATTGAATGTCCACACCACTGAAGCCAGATTAGACTTGTAAGAACATTTCATCTCTATTGTGCTTCCTGCCTTGACAGTGTACTGCTTACTTTCCTGGATCCCTTTATCAGCAGAATCTAAAAAAGTGGGGCATACATCAACAGTGATTCTCTTATATTACTCTACAGCTAAAATCAATTAAAACAAAATCGTTTAACTAACTGTACAAAAGCAAGTCTTGCATATTCTGCATATTGTGTCTAGTGTATTTGTAATATATAAAGTTTAACACAATTATTCTGACTAGGTTTGAAGCAAATCTATATTGTGCTAAGGCTTAAGTCTACTGTATACAATATGTTGATAGAAGTGGGCTTTTTAAAGTGGTATTAAAGGTTTGGCTTAAAAAAAAACCCCCCAAAAAAAACAAAAAAACAAACACGTAATACTTACCTGCCCTGTGCAATGGTTGTGCACAAAGCAGCCCCAATCCTCCTTCTCGGGTCCCCTGCCAGTGCTTCTGGCTCCTCCCGCTTGCCCAGTGCCCCCACCTGCAAGCTACTTGCTATGGGGGCACTAGTGCATTCTCGCTCCCAAGCCCTGCTCTATGCATCCATAAGACACAGAGATGCGGCTCAGCCCATCCCCTGCTCTCTCCTCAATGGCTGTGATTAAAAGCAGTGAAAGCCAAAGACTCCCACTGCTGTCTCAGCCAATGAGGAGAAGGAATCCTGGGACAGCCAAGGCTCCCGTGCACATAGCTGGATCGAGGTGGGGCTCAGGTGAGTATTGGAAGGGCCGTGGGGGGAGCAGCACACAGGTTTTTTGCCATCACGCACAGAATGTAAAAAATCTTAAGCCTTTACAACCACTTTAAAACTTCATGAGCAGACCATTAACTAAAAAGTCAGACTGAATTAATAGAGGCGCCCAAGGAACCATGACTTTACAAATCTTGCAAGGATTCTCATTTATTCAAAATAACATGACAAAACTTACCTGGGCATTTAGAAGAATCACCACTTAGAGACTGAATCAAGGGTCTGTGGTAAAAAAAAAAAAAAACAATTTATATAGAAGTTCAGGTTCACAGTCCCATACTCTTAAAAGAAAATATTCAGCCATGCCAGAGTTACTTATCCTATAACAATAGTAATATGTTTTGGTGATACCTAAATACCCAAAGAATAACTTAATCCAAGAACAAAAATATATTGCAGCATATACTCCTCTGATGTGGTGACTGCATATCCAATCAGAGGAGCTGCAGCCATCACAGAAGTGATTGTACAGGGTTACTACATTTTTATTGGGCCCCCCTTGTGGATTTTATTGGACTAATACCCATTCTTCCTTCCTTTTCTCCTCATTTCCCTCCCCCTCCTAACTCGGTTCCTTTGCGCCATAAACTGTTGCTTTTATCACTATTGATCCTGTCAAAAATCCAGTGTCCTTGTCATTTCCTGTGAGCCACACCAAAGATTATCTTCCTCCCTAGCTATCTTCTGTAATTTACCAATTGTCCTGTCCTCCATAGAATAGAGATGAAGAGATATGGACATGCTTAGAGTCTATATCTGGAGAGCAGCCTAGGGTGACAACCATGGTTCCCTTCATAGATACAGTGGAGGACTGGTGTAGCCACTCAAGAACAGGAAGTGTGCTATTTGCAGGATTGCCAGGTGAAAATAAAGCAATAGAAGCATTAGGCCAATTTCACACGATCAGACCAATCGGGTCTGCCTGTCCGTTATTCAGGTGGACCTGATTGGGCCACCCATTGTCCTCTATGGGGAGGCGGATGTCAGCGGATATGTGTCCACTGACATCTGATCCAACAAAATCGTCTGAAAAGAGACGTAAGGCTATACATTCGCCATCTGTCCAGCGGGTTGGATTGGATGAAAACGGACAGGCTGTTTTCATCCGATCTCCCCATAGAGGAGAGCGGGACTCTGACAGGTCTGTCTCTGCACAATGAGCGTAGATGGACTTGTCATCCACCTGCTCAGCAGGGATCAATGGAGCGATCTTCGCTGAGCAAATGGAGTCCGTCAAAATAGATCAGCCCTGTGTGAAAGGTGCCTAAGGCTCCATACACACTATAAGCCATGGGTGCTCAACCTGTGGCCCTCCAGGTGATGTGAAACTACAAGTCCCATCATGCCTCTGCCTTTGGGAGTCATGCTTGTACCTGTCAGCCTTGCAATGCATCATGGGACTTGTAGTTCGCAAAAGCTGGAGGGCCACAGGTTGAGAACCCATGCTATAAGCCAGAAAAAACGCTGGATGAAAAACGCTTATAATAGCATTTTTGTGCCACCGTTTAGCAGCAGTTAGCATTCAGGAGCATTCAGCATTTTTTCTGCCTGCAAAATCACTCCCAAAAATGCAGAAAAAAAACGTTTTTGAAGCTGAAGCTTCAAACATGCTTCTAGACTATAATAGTGTGCAAGGACACATTGGATAACACTATTTGCTTCTAGAAACAGAAAACAAATGCTCAAAAGTTGCTGCAAGGAGCGTAATAAAGCAAATGTGGACTGATAATATGCAATTGATTATATTTTTGGTTTTGGGTTAAAATACACTTGAAATGTTTGTTTTAAACTTTTTTGCGACTAATATATCATTTTTCAGATTTTCACTTTAGCACTCCAATGTAGTAATCCTTTAGCACAGGTCACTAAAAGGCTAGATTCTCTGTATAGATAAATGTAAGCCAATCATGTGTAACTTTAAACACCCAAAAGATAACCGAAGAATGAATTGCACTGCCCTTCTGACTAGAACGATACCCCAAGCTAGCCAACACTCCTCCCAATATTGGCCTGAAATGCATCACATAACAGAAAGTGGAATTGAAGGGTTAACCTTGATTATACACTTTATAATTGTAAATCTTGAAGAAAGTTTCCCGGCTATTCTCCCTTGTTCTGTGTTGTGAAAAAAATAAGAATCTAGTGCTACATATACAGCTTATTGCATGGTACCATGTTAGGTACAGAAAATGCCATCTATGATCAGGCTCTATACAAAGACTTATAACCTGTATGGCCAGCTCCAGGTTGTGACTCCCAGTAAACTTACCATACAGAGATACCCTTATTGCTAAAAGTACCTTCTGTGTAAAGATACAATTTTACATGTACGTTGGCTTTTAATGTTTCCTCAAAATTTTACACACCAACATACATACCCCAGGGTTTCGATTTTGCAGGTTAATTTACGCGAACATGTATTTAGCTACTACAACCGTGTAACCATCCCCAAAGCATGGCTGGTGTAGTGTAAATGATTTCCAAAGGCAGAAAAGAGAAGGATGAATTATGTACCTGTCAGTGTCAGCCTCCAGAAGGATTTCGACACAGGAATTTTTGACTGGGTGCCAAGCACAATAGGGATCCCTGGTCAGCACACACTCTGCACAGGAGGTGAACTTCTCACAGAACGCAATGGGAGACTGAACCACTTCAACACTGGAGCCAGCATAGATGTACCTCTTGTTCTGCAACAAAATCATTACATAAATTAACTTCTAGTTACAGCAGAAATAGGTAAACTGTCAATGCAAATACAGTAATTATGCTGGCAATAAGATTTACCCCCCTTCATGACCAAGTCATTGCGAAACAGCACTGTGTTACTTTAACTGACAATTGCGAGGTCATGTAATGCTGTACCCAAACAAAATTTATATCATTTTTTTTCCCAAAAATATAACTTTTTGATGTATTTGATCACCAGGGTTTTAATTTTTTGCGCTATAAACAAACAAAAAAATAATAATAACATTTTGGAAAAAAATTCTTTATAAATTTAAGCCAATATGTTTTCTGCATACATATTTTTGGTAAAAAAATCCCAATAAACGTATATTGGTTTGCGCAAATGTTATAGCATCAAACTACGGTATATACTGTAATTTTTTTTATTTATTTTTTATACTAGTAATGGTGGCGACCAGCGACTTATAGCAGGCCTGCGATAATGTGATGGACAATCTGACAATCTATACACGGTCACTGTACTAATGACACTGGCTGGCTGGGAAGGGGTAACATCTAGGGCGATCAAATGGGTTAAATGTGTGCCTAACCAGTGTTTGCATGTTTACTGTGAGGTATTTTCACTAAGGGATGTGCTGGTTTTTATTCCCTGCTTTGCATGAAAACAAAAAAACTGCACATCCCTTCTGACAGGACAGAGCTCTGCATTATTTACATACACAGAACTCTGTCCTGTCTCCCTGCTCGCTGATCAGCAGGTGCTGATGCAAAAGCAGATGGCCAATTGATTATTGGCCAGCACCCACTGATCGGCTTGTGCTGTCACTAATCACACGACAGCCGGGGCCCCCTACCCGGAAAAGAATTGCATACCATTATTATACAGGAATTGCGCAGCGCTTTACAATAAATTTTATTTATGTATATATTATATCTAAATTATATATATATATATATATATATATATATATACATACATATATATATATATATATACATACATACATACATATACACACACGAATAAAACACATACATTATATATATATATATATATATATATATATATATATATATATATATATATATATATATATATATATATATATATATATATATATACATACACACACACACACACACACACACACACACACACACACACACACACACACCTCCAGATGAAGCCACATGGGAGGTGGTGAAACTAGTAGAGGTGGAGCCTGGCGGTGGACCACTAATACTGAGTGAGACTGTCATTTTTAATGCTTTTAAAATTTCATTAAATGTGAGTTCAATGCTAGCTGGGGTGGAGTGGTTTCATATTTAACCCCTCAGATACTGCACTATAGGAGGCACTCTCGCCCTCATTTTTTTCATGCGTTACTGAACTTACTGGTAGTCATTGTGGATTTAAAATTTGAAGCAGCACAGTGGAAGTACCACCTACCTGCCTTTGGTAATTTTCATCCTTTGAGCCACCAATATTCTCTGACAATCCCTGGGAGGGAATGATTGCAAGGGGGAAAGGCGTGTTTGACCCTTGCAGGGTCGTTTAAAGGAGGTGAGCGAGCATTGCATGAGGTGGTGGGAGCACTCTGTTCATGGAGGTTGTCTGAAGATGTCACGCAAGCTTGTTTTTTTTTTTTTTTTTTGTTTTTTCATTTTGTTTTTTTTTTACACAACGTGGATTCATTCAGTTTATGCTTTTGGATTTTCTTCATATTATTGCAATATCAGTGTTTATCACCATAATTGTTTATTTCACTTTTACAGCACTGTCACACCTATATTGTTTTACACACACACACACACACACACACACACATATATATATATATATATACACACACATACATACACATTATATATATATATATATATATATATATGCGATTCTGTGCAGTGGGGCCGCACTGTAGCAGTAATACAGGGCAAGTTCAGCAAGTGGCTAGACACTACAATATATGGTAAATAAACAGATACTGTGCATTAACTGGCACCAAAAGCAATGTCAAACTGATTAAGAACAATTATTAAAGAAACTGTGAAATCATAACTCGTGATGGAAAATGCATTCAGAAAGCCTATGCTTTCAAGCATAGATATTTTCCACTGCAAGTTCACTTGTCCTGCCAATTGGTGGAATGAAGGGAAATACAGTCGCTGATGATGGAAAATAAACTGCTGCTGGCACCTGTGACAAGCAGTATGGTTGTTGTGTGCACAGCGAGCATTGCATATGAAGAAATAAAATAGCAGTGCAATAGTCCTTATAGGTTAGCTTTGCTCTATGATGAAAGGTTTTCCTTGGACTACTCAATCCCGTTTGGCATTTCGGTTATTTCAGTCAGATCACTGCTGCTGCTATGCTTAACTCACACCATGGCGAAGAAAGAGTTAAGTGGAATGTGCAAGCCCAAGGACATTTTACCTAGTGGGAGTCCATTATAAAGAGGACAAGCTGCATTCATGTTCAGTCATCCATTCTGTAAAAAGTCTTTTCTGGTGACTGAAAGTCCATTAGCTCTCTGCTGACTGTACTGGGAGTGCAGTTTAGCAGGGTGTTTTAGTAAAAGTAAGCTGTTAGTGTGTGTATATATATATATATATATATATATGCAAAAAATACAGGTGACTAAATCGTTACATGAGCGTTATCCTCAAAAACTCATAGAAATGCATATTGACAACAGTTACTTTAAATTTTTGCAACTCAAAACAAGAGGTTTACCTGCTTATTGGAAAGCAGTAATGTCTGGACTGCTTGGTGATCAGAAAACAACGCTATCTCCTCAATAATATGCATTTCAGTGTCATGACTTACTGCTTTGTGCAGCATACCTTTATCTAAGGAGGGAAAAACAAAAACAAATATTAAAAAAACTTGCACAAAATGCCAGTAGGAGAAAAAACACTCGACTAATGTAAACAAGCGTTAATTAAGTTCAATGGCCAGAATAAATAATTATTCTGGCCAATGAATTAACGCCCACAAGCTTGATAAGTGGCAAAACGCTGCTGCCAGGAGGAAAGGCTTCTAGGAGAGTTTGCAAAAAGTCCTGCATGCATTAAGTCTAAGGATCCCCAAAGACAGCCCATACAAACTGTCACATAGAGGGCATATCTGATTACAGAAGATATAATACAAGTAATGCGAACAAATGTACCCACATATAACACATGCTCACATTTGGATCTGCAGATATATATAAAACTACATGCAAGGTACCAATTAGAGGTTTTAGAATAAAAGGTAAACTATTATTGCATGTTTTTATTGTATTACTAAATAGCAGAAGCGTATATTGCATATTTATGGATTAACATATCTTAATTTGATAGGTATTTTTGTACATAGCATTTGCGTTTTGGCTCTGTGTCATATTTATAAACACTGCACAGTTGTGTAGCAGTAGATTGTGTGTGATAACAATTTTCTATCATTTCTAGGAATATATTTACAGGATCATATCTTTTGGTTCTGCAGGAGTTTCAAGAAAACAGTTTAAGGGGGTGTTTGCTGAATTTTGTACTATTCTTTACTGGAATGTGTGTGGGCCACAGATTTGAACAGAGGAAGCCTTACAGGTAATGCACATCACAAATTCTATAGAATTGTTGTTCTTAAAATAACTAATTCACATCACAGTTTTCCCATATAGAAAATGAAAAATGTAAAAAGAAGAGAAATGTTTACTGGGTTTCCCTTTAGAAAATGGTATGGTACTGACAAGAAAGGTAGGCAATATGCACTTGTGCAGTGCTAAGACTTTACTCTCACCTGTACTTAAAAACATGACATTGTAGATATTGTTATCCAGTGCTTTCACCTGATCCACGACAATCTGAGTGTATGTCACATTCTGAAGCACTAGTTTAGGCTTTTTTCCTATGGGGGTGACCGACTCATCCATTAGAGGGTGATCTTTAACAAACTGTAATGTCTTGTCCGGCAGGTTCAATGAGCTGGTGTAGTTCATGGCTTTAGCCTCATTATTGATGCACTAAATTACAAGTTTAAAAAAAAAAGTTCTTTAGAATAAACGGCATGCTGTTCTGCAAACTTATGTACTTAACGAACATGATTTGGAAACAAAGGACTACAGATCCATCAAAAACACTTAGATGCAAGGACGTCAGCAGTGAGAAGTTTGCACCTTCTTCTGTCTCTTCCCTCTTCTATCTTCATGGGTCACGGATTATAATCCAACCTAACTTAACAGCATCCATTGTGATGGCAATCCCCATCTCCAGCACACAGGAGCTGACTCTCAGCCTCGGCCCTATATTTCCCAAATATTTTGTGTAGGGGGTGTCCTTTCCCCCCCACTCAGGCTTCTCTGTGCTCTAGCTGTGCAGTGTTTAATGTCAGATCCCTTCCCCTACCTTTTATTGCTAGGAAATAACATTTGATCTGTGTGTTTTAGGAGGATGTAGAGAAGAGATTGGTGCAAATAAAAAAGGTACAACTCACTTAGGAGAATTTTCTAATTTCTGTGTATTACCCAAAGCAAGTCATTTACTAGGTATAATATATATCTCACACACACAACGTTGCAAAAGGAAAAAAATATATCTACAAACTTACAGCTCCTGGGCGAGGCTTTGGCACCTCTCCATTGAACTGGACCCATTTAGTATGTGCCTGTTCCACAGTGGCACTCTGCATGTATTTTCCCCTTGAAAACACTTCTTCCACAACAGAGGCTTCGTATGCACACACCGCTGACATGCCAACATTGTTTCTGTAAAGTAAGGAATGCATTTAAGTTATTATAGTCATAAAGGGGAACGACCATATGTGGATCGAAAGTCAGCCGGTTACTGCTAAACTGGCCGAATTTCAAAACAATGTATGGCCAGCTTAACATCTCATATAGCCTTTAAAATGTTAATATGATTTCAACAGTTGCTTAAAATATTTTAAAATCCGCAGTCCAACCGCAGAGAAAAAAAAAAACACTCACAAATCGAAAACCTTGCATATACTATAGTACAAAAAATATAAAGTAGGCGCTAATTAAACTACATGCATCCTAAAATTGACATGTGCTAAATAATAAAGATTACACCCACTGCAATAATAATCACTGTGCAATATCAAAAACAAAAAAAAAAAATGCATCAGGAAGCTATACAGCGAAATGCATAGGAGGTTGGATTGCTGTAGTTATTCCCGTGGACCGCATTTGACGTCACGTCCGTTTGAGCAGTGAGACACACGCCGGAATCTGGTGAGACAGACGACGCCTTTGTCTATACCATTTTAACAGCAGTGTGTTAGATATTATCTTTTGAACTAAAATGTTTATGCTGGTCGAGCTGGTGCCGGTCTGGGCACCCCGACATGTATGCGCATTTATTTGGGGATTAGTTTTAAAAGGGAACATTTTAAAATAAATCTGTGTTGCACAATCACCGTGTTTAGCTAGTCTTTGGGTGATTGGTGTATATTCTGCTGAGAAGGAGCGTCTGTGAGCTGGAAAGGAGAAAACTTGGAACTCCATGCTGGTAGACTGTAATATTATCATTACACAACACTTTGTGGTCCAGTGGCCCTTTGGGCTCTGGTGAGTGGGCATTTGCATTATTGGTGGTGGAGCACGTCTTTTCTTGGAATCATATAAAGATGCACAGAGGATTGGAATCCTTCAATTAAAGTGCAAGGACTTGGAAATGGTCACAGTTGAATAAGGACTTCAACCTGCATATTTTTACAGCATTTTTCATCTTTGATATGTGTATGCATGAAGTTATCACTGATAGAACACTGCTATTAATATTTGGGATTTTTTCACAGCATTTCCACTTTGTGGAATTTTTTGTGCAATTTTTTTGTGTGCATTTTTTGTGTTTTTTGTTTTTGGCATTGCACAATGGTGATCACATTATTACATTTTTTTAATATATATCTGCACTAAGTTATCACTGATAGAACAGAAGGTTCATAGGCATGTGCACAGGGTGTGCCATGTGTGCCTGGGCACAACCTAATCACCCTGTGCTGCACAGATTGCCCCTGCTGCTTGGCTGCAGAGAAATGGACTGGGGAATCACTGTCCTCAGTCCCTTTCTTTTTCTCCAAAGTGAAACATCAGGTCTGTTTAGACTCCTGATATTTCACCAAAGCCCCCCAGTGGGGCTCAGAAAAATAATAATAATAATAATAATAATAATAAAAAAAGATTGTAAAAAAGTAATAAAAAAAATAAAATTAC
Source organism: Lithobates pipiens (assembly GCF_037356315.1). NCBI lineage: Eukaryota > Metazoa > Chordata > Amphibia > Anura > Ranidae > Lithobates > Lithobates pipiens. The sequence goes on along the minus strand of NW_027507696.1, from coordinate 25,550,114 downwards.
TGACACCAACGTCTGTCCTACTGCCCTGTATATATTTACACATACGTATGTTTGAGCTTTGGAGTGCACACCCTAAATCTATAGGCTGGGCACACCTATGAGAAGGTTTTTTCCACAGCATCTTCGTGGATTTTTTTTGTGTGACTTTTGTGCGATTTTATTGTGCATTTTTTGTTGTTTTTGGCATTACACAATAGTGCTTATTATAGTGGACGTAATCTTTATTATTTAGCACATGTCAATTTTAGGATGCATATGGTTTAATTAGTGCCTACTTTATATATTTTTTTACGATTTATCAGTGTGATTCACACTTAAAGGGGCAGCTGTCACACGCATTTACGTAGGGTTGGCGCATTTTTTTTTATTTAGTAATAACTTCATATACTATACCCACAGTTCATCCCGGGGAGGACATAAGAAAAAAAAAACTCCCAATAAACCATGATTCAAGTTACTCCAGTGGGGGAACAAAATTGCTTTCTGATCCCCAAAGAGGCAATAGGATATTCCCTGGATCAACTTTACCTATAAACATTAGCATCCGATTATATTTAGTACATTTTGGAAATAACCCAGGCATTTTTTTTTTTTTTTTTTTTTTTTTTACTGAGTTGGCCAGAACCAGCTCTTGAGAAAATCTATTCCACATTTTCAAAGCTCTTACTGTAAAAAAAACCTTTCTGTACTTGGATGTTAAATCTCTTTTCCTCCAGATGTAGAGCGAGTGCCCTATTGTCCTCTGTGATGCCCTTAACATGAATAACTTAACACCAAGTTCACTATATGGACCACTAATGTATGCATTCATGTTGATCATATCTCCCCCCGATCTCCTCTTCTTAAGAGAGAATAAATTCAATTTCTCTAATCTTTCCTCATAGCTGAGCTCCTCCATGCCTCTTATCAGTTCGGTTCCCCTTCTCCGCCCTTTTTCCAGTTCCCTGATATCCTTTTTGTAAACTGGTGCCCAAAACTCAACTGAATATTCCAAATGAGGTCTAAGGCCGCGTACACACGGGCGGACTGTTCGCCCAACTTTGTTTGTCAAACAGTTTCGGCAAACAGTCCGCTCAAAATTAGCATGGACGGACATGGCCACACACGGCACTTTTTGAGCGGACTGTTTCAGCGAACTGTTTGACAAACAGTTCGCTCAACTTTTGAAATGAACGGACTCGCCCACGTAAGGCGGAGGCAAATCCGCCCATTTCGAGCGCGTGTACAGGTAGGCGGGGCCCGCGAAGGAGACGTCGCGGGCTCCGCCGCCTGGAATGGGCTTAAAGGGGAACCCCAACGCCGGAAAAAATCGGCGTGGGGGTTCCCCCAAAGTCCACAACAGACCCTTGTCCGAGCACGCTACCCGGCCGGCCAGGAAAGGGGGGCGAGCGAGCGCGCCCCCCCTCCTGAGCCGTACCAGGCCGCGTGCCCTCAACATGGGGGGGTGCCTTGGGGAAGGGGGGGGCCGCGCGGCCCCCCCACCCCAAAGCACCTTGTCCCCATGTTGATGAGGACAAGGGCCTCTTCCCGACAACCCTGGCCGTTGGTTGTCGGGGTCTGCGGGCGGGGGGCTTATCGGAATCCGGGAGCCCCCTTTAAGAAGGGGGCCCCCGGATACCGGCCCCCCACCCTATGTGAATGAGTATGGGGTACAATGTACCCCTACCCATTCACCTGTGAAATAAAGTACAAAAAAAAACACAACACAGAGAAAAAATATTTTATTGCACAGCTCCGGGGGTCTTCCGTCTTCGGGGGTCTTCTCGCCGGACTCCTCCGCTATCTTCGTGTAGCTCTTTTACTAGCGGAGGAGCCCGGCTTTCTTCCTCCCCGCCGCCGGCCTCTTCTCCCGACTTCGGGGGTCTAGTCCCCCTCTTCGGTTCTTCTGCCGGGCCACCGCGCCTTCTTATAGCTCTTTTACAGGTGGTGGCCCGGTCTTCTGTCGCCGCTGCCTTCCGGTCTTCTGTCGCCGCCTTCGGTTCTTCTGCCGGGCCACCGCGCCTTCTTGTAGCTCTTTTACAGGCGGTGGCCCGGTCTTCTGTCGCCGTCGCCGCCTTCCGTTCTTGTTCTTCTTCTTGTTCTTCTTCTTCTTCCCCAGGAGATGTTGACACGTCGCTCTCTCCGGCCGGAATGCCAGAGCCGCGCTGTGCGGTCACTTATATAGTGACAATGGGGCGGTGTCACATGGTATATGTCACATGGGTTGGTCACATGGGTTGATGTCACATGGGGACTATGACATCGTAAGGGGGCGGGGTCACCATGTGACCAACCCATGTGACATATACCATGTGACCCATATATACCCCATTGTCACTATATAAGTGACCGCACAGCGCGGCTCTGGCATTCCGGCCGGAGAGAGCGACGTGTCAACATCTCCTGGGGAAGAAGAAGAAGAACAAGAAGAAGAACAAGAACGGAAGGCGGCGACGGCGACAGCGGCGACAGAAGACCGGGCCACCGCCTGTAAAAGAGCTACAAGAAGGCGCGGTGGCCCGGCAGAAGAACCGAAGGTGGCGACAGAAGAACGGAAGGCAGCGGCGACAGAAGACCGGGCCACCGCCTGTAAAAGAGCTATAAGAAGGCGCGGTGGCCCGGCAGAAGAACCGAAGAGGGGGACTAGACCCCCGAAGTCGGGAGAAGAGGCCGGCGGCGGGGAGGAAGAAAGCCGGGCTCCTCCGCTAGTAAAAGAGCTACACGAAGATAGCGGAGGAGTCCGGCGAGAAGACCCCCGAAGACGGAAGACCCCCGGAGCTGTGCAATAAAATATTTTTTCTCTGTGTTGTGTTTTTTTTTGTACTTTATTTCACAGGTGAATGGGTAGGGGTACATTGTACCCCATACTCATTCACATAGGGTGGGGGGCCGGTATCCGGGGGCCCCCTTCTTAAAGGGGGCTCCCGGATTCCGATAAGCCCCCCGCCCGCAGACCCTGACAACCAATGGCCAGGGTTGTCGGGAAGAGGCCCTTGTCCTCATCAACATGGGGACAAGGTGCTTTGGGGTGGGGGGGCCGCGCGGCACCCCCTTCCCCAAGGCACCCCCCCATGTTGAGGGCACGCGGCCTGGTACGGCTCAGGAGGGGGGGCGCGCTCGCTCGCCCCCCTTTCCTGGCCGGCCGGGTAGCATGCTCGGACAAGGGTCTGTTGTGGACTTTGGGGGAACCCCCACGCCGATTTTTTTTGGCGTTGGGGTTCCCCTTTAAGCCCATTCCAGGCGGCGGAGCCCGCGACGTCTCCGTCGCGGGCCCCGCCTACCTGCACACGCGCTCGAAATGAGCAGACTTCCCTCCGAGCGGGAACAGTTTGCTCATTTCGAAAGTAGCCTACACACGGGCGGACTGTTCGCTCAAACACAGTTTCAGCGGACAGTTTTTCGGAATTTCCGAAAGACTTTGTCCGTCAAACTGTCCGCTGAAACTGTCCGCTGAAAGCCCACACACGAGCGGACTGTCCGCCCAAACACTGTTCAGCGGACAAGGTTGGGCGAACAGTCCGCCCGTGTGTACGCGGCCTTACTAATAATTTATACAGAGCCAAAATGATATCTCTCTCTGCAGTTTCTAACTTAATACAAGAAAGGAATTTGCTTGTTTTGGAAACTGCAGCTTGGCATTGCATGCTATGATTAAGCCATGATCCACCAGAACACCCAGATCCTTCTCCACTATGGATTCCCCCAGTTGTACTCCCCCTAGCATGTATGATGCATGCATATTCTTAGCCCCTAAGTGCATAACTTTACATTTATCAACATTAAACCTCATTTGCAAATAATCGCCAAATTAAACAGTGCATTGAGGCCAGCTTGTAAGTTTGAGACATCCTGAAAGGACGTTATTCCACTGTATCTAGAGTACAGATGTGCAACAGATGCTGAAGTGAATGCTTATAGACAGGCTGAAAAGGGTGTGAGAAGATGAGCAGCACTGGGATGCAACCAAGTATGAAAAAAAGTAAAAAAATATTTTTGGGAAAACACATGGCAATTTTATTGATACACAGTGCATTAGACCACATGGTCTATGTAGCACTTATATATGTTATATTTCCAGCAAAAGTGGAGTTTTTCTTTAAAGCACAGATATGTTTAGCGATCTTATAACATTTACAGATATGAAAGCCTTACTTACAAATGAGATGTAAATACTCCATAGATGACTGGTTCTTGCAAATCTGGCGATTTCAGGATAAAAACATCATTGATGACATTGAAAATCATATTATTCTCCGGTGAGTGACATATTAGTCTGGCTTTAAGAAAGGTTGTCCATTTTTTTTGCAGTGTTCTGAGACCACCTTGGTCACCCTGGAAATACAATAAAGTAATACATGATTTACATTGTATAATATGAAATCACATAAGAAGTAGTCTGCATGTTAAAGAGGAACTCCAGTTGTTAGTAGAAAAACATAAAAGTCAGCAGTTACAAATACTGTAGCTGCTGACTTTTAACAAACAGATACTTAGCAGCCCAATGATCAAGCACACTCATCACCCGGGCTGGTCTTCGGGTCCCCAGCGCCGCCAACTTGAGTGTGGAAAGCTGGCTGTGACATCCTTCTGGCACACAGTTGGTTCCTCATTGCGCATGCGGGAGATGTGCTGCACTTTCTGAATGATCCTGCAGTTTCCCGGCAAGGGCGGGAGCCTAGCTTCCACTCCACTTGCTTGGGGAAATGGGAGAGATCACCTGTCAGAAAGTCAAAGTTTTGACTTTGGTAAGTGCCTTCTGATTTACACGGTGGCATTCATGATGTGCTCCTGACTGCTTTTGTAGCTAAAATCGTTTCACAGATTAAGCACTGCCCTCTCTTTATCTCTCTGCCCACAGCAGCTGAAATAACACATCTAAACATGAACAAACAACTTAAAGTTCTATTGGGAAAAAAAAATCAGCTTAAAAACTAGATGATCCCCAAGTTAAAAAGTAGGAGTACAAAAATAAATAAAATGCAAATGTTTTTTTTTTACCTGCAAAAAAAAAGTGCATTTTATTTATTGTTTTACTTGGGGATCATTTAGTCTTTCAGCTGATTTTTTTTTTTTTTCCTTTTTGTTTCTTCACGTTTAATATGATGTGTTATTTCAGCTGCTGTGGACAGAGAGAGGGCAGTGCTTAATCTGTGAAACAATTTTAGCTACAAAAGCAGTCAGGAGCATAAAATGAACGTCCTGTGTAAATTACTTTTTTCGTTGCAGGAGCCTGTAAAGCATTGCACCAGCGATCAGCAGATCACTGATGCGATGCAGGTCTCCTGCAGACCTGTCAGTTCATCTGCTTCCTCATACGAGAAATCCGATACATTCTGACATGAAGAGTCAATGATCTACCACAACGCCATGGTAGTTCATCGAAAACTAAAAAGGGGACAGCCACAAACGATGTCGGGACTTTTAGTTCATTCATACACAAAGCTCTGTGTATAAATGATGCGGCCATGTGGGGGGAGCCCCTCACAGGCATGCCACTTTCAAAAAGCGATAGCTAGTACAGGGAACTTCTCCCCCTATTGCTGTCACAAAGAGTGTGGGGATCGTTGAGCGGCTGCAGGATCAGAAACGCGTTACAACTTTAACCAAAAGAATGGGGAGGGACCATTCAACATGTTCCCAGAGGTGAACCTATCCTTTAAATCAGCTAAATAGATACAAGTTGTATAGTTTTAGTACATATTGGACTAAGTTGGAGTTGCTCTTAATACCAAGATCAATAATTTTCTCCAGGATGCATATGCAGTGAACATATTTCCTACTCTGCTTAGTCCAGATTTTCAAAACGGAAATATGGAAGAATGAAATAATCATATATCTAGTTGCTAGACTAGTCAAGAAATTTAGATAAATGTAAAACAATACCTTTCGCCATTTCTAGCTTTCTGCTTACTTTCACTATGAGGACCTGCACAGTTTCATACAGCCTAGAGACACCAAGGAGGTGCAAAGCAGCTGAACCGCATGAGATCAATCAGACTATTTATGGCATAGTAGACGAGTAACTTAGTAGAACTTTAACCTAACATACAGTTGGTGCTTCAGTGTTGCATATTAAATTTTCACATGTAATATAATGTTAAAATGTTAATCATTACTCATGAAAAAAAATGTACAAATATACTATACAAAATGTATCTATCATACATATAAAAGTGCTTTTTACCACTATAGTAAGCTCCATGAGCAGGGCCCTCCTATTCCTTTTGTATTGAATTTGTACTGCCCCTCTTTATATTGTAAAGCGCTGTGCAAATTGTTTGCGAGATATAACTCCTTTAAAATACGACTACTAATATTCACTCACCTATTCATCTATATAAAACTCCCATCATTGTGTTAAAAGTCCTGCTTATATAATCAGTTCCCATTCAAAATATTTTCCTTTCAGCTTTGTGAACAAAGTGGCAGACCTCAGGAGAGGCTTCAACAATACGGACTGGAATGTCCAAGCAGATGATAGGTGCCTGGCCTGAGCCCAGTTCATAAAGTCAAGGTGCTGTATGTAAGGCTATATAGCAGGGATATGCAATTAGCGGACCTCCAGCTCTTGTAGAACTACAAGTCCCATGAGGCATAGCAAGACTCCGACAGCCACAAGCATGGCACCCAGAGGCAGAGGCATGATGGGACTTGTAGTTCTGCAACAGCTGGAGGTCCGCTAATTGCATATCCCCACTATATAGCATGGCCCTTTAATTGTTATGCCCGTCTTAAGGTAAACCTGGTACACATATAAATAAAATATTAGTATTTAAACAGTGCACTCTGCACTTTTCTTCCAAACTCAAAAGGCTTAGTCAGGAGATAATTAAAGTCTGCACATGTTGTCTCAAGCTGATGTCTCCAAGGGCTTCAGGTTGCCTTGGAAACCCCAAAGATTAGGTTCAGCACTTTTAGAGCCCCAGCATTTTAAATGAAAGATTTTAACCAAAGAGCAGCAACGTGCTTAAATGATCTGCTTCTAACCAACTGTGAAGAACAAGAACCTTAGATCAAATCAAATCGATATCTAAAGAGATTACACATTAGATTTCCCCAGGGCTTTTTTTCTCAGTGAAAAGGTGTACGTACTTTCCCTTTTAAGTTACCCGTGTCTCTCTGTCCCCTAGGCGTCTCTGAGCACTGTCGATTGGTTTCACCCCCCTAATTACTGCCCAATACTGCCCCTTTTAGAGAATACAGAACAAAGTATAATTTTGTGGTGTTACGGTATGTATATGGAATTTGTTAATGATAACAAGAAAGGCAGTAAAAAGGACCCCCTGCAGCCAGCAACAATAGATCCCCCCAAGAACAATAGAACCCACACAATATACCCCCAAGCAACAGTATCAACCCCAGCAACAATAGATCTCCCAGCATCAATAGACCCTCCAGCACACCCTAGTACCTCTTGCCATTATATACATCCAGTGCTGGAGGTGCCGGAACTGCGTTCCCTCACGTTCCAGCTGAAAAAAAGCCCTGGATTTCACTTTACTGAAAGGGGCAGAAGGTGATGAATGTGTCAGTCACTAGAGACATTTAATGCACATGTACAGGAAAAGTTCACTTGCAGTGAATGTGACATTCACCACTTTATAAACATGCCCTAAGATTTTATCATATCTGGAAAGAAATAAAACAAGGTGTTCAGATATACCAATGGCTGGATTTGTGAAAATGACATTAAATCCCGATTTTATAAAGTACAGGGGGGTTCAAAATTCTTAACACAGCATGCAAGAATACTGAATATACAATCAAAAATCTTCTATCCTATATATGTACATAATGTTTATCTAGGTTGTATATACCAGTGTTGCTTTCTGGGGCACCACAACATAAAAAGGAACAAGCCTATTGATTAGCTTTTGGTAGAATGCTACCCAAGCTTGCTTTCCAGTCTTCTCCAATCCATTTCAGCAGATCATACGGGGAGGACACAGGAGTGATACAAGCAAAGGGCTTGCATCCCTCTTCTAAACATTACAAATGGAGTAGACGTGGCTCCTAATAAATAAAAGGGGCACAAGCCCCTTTGTTAATTAAGAGCAATCCATTTTATGTTCTGCTGTGTCTGATAGGCAGCACAGAAAACAGATATGCTCCAATCTGTCCATCAGCTTAGAGTGGGAGGGAGGAAGATGTTTGTTAAAGCGGTTGTAAACCGCTAAAGAATGAACAATAAAAAAAAAACACCTGTAAGACAATGGCATAATGTGCTAGTATGCATCAAGATGGCTGACATCTTCCCCCGATGTTTATTTTGGGTTTGCGAGCTCTGGTGACGAGTGCCACCGTTCCCAGCACATGCTCTTAAGGTCTGGTGCCATAAGCCAGACCTTCAGGGAGAATACGCTAATGATGTCATTGGCTGTATGCACTGTGCAAGTTTAGGAGATATTCACAGTAGCTACAGCTAAGCCTTATTATAGGCATACCTGTAGGTACAAGTGGTGTAACAGCGTTTACTACTACTTTATTTTAAAGCTTCAGGCTTTGTTTGTGTAGTGTAATCCCTGCATGGTTAGAGAGGGGGATGTGAGCAGTCTTCTGATGGCTCCCATCCCAAATGACAGGTCACACCACTATTTCTGATAATTAGGGACAGACATGTGCTTGTTTCCATTTCACTCTGAAACAGAAACTGATGCAGGTGTTTCCAACACAAAAAAGACAAGTGAGCCAACATGTCATTCTACCGGGTGCAGCAAGAAATGATGCAAAATAAATCACTCTGTGATTTCCCAATCATCCACCTGAAACCAAAGTGTTGAAATTGGGCAGTTTTATAATGTGTAATGATCATTCTAAGGCTCCATGCACACTGAAGCTCAAAAAAGCTATTTCTGGACGCCAGATTGCTGGCAGAAAACGCTGGTTGAAAAACCTGCTTTTAACAGCGTTTTATACTAGCGTTAATGAGCGTTAATGAGCGTTTTACAGCGTTAGCGTTAATGGGCGTTTTTTATAAAAATACACAGAGGACACTCCAAAAATCCCACAATGCATTGAAAAATAGAATGCCGAACACTAATGAACGAGCGTTAATGAGCGTTAATGAGCGTTAATGAGCGTTTGTCGTTTTTTGCCGCTGAAAAACGGCACTTTGAACGCGAATTTCTGGCGTTCAGAAAAAAGCCCATAAACTCCACTGCTCATTAAAGCTGAAAAACGTCCATGTGTGCATGGACACATAGGCTAACAGAGTGGAGTTTATGGGCTTTTACAAAAAACGCCCAAACGCCAATAAACTGCAGTTTATCAGCTTCAGTGTGCATGGAGCCTTAAACTAAACTCTACCCAAAACTTTTTTTTTTCCTAATAAAGACACATGGGTTTAATTTACTAAAGGCAAATAGTCTGAGCTTAGTGAAAATTCACATTGCAAACAATACCCAATTTCAAAAAGGAAAAACTTTTTTTTTTGCCTGTACATAATCTGATGATGGAAGTCAGCAGAGCTTCACCTTATTCACCAAGCTAAAAGAACATTTGTTTTCAAAATGAACAGCCTTTTTGCCTTTAGTAAATCAACCCCTATGTCTCCAGAAAACAAAAAATAAATAATTAAAAAAGCACCTTGCAAAAAAAGAAGACAATGAATACTTTCCAGTCTGGCAGGCTGCGACGCTGACCTTTGCCCTCATAAAGAGAGCTATGGCAGCCAAAGAATCTTCAGCATTTAATATGTTTCTGGGTGTGTCAGATGCCTGGTCCCCCACTGTGGTCCACCTTCAGGCTGCTATGTCACTACTATTCCTGGTCTTTAACAGCATTATGATGCATCCGGGTGGTCTGTACTTACTGTACTATAGGAATATAAGGAAAGGCTGCAGCATTTACAGAAGGATTTAAAGTGCGGAAAATATTCTTTGCAGAGTCACACACAGCAGTCCAGACTTTATAATAAACCTGTACTGATATTAATACGAAGGATACCATTCCTGAACTCCTAAAAACTCTAGTTGCCTGGCTGTTCTGGATTCAATCCTTAAAAGAGGTTGTAAACCTCCATGGGGAAGTTGTACCTATAGGTAAGCCTCATTATAGGCTTACCTATATATACTGTAAATATCTCCTAAACATGAGCCGTTAAGTTACTGTGCCAATAAAGTAATCGGCGCAAGCACTCTGAAGGAACAGCTGTGTGTGCCATGACCGGCGGCTCCTGCACGCATTCGCGCAGGAGTGACGTCACGAGGCACCAGCCAGTCACAGAGCTGGAAATCACAGCCCTGGAAGCAAGATGGGCGAAGGTGGATGTGGCCTGCAGCGGGGACGACGCAGGCTTCGTTTGCAGGTATGCGATGTATACTAGTACATTATGCCTTTACTTTGCAGGGAAGAAGGAAGGAAGAAATACCTCACCAGGGTTTACTTCCTCTTTAAGAAGCGGATTTAAAACTTGTAACAGGAGAGTCACAGTAAAGTCAACATTCCCGATTTGCATACCTGTTCTAAGTTATTCCACTCAAAAAGAGAGGAATCAGTCACAATTTAAGCCATGTCAAGCCAGATTTATCCCATCAATACATTGGGAAGCCTACCAATTCCTTTCCCTTTTTATGGTCATCAGGTCAGGGACATATACATTATTTACGTGGCGTTACCATAGTGTCAAATCTAATTTTGCAAAAAGATTTTTTAACTTCAGATATTATATTATAATGAAAATGACACAATTCTATTCTACAGCTAGAAACCTCTTGCCCATAACAAGCAATGCTAGCTTTGTAAGCATTATACAGTATATGCAGAAGACACAAAGTAAATATATTTTGCTACTTTGAGCATTCCTGAATCCCTGTTAATAACAGCCATTAACATTTCTCAGAATACTGCCACGGGTGGAGTGATGCAATGTGAATTTAATCACTGTAATTAAGGCAAGATCTCAGCCTTCTAACAATTGTTGAAGAGGCTCCGGGAGACCCATAAAATACAACACTGTACACAATGGATGTCGTCACTGACAAAGCACTGCAGCCCTTCTAGCAGCACATGATAGAAGTCGGCAGCTGGGCTCATTTTTTAGTGTGAGTGATGACAGCTTAGTATGAATTTCCACCTGTCATCACCAGTTAAGACAAAACACAGCCTGTCAAAGGCATCCCATAACACTTACAGAAAATATGCCAAGGGGTGCTCAAATACATTTTCAACATAGCCCGATTCCTAAATTGCAAATTAATGTTTATGGGGTGTCAGAGACATGTGTAGCAGTATAATCATTTTTGCTTAGTTGATAACTCTAACCTTGATGAAGTAAATCATCAACAGACACCCAACCTGATGATCACTGGTTACATTAGGATAACAATGTGAATATCTACACCTTTCTTTTTAAATTGTACTTTTTCAAGATTATAATGATACAGACCTCTACATTAGGGGTCTGCAAACTTTCTGAAAAAAGGGCCAGTTTACTGTCCTTCAGACTTTGATGGGGGCCCCAACTGTGGCCAGTGTGAGTAGAAAATGCCCCGGCACCAACGGGAGTAAAGAATACCCCATCATTGGCATCTGTAATATTGCCCCATTGTTGGTATTAGGGGAAGAAATGGTGCCCCATAATTGGGGTCATTGCGAGGAATAGTGCACCATTGTGGGTATCAGGGGAAGGAATAGTGCCCCCATCATTGGTGTCAATGGGAGGAACTAGAGCTGCATTGTTGGTATAAGGGTAATAATTAGTGCACCATTATTGGCATCAGTGGGAAAAACAGGGTCCTGAAGTTGGTGCCAGTGGGAGGAATAGTATTCCATTGTTGGGGTCAGTGGTTGTATTAGTGCCCTATTTTAGTTAGTTAGTTACCATGGTGTGCGTCTTTTCCTTTGTTGTTTGTAGTATTCCATCATTGGAGTTAGTGGGAATAATAGTGTCCCATTGTTGGGGTCAGTGGTTGTATTAGTGCCCTATTTTAGTTATCTATGACAGGAATTAATGCCCCATTGTTGGTGTAGAAGCAATAGTGTATCAGTGGGAGGAATAGTGTCCCAAGGGCCTGATAAAGGCAAGCAAAGGGCCCCATATAACCCCTGGGCCACAGTTTGGAGACAACTGCTCTACACTGAACAAAAAAAAAAAATTGGGTCAAAGTGCTGTATAAATATTATTAAATATGGCATTTGGTATATGGAAAAAATGCACCCTCATTCTACTATAATAGTTTTCAGAAGTACGATAGAATATTTAATTAACAGAACCTTTTATGTGAGAATTTGTTTTAGTAGATCCTCAAATTCTAAACATCAATAGAATTCAAACTACAAAATTACTTTTTGTTCTACAATTAAATAAACCTGTAACATCATGCTGTAAAGCAAGGTAATGACACAGATGGTTAGCAGGCACATTATCCTGCTTACCTAAATGTGTCGCTAAAGTCCCCTTTAAAAATGTCAACAGCCCGAGAAGCCCATAGCAACACCCTACTGCTGTCATATGGGTGGGCATATCCCCATGCAAACAATACTTCCAAAGGCAGTCAAAGCATGTAATCCTTGGAGGGATCCCAGTAGCTTTTTGCCTGGTACACATTGAAAGTTATTTTTCTTTCAACCCAGCTCTGGTTGGAGCTGGTGTACTAACTATCTGAAATGAGTAAAAAGCGAACTCCCCCATTAAGCTGTTTTCTCACAGGGGGACTGCACCCCCACCAGAACACTCTGAAAAATGTAAGCTAACAATGCAATAATGGTAAATATGTGCTCCATGGAAATAAACTAGTCCCAGGTAAAGGGCATCTATCACAAACCATACTTGTCTCTTAGGCTTATGAACAACCAGTCCCATACTTTAGTAGGGATGAATTTGCCTTTGCTCAGACTGGAGCCAAACCCGGAAGTCAGCTGTCATTCCTGGTCTGATGAGCTGCCATGTTAGGCCAATGATGTCATGAGCATCCTCACTCCTTTGTATAAGTCAGCTGCAGGGTGTGGAATCCCCATGTCTACAGCTTATTGGATGGGGAATGAAAACGAACCTCTGGGTTCGGACTCAAAACCAGTGCCAAACATACACAAGCTCATCCCCATTCATAAGCCATATCTGTGCAGTGAAACTGCTACTGGTTAAATGAGGTAGCAAAGATATTTCAACGTTACTTCATAAGGGGCTCATAAATTCATTTGTAATTACCTTGAGAACCCCTATTAAATAACCCTAGGTTGGAAATATACAGTTGCAGATATTAATCACAATCTGCATTTATGAAACCCGAAGAAAAAGAACAGGTATATTTTTCCTAATCCAACTGGAATTCCAATAAAAAATACTTTCTATATACGGAACAATAAATTTACAGAAAAATTGCTTGTGTGTCAAATTAATAATTTGTGAGTGTGGTGGAAAACATTTTAGGAATTACAAAAATGTGCAAGAAATTGGTTATGAGCACTAACAACCTGGGAGATGCAGAAGAAAAAAAAAGAAAAATAAAACACTTAGATTTATGAAAATAAACATCATTATCTTTAATTAGAAAACATTTGTGAAATGAGTTGTAGTGTGGATATCTTTCTTAATCCTTCTTAAACACTTAGCTTTGGCCCTGCAAGGGACATATAAATAACTCTGACACAAATAGCTCTGTTATTACAAGTACAGTAGCTGGGCTGCAAAGGCTTGAGCATGGCGGAGTTAAAAATATAAATTAAAAGCCAAACATGCGCAAAAAATTCTTTTATATACTATATATATCCAAACACTATTGATATATAGCCAGCAAGTACGGTATCTTTTAGGCTGTTAAAGAGAACATATAGTCTAATTTTTAAAGTGTTTTTTAATTTGTGTTGCAATGACATTGGGCAACTATATCCAGAGCAAGATGACCGTAGAATCACACACTGAATGATAACTGCAGTTTAGTTACTACAATTCGCTACACTTGCTTTCTATACTGAATACGACTCACACTGATTCATATACTGTACAGTATGACAATCAATGGATCTTGGGTCGTATGAAGAAACTTTTTTTGTCTCTAATCAGGAAATAGACAACCATTTGTTTACTTTAAAGGTGATACTGATTGCAAGGATACACATGACAAGCAGTGTTTAACCTTTTCGCTGCCAGAGCAGTTTTTTTGCGTGTTTTTACACATGTTTAAAAAAAAATCATTTTAAGCCTGAAGATCGCATAAAACCCCCAAAACATTATATATTTACTGAAAGCAAGACACCCTAGAGAATAAAATAGCGGCAGTTCCAATTTTTTTTATGTTACACAATATTACCGCAAAGTAATAATGTGTAACATGCATCGCTGTCTGTTTACATATGTACGTGCTTGGGTGTTTTTTTTTTTTTTTTTACAATTTTAAACAAAAATACATTTTTTGTTTTACTTCCCTTTTTCCCCCCTCACACGGGAAAAAAGGTCCCTATGTGATGACAGGTTCTCTTTAATGCAACACCCAGATTCTCCACTGTATGTAATGCAATGTAGATCGCATTGTATTACACTCTTTCCTGACCATTCGGGTTGTGGAAACTGACAGAACTGACATCAAACACATAACTTCCAGGTCAGCAACAACCACCTTTCCCCTCTACTCAGCAGCACCCATTATGCCAGTCCTGGGCACACAGATGGGCAGGTAGAGCCCAGGATACATGGAGAGGGCTGCAACCACCAGGAATGTTTGTAACCCCCCCATGTCAAGTCTGTACAATATATGGACCTGGCAGTGAAAGGGTTAAAGTGAATGTTCAATTTTTGCAGTCAAATTCGATGAGACATCCCCACTATATGGTTTTGTGTGTTCTTATTCACATAGCATAACTAAAAATATAAAATAAAAAATAGTTCTCTTTAGATTTTTCTCAAGAGAAGGCCTCATGGCAGACCGCTAGCAATTTAAAGCAATTTTTATCTTACATTTCTATCTCCTATGGGACAAAGTACATCCTAGATTGTAAACTAATGAGCAGGGCCCTCTGGTTTCTACTGTATTGAATTGTATTGTAACTGTACTACCTGCCCTTATGTTGTAAAGCGCTGCACAAACTGTTGGTGCTTTATAAATCCTGTATAATAATAAGAAAAATATAATGTAGAAGTTTTTCAACATTTCTATCCAACTGAAATTTTGAGTACCAACCTGACCCCCTTCCCTCCTGCTGCAGCTGAATCAGCAACCTCTTAAAAGGAAACGCCGGATTCATAGCTGCAAGTCATTGCTGACAGCAGGGCTCAGTAGTAAGAGTAACAGAATATTACATTTAAAATTCTCTGCTCAATGGCTGACCTGAAAGGCTTCCAGGATTTTTAATGTTTGGCATGAACTCACTAGTAGTTGGGGGATAGCAGAAAAATCTACCAATTCTTCCAAGGCAGGTTACTATAGCCTGTAGGGAGTAAACATTAAGCTTCTGTGTGCCTAGTGTCCTTTTCTCCTGTAGGCAGTGGTATAAACCTTGGTTGCTTAATATCTATAAAGTGGTGTCCCTCAATGGGCGAGAAAGAAAGGATGATTTTCCCAGTATAAGAAAACAAACTGATAGTCTGCTATGGTGTGACATCCCCACCAGGCACATATCCAGTTCCTTGCTATTTTTTCTTCTTTACTGTCAAAGCAATACAGCTTAGTTGAGACTGTAATTGGATAGAAAATGAGCAGCAACTTACTGATGAAGTCACTTTGCTTAATCTTTGCTTAATCTTCCAATTAGTAAGCTACTTTTGTTAGCTTCAGACACACTGTGCAATTTAGTAATGCCAAACTGGCATACAGTGCTGCACCCGGTGTTGGTGTTAATGTGCAAAGGATTACAAAAGGTTAGTGAAAAACAGAGGTAATAATTTTGAGTATATTTAGGTTATTTAATGCTAATGTAATTGGTAAAAATAGTTTTTTTGCTATACATAGCGGTCTACACTTTAAAAACACAAACCACCAAAAAGGGATGCGGTTTCCCACTGCCCCCCATTCTTTGAGCAGTCAAACGGATGTTGCCCAGCCAATTGAGCTGTATATATAATGTAATTAAAGGGGTGGACGATGTTTCTCCAACAGGTACTTGAGGTAGGACAAAAATCACGGATGAGGTGGATGGGCAGTTTTTAGGTTCCTGTCCTTCCAAACCAGGGGAACAGGATTGAACCTTTTGTGTAACACAGGGCTTGACAGATTTGAATCCAGGAGCCAGCTAAAAAAGTTAGGAGCCAGTTTTTTTTTTTATTTTTAACAAATCTTACGGGTAAAACATATTACAACATGTTCCCGAAGGTGAACTTCTCCTTTAACATTTTCGCTGCCAGAGTGTTTTTTTTTTTTTCTTTAAAACATTTTAGGCCTGAAGATTACATAAAAATCCCAAACATTATATATTCTCTGCAAACCCTAGAGGTGGTAGTACCAATTTATTTTTATACCAATTTTTTTATTTCACGCAATCTTATTGCAAAGGTCTAGGACACGCAAAATTTCAGTAAAAAAACAAAAAAACAAAACACATTAAATCTAAAAGACCGTGCATGTCTCCCCTGTGCTCCACTGATTTTAATGCAATGCACAATTTGAATGACAATTGCACGGTCATGCAACACTGTACCAATGACATTTTTATAATTTTTTTGAGACAGATAGAAAACATTTTTGGTGGTATTTAAATACCTCTGTTTTTCTTTTATTTTTTTGCTAAAACAAACAAAAAAAAAAAGACTGAAAATTTAGAAGAAAAAAATATATATTTTTCTTAGTTTCAGTTATAAAATGTAGCAAATAAGTAATTTTTCTCCTTCGATGATGAGGCTGCACCGATGAGCAGTGATAGGATGCACAGAAGGGCACCGATAGGCATTATAGGAATTAAGGATGAGCTCAGGCATGTTCGCAAGTCACACGTGCCGAGCCAACTAGGAAGTCGGCAGTGCACAGCGCTAATCACAAGCTGTGAGACATTGTCCCAATGTGCAGCTGCGGAGATCGGGAAATATCTTACCGCTTGTGATTAGCGCTGTGCACTGCCGACTTCTTGGTGTGCTCGGTATGTGTGGCTTGCAAACACGCTTGAGCTCACCCTTAATAGGAAACATAGGGGGCACGGGGGAGTGTTTCTGGGAGGACCTCCATGGACACCCTCCGAGAACTGGGTGACCACACTGTAATGCCGCGTACACACGTAGCCGTCTATCCGACGGACTTAGACTGGCGGACTTCCCGCCAGACTGTCCGTCGGACTTTCCGAACGGGCTACTTGCCCACACACGGCACTTTTTCAGCGGACTAATACGGCGTACTAAGTCCGCCGTACTATCCGCCCTACTTTTGAAATGAACGGACTCGCCCACACACGCGGAGGAAGCAGACATCGCTGGCCCCACCACCTGGTATTGACTTAAAGGGGAACCCCAACGCCGAAAAAAATTGGCGTGGGGGTTCCCCCCAGGTCCACATGAGACCCTTGTCCGAGCACCCTACCCGGCCGGCCAGGAAAGTAGGGGCGAGCGAGCGCCCCCCCTCCTGAGCCGTACCAGGCCGCGTGCCCTCAACATGGGGGGTGCCTTGGGAAAGGGGGGCCGTGCGGCCCCCCCCACCCCAAAGCACCTTGTCCCCATGTTGATGAGGACAAGGGCCTCTTCCCGACAACCCTGGCCGTTGGTTGTCGGGGTCTGCAGGCGGGGGGGCTTATCGGAATCCGGGAGCCCCCTTTAATAAGGGTGCCCCCGGATACCGGCCCCCCACCCTATGTGAATGAGTATGGGGTACAATGTACCCCTACCCATTCACCTGTAAAATAAAGTACAAAAAAAAACACAACACACAAGATAAAATAGTTTATTGCACAGCTCCGGGGGTCTTCTCGCCGGACTCCTCCGCTATCTTCTTCTAGCTCTTTTGCTAGCGGAGGAGCCCGGCATTCTTCCTCGTCGCCGCGGCCTCTTCTTCCGACTTCGGGGGTCTTGTCCCCCTCTTCGGTTCTTCTGCCGGCCCACCGCGCCTTCTTATAGCTCTTTTACAGGCGGTGGCCCGGTCTTCTGTCGCCGCCTTCCATTCCGGCGAGAAGACCCCCGAAGACGGAAGACCCACGGAGCTGTGCAATAAACTATTTTATCTTGTGTGTTGTGGGGTTTTTTTGTACTTTATTTTACAGGTGAATGGGTAGGGGTACATTGTACCCCATACTCATTCACATAGGGTGGGGGGCCGGTATCCGGGGGCCCCCTTATTAAAGGGGGCTTCCGGATTCCGATAAGCCCCCCGCCCGCAGACCCCGACAACCAACAGCCAGGGTTGTCGGGAAGAGGCCCTTGTCCTCATCAACATGGGGACAAGGTGCTTTGGGGTGGGGGGGCCGCGCGGCCCCCCTCCCCTCCCCCAATGCACCCCCCCATGTTGAGGGCACGCGGCCTGGTACGGCTCAGGAGGGGGGGGGGGCGCTCGCTCGCCCCTACTTTCCTGGCTGGCCAGGTAGCGTGCTCGGACAAGGGTCTGTTGTGGACTTGGGGGGACCCCCGCGCCAATTTTTTTTCTGCGTTGGGGTTCCCCTTTAAGTCCATACCAGGTGGCGGGGCAAGCGGCGTCTCCTTCGCGGGCCCCGCCTACCTGGAGACCCGCTCGAAATGAGCGGACTTTTCTCCGGGCGGGAAAAGTCCGTTCATTTCAAAAGTACGGCGGACTGGCACACGCACGGCCGGATTGTCCGCCGAAATGCGAGTCCGGCGGGAAGATTGGAGTGCAAAACTACTTTCTAAGTACGGCGTACTTTCGGGTCAAAAACACGGGGGGATTGTCCGGCGGACTTCAGTTTGCCGAACTTTTCCACCCGCTTGTTTGATCGTGTGTACGCAGCATAACAGTCTTTTGGCTATAGCCCGGTTGAGAAGTGGGTAATATGTATCAGATCCAGACAAAAGCCTATTGCTCAAGAATGAAGCCAATATGAAAAACACAACACAGATGATTGGATTAGCAAAGCTAAACCACTGAAGCAGTTTATAAGGCAGAATGACTGCTGACCTACCTTGCATACTCTGGCTATTCTGGGAATTAGAAGCTTGGTAAAAAATTCATACTCGACAGACACTTCAGTGAAGAAGAAATAGACTTTGTCATCATCTCCATCTGGGTTATTCGGAGGTGCTCTAATAACATCTGAATACACAAACTTAGGCTCTAAAAACAAGGAAGGAAATGCACTTATTATTACACTGATTCAGAACATCGCCGTTTGTTGAGAAAAGGTGCCACGAAAGAACAAATGTTTCAATATATACATACATAACACCAACAATTGCAGAACTTATACACAGTACATAAAAAGCCTTTAAATGAAAATGCCACAGACGATTTGGAGGGCATCCAATGTAGGGTTTGTAAAAACTGTGTTTGAATGTTGGTGCACTAAATAATGTATTGAACATAAAATATAGATTAAATGATGAATAGTGTGTGATTTCTGTGGATGGCTGTGAAAAGGAGGTTTGTGGGATATTTCAGTCCACATGGAGCACAAAAGGGTATTTGACTGTAACATCAGAGTACTGAGGCTTGCAGGAACAGCATGTATTTCAGCGTGTGTCTGCTGGGGAATTCTAGGTTATGGTCAGTTGTGGGTGTTCAGCAGAATCACTACAGAACACTGAAAATGGGAAGATATGTCATATTGCCCCATGTCTGTTGGAAATGTAAAAGAAAAGATCATCAGGCATTTGCAATTAATGCTTGAACAGAACCAGAAAGTCTATGTGCAGGTCTCATACAGCGCTCCTGTTTGATTTCCATTCACTTCCTGTCCTAAAGACACAACAGGAAACAAGAGGAAATCTTTCCAAAGTGAACAGAACTCCCATCTCAGAGAGTTGTCACAGGAACAAGTGTCTCTCCATTGAATGATTTTTCTTCTAGGAACGACCTGACATTTAAGATTTCTTATTACTTTCTATTTGTGCGACAATGATCACTGGACAAAAAGAGGGGTGAATCTCACAGATAGCAATAACTTGACAAAAGAGTCAAATCTTTTTCTACTCTACAACTACAAAAAAAATCTAATAATATATCATTTAAAAAAAAAAAAAATCTGCATTCAAACCCAAAGTATGTTTTTCATCTCCTGCCGTAAAATATCTTTAACGTGGTTGTAAATTCTGTTACACCACTTGTACCAACAGGTACACATATAATGAAGCTTACCTGTAGGTACTGTAAATATGGCCTAAACTTACAGTTTAGAAGATATTCACTATATGCACTGCTGCCAACGTCATCGGCGCATGCGCACTGAAGAAATGGCCCGCTCGTGCAGTTTCTTCAGTACCCGTGCTGTGACTGCCATCACCCACATGCATGCACGGAAGTGATGTCATCACAGCTCTGGCCAATCACAGTGCCGGAGCCTGCGAACCTGGAAGTAACTGGTGAAATGTCGGCCATGGGAGCACAGTGTGGGTGGCACTGCAGGGCATCGTTCTAAGGTAAGTGTTTCATAATGAGCTAGTATGCGAAACATACTAGCTTATTATGCCTTTATATTGCAGGTTTTTTTTAATGGAGGTTTACAATCTCTTTAAGTTAGTCTACCTTCAAGGATGCAGTGTTCTCCTTCAATATGTTAAAGAGAAAGCAAACTTCCTCTGCAAACTTTTACCTATAGGTAAGCCTATAATAAGGCTTACCTATAGGTATTTAAAATATCTCCTAAACATGTACAGTTTTTGGGATATTTGCAGTGCATGCAGCCCGTGACATCACTGGTTCACGCACTCTAAAGGAACGGCCCACAGGTGCCGTTCCTTCCGAGCCCATGCTGTGAATGGCTACTCTCATGCACATGTGTGGTAGTGACGTCATCATGGCTCCACCCAATCACACCGAAGAGCCCGCAAACCTGTAAGGAGCTTCTATATATATATATATATATATATATATATATATATATATATATATATATATTAGACATGTGCATTCGTTTTCGTCCGAATGCATTTTCGTCCGAATTTCAGCTATTTTCGTTTTCGTTTTGACAAACGATAATGAAAGCACAAAATCCGAAAAACGAAAGATCCGACATAAATAAATGCTTTATTTTCGTTTTCATTGTTACAACAGTTCGATATAGAATAGGAGATTCGACATGACTCTGACGATAACAATCTGTCTATAGAACCTGTGGTCGAATGTGCTTAACCTTACCTCTATTAGTCCAAGATTATATAGAGAAAATATTCGACAGAGAAAAAAGATTTGACAGAGAGAAAAGATTCTGCAAGTTACTGTCCTAAAAAGTGTTTGGGGACCCGGGTCCTGCCCCAGGGGACATGTATCAATGCAAAAAAAAGTTTTAAAAACGGCCGTTTTTTCGGGAGCAGTGATTTTAATAATGATTAAAGTGAAACAATAAAAGTGTAATATTCCTTTAAATTTCGTAGGGGGGGGTTGTCTATAGTATGCCTGTGAAGGGGCGCATGTTTCCCGTGCTTAGAACTGTCCCTGCACAAAGTGTCATTTATGCAGGAAAAAAAGTCCTTTAAAATCACTCGCAGCTATTATGAATTGTCGGCTCCCGTAATACAGAGAACACTCATTGAAAGTCATTGATAAAAAAATAAATAAATAAATAAAAAAAAAAGCGTGGGGGTCCCCCAAATTCAATTTCCAGGCCCTTCAGGTCTGGTATGGATATTAAGGGGAACCCTGCCTCAAATTTAAGAAAAAATTTGACGTGGGGTTCCCCTAAATATCCATAACCAGACCCTTCAGGTCTGGTATGGATATTAAGGGGAACCCCGCATCAAATTTAAAAAAAATTTGACATGGGGTTCCCCCTAAAAATCCATACCAGACCCTTTATCCGAGCACGCAACCTGGCAGGCCGCAGGAAAAGAGGGGGGGACGAGAGAGCGGCCCCCCCTCCCTCCTGAACCGTACCAGGCCACATGCCCTCAACATTGGGAGGATGCTTTGGGGGTCCGTGACCCCTCAAAGCACCTTGTCCCCATGTTGATGAGGACAAGGGCCTCATCCCCACAACCCTGGCCGGTGGTTGTGGAGGTCTGCGGGCGGGGGGCTTATCAGAATCTGGAAGCCCCCTTTAACAAGGGGACCCCCAGATCCCGGCCCCCCCCTGTTTGAAATGGTAAGGGGGTACAAAAGTACCCCTACCATTTCACAAAGAAAGTGTAAAAAATGGTTAAATAAAACAAACACACTTTTGAAAAATTCCTTTATTAAAAATAAAAAAAAGATTCCAGCGGCGGTAATCCACTCTTGCTATCCAGCGACGGACGGTCAGCTCTCCATCGATGTCTAATGTCATCCAGCGCAGCGCAGCATCCTTCTTCTGTCTCCGTGGCGGAGACACTACAGACATTCCGGCGGCTTGACGTTTCTTATATAGGGTGGGCGGGGCCACCCGTCACCTGACCCCGCCCCCCTCTGACGCAAGGGGAAACCCGGGGTTCCCTGTGACGTAGGGGTGACCCGCACCCCTCTGATGTAACACAGGCAGGTTTCCGTTACATCAGAGGGGGGCGGGGTCACCCCTACGTCACGGGGAACCCCGGGTTTCCCCTTGCGTCAGAGGGGGGCGGGGTCAGGTGACGGGTGGCCCCGCCCTCCGTATATAAGAAACGTCAGCGCCGGAATGCCTCCAGTGTCTCCGTGGAGGAGACAGAAGAAGGATGCTGCGCTGCGCTGGATGACATTAGACATCGATGGAGAGCTGACCGTCCGTCGCTGGATAGCAAGAGTGGATTACCGCCGCTGGAATCTTTTTTTATTTTTAATAAAGGAATTTTTAAAAAGTGTGTTTGTTTTATTTAAACATTTTTTACACTTTCTTTGTGAAATGGTAGGGGTACTTTTGTACCCCCTTACCATTTCAAACAGGGGGGGGGCCGGGATCTGGGGGTCCCCTTGTTAAAGGGGGCTTCCAGATTCTGATAAGCCCCCCGCCCGCAGACCTCCACAACCACCGGCCAGGGTTGTGGGGATGAGGCCCTTGTCCTCATCAACATGGGGACAAGGTGCTTTGAGGGGTCACGGACCCC
This sequence comes from Lithobates pipiens, assembly GCF_037356315.1. Taxonomy (NCBI): domain Eukaryota; kingdom Metazoa; phylum Chordata; class Amphibia; order Anura; family Ranidae; genus Lithobates; species Lithobates pipiens. Next base: position 25,527,127 of record NW_027507696.1, on the reverse strand, counting down.
CAAAGCATCCTCCCAATGTTGAGGGCATGTGGCCTGGTACGGTTCAGGAGGGAGGGGGGGCCGCTTTCTCGTCCCCCCCTCTTTTCCTGCGGCCTGCCAGGTTGCGTGCTCGGATAAAGGGTCTGGTATGGATTTTTAGGGGGAACCCCACGTCAATTTTTTTTTTAATTTGACGCGGGGTTCCCCTTAATATCCATACCAGACCTGAAGGGTCTGGTTATGGATATTTAGGGGGAACCCCACGTCAAATTTTTTCTTAAATTTGAGGCAGGGTTCTCCTTAATATCCATACCAGACCTGAAGGGCCTGGTAATTGAATTTGGGGGACCCCCACGCTTTTTTATTTATTTATTTATTTATTTTTTTATCAATGACTTTCAATGAGTGTTCTCTGTATTACGGGAGCCGACAATTCATTATAGCTGCGAGTGATTTTAAAGGACTTTTTTTCCTGCATAAATTACACTTTGTGCAGGGACAATTCTAAGCAAGGGAAACATGCGCCCCTTCACAGGCATACTATAGACAACCCCCCCCTACGAAATTTAAAGGAATATTACACTTTTATTGTTTCACTTTAATCATTATTAAAATCACTGCTCCCGAAAAAACGGCCGTTTTTAAAACTTTTTTTTGCATTGATACATGTCCCCTGGGGCAGGACCCAGGTCCCCAAACACTTTTTAGGACAGTAACTTGCAAATTAGCCTTTAAAATTAGCACTTTAGATTTTGAACGTTGGAGTCCCATAGACTTTAATAGGGTTCTAAAGTATGCTATATAGTTAGCTCCGTCGAATCTTCTTTATACATTCGACAGACACCATAAGCCTTCCAAGACAGATTCGACCGTAATTCATGTGGATTTTCGGACGAATGCAATTTTTGAACGAAAAACGAAATAAATAAAAACGAATTTCGGGAGTAACTAAATAAATTAAGTTTTCAGACGAAAACGAAATTCCGAAACGAAATATTTTACTCTGCACATGTCTAATATATATATATATATACATATACACACACACACACACACATACACACACACACATTAATTTATCAAAGTGAGTCTATCTTTCAGTGCTAGTCCATAAACATATATACAGTGAGGGAAAAGTTATTTGATCACCTGATTATTTTGTACGTTTGCCCACTGACAAAGAAATGATCAGTCAATAATTTTAACAGTGAGAGACAAAATAACAAATTATTCAGAAAAATGCATTTCAAAAAAAGTTATAAATTGATTTACATTTTAATGAGTGAACTAATTATTTGATCCCTTCGCAAAACATGACTTGCCACCAAAAACATGAGTACTTGGTGGCAAAACCCTTGTTGGCGATCACAGAGGTCAGACTTTTCTTGTAATTGGCCACCAGGTTTGCACACATCTCAGGAGGGATTTTGTCCCACTCCTCTGCAGATCCTCTCCAAGTCATTAAGGTTTCGAGGTTGACGTTTGGCAACATGAACCTTCAGCTCCCTCCACATATTGTCTATGGGATTAAGGTCTGAAGACTGGCTAGGCCACTTCAGGACCTTAATGGGCTTCTTCTTGAGCCATTCCTTGGTTGCTTGGCTGTGTGTTTTGGGTCATTGTCATGCTGGAAAACCCATCCACGACCCATTTTAAATGCGCTGGCTGAGGGAAGGAGGTTCTCACCCAAGATTTGGCGGTACATGAGCCCGTCCATTGTCCCTTTGATGGGATGAAGTTGTCCTGCCCCCTTAAAGCATAATGCTTCCACATGTGTTTGACAGTGGGGATGGTATTCTTGGGGTCATAGGCAGCATTCCTCCTCCTACAAACACGGAGAGCTGAGTTGATGCCAATGAGCTTGATTTTGATCTCATCTGACAGCAACACTTCCACACAGTTTTCTAGTGAACATCTGAATGATTCAGGGGAGAACTTCAGACAGGCCTGTACATGTGCTTTCTTGAGCAGGGGGACCTTGCGGGCGCTGCCGGATTTCAGTCCTTCAAGGCGTAGTGTGTTACCAATTGTTTTCTTGGTGACTATGGTCCTAGCTGCCTTGAGATCATTGATAAGATTCTCCCGTGTAGTTCTGATCCATCCGATTTATCACCGTGCTCATGATCATTGAAACGCCACGAGGTGAGATCTTGCATGGAGCCACAGACCAAAGGAGATTGACAGTCGTTTTGTGTTTCTTCCATTTGCAAATAATTGCACCAACTGTTGTCATCAAGCTCCTTGGCAATGGTCTTGTAGCCCATGCCTTGTGTAGGTCTACAATCTTGTCCCTGACATCCTTGGACAGCTCTTTGGTCTTGGCCATGGTGCAGAGATTTTAATCTGATTGATTGCTTCTGTGGACAGGTATCAAGCTGAGATTAAGAGAGTGCTCCCAATCTCAGCTTGTTACCTGTAAAGAAGATACCTGGGAGACAGAAATCTTGCCTATTTATAGGGGTATACTTATTTCACTCATTAAAATGCAAATCAATTTATAACTTTTTGAAATGCGTTTTTCTGGATATTTTTGTTGTTTTTTTTTTTTTTCTTACAGTGAGAGAAAGAATAACTACCAATAAAATTATAAACTGATCATTTCTTTGTCAGAGGGCAAACATACAAAATCAGCAAAGGATCAAATATTTTTCCATCACTGTATGTACAATATCTGTGAATTGTGCAATCCCATACGCCAAAAAAAATCCTGTGTTTATCGACCTTTGTTCACCATGGTGCCCTTTACCCCACCTAAGGGTGTCTTCTCACCTGCTTGGGTGCACTCCACTACCTAAAGGAGGTCAGTACGCGCCTTTGCAGTGTAAAAGTGTCACTGCTTCTACTGACAGATCAAATCCAGTCCACAGATCTTCGCATAGTGTTATAGATGTAAGAGGCAAAACAACTTTATATATTACTCTATGCACTTAATGTATTGAAAGAGAGCGCTGTCTTCTTGAAAGTAGAATATATTAATTGCATTTGCACAGGTGGTTGGATGCAAACTGGTGCTTAGCTGCCTCTTAGATCATTATGTTTTGTAGCACTGTGTTCTTAGCTTTAGCTATAGGGATCGACAGAAAGATTTATTTATATAAACATCTTTAAGATAGTAATAAGAGTTTTATGGTGAGGACATGCATTTTGTGTCAGGAATGCCACTGCTAACCCCCACGGTTTGATTCATATTATTCACATTTATATGACTTGGCATGAACAGTGCACCTGCATGTGGTCTTGCTCAAACATTCCCCTGCAGTTTTAGCTGTTTTTGTTGTGGGAATAATTTCAGTTAAACCTGGCATGAAAGAATGATTTTGTACTTAAGTAGTTGAAATCAGGCACACAGATGTGTGGCAGAAACCCTTGGCCAATTTCAAAGCTATTCCTATTCACCCCACAGACCAGCAAACCAGACATGCCAAAAATCTGACCTAGTTAGGTCAACTGTCAACCACCAAAAAAAAAAAATATATACCCACACAAACTTAAGCATGTAAGACAATGTTCAGTCTCTTAGCAAGGATATCTCTACATCACTACTTTGAGACCTTGTATAGCATATAGCATGCATTTAATATTTATTTTCCAAACAAACATTTCATGTGTGATAAAGAATCCCCAGAGTGCTATAGGTTATTAAAAGAAATATCAGAGCAGTAGCAGCACTCAGTGGTTCCTTCTGCTGACTTCCACTCATTGCAGGATACAGTAGTAATGCAAAGATCAATAAAAAGAACCACTGAGTGCTATGGGACAGAGGAGGTCAACAATTCTGAAAGTTTAAAAAAAAAAAAAAAAAAATCAGCATTGGGTTAGTTTGCTGTGGAACAGTATTTGGCAATGCGACCGCAGGAAAGGTAAGTATTCCTTTGCAGGTGTGCCATTATGAACAATTCAAGTATGTGAGATAACTTGTAAGCAAGACTTTAACAAATAGCTTAAATGGTAACAGAATATCTCTCAGTAACTCACCATTAAGCCAAGGTACAGCATACTCGGTTCTAAGTAGACCTTGTTGGGAGTGTCTGCATATGATTGGTTCGCTGCCCAGAAAGGTAAAAGAGGTGCCAGAATATAATTCCCCATCTTTTGGAAAAAAAAAAAAAAAAAGAAAGATTTTTACATCTTTAAAACACAAGCACTACAGACTTTAAACAAAAACGTGTAGGAGGTCACCAAAAGGTCTGTATACCTCACTCTTAACCCAGCTATACATGCATTGAAATTTGTCCGGTTCAGCAGGGACCAGTCAACTTTTGATCCAAGTATGGGTGCCCTGGTTGTACACAAGTCGATCAACTTATGTACAGACAGCCTGTTGGGTTTTCCCGAAAGATTAGTGCCACCGGCTATAGTTGGCAAAAATAATCGCTGTGTTCTGCCAGGAGCTGGCAAAACACAATAGCCCTGCGGGAGGGATTCCGCCATCAATGATGACTGTGTTGATACATCACTGGTCACAGTCTACTATAAAATTTCCAGAAAAACTAAATATATTCACAAGTGGAAGTTGCTACTCCAGGTAATGTAAACCAGTTAAAATCTGTAAAAAGTGATTTTGCGCAAAAAATTGTTATCACAAAAAAAAAATTATAATAAGATACCCAACAGATAAATCACTCAAGAGAGGAGGAAGAGTGTCTCCACCTGTGCAAAAAGTCAGCAAAGTGTCCCAAATGTGCTACATTGTGGACATCATATTTATTAAAAACTATACTAATTAATTAAACATTAATAAATATAATGTTTTGCCCATAACTTTCTGCACTATTGGAGGCTTCTTTGCTTTGTTTCCCTTTTATACTGAGGCAAGTTGTTCTGAATATATCTGGGTTTGTGAGCGGAATAATCCTCACTTTATCCTATCTATTGGAAGAGTATGTGAGAGCTTAGCTACAGTGCATACTCCCTAATGAAGTACCCATGAGTGACAGTGGAGACTCCTGACTATTTATAGATGCAATTTACTTCTAGAATCGAGGTGAGTTTTGGGGGGACCTGAGCACTAAGAAGCTGCTTTCGAAATATCCAGGAACATACATGGACATTTCAAATTATTGACAGCGGAATTTTGATCACTTTATTTATTACTTTATCCACTAATTTAGAGGCTTGTAGCCCCATTTTATTTACCCTTTTGGGGGATTTACTCACGTTCTTTGTTTATTTTATCTTTGAAGGCCAGTTATCTCACGTGACCTTAGGAACTGTTTTGGACACTTCATTGCTATTTTTTGCACACTGGATTGCTATATTTTGCACATTTTAATGCTAGTTTTGCACAGTCCTCCATTTAGCACATTTGCGATACTTTGCTGACTTTTTTGCACATTGTATTTTTGCACATAGTTATCAGGTGGAGACACTCTTCCTCCTCTTTTAAATGATTTATCTGTTGGGTATCTTATTATAGTGCTTTTTAGTGATAACTATTTTTTGCGCAAAATCACTTTTTACAGATTTTACATGCTTGATTGTTTGATGATGCACTTTTAGGTCTTGCTGCATTAGATACACATTATTATCACTTTATTTCTGTTATTAGTGACATTCACTAGCTACTCCCAGTAGCGCGAGAGACAGTTCCCCTTTTTTAGAAATGTAAACCAGTTAGATGAGAAAAACTTTTTTTTTTTTTTTAAGAAGTGTAGGCTGGTGATTAGTAAAAATGAAAGCACAGTTAGGAAATACTTATATATATTTTATGTATTCCGCAAAATGCTGCTACCATTTCCTACATGTGTTAGGATGGTCTAACGCTTTTCTTGTACTATTGTATGCACTAAATCTCAGGCTGGCCCTTCTGAATACCATGCTATAAATAAACCTCTGACAAACAGAAGTTTACATCCTGTAGAGGTGAATTAATAACACATTTACAATTCATTACACGTAGACTACTCTTCTAAAAAGGAATGACTGAACTGTGCTTGCAAAATTCAATGGTGAGATATGATGCAGTAAATATGACCCACAGGGCACATAATTGAAATACAGCTCTGGTAATCATTCTGATGTCATAACAGTTGATTAATTTGCCCACATACTCTAAATAATGTCTCATCTGATAACCTCTTCTGTAGGATTTGAATTAGCAAACTCCGGCACACATTACCTTCCTTAACCTTACTTTTTCTAGTATTTTGTTCTGATGCTCATTGACTTACCAACCATCACTGAAGTGTAGCTCTGCGCAGGATCAAAAGGACATCGTCCTTTGCCATCTTCATTTTTGCCTACCAGCCGAAAGCTACTAAGGTCCTGCAAAAACAAAGATGCCTTCTGTGACATACCCGTAAGTGAACATCTCAGCTCTCTACTGTTTGGTAGTTATACTGGGCCGTGTAATGAATTTAAAAAGTGCACTACTCAGAATAAAGCTAAAAACTCCTTCCAGGTCCCATAATCACTCAGCTCCAAGACATGGGCCATCCTGCAAGTCAAGTATGGTTGGGATACCCTAGCAAGCAGTCGCGAAAATTTTTAATAAAAAATCTAGTTATGGGCTCAAGACCAAATCATCACAGAACTGGGTAACCAGGTTCTGTGATGGTTTGGTCTTGAGCCCATAACTAGTTTATTTTTTGATTTTTCAGAATAAAGCTAAGGGGCTCCTCTTCTACTAATCTTACCTGACCCAGTTTGCACATCATATTCACTAACACGGTATTGGCAAACTCGTTAAAAAAAAGCATCATAGCAGAACTTACAAGGATATCACAGGAGGGATGAAATGCATTGGTACCACACACATACAGAGTGTTTTCGTTGAGTGGCTGCAGCACTCTAATGTAGTTCAGGCATTCGGTCTGTAATAAAGCAAACAAGCAACGTGTTATTAATGAAATAAGTGAAATGTTTAAGCCAATACACACAGAAATTGGCATTACAACAAACAAGTGCTTGGGAACATAGATTGGGGGTATACAAAAAAAATATATGAAACCTGAATCTAAAGAGTGTCAATTATTTACAGACATACAATTTCAAAGTAGAAGAAAAAAATGCACATGAAATGCATTAAAATGTGGCTATAAACACTGTTCAAAAAATAAACAATTTCTAAGAAAAACATGGAGGAGGTCTCATTCAGAAAAAGCCAATTGCCTGGTTGTCATGTTGATACTCCTTCTTCAACAAGTTGTATGCAGACTATGCAATAAGTAGATTAAAGCTGAACCTGCAATGGGGCTCCCACACTGCAAGGGCTAAATGTTCAAGTAAAGGGGGTAACGTAAAAGGCAGTATTACCTACCTCAACCCAAACTCTGACACTCTCCTCTTCTCCCCGAAGCTCTGTTCAGTCCTTCAGCATCATCACATACAATGCAGGGAGATTAACATTGCATTGTACACGAAGAAGGGAGGAGTACAACCGCAGCCTAGATTACCTTAGGGAGGAGGTAGCACAGGACCAGTCACATGCATAGTGGGAGCCTGGGTGAACCGACTGGGTCCGCCTGTCAGTTTTTAGGCGGATCCATTCAGACCATCCATTGGCCTTTATGAAGGGGCGGGTGTAAACAGACATGTGTCCATTTACACCCACCGACATCCGATCCTATCCACTAAAAACAGACAGAAGGGGGATCTGTTCAGAATCTGACTGGTGGATCGGAAGACAGTTGATGTTGTTTTACGGACAGGTGGTCCATTTACATCCAACCCTCCCATAGAGGAAAGTGGGCTGCGTGTATGTCATCAGCATTCGGACCTGTCATCTGCCTGCTCAGCAGGGATCAGCGGAGAGATCCAGTGTAAAATCCCTTTCAGGCAAGTATTAAGGTATTACTGCCAGTTATGGCACCCCTAGACAGAATGAGCAGTTAACCATTACAGTGTGTGTGTGTGTGTGTGTGTGTGTGTGTGTGTGTGTGTAACTGCAAGGGTACATTTTTCTCAATTCCCAGATTTAAGGTTTCTGACTTTGCTCCAACTTTCCTGATTTGCATGCTTATTCCAAGTCATTAACAAGGAAAATAATTAAGCCAAATTTTCAACATAACAACTAGCATTTCAAAAGCACGTCTCCTAAGGAAAGGGTAATTTGCTTTTTTTTTTATCAAACATGATCTCAAAGACTTGTAATACAATAGAGCCACTGATCAAAACTTGACTTATAATGTGACATCTGGAGTGTGAATTCAATGGTTTGGTTCCACAATGTCCTTATAAGAGTACAATGACAGTAGGAGAAAAGACTGCACTGTGACTTATGGGCTGGATGGCAGTTCTACATGTGTGAAAACAAATGAAAAATCCCTGCCCGCTGTATGATAAATACAGACACCAACCCTAAAAGCAAAGGCTTTATACGTTCAGTCTAGTTAACACCAGAAAATCACACCTTTGAAGAGTCATGAAAATTGTAAATACTACAAACACTTGTAGATAATTATACTTCAAAGTCAAATGCTTAGGTACCTGTTTGGATTTGCCTTTCCTTACGCACTCTTTGCTCTTCTCTTCTGTGGCTTTCCAGTAAGCCTGGAATGAAAGTGTTAATGTTATTCAATTAACTTTTTCAATTTGTGGAAGCTGCAATAGCGATGCTAAATATATGAATATACAAAAGTTAAACCTGATATAGATGTGCAAAATCCTTTAACCTTATGCAGTCATCAACTAGGTCACGTGTGTCAAACACACGGCCCATGGGTCAAAGCCGGGCCCCACTAGACTATTTCATGTGGCCCTAGCACCTGGGTTTTTTTTTCAGCTGGAATATGACAGAACTCTGTTCCCGCCACCTCTGGCATTCTCCAATCACTGCTGTTGCCGACCAATGACCTCCCTGCAACTAAGAGAGAGGTGGAGCTGCCTACACTGCCAGGAGGCACTAGAGTCGGGCCAGGTAAGTGAGAAGTGTGTAAGCTTTGGCAGGAGGAAGATTAGGACTGTGGAGGGAGATATGTTCACAGGTGGGGTTTGGGGGGAGAGTGGTGCAGAGGCCAGAGCCAAGGAGTGATGGAAATGGAGTGTGCACAGCCTGTGAAAGAGAGTTGAACCCTGCACAATGTGCATAGCACACCCCTAAACCCTGGCCTCTCTGTGTAGAACACTTCTTAACCCTGCACTCTGTACACAGCGCACCCCTGAACACTGTCCTCTGTTTGTAGTGCACCCTGTTCACAATGTGCATAGGACACCCCTGAACCCTGCACTGTGTACTTAGCACACCCCTGAACCCTGGCCTCTCTATGTAGAACACTCCTCAACCCTGCACTCTGTACACAGTGCACCCCTGAACATTGTCCTCTGTAGAGCACCCTGTTCACAATGTGCATAAGACACCCCTGAACCCCGCACTCTGTACTTAGCACACCCCCGAACTCTGCAATGTGTGCCAGAGGGACTTGTAGTTCTCCAATGGAACACAAATGTGGTGATCAGTGCACCAGCAGCTGCCGAGTCTGCAGGAGCCTGTGCAATGCACCTGTGAACCACTGATTGTGGTTGCAAAAAAATAATAAATGCACATTTTCCCTTCCATTTCAGGTAGATTTATGATTTATTTTTGCAAAAGGTGAATTTTGCCTTTAAGAGACCAAATTTCATGGGACAGTTTCTCAGCTCTAATCCTTAAGTTGCACCAACAAATCTGCAGATTTAACCACAGTAAAAAAAAATGGTGGTACTTGTAGATTCAGTGCAAACAATTTAAGTCCCATGTGGAAAACCCTGTGAAATGACCTGCTGGGAGTATTTAACCAATGGAGTGGAAATATAAAGTGTTATTTATGACAATTACATAAAGTGAACGGATAGTGATTTAAAAATATTTGAATCCATCTAAGGTGATTATTATAGCTTATTGCTAGTCCAGAATTTGACTTTAATAAAAGATGGAAGATTTATAATGTTCTCGCCTCATTCAGTACCCCAGTCTATCTTTATATTACCTTTCTTGTAACTTTCCAAAGCACAATCTCATTAAGCTCTACAAGGTACAGGTACCTTCTGACAAGCCCATTCACATGCCTGTATGTCAAGGGAATACAGTTGTGTGCTGTACAATAATCCATAAATTATACAGATGTTTTCAGAACACGGCTAAATTATTTATGGAAAGTGTTTTCTTATCCGCTTAGCTTCTTTGATAGGCTTTTGTAAAACTCGCAACGGTATATGTATGCTTCCTTTCAGAAAAGTTAGCACATTAAATGAAAAAATGAAAGCATGCTTTCTTCCTGATACAGGGATTAGTATAAAGGAGGGGGATTTTTTTTTCTACTACTATTATGACTACTACTCTACTACTACTATACTACTATTTTTTACATTCTACTACACAAGCAAAACCCACAAGAAATGTATTCCATAAGATAGTTTATAACTTGAACTGCAGTATCTGCTGATGCAAAAACAATTGCCCACCTCGTGTTTCTTCTCCGAAATATCCAGCGAATTTACTGCAAAAATGACTTCCCGCGCTCCAATATATAAAACATCCTTGTCTTCACTTAGTAATAATGTGGAGTAATTATAAACTTCTTGCTCCTTGAAACGAGTTAAACTAACTTCTGCAAAAAAGCAATAAAATGTAAGGTCGTACGCTACTTAGCTTACACACCCAATCATACTATACCTTCATCTAGATTTCACTGGCATACAAAAAAAATAAATATGAAAAGAACTGTAGAATGTTCACAATCCAGTAATTTGCTTCAAACACAAACATGTCTCATAGTAACATGTAGAGTGGCACATGTAATGCAGAATCAAGGGATTAGAGGAATTGGATTTCTCATTGATCTGACTAGTAAACTGAAAGCCTAATAGCTGCTACAGGCTACTTACTGCACTTGCTTTCCCACTTTTCTACCATAGTAATATTAATTTATTTCTGCACACGTTAAAATTTGCATTTTTATGCAAGAAAATGTCATGTTGTATGCTTATATTTTCAGGAAAGGATATACTAAAATGAATTTTAGTCCATACAAGCACAATATATTACCCACGTTTTTGGTAAAATATAAAAGATGGGTTTGCATCCAGTAAATAGATATTAAATATGTCAAGGCTTAGCCAGGAAATGGAAAAAAAATAACAGTACCTAAAATTGCCCATAAGGGACATTTCAAAAGATGGGTTGTCAGTTTAGAGTAAACAGTGAATGATAGCCAAAGTATTATTGCTCTCACTCCACCATTCACAGTGATACCTAGCATGTGTGGCACAATCACGGTTTACATGTGTGCACCCTTCCTTATGGGTTTCTATGTGAGTGTGTGCGGGCTGACCAGTTGTTCTTAAAGTTTTATTTGTATTTATTTTATTATGATTTTCATTTTTTTTAACACTAGTTTTTTCATTCAACTTTTGCTATGGTAAGGGAAATGGCATTGGCACGTGGCAGGTTTTTTAAAAGGATAATTTAACCATTAGTAACATGTTACAGCCATATTCAGGCTGTTACAAATGCACCGACCACCGTCCATTTTCACAGCAAGCGGTGGAGCTTCTCCCCCTGCTCACTGTTACAATCTATAAAAAAAAAAAAAAAAAAAAAACACGTTGTGTGGGGCTCTGTCCAGCCATGCCATCCATTCACAGTGTTCTGTGAATGGGAAAACTACAAGTCCTGACAGCCTTTGCGGCTGTCTGCTTGTAGTTCTCAATTAACTACAGTACCAGGGCACTGATGAGTGCCGTGATAGCTCATTGATTCTTCCTTTCAGAATGTAACTGCTTCCTCCTATTGGAGGTATGGGCAGACAACTATATCGGAGGACTGTGGCATTACACCCATGATCTGCTGATCACGGTGCAATGTTTTACAGGTCCCCAACAAAAAAATAATGCATATTTTTTTACTTGCAAAAAAATTTGCATTTCTTTTCATTTTCATTTTTTTGTAAACGTGATCTTGGCCCTTCAGCCACTTAAGCTGATTAAGCACAGGACTGTTTACCCGGCATTTTAGCTGGGATTTTGACCACTCTGAACCTGCAAATACTCAAGGCTGAATGCTTCCCAGTTCATTAATTGTAGATGAGATTGGAGACTGGGAAAAGGGACGTAACTTCACTGTACTGGCTCTACAGCCACTTGGATCACTTCTACATGAAAGCAAAGAGCTGACTAAAAAAAAAAAAGAAAAAAGAAAAAAAAAATGTATACAGCAGCAGCCGTGAGCTTTTTTTTTAACCCTAATGAATAGTAGGACATTTATAAACATACAATAGTTCATTAGGGATTAAAGCTTATTATTAGTTATACACGGTTTGAATTCTGGCAGATTCCTGATGAACAAGCCAAAATTCTAGCTGTGGGCGGCTCTGTTGGCACCACCAGGCTCACATTAGCCGGCAGTGATGATTACACCAACCACACAATATGTAGGACTAGCCTTTAATTCAGTTTTGGGTAAAGATGGAGAGCACACATCTGGTTATCTACTCCAGAATTCTAAAGTCACAAAGCGAGCATGCATATCGTGCAAGCAATCCAGTGAATTCAATTACTTGTCAAATTGATATGACCTTCTAACAGGAGAAGAGTCTGTCAACACTTTAAACTTCGTCTACTTTGCACAGCCTCTCCGCATCAAGGTGGATCAAACCAACCCACAGTATCTTCCCCCCACTCACCAATCAGACCAAAAATAAAACTTGTGTAAAACCATTAAAATCACTTTATTCATAAAAAAAGGTTCACAAATACACTCAAATTTTTTTTAAGCAATGAGTTTTTATCTGGTCTGATTTTCATTACAGTGGGAAGTGAGAGAAAGATACTGATGTAGTATATCTGCAGTTTGTTTGATCCAAGTGGATGCGGAGAGGCTCTGAATGGTAGAAGAAGTTTAAAATGTTGAGAGAGCTTTTTCTGGCTAGAAATTCAAATCAATTTAATGAGTGACTGACTTCACTGGGGTGCTTGCACGGTATGCATGTTTATTGGATGCATGTTCACTTTTTAAAGCACTTTTCAATTCTGGAGTAGATGGTGACACAGTAGAAGATTTGGAGTCTTCACAGGTATTTCCTTTGGATCTGCACAAAAAAGCTTAACAGACTGCATTCATTAATACTTCTGCACATTACAGTTTATCATTTTGCACCGAATCGAGATTTTAATTTATGCCTAATTTGCAATTTTTTATTTTCCTTTTTATTTGTAAATTTATATAATATGTGCTTTTTGCACTGGTTTTGATTTTGGGAAGTATTTAAAAGCACTGCCAATTTAAAAAATATTATCAGTGAGGTATATAGGGATCACACTGGTTTTGGTAGGCGCAGGCGTCATTTATTTTCATCACAAGAGTGGAAGTTTTGACTTGAAAACAGCTGCACCACTTCCCGGTGTTCTGGCAGATAGTGTCCTGCCATCATATAGTGTCCGCCCCATACTGCACATGCGCAGTACGGAGCAGAAGAAGCTTCGGAAAATCTCCGAAGATGAACGGCGCCTGCGTCGTGAGTGGAGGTGGTAGACCCATCATCCAAGCGGACATAGGGTTGGGAAAATTAGAGGGCCCCTTGCGGGCTCGCTTTGCTCGCCACGCTTCGGGCTCGGCCTCGCTGCGCTCGACTTTTATATTCCAACTCTATGTCCACTTGGATGGTGGGGATAGAACCTGGACTCATGGCGCAGGCGCCGTTCATCTTCGGGTATTTTCAGAATCTGTGTGTGCTGTGTACTGCGCATGCGCAGTACACAGTGGACACTATGCGATGGGGGACAGTATATGATAGGACACCGGGATGCATTAGTATTCTGCTAACAGGTTTGTCTGAAGTCATTCTTTCTCTAGAATAAGGAACTAACACTTGCAATGTTTTTTTGGCAACCCATCATTTCCTCGATGTATAAAACGTCAATAACTTCTCTAATGGAAAATAAAATTAAAAACCTAAGAAAATAACTATATTGAGACATTTTTATACAGTCATGCCTTTACCTTTTTGCACTTGCATTTTTTGGTATTAATTAAATCTAGATAAGCTATAAATAAGTCTGTGGTATACACCTTAAGGGCTCGTTCACACTAGCAGTTGAGGGGCCACAATCTGTGGTTGAGCCACATTTTTACCACCCTCCAACCCCTCCCCCTTGAGCTGCAGAGGCAGTGGCTGGGGATGTACACATACCACAGGACTCCGTCGCCTCCTCACTGCCTGCTTTAAAGACTTGAACACCGCACACTAGTGCGGTGCTTAAGTGGTTAACGCAGGCAGTGAGGTGGCGACACAATGCATCCTCACTGCCTGGCAAATGCTCTCCAAAGAGCAATCAAAATGTGGATCACTCTTCAGAGATCAAAGAATGTGTGAACAAGCACTTAGATAGTGCTAATATGATATCAGGTATAAGTAATATGAATTGGAAATCCAGCTGTACAGTTGCCAATTCTGTGTATTGACACAGCATGGAGTGATGTGTTTGTGCCAAATTTCTGGATCGGGTCACTATGTGATGTTCTAACTATTCATCCGATAATTGAAATGTGCGGACTTCACTTTGCTGAATCAGAAGAGAACATTGGTGGATCCCCCAAATGTTCCATTACGTTATGATTGTTATGAAATTAAATCAATTCCATCAGACTTAAACCGGCCATGGGTGGCTTGAATCTCAGACAGACTATTCAGCAGGGACCATCTATGGTCAGGCTGATTGTACTCAAGTCAATCCATTGATCAACTAGGGTACAACCAGCAAATCAGATTTTTTTGTCATGAAATTATTGCCAACAGCTAACACCATTAGTAATAATCACTGTGTTCTCCCAGTAGAAACTGCTCCCCCCCCACCAGGAGAACACAATAGCTAGACGGGAGGCATTGTCCCATCAACACCGACTGTGTTGATGGGGGAAATCAACATCTATGGCATGCCTTAAATCAGATCTTACAGGCTTATACTTCTGCTGGTGTTTCAGTATAATTTGATAACACTTTGAGTGACTAGGAGCTTTTTACAAAAAGTAAAAAATATGCGGCTAAAGTGTTTTACACAACAGAGAAACATTGCTGAAAGAGGAACTGCATCTGACCATCTACTTTATAGCCAATTTAGTAAAGAACCTACAAAGCAGGGTTAAATAAATAATGGCAACTATGAGAATAGTAGTCAAACATGCCTTTTTGAAAAAATACATATTTTACATATATAAAAAATAAAAACCTGCTCAAAAGGTGCCTTGGCACTTGACAGAACCCCATTTTTACAATATACTTCTGATTGATATAAGCATATATAAACATTGCAGAATATAATACATTAAGTATAGTATTAAAAGAAAAAAAAAAAGGAGTTAGCTTAAACAAAGTATACAAGAAATTCAAAGTAGCCAAACTAAAATTATTTTTATCAAACAGAAATTGTGAGATAAAGAAGATAGCAATCAAGGTAACAGGGAATTATATGGGAAATTAGAGATGGAAGCAGTTTGTAAGTAGAATGAAAATCTATAAATGAATTCTGATAGCAATAGTTTTTTTTACCTGTTGGTTGCCATGTGATCCTGGGCTCTGGAAATAATGTTGCAGCTGGCAGAACAAAACACAGGAACGTATACAAGGAGTACACATATGCCATGCTACGTGGAAGCAGATCCAACGGATCAGATGCCAAAGGATATGATCTAACAGCTGTGCCAAGGTGGGAGCAAACCGATGAGAAGCATGTATGGAGAGCGTTAATTCAGACCAAACAAGAACGTCAGGTCAGCTCCACAAAATGTGACTCTGAGCAAGAGTTTTCTGTCTTTATGAATCATCTGAAAAAGAAAATAGGAAGTTCTGGTCAGACACACTTCCTACACACACTGATACTGCATTACAAAGAGGAATAACCTCGAGGCCTCATGCACACGGGGCGTTAGAAAAAAACGAGCTGCAAAGCCACTACCAACGCCAGGAAAATGTGGCTGCAAAAATGCGCTTTTAGTATTGGTGTTAATGCGTGTTCAGCCACGCTTGCTTTTAGTAGTAGTGTTTCTCTGCCTCTATTCAAAATCAATGGTTCCCCTTCAATATTCTCAGCACACAGGACACGCCGCAAGTCGGATCATCCTACTTCTGGCACGACTTCTATTCAAATCAATGGGCTCCCATTGGGTACCATTGATTTTGAATAGAGGCATGAGAAATGCTTGACGAGGTTTAACGCGGCTGTATCCAGCGTTTAGCAGCTTTTACCAGCGTCAGGTGTTTTTACAGCTCTAGCGCCAAGCCTTAGAGCCTGCTGGTCTTGTTTTTTTGCAGCTTGAAAACGCCTATGCAACTTACAGCTCCTTAAAGCATATGTGTGCATGAGGCCACATGGAGGCATTTTTAAGCCGTGAAAAAAAACGTCTGACGCTGCAACAACGCCCCACGTGCATGAGGCCTTACAGAATACATTCTACAGCTAGTCCACCAATTATATGCGACTATAATATATAAAGCATTAAAACCAGCTAAATGTAAGCGATATCTAATAATCTTGGGCCCCAAAAATGTTTTTGGGTGTATGTATGTATGTATGTATGTATGTATGTATGTATGTATGTATGTATGTATGTATGTATGTATGTATGTATATATATATATATATATATATATATATATATATATATATATATATATATATATATATATATATATATATATATATATATATATATATATATATATATATACATATACACACACACACACACACACACACACACACAGTATCTCACAAAAGTGAATACACCCCTCACATTTCTGTAAATATTTTATTATATCTTTTAAGTAAAAATGTCCAAATTGGGCCCAATTAGTAGTTTTCCCTCACCGATGTCATGGGACTCGTTAGTGTTACAAGTTCTCGGGTGTGAATGGGGAGCAGGTGTGTTAAATTTGGTGTTATCAGTCTCACGCTCTCATACTGGTCACTGGAAGTTCAACATGGCACCTCATGGCAAATAACTCTGAGGATCTAAAAAAAAAAAAAAAAATTGTTGCTCTACATAAAGATGGCCTAGGCCAGTGATGGCGAACCTTGGCACCCCAGATGTTTTGGAACTACATTTCCTATGATGCTCATGCACTCTGCAGTGTAGTTAAGCATCATGGGAAATGTAGTTCCAAAACATCTGGGGTGCCAAGGTTCGCCATCACTGGCCTAGGCTATAAGAAGTTTGCCAAGACCCTGAAACTGAGCTTCAGCACGGTGGCCAAGACCATATATCGGTTTAACAGGGCAGGTTCCACTCAGAACAGGCCTCGCCATGGTCGACCAAAGAAGTTGAGTGCACATGCTCAGCGTCATATCCAGAAGTTGTCTTTGGGAAATAGATATAGTCAGCATTGTTGCAGAGGTTGAAGGGAGAGGGGTCAGCCTGTCAATGCTCAGACCTTACGCTGCACACTGCATTAAATTGGTCAGCATGGCTGTCATCATAGAAAGAAGCCTCTTCTAAAGACGATGCACAAGAAAGCCCACAATCAGTTTGCTGAAGACAAGCAGACCAAGGACATGGATTACTGAAATACATGTCCTGTTTGCTGAGGAGACCAAGATAAACTTATTTAGTTCAGATGGTGTCAAGCGTGTGTGGCGGCAACCAAGTGAGGAGTACAAAGACAAGCGTATCTTGCCTACAGTCAAGCATGGTGGTGGGAGTGTCATAGTCTGGGGCTGCATGAGTGCTGCCAGCACTGGGGAGCTACATTTCATTGAGAGAACCATAAATTCCAACGTGTACCATGACACACTGAAGCAGAGCATGATCCCCTCCCTTCGGAGACTGGGCCACAGGGCAATATTCCAACATATTCACGACCCCAAACACACCTCCAACAGGACCACTGCCTTGATAAAGAAGCTGACGGTAAGGGTGATGGACTGGCCAAGCATGTCTCCAGACCTAAATCCTATTGAGCATCTGTGGGGCATCCTCAAATAGAAGGTGTTGGAGCGCAAGGTCTCTAACATCCTCCAGCTCTGTGATGTCATCATGGAGGAGTGGAAGAGGACTCCAGAGGCAACCTGTGATGCTCTGGTGAACTTCATGCCCAAGAGGGTTAAGGCAGTGCTGGAAAATAATGGTGGCCACACAAAATATTGACAGTTTGGGCTCAATTTGGACATTTTCACTTAGGGGTGTACTCATTTTTATTGCCAGCGGTTTAGACATTAATGGCTGTGTGTTGAGTTATTTTGAGGGGGCAGCAAATTTACACTATTATACAAGCTGTACACTCACTACTTTACATTGTAGCAAAGTGTCATTTCTTCAGTGTTGTCACATGAAAAGATAGAATAAAATATTTACAAAAATGTGAGGGGTGTACTCACTTTTGTGAGATATTGTGTGTGTGTATGTATATATATATATATATATATATATATATATATATATATATATATATATATATGTGTGTGAATGAAATGTACTTTAAGTCATTTAACTATAAATAACTACAAATTGCACGTACAGCGTTTCCTCTCGAAAAGAATGCATTAAAGTTTAGATGGCTGGACTAGATTATACAAGATAAAAGTACTGGCGGCTCTGTTGTCAGCTCAACTTTATAACAATCATTAGCTCAATGTAATAAATAACGGAATAAATATTGGCTCACTGGTGTCCACGTGTTAAATTATTATTTTTTTCTCGACTAATGGTTTTGAGATCTTCACTTAAAATCTTATGTCCCACTCATTTAGGTGCCTAATAGTTTTTTTTTTTTTAATGATTTATGTTCCCTGCTGAAACCACTGCTTGTGGAAGAGAATTCCACATCCTTACTGCTCTTACAGAAAAGAATCCTCAATGCAGTTTAAGGTGAAACCGCTTTTTGTCTAGTTTTAGTGAATGGCCGCATGTCTTTTTAAATTCCCTTTCGCTGTAAAGTTTTATCCTTATTTTGGGTTCACCAGTATGGTATTTGTATATTGAAATCATATCCCCTCTCAAGCGTTTCTTCTCCAGAGAAAAGTTCAGTGCTCGCAACCTTTCCTCATAACTAATATCCTCCAGACCCTTTATTAGCTTTGTTGCTCTTCTTTGTACTCGCTCCATTTCCAGTACATCCTTCCTGAGGACTGGTGCCCAGAACTGGACAGCATACTCCAGGTGCGGTCGGACCAGAGTCTTGTAGAGCTGGAGAATTATCACTTTATCCCTGGAGTTAATCCTCTTTTTAATGCATGCCAATAATCTATTGCCTTTGCTTGCAGCAGCTTGGCATTGCATGCCATTGAGCTGGTCATTCCTGTTTTTTGCCGCCTAAATGCATTATTTTACACATTTTTTTTACATTAAACCTCATTTGCCATGTAGTTGCCCACCCCATTAATTTGTTTAGATCCTCTTGCAAGGTTTCCCCATCCTGCGGAGAAGCTATGGCCCTGGTTAACTTAGTATCGCCCGCAAGTTCAACATCTGGCATTACCTGAAAAAGGAGTTGCCCCCTTCAAAATAAAAAAAAACGGTGAACTGCAATTAGCACTAATGACTAATCAGGGAGACAGCAAACATGTTTTCAAGGCACTATATTGTAATGTGAAGTGGTCTTGTTGACTACAAAATAAACATTGTTCTAAAGTCTCCTATAAAAAAGGGAATATTATGAAATGCAATAGTTACTTACTTATATTATTTTTTTATTTCTTTTTTTTGTTATGCATATAGCATCTCCTTTCATCCTCAATCAAATGATCCGTGGAAAAAAACAAAACACGTCTCATCGTGATTGGTTATTTTCTGCAGTAATTGAAGTTTTTTTAATCCATCCAAAGCCTAGTACACAAAAGCCTAATGTCGGGTGGCAACTGCATGTAGTACTACTGGCAGAATACATGTCCTGGTTGGTGGAAACCACCTCTTTTATGTGTATGGAGGAACACATTCATTTTTCACTGTCTGGCTAAATGAGAAAAAAAAAAAAAAAAAATACTAATCATCTATGGCAGGGGTGTCAAACTGAAATTCAATGGGGGTCGCATCAGCAGTATGGTTGCCCTCAGAGGGCCGGTTGTGTCTGTAAGACTATGTATATACCGTTTATCACATTAAAAAATTGCCTCTGCATTTAATTAGTAGTTTTAGTGACAATTTAAGCAACAATTACCTCGGAAAACAGATGCCTAGGAAAAATGGCAAGCAGATATAAAAGTGTACAGCTTTTGTAAAATTATTAAAAATAAACCCCGTCCCTCTGTCAAGAGGTTTTAGGAGTGCACTACATACAGAGTGCAGGGTTCAGGAGTGCGCTATGCACAGGTGACAGGGTGAGGGGTGCGCTGTGTAGTGTTCAGGGGCACTACATACACAGTGCAGGGTTTAGGGTGTGCTGTGTACAGAGTGGAGATTTCAGGGGTGTGCTATGCACAGAGTGCAGGGCTCAGGGGTGCACTATGCACAGAGTGCAGGGGGTTCCTACATACAGAATGGCTGTATGGCAAACTTTATAGACAGAACTCTTCTACCTTCACTTTGTGCCTTCACTAATTTATCTATTCTTCATTTTGATTTAATTTTGTGTAATCCCAGTGCAGCAAAATTGTGTCTTTTACAAATTGTGCATCATCGCAACAGTAAATGGGCTGACAAAAGCCCAGGCACCACAATACAATTTCTAGTCGCCCTGGCCGTGTCATGCCCTGGTGTAAACATTGCAGGTGTCCTCAGTTAAAGGAACTATACATCCTACATAGTACTGTTCCATCATCTGGAAGACAGAGCTCCATGGGTTAGAGTTGCTGTCACCCATCTCAGCCTCTGAAAGCAACAAGCTGCTTCTGGTAACAAGACCTTCACTAGCTGAATTATTGGACCAGTCTCCAAATATCTTTAGCACAGTAGTGAATGACAAGATAAGTAAGGCTTCCATGACCACCCCACCAACCTCTGATGATCATCTAATACTCTACTGCTCAAATTCACGAAGGTCACTTGTGGTCTGCAATGTCCATTAATAGAATAGTCATGGCATGGCTGCTAGGCAAGGGTAACACAGTATGGTATGGAAAAAAAATGTAGTCATGTGTCAACCTATGACATGAAAATGAAGCATGAAACCTGTATAGTGGACATTCAGTAGGTTTTCCATATGGCACGGCAGATTCTTAGCATATTTTTAGCTAGCTAAGTGCAGGCCCTTTCTGCTTACGCTGCAGTTTTCCAGTCTTTATAGCTTGCAGCTGAAGGAAACGACACCAATAAGATAATAAGGGAAAAGTCAAGTACAGCGGGAGGACTGAACTACAAGAAAGAACTTGAGGCTCTGGCCATTCTCTCTGTTAAATAGCAGTGTAAAAGCCAGTCCTCAGCCATGTTCTAGCCACTCTCCTGAGGTTGCAATCATTTGTCCAGCAAATTGTAACTCAGCCTCCTAAAAGACACCGGCAAGTGTCAGCTCACAGACTATATAACCAGCCCCCATGCACCAACTTGTGATTTCTGTTACTCAACCTGGCTGCTACAACACTTTTTTCATCTTTGTTAGCTCAGAAGTCACGTCATTGCGTTACAATACATGTAGGGCTGGGCCTGGTAGACCCTAAGGGGAAGTGCAGCAGTGTTTTAGCTCACAGTTCCCAAGTGTGTATTATATGAAATGTGAGTGATATCATTTTTAATAAACCAATTTGTATTAAGGCTCAATAATACCTATATCTATACTCAATAATACCTATATTCCTATACTGATTCCATCGGACCTAGTCTGCCGGAAATTCCGGTCGTGTGTACGCGGCATTAGTCTTTAAATGGTTAAAGTGGGGTTCCACCCTAAAGTGGAACTTCCGCTCATCAGAACCCTCCCCCCCTCCGGTGTCACAGTTGGCACCTTTCAGGGGGGGAGGGGGGTGCAGATACCTGTCTAAGACAGGTATTTGTACCCACTTCCGGGCATAGACTCCCTCACCTAGAATGGCGGCCAAGAGCCGAGAGAAATCGATCGGCCTTGGCTGCCAACATCGCTGGATCCTGGGACAGGCGAGTGTCCATTTATTAAAAGTCAGCAGCTACAGTATTTGTAGCTACTGGCTTTTAATATATTTTTTTTTTACAGTGAAATCCCTCTTTAAACTGACCTCATTTACAAACCAACGTTCATTCCTTTCATCTAAAAGAACTAAAAGGTTACTTTGTTTATAGTTATCTGCCTGCGCTGAAAACGTTGTGATATACTTGGCAGTGCTTTTTTTTTGTGTTACAGCTGTGAGCAAAGAATGGCTCTGCACTGAATCGGGGGAAATACTGTATCGAGATCCTGATTTTTTTATGATTAATCGCGCAGCTCTAATACACACATACATACATAAAATAAAATCTCGTACATATCTACTACTTGCTACCAACAGATGACAAGCTCTATTTAGATATAACAAGAGATTTAGAAATATAACAATTTTGCATGTAGGCATGAATGAAGCAAAGAGGGACAAGCTCCCGCCCACCCCTAACTAGTCAGTATCCACTGACTGCCAATAAGAATGCAGGCGATGATGGGCTATTTAAAGCTTTACAATCCAAGTGTCTTGGAGGAACCTATAGTTACATTAGCATACCATTCAGAATTAGAAGTTCAAAGAATGAACAAACTTCACTAGTAAAATCAATAAAAAAAAAAAAAAAAAAAAAAAAAAAAAAGAAGAGATGGGACTGATTACATCCTCTGAATTAGGCTTCATGTACAGCGTTTTTTTTTTTTCCCAAAGCTCCTAAACTCAACTCCATTAAAGCCTGTCAATGTACACATAGGCTTTAGGCAGAGTTTAGGCGCTGCTGTGGTTAGAGGAGGTTCAACTTCCCTCTCCTGAATGCGGAAGAATCATGTTCAGGATAGGCATGTTTTGACCACCGCATGCTGTAAAATTGCACTGATGGCCAAGTGTACATGAAGCCTTAGAGAGATTTCTGTTCTCTCTTTCTGTTTTGGTGACAATTTCACCAGACAGGAAGTGTGTATAAATCTCCAACAACAACACAGACAGAATTAGAAGGTATTAAGTAGAGTAGGGAAAGGCTAGAACCCCTGTCAGCTTTTAATTGGGTGCTATTGTTACAGATTTCTTCTCTGGCAAAGCCACGGTTACAGAAAGTGAGGGGTAATCGCGCTAACAGAGCCCTGAATCGAATCTTGCTCACTCTAATCCAGTTCTGTTGGGGAGATCCATCCTCCATTTTTTATTTTTTTTTCCAGTTTATGGTTACTACCCAGAGTGAAAGAAAATCCCAAAGTTTGATTTCTCACCAATACAGGTACAGAGGGGAAATCTTCTAATGAGCTAAGTAGTTCTGCAGGGATTTCTTCTCACTTCCTGTTTTGGCTATTGGACTGTGAGTTAAGGGAAATCTCTCGAAAACGACACAGATACTGTATCCAAAATGGGAAAAAAAGTTATCTTTGGTTCTACTTTAAGCTTTCAATGTAATTTGCATTTTCAAACAGCAGCACACAAGTGTTTTGATGAAATGAGGGACCCGTCACTGTTTGGATCATTTCCCAACCACCAAGAACCCCCATATGGCAAGTTTAAAACGTCCCTAATTTAGCAGAATTTTAGGAAACGCTCAGTACTGGAAAAAGACTCATTTAGACTGAGCAGTTTCCAGGGCAAAGTAATTGCTATTAAACGATCTAGTACAATTTCATTTTACTTTTGTTCCTCTAAGCGAGAACTGAATGTGTCAAAGTCTGCCATGTAACAGTGAGACTGAAATCTGGTACATGCATATTAAACACTAGCTGGCTGAGCTGGTCTTTGTCCCGAATTTCTATGCAGGTCAACGTCTCACATTTCTCCAGCATCCATTTGGCAGGACATTTATCATTCTCTTTACCGAACAATTGTACTCCGATACCAACAAGCACGAGGAAACAAAGGCGGACTAAATCTGGGCTGCCATCTCTCATACAGATTGTTGCTAGGAAACCTTTCAACTCTTAAGCAGCTTGTTGATGCTCATCATTTATTAAACTGCAAGTAGTGAAAGTGGATGGACATATAAGTGCATGCAAATTATAAAATAAATGTACGCAATTCACACATCAAATACAAATACCAAATCATGAACATATTTAAATAAAACACAGAAGATTATGTACAACAATAATGGACTATTTCATGCCTGAAAAAATCTCATACATCTGCAAATATGGTACATGCCCAGGCCAATTTTCAGCTGTCACACTTTGAATGACAATTGCGTGGTCATGCAACACTATACCCAAACAACATTTATTTTCACACAAATAGAGATTTATTTTGGTGGTATTTAATCACCACTGGGTTTGTTTTTGTTTTGTTTTTTGCTAAACAAATACATACCAAACATAGTGAAAAAAACTAAAAAAAAAAAAACTTTCATAGTTTGTTATAAACTTTTGCAAACAGGGCATTTTTCTCTTTCGCTAATGTGCACAGATGAGGCTGCACTGATGGGCATGGATAGCAGCACTGGTGTGCACAGATTGGCAGCATTAGTGGGGGCTGTTGGGACTGCGCTGATAATCAGGAAATTGCTAATCAGTGCCCTGATTATGTGTGTACATGTCCCTTTTAGAGAATTTGGTTATCGCATCTCTTCTCCTCTCCTTATGCTGTCAGCATGAGGAAAGGAGTGCCGATAACCAACTTCTGCTTACCTCCGTGATCATTTGTGACTGGACACAGCTGATCACATGGTAAAGAGCCGCTGATTGGCTCTTAACCTCAATCTGTGATCAGCAGTGACAGCTGTATATCAATTAGGAAAAAGGTACTTAGAGGTTTTCTTTTTGATAACTCCTTCAGATCCGCGCTATGATGGCTACAGCGCGGATCTGCTTTGCCGGGAGGCCGTCAATAGAAGTCCTCCCCTTTGCACGCTCACCACGCCCCCCCCCCCCCCCCGAAGGGTGCACACAGCACACGCTGTGATCACCCAAGTCAATGAGACTCAGGTGATCACAGATCAGAGTAAGGGGTCAATCCCGGCCCCTTACCACATGATCAGCTGTCAGCCAATGACAGCTGATCACGTGATGTAAACAGAAGATTGATAATCATTTTTTTTTCTCTTCTCACGAGAATAAAAAAAAAGCCGATCGCCAGCTTCTGTTGAAGGGACATCGGTCCCGAAGAGGAAGAGGTTAAGCCGCCTCAAATGTGCCCCACCAGTACCACCTGCCAGTGCAATGAATCAGTGCCCACAGTACATAAGTGCCAACAATCAGTTCCACCCATCAATGCCCACCAATGGTGCCAATCAGTGCCACCCTATCAGTGCCACCCTATCGCAGCCCATCAGTGCCACCCTATCGCAGCCCATCAGTGCCACCCTATCGCAGCCCATCAGTGCAGCCTATCGCAGCCCATCAGTGCAGCCTATCGTAGCCCATCAGTGCAGCCTATCGTAGCCCATCAGTGCAGCCTATCGTAGCCCATCAGTGCAGCCTATCGTAGCCCATCAGTGCAGCCTATCGTAGCCCATCAGTGCAGCCTATCGTAGCCCATCAGTGCAGCCTATCGTAGCCCATCAGTGCAGCCTATCGTAGCCCATCAGTGCCCATCAGTGTAGCCTCATCAGTGTACATCAATAAAGGAGAAAAATGACCCGTTTGCAAAAAAATTTAAAACCCAGAAGGTGATCAAATACCACCAAAAGAAAGTTCTATTTGTTGGAAATTTTTTTATAAAAATTGAATTTGGGTACAGGAGTTGTATGGCCGTGCAACTGTCATTCAAATAGTGACATCGCTAACAGCTGAAAATTGGTCTGGGAGGAGGGGGGGGGGGCTTAAGTGCCCAGTAAGTGGTTAAAATAATTACAAACACCATGATCCATATACAGAAATAGAAGGGACAATGTAAATTAAACAGTGTGTGTTTAGGATCATCTTAAAAGCCTTTTGCAGCAGGGAACCTAGGAGTGGGCATCACTAGGGTGGGCATTGACGAGATAGGAGAAATAGATGGTCTCTGGAGACACAAGGGGTACGCATTCTGTAAATGTATGTGGCCTCATCCTGTGACCATTGCTACAGAAAAATGTAATTGTGCATGTACAACTTAAACCGTTTTCTTTACTTTGTGGGCAAATTACTTCATTCAAATGCATCAACACTATTTAAAGCAGAGCATCACTCCTGGGAACTTCTTAACTCCCTGCATGTGGAAATGGCTTTTTTTTTCTAAGGTAGGTGAAGTTTCTCTTAAACTTTGCCAACCTATCCTTAGCCTGTATGTATAGCACTTTATAGAGAAAACTCAAGACTGCCCTTTACCGGACCTTTCAGACTGATGGTATCCTGATCATGTTGCAGTCTGCAGACAACAGTCTGCACAAACCCCGGCTAACGTGACAAGTATGTGGCAGAAGGTTTTACCAATCAGTAGTAAAAAATAAATAAAAAAACAACAGACCTGCTTACTACCCTGTGCGTCTTATTTAGGATATAAAGATCGTTGCACTTTCACTTCTTAATGATTCACTGTTGACCTGCAAAAAGGAAGAAAAACAAATCCGTCAAGCCAGGGATTTAATTAGCGCAGGGCAAACTTGGCAGATAACACAAAACAGCATGCAGATAAACAGCAGTATTTTACTGTTTAGTAACATATTTGTTAATCATCAGACAGAAATGGCATTGCCTTGCTACATGCCTTGGGAAGATGCCAAAAAGATAATCTTTTCTGGTAGCTGGAGAGTTCAGAGAGGAATGGATGCATTAAATACCTAAAAGGGCCTCCTAAATAGCTTCTACTCTTAACCACTTGTTGTACTTAGTCCTTTTATGTGTTTAAGATAATGAAGCCCATTGAATTAATGGATTATTATTGTATGACAGCTCTAAATGACTGCAAATCCATCAAGAACAAATCCAGAATTTCTAAGACTGTAAAAATGGCCCTCTCTGCCCTGATTATTTGTAATGAATAGCACGGCCCATGGACCAAGCAATCCAGTCACTGGAGAGAAATGACTTACCCGTTATGGAGTCACCCCTCACTACCTGAGCTGGCAAGAGGTCACTGCTTGTCAATGAATGTAGAGATATTTGGCAGTGTTTCAGGTCAGATAGGAAGCCATTGTATTTAAGTGAGTGGAAGCCTCTGCCCTAATCATCCTGCTGCCACCAGCAGAAGCTCCTGTGTGACCCGGGACCTAAACTGATTTGGGGGAGTCACAGGGGCAGAAGATGAAGGTTAGAAATGAAGAACGATGCAACGACTCCATGATCAGAGAGTAATAATATAAAATAATAATAATATATGCACAGGGCAAAGGAGTAGGCAGACACCTCAGAGTAAGCCTTATTTCACAGATGTAATAGAAATCTGTTAAAGAATGTGTTACCCCAACATTTCATATTCTTGATATGTATCTGTTGTACCACTTACTTTATTTCTGCTCACTTTGCATTGCTTCCTTAGTATGAAATCCCTGGTGATTCTGCCACTCCCGCTGCTTTCTTACTGAAAACTAACCTCACCAGGGCATGGAAGCACATACATCCCAGCGTGGTCAGTTTTCTTTGTTGCCTTTTAATTGGGCATACTGTACTCCAATGGTCAGACATCTGCTGACAGGCACCTCCCACCCACCCCCTGCCTGGTGCAGCCATTTACTGGGAAGATCAGTGCACTCCTGTTTCTCTGCCTCCTGCTTACACACCCCCTGCAGTCTCCGCCCCCACTTTTCTAAAGCCTTTATGCAGCTGAGAACAGAGGTCATGTGATCACTTGTAAAAAAAGGAAGCATTTATAATTTTTATAATTTTTTTGAATACATGCATTCCTAATTCTTTCTGAATTTCTACTTTAAACTAAATGGGTTAACAAAGTAAGGTTTTGCACACAATACTTTAGGGTCAGTTCAAACTGGAAATGGCTGTGCATCGCACAGGAACTCTGTGCGTCCCCATTCTCCAGTTCAGGGATGAATCAGGGCCGAATCTTTGTCCGAATTCAGCCCTGAAATGGAACCAGAGACGCACACCGTTTCTGTGCAGTGCACTTCGCAGCCTCCCCGGAGATATGAGAATCGGCTCCATAGGGAGCTGGTCGCATTCTCCCACTATGCAAATTGGATGCGGGGGAACCCCGAGTACTCCTCAATGCATACTAGCATGTTGTGGCTTTACCTTTCAGGGTGCAAAAAAAAAACAAAGAAAAAAACCAACATGGGTTTACTACCGCTTTAAGATACCGAATTACTCCTTTTACAACAAGGATCTGTACACACACCCACAGCCATACGATCATTACACTATATACATAAGATCATAAACCTTTAGGGCTCATCACCCCGGCCCATATGCTAAAAATTATTATACACTGATGTATGTGGTGTAAAGAAAATAAGGGGCAGTGCAATGGGTTGTTACCACACACTGCACAGTTTACTTTTTTTTTTCTATAAACCTAATTAAAAAGTGTCACAAAGTGACAATGAAGACTATGCATTGCAGCACATTGCAACATGCTGCTGTGGATTGCACTGCACAAAAAATGCAAAGCTGCTCCTCAACACAGCGTTTTATAGTTGAACAGGACACATAGTCACTATTTGTTTTCTATATACCTTTGCGTTGAGCCTGTGTTGATTTATGCAGATCATCAAAGCTTAATGGAGATAGTGAGAATGAGCTCTTTATATCCGTCATTACAGTATTTCAAGGGACAATGGACAGGTTTCTGGTGAGCACAAATCAATGTAAAATCCCCAAGAAAACTGTGAAAAGAACTGTTAAAGATCTCCATCATATAGCTCAGGGGTCTCCAAACTGCGGCCCACAGGCCGGATGTGGCCCTTTACTTGCCTTTATCCGGCCCTTGAGGCACTATTCTTTACACTGATACGAGTCACTATTTCTACAAATGACATCAAAGACTGGGCACTATTCCTTCTAACGACAACAGCAATGGGGTACTATTCCTCCCACTGACACCAATGACAGAGTACTATTCTTTCCACAAACACCAGAGATGGAGCACTATTCCTTCCACTGACACCAATGATGGAGCACTATTCCTTCCACTGACACCAATGATGGAGCACTATTCCTTCCACTGACACCAATGATGGAGCACTATTCCTTCCACTGACACCAACGATGGAGCACTATTCCTTCCACTGACACCAACGATGGAGCACTATTCCTTCCACTGACACCAACGATGGAGCACTATTCCTTCCACTGACACCAATGATGCAGCATTATTCCTTCCACTGACACCAATGATGAGCACTACTCCTTCCACTGACACCAATGATGGAGCACTATTCCTTCCACTGACACCAACGATGGAGCACTATTCCTTCCACTGACACCAACGATGGAGCACTATTCCTTCCACTGACACCAACGATGGAGCACTATTCCTTCCACTGACACCAACGATGGAGCACTATTCCTTCCACTGACACCAACGATGGAGCACTATTCCTTCCACTGACACCAATGATGCAGCATTATTCCTTCCACTGACACCAATGATGAGCACTACTCCTTCCACTGACACCAACGATGGAGCACTATTCCTTCCACTGACACCAATGATGCAGCACTATTCCTTCCACTGACACCAATGATGGAGCACTATTCCTTCCACTGACACCAATGATGGAGCACTATTCCTTCCACTGACACCAATGATGGAGCACTATTCCTTCCACTGACACCAATGATGGAGCACTATTCCTTCCACTGACACCAATGATGGAGCACTACTCCTTCCACTGACACCAACGATGGAGCACTATTCCTTCCACTGACACCAATGATGGAGCACTATTCCTTCCACTGACACCAATGATGGAGCACTATTCCTTCCACTGACACCAATGATGGAGCACTATTCCTTCCACTGACACAAACGATGGAGCACTATTCCTTCCACTGACACCAATGATGGAGCACTATTCCTTCCACTGACACAAACGATGGAGCACATTCCTTCCACTGACACCAACGATGGAGCACTATTCCTTCCACTGACACCAACGATGGAGCACTATTCCTTCCACTGACACCAACGATGGAGCACTATTCCTTCCACTGACACCAACGATGGAGCACTATTCCTTCCACTGACACCAACGATGGAGCACTACTCCTTCCACTGACACCAATGATGAGCACTACTCCTTCCACTGACACCAACGATGGAGCACTATTCCTTCCACTGACACCAATGATGCAGCACTATTCCTTCCACTGGACATCAATGATGCAGCACTATTCCTTCCACTGACACCAATGATGGAGCACTACTCCTTCCACTGACACCAACGATTGAGCACTACTCCTTCCACTGACACCAATGATGGGGCAACTATTCCTCCTGACAGCAATGGTGTAATTTTTTTACTCCCACTGACCATCGAGCCTATAGCATTGTTGACTCCCACTGATGCCAGGGCATTTTCTACTCCCACTGTCCACAGTCCGGTCCCCCTAAAATTTGAAGGGCAATAAACTGGCCCTTTGTTTCAAAAGTTTGGAGACCCCTGCTCTATTCCCTAATCTCAGCCTGTGTTCAGGACTGGAGTTAGACACCCCCGATCTGAAAATGGAAGTCCAATTACACCTTTGTATGTATGGGATTTGTGTGAAAGCTTTCTATATTATGTGTCTGCATGTGAAAGACAAGCACAGCAGTTGCTGCAGAGTGCTGCAGGTTCCATGCGTACATATACATTGTACACGGAACGGTGGCAGCTATAGCGAGGAAATGCTACTACCAGTCTGAAGCATGTTACTCCAGGTCATAAAGCTTTATAGCTGGCAGACACTATTAGACCCAGAGAGCTGGGTATTTCATAACAAAACACATGCTGACATGCAAAACCACTAGTGTCCACATGAAAGCTTAATAGGTGAAAGGTTCAGACGAGAGCACAGAACATTCTCAATTATCCTCAGTTTTACAAACAATTATCCGCAGCTTATAAAAGACAGCTGCCGTACATACATATCACTTAAACCAGCCATAGACATGAAGGTGGCCAGATATTACAGAATATGCCAAAAAAAAAAATTGTTCCCTGGATACTAACAGACACGGGATTATATATACGAAAAACGGCTAAAAACAGACAGAACAAAGGTCTATTGGTTGAAAATTTCAAACTCATTTAAAATAACCTTTCCCAGCACATTTTTCTTGTACAATCATCCATGCTACAATGAAATATGGTGTGTGCCAAAAAAAAAAGAAAAAAAAAAAACACAGAAAACCAGATGAGCTCACAAATCCTTACATTTTCCTGAAGTTCATATTTTCTTTTTGAATAATTAACGGACTTTCAATATACTGTATTTGCAGCTATTTTTCATGGTGTCCACAGAAGGCCATATGTTCAAATCCAACCATGGTGCTACCTGCCTGGAGTTTGCTGTTCTGTGCCTGGTTAAGGTTTCCTCTGGGTACTCCAGTTTCCTCCCACACTCAAAAGACTTGCTTGGGAGGTTAATTGATTCCTGGATAAAATCGGCCCTAGTACGTGTATGTATGAATGTGAGTTAGAGACCTTAGATTGTAAGCTCCTTGAGGGCAGAGATGGATGTGAATGTACAAAAGTGAGTACACCCCTCACATTTTTGTAAATATTTTATTATATCTTTTCATGTGACAACACTGAAGAAATGACACTTTGCTACAATGTAAAGTACTGAGTGTACAGCTTGTATAACAGTGTCAATTTGCTGTCCCCTCAAAATAACTCAACACACAGCGATTAATGTCTAAACCACTGGCAACAAAAGTGAGTACACCCCTAAGTGAAAATGTACAAATTGGACCCAAAGTGTCAATATTTTGTGTGGCCATCATTATTTTCCAGCACTGTCATAACCCTCTTGGGCCTGGAGTTTACCAGATCTTCACAGGTTGCCACTGGAGTCCTCTTCCACTCCTCCATGATGCCATCACAGAGCTGGTGGATGTTAGAGACCTTGCGCTCCTCCACCAGTACCAGTACCAGTAGCATTAACACACATGCATTTTTCATGTGCTGGAATGTATTTTTTCATGCATAGGAGTATTATTATTCTTGGCCATGCTTTATTTAAAATAGTCTTTAAAGTGGTTGTCCAGGCAGACATTTTTTGATCTTAATGCATTGCTCTTCTGTGTGCAGCAGCCCCCCTAATGCTTACCTGAGCCCATCTCGATCCAGCGATGTTGCACTAGATACTCGGCTTTCTGGGACTCCCCTCATTGGCTGAGACAGCAGCGTGGCGCCACTGGCTCCCGCTGTCAAAGTCAGTGGGCCAATGAAAAGAGAAAGGAGGCAGGGGCAGGCCGCGACACCGTGTCTGAATGGACAGAGGGAGCTGTGAGGGCACTCAACAGTAGGGAGGGGCCAGGAGCAGCGGCAGGGGACCCAAGAAGAGGAGGATCTGGGCTGCACAGGCAAGTATAACATTTTGTTTTGCTGTTAAAAATAACAAAACTTTAGTATCACTTTAACTAGTTCAGCCCTGGAAATTTTTAACCCCTTCTTGACCAGGCCATTTTTGCTATACAGCACTGCGTTACATTAAAGTGGTGTTGCCACCAAAAAATGAAAAGCTGCTTAAAATTAATTAAAAAAAAAAATTAAAAAATAAATAATTGGCAAAAAAAAATTTTTTTACTCACCTCTAAATACCGGTTGCTAGGGGGTCCCTCGTAGTCTGCCTTCTTCATTGCCCAGGCTGGTGACATCACTTCCCCTTGCGCCGCACATTCACCTGGGACCTGTCACGTGTCCCAGGTGACTGTACGGCGTATCACTATTTATTTGGGTACAAGTACAGACCACGTAATTGCCAGTTAAAGTGGGGTACCCCTTAAAAAAAAAAAATTAAAAGTCAGCAGCTACAAATACTGCAGCTTCTGGCTTTTAATAATCGGACACTTACCTGCCCCAGGGTCCAGCGATGCGGGGTGGAACGAGGGGGGTTCCCCCGCATCGCTGGACCCTGGGGCAGGTAAGTGTCCGATTATTAAAAGCCAGAAGCTGCAGTATTTGTAGCTGCTGACTTTTAATTTTTTTTTTAAGGGGTACCCCACTTTAACTGGCAATTACGTGGTCTGTACTTGTACCCAAATAAATAGTGCTCTTTATTGAGACAAGTACACACTATAAAGGGAAATGCTTTGTTCATATTTCATGTCTAAGATTTACAATCACTTTATTGCCCATTGCACTTAAAAAAAAAAAAAATAAATAAATAAAAAGTAGAGCACTCTGTACTTTTTTGAGCACATATAGTAAATGGTGTGAACTACCCTAACTGTAAAACATGAGCCCTTTAAATAGAAAATGTAAATGTATTGAAAGCAAAACTACAGACAATTAGGTCACAGGGTGTGGAGCTGAAAAAAAAAGCACACAATCTATGCGGCTTGCAAGGGAGCAATTTATCGATCGGCAGAAACGCTGCACAGGGTAAAACAGAGGTCTCCTAGCAACCAGCCAGCCGGGGTTATTGACTAGTCCGTGGACAGTGCATGATGGGTAATACACATGACAAGACATCCAAGGCACTAGAGAGGTGGTGATCCTACATATATTACAGGCAATGTGTAATGGAGTAGAAGTGATCCAGCCATGGATAACACAGCCCTGACATGGCTAATGAGAGCTTCTCTAGGGTTACCACGTCCTCCTGTCTGACTTGCACAATCCACATGTGACATGACAATTTATTTACTTACTCACATAGAAAATTCTGTAATGTCATTTCAGAATTATTATTTACTGGCACGTGATAAATCTGACAGCAAAAGAAAAGAAAAAGAAAAAGCTACAGTAATCTAGATACTGGTATATGTCCATCATCTGATAGGAAAATCCAACTAGTTCACACATTGTTATGCTGCAATCAGGATCATCTGACCGCATTTTCTAGATTACTCATACACAAATGGGAGTATTTACACATGGGCTCCTGACATGTGAGCAGTACCATGCACACGCTCTAAGGGGAAGGTGAACAGGTGTATTCAATGAGGCAGCATATGAAAGTGAGGAGCACACAGGATTTTGCAGCCACAAGTCATCTCAGTCTGCGAATGCACTGCGTAATGCCCTGTACACCCGGTCGGACTTTCCCATGGAAAATGTATGATCGGATTGTGTTGTCGGAAAATCCGATTGTGTGTGGGCTCCATCTGACTTTTTCCGTCGGAATTTCCGACACAAAGTTTGAGAGCTGGATGTAAAATTTTCCGACAACAAAATCTGATCGTTTACATTCCGATCGTGTGTAGACAATTCCGACGGACAAAGTGCCACGAATGCTTAGAATAAATTACCAGACTAAAGCTATTGGCTACTGGCCTCTTTATAGTCCCATCGTATGTGTTCTACATCAACGCTTTCAGAACGATTGTATTTTCAGACAACTTTGTGCGACCGTGTGTATGCAAGACAAGTTTGGGCCAAAATATGTCGGAAAAAATCTGATTGATTTTGTTGTCGGAATGTCCGACCGTGTGTATGGGGCATTACAGTTTTTGTAATTGTAACAATAGCCACAATTATTACTGTATACCAACATCCATTTTTTAAAACTTTTGTCAACCGTTTGTGCATTCTTTGTCACACCACGTGCTGCTAATTTCCTTCAGTCTCTTTACAGCCACTGCCTGTCTACATGCATACACTTCAGGGCTGCATGGCATTTTTCTAGGCCAGATACTGGCCATGATAACAGTTTAGCATGCCTTATGAAACAATGTTGTTTTAAACAGCCATTGAAATCCTGTGCGAGAGGGTGACAAAGCAGGAGTACAATTGGGTGACAAGGACATAGCGCTGTCACACAAATGGGTTATTTTGACGTAGCAGTTACAGAAGTATAAAACGCCAATAGAGGGGTGGGTGCTGCATTTGTCAATTAACTCAGAGAAAGGGATTTTACAATGAGTAACAGAAAAATCCTATTTTCTCCTTCATTCATTGACTAAAACAGCTCTCTCCATTGGGATGTCCCAAAGCAGTGCCTCAACGAGGGGTGGGCAAACTAAAAAGGCAACTGGAGCAACTAGGCAAACATGTCACCACCCACTATTCCTCAAAAGGGGAAAACCAGGAACCTTAAAAGAAAAAAAGCATGGGATTTGTTTTTTCTTGCCCATTTATACTTACCTGTGGCACAGATCTCACAGATCCCCAAGAGGAGAGCTGCTGACTGTCAATCAGCAGCTCTCTTCTTTGCACCTGATTGGAGCGCTGAGCTGTGGAGGGGCAGGGTGCAGCCATCTCAGTCTCAGCGGCTTGCTGAAATGGGGATCAGTCCAGGCACCTGGCGGATGCAGACTTTATTGTTGTGATGATGCAGTGTCTGGACTGATGCCAGTGACGTCAGCAGAGAGCACACTTCAGTCCTTTGATAGGAAGGAGAAGCACTCACGAGAGACACCTATCCTTGTATAAAAACAAAAAACAGGAGGCTTAAAAGACAGTCAGCACAGACGTCCGCCCTTACAGAAGCAATGGTGACCAAGGAGGCAACCTGTGAAAAAGAATAAGCAAGGGGAGCTCCAAAATGGCAAAGCCCTTGAACCAGGGTGCAGAGCACGAATTGTGTGGCCAAAACGCTGAAAAAAAAAAAAAAAAAAAAAAAAAAAAAAGGGATATGAGGAAAGAAAAAAAAAAAAAGAAAAAAAACTTAACCCATAATGGTACTCAAGATAATGTGTGTTCAATTCCACCAAGAAAGGCCAGCACCGACTGAAAAGGGGCATGGATGGACCCCCAGTGCCTTGCACCCGACATCTAAGCCTGACAGGTGCAAGCCAAATACTTTGAGGAGTAGGCATGCAAGCCTTCCACCTTGGTTGACCATCCCAAACTGAACACATCCTGTCCCTCAAAAGCTGATGCACAACAGATGTGCCTTCTAGTCAGAGACAGTAACCCAGGGTAGAGACCAACCCTGGGATAGGTGGTCCTCCCAAAGAGACAACCTCCAGGAAGCATCCGCGACCAACCCAGGCAGTTCCCCCCACACCACGTCTGGGGAGGTAAGGGGGGTAGCATCTACTTCCAGAGCCAAGGATGTATGCAAGACAGAACCTCCACTCCACTTATGTGGGGGGGGGGGTTGTCAGCCAGGGTAACACTGTGACAAGGACTCCGGCACCCTGTCATATGCGTTTTTGCAAGAAGTTTAACTCACTGGCTGCCCCGGGGCATGTCATAACCGACCTAGAGGCATGCCCTCCCACCAAAATCCATACCAGACCCCTTAATGAGCAAGCCCCCCCCCCCCCCCCCCGAACCATACAGGTCACATACCCTCAACATGGGGGGGGGGGGGGCTGGCAAAAAACCTTGTCCCCAGGTTTATAAGGTGGGGGGGGGTAAGGTGACCCCCTTATGTCATTATTGCCCAAACATGGACATGAACACAGATCCTAAAGGGCGTTTTGATTGCCACTCAACAAACCGATAGCAGGATATAAAACTTCTTGAAGCTTGTTGAAAGCCTGCCAGAAGCTTGTTTAAAGTGGTAATCAACTCTTCCATTGGGGTCCGTGTTCAACATTTACAAACTGGAGCTGAATGGTACTTTCAGCCCCTGTTTATACCAGACCGACTTGTCATGCGATCTGACAAGTATCACCCTATTGTCGGGAATGGCAGTGTTCAAATTGGTGCGACGCTGACTTTACAGTGCCGCGTAGATCTGAAAAAGTAGTTCCTGCACTACTTTTGGCGATTTTGAGTGCGACTTACATAAATATCTGTGCATGAAGTCGCACTGACTTGCGGCTTTGAAATCGTGCAATCTCAAGGCCGCATTCAACGTAAACTGCAACAAAGCTTGCCGAAAGCTCTGCCAATGCTTTGTCAAAGTCCGTGAAACAGGTCAAAAAAATATTTTTGACTGTTAAAATGCAAAAAAGAATTAAAGAGACACCATCACCTTGTTCATGCCTGCAAAGTGCCTTCCATAAACAGCATCCCTAACCCTTATAGTCATGAATATACTAACGCTCATCAGGGTGGAAGACGAATAACCTATCAGCAAGTTTTTGGGCAGAAAAACAAAGTAAACCTACCAATTCCATGCATTCCCGGTGGGTATGGAACCATGTTGCCCTCTACATGACCAGTTAACTATGCTGCATTAATACCAGCACAAGATAAAGGTTTGTAACCAGCAGAGCTTGCATGGGCAAGTTCAGCAGAATACTCTTCACATATCTGATGCACCTCTGTGCATGACTGTCCATTTTCAATAATAATAATAATAATAATAATTATTCATCAGCAGCAGCCCATTTCCTATGAAAGCTTTTGCTTTTAGTCTTCTGTACAGATACCATCTCAGATGTTCATTATTACTTCCTACAAGCAATGACACATTTAACCAAAAGAAAAAGTTTTCAATGCCTGCAGAGTAACTGGGTCAAATCTCTCCGCAGTCAGCCTGCCAAAGCTAATACCTTTACAGTTTGTTAAACAGGCTAAACTATGCAAGCCCTCATTCAACCTTCCAGCTCCAGCAATAAATAGCGTGTGATTAACCAAAAAATGCAGCAGAAGGAGCTGACAAGCTCGGTTTCAGCACACAACACGTGACGGCTCACTATGATATGGTTACCAGGCAGTCAGACATATCTGGGGGCAAGGTGACAGCAGTGCTTGGCAGCCCATGTCAGCAAACTGAACACGACACACATACGGAATAAATAGGATCAATCTATTCAATAACAGAAGGTTTGTAAAACATGCTAACTCGAATGATTAGAATTAATTTAACCTATATCAATATTTTTCAACCCAAGTTTGCACAGCAATTTTTCAGGACATTTTCAGACATGTCCACCATTAGTGGACTACTGTACAGGTTTACATTAGTAATAGGTTCCCCCACTGTCCTCCTATGTAGTATGCCCCCCCACCCACACAAACCTCAGATGCAACATGGACACACTGCGCTGGCACGAAACCGCACCAACAATGTCCAGAACTTTGGACACTTCCCTCTGCGTCTTCACACCCAGAACTTTGGGCTCTGCATTGGTCTTGATGATGTCAGAGGGTCTGCAACTGGCAGAGCGTAGGGGGGCCGAGGCTGCAGGATAGAAGGAGACTGCAGGTGTAGAGTACTGGATAAAGTAGTGTTTTTGTAGCCCCCTAGACCAGTGGTCTCCAAACTGCAGCTGGATGTGTCCCTTTGCTCGTCTTTACCAGGCCCTTGGGGTGCTATTCCTCCCGATACAAGGCACTATTCCTTCTACTGATGTCAACAATGGGTTAGGATTACTGTCACTGATACCAACAATAGGGCACTATTCCTACACCACTGACACCAATAAAAAGGCACTATTTCTTGCCCTAATACAAACAACGGGGCAATATTCCTCCCGCTAATACCAATGGTGGGACATTGTTTATTTCCATTGACAACAGGGCATTTTCGACTCATGTTGGCCACAGTCTGGCCCCCTCAAAGTCTGAAGGATATAAACTGGCCCTTTGTTCAGAAAGTTTGGAGACCCCCGCCCTAGACATAAATGAGCATTAAATCTTGCAGTGTACAGTAGCAGCAAACCACTGAAAGGAAGCAATTTAACTTTCCCTGAAGTTCAGCTTTAAAAATGTATTCTGAAATACAACTTGCTTAAACTTGATGCAAGCCTTCTGAAATCTACGTAGAACCGCTCAGGACTGCCAGCACTGGGAACCAATCAGGCTCTGCTGCAGTACACATGTTGATGGCGGACTAGCTATACTTTACTGACCAATCAGCAGGCTGTTCATGACCAACCAATGGATACAAGCACTTGGCTGTGCTGCCTGGCAGGTGAACTTGAATCAAAAACAGAAATCACATTTGGTTAAAGTTAAAACAAAAAGGGACCCCGAATATGCAGAAATAAGAAAATGCTATTGGCCTGGTTGGACATTTATTGTAAAAAACGGCACTGGGAATGTCGGCGGGACACATAGAAGCATTGCATCTATTTTCTTGCCCATCTCAAAAATCCTTGAAAAGCAGTTTCCAACATTCAATGCCATCTCAGGTTTATGCCTCTTGCAGCAAAAAACCCCTAAAAAAACAACACATTTACCAAACACTGCTGGGCTTTCAACCAAAAGGGGAACCGTTCTGAATGGGGGATGGGTTACAACTAAACAATGCCACAAACTTCCCTTTACAAATGTCCGCAATAACTTTCTGCATATAGTAAGCACTTCAGATGTCTCCAAGAAGCCTCATCCAGGATGAGAACGAAACCAAATGTGGGACAGGGCTTCAAAAGTGTGAAACAATTATGTAGTTCACTCCAAAGTGACTTAAAAGGTGTCTGAAATCTGGCATTTATATTGCCAACACCTTCTGCTTTCCTAACAGGGTAATTTATTCTCCTAAAACAGTGGTCTCTAAACTGTGGGCCTTTGCTAGCCTTTAGCACTATTGCTCCCAATGATATAAGGCCTCCAACTGACGCCAGCAATGAGGCCCTATTTCTTCAACTGATAACAATGGTGGGGCACTATTCCTCCTACTGACCACCAATCCTGAGGGGAATGCTTATTCTCACTGATGCTGCTCCTAGGACATTTTCTAACACCACTAGCCACAATCCCCCTAAAGTCTGAAGGACAGTAACTGGGCCCTTTGAAAAGTTTGGAGACCACTAATCTAAAATGATTCTACTGCTCAGTAATCTCTTTAATCAAGCAGTGCTTAACCTTCCAATACAGGACACCAAATTTGCACACCAAAATTTTAGGACTCCATGTTTTACACCCCAAGAATACTACTCATCTTGCATGCATGGCTTGTACTGAGTTTGCAGTGTCCATGATTTTACCATCTGCTATTTTAGCACATACTCATCACAACGCAAAAAAAAAAAAAAAAAAAAAAAAAAAAAAAAAAAGAAGAACAAACAACGCCTTGTCGCACACCTAATTATCCAGTGAACCAGATGAGAGTTGCCCATTCTAGCAATGATGATCGCATGTCTCTGGAAAAACCACCGGCTCTACGCAGCCATTTGTTGCTCCAGCAATTTGGCAGTCAGAGAACCTACCTCAACTCTTGTTACCCCTATAGAATAAATGGTGTCATCAACAACCACCAGCTCCACTTACCTACCCTCTCTGAAAAAACAAAAAGTTGATTAATGGAAAATGTAGCCTATTCCGGTGCATGCAGGTTGGACAGTACGTGCATGTTTATCACCCACTTTGGTTATTGGCCAAGCCAATGGTAGACCTAAGTCCACAGCTCAAGATAAACATCTATATATACCACAGTGATGCACAAACTAGGTTATTATTATGGTGAGAGTTACAGTGGTAGTATTATGCCAAAAGATATCTATCCAACAAAAGTTTTGCCAAGTATACATAATGCTGAACATATTCAACAATTAAACAACTGTATCCCGAATCAAGTGATCCAATATACATAAGGTTGTCAGAAGCCTAGCTTTTTCCTTGTTGAATTCCTTTGCACTTCTCCTGCCAATGTCACTTTTTCCCGGTTTTCCTCTGATCTTTTTCTTTTACTAGGTCTCCTTTTGTAATATTTTTATATAGGGCTGCTGGCTATTCCGCTTTATTTACCCTTCTGTGTCAACCTCTATGTATCTCACAATATCTCTACTCTGCTTAGCTGCTTCTACAATGAGTTAGATGACCACATGTTCTTCTGATGGGGTTCGATATGGGGAGATTCCCCTGTATGGTGGACACCATGTCTGCAGACACTCCATGTATAGAAAGATCTTGAGTTCTCCCTACAGTGGTTTACAACAGTGGTCATCAACCCTGTCCTCAGGGCCCACTAACAGGCTAGGTTTTATGTATTACCTTGGGGAGATGCAGACTAGAATACAATGCAATCACTGAGCAGCAAATGATATCACATGTCATGTATTTCAGTTATCTTGCAAACCTGGCCTGTTAGTGGGCCCTGAGCACAGGGTTGATGACCACTGGTTTACAGTGGTCGTATACCCTGACATACACACCCAGTGAAGTGACTGGCCTCGGGAGATACGCAGAGATGAAACAAATCCTCCTACATACATACGCACGTTGTATCTGTCTACGGTATCTGCAGTCTTCTTTACATCCAAAGTGCTAAGATATAAAGTTTGTCTAAGCCCCTGTACACACGGTCGGAGATTTTGCCAACCAAATCCGTCGGATTTTGTCCGTTAGATTTAGTCTGACGGATTGTGTCCGAAACTGTTGCATACACACGGTCGGACTAAGTTGTCGAAAAATCCGATCAGAACGTGATGACGTAATTTCGTTACGACTTGGTCCGATCAAAATTTTCTACACATGATCGGATTACGT
The DNA here is from genome assembly GCF_037356315.1 of Lithobates pipiens. NCBI lineage: Eukaryota > Metazoa > Chordata > Amphibia > Anura > Ranidae > Lithobates > Lithobates pipiens. Next base: position 25,485,894 of record NW_027507696.1, on the reverse strand, counting down.
CCGACCGGCCCAGTTGGTAAATATTTCCAACATGTTGGAAAATTGGGTCCGACGGAGATTCGGATGGAATCAGTCCAATGCATACCACACACAGTCGGATTATCTGACGACACGGTCCGATAAGACGCATTCCGACGGATTCTCCGACCGTGTGTACGCGGCTTTAGAGTTAAGAAAAAAAAGGGTAGAGAGCTGAAATTACATACTTCAATACTCGGTGAGGAGGAAAGTTCTGACAGCTGACTGGAGGGGAGGGGAAGGGACACCACCCTCTCCACATTGCACACTGGAACAGAGCTGAGGCCGTCACTTACAGGGTTACACCATTTTTTCCTCTTGGTGTCAGGAAAACTTTGGTGTCATGCTGATAGCTGAAGATCGAAGCAGCAGACAGAAATGACACACTATAGAAGAATATGCTTTGTTCATATTTCATGTCTGAGTTTTACAACCAGAGTTTTACACTGTTCGATTTTCATCAGAATAGTCAAAGAAAAATAATTCACAAAAACATTTTTTGTTGCCATCAAGCCAACTGATTCAATTCTAAAGTGCTTACAATTTTAACCAGTCCTACTATTTTAATGTAATACCAGACATATTATACAGGTTTCCCACATTCACAGCTAGAATTTCACTTGTTTAAGAACATTTTTCCAGTCTGATTCAAATTTTTTAGCCGCCCTAGTCAAAAACATATGTCGATTTGACCCCATTACCATTGGAAAATCCAACGAGCAGTCAAAAAAAAAAGAAAATTGGAAAATGTATGTATACTGGTGTTCGGCCAGCTTAAGTCTGAGTATAATGCAAATGAGCAGTGCCATGTTCCAGAATACAGCAAGCTGATGCCCATACTGTTACTGTGCAGTGTTGCCCCCCTCCTCTTTATAGACTTTATACCACCTCTGCAACTGATTGTCCCTCCTTCTACCCCTTCCCTAAGAACGTACAGCTCTGTACAGTACTTTGCTCTGGTTGGCATAAATGATCTGCACATAATAAGCCAACTAGGTGAACATTTTGAGGCTAATATACCTACAAGAGCAAAATCCCCTGAGATCATCTCTTTTCTGAGCGAGAGAAGATTAATTTATTGCATTATCAGCAATCTAAAAGGAAATTGCCAGAGAGGTAGGAAGGTATTCTACTGCCAGGATGAGAAATAAACATGCCAGAGGAGAGATCAGATGTAGGATCAGGTTAGCTTAATCTATCATTAAGAGGCCTAGAAAGGATAGCTTTCCACTGCAGTGAAAAAATGTTCTTGTCCAAGTAACTGCACAGTGTGCTCACGAAGTGTTCGTTAATTTATAATACATAACCAACGCTAAAAATAAAATTTCTTCATTACATGCAATATGCAGCCCAGCCTGGAGGTGCTCCTAGAGGACACCTGAACCATATGCTAAAGGCATGTTTATTCAGAATGGACTACTCCTCACTTTCGCCATCAGCTCCCACCACATACAAAGTAGTTCATAAAGCTGCTCATCAATATATGCAAATAAATGCAAAGAAAACTGAAATACAGTTTTTTCTACATGCAAAAAATATATCATATAAAAGCAGTACAGTATGCAAAAATTTAATGGCTGTTGCACTGTAATTCCATCGGCATGTAGAAATATGGGGGTGATTTTATCAGCATGGGTCTCGATGCTAGATTTAAAGATTAGATTTGGTAGCACCACAAATTTTCAGCACCTCTAGTTATGGCAAGCATGAAAAAACATCACTTAGTATGCAGAAAATGGGTTGCTACAGGTGTCACAATTGCAGTGTATGCACTAACAAATAGCAATTACTTTGTACGGGATTATAAATATAGGCGCTGCTCTTAGACTCTGTGCCAATAAACACAAAATATATTAACTGTAAAAAAAAAATACCGTATTTATCAGCAGAGGCGGCTCTAGGATTTGTGAGGCCTTAGGCAAAACTTACACTTGAGGCCCCAATCACGCCCATAATGGGAAAAAAATTCAAGCAATAAAAATGGCTGCAAAAAGATGCACAGATCTAGCAAACAGTTCATCTGCACCACTTCCAGGGCACCCTCCTCACCCATCAGACATATGCAGCCATTAAAACATCTAGGGCCCACCAAGGTGGCAACCCCTCTAAGAATTTCCTGTGTCTTGGGAGAATGGGGAGGAGATGTCACTGAGCCATTCCATATCCGCAGAGGAAGTAGAGCGGGGGGATCCCAGCACAGTGCAGGGGGAGCAAGAGTAGGGAAGGGAGACAGAGAGGAGAGGAGAGAGAGGGGAGGGGAAGAGAGAGATTGTGAGAGATAGGGGGTGGGAAAGAGAGAGAGGGGGAGGGGGGGTGAGAGAGGGGTAGATAAAGGGTGCACAAAAGGGGGAGAGAGTGGTGGAAAGAGGAGAGGAGGGGAGGGGGAGAGAGAGGGAGGAGAGAGAGAGAGAGAGAGAGGGGGAGGAGAGAAAGGGTGGGCAAAAGGGGGAGAGAGGGGGGGGAAGAGGGAAGGTAGAGGGGGAAGGGAGGAGAGGGGGAGGGAGGGAAGAGAGGAGAGAGGGAGGAAAGAGGGAGGAAAGGGAGGAGAGAGGGAGGGAGGAAAGGGAAGAGAGAGGGAGGAGAGAGGGAGGGAGGAGAGAGGGAGGGAGGAGAGAGGGAGGGAGGAGAGAGGGAGGGAGGAGAGAGGGAGGGATGGGGAGGGAGGGAAGGAGGAGAGAGGGAGGGAAGGGAGGAAGGAAGGGAAGGGAGAAAAGGGAGGAAGGGAGGAAGGGAGGAAGGGAGAAAAGGGAGGAAGGGAGGGAGGGAGGAAGGGAGGAAGGGAGGGAGGGAGGGAAGGAAGGAAGGGAGGGAGGGAAGGAAAGGGAAGGGGAGGGAAGGAAAGGGAAGGAAAGGGAGGGAAGGAAGGAGAGAGGGAAGGGAGGAGAGAGAGAAGGGAGGGAGGAGAGAGAGAAGGGAGGGAGGAGAGAGAGAAGGGAGGAAAGGGAGGGAGGAGAGAGGGAGGGAGGAGAGAGGGAGGAAAGGGAGGGAGGAGAGAGGGAGGAAAGGGAGGGGGAAGAGAGGGAAGGAAGAGAGAGAGGGAAGGAGAGAGGGAAGGAGAGAGCGAGGGAAGGGAGGAGAGAGGAAGGGAGGAGAGAGGAAGGGAGGAGAAAGGAAGGGAGGAGAAAGGAAGGGAGGGGGGAGGGAGAGAGGAAGGGAGGGGGGAGGGGGGGAGAGAGGAAGGGAGGGGGGAGGGGGGAGAGAGGAAGGGAGGGGGGAGGGGGAGAGAGGAAGGGAGGGGGGAGGGGGGAGAGAGGAAGGGAGGGGGGAGGGGGGAGAGAGGAAGGGAGGGGGGAGGGGGGAGAGAGGAAGGGAGGGGGAGGGGGGAGAGAGGAAGGGAGGGGAGGAGGAAGGGAGGGGGGAGGAAGGGAGGGGGGAGGAGGGAGGGAGAGAGGAAGGGAGGGGGGAAGGAAGGGAGGGGGGAGGGAAGGAAGGGAGAGAGAGAGAAGGAAGGGAAGGGAGAGAGGGACGGAAGGGAAGGGAGAGAGGGACAGAAGGGAAGGGACAGAGAGAGGGACGGAAGGGAAGGGACAGAGAGAGGGACGGAAGGGAAGGGACAGAGAGAGGGACGGAAGGGAAGGGACAGAGAGAGGGACGGAAGGGAAGGGACAGAGAGAGGGACAGAGAGAGGGAAGGAAGGGAGGGGAGAGGGAAGGAAGGGAGGGGAGAGGGAAGGAAGGGAGGGGAGAGGGTAGGAAGGGAGTTGAGAGGGTAGGAAGGGAGGGGAGAGAGGGAGGTAAGGAAGGGAGAGAGAGAGGGAGGTAAGGAAGGGAGAGAGAGAGAGAGGTAAGGAAGGGAGAGAGAGAGGGAGGTAAGGAAGGGAGAGAGAGAGGGAGGTAAGGAAGGGAGAGAGAGAGGGAGGTAAGGAAGGGAGAGAGAGAGGGAGGTAAGGAAGGGAGAGAGGGAGGGAAGGTAGATAGAGAGGGAAGCAAGGAAGAAGAGAGGGAAGGGGAGGGAGGAAGAGAGAGGAGAGAGGGAGGGAAGGAAGGGAGAGTGGGAGGGAGAGAGGCAGAGAAGGGAGGGAAGGGAAGGGGGGATAGAGGGAAGGGAGAGAAGGAGGGGAGAGAGCGAGGGAGGGGAGAGAGCGAGGGAAGGGAGAGAGCGAGGGAAGGGAGAGAGCGAGGGAAGGGAGAGAGCGAGGGAAGGGAGGGAAGGGAGAGAAGGGAGGGAAGGGAGAGAAGGGAGGGAAGGGAGAGAAGGGAGGGAAGGGAGAGAAGGGAGGGAAGGGAGGGAAGGGAGGGAAGGGAGAGAAGGGAGAGAAGGGAGGGAAGGGAGAGAAGGGAGGGAAGGGAGAGAAGGGAGGGAAGGGAGAGAAGGGAGGGAAGGGAGAGAAGGGAGGGAAGGGAGAGAAGGGAGAGAAGGGAGAGAAGGGAGGGAAGGGAGAGAAGGGAGAGAAGGGAGGGAAGGGAGGGAAGGGAGGGAAGGGAGAGAAGGGAGAGAAGGGAGAGAAGGGAGAGAAGGGAGAGAAGGGAGAGAAGGGAGGGAAGGGAGAGAAGGGAGGGAAGGGAGGGAAGGGAGGGAAGGGAGGGAAGGGAGGGGAGGGAGAGAAGGGAGGGGAGGGAGGGGAGGGAGGGGAGGGGAGGGGAGGGAAGGGAGGGAAGGGAGAGAGAGGGGTGGGAAGGGGTAAGGGAGAGAGAGAGAGAGAGAGTTGTGGGAAGGGGTAAGAGAGAGGAGTGTGGTGAGAGAGGGGGAGCGAGAGGGGGGTAAGAGAAAGAGGGGGAGAGAGGGGGGTAAGAGAGAGAGAGGGGGAAGTGAGAAAGAGGGGGTGAGGGAAAGGGGGTGAGAGAGATCTAGAGATCTGTCCCTGTCTGTAGCCCCTGGGAGGGCAAAGAGCAGGGAGAAGCTGTAGAGTGCTAGGGGGTGGGGACCGGAGAGTGCTGGGGGGTGGGGACCGGAGAGTGCTGGGGGGTGGGGACCGGAGAGTGCTGGGGGGTGGGGACCGGAGAGTGCTGGGGGGTGGGGACCGGAGAGTGCTGGGGGGTGCTGGGGGCCAGAGAATGCTGGGGGGCAGAGAGTGCAGGGGGCCAGAAAATGCTCGGGTGGGGGGCGGAGAGTGCTGGGGGCCAGAGAATGCTCGGGGTGGGGAGCGGAGAGTGCTGGGGGCCAGAGAATGCTCGGGGTGGGGGGCGGAGAGTGCTGGGGGCCAGAGAATGCTCGGGGGTGGGGGGCGGAGAGTGCTGGGGGCCAGAGAATGCTCGGGGTGGGGGCGGAGAGTGCTGGGGGCCAGAGAATGCTCAGGGGTGGGGGGCGGAGAGTGCTGGGGGCCAGAGAGTACTGGGGGGTGGGGGGCAGAGAGTGCTAGGGGGTGGGGGCAGAGAGTGCTGGGGGCCAGAGAGTGCTGGGGGGTGGGGGCCAGAGATTTCTGGGGGGTGGGGGCCAGAGAGTGCTGGGGGCCAGAGAGTACTGGGGGGTGGGGGCGGAGAGTGCTGGGGGCCAGAGAGTGCTGGGGGTGGGGGCCAGAGATTACTGGGGGTGGGGGCAGAGAGTGCTGGGGGCCAGAGAGTGCTGGGGGGTGGGGACCAGAGATTGCTGGGGGGTGGGGGGCAGGGAGTGCTGGGGGGTGGGGGGCGGGGAGTGCTGGGGGGTGGGGAGTACTGGGGGGTGGGGGCCGGAGAGTGCTGGGGGCCAGAGAGTGCTGGGGGGTGGGGACCAGAGATTGCTGGGGGGTGGGGACCAGAGATTGCTGGGGGGTGGGGGGGAGAGTGCTGGGGGGTGGGGGGGGAGTGCTGGGGGGGTGGGGGCCGGAGAGTGCTGGGGGGGTGGGGGCCGGAGAGTGCTGGGGGGGTGGGGGCCGGAGAGTGCTGGGGGGGTGGGGGCCGGAGAGTGCTGGGGGGGTGGGGGCCGGAGAGTGCTGGGGGGGTGGGGGCCGGAGAGTGCTGGGGGTGGAGGGTGGAGAGTGCTGGGGGTGGAGGGTGGAGAGTGCTGGGGGTGGAAGGTGGAGAGTGCTGGGGGTGGAAGGTGGAGAGTGCTGGGGGTGGAAGGTGGAGAGTGCTGGGGGTGGAAGGTGGAGAGTGCTGGGGGCAAGAGAGAGCTAGGGGGTGTGGGGTGGAGAGTGCTGGGAGCCAGAGAGAGCCGCAGGGGGTGTAGGGTGGAGAGTGCTGGGGGCCAGATAGTGCTAAGGGTGGGGGGTGAAGAGTGCTGGGGGGGAGCTTGAGAGGGGAGGCAGAAAGAATTGGAGAGCAGGGGGTGCTGGCGAAATGGGGGTGGAGCCAGGGAGGACAAGAATGGGCTGGAGAGCAGGAGGGGAGGAGCCAGGGAGGGGCTGAAGAGCAGGAGGCGTGGAGAAAGGGAGCACAAGAAGGGGCGGAGCCAGTGAGCACAAGGAGGGGCTGGAGAGCAGGAGGGGCGGAGCCAGGGAGCAAAGGGAGGGGCTGAAGAGCAGGATGCGTGGAGAAAGGGAGTACAAGAAGGGGCGGAGCCAGGGAGCAAAAAGGAGGGGCTGGAGAGCAGGAGGGGTGCAGCCAGTGAGCACACGGAGGGGCTGGAGAGCAGGAGGGGCGGGGCCAGGGAGCGCACGGAGGGGCGGGGCCAGGGAGCGCACGGAGGGGCGGGGCCAGGGAGCGCACGGAGGGGCGGGGCCAGGGAGCGCACGGAGGGGCGGGGCCAGGGAGCGCACATAGGGGCGGGGCCAGGGAGTACAAGGAGGGGCCGGAGAGTACGGGGGATGCAGAAAAAGTTAGATAGGAGTGGTGGAGAGACTGCACATAGATAGTGGAATTGATTTTTTCATATTCCTCCATGCAACCGCTGAATGAATTCCTCCATGCAACCGCTGAATGATCACCTCTCCTCCCTGCAGACATTCAGCGGCTGTATGGAGTAATATGGAAAAATCAATTCCACTATCTATGTGCAGTCTCCCCACCGCTCCTCCTATTCAGGCACACAGGGAAGGCTGCACGGCACGGGCACTCACCTTTCCTCTGGTCGGCAGCATAAGAGTTCCTCCCTCTTCACACTCATGGTGGGACTATCCAGCTGGGTGGTTTTTCAGCAACCCCCCCGGCCCCCAGCCCAGAACCAAATAGGAGGCAGGTGCGGAGGAGAGGTCTGGTGAGCGGCACAAGAGAGAAGCTCAGGTGAGGGTCCCACATAGATATGCCGCCCTCATGCCGTCTGTCATCCAGCCACTGCGCCACCTAGAGGACTCTACTGTCCCGCTCCCCGCACTTGCTGCCACCGCATTGATCACAGGCAAATTAGTCGATTGCGAGGCCCCTGAGACTGCGGGGCCTTAGGCAATCGCCTAATTTGCCTAATTAGAGAGCCGCCTCTGTTTATCAGTGTATAACACATATAAAAACACACACCTTCATTTTAAGAGGGAAGTTTCATGAAAAAAAAATCTTACATTTTAAATAAAGACCTTTGAAGCAAAATAAGGGTCATCAATGCAGCCTTATTAGTGCCCATCAATACAGCCTTATCAGTGCCTATTGCCCATCAATGCCCATCTGAAGCCTCATCATTGCCCATCAATGCCCATCTGAAGCCTCATCATTGCCCATCAATGCCCATCTGCAGCCCCCACAAGTGCCATCAATGCCCATCTGCAGCATCACAACTTCCCAACAATGCCCACCTGCAGCCTCACAAGTGCCCATCAATGCAGGAAGGGAGAGAGAGAGGGAGGTAAGGAAGGGAGAGAGAGAGGGAGGTAAGGAAGGGAGAGAGAGAGGGAGGTAAGGAAGGGAGAGAGAGAGGGAGGTAAGGAAGGGAGAGAGAGAGGGAGGTAAGGAAGGGAGAGAGGGAGGGAAGGTAGATAGAGAGGGAAGCAAGGAAGAAGAGAGGGAAGGGGAGGGAGGAAGAGAGAGGAGAGAGGGAGGGAAGGAAGGGAGAGTGGGAGGGAGAGAGGCAGAGAAGGGAGGGAAGGGAAGGGGGGATAGAGGGAAGGGAGAGAAGGAGGGGAGAGAGCGAGGGAGGGGAGAGAGCGAGGGAAGGGAGAGAGCGAGGGAAGGGAGAGAGCGAGGGAAGGGAGAGAGCGAGGGAAGGGAGGGAAGGGAGGGAAGGGAGAGAAGGGAGGGAAGGGAGAGAAGGGAGGGAAGGGAGAGAAGGGAGGGAAGGGAGAGAAGGGAGGGAAGGGAGGGAAGGGAGGGAAGGGAGAGAAGGGAGAGAAGGGAGGGAAGGGAGAGAAGGGAGGGAAGGGAGAGAAGGGAGGGAAGGGAGAGAAGGGAGGGAAGGGAGAGAAGGGAGGGAAGGGAGAGAAGGGAGAGAAGGGAGAGAAGGGAGGGAAGGGAGAGAAGGGAGAGAAGGGAGGGAAGGGAGGGAAGGGAGGGAAGGGAGAGAAGGGAGAGAAGGGAGAGAAGGGAGAGAAGGGAGAGAAGGGAGAGAAGGGAGGGAAGGGAGAGAAGGGAGGGAAGGGAGGGAAGGGAGGGAAGGGAGGGAAGGGAGGGAAGGGAGGGGAGGGAGAGAAGGGAGGGGAGGGAGGGGAGGGAGGGGAGGGAGGGGAGGGAGGGGAGGGAGGGGAGGGAAGGGAGGGAAGGGAGAGAGAGGGGTGGGAAGGGGTAAGGGAGAGAGAGAGAGAGAGAGTTGTGGGAAGGGGTAAGAGAGAGGAGTGTGGTGAGAGAGGGGGAGCGAGAGGGGGGTAAGAGAAAGAGGGGGAGAGAGGGGGGTAAGAGAGAGAGAGAGGGGGAAGTGAGAAAGAGGGGGTGAGGGAAAGGGGGTGAGAGAGATCTAGAGATCTGTCCCTGTCTGTAGCCCCTGGGAGGGCAAAGAGCAGGGAGAAGCTGTAGAGTGCTAGGGGGTGGGGACCGGAGAGTGCTGGGGGGTGGGGACCGGAGAGTGCTGGGGGGTGGGGACCGGAGAGTGCTGGGGGGTGGGGACCGGAGAGTGCTGGGGGGTGGGGACCGGAGAGTGCTGGGGGGTGCTGGGGGCCAGAGAATGCTGGGGGGCAGAGAGTGCAGGGGGCCAGAAAATGCTCGGGTGGGGGGCGGAGAGTGCTGGGGGCCAGAGAATGCTCGGGGTGGGGAGCGGAGAGTGCTGGGGGCCAGAGAATGCTCGGGGTGGGGGGCGGAGAGTGCTGGGGGCCAGAGAATGCTCGGGGGTGGGGGGCGGAGAGTGCTGGGGGCCAGAGAATGCTCGGGGTGGGGGCGGAGAGTGCTGGGGGCCAGAGAATGCTCAGGGGTGGGGGGCGGAGAGTGCTGGGGGCCAGAGAGTACTGGGGGGTGGGGGGCAGAGAGTGCTAGGGGGTGGGGGCAGAGAGTGCTGGGGGCCAGAGAGTGCTGGGGGGTGGGGGCCAGAGATTTCTGGGGGGTGGGGGCCAGAGAGTGCTGGGGGCCAGAGAGTACTGGGGGGTGGGGGCGGAGAGTGCTGGGGGCCAGAGAGTGCTGGGGGTGGGGGCCAGAGATTACTGGGGGTGGGGGCAGAGAGTGCTGGGGGCCAGAGAGTGCTGGGGGGTGGGGACCAGAGATTGCTGGGGGGTGGGGGGCGGGGAGTGCTGGGGGGTGGGGGGCGGGGAGTGCTGGGGGGTGGGGAGTACTGGGGGGTGGGGGCCGGAGAGTGCTGGGGGCCAGAGAGTGCTGGGGGGTGGGGACCAGAGATTGCTGGGGGGTGGGGACCAGAGATTGCTGGGGGGTGGGGGGGAGAGTGCTGGGGGGTGGGGGGGGGGAGTGCTGGGGGGGTGGGGGCCGGAGAGTGCTGGGGGGGTGGGGGCCGGAGAGTGCTGGGGGGGTGGGGGCCGGAGAGTGCTGGGGGGGTGGGGGCCGGAGAGTGCTGGGGGTGGAGGGTGGAGAGTGCTGGGGGTGGAGGGTGGAGAGTGCTGGGGGTGGAAGGTGGAGAGTGCTGGGGGTGGAAGGTGGAGAGTGCTGGGGGTGGAAGGTGGAGAGTGCTGGGGGTGGAAGGTGGAGAGTGCTGGGGGCAAGAGAGAGCTAGGGGGTGTGGGGTGGAGAGTGCTGGGAGCCAGAGAGAGCCGCAGGGGGTGTAGGGTGGAGAGTGCTGGGGGCCAGATAGTGCTAAGGGTGGGGGGTGAAGAGTGCTGGGGGGGAGCTTGAGAGGGGAGGCAGAAAGAATTGGAGAGCAGGGGGTGCTGGCGAAATGGGGGTGGAGCCAGGGAGGACAAGAATGGGCTGGAGAGCAGGAGGGGAGGAGCCAGGGAGGGGCTGAAGAGCAGGAGGCGTGGAGAAAGGGAGCACAAGAAGGGGCGGAGCCAGTGAGCACAAGGAGGGGCTGGAGAGCAGGAGGGGCGGAGCCAGGGAGCAAAGGGAGGGGCTGAAGAGCAGGATGCGTGGAGAAAGGGAGTACAAGAAGGGGCGGAGCCAGGGAGCAAAAAGGAGGGGCTGGAGAGCAGGAGGGGTGCAGCCAGTGAGCACACGGAGGGGCTGGAGAGCAGGAGGGGCGGGGCCAGGGAGCGCACGGAGGGGCGGGGCCAGGGAGCGCACGGAGGGGCGGGGCCAGGGAGCGCACGGAGGGGCGGGGCCAGGGAGCGCACGGAGGGGCGGGGCCAGGGAGCGCACATAGGGGCGGGGCCAGGGAGTACAAGGAGGGGCCGGAGAGTACGGGGGATGCAGAAAAAGTTAGATAGGAGTGGTGGAGAGACTGCACATAGATAGTGGAATTGATTTTTTCATATTCCTCCATGCAACCGCTGAATGATCACCTCTCCTCCCTGCAGACATTCAGCGGCTGTATGGAGTAATATGGAAAAATCAATTCCACTATCTATGTGCAGTCTCCCCACCGCTCCTCCTATTCAGGCACACAGGGAAGGCTGCACGGCACGGGCACTCACCTTTCCTCTGGTCGGCAGCATAAGAGTTCCTCCCTCTTCACACTCATGGTGGGACTATCCAGCTGGGTGGTTTTTCAGCAACCCCCCCGGCCCCCAGCCCAGAACCAAATAGGAGGCAGGTGCGGAGGAGAGGTCTGGTGAGCGGCACAAGAGAGAAGCTCAGGTGAGGGTCCCACATAGATATGCCGCCCTCATGCCGTCTGTCATCCAGCCACTGCGCCACCTAGAGGACTCTACTGTCCCGCTCCCCGCACTTGCTGCCACCGCATTGATCACAGGCAAATTAGTCGATTGCGAGGCCCCTGAGACTGCGGGGCCTTAGGCAATCGCCTAATTTGCCTAATTAGAGAGCCGCCTCTGTTTATCAGTGTATAACACATATAAAAACACACACCTTCATTTTAAGAGGGAAGTTTCATGAAAAAAAAATCTTACATTTTAAATAAAGACCTTTGAAGCAAAATAAGGGTCATCAATGCAGCCTTATTAGTGCCCATCAATACAGCCTTATCAGTGCCTATTGCCCATCAATGCCCATCTGAAGCCTCATCATTGCCCATCAATGCCCATCTGAAGCCTCATCATTGCCCATCAATGCCCATCTGCAGCCCCCACAAGTGCCATCAATGCCCATCTGCAGCATCACAACTTCCCAACAATGCCCACCTGCAGCCTCACAAGTGCCCATCAATGCAGCCTGATCAATGCCCATCTGCAGCCTCACCTCAGATTACTGCTGCCTCGGAGGGGACAGGGAGGGGACAGGAAGGGGGGGGGGAGGGATGAGCACCATCAGATTACATACAGTGAGAATCTCCTGTTTACTCGGCAGACTCTTTAATACAAAGACACAGCCTCCTGGACTGGCTTCTATGATGGACAGGACACTGGTCCAATGCTGGCCCAAGAGACGGGACTTCCTATTACAGAAGTCGCTGAGTAAACAAGAGATTCTCTTTATACGTAATGCAACGGCGCTGATTCCCCCCCCCCCTCCCCCTCTAAGGCTGCCCAAATTGAAGTATCTGCACATAACATAACATGCTATTTGCACCCGATTTTAAACACGATACAAATGTTATAAATGAAGTTGCAGTTCAGTGAGTAAAATAAGTATTTGATCCCCAAGCAAACATGACTTAGTACTTGGTGGAGAAACCCTTGTTGGCAAGCACAGAGGTAAGATGTTTCCTGTAGTTGATTACCATGTTTGAAGACATCTTAGGAGGGATTTTGGTCCACTCTTTATAGATCTCTAAATCCTTAAGGTTTCTTGGCTGTCACTTGGCAACTCGAAGTTTCAGCTCCCTCCAAAGATGATCTATAGGATTAAGGTCTAGGTCACTCCATGACCTTAATGTGTTTTTTCTTGAGCCACTTTGTTGCCTTGGCAGTATGATTTGAGTCATTACCATGCTGGAAGACCCATCTTCAGTGTTCTCACTGAGAGAATGTTCTCATCAATCTATGGCGGTGTATTGTGTTACCAATGGTTTGCTTGGCGACTGTGGTCCCAATGCTTTCAGATCATTTGCAAGCTCCTCCCGTAAAGTTCTGGACTGATCCCTCACTTTGGTCATGATCATTCTTTCCCCATGAGACAAAATCTTGAATAAAGCTCCAGATCGTGGGCCATTGATGGTTATTAATCGCTCCAACAGTTGTCTCCTTCTCACCAAGCTTCTTGCTGATGGTCTTGTATCACATTCCAGCCTTGTGCAGGTCTACAATCTTTTCCCTGACGTCCTTTGGTGGCTCTTTGGTCTTGCCCATGATGGTTTGAATGGAAGAAAAATTCTGTGGACAGATGTTTTTTTATAGACAGAATGAGTTGTCATTAGGAGCACCTTTTTAAATGAAAAAGGACTAATTTGTGTACCACATGAGCACATACTGTAGCCAGCCTGTGGGAGCCAAATTTATTTTTGGTTGGTAGGGGATTGAATACTTATTTTACCCACTGAAGTGCAACTCAATTTTCTAACATTTGTATTTTGTGTTTTTTTCTGGATTTTTGGTTGTTATTTTGTCTCTAGATTTTAAAATACACCTATGATTAAATGATAGAACCTTCGTTTCTTTGTGGGCAACTTACAAAATCTGCAAGGGATCAAATAATTATTTTTAAACCTTACCAAAAATACCTCCAAATAGTGTCCGTGGATCTGTGGAAGAATTACCACTCATATTAGAACACCACAGGTATAATATTAATAATGTCCATAAATATGTGAAGTTGTTTCCCAGACACTGTGCATTTAAAATATCAGTTACAAACTCTTCAATACAGAATGAAATGCTCCACCTCATGTAGCAAGATAAGCCACTCACCAGATATTTCTGGCCATAAAGACCTGCTCAACCTTTTTAATTATACCAACAAGGAAGACGGACTGGGTTTAGCATTTATCATGCACTTCTCTACAGCTCCTCTCCCACATTCAATAGGATCCAGAAAAATGATGTCTTGATAGTGTAATATGTTTATTAAAATCCACTTTTCCAATACACGTAAATTATATGCACTTACATTAGTTTGTGCCAAAGAGGCACCAGCAAAAATAGCCTGTGATATTAAAAAGCGCCTGACGTTCTCCACAGAGGATCGGTGTGCATTCTACCAACCCAGACACAATGTCACGACAACCCGCAAGTGATAACCATGACTAGGGATGAGCTCCAGCGTGTTTGCACACTCCATGTACAGAGCCCGCCAGGAAGTCGGCGCAGCGCTAATAACAGGCAGTGAGACATTTCCCGATCTGTGCAGCCGCGCATCGAGGCAATGTCTCACTGCCTGTGATTAGCGCAGCGCTTCACCAACTTCCTGGCGGGCTCTGCACATGGACCATGTGAACACGCCTGAGCTCACCCTTAACCATGACCAAGCATCAATGCATTTTGCACATAAGCCTCTTCAGGAAGCTTGGAACAACTTCATATATTTATGGACATCATTTGTGTTGGAAATTGATCCACATATATATGTGGCTGTAACATACAATATATTGTGAAAAGTATTGAGACGCCTGCCTTTACTTGCACTTTAATGGCATCCCAGTCTTAGTCCGTAGGGCTCAATATTGAGTTGGCCAGCCCTTTGCATCTATAACAGCTTCAACTCTTCTGAGAAGGTCGTCCACAAGGTCTAGAAGTGGGTCAATGGGAATGTTTGAGAAGCGCATTTGCAAGGTCAAACACTGATGTGGACGAGAAGGCCTGGCTCACAGTCTCCGCTCTAATTCATCCCAAAAGTGTTCCATCGGGTTGAGGAGGTAAAGCCTCTGTGCAGGCCAGTCAAGTTCCTCCACCCCAAACTTGCTCATCCATGTCTTTATGGGCCTTGCTTTGTGCACTCATGCGAATCATTTGGAGAGGGAATTATGGTGTGGGGTTTTGTTTCAGGTTTCATGCTACTAACTTTGTGGGAACAGTTTGGGGATGGCCCTGTTCCAACATGACACCAGTGCACAAAGCAAGGTCCATAAAAGACATGGATGAGCGAGTTTGGGGTAGAGGAACTTGACTGGCCTGCACCTCTTCCCAATTGAACACCTTTGGGATGAATTACAGCGCAGACTGTGATCCAGGCCTTCCCGTCCAACATAAGTGCCTGACCTCACAATTGGGCTTCTGGAAAGACAGTCAAACATTCATTAACATTGAAAGTTCATGTGCGTGTAAAGGCAGGAGTCCCAATACTTGACAATAGTGTATAAATTTTCTTTCACACATTTAATATATTTTGTATTTATTAGCACAGTCTAAAAGCAGCGCCTATCTTTATAAACATACATTCTTAGTGTTCTTGACACTTAAAGGGGCAGCTGCAAAATCACATAGGGGGGTTTTGGGTTTATATATTTTTTATTTTTTTTCCCCCATTACTTTGTTAACCCACACAATGGCACAAGATGCAGAATACAAAGTTATTGGAATAGTAATGCAAATTTTTGTGTTTATATCCCTAAATAAGTTAGTGTTGGCAAAACGACTATTCCAAGAGGGGCTTTCAGAAACAGTTGGTATTGCATTAGAGATAACAAAAGCTCTAAAAGGTGACCCTATTAACCTTAACAAACCTGTGATGGTGCACTTTACTGAGAGAGGAAACACCAGATACATGAAGCGGGGAGGGGGGGGGGGACGGAGCAGGTGCAGGGGTCATCTAAATGTGGTGATAGGGAATGCTAGCTTCTCCTAGGAGAAGCTTTATGAATTGCCACTCTTAATACAGCGCATCCCAAGGTCCTTGCACATACTGTACACTTACACGTTTCATAAATGAGAGAAGATGACATTATACTCCATACAGCCCATTTTGCCTGCATATGCCATTTTCTGACACACACTTACTATATGACAAGCTTAATGAAGGTCAATAAAGGTGGTCCTGATTGCAGAAGGTCGAGGTGTGCGGGTAACATTTTTTCACGCCACTTAGACCAGACTAGATTTTATTTCTGCCCATAACTTTCATGACCACGTTACATGTAACTGGCCAAACAATAGTTAATATTGAATATATGAATATCCTTAATAAAAAAATAAAAAAAAATTATATTATACAATATGGTTCAGAAGACGACGTTCTTTCTGTACCTTACAAAAGCCAAACATTATGGTCCAGAAGACCATATTCTGTAGCTTACAATGGCCAAACATTATGGTTCAGAAGACCATATTCTGTAGCTTACAATGGCCAAACATTATGGTCCAGAAGACCATATTCTGTAGCTTACAATGGCCAAACATTATGGTTCAGAAGACAACGTTCTATGACTTACAAAGGCCAAACACAATATACTTTTGTCATATAAATTACATCTGCCCCTCCTTTCCTTCTAGGCTAATCAGAGTACACCTTGTATTCACTGAAAAAAATGACAAGGCTTCTTCTAAACGGGGGAGGTGCAGGTGCGAACGACTATCTATGTTTAGTGCACAGAAGAGAAAGTCGCTCAAGCACCTGCCAGGAGAGGACATTGCTTACCGTATATAGCCTAGGCCACAAACTACTGCTTCATCATTGGTCACACAGTGGTGGCATCTGAATATTTTGTTTGAGCCACGCTGGCCATACACTAGTAGAATTTCTTTCAAAAAATTTGTTTGTGTAACGTTCATTCAATTTTCTAATTGTAACTGGAGCCAAATCAATGTTTTTCTAGAACGAGCTTCTAACAGTAAAATGTGTTTTTTGTACTGGAAATTTAATTTATTCCAAAATCTAATGTCAACAGCAAAGTACTTTCAATGACATTCGACAAGTCATCAAAATGTACTGATGAGAATTTACACACAAATGTTCATACATTCATTAGAAAATCTACTAGTGTATGGTGTTAAAAAAAAAATCTACTAGCATATATCCAGCTAGTGTTTAAATCTCATTCCTGGAGATCATCTTCTGATTGTTCTGACATGGATAGTGAATCATAGCTGAAAACAAGTCCAACTAGCAAGAAGGCAGATGATGCCACAAAAGCCCCACTGTATTCCATAAGGAAGGCTTAGATGTGTCTTACAGTGATATAATAATACTAGTTATCATCCGCTTTGTAAGAGCAGAGATCTGACACTAATTCGCTAACAGCCTTCAGATAGCAGCTAATCTGCTAAAATACCTTCCAATCAGTTAAAGCTGATAAAAAAAAAAAAAAAAAAAAAAAAAAACAGTATTAGCTTCCTCTACAAAAATACCTCTACTAATAAAGGACTTGTTTATTGTAAGTTACCATAAAAACACATTGAGGTTTGCTCACACTGCATAGGTTTTATCATCCATGCGTCTATAACCAAACTGTAAAATCTACAAAGCAGCTTTAAGAGGGGCCACATGTATGTAAATATCCTGTGTGTTGAAAATCAGTCCCTTGGATTTTGAAAACATCAGATTATTATTGTTTTTCTAATACAATTTTAATGCATTTAGATCCCATTCATACCCGAGTGCTTTGTAGCTCGAAAGTTCTAACACACAAAATTAAATGCATTTCAATGGTTGCTGTTCACATACGCAGTGTTAATTTCGTCTGCGAAAATATTTTCGTTGTCAAAATTAACCAGTTGAAGACCAGGCATTTTCTGGCACTTTTGTTTACATCTGCAAACTTTTTTTTTTCTTTAGTTAGTTTAGAAAATTAGTTAGAACCCCCAAGCATTATATATATATTTATTTAAAGAAGAGCCCCTAGAGCAGTGATGGCGAACCTTGGCACCCCAGATGTTTTGGAACTACATTTCCCATGATGCTCTGCCACTCTGCAGTGTACTGGAGCATCATGGGAAATGTAGTTCCAAAACATCTGGGGTGCCAAGGTTCGCCATCACTGCCCTAGAGAATACATTGGTGGGTTTTGTAAATTTTTTATTAGGTCACACGGTATTTGCGCATTGGTTTTTTAAACATAGTTTTTGGGAAAAACTTTAAAAAAATATATATACTTTAAAGTGGATGTAAACCCCCAAAAACTTTGTTAATTAAGGCTTGCACCTTGTACAGTATATGAGGTCATGTCATCTGTGCACAGTCTTGCCACGAAGAGTTAATCCAGCTCTGAGCAGTCCTCTTATTTTTTTTTCAGCGAGATAAAAATTGACACACAGAGAAATAGGAGTCAGTTCTTCCCCCTTGCTGTGAGTGACAGGCGATTTACATATCTCATGCTGGAGCCTGAGAGGGGCATTCTGTGTACTTCAGATCCTCTCCATCTCTCCCAGGATTGGCTGCTCCACACCTCAGCAGGACTGGACACGCTGAAGTCATGTGGTGACTTTTCTGGGTTTTGACTGGATGTTATTGATCATAGCAGAAGTTCAGTGTAGGAAATACACAGGAGAAAATTGTTGACAAGGGGAGTGTAGAGGGGAGACATTTGACAGGTAAGGATACAGGCAGGAGGAATATATATCCTTATAGATAATCCCTACGGTAGTAGTTTAGAAAGGATGAGAGTGGGTTTTATCCACTTTAATGCAAAAAAAAACAATACATTACCCAATTTTTTGGGAAAATCTAAGATGATGTCAAGGCCGATTAAATAGATACCAAACAGAGCTGCACGAGTCTGGCTAAAAGGAGAATCACAATCTTTCTGCTTAGAATAAAGATCACAATTCTCTCACGATTTTCGCAGCGTAACATCATCTTTCACATTATACAAAAAAATTGAAATAACTTTACTGTTTAGGTTTTTAAAATTCATTAAAGTTTATTTTTTCCAAAAATATTGTGTTTGAAAGACCACTGTGCAAATACAGTGTGACATACAATATTGCAACAACCACCATTTTATTCTCTAGGGTCTCTGCTAGCATTTAATTAGTACAGTTGTCCAAAAATACAATATAAAATACACTACAACACATGACATCACTTCGGATTTTTTTTTTATTATTCTGTCATACGAGAATTTTCATAACTTTAGTAAAATCTCAATTTTTTTTATGTGCGACTAGCATGCAAAAAAAAACAAAAAAAAAAAAAACAACAGACGATCTGTCTTTCTGATTTTGGGATTGTGTGTGTGTATATTATATATATATATATACACATACACACACACACACACACACACACACACACACACACATATATATACATGCACACATACACACACAATCCCAAAAACAGAAAGACAGATCGTCTGTTGTTTTTTTTTTGTTTTTTTTTGCATGCTAGTCGCACATAAAATTTCGATTTTACTAAAGTTATGAAAATTCTCGTATGACAGAATAATAAAAAAAAAATCCGAAGTGATGTCATGTGTTAGGCCCCTTTCACACATGCGGATGGTATGTCCGTATTTCATCCATCCGTTTGCGGATGAAATACGGGCATACATTCATCCCTATGGGATAGCGGGTGTCTGCGGATGAGCATCCGCAGACACCCGCTATTGTCCGCCTCCGCAACTGTCTGATTCTGCAGATGGAGGAAAATCCTATTTTTCTGTCCGTCTGCAGAGCGGATCGGATGAACACGGACAGACGGTCCGTGCTCATCCGATCCCCATAGAGGAGAGCGGAGAGCTGACAGGGCGGTCCCTGCACAGTGTGCGGAGACCGCCCTGTCCGCAGCCGGCTCAGCGGGGACAACGGAGCGATCCCCGCTGAGCGAGCGGATCATCACGGGGCGGATCATTACTGATCCGCCCCGTGTGAAAGAGGCCTTATAGTGTATTTTATATTGTATTTTTGGACAACTGTACTAATTAAATGAAAATCGTACGATCTGGTATCATACGAGGAAAATTGTTCATGCTTGTCCAAACAGAAAATATTGGCTGAACTGTCGTGATCGTCTTTTGAAAGCTCCTAACAATCCAATTATCATATGATGGCATAGAAAGTTGTATTTTTAGTTCGATTTTTGGATGTGTGTACGGGCCATTCATTTTTAAGTGGTTAAACTGCCCTCATCTACAGACAGAAGTTCGTTCCTTTGATCGAGGGGGGGGGGGGTGAACTTGTCACGCTTTAAAATTGTGCATGCAGCAGCGACAAACAGCTCACTGCCCGTGATCTGACGTTCATGTCGATAACTCACATGGGTGGGATGATGGCGGTTTGTGTGCGTTCAGGACTGACGCACGCATTTGCACTAGCTTTGGGGGGAGGGGTGACAGGGGTACTTTATATATTTTTTTTTTAAATGTTCATTATATATATATATATATATATATATATATATATATATATATATATATATATATATATATATATATATATATATATATATATATTTTTTTTTTTTTTTTTTTTTTTTTTTTACACTGTTGCTTTAATTTTTAATTTTAAATTTTTTTACACTTTTGTTGCCGTCACAAGAAATGTAAACATCCCTTGTGACAGCAATAGGCATGTGACAGGTATTCTTATAGAGGGACCCCAAATCCCTTCTGGATGTGCCGGCTAGTCGCTTGGGTCTCCCGGTGGGACAGGAGAGCCCGGGTGAGCGGACGAAGGTGGCGAGAGAGGCAGAGCATCCGCTCCCGCTGCTTGTAATAACAAATCGAGTGGCTGCCTAACCCCTGCAGGAGCTACTTTTGAAGCAGAACTGGATACTTTTGGCCTTATAGATTTGAATAGGAATTCCTAAAAAAAAAGTTTTAATTGAGCGCTTTGGCCTGTTGTGTTTTTTCAGTCATGTTTTTGTGGTCCTCCCCTTAGTGATTTGCATTTGCTAACATAAAATAACATGAAGCCTGAATACCCATATAAAAGGCTTAAAATACTCCCATATACGCTTGCAAAAATACTAAAAATAAATAAAAATACGCCTGAAAATCAGTCAGGTTTGAACGGGGCCTTAGGGCAGCCTAGCGGGCCTAGAAAAACAGCATTTAAAGTGAGAAAAATATAACGTGTCCTCCTATGCTTTTTATAATAGAAACTTAAGGTGGATAGTAGGAAACCCCCCATCCAGTCGCATTTAAAACCTATAGATGAGTTTTTGTAGAGTACATGGATGTTGTATCAGGTGACTCAGTGTCTGAGGTGAGCTGAGAACATGCTTTGTCACCATGTTATAGCGGATGGCTGACTTGAATAGAGTTGTGATCATGGATTCCAGGCAGAGACAAGCCGCAGCACATCTTTTTCAGGAACCCATTATCCTTCTTGCTGGCACACAGTCATACAGGTGAGCAAGCACAACAATGCACCGGGGACATTTCTCAGCACCCACAGTTACCTTTAAATCCTGCCGTGGCATGCCATATCTCTCACTTTAATACAAGCTCAGCCAACCTGAGTCATGTACAGGCATCTCAGAAAAGCTAAGGAATTCACATGGCAGAACAGAGCTTTCTCCTAGTCTTTGTTCTTTTAGAACAGGCTGGTATTGTTAGCAAAACAACAAAGATCTCTCCATAGATATACAGGATGCACCCATCCTCCTTATTAACCGCTACATGACTAAAGCTGGCCATACATACATTTCAGATGGTTTCTGAGGAACAATGATCCTCTCGGTCCATCTAGGCTCACACTTCTCTTTGACAGGTCTGAGAGGGGCTGCTCGCAGCCTACACGTATAACATTTAAACCTCATGCACACTAGGCTCACATCGCCGAACGCCTTTTTTCCTGCCAGGAGTAAAGCAGTTTAAGAAATGCGCCAAAAGCCTAATTTTGCTCACACGTTTAGGTGCGTCAAGTGTTTGAGCATTAATGGATTTCATTGACCAGAATATTAATGTATTCTGCTCATTGGAATGGACATTCAAAGACTAAATGCATTTGGCACTTAAGCACATTTAGATGCATTTGCACATGTTTAGGTGCGTCCAGTATTTTTTCTGCTCCTCTCCTAAAACATGCTGGGGATGTATTTTTTTCTCTGCCTGGAAACGCTTCTTTTGTAATAGGCTACATTTCCACCAGCGATTTAGGCCATTGCTGAAAGTGGATCCAGAAGCAATCACAGCAGGTAATCGCAGGCTGTGATGTATGAGCATATGAGAAATAAAAATGCATCAGAGGTTACCTTAAGTGAAAAATCGTTGTCAATATCATCAGTGTATCCAGATAATTAGGCAGCAGAAACTATACGAGGTGTCTAAAAAGTTTGATGAATGGTGCAATATCTCAACGGCAACATAGGCCAGGTACGCATGCATGCACATGGCAACCCCGAGATGCATCAAGAAGCGCCACTCTGCAAGGGTGCCATTCATGGAATGCCTTTAATTTTTCTCAACGAGTGCAAAGCATTCTATGCTTATATAAGGTGGAGATCATGACATCACCACCTGCCTTTCTACCTTGTCCAATCAGAGACCACCTTGCATTCTGTTTAAAAAAAAAAAAAATGTAAGGTGTTCTGTGAGTGGCACCTGTGCTCACTAGGAAGCAGGCTGCTTGGCATCCCGACAACAGCCGTGATCACTGTAGTAGTAGTGCTCGCTACAGTGATTCACTGCTTCCACAGAGATCCCACAGGTATGGCATAGGCATTTGTACATTAGTCTAATGCAGGGGACCTCAAACTTTCTAAACAAAGGGCCACTTTACTGTCAGAGTAAAAAGGGGGCTGGACTAGGGCCAGTGGAAGTAGAAAATGTCCTGGCGTCCAGTGAGAGTAAACAATGCCCTATTCTGGTGTCAGTGGAGGAATAGTGCCCCATTGTTGGTGTCAATGGAAGGAATTCTGCCCCAATGTTAGTGCCAGTGGAAGAAATTGTGCCCTTTTGATGGCGTATGTGGGAAGAAGTGCCCCAATGTTGGTGTCAGCAACAGGAATTATGTCCCATTGCTGGTGTCAGTGGATGGAATAGTGCCCCAAGAGCCAAATAAACCGCTGGTCGAATGTTATAAAATCATACCTGGAGTTCAGCTTTAAACAAGACTCAAAAATTCATCAAGTTGTTGGCCTCTTCTGAATGCCTTTCTCCCGGCACCGAAAGCCACGTTTTTCAAAAGTGTTTAGACCCGTTTAGGCATGTCAGGCGTTTTGGTGTCCATTCAATTCATTGGCAAGGACACCAATTTATCCTGCCCATTGAAATGACTGATGACACGCTAAATTAACCTAACGTTTAGGCACGTCTGGAGGTTTTTTGGCCCAAACGTTCCTCTCCTGAACAGGCAAACTATGGGAAATTTGTTGGCTTCTTAATGCTCCAGCCTGTAAACACCTATGTGTACAAAGACACAGAGGCATTTAGAGGCAGAAAAACATCAAACAGTGGCCTTTAGTGCCCAGTGTGCATGAGGTCTGTATATAGAGCCCTCTATGCTTTGCAGAGCACCAATTAATCCTCACTTCTATATTAGAGAAGGACTTACATGTAAGGAGATCGTCTATCAGTTGTCATCCAGCAACCTCTGCAAGGAAGCAGCTTTAAAAACTGCAGCTAGAGATGCGGTCACCAGACTCCAGTATGGACAGTAGAGGGGTGTGCATTCTGGAATGAGGAGGGACTCCTCCAAGCTCTGATCACTCATCAGAACCTTTATGTATGGTAGTTCTAGCAATAAATGAATCACACTTATCTTCAGTTTTCAGGATGTTGTGATACTTTGCATGCCGACATGACAGAGTTGCTGAGTCTAGCTGCAGTGCAATTATCAGGTGACCACACAAAGGGATAATCATGTATTTTCTAGAAAGTGATGTCATGTCTGAAGATGCTTTCAACTAAAACAGTTCCTCAATTCAGCATAAAGGGAAACTAATGGGTTTTTGTCAATTACATTCTACTAACAGCAAGAGGCAAATATAAAATATTCATTATACAATGGAATAAATCATGTATACCTGACAAAAAAACACATTCTTTTGTTTCAATTTTATTGATAAATATAAAAGGAATAAACAAAGTGTCAAAGACTCCTTTGAATTGTTTCCCACTGTATTTGAGTTAGCTAATACAACCATAGCCAGACCAGCGTAAGAGCCTGAGTTAAGGGGCACTGGCACTGGATAATGACATCAGTCAGGGCAATTCTGAGGTCATTTGGAATTCTTTGATAGGGGCATCTGACCCGCAGGTCACCTCCTTCAAGATGGTTATGCATTCTCATAGACTTGTATGGAGACAGAAGGACAAACAAAAGCCAATCAGCACAGTCCCTTAGACCCATTTCACACTGAGGTGCTTTTCAGGCGCTTTCACACTAAAAAAAAAAAAAAAAAAAAAAAAAGCCTGAAAAGCTCATGAAAAACTATTTCAATTAAAATCAATGAATGCTTTCACACTGGGGCAGGGCGGTGAAAAAACGCCCCTCCATTGAAATGAATGGAAAGCTCTTCAAAAGCGCTCAGTGTTTTACTGGCAGTTTAGAAGCGCCTCAGTGTGAAAGGGGCCTTAGGGTAGATTTAGACATGTGCCTACTGTTTATCTCAAGAGTCATCCATGTTCGTTTAAAGCAGAGTTCCAGCTTTTTTTTTTTTTTTTTTTTAAACTAACCCTGCTGCTTCTTTTGACTGTGATCCCATGCTTATTGTGGGCATGTGAAGTCCACTAGTATCTACTTCCAGGATACGGCGCTGCTGGCTACCCAGCATGCACCTCCCAATCACGTGCATGAGCATTAACTACAAAGCAACGCGCACTCATTGTTGCATACTCATTGTCCTCCCCTTGCCCATCGTCTCCTGGGACTGATGAAACGCTTATCCCAGGAGTCAATGAGCGGCCGGAAATGACATATCTCGCCAAAGAGAAGCAATTAGCCTTCAGAAATAGGGTATATAGCCTAAAAAAAAAGACCAATGTGCATTTTTAAAGCTATAATGAACGTGAAAGCAGAAAGTTCACAAAGTGAGTGGAACGCCACTTTAAGAGACGTTTGACAGGCAGTTTCCTCAGCCTCCTTACCAGCCTGTTTTAGTTCCATTTTTGCCAACAAATGCGGTTGTGAAGCTTTTGCAGTTCCCCATTTGCTTGATAAGTTGTGCTTAGTGGGCTTGAACAGGGTACGTTCAGCGGTAGGTTTTGCTGCTGGTGCAAAACAAAAGATTGCAACCACTGTATGTAAACACCCATGTCTGCTGCCATTTGCAGTTTAAGGAGAACACTGAGGGATGGCTCAACCACGGATTTTTATTGCTCCCCAACTGTCTAAACGAGGCCTTTCAAAATGTTCTGTAAGGAAAGTGCAGAATTTTCGAAATAAAAAGTGATCTAAACTCACATTTCTTCTTGTGTTGCTAGCATATTTGAAAAATCCCAGGACAAAAAAACAGCTTATTCTGCAATGTAAGTATACATATGGTCAATGGAGAAATAAAAATGGCTGCAAACTGCATTCAAAAGGTGTCTATGTGTCATAAAATCTAGTTTCATTTGTACCTAAAACATGATTGTAAGAGCTCATTCACACAGGCATATGAAAATTACACGGGATCTTGCTGGAAGAAGTTGGCAGAAAAATCCTGCGTAAAAAGTTGTTTGTATGCTTGTAACATTTACATACGTACAACATAAATGGACTCTATTGTCGCTGATATGTAAATATCAACAATGTGTGGCCGCCATGGCTGATCTCACACACACACTATTGCTGTTTACATGTTGGTCCTGAATGAGTCCTTCATATGGTGGCAGTGAATGTGCAGGATGATCTTGGTAAAGTGTGAATCACTGAAGATCAAGATCATTCTGCACGTTTATTGCCACCACATGAATGACTCATTCTGGACCAACATGTAAACAGCAATAGCGTGTGATCAAAGATGGCGGCCCCACTGGCTGCACATTGTTGATATTTACAGGTCCGTCAAGCAGGGACAGGGACCAACATGGTCCATGTACAGTCTACACATGAATACATTTGCAGCAGCGGTACAGGGGCCTCCCACCCTTTCCAGAAACAAAATAGGAATCTCGTTGCGTGCTGTTCAGCCATTCACAGAAGTCTTGTATTTTATCCATGAATACAAAGCTTCCTCTCAACAGCTGTTGGATTGCCGGCCACATTCATTGGCTGAGCCGATATGACATCACTCAGCTTCAGTCTGCCTCAAGGTTGCCAAATTTCTACAGTGAGCTGTGAACACGCAGCTCACTTTACAGGAGCAGACAGGCAGGTAGGTAACTTTAAAAAAGGAGAAGTACAGCTAAAGCTCATTTGGCTGTACTTCTCCTGTGGATCACAGGAGTGCAGTTCCTTCTGCGTTCCTGTGACCCATTTTCAGCAGACAACTGGCCGAAATCCACTGTCGTCACCAAGCCGGTACAGGCTCGGGCAAGTTTGCGACATAGGAGTCGGGATCCACCCACATGCCTAGGCCGGCACCCAGCTAAGCTTCTCAGCAAGCCACGAGACCCTGAGCTGGCTGCTCCCACCCCCTTCACAGCTCAGTGCTCTAGTGGGCGCGGGGGGGGGAGAAGTGAGCTGCTGACTGACAGTCACCAGCTCTCTGCTTGGGAAGCTGAAAACTGAGCGATCTGCAGTGTTAGATCGCTCAGTTCTCAGTCTTAGAGGTGCTGGGGGACAGATGCACCCTCCACCTAGGCAAGTATGATTATTAAATAAAAGAAAACCCATACTTCTTTTTTAATGCTGAAGAGACAAAGCATGTCCCTTCTGCACTACAAATCCTGCCCGTTAGCCCTTTCATTTTTACATAAAGTTCAAGTTGTTGTAAACCCACATGAAAAATAAAAAATAAATAAAACAAAGAAGACCTGCAAGACAAAGGCATAGCATACTAGCTCATTATGTAATACTCACCTGAGATTGATGCCTCCGCTGTGGTGCTCGTACACAGCACCAGCTGGCGACATTTCTCCCCGGAGTTACTTCTGGTTATCGCAGCTCCGGCGCTGTGATTGGCCGGAGCCGCGATGATGTCACTCCCACGTATGTGCACGGGAGCCGCCAGTACAGAAGCAAGCAGCACATACGTGCCATTGCCATACCTGTAGCAAAAAGTGGATTGCAAGGGTTTACAACCACTTTAAAGCGATCGCAAACTGGAGTTAGGTTTTAATACAGGATTAGTTATGGTTAAATTTTGGGCATTTAAGTGGATCAAAAGGAATCTTAAAACCCCTTATTTTACAGTTAAATACAGCATGTTAGAACTTATGTGGCCACTGAGAGGAAGGCAAAATGGGAGTCCCTACACCTCTCCCATCTTCAGGCTATGGTAGAGTAGCTCTCCACCCTCAGTGCCAGCAACAACTGCTATTTCACATGTTTGGAAGCCATTTTTAAAAATTTTGGAGGTGTAGGAAAGCCATTGGCTGCTACAACAGAGCTGTACATACATAGATGAGAATAAAGGGTTTACTAGCTTATGATTCCTCTTAAAAGTCTTATGACCCAAGACTTTCTGACATGAGGACAACTGTGACACAAATCAAGCCTAGCATAACCTAAGCTACTACTAAGTCTTCAAACTACCCAACCTAGAACATTCTGCCATGCTCATGATAAATACAATGCATATTTAACTTCTAAAACCATACAATTCTTACCCTTGTGTATTGTGATTGAGCTGTGGCTTGTGCACTTGTATTTTACGAGTACTTCCCTAGCAGTAAATTATCCAAGTTTCAGGATGCAACTTATTATGTGTGTCTGGCTGGACTCCAGCCCAAGTTTTCACTGTTTCCTCAGCTTCCTCCTGTAACTGATGTCTTATTTAATTCTGATTTAAACATATTTCATCTTGTAGTGATATTAAGATGCTTTTGGCAACCTCTGATGTGAATGACATCATGCAAGGCCATTTCCTGAGGGACAAAGGGCGAAAAAAGAAAAATGTATGACCCTAGGTCATTGCTTTATATGATGAAAGGATGAAGACAAAAATTACTGAATAATGTACAGAAAACATATAGATTTCTATGTTTGCGTGAATGGTAAAAAATAAAAATGCAGCCTGAACATTATTAATTATTATTATATATATATATATATATATATATATATATATATATATATATATATATATATATATATATATATATATATATATATATATATACACAGTGCCAGCAGTTTATGCAGTGCTTTACAATGTAGAGGGGGACAGCACAATTACAGTACAGTTCAATACAGAAGGGACAGGAGGGCCCTGCTCATAGAGCTTACATTCTAAAGGGAGGGGGTGGTGGTACAAAAGGTAATAGCTGCAGAGAATGATTTGATGGGGGTGGCTCGGGGCAGTTGTTAGGTCGGTGCGGGATAGGCTTCCCTGAATAAGTGAGTTTTCAGGGATCTCCTAAAGGTATACCGGGGCAGGGAGTTCCAGAGGATGGGACAGGCTCTGGAGAAGTCCTGAAGGCAAGCATGAGAGGAGGTACCAAGGGAGCTAGAGAGCAGGAGGTCCTGGGAGGAGCAGAGAGGATGATTAGGGCAATATCTGCAGATGAGGTTGGTCATGTAGCTGAGAGAGATGTTGTGAATGGCCTTGTATGTTGTGGTTAGCATTTTGAATTTTATACGGTGGGGTAGGGGAAGCCAGTGAAGGGATTGGCAGAGGGGACAGCAGTCACGGATCGGTTAGTGAGGTGTATCAGTCTAGCAGCCGCATTCATAATAGATCGAAGGGTAGATAGCCTGCGTAAGGGTAGGCCATTAAAAGGAGAGAGTTGCAGTAGTCAAGGCTGGAAATAATCAAGGAGTGAATAAGTTGCTTTGTAGTGTCATTAGTCAGTCGAATTCTGGAGATGTTGCAGAGGTTATGGTGGCAGGATTTAGCCAGTGATTGATTGGATGTGGGGGCTGAAGGAGAGGTCAGAGTCAAGGATTACACCCAGCACCCTGGCATGTGGGGGGGGGGGGGGGGGGGTACCAGGAAGGAGGAAATATAGCAAGCTTAGTTTTAGAAAGATTTGAGAAAGTGGTGCGACATCCATACCGATATGTCATTCAGTAAGTTTGAGATCCGTGAAGAGATCGAGGGGGTGAGTTAAGGAGTGGAGAGATAGATCTGGGCATCATCGGCGTAGAGGTGGTATTGGAAGCCATGGGAGGTTATCAACTAGCCCAGGGAAGAGGTATAGAGTGAGTATAGGAGGGGTCCAAGGACAGAGCGCGGAAGAGGAGTGGAGAAGACAGAGTTGCAAGTGACACTGAAAGTGCACTGAGATAAGTAGGAGGAGAACCAGGATAAAGCAGAATCAGAGGCCAAGGGAGTGTAGTTTGCTGAGGAGGAGCAGGTGGTCAACTGTTTTGAATGCAGCAGAGAGGTCTAATGCCGCGTACACACGAGCGGATTGTATGGCGTACTTAGTCCGTCATACAATCCGACGGACAGTCCGTCGTACTTTCCACTGAACGGACTTGACCACACACGGATACACAAACAGTCCGTCGAAAGCTTGCGCGATGACGTGTACAGCACGTACGACGGGACTAGAAATAGGAAGTCCAAGACACAGCAAAGCACCCTTCCGCCGTGTAAATCCTTTCTGGGCATGCGCCATTCTTAGTCCGTCGAACTAGCATACTGATGACCGTATTGTCCGCTGAAACCAAAGTACGACGGACAGAATTTCGAAAAAACCAAAATACTTAGTACTCCGGACTGCACGCTGAAAAAGTCAGCTGAAGCCCACACACGAGCGGATTGTCCGCTGAAATGTGTTTCGACGGACTAAGTACGCCATACAATCCGCCCGTGTGTACGCGGCATAAGAGTATGAGTATGGAATAATGTCCATTGGTTTTAGCAGTTAGTAGGTCATTGGTGAGTTTTAGTAGGGCATTTTCAGTGGAATGTTGTGGACGGAAACTGGACTGTAGGGGGTCGAGAAAGTTGTCGTCTGTGAGGTAGCGACTCATTCGGTCATGGCCAAGTGTTCGATGAGCTTGGAGGCAAATGGGAGCAGGGAGATGGGTCTTAAGTTATTCAAACAGGTGCGGCCTAGTGAGGGTTTTTTAAGCATGGGGGTAACCAGTGCATGTTCGAGCAGGGAAAGGTGCCAGAAGAGAGGAAGAGGTTGAGGATGTGGGTTAGGGAGTTTAGGAAAGAGTGGGAAGGTGGTCGCAGTAATTGTGAGGGTACAGGGTCCAGGGGACAGGTGGCGAGGTGGAGCGTATTGAGTGTGGTGTTGGACCTGATGTGTTGGGTAGGGAAGGAAGTTGAATGCTGGATATCTCCTTGCAAATTGTGTTAATTTTGCTTTTGAAATGGTTGGCAATCTGTTGAGCGGTAAGTAAGTTGGTGGGTGGGGGCAGTGGGGGGTGAAGTAAGGAATTAAGAGCATGGCTGCGTCTAGAGACTTCTAGTGTCATCTGTTTGCCAGGGTTGTGGTAGATGGGGCCTGGTTCTGCATGTAGTAAGAGGAGCAAGTACATCTAGGGAGGACGACAGTGTGTTGTTGTAGATGGAAGTTGTTCGGTCTGGGCAGAACAGGGGTGAGATTTTGTTGTAACGGCCATCAGTAGCAGAATGAAGAAAGAAAGGGTTGAGGTTGTGAAGGTTTCTGCAGAACCAGGCCCCATCTGCCTTACTTTCTGTGGGTAGTGGTTTGTGGGTTGGCAGCATGGAAGGTAGGAGACAAAGAATGTGAAACAGATACGGTTGTGATCAGAGAGGAAAGGGGGTGTTAGAGAGATTGCAGGGAGTGCAGGGATGGGAGAATATGTCGTTGGAGTGAGTGGTGGTTTGTGTCCATTGTGTTAGGTTAAAAGAGGAGGTTAGGTTGAGTACTTGAGAAGTGGTTGCAGTATGCAGTGAACATGGACAAAAAGAAAAACACGTACACTTTTCGGCCACTGGTTTAGAGGGGATATAAGATTATGGGCAAATCCTATTTAGATTGCTCATAAACAAATCTTTTCCCGGTCAACGCATAGAAAACCAAGCATGAAGACACACCTTAAGGCTAACCATACATGGTCTAATCTCAAAAGAATTTTCTTTTGAAAATCAGAAAATGTGTGCGTTTTGTGATCCAAATGGTGCCACCGTTGATTTCGAAATTTGACCAACCAAGCCTTCAATTTCACCTCCTGTTGCTACAGAAAAGAATTTTCGTGGTTGTGAATCTTCTTTTCTTTGCGAAAATTTTCTTTTCTTACACATGCGTGTCTTTTTTCTATTATATTTCTTGCACGATTCTCCCATCATCGATTAGAAAATCGTTTGTTTTTCCAAAAATTTCTAACATGTCCGATTACTCAAACTTGATGGCCGCATGAAAATCAGGTGTTGGTGCAACCAACTAATGGTGCAAAACACAAACTAAAAAATTCTCTAAATAAGATTTTCGATAGAAAATTCTTTCAAAATTCGACCTATGTACGGCCTGTCTAAGGCCGAGTTCATCTGCGGAGCAGTGTGGAAAACCTCAGCAGTTTTCCCGCACTGCTCCGCAGGCGACAGCTGCAGGAAAGTGTGAACGGGAAATATTGATTTTTTTCTGTGCCCTTGCAGAGAATAGCAGCTCTTTGCTATAGTGTGAATGGGCCCTAAAACAAACAAAGGCAGATTCTTGATTTTCACCGTACAGCTAAAAATAAGTAGAGTTGAAGGGAAAGTCTAGTTTCAACTTTTTTCGTCAGAACACAATAGAACCGCAGGGGAGATCGTTGTACTAACATCAGATAGTTAGTACAGCGGCTCCTCCTGAGCGGTCAGGGTTTTTTTTTTTCGTTCAGCCCTGCTGGGTTGAACAAAAAAATAAATAAAATAATGACTAGTGTGTACTAGGCCTAAGCTTAAGCCTATGAACTGACCAACCTGTCATCATACCACTAGTGGCTAGCCTGCCAATCTGTATACTGTAAGAAACATAAAAGAGAATGCATTTTATGGAAGTCAAAGTAAATGAATGTCCTAATTGGAAATACGGTAAACTACTTTCTCTTCTCATGTTTTAAGCACTTGGAAGAGTGACGCGTGGCCAAGAACGTACATAAACATGGTAGCTGGTTATTTAAGAATATCCCCACCATAGTGTAAAGTTCAGATTACACCACACAAAGGATCATATACTGTGTAATGTTATACGACAGGATGCAGGCACACCTACAAGTAAAGCAAATACCATCTGCTTATCATAAAAAAGTATAATAGAATTGTATTAGTGGTAGCACTGCTCGACTCCAGGGATTTGTTAATATCTGCATTAGGAAGACAAATTTATAAAACTGAATAATGTAATTATATACTAATGTATTTTGCGCAGAGGCACTAATTCCTTTATGATCCAGATGTTACATACATTAGATTAGCCATGTACAAGGTGACTCTGGCTAGATCAGCGTCCTCTACAAACCTCCGTCTGATGACTTTACTGCATTACACAACACAACAATCATACCAAAAAAAAAGTCAGCAAATTGGATCAGAATTGTCAGCTTAGGCCATAAAAACACTTAGAAATGCAAGTCATGCTCGCCGATAACTGGAAGCTTTACTTAATCTTTTCCTCTCTTTTCAGATTTATAACGAAACATTTTCATTGAAATGACATGCACTGCGTCCAATTCAGAAAGTGCTTGTGAGAAGGGGTCTGTCTTTGTAAGCCCATAACAACCAGGGCCTGGCAGGTTTCTAGTGCAGATTAGAAAATGAGGATTACCATGGGCAGCTCAACACAGTTCTTGCAGAGCTCATAGACACAGCGATAGCTTTCAAACGCACAAAGAAATCCAATCATTTAAAACACATCTTAACTATCACTACAGGCAAAAAATGGAAAAAGGAGAACTCCAGACAGCACTGTATTCAATCATTTATAATTAAAGTAGAACTAAAAAGCCAAAACTTTTTTTTTTCTTCCCACTTAGGATAGAGTAAGGTTGGCCATAGACAGAGTGATTTTCTTTCCTGCAACCAAGAGTTGCAGGAAAGATAATTGCTCGATTCTCTTATCAACACAGACAGTGTTGACAGAGGAATCCCTCCCACCAAGACACTGTGTTCTCCCTGCGGGAGTGCAGGGAAAGCTGTCCCTGCCGGGAGAACAGAGCGATTACTGCTAGCAACTCTATTCCTGCTGAACCGGCCAGGATTTGAACATTCTAGGGCCAGTTTAAGGGCAGGTTAGAACCCCTTTCAGATTTTTTGCCAACTGTGTCCCATTTGGGAGATTTACCTTCCCTCCCTCTCAAATTAAGGGGATCTCTTAACTAGTGTCCCCATTGGAAGATTTCCCCTATATTACTTTTCTGGGGAAAACCCGAAATTGCTTCAAGGCATTATACCGCGGTGATGCATGCAGATGCATGCATTGCCCCAGTACTGTTGTTTAGAGTGGACGGTCGGCTTTATTGTAATAACAACCGATGCGGATCAGCAGCCGCTCGGCTGTTATTACAAGCAGCAAGAGGGGACCTCTACTTCCACCACTCGCCCGGGCCCTCCCGTCCCAGCGCGAGGCCCGAGCAACCAGCCGGCATGTCCGCCAGCTGGCCAAAGACCCGAACAAAGCCAATGCTTCATTCAGGTCTCAGATTTAGTAATCCAGAAGCAACGTTTTGACATCACTTTCCGGATTACTGCCATCTTAAAAGGCGCCCGTTTAAAAAAAATAAAGTATTCAAAACCGCCGATCTTGACGTTTTGAATACTTTGAAGTGCAGAGGAGGGGTTTGGGGTCTTATAGACCCCTGATCTCTCCATAAACAACACCTCTCACATGCCTATTACTGTCACAAGGAACGTTTATATTGGTAAATACTGGTATCATATCTATCGATCGATCCCTAATACAGCACTCCCAAACCACCCTAAAAGATGCTGCTTGCAGGACTTTTGCCAACGTCACGCAAGCGAACCGCTCGGGTGCGAAAAGTCACACCGAAATGAATGGGAGGCGGTTTTCAGGTGTTATTTAGAGGCCATTTCACCCCAGTGTGAAACTGGCCTAGGGACAGATGAGTGGATTGAAGCAGGCATTCATCTGTTCCTAGCCACATGTAAATGGCTACTTAATCAATTACATATGAACAGCTATGAACACCTGCAGGCAGCGTCAGCCTATCATTGATTTCTACAGACTTCCAGCTCGCAGCAGACTCTACAATGAAGCAAAGGTTTCAGATTCTGCACTGTACATTTAATTTAAAGTGACAAAGCACAACCCAATAAAGAACTTTACCAAACCATTTTCCAAGTCAACCTATCCAGCTAAATGAAAAACCTCTACACCGAGCACCAGGCAGCACTTGGAAAATACCAAGAACTTGATATCCACATTTATATGGACAAAGCCTTAGATATGTTGCTGCTGGTACGACTGAGATAAGTAGTATTGTTAGTGTATTTATTATCACCTTGAACTGCAGCAATCACGGCATTCTCAGTATAAAAAAAAATAAAAAATAAATAAAAAGAATCACATATAAAACGTGGTTAATTTTGCACCTACATGGCATCTCTGACTAAAAATGCTCACCTTGCTTCCAGACAGAAACAGTCAGCTGAAAAAGCTGTAGGTATGCCTTGCCCTTGCATGACGCCAACAGGCACTCTATGACATGCGTTTTAAACCCTTTTAAATTAGAGGGCTTAAAAAGGATAAGCCTTTCATCATATATGTGTTTTACTTAGTAACCAAACTCTGGCCAGTTTTGTACACGTTTTGCAAGAATGAGGTCTTCAGATAATGTAAAGTTGATGCTCGTGCTATACATAAACCTGTAACTACTGAAATGAGGGACCACATCGTATCTGATAGAGAAATGTTTAAACCTAATAAAACCGCTAGATTTTTTCTTTATCCTCATCAGCTCCAACACAATATCTAAAAAATACCAAATTCTGAACTTTCATAGCTGCCACAGATTTGTATGCCCAAAAATCTTTTTGAAATTCTGGGTAATGCAGAGGTCAGTTGATGATCACACCACCGGCGTGAAAGGGTATAGATTACAAGGAAAGACGAAAGAAAGACGGAAGACGAAAAGACGAAAGAAAGAAGGAAGGAAGACGAAAAGACGAAAGAAAGAAGGAAGAAAGACGAAAAGACGAAAGAAAGAAGGAAGAAAGACGAAAAGACGAAAGAAAGAAGGAAGGAAGACGAAAAGACGAAAGAAAGAAGGAAGAGGAAAAGACGAAAGAAAGAAGGAAGAGGAAAAGACAAAAGAAAGAAGGAAGAGGAAAAGACGAAAGAAAGAAGGAAGAGGAAAAGACGAAAGAAAGAAGGAAGAGGAAAAGACAAAAGAAAGAAGGAAGAGGAAAAGACGAAAGAAAGAAGGAAGAGGAAAAGACGAAAGAAAGAAGGAAGGAAGAGGAAAAGACGAAAGAAAGAAGGAAGGAAGAGGAAAAGACGAAAGAAAGAAGGAAGGAAGAGGAAAAGACGAAAGAAAGAAGGAAGGAAGACGAAAAGACGAAAGAAAGAAGGAAGAGGAAAAGACGAAAGAAAGAAGGAAGAGGAAAAGACGAAAGAAAGAAGGAAGACGAAAAGGAAGACGAAGAGACGAAAGAAGGAAGACCAAAGAAGATGAAAGAAGACAAAAGAAATGTTCAGATCCCCTTAACCGGAACAAAAGTCTGCCCATATGTAGAGGCGGTACAATCCTCACCTCCTCAAGTACAGCCAAATCTGAAAGATGTGGTGACCTCATGCCACATGCCAAGAACAGACATACTTATTGCAGCATGGCACATATATAAGTGCCCATTTACACAGGCCTTTCACCAGTATGATGATGAATTGGAGGATTCTAGCTACCTGAAATAGATTAGCACTCACTATACCAATGTTTACTTCCTTACAGTAGTGTTTAGCATCCCTGTGTTGGCATTTATAAGCAATCATGGGAAGACTGTTAGCTTACTGCACCAAGTTCAAGTCAAAGAAAGGTTTGTCTTCCTGACTCAAACTCTGGAGCCAATTTACTGAAAAACTGGTAGTTGCTCTAGAGCTTAGTAAATGAAGTAAAGCTTCACTTTGCAAAGAGTACCCAATCACATATGATGAAAAAAAAAAAAAAAAAAAACAGCATAGCATGATTGGATGATGGATGTCAGCAGATCTGCTCATTACTAAGCTCTGGAGAAAATACCCTTGCAAAGTACAACTTCCCTTGCAAAATTCACAGTGCATTTGCCTTCAGTAAATCAACTTCAATGTTTATCATGTGTTATTTACAGAATTCCAAGTTTTAGTTTTATTTTACAGTAAAAAAAAAAAAATGGTTTAATTGTCTTTCAGGAATTC
Source organism: Lithobates pipiens (assembly GCF_037356315.1). Lineage (NCBI taxonomy): Eukaryota > Metazoa > Chordata > Amphibia > Anura > Ranidae > Lithobates > Lithobates pipiens. The sequence goes on along the minus strand of NW_027507696.1, from coordinate 25,450,572 downwards.
CTGTTTGGCCATTTCTGTAACCTAAAATTTAATTCTAGTCTGACTGCTGCACCCACAGTGGTCAGATAACGATCAGCAGCTACCCACCCCCTGCATGCCAAAACATTGTACAGTATTTGGGATAGCAGGACCTGTGGCTTCAGTCGCTGATCGGCAAAAGTTTTCCCAGCATCTCCCTTCGATCAAATGATCAACTTCTGTCAAGAGGGGAAAGCCACACAGTGATCGAAATTCGCCCAGCCCCTGCTGAACTGGACACATTTTGATCCATCTATGGCCAGCTTAAAGTGGTTACAAAGGCCGAATGTTTTTTTAACTTAATACATTCACTGCATTAAAAAAAAAAAAAAAAAAAAACTTTCAATAGCTTTCTCCTCCCCCCAACCCCCCCCTTAAACACTCACCTGAGTCTGATCTCAATCAAGCACATATGCCGCAGCTCATCTCACAGGAGACTCTGCCATTGGCTCCTGCTGCTGTCAGTCAAATCCTGTGAGCAGATCTGAGCCACGCTGTGTGCATATGATGCGATGTGGGAACCCTCACTGGAATCGCTCTGGTTCCCACATCGCAATAGTGTGAACCGGGGCTTAAGGTTTTCTCTAGTTGTCAATGGGGTGGCTCCTAAAAAAAAAAATCCTACTGGCTACAGAATTCAATATTAAATACAGAAAAGCAAACTTGTGTCATGTAGTATAAATTTAGAAAAAAGCCGAAATTGTTTTATACTTTTTATCTGTAAAAAATAAAAAAAAGTTACTTTTTGCAAAAGTTTATTTCCTTCTAAACCAGTATGCGTTGTTGGCGATTAGCAGCTACCAGAATGCAGTGTCATTAGTTACACTGGCCACAAAAACCCCATAATTTTCCGTGTAAACACCTGGATTTAAAAAGATCAAAGAGGGGAAAAAAAAAACAACAAATGTGGTAATCTGTACTTTGTTAACACCAATGTACTGCAGAGATAACACAGGAAAGAAACCCCCAACAGCCAGATGCTTTTTTCCAACCCTCATAAACTGCACAACATAAAAGGATAAAAGGATCAGACTATTTTCATTTCCATATCAGTGTTTTATCAAACTAATAAGTACAGCCAATAAACATTTACATGTGTGGCTGCAATCATAATAATTAAGATAAAAAAATAAAAAAAACACAACAACCTTGAACTATACATAAACCTTTTCATAGCTAGCCATACACTTGTAAAATCTGACCCCACTAACGATTTGTTAAATTTTCGAATCATTAGCGGGGTCAAATTGTTCATTTTCAACTGCAGCGATGAGAAAATTCAAAGGAGCAGAATTAACGTTTTTCTCCAGGAATGAATTTCTAACAGTGAATGTGGTTTTTATGCTGTGAAGTTCATTCACTCCAAAAATTTCATGTTTAAATCAAATGAAATTTTGAAGTGCTTTCCAACAACATTCATCAACTTTCAAAGGAATTTTAATTCGAAAGTTTGATATTTGCTGAACAGAAACCTCGTTCACAAGAACGTTTCATTCATTCAGATAACAACATTTTCCCAACATTCTCCTTCCATTTTCATGTCACCACATTAACCATTATAAGATCAAAAGAATGTTTGGACAAAGCCATTTTTAATTCGCTCACCCTCTTTTTTTGGCGTGTTTTGCACATTTCAGATACTCACCCACCCAGCAGATCCAGCGTGTGCCGCCGAGACCCCTCTTGTCTTCTGCCACTGCCTGGTCCCGTGCCGCCATGTTGCTTGTGATGCATCAAGAGGTCCGCTGGCTCTTCTGGCGTGCCTACCAATGATCTAACGCCAAGCATGAACCCTCCTCCTTTCTGAATGAAGATGCCTCCTGAGATATGCGACGTGCATTACCAGGGAGGCGCAACAAACTCTGTGCAAGTGGCCGCACGTTTTTATTAAAGACTAGTCATGTAGTGCAGTGCTCATCAACTCTGTCTTCAGGGCCCACTAACAGGCCAGGTTTGCAAGAAAATTGAAATACATCACAGGGGATTTAATTTGCTGCTCATTGATTGTAGTATTCTAGTCTGCATCTACTCAAGGTAATGCATAAAACCTGGCCCATTCATGGACCCTGAGGACAGGGTTAATGACCACTGATGTAGTGGATACAGCTTGAAGGGTTAGATCCCCCCGTTTTTTTTTTTCTATTGCTGTACCCCCTCGGGAGATACATTTTTGCTCTAGCTACCACTATCACTGAAAGAGAAAAGTTATGGGAATGTCCTCCGATGGGGACATCTGTTCTGGTGGCAACGAACGCCGGCCGTCACTTCCCAACTTACTCGCAGACTTTGCCACTTTTAAGACCATGTCCAACCTCCAGATTAATTTCACTAAGTCAGAAGCCCTGAATGTCTCTTTGCCCCCAACTGATCTCTCAAGGTGCAAAGCAAATTCCCCTTTTAGATGGGTAAATGACGCCATCACTTATCTAGGAATCAAACTTCCGACACGCCTGTCCAACCTATACTCATACAATTACATCCCCCTGCTCCAAAACATTCAGAAGGATCTTAAAGCTTGGGCGTCTGGACTGTTTTCCTGGTTTGGCAGGGCAGCCATACTGCAGATGAACATCCTCCCTCGCTTGCTTTATATTTTTCAGACTATCCCCATTCGAGTTCCCCCGACATTTTTTGCCTCTTACAGGGCTGCCATTAGTCAATTTCTGTGGGGTAAACAACGCCCCAGACTCAGCCTTGAGAGACTCTCCCTACCCAAATTGAAAGGTGGTATAGGATTGCCAGATGTATCCAAATATCATTGGGCTTGCCAACTAATACGTATCATTGATTGGAATGTGCACAGGAGTTCGAAAGCTTGGACCAACATAGAACAGGTATTTGCTCGATTTCCGCTAGGTTCACTACCTTGGTTGGACCCTATTCATACCCCCCAATCTTGTACACAGCACCCGCTCGTAGGAAGTACTCTAAAGGCATTTCAGAAGGCCTGCAGACTTCATCGTCTCTCCTCGATACAGAGCCCCCTGACCCCAATTAGACAAAATCCGGACTTCCCGATAGGTCTATCTCCCCTCTTTATGAATGAATTCTGGCCTCTTGCTGAGTTTCAGGCCCGACACCTTTTTACTAATGGGAAGTTTCTGAATCTCTCTGATGTACCCTCGAGAAGTCCGGATTTACCTTGCCCTCTCTGGACGTATTTCCAACTGAGACACTTTCTTAATGATCCCCACAAACGTGATGACTTCTCTAGACCACTTTCCCCATTTGAGATTCTATGTTCGCAAACGGAACAGCAGCGACACTTAGTCTCCAGCGTGTATCCCTTACTATTCTCGACTCATGATCCTAAATCCAACATTGCCACCCAAAGTTGGGAAAGAGACCTCTCCATCAATCTTTCCTCTGCAGATTGGGAAAACATTTATACTCTTATCCACAAGGGTTCCGTCAATGTGTCAGCCCAGGAAAATGGCTTCAAAATTTTCTCTAAATGGTACAAAACCCCAACTAAGTTGAACAAGATCTCCCCATCAATTCCTCCCACTTGTTGGAGATGTTGTGAAGGTATTGGTTCAATGTTACACATTTGGTGGTCCTGCCCCAAAATCCAACCCTTCTGGAAAACAGTCCACAAAATTGCTTCTGATGTCACGACTTACCAAATTGACTTTTCTCCAGCCCAAATGCTACTACATTATTCTTCCATTCCCTTCCGACACTATCACCGCTCACTTGCTCTACACCTAATTAATGCGGCAAAGATGTGCATCCCTGCATTCTGGAAATCTACAAAAATTCCCACGACGGCTGATTGGTTTCGGCGCATTTCCAGAATTGCTGAGATGGAGGAGCTCATTCATCAATCTAAAGATACAGCTAACAAATATAGGATTGTTTGGTCCTGCTGGACTCATTTTAAATTGTCCAATGAATATAAACTTTTGCTCACAGATGGCGAGGCGTAGTTCCCAGAACCAAATTATAGGTGTACCATACTCCCCTTACTCTCTTTGGGCAAGTTTTTCTTTTTATTTTATCCTTTTCCCCGGTCTTTCCTGCACCCCCTTTACCCTTTATGGGCTGAGTTATTGTTTTCTTTCTAGATGTCTCTTCAAGAGGGATCGCTTGAGGTCCGAGACCGCATCCCTCCATCTCTCTTGATGTTACTGAAATGACTAATTGACTTCGTACTCCTTTTACTCTTTCTGTTACATCTGTATGTTTTTAGACGCTTTTGTTCGGTTATGTTACAGGCAGATGCTATAATATGTCCACAGACATGGCGCATGCCTATATTTATTATACACTGCCTTCCTTAGCATTGGTTCACTGTTTGACTTATTCATCTATCAGATCGACTAAGTTTTAATGTTTCATAATCACTTCTTCACCTGTGTTGATGTTGGTCTTACGATGCCTTTATGTTAAGTGCCTTCTTCCATCGCACTGTGACCACATTTTTTTTTTTTTTTTTTTTTGTACTACATTGTAATGGCCTTGTTTTACATATACTGTATGCTGATTGTTTATTTCCAATAAACCTTTTCATTTGGAAAAAAAAAAAAGAAAAATGAATCAATTCCCCCAACTATGCTAAACAGCATGGACAGAGGAATGTCCACTGCAGGCTATTGTATTGTGTGTGAAAAGCGCGCTCATAGAACATTCTCTCTGCCTGTAGCAACCAACCAGCTTTCAATTCTACAGGTCACTTTTGAAAATGAAATATGGATTCTGATTGGTTATTGGGCAGCAAGCGATGCTCTTAGCACAATTGTTATATATAAGATTGCAATAAAGTCTGCAGGTCAATGCTAGACATACATGTATAGATGGCGAACTAGTCTAATCCACACTGCCAGCATTTGTATTCAGATAGCCCAATAAATGTGGCTGCCTGGATACCCAAAAAGTGACTACATCTGATAGGATTCAGTCGCTGTTTATTTTCCACCTGGATCAGCCAATTTTTAAACCAACATCTGTCAAGCCAGGTCTTGCTTGCAGGGTCCCCCAGGACTTGAATTACAGGCAACTCAACGGGAATTGGACAAATTTCAAGCCATCTATGGCCAGCTATAGCGAGGATTCCCTCCATTTTTGTAGGAATGTCCCCCCCCCCCCCCACTTATGGTTGCTTGGGGCAAAGGAAAAAAAAAAAAGATTTTGTGCCCTGACCCCTTGATCTTTGCTTTTAATACTAAGGGGCTATGCAAATTGTAAATGCCTATAACAGATCAATCTGTTGTCTGTGCCCACCCAAAATATGGTGTATATACTGCTGCTGTTAGAAAACATGAACACTGTGTTCATTCAAGGATGGAAGGGACCAGTAAATTACATATTTACCAGCCCCTTCCACCGCTCTCCATCCTGAAACATCCCCCTGTGTGCCCACAGCAGCTGCCAGCAGGAGAGGAGGGAAGCGATGCAGGGGAAAGGGGCACACAGGGGGGACCCAGACAGCATATGGAAGCAGTGCAAGTGGGAGAACCACTCTCCCTGCAGTGCAGTTGGAGGGAGAAAGAAGAGGAGAAGCTGGCAGCACTGCAAGGGTAAGCAAAAGAGGATTGGGGTCCTGATCAGCAGGTGCCCAGGCCTCCCCTTTTGAACTGTTGGGGTCTGGGCTCAGTACAGGACCGTTGGCTGTACTGCCTTATCAGTGGCCCTGTGTAATATATACAGCATATTTATGTTTAACTAACCATATTATGGTTTGCCGAACAAGCAGCTAAGGATATGGCTGACCAGAATACATTTATTTAAAAATGACCTTTATGAAATATTCACAGCTTGCTACAGCATAGGTTAAAACCAAAGCCCTGGGAACTCAGCTAGAACATCAACCACATTCAGGCTATCTACAGAAAATACACAGAACCCTAAATTTATTCAGTCATGTCACTGTTTGAAATTATGTAAAATTTCAAGGCACCCGGTCTAAAATGTGGTCCCCAGTCACATCAAAATCCCTTTTTCACATCAGGGTCTCCACTTTTACCCCCCCCCCCCTCACATCAGAGTCCTTAGCTCCCCCCCCCCCCCCACACTCTTTTCCCACATCAGAGTTCTTAGCAACCTGTCCCTTTTTCACATCTGAGTCCTCAGATTTCCCCACCCCCCCACTTCCTTTTCACATCAAAGATCTCAGTCCCACCACCCCCTGCCCTTCACATTACAGTCTTACGCCCTCACTTTTCACAAGACCTACCTTCTGATCTTCACCACAGCAGGTCAAAAACAGAGGTGAACTTCCATTCCCTTCTAAATGCTTGGAGCTGCCCTAAATGCTACCCTCATAGATTCACGTCATGCATTTGCTACTGGCCCTGCACCAGGGTGATGCCTGGCAAAACTAATGGGCACAGCGCGATACCCTTGACAACCCCAGACAGCACACTAGGGTGGCACACTCTGCAAGTGTATCATTTTTAACGCTAGACCCCTTTCACAGTATCAGTTGGTAGCCTTCATTCTCTAACACCAGCAAGTTTGGAATCTTATCACAATGCCACTTTCTACACATCAGCTCCAACAATGCTACCTGTAAAAGCACTGGACAAAGCAGATCATGTCCTACATGACTTTATATAAAATAAAAACAGCGAGTCTTGATACCAATGAGTGTCAGATGTGATATGGAAGCAGGACAAATCCAGAAATAGAACGTGTCTAGGAATACTATGTGCAACAAGGTTCTGGGCCATCAATGCTGCAAAAACCTTCAAGTATAAAAACAGCTAATGTGCTGCAGTGTAACAAAAATACTCTGTATGTGACCTTCTCTCTAAAGTATTCATTCAAATCACCTGACAGCTACAAGAAGGCTTGTCCTGCCAGGAGTACAACTAGGATCGCATAGAAACATTCAGGGGGAATTCATAAGGCCCCTTTCACACAGACGGCTGTCCTGCCGCAGTTTAGCATGTTTTTTTCTGTGAAATTCAAGACTCCAGGCACAGCGATCAGCTGCATTTGTACAGTGAAATTACCTGCGTTTATGTGTAGTTGCGTTCAGCTGCAGTTATCTAATATAGTCGTTCCCATAGCAACCTTTTTTTTTCTTTTCGGTCCCTTGAATGCCTTCTCACGCTGCTATCCGCAGTTGACACAAAAGACTACAATTACCTGCGGTTATGTGCATATAGCTGCGCTACATCACACCTGGATGCATTCAAGTCTATTTTTTCTATTCGCACCGAACCGCATGTAACGAAATCGCAGCTAAACGCTGTGTGTGAATGGGGCCATAGGAAAGCATTGTGTGCTTTTAGCTGCGGTAGAAAACTAGAAAATCCGCAGATAAAAGCACCATTCTATCCGTCCGTGTGAAAGGGGTCTAACAGTACTAAAGGCAGTTTTCTGGTGGTAGTTCTCCTAAGAATGATCTGCGTCAAATATCTTCACCAGTGTTGATAACATGACAGAAACATGCAGCAAGTTCAGGTGCTTCATACTGCCACCAATTTCTGCACAGTACTATATCCCTGGCCCTATTATATTGTTGGCTGGGAGATTACCCGGCTGAAAGCTAAATGTAAACAAAGGGGACCCCCCCTCCAAGGTGATGTCTTGGTAATGCCCATATTTGGGAAATGACTGGTCACTGGGTGGATGGAGTTTGCTGAAGAACTAAGAGAATAGTTCCCCATCAGGTCCACTTTACTTCTGAATGGCAGAGCCCAACATTGGGCGGACACTACTATCCACCTATTGCGGTGCGCTGTCAATCAAACGTTAGGAGGGCCTGTCGGGAAACTAGTTTCTCAGCTCCCCATCAAGCTCTTGCCACTCTTAGTACAAAACTTCTTGACCACGTGGCCAGGGTGGGCAGCAGAGCATCGAGGAAGGAGTGCCCAGTATCAACACCTTGACCTCAGTGTGGGCACCAACAGATCCATGTACCTGTCTCTGACAGGTACATGAATTGGGCACAGGCACCCACAATTTCTGTGCTGCATCCCAAAGGAATACTAAAGAGTGTCTATGACACACTTTATGAGGTCTCCAGAAGATGTTCAAGCATTAAAGTTCCAAAGCTTTGGATTTCCTCTCCCTTTCAGTCCCAATGACAGTAGTCACAAATATATATATAAAAAAAAAAAATCCAACTTTTTAGGTACACAAAAGTATTTTTTTTTTTCTTGTTTTTACACACACACACACACACACACACACACGTAAAATAAAATGTTTTACATTTCCTATAACAGTAGAGGAGCAAACAAACAAAATCCCCCTCGGGACTTTAACCCCTTGCTTACTGGGCACTTATACCCTCTTCCTACCCAGGCCAATTTTCAGCTTTTTAGCCCTGTCGCACTTTGAATGACAATTGCGTGGTTATGCTACACTGGACCCATATGACATTTTTAGCATTTTTTTTAACACAAATAGAGCTTTCTTTTGGTGGTAATTAATCACCAGTGGGGTTTTTTTTTTATATATATATTTTTATTTATTTTATTTTTTTTAAGCAAAAAATAAAAGACCATTTTGAAAAAAAAATAAAACAGTTTTCAAAGTTTGCTATAAAATTTTGCAAACAGGTAATTTTTCTCCTTTATCGATGTGCGCTGATGAGATGGCGCTGAGGAGCAATGAGAGGCGGCACCGATAGGTACCACTGGTTAGCAGTACTGATGGGCGCTAGTAGGTGGCACTAGTTAGCAGCAGTAGCTGTCAGTGTATGGGACCGATGTCCCTTTTACACAAGCCGGTAATTGGTTTATTTTTTTTATCTTCAGGCTGTCATTATGAGGAAAAAAAAAAAAAGCAGATTACCACCATTTGTTTACATCATGTGATCAGCTGTCATTGGCTGACAGTTGATCATGTGGTAAAGGGCCGGGATCGGCCCTTTACTCCTATCTGTCCCAGACTTAGTAATCACAGAGCATGGCGTATGGTCAACACCAGCACAGGAGGACATCCATGTACGCCCTCCCGGCAATCTAAGCCCGCGCTGTAGCCATCTTCCAGCTATAGCGCGGGCATCAAGTGGTCATAAAGGTAAAAACACTATTCTAGTATTATATATATATATATATATATATATATATATATATATATATATATATATATATATATATATATATATATATATATATATATATATATATATATATATATACACACATACACACACACAATTATTTTTTACAGTATTAAAAGATTACACAATAAAAGAAGCTATATGGTTTTGTAGGTACAGAACCAATGGTATACATCTTAATGAATCATGCATAAAAAATACTATGGTCGATCCATTGAGCAGAGGAGTACCCGACTAGCTTCAGACTTTTTCTTTCTTCAGGGGTGTAGTGCAGAGAAGCATATGCATAGAAATAATGATACAAAGCCATAACATATGACGAGTTAGATGCGGTCACGGAGTAGGTCAGCAAGCTGGAGGGTCAATCGCATGCTGATGCGGCTGGCGTTTTCACGATGTAGGCTCCAGTTCTGGAGATCTTTGTTTCTGTATTTTGATACTTACCCTGTGATCGATCTCTTGGAGTAACTATCCTTGTTCTGTTTTTACAAACGATAGTGATTTCAGGCATTTTGTCCTCATTTCCCTGCCATTTGGGAATGTGATGTGATATTTGCTGAGTGGGCCCTTTTTGTTGTCCCGTCCTCCTTGACCCTCCAGCATAGGTTATTACCCCCATTTGATCTACTCAGTGACAGCATCTAATAGACTGTTATATGTTATGGCTTTGTAGATAGTTTTTTTTGTTATTTCTATGCATACGCTTTTATGCTCCTCCGCACTTTTGTCAGCAATGGTATTGTTCAAAATCGGTGCAACTCCAACTTTTTATTTTTCGGTTTCAGGTGCGACTTGCATCTGTGCAGGAAGGTGCACCTAAAATTGCACTGATCTGCGGCTTAGAAATCGTGCTACTTCAAGTGAAATAGCACGATTTCAAAGTCGCATTCAGTGTGAACCAAAAGCTGCTTGATTTATTGAAATCAGCTGTTGAAGTATAATCCAGCGGTAGTGCCATACAGTAACCACATGATAGGACACATCATTTTGCGCCCAGCTCAGTGGTGACATAGGAGGATGGAGGCACAGCACGCAGAGGGGACACAGGAATCGGACACTCTCCGAAGTGTTGAATGCTGAATACTCTGATAGAGGCTGCAGTGTAAGAACAAGAAATAGGAGATTCGGGACACCAGAGATCTGAGTGTAAAAATTCTTCTATTGCAGAGAACGTCCATGTAGATTTATGCTGGTGATGAACAAGGTTAAAGTGGTTGTAAACCCTTACATAAACCCAGTAAAGTGACTGTCCTCCAGTGATACACAGAGATAAACAAATCCCCCTACATAAATTATACCTGTCTATCTGCAGCCCTCTCTTCTCTACAGCTGGTCAAAGTGCTGAATTTTACAGCTTTTCTAAGAGTTTAGAGCAGGAATCTTCAAACTACAGCTCTTTAGCTGTTGTGGAACTACACGTCCCATGAGGCATTGTAAAACTCTGACATTCACAGACATGACTAGGCATGATGGGAACTGTAGTTCCTGAACAACTGGAGGGCCGTAGTTTGAAGAGCCCTGGTTTAGAGAAAGAGGGCAGGAGGCTGAAGTTACACCCTGCAGAGCTCAGTGAGGAGATCTCTGGGAGCTTATTGGAAAGGAATGGACACACCCCCCTTCTCACAGCACACAGGAACACCGCTGTACCGTACAACAAGGCTTTAGCACCATTTTATATCTAATACACCCAGCAGGGCTGAAAGGAAAAAACCAAACAAAAACAAACCACTGACCGCTCAAAAAGAGCGGCTGTACTAACAATCTGATGTCTCCCCTGCTGTATTATTGTGTTCTGACATGGGGGCTGCCCCCCTGCCAGAACACTCTTGTCAGCGCTCTCAGCCATTGGCTAAGAGGTTGATAGGGAACGGATCAGCAGAACTTTTTCGGTCACACCCCTTTGACAGAGACCAGCCGAATGGCCGGCTTCTGCTGGACCGCATGCAGTACTCATAGGCTGAATGTTGGCTGGTTTCTCCTGAACCAGACAATGCTGTCTGGCATTCTTGGATTATTTTTGGATAATAAAGCCTTAAATATCCACTACTTAATGGCCCTGTAATCTATTTTTTCATGAAATCACTACTGTGTTTTTGGATTCCATGTTGCATCCACCATTAACTCCTGAACCTCTCTTACTCCTGTTTGCTTGGAATGAGCAACACCCATAAGTTGCAGCCATCTGAGCCACTCCATATACCTACACACCCTATAGTCCCTAATCCATCTCAAGAGTAAGCAAGAGAGGGTGGCTACATACAGTGGGATCATAGACCAGTGGTCATCAACTCCTTTCCTCAGGACCCACTAACAGGCCAGGTTTGCAAGATAACTAAAATACATCATAGGGGATATCATTTGCTGCTCAGCAATTGCGCTATTTTGCAGGATTGCAGCATGCATTTCCCCAAGGTAATACATAAAACCTGGCCTGTTAGTGGGCCCTGAGGACAAGGTTGATGAGATCAAAAAGGTAGTCACCCTTTAACTGGAAGTCACAGCAGCAAAAAAATAAAAAATAAAATAAAAAATGAAATAATAATAAATTAAATTTGTAGGCGACAGAGCAATAGACTATACTTTTCTGAGTTAAGAATGTGTGAATATAATATATATATATATTTTTTTATTTATTATTATCTGTCCCTTTTGCTAAAAATGTGTGTATGTATGTATGTATGTATGTATGTATGTATATATATATACACACACACACACACACACACACACACACACACACACACACACACACTTTTTTTTTTTTTTTTTTTTTATAATAAAATAAAAAAAAATGAATTTAGTGTCACTTGTGTGAGGTATGGTGTGTCTAGAAGCAGCATACAAGTTTGCCCGCCATAGGAAGAAAATCCCGCAGCCCCTTTCCCTATCCCACAATATGTAAAGAGGCTCCTTTTTATTTCACAAGCTTTTATTGACATTTTTTCTCCACATTTACATGCAGCCCGAGCTGTCCAACAAAAATGACAGGGGGCATGGGACAAACCATAACACCGCCAGGGGGGCTCCAGCAGCCAATGCTCTCTTTTCTTTTAAAGACTTAACCTATGAGAATAAAAGGCGATTGTGGTAAGCACCCCTGGCAGTGTTACACTTTGTCCCTCCCTCGTCACTGTCACTTTTGCTGAACAGCTCAGTCTGCATGTAATGTGCAGGAAGAAATAAATAAAAGCATGCAAAATAAAAAATAATAAAAAAAAAGAATGCATATACTAAAACAAGGCATGCGGCAATAAAACTGATTTTTACAGGACACAGTAAACAACCACTACAGCAATTATGAAAAAAAAAAAAAAAACATACACAAGACCCGAGCGCAGTAGTAGGACTGATCACCATGTACTCTTTCAACTGTCAGGACTGCGCTATACTACGGAGCTAAATTTAGTATCCATGTTACAATAGCGTATATGTTTAAGCAGCTTTCTCTTCCTTATATCTTATATCATCCAAGGCAAATGCCCCCAGGAATTGAAGCATCATCAGGTTACACTATTAACAATGGACAAACTGTATAGTCATGCAAAAGCCAGTAACGTCTCTCCAACAATTACCCTTCAAGAGCAGCTCATTACGTATGTACTGGAATCCATCAGAAAGACTGTGTGCACCATTTATATAAGAAATATATATATATATTACAATACTAAGCAACTTATACAAGAACCAACCCTTAGTGAAAATAAATATACACTATATGGCCAAAGTATTGGGACACCTGCCTGTATGCACAAACATTTTAAATGGCATCCCAGTCCTAGTCCATAGGGTTCAATATTGAGTTGGCCCACCCCGAGCAGCTATAACAGCTCCACTCTTCTGGGAAGGCTGTCCACAAGGTTTAGGAGTGTCTATGGGAATGTTTGACCATTCTTCCAGAAGCACCTTTGTGAGGTCAGACACTAATGTTGGAAGAGAAGGCCTGGCTCGCAGTCTCATCCCGAAGGTGTTCTATCGGGTTGAGGTCAGGATTCTGTGCAGGCTAGTCAAGTTCCTCCACCCCAAACTCACTCATCTATGGACCTTGCTTTGTGCACTGGTCCAAATCACGAGCCAGAGTTCGGTCTTGTAAACTACCGTACGTAGTCTAGAATTAACATTTATGACACGGCAATTGATGGAATGTTGAAATGCAGAGCACATTCTCTTCTTCTTTAATGGGATAATAATGAAGCTGCTTTGCTGGTGATACTGATGGAGTTATGGCAAACAAATTTTAAAAGGCTTTTGTTTTGTACGATCTGAAAATCGCAAATCAACACTCACCAAACTTCTAACATGAAATTAGCAGAAGGGGCCCAAAGGGCAGCGCTTGAGAAATTAACTTCTTCTTTATACTCTCATAGTACGTCACTAGGTTCGTGTTTGTCAAACGACAATATGCGGATAGTTAGTATGCTAGACAAAATCCTGTACATGTGCCTTTGAGAAAAATGTGAGGCTCGGTCTTACAACAATCAAAACATATGTACAAGGCTTTAAGGTGTCAGCATACCAAGACATTTTGGACAATTTCATGCTCCCAACTTTGTGGGAACAGTTTGGGGATGGCTCCTTCCTGTTCCAACATGACTGCACACCAGTGCACAAAGCAAGGTCCATAAAGACATGGATGAGTGAGTTTGAGGTGGAGGAACTTGACTGACCTGCACAGAGTCCTGACCTCTACCCGATCGAACACCTTTGGGATGAATTAGAGTGGGGACTGTGAGCCAGGCTCTCTCATCCACATCAGTGCCTGACCTCACAAAGGTGCTTCTGGAAGAATGGTCAAACATTCCCATAGACACTCCTAAACCTTGTGAACAGCCTTCCCAGAAGAGAGGAAGCTGTTATAGCTGCAAAGGGTGGGCCAACTCAATATTGAACCCTCGGACTAAGACTGGGATGTCATTAAAGTTCATGTGTTTGTAAAGGGAGGTGTGCCCTGCCAATATATAGTGTGTATTTCCTGAGGAAGATGAGTGTGTGCCTCGTCAACACAAAACCTTTATTATGGGTTCACCTTTCAAGACCCATGAGTGAGAGAGGGAGAGGGGATATAGTGTGTATAATAAATATATATTTTTTTTTTTAATACACACATACGTATATATTTTATACACACAAAATCATCTTGTACAGCTTTTTATTAAAGGAACCCTACAGTCGCAACATACATTTTATGACATCAGCAGCGAAATAACAGGCTTGCTTGAAAAATCTCCTTTCATTATGTGATTGCTGCCTGTCTGCTGACCATCTCTTTCCAAAACTTCCTGGATTCCCAGCATGCGTTGCAGCTTCTCCTCTGCTGTTTACTTTCAATTTCCAAGGACTACATATCCCATGGTACCTTGCTGATTCCTCTACTGACTCCGCCTCCTGAAACTCCTCCTCTCCGCTCCTCTGTAGTTTAGACGGCAGGACCTGATTTCTGTGACACAGTAGTGCCTACACACAGTAGGACGTAGTGAATACCAGTCACAGAATTCAATGCGTGGAGATCTTCACAACGTAACATTACTTTGCAGGGCTGAACGAGAGTAATCTTAACATGTATGGCTAACCTTATTCCCCCACCCATGGTGATCATTATTAATATTTTGCTGGTACCTACCACCCTAGATAGCAAGAGGAAAATATAACTATGTGAAGTTTCAAAGCTCATCAGATAAGAATAGGTTTAGTTAGGTCATTTCAGCGCTGGAATGCGCATTACGACAGTTAAACAAATCCACTATTGTGTCGGTCTGGACTGAAATCTACAAATCAACTTGATGGGAGCGCCCTAAAAACGCTATCTCTTTTACAGAGTTCACGGGTTAAATTACAACCAAAGCAGAGGCGAAGCCATTCTCTAGTGATAATAGAATAGCTGAGGACAAACAGTCCTGACATGTTTACAATGGCACAGGACCAAAAGGCTAAACTCTGCTGGACATCCAACAGGTGCAGCTTAGAGAATTGCCATTTCCGTTTATTACCCGACCCAAACCACACATACTTCACACTTTACAAAACCACCTATCCTCCACCGCAAGAAATAATTCTCACAATTATTTTCTCTTCAATAACCTGCCACATTTAATAAAAATGTCGGAATATTTTGTTTGGTAAACAAGTTATGTTTATTTTCCCTAAATACTTCGCTTTTTTTTTAATGAAAATTTCAGATTTTTGTTTTGTAATTTATCAAGTTAAAATATTTATATATATATATATATATATATATATATATATATATATATATATATATATATATATATATATATATATATATATATATATATATATATATATATATATATATTGATCACATTAGATATTGGTTTTGCTAGATATTTCCCAATTTACTTGTATAATCCATCACAATATTTTGTGCTAAATATTTCCTAAATTTCTTTTCATATTTTTAGCTAGACATTTCCTTTTTTTTTTCTTTTTTTTTTTTATAATCATATCAAATATTTTTCCCCAAAATATTTCCTATTGTTAACATAATATTTTTGCTAAAGAGTTCCCTTTTTTTTTTTTGTGTGTCATTTTTTTCTTGCATAATCTACCACATTAAATATTTTGCACTGAGGCTGGGTTCACACCTATGTGACTTGGATGTGTTTTCCACCGCATCCAATTCGCACGTCAGGAGATTGTGACCTGCTTCTCTATGTAGCCGGTTCACACATCTTCGGAGCTGCTCTGCGAATTGCACAGGAGTACTGTGCGTTTTCTGGTCCAAATTCAGCCCAAAAAATTGGGCTAAAATCGGACCGGAAACTGTGAATGGAGACCTTCTATGAGCCACTTAGTTCCTCACTGTGTGAGCCCAAATACTGCATATATATTTTATTATTTTTTTTTTTTTTTATTTCCTTTTCTTAATCATACTTTTAAAAATCTCATTCAAGATTTTTCTTGAAATATTTCCCACATATATGTGAAAAGAGTGGGAAATATTTATTTATGTTTTCTTCTTTTCTTTGTTATTTGCTATTTTTTTTTTCCTAATCATACTTTTAAAAAACTATTATTATTATTTTTTTTTTTTTTTTTATAATCATATTCAAGATTTTCCTTATAACCTATTATATAATATTTTTGCTTAATATTTACCCTTTTTTTTGTGTAAACTACCATAGTAAATATGTTCTAATCATTTTTGAATATCACATTAAATATTTTTTCCTAAATATTTCCCTTTTTTTTTGTATGATCAATCACATTTAATCATTTTTCTTTTATTATTTCTCAATATTTTTTAACAAAAAAAAAAGGAGTTTCCCATAAAAAGCAGACCTGTTTTTACATGTGTACCCTGCGCTGAATAACACAAGACTGCCATGAACAAGCCACCTATTGATCTTTCACCAGCTCTGCGATTTTATAGTATTAATCCAACGCTGACATACAGTAGGGGAATCCATAACAGTAATCACATATATTCTGTAAGACAGGGAGTCTGGGAGGAAGTAAAAAAGCAATCTGCTGAGCGTCATTATTAAATTATGGCATTTACGTTAAACCAATTTGCTGTCAAAAAAGGGAAGCAAAATACGCTGGCAGGGAGGTCAGCTCTGGAGTCATCATACTTGATGCTGGTAGTAATAAATAATAAGTACATAATAACGTCCTCCCACACAACATGCATGACACATGGCTCGCTGTCACTGCACAGAACCAAGCACTTTCACTGGTGCCTTGCTGTGAAGTGCCATCACACAGAGGAGGGGGGAGGGTGGGGGCTCTACCCCAGGAGGGGGAGGGGGTGATCACATCTAAAAAGATAAGCTAATGAATCAGGTGGGCGAGAAAGGAGAGTCCTGCTGTCCTACTGGCTCATTTAAAATGAAGGAGGGGGCACTGAACTGGGAAAAACTCACCCACATGATTTCTCATGGATGCAAAAATACGCATTATTAGGTGCCCATTCACACTGCTGTTATTTAATGCATTCTCGCGATGTGGTTCCCTGTAATAAAAACGTGTCTGCGCCCATCTCAGTGCTGCAGTGCATTTTTCTTTTTCTTTTTTTTTTAAATACCCATCTTGTATATATATATATATATATATATATATATATATATATATATATATATATATATATATATATATATATATATATTTTTTTTTTTTTTTTTTCGTACATTGGAAAGCCCATAGTAGTCACTGGCAGCGCATCAAAATGCCCAGAACAAGCGTTTTGATGTGTTGGCAACAGGTTTTAAAGCAGAAATAAACTCCTTCCTCTCAGTAATCGGATGTCCTCACTCATACCAACTTCTGGGTTTGAGGTCTTTAGCTATCTTGATGGGCCAGCGTAAGCTGGCGCAGCTCCTGCGCATGCGTGGGCCGTTCACCCCGACACACGGGCACCATGCAGGCAATGTACCATACTTGGCGTAGATGCAGCTCAGTGTACATTTTAAAAGAAGTCTGCGCACAAGCGAGTAACTATTTGACTTCAGAAGAGAGAGAACATAATAAATATCAGGCCTAAGTGTAATCGTTTTTCTTGTAGGTTTAGTTCCACTTTAACCCCCTACCAATCGTGTAATAATATGTGGTGGCTTTAAACGCCAGCATGAGGTTAGTATGCTTAGATTGTAAGCTCTAAGGAGCAGGGCCCTCTGATTCCTATAGTATTAAAGTTTATTGTAACTGTAATATCTGCCCTCATGTTGTAAAGCGCTGTGCAAACTGTTGTCACTATATAAATCCTGTATAATAATAATAATAATTCATGTGACCGCCATGTAAGCCAATCATAATAAAGAAGCTGCACTTGAATACCCACTTACGCCCCCCATTCACATTAGTGCGATTTCTTCTGCGACAATGGAAATCACACTATTCTCTATGTTGCCTGTTCACATCAATGCAACAGTGTAGTGCGAATTTTAAAAAACGTGCTTCTTTTTGGTGCAGCGTAGTGTGTTTTTTTGCCCTATAGACTTCAATAGGAGTGCACAAATAAACAAAACGTACACAGGGTTTTGTGTTTAAAATCCAGTCTCCTCTTCCTGCATAAAAATGCATCAAAAACACAGTAAAACAACAGCATGATTGTGTAGAAGCACTAGCGTGAACCTATATATGTAGCAGCAAGAAAGGTGGGCTTTACTGTGCATTCCCAGCGCACTGACAGCTCTTGGTAAAGGCTACTGATCGGGAACCAGCGGGACAGGATCCTGATCACGTGACCACTGCGAGAGCAATCACAGAGGTCACATGGTACAGAACCCTTGGCACCCCAGATGTTTTGGAACTACATTTCCCATGATGCTCATGCACTCTGCAGGGTAGGTGAGCATTATGGGAAATGTAGTTCCAAAACATCTGGGGTGCCAAGGTTCGCCATCACTGACCTAGGCTAAAGAGCCGCCAGGAGGCCGCGCGGCTTCTGTACCATGTGACCTCTGCGATTGCTCTCTGTGGTCACGTGATCAGGATCCTGTCCCGCTGGTTCCCGATCAGTAGCCTTGACCAAGAGCTGTCAGTGCGCAGTAAAGCCCACCTTTCTTGCTGCTACGTATATATGCATTACTCGATGTTAAGCCTAGGTTCACACTGGTGCGTGCAGAACACACCGCACGTATTTCGTAGAGGAATCGCACCGCATTCCTGTGTACATCACATGCGATATCTGTGTGGTGCAATTTGAGCCATACAATCGCATCTGCGCCAAAAAGGCTGCAGGACCCTTTTTTTTTGTCCCCGCACCAAAATCTGGCGTTTTTGCAAACTGTTTTGGGGTGTGGTTAATCTAACATCGACACCCGCAGCAGATCGCATAGACACCGTGCGGGGAAAACAGCGAATCTTGTGCGCTTCCTGCATCCAATCAGTGTGAACCAGGGCTAAGGGGTTAACAAGACTCAATCAGTGGCTGTTAACCCTAGCCACTCCAAATTAAAGAAAAAAAAAATGCACCTGCCTAACGCCACAAAAAGCACACATCGAACGCACACAACGGATCGAAATGGGCACATAGGGGTGCAAAACGCTTTCAAAACATTCTAGTGCAGTGTGATCAAGTGTCAATAGTGTATGAAGAGCTTAGATAAATCTGAGAAGGGGGGGTAATGGAATCCTAGAGAAGAGGGCGGTATCCCATATCAACCAATCTCCTCTGATGAGTGATACGCAGGTTGCCATGGGCAACAGCAAGCCTGAGCCCCAGCTCTCATCCCTATGGAGACACGTAGTGCTGCCATGGGTCCCCGGAGTGACTGGGAGCAATGTGCACAGATAGTAGAAGGCAGGGAGTGTCCCCACATAGAGGAAGTGAGGAGTTTCCGTAGGCGGACACTTACCTGCTATACAGAGTGCTCCGGTGTCCGGGAAGTTAGCTCCGTCCTGTGCAGTATGGCGGAGTGACATAGACCCCGCTCAGCACCAAGTCTGCTCAATAGAGGAGCGCAGCCTGGCAGGAGGAGGAGGAGGCGGGGGGTGGGGGAGGGGATGTCACTGCAGGAGGAGGAGGAGGAGGATGGGAGACAAGGAACCTGGGCAGCACTTTAATACAAAGCAATGATAAACCTTCGCTTTCCGCCAGGTTCAATGATATTGGAATGCTGCTCCCCCGGGAATGCATTTCTATGGGCAATTATTCAGCCATTGGGCTATTGACTGACAAGCCTTGTGTCTATCACATGTTCATTTGGGTGCTAAGAGTCTCTATTTCTATGCTAATGATTCCCTGTGACTTGTAAAAGGCAGGTAGGACTCCATCACAAAGTCATGTTTCCTATACACAGGGATTCAGGGGGAAGGGATTGTCTGCTCGGGCTGGGCAGGGGCATTGCATTTCTAGAGAATGGGGGGCATGGGCTGCAGAAATATGGAGGAATGTGGGGACATATAGGAGGAATACATACACAAACATGGGGGGGGGGGGCACAAATAAAGAAAAAAATAGACACAAACATTACAGAAACATGGGGGGGGGGGGGGGGCACAGATGAAGAAAACATAGAGATAAAAACATTACATAAACATGGGGGGGGGGGCACAAATAAAGAAAAAAATAGACACAAACATTACAGAAACATGGGGGGGGGGGGGGGCACAGATGAAGAAAACATAGAGATAAAAACATTACATAAACATGGGGGGGGGGGGCACAAATGAAGGAAAGAAATAGACACAAACATTACAGAAACGTGGGGGGGGGGGGGGCACAGATGAAGATAACATAGAGATATAAACATGGGGGGGGGCACACATGAAGATAACATAGAGATAAAAACATTACAGAAACATGGGGGGGGGCACAAATGAAGATAAAATAAAGACACAAACAATACAGAAACATGGGGAGGGGGGCACAAATGAAGAAAAGATAGATACACAAACATTACATTAATCTTCTACCACTTCCACCAGCTCATTCCCCACAGTTACAACATACAACCTTTTGTAACACCTGCCCCACCCTATTAGATTGTAAGCTCTTCTGAGCAGGGCCCTCTTAATTCTATTGTATTATATTGTGTTATTATATAACTGTATTGTCTCCTTTTTATATTGTAAAGTGCTGCGTAAACTGTTATACGGCGCTATATAAATGCTGTATAATAATAATTACAGAAACATAGGGGGGTTCACAAATGAAGAAAAATAGAGATACAAACAATACAGAAATATGGGGGTTCACAAATAAAGAAGAATAGAGACACAAACAATACAGATATACGAGGGAGCCACAAATGAAGAAAAATAGAGACAAACAATACAGAAATAATTAGGAAAATAGAGACACAAACAATACAGAAATATGGGGGGGAGCAAAAATGAAAAATAGAGAAACAAACAATACAGAAATATGGGGGGGGGCACAAATGAAAAATAGAGACACAAACAATACAGAAATATGGGGGGGTTCACAAATAAAGAAAAATAGAGACACAAACAATACAGATATACGAGGGGGGCACAAATGAAGAAAAATATAAACACAAACAATACAGAAATATGAGGGGGGTCACAAATGAAGAAAAATAGAGACACAAACAATACAGAAATATGGGGGGGGGGGCACAAATAAAGAAAAATAGAGACACAAGCGATGTCTTGATATACAGTGAGGGAAAAAGTATTTGCTGCCCTGCTGATTTTGTACATTAAAAAATAAGTTCACCTTTGTTCAAATTTTTTCATTTATTTTTTCTAAACTCTAGCCCACCATGTACCAATATAGCATTAATGAACTTATTTTGCAGAAATATCAAAACTTTCCATTAAAGGGGTTGTAAAGGTAAATGTTTTTTCACCTTAATGCATTCTATGCATTAAGGTAAAAAAGCATCTGACAGTGCCTGCGCCCCCAGCCCCCCGTTTTACTTACCTCACCCCTCGAAAATCCCACGCTCACCCCCGCCATCCTTCCTCGCCACTCAGCCTGGCCGCTGATTGGCTGGAGTGGATGGATGGAAAGCAGCGCAGCCGTTGGCTCGCGCTGCTGTCAATCACATCCACTGACGCGGAGCGCCGGGGGGCGGGGCCGTGTGATACAGCGAACGGCTATAGCCGCCAGCTGTATCACGGGAGTGCACACCCGCAGGTGCTTCTCACCATGCGAGGGAGCTCGCATGAACGTGAGAAGTACCTGCGGGAAGAAGCAGAGACAGCCGCCGAGGGACCCCAGAAGAGCATGTTCGGGGCCACTCTGTGCAAAACGAGCTGCACAGTGGAGGTAAGTATGACATGTTTGTTATTTAATAAAATTAACTTTACAATCCCTTTAAGTCTACAGACACTTACTTCACTTGTCCTCGTCCATGTTTCCAAACGTATCCATTAGTAATGTCTTACTTCCTGGTAAGACTAGAACTCATGACACAGGAAGTAGTTTACCAGCTGACCTCATTAGCATACACCCTGCATCATCCACTTTCCTACCTACCCACCCATTCCCAGCTACACGTTTTTTAAATGAAATGCGATCAATCAGTGAACACCCGTCACTAAATACACAATATACAATCAGATTGCATAGTGTGTGGCCATTTTTATGCAAGTACATAGCCCAGTTCACATCTCTGCATAGCGGTAACTCACATTCCCGCATGCGTTTTTTTTTTGTGCAACAATCACCCCAAAGAAACTTAGTAAACTCCTTTTTTTTTTTTTTTTTTTTTTTTTTTTTTTAGAGCTTGGTGCGTTTTTTTACTTGGCTTCTTTTTTTTCCTTTTTTTTTTATCCAAAGAAAAAAGTTTTATTGAGGTAAAAACATATATCTCAAGCCAGTACATCCAATCAATAAAACTGCATGTTAAGCATAAACACATATCAATATTAACAGATCCATACCCAAAACTGGTTACAAAGTTGAACTCTCCCAAACATATGCTTTTTCCAGTCCTTTAACCATATTAAAATATAAATATGTATATATATATATATATATATATATATATATATATATATATATATATATATATATATGTATATATATATGTATATATATATACAGTGGTGTGAAAAAGTGTTTGCCCCCTTCCTCATTTCCTGTTCCTTTGCATGTTTGTCACACTTAAGTGTTTCGGAACATCAAACCAATTTAAATAATAGTCAAGGACAACACAAGTAAACACAAAATGCAATTTGTAAATGAAGGTGTTTATTATTAAAAAAAATCCAAACCATCATGGCCCTGTGTGAAAAAGTGATTGCCCCCCTTGTTAAAACATACTATAACTGTGGTTGTCCACACCTGAGTTCAATTTCTCTAGCCACACCCAGGCCTGATTATTGCCACACCTGTTCACAATCAAGGCATCACTTAAATAGGAGCTGCTTGACACAGTAAGGTCCACCAGAAGATCCTTAAAAGCTACACATCATGCCGAGACCCAAAGAAATTCAGGAACAATTGAGAAAGAAAGTAATTGAGATCTATCAGTCTGGAAAGGGTTATAAAGCCATTTCCAAAGCTTTGGGAATCCAGCGAACCACAGTGAGAGCCATTATCCACAAATGGCGAAAACATGGAACAGTGGTGAACCTTCCCAGGAGTGGCCAGCCGCCCAAAATTACCCCAAGAGCGCAGCGACGACTCATCCAAGAGGTCACAAAAGACCCCACAACAACGTCCAAGGAACTGCAGGCCTCACTTGCCTCAGTTAAGGTCAGCGTTCATGCCTCCACCATCAGGAAAAGACTGGGCAAAAATGGCCTGCATGGCAGAGTTCCAAGGAGAAAACCACTGCTGAGCAAAAAGAACATCAAAGCTCGTCTCAATTTCTCCACAACACATCTTGATGATCCCCAAGACTTTTGGGACAACATTCTGTGGACTGATGAGACAAAAGTGGAACTCTTTGGAAGGTGTGTGTCCAAGTATATCTGGCGTAGAAGGAACACTGCATTTCATAAAAAGAACATTATACCAACAGTAAAATATGGTGGTGGTAGTGTGATGGTCTGGGGCTGTTTTGCTGCTTCAGGACCTGGAAGACTTGCCGTGATAAAAGGAACTATGAATTCTGCTGTCTACCAAGAGATCCTGAAGGAGAATGTCCGACCATCTGTTCGTGTACTCAAGCTGAAACGAACTTGGGTTCTGCAGCAGGATAATGATCCTAAACACACCAGCAAGTCCACCACCGAATGGCTGAAGAAAAACAAAATGAAGACTTTGGAGTGGCCTAGCCAAAGTCCTGACCTGAATCCTATTGAGATGTTGTGGTATGACCTTAAAAAGGCCGTTCATGCTCGAAAACCCTCTAATGTAACTGAATTAGGACAATTCTGCAAAGATGAGTGGGCCAAAATTCCTCCAGGATGCTGTAAAAGCCTCATTGCACGTTATCGCAAACGCTTGGTTGCAGTTGTTGCTGCTAAGGGTGGCCCAACCAGTTATTAGGTTTAGGGGGCAATCACTTTTTCACACAGGGCCATGATGAACATTCAGAAAGCAGATCGGTACCAACTGGAGAGCTTCCAACCATTGATCCCCATCCATCTGACCAACATCCCTCTGCTATTTATCTGTTATTCGTAAAGGGTGTTTTTTCAGAAAGTTCTACAGTAGCATATTATTACTGCTACTAGTAATATACTACTTACTATATTATTATTACAGCACACCATATCTCTTCCATAACACCCCATGTTACAGCTTGGTGAGTTCCATGTAAGTACCATTCGACCAAATTGGGCTGAACTCAGTAAACCCATTTTACTCCCTGTAAATATCTAGTTTTATAAAAAAAAAATTTTAATTAAAATTATATGTTGGATATAACTTATATGGCTTCAAGATAGTACAGCCAGGAAATTGGCAAGGCTATACCCCCATTATCTTTCGGGCACTGCAGATGTTCGTATTTTACTCTAGGAATAGCGATTTTTCCAAATTAAGGTGCAAAATAACGAATGAATTATCCTAAAGGTTAACTGGAGAGTTGTGCAGGACATACAGTAACTGGGGCATAAAAATCGTCTTAATTAAGGTGACCCTGCCAGCCACCGTCAGGTGGAGGGAGAACCATGTTTTAATGCGATCCCGGAATTTTTGTAACAGTGGGGGAATATTAAGCCCTCCCCCACACTCCTGATAATAGGGTGTCACCTGGACTCCCAGATATCGGAATGAGGTAGGAATTGTTATGGAGCATGCACCCTGATGTGTACCACCCGCATCTAAGGGCATAAGGGTGTATTTTGTCCAATTTATCTAGAGCCTTGAGTAGTTACCAAACGTTATGGTGGACATAGTTTCTTTAAGAGGGCCTTCCACATCCCCTAGCAGAAGCATCGTATCGCATAAAGCATCACTTTTTCCTGTCTGTCCCCATAACAGAAACCAGTAATGCCCAGATTATGTCCAATCTGGATTGCCAGTGGTTCAATGGCCAGTGCGAAGAGCAAGGGTGACAAAGGGCACCCTTGTCTTGTTCCCCTCCCCAGAGCGAAAGTATGAGACATGCTGCCTGATGCCCGAATAGCTGCCTGCAGGTGACAGTATAGTAAGCAGACCCAGGAGATATGTTTCACTAAAGCCAAACTTCAGGAGAACCCCCCGCAGATACATCCATTCAAAGCTATTGAAGGCCTTCATAGCATCCAGTGAAAGCAGAGCCCTGTGTCCTATATTGTCAGCTGGGGGTTGCATATTTAAGAAGAGTCTCCTTAGGTTGACTGCAGTGGACTTAATGGTCATAAATCCAGCTTGGTCTGAATGCACAATAGAGTTAATTACTTAAGGATCTAAGGATCTTTACTAGAATCTTAATGTCACGCTGTAGTAATGATATGGGTCTCTTTGAGCTCGGATCCACCAGATCCTTGCCAGGCCTTAAAATCAACAGGATGTTGGCGTTGGACATAGATGGAAGTGGGGCTCGCCACTTCCTAGCTACATTAACCACTTGCTGACCAGCCGCCGCAGTTGTAATGCGTGAGATTGCCATGGCTGGGCCAAATGACGCTATGTAACGTCGCTTCGCCCTGTGGCCACTAGGGGCGTGCGTGTGCCCCCTGCTCGCCCATGGAGCCGATGAGAGTGAGCGGCAGTTGAGATCACCGCCGGGCTACCATGAACACTCGTGGCACACCGAGAATCAGGATCTGTGTGTGTAAACACACAGTTTCCGTTTCTCTGAGGAGAGAAGAGACAGATCATCTGTTCATACAGAGTATAAACAGTGATCTGTCATCTCCCTTACATAGTCTCCTCCCCCCTTCAGTTAGAACACACACTAGTGAACACAATTAACCCTTTTATCACCCCCTAGTTCCCTGGCAGTGACATTTATACAGTAATCAATGCATTTTTATAGCACTGATCGCTGTATAAATGCCAATGGTCCCAAAAATGTGTCAAAATTGTCCGACGTGTCCGCCATAATGTTGCAGTCCCGGTAAAAATCACCGCCATTACTAGTAAAAATAAATTAATAATAAAAATGCCATAAAACTATCCCCTATTTTGTAGACACTATAACTTTTGCGCAAACCAATCAATATACGCTTATTGCGATTTTTTTACCAAAAAATACGTAGAAGAATACATATCGGCCTAAACTGAGGAAAAAAATAGTTTTTATATATATTTTTGGGGGATATTTATTATAGCAAAATGTAAAATATATTATGTTTTTTTCAAAATTGTCGCTCTTTCTTTGTTTATAGCACAAAAAATTAAAACAGCAGAGGTGATCCAATACCACCAAAACAAAGCTCTATTTGTGGGAAAAAAAGGACGTCAAT
The DNA here is from genome assembly GCF_037356315.1 of Lithobates pipiens. NCBI lineage: Eukaryota > Metazoa > Chordata > Amphibia > Anura > Ranidae > Lithobates > Lithobates pipiens. The sequence continues at coordinate 25,424,321 of NW_027507696.1, read as the reverse complement.
TTTGTTTGAGTACAACGTCGCACGACCACGCAATTGTCAGAAAGAGCACTGGTCAGGAAGGGGGTGAAATCTTCCGGGGCTGAAGCAGTTAAAAACTCTTAGCAGTTGAGGAAGGTGTACTCCCACATACTGTTTGTAAATTTCCATGGGTAGACCGTCCTCACCTGGGGCCAGACAATTAGGAAACTCAGAAAGCGCATCCTGTAACTCCTCGAAAGTGAGTGGAGCATCCAAGGCTCCCTGCTGCTCATCTGTTAGCCGTGGGAAGTTGATGCCATTTAACCACTTTCAGACCGGGCCATTTTGCTGGTAAATGACCAGAGGTCTTTTTACAATTTGGCACTGCGCTGCTTTAACTGGTAATTGCGCGGTCATGCAATGTTGTACCCAAACAAAATTTGCGTCCTTTTCTTCCCACAAATAGAGCTTTCTTTTGATGGTATTTGATTGCCTCTGCGATTTTTATTTTTTGCGATATAAACGTAAAAAGACCGCAAATTTTGAAAAAAAATGATATTTTCTACTTTTTGTTATTAGAAAAATCCAATAAACTCAATTTTAGTCATACATTTAGGCCAAAATGTATTCAGCCACATGTCTTTGGTAAAAAAAAAGTCAATAATTGTATATTTATTGGTTTGCGCAAAAGTTGTCACATCTACAAACTAAGGTACGTTTTCTGGAATTTGCGCAGCTTTTAGTTTACGACTGCCTATCTCATTTCTTGAGGTGCTAAAATGGCAGGGCAGTACAAAACCCCCCCAAATGACCCCATTTTGGAAAGTAGACACCCTAAGGAAATTGATAAGTGGCATGTTGAGCCCATTGAATATTTTATTTTTTTGCCTCAAGCGATTGAATAATGACAAAAAATAATTTTTTTTTTTTTTTTACACAAAGTTGTCACTAAATGATATATTGCTCACACATGCTATGGGCATATGTGAAATGACACCCCAAAATAAATTCTGCTGCTTCTCCTGAGTACGGGGATACCACATATGTGGGACTTTTTGGGAGCCTAGCCGCGTACGGGGCCCCGAAAACCAAGCACCGCCTTCAGGCTTTCTAAGGGCGTAAATGTTTGATTTCACTTCTCACTACCTATTACAGTTTTGAAGGCCATAAAATGCCAAGATGGCACAAAACCCCCACAAATGACCCCATTTTAGAAAGTAGATACCCCAAGCTATTTGCTGAGAGGCATTTTGAGTCCATGGAATATTTTATATTTTGCCACAAGTTGCGGGAAAATTACAAACTTTAATTTTTTTTTATTTTTTTTTCACAAAGTTGTCACTAAATGATATATTGCTCACACATGCTATGGGCATATGTGAAATGACACCCCAAAATAAATTCTGCTGCTTCTCCTGAGTACGGGGATACCACATATGTGGGACTATTTGGGAGCCTAGCCGCGTACGGGGCCCCGAAAACCAAGAACCGCCTTCAGGTTTTCTAAGGGCGTAAATATTTGACTTCACTCCTCACTACCTATTACAGTTTTGAAGGCCATAAAATGCCAAGATGGCACAAAACCCCCACAAATGACCCCATTTTAGAAAGTAGACACCCCAAGCTATTTGCTGAGAGGCATGTTGAGTCCATGGAATATTTTATATTTTGCCACAAGTTGCGGGAAAATTACAAACTTTTTTTTTTTTTTTTTTTTCACAAAGTTGTCACTAAATGATATATTGCTCACGCATGCCATGGGCATATGTGAAATGACACCCCAAAATAAATTCTGCTGCTTCTCCTGAGTACGGGGATACCACATATGTGGGACTTTTTGGGAGCCTAGCCGCGTACGGGGCCCCGAAAACCAAGCACTGCCTTCAGGATTTCTAAGGGCGTTACAGTTTTGAAAGCCATAAAATGCCAAGATGGCACAAACCCCCCCCAAATGACCCCATTTTGGAAAGTAGACACCCCTAAATTTAGGGGTACACTAGTGAGACTAGGTAATAAATGGCGGGTGCCCTGAAACTATAAAAAAAAATAACTAACCAACCAGCGTCACCTGTAACAGTTATATGGTGATCACTGGTGAAAGGGTTAACTAGGGGGCAATCAGGGGGCTTTATGCGGTAGTATATGGGGGTCCCTGGCGCTATAAAAAGCTGCGGCGAACCTAAATACCTACCTGCCTAACTAGCGTCACCTGTGACACTAATACAGCGATCAGAAAAACGATCGCTTATTAGGCTGGGTTCACACTGGAGCGATGTGGGAACACCACGAATGCGCGGCGGGTTCCCGCATCACATGCCTCCCGGCGGCAGTTCACACTGCCCTATGCGAACTGCTGGGAGTGTCAGTGAAATGTTAATGACACCCCCAGATCAGTTCGCATATCGCAGTGCGATCTGCAAACTCGGATCGCATGGTGTGAACACCCATGCGATCCGATTCTGCTGCGGACCAAAAAAAGGGTCCCGTGCGAGTTTGCGGCGGGTGCGGCGGGTGCGACACGAATTCAGCCATACTATCTGTATGGCTGAACTCGAATCGCACAGAGATCGGATGTGATTTGCACTGCAGTGCGGTGCGAATAACATCCGTTCTCATAAACCGCTGCAATGTGAACCCAGCCTTAGTGACACTGGCGACGGGGGGTGATCACGGGGTTAAACCTTTATTGGGGGTTAGGGGGTACCTTAGAACTAAAGGGGGCTAACCCTAACTGCCCTAACAGTTATTACAGTCACAAATGACACCCGCCGGGTGATCAGGGGGTTAAACCTTTATTAGGTAATAAATGGCGGGTGCCCTGAAACTATAAAAAAATAACTAACCAACCAGCGTCACCTGTAACAGTTATATGGTGATCACTGGTGAAAGGGTTAACTAGGGGGAAATCAGGGGGCTTTATGCGGTAGTATATGGGGGTCCCTGGCGCTATAAAAAGCTGCGGCAAACCTAAATACCTACCTGCCTAACTAGCGTCACCTGTGACACTAATACAGCGATCAGAAAAATGACCGCTTATTAGGCTGGGTTCACACTGGAGCGATGCGGGAACGCCATGAATCCGTGGCGGGTTCCCGCATCGCATGCCTCCCGGCGGCAGTTCACACTGCCCTATGCGAACTGCTGGGAGTGTCAGTGAAATGTTAATGACACCCCCAGATCAGTTCGCATATCGCAGTGCGATCTGCAAACTCAGATCGTATGGTGTGAACACCCATGCGATCCGATTCTGCTGCGGACCAAAAAAAGGGTCCCGTGCGAATTTGCGGCGGGTGCGGCGGGTGCGACACGAATTCAGCCATACTATCTGTATGGCTGAACTCGAATCGCACAGAGATCGGATGTGATTTGCACTGCAGTGCGGTGCGAATCACATTCGTTCTCATAAACCGCTGCAATGTGAACCCAGCCTTAGTGACACTGGCGACAGGGGGTTGTTACGGGGTTAAACCTTTATTGGGGGGGTTAGGGGGGCACATTAGAACTAAAGGGGGCTAACCCTAACTGCCCTAACAGTTATTACAGTCACAAATGACACCAATGCAAAAAAAAAAAAAGCAATTGGTGTCACTGTGACTGGGGGGGGCAGGGGTAATTGGGGGGTGATCGGGGGGTAAAGGGGGGGTGTGAGTGTGCCTGGCATGTTCTACTGTGTAGTGTAGTGCTTGTGCAACTCACCGATGCTCTCTCCTCGGTGCCGGAACGAAAAATACCGACACGGAGGAGAGAATACATCACTTCCTCTCCTGTGTTTACATTACAGGAGAGGAAGTGATGTCACCGGACATTTTCATTCGTCGGGAGCGATCGCGAGGGGGTGGCCATGAATGAATGGCCGTCCCCTCGTCCGGGATCGCTCCCGAACGAATACCGACCGCCGCAGGCACCGGGCGGGGGCCCGATCGGGCCCCCGACCCGCGGGCAGGCAAGGACGTACATGTAAGCCCTTATGCCTGCCCGTGCCATTCTGTCGACGTACATCGTTGTGCGGCGGTTGGCAAGTGGTTAAGTAATCTGCCAGGTCATCTGGGGTATACTCAGTGGTAGGGAGGTACAGTTGTGTATAGAAAACTGCTAATTCCTGCAGGATTTTATCCAGAGAATGCACACGTTTGCCTGCTGGAGTTTTAATAGCTCCAATGGCAGGAGAACATTGCTGGGAATTAACTATCTTAGCCAGAAGGTGCCCCATGCACTCCCCCTCCTCAAAATATGCCAATCTGGAGAAGAACCTTTTTTTCTCCACCCAGGAAGAGAGCAGCCGCTCATAAGCAAATTGAGCAGATTGCCATGCCTCTCTGGCCAAGCCAGTAGGATCCTGCACATACTGCGTTTCCAAGGCTTGCACCTGGTTCTCTTGCTCCTTCCCTAGCCCAGAAGAATTTTGTTTAACTTTGTTAATTTCTGTAATAAGTAGACCCCTCAGGTAGGCCTTAAATGTGTCCCACTGGGCCAGGGCGGAGTCAGCAGAATCCTTAGCAGTAAAGAACTCTCACATACTCCGCTATATCCCCTCATGAGATATGAGGGCAAATAACTTCACCCAAAAGGCATTACATTTCCAGAGTGCCCTAGGCAGCCTAGAGAGTGGGGACACAATTAGGCGCATCACCACATGGGAATGATCTGACACACAGCAGGGTTTGTATACGACCTCCGAGACGGATGAGAGCATGGCCGAGTTGCCCACCGCCAGGTCTATTCTGGACAAGGTACCATGTGTTTTGGAAAAGCATAAAAACTGCTTGTCCAAAGGATTTCTGTGTCTTCACATGTCTACCCAGCCCACCTCCTCAAGTAACCGTAGCAGCGGAGACTCCTTTGATGTGACAGAAGTCCCTAAAATGGGGTGTCTGTCCATGGAGGGGCTCAACCAGTAATTAAAGTTGCCCACAATCGGTAACGATAAATCCGGCCTGCCCTCCAAATATAACAGCAGGATGAGGAGTACCCTTACCGCAAAAGGGGTGGTACAGTATCTCACAAAAGTGAGTAAATCCCTCACATTTTTGTAAATATTTTATTATATCCTTTCATGTGACAACACTGAGGAAATGAGAGAGAGAGATAAAGTAGAGTGTACAGCTTGTATAACAGTGTAAATTTGCTGTCCCCTCAAAATAACTCAACACACAGCCATTAATGTATAAACCGCTGGCAACAAAAGTGAGTACACCCCTAAGTGGAAATGTCCAAATTGGGCCCAATTAGCCATTTTCCCTTCCTGCTGTCATGTGACTCGTTAGTGTTACAAGGTCTCAGGTGTGAATGGGGAGCAGGTGTGTTAAATTTGGTGTTATCACACTCACTCTCTCATACTGTTCACTGGAAGTTTAACATGGCACCTCATGGCAAAGAACTCCGTGAGGATCTGAAAAAAAGAATTGTTGCTCCACATAAAGATGGCCCAGGCTATAAGAAGATTGCCAAGACCCTGAAACTGAGCTGCAGCACGGTGGCCAAGACCATACAGCAGTTTAACAGGACAGGTTCCACTCAAAACAGGCCTCGCCACGGTCAAACAAAGAAGTTGAGTGCATGTGCTTAACGTCATATCCAGAGATTGTCTTTGGGAAATAGACCTTTGAGTGCTGCCAACATTGCTGCAGAGGTTGAAGTGGTAGGGGGTCAGCCTGTCAGTGCTCAGACCATATGCCACACACTGCATCAAATTGGTCTGCATGACTGTTGTCCCAGAAGGAAGCCTCTTCTAAAGATTATGCACAAGGAGGCCCGCAAACAGTTTGCTGAAGACAAGCAGACTAAGGACATGGAGTACTCGAACCATGTCCTGTGGTCTGATGAGACCAAGATACACTTATTTGGTTCAGATGGTGTCAAGCATGTGTGGCGGCAACCAGGTGAGGAGTACAAAGACAAGTGTGTCTTGCCTACAGTCAAGCATGGTGGTGGTAGTGTCATGGTCTGGAGCTGCATGAGTGCTTCCGGCACTGGGGAGCTACAGTTCTTTGAGGGAACCATGAATGCCAACATGTAATGTGACATACTGAAGCAGAGCATGAACCCCTCCCTTCGGAGACTAGGCCACAAGCCAGTATTCCAACATGATAACGACCCCAAACACACCTCCAAGACGACCACTTCTTTCCTAAAGAAGCTGAGGGTAAAGGTAATGGACTGGCCAAGTATGTCTGCAGATCTAAACCCTATTGAACATCTGTGGGGCATCCTCAAACAGAAGGTGGAGGAGCGCAAGGTCTGTGATGTCATCATGGAGGAGTGGAATTGGACTCCAGTGGCAACCTGTGAAGCTCTGTTGAACTCCATGCCCAAGAGGGTTAAGGCAGTGCTGGAAAATAATGGTGGTCACACAAAATATTGACACTTTGGGCCCTATTTGGACATTTTCACTTAGGGTTGTACTCACTTTTGTTGCTAGCGGTTTAGGCATTAAAGGCTGTGTGTTGAGTTATTTTGAGGGGACAGCAAATTTATACTGTTTGGCCCCTTTAACACTGTCAGACCGTTCAGGTCCGCCAGTCAGTTTTGACAGTGGACCTGAATGGGCGCTCCATGCTAGTCTATGGAGCGTCAAAAACCCGGGCGAATCCGCTAAAATCAGACGGATGGCCCTATGTTCAGATCCGTCGCTATTGGATCAGGTGAGATCTGATGAAAACTGACATGCTGTCCCTTTTCATCCGATCTCTCCATAGAAACCAGCGGCTCTCGACAAGCCCCTCTCCGCTCAGTGAGCAGAGAGGGGCCTGTCATCCGCCGGCTCAGGGGAGATCAACGGAGAGATCTCCCGCTGAGCTGGTGGACAGAGGCGGACTCCGTGGAAGCGGATCCGCCTCGTGAGAATGATGCCTTATACAAGCTGTACACTCACTACTTTACATTGTAGCAAAGTGTAATTTCTTCAGTGTTGTCAAATGAAAAGATATATATAAATATTTACAAAAATGTGAGGGATGTACTCACTTTTGTGAAATACTATATATATATATATATATATATATATATATATACACATGCAAGAATACACTGCAGTGACCCAATGCAATAGTGCATAAAAATAAAGCTTCCTTCAGAGTCTATACACGCATCAAATTCTTGGAAATCTATTGAGCTATGTACCAGGACACTCACACCTGTGTGCTTGGAATAGTATGCCCTTCCCACCCAAGAATATCTAAGACAAATCTGCGTTTCTGCATTCAAATGAGTCTCTTGGAAACATAGGATGGCTGGATGGAATATTTTCAAACATGTAGCTATCATCATATGTTTAAGAGGGGAACTTAGACCCTGGACATTCCTCAAAATTACAGAAATCTCAGCCATTGGGGAAATTTAGAGATGGATAAAAACATCAACACATTGTCTGTGGTATAATGGTACAAATCTGCTCGGATATCAAGGGCACAGGAACTGGCATAACTGGTTAATCCTTGATCAGGCAAACTTGTAGGGGAATCCTTCCAACTTCTCCTCCCCAATAAAAGGGCTGTTAGCACAAACTGAAAAAAACATGGCACAACAGTGCCAACTCTTGCATAGTGGTAGGTCCAGGCTCGTCTTCCCACCTGACGAAGCCTGCATTGTAAGAAAAGTAGGTGCAAAAAAACAAGACCATCAACAGGACAAGGCCCCGTGTCCCACATTCAGAACAAAAAGAATATAGCACCCCATTCTTTCCTTTTGTAGAAACAGTGCGCATTTGTTGTTAGATCACAATATAGCTCAAGATTCGATAACCATATTAAGTCTCCCAGCAGAACAAGAACCCGCAGCTTTGCAGGAAAAAACATTGCATAAGGTATTTGAAGATTCCTCAACCGCCTCTTCACATCTGCAGCTACGCAGAGAAGTTTGGATAAAAAGATACCCTAGTGCCATTGCATGCTCCCATGCACATCTCAGCACTGCTTCCCTGTCCCTGTAATGGAGGCGCTGGGCTGGTCTTGGGGGGGCACCAGGTGTCAATGGGCGGCCCAGAGTATGATGAGCCCTTTCAACCGTGAAAAGGGGGAGAAAGCATTCTTGCCAAATAGATTAATAAGTCACCCCTCGATAAATGCGGTAGGATCGTTTCCTTCAGTATTTCCAGCAGGCCCACTATGTGAATGTTGTTACGCCGTAGGCAATTTTCCATATCATTCGCTCTGTTATTGACATCTTTAGCTAGCTGGTGTGCGACATGAGCTTCTCTAGTAACCGGCGGCAGTTTATCTTCAATATCACAAACTCTGCTCTTCACAGCAGTCGTCCGTCCCCAGATTTTTTGAAGGTCTTGTCTGAGTAGTGCCACATCCTCCCTCCGACCCCAAACTGCTCTTTAAGTGTGTTGACTGACGCCGTACATACGTGGACTGCTCTCAGTATCTCAGCCAAAGTCAGTTTCTCCAGCTCTTTTGTATCAGGAGCTGGAGGCAGAGAAGGCAACAGCTCTGCATTGCAGTCAGGCTCATCATTACATACATTATTTGGAGACTGCTCCTGTGTCTCAGGTGCTGACAAGTGAGAGATCCCTGCAGCCCCTCCTGTGGCATGCTCCATGTGTCCCCCCAGTTTGTGGGCATACTATAGCATGTCCCTCGGGTGTTCCTTACCCTGGTTCTTCAAAGTTTTTTTTTGCTGCTGCTGCCTTCCTTAGCCTTCTCAGCTGCCCACAGCGTGCTCTGTGCCAGTGCCATCTTTAATTTCAATGCCTGCAAATTCTTCCTTTCTTTTTGTTGTTCCACAGGTGCAGAGGGCTGGCAGGTGGACCAGGTCAATAGCCAGCTGGAAAGCTCGGAATCGCCACTGTATTACTGCTGAGAGAGGATCACTTGACTGTATTAGAGTCAAGCTGTGAGAAACACTTCCTCTCACATGCCAATCCTGGCCACGCCCCCCTGCTCCTTTTTCTTTTGGCATACATAGGGCAGCCTATTGATTTCAATTGGCTGCGCTACACATAGCTTATGGGAAATGTTGGCGTTTTGTGGGTTTGCGTGTTTTTTTTCTGTGCATTTTGCAGCATTTGCTACTTACATGCTAAAATGTATGTTGCTTTTGTGTTTGGTGTGTCGTTAACAATTAATGGCACTGAAAGGGCAAGTAGTAGTCTTAGGTTTATAAAGATGGCCATACACTATACAATCTGATTGGCCATTCTTTTTAAAAATGTTGGCGTAATTTTTTCATAATTTTTCATTGCCGGCTTTTTTTATACAAACGGTTTGTCAGCAGGGAAGCAAGCTGATGAGTCATCTATTGTTAAGGACGCAGTGGCCGGCTTCCTGGCCCACTGCTTAGCAACCAGCACAATGCGGTAAATTACTGCATTAACTAATGCAGTAATTACGGCTATAAGGAACAAATACCACATGCGGTATTTAACTACAAATTCTCCTGGACAACTTGTTACACCTAGAGGCAACGTTTGCTTTTCGTTCACCATTGTTGAACTCATTGGGATCCAGCCACTATGAGATCTGAGGGGTCACTTTTCACTGCGGTCAACGTAGAGTGGCGTAGAAACTTCCCTTCATTGATGTGGGTACACCTTTAGCTCGGTTGGCTCATTGGGTATATGCCTTGTTGAGCCCACATGTTCCAGTAAGCCTTCATCTTATCAGTGGTGGATATCTCTTACTTCATGTGATCATCTGTCCCGGCATTGGGATTTAATTTTTCCTCCTTGGATCACTATATGAACTTTTTTTTTCATGTTAAATTATTGCATGATCTTTTTTCTTCACCAATAATAATATTTTTTACTCCTATATTTATTTTTTGCACATTGCACTTATTGCTGTTTTTTGGTCACTTTATGCATTTACTGTTGTTAATACATGTGTATGCACTATATTTGAAGTGTATCATTGCTCATTTGTGTGAGATACTACTTTTGCACTAGACACTTTTCAATTTAGATTTTTGTATTTCTGCTGCGAAGCAGTTTATACATTTCCCATTTGCCCTCCATACACTTATAGCAATAAGTGTTTTACCATCAGCCCAGGGCTTTCCTTATCAGTACCATGTTCATTCCATATGTACATTATTTCCTCACCAGCACTATGCCTATAGATCATTGACAAGATTCTCCCCTGTAGTTCTGGGCTGATTCCTCATCGTTCTCATAATCACTGAAACTCCACAAGGTGAGATCTTGCATGGAGCCCCAGACCGAGGGAGATGAAATGCAGATTGAAATGTGTTTTTCTGAATATTGTTGTTATTCTGTCTCTCTCTGTTAAAACAAACCTACCATTAAAATCAGCAGGGGATTAAATACTTTTTTCTTTCACTGTACAAGCAGCATCGTGTCACAACTGTATAAAAGAGAAGAGAGGCGCCTCTAAGTGTAGCAATATGGTTACTTTTAATGAAGCTACAACATTTAGCAACTCACATAGTTGATGATTAAAACATACACATCTAAGTACGCAGGCATCCGGGATAAAGCTGTTCACATAGACCATCCTCCGCACCGCCTTCATCGTCATTCCTTCCACGCTGCGCTCCACAAGCGCTTCAAGCCTTACTTTTCGATTGCTCTACTGCAGGGTAGTCTTCACGGTCACAATTGCAGACTGACATCGGTGACAGCCAGGAGTGCGTAGGACGGCCCATGTGGACAGCATTACCCCGGATGCCTGCATACTTAGATGTGCATCTTTTATTCATTATTCATGTGAGTTGCTAAAAGTTGTACCTTCATTAAATGTAACCATATTGGTACACTTACAGGCTCCTCTCTTCTCTTTTATACTCTGTAGCTCCAGCTGGATTTGGCTTGTAATCCCCTTGTGGAGGCTTCCATTTGTGGATGGACATTTTATAGTCACACAAACTATCACATTGCTATAATCTTTTTATATGGACTATAAACTGAAGGACTTATGAATAAATGTTTGTACAACAAATCATCTGAGTTTCTATCATTTCTTAGGGGGAAATTTTCTTTGATATACGAGTGCTTTGGATTACAAGCATGTTTCCCGGAACGAATTATGCTCGCAAGCCAAGGTTTTACTGTATTGACCTAAATAAAGCAGAAACAGCATATGGGTTCACATATGAAAAAATTATAGACCCAAACAATACAGAAACATGGGGGGGTTTGGGGTCACAAATTAAGAAAATATAGAGACATCAACAATACAGAACTATGGGGGTTCTAGAGTCTCATACAGTATTCATGCCCCTTGAAATTTTCTACATTTTGTCATGTTACAACCAACAATGTAAATATATTTTATTGGGATCGTATGTGATAGACCAACACAAAGTGGCAAATAATTGTGATGTGGAAGGAAATTATAAATATTTTTCAATAAAAAAAAAAAAAATATGTGAAAAGTCAGCCCCCCTGAGTCAATACTTTGTAGAAGCACCTTTCACTGAAATTACAGCTGCAAAAGTATTTTTGGGTACGTCTCTACCAGTTTTGCACATCTAGAGAGTGACATTTTTGCCCATTCTTCTTTGCAAAATATCTCAAGCTCTGTCAGATTGGAAGGAGAGCATCTGTGAACAGCAATTTACAAGTCTTGCCACAGATCCTCAATTGGATTTAGGTCTGGACTTTGAATGAATATGCTTTGATCTAAACCATCCCATTGTAGCTCTGGCTGTATGTTTAGGGTCGTTGTCCTGCTGGAAGGTGAACCTCTGCCCCAGTCTCAACTCTTTTGCAGGTTTTATTCTAAGATTGCCCTGTATTTGGCTCCATCCATCTTCCCATCAACCCTGACAAGCTTCCCTGTCCCTGCTGAAGAAAAGCATCCCCACAACATGATGCTGCCACCACCATGTATCACAGTGGGGATGGTGTGGTCAGGGTGATGTGCAGTGTTAGTTTTGCTTTTAGACTAAAAAGTTATATTTTGGTCTCATCTGACCAGAGTACCTTCTGCCACATGTTTGCTGTGTCCCCACATGGCTTCTCACAAACTGCAAACGGGACTTCTTTTGGCTTTCTTTCAACAATAAAAAGACAACTTCTCCTGCGCTCTGGTGTTTCGGTCTTCAAAGTGTGATACCGACAGTTTAAGATGGTAGTGTCAAAAAAGGTCTTGCAGCCCTCCTTATTAGATTAGATCTGATGTCAGATGAATTGACGAATACCCCAACGTAAGCGGCTGACGCTTTTCAGGGGAGAACCCCTTTTTTCAGAGCCAAAGCAGACAATGCAATGCTTTTGCTATTTGTTCTGTTTTCAATAAAGCTTGATTTATGGTAATGCACTAGGTCAGTGCGCCTTCCTTTTTTGTTTTGTTTTTCTTTCAACAATGGCTTTCTTCTTGCCACTCTTACATAAAGGCCAGATTTGTGGAGTACACAACTAATAGTTGTCCTATGGACAGATTGTCCCACCTGAGCTGTGGATCTCGGAAGTTCCTCCAGAGTTACCATGGGCCTCGTGACTGCTTCTCTGATTAATGCTCTCCTTGCCCAGGCTGTCAGTTTAGGTGGACGGCCATGTCTTGGTAGGTTTGCAGTTGTGCCATACTCTTTCTATTTTCGCATGATGGATTGAACCACAGTTCTCCGTGAGATGTTCAAAGCTTGAGATATTTTTTATAACTTAACCCTGCTTTAAACTTTTCCACAACTTTATCCCTGACCTGCCTGGTGTGTCCCTTGGCCTTCATGATGCTGTTTGTTCACTAAAGTTCTCTAGCAAACCTCTAATGGATTCACAGAACAGCTGTATTTATGCTGAGATTAAATTACACACAGTTGAACTCTTTTTACTAATTAGGTAACTTCTGAAGGCAATTTGTTCCACTAGATTTTAGTTTATTCCTTTTACAGTTACATGCCACTTTGTGTTTGGTTGTGACATGACAAAATGTGGAACATTTCAAGGGATATGACTACTTTTTCAAGGCGCCTATGAATAAAATATTGACCTAAAGAGTCATATATAAGAAAATTCTAGACTACAACAATTCAGAAACATTGGGGGTGGGGGGGGGGGGTGGGATCTGGAGTCACATTTGAATAAAATATAGACCCAAACACTACAGAACCATGGGGAGGGATGCAGGTGGATATATGAAAAAAGAGACACAACTCTAGGGTGACATGTGAGAAACATATAGACTTATATAGAAAGCAATATAGAAACAAGGGTGATATGGAGTACATATAGAGAAAATATATACCCGAATCTGCAGAAATATGGAAGATCTGGGGTCAAATATAAAGAAAATATAGATCCAATGGTACAGATACATGGGGAGGGGGGAGTTCCAGGGAGATATATGAACAAAATATCGCCCCATCTCTACAGAAACATGGAGGGATCCAGGGTGACATCTGAAGAAAATATCGCCCCATCTCTACAGAAACATGGAGGGATCCAGGGGAACATATGAGGAACATATAGACCCATCTCTACAGAAACATGGAGGGATCCAGGGTGACATCTGAAGAAAATATCGCCCCATCTCTACAGAAACATGGAGGGATCCAGGGGAACATATGAGGAACATATAGACCCATCTCTACAGAAACATGGAGGGATTAAGGGGAACATATGGAGAAAATATAGACCCATCTGTACAGAAACATGGAGGGATCCAGTGGGGCATATGAAGAAAATATAGACCCAACTCTACAGAAACATGGAGGGATCCAAGGGGACATAAGAATATAATATAGACCCATCTCTACAGAAATATGGAGGGATCTAGGGGGACATGTGAAGAAAATATAGACCCATCTGTACAGAATCATGGAGGGCTTAAGGGGGACATATGAAGAAAATATAGACCCATCGTGACAAAAACATGGAAGGATACTGGGTGATATGTGAGCCGATATAGAAACAAGGAGGATCTGTAGTCTCATATGAAGAAAATATAGACCCGAACAATACAGAAAAATGGGGGAGGGGGGGTCCAGGTACACATATGAAGAAAATATAGACCCAGCTCTCCAAAAGCATGGGGGGATCTGGGGGTCAAATATGAAGAAACTATAGACCCGAGTCTGCAGAAACATGCTGGGATCTCGGGTCACATATGAAGACAATATGCACCCAGCTCTATTGAAACATGGGGTTTCCAGGGAGACATATGAAGAAAATATAGACCCATCTCTACAGAAACATGGAGGGATCCAGGGGGACATACAAAGAAAATATAGACCTAAACATTACAGAAACATGAGGGATATGGGGTCATATAGCAAGACAAACTATACCTATCTACTCATCCCCTCTCAGCAAATACCGTTTATATCTGCAGCACCCTCTAGTGTACTAGAATAGGAATTGTTAGGGTTTTGTTAGAGTAGGCAAAAGGTTTAGGCTTGGTTGGCAGCCAAGTCTGTGTTTTATCTGGGTCAGGGTGAGTGACTTAGGGAGGCTAGTATGATTTACAGACAGCATCTCTGATAGCTCCCCCTACTTCTAGAAACCTGGAGAAGATTCTAGAAGAATGGGAGTGAAGGTTAGGAGGAGCTGCCTGGTGTATTTATGAGGGCCCGACCAATCCCTAACAGATCTCCCCTAAATACTCTGGGTCAACCCAGCTGGTGCAGGAGAGTTGGGGTGGAAGTTGTAGATGGAATTCTAGGAGGCTGTCAGTGGACCCTTGAGGGTAACCATCTAGTCTGGGGAGAGGTGACCTTGGGTCTGGGAACTCCTCTAGAGCCCATGAGGAATCCTGTCCAGTGGCACAGGAGCAGGTCTGAGGATAACAGGAGCCCATGAGCATGTCTGGCAGATCTCAAAGGAGAAGGCAGCCAGATGGGCTGGAGAGTGTTACAGTCGGGGAGGACTGAGAGGCAGCCTGAAAGGACTGGGTGAAAGCAGTCTGAGATGGATGCAGAATCAGTCTGGGAGGACTGTGGAAGCTTGGCCTGGGGGAAGGGTTGGGACAGATGGGCTACAGTGCCTTAGGAGGTGGTGCTGAGATCTGTAGCCACAGAAGGACGGCTGAGCACTAAGACTGCTACACAACCAAGGGGCCCGTTGTCCCTGCCTATAAAGGCCATTTTTTAACCAATCTCAGTCCTATTGTCAGATCACCTAACAGTGTGACAACTGGTCCTGGGAGTTGTAGTGCTTCAAGCAAGTGTTGTGCTGGAGGTGTGTAAAAAAAAGTGTGTACAGAGGTGGTTGTCCCTGGAAAGCTCTGCTAAATTCAAGTTGGCATCCCATAGTACCCCTATTCCCATCCAAGTTCAATACATATAAAAAAAAACACAAAAAAAAAGCTGCAAGGACTGTTTTCTGACTTCAGAGTGCTGTGGAAAACTCTGTGTGCCTGGCTGTGTAGGATGGGGGATCCCTTAATTAGCAACAGCGCTTGCAGGGGTAGCTCTACATATCACTCGCTTCTCCTTCTAGATTGTAAGCTCTCACAATCAAGGTCCTCCTAAGCGTCTTGTAACTGTTCTGTCTCCCATAAGTTTGTAATAAGGGAGCACAAATTACTGGCACTATATAAATCCTGTATAATAATAATTAAATGGTCTGTTGAACCCTGAAGCAAGGAGAATGAGCAAATAGATTTTTTAGTAAAAATCAGCACACATTACACATTGTTGGACACACACCTAACCCCCCCATTCCCCCAAGATGTTAACCCCTTCCCAGTGTCATTAATACAGTGACAGTGTACAGTATTATCACTGATCACTGTATTAATGTCAATGGTGATGTCAGTGTCAGTTAGTCAGGTCCTCCTCAGCGTCAGTTAAGGTCAGATTGACGGCCACACAATCATAGTTCTACTATAATGCCGCTTACACATGTAGCCGTCTATCCGACGGACTTAGTCTGGCGGACTTCCCGCCAGACTGCTGGCGGACTTCCCGCCATACTGTCCGCTGAACTTTCCGAACGGGCTACTTGCCCACACACGGCACTTTTTCAGCGGACTAATACGGCGTACTAAGTCTGCCGTACTATCCGCCCTACTGAACGGACTCGCCCACGCACGCGGAGGAAAGTCCGCTCATTTCGAGCGCGTCTCCAGGTAGGCGGGGCCCGCGAAGGAGACGTCGCTGGCCCCGCCACCTGGTATGGACTTAAAGGGGAACCCCAACGCCGAAAAAAAAAAAACCTTGTCCGAGCAAGCTACCCGGCCAGCCAGGAAAGGAGGGGCGCCCCCCCCCCTCCTGAGCCGTATCAGGCCGCGTGCCCTCAACATGGGGGTGCCTTGGGGAAGGGGGGCCGCGCAGCCCCCCCACCCCAAAGCACCTTGTCCCCATGTTGATGAGGACAAGGGCCTCTTCCCGACAACCCTGGCCGTTGGTTGTCGGGGTCTGCAGCGGGGGGCTTATCGGAATCCGGGAGCCCCCTTTAATAAGGGGGCCCCCGGATAACCGGCCCCCCCACCCTATGTGAATGAGTATGGGGTACAATGTACCCCTACCCATTCACCTGTAAAATAAAGTACAAAAAAAAACACAACACACAAGATAAAATAGTTTATTGCACAGCTCCGGGGGTCTTCTTTCTTCGGCGGTCTTCTCGCCGGACTCCTCCACTATCTTCTTGTAGCTCTTTTGCTAGCGGAGGAGCCCGGCATTCTTCTTCGTCGCCGCGGCCTCTTCTTCCGACTTCGGGGGTCTTGTC
This sequence comes from Lithobates pipiens, assembly GCF_037356315.1. Lineage (NCBI taxonomy): Eukaryota > Metazoa > Chordata > Amphibia > Anura > Ranidae > Lithobates > Lithobates pipiens. The sequence continues at coordinate 25,407,793 of NW_027507696.1, read as the reverse complement.
CCCCTCTTCGGTTCTTCTGTCGCTGCCGCCGCCGCCTTCCGTTCTTCTTCTTCTTCTCCTTCTTCTCCTGGAGATGTTGACTCGAAGCTCTCTCCGGCCGCAATGCCAGGGACGCGCTGCGCGGGGACTTATATAGGGACAAGGGGCGGTGTCATCGGTTGATGTCACATGGGTTGATGTCACATGGCGACAGTCCTAGCATCCTCCGGGACTGTGACATCGTAAGGGGGCGGGGTCACCATGTGACATCAACCCATGTGACATCAACCGATGACACCGCCCCTTGTCCCTATATAAGTCCCTGCGCAGCGCGTCCCTGGCATTGCGGCCGGAGAGAGCTTTGAGTCAACATCTCCAGGACAGGAAGGAGAAGAAGAAGAACGGAAGGCGGCAGCGACAGAAGACTGGGCCACCGCCTGTAAAAGAGCTATAAGAAGGCGCGGTGGCCCGGCAGAAGAACCGAAGAGGGGGACAAGACCCCCGAAGTCGGAAGAAGAGGCCGCGGCGACGAAGAAGAATGCCGGGCTCCTCCGCTAGCAAAAGAGCTACAAGAAGATAGTGGAGGAGTCCGGCGAGAAGACCCCCGAAGACAGAAGACCCCCGGAGCTGTGCAATAAATTATTTTATCTTGTGTGCTGTGTTTTTTTTGTACTTTTTTTCACAGGTGAATGGGTAGGGGTACATTGTACCCCATACTCATTCACATAGGGTGGGGGGCCGGTATCCGGGGGCCCCCTTATTAAAGGGGGCTCCTGGATTCCGATAAGCCCCTCGCCCGCAGACCCCGACAACCAACGGCCAGGGTTGTCGGGAAGAGGCCCTTGTCCTCATCAACATGGGGACAAGGTGCTTTGGGGTGGGGGGGCCGCGCGGCCCCCCCTTCCCCAAGGCACCCCCCATGTTGAGGGCACGCGGCCTGGTATGGCTCAGGAGGGGGGGGGGGGGGCGCGCAAGCTTTCCTGGCCGGCCGGGTAGCGTGCTCGGACAAGGGTCTGTTGTGGACTTGGGGGGACCCCCACGCTTTTTTTTCGGCGTTGGGGTTCCCCTTTAAGTCCATTCCAGGTGGTGGGGCCAGCGACGTCTCCTTCGCGGGCCCCGCCTACCTGGAGACGCGCTCGAAATGAGTGGACTTTTCTCCGGGCGGGAAAAGTCCGTTCATTTCAAAAGTACGGCGGACTGGCACACACAAGGCCGGATTGTCTGCCGGAATGCGAGTCCGGCGGGAAGATTGGAGTGCAAAACTACTTTCTAAGTCCGCCGTACTTTAGGGTCAAAAAAGTATGCCGGAGGCTACACACGGGGGGATTGTCCGGCGGACTTGAGTTTGCCGGACTTTTCCACCCGCTTGTTTGATCGTGTGTACGCGGCATAAGTCACTCACCACCATCATTACAAGTATACAAAAAATAAATAAAAATTCCAGTATATCTATGTACCATAATTTGTAGACCCTATAACTTTCACACAAACCAATTAATATACAATTATCTGTATTTTTAGATGATTTTTTTATTGGATAAGTTTTATAGCAAAAAGTAAATATATTGTTTTTTTTTTTTTCAATACTTATGGTCTTTTTTAGTTTATATAATAATAATAAAAAAAAAAAAAAAACTGGTGATCACGTACCACTACAAGAAGGCTTACCTAAAAAATTTTTTTTATAAATGTAATTTGTGTACAACGTTGCATGACCGTGCAATTACCAGTTAAATTAGTACAGTGCTAAATAACAAAAAATGGCCTGGTCATAAAGGAGGTAAAACCTTCCGCAGTTCAAGTGGCTAATTTTCTCAAAGCTCAATCATTCTGATATTAATGCTATTTTGTTCCGTGAAATTACTGTAGTGTTGTCACCATGTGAACCCTCCTCCTGTCTTACAATTGGATTGTAATGTGCATGGTCAGCTCTAGAGTGGCCCCCTGAGGCTAAAGAAAAGTGGCTCCTACCTAACCAAGTTTGGTGTGGCTGCAGATCTGAGTTCTAGCTTGGCCACTGACAAGAGTACTGTCACCATTGAGATATCATGTTCAGCCAAATCAGTGGTCAAGGTGAGATAACACTCACATGAGCACTACCATAAGACATCTTCCTATTGACTATCTACAACACTTTTTGTGAATCTCACAGTATGGCTGCTATACCTTTTGGTTTGAACTATGCAAAAAAAAAAAGTAAAATAACGAACCCTTTACCAGAGCAATAAATAATGCCAGGTACACACGGGGAGGTTTTTTTTTTTTCTTCACCCCAGCAGCCTGATCGAAAAAAAACGGACAAATTGCTGCTAACACAAGCAATGTTAGTACAGTGATCTCCCCCATTGAATTATTGAGTCCTGAACACACCAGTCAGTGCTCTTAGCTATTGGCTTCAAACACTGCTTGGATTCTGGTTTTCCAGCATGCCCATTCAATAAAAGCTGGACCTTGGACCAGCTTTTGTCAGACAGGCTGCTGTACACATGGTCCGAATTTTGGCCAGGTTCTGTTAAACTGGCCGATACTGACTGATATCTGGCCAATATCTGGCCCGTATGTACCAGCCTTAGGACACTCAGGTGCAGATAGAAAAGTCTACATGTTAACCATTTAAGGACCGCCCCACATACATATACTGCAGCAGGATGGCCCTTAAGCGCAAAATCACGTACCTGTATGTCATTTTTTAAAAGGGCTTTGAGGCGCATGTGGGCACAGTGGGAGCCAATCAGCAGGTCTGGCAATCATTCGGAGAGAGGCAGAACGATTCTGCCAGAGTAGAAAATGTAGATCTTGTGTTTCTGCTAAGCAGAAACACAGATCTCTGTTTCCCCCAGTCAAACCCCCCCCCCACAGTTAGAACACACCCCCTAGGGACACACTTAACCCTTTGATCGCCTCTGATGTTAACCCCTTCCCTGACAGTGTCATTAGTACAGTGACCGTGCATTTTTTCTTAGCACTAATCACTGTAATAATGTCACTGGTCCCCAAAAAGTGTCAGATTGGTATGCGATTTGTCTGCCACAATGTCACAGTCCCTCTAAAAATCGCTGATCACCACCATTACTAGTTTAAAAAAGAATAAAATAAAAAGTCCATAAATCTATCCCATAGTTTCTACACGCTATAACGTTTTCTCAAACCAATCAATAGACATAATATTTTTTTGTGTTTTTTTATGTAGCAGAATACATATTGGCCTAAACTGAAACTGAAATTTTTTTAATTTATATGTTTTATAGCAGAAAGTTTTTCTTTCAAAATTGTCACAGTTTTTTTGTTTATAGAGCAAAAAAAAAACATTGAGGTGGTCAAATAACACGTCAATGACCCGCTCCCTCTGTAATTGGACACAGTGGGAGCCAATCAACAGGTCTATCAAACCAGATGTCCGCTGGGAACCTGGCGATCATTCCAAGAGAGGCAGACCACTGTTCTGCTGGTACGGAAGACAGAGATCTTGGGTTTCTGCTAAGCAGGAACACGGATCTCTGTCTTCCTACCGTTAAACCATCCCCCACACAGTAAGAAAATACTTACAGGGAACACAGTTAACCCTTTGATCGCCCCTGATGTTAACCCCTTCCCTGCCAGTGTCATTAGTAGAGTGACAGCGCATTTCTTTTAGCACTGATCACTGTATTGGTGTCACTGCTCCCCAAAAAGTATCACTTAGTGTCAGATTTGTCCCGCTAAAAATCGCTGATCGGCGCCATTACTAGTAAAAATAAATAAATAGAAAGTTCCACAAATATATCCCATAGTTTGTAAACACTATAACTTTTGCGCAAACCAATCAATATATGCTTATTGGGATTTTTTTTTTTTTTTACCAAAAACATGTAGCAGAATACATATTGGCGTAAATTTATGAAGAAATTTTTTACATTTTTTTATTGGATATGTTTTACAGCAGAAAGTAAAAAATATTGTTTTTTTGTTTATAGTGCAAAAAATAAAAACCACAGAGGTGACTAAGTACCAGTAAAGGAAAGCAGAGCCCCACCAACATCACGCTGAATGTGCTGAGAGAGAGGAGGCAGAATACTATATTTACCATTATTAATTGATTCATCCTACCCTACTGTTGTGTTTCATATAAAGTCCCATTACTCCTTCCTTTTCCATTTTCCCTTCCTTTTCAATTAATTAGGGATGGAGACCTGTGTACTGTAGTAGTCATGACCTCATATAAAGTCCCAACAATTTTCTCTTTATAACACAATCATATATACACATACTAGAGCCAATTTAGACAGGAGCCAATTAACCTATTAACATGTGTTTGAAGTATGGGAGGAAACCCAGGCAGGCACAGGGAGAACATGCAAACTCCAGGCAGGTAGTGTCATGATTGGGATTTGAACCAATGACCCTAGTGCAGCTAGTTGGAAGTGCTAACCACTTAGGTCGCTGTGCTGCTTTATTAGTCTAGTACTTTAAAATGAACTGAACTCTGGAATTTGTGCCCTAAAAAACAGGTAGTGAGGAAAGGACTAGTCACCAATACTGCCTGTGTTCTCCTTTAGGCTTGTGCAATTTGTTTCGTAACGAATCGAAATTCGGCCGAATTTTGCATCTTTCGGACATTCGGATGCCTCCGAATGTCCGAATAAAAAAATAACAAATTATAACGAATACTAAAGAAATATAACGAATAAATTCGAATGAATTCAACATGATTCGAAATTATTTCAACCGCATTCGAAATTATTTCAACATGATTCGACATTATTTCAACTGCATTCGAAATGATTTCCACATGATTCGACATTATTTCAACCGCATTCGAAAATATTTTGTGACCCGACTTTAGGGCCATGTATCTCGGGGTCACTTGGTGCTAGACACTTCAAATTTGGATATGTTGTAGAGCTAGTATTATTGTGTTTGTATACCAAATTTGGCGTTTCTAGCTATAAGTTACCCCGAGATATGTGGCCCCAAAATCGGGTCGCAAAATGTCATTCTCTGCTCTATTAACTAATAACATTTTGCGACCCGATTTTGGGGCCACATATCTCGGGGTCACTTATAGCTAGAAAGCCCAAATTTGGAATGCAAACACAATAGTACTAGCAATACAACATATCCAAATTTGGCACCAAGTGACCCCGAGATACATGGCCCTAAAGTCGGGTCACAAAATATTTTCGAATGTGGTTGAAATAATGTCGAATCATGTTGAAATCATTTCGAATCCGGTAGAAATATTTTCGAATTTCGTTGAAATATTTTCGAATGTGGCCGATTTTTCGAATTTGGTAGAAAACTAAACGAAATCCGAAAACGAATTTAAGGAAGTTAACGAATATAACTAAACGAAATTAATGAATTAACGAATTAAAACGAAACGAAACTAAACAAATTTTTTCCTTTTGCACATGTCTATTCTCCTTGCAGCTGATCTTTTCCCATTAATAGCTTGCCAGGCTTTGTTCTGCACTTTGTCTTTGTGGAGTCAGCCAACCTGATGGAGAGGGAGCTTTTCTTCTTCATATCAGAGCTTCCAGCAAGGAGAACATTGAGCAGTCAGGTGGTGACCTCAACAAATCTTGCTCCAAATCTTCTGAGACTAGCAGTCATAGGCAGCAGTGCCTGAGATCTAATGCGGCAGATATACAGCTATGATTCTGAAGATATAGAAATGCCCAGTCATACTCACATAGCAGTGTAGCACTACCCCCTTTAGGAGCTGCTGAGTATATTGGGTCCCCTGTTCACCTCTGAGCCCTGGGTGAGGCAAGACCCCTGTGGACACCACCATAAAACTAACTAAATGTAACCCGGGATATCACATAAACACACCACTTTTGATGGAGAAAATATTTGGTTTATGTAAAATTTAGATCAGTAATATCAGCACAAAATCAACATTTGATTGTAGACAAAGAGAGTCAAATATAACAAAGCAAGCAATAAAACACAGCAGTGCCACTTTAAATAGACCCAATTGTCCTGCAGGACTCAGAGTTTAAACGTAATCCTCCTACTAAGAGAGAATTCATACAATGTAGGAAAATTCTTCTGCCAGCTTGATGGCGCTCTTTACATTGGTGCACATTGGAGGCATATTCCCTTTTTTATAAAAAGATGACACTTCCCCAGAGATGATGACACAGCAGGTAGAGGTCCCCTTTATATAAGGGGAACTTAATAAATGTGACAAGCTGGGATGTCACTTTTCAAAAAGTTACAAAAAGGTTATTAAAGCTGAGGAGGGATGGGAGAAGAATTTAGCAGAAGGGGGTCCTTTTGTCTACAAAGTTGGCTTGTGAGACCCATTGCTTCTTTGGGATGAGTAAGCCTGAGGTAATACACAGTTACAGTTCCTGCCTATCAGGCGAATAGATAGCATGAAGGCAAGTCTAGATAGGCCGCAGCACTGATTGGGCAACAGAGTCTGTGTCTCTATGTGGCAATCTGTGTTGAAAGAATCCTGGTTTTGAGTAACTGGCAACAGCAACAAATGAGCTTGTAACAGGTTGGTATGGTATGGGTTAAGAACCCTCTCACCCATCCCTTTACTGCAGCAGTGCAAAGTGATTGCCTCCCTCCTGGGGGCCCCCTCTCTCAAAGTCCTCACGCAGATCTAGTGGTGCCGATGGCAATGTCCGATCTGCAGAATCGCTAAACTGCCTTTCAGTACTATCAGCGATCTGGCAATCTCAGGCTCAGTCCATTACGGCCTGTGGTCTCCTAGATCAGCCTCCAACCTCCCACAGGTCCTGTGTCCTTCTCCTCTCCTCCCCCCTAGGTTCCTGGGCTTTTATTTTTAAAGGCTTTTGCTCACACACACAAATATATATATATATATATATATATATATATATATATATATATATATCTTCCAGTCAAGTCCTGCCATACTAGTTACAACATTCTTAGCATGTCTGTACTAGTTCATGTGCCAAATAAATTGCAGACCACTGTTATTTTATAATTTGCAATCAGTAACAATGCAGTGTGTTATTCCAGGAATAGGGATGAGCTTAGAGTTAGGTCCTCTATACATGACAGCTTCCCCCTGTCACTGGTTACACACAGGTGTCTGTATCTGACTTGGCCACAGAAACCACTGAAGTCACCAGGAATCCCCTCCACTTAAGTAAAGGAACGGGATAGCAGCAACATCACTGTCCAAATATGTCTATTGGTCAATGACTGCCAACCTTGTCTCTTCCATATTATAGCTGAAGACAGCTGGGGGAGCTCTCATTTGGCTCTCCACAATGTATCCCCATCCCCGCCCAGCATCATCCATCCCTCTCAACAATGTATCCTTTATCTCGCATCATCCATCCCTCTCCACAATGTATCCCCATCCCTGCCCAGCATCATCCATCCCTCTCCACATGTTATCCCATCCCCACCCAGAATTATCTGCATCCCTCTCCACAATGTATCCCCATCCCCACCCAGCAGGGGGAGCTGGAGAGCACTGGGGGGTCTGGAGAGCACCACGGGGGGTTGAGAGCGGGGGGTGGGGGGTGGAATTGGATAGCACTGGGGGGGTGGACTGGAGAGCACTGGGGGGGAAAGGGAGCACAGGGGGTGTAGCTCAATAGGAGAGCTGAAGAGCATGGGGAGGGAGGCAAAAGAAGATGGATAGGAGGAGTGTCGTGGGCAGCGGCATATAGAGAAATTGATCTTTGCAACCTCTGAATGCCTGCAAGAGGGAGAAGAGGAGAAGCGGGCATTTAGTGGCTGCAGGAGGAATATGCAAAGATCAATTCCTCTATATGCCGCTGCCCCTCCATAACCCCTATCCAGGCACACAGGAAGGCTGCACAGGTGGACACTCACTTTTTTCCCAGTCCGGCAGGTGGCATTAGGCGATGGGCTCGGGATCCATTGCAACTTCTTCTCCCTTCAAGGTCATGGGGCAGCTGGATACTTTCTGCCCCCCACCCTGACTGAACCAAATAGGTGGCTGGATGAGCGATGCAGGCTGAAAGAACAGCCCAGCTACTGCAGTTGCTTTCCCCACATGGACATGCGGTCCCGCAATGTCTGGCACCCTACTGATTGCATCCCTCCTGCAGGATGCGGCTGCTAATGAGAACAGCGTTCCTACTGTGGAAAAAGTACAGGAACCATTCCCGTGCGTTCCTGCAGGACTCAAGTCCTGGATCATTCCAACCTCATATCCAATGAAGGTGCCCTTATTGGCCCAAGTGGCTGACAGTGGGCGATGCCTATCCCTAAAACCAACGGAATCAGACCCCTGTCATCCATAGTATCCTTTCTCAAATGCATAAACATAGGATTTTATGGCAAAAAAAGCCATCCAACAGTGCCTGCTCTTAGGCAGAACATTTACTTTTAAAAGTTTAAAATGGGGATTTGGGACATTGTAAATTTGTACAGAGAATGGTATTATGAATATTTATGAGTTCTCTGTTTAATATAATTATTCAGAGTTTATACAAAATATGTAGAGATACAAACAACTTTAAATAAATTATAAATAAAATGTAATGCTCGCAGAGCCTATTAGTACATTTTTAATAGTCAAAATAGAGTTGGCATTATTATTACTACTTACGGTAAAATAATAAAAATTTAAACTGAAAACATATTGGAAAAATCTAATATTTATAGAAAATTTAACTATTATTAGAATGGTTATAAAAGCAAGTAACAATTAAATCAGAGAATGTCAATATTCAATTTACTGAAGGCATTATTAGATCAGCAGATAATGACTGGCAGCAAGTACTTTCACAAGAAAAGCAGAGTCAGCAATGGTATACCTAGGTATTTGTCTCAGTAAAGACTCCCTTTAAAGGGAAAGTGCATTTTAAAATAAAGTGCATCCTTTTTTTACCTAACCTAGCCTACTCTTCACAGATGCATACTTACCTCTATCCAATGGCCATGGCCTCAGGTTTTCATTTAAATCCTTCATCGCAAGTCTCCAGTGTCCTGGCTTTACCTGCACAGTAGCTTCTTATAGAAATCTTTAGGTATATACCTTGGGTGTCTTTAACCTCAGGTGATAGCCACATAGAAATCTATGGGGTTCCATTACACAGGTGGGCCAGGACATCGAAGGCTTATGGAGGGTGATATAAATGAATACTGGAGACTATGACTGTTGGATCAAGGAAAGTATGCATCTGGGCAGGGTTGGTGAGGTAAGGTCAGGGAAGGGGGCACTGACCGGGCTCGTATTAACAATTGAGAGTAGGATGCCCAGGCTCCAACCACATAAATCCTGTGAAAGCACGTGGCTATTAGCTATCACAGTGCTCAATCAGTAACCCCCCATACATTGTATCTTTTACTACTTGGCAGTCAATGTGTTTTAGGTAAAAAGAAACAAACAAAAGTCACATTATTGTTTCTTGGCCATACTACGATTACAGACAACAAATAATATACACATACTGTACCATTACCATTGGGCCATCATCAAATGAAGGCCCAGTTCATCCTGAAAAAAAAAAAACAAAGTTTAATTTACCTGGATACACTAAGTAGATTTGATTATATGTACAGTTTTATTGACACATGCCAACATTGCAAAACTGGGTTTAGGCGTTCAGTCATTAAGTGGTCACCCTTTAACTGTGGCCTATAATGAATGACAATCTTTCATGATGAAAAATTTGTTTGTTGATAGTTGTCGTAGACCTGGCAGAAACCTGTGGTATCTCTGCACATGCACAAAATATTTTTCCAAGATGGAGGCACAAGAGCAGAGAGATGAAGAAGAACTTTTGGCTGGAAGAAGGATAAGTATGATACTATGGATATTTTTTTTGTTTTAAATGCGGGTGCAATTATCAGGGACTGGAATTAAAATTTAGGCTAGGTATGGGATAGTTCCTCTTTAAACCCCATGACACTATACAAAAAAAAAAAAACCCCTATTTAAAAGCTCTTTTTACTCACAGTACTTCTGTATACTTACTGCATGGGCTGTTCTTCTGGTTCTCATGTCACTGTCTGCATGGTGTTTACATTCCCTATTGGATGGCCAGTGGTGGGGTCCTCTCAGGATCAAGGAGAAAAATGAGTCAGTCAGTCATTGGGGGGGTTAAGGGAAATAGCAGTTTCAGGGGGCAATCGCAGAGGTGGCGGAATAGGACCTGGATGGGAAACTTAGGTTACTATAGCTAGCTTCACAAAGTAAGCAAATCACTAAGCCTGGCAGGAAGGGTTAGAGGAGGGTGGGGGGCGGGGGCTGGGAGGCGCTTTGAAGATAGATTTTGTCTGGTGTTGGGCTTTAAAGATGCTTTGTCACTTTGTCCACTTAGAAAATTACCCCCACCACTGATACTCACCTTTCCCACCACTTCATTGCTCAGTTTGAATCAGGAGTCCTAACCTTGGTAAAGTGGTTCTAAAGGCTGAAGGATTTTTACTTTCATGCATTGTATGCACAAAGGTAAAAAAAAAAAACTTCAGTGTGCAGCTCCCCCCTCATTTCCCCCAATATTTACCTAATCTTGATCTCACTCCAGCTATGTGCACAAGAGCAGTGGCTCTCCTGGGTCTCTCCCTTCTCATTAGCTGAGATGCATCAGTAGGAGCCACTGCTGTCAATCACAGACAAATAAAGAGAGAGCAGTGGGCGGGGCTATGCAGTGCTCTGCACAGCAAGCAAGCGACTTGTTATAGGGACACTGGGCAGGGGGTAGGGACCGCAAACGCTGGCGGGGACCCGAGAATAGGAGGATCGGGGCTTCTCTGTGCAGCCTTCTTATTGCCTTCATAAACACATTATGTTTTGTGTCAGAGATCACACAGGGTTGGTGAAGTAATCTTGCCCTCATGTGATAAGACTTGGGCCTAAAAAGTGTCTAAGTCCAACTCCATACCATGGGAGGGGGTCACATGTTCCAAGAGTAGAATCAATATGAGAGGGAACTGTTTTAGTGAAGTAATGACTAATTGAAAAGGAAATAACTCTCAGGTAACCAAGAAGAGGAAGTAAAAGGAACATATTTGTTCCATGATAGTATAGTAAAGGGAAAGAATTAAAATGTACTATTTTTAGTACAGTTGCTAAATGATTATCATTTTTAGATTTGCAGCGATGGTGCTTTGGGTTCAGTTCGCACTAGTGACAATGCCTGCGTGGAATTTGTGTGCTTTTGGATTAGGTTTTCTTTCCAAGTACATTACCAACAGGTTAACTGATGTTTCACTAAACTGGTTCTAGTATAGTTTTCCTGTGCAAAAGAAATTTGTCTTGCAAAAAAAAAAAGCAAAAAAAATAAAAAAATAGTCACAAAGAAACCGCTCTCTGAAGAACTGGTCCAACACACAAGGCAAATAGACATTTTAATATAAAAAGTATGTACAGTGTAGCAATTGCTCAGACTTTCAATGTCAGGAAATTGGAGCTCTGGGCAGATAAAATTAGGGGTTGCCATCTAATTCTTTCAAAAGAAATGAATAACAAAGGTACTGTGGATAATGATGTACATCATCCAGATCTCTACTGTGTAAGTTGAGTTAAGTTGTAAAGGTTTGTATCCTAAAAGTGAAATCATTCTTCCTGTTCACTTGGGTTGCAGTTCTCTTTATAGGTCAAACCAACAATTGAATTCATGCGCAAAATCTTCCAAAAACAGTTGATTTGGTCTCATACTGTATGTTATTATGCAAGGAATTTTTTTTTCTATGGCTTACACAGAATCACAGAGAAATCAATTCATTTCATAACACTGTATTGATAAGCTGTGTATTTTTTTTATTCTTTACAAGTTCTTTACTAAGTGTTAGAGGCAGTTTAATGTTTCTTATTGAATCATAAATCAGCTAGGAAAAACAACTTTATTTGTTTTAATGCCTGAAACCAGAAATTATTTGTCAGTCAGCCACAATGGAACATTACTCATTAACACTAACTTTTTCCAGGTAATACTAGACGTTGTAGGTGAGTACCAGATTCTAAAGTGGAAAATCAAGCCTATATTTATTATTAATATTTAGTATTAATATTATTATTATAAATATAGAGCATTTATATAGCGCCATCAGTTTGTGCAGCAATTTACAATACGTAATAAAAAAAGATTACTCCTTTCGTCCATATTTATCATTTCTGAAATGATTCAACATTTTAATCTCTCATCAGTAAAGCAAGACTTAATTTACCTTCTCGGTAGTGATAGGATTTTATTATACTGGAGCAGAGTAACTTAGCTTTTTGCCATTTGGACAGAAAATGTTTCTCAACTCAAAAAGCCCATGTGCATCTGTGTCCTGCACAGCATGCAAGTCCCCCCTCCCTTCCCATCCTGTACCAAACTAGGCTACACACCTTTCAACAATGAGTGGGCTATAAATCCTCCCCCTTGCATGACACTATGCCCCCATGTTGAGGGACAAGGGACTCTTCTCCACATTCATATTTCTCTAAGTACAAGTTTGCTTTAAAGTGTTACTAAACCCACAAAACCCACAAATCAGTCTGTATATGCAGTAAAGCACTCTTGATATCTTCATTCATATTGAGCATCTGTGGGGCATCCTCAAATGGAAGGTGGAGGAGCACAAGGTCTCTAACATCCATCAGCTCAGTGATGTCATCATGGAGAAGTGGAAGAGGACTCCAATGGCAACCTGTGAAGCTCTCTGGTGAACTCCATGCCCAAGAGGGTTAAGGCAGTGCTGGAAAATAATGGTGGCCACACAAAATATTGACACTTTGGGTCCAATTTGGACATTTTCACTTAGGGGTGTGTGTGTATATATATATATATATATATATATATATATATATATATATATATATATATATATATATATATATATATCCCTTTACATAATAGACAGCCTTGTGTAAGTTTTATTTTTTATATTCCTATAATGACAGCAATAAAAGACGTAATAGTTGGATGCATGTGACTGACCTTGAGCCTGTGTGACCTGTGTAAGATTGTAGCAGGAGTCTATTTGGTTGTTTTAGAGCAGTGAATATCACATGTTCATAGTTAGCATGATTGAAGGAATTGAAAGCATACAGCATACTAAGAACTCTCACATGCTATTGAATAGAGACAGTAGTCATATAGTGAAAAAGAGCAGGGCATGTTTAGGCCATAAAAACAAAGCTCATCATTTCGTGGGTACTTTGTTCATAATCTGCATTGGGATCAATATATTTGATGTTTTTCATTATGATGCACCTAAAGTATTTAAATGTACCATTAAAGTGTAATTCCACTTTTGTTATAAACATGTGCAATACAATCCATTTTGTAAAATAATGTTATTAAATTTGCGCTTTCGATTTACATTGCAGACAGCTATTACCTTCTAAATTTCCTCCTTTGTAGTCATAGAAATCTTGACAACAAAGGGGGCATTCCATATACAGTTGTATTGAACTACCACAGATAGCAGTGCACAGCTTATTCCCCTGGTTTATGGCTGAATGCTGGCCATTTTGAATGGGCAAAGATGGATCTGCCATTTCGCAGTGGTGTCAGAGCTTCTCCGCTTCCTCTTACTGCCTCACCTTACAACATCAAGATCACATTATGGTTGATCAAAAGTGATATTTTAGATAAAAGTACCTGGGATTAATCAAAGCTAGAAAAATTGCATATATGAACTTTCTAGGCACTATATAGACCACCTATTAAATTTTTCTTACAAAATATAACTCTTTATTATATGACATATAAAATAAACATGATAAAATCAATTAAGAAAAACACTATCAAATTGCACCAATTATTGGACAGATCTCCAATCTACCCCAACCCCCCCCCCCCCCATGGTCTTCTGGTGCAATAATACAAATATCCTGTAATAAAGATAGACCTTGGTTGGCTGTGTCCTGATTGTTTCTGGTACGTCTTGAAAACTACATTTATTTTTTAAGCTTTTGTTGTTGCATTTCCTATAATATAAAATAATTTAAAAACCTTGCAGTGAGTATGTAATGGGCAAAACTGGTAAGCAGTCCAAAGACGTCAAGCCCAGAGATCTGACCAAAAGGGTTCCTATGAGATATAGGAACCTGGTAGGTGGTAAACTCTGCAGCAGTGGTGGCCCATCCATACGGGGCACACGGGCGCCGCCCCCCTCCCCATCCATGCATCCAGCCCCCTAATCTACATGCAGGGCACTGGACGCATGGATTACAATAGGGTTTTTTTTAAGCACATGATTAGAGCCGGATGGTTAAGCATGATTAACCACTGTGCCCTGAGCCCACCCAGTTGTGTGACATTAGCGTATTAATATTTGCTATTGTCTTTCTGATTCTGTTCCCGGCCAATCAGAGAGAAGTTCCTGAGACCCAATTGGCCAGGGAGTCTTAGGACTTCTGGGCCTCAATCAGGACACACTTCCTATTCAGCCTGGAGGAGAAGCAATGGCCCCAGAGCGAGGAGCTGCAGCCCAGATCCATGTCTGCCTGCCTGATCTGCCTCCTTCCAAAGGTAATGAGGCCTCTGATCGCTGCCGCATTACCATCTGTCTCACCTGTGTGGGGGGGGGATCACTATATTCCCATCTGTCTTCCACGTGCGGGGGGTTGACATTGGTTTGCTGCCCCCCTCCAAGATATTGGGCACTGATCGCCACTGCACTGCAGCATTCATACAGATATGAACAACCAGTTTTGGAAAGACTGACCTTCTTCACTACCAAATTACAGTTTGAGAGGAAAGATTTTTCTTGAGAAAGATAAAATGGATGAAAATTAGAGGCATTTTTAATGCTTTCAAGTGGTTGTAAACCTCTAACATGATAAATGATGATGATGTGATTTCTGTCTGCTGTCTCCTTCCTCTGCTGTCTCCGTGAGTCATTTCAGGCAGGTTGTGCTGACTCAATAGGGAGTGGGACAGGATAGAGGGCCTTCAGCACACAGCCTATGATTGACAACCTCATCTGTGCATATGAGATTGTGTATAATAGTGTGTCCCTTCCCTCCACTCAGGTTTCCTCTGTAAGCTGTGAAGTGTGGGACATCAGATCCCTACTCTCTGCCTCTGAAAGCTCAGAAAAGCTCTGTCAATTTCAAACTTTAAACTGATGTAGATAAGAGAGGGCTGCAGGTAAACAGGTACAACCTACAGTATGTAGGAGGATTTGTTTAATCACTATATATAACCTGAGGCTAGTAACTTCATTGGATATATGGTATATGTAATGGTTAACAACAACTGTTCATGCTGCGGGTCTCCACTATATTGAAGAGACATTCCTGCCTGAAGAAGCTTCTGCATCAGACACACTATGAGGTGTGTTGGGTGTCTGATCTCCTGCTGAGTGATGTGGTTCCATCTTCCAGCCCCTATATCACTGCTACATTCTAAGGTGACACACAGCTTTCACAATGATAGACTTCTCCACCCTCTGAAAAGCAATACTCTCACACCAGTTTTTCAACCTACTGGGGGATTGTTTTCTATTCCAGTGGAGATTTTACATTGAACTATAATAGTCTCATTTGGCACGAGGTTGCAGTGCGGTCCCATTGACTTCAATGAACAAGTTTGACAATTAATGCTGCCTATTAAACTCGGTATGCCTAGCGGCATTGTCACCTCTCTGACTGCCTATTGAATTTAGAGGTAGGCATTTGGGGATGCTAATATGAACTAAGCTATAGGGTCTTGGTGGATGGAACAACATTGCCCAAAGCTGACCCAAGCTTCCATCTGTTATAGTGCTATATGCAGAAGATGCTTTATCCATCAGGGTCATTTTAATACAGCAGAGGTCAAAAGACATGTGGGGGCAGTTGGAATTATCTAAGCCAGCAGCCCGCTCAGGCTGGGGAAAGGGTTTAGTGTTTCTTGTTTAGTTCCCGGGCTTTTGATCCTAGGCAGCCACCTGTGCTATAAAAAGGGGGGTGGCTAAGGCCCAAAAAGACAGGATGCGTTGGGTGCAGGAGTCCATTACCTGTGAGTGCAGTCGTTGGCGCTAGTGAAGAAACTGGTATTTTTGGAAGACATCCAAGCCATGGACAATGCCGTTATGGACCTTCACCTCATGGAGGTAAGCCTGGGCCACTACATTAGGGAAGGGATGTTATTCACGTTGAACTGTTATGCTGCATCTCTTCAGTAAAATCACATTAACCATTCTGAGCCTGATCTGAAGGTATTTAAAGGGGTACATGTTGCGTTTGGCGTATCTAAAGAACCAGGGTCTGTAATTGCACTATGAAGTAAGGTATGAAGTAACACTGTTACAAATAATGTGAACTTGGCAAGACATGGAGAAGAGGCGATTCAGTTCGCATTGTGCGCTATACAAGTATTTCATTCATTCATTCATTCAGGAGTGTAATTGCTATGGGTTACCAAGTGAAGGAACAAGCTACAAGCAACAAGCATGGTACATGGTGAGGTGGCAGGTCCTCTGGTAGTAAGGGGGTCAATATTCTGGCTCTCTTCCTAGTGGTCAGTATCCAATAGCAACTGGTTCAGAACCCTCATTATGGAGATCTAAGGCCTGGTCATGAGCTACAGGAAGGGAATAGTTAAGTGAGAGCATGCATGAGGTCGGCGCTAGGTGCTCAGCGGAACCCCATTCTGAGACTGGGAGAGAGGTAACAGAGATACGTCGGTTGAATGGGCATAGGCTCAGCACATCCCTCCTAATGCAAACATACAAGTTACACTGTGTAGTGGCATGGAACAAGTCACACAAATACATGTTCACACAGTGAGGACTCATCTCTAAAGCCCTGTACAATGGGCCGAATATCCAGCCGGTTCAACAGAAACTGGCCGACATTCGGCCTATGTGTACTGAAGCCTGTCTGGCTTCTGTCGAAGAGGCATGACCGAAAAAATCTGCCTATCGGCATCCAATCAGCACTCTCAGCCAGGTGTGTTCTGTCAGAACACAATAGCTCACTTTACTAACATTGGATAGTTAGTACAACAAGCGCCTCATTTTTTTTTCCGTTCAGCGCGCTGGAAACTGCTTTAATGTAAGATTCTTCATATGACCTCAGTCTCCACCTGGTCCCGGACATTGATGAGCTTGCTTCATGCAGGAGGTACCCCAGCATGCATGGGCGCAGTTGACCCTGCCTACAAATGGGCAGTGGGACACGTGAGTTTTAAAAGTCTTAATTACCAGGCAGCTTTTCTTTTTTTTTTTTATTTCACTTAGGAGGTGACATTTATATTAAATGACTAGCTGATGGGAAGATGAAAAAGGTCAGAAAGGCTATTTGTTACAAAATTTCAGAACATCTATTTCTGGTTTGATCCAATATTATAATGAATTACAGAAATAAGCGCTGGCTAATGAGAAGAAAACTGGAAAAGGAAAGAAAAAGAAGGCAGATGGCTTGTGCTAGCAAGGCAGGACCCTGCTGTGGATGACACTGAGATGTAATACCTGCCACCTGATTATTCAGTTTCACCGCAGTCCACGTCCTAGCTTTTTCTTTCTTCAAAAGATGAATGCTAATAATCATATTCCAAGAGCTGCACTGGAGCAGCCCAGTTATACTGTATTTCTGTAACCTACTTACTTTTTATCATATTTACATACATCACAGTACAGCCCTTTATACCTCAATGGATCTCTAGTGAAAACTGTGTATACGTAAAACTATTGATATAAAAGACACAAATTAATACAGCTCTGTATTTATTAATAAACAATTAAATGTACACTATATTGTCAAAAGTATTGGGACGTCTGCCAGGTAGGCACCCTGGCACATATGATATGGTCCAGTCTCCACCTATGCAGTTTTTGGGTGGAGATCTCCAAACTACTTTCTAGAGTCACAGGATTTATGGTTAAACCAAATATAGAGCAGGCTATACTTAGCATTAACATCTCTCAAACCCCTATAGATCTAAGGCCAATATCCATGCATATACTTTTTGCCACTAGAGCAGCAATTCTAGAAAAAAATGGAAATGAAATGAAATACCTAGTATAAGTGAAGTGGTTAGCCAGGTCAATGAAGTTTCTAAATATGAACAAATATTAGCATACAAGGATGGTAAAACCCTCACACTTTGATAACCACTGGTACCTTTGGCGCTCTAACTACAACAGTCTTGCACCTGTGATCCTGTATTAATGCACAGTTCTGTATTTTCCGCTATCCTGTTTCTCGTTTTCTAATTACTACACTGGAAATGTGAAGTTTTCTTTTATAACAACACATGTATGCACAACTACCCTGTTTCCCCAAAAATAAGACCTAGCGTGATTGTCGGTGATGGCTGCAATATAAGCCCTACCCTCCAAATAAGCCCTACCCTCTTTCCCCGAAAATAAGCCCTACCCTGAAAATAAGACCTACAAGGACTTTAACTAGGGCTTATTTGGGGGGGTAGGGCTTATATTGCAGCCATCACTGACAATCACATGTGGGGCGGCACAGTGGTGTAGTGGTTAGCACTCTCACCAAGCAGTAAGAAGTGTCGCTGGTTCAAATCCCAACCACACCACTACCTGCCTGGAGTTTGCATGTTCTCCCTGTGCCTGCGTGGGTTTCCTCCGGGTACTCTGGTTTCCTCCCACAATCCAAAGACATGCAGGTAGGTTAATTGGCCTCTGTCCAAAATTGGCCCTAGTATATGAATGGGGACCTTGGATTGTGGGACTGACATGAGTGTGCAATGTACAGGGATAGGGACAATTGTAGACACTCACTCAGGTTGAACTTGATGGACTGGTGTCTTTATTCAACCTTAACTATGAAATCAGACTAGGTCTTATTTTCGGGGAAACAGGGTAGATAGTCTACATATGAGACCCCATTAGGACGTTCAGGCTGCTGTTTTTAAGTAACAACATAGGAATGCAAACAGTTTGTTACAATTATAATTCTTTAAGATGCTACTTACAACTGTGTGTACATACCCTCTACGGGTCAGAATAGACTCATTGTTCTGTTATTTTCTGATATACTTCTGTTACTGTACTATTGCAAAAATTCAATAAAAAATATTTTGAAAAGAAAAAAAAAGTATTGGGACGCCTGCCTTTACATTTACATTAACTTTAATGGCAGGGTTCAATGCAGGCATACCCCACTTTTAAGTACACAGACTGATTTTGCACTTTCCAGCTGTAGTAAATAAACCCCATTGTGTACTTAAAAGTGGGGTATGCCTGTATTGAGTCCCCCCCCCCTTGCTTCAACTCTTCTGAGAAGGCTTAGGTTTAGGAGTGTCTATGGGAATGTTTAACCATTCTTCCAGAAGCGCATTTGTGAGGTCAGGCACTGATGTTGGACAAGAAAGTCTGGCACTAATTCATCTCAAAGGTGTTCTATCAGGTTGAGGTCAGGACTCTGTGCAGGCCAATCAAGTTCCTCCACCCCAAACTCACTCATCCATGTCTTTATGGACCTTGCTTTGTGTACTGGTCCAAATCATTTGGTGGAGGGGGGAATATGGTGTGGGGTTGTTTCTCAGGGGTTGGGCTTGGCCACTTAGTTTCAGTGAAGGGAACCCTTAATGCCGTGTACACACGACCAGACTTTTCAATGGACTAGGTCCGTTGGTCTTCCCGACAGAATTTCTGTGGAGTTCTGATGGACTTTCCGAATGAACGGACTTGGCCACACACAAGCACACCAAAGTCCAATGGATTTGAACGTGATGACATAAGACTGGACTAGAATAAGGCAGTTCATAGCCAGTAGCCAATAGCTGCCCTAGTGTCGGTTTTCATCTGTAGGACTAGCATACAGACGAACAGATTTTTCGACCAGACTCGAGTCCGTCAGAAAGATTTGAAACATGTTTTATTTCTAGGTCCGTCTGACTTTTGGGGAAAAAAAGTCAGCTGGAGCCCATACACGATCATAATATCGGACGGATTCATTCCGTCGGACCTAGTCCAATCGAAAAGTCCGGTCGTGTGTACGCGTCATTAGGCGTCAGCATGACCTCATATGTCCTTTTATGTGGTTCCCATGATAAAGGTTTAGAACTGCTCTAGTGCTCACCTAATTATGCTATATTTATAGTTAGCCTAACCGATAAACTTGAATGTCTTTAACATCTAATTATTCTCTAACTACAAATCTTCAACGTTCACCTGTGATTTATTACAGTCGCTGCCAAAACTCCATTTATTGCAGTAATTTATTCTCACTTTATTGTATTTTGTGTCTCTTTACTACGTATCAACAGACTGGCATTTTTTATTGCTAGCTTTCAATCACTGACACTCTTCTGTGCTGCCCTGTATGATCGTACACACAACCTCCCCTACATTTCATGCAATATACAGTATCATGTGTTCTACGTGTGAGGAAATGTTAGTTCTCTTATGATGTTTCCTGGAATATTTATGTAAGAAAGGAAAATTTTAGATCAGAGAAGTGACATGTAAAATGTAATCTGTATGGGTTTTCCATAAACCCACACCTGGGAAGTACCACTTCCTACATTTGGTTTTTAGATTTGTTTTATTTTATAACAACCACTTTGCCAAGGTTGGGATTATTTTATTTGTCGAAGCTTTATTAAAATCTAGATTACAAAAAATGCTTTTATTATATTTTTAAAAAGCCAGCTCAAAGGCACTCTTTTCCTAGAAATATTCATCTGCCTCTGGTTTTGTGTAAATTAAAGTCCCTCGGACGTTCGGCCCCCTCGTCCTCCCTCCGCCAGCGGGCCAGTTAGAAAGTGCAGCGCACTTCACGCATGCGCAGTTGGGAACTGGCTGTGAAGCCAAAAGTCTTCACTGCCGGTTTCCCTTACAGAAAATGGCAGTGGCAGCAAACCACAGCTGATCCAAAAATCGGCTGGGGTGCTGACATTGCGGGCTCCCTGGACAGGTAAATGTCCATGTATTAAAAGTCAGCAGCTACAGCATTTGTAGCTGCTGACTTTTATTTATTTTTTCCCAGGCGGAACACTGCTTTAAATATATTTACCGTATTTATCGGTGTATAACACACACATTCATTTTAAGAGGGCAGTTTCAGGAAAAAACGAACATTGTAAATAAGGAACTTTGAAGCGAAATAAAGGTCAGTGCCCATCTGCAGCCTAACAAGTGCCATCAATGCAGCCTCAACATTGCCATCAACGCAGCCTCACCATTGCCATCAATGCAGCCTCATCATTTCCATCAATGCAGTCTGATCGATGTCCATATGCAGCCTAGAGGGAACAGGGAGGGGGGCGGGGCGAGCGCCGACAGATTTCATACAATGACTATCTCCTATGATAGACAGAACAGTGGTCCAATGGCAGCCCAGAAAATGGGACTTCCTATTACAGAGGCCACCAAGTAAATAGGAGATTCTCACTGTATGTAATCTGACGGCGCTCATCCCGTCCCCCTCCCTGTCCCCTCTGAGGCAGTTAAATTTGTAGTATTGGCGTATAACACGCACACGCCATTTTCACCCAATTTTCATGGTGAAAAGGTGAGTGTTATACGCCAATAAATACAGTATATCAGTGGCAAAAAAAAAACGAATTCTGTACAACTCTGCATTATGCACATATTCCCTAATATTTAATCCCATGCAAGTACAGAAATACTCATTAATCTGCCAGAGATCCAGTGTGCTCTTACCTCAACTCTCAGCTGACAACACAATGCCTCTGTGTCATCAAAATCCCAATCACCCCTTTTCAGTTACACCCTGTTGGAAAACAGATCACTTCCATCTCTTCTCATTGACATAACAGGAAGCAGAGGTAATCTTAAAGCGTTAGTTACCCTAAACATAAAAATTAAATAAAAAAGGATCTTGCTCTTTTAAAGCATGTATAACAGCACAGTGTTTGTCCTGTGCCATTTGGCCCCTACTATCACCTGCAATACCTGGCTGATCCTGCCTGGCTCTGCCCTCCCCCTGTAAACTGACCACAGTATACCATGGCCTCTGACACCGTGGTCAGTTTACATGTCTCCCTCACCTGTCTCCGGCAGTCCTGCTCTCTGCTCTGCTGTGTCTCCTGTGTCCTCCTACATGTCAGGGCCCACCCCTCCCCTCCTGCTGCTGAAATTACTGTTAATACTTTATATAATCCTGTTTGTTTCCTAATCCTGTGTGCCCGTCTCTGTGTTTTATAACAAAAATGCCAATTATACTTGATTTTTAGAGCGCCCATGTGACCGGCTGGCTTTCTCTTCTCTCCTCCCGACTGACGTCAGTGGGGGATTTTCGGCCCCTCCCACTCTATCTGTCAGATCTGGAGAAGGGAGAGCTGGCCGGTCATGTGAGCACCAAGCATCGCTCTGAAATCAGGAATAATTGACATTTTTTTTTAATAAAACCCAGACACAAGGGCACACAGGATTAGGAAACAAACAGCATTATATAAAAATATGACAGTGGCTTAACAACCACTTTAAATCCAGTAGAACAGAAATTGGCAGGGCTTACCACACTGTTTGGATTTCAGTGCAGCAGAGTAAGAGTTGTCAGCTCAAATCGGAAATTAGGAATCCACTGGATTTCTGTCAGGATCAGCAGGTATTTTATGTATTGGCATTGAAAAAACATTCTGCCAGCGGGAGCTGGCTCTTTAATGGGATCTTATTGTCAGAGGCTGGAAGTTGGTCTCCTGATCATGTGATCACTGTGATTGACTGTGACAATGATCATGTGATTGAGAACTTATCCTACCAACTCCCAATTGTAAACATTGATCTGGGGCTGTCATTGACAGCTCAGTCACAGTGCTGGGGGCGCTGGGGGGCGCTGAGTGACCACAAAACTGGTTGTATACATATATGTGGCAGGCTGCTTCCACATGTATGCAACTATACATACAGCTGGCAGGAAATGGATTTACCTACCTAATTCCCTAAAAAACACATTTTACAATATTTTATCCTGTAATATTCAAATATAGAATTTTAAAAGAGTTAGCCGTATGTGCTAGATTATTCTGGACCCATCAGTGAATTAAATCTGAATGCTGAACATCCAGAAAAACAAATAATTTTCTTTGGCATGTGGGAACTTGACACCAGGACTGTAAGGTTTAGCCGCAGGATGATTTTGGCATGGATAAGGTAGCTATCCAATTTTAGGAAGTATCAGGGGGTTACATTCGTTTACTCCAATTCAAGATATAAAGACAACACAAACCAGTGCAGTATTAAAAAAAGAAAAAAAAAAGGCAGATGAGCATGAATGTTTGCTCAGCTCCTGTAGATACAGTGGGTATAGAAAAGAATCACCCCCCCCCCCCACTTTAAAATAATCATATTTTAACGCTTTGCAGCCTGTTATTAAGACAGACACAGTTTTTGTTTTATCCAGCTGTATTTAGTAATGCAACTTATAACATCCAAGTGAAAGATATAACACCAACGTGTCAGAATTTCTTTTTTTTTCAAAAACAGAATCACTGAGTTGGAAAAAGGATCACCCCCTTATGTCAGTATTTTGTTTGACCACACTTTACCTAAATTACAGCCGTTGGTCTGTTGGGATATGTCTCTACTAACTTTGCACATCTAGACTTTGCAATATTTGCCCACTCTTCTTTTCAGAACTGCTCAAGTTCAGTTCAATTTGATGGTGACAGTTTGTGGACTGCAGTCCTTAAGTCATTCCACAGATTTTCAATGGGGTTAAAGTCTGGGCTCTGGCTAAGCTGCCTAAGGACACTCATCTTTTTATCCTTCAACCACTGTGTGGTCATTTTTTCTGTGTGCTTTGGGTCATGTTGGAAGGTAAACCTTCTTCCCATTGACAACTTTTTGTCAGAGAGCAATAGATTTTCTTCAAGAATTTGATGGTATGTTGCCCCATTAACTTTTCTTCTATCCTTACAAGTGCTCCAGTCTCTGCTGCAGAGACAAGCCTCATAACAGGATATTACCACCTTCATGCTTTACTGTAGGAATGTGTTATTTGGATGGTGAGCTGCATAGGGGGTGACTATCAAGGCTGTAGCCCCAAATCTGGAGCCCATAGCTCAGAGTCTCCCCCTTTCTTCCCTCCGTGTTTCTCTCTCTTTTGTTTTTTCCACTTCCTGCTCTTCTCTTCTCACATCACTTACGCTGCCCACATCTACTCCTCCTACCCACCTCCCTCGATTGGATGTAGTCTGCCTTGATGGCTGGGGTCAGCTGGCGAAATTTGTTTCTATGACATTGGCTGCCCCAGCAATGCAGCGTCCTCTGTTGCCTGGTCACCGCCCCCACATCACGCACGCGTGGCTGGTGATGACTGCAGTAGTCTAACCAATTACCCCCACACGGGTGCTGACCTGGTGCCAACATCATGCAGTTCCATGGCATCGGTGGCCCCCGGCACTACAGCGTCCCTGTTGCCTGGTTACCACCGCCGCATCGCACATGCGCAACCGGTGATTGCTGTTTTAATAAAACAAATGCTTCCCTGCACTAGCACCGATTAACATCTAGATGGTGCGATCAATAGTTATGTTACCTAGCAATGGCCCGTCCCTAAAATGACTCAGGATCCACAATACCAAATTTCATATGACAAAATACAGGTAATGGTTTCTTATGTTAATTCCTAATTTACTGTAGATATGTTTTTTGATCTGTTTTAATTATGCTAACCTTTTATTATGCTAATTTTTTTTGTATTTTTTGGTGGGATTTGTGATATCATAAATCTCTGGGGGGGGGGGGGGGGCTTTGGTTTTTCTTTATTTTCTGATTGGTTGATGGTTATTTAAATTCTATCCACTGTTATTTCACGCTTATCACATGCCTGACGAAGGGGCCCTGCTTGACTCCGAAACGTTGCACCTTTTTGTGTTGTGATCATGCAATAAACTAAACCATTTGGACGCCACCTTGTGCTGATCCTTGTGCTGGCAAATATCTACGCCGTGTCTCAGTGAGTCGTGACCACGGCGGGTGGGCTGCATTAGAGGTGGAGGAGAGAGACGAGTGGATGGAAGAGCAGAGATTACATCATCTCTCTCCGCCCGCTCCATGTCACCACTCTTCCACCCTCACAGCCGGACCATTTCAATGTAGGAGCGATGTGCGGCAGGGAGCAAAGAGATGACATCATCTCTCACTGCCTGCCACAAATCAGCACTCTTCTGCACTCACAGCACGGGCCTCTTCAATGTCAGAGGTGCGGTGGGGAGCAGAGAGATTACATCATCTCTCACTGTTCACCCCGCATCTCCACTCTCCTGCTTTGGCTGGCATGGCAAGTGACAACCAACATCTAGTGGCAGGTGACGTGGCAAGTGACAATCTGCTAATGGTGGCAGGTGATGTGGCAAGTGACAATCTGCTAATGGTGGCAGGTGATGTGGCAAGTGACAGTCTGCAAATGGTGGCACGTGACATGGCAAGTGACAATCTGCAAATGGTGGCAAGTGACATGGCAATCTGCAAATGGTGGCAGGTGACGTGGCAATCTGCAAATTGTGGCAGGTGATGTGGCAAGTGACAATCCACATCTAGCGGCAGGTGACTGTGGCAAGTTAAAAAGCTGCATCTGGTGACAGGCGACGATGGCAAGTTAAATGCTGCATCTGGTGGCAGGAGATGTGGTAAGTGACACGCTCAGGGCTCCTACTGATTCTGCATTATGGTGAGTTGAAGCACTTAATTATATATTAGAATGTACCAATATAAACAATGCGCTTCGATCACCCTGACACCATATCAACCATGGTGCCATGATGATTGAAACACCAACACCAGCCTTTGCCTGTGAAAAAGTTACTTACCACCGGGGTCCCCCCCCCCCCCCCCAGTCTGCAAAAAGGTTGGTGATCACTGCTATGGGCTCTAGCTCCAGCTCTTTTGCAGACCTAGCAACGCCCCTGGTGCGCTGTATTGGATTTCCGCCAGACATATAGTTTGATGTTGAGGCCAAATCATTAAATCATTCAATTTTAATCTCATCTGACCACCTTAAATGCACCTTGAAGATTCTGAGCCACATGGAAAAAGGTGTAATTGTAAAATGAGACTAGGATTTAATTATTTGGCCTCAACACCAAACGATATGTCTGTTGGAAATCCAATACAGCTCACCATCCAAAAAACACCATTCCTACTGTAAAGCATGGAGATGGTAATATCCTGTTATGGGGGGTTGTTTCTCTTCAGCAGAGACTGGAACACTTATCAGGATAGGATAAAAATGGATGGGGCAAAATGCCATCAAATTCTTGAGGAAAATCTGCTGCCTTATGCCAGAAAGTTGTCAATTGGAAGAAGGTTTACCTTTCAACATGACAATGACCCATGGTTGAAGGAGAAAAAGGTGAATGTCCTTGCATGGCCTAGTCAGAGCCCAGACTTAAACCCCATTGAAAATCTGTGGAATGACTTGAAGACTGCAGTCCACAAATGGTCACCATCAAATTTAACTGGACTTGAGCAGTTCTGCAAAGAAGAGTGGGCAAATATTGCAAAGTCTAGATGTGCAAAGTTAGTAGAGACATACCCCAACAGACCAAAGGCTGTAATTTAAGCAAAATGTGATTAAACAAAATACTGACACAAGGGGGGTAATCCTTTTTCCAACTCAGTGATTCTGTTTTTAATTGTTTGTTTTTTTATGACATGTTGGTATTATATATTTCACTTAAATACAGCTGCATAAAGCAAAATGACTATTTTCTATACCCACTATATATAGTAGGTAGACTTTAGCCCAGTTTAACGTGAATGAAATATGGGATGTACTAAGGTGACATTATTTATTAGCAAATCAATTCTCTGTAAAATCTGTTTACAGTTTTCTAACAATGACTTTGCACATTAATGATGTTTAACTCATCTTTTTACAATGCTCCAGGGTGTGTATCAGAGCCTTTAGTATTTTTATTTGGGAACAAAATGTTCAGTTTATCATTTGGTGTACCTTCATAAAGTATAAACATAATTCCTTCATGTACCTTCAGAGATTGGATTTCAGAGACTGTTTTAGAATTGAAAACATAAAGGGTAAGACCTTGACTATCACACCAGAATACATCAGAAGACTATTCTGTCCATCATGAAAGAGGATGATAGGAGGCTAACAGCAGGGGACAGTCAACAGGAATACTAACGTTATCAATACCAATCTTAGGAAATTTAGGATGAAAGGTGTTATGAAACCTGAAGGGAAGTTATATCGTGCATAGATATTTTCAAAGAAAATTGAGGAAGTATTGAGGAAGTATTGCAATTCAGGACAGGAACTTGAATCAACGTCAAAACACAAAATGGTGGGAGAGGATAAGCTAATACCAAGTTTAGGAAGTCCACTTCTACTGTCCTTAAATAGGCTGTTTTACTAGAGTGAATTATAATTCAATGGTATATTCCTGTTTATAATAATACTATATGTGTATGTGTTCCAAGAATTAAACCAATTTTAGTTATGAAGAAAGATACCTAATGATATTTAGCAGTGCTATGCTGCTTACAATAAGATACTCGCCATCTATATCTATAAGGTAATCAACAACCATCTGATTCAGTATGATCCAGCTGTTTATTTATGCTCTGATACTGTAGAAATGGTGCAATAAATTTGTTCCCCCAGGATGTGTTCCGGTATTTCAAATGTAACTCACTGTGCTAGTTTGAAAAGTTATTAAATAGTGACTCTGGCACAAAACAAACTGAATTAGATAATGAAGAAGAAGAAGGGAGTTGGGACTTTATATAAGGCTCCGAACAATATTACAACAAATGCCACCATCCCTGTTATATGAAAATATTGGGGAAAGTTTTGGAACTTTATATGAATCATGCAGCCAAGGAGACACCACAACAGGGTGGGTAATAAATAAATAATAAGAACCATATATGATACATAATAGCACAGTACATGACAAAAAAAGGATAAAGTACATATAATTTATTTCATACAGAATGATAACATGATAATACAATAACATAATAAAATATTAGTTCATATTGTAAGCACTAATAAAAAAAAAAACTTATTAAAGTGTGTCTCCATAGTATACAGATAAAATAGAATCTTAATTGAATTGGTACAGAGTATTGGAGTAATACCCTTATCATGTATAATATTGGTAATAATCTTGAATTGTAATTAAGAGGGGCATCTAATAGCCTGATGTGTTTTTGTGGCTAGTGCCACTCATCAGGAGCCGGTAAAGCGCCAGTCTATAAAAATATAAAAAAATACTATGATATGGAAATTGTTATAATGGGTCCATCTATACAAGGAGGATGGTAAAGGTAGAAAAATGTATAGACTCAATCATATTTACAGACCAAATGAGAATCTGAATGCATGGAGAGTCGGAGGCCGGCCAGGAAGGTCATCAGCCCCAGGAGCTGAGGTAGCATAACCCACTGCACATTGGTAGAAATTGACTTCTGATTCTATTTTGGCTTCCTACACAAGGATTTTGGTGCCAGCTGGTGAGCGATGATGCACTGCTCACCTCTGGGCGCCTTTCCTCCCATTGGCTGCCAGCGTGGCGTTTTTGGAGTATATATACTCTTCTCAGGTGAACCAGACATTACCTACGGGTTATGCTCCTATGCACTAATGGATCCCACTGTTCACATAGGTATATTTGTGGTAGTTTTTCTCTTTCTTTCTTTTCACCTTCTCCATTATCTTTTTCTTTATACCTGTGTACTTGGTATTTTGTTTTATCTACTTATCCCTTTTGTTGGCATACAATATATTACTTTTCATCATCTCTTCTGTTGGCACAGTCCTTTCATTTATTCACCTTCCTTGGTCACAGCACTATTCCATTTCCCCTTTAATATCAGTCACCCTATTCATACCCTATATATCATTTTACATTCTAAATTTATATATTTGTAGATGGATATGTTGACACAATTGACATATGGGGGTTCTTTTTCGGGGACTGCTGTTTCCAGCTGTCAATTTCCACTGATGTGCCGTGGGTTATGCTACCTCAGCTCCCGGGGCTGATGACATACATAGTTACATAGTTAGTAAGGTTGAATAAAAACACCAGTCCATCCTGAGTGAGGTGTCTACAATTTTCCCTATCCTCACACTCACATTGGTCCCTACCCTCAAGGAGCCCACAATCCAAGGTCTCCATTCATATACTAGGGTCAATTTTGGACAGAAGCCAATTAACTTACCTGCATGTCTTTGGAGTGTGGGAGGAAACCCATGCAGGCACAGGGATAACATGCAAACTCCAGGCAGGTAGTGTCGTGGTTGGGATTTGAACCAGCTACCCTTGTTACTACTAGGTGAGAGTGCTAACCACTACACCACTGTGCTGCCCGGCTGGTCTCCAGCTCTCCACGCTTGCATCCTGATTTTTCAGTTGGTCTGTAAGTATGATTGGGTGCATACATTTTTTTACCTTTAACGTCCTCCTTGTATAGATGGACCCATTATAACAGTTTCCATATCATAGTCGTTTTTAATGTTTTTATAGACTGCTGCTTTACCTCTGCTCCTGATGATTGGCGCTAGCCACGAAACGCATAAAGCTATTATATGCCCCTGTTGATTACAATTCAAGATTATTACCAATATTATACATGCTAAGCGTATTGGAATGTACCAATTCAATCAATAGTCTATTTTATCTTTATAGTGTGGAGACACACGTTAATAAGTTTGGTTTTAATTCATGTTTTTATTAATGCTTACACTTGAAATAATATGTCATTATGTTATTTTATTATCATGTTAACATTATGTATGAAATAAATGATATATACTTTACCTTTTTTTGTCATGTACTGTGCTATTATGTAACATATATGGTTCTTATAATTTATTTATTACCTATGAGACACACCCTGTTGTGGTGTCTCCTTGACTGCAAGATTTGTAAGTCGCAAACTTTCCCCAATATTTTCAAACTGAATTAGGTATTTTAGTTTTAAAAGTGTACTGTATTGACCAGTACTAAGATACATTCAGTAGATATGTGCAATAAATGTATTCTTCGGAGGTTACAAGATCTGCAATGACACACACCATAATATACTAGATATATTTTTGTTGCAATATAGGGTACATGACATACAGTTGAGAAACATTTTTTTAAGCACATATGAGTGCCATCTATCTGAGCTCCTGGCATGTTAATGCTTGTAAAGCACGCAAGATAGCAGTTCAGGAATGCCATACTGTGGATGGTAGATTGAAAAACACTGACACATTTCATAGCACACACAGATTAAAAAACTGATAGGAATTCATAAAATGAAACATGTTATCTACACATTATCACTCTTCTTATACCGTGGACACAGTTTCTGAATTTTTCCTAAGTTATTTGACTTGAAAACAGCAGTATCATTTGCTGCTGACAGATATTCAAGTTGGTTTGCAGCCTTTACCCTCTGCATTTTGCTGAACTTTAGAGGGAGTGTCTCTTTATGTTGCAAAAGAAGGAGCTTTACATAATCTTCAAGTATTATAGCTTTTTTCACTAAACGGAATAATAGCAATAACAGGGATTAGGTCAGCCCAGATAATTCTAACAGTAGCAATTGCATCATATATGTCATTTGTCATGTTATTTCATTATGTGATAGACAAAGGCTGTTAATTTTATGCCAGACTAGTAAAACAGTCTCAAACTTTATTACTGAATAACTGTTAAATTTATATAAGCACATCATAGAGCATTAAGTCATGGAAATGTACACAGGTAGCTGGTAACTGTCATTAAGTGCACCAAAGCTCTTAAAGGGCCCCAATGTTAGCCGACAGAAGATCGTCTCAAAGGATTGTCCCTCCTATAATAT
The DNA here is from genome assembly GCF_037356315.1 of Lithobates pipiens. Classification (NCBI taxonomy): domain Eukaryota; kingdom Metazoa; phylum Chordata; class Amphibia; order Anura; family Ranidae; genus Lithobates; species Lithobates pipiens. Next base: position 25,377,181 of record NW_027507696.1, on the reverse strand, counting down.
GCTGTTGTAAATTTACACTAGAACATGACAGAGCATTCAGTCATGGAAATGTACACAGGTACCTGGTAAGTGTCATTAAGTGCACCAATGCTCTTAAAGGGCCCCAATGTTAGCTGACAGAAGAACATATGAAAGGACTGCCCATCCCATAATAATTATTCTTAAGTCCCCTTTGTACCCCACACCCAGGTTGGATTAGCATTGCGGTCAAAAATGTGCTCTGGCAATATAGTGGCGGCACTCAGTACGGCTGATCTGGATGCCAAACATCATCGTATGCCCAGTCCTAACTGTTAATCACTTTGTATGCTAAATTTTGTTATTACCATTGTTGATCTATTTTAGGATTCCTTAGTTAACAACAATATTGAGTGACAATATCTATAGTTTGTCTTTGCTACCTATTTGGTGCCTGTTTTCCTTGATATAGCAAAATTGGGAACTAAGTATTACTTTCGGTGATTTCCTATAATATTGTATGTTTATACAACCTGGTGTGTCATAGGGGCTGAGGTTTTTGGAAAAGTTTGAGGTAAAGCACAGAGGACTCATCCTGACCAGTGGCTATGGGGGAAGCACTACACAGGTGTAAAAGCTGAAGTGGTTAAATATGCAATAGTTACAACTAAATAACAATACTGTAATGCCCGTGCACACGATTGGACATTGATCGGACATTCCGACAACAAAATCCATGGATTTTTTCAGGCGGATGTTGGGTGAAACTTGTCTTGCATACACACAGTCACACAAAGTTGGTCGGAAATTGCAAATGCCAAGAACACGGTGACGTACAACATGTACGACGAGCCAAGAAAAATGAAGTTCAATAGCCAGTGCGGCTCTTCTGCTTGAGTCCGAGCATGCTTGGAACTTTGTGATGGGGATTTTATTGTTGGAAAATTTGAGAACTAGATCTCAAATTTTGTGCGATGGAAATTCTGATGGAAAATGTCAGATGGAGTCTACACACGGTCGGAATTTCCGACAGAAAGCTCCCATCGAACATTTTCCGTCAGTAAATCTGACCGTGTGTACGGGGCATAACACTAAACCATGATGGCTCAGGTAATTAGCTCCTTTTTACCACTAATTTATGGCTCAACAGCTGAACAATAGGTGTTGCAGCACTGCAAACATTACTGTCATAATGTGAAAAACACCAGTAGAAGTTTCACATTTTTTATCAAGGTTCATCAAATTTTTTAATCATTAGTGCGGTCAAATTGACGTTCATTTTTCACCACAGTAACAATAAAATCCAAAGGAGCAGTATAGGAACATTTTTCTTGAACAAACTAATTTAATAACAGTGAATGTGGTTTTCTTTTGGGAAAGTTAATTTACGCCAGGATCAAATGTTAAAAGAAAACATTTTTTTTTAAGTGCTTTCAAGTGACATTTCATGTCATGGAATATACTGATGAGATCTTCATATGAATCTTTGTACAAAAGTTTGTTAAAAAAAATCTATTACTGTATGGCCAGCTTTAGGTTAAACACCTATACATGTACTGTATATTTAGTGTGCCATATATCAGTTTATCCCATATTGCCTTTTAGTTAGAGGAAATTTGTACCTTTTATCAAAATGGCTTCATTCAAATGAGAATGATAATAGCTCTATTTTCTGAAAAATCCTTTTGATCATAAAAGTGTTCATGCCTAAATCATTTTTTCCAGGTCAACAAATTTTAGATTGCAGCAAAGTTACATTATTTCTTACTGTGTCTTATTTCATGAAAACCTATAACAGCAGACATTTTTCTGGGAAATATTTGCCCAGAGATCACAGAAAACCATTATTCAGGGTGTTTGAAGTCAGAGATTAAAATGCATTAATAATTGCACTTAGTTATTATGATCCTAATCATGCATCTGATAAACCAAGCACAAAGTGCCTTTAACCTTATTTATTTATTTTTTACATTAATGGAACAAAAATGCATTAGCTGCCTTTCATGCAATTGACCTACTGGGCTAAAGTATTGTTGGACAGTAAAGAAGAGCAAAAACGTATCCCTTCCTGAAATTTTTGAAAATTAGAAAATGTTGGCATTGGAGTAAATTGAGGTAAAGTGCACACACTATTGGTGCTATATGAATCCTGTATATTAAAAATAATAGTAATAATTGGGAAAATGAAATTCATATCATTTTTAGCGGTTTTCAAAAATTCATATCATTTTTAGCGGTTTTCAAGGGTGCTATGTTACTTTCAGAGCTATGTTACCTTTTTAAACACCAAGAACAAAACAGCAAAAAAAAGTAAAATAAAGAATTTAAAGCTACAGTGCAAAAATAATTTAATTGACAAAATATACGAAAAACAAACAAATACAAAGTACACTAAATTAAATAAACTAGACTACCCTGGTATACCTATAAAAACCCACATCCTCTAAATAAAAAAAAAATAGATTTTTTTTTTGTCAGGCAAACTTCAGCCAAGATCCACTTGTCCGTAGTAAAGAGGGTGACGTCATCTTCCTGCCAACAAGATCCCTGGGAATACTACCCTGTTTCCCCTAAAATAAGACCTAGCGTGATTGTCGGTGTTGGATGCAATATAAGCCCTACCACCCAAATAAGCCCTACTCTGTTTCCTCAAAAATAAGCCCTACCCTGAAAAGAAGACCTACAAGGACTTTAACTAGGGCTTATTTGGGGGTAGGGCTTTTATTGCAGCTATCACCGACAATCACACTAGGTCTTATTTTAGGGGAAACAGGGTAAGTAGCCCAGATTTCATGAGAAGATGCTCTAGCACAGTGAAGAACCATCTTCTCAAGAGATATGAGCTACTCAACAGTCTCCAAGATCTGGCTGGAATGGGGGTGGTTATCCTTGTCTAGGTGCTGCAGGAGGAAGCCTGGTAGAAAAGTACATATATTATCTAAATCCTTCAACCCACACAGATTTTATTTTGCATTTTTAAGTGAGTCTAATTACTCAATTAGATCTTCAATTGGAAGAAACCCTTGATTAACAAATGTGTTCAACGTGTGTGAGTTGGGAAAATACACATGAATATGTGAATTCAGTGCAAAGATGAAACAAATACTTTTATAATGAATTAAATTAAATTTAAACCAACTAAAATAAAGTGTCTAAATGACTTATTTTGTTTTAATGAATTGTTCCAATGAACTGTGAGCTGTAAATATGTTCAATAAATATGTGAACACCTAAATAGTTGGTGAAAAGTGAAATGAAATGAAATAAAAATAAAATGTGATAAGAATGAAACATTTAAATAGAATAAAATAAAATGAGTGACTATAGTGGGAGAAGGGGCTAGTAAATATGCCATTTACTGGCCCCTAACTTTTCTGAATGAACACTGTGAGTGATTGGTACCAATCACAGCACAAACAGTATTAATAACAATAATCTAAAGTGCACACACAGTGTATACACCATGAAACATGAGTTAAATATGATTAGTGAAATTTCAAAACAAATAAATCATGAAAGTCCAATGTTATATGAACTGAAAAGCAAGTAGCTAGTGAAAGTCCAAAATGGACCAATAAAAGTCCCAAAAAACAATTCCCTCCAAAACTGCTCCTGCACAGAAATGTCTAAAGTTCTGTAATGCTCCAAGATATCACACAGTGACCTGTGCTCCACACACCACCTTTTTGCTTTTACTCACCAGATGGTGTGAACCCCTTATGCCGCGTACACACGGGCGGACTGTATGGCGTACTTAGTCCGTCTAAACACATTTCAGCGGACAGTCCGCTCGTGTGTGGGCTTCAGCGGACTTTTTCAGCGTGCAGTCCGGCGTACTAAGAATTTCGGATTTTTCGAAATTCTGTCCGTCGTACTTTGGTTTCAGCGGACAATCCGCTCGTCAGTATGCTAGTTCGACGGACTAAGAATGGCGCATGCCCAGAAAGGATTTACACGGCGGAAGGGTGCTTTGCTGTGTATTGGACTTCCTATTTCTAGTCCCGTCGTACGTGCTGTACACGTCATCGCGCAAGCTTTCGACGGACTGTTTGTGCATCCGTGTGTGGTCAAGTCCGTTCAGTCGAAAGTACGACGGACTGTCCGTCGGATTGTATGACGAACTAAGTACGCCATACAGTCCGCCCGTGTGTACGCGGCATTAGCAATACTTCATGTGGTGCTACTATTAGGCTTAGGCTGGTGAGCGGGGAAATGTTACTTTCTCTGTATCTTCTTATATATTCACCACTCATACATGAAGGAGAGAGAATGCGTATAGTGTAGTATACTGTGGTTTGTGCTATACTATTAAATTAAGAAATGAACAGCAGCAACAGGAATACTGTATACAGTAGGCACAGACACATATAGCGTGGGTTGGATTGTATCTACATAGACCAGTACCGATCACTTACTCTATTCATTTAGAACTGAAGCATAGAAAACTGTGAAATGTGCTTAATCAGTCCCTTTCTCTGTCTCAAATGTGAGACTTCAGGGGTTTATTTAGGCCCCTGATATTTCATCAGACCCCCACCCAAAAGCATTGTGAAAAAAGTAAGAAAGTTGCATCAAATAATAGCAAATTTTAATAAAAATTATTAAAAATGTAAAAAAAAAAACTAAAAAAATAATAAAAGTGGTTGTAAAGTCAGAAGTTTTTTTTCGATGTCCACGTGTGTCCACGTGTGTCTCAGCCATCTGAGATTCTCCCACCTGATTGGCTGAGACACAGCAGTGGTGCCATTGACTCCCGCTGTTGTCAATCAAAGTCATATAGCCAATCAGGGAAGAGAGGGGGCGGGGCCGGGACTCTGTGTTTAAATGGACACAGGGAGTTTTGACTCAGCTTGGGTGCCCCCATAGCCAGCTGCTTGCTGTGGGGGCACTCAACAGGAGGGAGGGGCTAGGATCACAGAAGAGGGACCTTAGAAGAGGAGGATCTGGGCTGCTCTGTCACAACCAAATGCACAGAGCAGGTAAGTATAAGATGTTTGTTATTTTTATAGGAAAAAAAGAGACTTTACAATCAGTTTAAGGGCTCATTCACATGGGTTCTCTGGCCCATACAGTGTGAATGAGCAGTTTGTGTGACTGCTTGTTTCTCTATGATGATGCAGCGACTGTATGAACACAGCTGCAGGTCCTAATTTGACAGGTATGCAGGGGCGGGTGAGTGGCCCCCAAACGTGCACTGGAGTTGATTTACTAAAACTAGAGAGTGCAAAATCTGATGCAGTGCTGCATAGAAACCAATGAGCTTCCAGGTTTTATTGTCAAAGCTTAACTGAAAAAGCTGAAGTTAGAAGCTGGTTGACTACTATGCACAGCTGCATCAGATTCGGAGTGCTCCAGTTTTAGTAAATCAACCTCTCTGTCTGTGTTTGGGTCCATACACTTGTATCCACACGCCTGTCAAATTAGGACCTGTGGCTTTGTTCATACAAATTCTGTGTCCCCATAGCTCCAACCCCCATCCTGTGGGGTTGCACAAAAAATACTAAGCATCATTATAATTGTACTAATACTAAGCATCATTATAATTGTACTAATACTAAGCATCAAAATAATTATAACAATAATTATAGTTTTAATACATTTTAAAATGTTTGTTTGCATTTATGTAAAGGAGTGTGCATGCTCGTGTATGTGTGTGTGTATATATATATATATATATATACACACAGTACAGTATATATATTTGTGTATATATATATATATATATATATATATATATACACAACTCACACACGTGTGTTTGAGTTTTGGCATGTACACCCTAATGCAATATGTGCACACCTATAAGATTTTGTACAGTAGAAAGTGTGTCTTGTAATCAGCTTCAATCTAATTCTGCCATCTGCCATAGGGCATGAGGGTTATCCTGCCAAGTGTTCATGTACATCCGCCCTTGCTGATTGTCATCAACATTATTATATTTTATATGTGTATGCAACTATCAATTTATTTTTGAACAAAAATATTCAGTTATTCATTCATCACTTCTCAGTAGAGCCCAAAACAAGTAGAATTCTGGTCCACAGAACCCAATTAAAATGACTATGTTGTCTAAAGTTGATAAAGAACTGTTATATGTGCTACAACATCCAGTAGGTTTTTTTTTTCTTTTTGCTACAAATAACCTTTTTTGTCAGTTACATAATACATTACCAAAACAATACTTGTGTTTCCAGTAACTTCTTAGTGTGCTGAATGGAAACATACACTTTTAGAAGGTTTGGATCACATTTTTGAATTTCACTTCTGCCATAAGTGGCCACAAGAGACAAGATGAGTACTATTCAGTATACAAAAAAAAGGTGTTCTTCTTTTAACAAATGCATAATGTACAAAGGGTCACACTTTTTATAAGTTTAAATCGTAAAAATTCAGAACTCTTATATCTAAACAGAGAAAATCAGATAGATTGTCCTGTGTTACTAAAGGCATAAATAACCATTCGTTCTCTTGTACTGATATAGTCACAGGTACATGGACAGATTGGGAAGGTTCGCTGCTGTTTAGCATAGTATGTTTATATGTGGGCTTTAAGAAAGCACCTGGCATTATTTTGTGGCTGTAGTTTTAGTACCTTTAAACACCCTGGGGGGAATACTAAAACTGCTGCTCATAGAATCTGGTGCAGACAGTTGTACATAGTGACCAATCAGCTGCTAGCTTTGACAATACAACCTAGAAGCTGATTGGTTACTATGCACAGCTGCACCAGATTCAGTATGCACCAGTTTTAGTAAATCTCCCCCCTTGCATACAACCAGCCTGTTGGGAATTTTTATCTCGACAAGTGCCATTGGCTATAGCTAACTGTGCTGATAAGGGTATTCTGATGGTGGGGAAATCTCCCTGCTGTGAGAATGCTATAGCACTGCTGGAGGGATTCCCTCATCAACATTGAATGTGTGGATGGGGGAATCAAGTCATTTTCTTTAGTTTAACTTGCGGGTTGAATGAAAAAAAAAATGAATCATGTATGACCAGCCTAACGAGCTAGAATTTTTTAGCATGAAAAATAGTTAAATTTTTTCCTGGTTTTTATTTACGTGGCTTTTACTTTTCTCCAGCCATCGCATCCCTGGCTGCTACTGCTGCACTTTTCTGTCTGGGTGTAGCAGGCATCTTCATTGAGGTTAAACAAATGACATCCAAATCCTGACCAGCTACAGCTGCTGCATCAGCACTGGGACATTTTCACTGTTGTACCTTCCATGCTATAGTCTAGACCTATTGAGGCTTCTCCTGGAACATACTGGGTTAATAACTTAAAGCAAAGTTCCGCCTTCCCCTCAAAAAATTTAAAGTCAACAGCTACATATACTGTCCAGCGATATTGGCACCACAGCCAATATCCATCAGCTATCGGTTAGGGAACCCGGCCGTGAAGCCTTTCGGCTTCATGGCTGGTGGCTACTACGCATGTGTGAAGCTTTCCTACTGGCTCAACAGTAGGGGAAGGAGGAGGGAGGAGGATGGAAGAGGAGGGGGTGGACGCTGAGGCAAGGTCTGACAGAAGTGTGGTCAGGGTACCTGTCAAAAACAGGTACCCGCTCCCCCTCCCCCCCAAAAGGTGCCAAATGTGGCACCGGAGGGGGGAGGAGACAGATAAGGTGAAGTTCCACTCAGCTTTAACCTAAGTAGGAAGGGTTGACAAGTTTATACAAAGGATTTTCAACAAGTTGGAAAATTTTAGTTTGCAGCATTAGTGCTTATGACATTATCCAATATTATACAATTTACAGACAAGAGCCACACATTATTCCAACTGAATTTGACTGATAAATGAGGGAAACCTAGGTGAAAGTTGTGCCACAGGTGAAAACATTGATAACTAGACTCCACAATGTGCTTGTTAAAGCTTCCTAAGGGGATCCTAAACAGCATGACCCTCATCCTGAGTGCCTGATAGGGACAGTGTCAAGCTATTATTTTTTTTTGTGCATGGTCCATATTTTAAAGTAAATGATAAGCCCAGCAGCGTTAAAGGATCGGCAGGTAGGCAAACCAAGAGACACAAATGCACGTATCTCACCGTTAAAGGCCTCAAAAATAAAAGAAGTCAGGGTATATTTCAGCCAAAACAAAATGAAAGAAATTCCGAGCTCAACTTACCGACCAGCCTGCAACCAACTGACTTATCCTGTCTAACAGTATATGTTGAAAACAGGGGTTTAGTTTGCACATATTTGCAAATACATGCATAAGCTACAGAGCCCCGTCAAGGCACCCCAGTAATTTCTGTAGTACTAACTCCAAATTTTGAGAGCCTCCGCAGTGGAAGCACATGCATTATAATGGATAGGCAGAGGGCAGGTGAACCTGGAGGGAGCCCACCCCTCTTTAAAGGCACAGGGGCGCACTGACCACCCAACATATAGCACCATGGCAGCAAAGGTGTCCAGTGCGTCCACTCAATATTTCAACAGTACAAACAAATGGCCACTGCCCTCACTTATAACTGGCCTTTGGAGCAAGGAGCGCATGGAAGGGCAATGCATTCAAAACAAAACCAAAGACATTCCCTGCTCAATATACCGACCAGTCTGCTTACCTAAAAAATTATCCCGTCTAACGGAGGTTTCTTTTACACACATTTGCAAATACATGTGTAAGCTACAGAACCCCAAAACAGCCAAGCAACATATACGCAAGACCAAATTATTGGTTTTGGGGAGACTAGCAGTAAAACTGCTTTGGGTGGTCTCCTTTTGATGCCTGCATGGCAAGTGAATGATAGAACATGCTGGTGCTTGTAGTTGAGCAATGACCAGAGGTACATAGATTGCTGCATCTGATAAGGGTTTATTATTTAGACCAGTTTAAACGTGTACAATGAATACTGCTTGGCAGTAAATTGTTTAGTCCGGCGAATAAATGCCTGGCAGTATATGTGGGATCAAATATCTGTTACTTAACATGCCAACAATAGACCAGCTTCAGATTGCTTTATAATTTCTTTAAGAAAACGGAATGTGCGAAGTAAAGGGTTTTCTAAAGAATGTATGGGAATATTCCTGACAAAGAAAACTGCCATAGATCGGACAAAGAAAGACTGGCTAAACTGAATAAAAAGGACACCAAACAAATAAAATTATACAGGGTGCAAAATGAAAACAAAGCTTTCTTCTGTTGGGTTTGATCACACTGCTGAGGAAATTACTAGCTCTATACTTTCTCAAGCTTTTCATGTTTTTTGCCACTTACACCACTATGATTCAGACCCATGCAAAGCAAAGACACAGGTGTTTCAGATGCTTTCATTGTTCCTTGCGTAACAAATAAACACACAAGGCTACACTTTATATGAATGAAGACCATTACAAGGCTCTTTTGAAGAAAAGTGAAGATATTTTGGAGTTTTGAGGGAAAAGGTAAATTGTGGCCAAATATCAGATTGCGGTTTGAAAGCTATAAGAGCTTATCATGTTAGGTGTGCACTTTACAGGAGCAGTATGGCACAGTGGAATATATATTTCTTATTGGTATTACCATGTTTTTAATTAAAAGCCAATTAAATCATGTTAAATTGGTTGTAAATGCTGAAGGTTTTTTGCCTTCTATGCAGGAGGGTAAACCTTATGGGTGCAGCTCCCCCCACAGCCCCCTTAATACTCCCATGTGCCTCCTCTCAATCCAGCGATGGGCACGAGAGCCTTAGCTGTCCAGCGACTCCCTCTCCTCTTTGGCTGAGACACAGCCAATGAGTCAATGAGGAGAGAGTGGGAGGCGGGGCTGAGCCACGGCTCTATGTGTCTTATGGATGCATAGAGCAGGGCTCAGGAGCACCAAGTGGCTTGCTATTGGGGGCACTATTTAAGGGTGAAGGGCCAAGAGCACCTATGGCGGACCTGAGAAGAAGGGGATCGGGGCTGCTGTGTTCAAAATCATTGCACAGAGAAGGTGAGTATCACGTTTGTTATTTTTTTTTCTTTGAAAAAGCGGAACCTTTAATACCACTTTAACCACTTGCCACCCACCCACCATCAAATGACAGAGGGATGGTGTGGCTCTCGTTCTAGGTGGACATCATATGATAGTGCCCCAGAACGGCCGCTCTTGTGCTGTCGTGGGGGCATGCAGTGCGGCGATCATGGCCGCACAGTGTGCCTAGGACACGCGTGCCCCCGATCTCTGTAAAGAGCCGATGACACGGCTCTTTAACCATTTGATCAGCTGTGTCCAATCACATGTGGAAGTGCCATTAATCAGCTCTCATCACCTCACATTGACAGAGTAGGAGGAGAGGAGTGGTGATTAGCAGTATCTCCTCACAGGGGAGACCAGGGCAGGTAATCAGGGCTCTGATCATCAGTGCCCTGATTACAGGAAAGCCCCAGCAGTGCCACCAAATAGGTGCCCATCAGTGCCACCAATCAGTGCCCCAGCAGTGACAACAAGCAGTGACCATTAGTAATAGCAGTCAGTGCAGCCTTTCAGTGCCCATCAGTGCCTGCTCATCAGTGCTGCCCATCAATGCCTATCAGTGCCTCCCATCAGTGCCCATCAATGTCTCCCATCAGTGCTGACTATCTCTGCCATATATCAGTGCCCACCAGTGCTGCCCATAAGTGCCCACCGGCGACACCTATCAGTGCCCACCAGTGACACCTATCAGTGCCCATCAGTGCCACCTATCAGTGCTCATCAATGCCGCATATCAGTGCCCATCAATGCAGCATATTACTGCCTCCTAATCAGTGCCATCGAATCAGTGCCCATAAGTGCCACCTCATCAGTGCCCATCAGTGCAGCATATCAGTGCAAATCAGTGCTGCCTCATCAGCGCACATCAGTGAAGGAGAAAAATTACTTATTTAAAAATTTACTGACAGAAACTAAGAAAAACTTTTTTATTTTTCAAAATTTTTGGGTCTTTTTTTTTTATTAAAAAAAACAAAAAAACCCATCAGTGATTAAATACCACCAAAAAAAGCTCTATTTGTGTGAAGAAAATGATTAAAAATGTATTTGGCTATAGTGTTGCATGACCAATGGACTGGGCATTAAGGGGGGGAAAGTGCCCTGTATTGAAGTGGTTAATTTGATACCAAATACAATAGCATTATAAAGGTATTTAACCAGTTGCCTGCCGTCTGCCCACTGTCAAGTAATGGTGGGGTGGTGCGGCTCTTGTTCTGGGATGTCTCAGAATGGCCGCTCCCAAAAAAATGAGAGAAGGTCCACTTTAATATTGCCATAGTGGATTGCTGGCTAAGTATTAGGGTGAAAAAGCATAGCTGCTTCTGTGGGGAACAATGGTAATAGTTTACTAAGAAAATAAAAATAACGTGCTGTTATTGGGCAGAAAGGTGTAGCCTTTTCAGTGTTAGCAATGTAAATACCAGTAGGCCAGCACCAAAGTGGGCCATAATGAAAATAGGTTGTATGTTGGCATAGATTAGTGCTAGTAGTATATGGGGTATTATCTGCTTTGCCCCACCTATGTGCAGAGTGATTTGATAGAGAAAGTACTTTAGCGTGGGATTTATTTATTACAGGTAATTATATAGCGCTGTCAATTTACGCAGCACTTTATATACTGTATATGTTGTACATTAATATCAGTCCCTGCCCTCAAGGAACATACCAAGGTTCCCTAATGCCGCGCATACACGACCAGACTTTTTGAAGGACTAGGTTCGACGGTCTTCCCGATGGACTTTCGGAACGAACGGACTTTGCCACACACAAGCACACCAAAGTCCGACGGATTCTAATGTGATGACGTAAGACCGGACTAGAATAAGGAAGTTCATAGCCAGTAGCCAATAGCTGTCCTAGCGTCGGTTTTCGTCCATCGGACTAGCATACAGACGAACTGATTTTTCGACTGGACTCGAATACGTCGGAAAGATTTGAAACATGTTTTAAATCTATAGTCAGTTTGATTTTTAAACAGCAAAGGTCCAATGAAGCCCACACACAATCGAATTGTCTGGCGGATTCGTTCCTTCGGACCTAGTTTGTTGAAAAGTCCGGCCATGAGTACGCGGCATTACTCACAATCACACAGTACATACACATACTAGGGCCAATTTAGACAGAAGCCAATTAACCTACCACGAAATGTAAATCATCATCAATATCTATAGAAGACCTATAACTAGCATATAGCTAACCAAAAATGTCTGTATATGACAAGATTAGGACCTTTGTTTACTAAAAGCAAATAGGTTTTTTCGCTTTGCAAGGGAGGTTGCACTTTGCATGGGAATTTTCCTTAGAGCTTAATGAATCTGGTGAAACTTTACTTTGAAGAATACCCTATCATTACAAGGATTTTTTTTTTTAAAACTGCATTTTTGCTTCCATTGGATGGCATGATGAATGTAAGTAGGGCTTCACCTTATTCACTAAGCTCTGGGGAAAATGACCTTCCAAATGCAACTTCCCTTGCAAAGTGAACAATCTATTTGCCTTAATTAAATCAACCCCATTATGTTATCAATATTAAAAACAGTGATAAATGTAGACATGATATTCACTATGGAAAGGTTTTGACCATAACAACGTATCTGATGAAAGAGTTATCATTTAGGTGTGTTTACATAAGTTACATCCAAAGTCAGCAGGCTGCCAATCTCAATACTTGGAAAACATATGTATGTGAAGTGTTCCGATGAAAAAACTCCAAATGTTGAATCCTGTAAAACAAATATATGACCTAAGAAAAGCTTTGCACAAGAGCGATGTTAATCAACACTTCCCTGTAATAGAGTAGGCGAGTTCGTTTTTTCTTTCTGAACAGCTGCAACACGCCAGCGAGCAGCTGCGAACACTTGCCTAGCTAATACCAGTGTGTGTCTTGCTTTAAAAATTCACACATTGACCAAGACTAAGTAAATGGATCCAGGGATTAAGGGGGATATGAAAAAAAAACGTCTTTATGTCCACCTGATTCTGAAAGTTGCAAGAAGGGAGCTTAACAAAAAGCCAACAGTTCACCACTCGCTAGCCTCCTGCTATAACTGGCCTGGATTTAACATACCTTGAAATGAGTGCTAATTTCTAATGCAGTTAAACTTTATCAACCAATCAGAATCCATCATATTCTGGCCTTGCTTCAGCAAATTCAATTTTGACTAGTTGCACTTATGAATTAGCACCAATTGTGAGCGATATATGTAAGCTACAATTGTTGACCTTTCTTTCTGGAAGACCATTTCCAGTTTTCCAGGTTTTTTTTAATGACCCCACCCTCATCGTATAAAAAAAAAAAAAAAAAAACTTTGCCAAGCAGTACTTACCATTTCTCTGCATCTCTGCCCCCATCATCCACCTTCATCCTCCACTGCCAGTTTCTTCCAAGCTGAATGACACCTAGTCCTTCAACCCTCTCATGAGTTCATGGTCAACCAAAGCCTTCTGGAAAAAAGATATGCATAATGAAATAAAAAATAAGATGGCGAGAGCTATATGGGGTTGGGGGTCATTACGAGCATGGAAGTTGCATTACATTTTTTTCTGAATCTGACCTGGAAGAAAAGTATAGAAAATAGTGAAAATACCACTTTTTTGTATTATTTATTTAAATGGTAAGAAAAGCATTGTCTCACAATGCTTGACCCAACCTAACATATCTGTGTTATTTTATTATATTTATTATAGCTTATATAAATGATACAGTAGGTAAAAAAAAGGTAAACATCTAGAGGCTTGGATAAAAACGAGCAACAAAAGGTAACTACTAGTCAATGAAAATACAGCCAAGGACAATTGCTGATATAGGTTATTGTACATCCACTTCAGTTTGTGTTCATAGTTACATAGTTAAATATACAGTATGTGTGTTTGAGGTATATATATGTGTGTGTGTGTACTTACACTATTTGAAAACTTCAGGTTACTGATTAACAAATTTCAGGATGGACTGACAAAACATGCTATTAAAGAGTAAGTATAATGTTTTTTTGCACATTTTCTTTTGTTTTTATTTTGCTTGGAAATATATTTTTTTCATCACATTTGTTATGTATATTTTTTGTCAAGAAAATATGAAAAATTGCATATACTGTACAAATTTCATATTTTTAACTTCAAGCCAGCATCTGGAGTACTAGTCTTATTTTGACTTGTCTATTTTATCTGCTTTGTTAATAGAAACCTAATGTTTACAGAGCTCAGTAGCTCAAACTGAAATTTACACTCAGGATTTAATGTGTCGAAGCAGTGACTCCTCCACAACACTGCTCCATCCTATAGCTGTTTTCAGTCTGTTCTGACAGGCAAATGACTTCTGCCTCGCTCCCTCTAGAAATCCATAGTATTTATGATATTCTGTCTCATGGATGTATCCTGTATTATATACGTATTTGCAAAACAAAGTTTGTAAATAAATAGTAAAACAAAATCCAAAAAAAAGTTTTGTATCTTTAGAGCTCTTGCACATTAACACAAAAAAGGCAAGTTTTTTTAGAGGTTTAGGTGTGTTTTTTTTTTTTTTTAATGATCTGAATGGAGCCCATTGCTTACAACAGGCCTGTACACACAGACACATACAGTGGTGTGAAAAAGTGTTTGCCCCCTTCCTCATTTCCTGTTCCTTTGCATGTTTGTCACACTTAAGTGTTTCGGAACATCAAACCAATTTAAACAATAGTCAAGGACAACACAAGTAAACACAAAATGCAATTTGTAAATGAAGGTGTTTATTATTAAAGGTGAAAAAAAATCCAAACCATCATGGCCCTGTGTGAAAAAGTGATTGCCCCCTAAACCTAATAACTGGTTGGGCCACCCTTAGCAGCAACAACTGCAACCAAGCGTTTGCGATAACGTGCAATGAGGCTTTTACAGCGTCCTGGAGGAATTTTGGCCCACTCATCTTTGCAGAATTGTCCTAATTCAGTTACATTAGAGGGTTTTCGAGCATGAACGGCCTTTTTAAGGTCATACCACAACATCTCAATAGGATTCAGGTCAGGACTTTGGCTAGGCCACTCCAAAGTCTTCATTTTGTTTTTCTTCAGCCATTCGGTGGTGGACTTGCTGGTGTGTTTAGGATCATTGTCCTGCTGCAGAACCCAAGTTCGTTTCAGCTTGAGTACACGAACAGATGGTCGGACATTCTCCTTCAGGATCTCTTGGTAGACAGCAGAATTCATAGTTCCTTTTATCACGGCAAGTCTTCCAGGTCCTGAAGCAGCAAAACAGCCCCAGACCATCACACTACCACCACCATATTTTACTGTTGGTATAATGTTCTTTTTATGAAATGCAGTGTTCCTTCTACGCCAGATATACTTGGACACACACCTTCCAAAGAGTTCCACTTTTGTCTCATCGGTCCACAGAATGTTGTCCCAAAAGTCTTGGGGATCATCAAGATGTGTTGTGGAGAAATTGAGACGAGCTTTGATGTTCTTTTTGCTCAGCAGTGGTTTTTTCCTTGGAACTCTGCCATGCAGGCCATTTTTGCCCAGTCTTTCCTGATGGTGTAGGCATGAACGCTGACCTTAACTGAGGCAAGGGAGGCCTGCAGTTCCTTGGACGTTGTTGTGGGGTCTTTTGTGACCTCTTGGATGAGTCGTCGCTGCGCTCTTGGGGTAATTTTGGGCGGCCGGCCACTCCTGGGAAGGTTCACCACTGTTCCATGTCTTCGCCATTTGTGGATAAAGGCTCTCACTGTGGTTCGCTGGATTCCCAAAGCTTTGGAAATGGCTTTATAACCCTTTCCAGACTGATAGATCTCAATTACTTTCTTTCTCAATTGTTCCTGAATTTCTTTGGGTCTCGGCATGATGTGTAGCTTTTAAGGATCTTCTGGTGGACCTTACTGTGTCAAGCAGCTCCTATTTAAGTGATGCCTTGATTGTGAACAGGTGTGGCAATAATCAGGCCTGGGTGTGGCTAGAGAAATTGAACTCAGGTGTGGACAACCACAGTTATAGTATGTTTTAACAAGGGGGGCAATCACTTTTTCACACAGGGCCATGATGGTTTGGATTTTTTTTCACCTTTAATAATAAACACCTTCATTTACAAATTGCATTTTGTGTTTACTTGTGTTGTCCTTGACTATTGTTTAAATTGGTTTGATGTTCCGAAACACTTAAGTGTGACAAACATGCAAAGGAACAGGAAATGAGGAAGGGGGCAAACACTTTTTCACACCACTGTAAATGCAAGGACACTAGAGCCATGTTAAGATTAGTAAAAAAAAGTACAAACATTTTTGTTAGTGCTCAGTATTTTATGTGTGTACACCCCTTCAATTCTGGGAGCTAGAAAAATTATTCTGTAATTTTTAAGTGCATACATGTTTACAGATGTTTATGCGTCTAAACATATATGGACCATACTTTCTGCCAGGAAGATTTGGCATTATGACATCAGTACCGTGATGTCATAGGACCCTACAACTCTTAGGTGGTGGGTGTATTATTAGTGAGGCATATGTAAAAAAAAGTTTATATAATTTAGTTTCCACTATGCTCCCCATCACATGGTTTTACTGAATGGTATAAATGTATTTCTTGGCTCATGCCATAGGCACATCTGTTATTGTAATACCAACATGTGTCATTTTACTCTGCCTTAGGCTTACTACAGCTAAATTTGAATTCCCTGGTATATTATATCAATTTCATACTCTGGTTAGGATAGTAACATGGATATGGCTATCCTTTTTCTTAATATATATAAATATAAATGTACATTCATTACTAAATACCAGCCAGCCTGCTTCTATCTTTGACCCTACTTGTTGTAGATGTCACAAATCATCTAAACATTTACAGTTTACAGTGTTTCAAACACTTGACCATCCATGATACAAGGAGTTTTTATATTTTGCCCTTTTTCATGTGTAATAAACAGCGGGGAAGTAGAATTCAAAATGTACATTTTCCAGGTTGCAGACACAGAAACAAAATCTGCAAAAATGCATGAAACGTGTTTTAGTCTATTTTCCATTACAGTAGACCTTCTTACTGCCCGGCTCAGGGACATTTTTTTAATTGGAGCACCAGGCAGTTTAAAGTCTAGGTTTAGTAAAGAAAAATCAGCACAAAGGAAATTACTTTCTATTAACCACTTAAGGACTGAAAGGATTTGCCCCCTCAACGACCAGGCCATTTTTTACGATACGGCACTGTGTCACTTTAACTGACAATTGTGCGGTCGTGCGACGCTGTACCCAAACAAAATGTATGTCCTTGTATGTATTTTTCCCACAAATAGAGATTTCTTTTGGTGGTATTTGATCACCTCTGCGTTTTATTTTATTGCTCTATAAACAAAAGTTTACTTTTTGATATTATAAATACACACCCCCCCCCCCCCCCCCCCCAAAAATGCAAAAAACTAATTTCTTCATCAGTTTAGGCCGATTTGTATTCTTCTACATATTTTTGGTAAAAATAGGGAATAGATTTATTTGTTATAAAAAATGTTTTTACTAGTAATAACGGCGATCAGCGATTTTTAACAGGACTGCAACATTGTAGCGGACAGATCTGACACTTTTGACACTTTTTTGGGACCAGTGCAATTTATACAGCGATCAGAGCTAAAAATAGCCACTGATTACTGTATAAATGTCAGTGGCAGGGAAGAGGTTGACACTAGGGGGTGATCAAAGGGGTTAGGTGTTCCCTAGGGAGGTTTTTCTAACTGTGGGGAGAGTGTAGTGACTGACGGAGGAGACAGATCGCTGTTCCTAATCACTGGGAACAGCAGATCTGTCTATCCTCCCCTGACAGAATGGGGATATGGGGATCTTTCTGTGTACATTGACAGATCCCCATCCTGGCTCTCTAAGGAGCGATCGCGGATATCCGGCAAACATTGCGGCCACGAGCATCGATTCCGGCGTCGTGCCATGGGTGCGCGTGTGCCCCCTAGTGGTCTTAAAGCAGCCAACGTACCATGATGGCGATTCGCCCAGGAAAGCCAACCTGTCACAATACAGGTCTTTAAGTGGTTAATGTGATGTGTCCCCTGTGCTGTGGGATCCTGCTTTAGTTAAAAAAATCCTCCTTCAATGACCGCTCATCCCCACCATTGTAATCTTCCAGCGTGGCAGGGGTTAAAAGAGCTGAGGGATCTGTCATATGCACTCATCAAGAGTGTTGATTATTCCCTCCGCCCTTCCACCCTCCTCCTCCAGTCATTGAACTGTACTATAGCTTCCATGAATGAAAAGCGTTCTATGAATGGAGGATGGGGTGGGGGGGCCTTGAACAAAAGGTCTGACTCCTCCATTCATGTTTTTCATTCATAGAAGCTATAGTATGGCTTCTATAAATGGAGAAGGGGAGAGGAAAGTTGGGTACTCTTGATAAGTGTATATGATAGGTCTCTTGGCTCTCTTAACTTCTTAGCTCTCTTAACCATCTTTCAGGGCGGAGGGTCAAAAGAGGAAGATTTCAACTAAAGCAGAAGCCAGCAGTACAATAGAGACACTGCACTGATACTATAAGTAATAAGTAATGTCCCTTATGCTGATTTTTTAATTTACATAAACGTAGGACTCCAACGGTAATCTTTCTCCCCACTAGAATTCCTAAGTCTTCTGGGTTGAATTACGCCCAGAGTCATTCAACCCAGAAGACTGGGGATATCATGTAAGTGAAGGGTATCATGGACCCAGACCCTTCATAGTGCACTGCACTCACAGTGTAAGCCCTTGTACACACAGTCGGACATTCCGACGGAAAATGTCAGATCGGACCGTGTTGTCCCACATGAATGCCTGCAGACATTAGGAAAAGGTAAGTGTAAAAAACAAGCATAAAATACATACAGGCAGAACCTACATCAGTGATGGCGAACCTTGGCACCCCAGATGTTTTGGAACTACATTTCCCATGATGCTCAACTACACTGCAGAGTGCATGAGCATCATGGGAAATGTAGTTCCAAAACATCTGGGGTGCCAAGGTTCGCCATCACTGACCTACATGGTGGTAGGGAGAGTACTAGCTGGCAGGCACAGGAGTGGGGGAGGCGGAGGTGAGCTTTAACGTGGGTTATCGCACAACAAAGCTTTTGTTCCAAAACATTTTTATGCGCTGAACTGAACGACATATATGTGATCTAGCCACATACTAAATGAATAGTATGTCCATCCGTATTTTCATGTAGGAATAAATTTCATGTTTTGTATGCTGAAAAATGGCTGAGCATCAATGGGTCCTTAGCTCTTATTAAAACTAGCAGTTCTCTATTTACATATTTTTTTACACATTTACTGTGTTTTTCTTCCCTGTGTATGTTATACTATAAAGATCCTAGTTACTGCAAGTAAAATGCACTGAGAAATGTGTGAAAGTCACACAGTGTAGAGCCATTGAGTATAAATTTACTGCAGGCAGCACTGGCACTGCTACGCAAAGTGTGAGAAAATCATACTGTACGGCCATTTAACCAGTTGCCGACCGCCGCACGCCGATGTACGTCGGTAGAATGGCACGGGCAGGCATAAGGACATACATGTACGTCCCTTGCCTCCCGCGGGTCGGGGGCCCGATCGGGCCCCCGCCCGGTGCCTGCGGCGGTCGGTTTTCGTCCGGGAGCGATCCGGGACGAGGGGGCGGCCATTCATTCATGGCCACCCCCTCGCGATCGCTCCCGACGAATAGAAATCCCCGGTGACATCACTTCCTCTCCTGTAATGTAAACACAGGAGAGGAAGTGATGTATTCTCTCCTCCGTGTCGGTATTTTTCGTTCCGACACGGAGGAGAGCGGATCGGTGAGTTGCACCAACACTCTACACACACAGTAGAACATGCCAGGCACACTCACACCCCCCCTTTACCCCCCGATCACCCCCCCAATTACCCCTGCCCCCCAGTCACAGTGACACCAATGTCATTTTTTTTTTTGCATTGGTGTCATTTGGGACTGTAATAACTGTTAGGGCAGTTAGAGTTAGCCCCCTTTAGTTCTAATGTACCCCCCTAACCCCCCCAATAAAGGTTTAACCCCGTGATCACCCCCCGTCGCCAGTGTCACTAAGGCTGGGTTCACATTGCAGCGGTTTATGAGAACGAATGTGATTCGCACCGCACTGCAGTGCAAATCACATCCGATCTCTGTGCGATTCGAGTTCAGCCATTCGCCGCACCCGCCGCACCCGCCACACCCGCCGCACCCGCCGCAAATTCGCACGGGACCCTTTTTTTGGCCCGCAGCAGAATCGGATCGCATGGGTGTTCACACCATGCGATCCGAGTTTGCAGATCGCACTGCGATATGCGAACTGATCTGGGGGTGTCAGTAACATTTCACTGACACTCCCAGCAGTTCGCATAGGGCAGTGTGAACTGCCGCCGGGAGGCATGCGATGCGGGAACCCGCCGCGGATTCGCGGCGTTTCCGCATCGCTCCAGTGTGAACCCAGCCTAATAAGCGATCATTTTTCTGATCGCCGTATTAGTGTCACAGGTGACGCTAGTTAGGCAGGTAGGTATTTAGGTTCGCCGCAGCTTTTTATAGCGCCAGGGACCCCCATATACTACCGCATAAAGCCCCCTGATTGCCCCCTAGTTAACCCTTTCACCAGTGATCACCATATAACTGTTACAGGTGACGCTGGTTGGTTAGTTATATTTTTATAGTTTCAGGGCACCCGCCATTTATTACCTAATAAAGGTTTAACCCCCTGATCACCCGGCGGGTGTCATTTGTGACTAATAACTGTTAGGGCAGTTAGGGTTAGCCCCCTTTAGTTCTAAGGTACCCCCCTAACCCCCCCAATAAAGGTTTAACCCCGTGATCACCCCCCGTCGCCAGTGTCACTAAGGCTGGGTTCACATTGCAGCGGTTTATGAGAACGGATGTGATTCGCACCGCACTGCAGTGCAAATCACATCCGATCTCTGTGCGATTCGAGTTCAGCCATTCGCCGCACCCGCCGCACCCGCCGCAAATTCGCACGGGACCCTTTTTTTGGCCCGCAGCAGAATCGGATCGCATGGGTGTTCACACCATGCGATCCGAGTTTGCAGATCGCACTGCGATATGCGAACTGATCTGGGGGTGTCAGTAACATTTCACTGACACTCCCAGCAGTTCGCATAGGGCAGTGTGAACTGCCGCCGGGAGGCATGCGATGCGGGAACCCGCCGCGCATTCGTGGCGTTCCCGCATCGCTCCAGTGTGAACCCAGCCTAATAAGCGATCGTTTTTCTGATCGCTGTATTAGTGTCACAGGTGACGCTAGTTAGGCAGGTAGGTATTTAGGTTCGCTGCAGCTTTTTATAGCGCCAGGGACCCCCATATACTACCGCATAAAGCCCCCTAATTGCCCCCTAGTTAACCCTTTCACCAGTGATCACCATATAACTGTTACAGGTGACGCTGGTTGGTTAGTTATTTTTTTATAGTTTCAGGGCACCCGCCATTTATTACCTAGTCTCACTAGTGTACCCCTAAATTTAGGGGTGTCTACTTTCCAAAATGGGGTCATTTGGGGGGGGTTTGTGCCATCTTGGCATTTTATGGCCTTCAAAACTGTAACGCCCTTAGAAAGCCTGAAGGCGGTGCTTGGTTTTCGGGGCCCCGTACGCGGCTAGGCTCCAAAAAAGTCCCACATATGTGGTATCCCCGTACTCAGGAGAAGCAGCAGAATTTATTTTGGGGTGTCATTTCACATATGCCCATGGCATGCGTGAGCAATATATCATTTAGTGACAACTTTGTGAAAAAAAAAAAAAAAAAAAAAAAGTTTGTAATTTTCCCGCAACTTGTGGCAAAATATAAAATATTCCATGGACTCAACATGCCTCTCAGCAAATAGCTTGGGGTGTCTACTTTCTAAAATGGGGTCATTTGCGGGGGTTTTGTGCCATCTTGGCATTTTATGGCCTTCAAAACTGTAATAGGTAGTGAGAAGTGAACTCAAAAATTTACGCCCTTAGAAAGCCTGAAGGCGGTGCTTGGTTTTCGGGGCCCCGTACGCGGCTAGGCTCCCAAAAAGTCCCACATATGTGGTATCCCCGTACTCAGGAGAAGCAGCAGAATTTATTTTGGGGTGTCATTTCACATATGCCCATGGCATGCATGAGCAATATATCATTTAGTGACAACTTTGTTAAAAAAAAAAAAAAAAAAAAAAAGTTTGTAATTTTCCCGCAACTTGTGGCAAAATATAAAATATTCCATGAACTCAACATGCCTCTCAGCAAATAGCTTGGGGTGTCTACTTTCTAAAATGGGGTAATTTGTGGGGGTTTTGTGCCATCTTGGCATTTTATGGCCTTCAAAACTGTAATAGGTAGTGAGAAGTGAACTCAAAAATTTACGCCCTTAGAAAGCCTGAAGGCGGTGCTTGGTTTTCGGGGCCCCGTACGCGGCTAGGCTCCCAAAAAGTCCCACATATGTGGTATCCCCATACTCAGGAGAAGCAGCAGAATTTATTTTGGGGTGTAATTTCACATACGCCCATAGCATGTGTGAGCAATATATCATTTAGTGACAACTTTGTGTAAAAAAAAAAAAAAATTTTTTTTTTTGTCATTATTCAATCGCTTGAGGCAAAAAAATAAAATATTCAATGGGCTCAACATGCCTCTTATCAATTTCCTTAGGGGGTCTACTTTCCAAAATGGGGTCATTTGGGGGGGTTTTGTACTGCCCTGCCATTTTAGCACCTCAAGAAATGAGATAGGCAGTCGTAAACTAAAAGCTGCGTAAATTCCAGAAAACGTACCTTAGTTTGTAGATGTGACAACTTTTGCGCAAACCAATAAATATACAATTATTGACTTTTTTTTTACCAAAGACATGTGGCTGAATACATTTTGGCCTAAATGTATGACTAAAATTGAGTTTATTGGATTTTTCTAATAACAAAAAGTAGAAAATATCATTTTTTTTCAAAATTTGCGGTCTTTTTACGTTTATATCGCAAAAAATAAAAATCGCAGAGGCAATCAAATACCATCAAAAGAAAGCTCTATTTGTGGGAAGAAAAGGACGCAAATTTTGTTTGGGTACAACATTGCATGACCGCGCAATTACCAGTTAAAGCAGCGCAGTGCCAAAGTGTAAAAAGACCTCTGGTCATTTACCAGCAAAATGGTCCGGTCTGAAAGTGGTTAAAGAGCTTTTTTCTGGTGCAATGTGATTGCTACCGGTAGTAATGAGTGTATCATTAATAATACAGCTAACTGACCGATTGGATGTAACACTTATATATCCCCATGCTCATATTAGCTGGTAAAAGCTTGGCACAGTATACTGAATAGTGATAATGGAGAAGAATGAATGCCCTTATTTGATATTTGTTAATGATCCAGACTTATACTGTATTACAAGCCTACAGAATAGCTACATTTAACATGAGTAAGGGGAAACTCTGCACTTAGGTTTAAATGTAAGGCCCCTTTCACACTTGTGGGACTTGTCCTGTGAATTGGGACTGCAAAGTCATACCCCACGATTTCCAATGAGTACCGTTCATATCTGTGTGACTTGAAGTCGCAGCAACTTAAAAGTAGTCCCTTTGGTCTGACTTTGATGCAACTTGAGGTCCACAGACCTCAAGATTAAACAGACATTGCTTCAAGTCGTGTCAAAGTCGCGCGACTTTCAGGTCGTAAGTGTGAAAGGGACCTATATGTAAATACAGTAGCTAACACCAAGGGTATTGATACTAATCCAAAATATAAATAAGATAAAACGTGTACAGCGTTATAAATATACAATTGCAAACAATTATATAAAAATATTAAATAAAATGCAAACATCAAATCATACTGTGTAAAAAGTGTAATGCCATGTACACACGACCGGACTTTCCAGCAGACTAGGTCCAACGGTCTTCCCGACTGACTTTTGGCAGACTTCCGACTGACTTTCCGAACAAACGGACTTGGCCACACACAATGACACCAAAGTCCAACAGAGTCGACCGTGATGACGTACGACCAGACTAGAATAAGGAAGTTCATAGCCAGTAGCCAATAGCTGCCCTAGCGTCAGTTTTCGTCCATCAGACTAGCATACAGACAAACGGATTTTTCGACCGGACTTCGGTTCTTCTTGCCGGGCCTCCGCTTTCTTCCTATAGCTCTTTTACTAGCGGTGGCCCTGTCTTCTGTCACCGCCGTCTCTTCTTCCGACTTTCTTGTCCCCCTCTTGGGTTCTTCTTGTCGGGCCTCCGCTCCTTCTTCCAGCACTTTTACTAGTGGTGGCCCGGTCTTCTGTTGTTGTCACCGCTGCCTTCTCTTTTCTTCTTCTCTTTTTCTTCCTCTTCTTCCTTGAGGTGTTGACTCAACGCTGTGTCTGGCCGTAATGACAGGGAAGAGTTGTGCGGCGACTTATATAGGGACAATGGGCGGGGTCACCGGGTAATGTCCCCGCCCCTTATGATGTCACAGTCCCAGCATCCTCTGGGACTGTGACATCATAAGGGATGGGGACATCATCCGGTGACCCCACCCATTGTCCCTATAGCGGCATAGGGTTCCCCTTTAAGTCCATCACAGGTGATGGGGCCAGCGACGTGTCAATCTCGCCGCCGAGGGCGGCGACATTGACTTCCTTCGCTAGTCCCGGCTACCTGGAGCCGCGTTCAAAATGAACGGACTTTCCTCCGTGTGTGGGCAAGTCCATTCATTTCAAAAGTACGGTGGACTCCCGCCATAGTCCGGCGGACCTAGTCCGCTGGAAAAGTCCGGTTGTGTGTGGGCAAGTCAGCTCGTTTGGAAAGTCCGGCGAACTTTCCAGCGGTTTGTCCACCAGACTAAGTCCGCCGGATAGTCTGATCGTGTGTACGCGGCATCAGGCCCCTCATCCAACTATTGTTTACAATTGCTTGGTAGCCCAGAATCCAATCTTTCAGATATCATATAAGTCATACCATCTAATTTAATTAGGCAAAGTGCAGTGCACAATGCTAAACATTAGCATTAGTGTGTCACATCTTTCTTACTATAGTACACCTTGTGGATGGTGGATCCTTCCTTGTGGGAACTTCTTGCTCCTCCAAGGGGATCTTATCTCCCGGATAAGACAGGCCTATGTGGGAATGTCCCTGTCCCCTGAAACCAATTTAAGAGATGGTCTGTTTTGGCATAAAGACAAGATTGTGGTTCCTGAGGCCTCAAGGGTAGCTGTAATGGAGCTCTGCCACGATCATAAGTTGGCCGGACATTTTAAGTGTCCTGAAGACTGCCGAGCTGGTACAGTGCACTTTCTGGTGGCCCCAACTGCTCAATGATTGTAAAAATTATGTGGATTCCGAAACCATGGATTTTTTCTCCACCAATAACAAACTTCTACAAGAAACTATGGCCAAATCTCAGAAGTACAACAAAAATATGTTTGATAACAAGAGGCGTGGAGAACCTATCTTGGAACCCGGCAACCAAGTAGTTGTCCACAGTTAACTTAAAAATGGCCTGCCCCTCTAGGAAATTGGGCACTAAATTTATGGGTCCTTTCTTGGTAAAGAGGAAAATAAATGATGTCACCTATGAACTTGATTTCATACCATTCCGCACTCCCGTGCCTCCTGTCTATTCTATCAGGGGCCACGAGTCGGACACGTAAGGGAGACCACCCTCTGCCCAAGCGGACTTGCCAGTCTGGTAAGTGGAAGCCTGACAAGTACATTGGAATTTGATTGGTTGTTCTGGGTTATTGTACTTGCTACACCAGTAGTCTCCAAACTGTGGCCCTTTGCCTGCCTTTATCTGGCCCTTGGACACCATTCATTCTGACACCAACAATGTGGCACCCTTCTTTCCATTGACACCAACAGTGGAGCATACTTCTGCTCACTGATACCAATGGTGGGTCCCTTTGCTTCCAATGACACTACGAATGGGTCATACTTCCTCCACTGATATATATGTTGGAACACTTGGGGGTTGATTTACTAAAACTGGAGAGTGCAACATCTTGTGCAGCTCTGCATAGAAACTAATCGGCTTCCATTTTTTTTTTGTCAATGCTTAAGAGAACAAGTTTTTTCCCACCGATACCAACAATGAGGCACTATTCTTTCAACTGACACCAAGGAATGGGAACAATTACTTTCACTAACACCAAAGATGGGACACTTTTCCTCCCACTTGCACCAACAATGGAATACTATTTCTTCCACCAACATCAATGAATGGACACTATTCCTTCCACTGATAACAATAATTGGGCACTATTCCTTCCACTGACACCAACAGACACTATTCCTTTCACTGACAACAATGAATGGGCACTATTCCTTCCAGTGACACCAACGATGGGGCACTTTTCCTCCCACTGGCACCAACAATGGGGCTCTATCCCTCCCACTGGAACCAAACATGGGCTCCCACTGACTCCACTGACTCCAATGATGAAGAACATTTCCTAACCACTGACACCAATGATGGGGCACTATTCCTCCCACTGACACCAATAATGGGGCACTATTCCTTCCACTGACACCAATGATGGGGCACTATTCCTTCCACTGACACCATTGATGGGGCACTATTCCTTGCACCCATACCAATGATGAGGCACTATTCCTCCCACTGACACCAACAATGGGGTGCTATTCCCACCACTAATTCCAAAGATGAGGCACTATTCCTCTCACTGATACCAAGGATGGGCACTATTCCTCCCACTAATACCAAGGAAGGGGCACTATTACTCCTTCTATTGATCACAGATACTATGTATTTTTTTTTACTTTAACTGATCACCAAGCCCCCAACATTTTATTCTCTCACTGGCCGCAGTGCCTATAGTCTGAAGGACAATAAACTGGCCCTTTGTTTAGAAAGATTGGAAACCCCTGTTCTATACCATCAATGACATCTACATAGTGTTTTTAAATGCTTGATGTTGGGGAATAACTAGGTGGCACTGCAAGAAAAACCTGAAATTATTTTACATGGTTACAAAGAGAGTGCAGAGGGTCAGGAGACTGACATGCCAAAGGAATGGCCATATTGAAACTAAGCCTACAAAACTCCTTCTGGTAAGTTTACATTACTTTAAGGGACATTATTATAATTGAGTGGACTACATACTTCTACAGGCTTCAGGAGATTATCGTTTTTTTTTATTTATTTTTTTATAAATCCTCCCTTTTCTTAGCTATTAAAATATTTTACTCTACACTTGCTTATTAGCTTATCTTGTATATGGCCCTTAACAAATGATCTGCTTTAGAATAAAGACCACAGTTGAAATCATTAATTATGTTGGTTTAATGCCTCATATCATTCATGCTCAACTTGTAAAACCATTAAAAGTAATTTTTTTAATAGCTGACATTATAAAAGTTGTCAAAATGTCAAGGTCCTAAAAGATACTTGTTATCATCTTAGAAATAGTTATGAGGACCGACAAAAAAAAGAGGAAATGTTTGCTTGGTTAGGCATAAGTAAAAGAAAAGTGAGATGCAGAACCACATCTTCTATTACCTGAACCTTTGACACTTCAAAAAATACTTTGTTCTTACCATAGCTATAAACCACATTTTTTGAAGCTAGTAAAATGCATACCTTCTTTCCGGTCCATTCAAACATTTAAAACAGAGTATTTTCATAAGAACATATTTTAGGTTATTTTTGCTGGATACCTTAATTTAATATTTGATTTGACTTTAATCTTTTTTACAAATGTCGTTATTTTAGTTATTTATATATATAGTAAATGTAGAAATATTTAATTTTCATTGGTTCAGTACAATGTCTCATTCTTTAAGTGGTTGTAAACCACTGAAATGAAAAATTAACAAAGCATATCCACATATAGTGCATACTTGCCTTGACTACAGCACTTAGTGTGGATCCTGTCTCCTGTCTCCGTATCCTTCTCCTTCTGCTATCTGTATCTGTATTAGCTTTTTCTGGACACAAGACAATCCTGGGAAATGGCCTTACCCAGCACACTGCAGGATAATGACAGCCTCAGCTGTGCATGTCTCCCTATGTGACTGTGTAGAGGGGGATTTCTAATTTACATTCACTCAGGTCTCAGATTACACTCAGCTCTGTGCTGCACAATGTGTGATTTCAGATCCCTGCCTCCTGGAAGCTGAAAAATACAATCTGATCTGTATACTTTGGAAGGCTGTGGATGAGAGAAGGTTGTATGTACAGCTTATGTAAAAGGATTTTCTTCATCACTGTGCTGGGCTTATGTAAGGGTTTATTATCACTTTATCAAATGGATAAAATATCCAAGGAGTAGTGCATTCTCTAAGACATGTTTTACTAGATTCTCGTTTTTTTGCAAACTGTTTTCATACTAACCTCCAAATATTTTTCACAAAGGACTAGATGTTTTAAATCTTGCTTTTGTGTTAATGCAGTGATTTGTGCCACTAGTTCTGAATTTACATGGATGCAGTAAAAAAGCATTTTTTTCTGATGACATAATGGTTATTTGCCCCTTTGAATATATATATATATATATATATTCAGAGATTACTGGCAAATAGTATAAAGTCTGTGTTGCATTTGAAATAAAATTACCACTATTTTGATGTCATAAAGGGGTAAACATGGTAAATAAGCTGAAAAATACTGCTCTACTGTATATAGCGCATGCTCGTCAGGAGATGGCGCTACATATATATACATGTTAATAACTTTGATGAGTTGTGTTCAGGGGCGGACTGACAACTCATGGGGACCCTGGGCAATAGGAGATTATGGGCCCCCCAGAGGTGGGGCAGCTATAATCTCAGGATTTTTTAAAAAATGATGTCGGTAAGGGACATTTCAGAGACAAATGTAAAAAAAAAAACACAGATTTTTACATGATGTCCCTGGTTTTACTGAGGCTGGCAACCCTGATGGGGCCCCCTAGTGGCCTGGGGCCCTCGGGCAGTGCCCGAGTGGTTGAATGGTCAGTCGGCCCCTAGTTGTGTTTTATCTTTACAGTACAAAAGTATCCTACAGTATGTCTAAAACTGTACATTGTTCACTGTTACAGAGGTCATAGTAAACACCACAAACTGTTTGACTGGTTCTGCTATTTGCATTTGCTGAGAGTAAGGACATATCAATGTTATGTCCACTGCAACTGCACCATATTATCTTTTTTGATTTGTACTTCCTTGAGATCCACATTTTTTTCATTCTTCAACCTTGCCCTGAATTTGGCATGCATTTACTTTCTCCATTTCAGACAAAAGTGCTGATTCAGGGCCCTTTAACAGCAGTGGTTGCTCTGGATCGCAGCCACTGATGTGCCGCAGGATGACAGTGGTGCCAATGCACAGATCACAGAGCATAACTTGAGACTGACAATAGATTCACTTGAATGGATTTTATTTGCAAAAACTCAAACCATTGAACAGTCTTTCAACTTAGGATCAGAGGGTTGGAAAGGAAAGTTCTGGTACTCTCAATGTCAAAGTCTATAAACGTTAAAGCGGGGTTCCACCCTAAAGTGGAACTTCCGCTGATCGGAACCCTCCCCCCCTCCGGTGTCACAATTGGCACCTTACAGGGGGGAGGGGGGTGGAGATACCTGTCAAAGACAGGTATTTACACCCACTTCCGGGCATAGACTCCCGTGGGAGTCTATGTCATTTCCTGTTCTGCCGCGCTGTCTGCTGGGACACACACAGGTCCCAGTGACAGCGCGGACAATTCCTATTGCGCTGCGCGACTCGCGCATGCGCAGTAGGGAACCGGGAAGTGAAGCCGATTCGCTTCACTTCCTGATTCCCTCACCTAGAATGGTGACGGCAGCAGCCGAGAGCCGAGTGATCGATCGGCCTCGGCTGCCAGCATCGCTGGAACCCGGGACAGGTGAGTGTCCATTTATTAAAAGTCAGCAGCTGTAGTATTTATAGCTGCTGGCTTTTAATATTTTTTTTTTAGGTGGAATCCCTCTTTAAGGAACTTGCTTACTTTGACTGAATCCAGAGAATAGCCATTTGCAGCTGGATGAACACTCAGGTTGGACAGTCCCTCTCTCACAAGGCCCAGCAGCCAACCAGGTGTTTACTCAGTAACAAAGTCTTTATCACCAATTTTGTTGTATGGAAACTAAGCTGTAGAACATTTTAGGATACCTGGATCTTTCAGCCCACTTGGCGATATCCACAAAACCAGATTCTCTCGGTTACTTCAGCCTTTCCAGGCTCTTGTTAAGAAAACCAACCCGTACGTGGTGTTCTTCTAAAGAGTCCTCCCCTGGAATGCTCGAAGTTTAATGGGTCTCTCCCGAACCAGAGACAGCACCCATCCACCTTGGAATCCTTCCTTAGTCCCCTTGCCTTGGGCTAGCCAGCCCCGAGGCATGAAAGTCAG
Source organism: Lithobates pipiens (assembly GCF_037356315.1). Taxonomy (NCBI): domain Eukaryota; kingdom Metazoa; phylum Chordata; class Amphibia; order Anura; family Ranidae; genus Lithobates; species Lithobates pipiens. The sequence continues at coordinate 25,346,991 of NW_027507696.1, read as the reverse complement.
GTGAATCTGCACTCCAGGCCATAGCCTTCCTGGGGGCTGGTCAGGAGGACCAGGACCATGTAATCAGCACAGTATACTGGACCGGAACCCCGAACCACGTAACATCCACATCTTAAATACCCTCTCCCAGAGGGCACAGCGAGAGGGGCACTCCCACTGACCTGACTCTGAGAGATAGTAAATTAAACGCCCAACCAGACCATAGTTCCACGCCTGCCACAAGAGACAGCGTCCCCCGGTGGCCAGGCTGAACATCTAACAGCCCAGTCAGACTGACACAGAAGTCAAATTAGACCCAAACCAAACTGTTATGAAAAACACATAGCGTGTGCTCTTCAGGAGCCCACCGCTACACTGGCCTGGTGGGATATAAGGCCTTTTGTTTGGACTGGGATAGCTGCCCAGTGCAGTCCTACTTCGCCTGTTGTGAATTGGGGAGAAAGCTGACAAGTGGCTGTGAAACCAGTCAGACAATGCCATATAGTGGGGGCTCCTAAAATTAGATTCCTCTACTGGGCACTAATTAAAAAAGGTGATGAGAAGTAATTTTTATTTAAAACAGATTGAAAAATCTGGAAGATTTACGATTGCACAGTATTCAGAGCATGATCAGAAAGTTGGCTAAACAGAATAGGAAGACCTCTATTTAAGGATTGCTATGATAATTAAAGTGGAACTAAAGCCGAACACTAACTATTCCTTAAAACTTGTTTCCACCTCCCTTCTTCTATCTTTACAGCCTACTCTCTGCAAAAATAATTCTGTATTCTTACCTTTTTTTAGTCTGCTCTGGTCTGGTCACATGATCCTGCAGCTCCAACTTCCCTTGTGTTAGAGAGTGCCAACAATGGTTGGGCCTATAGGTGACATCACGACTTTTGGACTTCACAGCCATTATCAAGTGCTCCATGACACAGGGAAATTGAAGCTGCAGGATCATGTGCCTGGACTGGACTAAAAAAGGTAAGTATACAAATATTTTTTTTTATATACAGGGTAGGCAGGATAGGTAGAAGGGGGTATGGAACATGGAACCTGATGTGGAACAAATATGCATTAAAAAAGTTAGATAAAAGTCAGAAGTTCAACAAATGTTACTGTGTTGGTGACTCAAAGTAATAAAGCAAGAGGGTCAGCATGACAGCCATGAAACTAGCATTTTCATAATACGTTAGCAATAGCATCCTCTATGTTTTTCACAGCAAAGAATTCCTTTATGTCCACACACACACTTATTTAAAATATACAGACACTTGGTAAAACTCCTTGTAAAGCTTCTCCCTCAGGCCACGGGGATGTGGTCGATGTGTAGGGGGCTCTGTAGTATCATTATTACAAAGATATTTTATCACACTTCAGAGGATGCAATCTATCCCAACATCTACTGTATTCTATATCCTTTATATACAGCTTTCTTATTTTCCACACCCTCCGATCTTCCATTAAGACTGCATAATACTTCATACTCACTTGACATACTCCCTGCTTATACAATATTGAAGAAAGGTGAACCTAGATTCTTATGTTATGTCCTTAATCCCTCAAGTACAAGTTAATGGTGACATCATTCATCTTCACTTTAAAACTCTTGTGCATAATGTCCTGATTCTGAACTGGATAAACTTACCTGGCAACTAAAAGCCCGGCTATAATCCTATATACACCACGCACAGCTGGGCTGCACAATGTCTGGGTTCTTCTTTCCCACACAGCTAAATATGAAGAATAACATTACAACCTGTCATGTTGTAATAGAATCACTAGCAATTAGCTCTATCATTGCATTAATCATATGTCATGTACCACTTAGGTGTAAAAAAAGGAGTCAAGGCACAGCTTGCCTTATATTTTTGTAATGCAATTATTCATAATTCATCAAGTAACCATGTTTTACTGTTACTTTAAGTTTGTTATTCTATTCCATATTCTATTGTTATTAATTGGATAATTATTAACCACTTGACCTCCAAAAGATTTACCCCCCACCTTCATGACAGGCCATTTTTTGCATTACGGCACTGCAGTATTTTAACTGACAATTACATGGTCAAGGACTGCTGTACCAAAATAAAATGTATGTCCTTTTTTTCCCCATGAATAATGCTTTCTTTTTGTGGTATTTGACCACCTTTGCATTTTTTATTTTTTGGGCTATTAAAAAAATATATATATATATATTTTTTACATTCTGCTATATTTCTTAAATAAAGAAGGGCACTACAGTATGTATTCTGCTTGGTAAAAAAAAATCCCATTAAGAGTATAATGATTGGTTTGCGCAAAAGTTAGAACATCTACAAACTATTAAATATCTATTTTTATTTTTTTACTCGTTTTTTTTTTTACTGGTAATGGTGGTGATCAGCGAATGTGACATTCGGACACTAAATTACACTTTTGACACTTTTTGGGGACCAGTGACACTAATACAGTGATCACTGCTACAAAATATGCACTCTCACTGTATTAATGACTGGCTGGGAGGGGGTTAACATCAGGGACAATCAATGGGTGATATGTGATTATCAAAACAAGGTAACCCCTCCCCCCCCCAAAAAAATGCCAAATGTCAAAGAGGAGTGGGAGAGGGTGGAGTTTCGCTTTAATGCTTTTTTACGCAGTTGTCAGGTGCACACTACAGCTGACTAAACTTTACTGTAATTAATGATGCATGCATCTTTTTTTTCATCATTTTATTACAAAACAATTTGATTTAAATTGCATATGAAAATTTTGTATTTTCTCATGAAGCCAAGAGCAGGAGCTTTCTGCTCCTTTTGCTGTTTTCCAGGCACTTCTTAGCTCCTCTGTTGAAGTAAATATATGATATAAAGATCAAAATAAAAATGCATACACCTAAAACAATCAAGTAACTTGAAAATGGCTTCAAAACTGCTTTTCAGTAAAAAAATAAATAAAAACCTAATAAGCACTGTTATTTTCCTTTAATATATATATATATATATATATATATATATATATATATATATATATATATATATATATATATATTTACAAATGACAAAACAAAAGTGGGTGATCCTTTTCACAACAGTGATTCTGTTTTTGATTTTTTTTTATATGTTCTGACATGTTGGTGTTATATCTTTTACTTGGATGTTATAAGTTGCACTAGTACTATGTAACTATGTAGTAAATACATCTGGCTGGGTAAAACTACAGGCTACAAAGCAACAAAATGTGATTATTTTAAAAGTGGGTGATTCTTTTCTATACCCACTGTATGTGCATGCTAATTGATGGTAATCTGAAATTACTTGTTCCAGTTAAAGGGGCTGTAAACTCTTGTGTTTTTTCACCTTAATGCATAGGATGAAAAAACACCTGGCAGTGACCAGCCCCCCAGCCTCTCATTTTACTTACCTGAGCCCTGGAACTTCACCCGGTGGGGACACGCTGTCCCTCTGCTCGGGGGTTCTCGGCTCTTGATTGGATAGATTGATAGCAGTTCAGCCATTGGCTCCTGCTGATGTCAATCAAATCCAATGACGTGGGCATTGGGGCAGGGCCGAGTCATACATTTTTGGCAGCTATGGACGCCGAATGATGGACTCGGGAGCGCTCCCACAAGGTAACCCCTGGGAGAACTCTTCTCCTAGGAGGTTATCTGATGTGAGGAGGACTCCAGAAGGCGTTGTTCGGGGCTACTCTGTGCAAAACGAGCTGCACAGTGGAGGTAAGTATGACATGTTTGTTTTTGTTTTTTTAAATAATCAAAGCTTTACAATCACTTTAAGATGATGTTATGGACGCTATGTGCTTGAAGGACTTCATCTCATCTTTGGGGACCAAATGGTTTAACTGGGGGAATATGTAGCCAGGTGCTGGGCTACAGCAACATATAGAAGGAGACATTGGGTTTGATTTACTAAAACTGGAGAGTGCAAAATCTGGTTCAATTGTGCATGGTTCACTTAAGCTTTGACAAAAAAAAACTTGAAGCTCATTGGTTTATATGCAGAGGTGCACCAGATTTTGCACTCTTCAGTTTTAATAAATTAACCTTATTGCCTTTTATTCCTCTCCCCTTCTACAGAGAAGCTAATATTAAGCTGCATCACTCTCCTTTGGCCAGCAGGGAGGGGGGATCTAAAGCCAGGCAAGCCCATACACTTCTTTGCAGAGTGCTGAGAATGATAGGAGTTATAGTTTGAAACAGCAACCATATAATGGCTACACTATAATGGTTACACTACAGATCCTATTATGTACTGTGCAGTAGGAGGAGTGGAGAGAGATTTTTATGAAACTGCCTGGGAAAGTTCTTCCTCTTAGCTCGGAGGAAGTTAGAGGGACAGCACCTCTGTCTGGATATGTCAGGAACCATTAATCAGGAGACAGAAAATGCAGAAAATGCAGTTAAAATCACACATTTTAATATAATGGTAAGAATGGTACAAATAGTAAACATAGTCAAAACATAGCCAGGGTACAGTAGCCAAGGCAGTTAGTCAGAACAAGCCAGTAAATCAGGAAACCAGAGATCAGTGGAGGCTGCAGACAGGATCAGGAACCAGAAGGGATGTCAGCCAGGCAAGTCTTTAACAGGAACACAGCAGAGAGTCTCCAGATATGTTTGACCAAGGCGAAGGCACGGAAGGAATGAACCAGGCGGCTTAAATAGCCAGAAGGGGCTGGCTGTAGGCTGGATTGACAAGCAGCAAATGATGACCAGGTGAGCTGCTGTGGAATGATGAGTGTTGGCAATTAACCGACAGCTGAGCAACCTGAGCACTGAGAAGGAGGGCTGTAAAATATGAAAGATTATGAGATGTTATGCAGAGTAAATAGATACCTAACATGTCATGCTTTAAAATTGTGCACGCTCATGCAATGGCCACAAACTACGATACCTAAATATCTCCATAGGCGACGTTTTCAATTTTTTTACAGGTTACCCGTTAAGGCCTACAGAGGAGGTCTGGTGCTAAAATGAATGCTCTTGCTCTGATGTTCACGGTGATACCTCACATGTGTGGTACGAACATCATTTACATATGTGTGCACGACCTACGTATGTGTTCGCTTCTGTATGAGAGTAAGGAGGGATGGCAGCGTGTTAAAACATTTTTCTTTTATTTATTTTATTTTTTCACTGTCCCTTTAATTTTTTCTGATCCTAGCATTACTTGTAATGGAAAAATGATAACAGGTTTTCTTTATGGAGGGATCTGGGGTCAAAAAGACCCCAAATCTCTCCTTTACCCTTAAAAACAAAAGATCAAAAATATATTTTTTTGATCTTTTTCTTAAAAAAAAAATTGTTCACTTCCATCCTGGCCTAGAAGTGAAGTCATGACGTCGCTCCAGTCCTCCAATGCCATAGAGGTGATCAAAGACAATCTAATCTTTTATCGCCTCTGTGACCATCTGGCCGCACCTTTGGATCATTTCTTGGGCGAGCAACTGGAATCAATAAGCCAGAGAAACACCGGCGAACACCTTCTCATGATCTGCTTGGACCACTTTCAGGAGAAAACCAGCTAACAAGCTGATAAAAAAAATTCCGGGGTTATGGCTGAAAGGGCACAATCTCGGTAAACCACTTGCAAACCGCAACATATACAGTATATACATGTTGCGTATTGTGGTCGGCAATTGGTTAACCCATTATATGCTTGGCTAGTTATACAGCCCTATTGAGTGACAATATATTAAGTTTGCCTTTTACTGCCTGATTTGGTGCCTGAATTCTTTGATGCAGCACTACTATTGGCTACTAAGTAATACTTTAGATCATTTCCTGTGATATTGTATGTTTGTACACTCAACCTGGTGTGTCAAAGGGGCAGAGGTCCTTGATAAGGTCAAGGCAAAGAACAGAGGACACATTTTTATTTTTTTTCCAAATATAACGTTTTATTAAACTCCAACCATGGGGCGGAGGCCCCGCAATACAGCATCAATACAGTAAATGTCAAGCATATAGCAGATATTAACAAAAAGAGTTGTTCATACGTTATACAGTATAGAATGCGGGCATGGAACGCAGTACCAGAGGGTTCCTTTATGTCCATTATGTCTATGTGCGACCATGCTCTGTACTTGAGGGCCAATTACTGCGGGAGTCACCGCTCCAATTTCCGTTTTTTCAAAAGGGTAGAGAATCAGGGTATGCAAGAGGGGGGAGGGGGGGGTTAGGAAGGGAGGAGGAAGAAGGGGGCAGGAAAGAATGGGAGGGGAGGAAGGACAGGGGGGGGGGGAGACACGGCGGAAGTTAGTACCAGGAAGACTGTAAATAGGGCATGTGTAGGGAGGGCTTATCATTGTCTCAGGAGGCGCTGCCCCTCATCAGAAAAAATAAAGACATTCCAAATGTCCCAAGTTTTCTTATGGGATTCCTGCTTGTGCTGTGCTGTGAGTATCAGATCCTCAAACTTCTTCACCTCCTCCACCTTCCTCAGCCAAAGAGCCATGGAAGGGGGGGGGGTTGCTTTTTCCACAGCAAGGGGATGCAGGCCTTGGCTGCATTAAGCAGGTGCCTCAGGAGTGACTTCTTATAGCTGTTAATAGGAATCTTGGAGAGGTGTAAGAGGAAAAATGCAGAGTCGCCTGGGATGTTGTATTCGGTGAATTTCTGGGATATACGGCGGACTCCATCCCAGAACTCTGTCAGTCTGGGACAGGACCAGAAGATGTGGATTAGCGTTCCCCTCTCCTCTGCACAGCGCCAACATCTATCCGAGGAAGAGGGGAAACACTTTTGTAATCTGGAGGGTGTCAGGTACCAGCGAGTAAGTAGCTTTAAATTTGACTCCTGTATTTTTGTGCAGAGGACACATTTTATCAAGCGGTTCCTGCAGGTATAGCACTACATATATACTGTATGCGCTATGATGAATTTACACTGTAAAGCAATACCACATATGGTTTTGGAGAGTAAAATGCTAATTATTTTATTTTTTTGCAATTTATGTGAATTCTGCTTTTCATATTGCTTATTTACAACTACTGTGTAGGAAGTAGCATTTTATCACATCTGCAAACGTTTACCTCAGACACAGGAAGAAGTCACTCAGTATATTGTATTTAGACTGTGTGGTAAGAGAGAGCTATTTTTGTCATGATGTACGTAAAGCAGTATGAATAAAATAGTAACACATACAAGAAGTATAAAAAAAAAATCCAAATGAGAATTAAGATGGTAGATATCCTTATAATGTAAAATACTGATGACAGATGTATATTGCTAGGAACCACTGTGTTTCATTGGAAACACTAGCCATGTTCTAGTCTGTTTTTAGAAGATGTGTGTTTTGTGTGCGGAAATCAAAGTGTTTTTAAAAGAAAAAAGTAGATAAACTATACTCTGATTTATGTTACATACATAGATAGTCTGTAATTGTATTGGGTCAGGGTTACAAGAATTCAGGGCTGGATGACTCATCCTGGCAGCTCTCGATGCCTCCCGTTTCTAGAATGTGGGAGAATTGGCCTTGAAAATGTATAGGCTCTCCAGGAGTGGGCCTGGCAGTGGGCTGGGAAAACCCACAAATAGTGAGTAGGGCAGGAATCAAGTTGGTCAGTATAGTGGTCAGTATAGAACTCAGGTAGGTCAGTGTATAGTCAGTATAGGAATTGGGTAGGTCAGTGTAGGAATCAGGTAGGTTAGTGTAGAGGATAGTGTAGGAATCAGGTAGTTTAGTGTAGTGGTCAGTGTAGGAATCAGGTAGGTCAATGTAGGGATAAGGTAGGCCAGTGTAGGCATAAGGTAGGTCAGTGTAGTGGTCAGGGTAGGAAACCAGGTAGGTTAGTTCAGTGGGCAGGCAGGTCAGCGTAGAAATCAAGTTGGTCAGTACTACTGTGCTAGTGGAAGGGACTCAGGGAGTACTAAAAGTCTGGTGGGGGTGCACATTTCTTGCCTTGTCCCGGGCGCTGACAACCAATGCTACACTTCTGACTGCATATATAATTTGAGGAAAATATGTGTATAAAATAGTTTACCATTTGCCAATTAAAAAAAAAAATATGTCTCCGGATTTCATTTTAAAAATCTGGTCACTTTATGCTCTGGGGAATCTCCATGTGTGTGTGTGGGTCAGTCGGGCGAGACTGGAGCAGAGAGCCAGTCAGGAGGACTGGGGAGAAAAGCAGCAAGGTGGGCTCGTATTCTGCAAGCAAGCGGAACTGGGGTCAGTGGCCACAGGAAGGCAGAAGGAGATTCGGTATGCTGTTCACTCTATTTATAGCCTGTTTTGAACAAGAAGGGGATTACAATCAGATAGTTCACAAGCTGAAAGAAAATTTTGAAAAATCAAAGCGCTAGGGAACATTAGCTACTATTTGGGAATCCAAATAGAGAGGAGTAGCACAATGTCATCGACATCGATAAGGATGTATATCCATCTGTCTTCTTGATTCTTGGAGTAGAGACAGGGGCCTGCTTTACTTCTTGAGAATCCCTCTCTAGTAAGCACTTTGTTCACTTTCCATATCCTTCTGGATTGCTTAAGACCTTAGACACTCTAATAAAGTTTACACCCAAGGTTGTCTCCTTACTCAAAAAACTGGTGGTTGCCCCATGTAGGGATGCAGTTTTAATGTCTAGGTGTTTTACTTGCATGCCCTTCCCAGCTGCAACACTAAAAAGCGCTCTGATGGGTTTTACTTCCTCTTTTGCTCTGTGCAAACCCTGCAAATTAAAAGCATAATGGGCTAGTATTGCATACTAGCCCATTATGTGACACTTACCTGCAAACGAAGCCCACGCTGTCCCCTGTGCAGGCTATGTTCATCTTTGCCCCTCCTCCTTCTGGGGCCGCATACTTGTGACTGGCTGGTGCCTTGCGATGTCACTCCCACGCATTCGCGCGGGAGCCGCCAGTCACGGCACATGCTGGGGAAGAAACGGCACGGAGGTCCGTTTCTTCGCAGCTAATGCGCCGATGAGGACTTCAGAGCACTACAAGGGAAATATCTCCTAAATAGTGCATGTTTAGGAGATATTTCCACTACCTATAGGTAAGCCTTATTCTAGGCTTACCTATAGATAAAAGTAAGACAAAGGGATTTACAACCACTTTCATAGGTGTCAATTCTGACCAAAAGTAGAAGGATTACAATTTTTTTTAATATGGTGCAGTCAACTGGCCAAGGCGCCCATTGCTTTCATTTATTTGGAGCAAAAAGATCACCTGCCGTAGCTGCTGTCTGTGTTTCTTTCTGACTTGGAGTTTTGTTTTTTTCTCCTGTACTCTCAGGGGTATTTTCTGAATTCTGTGGGCCTTTGTGGAAAATCATAAGTTGGGCCTACCGTGAACCGTCAGCACGGTAAAGCTATGCCACACTCCAGGCACCTACACCTATTGTACATATTTCAACCTTTCGGTCAGGAAAAAGCATTGTGCACAGCACACCATGCTGAATGGTGGATGTGCCCAGATTGCATTAACAGTGGGAGGGTCTTAAAGGGGCAAAGTTAACCGGTTGCCGACCGCCCTATAGCAGTTTTACTGACCAGGCACCGATGCCAGGGTTTCATTCTAAGGTATTTCATAATGTGCTAATACGCAATGCATACTAGCACAATATGCCATTGTCTTGCAGGTTTTTTTTTTTTTTGTCATCCTACCAAAAAAGCAGGACTACCCATTTAACCCTTTAGTAAAAGAACCTGAAACAGATTCAAAACCCATGCAATATAAAAAACATGACAAATACCAATATGTATTCATTATCCGGTTGTGCTATTCCCATGCAATCTGATTTAGACTTAGCAGCAACTATTTATTGCAAGGGCCTACCTAAGCAATCTAGGTGTCTGGTAGATCCTTGCACACATACACAATGTTGCTGTTCACATTAGGGGAAATGTTGCCTGCCACAGAGTGGTCAAATCACCCTTCAAACCCAACTATCTTCTGCTGGTGGTATTACACTTAAAGAGAATAGCCAAAAGCAAAAAATAAATAAAAAATGAGCGCAGGGCTAACATGAGGAAGGACACAGGGTAGCCGGGCTAGAGAGGGTTAACAGTTTTGTCTCAGTTTTGAGGGTCTGCAAGGGTCAGTTTGTGAGGAAGCAAGGGGGACTGTACATGCGGGGCAAGACACAAGGAGGAGAAACGTTTCTCCATGGCTTTCCAATGGCTGATTCACAGTATCTAGAGGTGCAGGTCCACTCCCTGATGAACTCTATGGGGACAGAATGGCTGCAGAGCCAGATTGCAGCCCTGCTGAGATCTTTGGCATCAACATCGGGTGAATCACAGGGCAAACGCGCTCGGCGGTCATGCCCCCCAGAGCGTTTTAGCCTTGCTAGTTCCCCACGAGCTCAGGAAGCCCAGATTTGGACCCCCCAGCCCAGCCGGCTCAGCCTCCTCAGGCTAACACCGGTACTGGGAGGAATCTGCGGGAGGGGGACATAGCCCCATGCCATCCCCAGTCCCTACTAGGCTGAGAAGGAGTCCACATGTGGCTCCCTCCCAGGTGAGAGCCGTGTCGGGGGCGGCGGCTCAGCATGGGAGGAGTCGCCAGGCGGGTCACGGCCAGTCAGGCAGAGCGGCCAGAGAACCCATCACCCCCAGATCCAGGCAGGATCCACGGGGCTCAGGAACAGGTTGGAGTAGCAGGGCCCCCCCCGCCAGTGGGGGGGGGGGTGAAGAGGAGCCACGCAGCATTGGCCAGGCATGCCAGTCCAGTGGGGCAGTGGTGTAGGAGGGACAGCGAACTGCCAGAGTGGCACATCCTCACCAGCCCAGAACCCAGGCGAGAGTTCAGAGGGGGAGCTGTCCAGCGCGGAAGAGGGTGTCGCTCTTCTGAGGTTGGCAAAGATGGATTCTGGAACGGCAGCTGTGGGATCTGGTCCTGGTCGACCTGATAAGTCCACATCTACTACTGTTTCTTCTTTACAGCTTTCAGTGTTCCCAATGTCAGGTTTTAATGAGGGACGAGGTCCCAGGGTGGGTTTGGGTGTCCCTACCTCTCTGGTGGGCAAGACCCCTCCCCGTCCCCGCCGTGATTCCACAGCCATACTCAACCTTTTAGTTGGACTGTGTTCCTTGGTACAACGTTTTGATGCAGGATCGTCTGTGGTGCTGCGCCAGTGGCGGTTTGGATTCCGGACTCGCTTGGGGAGGGTCGGGTGGTTACCCAGGTTCCGGAAGTTTCTGTACCTGGGCCTGGTCAGGGGCAGGTGGCTGCAGTGACCTCAGGGGATATGGCGACTGTGGGGGAGGGTGCAGCTACCTCTGTGGATGCACAGAAGGACGCTAGTAAGAATACGGACTCAGTTCGCTTGGCCGATTCGGCGAAATGTGAGGTGTATGTCTGCTTTGAAGGTCCTTTGTGTGTGCACCTCAAATCTGAGATGCGGGAAAAAATTTGTCACTGGGACTATATGGAGATTTTCACACCTCTTGAGAAGTTTAACTTGGACCGGATTAACCCGGAAGAGTCCAAGAAGGAGGATGAGGAAAAACGTCATTACCATCTGATTCCGCGGACATTTAGCAATTGGCACCAGGCCTTCGCCATCTTTGCGAGGGTAATCGGGGAAAAATTCCTCGAGAACTGTTCCCATCTTTTTTGTTATCTGGATGCCATTAGCGAGACCCAGAGGGTGTATGGGGGAGTGGCTTGGCTTAGGTATGACGAATAGTTTAGTCATCGAAAGGCTGTGCGGCCATCGTTACGCTGGGATCATAAGGACATAAATTTATGTCCTCGCCACGGGCCTCCACTTTTATTCCAGTGGAGGCCAGAAGTCCAACAGCAGACAACCGGCCACAAATTGGCGAGGCCACTGCTGGCAGTACAACGAGGGTTTGTGTAGATTCGGCATCGGCTGCCGATACAAACACGAATGCTCTCAATGTGGGGGGCTCACCCCATGTCTCGCTGTTTCAAGGCCGGCAGGTCATGTCCCGGCGATACTACGGGAAAAAGACAGGACACAGTGAGGGTGGACATGATGGCCCCCTTTCTAAATAGATATCCGGATTGGCCTGCAGCTCGGTTGTTGCAGGTGGGTTTCGCGGAGGGCTTCTTGATCCCTTGTTCCTTTTCTCAAATCCCTCCCGCGTCTGACAATTTGCAGCCGGCTTTGTTACACTCTGAAGTGGTTTCCGAAAAACTCGCTAAGGAGGTGTTACTGGGCCTGATCAACCATCTTTCCTATCTAAAAGGCGGGCCAATTAATGATGCCATTGACCCTGAGGTGTATGCGGGATCTTACACCTCATTTGACGCCGCCGTGTTTTGGGTTTGGCGCTACAAGCAGGGTGCTCTTATGGCTAAGATCGACATCGAGGCTGCTTTTCAGTTTCTGCCAGTACACCCAAGCAGTCTTCATCTTTGGGGCTGCAGATGGTTGGATGCCTTTTACGTGGATCGTTGCCTGCCTATGGGCTGCTCCATCTCATGTGCCTTGTTTGAGACATTAAGCTTGTTTATAAATTGGGCGGTTTCTGTATGTTGGCCTTCTCGCTTCAAATTTAAGTGGTATTTTGATGGCTACAGTTCAGCACCTCCCTGAGCGATTTGGCATCCCTCTCGCAACAGACAAAACCGAGGGCCCCACGTTGTCAAGTTCCTGAGGCTAGTGACGAGTTGCTTGCTCTTAAGGAGGAGGTTCATTTGGCCTTTGGCAAACACAAGATCCAGCTCTGAGAGCTACAGTCTCTCCTAGGCAAGCTTGATATTGCATGCCGTATTATGTCACTGGGCAGGGTTTTTTGTCCGTGGCTCTCGGCCACCACTGCCGGGGACAGTTTGCCCAGGCATTTTGTTCGACTGAACAGGGCCGAGTGTGGCACGAATTTTCGGGGCATATTCAATGGTCGGTCGATTGAGATATAAAGACCGGTCAGCAACTATGATCTTGAGCTTTTCACAGATGCGGCCGGCTCTACGGGCTATGGTGCATTCTTAGGGGATCGGTGGAGCGTGGAACGCTGGCCTGCCGAATGGCAGGAGGCGGGCTTCCTAAAGAATCGAGTACTTCTGGAACGTCTTACGGTCGTGATTGCCATAACGCTCTGGGGGGAGTCGTTTTGGAACAAAAAGTTTGTCTCCACTGTGACAACTTGGGGGTGGTTCAGGTTATCAACTCTCTGTCAGGGTCTTCTTCCCCTGTAATCTTTTTTTTTTTTTTTGCAATATCTGGTTTTATGCTGTCTCAAGCAAAATGTATTTCTGTACACTGTGTATATTCCAGGTGTGGAGAATACTGTGGTTGACACTATCTCTTGCTTCCAGTTGGACAGGTTCTGGGAGTTGGTACCAGGCGCGGAGCAATGGGGAACCCCTTGTCCTCTGCGGCTGTGGCAGATTGCATTGGAATCACCTATGGTTTGATCCAAATCTCCTTGAGTGAGTCGACGTGGTCTTCCTACACCAAGGTCTGATGGGAATGGGGGGAGCTGCAACAGTAGGCGGGGGTTGCAATGGCCAGTTCGGAAGTCAGACATCTGGTGATTTATTTCATTTATCTGTGTTTCTGTTCCAGCGTGTCCATTTCCGTTATAAACCAGAATTTGTCAGTTTTGACGTTACTTTTTAATTTGTGGGGTGTCCCAGACTTTTTTGGTAAAACGGGCCCTGAGAGGGTATCGAAAGGGGGATTGGCGGCTGGATGGCCACTGGCCTTTTACTTCTGACATCCTACAGTCCTTGTTCATGCAGACGCCCATGGTGTGTTTGTCTGGTTTTGAAGTTTTGTTATTCAGGGCAGCCTTTGCTTTGGCTTTTTTATGGAACTCTCAGGGTGGGTGAGTTGGTCAGTACATACAGGGCCCCACAGAGTGGCTTGTCAGTGGCAGACATTCGCCGCAATGACTTTTCTGTATTACTGTTCACCCACCGATCCAAGATGGATCAAGCAGGAAGGGGAGCTCAAGTCAGGTTGCTACGTATTCCTGGTTAGCCCATCTGCCCGGTTGCAGCAGTGAAGGAGTATTTACACCTTCGACCTGGGGTTCCTGGTTCCTTTCTTACTCATTTGGATGGATCGGCCTTGTCTAAATTTCAGTTTGTGTTGGTTCATGTGCGCTGTCTCATGGCTGCCGGCTTGGAACCACACAGCTACTCTTCTCATTCTTTTTGCATAGGGGCTGCCACTGAGGCTGCCTGGTGGGGATTGGATAATGCAGTGGTGAAACGCATTGACACGTGGGAGTCAAACTGGTTTAAACTTTATGTGCGTCCTCACTTGATTTAATATCCCCGTGTTCACTGGGGCATCTTTTATATTATTCCTATCACGTGTGCTGTTGTGTGTTTGGTACGTTCCGTGTTATGTGCTATGTTTTTCTGTATTTCCTTTCAGATCATGCTTGAATCGTGTGGGTTCTGGGACATTCCTTTGTTCACTGGGGGCCAAGAGGGCTGATGTCAGGTCTAATGGCCAGCAGCTTGGATTCCCCAGGCCTGAAGCCAGCATCAGGTGGATAGGGGTTCCGGGATGGAGAAGGGTGGTCCTAGAGGTGAATAATGTTTCTAGGTGGGATAGGCCCCATGATGTCCTGGTATTGCATGCTGGAGGCAATGATCTAGGGCAGGGGTGCCAACCCTTTTGAGGAGCGAGGGCCACTTTAGCGACTTGGTAACCGGTCATGGGCCACAATGAGCATAAAGGGGGATGGCAGGTCTGTGTCCACTCTGCATATGTAAAGCAGACACAGACAGATGCAGCCTGCTCTACCCTATGGGCCCTCTGATCTGCCCAGGCTGAAGGGGACAGATTGCCTTGTTTTTTTTAAGCAGATCAGATTATAGATAGGCGTGTGTAAACGGACATGAGTCTGTTTACACCTGCCGCTCTATAGAGGTGAATGGAGAGTCTGTTTGAGTCCATCTGAAAAACAGACAGGCGGGTCCCGATCGGACCGATCATGTGACAGGGGCCTGAGGCTGCTTTCACACTAATGCACAGCAGTTTACCTGCTCCTCAACTGACCTCAATCTTCACTTCTTCTTCAGGATTCCTGCAGCTGGCTGCTGCTGTCCCCCAGGTGGGTATGGCTGGTGGCTGCTGCTGGCTGTCCTCCAGGGCTGGTACTGCTGGTGGATACTGGTACTGATAGTACTGGTACTGCTGGCTGGTACTGATGGTACTAGTACTGCTGGCTGGTATTGCTGGCTAGTACTGGTACTACTGGCAGGCACTGCTGGCTGGTACTGTTACTGCTGGTGGGTACTGGTACTGCTGACTGGTGCGGCTTGCTGGTACTGTTACTGCTGGCTGGTACTGTTACTGCTGGCTGGTACTGATACTGCTGACTGGTACTGTTACTGCTGGCGGTATTGTTACTGCTGGCTGGTACTGATACTGCTGACTGGTACTGATACTGTTGACTGGTACTGTTACTGCTGATGGTACTGTTACTGCTGGTGGGTACTGGTACTGCTGACTGGTACTGCTGGCAGGTACTGGTAGTGCTGGCGGGAACTGCTACTGCTGGCAGGTACTGGTACTGCTAGCGGGTACTACTACTGCTGACTGGTACTGCTGGTGGGTACTGGTACTGCTGGCAGGTACTGGTACTGCTGACTGATACTATTACTGGTGATGGGTACTGGTACTGGTACTACTGGCTGGTACTGGTACTGCTGGTGGGTACTGCTACTGCTGGCGGGTACTGGTACTGCTGGTGGGTACTGGTACTGCTGACTGGTATGGTTGGCTTGTACTGATACTGATACTGCTGGCACTGATGACTGGTACTGATACTGCTGGCACTGATGACTGGTACTGATACTGGTACTGCTGGCACTGATGACTGGTACTGCTGGCACTGATGACTGGTACTTATACTGGTACTGCTGGCTGGCATCCTAGATCGCAGTGTCCTGTGTCCCGACCCGCCATCCCCGAGCATCAGTGTGACAGGAAGCATGCGGCTGCAGTAGAGAGCAGAACCGATGCTTCCTGTCACAGGCGGAGTACATTTGGTATCACTCCGCCTGTAAAAGAGCCAGCGCTATACAGGAAGCATCGGCTCTGCTTCCTCTAGAGGTGGCTCCGTTCTTCGCGCTGATGCTTGGAGATGGCGGGCCTGGAACCCACGATCTGGGCTTGCCGACCCACGATCTCATAGCAAGACGTGGCGGGCCACATCAGAGGGGGCGGGCCAGTGGTTGGGCACCCCTGATCTAGGGCTACGATCCAGCAGACACCTCATTCGAGATGTCAAGTTTGACGTACTCCGCCTGAAGATGGCCTTTCCTCACACTGTGGTGGTTTGGTCTGACATTGTAGGTGACACTACTTGCCATTTTGCCAGGTCTGTGGATAAGTTGAACAGGGCCAGGGTAAAGGTTAACAAGGAGGTTGGGTAGTTCATAGTGCAAAATGGAGGTTTTGTAGCACGGCACCAGGAGTTGGAGGTGGATACGTGGTGGTATCTCCGCAGTGATGGGGTTCATCTGAATGTGGTGGGCATGGATCTGTAGTCCCTGGGTTTGCAAGACGGGGTACAGAGGATTTCACACTTTGCGCTGTGGTGGTTGGGTCTTTGGTGGAATTTTAATACAACTTGCTGTTATTTGGTTATTAGGGTTATTAGGGACCCATCTAAGGTATGGAGACTCTGGTGGAATGCCAGTTATGGTGGATTAACTGGTAGTTACAATGGTGGTATCTGCAGATTGTGGTTCGTCCTCAAGCTGATGCAGTGCGGCAGGAGCCATGAAAGTAATTACGCAGATACAAGGACAATTTCGTTACTTGGTGCCTCCAAGGATCGGCAAAAGTGTTATGTTTTTTATTTGAATAATTGGTAAAATAATTTGTTATTTGTTTTAAATAAAGGGGCCGAAATGGCCAATTTACTCCAAGTCGTATCAGGGTATTTTTTGGGGTAAGGTCTAGTTTGCGTAACGGGTTGGTGGTGCAGCAGTTATACAAAAGGGTCGGATGCACCTGCGGTACCTTTGTCATGTATGTAAACCTCAAATGTTGTTGTTTTTGGATGTAATAATAAAGGATTAGAACCTCTATTATGTGTTTTTGTTGCCTGTGTGCCATTGGAGAGATTTTCCTTCACTTCCTGTCTAGGAGAGTAGGGTTTCCCAAGTGAGAGAAATTGCCTCTTCAACTGCTGCTCTCATAGGAACCTGAATATGTAAGTGGACTTCTAATTGTCCGACAGTTCGCAAAAACTGTTCAGGCTCCCACCCAAATTCCTCTTGGATAGGACAACAACCCACTGCTATAGCTGAAAGCATCATGTGCCCACTGCTTGCTATAGGACAACCCATGACATCTCTGACCATTAGCCTTTATAGTCATAAAATAGGAATGTCCACACAAAGGTTATGGTTTCTGCACTTTACTGTTCTTCTTTAGAGATGGCATTGACATTAACATCGCATAGACATACTGACAGGTGTCTTCGGCATACATCACCATACACACATATGGACAAGCTGTAGCAGTCATTGTGAAAGTGGAACATTGTACATCACATTTAAGCCATCTTCCCTTTAAACATCTTCCTCATTGGGAGCACCACAGTGTTTAGACCCATTTCCCTGTATACTAGTTTCTGTAGCATTCTGCTTTATTCAAATAAAGGTTAACAAGGTAAAGCATCCTGCTCTGTCAGCTGAGATTAAGAAGGTGCTTTTTGTAGTATACCAGTCTATGTCCCACTCTATAGCTCTGCCCAGCCAGGCACACTCTCATATGTTGCTCTCTTTCTCCCTAGAATCATTAGGACACTGACCTAGCTTATTAAGCTCTGTGCATGCAGTTTACAACTCCCTGCATGTCGTATCAGAGACAGGGCTTCTGCAGCTGCACCTATTGAAGACTATACACCACTTCCAGAACTTCAGGCCTGAGCCGGGTCCTGGCAGTAGCTGACTAAATATACATGGCTCTGGGGTGTTTAGCTCCCATGCCCCAACTTTCTAAAGCTCTTCCCACCCTGGTATATATATATATATGGATGCTAGCTCCACCCATTATATCACTATAGATAAGCTTTGTCTAAAAGAGAACCTAACATCCACTTATATAATTTCCTATTTCCGCAGTATATTGTAACAGAGCCACCGAGTCACAGACCTGCTAACTTCACCCGATTACACATCCCCATTAGAAGATCTCCATTCACCTTTTGCTCTGGTAACAACTGTAATACTTAGGATTGATCACTATATTGCTCCCATTTTCTGTCACATGTCATTATGAAAGAGTCCTGCATGATTCCAAAACATTGATCAGATTCTGGCGAAATTTATGATGCAATAACTGTGGATTTACTATAAGAAGTTTAGTGCACTGCCAACATATTCTATTCATGTAAATGCCATTTGTTGTTTTACTACAGCACAATGATGGATTTTGTTATGTGTGCAAGAATATTATGTTTATTTATTGTCACATGGAGTAAGTCACATGCTCCTCCATAAATGGATATTTGTTCTGCCATTAGATAGAGCAGTGTTTCACAACCTCTTTTTAGTCAAGGCACCCTTTAAAATTCTGCACAGTCTCAAAACTCCCCATTCTAAAATGTAAAATTCTAAACAATTGGGTTCACATTGCAGAAGCATGCACACACATAGGGCACCCAACATTAGAGTTGATTTATTCTTTCAAAGCAAATACACTTTTGCACACTGCACCTGACTAGTATTCCAGCATTACTTCTTTCTCCCCCATGCAGCTAATGTTACCCCCATTGCTTACAGAGAGGACTGCGGGGTCAAACAAGTATACCATGCAGGTGCCTGATGTCCTCCTAATCAGGCAATGACATCAGTGGTTGTTAGGATGCTGGTGGCTGTTCTGCACAGTGTTCAAACCTGTGGCTTTTTGTAATAAAAAAGCAGGTTTGATGCACCTGTTGGCATGAACACAATTTTTGGACAATTTTTAGGCATTTTGCCAAAGCACCCCTGAAGAACCCAGAAGGCACCCTGGTTGAAAATGGCTGAGATAGAGAACTATGTGCAAACAGATTAAAACTGGGTGCAAATAGTGAGGTCTACATTAAAAGACATTGCGTAACCCAGCGTAAAAAAGGGGTTCAGGTCTTGGGGAGAAATATACTTACTTTCAAGGACCATTTCAATATAAACATGGGCCTGGAAAGACATAAAAAACAAGAGCTGAAACGCAAGAAAACCAAGACCCATCGGAAAAATGAAAAGCCACAATCCCTGAAGCTGTCATCTTGATTTGTGAAGATGATAATAAACTGGATCTCAGTCAGTTCTTTACCACCTGGAGGACAAACCCAGTTGCCATGAATAATATAGTTTTCACATTGTGTTGGGAGATGGGAGTCTATTGGCTAAAGATCATGTGTGAGGGTAACAGGTAGCCATAATATTATCAAAAAAAGATTGACAGGATATAAGCACCTCATGATCAAGCACAGTATTTTACAACTGTCAGATTAATACCATTTCCTCATTCATGGCTATTGGGCATTCCAGACACACAGCTACATACAATATATTATGCCATTGAGGTGGCCAGATGTGGGACAGCTAGCGTGCGTAAATAGTCTGTGGTATCCAGTTCTCACATAGTACCGGAATTATTCGTATAGACCCGAAGTTAGAGAATGTATTATTGACCAAAGATTGCCATGTAAAAATCACAGATTTTGGTATTGCTGTGGAAAATGTTTTTCAAAGAGCAAAAAAGTGTGGAAAAAACTGGGGAATTATAGTACGTGGCCACTGAGATCCTAAAACAGCGCAGATTGGTTTTCATTAAGCATCCTGTTGCATGAGTTGCTCACCCAACGTAGCCCATTTGGGAGGAGTGGAACAGTAGGAGAAATGATCAAGAGGACCCTTACCACAGAGCCAAGCTACAAGTCTCTTGACCAATAGAAGGTTGAACTTTTGAAGGTGCTGTTGTGTAAAGACCTGAGCTATTAGGGGTCCATGGAGACAAAAAGGGTGACCCATTATTTTGTATTAATTAGATATGTAGCACTAACCCGCGAAGGAGCTGCTGGTTATTTTTGGGGTTACCCTTACCTTCCGTTCTCCTTGTGTCTAGGGGATGTCCCGTGATAGATGGCCCAGTAACTTGAGACTGACAATAGATCCAGTTGAATGGATTTTATTTGCAAACGTCAACCATTGAACAGTCTTTTAACTTGGGATCAGAGGGTTAGAAAGGAAAGCTCAGGTACTCTCAATGTCAAAGTCTATAAACGTTAAGGAACTTGCTTACTTTGACTGCATCCAGAGAATAGCCATTCGCAGCTGGATGAGCACTCAAGTTGGACAGTCCCTCTCTCACAAGGCCTAGCAGCCAACAAGGTGCTTACTCAGGAACAAAGTCTTTATCACCAACGTTGTAGCAGAACATGTAGGGAAACTAAGTTGTAGAACACTTGTAGGATACCTGGATCTTTCAGCCCAGTTGGCGATATCCCCAAGACTGGATTCTCTCGGTTACTTCAGCCCTTCCAGGCTCTTGTTAAAAAATCAACCTCACGCGTGGTATTCTTCTAAAGAGTCCTCCCCTGGAATGCTCGAAGTATACTGGGTCTCTCCCAGACCGGAGACAGCACCCATCCACCTCAGAGTCCTTCCTCAGTTCCCATGCCTTGGGCTAGCCAGCCCAGAGGCATCAAAGTCAGGTGGAACTGCACCCCAGGCCATAGCCTTCCTGGGGGCTGGTCAGGAGGACCAGGACCATATACTCAACACAGCATACTGGACTGGAACCCAGAACCACGCCTACCACCAGAGACAGTGCCCCCTGTGGCCAGGCTGAACATCCCACAGTTCAGTCAGGCCGCGTACACACGCGCGGACTGTTGGCCCAACTTTGTCCGTCCAACAGTTTGAGCGAACAGTCCGCTCAAACTTAGCATGGACGGACATGGCCACACACGACGGACGAACAGTTTGCTGAAACCGTGCGCGATGACGTGAACGGCACGTACGACGGGACGAAAAATACGACGTCCTATACACTGCAATGCAACCTTCCGACGTGGAAATCCTTTCTGAGCATGCGCGAGACTTAGTTGGCCGAACAAGCCTACACACGAGCGAACAGTCCGCTGAAACAAGGTTTCAGCGGACAGTTTTTCGGAATTTCCGTAAGACCTTGTTCGGCCAACTGTCCGCTGAAACTGTCCGCTGAAGCCCCACACACGAGCGGACTGTCCGCCCAAACACTGTTCAGCGGACAAGGTTGGGCGAACAGTCCGCGCGTGTGTACGCGGCCTCAGACTGACACAGAGCCAAATTTAGTCAAATAGGCCCAAACAAAACTGTAGTTTGGGTAAAACTTTTAACTTTGAAAAACATAGCACGTGCTCTTCAGGAGCCCGCCACTACAGATACATAGTTACATAGTAGGCAAGGTTGAAAAAAGACACAAGTCCATGAAGTCCAATCTATGTGTGTGATTTTATGTCAGTATTACATTGTGTATCTCTGTAATTTGTGGTCGTTGAGGTGCTTATCTAATAGTTTTTTTGAAATTTTTGATGCTCCCCACTGAAACCACTGCCTGTGGAATGGAATTCCACATCCTAACTGGTCTTACAGTAAAGAATCCTCTATGTAGTTTAAGGTTAAACAACTTTTCTTCTAATTTAAGTGAATGGCCACGTGTCTTATTAAATTCCCTTACGTGGAAAAGTTTTATCCCTATTGTGGGGTCACCAGTATGGTATTTGTATATTGAAATCATATCCCCTTTCAAACGTCTCTTTTTCAGAGAGAACAAGTTCAGTGCTCATAACCTTTTCTCATAACTAATATCCTCCAGATCCTTTATTAGTTTTGTTGCCCTTCTCTGGACTCTCCCATTTCAGCACATCCTTCCTGAGGACTGGTGCCCAGAACAGGACAGCATACTCTAGGTGCGGCCAGACCAGAGTCTTGTAGAGCGGGAGAATTATCGTTTTATCTCTGGAGTTAATCCCCTTTTTAATGCATGCCAATATTCTGTTTGCTTTGCTTGCAGCAGCTTGGAATTGCATGCCATTGCTAAACCTGTCATCTACTAGGACTCCCAGGTCATTTTCCATCTTAGATACCCCCAGAGGTTCTCCACCAGTGAGAAGATTGCATTTATGTGTAGCAGATGATATTTGGCATCAAATGTCACACGCATTGTAAATTTAGTTTTTGCCTCAGGACCCTACAGTTCTGAGGGTTAATTGTGTAGGTAAGTCTTAACACCAGTCTAGCCAGGCCATGTTTGAAGTTCTGCCTGGTCATGTGAATGGTGAGGTGCACATGACAGGCTAGAACCAGGCCTGGTTGGATGTTTGGGTATGGCCCTCTCTGAGCCAATTAGTGCCGGGCCCGCTGAGGTGTCTGGGAGGGGGTACTTAAGCAGGTTCGGGGTTCCGGAGTTGTTTGTGAGACCCGTGTGGTCTGTTCTGGTTCCAGGACCACGGTAGCCCCGTGAGGGGTACCGAAAACGGGGTGTTCGACATCCCCCAGCATGTTCCTGTCAGTGGCCCCTGATAGACCCATCTGATCTGTTCCCGAGTCTCGGGAACCTGCTGGTCCGAGGCGCTGTAACTGAGGGAGGATTCAGAGTGTCTGGGTGTACTCTCGGCTTGGAGGGACACCACAGCTCATGGAAGTGACAGGGGGAGGACTCTTCGGAGGAAGGCTGACAAGTGGCATCCTGAGAAGTGCCTGGTTACTGAGTTGGGAAGGACATTGATGAATCCACACTTTTCCAGTACCTCAAAGGAAGCGGGAAACGTTCCAGGTACGGTTGGGAAAAAGGTTCCTGTTCATCTTTAGTTGATTGTTCAAGTTTTGAGTCAATGTGCTGACTGCCATGATCTCTGTCTAGAGGTCTGTTCAGCCTTGAAGTGCCCAGCTACGAGTGGCTACTCTCTGGATGGAAGTAGAGACTTGTTAAACCTGCAGTTCAAGGTACCTGAGTTCTTCACCCGTGCCCTCTGTTCCCTAAGAGACTGTGTTTTGCGAAAGTTCTACTGCAAAATAAAACCTTTTGAAAGGACTTTATCTGTGTCAGTGTACATGTCGTTCGGTATCAACCCTGGGAATCCCTAGACGCGGAAGAGTAGGCCAGGAGAAGGTAACCTGTAAGCCTATTCAGTCAAGGCCGCCCTGCAATGGGTTATGGCCACTACGTATATTTTTGCCACCCAAATGCATTCTTTTACATTTTTCAATATTAAACCTCATTTGCCATGTAGTTGCCCACCCCAATAATTTGTTCATTGGTTTCCAAGTTATTGCCCAGAGGGAACTGGAGGCTGGTCATTTTCCTTTCCCTCAAAACTCCCAGAAGACACAACTGATGCCGATTTGCAGGAGAAGATAGCTGTACCCACTGGCAAAGCCCAATGGCAGCCTCTCTTTAAAAATAAGGTTCAAGGTTAAAGGAATTTGGCTTTGTCTGCCCAGTCTGGGCTGCCGATTAGTACACTCCCCTATATGTAGCATGATGAATATAATGCTTACTTCCACAAATTCTAATGCACAATTTGAGAACAGCAATACAATGAAAAAAAATTCTTCATCTTCCACATGATTGTGATTACTCTTAAGCAGGCCATGCATGGGTCAAATTCTGAAATAATTTTCTAATGAAAATTGTATCTGAGAATTTTCTTTCGAATTGCGTACAATTAGTGAGCCGCAGCAACAGGCGATTTTCATGCGGCCATCACATTTGCGTGTTCAGGCATGTTTTAAATTTTTTGAGAAACAAACAATTTTCTAATCAATGATGGGAGAATCATGAAAGAAATATAATCGAAGAACAAATGTGCTTGAGCACAAGCAAAGAAAATTCCTGGAAAGGAAAGAAGATTCCTGGCTACGAAAATTATTTTCTGTAGCAATATGAAGTGAAATGGAAGGCTTGGCTGCTCAAATTTCTAAATCAATGGTGTTACCATTGGATGACAAAACGCACAAAATTTCTGATTTTTCATGTATGGCCTGCATTCGTTTTGGACAGATGGGTGGCCCTGGATGGAAATTGTCTGCATAGAGGGCTTCTCAACTGCCCCTCACAGCATGTCATCGCTCCTTGTCTGATTATAGGCAAACAGTCACAGACACTGTCAGCCTTTCATTGCTTTGTACAGGCTGAGCCATCTCAGCTGTTTGCAAATACCTGGCTGTACCTGCTGCACAAGTACACTTATCTGGGTGGTATACAGCCTTGGACCCCCATGTACATGAGCCCTAAGAGTCCATTCACACAGGGGCAACTTTGGATCCTACTGGAAGTCGTCCCAAGTTGCCTCAAGTCGTGCAACATGATAAAATCAATGAAAGTGAATGAGAGCCATCTTAATGCACACTACTGAAGTTGCTCCAACTTCAGAAAAGGTTCCTGTACTACTTCAATCCGACTTCTAGGTGACTTGTACCCACAGACGTCAATGGAAGTTGCCTCCGAGTCGGATCCCCTGTCTTAACTGAAGCAACTTTCCAGGCAGTAAAAATTGTTTTCTAGGCAAACCCCTCCCTCCCACAGAGCTGATTATTATGTGATTGGCCACTGGCAAAGTCTCATGTCCTGGAGGAAACTTCAAGTTGCCTTGTAAGTTGCCACAAGTCGTGCTGTGATTCATACTCAAGTCATGTCCAAGTTGCCTACCAAGTCTCGCTGGAAGTCGCGTTGCCCCTGTGTGAATGGAATCTTATGGTGTCTTACTTTTAAGGCAAGTCTCTAAACACAGTGCACAATTAATTAAAATGTATTTGCTCATCAATGTCATATCAGAGTTAAAGTGTTAATTCCACAATTGCAGAGTAGCAAATGAAAGCCTCCACACACAGATATTGCACCGTATGTCAATTTCTTACTGCAATAGTCATCTGCGACCTTTCCAAATATGCCCAGCCCCACTAAATGGCAAGGAACTGTACCTCCAACATCCATTAGTGGTAGAAATTTTCCACTAGCAAAAACCAGTAATTTGCCTCTGCCTTAGAGATCTCACTTTGACAGCGCAGTTACCATTGCACTAACCTTCACCTGAACTCAGAGTCTCCGCCCTCCTCTGCTCACCAAGTCTTGATCTTGCAGGTTGTTAGGGAATCCACACTCTGTTAATTAAATAAACCCCTCCAATAATCACTATGCCTGATCCCCATCTTCACCCCTTACCACCGCACTTGACCCCCATCCCAAGCAGGTCCCCATCTTCACCTCTTACCACCGCACTTGACCCCCATTCCAAGCAGGTCCCCATCTTCACCTCTTACCACCGCACTTGACTCCCATCCCAAGCAAGTCTCCACTTGATCCCCATCCCTAACCACTCCTCTCACAGCCTTGCCTGACGTCACTGTATGCAGTCTGACTTGGGTAATTAATTCAAGTACATTAGCAAATGCAAGAATAAAGGGTTTTCTTCTGTTATATTGTACTTATTCATCTTCTTCACTGGTTTAGTAAATGTCCATCATAAACTCTGTAAAGTAGATTAGTAATTGCTAAAGTTCCATTAACAATGAAGAAAATACTCCCATATCTGTCAGGCTAAGTGAATAGCCATTAATGTCTCCTTCCTTGGCCTGCAGTATTTCAAAGAAGACACCATCATTTCCCGATGACTGCTGTTAATATTTTCCTCTTAAGAATGAAGTATACTGTACTTGTCCTTTTTCACAAGAGTCGCAACAATTATTCAGTGATTCAGCATGATGCATGATGTCTGGGTTCTTGCATCTTTTTTGTTATATATTAATTTGGTTTAGGAAATGTCACAGGCCTGCTCTGTACTATGTTTGCAATACAATGACAAATCCCAGAGTCTATAACTGCAAACCCTGCACAGTCTGTGCCTCCGGCAGCCCCGGCTGAATTGTAAATTCATGAGAATGAGTGCTTGTAAAATTCCATGCACAATGCCCTGTATTCTCCTAGTACTTTATAAGAAAAATAATTAGCATTGTAAACTTTAACCCTTGTGATAAACGTATTTCAAATACGGGTCAAGAATGAATTGCATGTGACATTTTTTTTGCTGTATACAAACATTTCATAAGACTCTACTATCTTTTTTTTCTCTGTAACACCAGCCACTAGTAGCAGAGACAACTATTCTGCACATTGCCAAAATCCAATCAAATTATATCTAGGTTGACACCTAGTCAAGCGTATTTATTTTTTCTCTTTCTCTTTTGAAATACAAATTTTATAGGGTGTGCCTTCTGAGCCTTCAGTGAAACTCTAGCCAAACTATCTTATTTTGGACTACTTCAAGCTTACTTTGGGACTTTGTTTATTCCTCGTGCTTATGCTTGATGCTGGATCCATCCACTGGGGGGCCATGCTAAACCCTTGACTGCATATGTGGGTTAGGATTTGATACTTTAATGGAAGTTCTCATTGTTTACTTGGTTGTATACATTTCTGGACTTTAGAGATCAGTCGTAGCTTCGACTAAGGCTATTACCGAAACGCATCAGTTTATTGTTTTAGTGTCACTCTGATGTACCAATAAACGACACTTCAAGGATTACAGTGTTGCCGGCTCTTCTTACTACTGTTGTATTGGAGTGTGTTGGGACACATTGAGCCTCTGCACCTGTGAGTGGACCTGGTGTATGGATTGAGTTGTCCCTGCAGAGAGCGCTGTTACCTTTCTTCTTTTCCAGACTTTAGAGCTCCCCATGTGACAAGGATTCGCATAGTTCCCATTTCAACAATATGGGTGTCTGTGCGAGGGAGGTTTCTAGATGCTATAGTGCAGGCATGTCCAAAGTCCGGCCCGCGGTCCGGTTTTGAACGGCCCGCCTGCTCTTTCTCAATTTATTGTGCCATGGGAGCAGGGCTGTCAGATCAGCCGATCCCCGGCACTGTGAGAAGCTCCGTGAGCTTCAAAAGTGAAAGTAAAGTGCAGAGGATTGTGCTGTGCTCTCTGCTTCCCCCTACAGTGCAGTACCCGGCTGAATGAGGAAGCTGCAAAGGTACTGTACTACAAGCTAGATTCGTGTTAAAAAGGCCTTTATTCATGTGTGTGTATGTATGTATGTGTATGCATGTGTCTGTATTTGTGTGCATGCATGTATGTCTGTATGTGTGTGTGTATGTGCACATGTGTCTGTATGTGTGTGTGCACAGGTGTCTGTATGTGTGTGAGTGCACATGTGTCTGTGTGAGTGCACATGTGTCTGTATGTGTGTGTGCACATGTGTCTGTATGTGTGTGTGCACATGTGTCTGTATGTGTGTGTGCACATATGTCTGTATTTGTGTGTGTGCACATGTGTCTGTGTGTGTGTGTGTGTGCGCACATGTGTCTGTATGTGTGTGCGCACATGTGTCTGTATGTGTGTGTGTGCACATGTGTCTGTATGTGTGTGTGCACATGTGTCTGTATGTGTGTGTGCACATGTGTTTGTATGTGTGTGTGTGCACATGTGTCTGTATGTGTGTGTGTGCACATGTGTCTGTGTGTGTGCACATGTGTCTGTATGTGTGTGTGCACATGTGTCTGTATGTGTGTGTGTGTGTGTGTGTGCACATGTGTCTGTATGTGTGTGTGCACATGTGTCTGTATGTGTGTGTGTATGTGCACATGTGTCTGTATGTGTGTGTGCACATGTGTCTGTATGTGTGTGAGTGCACATGTGTCTGTGTGTGCGCACATGTGTCTGTATGTGTGTGTGTGCACATGTGTCTGTATGTGTGTGTGCACATGTGTCTGTATGTGTGTGTGCACATGTGTCTGTATGTGTGTGTGTGCACATGTGTCTGTATGTGTGTGTGTGCACATGTGTCTGTGTGTGTGCACATGTGTCTGTATGTGTGTGTGCACATGTGTCTGTAAGTGTGTGTGTGTGTGTGTGTGCACATGTGTCTGTATGTGTGTGTGCACATGTGTCTGTATGTGTGTGTGTGTGTGTGTGCACATGTGTCTGTATGTGTGTGTGCACATGTGTCTGTATGTGTGTATGCACATGTGTCTGTATGTGTGCACATGTGTCTGTGTGTGTGCACATGTGTCTGTGTGTGTGCACATGTGTCTGTATGTGTGTGTGCACGTGTCTGTGTGTGTGTGCACATGTGTCTGTATGTGTGTGCGCACATGTGTCTGTATGTGTGTGTGTGCACATGTGTCTGTATGTGTGTGTGTGCACATGTGTCTGTATGTGTGTGTGCACATGTGTCTGTATGTGTGTGTGCACATGTGTCTGTATTTGTGTGTGTGCACATGTGTCTGTGTGTGTGTGTGTGCGCACATGTGTCTGTATGTGTGTGCGCACATGTGTCTGTATGTGTGTGTGTGCACATGTGTCTGTATGTGTGTGTGCACATGTGTCTGTATGTGTGTGTGCACATGTGTCTGTATGTGTGTGCACATGTGTCTGTATGTGTGTGTGTGCACATGTGTCTGTGTGTGTGCACATGTGTCTGTATGTGTGTGTGCACATGTGTCTGTATGTGTGTGTGTGTGTGTGTGCACATGTGTCTGTATGTGTGTGTGCACATGTGTCTGTATGTGTGTGTGTGTGTGTGTGCACATGTGTCTGTATGTGTGTGTGCACATGTGTCTGTATGTGTGCACATGTGTCTGTGTGTGTGCACATGTGTCTGTATGTGTGTGTGCACGTGTCTGTGTGTGTGTGCGCACATGTGTCTGTATGTGTGTGCGCACATGTGTCTGTATGTGTGCGCGCACATGTGTCTGTATGTGTGTGTGTGTGCACATGTGTCTGTATGTGTGTGTGTGCACATGTGTCTGTATGTGTGTGTGCACATGTGTCTGTATGTGTGTGTGCACATGTGTCTGTATGTGTGTGTGTGCACATGTGTCTGTGTGTGTGCACATGTGTCTGAATGTGTGTGTGCACATGTGTCTGTATGTGTGTGTGTGTGTGTGTGTGTGTGTGTGCACATGTGTCTGTGTGTGTGCACATGTGTCTGTATGTGTGTGTGCACATGTGTCTGTATGTGTGTGTGCAGATGTGTCTGTATGTGTGTGTGTGTGCACATGTGTCTGTATGTGTGTGTGCACATGTGTCTGTATGTGTGTGTGTGCACATGTGTCTGTGTGTGTGCACATGTGTCTGTATGTGTGTGTGCACATGTGTCTGTATGTGTGTGTGCACATGTGTCTGTATGTGTGTGTGTGCACATGTGTCTGTATGTGTGTGTGTGTGCACATGTGTCTGTATGTGTGTGTGTGCACATGTGTCTGTATGTGTGTGTGTGTGCACATGTGTCTGTATGTGTGTGTGTGTGTGCACGTGTCTGTATGTGTGTGTGTGCACATGTGTGTGTGTGCACATGTGTCTGTATGTGTGTGTGTGTGTGTGTGTGTGTGTGTGCACATGTGTCTGTATGTGTGTGTGTGTGTGTGCACATGTGTCTGTATGTGTGTGTGTGTGTGTGCACATGTGTCTGTATGTGTGTGTGTGTGTGTGTGTGTGTGTGTGCACATGTGTCTGTATGTGTGTGTGTGTGTGTGTGCACATGTGTCTGTATGTGTGTGTGCGCGTGTGTGCACATGTGTCTGTGTGTGTTTTTTTTTTTTTATTGCACTGCACCAAAAGCACCCTACATTTTCCAATGTGTGGGGTACCATTAAGAATTAACAGTGCCCCCTACAGTGCAGAGCATTCGTCTGTGTGTTGGGAACAAGCGCGACAAAGGCAAGAGAATTCTTGTTGGGCCGTGTATTAGTGCTCGGATGGACACACTTAGACCGAATTTTCAATGGTTCAAAGAATGTCAGGCAAAATGGTCGGCCCTCACGCATGTTCACTTCATCAAATCCGGCCCACTTTGAAAAAAGTTTGGACACCCCTGCATAGTGAGAAGATGTGTTGAAATACTCTATATGATTATCATTTCCTCCTCTAGACCACAGCACCTGAATAGTTCACTTCTATTGTCTGAAGTCCGGTGGACTTTGTTTTTAAGAGATCTGTATAAAACAGCATCTCCACACTATAAGTTTTTTCATCTGTGAGAGGAAGACAATTACACTGTTTGGAAATATAAACTATCAGAACATTAACCGTCTTCCGTGAGAAGAAGCAACTTTACACAAAATTTTGAATCCATACATAATCTAGATTATTGTCTCCTGTAGCCCAGTGGTTCTCAACCCTGTCCTCAAGTACCCTCAACAGGCCATGCTTGCAGGTTTTCCTTCATCTTGCATAGGTGCTTTAAATCAAATCAATCAATGGCTTGGTATTTTGGACAGCTATTTTATCTAAGAGAAATTCCCCAAAAATGGCCTGTTGGGGGTGCTTGAGGACAGGGTTGAGAACCACTGCTCTAGCCCACAAATTTCATAGACGATGGTCTATGTGCCTGATGACATCAGTTATGATGAAACACATTGGGCGGAGCTTACACATGTGACATCGCCATGCCTGTTTGAATTGTTTGTATTACCTGGAGATACTTGCAACACGGCGTGGGAACGTTTTATACAGTATGTAAAGCGCTGTTTTCATGACTCACACATGAGTAGTTTTACACTTTGGTTTTAATAAAAGTTTTTACGGATTCACACATGTGGGCATTTCTATTCTAATTTCATGGTGGAATCTTGCATTATAATTGCCATGTATACCTAATACACAAGTGGGGAATTGGAGACACCACGAGAATCTGACCAAACAACATGGGTTCCAGCATTTTATGACAGGATATTGTTTACAGGCTTATACTCCATTATAGAGTCCACTTGCTCTGGCAAAAGGCCATTGCCTCTGTCTTCGTGATAGCCCACAGGTGGTCACGGAATTATTCTCACGTAGACACCTTCTTTCGCATAGTGGTGTTGGATTATTGGATTGGGACTGTAATTTTCAGTATATGCACTTAAAGTGGACTTAAATATTTTTTTTTCATATTTTCGCTATTTTTTTAATTCTTTATATATATATATATATATATATATATATATATATATTTTTTTTTTTTTACCATTGCACTAAATTGGTGTGTTCTGTATATCAATATTGTTAGCGTAGAAGATTATGTTTATAGACCAGTATTTAAACCTACACATGGTCAGAACTATGCTTAACATGGAGCAGGACATCAGTACTACCATTTACACATGAGGAACAGTCAAATCCAATTGACATTTTCAGCAGCCAACTTAACAATATACACATAGCTGCAAATTACAGGTGGCCACTTTTACAGAAAGAATGCCACATTCATCACACTAGATGGTGATTGGATTGTTGATAGTTTTTTTTTTTACCTTACTTTGTTTGTTGTCCTCTTGTATCCTTGACCCTCCCTCCTATATTGTAAACTCTAATGGGCAAGGCCCTCAGATCCCTCCTGTATTGAATTGTATTGTAACGGTACTGTCTGCCCTCATGTTGTAAAGTGCTGCTCAAACTGTTGGTGCTATATAAATCCTGCATAACAATAGTAATCACAAATTTAACGACTGAGTAACTTTCCTGGTATCCCGGCTCCAGCTCCCACATACAGTCCTGTGCTGTCAGAGCGTATGATATCCCGGAGTCCTGCGCGGGGTTCCGGACCTGCTCAGTGACTTGTAAAAAGGGGACAAAATCACTGCGCATGCCCACCCCCTCCCTCCCTGTCCAAGCGCTGCCAAGTTTGGCTGGCTTTAGATCTGGCCCTCAGCCACATTTTTTAGGGTGGCCACTGTCCGTAATGGACATTTACAGACAGTCTGTAAATTAGTTAAATTTATAAACTGTCCATAAATATACGGATGGTTGGCAACCCTGTCCACTGTTCTGTTTCAAAATGCCTCTTTAATCATTGACATACCTCCTTAGATCCAGTCTGTTGTGACAGTATGACCGCCTGCTCACTTGGTACTATCCACAGGCAGCTTAACTCATCAATTCGACACAGAAGATGAATTCAACATAAATTTATTCAGATAGTTCCAATCTTACATCAGATTTTGTACTCCCCAGACTTAGTAAATCAACCCCTAAATATCATCATACATCAAACAATAGCAACCTGATATAGTTCAATTCAACAGAAAAAGTAGAAATAGGTGGGATACAACATCCCCACACTACTAAATAAATATAATTTTTTTGTTTTATATTCCCTTCAGATCAGAGGCGTAACTAGAACCTTCAGGGCTCCGGTGAAAGAAACCATGAGGGCTCCCCCTACCATCCGAGCCCCAGGCTTCCAATTTTGGGAGGGTGTCCATGGACATCCTCCCAAAACCAGGGTTCCCGCATGCCCCCTGGGACGTGCATCCAGCGCAATCACAGTGGCCCTTTACCATGTGATGTCAGCTGATCACATGAAAACAGATTTGGTTTTCTGCAGCCCTTTCCTCCCACACTGTCTGTGTTAGGAAAGGACTGCCATTAACTGTCAAGAATGTCAGTAAATTGTTTACTGATAATCAGTGTCCCAATCATCAGTGCCATCTATGAGTGCCCATCAATGCTGCCTATCAGTGCTCATCAATGCCAACTATCAGTGCCCATCAATGCCACCTACAAGTGTTACCTATCAGTGCTCATTAATGCCGCCTATTACTGCCCATCAAATCTGCCTATCAGCACCACCTATCAGTGCTCATTAATGCCGCCTAACAGCGTCCATCCGTGCCACCTATCAGTACTCAATGCTGCCCATCAGTGCCCATCAATATTACCTATCAGTGTTCCTCAGTGCAGCCTTTGAGTTCTGCCTATCGTTGCCCCCTATCAATGCCTCCCTTCAGTGCTCATCAGTAAATCCTTTCAGTGCCTCCCATCGGTGCCTCCTATCAGTGCGCCCTATCAGTGACTTCATCGCCCCCCTATCAGCGTCCCCGTGCCACCTAACAGTGCCCATCAAAATCCTCTGTCTTCTCAGGACAGCAGGGCTCTGAGCGGAGAGTGTGTCAGCTTGTCACTTGACACCATCGCCTGCCACCAGATGCAGCATGTCACTTGCCACCAAAACCTGCCAGCAGATGCAGCATGTCACTTGCTGCCAGATGCAGCATGTCACTTGCTACCATCGCCTGCTGCCATAAGTAGAATGTCACTTGCCACCGTCGCCTGCTGCCAGATGCAGCGTGTCACTTGCTAGCATCACCTGCTGCCAGATGCAGCATGTAACTTGCCACTGTTACCTGTTGCTAGATGCAATGTGACATTTCCCGCAGTTGCCTTCCACCAGATGCAGCATGTCACTTGCCACTGTCGCCTGCTGCAAGATGCAGCGTGTCACTTGCTAGCACTGCCTGCCACCAGATGCAGCGCGTCACTTGCCACCGTCACTTGCCAGTGCCTATCAGCACCACCTATCAGTGCTCATTAATGCCGCCTAACAGCGTCCATCCGTGCCACCTATCAGCACTCAATGCTGTCCAACAGTGCCCATCAATACTGCCTATCAGTGTTCCTCAGTGTCCATCAGTGCAGCCTATGAGTTCTGCCAATCAGTGCTCATCAGTGCCCCCTATCAGTTCCCCCTATCAGTGCCTCACTTCAGTGCTCATCAGTAAATCCTATCAGTGCCTCCCATCAGTGCCTCCTATCAGCGTCCCCTATCAGTGAATTCAGCGTCCCCCTATCAGCGTCCCGTGCCACCTAACAGTGCCCATCAGAGTCCTCTGTCTTCTCAGGACAGCATGGCTCTGAGCGGAGAGTGTGTCTCTCTGTAACAGCAGCACAGAGACACTGTCATTGACGTTTTATTTCCCCCTCATTCGTACTCTCTCAGCCTGCCACCTGCCACCAGATGACGCATGCCACCGTCACCTGCCACCAGATGCAGCTTGTCACTTACCACCATCGCCTGCCACCAGATGCAGCTTGTCACTTGCCACCGTCGCCTGCCAACATATGCAGAGTGTCACTTGCCACCAGATGCCGCGTGTCACTTGCTGCCAGATGCAGTGTGTCACTTGCTATGGTCGCTTGTCACCAGATGCAGCGTGTTACTTGCCACCAGATGCAGCGTGTCACTTGCTACCGTTGCCTGCTGCCAGATGCAAGCTTGTCACTTGCCACCGTTGCCTGCTACCAGATGCAGCTTGTCACTTGCCACCGTCACCTGCCAGCAGATGCAGCGTGTCGCTTGCCGCCAGATGAAGCGTGTCACTTACTACCGTCGCCCTGCCACCAGATGCAGCTTGTCACTTGCCACCGTCACCTGCCAGCAGATGCAGAGTGTCACTTGCCGCCAGATGCAGCATGTCACTTGCCATCATCTCCTGCTGCCAGATGCAGCATGTCACTTGACATCAGATGCAGTGTGTCACTTGCTACCGTCACTTGTCACCAGATACAGTGTGTTACTTGTCACCAGATGCAGCATGTAACTTGCAACCGTTAACTGCTGTCAGATGCAGCTTGTCACTTGCCACCATTGCCTGCCACCAGATGCAGCTTGTCACTTGCCACCGTCACCTGCCAGCAAATGCAGAGTGTCACTTGCCACCAGATGCAGCGTGTCACTTGCTGCCAGATGCAGCGTGCCACTTGCTATGGTCGCTTGTCACCAGATGCAGCATGTTACTTGCCACCAGATGCAGCATGTCACTTGCTACCGTTGCCTGCTGCCAGATGCAAGCTTGTCATTTGCCACCGTTGCCTGCTACCAGATGCAGCTTGTCACTTGCCACCTTCACCTGCCAGCAGATGCAGCGTGACGCTTGCCGCCAGATGCAGCGTGTCACTTGCTACCGTCGCCTGCCACCAGATGCAGCTTGTCACTTGCCACAGTCACCTGCCAGCAGATGCAGAGTGTCACTTGTCGCCAGATGCAGCATGTCACTTGACATCAGATGCAGTGTGTCACTTGCTGCCAGATGCAGCGTGTCACTTGCTACCGCCACTTGTCACCAGATACAGTGTGTTACTTGTCACCAGATGCAGCATGTAACTTGCTACCGTTGCCTGCTGTCAGATGCAGTTTGTCACTTGCCACCATTGCCTGCCACCAGATGCAGCTTGTCACTTGCTCCCATCACCTGCCAGCAGATGCAGCGTGTCACTTGCTACCATCGCCTGCTGCCAGATGCAGAATGTCACTTGCTAGCATCGCCTGCTGCCAGATGCAGTGTGTAACTTGCCACTGTTACCTGCTGCTAGATGCAATGTGACATTTGCCACCATCGCCTGCCATCAGATGCAGTGTGTCACTTGCCACCGTTGCCTGCTGCCAGATGCAGTGTGTCACTTGCTACCACTGCCTGCCACCAGATGCAGCGTGTCACTTGCCACCGCCACTTGCCAGCGCCGCCAGATGCAGCGTATCACTTGCCACCCATAGCCTGGCTTTCTCTCTCCCCTTCAGCTGGGCACGCTGAGGGCTGTAATTTCCCTCTTAGGAGTACAATGGGCTTGCTAGTCCTTGTGACTACATGTCCCACGATCCTCCTTTGTGCTCCATTTTGAGTGTTCTTTTTTTCTCCTGGTCAATAGGAAGGAGAGGGTGCCACTCCCCAGTATAGCAGCATGAGGAGGAGAGGGAGACACAGAGACACAGCCGCTCTCCCCTCTGACAGAAGAAGGGAGGGGGAATGGGCAGGAAACAGAGCCCTCTTCTGACAGTGATGACTTGAGTGTGGGAGAGGAGGGTGGGTAGCAGTTTCTCCTCCTCTTACCCGCTCACTGCTCCTATCATTTTCTGTCAGGGAGAGAAAGTGGGAGGGGAATCTGTGGCACCTGAGCTTCTGTGCCATCCCCCTCTGTCTTAGCTTGTGGCGCTTGGGTGCAGTGCACCCTGGGCACCCCCCATCAATCGGCCCTGCATCCATGTCTTTATGGACCTTGCTTTGTGCACTAGTGCACAGTCATGTTGGAACAGGAAGGGGCAACCCCAAACTGTTCCCAGAAAGTTAGGGGGCATAATATTGTCCAAAATGTCTTGGTATGCTGACGCCTTAAGAGTTCCCTTCACTGGAACTAAGAGGCCAAGTCCAACCCCTGCAAAATAACACCACACCATAATCCGCCTCCACCAAATGACTTGGATCAATGCACAAAGCAAGTTCCAGAAAGACATGGATGAGCGAGTTTGGGTGGAGGAACTTGACTGGCCTGCACCTCAAGTCCTGACCTCAACCCAATAGAACACCTTGGGATGAATGACAGCAGAGACTGCGAGCCAGGCTTTCTCGTCCACATCAGAGCCTGACCTCACAATTGCACTTCTGGAAGAATGGTCAAACATGCCTATAGACACTCCTAAACCTTGTGGACAGCCTTCCCAGAAGAGTTGAAGCTGTTATAGCTGCAAAGTGTGGACCAACTTAATATTGAACCCTACGGACTAGGACTGGGATGTCATTAAAATTCATGTGCGTTTAAAGGGAGGCATACCAATACTTTTGGTAATATAGTGTATATTTAAACTATTACTCTCTCTGCTGTTGAGATAGAAAAAATATATAAATAACCACCATTGTCTCCTTGCTTTATTTTCACATTCTAATACAGACAGATGACTCGAGGTTGAACATCTTCTATATAAATATGTTTAAAACCTTTCCTGCTTCCTTAATAAACCTCAACAATGTTTATCTATAAAACTCATTACAGTAATTGTATTACTTTGGTTATTATGGCCAGACTGCAACTTCCTCTCTCTCTCTTTTTTTTTTATTTTTTATTAAATTAATATAGATTTGTTTTAAAGAATTACCAACATTCTAGTTAGCATCTAAAAGTGTCATTAGTAAAATAATGATTAACCAGAAAAAGAGTTTATTTCTCAAGAAGAAGCTAATAGATCCGTAGCTTGCTTTTCTTCCAAGGTAAATGTCACATGCAGGTTAGCAGTATTTCTAACTAACTCTTATGTAAGCGGTGGAACATTGCCTAATCACAAACTAGCAGGTAATTAAATGGTAAGGAGCAATCTGAACAATAGTGCTATTTAGCTCGGAATTTTCTGTAACTGGAGATTCTAAAGGTGTCATTCATTTAAAGCTTCCCTTTAGATTAGGTTAGTGCAGAATAGAAATTATTTTCCTAGTGTTTGGGGTCATCCTAGCCTGGACCACTGGAATTTTGTAACAGTTCAAAGGAAATTAATAGTATCTTATTTTTAGTTATTATATTTATGTATTATATGTATATTTTTTATTATATTATTATTCTAAAGTTTTTTTTGTTCTTGTTCATTTTGTAAATAACAAACATGGTATACTTACCTGCTCTGTGCAGTGGTTTTGCACAGAGCAGCCCTGATCCTTCTCTTCTCAGGTCCCCTGGCTGCACTCCTGGCTCCACTGCCCTTGTATACCAAGCCAATAGGGCACTGGTGCATGCTCTCTCCCGAGCCCCACTCTATGCGTGGCTTGGTTCCCCCGATCTCTCCTCATGGGCTCAGTGGCTGTCATTGACAATGACTATGGCTCCTGCTGATGTGTCTCATCCAGTGAGGAGAGAGACACCCAGGACAGCCGAGGCTCTTGTGCACATTACTGGATTGAGAGAGAGCTCAGGTGAGTGTAGAGGAGGGGCTGTGGTGGGAACAACACACAGAAGGCTTTTTACCTTCATGTATAGACTGCATAAAGGTAAAAAAAAACCTCAGCCTTTACCAGCTACGCTCAAAGACTTTTCTAAGCACCTCTCAGTATGTAGGCAGGAGATCATCAGCATACTGTTTAAAAAATTCCCGCCAGATACCCATCTGGACCCAGCATCTTTCCACCCTACAGAGACTTGACCGCAGCCCTAGAGGAGCCCGAAAGACATGGTAGACCCACCCGAGCTAAGTACTCATGCATTTCTCCTTCTATATACAATACCCTGGGGCTATACAGTTCCTGAGGGTAAGAGGCAAACTGGGCATTAATCTGCATTGGATCTGTTAGGATGCTCCCAGTGGAGGACTGAATATGGGAAATAGACACCCTAGAGGAGTGCCCCCACGACAACCAGGCCAACAGACGACCGATGACCACTCCTCTCCCTTTGTTCAAAAATCCTCTGGCTCTGGTGGAGCAGATGAATTTTAGTTGTGGAGATACGAATAAGGGACACATTCCACAGGGCTGCCTGAAGGGAGGCATAGACCCGAGGATCCTGATCCCTAACATAAACAGCCTCTAAGGCCATAGTCTTCGCTTCGGCCTCCTGTAGCTCTTTGCGAGCCCCCCTACGGACCCTCCCAATGTGTTCCTGAAAACTACCCCTCATATAGGCCTTAAAGGAAGTAAAGCCTCAGCAATAAAAAAAAAAAATAACCCCTGCAAGACAAAGGCATAATGAGCTAGTATGCATAGCATACTAGCTCAATATGAATTACTTTTCTGAGATCGAACCCCCCGAAGCAGTCCTCGTTCCCCTCCTCCCACACTGCCATCTATCCCAGAGTGACTTGGGCAGCACAGTGGTGTAGTGCTTAGCACTCTCACCTAGCAGTAAGAAGGGTCGCTGGTTCAAATCCCATCCATGACACTACCTGCCTGGAGTTTGCATGTTCTCCCTATGCCTGCGTGGGTTTCCTCCCACAATCCAAAGACATGCAGGTAGGTTAATTGGCCCTAGTATATGAATGGGGACCTTGGATTGTGGGCTCCTTGAGGGTAGGGACCAATGTGAGTGTGCAATGTACAGGGATAGGGACAATTGTAGACACTCACTCAGGATGGACTGGTGTCTTTATTCAACCTTACTAACTATGAAAACTATGAAGACTTCTGGGTATCGTGGGTCCGTCACAGTGACTGGCCGGAGATGTGATGACGTCACTCCCACACATGCGCACTGGTGCCGCCACTAATGGCATGATCCCCTCAGATTTACAGCGACTGCACGTGCACCTGTAGTGCAAAGGTGATTTGCCTTTCGCAAATAACCCCCATTGTATTTATATATCTACTTTTTTACATTTGTAAAGAATTCTTAAAATGTTAAGAATTATAACAATGATCAGTGCTAAAAAATATGCACTGTCTCTTTGCAAATGACACTGGTTGGGAAGGGGTTAACATCACGGGCAATCAAAGGTTTAACTGTGCCTAGCCTGTGCTTACTCACTGTGAGGAAGGTGCTTTGACCAGGAAAAGACATATATGCTTAGCAGGAACACAGGATCAATACCTTCCCTTCTGACAGAATGACAATCTGCCTTGTTTACATTGTCAGGTTGTCGTTCTACCTGTGTCCCGTGTAATCAGTGGGTGCCGGCCAACATCCGTTGGGCTCCTGCTGTGTGTGATCACAATGGGAGCGGGTCACTGGCGGCGTGAGTGTGTGCCCCAGACCTGGACGTGTCAGATCACGTAGTAGGTAGGTGATCCAATGCAGAGTGGCCGCCCTGCCATAGTATATGTACGGAGGGCGGTCTGCAAATGGTTAAGCAATCCAATGCTTGTGGTAGAATCAACTTTATGTTGTGGAAAAGGATAGAAATAAACATTGCATCTTTTTATGTGGCTCATTATGTAAGGCCTAAGTGTATTTAGGCAGCTACTGAATAACTTACTAAATGGTTTGTAAACAGTTATATAATACTGAATATAACATTGCCTATTAATAATAGCATAAAGCATAAAAAAATAAAATAAAAAATAAATAAATAAAAAGGAACGAAGATACTGCAGAGAATACAGTAGTGTAAAATTGGCCAGCAAAAGGACAGTTTTAATCAGGTATAATAGACCTAACTGATGTATGCCTGCAATATATTCTAATTTTGTTCTTGGGTTTTCATGCATTTTGATTTGAGTAGCTGGACTTCAGTCTGATAAGCATTGTGAATGATTATGGTATGAGGGACCTGCTGTAGTTTCCATCGGTGGTGATGTGTCACATTGGGGGTTATTTATGAAAGGCAAATCCACTTTGCACTACAAGTGCACTTGGAAGTAAAGTCGCTGTAGATCCGAGGGGGAAATGCAAGGGAGATAAAAAACAGCATTTTAGCTTGCACATGATTGGATGATAAAATCAGCAGAGCTTCCCCTCATTTCAGATCTACCCCTTAGATTTACAGCGACTGCACCTCCAAGTGCACTTTTAGTGCAATTTCAAGTGCACTTGTAGTTTGCACTTGTAGTGCAAAGTGGAGTTGCCTTTAGTAAATAACCCCCATAGAGTTCCTAAAGCTGCCCTGCATAATTGACTGCCTAAAGTTTCTCTGCTCCACTTATCCTTTCCTGGGACTTCTATACCTGACTTGAATAGAAACCGCCCTGCACACCATCTTTATCAAATAGCTGAACTCTCCATAGACTTGACCTCCTTGAATATCTTTATTACAAGGTTGAGGCAAACAATATGATGTGGTAGATGTCATCATTGAAGTGTTAAAGTGGTCAAATTAATATTTCTTTCCTGGCCTCAATGTGTGTTTTGTAGGAACAATACAGGAGCTCACAAATAAGGAGGAGGAAATGACATCACATACAAGAGGAGGATTTACATACAATTGCATGCAGTTAAAATATTGACCACATGGTGGAAGCATAACCAAAAACAATCAATTACACCAGTTTCACACTGCAGTGCCCGGCCGTTAGCGCTAATGCACCGCTCGTTTTTAGCGGCGCTTTATCGACCGCTAGCGGGATGCTGTTGACCCCCGCTAGTGGCCAAAGAAGGGGTTAAAAGCAGCCATGTTATGGTACTTCCGAAGCGCTTTTCGGGTGCTTTGGAAGCGCTGCCCATACATTTCAATGGGCAGGGCATTTTGGGAGCACTGTATACATTGCTCCTAAAATGCCCCAAAGATGCAGCTTGCAGGACTTTTCCTAATGTCCCCCAGTGTGAAAAGTCACACTGAAATGAATGGCTTTATTTAGAGGCTATTTCTAGCACTAAAATGCCTGAAAACTTCTTCAATGTGAAGCCAGCCTTAGTGAAACAACATAGGCTATATATATAGATGCAATTGAATTGCTCTTAGCCCCTGTACACACGGTCGGAGATTTCGACAACCAAATCCGTCGGATTTTCTCCATCGGATCTTGTCCGAAACTGTTGCATACACACGGTCCGACTAAGTTGTCGAAAAATCCGATCTTTCAGAACGTGATGACGTAATTTCATTACGATGGGACTACATTCAAGCTAGTAGCCAATAGCTTTGATGTAGGAATTTGATCTGAGCATGCGTGGCACTTGGTCCGATCAAAATTCGCTACACATGATCGGAGTATGTCCGACCGGCCAGTTGGTCGGGAAATATTTCCAATATGTTGGAAAATTGGGTCTGACGGATATTCCGACGGAATCAGTCCGATGCATACCACACACAGTCGGATTATCCGACGACACGGTCCGATAGGACACATTCCGACTGATTCTCCGACCGTGTGTACAAGGGCTTATAGTGCTGGAGGCAGCACACACAAAGTCAGAGAAGACGCTAAACACCTGTATGGATAGAGGGCTTTGGAAATGAACATGTGCTGATGAACATTTATTATCTGGCTCAAAAGGTTAAAAAAAAAAAAAGAAAGAAATAAAAGATAATTATTCCCCCATTTTAAGCCAATATGTATAAGTCGGCATATTTTTGGTAATAAAAATTGCAATAAGCGATTGATTGGTTTGTGCAAAAGTTATAGCATCTACAAAATAGGGGAAAGATTTATGGCATTTTTTATTGTTATTCTTTTTTTTTTTTACTAGTAATGTCCGTGATCAGTGATTTTTATTGGGACAGCAACATTATGGCGGACAGATCAGACACTTTTGACACTATTTTGGGACCATTGACAATTATACAGTGATCAATGCTATAAAAATGCACTGATTACTGTGTAAATGTCACTGGCAGGGGGGTGATCAAGGGGTTAACTGTGTTCCCTAGTGTGTGTTCTAACTGTGGGGGGGATGGGACTGACTAGAGGAGATGGCAGATAATTGTTCCTAGCTAGTAGGAACTCACAATCTGCCTCTCCTCTCCTCACAGGACAGGGAATTGTGTGTTTACACACACACATCCCTGTTCTGGCTCTTGTGCCCACGATCGCACGTGGCCGGTGGTCATCGTGACTGCCAGCCAAAAGCATCGGCACCCCCGCAGTGCAGCAAGCACGTGCGCCCCTGCTATCCTACTTAAGAGAGCCAACTAGGGTTGCCACCTGTCCGGGATTCACCCGGACAGTTCGGGTTTGGAATCATGCGTCCAGGTTTCAAGACTGCCTAAAACCTGGACACATTATTCAGACCAGACTATGGCTTCCAGATACATCTGGAGCTCAGCATCCATCCCTGTTTAGTGACCAAAGTCTTCCTCCTTCTCTCTCCTGCCTCTGAGTAAGTAAACAAAAGGTAATTCAGGGTTGTCAGAGCACCCTTTACACCAGAGGTTTCAGTGTTTCCCCTTACATCAGAGTTCTTAGTGTTCCCCCTTAAATCAGGGTTCCCAGAGCATCCCTTATGTTAGAGTCCCCAGAGTTCTCCTTTACATCAGAGTCTGCAGAGTCTCTCCTTACAGTGAAAGGGAACTTTGCGAATTCAGATGTATAAGGGGAACTCTGTGGACTCTGATGCAAAGGGGGACTCTTGTTATTAACTTCATATGATTAGAAATGCAATTTAATAGCGAAATATATGTATAGTTTATACCAGGGGTCTCTGGAGGGCCGTAGTTTGGAGATCCCTGGTTTATACTATTAAAAAAAATAGCTGTGTGCCCCTAAAGTGTTCAGGTTTGACTTGAAGAAAAGGTGGCAACCCTAGAGCCAACGTACAGCTACGACGGTTCGTGGGGTCGTACCGACCTGCCGCAGTATGACGGTGGCTGGTCGGCAAGTGGTTAATGGCTTCCCAGTCTTAGTCCTAGGGTTCAATATTGAGTGAAAGTTTTTTTTTTAATGAACTCTTTTAATTGGTTTTCTGAAAGTTGTGTACAATAAAGAGCCTCAGGGCAACCCCAGGCTCCATGAGCACAACAACAAACAAAAAATATATACACTACAACAATTAACCCTGCAGGTTGAGACCTGCTGAAAGAACAAAACCCGTCCGTAAACCTTTACTGCTAGCACTTATACATGGTATGTTATAGCAATGCAAAGCAACTCATGTAATAAATATTATAAATATTATTACAGTGAGGTAGGTGTACTGGGGAATGTGTACATAAGGCCTCACGTTAGGTAGAGCCAGGCCTTCTCATTCAACATCAGTGCCTGACCTCACAAAGGCGCTTCTGGAAGAATGGTCAGAAATTCCCATAGACACACTAAACCTTGTGGACAGCCTTCCCAGAAGATTTGAAGCTGTTAAAGCTGCAAAGGATAAGCCAACTCAATATTGAACCCTACAGACTAATGCTGCATACACATGAGCAGATTTTCTGTCAGAAAAATCTTGGATGGTTTTTCCGATGGAATTACGATCAAGCTTGGCTTGCATACACACGGTCACACAAAAGTTCTCTGAACTTTTCACCGTCAAGAACGCGGTGATGCACAACATGACGGGCCGAGAAAATTAAGTTCAATGCTTCCCAGCATGCGTCTAATTGTTTCTGAGCATGCGTAGGAATTTTGCGCATCAGAATTGCTATAAACAATCGGAATTTCCGATCTGCACTTTTTCCAAAATAAAAATTGAGAACCTGCTCTCAATCTTTTGCTGGCTGGAATTCGACCAGCAAAAGTTCGATGGAGCATACACGCGGTCGCATTTTCCAACCAAGAGCTCTCATCGGTCTTTTGCTGGCTGAATTTCCGATTGTGTGTACGCGGCATTAGACTGGGTTGCCATTAACGTTCATGAGCATGTAAAGGCAGGCATCCCAGTACATTTGACAATAAAGTACAGTGGTGTGAAAAAGTGTTTGCCCCCTTCCTCATTTCCTGTTCCTTTGCATGTTTGTCACACTTAAGTGTTTCGGAACATCAAACCAATTTAAACAATAGTCAAGGACAACACAAGTAAACACAAAATGCAATTTGTAAATGAAGGTGTTTATTATTAAAGGTGAAAAAAAATCCAAACCATCATGGCCCTGTGTGAAAAAGTGATTGCCCCCCTTGTTAAAACATACTATAACTGTGGTTGTCCACACCTGAGTTCAATTTCTCTAGCCACACCCAGGCCTGATTATTGCCACACCTGTTCACAATCAAGGCATCACTTAAATAGGAGCCACCAGAAGATCCTTAAAAGCTACACATCATGCCGAGACCCAAAGAAATTCAGGAACAATTGAGAAAGAAAGTAATTGAGATCTATCAGTCTGGAAAGGGTTATAAAGCCATTTCCAAAGCTTTGGGAATCCAGCGAACCACATTGAGAGCCATTATCCACAAATGGCGAAGACATGGAACAGTGGTGAACCTTCCCAGGAGTGGCCGGCCGCCCAAAATTACCCCAAGAGTGCAGCGATGACTCATCCAAGAGGTCACAAAAGACCCCACAACAACGTCCAAGGAACTGCAGGCCTCACTTGCCTCAGTTAAGGTCAGCGTTCATGCCTCCACCATCAGGAAAAGACTGGGCAAAAATGGCCTGCATGGCAGAGTTCCAAGGAGAAAACCACTGCTGAGCAAAAAGAACATCAAAGCTCGTCTCAATTTCTCCACAACACATCTTGATGATCCCCAAGACTTTTGGGACAACATTCTGTGGACCGATGAGACAAAAGTGGAACTCTTTGGAAGGTGTGTATCCAATTATATCTGGCGTAGAAGGAACACTGCATTTCATAAAAAGAACATTATACCAACAGTAAAATATGGTGGTGGTAGTGTGATGGTCTGGGGCTGTTTTGCTGCTTCAGGACCTGGAAGACTTGCCGTGATAAAAGGAACTATGAATTCTGCTGT
The DNA here is from genome assembly GCF_037356315.1 of Lithobates pipiens. Lineage (NCBI taxonomy): Eukaryota > Metazoa > Chordata > Amphibia > Anura > Ranidae > Lithobates > Lithobates pipiens. Next base: position 25,302,360 of record NW_027507696.1, on the reverse strand, counting down.
CTACCAAGAGATCCTGAAGGAGAATGTCCGACCATCTGTTCGTGTACTCAAGCTGAAACGAACTTGGGTTCTGCAGCAGGACAATGATCCTAAACACAGCAGCAAGTCCACCACCGAATGGCTGAAGAAAAACAAAATGAAGACTTTGGAGTGGCCTAGCCAAAGTCCTGACCTGAATCCTATTAAGATGTTGTGGTATGACCTTAAAAAGGCCGTTCATGCTCGAAAACCCTCTAATGTAACTGAATTAGGACAATTCTGCAAAGATGAGTGGGCCAAAATTCCTCCAGGACGCTGTAAAAGCCTCATTGCACGTTATCGCAAACGCTTGGTTGCAGTTTTTGCTGCTAAGGGTGGCCCAACCAGTTATTAGGTTTAGGGGGCAATCACTTTTTCACACAGGGCCATGGTGGTTTGGATTTTTTTTCACCTTTAATAATAAACACCTTCATTTACAAATTGCATTTTGTGTTTACTTGTGTTGTCCTTGACTATTGTTTAAATTGGTTTGATGTTCCGAAACACTTAAGTGTGACAAACATGCAAAGGAACAGGAAATGAGGAAGGGGGCAAACACTTTTTCACACCACTGTATATGTAGCTTCAGCTGGTGCTGGGTTCTGGCTGTAAGACAGAGACTTCCCATCTCACACCCGTAACAATGCTGGACTCGGGGAGCGTGCCGTAAGGTAACGCTCTCGGTTGAGCGCTTTCCTAGAGGGTTATCTGATGCGGGGAGGAGCCGCGAGAGCCGCCGGGGGACCCCAGAAGAGGATGTTCAGGGCCACCCTATGCAAAACCAGCTGCACAGTGGAGGTAAGTATGATATGTTTATTTAAAAAAAATAAAAAACAAACCTTTATAATACCTTTAAGGCAAAAGAAAAAATGGAAATCAGCTTTAAAATAGCATTCTCTGCAATGAATCTGTGCTTCTGTAGTTGATTTAAGATGGCCATACACTGGAAGATTTTTTTTTTAGAAAACTTTCATTTCAGGAATTTTCTAAATTTTTGAATTATCATTGAGATCAAATGAACGTTCATTTTCAACTGCAGTAACTAGAAACTTTGAAGGAGCAGTATGGAAATTTTTCCTTGAATTAATTTCTAATAGAGTATGTGGTTTTTAGTTCTGGAGATTATATTCATTCCAAAGTCAAATGAAATTCCAAACAAAATTTCTAAGTACTTTCGGACAGCATTCATAAAGTCACTGAATGTACTGATGAGTCCGTACTAATGTTGCTTTGAATATCTACTACCCTGTTTCCCCTAAAATAAGACCTAGTGTGATAGTCGGTGATAGCTGCAATAAAAGCCCTACCCCCCAAATAAGCCCTAGTTAAAGTCCTTGTAGGTCTTCTTTTCAGGGTAGGGCTTATTTTTGAGGAAACAGAGTAGGGCTTATTTGGGTGGTAGGGCTTATATTGCAGCCAACACCGACAATCACGCTAGGTCTTATTTTAGGGGAAACAGGGTAGTATACGGCCAGCTTTAGGGTGTAGGCAGATCTCAGTCTACAAGGCCTCTTTACAACTGGAAAAAAGGTCACTTTCTTAGTTTGTGGGCTAACAATACAATAACAGGCTTTGTCTTAAGCCCCATGCACACAATCGGACTTTGTAAAAACTTTCCCGTGGACTTTTGTACAAAGGGCGTTGCCCGAAAGTTTGTATTGCATACACACGATCTGACTTTTTAGGCAACAAACACAAACGTAGTGACGTTTCAATGTACTGACGACACTTCAAAAGAGGACGTTCAATTACTCCAGCTCTACCTTTGTCTGATCTTTTGCATTGGTTCTGAGCATGCGTGTTTGTACTTTGTACAAATGTCCGATGGTTTTGTGTAGACACGATCGGACTTTACTCCATCAGACTTAAGGCCCATACACACGATCAGACTTTTTGACAACAAACATGCAAATTAGCTGTTTTAAGGCAACATCCGACCGTGTGTACGCTCCAACGGACAAACTTTTTTGCTTTTCATCAGACTTTTGTTGGCTGTCCAGATGGCCAAACTTTCCGGCAACAAAAGTCACATGGAGCAAAGTCCGATCGTGTGTACAGAAAACCATAGGACTTTTGTACAAAGTACAAGCACGCATGCTTAGAACCAATGCAAAAGATCAGACAACAATATAGAAGTTGACCAAAGGTGGCGGTAAAGAGCAGAAAAACCATGTGATTTGGTGAAAGTTGGCTGAAAAAGTCCTGCCGTGTGGATGCAATACAAGTTCACGGCTGACGCCTTTTGTACAAAAATCCACGGAAAAGTTTGTACAAAGTCCGATTGTGTGTATGAGGCTTTATGTTGTCAAAAAGTTTGTCCATTCGCACAGCCAACAAAAGTCAGATGAAAACCGAAAAAGTTTGTCTGATGGAGCGTACACACGGTCGGATGTTGCTCCAAAACATCTAATTTGCATGTTTGTTGTCAAAAAGTATCGTGTGTACAGGCCTTAAAGCTGGATTCACACCTATGCATTTTTAGTGCTTTTTGCATTTTGCAGATTTGCACTACGGTCCATTTAACATGGTGTCCTATGGAACACGTTCTGTAGTGCAAAGGCACTAAAAATGCATAGGTGTGAATCCAGCCTTAGTGGAGCACCTTCACCTCTATACCATCAATACTATCTGGTTTATAAAGCAACCTTCAAATGTCTTGCTGTAGGGACTATTTGAAGAATGTCACAAAAAATCTCAATATGTACATGCATTTGCTGTCACTTTCCTTTTACAATGGCACCTTGTCTATAACCCTGCTCCCTATGGACAAGAGAAACTGGTTCACTATGTTATAAGATACAAACTATACAGCTCATCATTCAATTCAGCTGACATTTTCTAGGTACCCAAAGGCCATTTAAGTCTTTTTTTTTACCCAGAAACACATAAGATCCAATGCGGAGGAAAGGTTGTTCAGAAAACAGTCAGAAGGTAATTAGACCTCACATGTCTATCTGTACATTCCAGGGCCTGACAAGGACTCTAAAATGTTGCCTACTGTACAACAGAAAAGCATTATCTTTTTATTGGGGCAGGAACATGCATTTTGTAGAACGTGGGTGTTTGCAGCTTGAGATGATGTGCTGGTGTTATAGACTTCAAAATTGTGGAGGAATCGCTGATTGGCTGCAGCCGCTGATCGAGAAAAGTTTTCCAATGAAAAAAGTTGATCAAATAATCAACATCTGTCGAGCGAAGACTGCCACACACTAATTGGAATTCAGTTTGTCCCTGCCGAACCAACTAAAGTTCAATCAGTGTTTGGTTAGCTTTAAAGTGTATATATTTTGGTCCAGTAAATATAAAATTGAATGTGTTTTATTTTATCTGCTGCTTGAAAAAAACCTGTTGATCTTGTTATGCCGCGTACACACGATCGGAATTCTCGTCGGAAAAAGCTCTCTCGTTTCCCGACGGAATTCCGACAGAATTTGGCTCTAGTTGTCTTGCCTACACACGGTCACATCAAATTCCAAACGTTTTTAACGCAGTGACTTCCATCACATACGACGGGACTAGAAAAAGGAAGTTCAATAGCTAGTAGCCAATAGCTTCTGTCGCGTAGTTGAATCTGAGCATGTGTGATTTTTGGTGTGTTGGAATTGCATACACACAATCGGAATTACCGATAGAAAGTTTTTCCGTTGGGAAAAATTGAGAACATGCTATCAATTTTTGGCTGGCGGAAATTTGGACAGCTAAATTCCGATGGAGCATACACACGGTCGCATTTTCCAATGAAAAGCTCTCATCTGTCTTTTTCTGGCCGGAATTTCCGATCGCGTGTACGCGGCATAAGAAATTCAGACCTATCAGGTGATCTCTGCACACTTCCTGTATTATCTCAACAAGCCCTCCTAGTTCTTTTCTGGGACTACAGAATGATTAGCCCGTATGTTGTAGAGATCTGAGTGTGGGAGAGGGTGAGTAGCTTAGCAAAAGACATGCATTTCTGGATGATCAGTAGGTATTTTTCTGTACTTGCAAAATCCTTAAAGGAATACAACATGGGGAAATATGCATGTATTGCAGAGATGTAATGCATATTTGCATACCTCCCATCTTTTTGAGATGGGAATGAGGGACATCTATCAGAAAAAGTATGCAGGTGTAGGACACACCCCTTGCCACAACCCCTTAAAGGAGAATTGTACAAAAAAAAAAAGAAGATTGGTTAAACCCACAAGGGCTTTTTTTTTTTACCACTACTATTCCTTTATATTGGCTTTTGGAATTTACAAATGCAGTGATTTATAAATCAGATGAAAGGTTTAGCGCTGGAAAACACTTTTTGATAGATAACAAGTGCATTTTATATACATCTATACAGATCAGACCAAAATGAGGGGCAGATGAGAAGATATGAGGGACAGAGGGACATTGCTCGAAATCAGGGACAGTCCCGAGCTATGCACCTGGGTTGTAGGCTTATTGTGAGTCAAAGTAAAGGGCATGTTGGATGTGGTACTGTTGCTTGATACTGAGGTCAATGCTGAGATCAATTATAATTTACTTTTTAAATACTCAAAAGGCTAACATGATCCCTAAATAAGATGCAAGAGACAATATAATTGGGCACAGCAAACATTGTATATTCACAATGCCTTAAAGAGGAAGTAAACCCTGATGGGTTTACTTCCTCTTTTTTTCCCTGCAAAGGTAAAGCATAATGGACTACTATGCATCGCATAGTAGCTCATTATGTGTCACTTACCTGACACAGGAGCCAGCGAAGTCGCCGCTGATCCCTGTAGTCCGCCGCATCCATCTTGCTGGTGGCGTCTCGCAGCTCCGACCAATGACAGCGGCGAAGCCGCGATGACGTCACTCCCGCGCATGCGCACGGGAGTCGCGTCTCGCAGCTTCGCCGCTGCCATTCGGTGAAGCCGCGATGACGTCACTCCCGCGCATGCGCACGGGAGTCGACAAATTAGGCAAATCCATTCTTGGACTTGCCGCATTTAGTGCGCCTGCGCGCCGCTGTCTACGGCGCATGCGCCGTAGACAGCGGTGCCCATTTTCGGGCAAATATCTCCTAAACCATATAGGTTTAGGAGATATTGCTTGGACCTACAGGTAAGCCTTAATCTAGGCTTACCTGTAGGTCAAAGTGGTTTGAAGGGGTTTACTTCCTCTTTAAGTATTGGTCTGTTCAAGCAGCAGTAACAAAAGATTCATAGACATGTATCTCCCTTATGCTATTGGTGCCATCTTGTGGACATACAGAGTATTTACTGTATAGAATAATTTCAGTAGCTCTTCTAAGGAGCCTACAACCTATTCAGCTTACTTGAACAAGACAAAAAAAAAGGGATTGAGGCTAAGTAATTAGTAGACACGCACGCACGCACTGCACATGCGCAGAATGTTTTGATACGATTTGGAAAATCCTTTTTAAAAATCCTTGCAAGGAAACGTTCTCTGTTTTATGTATGCCTTTGGCAAATTTTAAATAAAGGAAGGCTAAAGGTCACTCTGTACTATTGGAGTTTCTCTTTTATCTTTTCAGATAGCCATCACCGCTGTTAGCGGTCTCCCTTTATCAGAACCCCAGCGGGTGCACATGATCTCTATGAAGTGAATATTTTGCTGGTGTGTACCCACTATTCTGGAGGTGAGCACTTTGGAGCACTGCACGTACACCTGTGAGGAGGACATCCTTTTCGTGATGGTTGTGGATTGCCTGTTGGAGGAAGCACCTAAGGATTCCAATGCTCTTACAGAAACTAAGACATCAGAGACATATCTGTCATGTATAGGGTCCTCCTTGAGGGGTGTCAATAATCCAGTTTTCCCCAGTGATCAGCAGTGTTTTCCCATGCACAGGGCGCTGTTTCCAGAGCAGGAAGACAATCTGGTGAAAACCTAGATTGTTGGCACCCCTCAAGGAGGGCCCTATACATGACAGATATGCCTGTGATGTCTTCGTTTCTGTAAGTACATTTATGTTTGTGCTTTTAAATTAACTTTTTAGTATTGCACTTAGGTGCGCCTCCCTCCTTCTCTCTTTTGCATTGCTCACAAAGTACCTTGGATATGCTCTGGGAATGGCCTGCACCTGAACCTTTTTTAAAGCTTATATGGACAAATTCCAATAAAAAAGACAATATTAAGCTGAACTACAATACCGCCTTTCTCACTGTCATGCGCTGGGTAACCCTTTATTTTTAATGATAATTTTTGTTGCAGGTGAGTGGCATCACTGGTTTCTTTTTTGGGAAATGTTAATTTTACATTCAAGAGTTGTGGCTGTTTAATAAGATGCTCTGCTTGACCATTTCCTCCATATTGTGGCTAAATAAAATGAACCATACATAATCTTTTGCAGCTAGATATTGGCTATTTCTTCCTTCTATTTGTTGTTATCTTGAAAAAAAAACACTTGGAGAAGAAAAAGTAGATTTTAGCTTACTGAAAGCACATACCTTTTGAATAACAATGTGCCCCTTATGGCTCTGTCCAGAGTCCTCTCACCTGGAACCTAAACATACCAATCATCAGGTCCAGGTAGAGATGCCTTAGCAATAAGAGCAAGAGGGAAGTTGCCCTGAGTCCACCACTGTAGGAGGGCCCCCTCAGTTCCAGTAACACATTCGGTGGCTAATGGCTAATACTAACAGGCTGTCCGAGTTTTGACATAGATTCCTTAGTCTTTACCTTTACCAAAAGTGGTAGCTCTGTTGTCCCTTTTCTACAGGTGCTGTGTGCTGCAACTCTGCAGTGGACATAGACAGCCAAACACTGCCCAACAGTAGCATCTTTCTGATGTGTGCAGTAGACATAGTCAACCAAAGATTGCCCAACAGTAGCATCTTTTTGATGTGTGCAGTAGACATAGCCAACTAAAGACTGCCCAGCAGGGGCAGCTGTCTGATGCGTGTAGTAGGCGTAGCCAGCTGAAAACTGCCCAACAGGAGAAGCTGTCTGATGCATAATGTAGGTGTAGCCAGCCAAAAACCACCCAGCAGGAGCAGCTGTCTAACAGGTCCAGAGGTATAGCCAGCTGAAGACCACCCAGTTGGAGAATCTGTCTGATGTGTGCATAGGCATAGATAGCTGAGGACCATTCAGCAGGAGCAGCTGTCTGACATGTGCAAAGGCATAGCAGACTATGCACTAGCAGTATCAGGATCTTAAAGGGAAAGTAAATTCCAGGATTGTGTTATGTGCGAAGTTCAGGGATATGCTATGTACAGAGTGCAGAGATCAGGGATGCTCTATGTACAGAGTGCAGAGATCAGGCATGCTCTATGTACAGAGTGCAGAGTTCAGGGATGCTCTATGTACAGAGTGCAGAGTTCAGGGGTGTGCTATGTACAGAGTGCAGAGTTCAGGGGTGTGCTATGTACAGAGTGCAGAGTTCAGGGGTGTGCTATGTACAGAGTGCAGAGTTCAGGGGTGTGCTATGTACAGAGTGCAGACTTCAGGGGTGTGCTATGTACAGAGTGTAAAGTTAGGAGTGCACTGTGTACAGAGTGTAGAATTCAGGGTGCACTGTGTACAGAGTGCAGAGTGTGCTACATACAGAGTGCAGGTTTATTTACATTACCCTTTCATCCCTCCTCAATTCTGACATCTGCACCACTCTCCCCACCCCCCACCTATGGCAAATTTGGGAAGTTTAGGGGTATGCTATGTACAAAAGTGCAGTGTTCAGAGATGCTCTATGTTCAGAGTTCAGGGGCGAGGTGTGTGCAGAGTTCAGGGATATGCTATGTACAGAGTGCAGAGTTCAGGGGTGTGCTGTGCGCAGAGTTAGGAGTGTGCTGCGTACAGAGTGCAGAGTTCAGGGGTGTGCTGTGTACAGAGTGCAGAGTTAGGAGTGTGCTGTGTACAGAGTGCAGAGTTAGGAGTGTGCTGTGTAGAGAGTGCAGAGTTAGGAGTGTGCTGTGTACAGAGTGCAGAGTTCAGGGATGCGCTGTGTACAGAGTGAGTTAGGAATGCGCTGTGTACAGAGTGCAGAATTAGGAGTGCCATGTGCACAGAGTACAGAGTTAGGAGTGCGCTACATACAGAGTGAGGGTTTATTTGCATCACAGTTCCATCCCTCCTCAACTCTGACTTCTGCACCACTCTCCCCCACCCCCCACCTATGCACAAGTTATGAAGTTTAGGGATATGCTATGTACACAGTGCAGAGTTCAGGGATGTTCTATGTACAGAGTACAGAGTTCAGGGGTGTGCTGTGTGCAGAGTGCAGAGTTAGGAGTGCGCTGTGTACAGAGTGCAGAGTTCAGGGGTGCGTTGTGTACAGAGTGCAGAGTTAGGAGTGTGTTGTCTACAGAGTGCAGAGTTAGGAGTGTGCTGTCTACAGAGTACAGAGTTCAGAGGTGCGCTGTGTACAAAGTGCACAGTTAGGAGGGCGCTGTGTACAGAGTGCAGAGTTAGGAGTGCACTACAGAGTGCAGGTTTATTCACATCACACTACCATCCCTCCTCAACAAGGAGAGTAGAATAATGTGATTTTTTGGGTGCAACATTCAACACACGAGGTATATCAAAAATAATATTTATTTAGAAAAATCTTGTTAAAAACATGATAGAGTAAAAAATCCATCCAAAAAATTACAATAAAGTTTCAGAATGTGCAGCTGGAAAATGTTCTCAACATGTTTCACCAAGTCTAGTAGCTTCCTCAGGAGAATTACATGTATCAGGCACTATCTACTAAAATTAGAAAAGAACAGTACACAAAAGTTACAATATAAACAATGAAAAAATGCACAACAAACCAAATATTCATAAACACAAGTATATAGTTAATACCACATGTTTAGCCACTTGGGCTTTCGGTGGTTATATCTGAATGATGCCACAGACATCATTCAGATATCAGTGTTTTCAGCCGGCGATTCCCTGCACCATAAGAACGATCATAGTGGCTGTTCCACCGCTTGATCGTTCTTACGGTACAGACACCCCCCCTCCCGCCGCCCTCCGGTGCTTGTACCGACTCACCACTTCCATCGGTGAGACGGTGACAGGATCCGCCGGCCCCCGCCAGTTACCATAGAGATTTCCGGTGGACCAGATCGTCCCCGGAGTCTCTATGATCGTGCAGAGGCCGGGCGCGATGTTATGACGTCACGCCCGGCCTCGGTATTCAAATTAACGGCGCCGATTTGGCAGGGAAGCCAGGATCGTTTTTTTTTTTTTTTTCCCAGCCTAGAGGTGAGATATGGGGTCTTATTGACCCCATATCTCACTGTAAATATGTCCGATCGTGCCATATTCCTATTACAAGGGATGTTTAAAAATTTTTTTTTTTTTTTAAGTGTCAAAAAATAAAAATAAAATTAACAATAAAAAAAAAAAAAATGTAAAGCGCCCCTGTCCCCGTGAGTTTGCACACAGAAGCGAACGCATATGTAAGTCCCGCCCACATATGAAAACGGTGTTCAAACCACACATGTGAGGTATTGCCACGAACGTTAGAGCGAGAGCAATAATTCTAGCTCTAGACCTCCTCTGTAACCCAAAACATGTAACCAGTAAAAAAATGTAAAGCGTCGCCTATGGGGATTTTTAAATAAAAAAGTTTGACGCCATTCCACGAGCGCGTGCAATTTTGAAGCGTGACATGCTGGGTATCTATTTACTCAGCGTATCCTCCTCTTTCACATTATGCAAAAAAATTGGGCTAACTTTACAGTTTTTTTTTTTTAAGCATGAAACAGTTTTTTTTCTGAAAAAAATGTGTTTGAAAAATTGCTGCGCAAATACCGTGCGAGATTAAAAGTTGCAACGACCGCCATTGTATTCTCTAGGGTCTTTGCTAAAAAAACATATATAATGTTTGGGGGTTCTATGTAATTTTCTAGCAAAAAAATTAGGAATTTTACATGTAGGAGAGAAATGTCAGAATTGGCCTGGGCGCGAAGTGGTTAGACTGATACCACAATGATAGACCCTTTGGAAGCAAATTTACCTGTTTATAGATGGACTTATCATAATTAAGGATAATTTAAAGACTAATGGTAAGGCCAAGTGGTCAGAAAGAAACCCCACAGGTGGATCGTCTGGTGACCATAGAGGGTGGTATTAGATGAAACAGCATATGTATTTGAAGCTGGTGGGTAAAAGGCCTAAATAGGGATGGAAATACAAACAAGTAAAAAAGGATTTAATAAAAAAATAAAAAACAATCAAAAATCCATATGTGATAAATCTTAGGATATACAGTAAATGTACTAAATTGGAAAATCAGGACTCAGTTCAATAAGATGAACTTCCACATGTCCAAGGTTAAAGAAAGCTTATACAGCCCAGGATCCCCAAAGAAACATAGAGGCCTAAGGGGGTGGATTTATAATCAATTCTTGATAGTCATCTGGCTCCCACCCCCCCCCCCCCCCCGGTACAGATTGGCGTATGATGGGGCACATTTGGTCCCCATCGTGACACCCTGCACCTGGAGGTAGTGGGAGCGGTCAAAGATAAAAATATTATTGGTCAAAATTAAGGATAACAGATCCAAGATGAAGCTGTTATATACAGAAGCCCTGGGACCTCTCTCCGAGATCAAGCCCTCCACAACTCCAACCCCCCCGATCATGGGGGATGGAGTTGTAGAGGGCTGCAACATTGATTACAACTAGTAATGCCCCCACTGGTACACATGTACCATCTAGGGATCTAAGGAGATCCGCAGTATCTTGAATGTAGGAGCTTAATGACTTTACATGAGGTCACAAGTAATCGTCCACAAGTTTACTAGCCGGCTCGGTGAGACAACCGTTGCCAGAAACTGACTACCATCCCTCCTCAACTGACTTCTGCATCACTCTCCCTCATCCCCCACCTATGCACACATATCCCTCCATAGCCTTCATCTCTCCCCACCCATAGCTTCCTCGTTTCTCACCTACCCGACCTGACTGCAGTACCTACTGGTAGTGTAGGCAGATCTGCCTCTCTCTCTTACTTGCAGGGAGATTATGGATTGGCATCTGTGCACCTGGACACAGATAAGGATTACAGTGCAGCTTACAATGTGATGCCCCATCTCACATTGCATCTGCATCTCCCTTATCCCCACCGTGGGTGCAGGGTAGGAAGGGTTCTGTGAGAGCCGCCAAGAGGAAAGCTGTCATTGTAAACACACAAGGCTTCTGTGTTTACAGTTGACAGTGGTGAGCGGGAAGCCTGAGAGTAAGACAGAACAGTGTTCTGTCTCATTCCTGATGAAAAAAAGCCCTTGGTGCAAGGGCCACATGAAATGGCCTGGAGTTTCAGATTCAGCCTGCAGGTGATTGCCCCCTAGTTAACCCTTTCACCAGTGATCACCATATAACTGTTACAGGTGACGCTGGTTGGTTAGTTATTTTTTTATAGTTTCAGGGCACCCGCCATTTATTACCTAGTCTCACTAGTGTACCCCTAAATTTAGGGGTGTCTACTTTCCAAAATGGGGTCATTTGGGGGGGGGTTTGTGCCATCTTGGCATTTTATGGCCTTCAAAACTGTAACGCCCTTAGAAAGCCTGAAGGCGGTGCTTGGTTTTCGGGGCCCTGTACGCGGCTAGGCTCCCAAAAAGTCCCACATATGTGGTATCCCCGTACTCAGGAGAAGCAGCAAAATTTATTTTGGGGTGTCATTTCACATATGCCCATGGCATGCGTGAGCAATATATAATTTAGTGACAACTTTGTGAAAAAATAAAATAAAAAATTAAAGTTTGTAATTTTCCCGCAACTTGTGGCAAAATATAAAATATTCCATGGACTCAACATGCCTCTCAGCAAATAGCTTGGGGTGTCTACTTTCTAAAATGGGGTCATTTGTGGGGGTTTTGTGCCATCTTGGCATTTTATGGCCTTCAAAACTGTAATAGGTAGTGAGGAGTGAAGTCAAATATTTACTCCCTTAGAAAACCTGAAGGCGGTTCTTGGCTTTCGGGGCCCCGTACGCGGCTAGACTCCCAAAAAATCCCACACTTGTGGTATCCCCGTACTCAGGAGAAGCAGCAGAATTTATTTTGGGGTGTCATTTCACATATGCCCATGGCATGTGTGAGCAATATATCATTTAGTGACAACTTTGTGAAAAAAAAAAAAAAAAAATTAAAGTTTGTAATTTTCCCGCAACTTGTGGCAAAATATAAAATATTCCATGGACTCAACATGCCTCTCAGCAAATAGCTTGGGGTGTCTACTTTCTAAAATGGGGTCATTTGTGGGGGTTTTGTGCCATCTTGGCATTTTATGGCCTTCAAAACTGTAATAGGTAGTGAGAAGTGAAATCAAAAATTTACGCCCTTAGAAAGCCTGAAGGCAGTGCTTGGTTTTCGGGGCCCCGTACTCGGCTAGGCTCCCAAAAAGTCCCACATATGTGGTATCCCCGTACTCAGGAGAAGCAGCAGAATTTATTTTGGGGTGTCATTTCACATATGCCCATAGCATGTGTGAGCAATATATCATTTAGTGACAACTTTGTGTAAAAAAAAAAAAAAATTTTTTTTTTGTCATTATTCAATCGCTTGAGGCAAAAAAATAAAATATTCAATGGGCTCAACATGCCACTTATCAATTTCCTTAGGGGGTCTACTTTCCAAAATAGGGTCATTTGGGGGGGTTTGTACTGCCATACAGACACCCCCCTCCATGCAGACACCCGCCCAGTGCAGACACCCCCCCAGTGCAGACCCCCCAGTGCAGACCCCCCCAGTACAGACACCCCCCTCCGTGCAGACCCCCCCCAGTGCAGACACCCGCTCAGTACAGGCCCCCCAGTGCAGACCCCCCAGTACAGACACCCCCCTCCCTGCAGAAACCCCCCGTGCAGACCCCCCTCAGTACAGAGCCCCGTGCAGACACCCCCAGCAGTACAGACACCCCCCCTTAGAACAGCAGAATATCATACACACACAAAGCGGTGTGTGTCCCTCAAGCTTGACTCCGCGCTGAGGGACATAGCCGTGGCGCGGGACAGTACAGCGGGCATTGTTAGCGGTGACGTGGCGTTACCCACCCGCCAGAGGGGTGACACCCGGGTGCGGCCCGCACCCCCCGCACCCGTCTAGCAATGCCACTGCATATGGTGCGTAACCTCTTTACTTTCGACATGAGACTAGCATGCAACAAAAAATGGACAAGCGGTCGTCTGAAAATCTGATCGTGTATGTACGAGGCTTTACCGACTATGTAAATTACTGCAGGGTGGCTTAAGAAGATATGCTTGGAATTAAGAGGAGTAAGGTAATTGACGTACAATGCAATATTTAAATTACATTTCTGCCCGGAGTTGGGTTTTAACTGTTTCTTCACTTACAATGGCATGGTTCAATATATGTTCAATATATGTTAAATAAAAATACTTTTTTAATACCACCAGGATATGATCTCGCTGAAACTGTATATTTGAGTGATATTCTGACATTTTTCTGGGCCACAATGACATCAGTACTTCTTCAACTTACTTCTGTTTTGTATAAGCCATACTGCAGATCACAGTAATAATGTGCTCACCAGAGTCACCAATCATGTGTAGCACCTCCTGTGTACAGTTGGTAAATTTAGTTAGGCTTCTGCTGGAGCCAGAGGAGCCAGGGTTAATTTGTTGAGAGTCAGGTTTGCAGAGCTCCAATGGTTGAGTCTCTGTTGCCTCCCCTTGGCTTCTAGAGTTTCCTGGAGAGTTCTAGAACTTACAGGGCAGAGGTGATGCTTGAATATTTTTGTGTCTCTTCTAATCCCTGGGTAAGGACAGCCCTTCAGTATTCTGGAACCTGGCCATGTGAGAGGAGAGTCCAGGGTCCAGTGGCCTGGGAGGGCACCCTTGTGCTGGGGTGCTCTGCCTCCAGGCAGAAGGAGTCACAAGGGAACAGAGGGAGAAAGATCAGTCGAGGAAGACTCCACCATTTCAGCTTCAGCTAGGCTTAGCTGAGTCACTGTCAGGGTTGGGCTCAGCCCTTCCTTCTCTGAGCTGGCCGCTCAGCTGTCTGCTAATTGCCATCTCCTATCTCTCCATTGTGACTCACCTGTTGATGATATCCTACTCATCAGCCCTGCCTACTTAAGCCGTCCAGTCCAAATGTTCTCTGCCCTCGCCTTGGTCACATCTCTAGAGACACTCTCCTGAGTTCCTGTTAAAGATTTGCTTGGCTGACATTCCTTCTGGCTCCAGATCCTGCTTGCTGTCCTACTACGCTGTTCTCTGGCTCCCTTAGTGACACTGGCGACGGGGGGTGATCACGGGGTTAAACCTTTATTGGGGGGGTTAGGGGGGTACCTTAGAACTAAAGGGGGCTAACCCTAACTGCCCTAACAGTTATTACAGTCACAAATGACACCCGCCGGGTGATCAGGGGGTTAAACCTTTATTAGGTAATAAATGGCGGGTGCCCTGAAACTATAAAAAAATAACTAACCAACCAGCGTCACCTGTAACAGTTATATGGTGATCACTGGTGAAAGGGTTAACTAGGGGGCAATCAGGGGGCTTTATGCGGTAGTATATGGGGGTCCCTGGCGCTATAAAAAGCTGCGGCGAACCTAAATACCTACCTGCCTAACTAGCGTCACCTGTGACACTAATACAGCGATCAGAAAAACGATCGCTTATTAGGCTGGGTTCACACTGGAGCGATGCGGGAACGCCACAAATCCGCGGCGGGTTCCCGCATCGCATGCCTCCCGGCGGCAGTTCACACTGCCCTATGCGAACTGCTGGGAGTGTCAGTGAAATGTTAATGACACCCTCAGATCAGTTCGCATATCGCAGTGCGATCTGCAAACTCGGATCGCATGGTGTGAACACCCATGCGATCCGATTCTGCTGCGGACCAAAAAAAGGGTCCCGTGCGAATTTGCAGCGGGTGCGGAGCGAATTCAGCCATACTATCTGTATGGCTGAACTCGAATCGCACAGAGATCGGATGTGATTTGCACTGCAGTGCGGTGCGAATCACATCCGTTCTCATAAACCGCTGCAATGTGAACCCAGCCTTAGTGACACTGGCGACGGGGGGTGATCACGGGGTTAAACCTTTATTGGGGGGGTTAGGGGGGTACCCTAGAGCTAAAGGGGGCTAACCCTAACTGCCCTAACAGTTATTACAGTCACAAATGACACCAATGCAAAAAAAAATAAAAAATGCTATTGGTGTCACTGTGACTGGGGGGGCAGGGGTGATTGGGGGGGTGATCGGGGGGTGAAGGGGGGGTGTGAGTGTGCCTGGCATGTTCTACTGTGAAGTGTCGTGTTGGTGCAACTCACCGATCCTCTCTCCTCGGTGCCAGAACGAAAAATACCGACACGGAGGAGAGATTACATCACTTCCTCTCCTGTGTTTACATTACAGGAGAGGAAGTGATGTCACGCCTCACTTCCATTCGTCAGGAGCGATCGAGAGGGGGTGGCCATGAATGAATGGCCGCCCCCTCATACCGGATCGCTTCTGAACGAAAACCGACCGCCGCTGGCATCGGGGGGGGGGCCCGATCGGGCCCCCCACCCGCGGGAAGGCAGGGACGTACAGGTACGCCCATATGCCTGCCCGTCCCATTCTGTCGACGTACATCGTCGTGCGGCGGTCGGCAAGTGGTTAATTATGATGAGGCATTTTGTCAGAAATTGTCCGTTCATCCTAGATTACACTGGGGAGTTAAGGATGTGGGCCTTTGGCTAAACTTTTTTCTACCCCAGAGGCAAACGGTTGCAAGGCCACTGTCAGCACCACCAGTTAACAGCGCTTTCGGTTATAAAAGAGGAATCTGTTTCAATTTCAACGATAGTGTAAATGGCCCAATTCCTGTAAATACAGGCACGACTTCGCCTTTTGTGCTGGAGCGCACTCAGTTACAAAATGTTTCGAAAAAATGTCAGCAGCAAATTTGCAATCTGGAAATTTTCCAAATAGCGCGCACACCAGTGATCTTACCAAATATGCTCCCGTGGCTTCAGGCGTTTCCAGACAAGTTGAAAGCCCATCTTCAATATTTCAAGGTCAGGGTTGTACTATAGTTAATAATTTAAAATCAGTGTCTGAATTTCCTCAAGTAGTTTCAGATAAGGTTAATTTTGAAATTTCAGAAGGAAGGGTAGCGGGCCCCTTTTCTTTCCCTCCATTTTCTGATTTCAGGATTTCTCCTTTAGGAATAGCTCCAAAAAAGGAAAATAATTATTTTAGATTAATTCATCACTTATCTTTTCCCAAAGGCAATTTCCTTAATGACCAAATCGATGAGAGTATGTCATCAGTTTCATATGCTTCTTTCAAAGCTGCTCTAGTAAAGTTAAGAATTTTGGGAAGGGAGCTATTTTGGCAAAAGCGGATGTCAAGTCAGCTTTTTGCTTGCTTCCCATTAATCCTTTATCTTTTAATTTCCTTGGTTTTTTCTTTAACAATAGTTTTTATTTTGATAAATGTTTACCTATGGGTTGTTCCTTGTCCTGTTTTTATTTTTTGAGTCCTTTTCTTCATTTTTAGAGTGGGTAGTTTCTGCCATTTCTGGTTCACAATTTTTAATTCATTATTTAGATGATTTTTTGTTTTTAGGCCCTCCCAATTCTTTTGATTGTGTTACTTTATTACAGGCATTTTTTGAGGTTTGCGAACATTTTGGTATCCCATTGGCTCATGAAAAGACTATTTGGCCTTCAACTTGTCTGGAATTTTTAGGTATCATTATTGATACTGAGTTAATGGAGTTCAGGTTACCAGAAGAAATAATTGAGAAGATAGGCTCTTAAGAAGAAAGCCTGCTTGAAGGAGATGCAGTCTCTGTTAGGGCTTCTGGCTTTTGCTACAAGGGTCATGCCAGTGGGCAGAATATTTTCCAGGAGGCTCTACCTCGCTATATCTGGTTTAAAGTCGTTGCCTCGTTCAAGCTATTTCTGGAGGCGGATCGAGTGGGACATTCCTGTCCAATCAATTTATGGGACCTGGTTTAAGGCCCATTTCTGCTTATATTATCAAATCTTTGGCACCTTCTACTTGCGCAGGTATCAGTCTGCCTGGTTTTTGTATTTGAAATTTTTGAATATGATAGGTGAACCATTGGGTTCTGTGTCTGAGTTACTATTATTAAAGGGGTTGTAAAGGTAAATGTTTTTTCACCTTAATGCATTCTATGCATTAAGGTGAAAAAACATCTGACAGTCCCGGCGCCCCCAGCTCCCAGCCCCCCCCCCCCCGTTTTACTTACCTCATCCCTTGAAAGGCCCGCGCTCGTCCCCCGATGTCCTTTCCACCGTTCAGCCTGGCCGCTGATTGGCTGGAGTGGATGGATGGAAAGCAGCGCAGCCATTCTCTCGCACTGACGCGGAGCGCCGGGGGGCGGGGCCGTGTGATACAGCGAGCGGCTATAGCAGCCGGCTGTATGCTTCTCACCATGCGAGGGTGCTCGCATGAACGTGAGAAGCATCTGAGGGAGGAAGCAGAGACAGCTGCCGAGGGACCCCAGAAGAGCAGGTTCGGGGCCACTCTGTTCAAAACTAGCTGCACAGTGGAGGTAAGTATAACATGTTTGTTATTTAAAAAAAAAAAAATCTCTTTACAATCCCTTTAAAGTTTCTTGGTTCTCTTTTTGAGCAAAATTATTCTTGGTCTTACATACATAAAACTCTGTCTGGAATTTCTTTTTTCTTCAAATTAAATAACATGCCATCTTGCATGCAATATTTTTCTATAAAACAAGCTTTAAAAGGTTATAAAAGGAATAATTTTAGGCCTGACTCAAGGTAGCCCATCACTACATTAGTGCTGGGTGAGCTTTGCTCCATGACAGATGAAATTTGTTTTTCTTACTTTGAATCAGTTATTTTTTCGGGCGGTTTTCTCGGTTATGTTTTTTGCGGCGCTTAGGGTATCTGAGCTGGTTCAAATACACAAATCTGAAGTTGTTATTGCTGAAAGTTCAATAAAAATTTTGATTAGCAGATCCAAAATGGATCAGGTAGGTAGAGGTAATTGGTTAACATTAGATATGTGTGTAAGTGCTAGTATTTGCCCGGTTGCTCTGATACGTCAATATTTATCAATTAGGCCTTTGGGGTTTTCAAAGTTTTTCATTCATGAATCGGCTTTCTAAATACCAGTTCTTATGTGTTTTTAAAAAGTGTTTGAAGGCTTTAAACTTAGATCAGGAGCATTTATCGTCACATTCTTTTCGAATTGGAGCAGCAACAGAGGCCGCTAGATTGGGTTTTGATGTTAGATCCATTAAACAGATTGGTAGATGGAAATCAGATAGATACCTACTTTATATTCGTCCTAACGTAATGCTATGATCTATTTCAGGTAAAACTTGCATTGTGTGGATGATTGGACACTCCTTCATCTATTGGGCGAATTTGAGCACTCAACAACGAGTTTATACTAGCAATTTAGGATTGGATGTTAATAAATTTAAGATTTTTTGGTGCGGAAAGAGGGGAATGTTATGGTCAGATCTAAACTCTTTTATTTCACAGATTTTTCTTCATTTTTCCTCTCCGGATATCTTAATTATTCATCTAGCAGGTAATGATATTGGTTACCGTAAAACCTTGGACCTTATTTTTCAGATTAGGGATGATCTACAAAAAATCCAGTTATCCTTTCCCAGTTTGGTAGTGATTTTTTCGGAAATTGTGCAGAGAATGAGTTGGCTTTCCTATCCTTCTGTACGTGTTTTGAAAAAATCAGGAAGAGAGTAAATAGGGCAGTATCTAAGCTACTGTCTAGATTGGGAATGTTATCCTTTAGGCACACTGAGCTAGAGGGGGGTATTCCAGGCCTTTACAGGCAGGATGGCATCCATTTGTCTGATATTGGCTTGGATATTTTCAATGTGGATTTAAGTTCTTGTGTTGAGTTGGCCGCGGGTTGGGGTTCTGTGGGCAGTTGGCCTTAGGTCCGCCTGCCCTTTTGGGTATTTTGTTGTTGCTGCCTGAGCCGTAGTGGCTGGGCTAGCTTTAAGTTTATTGAATGAGTTTTTGATGAGTTTATGTACATATTTTGAAACCAGTAATAAACAACTGCGGCCTTTATTATCCAAATACTTGTCTGCTTGTCTTATTTTAATTTATTGCATAACATTCCCGCTTGCTGTCCCATGTGTTTTTTCAGTTAGTAATTTAAGGTCATCCTTAACAGGTGTACCCACTTTGAAGTAATGTCTCTACACTGGGTCATGGACTGTGCATGTGTTTTCAATTGCCTCATTAGCACACAAACCTATGTTATGTAAAGCTTGCAGATAGCATTCTTTACCTTGTCCTGAAGTGTGTGTGTGTCCAAGGAAAGACATTGGTAGGGTTTTAGCCTCACTTCCTGTTTGGCTATGTGACAGGAAGTGAAAAAATTTGAAGGAGAAACTGGCAAAATTTGTGAGGTGTCTTCACCCTATCAAAAACTGACAAGACTTCTAATCCCTTTGCACTCTATCCCCAAGCAAAAATACATTCCTTCAACTGTGATGCACGTCAATGGCCCACGTAGACCTTGTTTAATAGAAAACACAGTTACCTTTCACTAGAAACATTTGTTAGTCCATTCCTGGAAATCTGCATCTGCTTTACTATTAATTTCCACAAAAATTGGGTTCCTGCATGCGCCAAATGCATCTATATGTATGACCGATGTGTATGTGAGATGAGCAAGGAATGACATTGCGCCCCTACAGGAAGTTGCATTTACTGCTGCTAATTTGTTCCCACCACTATGCCCCGCTCACTGTTCTCTGAGGAAGAGATAATACTTATTTGCAAATTAAGATAATTTTTGATTAATTTTTACATGGGGTGGTGTTTGAGTGGGTCATGTGTGTATGTCTAAATGATTTGGCCTCAAAACACACACCTACTTCCTGTGTACAGATGCACTTCCAGGCCAATGTATATTGTTTCCTGCTTCAGTGTGTGTGTATATAAAGATATATCTATACATGTAGGTTCTTGTTTCCACCAGCAGAGAGAAGTTGGGTAGATGCCACACTCCCAGTCCTGGAGGCATAATAATGGTCTAGCACAGGGGTCTTCAAACTACGGCCCTCCAGTTGTTCTGGAACTACAATTCCCATCATGCCTAGGCATGTCTGTGAATGTCAGAGTTTTAAAATGCCTTATGAGATGGGTAGTTCTGGGTTATGGGTAGCTCGAAAGCTGTAGTTTGAAGATTCCTGATCACTCTAGCATGTCTTGAAAAAAGGTGTTTTTTCATGTGCCTTGTGAAATGCCCAAGAAATATTGTTTGGAAAATACAAGTGGGTCATGGCACTTCTACATTCCAAATTTGGCACTTAAGATGATCATGCACCATGCAATCTGATTGGCCAATCTCTGTACAACTCGATATTTAGGCAAAATAGGTAATAGGAAGACACACTTGAACAATGAATTCAAATTATAGGAAATCAAACAGGCTCTTGCAAGAAACCTAATTTATTTAAAGTGGGGCTCCACCCTAAAGTGTAACTTCCGCTGATCGGAACCCTCCCCCCCTCCGGTGTCACAATTGGCACCTTTCAGGGGGGTGCAGATACCTGTCAAAGACAGGTATTTACACCCACTTCCGGGCATAGACTCCCACGGGAGTCTATGCCTCTTCCTGTCCCTGCGTGCTGTCTGCTGGGACACACACGGGTCCCAGAGACAGTGCGGACAATTCCTATTGCGCTGCGTGACTCGCGCATGCGCAGTAGGGAACCGGGAAGTGAAGCCGCAGCGCTTCACTTCCTGATTCCCTCACCTTGAATGGTGGCGGCAGCAGCCGAGAGCTGAGCAATCGATCGGCCTCGGCTGCCGGCATCACTGGACCCCGGGACAGGTGAGTGTCCATTTATTAAAAGTCAGCAGCTGCAGTATTTGTAGCTGCTGGCTGTTAATATTTTTTTCCACAGTGAAATCCCGCTTTAAGATCTAACTGATTTCAGTGTATGATCACCTTTAAAGATCAAGATCTGAAAATATTACCATATATACTCGAGTATAAGCCGAGATTTTCAGCCTCTTTTTTGAGGCTGAAAGTGCCCCCCTCGGCTTATACTCGAGTCATCGCTGTCTGTCTGCCCGATCAGCGTGTCGAGCAGACAGACAGCGGCCATTCTAGGATTCAAAGGCCGCGCCTCCGTCGGTGATAGGCGGAACACTGAATTTCCCAGCAGTCTGTGTTCCGCCTATCACGGACATCCTCTCATCCTTGTCCGTAGTATGATGATGAGCGGACGTCCGTGATAGGCGGACCACTGACTGCTGGGAAATTGAGTGTTCCGCCTATCACGGACATCCGATAGGCGGAACACTCAATTTCCCAGCAGTCAGTGGGAAATTGAGTGATCCGCCTATCACCGACGGAGGCGCGGCTTTTGAATCCTAGAATGGCCGCCGACGAAGAGCTGAAGGACGGAGGCTCGGCTCGGGACGGGCCGGGACGGGACGGGACGGGCCGGGATGGGACGGGCCGGGACGGGACGGGCCGGACCGGACGCAGGCTGGACGGACACAGGCTGGACGGACACAGGCTGGACGGACACAGGCTGGACGGACACAGGCAGGCTGGACACAGGTAGGCTGCACGGACACACACACACACACACACACACAGGGATGGATGGACGGACACACACACACACACGGATGCATGGACACACACACACACACACACACACACACACACACACACACAGGGATGGATGGACACACACACACACACGGATGCATGGACACACACACACACACACACACACACACACACACGGATGCATGGACACACACACACACACACACACACGGATGCATGGACACACACAGGGATGGATGGACACACACACAGGGATGGATGGACCCACAGGGATGGACGGACACACAGGCATGTCTCACCCTCGGCTTATACACGAGTCAATAATTTTTTCCAGTTTTTTGGGGGTAAATTGGGGGCCTCGGCTTATATTCGGGTCGGCCTATACTCGAGTATATACGGTAAATTATTGGGTTTAGAAACACTTCTCTGTTCTTTGTAATGTATTGAAAGATTTGCTTAAAAAAAGAAAAAAAAACACATTTCAAAGAAATATTAGAAGTGATAGGAATGAGATTAGCATCAAAAGGGTTAATTGAGAACACCTACTAATTGCCTATCAAGACACATCCAATGAGATGAAATTAACCAACTGTATTGGGTGTGCGCTATTATCAATGAGAAAACCGTAGTTAACCTAGCGCCAGTTGCAGTTTATATATGCAGGTATTTATTATCGCTATTTGTGATTCAATGTGTGCTGGTTCATACGTTTGATTTTGACGTTTGACACACCAATTAATGTATGAACTAGTGCAATGCCTTCTTGAAGTGAAGTGGAAGGAAAATGATTAATGGTTTTCAAAATGTTGTACAAATAATTATGTGGAAAGTGTGGCATGCATTTAATACTTTGTCAATACTTTGTAGAACCACCTTTTGCTGTAATTACAGCTACAAGTCTTTTTGGGGATGTCTCTACCAGCTTTGCACATCTAGAGAGGGACATTTTTGCCCATTCTTCTTTGCAAAATATCTCAAGCTCTGTCAGATTGGATGGAGAGCCTCCGTGAACAGCAATTTTCAAGTCTTACCACAGATTCTCAATTGGATTTAGGTCTGGACTTTGACTGGGCCATTCTAACACATGAATATGCTTTGATCTAAACCATTCCATTGTAGCTCTGGCTGTATGTTTAAGACCATTGTCCTGCTCAAAGGTGAACCTCTGCCCCAGTCTAAAGTCCTTTGAAGACTCTAACAGGTTTTCTTTTTATCCAACCAGTTCAGATTTATACTAACACTTATTAATATATATATATATATATATATATATATATATATATATATATATATATATATATATATATATATATATATATATTTTTTTTTTTTTTTTACAGTGGATATGTTGAGTTTATTTATTTTCATAGTATATAGAACCAGTTGCACGCTCAACGGAGTACACAGTCCAAGCTTAATCTCTTACTGCCAAAGTTACTGCCTCCTTACTTAGCAGCCCATCAGCTATCCTTTTTATGTTTTTAAAGAGACAGCTTTGTGTGCACTACCTACAGATGGGCCCCATTGATAGCCAAAAATACTGACAAGTGGTGCCAGGTACTTTGTAGCCCACTCCAAGGGTACCCATTGTCAGGAGCGTGTACATCCACCCACTAAAGGACTGTATGTTAAGAGTGCACTTGAGGACACCGTTTGGTAGGTGGGGGGGTTAGTTAATAGTTAATGCCATTGTATTTCTCAGTATTTATACCAATAAAAATTTGGTTTGCCTTGTTACAGTATAGTTAATTTCTATGTCATAGGCTAGAGTTCACCTGACCTAGTTCAGCACCTTTAAACATATTCAGTTGCTTGTTTACTGATTCATGCATTGTATACCTGCCTTGCCATAATACAGCTATCCAGTTGCTTGTGGCCTATTTTCTGTGTATTGTTATAAAGTGGTAGCATACTAACACTTAAGTTACACAGATGTGAGCAGCCTTCAACCTATAATCACGTGTGTCAGAGTTGTGGCAGAGTAGAGAACTCATCATATCCTACAGGGGTGAGCGCTACATACCTAAACCGGAAAATAAACATTGAATATATATAACAGATTACCAGTTCTTAGATGTGGTGGCTGTATTTGTTTTTGTGTTCCTTTTTTCTTTCATTTTCTCCTGGTGATCCAATCAATAACACACTTCCTGTATACTACCCTCACTCCCCTGCTATATCTATCATTGCCATTACATGTGGGAGGGGGTAAGTGACATGGACAGTGCGCATTTGGCTGAATCATACTTGTTAAAAATGTTCTTGTAACAGGGTGTTAAATGTCCAAAAAGTATGGTCCTTCCTCTTCGGTTACTAAGCAACAGACATGTCATCATAGGTGGGTGGAGTCAAGTAGTCAGAGTACATACCATGATGGATGCAGATATAAATTCTCCTTTAAATGATTTGGAAATTATACTGCACAAAGGATTGTGCTTACCCCTCCAGGAGGAAATACCCTTAGGATTGGGAGAGATAGAAAGAATTAGGGGAAAGCATCCTAAATTTGAGTGTATGAGCACCAAGTTACCCTAAAGAAAAATAATCTCATCCGTTTACATAGACTGTGTTGCTATCATGTTGGAGAAGGTATTGATTGGTTTACTGGAATGTTTGTTTTTCTTATTCTTGTTGGAGTAAAGCTTAAGTTCTTTAAAACGGAACTAAACCTTCCTATCATTTTCAGCCAAGGAATCTGCCATCTTGGCCTTTGTTTAATTTTCAACTGCCATGATGCTGCACATGTGATCAGTTATTACACCAGCTATTTGAAGGATTGACAGTTTGGTTGAAAACACAAGCAAATGGGACAGTTAGCATTCTCGGCACGTCCTGGAATGTAATTGTTTTTTGAAACTGTTAAATTGATGAGTTTAGTTCCGCTTTAATTGAACCTGACTGGACAATCTTCTGTTGTCTAAAATAAAAGAAAAATTGCACATAAAGAATGTATAAGCTGCCAACACACCACTTGACAATAGTGCAAAACAGGGTAAAAACAATAGTGTGGCGCTAAAGTGGACAAATAAAACACATGTGAATCAAAGATGTCCAGAAATGGCCAGAGCAAAGTTTAAAATGAATGAATATATAAATGTAACAGTCAGAGATGATTACAAAGTAAATATAAATCCATCTTGAGTAAGTCCATCTTGAATCAAAATAAGAGTGAAAATTAGGGATGAGCTTCGAGTTCAAGTCGAACTCATGTTCGACTCGAACATTGCCTGTTCGCCTGTTCGCCGAACAGCGAACAATTTGGGGTGTTCGCAGCAAATTCGAAAGCCGCGGAACACCCTGTAAAAGTCTATGGGAGAAATCTAAAGTGCTAATTTTAAAGGCTAATATGCAAGTTATTGTCATAAAAAGTGTTTGAGGACCTGGGTCCTGCCCCAGGGGACATGGATCAATGCAAAAAAAAAGTTTTAAAACTGCAGTTTTTTCGGGAGCAGTGATTTTAATAATGCTTAAAGTGAAACAATAAAAGTGTAATATTCCTTTAAGTTTCGTACCTGGGTGGTGTGTATAGTAGTGTCCCCAGAGTTCTCCCTTACATCAGAGTCTGCAGAATCCCCCCTTACAGTGTAAGGGAACTCTGATATAAAGGGGAACTCTGTGGATTCAGATGTTGAAGGGGAACTCTGTGGACTCTGATGTAAAGGGGAACTCTGCGGATTCAGATGTAAAAGGGGAACTCTGTGGACTCTGATGTAAAGGGGAACTCTGAGGATTCAGATGTAAAAGGGAAACTCTGTGGACTCTGATGTAAAGGAGGACTCTTGTGATTAACTTCATATGATTAGAAATGTTATTTAATCGTAAAATATATGTATCGTTTTTACTATAAAAAGAAGTGTTCGGGTTTGACTTGGTGGCGACTCTAATTATGCTGAGCCCAGTACAACTGGGTCTGTTGTACAGGCTTATCAGTGACCCTGCTTGAGGCCATCTACGATTTTCAAGTTGATCACTGCTGACATAATCCCTAATCCACCTCAGAAGTGAGAAACAGAGTCACTACACTCCTACATACAGTGGGACTAGGGATGAGCTTCGTGTTCGAGTCGAACGTATGTTCGACTAGAACATTGGCTGTTCGTCCGTTCGGCGAAATCCGAACTCTTGGTCCGTTCGCGTCAAAATTCGTGTGGCGCGCACGGCCCACAATGCACTGCGATGGCGCAGTGCATTGCTGGCTCGTGATTGGCCAAGCATGCACTGTGACCCCGCATGCTTGGCCAATCGCATCGCCAGCAGCGAGGAGAGCCATGATTGGCCACAGGCATCCTGCCTGTGGCCAATCATAGCTCAGGCTGTGTAGTGCACGCCCCACACTATATAAGGCCGCCTTTGAGGCGGCCTCGTGTAGTGTGTTGGCGTCTGAAGCAGTGGGTGTTCTGTGTACCTTCAACACAGTTACACACCGATCGTTTTTGGCTGATTTCCTATCTTGCTCTTGTGTAGTGGTTATTGTCTGTGCCCTGACCGCAGTATACACCACTATATTCACCTCACCTATATAGCTAGTGATCTAGCTTTAATAATAGAGCTTGCAGTCAGTAGTGTTAGGAGAGCGTGCTGTCTGCGTGCTCTGTACCCAGTACATACCGCTATAATCCACCTACATAGCTGTTCTCTATTTGAGCCCAATTGCCATCTGCAGGAGTTATTGGAAGTTGTGTGTGCTTCCAGCACAGCACAGTATACATCTGTATATACCCCTTTAACTCTGCTGTTTTCTGGTTATTGTCTGCGTGCCCTGTCCGCAGTATACACCGTGATATTCACCTCACCTATATAGCTAGTGGTCCATCTTTAATAATAGAGCTTGCAGTCAGTAGTGTCAGGAGATAGTGCGTGCTGTCTGCGTGCTCTGTACCCAGTACATACCGCTATAATCCACCTACATAGCTGTTCTCTATTTGGGCCCAATTGTCATCTGCAGGAGTTATTGGAAGTTGTGTGTGCTTCCAGCACAGCACAGTATACATCTGTTAATACCCCTTTAACTCTGCTGTTTTCTGGTTATTGTCTGCGTGCCCTGACCGCAGTATACACCGTGATATTCACCTCACCTATATAGCTAGTGGTCCATCTTTAATAATAGAGCTTGCAGTCAGTAGTGTCAGGAGATAGTGCGTGCTGTCTGCGTGCTCTGTACCCAGTACATACCGCTATAATCCACCTACATAGATGTTCTCTATTTGAGCCCAATTGCCATCTGCAGGAGTTATTGGAAGTTGTGTGTGCTTCCAGCACAGCACAGTATACATCTGTATATACCCGTTTATCTCTGCTGTTCTATAAAAAAGGCATCTGCAGGAGTTAGTGGGTGTTGTGTGCCTCCAGCACAATATAAACTACCCAACTACTGTTTTACCCAACTCCCTTCAGGCCATTACCATGTCTGGAAGGCCAGCAAGGAGAGGCAGACAGGCGCGAGCCGATAAAAGAGGGCAAGCAGGCTCTGTGTCTAGAGACAACAGTGCTGGTCGTGGACGCGGTGCATTGTCATCAGCACGTGGCCATGGGACATGCTTGTCCTTCTTTTCTGCAGCTGGACATGTTGAACCGCAACATGCCAACGACTTGGTAGAGTGGATGACCAAGCCCTCTTCATCCTCCTCATCCTCTCTCACCCAGTCTCAGGGTAGTAGCAAAGCAGCTGCCAACGCATCGTCTTCCCTCCTCTCAATGTCATCATCAGTGACTCCTTCCCTAGACCCACCACGTCCTCCTGAGGAGTCTCCTGAACTCTTTGAGCACAGTGTTGGGTACATGCTCCAGGAGGATGCCCAGTGTTTGGTGGGCTCTGATGATGACACTCAGCTAGAGGAAGGCAGTAGCGTGAGCGCAGAGAGAGGGGATGCTCAAGAAGGACAGCAATCTGGCAGTCATGTTCCACAAGCTATATAAACAGAAGAAAAAACAGCGCCAATCTAAGTGCAGTATTGTTGAATCAAAGATATTTAATTTGTGAAGTTATGCACTCACACTCTACCAGAAGGTTTCAGGCACATCATGTATCTAGAGGGCATCGCAGGGCTCTCGAGGAGAAGCGGTAACTCGTTCGGCTGTATCTCTCGTCCGGTGGCGCCGGTGGTTCCCAGCGTCGCACGGCTTGGTGTAACAGCGTCAGGGAGGTCCGTTCGTTGTTATGTTGAGGGGCGCACTGCGATGACGTTTCGTTGTGGTTTACGTTGCACGCGTTCGGAGCATGCGTGCTCCTTCATCAGGCATCTGGGTACTATGTTTGGAGTGGTTTAAATAGGGAAAGGGGGCAGTTCTAATTAGTCGTTTAGGTTCCACCTTATGGGGCGGAGCTGTTCCGACCAAAGCATGGTGTTGATTGCTCATGTGTTGCAGGCTGGTTGTATGTGATTATTGTGTGTGTGTCCATCAATGTATGTGGATACAAGTTGGATAGTGTGGACAAGATGTGGGAAAAAGTGATAAGAGTTGGAACTTTTTTATTTATTTAATTGTTTTAAAAATTGTTTTAAAAAATTATGAAAATACTTGTTAAAGGTATAAAATAGAAGTGGATTTTGCAAGAATTAAAAGAAGGTTGTTAAAAATTGAAAAAATACATAGAAAATACATATAAAGAATATATATATATATATAAAAAAGAAATTTTTTATATATAAAAAATATATATAAAAAATATATAAAGAATCAATAAAAATAGAGGTAAAAATAAAGATAAAATTACAATAGGAATAAAAATAACAATAAAAAAACAATAAAAATAAAAATAAAGATAAAAATAAAAATAAAAATAAAAATAGAACTAGGAATAAAAATAAAATTAAAATGAAAAAGGGGCAAAAAATTGTTAATTCAATTGCTGAAGGTATATTTCTATGGCGGGTATTATGACATAACATGGTGAGAGACATGTATATTGATAGGATTTGATATTGTGAGAATTTGGTACTGTAAAATACAATAAAATGGTGTTAAAATGAGACGTGGATGTTAGAGCAGAACATACACATACATATATATATATATATATATATACATACACATACACACATACATATATATATATATATATATATATATATATATATATACACATACATACATACATACGCATGCACACGCACTCGTACGTGTGTGAACCCACTTAAAGTGGGATCAGAAAAAGGCGCGTGGATACTGATTTGTGGAGGTGAGGGCGGGGGGGGGGGGGGAAGGGGAGGGGGGAGAGGGGGGCGGGGGCGGCTAAGCAATTTTAAGTCTCATTAAAAAATCTCATGGAAAAAGTGTGATGGGTAAAAATTAGACAACTGAGTTGATTTCTATGTCCTCGTTGAGGCCTCCAGGCGTGAGGGTGTCTAACGTATATATCCAAAAAGTTTCCCTCTCGCAGAGACGTTTGAAACGTTCTGCGAGGGGGAAGGATCCAGGTATCTGTTCAAGGGCCCATACTTGCATGCCCTCTGTGGACCCTTGATGGTGTTCTTTAAAGTGTCGTGGGATAGTGAGATTGGAGTCCCCTTCTACTGATCGGCGATGTTCGCCAAACCTTTTTCCTAGGGTACGAATGGTACGCCCTATATAAAGTAGATTGCAAGGGCAGCGGATTGCATATATTAGTTTTATCGCCCCGAGCAAATTAAAAACCGATAACAAACCAAAGCCACTCAGGACATTCCTCACCCTGAAGGGCATGTACCAATGCAAGAAACAAAAATGTCTCACCTGTAAATTTGTCCAACACCGCCAAAAATCTTTTACGACAAAGGGCAACACATACCAACTAAAAGAGTTCTACAACTGCTCCTCTGAGTTTGTAATATATGCAATCCGCTGCCCTTGCAATCTACTTTATATAGGGCGTACCATTCGTACCCTAAGAAAAAGGTTTGGCGAACATCGCCGATCAGTAGAAGGGGACTCCAATCTCACTATCCCACGACACTTTAAAGAACACCATCAAGGGTCCACAGAGGGCATGCAAGTATGGGCCCTTGAACAGATACCTGGATCCTTCCCCCTCGCAGAACATTTCAAACGTCTCTGCGAGAGGGAAACTTTTTGGATATATACGTTAGACACCCTCACGCCTGGAGGCCTCAACGAGGACATAGAAATCAACTCAGTTGTCTAATTTTTACCCATCACACTTTTTCCATGAGATTTTTTAATGAGACTTAAAATTGCTTAGCCGCCCCCGCCCCCCTCTCCCCCCTCCCCTTCCCCCCCCCCCCCCGCCCTCACCTCCACAAATCAGTATCCACGCGCCTTTTTCTGATCCCACTATAAGTGGGTTCACACACGTACGAGTGCGTGTGCATGCGTATGTATGTATGTATGTGTATATATATATATATATATGTATATATATATATATGTATGTGTGTGTATGTGTATGTGTATATATATATATATATATATATATATATATATGTATGTGTATGTTCTGCTCTAACATCCACGTCTCATTTTAACACCATTTTATTGTATTTTACAGTACCAAATTCTCACAATATCAAATCCTATCAATATACATGTCTCTCACCATGTTATGTCATAATACCCGCCATAGAAATATACCTTCAGCAATTTAATTAACAATTTTTTGCCCCTTTTTCATTTTAATTTTATTTTTATTCCTAGTTCTATTTTTATTTTTATTTTTATTTTTATCTTTATTTTTATTTTTATTTTTATTGTGTTTTTATTGTTATTTTTATTCCTATTGTAATTTTATCCTTATTTTTACCTCTATTTTTATTGATTCTTTATATATTTTTTATATATATTTTTTATATATAAAAAATTTCTTTTTTATATATATATATATATTCTTTATATGTATTTTCTATGTATTTTTTCAATTTTTAACAACCTTCTTTTAATTCTTGCAAAATCCACTTCTATTTTATACCTTTAACAAGTATTTTCATAATTTTTTAAAACAATTTTTAAAACAATTAAATAAATAAAAAAGTTCCAACTCTTATCACTTTTTCCCACATCTTGTCCACACTATCCAACTTGTATCCACATACATTGATGGACACACACACAATAATCACATACAACCAGCCTGCAACACATGAGCAATCAACACCATGCTTTGGTCGGAACAGCTCCGCCCCATAAGGTGGAACCTAAACGACTAATTAGAACTGCCCCCTTTCCCTATTTAAACCACTCCAAACATAGTACCCAGATGCCTGATGAAGGAACACGCATGCTCCGAACGCGTGCAACGTAAACCACAACGAAACGTCATCGCAGTGCGCCCCTCAACATAACAACGAACGGACCTCCCTGACGCTGTTACACCAAGCCGTGCGACGCTGGGAACCACCGGCGCCACCGGACGAGAGATACAGCCGAACGAGTTACCGCTTCTCCTCGAGAGCCCTGCGATGCCCTCTAGATACATGATGTGCCTGAAACCTTCTGGTAGAGTGTGAGTGCATAACTTCACAAATTAAATGTCTTTGATTCAACAATACTGCACTTAGATTGGCGCTGTTTTTTCTTCTGTTTATATGTCTTTTACAAGGTACCTT
This sequence comes from Lithobates pipiens, assembly GCF_037356315.1. Lineage (NCBI taxonomy): Eukaryota > Metazoa > Chordata > Amphibia > Anura > Ranidae > Lithobates > Lithobates pipiens. Next base: position 25,271,304 of record NW_027507696.1, on the reverse strand, counting down.
CTATCCTTGAACATGCTGCCTACCTGCCTGTGCTAAAGAAATCATCCCCTTTCTATGACTATTTTCCACAACCAGTAACTGTGGACTATAATTTGTGATCCTGCCAGCTATCCATTACTTCTGCTGCATTTACTGACATACACAGCAAGGATTGCAAAACTCTGTGATAAGCAGACTTGACATCCCTAAATCCGCCACACCAATTTATCAACTTCAGCGGTTTTTTTCCCCCAAACCTTTTTCCCCTCCCCCATAAAAAAACCCCTCTTTTTTCCTTCCTCACTCCCCCCATCCAGGACATATATAATCCAGCAGCGCAACGCACAAAAAAACAATTTTTTCTTACTATGTTCCACAAGCTGCAGCATACTGCCAGGTTTGCTACAGCGATGAAGAGGGAGGGGGTGATGAGGGCACTGACTCCACGTGGGTGCCTGGAAGGAGGGAGGAGGAGGAGGAGGAGGCACATGTCCAACGAGGCAGGATGCCCTCCGGGGGCCAGCTTAGGGGCAGCACACCGACTGAATCACACCGCAGAGCTCCGCCTGCGCAGAGCGCTTCCTCTGCGTGTTATTCTAAAAGTTCTTTGGTGTGGGCCTTTTTTGAGACGAGTGCATCAGATCGCACCGCTGCTATTTGCAACATATGTCTCAAGCGTATCTCACGTGGCCAAAACATCAGCCGCTTGGGCACCACATGCTTGACCAGACATATGTTGACCTGCCATGCAGCTCGTTGGCAAGCGTACCTCAAAGACCCACACCAAAGAACAAAGCGGACCTCTCCATGCTCCTCATCAGCTGGCATCTCCAACCCCACTAGACCTTCAGTCCTCTCTGAAACCTGCTCTGAGAGGAATGAAGGTGTAGAATTAGGTGTGTCACAGCCAAGTGCTTCCGGGAACTCTGCTAGTGGTACATCCACATCCGATTATAGCAGGCAAATGTCCCTGCCCCAGCTGCTGGACCGGCGGAAGAAGTTTACTCCCAGCCATCCACATGCCCAGCAGTTGAATGCTAGCTTGGCTAAATTGCTAGCACTTCAACTGCTGCCTTTTCAGTTGGTAGACTCGGCCCCCTTCCGTGAGTTTGTACAATGTGCGGTTCCTCAGTGGCAGGTCCCCAAACGCCACTTTTTCTCACGGAAGGCGATTCCGGCTCTCTACCGGCATGTGGAAGGCAATGTCCTTGCCTCGCTGGACAGGGCGGTCAGCGGTAAGGTGCATATTACCGCTGACTCATGGTCCAGCAGGCATGGACAGGGACGTTACCTGTCTTTCACGGCCCATTGGGTCACTCTTCTGGCTGCTGGGAAGGATGCAGGACAAGGTGCAGTAGTGTTGGAGGTTGTTCCGCCACCACGCCTCCAAAATGCTACTATTGGTTGTGACACACCTCTCTCCTCCACCCCCTCCTCTTCTTCTTCCTCCATGGCCTGTTCCAGTGCTCTGTCCTCAGAACCAGCGGTGCTCCGTAGGCGTTCCAGGGGCTACGCAAGTAAGCAGGCAAAACGATGCCATGCCGTGCTTGCGCTGGTTTGTTTGGGGGACAGGAGCCACACTGGGGCAGATGTTTTGTCAGCTCTGCAGGGGCAGGCCGAGAGGTGGTTGACGCCACGCCAGCTTAAGCCAGGAATGGTGGTTTGCGACAATGGCACCAACCTCCTCTCCGCCCTCCGACAGGGACAACTGACCCATGTGCCCTGTGTAGCTCACGTCCTTAACCTGGTGGTGCAGCGGTTCTTGGGCAGGTACCCCGGCTTACATGATGTCCTGAAGCAGGCCAGGAAAGTCTGTGTGCATTTCCGCCGATCATTTAATGCCTGTGCTCGGCTGGCTGAGCTCCAAAAGGAGTTGAACCTGCCCAAGAACCGCCTTATATGTGACATGCCCACCAGATGGAACTCAACATTGGCCATGCTGCAGCGGCTGCACACGCAGCAGAGGGCCATCAATGAGTACCTGTGCGACTACGGCACCAGGACAGGGTCAGGGGAGCTTGGTTTTTTCTCACCACGCCAGTGGGGCATGATCAGGGATGCATGCACTGTCCTGTCACCGTTTGAGGAGGCCACAAGGATGGTGAGCAGTGACAGTGCATGCATCAGTGACACTGTACCTCTTGTCCACCTCTTGGAGCATACGCTGCGTGGAATAATGGACAGGGCACTTGAGGCAGAACAGAGGCAGGAAGAGGAGGACTTCCTTGCCTCTCAAGGCCCCCTTTATCCAGACAGTGTTCCTGCTGTGCCACCCATCACACAGGAAGAGGGTGAGGAGGAGGAAGAGGAGGAGGAGGATGATTTTGTCAGCATGGAGGTGGAGGCTGGCACTCAGCATCAGCATCAGCAGCAGCAGTCTTATAGGGATGATTTACAGTCCCAAGAAACACGTGGACTTGTACGTGGCTGGGAGGAGGTAGCTGCGGATCATGTTGTCCTTAGTGACCCAGAGGACTCCGGACCGAATGCCTCAGCTAACCTACGCTGCATGGCCTCCCTGATCCTGCAAAGCCTGCGGAAGGATCCTCGTATTCTTCGGATCAAGGAGAGGGACCATTACTGGCTGGCCACTCTCCTTGATCCACGGTACAAGGGTAAGGTTGCCGACCTTATCTTGCCATCACAGAGGGAGCAGAGGATGAGACATCTCCGGGAGGCCTTGCAGAAAGCTCTGTGCAACGCGTTCCCAGAGACTGGGAGGTCACAAACTCCTGGTCCTGGACAACGTGTTGCTGAGGCATCAGTCAGAAGGAGCGGTGGAGAAGGTGGCCGTCTGACTGATGCTTTCAGACAATTTTTTAGTCCGCAGCCCCAAGGTATGATTGGTTCCAGCACCCATCGCCAGCGTCTAATTTACATGGTGCAGGAATACCTAGGGGCAAGGTCAGACTTGGACACCTTTCCCACTGAAAATCCTCTGGCTTACTGGGTCTTGAGGATGGATCACTGGCCAGAGCTTGCACAGTATGCAATTGATCTACTGGCCTGTCCTGCATCCAGCATTCTTTCGGAACGCACCTTCAGTGCTGCTGGTGGCTTTGTTACCGATCACAGGGTGCGCCTGTCCACCGAATCAGTTGATCGACTGACCTTCATCAAGATGAATCAGTCTTGGATCACCCACAGCTACCAAGCACCTGAAGCTGATGTAACCGAATAATTTTTTTTGAAATACCACATCCCTTCAAGACTGCCTATGCTGATGCTGAGTGACTGTCCTGTTATGTTGATTGTCTATCCTCTTCCTCTTCCGCTGATATGTTGGAAGAACATTTTTGGTTCTGGGTGATGCCAGCAGCCCAATTTTTCTGCCCCTGTTTAACAGGGGCGTTTAATTACAATTTTTGATGCAATGCTTTGCAGCAGGGCTAATTCCTGCAATAAAACTAGAGTATATGGCAGAGGTTGGAGTGTGGTGGCACCAGCACCTAAGGCCCAATTTTTCTGCCCCTGTTTAACAGGGGCGTTTAAGTACAATTTTTGATGCAATGCTTTGCAGCAGGGCTAATTCCTGCAATAAAACTAGAGTATATGGCAGAGGTTGGAGTGTGGTGGCACCAGCACCAGTGCCTAAGGCCCAATTTTTCTGCCCCTGTTTAACAGGGGCGTTTAATTACAATTTTTGATGCAATGCTTTGCAGCAGGGCTAATTCCTGCAATAAAACTAGAGTATATGGCAGAGGTTGGAGTGTGGTGGCACCAGCACCAGTGCCTAAGGCCCAATTTTTCTGCCCCTGTTTAACAGGGGCGTTTAAGTACAATTTTTGATGCAATGCTTTGCAGCAGGGCTAATTCCTGCAATAAAACTAGAGTATATGGCAGAGGTTGCAGTGTGATGGCACCAGTGCCTAAGGCCCAATTTTTCTGCCCCTGTTTAACAGGGACATGTAATTACAATTCTTGATATAATATTTCACAGGAGGGCCCCTTCCTGTGCCCACCCAGAGTAACGGTGAGGACTTATAGTGTTGTGGCACCAGCACCACAACCACCAAAGGTCAATTTTTCTACCACTGTTCAACAATGGCATGTAATTACAATTCTTGATATAATCGTTCACAGCAGGGCGCTCCAGCACCCACCAAGAGTCACTTTGAGGGCTTACAATGTTGTGGCAAAACCAACACCTTGTTCCGCCATTTCTGCAGAGCATATAGGGCAGGCCCCTACTTTCAAACATCCAATTTACAAACATCTCCTACTTGCAAACGGAAGGAGACAACAGCAAGTGAGATGAAAAAAGATGGACAACAAAACAAATTATACAGGGGTGATAACCCTTCCCTATGTTTTCCAAAAAGCTTAAAAATCGTTTTTTTGACTGGAGCTACACTTTAAAAATGTACCAGTTGAAAATTACAAACAGATTCAACTTAACACAACAAACCTACACAGTCCCTGTCTTGTTTGCACCGCCTGTATACTGCTGTTCTGAGTATATAGGGCCTGGGGGCCACACGCATTTCCTTTTTTTAATATGGGTACGGGGTTCCCCTTAATATCCGTACAAGACCCAAATAGGCTGGTAATGGGCAGGGAGGGCTACCCATGCCATTTTTCTCAATGATTTTCAACCATATTGCAGGAACCAGATATAACATTAAAACCGCAAGCAGTTTTAAATGGTGTTATTTCCGTTTAATGTCATTTTGTGCAGGGACTGTTCTAAACACGGGAAACACTTGGCACTTCACAGGCATACTACAGACACCCCCCAGGCACCATATTTAACCACTTTCAGACCGGACCATTTTGCTGGTAAATGACCAGAGGTCTTTTTACACTTTGGCACTGCGCTGCTTTAACTGGTAATTGCGCGGTCATGCAATGTTGTACCCAAACAAAATTTGCGTCCTTTTCTTCCCACAAATAGAGCTTTCTTTTGATGGTATTTGATTGCCTCTGCGATTTTTATTTTTTGCGATATAAACGTAAAAAGACCGCAAATTTTGAAAAAAAATGATATTTTCTACTTTTTGTTATTAGAAAAATCCAATAAACTCAATTTTAGTCATACATTTAGGCCAAAATGTATTCAGCCACATGTCTTTGGTAAAAAAAAAGTCAATAATTGTATATTTATTGGTTTGCGCAAAAGTTGTCACATCTACAAACTAAGGTACGTTTTCTGGAATTTACGCAGCTTTTAGTTTACGACTGCCTATCTCATTTCTTGAGGTGCTAAAATGGCAGGGCAGTACAAAACCCCCCCAAATGACCCCATTTTGGAAAGTAGACCCCCTAAGGAAATTGATAAGAGGCATGTTGAGCCCATTGAATATTTAATTTTTTTGCCTCAAGCGATTGAATAATGACAAAAAAAAATTTTTTTTTTTTTTTACACAAAGTTGTCACTAAATGATATATTGCTCACACATGCTATGGGCGTATGTGAAATGACACCCCAAAATAAATTCTGCTGCTTCTCCTGAGTATGGGGATACCACATATGTGGGACTTTTTGGGAGCCTAGCCGCGTACGGGGCCCCGAAAACCAAGCACCGCCTTCAGGCTTTCTAAGGGCGTAAATTTTTGAGTTCACTTCTCACTACCTATTACAGTTTTGAAGGCCATAAAATGCCAAGATGGCACAAAACCCCCACAAATGACCCCATTTTAGAAAGTAGACACCCCAAGCTATTTGCTGAGAGGCATGTTGAGTTCATGGAATATTTTATATTTTGCCACAAGTTGCGGGAAAATTACAAACTTTTTTTTTTTTTTTTTAACAAAGTTGTCACTAAATGATATATTGCTCATGCATGCCATGGGCATATGTGAAATGACACCTCAAAATAAATTCTGCTGCTTCTCCTGAGTACGGGGATACCACATATGTGGGACTTTTTGGGAGCCTAGCCGCGTACGGGGCCCCGAAAACCAAGCACCGCCTTCAGGCTTTCTAAGGGCGTAAATTTTTGAGTTCACTTCTCACTACCTATTACAGTTTTGAAGGCCATAAAATGCCAAGATGGCACAAAACCCCCACAAATGACCCCATTTTAGAAAGTAGACACCCCAAGCTATTTGCTGAGAGGCATGTTGAGTCCATGGAATATTTTATATTTTGCCACAAGTTGCGGGAAAATTACAAACTCTTTTTTTTTTTTCACAAAGTTGTCACTAAATGATATATTGCTCACGCATGCCATGGGAATGACACCCCAAAATAAATTCTGCTGCTTCTCCTGAGTACGGGGATACCACATATGTGGGACTTTTTGGGAGCCTAGCCGCGTACGGGGCCCCGAAAACCAAGCACCGCCTTCAGGCTTTCTAAGGGCGTTACAGTTTTGAAGGCCATAAAATGCCAAGATGGCACAAACCCCCCCCCAAATGACCCCATTTTGGAAAGTAGACACCCCTAAATTTAGGGGTACACTAGTGAGACTAGGTAATAAATGGCGGGTGCCCTGAAACTATAAAAAAATAACTAACCAACCAGCGTCACCTGTAACAGTTATATGGTGATCACTGGTGAAAGGGTTAACTAGGGGGCAATTAGGGGGCTTTATGCGGTAGTATATGGGGGTCCCTGGCGCTATAAAAAGCTGCAGCGAACCTAAATACCTACCTGCCTAACTAGCGTCACCTGTGACACTAATACAGCGATCAGAAAAACGATCGCTTATTAGGCTGGGTTCACACTGGAGCGATGCGGGAACGCCACGAATGCGCGGCGGGTTCCCGCATCGCATGCCTCCCGGCGGCAGTTCACACTGCCCTATGCGAACTGCTGGGAGTGTCAGTGAAATGTTACTGACACCCCCAGATCAGTTCGCATATCGCAGTGCGATCTGCAAACTCGGATCGCATGGTGTGAACACCCATGCGATCCGATTCTGCTGCGGGCCAAAAAAAGGGTCCCGTGCGAATTTGCGGCGGGTGCGGCGAATGGCTGAACTCGAATCGCACAGAGATCGGATGTGATTTTCACTGCAGTGCGGTGCGAATCACATCCGTTCTCATAAACCGCTGCAATGTGAACCCAGCCTTAGTGACACTGGCGACGGGGGGTGATCACGGGGTTAAACCTTTATTGGGGGGGTTAGGGGGTACCTTAGAACTAAAGGGGGCTAACCCTAACTGCCCTAACAGTTATTAGTCACAAATGACACCCGCCGGGTGATCAGGGGGTTAAACCTTTATTAGGTAATAAATGGCGGGTGCCCTGAAACTATAAAAAAAAACTAACCAACCAGCGTCACCTGTAACAGTTATATGGTGATCACTGGTGAAAGGGTTAACTAGGGGGCAATCAGGGGGCTTTATGCGGTAGTATATGGGGGTCCCTGGCGCTATAAAAAGCTGCGGCGAACCTAAATACCTACCTGCCTAACTAGCGTCACCTGTGACACTAATACGGCGATCAGAAAAATGATCGCTTATTAGGCTGGGTTCACACTGGAGCGATGCGGAAACGCCGCGAATCCGCGGCGGGTTCCCGCATCGCATGCCTCCCGGCGGCAGTTCACACTGCCCTATGCGAACTGCTGGGAGTGTCAGTGAAATGTTACTGACACCCCCAGATCAGTTCGCATATCGCAGTGCGATCTGCAAACTCGGATCGCATGGTGTGAACACCCATGCGATCCGATTCTGCTGCGGGCCAAAAAAAGGGTCCCGTGCGAATTTGCGGCGGGTGCGGCGGGTGTGGCGGGTGCGGCGGGTGCGGCGAATGGCTGAACTCGAATCGCACAGAGATCGGATGTGATTTGCACTGCAGTGCGGTGCGAATCACATTCGTTCTCATAAACCGCTGCAATGTGAACCCAGCCTTAGTGACACTGGCGACGGGGGGTGATCACGGGGTTAAACCTTTATTGGGGGGGTTAGGGGGGTACATTAGAACTAAAGGGGGCTAACTCTAACTGCCCTAACAGTTATTACAGTCACAAATGACACCAATGCAAAAAAAAAAAAAAAAAAATGACATTGGTGTCACTGTGACTGGGGGGCAGGGGTAATTGGGGGGGTGATCGGGGGGTAAAGGGGGGGTGTGAGTGTGCCTGGCATGTTCTACTGTGTGTGTAGAGTGTTGGTGCAACTCACCGATCCGCTCTCCTCCGTGTCGGAACGAAAAATACCGACACGGAGGAGAGAATACATCACTTCCTCTCCTGTGTTTACATTACAGGAGAGGAAGTGATGTCACCGGGGATTTCTATTCGTCGGGAGCGATCGCGAGGGGGTGGCCATGAATGAATGGCCGCCCCCTCGTCCCGGATCGCTCCCGGACGAAAACCGACCGCCGCAGGCACCGGGGGGGGGCCCGATCGGGCCCCCGACCCGCGGGAGGCAAGGGACGTACATGTATGTCCTTATGCCTGCCCGTGCCATTCTACCGACGTACATCGGCGTGCGGCGGTCGGCAACTGGTTAAAGGAATATTTCACTTTTTTTTTTCACTTTAATCGTCATTAAAATCAGTGCTCCCGCCAAAACGGCCATTCTTAAAAACATTTTAGGCATTGACCCATGTCCCCTGGGGCAGGAGCCAGGTCCCCAAACCCTTTTTAGGACAGTATCTTGCATATTAGCCGTTAAAATTAGCACTTTCCATTTCGAACGTTCGAGTCCCATAGACTTCAATGGGGTTCTAACGTTCGTAACGAACGTGGGGTCCGTTCGAAAGTTCTGGTGCGAACCGAACCGGGGGGTGTTCGGCTCATCCCTAAGTGGGACCATGAGGAATGAACGTAGACACCCTCTAAGAAGAAGTCAGATCACAACAGTGGAAAAAAAAATTGCTTACAAAGTTTGGGCTTTTTAAATGTGCATATTATATTTATGTATCTTGTAAAACATTCCACTAGGTGGCACAATTGTACAATTCCCTTTCAATACACAAGACACTTTGAAATGCTGCAGACTTGTTTTCAGGTGAGCATCTGACAGGTCAGAAAGCCTTATCTGACTACTATTACTACTGGAAGCAAAAAATACAATTTTGGAGACTTTTAATTCAGCTTATGCAGCATTAACTGTTACTATATCAAACAATATATATAAAATAATAGTTTTATTAAGAAATGTATTATATAAACATATATACCGTGCGTATATATATATATATATATATATATATATATATATATATATATATATATATATATACATTTTTCAGAGAATATGAATGATAACACAAAACTTTTCTTTCACTCATTTTTAGTTTTTGGCTGATGCCATTTGTTATCAATCGACTCTTTTTAAATCATGACAACAGAAACTACCCAAATGACCCTGATCAAAAGTTTACATACCCCAGTTCTTAATACTGTGTATTGCCCCCTTTAACATCAATGACAGCTTGAAGTCTTTTGTGGTATTTGTGGATGAGGCTCTTTATCTTCTCAGATGGTAAAGCTGCTCATTCCTCTTGGTAAAAAGCCTCCAGTTCCTGTAAATTCTTGGGCTGTGTTGCATGAACTGCATGTTTGAGATCTCCCCAGAGTGGCTCAATGATATTAAGATCAGGAGACTGAGATGGCCACTTCAGAACCTTCACTTTATTCTGCTGTAGCCAATGACAGGTCAACTAAGCCTTGTGTTTTGGATGATCGTCATGTTGGAGTGTCCACGTACATCCCATGCGCAGCTTCCTGGCTGATGAATGCAAATGTTCCTCCAGTATTTTTTGATAATACACTGCATTCATCTTGCCATCAATTATGACCAAATTTCCTGTACCTTTGTAGCTCACACATCCCCAAAACATCAGCGATCCACCTCATTGTGAGGGGTGAAATGTGAGGAGTGAACTCACTTTTGTATACTTTTTATATACTGTATATATATATATATATATACAGTAAATCACAAAAGTGAGTACACCCCTCAAATTTTTGTAAATATTTTATTACATCTTTTCATGCGACAACACCGAAGAAATTACACTTTGCTACAATATAAAGTAGTGATTGAACAGCTTGTATAACAGTGTAAATTTGCTGTCCCCTCAAATTAACTCAACACACAGCCATTACTGTCTAAACCGCTGGCAACAAAAGTGAGTACACCCCTAAGTGAAAATGTCCAAATTGGGCCCAATTAGCCATTTTCCCTCCCTGGTGTCATGTGACTTATTGGTGTTACAAGGTCTCAGATGGGAATAGGGAGCAGGTGTGTTAAATTTGGTGTTATCACTCTCACTCTCATTCATACTGGTCACTGGAAGTTGAACATGGCACCTCATGGCAAAGAACTCTCTGAGGATCTGAATAAAAGAATTGTTGCTCAACATAAAGATGACCCAGGCTATACAAAGATTGCCCAGACCCTGAAACTGAGCTGCAGCATAGTGGCCAAGACCATACAGCAGTTTAAACAGGACAGGTTCTACTCAGAACAGGCCTCGTCGTGGTCGACCAAAGAAGTTGAGTGCACATGCTCAGTGTCATATCCAGAGGTTGTCCTTGGGAAATAGACATATGAGTGCTGTCAGCATTGCTGCAGAGGTTGAAGGGGTGGGGGGTCAGCCTGTCAGTGCTCAGACCATACACCGCACACTGCATCAAATTGGTCTGCATGACTGTCGTCCCAGAAGGAAGCCTCTTATAAAGATGATGCACAAGAAAGCCTGCAAACAGTTTGAAGACAAGCAGACTAAGGATGTGGATTACTGGAGCCATGTCCTGTGGTCTGATGAGACCAAGATAAACTTTGGTTCAGATGGGGTCAAGTGTGTGGTAGCTGTAACCAGGTGAGGAGTACAAAGACAAGTGTGTCTTGCCTACATTCAAGCATGGTGGTGGGAGTGTCATGGTCTGGGGCTGCATGAGTGCTGCCAGCACTGGGGAGCTAGAGTTCATTGAGGGAACCATGATTGCCAACATGTACTGTGGCATACTGAAGCAGAGCATGAGCCCCTCCTTCCAGAGACTGGGCCTCAGGGCAGTATTCCAACATGATAACGACCTCAAACACACCTCCAAGACGACCACTGCCTTGCTAAAGAAGCTTAGGGTAAAGGTGATGGACTGGCCAAGCATATCTCCAGACCTAAACCCTATTGAGCATCTGTGAAACATCCTCAAACGGAAGGTGGAGGAGCGCAAGATCTCTAACATCCATCAGTTCTGTGATGTCGTCATGGAGGAGTAGAAGAGGACTCCAGCGGCAACCTGTGAAGCTCTGGTGAACTCCATGCCCAAGAGGGTTAGGGCAGTGCCAAGTGGGTTAAGGCAATTTTTGTGAGATATTGTGTGTGTGTGTATATATATATATATATATATATATATATATAACTGTATAGTATAGTATATAATGATTCAGGAAAAGCAATGTATGGCTCAGAACAGTGGACCATTGATGTAAAGCTGGAAGTTGTAATCAGGGTGACCAAGCTGTGGTGTCCTCCCATCCACCAAAAGACAATGTAGTCATCAGAAAAGATAGCTGTCTTTTAAATTGGTGGTATCTCAATTCTAAAAGCACAAGTAAGTGTAAATCGGGGCATAATATTTGTATAGAACATGTAAGTACAAACATGGCTATTAATTAGCTTGACGTGTTACCAGTGGGCCTTATGTTCCTAGCGTCACAATGTGCCTCCTATACACAGCAGACCTGTTTGTAAGTATTACTATGGGATTGGTTCCATTCCTATATGTGCATTATTTCCTCTGATATATACTAACTACTTATGGGCATTTTTGTACTGCGTTTTAGATTCATACCATGTGCCTGCTCCTGAAGAGTGGTAACATCAAACCATAAAACGCATTTAATAGCTGTGTTTGTACTTACATGTTCTCTACAAATATTATGCCCCAATTTACACTTACTTATGGTTTTAGGATTGAGATACCACCAATTTAGGTTTTCTCTCCTATCATACCTAATTCGGATTAGAGAGCCTGGAGTTCATCTTAATATCTGTAGTTATTGCTGCAATATGTTAATACTCAACATTTATGTGTATATATATAAATTCTAATGGGTTATGCATTACAACGATCAATTATTGTTTTTTACTTTGTTATACATAGTCTATTTGTACTACAATAAACATATTTATACTGATCCATATACTGATAGTTGTTTTCCCTGCGACTGTGTGCTTCATATAAAGTCCCACTTGCCCCCTTTTTTCCCACCTCTCCCATATTTCTCCAATTTTCTGTACAGGTTGGGTACTCCTCACCAGCGGAATACCATTGGGTGGAGGATACAGAGAGGACTTGTACCATTCACACATTGTGATACATTTATATCATGCACAAACAGAGGTTTCTTTTTTAGAGCATGTTTTTATTGGATTTTTGTAAAAATAAAGAACTATGTTTTATATATTACACAGTCTTGTCTGACATTGCCTTTAAAATCCTAATATACATGGGGGACATTTCTTTCTTTCTATCCACTGACACTAATGCTGGGGGTATTTTTGCCCTCACTGACATCAATGCTGGGGGTCATTTTACTTCACCTTCTACAATGTGTATTGTGATACACATTACAAAAAAAAATATGGTAGGTCCGAAATGGTGTTGAGATATACTACATATATAATTGCTTACAGAGTTTGGGCTTTTTTTACAGAGGAAAATCGCCCTGAAAAATTAAAAATTCAGCAGCTGCAAATGCTAATGTTGCTGACTTTTAATAAACATGCACCGACTTACCTGTCCAGGGATTCATAGGATGCATGTTGTAAAACATTCCACTAGGTGGCACAATTGTACCATTCCGTTCCAATACACAGGACACTTTGAAATGTAGCAGACTTGTTTTCAGGTATGCATCTAACAGGTCAGAGGGCATTATACTACTACTACTACTACTGTTACTCAAGGCAAGAAAAAAAAAACAGATAATAATTTGACTTTACCGGTACAGAGAGGACAGACACATAATTGAATAAAAAGTTTACATGAAGTTTTTTACAAATTTAAGGAAAAAAGAATGAAATAATCAAAATATTGGTCCCCTGTCAAACTACATATGCTATTCAAATATTTGCTTCCCTTCCTGATATAGCTGTTAACCATTTCAGCCCACAAGGCAGCAGCTACAGAGAACAGCTGCAGCAAGTGTTTCTCTCACTCTCAATTCTTAGCCAAGCACCTGGTTGCTCATGTTAGAATGTGAGTGTACAATCTCCTTCAGGGGACTGCCTGACTGCCATGACATTATCTGTGTGTTGATTTAACCACTTCCAGCCCGGGCCTGTAAAAAATCATAACTTTTCTGCTAGAAAATTACCTCAAACATTATATATACAGTATATATATATATATATATATATATATATATATATATATATATATATTATTTTAGCAGAGATCCTAGGGAATCAAATGGTGGTTGTTGCAATTTTTTTATGTCACATGATATTTGCGCAGCAGTTTTTTAAACGCTATTTTTTTAAGGAAAAAAAAACACTTTCACGAATAAAAAAAAAAAGAAAACACGAAAGTTAGTCCAATTTTTTATATAATGTGAAAGATGATGTTACGCCGAGTAAATAGATAGCCAACATGTCACATTTTAAAATTGTGCACACACGTGGAATGGCTCCAAACTTCAGTACTTAAAAATCTCCATAGGCTACGCTTTAAAAATGTTAACAGGTTGCCAGTTTAAAGTTACAGAGAAGATCTTGCACTAGAATTATTGCTCTCGCTCTAGCGTTCCTGGCGATACCTCACATGTGTGGTTTGAATGCCGTTTACATACACAGGCGCGACCTAGGTATGCTTTCGTTTCTGCGTGCAAGCACAAGGGAATGGGGGGGGGGGGGCGTTTTAAAATGTTTTTTTTTTTTTTTTTTTTTTTACACTTTCCCTTAAATTTTTTTATCACTTCTATTCCTATTACAAGGAATGTAAACATCCCTTGTAATAGGAATAGGGCATCACAGGTTCTCTTTATGGAATGATCTGGGGTCTCTCCTCTATGCTGGAAAGCCTGAGAACAAAAACGATCTCAGATTTGCCAGAAAAAAAACGTCAGTGTGTACATCTGTCTGTCCAGAAGTGATGTCACAGGTCCACGGTCAGCTCCATGGTAAACCACCACCGTCCGGCTCCCTGATCGGAAGAGGCGAGCCAGGAGAAGCACTGGAGGGCGACACGGGGGGGATATTGGGGGCGTCACCTCCCGCCACCTGCAAAACCAATCAATAGCCACTATTAATGCTTTTACATGGGGGAATCACCAGCTGAAAAAAAACGATATCTGAACAGCAGCTGCAGGCATCATTCAGATCTCTCCACTTCGAACCTAAGGGCGTCATATGACGTCCACCTATGGTTAAGTTGTTTTAAAGTACAGCCTGAAGCAAAAAAATAAATATGGCGTAGGTCTGGCATGACGAGGGACACAGGGAGATGGGCAAGTCAGGGTTAAAGCTGGTTGTTAGGCAACATGGGGCTGCAGGAGAGTGCAGTAAGCTGAGAGTGAGAGAGGAAGGGGAAACCTGACCACACTAGGAGGAGAAGCATTCCCACCCGCCCTACATCGGATTGGTTCGTTCTCTGCTTGTTTGTTTGTGGTGTTTGTGGTGTTGGTTTATCTTTCTTTTCTTACAGAGTAAGTGCGGTTGGGTCTTTGGAGGCATTTTTAAATAACCTGCTGTGTATTAGATGATTGGGACCCAGCTAAGGTATGGGTCCCCGTTGGAATGCCAGTTATGGGATTTACTGATAGTTACAAAAGTGTATCTGCAAAATGTGGTTCGTCCCCAAGCCAGTGCAGTGCGGCAGGAACCATGGGAAGTAGTTTCAAGCAGATACAAGAAAAATGTTTTTTGATACTTGGTGCCTCCAAGGATCGGCAACCAAAAAAGTGTTACGTTTTGTTTTCGATTTATTATTGATTTATTTAATTGTTAAATTTTAATAAAGGGGCCATTTTACTCCAACCTCGGTGTCAGTGTATTTTTGCCAATCTTAGAGGGAGCAATAAGATGGGGATACAGTATTCCAGCATATAGGAATCAGGATACATCTGGGGTACCTTTTTCAGAATAATTGAGACCTAATATAATATTTTTAACCATGTACAAGTAAATAAAGCTGTCAAAGGTTGCCTTAAAACTCTACATTATATTGCCTTTACTTATTAGTACAAACAGTCTGGCAAGAAACAATGTATAAACTGCTCACCAATCCCATTGCTCCAATAACTCTAAAATAATAAAGTTGCAGTCAGATGGGTTGCTGTGCGATGATGCTACATCACTGCCCTTCATATTAACTAAAATGATAAATAAAGCTAAAACTAAATGTATTTGCTTTTAATAGATTGCAATATACTAAAACATTACTGTAACTGACAGAGTCATTTAAATATATCAATCAGCAAAATGAACCATAAAAAACAAAAACACTAATGGGGGATCTTAACGAGAAAAGCACTTTAAATGACTGCTAGTTTGTCATCTCACACAGTTGGTGTACTAATTATGTGTATAAACGGTGTGCCTTTAGGCACATCTTTACCGATAAGTAAACTGTTCAAAGTTTTACAGTAATATTGCTTGTAGGTTCTTCCCTTTGTGGAAAGTCACACAAACATCTGCGGACTAGACACATGAAATCTCGGTCCTTTGATTTATGCTTACTATTGATGTGAAATCTTTTGGTCTGAAAAGTGACATGTTTTATGAACTCTTTACAAGTTTGCCCTTTACATTTGTGGTTAGACTGTGCAGCATTTTCCAGAAATTCACTGTAAGCAAGGACCATCTTAGGGGTTTCTGGTCTAGCTGACCACAATTACAGAACACAAAACAACTTCAAAATAAATAGATTTTAATGTATTGTGCAGGGTTGCTAATCTAAAATATAGGCTATACAGACTAATTCCAAAAAACTGGGTATAGCTCAATTTATGTTCTGTTTGATTGAATGATTGATTGATTGATTGATTGATTAACTGATTCCTCATTTGATTTTTGGGGCAGAGTTAAAGCAAAATCTCACGCCGCTTCCAACCTGAAAATTGTCGATTTTGCAATGCAAATAAGTTTTAATACCTCCCCAATCTGTTACCTGTAGAATGAACACTGAAGCAACATTTGAAAACAGGTCCCCTCATGAGTTTGTCTTTTCAGCTTTTAAGGTTGCTAATTATAAAAATAAAAATCAGGTTTAGACTCTTTTTTTGGGGGGGGGGGGCCTTATGTACTGGTGCCCTAATGTTGGGAAGGCCCCCTTCATGCAGGTTGTTAGGAAAATACTTGCAGCTACAGGTGGCATATTGCTTAGCAGCTTTGCAGTGATGGTGTGCCGAACCACCATGCCTCACCAGTGTCCAGTGCAGTCAGTCATCCATTCTCTTTGCAGGCCATAGGCCTAGAATTACTATGGCAGTCCAGGTAAAAATACCATTTGGTCAAGACTACAACTGGAGCCAGTCACTGCTTTCAGAGACTCATGGAATTGATCACCACTCCTATCCCCAAACCTGCTGTCCACATGAGTGCTCAGTTATAGTCCAGGCCTTGGTGTCAGTGGGTCATCATGGAACCTTTGGTTTGAGTCCAACTGTTTGCAGACTTTAAAGAATTGCACTCACACTGTCTGCAATTAATTACAATTGCCGTATTACACAGAAGCAAAATAGCTTTCTTCTAACTCTAAATGTACTGTTTGCAGCAAGTTTGTAGACAGCCTGAGCTCTGTTTGTCTCCACTATCTGAGTTTGTTGGATTCCAATGACATTGCTTTCTTCTGCCTTCCAGTAGGTAAAGTAATAAGCTACATGTTTGGGTTATGAACATTCATTTCACCTTAGTTAATCATTGAGGGACCTATGCCAGTGATGTGGGATGGGTAAGAGGTTAAATATTTTGGAAAATCTTCTAGAAAGGTGTCTGCCCTCTCAGGCTTTACATTTAGAGGATGTAGCGTTAGAAGGTCCTTTGCTGCCTGGCCTTAAGGGTATAG
Organism: Lithobates pipiens; assembly: GCF_037356315.1. Classification (NCBI taxonomy): domain Eukaryota; kingdom Metazoa; phylum Chordata; class Amphibia; order Anura; family Ranidae; genus Lithobates; species Lithobates pipiens. The sequence continues at coordinate 25,254,409 of NW_027507696.1, read as the reverse complement.
CTTTTGAGATGTTTAGTTCTTGCTTCTTGGACTCTTATGGCTAGAAGAGGAAGCAGATACAGACCTTACCTGTACTATAGCTTTCATTCATGAAAAGCATTTTTATGAATGTAGGAGGCTGACCTTTCATTCATTTGCCTGTTTTGCATTCATAAATAGCTTTTCTTTTGCTGGAAGCTATATTACAGTTTTAATAAATGGAGAAGAGGGGCAGAAAGGGCAGACATAGTCTGTGCTATTGACGATTGCCTATGACAGGCCAAGTGGCTATATTGCCCTCCCAGCACCAGGAGATTACTAGTGTGGGGGTATGGGGGGCAGAGAACCGAAGATTTCAAAAAGGGAGCAGCCACCAGCACAAGGGAGACTTCTCATTGAATGTAAGTACCATCCCGTGCACTCATTAAAAAAAGGCTTTAAATGTAGCAGTCCTTCTGGCCTACTGAATAAACAATAGCCTGTGGCAGATATACTACAAGATAATACAAAGTGCTACTGAGCGGAGGGAATTCTGCAGCTGTTTTGGGGTATGCTGCACCCCTTATCCTTACTCCCCTTGAGATCTGAGCAATAAAATGTTCCAAAAGAAGATTTCCGGAGTGGAAGTCTTTCTGTCCGTTGCCATCGGTGGATTGATAACTGTCTGGGTGCAGTTATAGGGCAAATCACCAATAAGAAATTCTAAGAGAGCCTGTTAATTGAAGCAGCTCCATCAGGGGCATTTATAGCGCTTAGCCCTGAAGGAGCTGCTGGATGTATTGGGTTCCCCTGTTCCTGTGCTCATGACTCTGCAAACAGTACCACACACACACTAACACCCCTGGCTAACCAATATACAACAAAGGAACATAATGAGTAGCAAGTTCTAATGCAAATATTAAACAGTGGCAATCACAATGACTTGTATAAAGCACATCCCCTTCTGCACTCTATTCTGGGTAATCCTAAGTAAAGGTGAAGGTATAACACATTGTCAGCTCAGCAGTCAACAGTAGCCTGCTCTGCTCCTTCTGCTGGCCTGTGTGTTAGGGGCCCTTAATGTTTTGTTGGAGCACATTGGGTAGTGTTCCTTGAAGAACTGATGCAGGCAATAATATAGTGTATCTTTGCAGCAACTCCATACTTCTGTTACAACGATGTAGTTCAAGGTTGGTCAGCGGCCTCTCATAAGCTCCCTGCCATCATTAGACAAGGTGTCCCCTTCTGCCAATGTCCTCATTGTCTTCCTCCTTAGTTAGACAGCCAACTCCCCAGCTTTCAGAGTTCAGTCCACTTCTCCAGAATGGCGGCCACTCTATCACTACAGCTCTCAGGTACTACCATCCACTAACTGCCTTGGTTCCTCTCCCCAGGTGCAGCAAGTCTATCTCAGTATCTCCACACAATGCCACTTCGTTCTCTATACATCTTGGGAAAATACATAAAAATACTTCCCTTCCTTCACACCACAGTGTAACTGGGAGTTGAAGTCCAAGAACAAACTATATTACAGGTTAAGTCTTTTTTCTGCCTTACATTTCCCACATTTCTTCACACCTTTTCTTAGAATCTCCAGCAATCCATGCGTACAGTTCACCCCCTAGTGGATGGACAGCAGCTTAACACTAGCTGCTCTATGTTCTGTGACAAGAGCCAGTCCTGAAGCCATACCTGTAAGCTGTCTCCGAATTATTTTCCCAAATATGAGCAAAAGATGCATTGTACACAGGAAACTGGCAGTCAGGTCCAAGTAGCTGCTCCTCTCTCTGCCGGCATTGCAGTCTGGGGCTACATATCTAATAATGCAAAGGTACAATAGAGAATTCAGGCTGCCAGATGAATATCATGAACCTCAGTTCACCAAATCTAAATCAATAGCAACATACATGTACAGCACCTGGCACATGCACCCTGGAGCGCACCCTGGAGCACCCCCTGGGGCTTGCAGCGCACCACTCCTGTGACCGCTGTGTCCACCTGACACAGCGAATTAATGTTACTGGTACCCAGCTGCTTTAAGTAAACAAAACTGTTATGAACGATGCTGTCATTGGCCCACATCTATCACATTGTACCTGTGCCAATCACAGCACCCTGTACCATGTGATTAGCTGTAGTCAAACACAGATCACAATATTAATCGAAGTGTCGTGAATGAAAGCCATTCATGGCAGCCAAAACGATTGCTTATAACTTCACTGTTATGAGCAATCACTGTTATATAATATGAACTACTCTGATGACAGGATGTAGAAAAATAGTAAAAAAAAAAAAGAGAAAAAATATTAAAAGAAGAAAAAAAATGTTAAAAAAATTGAATACAAATTTACTTAATTTTTTAAAATGTTATGCATGCTGTTACCAGTCAGTATACCTGATCACCACAATGTCAGTCATATGGTGACGCCGTACTGCACTGGTGATAGTATAATTTTTTTTTTTTTTAAATAAACACATTTTGCTTAAAAATTGTGACAAAAAAATTACAACTTCAAAAAACTTGCAATACCCTGGACTGTCTACTTTCCAAAAAGGGGTAATTTAGGGGTATTTGTACTGTCCGGGCATTTTAGGACCTCAAATAAACGAGATAGACCATGAGTATATCAGATTGGTACATTTTTAAATATATACTTTGTAGATGCTATAACTTTTACAAAAAACAATTACCGTAATATACACTTATTGGGATTTTTTTTTACCAAAGACATGTAGCAGAATACATTTTGGCCTAAATTTATGAAGAAATTTGATTTTATTGGATCTTTTTTCGGAAAAAAAAACCCAGTGGTGATCAAAAGAAAGCTCTATTTGTATGAAAAAAAATCATATAAATTTAATTTGTGAGCCAGTTAAAGTAGCGCAGTGCTCAATTCGAAAAAATGGCCTGGTTATGAAAGGGGTAAAACCTTCCAGAAGTCAAGTGGTTAAGAGATCCTGTCAACAATCTAAAATATAGCAGAAAAAAATCAAGTATTTTAAATGCTTACTTGTAGCCTTTTACATTTCCATAAACATTATTGACCTAAATTTGTGTTCCTTGATTTACTAGAAAATTGACTCCGGGAAGAGTCAGTTCCTTGGCACAACCTGTTCCTCCTTGCATGTCATAGCCCTCTCTTCCTCTGAGAGTGTCTAATTACTGTCTCGACGCAGCTTCTCAGTATTTCTGTTGATTGCCCTACAAGTAGCTACTGCGGAAGGAGCAAAGGGTAAGGCCCCTTTCACACTGATGGACCGTTCAGGTCTGCCTGTCAGTTTTGACGGCGGACCTGAACGGGTGCGCTCCATGTTGGTGTATGAAGCGACGATTCTCAGGGGAGACATGTCCGCTGACATCCGACCCGGTCCGATCCACCAAAAGCAGACGGATGGCCCTACGTACGGATCCGTCGCTGGCGGATCGGATCGGGTGAGATCTGATGAAAACGGACATGTTGTCCGTTTTCATGCGATCTCTCCATAGAGACCAGCGGTGCTGAACAAGCCCCTCCCCGCTCAGTGAGCAGAGAGGGACCTGTCATCCACCGGCTCAGCGGAGATCAGCAGAGAGATCTCCCGCTGAGCCGGCGGACAGAGGCGGACTCCGTGGAAGCAGAGTCCGCCTCGTGTGAAAGGGGCCTTACACTATAGGCCAGGGGTCTTAAACTGGCAGCCCTCTGGCTGTTGCAAAACTACAAGTCCCATCATGCCTCTGCCTGTGGGACTCATGCCTATAACTGTCAGCCTTGCAATACCTCATGGGACTGGTTATTTTGCAACGGCTGGAGGGCCGCCAGTTTGAGACCCCTGCTTTAGACTGTGATTTGAGTGAGAGCTTTGGGGTTGCTGGGGCTGCTGGATGGTGGCACCCATCAGCAGTCTAATGCCGCGTACACACGACCGGACTTTTCAACGGACTTTTATCTGGCGGACTGGAATCCGTCAGACAATTCCATCATGTGTGGGCTCCAGCGGACTTTTTCTTTCCAAAAGTCTGGCGGACCTAGAAATAAAATTTGCTTCAAATCTTTCCGACGGACTTGAGTCCGCTCGAAAAATCTGTGTGCTAGTCCAACTGACTAAAACCGACGCTAGGGCAGCTATTGACCACTGGCTATAAACTTCCATATTCTACGTTATCACATTTGAATCCGTTGGACTTTTGAAGTGATCGTGTGTGGCCAAGTCCGTTTGTTTGAAAGTCCGGCGGACCTCAGCTGCAAAGTCCGTCGGATTGTCCGCCGGACCAAGTCTGTTGAAAAGTCCAGTCGGCATAAGGGCTTTTGGATGTCTACACAAGGGTGGCTTTTGAAAGAAAATAACTTGCACGAAATACGTTACATGCCCATATAAGGAGTTGGAAAAATTGTGAATGGTCTGGTGAAAGGATCTCTTTAACAACTGTTATTTTCTGTAACAAGAGCTGAACAAAAAATCTACATGTACAGTAAAGAATTGTAGATTGTGGAAATCCTTTCTTCATCATTAAAAGTTGCCAAGAGACAGTGCAGGGCACCTACTGAAAATCAGAAGGGCCTACTGTTTGTTTTTTAACCACTTGCTTACTGGGCACTTAAACCCCCCTCAGTCCCAGACCAATTTTCAGCTTTCAGCGCTGATGCACTTTGAATGACAATTGCGCGGGCATACAACACTGTACCCAAATGAAATTTCTATCATTTTTTTCCCACAAATAGAGCTTTCTTTTGGTGGTATTTAGTTACAGCTCGGAGTTTTATTTTTTGCTAAACAAACAAAAAAAGATGCAAAAAAAAAAAAAAAAAAAATCATGTTTTAATAGTTTGTTATAAAATTTTGCAAACGGGTCATTTTTCTCCTTCATTGAAGTGCGCTGATAAGGCGGCACTGATAGGCTGCATTGGTGGGCACTGATGGGCTGCATTGGTGGGCACTGATAGGCTGCATTGGTGGGCACTGATAGGCTGCACTTGTGGGCACTGATAGGCATAGTTAAGGCGGCACTAATAGGCACAGATAAGGCGGCACCGATGGGCACAGATAAGGCGGCACTGATGGGCAAAGATGGGCACAGATAAGATGGCACGGATGGGTGGCACGGATAAGTGGCACGGATGGGTGGCACGGATGGGCACTGATAGGTACCACAGATAGATGGGACTGATGGGCACTGATAGGTGGCACTGATAGGTGGCTCTGATAGGTGGCACTGCTGGGCACTGATGGGCGGCACTGCTGGGCACTGATGGGCGGCACTGGGGTGCAGCACCTTTGAGGCAGATTGGGTGGCACTGTGGGTGGCACTGTGGGTGGCACTGTGGGTGGCACTGTGGGGTGGCACTGTGGGGTGGCACTGTGGGTGGCACTGTGGGGTGGCACTGTGGGCATTATGGGCACAGACGGGGGGCACTTACTTTTACTTTGTTATATTTCAGGATGGCACTGCGGGAGGCAGGTGGGCACTGGCAGGTGGCATGTGGTGCCTTTCATTGCTGGCCGTGATCGGGACTGATGTCCCGATCACGGCCGCCGGTGATCGGCTTTTTTTTTTTCTCCTCGCGCTGTCAGCGCGAGGAGGAATAATAGCCGATTACCGGCTCCGTTCTATCACATGATCAGCTGTCATTGGCTGACAGCTGATCACGTGATAAGGGTCGGGATCGACCCCTTACACGGATCGGTGATCAGGCGAGTCTCACGGACTCGCCGATCACAGAGTGCGCCGCGCGCGCCCCTCAGGGGGCGCGCAGGCCGCTCGTAACCAGGACGACGTCAATAGACGTAGTCCTGGAAATCTAGGTCCGCGCTAATGCCGTCATTCGGCAATAGCGCGGTACCCAAGTGGTTAAAAAACTGTAAAAAAAAATGCAATTTCATGAAAAAATGATTAAATATTTCATAAAATAAAATTAATGTTAGGGTGCCTCTTCAGCATAGTACCTTGTGTAGTCACACATATCTCAGGCTGGCTACAGTTATTCCTTACTAATATGTTCAAAATGAGCCACATACCTCATTACAAGATGGTACTGAAACCAATCACCCCAGCATGACCTTTATGACACATTGTCACGCTTTTAATTGACTGGTGCATAATTGCTCAGCAAAATTGATTTTTGTGCTCCGTATAGGTGTGTAGTCATGCACTTATTGGAGATCACCATATTCCCAGAAGATGTGTTTGTCAGGAATGCCACATGCTGCTGACCTCCATCGCTTGACATTACTGTAGCTGAAGCAATCCAATTAAATATTAATGTTTTAAAGCAAAGAGCAACTTTAAAAAGTGTTAACCAGACACTGAATGCTGCTCTGAAGGAGCTTTATGCTTTTATGGGTTATGTTATTATTACTAATATTATGCAGGTTTTATATAGCGCCGTCAGTTTGCGCAGTGCTTTACAAAATAAAAGGATACAGTTCAGCTACATCACAAGGGAATTAGAAGAAGCTCGTGAGAGCTTACAATCTAAAATCTTTCACTGTATATTTTATTAGCTTCTGTTTGTAATTTGTTTAACTTTTACATTGAATAAAGACAATCATAAGATAAAAGTTCTGTTTTAGACTAAGGCTTTAAAATTATGCAGTGTTAATTATATTCTTTAACAGCATGAACACCTTCTCTGCGACACTTTGTTTTATATGACTGCAGTGTCCTTCACATCAAACAAAGGAAGGCTTATGCGTCTTCAAATACTGTATTCTTATCTCCTATGAATGCCTAAAACGGCACAAATATGCTTCTGGCAATGGTAATCAAGGCTGTTTTATATAACTAGTTGTAGGTTTTGAAGCATAAAACTGCTCCCTCTACCCTATACTAACTACCCTGTAAAAAAGAAGATGCATCTTCACTGGCTCCCCCTACCCCACCGTGTAAAATTGAAAATGCTAACCATAACATACAAAGCCCTCCACAACATCGCCCCCACCTACATCACCAACCTCATTTGCAGATATCGCCCAAATCGTCCCCTCTGCTCCTCCCAGGACCTCCTGCTTTCTAGCTCCCTTGTTACCTCCTCTCATGCTTGCCTTCAAGACTTCTCCAGAGCCTCTCCCATCCTCTGGAACTCCTTGCCCCAGTCTGTCCGATCAGCCCCTACCCTGTCCACCTTTAGGAGATCCCTGAAAACTCAACTCATCAAACTGAAAGCCTATCGCACACCCACCTAACAACTGTCCCCGAGCCACCCCCATCAAATCATTCTCTGCAGCTATTACCTTTTGTACTACCACCCGCTCCCTTTAGAATGTAAGCTCTATGAGCAGGGCCCTCGTGTACCTTTTGTATTGTACTGTAATTGTGCTGTCCCCCTTATACATTGTAAAGCGCTGCGTAAACTGTTGGCACTATATAAATCGTGCATAATAATAATAATAATATTAGTATTATTATTATACAGGATTTATATAGCGCCAACAGTTTACGTATACTTACCTGTTCTCGGGCCACTCCAGTTCGGTCACGTTTTCCCCAACAGCCGGTGTCAGGGCAGGGAGAGGAGAAAGCACCGACAGATGGAATGCCTGGGCGTTGATGCCATCCCTAGACATACTTTAGTTCATCCATTGTCGGGTGTTCTTCTTCTCCCCTGAAGCTGGCCGCTGCCAGACAATCATGTGACTGGACCGAAAGCAGAATAGGTAAGTATAAGCATCTTCCTTCTACAGGTTAGTTAGTAGAGATGGGCCAAACACCCCCCTGTTTGGTTCACACCAGAGCTCCCGAACAGAGAAAAAGTTCTGACCCGAACGGGGAAACCCTATTAAAGTCTATGGGACCCGAACTTGAAAAATCAAAAGTCCCCATTTTGAAGGCTCATATGCAAGTTATTGGCCATAAAAAGGGTATCGGGTCCCAGGTACATGTATTAATGCAAACATTTTTTTATAAAAGATTGTTTTTACAGGAGCCATGATTTTAATGATGCATAACCCCTTAAGGACCACCCCACGCAGATATACTGAGGCAGGGCGGCCATCCTGCGTGAAATTAGGTACCTGTACATGATTTTGTGCACTGGGTCTGACGCGCTTACGCTGTGATTGGACACAATGGGAGCCAATCAGCAGGTCCAGCGGAACTGATGTCCGCCGGGACCCGCCGATCGTTCTCCAGAGAGGGGAAGAGGCCGTACTGTGAGAGGGGAAGATGGAGATCTTGTGTTTTCCCCCAGTCACCTCCCCACAGTTAGAAGGCACTCCTAAGGAACAGATTGAACCCTTTGATCGCCCCTGATATTAACCCCTTCCCAGCCAGTGTCATTAGTACAGTGACATTCTATGTTTTTAGCATTGATCACTGTAATAATGTCACTGGTCCCCAAAAAATGTCACTTAGTGTCCAATTTGTCCACTGCAATGTGGCAGCCCCGCTAAAAATCACTGATGGCTGCCATTACTAGTAAAAAAAATAAGTAAATAAAAATTCCATAAATACTGTATATACCATAGTTTGTAGACGCTATAACTTTTGCTCAAACCAATCAATATACGCTTATTGGGAATTTTTTTAACCAAAAAAATGTAGCAGAATACATATTGGCCTAAATTGATGAATAAATTAGATATTTTACTTTTGTTTGGGTATGTTTTATAGCATAAAGTAAAAAAATGTTATTTTTTTCAAAATTGTTGGTCTTTTTTTTGTTTATAGTGCAAAAACCAACAACACAGAAGTGATCAAATACCACCAAAAGAAAGCTCTATTTGTGTACAGCGTCGCACAACAGCACAATTTTCATTAAAGTAATGTAGTGCCGTATCAAAAAAAAATGGTCTGGTCATGAAGGGGGTAAACCTTTCGGGGCTGAAGAGGTTTAAGTGCAACAATAAAAATGAAAAATTATTTAAAATATAGTCCCCGAGGGGTCTGCATTTGAAGTGGATCATCTGTAGCATGTGTAGAACAAGCTGCAGCAAAAATCTCACTTTTAAAGAAAAAAATGTGTGAAATTACATTTAAATTGCCGGCAATAGAAATAATAACAAAAAAAAACATTGTGGGGTCCCCCCCAAAAATCCATACCAGACCCTTATCTGAGCATGCAGCCTGGCAGGCCAGGAAACAGGGGGGGGGGCAGGTGCTTTGGGACAGGGGGGGCTCTGCACCCCCCCCCCATGGCAAAGCACCTTGTCCCCATGCTTTCATCTCTGTCGCATTTTAAATGACAAATGCTCGGTAATGCAACGCTCTACCAAAACATTGTTTTTATCATTTTGTCACCAAAAATAAAGGCACTGGCAGGCATTACTGATGGACACTGATTGGCATCTCTAATGGGCACCTCTAATGGGCACTGATTTGCATCCCTGGTGGTCATGGTTGGGAATCCCTGGTGGGCACAGGTGGGCATCCCTGTTGGGCTCTAGTGGGCATCCTTGGTGGGTCTGCACTGATAATAAGTGCACTGATTATCGGCGCAGACCCCCCTGTCAGGAGATCAACCGATTGGCTCTCCTCTACCTGTGCCTTGTCAGTGCAAATAGAGGGAATGCCGATAAACAGCACTTCCTGGTTACAATGTGACCAGCTCTGATTTGACAAAGCTGATCACTGACATGGTAAAGAGCCTATATCATAGGCTCTTTACCAAGATCAGAGATGTGGTGTGTCAAATTGACACACAACACAATCGATCGCCGCGCTGTGCACCTCGTGGGCGCAAGCGAGCGGCTTATCCTGCTGGACGTCACATGACGTCCAGTCAGGATGATGAAACCACTTTGTGGCTGTTATATACCTAGATGGTGGGCGGGAAGTGATTAAGAAGGGGGCCCCCAGATCCCGGCCCTCCCCTATGTGAATGAGTATGGGGTACATAGTACCCCTACCCATTGACCAAAAAAGTGTTAAAAAGTAATAAAAACACAGAGACAGTTCTTGACCATTACTTTATTAAAAATAAAAAAACAGTGTTCTCGATGTAAATACATTGTCAATCATGGCGTCAATGCCACTGCCAGACCTGAAAAAAAAAAAAAAAAAGCTCCACTGTTAACTAAGGCAAACCGCGGAATGCCTCGCTTGCAGTTTGGCAGTTCTTATATAGGTAAGAGCGGGGCCATCTTGCGACGTCACCTGGTGGCACCGGCTCCCTGTAAACTCATGACCCAGCATGCACGGATCTTTGACATCACAAGGTGGGGAATGCCATCAGGTGATGTTGCCAGGTGGCCCTGCCCCTTAGCTATATAAGAACTGTCAAGCAGGAAGCCAGGCATTCGGCGGCTTGCCTTAGTTGATAGAGAAACAATTTTTTTTCCGGGGTTTGAGAGTGGCTTTGGCATTGTTATTGATGATGGATCTACATTGGAGGACTCAGTTTTTTATTTTTTAATAAAAGAAAAATTGCCAAAAACTGTCTCTGTTTTTATTACTTTTTTACAATTTTTTTTGGTGAATGGGTAGGGGTACTATGTACCCCATACTCATTCACATTGGGGTGGGAATGAGGTCCTTGTCCCCCAAAACTTTTGCTCGGCCTGAATTGTTTGCTCAACTCTAGTAGCTTGTATAGTTGTTAGAACGAAGGTGGGAGCAGTTGTAAAGTGTTATTTAACCCAGGACCCTGCATTTACTATACCTGGTTTCTCACAGTACACAGAACATGGAGGTGCAATTACAGTATTTTAGTAAATATAAAACTGCTAAATACCTTTAATTGTCAGCAGTATATAGCAGTTTTGTGACTTGTATCAGTGTCTGGTTAAAGCTTGTAGGAGTTTTCATTCTATTCTGATTGTCCTATGAGGCTGCAGGTCCCCTGACTCTCTATCTGGACGGTGTTGATTGGCCCTGTGCTGATCACATGCACCCTCCCAAGAAAAAAATTATTCCAGATGGAAAATAGTATTAATGTATGTTATTAGCAAAAAGAAGGAACTGTCCTTAAAAATCAATAAAATTAATTTAACAGCAAATTAATAAATAAGTTAAACAAGCATCTCTTTGTTAGCCAGTCTCCTGAATATAAAAAGTGTGTTCTTATTAGACAAGAGGATTAAACCTTCTTTTCAGAGCTAGTCTTTATTGGCACTTGAAAGTCTATTTAAAGAAAATTTTTTCAAAGTTGGTTGGGTAGAAAACAACAAGTTTCAGTTGACAGAAAGAAAATGATCTTCTTCAGCTCAGGGTCCTTTTGTAAATAGCGTGTAGAGCAGTTTCTCTCAATCAGGGTTTTGTGGAGCCCTGGAGTTCCTCAGAGGTTGCTTGAGGTTCATTGAAAAATTACCTCTCAGATTTGAAACCACTAAAATCAGTGAACTTTTTAGCAATCTGTAAGGATGGGGGGGGGGGGGGGGAGTGGTATAACCCCTGACCACAAATGTAAGAAGTGCTCTTCCCACTGACCATAACACTAATGTATCATACATTGTAGAATAGTAATTATTAGCAGGGGCTCCCTGAAACTGGAAAGTTATTTCAAGGGTTCCTCCATGTTGGAAAAGTTGAGAAATTCTGGTGTAGAAAGATCAATATTTAGTTCACTTGTTGGTAGAAAGGATGTCGTTTTTAAAAGGAGCTTACTTATGTGTGGTGTAACAGTGCAAATATAGCTGATAAGGTGCACATCTATAGCCAAGACATTTTTTTAATTAAACTCTTGGTGTCAGCCAAACACAAATATGTGGCCTCTCGGGGGTGAGTGGCCACATACCTGTGTGCATTAGTGTAAATACAGCCCTGCGCGCTCCCGGCACAGTCACTGGTGTCCAACGGAAAGCTCCTGATCGCTGCTTGTGATCGGCAGCTTTCCGATCATGTGACCTCCGTGACAGCCAATCATGGAGGTCACATGATCATAAACCTTACCCTGCCTCCAAGCATCCTAAACTGCTTAAATGGTTGGGAGGCGCCGGCTCTAAGGGATTAAAGATTAGAACTCATATTAAGCCTAACTGCAATCCAGAATTTCCCTCATTTTTTGTTTTGGGGAAAGCAAACAACAATAAAAGGCTTAAAGAGGAAGTAAACTCACCCCTCAGAATCCGAAATTCATCTTTGAATCAATACTTTCAAATATTACAAAGCACACTGCCATGTCAATTCTTCTTTTAATGTTTATTTTTATATAAGTTTTCCTTACTTTCTATATCAATTTTGTGGCAGCAGGCTGCGCCATTTCAACTCCTGGAATCCTGTTCCAGAGCGAAGTATATTTCCGCCCTTCCTGCTGTAATCCCGCACATGTGCGGGTCTTCCTATCTTGCCGGCCATAGACCCGCTGTTTACACAGCCCTCAAGTGCCGGAGCTCTCACGGGATTAAAATGGATGCTGCTGAGTGCTGATGACGCCGGTGTTGTGACATATTCAGTCCGGCCATCGAAAAGTGTCCGCTCCGTACTGCGCAGGCACAGCCCTTGCGCAGTACGGAGCAGAAGGAGATTCGGAAAATCTCCGAAGATGAACAGCGCCTGCGCCGTGAGTCGAGGTGCAAGCCCCACCATCCAAGTGGACATAGGGCTGCAATTATAGAGGGCCCCTCGCGGGCTCGCTTCGCTCGCCATGCTTCGGGCATGGCCTCGCTTTGCTCGGCTCTTTTTACTCTAACTCTATGTCCACTTGGATGATGGGGCTAGAACCTGGACTCACGGCGCAGGCGCCGTTCATCTTTGGCTATTTTTGGAATCTGGTTGTCCTGTGTATTGCGCATACGCAGTACACAGCAGACACTATCCGACGGGGGACACAATCCGACACCGGAACGGCACGTTTGTGAAGGACTCGATAGCCTCTAAGTGTGCCGTGAATCGGTGCATGCGCGAAAGAGGTCACTGCAGGGGACAGAGGTCGATTTCTCAGGAACGGTTCAGCTGTGGGGAAAATAAAACCAAGCTACATGTAAGTTATTACAGTATGCTTTGAATGTAGAAAAGTTCTATAGGAGGGTTTACAATCACTTTAAGTTCTAGCATTTCCCTTAAAAAAACAAAAGCATTTTTTTACTTAAGTCTCTGTTGCTGTTTGAGCATTTCTTTTACTTCCTCTATGGTGAAATGGTTGTCCGTGGGACAGTGAGTGAGGAGAAATCTTTAAAACAAAGCCCCAGAAAGCAGTAAAACTTGATAGAGGCTATAATCCTTCCTCACTTTATCAAAAACGAAAAAAAACGTTTTGGCAGTAGATATGCTTTAAGGCCTTATCTGGTTGTTGAGGCAACCAGCTCAACCAACTCTTAGCTTGTGATGGACAAAAAATATGTGACAACATCTCATCAAGGTATCACAACATTCTCATTTAAAGAGATAACCTTACATAAGTACAGTTCATTATTTATTACATAACACATTGTGAGTTCATGGTCAAATCCTTTCAACTGGGATGACAACACTCTCCTCTATGGGACAATTAGATTCAAAAGGACCAACTGTCCTTTTCTATCCGATGCCATCCAATCCGATCCGCCAGACGGATGGGGAATAGGACCACCATCCGTCTGGTTTTGGCAGGCAGGATCAGATCGGAGGGTGGTGGGTATTAGTGGACATGTGTCCGCTGACATCCACCGCTCCATAGAAGAGACTAGAGAGTCCAATCAGGTCCGCCTAAAAAAACTGACAGGCGGACCAGATCGGATCGCCCGTGTGAAAAGTGCCTTATGACTTAGCTTGCAGTTATGTTTATATTACAGGTTGACTTCAAGGATTGAATGTGTATTTACAATTTCTTGCTGATTAAAACGTTATCTGTTCATTTACCCCAATAGAGGGTTGCAGCATTTTTTTAAGATGTGTTGTTGTTTTGTTTCTTCTTTTAACCTATGCAATGGGCAGTTAATGTGATTTTATGGGAGAGGTCCATATAGTCCCATGCTATTCCACTGGCCTGCATTTTTTTTGGACATTTAAATTAAAGTTGCCAGGGCCATGAAGTCAGGCAAAATCAGACCCAAGTAATAAAATGGAAGTAAATCAGAAAGGCACAAAGTGTAATCGGCTAGTAATAGTCCTTTGCACTTACAAATTTAAAATAAAGTACAGTTTCAATTTACTGACTAGGATCAATGAAAAATATATGTTTTTAATTTAACATGATGAAGATAAATGCAAATAGGACAAAATAATATACTTAATTTCCCTTAACACCTAAATTAACCAAATTATAGATTTTAAATTCAATTAAATATTCATTAATAATTCAGAGGAATCTTCTTTTTTTTTATGAGTACTGAAGTAAAAAAAAAAAATTATTAGAATCAACACCAGATTTTCACCTGACAGTTCAAATGCATAGCATTTCTTTACACTTGTCATATGGGTCATTTACTAATGTTTCTGAAAATTACTAAGTGCTAGAATCTGTACAGATGGCATTTGTCACTGAATTCCCTGAATGTTTTATATTGATGTCCATCTGCCTCTCCTTACAGGTTGCATTGAGATCCTGACAGAGCAATCTGTTATTTGACACAGATAGAGGTGACCTCGGGCCAGGCTCTTTTGAGAGCAACATAATAAGAATGCAGGCACAAGGGACTTCAGATGACTCAAGATTGCAATACAGATGTTGAAGAGAACAAGAAACCGTTATGGGTATTCTGCTAAAAGGTAATCCATTAAGAAGGAGCAACTATAGCTGGTGTACGCTGAGTGGTCCTGGCAACCTTGTTACATTTCCAAGACACAGAGAACAATTCACCTTATATGGTTAAATTAAAATTTTATTTTATCAAATTAATTAAGGCTCAAATGAGAATTGCCTGAAATAGCAATGGGTCAGCTGAGAAAACAGGTACAACTGGCAACATGACTTAAAGGCCCGGTTCACACTAGTGCGACGCCAGACACAAACTGCATGGCTGAAATCGCATTGCATTCGCACCAAAACGGTGCAGGACCCTTTTTTTTGTCCACACTGCAATCAGATCACATGGGTGCTCACACTTATGCCAACCCGATTCCTGCACCATTTTACAGTTCGCACTGCAATCTGCGAACCGATCTGGGGGTGTCATTAGCTTTTCAGTGGTTCGCAGATCTCAGTGTGAACCACTGTGTGATTCAGGTGTGATGCGGGAACCCGCACTGGATTCACAGGTTTCTCGCATTGCACTAGTGTGAACCAGGCCTGAAATTTATTTGGAAATGGTTGTCTGTATAGGGAGTGAACTTTTCAACAGAAGTAACTGCTTTCCTTGACAATGGAGGTGATAACATTGCGTATCTCTGCAAAACTATTTCTCCAGCACATATAATTGCAAAGAAATCAATCTCTCTAACTTTTAAAGTTAAACACCAGCTAACAGCTAAATGCACAGTTGAAATACATGTACAGGTACTATTATTACATCTTTATTTCTCAGCATTCATTCCCATACTTGGGTTCTTTGGGTTGTGTGACCAGGGGTTTATGTTTGGCCTCATGCATTGTCCATCTTCTGGAGCTGCGATGTGGTTCAGGTGTCCCTCCCCTTCCCCTCCTCCACTTCTCTGGCATGGCTGGGGGTGGGGTTGGGGCAGGTATGTCCGTTACGCATTGGCGCCACGCTGCCACTCTGTGCGTGTGATGTCCTGATGGGTGTCACATTGCCGGCGTGAGCTTTTGCACCTTTCTGGCTGGCATTCGGATTGTGCTGTCTAAAGCCCCATGCACACTATCAGATTTTCTGCAGATTTTTTCCTTCAGATTTACCAAAACCATGTAGTGCAAGGGCCTGCCTGATTGCACTAAATGGATACATTCTACTACATTCTACTTATGTGCATTATTTATTAAACTTGTTATGCTTTTTCATGCTGCTTTCCAGGGATTCTTTTCTATTTCAAACCCATTGAACACTGACCTCAGTTTTGTATTGCTGTCACCCATATTTTCCAGTTATGGTCCTTGTCTAGCTGACTTGGGTTTAGCCCCTATTATAAGCCCTTGTACACATGGTCAGACAACAAAATACGTCAGATTTTTTCCGATGGATTTTGTCCGAAACTGGTGTTGCATACACATGGTAGGACAAAGTTGTCGGAAATTCCGATTGTTCAGAATGTGATGACGTTCGTTACTTACGAGGGGACTACGTTCAGGCTAGTAGCCAATAGCTTTGGTCTCGTAATTTGATCTGAGCATGTGTGGCACTTTGTCCGATCAGAATTCTCTCAAAAAACGATTGGACAAGGTCTGATCGGATCATGTTGTCGGAAAATTTTATATCCAGCTCTCAAACTTTGTCGGTCGGACATTCCGACGTAAAAAGTCAGATGGAGCCCACACACTGTCGGATTATCCAACAACGCGGTCCGATCAGACATTTTCCGTTGGAATTTCCTACCGTGTGTACGAGGGCTAACACTTGTGATCCCTTTCCACGTGACCACAGTTGAACGCTGTTGAAACTTTTGCAAATTCATCCTGCAGACACACGCACTTTTTGCCTTGGATCGCAACTTGTGTATCTTCAAGGCGAATCCTCTGTGAGTTCTATTCACTTTTCATAGTTTTATTACTTGGCTTATTTGTTTTTTTTTCTCCTATTGATATGTGGGATTGTTCGCTACATCACATTATCACCATTTTCCCAGATTTCTTTTTAACACTCATGGTCACGGCTCTGGGTTTTACTTACCTGTATACTCCAGTGAACTCCTTTTTTATTCCATTTGGCTATGGGCTTGTCCTATCTTCTTTACTATAAACATGATTATATATTATTATATCATTTAATTTTATCCACAGAAGTGGAGCTTATTTATATTACCATTTGGATCATTTTCTTGGGGATTTTACGAGTGCTCCCTGCTTTCTCCATGTGTCTCGGTTACCTCTGCTCCCGTAGTGGACACTCTTGGTAGTCCTCACTCTCTGGTCGCACATAAGAAACCAACGTGAGTATTTAAGGGACAGTATTCCCATCCTCTGCATCCATTATGTCTTCCTCTGGGTACACTATTAGACTATTGTTATATTTATGTTTTATTATACAATAAGGAAGCCCTTGAAGAGTTGGTATTATCCCATGAAACGAGTCGGCCTTACGCAGAGTCTATATGTCTACATGATTATGTAAAGTAATGTTTATCTTGAAATAATTTATGAAGTGACTCCCACAATTTTTAAAGGCTTACTGTCACATTTAATGAGAAAATATGGCTGTTCCCATGTACATATTGAATTATAAAAGATACACAGAAACAAGGTTTTCTTTCAAATACACTGATAAGAAGCTGATCTCATTGGCTTGGTAAAAATACTGAAAAGAATATGCATTCCCTTTAATAAAGAACTAAAAAATGTTTATGTTCTTTCCTTCAGTACAGACTGGTTGAAAATTATCTCATAACTTAAACCAGTTCCGGACCGCCCTCCGTCGTTATACGTTGGTACTTTGAAGTTGAATACTGTTGCTATGACAGCAGATAACTGCCATAACCCCGGTATTTTCTTAAACGGCGGGTGGTCTGCTTTAGGCTGGGTTCACACTGCTGCGGGGGGAGATCCGGATGTGATTCGCACCGCAAATCACATCCGATCTCCGTAGCGATGCGAGTACAGCCATACAGATAGTATGGCTGAATTCGCAGCGCTCCCGCAGCAAACTCGCACGGGACCCTTTTTTTGGTCCGCAACAGAATCGGATCGCATGGTGGTTCACACCATGCGATCCGATTCCTGTGCGAGTCGGCAGATCGCACTGCGATATGCGGACGGATCTGGGGGTGTCATTAACATAACATTGACACTCCCAGCCGTCCGCATAGGGCAGTGTGAACTGCCGGCGGGAGGTGTGCGATGCGGGAAAACGCTGCGGATTCGCGGCGTTCCCGCATCGCAGCGGTGTGAACCCGGCCTTAAGGTAAAAGTGGCCTCCATGGCAGATTCTTTGAAAGATCACTTTTATCGGTGGTGGGAGATGTGCCACTCCCCCCACCATGTTCCCGGATGATCCGATCCATTCCCCTCTGAGGCGCTGTTACAAGTGAGGGTGAATTTGGATGATGGCAGCGATGTCAAGCGTCACTTCCACCCAACGGCCATAAAGGGCCATTTTTTTATGTTTTATTGCATTTAAGTGTAAATGTGAGATCTGAGGTCTTTTTGACCCCAGATCTCACATTAACCGCTTGCTGACCAGCCGCCGCTGTTGTACTGTGGCAGAATGGCACGGGCAGGCGAATCGCCGTTATGTTGCGTCACTCCTTCTGGTGCCAGCAGCTTGCCTCCGGAACCGATGCAAATGCACGGCGGTCTCAATGACCGCCGGTCTCCTGCAATCGCTTGTAGCATGGCGAGAACAGAGATCTGTGTGTGTAAACACACAGATCCTGGTTCTCTCAGGGGAGAAGTGACAGATCGTTGTTCATGCAGAGTATGAACAGCGATCTGTCATCTCCCCTAGTCAGTGCCATCCCCCTCTTCAGTTAGAACACACACACTAGGGAACGCAGTTAACCCCTTGATCGCCCCCTAGTGTTAACCCCTTCACAGCCAGTGACATTTTTACAGTAATCAATGCATTTTTATAGCACTGATCGCTGTATTAATGCCAACGGTCCCAAAAATGAGTCAAAATTGTCCGATGTGTACGCCATAATGTCGCAGTCATGATTGCTGCCATTACTAGTAAAAAAAAAATAATAGTAAAAATGCTATAAATCTATCCCCTATTTTGTAGATGCTATAAATTTTGCGCAATCCAATCATCAATATGTACGCTTATTGAGATTTTTATTACCAAAAATATGTAGAAGAATACATATCAGCCTAAACTGAGAAAAAATTTGCTTTTTTAAAAAAAAAAAAATGGGGATATTTATTATAGCAAAAAGGTACAAAATATTGCGTTTTTTTTTTCAAAATTGTCGCTATTTTTTTATTTATAGCGCAAACAATTATCAAATACCACCAAATGATCAAATAGCACCAAATACCACCAAAAGAAAGCTCTATTTGTGGGAAAAAAGGACGTCGATTTTGTTTGAGTACAATGTGGCATAACTGTGCAATTGTCGGTTAAAGCGACACAGTGCCGAATCGCAAAAAATGCTCTAGTCAGGCAGGGGGTAAAATTTTCCGGGGCTGAAGCGGTTAAAGAGGTCCTGTCATGCTTTTGTTGATGTTTACATTGTTGTAATAGGAATAAAAGTGATCCGAATTTTTTTTTTTTTTTTTTTTAGAGACAGTGTAAAAAAAAATTTAAAAATAAGAAGTAAAATAAATAAGAAAAAATACCTCCTTTGTAACTCAAAACTGGTAACCTGTAGAAATTTTAAACGTTTTGTTTAAAAGTCGCCTATGGAGATTTTTAAGCGTCAAACTTTGTCGCCATTCCACAAGCGGGCGCAATTTTGAAGCATGACATGTTGGGTATCAATTTACTTGGCGTAACATTATCTTTCACAATAGAAAAAAAAATTCGGCTAACTTTACTGTTTTCTCTTTTTTTTTATTCAAAAAAGTGCATTTTCTCCCAAAAAACTGTGTTTGTGAGAACGCTGCGCAAATACAATGTGACATAAAGTATTGCAACAACCGCCATTTTATTCTCTAGGGTGTCTGGAAAAAAAATATATATAATGTTTGGGGATTCTAAGTAATTTTCTAACAGAAAAACTTGCTTTTAACTTGTAAACAACAAGTAGGCCTGGTCCTTAAGCTGTTAATACCAGTAGCGGCACCTGCAGCTCTGAGGAATTACAAGCAGGAAATGTCCAGCTTTCTCAATCTTGTTATTTCACGGTGCGTTTTTTTTTTTTTTCATGAAACACGCAGCACAAGCACAAATATTTTCTCCGGAAGTTTTCCTTTTCTGTCTCTTTAAATGATTATAAGTCATTTCAAAACACGGCCATATGAGATAGAGAGACAGAGATTTCCTGTTTGGCAAGCTTTGCCTGTGCTGATTGCTTGTCATGCAGCGCTACAGTTGTTCCCTGCTTTTAATGGCAATGTTCATGAATTCTTATTCAAGGCGCGAAAACCTTCTTTGGTAGGAATAACTGTGAATCATATGTGAAGATCCATAAATTACATAAAGATGAGTGCGTGACTCAGAACAGGAAGCAGAATGGAAGTTACAATTTAGATGAAGAAAGTTAAAGACTACCTGCCACACATTAATGATAATAATCATTTATGTCATGCTTGTGCATATAAATGCATTTGAATGGCTTTTTTTTAATAAAGCATTATTTTTATTTATTTATGTAGGGATTTTCCTGTAGCGTAGAAGGATATTCCTTGTTTAAGATGTGCTGAAGATTACTTACCATCCATAAGGCCCCATTCACATTTGAAAAGTGGGGCAGTTAGCGATAAGATGCGGGAGACCCAGCGAGGGTTCCCTGCGATTATCTTTGAGCGGAAAGCCCCACTGAAAACAGTGAGAGACTGACAGCTTCTGCAGCTATTGGAGCGATTACCTCTGAATGATCAGCCCTGTGTGAATGAGGCCTAATGCCCTGTACACACGACCGCTTTTCCCTTTGGAATAAACTCTGAAGGTTTTTCCGAAGGAGTTCCGTCAGAATTATGCTGAAACTGTCTTGCGTACACACAATCACACCAAATTCCGACCGCTAAGAACGCGGTGACGTACAACATGTACGACGGGACTAGAAAGCGAAAGTTCAATAGCCAGTAGCCAATAGCTTCCGTCTCGTACTTGCTTCAGAGCATGCGTAGTTTTTGGTCCGTCGGAATAGCATACAGGCGAGCGCTTTTCCCGATAGTAATTGGTTCCGTTGGAAATATTTAGAACATGTTCTATTTCTAGGTCTGTCAGAATTTTCTCCATAAAAAGTCCGATGGGGCATACACACGATCGGAATATACGATGAAAAGCTCCCGTCTGACTTTTTCTGTCAGACATTCCACTCGTGTGTACGCTATATATGGATTCAAATCACAAATCTCCTAAGTTCAACTCTCTGCACAGGCGATTTATAGCTGTGCTGTCACTGCTATTTTTACAAGGTAATATCTGAGTTTGCAAAGGCATTTGTTGTACACAAAGGGGAATATGGTTTTGCACAGAGCAGCCCAAATCCTCCTCTTTTGCTCCGGTCCCCCACTTAGGCTCCTGGCCCCGCCCTCCTGCTGAGTGCCCCCACAGCAAGACGACTGGTGACTAGCGTTGGCCCAGTCTTCTGTCGCTCCCAGCATCCTCTGGGACTGTGACATCATAATGGGTGGGGACATCACCCGGTGACTCCCCCATTGTCCTTATATAAGTCGCTGCGCAAAACGTCCCTGTCATTACGACCAGAGACAGCGTCGATTTAACATCTCAAGGAAGAAGAAGAGAAGGCGGCGACAGAAGACCGGCCCATCGCCAGTAAAAGAGCTGGAAGAAGGAGCGGAGGCCCGGCAAGAAGAACCGAAGAGGGGGACAAGACCCCCGAAGTCGGAAGAAGAGGTGGCGACAGAAGACCGGGACACCGCTAGTAAAAGAGCTAAAGGAAGAAAGCAGAGGCCCGGCAAGAAGAACCGAAGAGGGGGACAAGACCCCCGAAGTCGGAAGAAGACCCCCGGGCGGCAACGAAGAAGAAAGCCGGGCTCCTCCGCTAATAAAAGAGCTAGCAAAAGAGCAGAAGATAGCAGGAGAGTCCGGCGAGAAGACCCCCCAAGACGGAAGAAGACCCCCGAAGCTGTGCAATAAATGATTTTGAAACCTTGTGTTGTGTTTTATTAAAAAAAAATTCACATTGTACCCCATACTCATTCACATAGGGTGGTACGTATCTGGGGGCCCCCTTATTAAAGGCGGGCTTCCGGATTCCGATAAGCCCCCCGCCCGCAGACCCTGAAACCAACGGCCAGGGTTGTCGGGTATGAGGCCCTTGTCCTCATCAACATGGGGCCAAGGTGCTTTGGGGTGGGGGGGAGCACGGCCCCCCCTTCCCCAAAGCACCCTCCCATGTTGAGGACACGCAGCCTGGTATGGCTCAGGAGGGGGGGGGGGCGCTCGCTTGTCCCCACCCCCTTTCCTGACTGGCCAGGCTGCGTGCTCGGATAAGGGTCTTATATGGACCTTGGGGGGACCCCCACACCGTTTTTTCGGTGTAGGGCTTCCCCTTTAAGTCCATACCATGTGACGGGGCGTAAAAATAGTGGCACTTTACCGCCGACACCCCCGCTCCTCTGTGAAAGTGCCCTTATAAAAAAGGGAAAAAAGTTATTTATCTTGTTCTTTTTTAAATATCTGTGCAAAAATGTTTAGCCTTTTATTTCTATGTTAACCACTTCCCAACCAGCTGGCTCGCACACGCTGCACGCTGCGGGAGCATGCCCGTGGGTGGGGCGGATTTGATGTCCACCGGCGACCCGCGATCACCTAGTACAGAGGCAGAACGGGGATCTGCCAGAGTAAACAAGGGCATTCCCCATTCTGACAGGGGACATGTCAGAGATCTACTGTTCCCAGCCATCGGGAACAGTGATCTCTGTCATATCCCAGCCAGCCCATCCCCCCTAAAGTTAGAAAACACCCAGGGAAAACAGTTAACCACTTGATCACCCCCTCCCTGCCAGTGTAATTTTTACATTGATCAGTGCATTTTTATAGCATTGATCAATGTAATAATGTCACTGGTCCCCAACAAGTGTCATTTGGGGTCAGATTTGTCCGCCGCAATGTCGCAGTCCCACTAAAAGTCCCTAAATCTATCCTGTAGTTTGTAGACACAATAAGTTTTGTGCAAACCAATCAATATAAGGCTATTATGATTTTTTTCTTTTAACAAAAATATGTAGAAGAATGAATATATATCGGCCTAAACTGATGAATACAATTTTTTTATATATATTTTTTTGGGATATGTATTATAGAAAAAAGTAAAAAAAGTACTTTTTCCTGAATTGTTGCTCTTTGTTTAAAGCGCAATGAATTAAAACCACAGAGGTGATCAAATACCACCAAAAGAAAGCTCTATTTGTGGGAAAAAAAGGAAGTCAATTTTGTTTGGGTACAGCGTCGCACGACTGCGCAATTGTCAGTTAAAGCGACACAGTGCCAAATCGCAAAAAATGACCTGGTTATTAACCACTTCCCGACCGCCGCACGACGATGTACGTCGACAGCATGGCACGGGCAGGCATATGGGCGTACATGTACGTCCCTGCCTTCCCGCGGGTCGGGGGCCCGATCGGGCCCCCGCCCGGTGCCTGCGGCGGTCGGTATCCGTGCAGGAGCGATCGGTGATGAGGAGGCGGCCATTCATTCATGGCCACCCCCTCGCGATCGCTCCTGACGAATGGGAGTGAAGCATTGCATCACTTCCTCTCCTGTAATGTAAACACAGGAGAGGAAGTGATGTAATCTCTCCTCCGTGTCGGCATTTTTCGTTCCGGCACCGAGGAGAGAGCATCGGTGAGTTGCACAAGCACTACACTACACAGTAGAACATGCCAGGCACACTCACACCCCCCCTTTACCCCCGATCACCCCCCCAATTACCCCTGCCCCCCCAGTCACAGTGACACCAATGCATTTTTTTTTGCATTGGTGTCATTTGTGACTGTAATAACTGTTAGGGCAGTTAGGGTTAGCCCCCTTTAGTTCTAATGTACCCCCCTAACCCCCCCAATAAAGGTTTAACCCCGTGATCACCCCCCGTCGCCAGTGTCACTAAGGCTGGGTTCACATTGCAGCGGTTTATGAGAACGGATGTGATTCGCACCGCACTGCAGTGCAAATCACATCCGATCTCTGCGATTCGAGTTCAGCCATTCGCCGCACCCGCCGCACCCGCCGCAAATTCGCACGGGACCCTTTTTTTGGTCCGCAGCAGAATCGGATCGCATGGGTGTTCACACCATGCGATCCGAGTTTGCAGATCGCACTGCGATATGCGAACTGATCTGGGGGTGTCATTAACATTTCACTGACACTCCTAGCAGTTCGCATAGGGCAGTGTGAACTGCCGCCGGGAGGCATGCGATGCGGGAACCCGCCGCGGATTCGTGGCGTTCCCGCATCACTCCAGTGTGAACCCAGCCTAATAAGCGATCATTTTTCTGATCGCTGTATTAGTGTCACAGGTGACACTAGTTAGGCAGGTAGGTATTTAGGTTCGCCGCAGCTTTTTATAGCGCCAGGGACCCCCATATACTACCGCATAAAGCCCCCTGATTGCCCCCTAGTTAACCCTTTCACCAGTGATCACCATATAACTGTTACAGGTGACGCTGGTTGGTTAGTTATTTTTTTATAGTTTCAGGGCACCCGCCATTTATTACCTAGTCTCACTAGTGTACCCGTAAATTTAGGGGTGTCTACTGTCCAAAATGGGGTCATTTGGGGGGGGTTTGTGCCATCTTGGCATTTTATGGCCTTCAAAACTGTAACGCCCTTAGAAAGCCTGAAGGCGGTGCTTGGTTCTCGGGCCCCGTACGCGGCTAGGCTCCCAAAAAGTCCCACATATGTGGTATCCCCATACTCAGGAGAAGCAGCAGAATTTATTTTGGGGTGTCATTTCACATATGCCCATGGCATGCGTGAGCAATATATCATTTAGTGACAACTTTGTGTAAAAAAAAAAAAAATAAAAAGTTTGTAATTTTCCCGCAACTTGTGGCAAAATATAAAATATTCCATGGACTCAACATGCCTCTCAGCAAATAGCTTGGGGTGTCTACTTTCTAAAATGGGGTCATTTGTGGGGGTTTTGTGCCATCTTGGCATTTTATGGCCTTCAAAACTGTAATAGGTAGTGAGAAGTGAAATCAAAAAATTACGCCCTTAGAAAGCCTGATGGCGGTGCTTGGTTTTCGGGGCCCCGTACGCGGCTAGGCTCCCAAAAAGTCCCACATATGTGGTATCCCCGTACTCAGGAGAAGCAGCAGAATTTATTTTGGGGTGTCATTTTACATATGCCCATAGCATGTGTGAGCAATATATCATTTAGTGACAACTTTGTGTAAAAAAAAAAAAAAAAAAAAAAAGTTTGTAATTTTCCCGCAACTTGTGGCAAAATATAAAATATTCCATGGACTCAACATGCCTCTCAGCAAATAGCTTGGGGTGTCTACTTTCTAAAATGGGGTCATTTGTGGGGGTTTTGTGCCATCTTGGCATTTTATGGCCTTCAAAACTGTAATAGGTAGTGAGAAGTGAAATCAAAAATTTACGCCCTTAGAAAGCCTGAAGGCGGTGCTTGGTTTTCGGGGCCCCGTACGCGGCTAGGCTCCCAAAAAGTACCACATATGTGGTATCCTCGTACTCAGGAGAAGCAGCAGAATTTATTTTGGGGTGTCATTTCACATATGCCCATAGCATGTGTGAGCAATATATCATTTAATGACAACTTTGTGTAAAAAAAAAAAAAAAAAATTTTTGTCATTATTCAATCGCTTAAGGCAAAAAAATAAAATATTTAATGGGCTCAACATGCCACTTATCAATTTCCTTAGGGGGTCTACTTTCCAAAATGGGGTCATTTGGGGGGGTTTTGTACTGCCCTGCCATTTTAGCACCTCAAGAAATGAGATAGGCAGTCGTAAACTAAAAGCTGCGTAAATTCCAGAAAACGTACCTTAGTTTGTAGATGTGACAACTTTTGCGCAAACCAATAAATATACAGTTATTGACTTTTTTTTTACCAAAGACATGTGGCTGAATACATTTTGGCCTAAATGTATGACTAAAATTGAGTTTATTGGATTTTTCTAATAACAAAAAGTAGAAAATATCATTTTTTTTCAAAATTTGCGGTCTTTTTACGTTTATATCACAAAAAATAAAAATCGCAGAGTCAATCAAATACCTTTAAAAGAAAGCTCTATTTGTGGGAAGAAAAGGACGCAAATTTCGTTTGGGTACAACATTGCATGACCGCGCAATTACCAGTTAAAGCAGCGCAGTGCCAAAGTGTAAAAAGATTACCAGCAAAATGGTCCGGTCTGAAAGTGGTTAAGGGGGAAAATTCTTCCAGAGCTGAAGTGGTTAAACTGAATAATTTGTTTTACAAGGCGATCGTTTAAAATCACTTGAATTGTCGTTCAGATGAATCTTCAAATATGCTGCTCAATATGTATTTCTGCTACTTGGACTCATACTTTATTGGACACAGTACTTACAATAGTTTTTGTATGTACAAATTAGTTGTAGCCCCTATTAAATAGCTTTCTATATACTGTATCTTTTTTATTTAGCCAGTGCTCATTGGGTATTGTTGATGCAATTTTGGAAAAGCATATAGGCCAGGTGGACGGAGACGGAAGATGAGATTGTTCCCCGTGGTAATCAATGGTGACGCTTTCCTAGAGTGCGTATGTGTGTTTTGTTGCTTTTAAACAAATGTTTGTTCATTTGTTCTGAGTAAGACCTACCTCTGCACTTGTTTTTAGACATGAGTCTCCATGTTCCCTTTTGGAGAGTAAACAGGAAAATATTGAAGAGGAACAGAAGGAAGAGAAATGTGACCTGTTCAGTATATTATGTCAACAAATATATTTTATGCTATTTTTTAAATATGTTAACAAACATTTTTATTATAGTGAAAAAATAAATAATGTGGGGTACATTTAATGGCAAAGCAATTTTCGGTTTTTGTGAGCATCAAAGCAGCTTGGTACAGCACAATTTAAAAAAAAAAAGGGCCTTCTTTTTCTGCATTTATGCAGGTAACACAGCCCTTTGAAATGAATGGGCTGCCTACACGCATAACACAGGTAGCAATGATATAAACCTAGCCTCAGATCCTTCATATCACAACCCCCCTCGAAATCACACCCCCCCCCTTCACATCACAGTTCTGTCTCCTTTACAGGAGAAGATCATCCCTTTACATCACAGTCCCCCCACCCCCTTTACAGCAGCGTCTTAAACCCCCTTTCATAGCACTCTCCCAATTAATATCATCTCCCCTTCACATTCCTCTTCTCTGCCCCCTTATATCACCCCCTCCTCCTTCATATTACTGTCCTCACTCCCCTCCCTTTCCATTTATGTCCTCAGCCCCCCTTTACATTCCTGTCCTCACCCCCCCTTTACATTCCTGTCCTTACCTCCCCTCCCCTCCTTTTACATTCCTGACCCATTCCCCCCACCCATTTTCATTCCTATCCTCACTCCCCTTCACATACCTGTCCTCACCCCCCCATTTCATTCCTATCCTCAGCCCCCTTCATATTCCTGTCCTCACCCCCATCCCCCAACCCTTTACATTCCTGTCCTCAGCCCCCCTTCACATTCCTGTCCTCACCCCCATCCCCCAACCCTTTACATTCCTGTCCTCAGCTCCCTTTCACATTCCTGTCCTCACCTCCATCCCCCAACCCTTTACATTCCTGTCCTCAGCCCCCTTCACATTCCTGTCCTCACCCCCATCCTCCAACCCTTTACATTCCTGTCCTCAGCTCCCCTTCACATTCCTGTCCTCACCGACATCCCCCAACCCTTTACATTCCTATCCTCATCCCCCCTTTTTATTCCTATCCTCAGCCCCCTTCACATTCCTGTCCTCACCCCCATCCCCAACTCTTTACATTCCTGTCCTCAGCCCCCCTTCACATTCCTGTCCTCACCCCCATCCCCCAACCCTTTACATTCCTGTCCTCAGCTCCCCTTCACATTCCTGTCCTCACCTCCATCCCCCAATCCTTTACATTCCTGTCCTCAGCCCCCTTCACATTCCTGTCCTCACCCCCATCCCCCAACTCTTTACATTCCTGTCCTCAGCCCCCCTTCACATTCCTGTCCTCACCCCCATCCTCCAACCCTTTACATTCCTGTCCTCAGCCCCCCTTCACATTCCTGCCCTCACCCCCATCCCCCAACCCTTTACATTGCTGTCCTCAGCCCCCTTCACATTCCTGTCCTCACCTTCATCCCCCAACCCTTCACATTCCCGTCCTCACCACCATCCCCCAACCCTTTACATTCCTGTCCTCGACCCCATCCCCCAACCCTTTACATTCCTGTCTTCAGCCCCCTTCACATTCCTGTCCTCACACCCCACACCGCTTTACATTCCTGTCCTCAGCCCCCCATGACATTCCTGCCCCCCCACACCCCTTTACATTCCTGTCCTCAGCCCCCCATGACATTCCTGTCACCCCCACACCCCTTTACATTCCTGTCCTCAGTCCCCCATGACATTCCTGCCCCCCAAACCCCCTTACATTCCTATCCTCAGCCCCCCATGACATTCCTGTCACCCCCCCACACCCCTTTACATTCCTGTCCTCAGCCCCCCATGATATTCCTGCCCCCCACACCCCTTTACATTCCTGTCCTCAGCCCCCTTGACATTCCTGTCACCCCCCCCCCCACACCCCTTTACATTCCTGTCCTCAGCCCCCCATTACATTCCTGTCACCCCCCACACCTTTTTACATTCCTGTCCTCAGCCCCATATCACATTCCTGTCCTGACCCCTTTACAATCCTGTCCTCACCCCACCCCCTTTTAGATTCTCGTCCTCAGCCCCATATCGCATTCTTGTCCCAACCCCTTTGGATTCCTGTCCTCACCCCACAACACCACCCCACCCCCCTTTACATTCTCGTCCTCAGCCCCATATCACATTCCTGTCTCGACCCCTTTACAATTCTGTCCTCACCCCACAACACCACCCCACCCCCCTTTACATTCTCGTCCTCAGCCCCATATCACATTCCTGTCCCGACCCCTTTACAATTCTGTCCTCACCCCACAACACCACCCCACCCCCCTTTACATTCCTGTCTTCACCCCACAACACTACCCCACCCCCCTTTACATTCTTGCCCCCCCCCCGCACAACTTTTCCCAGTAAGCAACTTATGAATGAAAAGTTAACTTGGCTGCTCCTGCCCTCCATCCAGAGCTGTCCTGCCTCTGATGTCAGCTCTAGATTGATGTGTCTCCTGCCATCCATATGGAGCTGTCCTACCATCAGCTCAATGAGGGTGACAGCAGTGAGGGTGGCTGAGAGGTCTTCTAAATGATGGGACCACGGCCGATCTGGATGGAATGTTGTCCGCCATTTATTGATGTCTGCTTTACACTTTAGATTTATATCATAACAACATAAATTGTTTTTTTTTCTCTCCTAGTAATTCTACACCACAGCTAATTGCACAAAGTTTGAAGTTTAAGCAATTTTAGCTAACTTAAAGCAAAACAAAACCCTCTTATCCTTTACAGCCAAGGAAGCTGACATCCTAAGCTAAACGAACATATGAAAATTTGTACACAAACTCATAGGAAACTTCTCAATACAGTCAACAGTTTGACATACTTGTATGTCGATTAAAAGTAGTCCAAAAGTTTACTTTTGACATCTGATCTTGGAACAAATATACTTTACAGAATGAAAACTATATACACTGTTAGGAATTAATTTGTAACATTTTTTTTTTTACGTCCTGCGCTTTTCAATTTTCTCATCACTGCAGTTGAAAATGAACATCAATTTGTTCACACTAATGTTTAGAAAATCTAACAAATGTTCTTAAATTGAAAAATTTCAATTGAAATTCTACTAGCTTTAGCCTTTGTTTGATCTGCATTTGCCATGGTCTTGTGCATGTGATCAGCTCTGTTACCAGCAATATGATGGTTTGACAGTTCGGTTGAGATCTAACATAAACAAACCAGTAACTGTAACATTGTAATTCAAGGCATGCCCTGAATGTAACTGTTTTGGGAAACAGTTTAAGTGGAACTAAAATCAGAACCAAAATGAATAAAGATAGATTTTGTAGTCGCTGATATAAGGCAATGCTACAGTTTGTGTTTACACAGTTACCAGGCTTGGGCCTCCATTACCAGAGGACAGCTTCTGCTAGAGGGGTAGCAGTGCTAGGAGGAGCCAAATGTTACAATTCTGATTACTGGGATGTTCACTTTCTGCAGACGTTGTGCCTGTCCTGCCCCTACTCAACAGGAACCTCTCCCAGTACTGATCACTTTCCCTAGTCTGTGGGGTCTCTGTCCCTGACCTACCACTCACTCTAGGTGCACCCGAATGATGCAGTAGACCCTTTATATAAGGTTCCCGATCAAGATGGTCTGACGTCTTCAGAGGTTATAGGATGCAATTGGACAACTGAATTCTCCCTGACCCTAACGGAGTCCGCAAGCTGACAATTCCTTTATCAGACTTCATTCTACCTGTGACAATGACACAGTGCCACCTACAGGCTGGAGGAAGACCTGCACCTGCATACACACTAATCTTTGGCCTTAAAATGGCACTTTGATTAAAAAAAAGTGGCACAACAAAGAAAGAAAAGGAGGGTAGCTCACTGTATTGGTCCAGTCCAGCGATGCAGAGCTGAAGGTCCAGACTTTATATAAATCAGTGGACTCCAAACTGTGGGCCAGCTGTGGCACTTTGCTTGACTTTATCTTGCCCTTGGGGCACTATTCCCCCCACTCACATCAACAATGGGGCATCATTCCTTCCGCTGGCACCAACAGAGAAGTATTATTCTATTCTTCTGACACCAATGATGGGGCACTATTCCACCCAATAACAGCAATTAATGGGGCACTATTCCTCCTCCTACTGATCACAGGCATTATGTAAGTTGACATTGTTTATGCTCACTGACACGGGTGGCATTTTCTACTTCCACTGGCCACAGTCTAGCCCACTTAAAGTGGAGTTCCACCCAAAAGTGGCTCAAAAGCGCTCATTTGTCTTCTCTCCCCCTCTGATGCCACAATTGGCACCTTTTGGGGGGGGGGGGGGGGGGGGCGGACAGGATACCTATCTTTGAAAGGTATCCTGTTCCCACTTCTGGGAGTCTTCGCCGTAGCCTATGACATCGTTGCGGGGCTCCATCCTCCTCCTCCCCCTGTTGCTGGGCCAGTAGGAGAGAGGCCTAGCACATGCGTAGTAGGGTTCCTGCCCTGAAGCTGTAAGGCTAAACTGCTGGGTTCCCTTACCCACAATGGTGGAGGCAGCACCCAACAGCTGATGCAAATATCAGCTGCGGTGCTGACATCGCTGGACTCCAGGACAGGTAAGTGTCCTATTATTGAAAGCCAGCAGCTACAGTATGTGTAGCTGCTGGCTTTTAATTTTTTTATTTTTTGGGCAGACCTCCGCTTTAAAGTCTGAAGGACAGTGAACTGTCCTTTATTTATAAAGTTTGGAGAACTCTGATATAAATTAAGGCATGAACTGAGGAAGCATCTGTCACTATCAAGCGAAAACTTCCCAAAATTTGTAAACCCTGACAAAACACCTAAATGGAGTTGGTGGAGAAAACAAGCCCATGAAGGCAAGCACAAATACATTTTTGCCCCATTTCCATTACACTTGTACCTAGTATGTGAATAACGGTTGCTTTACTAAAACTGGAGAGTGCAAAATCTGGTACAGCTATGCATAGAAACCAATCAGCTTCCATAATTTTTTGTCAAAGCTTAATTGAACAAGCGGAAGTTAGAGGCTGATTAACTACCCTACACAGCTGCACCAGATTTTGCACGCTCCAATTTTAGTAAATCAACCCCACAGTGGGGTATTTAGAAATGACACATACCATATAACTATGAGCACAGGGAGGCCATCTTAATTAAGAAAACATTTGACTTATACAGTATGTGTTGTCCTCACTTCCAGACACATCATCCTGTGATGGGTCATAAGATATTTTTAACTTTCTCATCAGTGGACTGTGTACGGCTAAAATTCTGTCTCACTCATTCATCTGTAAAGCTAAGTGCATGTGAAATTTTTACACATCACAAAGTTTACTTTGAAAGTAACAGAAAGTCCGCTATCTGGTATATTTTATACTGGCTGAGTCTTGACAGGATTCAGATCCTTTGCACACAAGACTGAGTTGCATGTTGCTCATGTTTACTCTATGTCTGCTTTCCCTGTTCTCATGTCTTATGGCTCATGGGGTGTTTGTAATTTACAGTTACTCAGCTTGCTTTAATCTACACCCTTAGATCTTAGAAGTTGTGAAATACAGGTGCATAGAGTCTGATTGTATCCATTACTGCTGGACAGTAAATACACATTGCAAAACCACACATTAATTACGATTGTGCTACAAAGGTCTGGAAGGGTGGTTTGGTAATAGAACAAAATAACAGCAAAGCACACCAATTAAAACACAAAAATGTGTAATAACGATGTAAAAAATATGTAAAATAAATTCAGTTTACGTATGCCTGCTTTTAAATTGCATTTTTTAATAGGGAAAAAAGACAAAATTAAGTTATGGGTCTGTAGGAAATTAATCCGCTCTGACAAAATTGTGCTTCATAGACTCTGAATTCTCTACTATTTGCTAACAGGAAGTTTTATCATCTAAACCAGCCTTTCTCAACCTTTTCAGCACAGAGGAACCCTTGAAATAACTTTCTGGTCTCAGGGAACCCCTGCTAAAATTCCTATATCTACATCTCATGATATATTAATGTGATGATCACTGATCAGTGGGAAGAATTCTTCTTAGCCCTTGTACACACGGTCAGAAAATCCGTCGGAATGTGTCCTATCGGACCGTGTCGTCGGATAATCCGATTGTGTGTGGTATGCATCGGACTGATTCCGTCGGAATTTCCGTCAGACCCAATTTTCCAACATGTTGGAAATATTTCCCAACCAACTGGGCCAATCTGACATACTCCGATCATGTGTAGAGAATTTTGATCGGACCAAGTGCCACGCATGCTCAGATCAAATTCCTACATCAAAGCTATTGGCTACTAGCCTGAATATAGTGCCATCATAACGAAATTACGTCATCACGTTCTGAAAGATCGGATTTTTCGCCAACTTTGTCCGACCGTGTGTATGCAACAGTTTCGGACAAGATCCGACGGACAAAATCCGACGGATTTGGTTGTGTAAATCTCCAACCGTGTGTACAGGGGCTTACACTTGTGGTCGCTGGGAAGAATTGCCCCTTTCTGGATAGCTAAAAAGATCAACGGTGTCAGTAGGAACTTATTTGGGAGGCAGAAGTTGTTTATTGCTCAAGGAACCCCTAGCAAGCTCTGGAGGAACCCTAGGGTACCACGGAACCCTGGTTGAGAAACCCTGATCTAAACTTTTTAGGTAATGTTGCAGTTTATGATATGTAGCACTTTCTAAAGATAACTGGCTGTACTTAAAGAGACCTTGTTGCCAGAACATTTATTTCAACAACATTCCAATAGGATTATATGTACATTTTATGTATTTTATGCATGTTGTTTAACTGTACAAACCACCCTTGCGTAGACATTCAAAATCCTTGAGGACTTCTTCATACCTGCATGAAAACTGATGGGAAAACCATGCAGATTTCACTTGCAGAGACATCAGTTTCACATCAGCTTTCCTTGTCAAAAGATTTTATTAAATGTACAGCAATTAACAGGTATGTCAATTACGCTTATAGAAATAGAGAAAATAAAGCTCTTTGCTATACAACATTATGCAAACATTAACAAATAAATAAAATTATCTTTCAAGTGGAATGTATTTAAATACAATCTGAGGAGTTGGTGGGAAGTCATGTGACAATATAATCACTTCTATAATAACAGTATCAACGTTAATTATACACTAATGGATTTTGAGGGTACAGGTCGTATGCATTTAAAAAGTGAGTTGTAAAGTTAGAATAAGAGGGGAGAAAGGGTAGAAGAGGAGGAGGGTAGAAAGTTGGAGAAGTCCACAAGGTCGATCCAAGCACCAGTGCAAGAAATGGTTTGGTTGATTAAATGAATGAATGGATGAAACAGCTACCATGGTAAGAGGGCTGATTCATCAAAGGTTGGCGGTAGGTAATATTTTAACCATGGGTGCCATATCTTTACAAACTTGGATATTTGGTCTCGTTCTATAGCCATCATTTTGGCATGGGACATGGAGGCATTCATTCTAAGTTTACTTCAGTTTTCATGCATGTGGACATTAGTGTTCATGCATGTCAGTTTATGTGCCCTATTCACACCAATGTTGTCATGTCAGTTTTTTTCCCCTGCAGAAAACTGTATACACGTTGCAGATTCCCTTGCAGAAGAATTCCACAGGGTGTGGTGTAAACAGGGCACATAGAGTTTTTGAGTCCTTGCAAAATGCGTGCAGAAAAATTGACATCTCTGCACCATGGTGTGAACAATGCCTAAGGCTGGATTCACACCTATGCATTTTTAGTGCTTTTTGCATTTTGCAGATTTGCACTACAGAACGCGTTCCATAGGAAACCATGTGAAATGGACTGTAGTGCAAATCTGCAAAATGCAAAAAGCACTAAAACTGCAATAGGTGTGAAACCAGCCTTAGACTGCTGCTGGGTGTCACCACCTTGGATGTGATTTCAGCAGTCCCTGCAGACTTATATCTGGCACTCAATTGGCACTCTATAGTAACCTCCTTCACTCCTTCCCTGGCTACAACAATAATTTATGTAGGAAGGTGGGGGAGGGTCAGAGGAGCTAGTCCAGCATAGGAAGTAATTAGATAGTCCCAGAAGAGGAGAGTGTAATGATGCAGCAGGAGAGAGGAGGAACTGTGGCAGGAACTTCAAAGCTCATAGCAAGTGAATAAAAGGAAAAATGCTGCATTTCAAATACTTGATGCTTCTGTGCATTTTTTTGAGTTGGTGATAGGCAGGGGCGAACTGACAACTCATGGGGCCCCCGGGCAATAGGAGATTATGGGGCCCCCAGGAAATCAGAGATTATGGGGCCACACAGTAGACACAAACACACACACAGTATACAATCACACAGTATACACAGACATGTTTCTATTGGCTGAGAAGGTACTGGAGGGGTGGGGCAGCTATAATCTCAGGATTTTTAGACCAAAAGGATGTCGGTAAGGGACATTTCAGAGACAGATGTAAAAAAAAAAAAAACACACATTTTTTACATACTGTCCCTGGTTTACTGAGGCTGGCAACCCTGATGGGGCCCCCTAGTGGCATGGGGCCCTCGGGCAGTGCTCAAGTGGCCCAATGGTCAGTCCGCCCCTGGTGATAGGCTTTCTTTAAAGAGACACTGGTTATTTTTTTTTTTTAATACCAGTACCTGATCTGCTTGATTGGAATTTAGATTCCATGGACCTTTAGGTAGGCTGTGTTCACACTATTCTGAATTATATGCGTGTTTCCCTGCACCCAATTTGCATGTCAGGAGATCGTGACCGGCTCTCTATAGAGCTGGTACACACATCCCCACAGTGGCTCCAGAGGGAATTGCACAGGAGTACTGTGCGTCTTCTAGCCCATTTCAGGTCCGAATTCAACCAAAAATTTGGACCGAAATTGGATCTGAAACGGCGAACAGGGATGCACCGGAGCCCTGCTGTGAGCCACTCTGTACTGCAGTGTGAAAACAGCCTTATATCCTATATACTGTAAATCTATATAGTCCCTTCTCCTGCCCTTATACTCAAATAACATACCATGTTAAAAGCCAGTGGACAATGAATGCCAGTACTTAATGCATTTATTGTTTGTAAGGGTACTACTGAGGCTCCATTCAAACCATGCAGATGTACAAAGTGCACCTTTTTATTTGTGTAGCACATTTAGTCCCTGACCCCTATTAAAAATTACGCAACAAAGTGCATGGTATTTTATTAACAATATGCGTAAGGGTGCTGTTAAGAATTATCAGAGATTGGGGTGGATTAGCGGTACCACAGCCAAGACTCTATTTCATAGCCTCCCAGCTTCAGCATTTTGCAGGCTGGGGAGAAAGGAATTGGGAAGACCCTATACAGGTTTTATTGCTAAATAATAGTTTTCGATATAATCTTGTGGCTCAGTTGGAATCCGGAGCCTTGAGTAACACCTGTAGGGGTCTAACAATGACACTCATGAATAGAGTCTGGAAGGAAATGAGGAGTATAACGAAATTTGAAGGAGTTTCGCTTTGGGGGAATAAGCAATTCAAAGAATTATATAAATTGGAGGGATTTGAAAGCTGGCACTCTAAGGGGCTTCAATATATAGAGAAGATGTTTACATATAATGTTCTGCGCTCCTTTCAGGACTTGCAAGAATCCTTTCAATTGCCTTCTAGTCACTTCTATAAATATTTACAATTATGGCATGCGATTCAAACTCAGTTTAGAAGGGAAAAGATAGTGATAAAACCTACCCCACTTATAACATCATTAGCAAGGGGGAGGAAAAAAAAAGGGCTTGATCTCTTCTTTATATGGTCAACTGATGAGACTATATCAGGATAACGATGTTAGCCCAGGTAGAACAGGCTGGGAGGGAGACATAGGGGACATCTCAGATGAAAATTGGCAAATTATCTTGAGAAGGGTACCCCTAGTATCATTATCACCGGCTCAATGCCTGACGCAACTATTTATAATATATAGGGTATACAGAACGCCAGTTAAATTATTTAAGTGGGGCAGACGTGATTCTCCGGAGTGTCCTAGATGTCAAAAGTCTCCAGCTGATTTAATACACATGATGTGGAATTGGTCAAAATTGGCTAGATATTGGCGAGAGGTGGTTAATTCAATCAATGCTACATGTAATACACATATTGACAAGACCCCTATGACATGTCTACTGGGATATTTTGATGAGGATGGCTTCTTTCCCAGGGAGGTGATGATATTAGTTACTAGACTATTATTTATTGCACGTAAGTTACCGTATATACTCGAGTATAAGCCGAGATTTTCAGCCTCTTTTTTGAGGCTGAAAGTGCCCCCCTCGGCTTATACTCGAGTCATCGCCGTCTGACTGCTCGATCAGCGTATCGAGCAGACAGACGGCGGACATACTACAATTCGAAAGCCGCGCCTCCGCCTCCGCCTCCGCCTCCGCCTGTGATAGGCGGAACACTGAATTTCCCAGCAGCCTGTGTTCCGCCTATCACGGACATCGTCTCATCCTCGTCCGTAGTACGAGGATGAGACGATGTCCATGATAGGCGGAACACAGGCTGCTGGGAAATTCAGTGTTCCGCCTATCACAGGCGAAGGCGGAGGCGCGGCTTTTGAATTTTAGAATGGCCGCCGAGGCGCCGACGAAGAGCGGCGATCCTGGCAAGGCACGGGACGGAGGCAAGGCAAGGCACGGCACGGGACGGGACGGAGGCAAGGCACGGCACGGGACGGAGGCAAGGAGGCAAGGCACGGCATGGGACGGAGGCAAGGAGGCAAGGCACGGGACGGAGGCTCGGGACACAGGTAGGCTGGACACACACACACACACACACACACACACACACACACACACACACACACACACACACACACGGACACACACACACAGGGATGGATGGATGGAGACACACACACACAGGGATGGATGGAGACACACACACACAGGGATGGATGGATGGATGGAGACACACACACACAGGGATGGATGGATGGATGGACACACACACACACAGGGATGGATGGATGGATGGACACACACACATACAGGGATGGATGGATGGATGGACACACACACACACAGGGATGGACGGACACACAGGGATGGACGGACACACAGGGACGGACACACACACAGGGATGGACAGGCATGTCTCACCCTCGGCTTATACACGAGTCAATAAGTTTGCCAGTTTTTTTGGGGGTAAATTGGGGGCCTCGGCTTATATTCGGGTCGGCCTATACTCGAGTATATACGGTAATTGCTCTAAAGTGGATATCTCCGAATGCAACTTTACTTGAGGACTGGCGTCTTCAGGTAAATTAAAACATCTTGAAAGAACAACAAATTGATTGCAATGGGGGGAATCCAATAACTGGATTAAAATATGGAAACGATGGATATCGGATCCATGGTTAGCTCCACTCTCGCTAGTACTGGGGAGTCTGTATTGAGTGGTTAGTACCGTTTTTTTCTGTTGAGTGGGACAGTAAATGCAGTATTCGAAGGAAAACGGGGTAGAGGGTTATACCAGAGGGCAGGAAAAAAAATAAAGATAAAAATTGTTGTAATGATAAAAGATGTGGGTAGAAACAATCTTCTCCTTTGTCAGCTTGAGGTATATAACTCACTATGGAAATTACGCTATGGATTTGTCGCCCGTGTTTTTTTTTTTTTTTTTTGTGTGTATGTCTATGTGTATATGTTTGTAAATACTTGTGTTTAAAGGACAGTTAGGAAGTATATATGATAGTGGCAAGTAAGAAAGAAAAGATAAAAAATATAAAAAGATGTTTTGCACGGATCAATCGAAATAAATAGGAAAATGAGGAATGGACGTACTAGCAGTATAAGGAAACAAAATTGTAAAATATATACTGATGCTGTAACTTGGTCTGTTATAACTTGGTCTGCTATTTTGAGATATGTCAAATAAAGAAATAAAGTAAAAAAAAAAAAAGAATTATCAGTACTAACATACGTCTGCTGCATGTTTCTGTACATTGCAGAAAAGCGTGCCATTTTCCACGCAGCATACAAGTGTGAAATTGGTCTTAAAGACCTTGGGGGTACTTCTGCTTATTAAAATTAACAAAGGGGTTAAAGTATAACTAATGGCAAAACTTTTTTAAGTTTTAAATAGAGTGGAGAGGGATTAGAAAACCTGATGGGTTTTTATTGCAGTCTGTGTCCCCATTATGGAGATTCTCCCTCTCTATCTGTCCAGTTTACCATTATCAGTGAGAGTGAAAGGAAAAGGAAATGTCACATTTTGGATTGTTACCAGAACAAGAATGGGGGAAATCATTCAATGGGGGCACCATTTCTTATGACCCCAGTGACACACTCGGATTTCTTCACTTTGGGGGGATTTTGTCTTACAACCTGTTTTGGCTATGGGACAGGAAGTGAAGAAACACAAATGGTGCGTGTGTGTTCTTTTTTTACCTTCTTTTTTTCTTTTTCTTTTTTCTGTGTTTATTGAAATAAATAAAAGATTTGAAAAAAAAAGAAACACAAATGGAAAAAAAATACAGGGGTAATAATACTCCCTAAGGCTGGATTCACACCTATGCATTTTTTGTGCTTTTTGAAGATTTTCACTGCAGTCCATTTTACATGGTTTCCTATGGAACACATTCTGTAGTGCAAATCTGCAAAATGCAAAAAGCACTAAAAATGCATAGGTGTGAATGCAGCCTTATTCTATCAAAAAAGGAGAAAAAAAGTTTTGCCTTTAGTTCTACTTTTATTATTTGTATTCATGTAGCCCAGAACTGGCAATAAATCACTGACATTTCTTGTGGATTAATTTCCAGGCAGACATCAGATGCTATAAAAAGGTGCACAATGTATTAAGTTTGTGATGCAGTGAAATAAGATAACATAGTACACAGCTGTACCTGGATCCAAATGTAGTAGAGGGCACGCTATGACTTCTGTTTCTCAGCACTAACAGCATAGAGCTGATTTTACAGATTGCTGATATACGGGAAAATATTAAGAATCATATTTATAACAGATGCTGAATCCAGGTGCATTTGGTTTCATTTTCTGGGGTTTATGACATGTTACTGTGCCTGTTAGTCAATGCTAATCAGAACTTTAGACTATAATCTTCTTTTCAGTGCGTCAAAAGAGCAGCAAACCCGTGTGGCAGTAATCAAACGGGATTAAGTTCAGTGTGTTGCCACAGAAATCAATGGTTAACCATTACTAAAAATCAATGATTTGCCATTTCAAACTCAGCGAAGGTTCAAAAATGATTGTGAATAGGCAACTGCAATGTTGTCTTTATTACAAAGTAAGCCCATAATTCTGAAAACTAGAACTTGAGTTGAAGAATGGGAAATCCACACAAGCCGTGAATTGCAGCAAAGGTAACTCGATTGGATAAATGTGAAAAAAACTTCTGAGAGCAAAAAAAGCACATAATCTTGTGAATTCATCAATCCTTTGAAAAGTACAAGGGGCGGGGTCTTCGGTTGATGTCACATGGGTTGTTGTCACATGGTGACCCCGCCCCCTTACGATGTCACAGTCCCGGAGGATGCTGGGACTGACATCAACCCGTGTGACATCAACCGAAGACCTCGCCCCTTGTCCCTATATAAATCGCCGCGTGCCCGGTCCCCGTCATTGTGAGCGGAGGACTCGGCGAGGCAACATCTGAAGAAGAAGAAGAAGAAGAGAAGAACAGAAGAATGGAAGGGGGCGGCGGTGACAGAAGACCGGGCCACTGCCTGTAAAAGAGCTAGAAGAAGGCGCGGTGGCCCGGCAGAAGAACCGAAGAGGGGGACAAGACCCCCGAAGTCGGAAGAAGAGGCCGGCGGCGAGGAAGAAAGCCGGGCTCCTCCGCTAGTAAAAGAGCTACAAGAAGATAGCGGAGGAGTCCGGCGAGAAGACCCCCGAAGACTGAAGACCCCCGGAGCTGTGCAATAAACTATTTTATCTTGTGTGTTGTGTTTTTTTTTTGTACTTTATTTTACAGGTGAATGGGTAGGGGTACATTGTACCCCATACTCATTCACATAGGGTGGGGGGCCGGTTATCCGGGGGACCCCCTTATTAAAGGGGGCTCCCGGATTCCGATAAGCCCCCCGCCCACAGACCCCGACAACCAACGGCCAGGGTTGTCGGGAAGAGGCCCTTGTCCTCATCAACATGGGGACAAGGTGCTTTGGGGTGGGGGGGGCCGTGCAGCCCCCCCACCCCAACGGGCTACTTGCCCACGCCGATTTTTTTCGGTGTTGGGGTTCCCCTTTAAGTCCATACCAGGCGGCGGGGCCAGCGACGTATCCTTCGCGGGCCCCGCCTACCTGGAGACGTGCTCGAAATGAGCGGACTTTCCTCCACGTGTGGGGCGAGTCCGTTCATTTCAAAAGTACGGCGGACTTAGTACGCCGTATTAGTCCGCTGAAAAAGTGCCGTGTGTGGGCAAGTAGCCCGTTCGGAAAGTCCGACGGACAGTCTGGCGGGAAGTCCGCCAGACTAAGTACGTCGGACAGACGGCTACGTGTGTACGCGGCTTTAGATACAGAAGGTACATCTTGTTATTACTTTGTACCATAGAATACACACTATCATACTGTAGTGCCAAGTGCTGGTATAGACAAATATAATGCATATATATAGTTTACATTATAAAAAGCTACTTGCTGTAGCTTCTTTCAACAATAGCAAGGGTGGGTTATAACCCCAGTCAGGTTTTTTTCCCATTGGGGAGATTTCCCTTTACTTTCTTTCCTATATCCATAATAGTTACATAGTTAGTAAGGTTGAATAAAGACACCAGTGCAAACTCCAGGCAGCTAGCGTCGTGGTTGGGATTTGAACTAGCAACCCTTTTTACTGCTAGGTGAGAGTGCTAACCACTACACCACTGTACCACCCAATAGAAGTGAGAGGAAATCCCTCCAAAGTGAGGGAAGTCCATGGTGGTCACTAGGGTCTCCAGAACTAGTGTTTGTATTGGGAGATTCCCCCTCTATTCATATTTTTTTTGATCACTCACAATTTGTGATTTTCTTTTTCTTAATCTTTATTTATCCCGATTTTTTTTTCCAACAAAGTATTAAAACATTATTCCACAGATACCAGCGTTTCTTAATTTCTTCTTGATTTATACATACAAAAGCTTAACATTAAATTCCCCTCTACCAACCAACCCTTCCCCCCTACCCCTCTCCCCTCCCTTCCTTGCCGATTTCTCATGGGATTCGTGGTTAAATCATCTTTTTCTGGCTAGGTGCTATTTTTCCCTAGCATTATTGTGTAATTTCCTCTACTTATCTCTATGATTTTTTTTAATTCTTTCCAAGGTACCCATTTGTCCATACAGCCCTCTCCTACTATTGACTCCTCTCCCCCTTCATTAGAGCATTCTATATTTTGTATTTCATTTACTCGAAAAATCCAGTCCCGTATTTTAGGGCTCTCCTTCTCCCTCCATTTTTTCGGAATTAGGCTTTTGGCGGTGTCAAGCAGTATGGGAATTAATGAGGCTTTATATTGCTTTACAGGTTCGTCTGTCCCATGGAACAAAACGGTCCATGGGTCTTCTCTTATTTCTTTATTTGTTACAACCTTTATTATATCTAAAATTTTCCTCCAATATTTTTTAATAGTGGGGCAATCCCACCAAATGTGGGCCATAGTCCCGTTTTTTTTGCACCCGCGCCAGCAATCCAAAGATTGCTCTTCTACAAATTTGCCTAATTTGTCAGGGGTGGCATACCACCTTGCGAGGCACTTGTAATTAGTCTCTATCATCTTATTATCAACCACCGAGCAGTGAATTAATTTAAATATTTTCTTACTAATCTGTGCCCTACATTGTGACCCCAAATCGTTTTCCCATTTTTTGATGTACGGCGGGCCTTCCAATTCGTCCCCCTCTGAGAGAATTTTATATATTCGGGCTATGTTGTTTTTTGATTTTTCTCTCAGACAGAGCCGCTCAAGGGGCCTATATTCTTCTTCGCTCCGAATTGGCTGGGGTAATTTTGCAATAAAATGGCTTAACTGGAGGTACCGCCATGCATCAATCCTCATAAGTTCAGTGCTTGAAATGTAGCTAATTTACCTCTAGTTAATATGTCTTTTACTTGTGCGTTACCTTTTGTTATCCAATTACCCCCCACTTCCTGTTTTCCTGGTGTGAAATAATCGTTTCCTTTAAGAAAAATCAAAGGTGAATTATAACTCCAGTTATTTTGTGTATGAATTCGGTCCCAAATTTTAAGTGCAGTACGTGTTATTTCGTGTGTATTTAAACCTATTGGCCTATACTGTGGAGGATTCCATATTATTTGTCCTAATTGTGCTTGACTCATTACGTTTTATAAACTCACCCCTCTCTTTTCGTTTGCCTCTTTCGCCCACTCTACCACCCGTGAAAGAACCACTGCATTATGGTACTTTTTTAGGTCCGGGGCTGCTAAGCCCCCCTGTTTTTTCCTCCTGCTTAACACCGCGAAAGCGATTCTCGGCTTTTTATATTGCCATATATACTTAGAAATTAGTTTTCCTAAGGTTTTAAAAAAGACCTGGGGGAGCGAGATGGGTAACATTTGAAACTTATATATGATCTTTGGGACCAGTATCATTTTAACCACGTTGACCCATCCTAGCCAGGAGAGACGGCATGTTGAGATTCTTTTTATTTCTCTTTAATTTCATCTAATAATGGAATATAATTATTCATGTATATTTTCCTGATAGTGTCAGAAAGGTAGACTCACAGATATTTAATCTCCTTTCGCCAAGGAAAGCAGAATTCTGCAAGGAGTTTCGCCTCCTCCTGTTTACTGATGTTAATATTTAGGACTTCGGACTTGCCGAGGTTTATTTTCAGATTCGATATTTTACCGAATTTTTCCAACATCCTCAGCAAGTTCGGAATCGTAATCCTAGGGTTGGTGATGAAAAAGAGCACATCATCCGCATATGCTGCGAGCTTATGTTCGTCCTTTCCCACCCTAATCCCCTCTATATCTGGATTATTTCAGATAGAGGCCAGTAACAGTTCGAGAGACAGAGCAAACAGGAGAGGCGACAGTGGGCACCCCTGTCTGGTGCCATTTCCCATTTGAAATTGGGCAGAGGATTCTCTGTTGACCTTTACCGAAGCCTGCGGGTGATTGTAAAGTACTTTGATCCACCGGATCATTCTCGGTCCAATGCCCATTACTTGCAGAGTTTCTAACATGAGTCCCCAGTCTACCCTGTCGAATGCTTTCTCCGCATCCATCGACAGGAATAGACCTGGGGACCCATTATTTTTTAAGGCCTGGAGTAGGAGCAATGCCCTCACGTCATTATCCCTACCTTCTCTCTCGGGTATAAATCCGACCTGATCTGGATGCACCAGTTCAGTCATTTTTTCCTTCAATCTAGATGCCAGAACTTTAGCAAACAGTTTTGTGTCGGCATTCAATAAGGCTATCGGCCTATAACTGGAGCAGAGTGAGCAATCCTTGCCCTCCTTCGGTATTACCGTGATTGAAGCCCGCAAAGCCTTTCCCTCCATTTCATATTTTGGGCCTAATCCATTCATGTATTGACAAAGCTTAGGAACCAAGATCTCCTTATATTTTTTAAAATAGAAAGTCATATACCCGTCTGGTCCCGGACTTTTACCGGGTGTGATTTTCTTTTATTTTCAATGATAATGGTCAGTCACCAGAACACATAAAGAGAGCAAATCTCCCTAACAGGGACACAGACAGCAATACAACCCTGACAGGTGTTCTAAACCCCTTTTCGTCTGTAGTCCCCTTTCATCTGGGATCCCCTGCAGGTGCTCCTGCCTCCTCCTGCCAACGGATCAGCACAGGCCTGAGATTGGGCTCAGGTCAGTATTTAGGGTTGGTGAGGGAGCTGCACCTAAAAGTTTTTTTTACCCCTAATGCGAAGAATGCATTTAGGTAAAATAACCTTTAACCTTTAGACCCACTTTCAGTTTTACATTAACATGAGGATGGTTCTAATGCAGTGGTCTCCAAACTGTGGCCTGTG
This sequence comes from Lithobates pipiens, assembly GCF_037356315.1. NCBI lineage: Eukaryota > Metazoa > Chordata > Amphibia > Anura > Ranidae > Lithobates > Lithobates pipiens. The sequence continues at coordinate 25,210,205 of NW_027507696.1, read as the reverse complement.
TGCCGAATGCAGCCCTTTCCTTGCCTTTATCCAGCCCTCAGAACGCTATTCCTCCCACTGACACCAACAAGGGGGCACCATTCCTTAAATGCCACCAACAGTGGGGGAAAATTCCATTCCTACAATGGGGCATTTTTCCTTCCACTGACTCCAATGATGGGACACTATTTATTTTTCCTTCCATGGACTCAATGATTGGACCATATTCCTCCCACTGACATCAGAAATGGGGGACATAATTCTTCATCTGACTTCAGGAACTATGTCATTTTTTTTACTCCCACTGACACTGGAGCATTTTCTACTTCTACTAGCCACACCAGCCCCCTATAGTCTGAAGGAAAGTAAACGTCCCTTTGAAAGTTTGGAGGATTCTAATTTATACAAACAATGACATCATCATTACTCAGTAATGACAGTGGATCCGCTGCCTGAGTGTTGCTACACGTGTTCCTGTCCAGAAGTCCTCGGATTGAGTTGGTCGTTGGTAAGAGTGCAAACTGCTCGACCCCTTTATTCATTGCAACTCTTACCGAACACTGTGCACAGACATAGTTACCCCAAGACCACTTTATTGCACTGCTTGAACACTGTGCTCAGACGTCTTAAATCTTTACCACTAGGAACCTATTGCTTTATCTGTAATCTGGAACTCTTTTTGTCATTACTTATGGGAAATCCTATATATGTAATATATATATATATATACAGTGCCTTGCGAAAGTATTCGGCCCCCTTGAACTTTTCAACCTTTTGCCACATTTCAGGCTTCAAACATAAAGATATAAAATTTACATTTTTTGTGAAGAATCACCAACAAGTGGGACACAATTGTGAAGTGGAACGAAATCTATTGGATATTTTAAACTTTTTTAGCAAATAAAATACTGAAAAGTGGTGCGTGCAAAATTATTCGGCCCCTTTACTTTCAGTGCAGCAAACTCACTCCAGAAGTTCAGCGAGGATCTCTGAATGATCCAATGTTGTCCTAAATGACTGATGGTGATAAATAGAATCCACCTGTGTGTAATCAAGTCTCTGTATAAATGCACCTGCTCTGTGATAGTCTCAGGGTTCTGTTGAAAGCGTAGAGAGCATCATGAAGACAAGGAACACACCAGGCAGGTCCGTAATACTGTTGTGGAGAAGTTTAAAGCCGGATTTGGATACAAAAAGATTTCCCAAGCTTTAAACATCCCAAGGAGCACCGTGCAAGCGATCATTTTGAAATGGAAGGAGTATCAGACCACTGCAAATCTACCAAGACCTGGCCGTCCCTCTAAACTTTCAGCTCAGACAAGGAGAAGACTGATCAGAGATGCAGCCAAGAGGCCCATGATCACTCTGGATGAAATGCAGAGAACTACAGCTGAGGGGGGAGAGTCTGTCCATAGGACAACAATCAGTCGTACACTGCACAAATCTGGCCTTTATGGAAGAGTGGCAAGAAGAAAGCCATTTCTCAAAGATATCCATAAAAAGTCTTGTCTAAAGTTTGCCACAAGCCACCTGGGAGACACACCAAACATGTGGAAGAAGGTGCTCTGGTCAGATGAAACCAAAATCCAACTTTTTGCCCACAATGCAAAACGATATGTTTGGCGTAAAAGCAACACAGCTCATCAACCTCAACACACCATCCCCACTGTCAAACATGGTGGTGGCAGCATCATGATTTGGGCCTGCTTTTCTTCAGCAGGGACAGGGAAGATGGTTAAAATTGAGGGGAAGATGGATGCAGCCAAATACAGGACCATTCTGGATGAAAACCTGTTGGAGTCTGCAAAAGACCTGAAACTGGGACGGAGATTTATCTTCCAACAAGACAATGATCCCAAACATACAGCAAAATCTACAAAGGAATGGTTCACAAATAAACGTATACAGGTGTTAGAATGGCCAAGTCAAAGTCCAGACCTGAATCCAATCAAGAATCTGTGGAAAGAGCTGAAAACTGCTGTTCACAAACGCTCTCCATCCAACCTCACTGAGCTCCAGCTGTTTTGCAAGGAAGAATGGGCAAGAATTTCAGTCTCTCGATGTGCAAAACTGATAGAGACATACCCCAAGCGACTTGCAGCTGTAATCGCAGCAAAAGGTGGCTCTACAAAGTATTAACGCAAGGGGGCCGAATAATTTTGCACGCCCCACTTTTCATTTTTTTATTAGTTTAAAAAGTTTCAAAAATCCAATAGATTTCGTTCCACTTCACAATTGTGTCCCACTTGTTGGTGATTCTTCACAAAAAATAAAAATGTTATATCTTTATGTTTGAAGCCTGAAATGAGGTTGAAAAGTTCAAGGGGGCCGAATACTTTCGCAAGGCACTGTTTATATATATATATATATATATATATATATATATATAAAAAGATAATACTAGCAATTCATCAATATATATCTGAGAATAATCGTATTACAACAGCGCTTTATAAAGAGTCCTTAACAGAAGCAACAATGTACGAGAGATCACTAGAAAGTTCTTATTGTGCAGATAGGGTGTTTACAGTGATCTACTCAGCGTTGCAAGGTGATCAAAGTGCTGTCAACCTTCCTTCCACCATAAACCGGGAGTGCTTCACCACATGCGATGCGTACCCCCTAAGGGGTTAAACTCACCAGAAACTGCTGGTATAATAGGCCTTTAAGGAGTATTCCTTTCTTTTGGTATAGAAAACTTCCTATATGTCACCTCAGCGTTGCAGTCCCAAGCAGTCCTCCCAGTTTATCATAAAAGTAAAACAAAGTGTGCACATAGCATAATACTGTTTTATTTTTGAAAGGTTCACAGACAAACACTAAAATCCCATTTAAATAACCGCCTACACGACGCTACCGGAAGTGAGGTGTGCGCTCCACCGCTGACCACAGACCAGGAAGTTATGCCCAGTGTATACAGCGGAACACTGGTGGATGACTGGGAGATCTGAAAATTCGGTGAAGTACATACTTTAAAATGCTGACGAATTTTTATACAATGTACGCGGTTATTTAAATGGGATTTTAGTGTTTGTCTGTGAACCTTTCAAAAATAAAACAGTATTATGCTATGTGCACACTTTGTTTTACTTTTATGATAAACTGGGAGGACTGCTTGGGACTGCAACACTGAGGTGACATATAGGAAGTTTTCTATACCAAAAGAAAGGAATACTCCTTAAAGGCCTATTATACCAGCAGTTTCTGGTGAGTTTAACCCCTTAGGGGGTACGCATCGCATGTGGTGAAGCACTCCCGGTTTATGGTGGAAGGAAGGTTGACAGCACTTTGATCACCTTGCAACGCTGAGTAGATCACTGTAAACACCCTATCTGCACAATAAGAACTTTCTAGTGATCTCTCGTACATTGTTGCTTCTGTTAAGGACTCTTTATAAAGCGCTGTTGTAATACGATTATTCTCAGATATATATTGATGAATTGCTAGTATTATCTTTTTTTATATAATTTTATTGTTCTTAACGGCTGCTATTTCTGTCCACATTGCTGACTGTTAATACACTCAGCAGTTATCATTTTATTTGTATTTGTGATTGGTTTTATTATTATTATATATGCAGTGATCTCCATATAGAAGAACCTTTTGTATGTACGGGTGTACTTGTACCATATAGGTGTGTGCATATATATATACATAATTTTGGAGGTGTGTGAAGGTCCCAGTTTGGCGCTGAGAGGTATACGATAGGCCGGCATTAAAATATACCTTTAGTTTTTCTTTTTGGTGATATATATATATATATATATATATATATATATATATTTATGGTCCAGAGCCCTCAGACCGATACGGATAAGGATGACAAACAAGGTTAACATAAACTCGCTTACTTGAAATGGACCTGAAAGTGTGCCCTGGTCTAACGTACGGTATGCCAAAATAAGGGGGTATACCTTAAAATGAAATGAATATGAAATGGGTGAAATGAGTACTCACTTGAGGAGTATGCTTAGAGAAATGCCCTGATAAAGGGGATGGGTGGGCGGGTATCGCGCACCGGAACTGACGAGGAAGACGGGCGGACGGCTGGTTATATATTCCACCGGGCTCCTCCCATAATTTCAGGCCACCATACTGGCCTTTCTATTTATGGTCCAGAGCCCTCAGACCGATACGGATAAGGATGACAAACAAGGTTAACATAAACTCGCTTACTTGAAATGGACCTGAAAGTGTGCCCTGGTCTAACGTACAGTATGCCAAAATAAGGGGGCAAAACATCCAGGTAGGGGTTGCACTTTATTGAATCAAGACTGTCACTGGGTGAGTTTGACAAAGGCCTGGGCCATCTCTATTTGCAGATTGGGTATGTAACGGGCAAAACAGGAGGACTTCCATCTACCCAATTTCTTGATAACATGGACCGGGACCCCTTGGCGGGAGGCCGTAGAAGCTGCTTCGATACGGAATGAATGTCCGGAGTAGTGAGCAGGATTGAGGTGAAAGATGCCCAGGAGTATCCTGACATGCTCCATGCACTGGGCTGCGTTGAGAGGTTTCGTGTGAAAAGGCAGAAGCGGGCCAGTTCCTGGTTGGTTGGCCAAAAGGGGCAACAAGCGGATGAGAACAGTGGCCGGGCACCAGCGGTTGTTGGTTTTATAGAAGTGTATGTCCATACCCGAGCCAAGCTGCTGCGTCTTGGAGACTGCTAAGTGTAAGATGAAATGGTCTTCGTATCGGACCAGGTGGTGCTTGTACAGCATGCGTGCTGTGAGGCTACTACAAGTAAACTGGCTTGGCCGTAAGAAGCCGTAGAAGGCCAGGTGTATGGCTGCTTGTAAATGCCACTCATGTGGAGACCGAAAGGTGAAGTGGCCAGGATATCTGACATAGTTCTAGAACGTCTCCTGTGAAAGGCAGTGGTTTGGTGCCGGCCATCGGCTGGCGCTTCTGGACACTGCGCATAACAGCCCGAACGGTGTGGTAAGAAAATAAGGAGGGTACGGTAGGGTCCTGGAGGGACGTGAAATGTTGTACACCGGTCAGGTATAGCCGGATCGTATTAACGGATAACACCAACTGCGAGTGGCAGTAGGAAATGAAGGCTACGACTTGCTTGACACGGGACGTCACTGTGCTGTGATACGTGATGAAGCGGTTAAAGGCCCTCCAGGCTGACTGATAGGCCTTGAGGGTATTGCGGGAAAGGGAGTGATCGATAAGTTGGGTAGCCGCTAGGAGGTGAGGGGCTAATCCAGGGTTAGTTGAGACCAGTCCGGGATAGCTGCTGATGTTGGTCCGGCTCCGGGTACCTGATCGGAAAAGAGAAAAGGTTAAAGCGGGAGAGGGCGTCCGCTGCCTGACTGAACTTACCGTGGATAAAGGAACAATGGATGTTGAACTGAAACAACAACAAGAGCTGGACCAGTTGACGTAGGAAGGACATAATCAACAGAGAGGACGCTTTGGCGCAGCCAGGAATTGCCAGTAACTGGGGAGGCCGGGGAGCTGCGAGCCGGAGGTGGCCAAAAACAGCCGCAAGCCCGTGGAGGCCGCTGCGTCGGTCATCACCTGGGGCGAAAGGGAAGACACGGAGGGAATGAACAGGGAGACGCCATTCCCAGACGATAGGAATTCCTCCCGCATAGCAAGGACTGCTATTGCCGCGGGATCCAGGCTGAGGACTTGCAGGGAGAGGGACAGTAAGACCAATAGGCGTGACACAAGGCGCGACCCTGAGGGATGATGCGCATAGCGAACTCAACATGCCGTGTAGGGACTGTAGGTGTCTTTTGGACGACTAGACTGGAGAATATGCGAGGATATAATATGCCCCTAAAGATGGCAGTTGTGATGGCGAGCGTTTGCCGTTGGCTATGGGTTGATGCCTCTGGATGCCTCGTGGTGGGGATCTTGCTGTATGGGCCGTAACGACAGATGGCTCTCCGTGCACTGTAAGGATAAGAAATGCTGAACGCTGGCTAGAAATAGCCTGGGCGTGCTACAGGAAGAAGCCAGTTGCGTGTGACAACATGATCCTGGTGCGGGACGGAAGCTGAACTCAACTGTCCTAAGGAAGAGACGGATAGACAGACAACAGTGAGTGGTTTGTAAGAAAAGCCACAGGAGACGAGTGGCCAATTAAGTGCTGCTGAAAATGACGTGTAGCCAGTTTGTGTGCCACTGAGAACGTGCTTGCCAACGAATGATTGCAAGAAGTTATGCTAAGTCGCGAGCCTTGGCATGACTAAAAGTTGTGTTTAAACATGTGCTTGCGACAATTGCCCGGGAGTTTGTCACTGGAGATGTATACGTAGTGACTGTGAGCAATTCGTGTTACCGCATGTGCACTGCGAAGACTATAGGAGTTGTGCTTGAATGCATGTTTGGATGCGTGCTTGCGATGATTGCAAGATGTTACCCAGGATGCGTGCTTGCCACGACTGCAAGATGTTATGCTAGGATGCGTGCCTGCAACTAATGCAAGGAGTTGTGCCAGGACACGTGCCTGCAACGACTGCAAGGAATTATGGTAGGCTTCATGAGTAGCCAGGCCGGAAAAGACAGAAGTCCATCCGGTCCAACCAAATCAAAATAAATAAGGTATCACACAACCCGACACACCCAATTCTACGCCCGCAGCTGATCCAGAGGAAGGCAAAAAACCCCCAACAGAGCATAGGCCAATTTGCTACAGCCGGGGAAAAAATTCCTTCCTGACCCCTCGAGAGGCAATCTGATTTTTTCCCTGGATCAACTATACCTATAAATATAAGTACCCCGTAATACAACGTACATTTAGGAAGGTATCCAGGTTTTCCCTAAAGCAATCTTTTGAGCAAACCAGAAGTGCCTGCCAGCAATGATTGCAACAAGTTGTGCCTGGACACCTGCTTGCAACGATTGCAAGAGGTCTATGCTCGAATGCGTGCTTGCCATGATTGCAAGAGGACTATGCTCGAATGCGTGCTTGTAATGAGTGCAAGAGGTCTATGCTCGAATGCGTGCTTGCAATGATCGCCAGAGGTCTATGCTCGAATGCGTGCATGCAACGATTGCAAGAGGTCTATGCTTGAATGCATGCTTGTAATGAGTGTAAGAGGTCTATGCTCGAATGCGTGCTTGTAATGATCGCGAGAGGTCTATGCTCGAATGCGTGCTTGCAGCGATTGCAAGAGGTCTATGCCCGAATGCGTGTTTGTAATGAGTGCAAGAGGTCTATGCTCGAATGCGTGCTTGCAATGATTGCAAGAGGTCTATGCTCGAATGCGTGCTTGCAACGATTGCAAGAGGTCTATGCTCGAATGCGTGCTAGTAATAAGTGCAAGAGGTCTATGCTCGAATGCGTGCTTGTAATGATTGCGAGAAGTCTATGTCTGGATGCGTGCTTGCAACGATTGCGAGAAGTCTACGCTTGGATGTGTGTTTGCAACGATTGCAAGAAGTCTACGTTTGTATGTGGAGAAAACAGCGAGACACGCCTAAACAAAGCTGTGTTTTCCCTTTTGAGGCAATCTATATGAAATGAGGCCGAGGAGCAAGGCCCCCGGCAGGCATCCAAACATTGAAGAATCAACTGGACCCAAGCCGGGAAGCGGTATGTGACAGTGAAATGAGAGAACCTGCCATGACAGAGATCCGGATCGCCATGCCACAACTTGCGACCGAGCACGAAACGGATTCTGGAGCATGTACTGAAATGAGGCCATTCCTGGGGCACGCCGAGACGAATTTGGTACACAGATGTGACTATTCGTACCGGAATGTGATAGGTGAAATGAAATGAAAAACCAATGACAAAGACAAGAATCAGAGGACGAGCCCTTGAACCAAACAGATGAATCCTGTCTTTGGAGCATGTACTGAAATGAGGCGTAGCAGCTGGGCACACCAGAACGAATCGGTGCATAAGGAATGCGACAGGATTCGAATTGGAGCGTAATAAGTGACAGAAATAATATGCCATGACAGAGACAAGATTCAACGACTGGACTGATGGTTACAACAAAGAATCCGTCTCTGGAGCATGTACTGAAATGAGGCGTAGCAGCTGGGCACACCAGAACGAATCGGTGCATAAAAGAATGCGACAGGATTCGAATTGGAGTGTAATAAGTGACAGAAATGATATCCCATGACAGAGACCGGATTCAACGACTGGACTGCAGGTTACGAAAAAAGAATCCGTCTCTGGAGCATGTACCGAAATGAGGCGTAGCAGCTGGGCACACCAGGACGAATCGGTGCATAGAAGAATGCGACAGGATTCGAATTGGAGCGTAATAAGTGACAGAAATGGTATGCCATGACAAAGACAAGAATCAGGGACCGTGCGTGAACCTGCGAGTGACTCAGTCTCTGGAGCATGTACAGAAATGAGGCCGAACCCTGGGGCACTTCAAAGCGAATCGGTGCACCAGAGGTGCGACAGGATTCGCGCCGGAGCGCGGCTAGTGACAGAAATGATTTGAAATGGTAGAAATGAGTGGGACTGAAATGACTTGACATGAGATGAAATGAGATACATAACACAACTGCATGAATGATGAGATATATTCGAACTGGAGCAGACCAACCGATACATGCGGACTGCTTGCTTTGTCGTAACAAGCAGTCGGCTGTGAGTCGAACGATTCGACCGATACTAATAGAAATGCTCGGGGAGTCGAACGGTTTCGGATGTCGTACCTGCGAATGAATCGCCTGACGTGGCGTGATCGACCGAAGGTGATAACGACTACATCGAAAGTAGAAACAGTGACATGAGTACGAGAGCCACAGTAAAACATCCGAGCGGTTCGTGAGTTCAGGGAATGTTGATGGGACATCGTAATACATGAACCGAAAAGGGGGTGCCGAAGCCCTACCTGCGACAGCCGGCCCGACGTGTAACGACAAATTCGATGGGTAAGACGACACTCCGACGGCAAAACCCACGGACGCTGATGAACGGGAAGACGGTCAAGACGGAGACGAACAACGCGGGAACTCACGAACGGGCTCACTGCGTCTGGTCTAGGATAGTCGGCCCTTGATATCTGACGTATCAGGTATCGCGCACCGGAACCGACGAGGAAGACGGGCGGACGGCTGGTTATATATTCCACCGGGCTCCTCCCATAATTTCAGGCCACCATACTGGCCTTTCTATATATATATATAAAATTAGTGGACCTTCTCTTTCATTGGGATAGCATAGGCTGGCTAGATTACATCTCTCTCAAAGTAGCCACATAAGTAGTTAACTGAAACATCTACTAGTAGGTGACTTCAGATCTAAATATAGTGTACATATGTGTATATAAAATCGTTTGTTGCTGAACCATTGTTCGTGTCATTGGGAAAAATTTGTTTGCTAAATTGGTGCTGTTAAGCCGGCTCAGCAGATTCATTACCTCTGTGAAATAACTTTCTCTATTTAGTCCAAGTAAATTATTTCAGAACCTAATATTACTGAGTTGCTTGATTCTGGCTGCACAGTGTTACAAAGATGTCTGAACCCGGAGTGTCAGGTGGGTTGGAAGGTTCACTTGGTCATGGCTGGGCAGATGAGCAGGTATTTCTCAGCAGTCCCCAAGGGGGCAGTGCTACATAATAAGAAATAAAAAAAAACATCGGTGATCAAATACTACCAAAAGAAAGCTCTATTTGTGTGAAAAAAATTGTATACATTTAGTTAAGGTACAGCGTTGCATGACTACGCAAATGGTCTGGTTATGAAGGGGGTAAAACCTTCCGAACCTTAGGTGGTTAAATGATTTGTATTATTTATCTGTCCTTTAAATTTTTCTATCTGTTATTTTGACAATCCTAAAGAAATGAACAGTAGTGAAAAAAAAAAATTGTTATAGATCCCCATGGTCTTTGTAGTAAAATGTGTCCCCCTTTCCTCTCTCACAAAATTAGGTGGTATGGAAATGTAAAACTCAGAGTAGCTGAAAAGCAATTGCACTAAGCCATTGGAAGTTTCCGCACCTCTCTTTTTAGATCAGAGAAGTAAGGTGGTGTTTTTTTAATAGGATTAGCTGCGAGTGTGTTCATAGTGAGTGAAGTCAACTCACTGGCAGGAAATCCTTGTCACCCCCTGTTAAACACACGAGGAAAGGAAGAAGGAAATCAAGACACATAATTAGTAGCAGCAATAAGATGAGAGGTTTCTCTATCTAAACCTTGTGACCTTTGGTAATAGAGCTGTCTACCCTGCGTCCTGGTTTCACACAGATGTTCAATAAAACGAAGGCATGTCTGACCATTCTCACTATGTTTTGGCTGCAGCCAATGCCTTTCTTCTTCTATCATAGCTTAACATCAAAAAGAACTCGGCCACAGTAGAGGAAATTTGTCATACGTTTAGAGAACCCACACATACAATGTCCTGGTCTGGTTTGATTTAGGCATATTGCGAAACTGGATCTAGTGAAGTATTCCCTGAGTTCAGAGCAGTTCTCACTGTTTACAGCTAAAGCCTCAGGAAAGGATCTGTGCTATCCTGAACGCTTGCATCTTTAATAACATAACTTAGCCAATAAAGGCTATCACTTAAACTCCAAACTCTCAGCTACATGTTAAGTAAATGTTCTCATGCCAGACTGCAGACAACCTAAGAGCTTGTGCACAAGTGGTAAGACCTAACTCTATCCAAATGCAGTGGCAGCTGGTGCTCCAAATTTATAGCCACTGTGCCCATCAAACGCAGCCACTGTGACCATAAAACGCAGCCACTGTGACCATAAAACCTAGCCACTGTGCCATCAAATGCTGCCACTGTACCATCAAACGGAGCCACTGTGCTATCAAAAGCAGCCACTGTGTCATCTAACGCCGCCACTGTGCCCATCAAATTCCACCACTTTACTTATCAAATGCTGCCACTGTGCCCATCAAATGCTGCCACTGTGCCATCAAATGCTGCCACTGTGCCCATCAAATGCTGCCACTGTGCCATCAAACACAGCCACTGTGCCCATCAAATACATCCACTGTGCCCATCAAATACAGCCACTGTGCCATCAAATGCCACCAATGTGCCCATCAAATGCAGCCACTCTGCCCATCAAACGCTGCCACTGTGCCCTTCAAAGCCGCCACTGTGCCCATCAAACGCAGCCACTATGCCATCAAACGCCGCCACTGTACCATCAAACGCCTCCACTGTGCCCATCAAACGCCGCCACTGTGCCCATCAAACGCTGCCACTGTGCCCATCAAATGCTGCCATTGTGCCATCAAATGCTAACACTGTGCTATCAAATGCTCCCATTGTGCCCATCGAATGCTGTCACTGTGCCCCCCCCCCTCCGGCGAGCAATGTCATCAACGTCTTTTTCTCCTGTCCTCTCCTATGATTGGATGCCTGATAGGTGTCCAATCACAGCGTCTGTCCTTTCAGCCAATTCATCAGAATATTCATCTGCTTTTCTAACAGAGCTGGGTGAGCGTTCACTCTTTACTTTTTTTGACGCCTATTAGAGCCTATTGCTCTAATCAGGTGCTTCAAAAATACCCCCCCCCCCCCCGCCAATGTAATTCAGGCACCAGAAAAGGGGCCGGGCTCCTGAATAGGGAGTGGCAACGACAGCCATAGATAGATTCATGCAATGCATGAGTCTATCTATTGGTGATAGAGGGGAGGGCTGGAGAGAGGGGGCGGCGCCATGGGACCTTATGGACGCACCGCCACTGTCCAAATGGTCTAAGCTTAAGGGCCATTTACACTTTAGCTTTGTGTTACGGTGGGTTAACTAATGCATATCATTGCATGTTATGTCACACATTAAATATTATAGCCTTAAAAGCTAAAGCTCTGCTTGTTCGCACCCTCAACCCCCCCCCCTCCACTGCCACATTTGCCACTTTTTTGGGGGGGAGCGGATACCTGTCAAAATTAGGTAACCACTAACACTTCTGGGTAAGATCACTGCACAACAATGTGGCGATCTACAAAATTTCTGGCCCCTCCTCCCCCTGCTGCCTTCTGGCAGACACACAGGTCCCAGGAGACAGCCGGACTATTTAGAAAGCACAGCACGACTCGCCCATGCTCAGTAGGAAACAGGCTGTGCACCCAAAGCCGATGGATGAAGTATTTGTACAGTATTTGTAGCTGCCGACTTTTATTTTTTTTAATACAGGCTGGAATTCCACTTTAAGGAATCACATTTATTTAAAAGAGAGGTTCAGAAATTAACAAATTAAAACATTCATACTCACCTAGGTGGATGCAGAATTGGAACAATGCTGCATCTGTCCCCCATCGCCTCTAATGCCACGTACACACGGTCGGATTTTCCGACGGAATATGATGGGAGCTGTTTGTTGGAAATTCCGACCATGTGTAAGCTCCATCGGACATTTTCCATTGGAATTTCCATAACAAAAAATTTGAGATCTGATTCTCAAATTTTCCAAGAACAAAATCCTTTGTCGGAAATTCCGATCGTGTGTACACAATTTCGACGCACAAAGTTCCACACATGCTTGGAATCAAGCAGAAGAGCCGCACTGGCTATTGAACTTAATTTTTCTCGGCTCGTCGTACGCGTTGTACGTCACCGCATTCTTGACGTTATCAATTTGTGTATGAAAGACAAGTTTGAGCCAACATCCGTCGGAAAAAATCCATGGATTTTGTTGTCAGAATGTCCTAATGTGTACGGGGCATTAGACTGAAAACTGAGTAATTAAAGATTGCTCAGTTCTCCACCTTCAGTGACCAGAGAGTCTGGGCCTGCCAGTCGCCAGCTCTTTGCTCTGCCCCTCTAGCGCTCACTGGAGCGCCGGGCTGTGCAGGGGACATGAGAGGCTGGCTCAGGCTCTCAGCGGTGTACTGGTCAGTTATCTTGGTGCAGCATATAGGTATGGCTAGGTCTTTAAAGTGGAAGTAAACCCATAGATTTAACAGTTCCAAAAGAGAAATTACTTTTCTGGCACATGCCAGGAATGTAACTGTCCCATTGGTTGTGCTCTCAACCAAACTGTCAAACCATCCAATGGCTGGTGTCATAACTGATCACATGTGCAGCATCATGGCAGTTGTAGATTAATCAGAGGTCAAGATGGCAGCTTCCTTGGCTGAAAACGATAGGAGGGTTTAGTTCCACTTTAAGTTTTAAGCAAACTGCAGCTTGAAAATGCTCAGTACAGCTTATTTTTTTACTGAGCTAAAATACAGCCCATTAATTGTAATGTGCCTATGCACACAGGCATGTAAACAAGCGCCGTGTATTCTTCAGTAAAAAGCCCCCCTGTCAGAACATAACAGCTCAACGGGGGGAAATCGCTGAACTAACCTCACATTGTTAGTACAGTGGCCCCAATCGGAGCTGACAGGTTTTTTTTCGCTTGACCCGTGGGGTTGAACGAAGAGAAAAAATGAATAGTGTGTGCCCGGCTTTATAGATAATTGCCCATGGAAGAAGAAGAACAGATAAGCCATGTTATTAGGCAATAGATCCATTGTTACTGGCATTTCTAAATTTTACAGTAACTTACAGCTAGCAATACCTCTATATCTTCACTGCCACTAGATGCATGTGGACCACTATGCATCAGATAATGCTAGGTGTACAGTGTTCATGTACCTATACTGCTCTGATACCATTGTTCCCTAAGCAGTCATTTTAAAGAGCAACAATATGGCTGTAAAATAACCATATAGCTGCTTTAAAAAAAGGGGGACTATTAAAGAATTATGTACATTGACCATAACATTTGTGGCGTCCATAGCTGAGTGGAGTATAACAGGGAGCCGATAGCAACACCCGCTCCTCATTATAATGGAGCTTCCCTGTTATAAAGGAGACAATATACTATGTAAATGAGCACTGCACATCAAGCTTTGGAGTGGCACTGGTTGACAATCACTGCGACTTGTAACGCTGTTATATCATGTGACACAAATCATATAATAAGTCAGATGACTTAATAATAATAAACAAATAAGATAATTTAATAAGGAGTGACCTGAATTAATTAAGGTGAAATCCGGTTAGTTGGGGTGAGTTCTTGTTTATTGCACATAAACTAACACCGTGTTACCACTTTCGCATTGGTACTTTCTGTACTTCTGTTCCAAATGTAATCTGCGGTAGAGACCAGCTGCTTTTCCAGCTGAAATAATGATTCTCTTTTGAGATTACAAGTTTGTCATCTATTCCTCATTTCTAGGAACGGTCCCGTCCTGGGTGTGCGAGATGGATAACTGGAAATGATTGTGCTTGAGAATGTTCCTGCTTCGCAGTACTGACCACCAAAGTAACATCATATCAATATCGTGCCTCCTTCTGTACAAATTCTTTTGGATTCTCAGGAAATCCTACAAATGTAGTTGAAAAACGTTAAAACCGCAAACAATTTTAAAAGCATAGCATAATGCTGCATGTAATATGCGATCATGGTAGTTTCATATACGCAATGAACAGTAGTATGCAGCAACCTATAGCAACCAAGCAGAACTCAGCTCTAAATTGTTTGCTAGCTTATATTTTCTTACTGTTAGTTATAGTATACCAGACTTTAAGTGACACTAAACTCTGGTTCAAAAGATGCAAATTCTGTTCAAATACGTATTCTTAAAAGAGAAGTTGCGTTTTTTGGCCTCTTCTGGGTCACATTTTTGGCCTCTTCTGGGTCACAGAAGTGCACATTGTTCTGCAGTCATGTGATTGCTCAATTCTTGGTCTAAAGCCTCGTACACACGATCAGATTTTTGGCAGGGAATTGTGTGATGACAGACTGTTTGTTTAAAATCCCACCATTAGTACGCTCACCGCCAACAAATGTTGGATGGCAGGCTAGTAAATTTTCTGCAGACAACGGTCTGTTGTCAGATTATCGTATCGTCTGTATACAAGTCCGTCACACAAAAGTCCAAAGTACAAACACGCATGCTCAGAATCAATGCTCACCAAACCAACATTAGCAAAAGGTGCCCAAAGGGTGGCACTCAAGAGCTGAAATTCCATGTAGTACGTTACTACGTTCGTGTTTGTTGTCCGACAATTGTGCACCGTTAGTATGCAAGACAGGTTCCTGGCACACGCCTTTTGGAAAAAAGTCTGACGCTCTGTTGGCCAACAATCTGATTGTGTGTACGAGGCTTTAGAGCTGGCGGAGGACAGCTGCAGCATCACACCGTTGCTGCAGCATGCAGTGAGCATGTGTGTTTACTTTTTTTAGTACCTACACTTTTCATTTAACTCAAAAATACCTTTTGGTTGCTTTCAGCTGCCTCAAAATCTCCATATTATTTTTTTTCTGCTGCTGACTTGCTGTTAGAAGGTGGCTATGTTTGTTCTCCATGGTCCTCCTGTATGTAGGAATGTAGCCATCCTCTTTTGCTCGCTCCAGAGATGGACTAAAAAATATGGACTAAGATATTTGTAGTGTGCATAGAACAGTGCACATGACTGCAACTAATATGAACTGCTCATTCCAAACCAGTAAAATTAAGGCGGCAAAGAAAAAGTTTGGGAACTCACAGGGGGAGTTATAAGTAGGAAGAAAAAAACAGTAAGGAACTACTCCAGAAAAATAGGTTACAAGGCCACTAAAGTGAAACTTCACCCAAATAGGGAAGTTCCGCTCTTCCCCCCCCACCCCTCCTTCACATGTGGCATATAATTTTTTGTGGGACAGAGCGGGTACCTGGCTTTGACAGGTACCCACTACCACTTCCAGTTTGGCCCCCCTATCTTCCCCTTCTGGGACACACACACCACAGGTCCCAGAAAGCTGCAGGACTATACAGTTAGCACAGTGCGGCTCGCAAATGGACAGTGGGCAGCTGGCTGTAAAGTCGCAAACAGTCACACCCGGCTGCCCACATTTAATATGCTGGCTCCGGGGACCAAATCTCAGTGCAGAAACTGACCGGTTGATGACAGCACTGGATCCTGGGACAGGTGAGTGTCTAATTATTAAAAGTCAGCAGCTACAGTTTTTGTAGCTGCTGACTTTTAATTTTTTGAAAGGTGACTGAAGAACTGCTTTAAATAGTAGATGTGTATGGATTATTTTTGGAGAATTAGGATATAGGTTAGTGTCACTTTAACTGCTATATGTACAAGGAAAAGGGACTTTTAACTTCTTCTCATCCGTAATGTTGGGAGCAATTTACTCTTTATCCTCCTATGGTCTCAATTGATGGACTCATGTTTTGGGTGAAGAAGGGAGTTTCCACTTTTGTTGCATTGAAGCCCTGTCTAAAACCTTGCTGGCTTTATTAGCATGAATACCGTCTGTGTTCGGCACATATTTAGTGATTTTTCTTGATACTGCTGGTAAGATTCCACGTGGACGTATATGTCATGTATGATAATTTGATTATGGTATATACCCAACTGATATAAATTGATTTATTTGTATATATGCATATTATGACATTTTGTATATGATTTGAAGCTTTAACTATTCTTTATTTATTATTTCTAGCTCATCAGACCATGTACCTAAACTCCTGAGGAAGCACAAATGAGCAAAACATTCTGAGTGGTATATGTAGAACTGCTAGTAATTGATTCAATCAAGAATTTTTGTGTCTTGTGCTTCTTAATCTGATATGTTCATGTATTTTTAAACTTGTGTATTACGAATTTATATAATAAAATATATATTTTTTATTGATATTTTTAAAATCTGATTACTAAGCAACTGCTCTTTAGTGATCACATAAACATGCATGCTTGTACTGATTGAGAGTACTGTTCACATACACGATATGAACATAAGTATGTGTACACCCTCCCAAATTAGTTCAGGTATGAAGAGTGCCTTTTTGACTGAGCCCATGTTCACAAAACCAGGTTTAAAAAGACATGCTTTGACAAATTTAGTGTGGAGGAACTCAGACAGCCTTCACAGAGCCCTGACCTCTGAGTTGTGCAGATATTTTATTGAAAGAAAAATAGTCATCAAACATCTGTCTGTCCTTGAACTCAATCTCTGCAGGCATCTAGTTTTATTTTTCTGATTCAACCTACAGATTAACGTATCACATGCACTGTAAAAGCTTTGCTCCAAAAAATTAGAAGATAAGTGCCAAATAACTAATACATTTTTGAACATGCTAAAATTATTATTCTTATGATCCTTATCAATGCTGACAATCAGAAGAAAGCATTGCCAAACTTCTATGAAGTGTAGTAGTTTAAAGGAAATGCTTCACTTGGTCACATGGTTTGCATTTATTGGCTTGTTTAAGGCCTGCCTTAGTTTTTGCAACAAGAAACAATCATCCGCTGATCAAGGCAATTAATCAGATGTTTTTCATTATATTCTGAAAGCAATATCCAGAGAAGCTTAGGTTGTACACAACCTGATTGACCATAGACAATCTTAAAATGGATAGTGCATGACCCAACTGTCCATAGATAGTGAGAAGCTGGTCAGTGTTAGGATTGTGCATGGAGACATGATCCGACTGGCAATAGACAGTGTGAAGTTGAACAGTGTTAGGTTGTACATGGAGACATGATCTGACGACCCATAGACAGTGCAAAGCTGGACAGTGCAGGAAAAATTACCAACTGCCCATAGACGCTGTGAAGCTGGACAGTGCTAGGTTGCACATGAAAACAAGACCGGACTGCCATACACAGAAAGAAGCTGGACAGTGTTAGGTTGTACATGAAAACAAGACCGGACTGCCATAGACAGTAAGAAGCTGGACAGTGCTAGGTTGTACATGAAAACAAGACCGGACTGCCATAGACAGTAAGAAGCTGGACAGTGCTAGGTTGCACATGAAAACAAGACCGGACTGCCATACACAGAAAGAAGCTGGACAGTGTTAGGTTGTACATGAAAACAAGACCGGACTGCCATAGACAGTAAGAAGCTGGACAGTGCTAGGTTGCACATGAAAACAAGACCGGACTGCCATACACTGAAAGAAGCTGGACAGTGTTAGGTTGTACATGAAGCCATAATCCGACTGCCCATCAACAGTGTGAAACTTGACTGTGTTAGGTTGTACACAAAGAGATAATCTGACAGGCCATAGACAGTGTGAAGTTGGACAATGTTAGCTTGTACCCGAAGACATGACCCAATGCCTCATATACAGTGTTAAGCTGGACAGTGTTAGGTTGCACATGAAGACATGTTCCAACTGTCCATCGACAGTGTGAAGCTGGACAGTGTTAGGTTATACATAAGGACATGACCTGACTGCCCATAGACAGTATGAAGCCAAACAACGTTAGGTTCTACATGAAGCCATGACCTGACTGCCTACATACAGTGCAAAGCTGGACAGTGTTAGGTTGTACATGAAGATATGACCCAATACCTCATAGACAGTTGGAAAATATACAGTGTTAGGATATACATAAGGACCTGACCGGACTGCCCATAGACAGTGAGAAGCTGAACAACGTTAGGTTGTACATGAAGACATGACCTGACTGCCTACAGACAGTGCAAAACTGGACTGTGTTAGGTTGTACATGAAGACATGACCCGACTGCCAATAGACAGCGCAAATCTGGACACCTTTAATGGCCATTTAACTCAAACACTTAAGCCTCGTACACACGATCAGATTTTCTGCAGACAAAACTGCTGAGTTTTGTCTGAAGGGCATTGGCCCCAAACTTGTCTTGCATACAAACGGCACAAAATTAACGGCCAACAAACACGAACGTAATGACGTACTACTTGGTGTTTCAGCTCTTTAGCGCCACGCTTTGGGCCCCTTCTTCTAATTTTGTATTAGTAGAAGTTTGGTGAGTGATTCGTGCTTTTCATTTTGCACTTTTCATTTTGCGCTTTTCATTTTGCGCTTTTCATTTTGTGCTTTTCTGTTTGAACTTTTCAGTTTTTTTCCCGGAAGGCCGTTCGTCAACCAGCCATGTTGCGGAATCAGAGGAGATAACGTGTTATTTATTATTGGCCTTGGAGTTATTGCTTTGACCCAAGTAAAGTCCAGGAACAGGAGGAGGAGGAGTTCTTGGACGAAAAATTGGTTGCTTTATTAATCATGATCAATTATGTCATATGCCTAGCAAAGGCAGCAAGCGGGAGCTCCAGGAGAATGATCCGGGTGATTTTTGGAATTATCTCTGGATGATGGACCCCTGCTTTCACCAACTCTTGGCATTGTTGACCCCCTATATTAAGATGCAGGACACATGCGTGAGGCTTTTATTAAATTTCTTGGTTGAATGATAATTTGATTTTCATTTTTTTGAATGAAAATAATATCTGATTCCCCATCCACACATTCGAGGTAGAGGGGGGAATTCTTCAGAGGGGAGCCTTCCCTGCTATCAAAATACAATAATCAGTGTTACCGGCTATAGCTGGGGGTACTGATCAATCGGTAAAAAACAGGCTGGTTGTACACAAGCTGATCGTTAGATTGATTAGTGTACAACCAACCTGCCCATACATGGATAGAAATTTGGTTCCTGATGAATTGGCAAATTTCAATCTACGTGGAGCCAGCTTAATTAACTTTGCCTTAACCACAGCTGTAGGAACTAAGTGGTTCGAATTGGGAAGAGGGCACTTGCGTTGCAAAACAGATTACAAAAACACAACATGCAAAGCAGGCTAGTAGGATGTCATTAGGTGTTATCTGTTTGCTCACAACTGAAGTTCCTCATCACTATCTCTTGGAACTGTTATCAGTAATTCTATGGCCCTTAGCACCTGTTCACATCAAGAAACACTAACAACAAGATGCCCCCATTTCACCTTTACTGATGATGAAAAAGACGCAAAGTAAACACAACCTTCATACCGTACTTACTTCAAAAGAATAATTAGAATGCAAACAACCCATGTGTTTCCTTATAATCTACTCTGTCAGTCCTGGCTGCTTTTATAAGAAAATATTAATGAATTACTTCTGTTGGTCTTTTGCACAAACATTTCTGAAACTGTGCCGCATTCAGTAAAATTTAGGATGGAGATACTAAAAATCCAGAATTGCTTGAGATGAGGGCAAGCTGTATAATGCTTCCTAAGGAGAACCTGTCATGCATGTTTTACCTGGCTACTTTAGAGCTGAATTCCGGGCAGATATAAAAGAAAAAAATCATCCATGTGCTTAAAGCGGAGGTCCACCCTAAAGTGGACCTTCCGCTCATTGGAATCCTCCCCCCCTCCTGCGCCACAATTGGCACCTTTCAGGGGGGAGGGGGTGCAGGTACCTGTACAGTCCAGGTATCTGCACCCACTTCCGGCATAGCTATCTGCGGAAAGGGGCGTACATCTACGCCCCTTTCCGAAAGTCCCCCGCTGCCTGCTGGGAAACACACAGATCCCAGAGGCAGCGGGACCCTCCTTATTGTGCAGCGCGACTCGCGCATGCGCAGTAGGGAACCGGGAAATGAAGCCGAAAGGCTCCACTTCCTGATTCCCATACCCAAGATGGCGGCGGCAGCACCCGAGAGACGATCGAGAGATCGGCTTCGGGTGCCGACATTGCGGGCGCGCTGGGCGGGTAAGTGTCCTTATTTTAAAAGTCAGCAGCTGCAGTATTTGTAGCTGCTGGCTTTTAAAAAAAACAAAAACGGTGGAACTCCCGGCGGACTCCCGCTTTAATAATAAGGCGTCCATTTTTTTTAAATGCCTAAAGTTGACTTTGTAGAAGACCCCTTTCACACTGGAGCGTTTTCAGGCGCTATAGCGTTACAAACAGTGCCTGCAAACCGCCCTAAAACAGCTGCTCCATTCACTCCATTGTGAAAGCCCGAGGGCTTTCACACTGCAAAGGTGCGCTGGCAGGGCGTCAGAGAAAGTCCTGCCAGCAGCTTCTTTGGAGTGGTGAAGGAGCGGTGAACTCACCTCTCCTCCACCGCTGCTCCCCATTAAAATCAAGACACTACTTGAATGCAAAAGAGATGTTTATTTCTCTTACAAACTTTTGGGGGAAAGAAGGTTAGGGCCAGGACACCCTTGAATAGTTGCAAGTTCAATTAGCAGACTCCGAGACTTCAATAGGAGGACAGCCGTGCAGGGAAAGGCCTCCAGCGAGAAGTCACATCTGCACGTGCAGGAATGCTGTCTCCTATGGCAACAGTCTTTAACAGTTCCTAACACAAAACATAACAGTTCTTTCACCTTCACTACAACTTCTCCTTGTAGTTCTTCAGCCTACTGAGCTCCCGGTCTCTCACTAGACCCACTGATTCACTGTCACTAAATCCCTTGAGCTCCTCCAATCTTCACAGTGGTATTTTTCTCAAGCATCACCCCCCCCCCTCTCTGCTGGGTCCCTAGCTTGGCACTCCCGATGCCTGCTTGGTCCCTGGCTTGACACACAAGGCTGCTTTGCAAACGTCACCTCCACTGGCTGGATCCCTGACTTGATCTACGCCTGAAGTTTCCAGATTCTCCACCGTGCCTGTTCGGTGAGAATACTGCTGTGGTACTTGCTTCATTTACTCAATGTTGTCCCTAGTACTAAGGTGGGTGGTCCCTTAGTACCTCCAACCACTGGCAGGTTCTCCAACCAGCAGAACCGTCACTTCTGGTTGTACTGCAAGCTGCAGCCCCAACCCTGCGCTGATCTCTTGCTTCTGGATAGGCCCTCAGACAGCCTAGCAGCCAGATGCCACCCGCGATAGGCCCAATTTCAGGCATAGCAGCCGACACGCGACAAACGTCCACCCAGACAGCCGTCCAGGTGGCACACAACATAGAACACCTGACTCCACCCGAATATATATAGACTCTCCCAGCAGGCCAAGGGATTCAAGAAAATCCCTGCTCATTGGCTGAGATACCCCATATACCCATAACCTGACCTTGGGTTGCCCTTCTCATATCTAGTACCACCAAGTATCTGGCCACCTAGTGGTAGAACAGAAAAGTGCAGCAAGGCCAAACTTAGGGAGAAATCAATGGATCTCTAACAGTCAACCAGGATAAGTACTCCTTGCAAGTAAATTTGTGAGGAGCATCCCTGCCTAAGCTCCAGTGTGCTACACACAATGCAGAGGATTAACACCTTAGGTTCCACAGTGCTTTACTGCATATACAGTGGTTATTCTCTCATGTGAAGTCTTCATTCGTGTACCGCTTAGCACTAAAACGCATCAGTTTTCATCCACAACATTACACTGCTACCTAAATCTATACAATGAGGGGGTTTACTAGAACTGGTGCACACAGGATCTGGGGCAGCTGTGCATAGTAACCAATCAGCTTGTTCAATTAAGTCTTGACAATAAAACTTAGAAGCCAATTGGTTACTTTGCAGATCTGCAACAGATTCTGTGTTCACTAGTTTTAGTAAATCTCCCCCTGTGTGTCCATAACAACCTCTGTTACTCATATACGTGAATTACTGTATCGATAATAGGTTAGTAAATTGATAACATACATTAACTTACATACTTTGAGCATGGCACTTTAGCTGGAGTGCCAGAGGGTCAGAGGTCATATGAAATTTGGCTTCTTAAGTATCTGAGTTCACACGCAACAGATGGAAGAGGGTGTGCAAGGTCAAATGGTTAGCAAGCCAGCAACCACCCAACTTCAGAAAGCCCTTTGACCCTTTGAATGACCCAGCAATGGCTGTGCAACAAGCACTGGAAATATTATATTGGAATCAATGTACATATCATTTTTTACAAACTTTGTTCACTTTGCTGAGATGATTTGTTTAATGCATTTAATGCAATCTTTGCACATTTTGGTGTGGTTTCTATTCTTTTTCCTATTACTCTTACAATACAGCATAAATATTATAGCTGCATGTGTAAAATGTATTTGCATAGATGTATGAATTTCAAAATAGATCAATGATAAGGTGCAAAATGGAATAACCTAGAGCAGTGATGGCGAACCTTGGCACCCCAGATGTTTTGGAACTACATTTCCCATGATGCTCAAACTACACTGCAGAGTGCATGAGCATCATGGGAAATGTAGTTCCAAAACATCTGGGGTGCCTAGGTTCACCATCACGGACCTATAGAAACCAATAGCATTTTTACATGTCAGAGAACCTATCACACCGGGGGAAGTATGTATCTAGAGGCTCTCTTTTATGTTAAACATCCTGATAAGTAAGGCTGGCCATAGATGGAGAAAATTTATTTTTGGCAACCATGATTTCCCCATCAAAACAGTCCCTCCTGCAAAGCCATTGTGTACTCCCGAAGGTGGGAAGCCATTCTGCCAGGAGAAGACAGTAATTATTGCTAGTGGCTAAAATTGCTGCTTGCAATAATCGCATGTAAAATCCAGCAAGCTCGTTGTACCTACGTTGATCAATCGATCAACTTAGGTACATTCTGTTTGCCCACCAGTGGCGGCTGGTGCTCAATACTTTCGGGGGGTGCGGCAAACAACTCTCCTCCCCCTCGTGCGGGTCGGACAGGAAGGTGGCGATCTGTGGCCTTACCTTCTGATGACAAGGTGGTGCTGGATCCGGGGTAGGGCTCCTCGAAGTGGCTGTCACTGCCCCTCTGCCCACTGCTCGGGCGGAGGGGCCCACTGTTCGGCCGGGGCCATTGCTTCTCCTCCCGGCCAAACAGGAAGTGGGTCCTGAGACCCGCCAATATGGTCTCAGGACCTGCTTTCCGATTGGCTGGGAGGAGAAGCAGGAAGACACTAGCGAATATTGGCCCTTGCATGATGTATACATTGTATACATTGATAGGCCCTGTTTGAAAAAGGCCGTATTGTGTGCTAAAAGGTGTCCCCCTTTATCTTTTTTTTAGAAAATGGCCCTCCTTGTGTGTTGATATTAAAGTACCATGGATGGGTCATTAGGAACCAAAGCAGTGCTGCTGGGCCCCTATCATTTACCTGATTTGCTATGACCAAAAATAAACCCTTTGGAAAAAATGAACTATGTTTATCTCCAGTTGTTAGATTTCTGTGTTTTTCCATTACTATGCCTTGCTAAACAAGTCTGACTTGTGTTAGTGATGAGAAAGAAAAAGACTGTGCCATTTTAAGCCAATGTGTAAATAGATCTTCATTGTAACAAACTTCCTTTTATAGGACACCTCTGGGTGAATATGTTCTATTTAATACAGAGCTGCAGGGCCTGTTATAAGGAAGATTGGCATGACTTTCCATTGATGGCTGGAAATGTGTTTTTTGGAAGCAGTGTAAATCTCAGAGATGAATGCAGCATTACAGGCTTTTCATTTTCCAGCCCCGAAAATGTACAGGGCTCCACGCAAACAAAGGCTAACATTATCTGTTTAAAAATAGAAAGATCCTCATTCATTTTAGCACAAGATCCTATATTTAGCATTAGAGTGCACAAATCTGTCCAATCGGGGTCACTAAATTTAGCATTTCAGTTATGCTTGTTTAAAAACGGTAAACATTCTAACAATTAAACTGTAGCAATGTTCAAACTGCCTTCTACAAAATGATTTTATTTAACCACTTAAGCCCTGGACCATTTGGCTGGCCAAAGACCAGAGCGTTTTTTGCGATTCTGCACTGCGTCGCTTTAACTGACAATTGCACGGTTGTGCGACGTGGCTCCCAAACAAAATTGATGACCTTTTTTCCCACAAATAGAGCTTTCTTTTGGTGGTATTTGATCACCTTTGCTGTTTCCATTTTTTTGTGCTATAAACAAAAAAGTAGCGACAATTTTGAAAAAAAAAAAAACGCACTATTTTTTACTTTTTGCTATAATAGATATCCCCAAAAAATATATATATATAAAAAAAAAAAAATTCCCTCAGTTTAGGCTGATATGTATTCTTCTACATATTTTTGGTAAAAAATAAAAAAAAAATCGCAATAAGCATTTATTGATTGGTTTGCGCAAAAGTTATAGCGTCTACAAAATAGGGGATAGTTTTATGGCATTTTTATTAATAATTTTTTTTTATTAGTAATGGCGACGATCAGCTTTTTTGTATCATGACTGTGACATTATGGCGTACAGATCAGACACTTTTGGGGCGATTTTGGGACCATTCACATTTATACAGCGATCAGTGCAATTAAAATTACATTGATTACTGTGTAAATGTGTCTGGCGGTGAAGGGGTTAACCACTAGGTGGCGCTGTCAGGGTTAAGTGTGTCCTAGGGAGGGATTCTAACTGTGAGGGGGAGAGGCTGTGTGTGACACAACACTGATCACCGCTCCTAATACAGGGAGCGGTGATCCGTGACAGTGTCATTAGGCAGAACGGGGAGATGCTTGTTTACATTAGCATCTCTCGTTCTTCCTCTCTGTGAGACGATTGTGAGTATCCTCGCGGACATCGAGTCCCACGGGACCCACAATCACGCTCACAAAGCTCCTGGTGGATGCAAACTCCCGGCGGGCGCACGTGCCTGCAGGCCGCCTCTTAAAGGGAAACATACAGGTATGTAATTCTGCCTGTATGTGCCCTTCTGCAGCAGTATATCTGCGCGAGGTGGTCGGGAAGCGGTTAAAGAACATCTTTCTTGTCCTGCTTCTGAAAGTACATTTAACTGGCCATCTCTATGTTCTAAACAAGTCACTAACTTACAACAAGCATAGCTCCCAACTGTCCCTGATTTCGAGGGACTGTCCCTGATTTGGAGCAATGTTCCTATGTCCCTCATTCCTCCTCATTTGTCCCTCATTTTGGTCTGATCAATATAGTTGTATATAAAATGCACTTTTTAGCTTTCAAAAAGTGTTTTCCAGCGCTAAACCTTTCATCTAAGCTCTGAATTGCTGCATTTGTAAATTTCCAAAGACAATATAAAGGAATAATAGTGGTAAAAAAAAATTACTTTTGGGTTTTACCAAGCATTTTTTTGTATAATTTCTCCTTTAAGGGGGCTTGGCAGGGTGTGTGTCCCATACCTACATACTTTTGCTAATACGTGCCCCTTGTTCCTATCTCAAAAAATTGGGAGGTATGCAACAAGCATGTGCCCAGTGAAGTCAAAACCCCTGATCTGCATACTTTTTTCAGGTTAATAAAGCTGGCCATACACTGTTTTTTGTCTTTTTTTTTTTCATTCAGCTAGATTTGTTCAGTGACATCACCTGGGATACCTGGCTTGGTTTGTTGACATTCAGCAGCTGGCTGGGGAGCTGTCATTTGTGACAGGAGTAGTGATGGGAAAAGATTGTTGTGTCACGGAGCATTGTTTATGATGACTGATTTTATATCTACATCTTTGGATGACGTAATTGGCATTGCATTTACTGTACATTGGAGGACACTATTTGAATACATTGAAGGACTTTTTCTTAGATGTGGGTGTTTTTATTAAGTATTTATTTACAAATGAGTAATATATGCACAGCTTTTATTCAGCAATGAATGTATGCAATGGAAGGGAGAACTGGGGTGTGCTGCAGGGTCTATTAATGCTGGCAGCTGGGGGAATCTATTGTCGCAGGTGGGAATCTATTTTTGCACGGGGGTCTATTGTTGCTGGTGGAGGGTCAGTTGTTGCTGAAAGGGATCTACTGTTGAGGGAGAGGTCTATTGTTGCTGGCTGCTGGAGGGTCTATTGATGCTGGCTGTTGGGAGATCTGTTGTTGCTGCTGGGGGTTTATTGTTGCTGGGGTGGTATTTTGTTGCGGCGGGGGCATTGTTGCTGGGGGGCATCTATTGTTGCATGGGGGGAAATATTGTTGTCTATTGTTGCTGAGGGAGGTCTATTGTTTCTGGGGGGTGTCTTGTTGCTGGGGTAGAGTCTATTGTTGCTCACATCGGGGGATCTATTTTACTGTCTTTCTTGTTATCATTAACAAATTCTGTACATATCACTTAGCAGCACAAAATGGTACTTGGTTCTGTATTCTCTAAATGGGGCGGTACTGGGAGGTAGGTAGGAGGTGGAACCAAGGAACAGTGCTCAGAGGTAAGTAGGGGCAGAAACGAAGGCTGACTCTGAAAGTGGGAGTTCCTGCACCTATTCTCTCAGGTAAAAAAGACTCCACAGACCCTCACATCCACAAGGTAAAAAAAAAAATAATAATAATATTAACCACTTGCTTACTGGGCACTTAAACACCCTTCTGCCCAGACCAATTTTCAGCTTTCGGTGCTCTCACACTTTGAATGACAATTACTCAGTCATGCAACACTGTACCCAAATGAATTTTTTGTCCTTTTTTTCCCACAAATAGAGCTTTCTTTTGGTGGTATTTGATCACCTCTGGGGTTTTTATTTTTTGCGCTATAAATGAAAAAAGACCGACAATTTTGAAAAAAAACGCATATTTCTTTGTTTCTGTGACAGAATTATGCAAATTATTAATTTTTCTTCATAAATTTTGGCCACAATTTATACTGCTACATATCTTTGGTAAAAATAACCCAAATTAGTGGATATTATTTGGTCTTTGTGAAAGTTAGAGAGTCCACAAGCTGTGGTGCGAATCGCAAAAAATTGATCACATCTGATGTACTGGTGGACTATCTCGCTTCTTGTGACCCGAACAAGTCAGGAAAGTATAAATACCCCCCAAATGACCCCTTTTTGGAAAGTAGACATTCCAAGGTATTTAGTAAGAGGCATGGTGAGCTTTTTGATGTTGTCATTTTTTTCCCACAATTCTTTGCAAAATTAAGATTTTTCATTTTTTTTTTTCTCCACAAATTTGTTATTGTAATAGGTTATTTCTCTCACATGGCATGTGTATACCACAAATTACACCCCCCAAAAAATTCTGCTACTCCTCCTGAGTATTACAATACCAAATGTGTGGGACTTTTTCACAGCCTGGCCACATAGGCCCAACATGCAGGTAGCGCCATCATGTGTTCTAGGAACATAAATTACACATCTAACTTGTTGACTATTTATTACACTTTTGAAGCACCAGGACAATGACACGTGACACTGATGACAGATGGCACTGATACGTGGCAATGATGACACTTATACGTGGCACTGATGACACGTGGCACTGATGACAGATGGCACTAATATGTGGCACTGATGACAGATGGCACTAATATGTGGCACTGATGACACGTGGCACTTATACGTGGCACTGATGACACGTGGCACTAATACGTGGCACTGAAGACACGTGGCACTAATACGTGGCACTGAAGACAGATGGCACTAATACGTGCCACCGATGACAGATGGCACTAATACATGGCACCGATGACGCGTGACACTGATGACAGATGGCACTGATACGTGGCACTGATGACAGATGGCACTAATACGTGGCACTGATGACAGATGGCACTATGTGGCACTGATGACACGTGGCACTGATGACAGATGGCACTTATACATGGCACTGATGACAGATGGCACTGGTGACAAATGGGACTGACAACGGGTGGCACTGGGGGCAGGTGGCACTGGGGGCAGGTAGCACTGGGGTGGATGGCACTGGGGGCAGGTAGCACTGGGGTGGATGGCACTGGGGGCAGGTAGCACTGGGGTGGATGGCACTGGGGGTGGATGGCACTGGGACGGAAGGCACTGGGGCAGGATGGCACTGGGGCAGGATGGATGGCACTGCTGGGGGAGGATGGATGGCACTGCTGGGGGAGGATTGCACTTTTTTTTTTTTCCACAAAGCTAAGCAGAACGGCTGCCGCTGCAGCCGTTCATCTCTCCCTTCTCACTCTCTGTGTGAGGAGGGTGAGCGGCGCTGAGAGATGATCTCATATGTTTACATATGAGATCATCTCCCATTGGACACGCCGATCACGCTGTAAACGGCCGCTGTGATTGGCCGTTTACAGCGATCTGTGTTTGCCTGTCCCCACAGAACTTCCGCGATACGCGCCCGCGGTGGCGCGCATTGCGGAAGTAAACAATAGGACGTCCAGGGACGGCCACCCGGACGAACGCGCCTGCTCTACGGCCGTCATTCGGCTATAGGGCGGGCGCGAGGTGGTTAATAATAATAATAATAAAAAAACTTAGATCAAGGTTTGGTATGGCAAGTCCATAATGAGGATAGGATCAGCGGTGGGTTTGTAAACCCGCTAGGAGCTCAGTGAGAGTGATCATCTGACCTGCAAACTCGATTTCTGTGGGGATACCCACTATTGTCTCACGGAGAGGAAGAATAGGGAAATGCTAATGTAAACAAGCATTTCCCCATTCTGCCTAGTGACACTGACATCAGTGATCAGTGTCGTGTCACACATACCCCTCCCCCATAGTTAGACTCACTCCCTAGGACACACTTAACCCCAACATCGAACCCTCAAAATTGTCACTCTTTTTTGTTTATAGCACAAAAAATAAAAAACGCAGAGATGATCAAATACCACCAAAAGAAAGCTCTATTTGTAGGAAAAAAAGAACGTCAATTTTGTTTGGGTACAACGTCGCATGACCGCGCAATTGTCAGTTAAATCGACGCAGTGCCGAATCGCAAAAAAGGGCTTGGTCCAGAAGGGGGTAAATCTTTCTGGGGCTGAAGTGGTTAAAAACACATAAACTGTCCTCCAAGTTACCCTTGGCATTTAAAGACAGACAGTAGGCTGTTACTAACTGGACTGAAAGGCAATTAAAGAAAGTTTATGGGCATTTTTAGTTTGCATGACCATAGCATAGTTATATGATATGAGAACGGTTTGTTTAACTATACGAATACAAAAAGAGCACAATGAGCCACCATAGAGGAATACGAAACAGTACTGCTTTTCATCCAAGATTTAACAATCCTTTTGCTGAGCTACTGAATTTGGAGCGCGTGAGTAATGGGAGACCTACCACACATAAGTGGGCAAAGTACACACGCCTAATAATTAATGGTTTTGGTTAGAACTAACTGTGGCTCGTTGGTTTTAGTGTCTGGAAAATTGACTCATGTGTTACTTTGCCAAAAGTAGAGACATCCTTGTACTCCAACTTAAACTTTAAAAGTAACTTTCCTGCCTAAAATAGTCTACTGCTGTTACCTTTATTAACCTGATAAACTTCTGTGTGCCTCTCTGATTTAGTTTCACTTTGTTACTGGGATTTCAGTTTCCTGAGTTTTATGCCTACGGTCTGTATTTTGTCAGATTAGGCAACCAGTCAGAATTTGTAACGGAAGCGACGCTTCGTCGCCGCCATCTTGCTACACCTCCACCCAGGGGCGGATCCAGAGTCTAGTCTCGGGAGGGGCACTGCCAGAAAATAAGTTTTTTTTTGCGGGCAATTTATCGGGGACATGGCTGGTGCTAGCGTTTCAATCATGACGGCACCATGGTTAATATGGTGTCAGGATGTTGGAAGCGCATTATTTCTATTATTACATTGTTATATAGAATGTTATATAAAATGAAATGGTTCAACTCACCATAATGCAGAATCAGTGAGAGCCCAGAGTGTGTCACCCGTCACCAGTTGCAGATCGTCACTTGCCATGCCACACGTTGTGGACTGTCACTTGCCACGCCACCTGCCACCAGATGCCGATTGTCACTTGCCACGTCACCTGCCACACGTTGCAGATTGTCACTTGCCACCAGATACGGATTTCCACGTCACCTGCCACACATTGCGGACTGTCACTTGCCACGTTACCTGTCACACGTTGCAGATTGTCACTTGGCACGTCACCTGCCACACGTTGCAGATTGTCACTTGCCACACCATCTGCCACCAGATACAGATTTCCACGTCACCTGCCACATGTTGCGGACTGTCACTTGCCACGTCACCTGCCACATGTTGCAGATTGTCACTTGCCATGTCACCTGCCACACTTTGCAGATTGTCACTTGCCACGTCATCTGCCACCAGATACGGATTGCCACTTGCCATGTCACCTGCCACACATTGCAGACTGCCACTTGCCACATCATCTGCCACATGTTGCAGATTGTCACTTTCCACGTCATCTGCCACCAGATACGGATTTCCACATCACCTGCCACACGTTGCGGACTGTCACTTGCCACGTTACCTGCCACATGTTGCAGATTGCCACGTCACCTGCTACACGTTGCGGATTGTCACTTGCCACGTCACCTGCCACCAGATACAGATTGCCACTTGCCATGTCACCTGTCATTTGTTGCCAATTGTCACTTGCCACGTCACTTTCCTGCTGTCGGGGCGGAGGGAGTGATTGTGATGAGTATGGACAAGATGGAGGGATGAGGTGATGCAGGTAGGAGGGGCCAGCACACTCAACACACTCAGGGGCGGACGCATAAAGGGAAGATTGCTGGCGCTCTGCCTCTGTCACACAGTGCCCCTATAGTGTCATATTTTGCTCCCCATCACAGAATGCTCCGGAAGTGATGTTGCAGCCAGAAATTTAGCACTGCGCATGCACGATACGTTCCAAACACTTGCACCATGCGTTTCAAATGATTTGCAACAATGCAGACCAGTGAAACAGTCCGATAATGTCAGAGAAGTGAGGGGAGGTAATCCCCTCCCTGAGCCACAGTTACCTGCTCTCTCTCCGCCGCTCTGTCTAAAGTTAATGTCACGATTACCTCCCCTCACTTCCGTGACATTATCCGACGGTTTCACTGACCTACATTGTCGGAAACCCTCTGAAACGCATGTGTAAGCATTTGGAACGCATCGCGCATGCGCAGTGCTAAATTTCTGGCCGCAACGCCACTTCGGGAGCATTCTATGATGGGGAGCAAAATATGACACTACACCGCTCCTCCAGGCAGCTCCTGTCACGTGACGTCGGCTCTGAGTCTGAGACTCCGAGTCTGACGTGAGTCACGTGACTGTCTCAATGACATCACTCGTTGCTAGACGCCAGGCGGGCAGGCGCTAGCAACGAGTGCAGGGTTGCCAAGCCAACGGCTCAGCTCCACCCACCTCCTAGCTCCTCCTGGTCCAGTGCCGCCGTGTAATACACCAGAGTCTCTCTCTCTCTCTGCGCCGCTGATCGCTGATGAGACAGAGAGAGAGACTTGGGCATAGCAGCGCTGCAGCCTGCAAGTCAGTCGGTGACAGTGTGATATTTTCGGGGGGGGCAATTGTCCTGTTGCCCCCCCCCTGGATCCGCCCCTGCCTCCACCAGGGGAACACAGTTATTATTGCTAGGGGCTGCTAGCAATAATTACATTTAAAATTCGGCAGGCTAGTTGTACCAAAGTTGATCGATCGATCAGCTTGGTTACTTTCAGATTGCCCATAAATGATTTGAATCTCAGCCAATCCCTGCTGAACCGCCCGAAATTCGAACTGTCTATGGCCCTAGCGGGGGTTAAAAGCACCCCACTAGCGGCCGAAAACCTCTGCAAAAATGACAGTAAAGCGCCGCTAAAAATAACAGCACCGTCGATGCCGCTAATGCCCCAGTGTGAAAGCAGCCTTTACAGCCTTTAGAGGCGCTAAAAATAGCGCCTACATAGCGCCTGTAAAGCACCTCTCCTCTTACTCTTCTGTGAAAGCCTGAATGCTTTCACACTGGAGCGGTGCGCTGGCAGGACGCCAAAAAAAGTCCTACAAGCTGCATCTTTGCAGCACTTTGTGGACGGTTTTAAGACTTATTTTTTTTTATTAACCCTAGCCTCACTAGCTGCCGAAAACCTCCGCATAAATGACGGTAAAGCGCCACTAAAAATACCGCCGATGCCTCCAATGCCCCAGTGTGCAAGTAGCCTAAGGCTGCATTTACACCTGAGTGTTTCAAAGTTGTGCATTTTTAGCACGATTTTACCTCAATTTTGGAGCGTTTTACTGCAATTTTGCCACGCTTTCGCCGGGGTGTCGGGGGGGGGGGGGGGCACCCCCCTGTCAAAACACAATAGAACAGCAGGAGAAATCCAGCAGCTCCTCCTGAGCTGTCAGTTTTTTTTTGTTCAGGCCTGCTGGGTTGAATGAAAAAAAATAACGACTCGTATGTACGAGGCTTAATTGAGAGACCACTATAAGAGGTGAATTAAGTTGTAGCCACAGTATTGCTAGGAAGTTGTTAAAAGTGATAGAATCTCCAGTGTATGACCTAGAGCAGGGGTGCCCAACCTTTTGAAGAGCGAGGGCCACTTAAGCGACTTACTAATCAGTCGTGGGCCACAATGAGCAGTTGACAGGTCTGCGTCCACTCTGCATATGCAAAGTGGACACAGACACAGCCCACTCTACTCTATGGGCCCTCTCATCTGATCAAATGAAAGGGGACAGAATCACTTCTGTTTTTTTAGCCAATCAGCTTGGAAATAGGCAGGTATAAACAGACACCAGTCTGTTTACATCTGCTGCTCCATAGAGGTGAATGGAACTTCCGATTGGGTCAGACAGATCATGTTAAAGAAGCCCAAGGCTACTTTTACACTGATGGTCTGCAGTCTACCCACTCAGTGGACGCAGCGCGCCTGTGGCTTTCCTGCAGGTTAGCTGTACTTTGCTATATAATTCTATTATTTTCTGCAGGTGTGGTGCACTTTCTGAAAGTGCACCAAACTCACAGGTAAAACCAGAAGTCTATGGCTCAGTGCAGGTAAGCCACACCTGTGGATCAGTTTGAAAGCAGCCCAGTAACCACTGCAGAACAGATATGTCCATATATACACTGATTTTAGTAATAAACTTGCTGTCCCAGGCAGAGTGCATTTGGTATCACTCCACCTATGACAGAAACCCGTGCTATACAGGAAGTATTGGCTTATACAGCTCTGCTCCGCAGTTGCTTGCTTTCTTTACCGCTGGCTTCATTCACAACACTAATGCTTTGCCATGGCGGGTAGGCAACCTGCAATCTGGGCTTGCCAAACCAGAATCCCAGAGCAGGAGGTCGCGGGCCACATCAGAGGGCTCCGCGGGTCCCCGGGCCACTGGTTGGGCACCCCTGACCTAGAGCTAAAGCTGGCCATGCACCACTAGTAGTTTTTTTTTTCAGCCAGTACAAGCGAGGTGGATGAAAAAAAATCCCCCTTACCTAGACATTGTATTTTGGCAGCAGCACCTGCCTCTCTCAGAATACTCTGATCAGCGGCTACAGCTGATTGGCCGCAACTGTTAAAGCGGAGGTCCACCCTAAAGTGGACCTTCCGCTCATTGGAATCCTCCCCCCCTCCGGCGCCACGATCGGCACCTTTCAGGGGGGAGGGGGGTGCAGTTACCTGGATAGTCCAGGTAACTGCACCCACTTCCGGGATAGCTCTCTGCGGAAAGGGGCGTAGATCTACGCCCCTTTCCGAAAGTCCCCCGCTGCCTGCTGGGAAACACACAGATCCCAGAGGCAGCGGGTCCATCCTTATTGCGCAGCGCGATTCGCGCATGCGCAGTAGGGAACCGGGAAATGAAGCCGAAAGGCTCCACTTCCTGATTCCCATACCCAAGATGGCGGCGGCAGCACCCGAGTGACGATCGAGAGATCGGCTTCGGGTGCCCACATCGCGGACGCGCTGGGCGGGTAAGTGTCCTTATTTTAAAAGTCAGCAGCTGCTGTATTTGTAGCTGCTGGCTGTTAAAAAAACAAAAACGGCGGACTCCCGCTTTAATCAAGAAAAGATTTCCAACGTGTTCCTTTGAGCGGAGATGGCCACACATTGACTGAAATTGGAAAACCCCTACTTAATTGGCCAAATTTTAGTAAGTGTATGGCCAGCTCAGCACTACAGAGCAGGGATGAGCTTTATGTTCGACTTTGCCAGTTTGCCGAACAGCGAACAATTTTGGGTGTTTGTGGCAAATTCGAAAGCTGCGGAACACCCTTTAAAAGTCTATGGGGGAAATCAAAAGTGCTAATTTTAAAGGCTTATATGCATGGTATTGTCATAAAAATTGTTTGGGGACCCGGGTCCTGCCCCAGGGGACATGTACCAGGTACGAAATTTAAAGGAATATTACACTTTTATGGTTTCACTTTAAGCATTATTAAAATCACTGCTCCCAAAAAACACGACCGTTTTTAAAACTTTTTTTTGCATTGATACATGTCCCCTGGGGCAGGACTCAGGTCCCCAAACACTTTTTATGACAATAACTTGTATATTAGCCTCTAAAATTAGCACTTTTGATTATTCATGTTCGTGTCTCATAGACTTTAATGGTGTTCGTGTGTTCGAACAAATTTTTTGCCGGTTAACATGCTCTGGTGCGAACTGAACGGGGGGTGTTGGGCTCTTCCCTACTACAGAGTAGGTTCGGAGTGTATGGGAAAGGAATCCAGGTAGAACATAGTATCTAAATTGGTCCAGGGAAGCACTTATGATTTTAATTACATTTTTGAAATAAAGTTGAATAATTCGGAGTGCAGCTATCCAGCTACATCTTTTCTAAAATCTCAGTGTAAAATAGAATTGTACGACGAAGGAAACAGATCTGGAAACATGAGTAAGGTTCATATTGAGATGTGTTTTCTTCTCTTTCCCTAAACTAAAAGGCTTTTTATGTTATAATGGAAAAGAAATGAATTCTACATAAAAAAAATATTTTGACAGGTGACTTTCTGCAAGGACATTTATTGCCTATTTTTTAAATGGGATGCCCCATTGAAGGCATTGCCTCCAGTATATGCCCTTTAGTTCGCAAATACGTTTGTGATTTAAAATTTGCATATTTCCTATACCTCAGGGCTTATGGAATAACACACTAATAGAACATCAGGAAGAATGCTGCCTTTCTGCACAATCCAGGTCAACCAGGAAAAGCTTTTCTAATTGCACTTGAACTGGGGCAGTGTGCATAGATAAAGAGAAGTTTGCATATCCTGTAGGCCACATTGCTCTCTAGGGAG
Organism: Lithobates pipiens; assembly: GCF_037356315.1. Taxonomy (NCBI): domain Eukaryota; kingdom Metazoa; phylum Chordata; class Amphibia; order Anura; family Ranidae; genus Lithobates; species Lithobates pipiens. The sequence goes on along the minus strand of NW_027507696.1, from coordinate 25,174,712 downwards.
GCCTAGAGTTTTGAGCATCCTATTTTCACATTCCTTGAGTTAACCCCATCACACACTCTGCCAACCCTGTCTGCCTTTTATGTTCTTCCTGTTTTACCAGACTTATGTGATGCTTGATTTGTTTGTGTAGCTGATGTGAAGTTCAATATCCACCCCAGATGGCAATGAAACAACCATTGAAGTTCCTGAACTAACCTGTCTCTTCCTACCAGATACAGTACAGTGGTCACTTATATTGTTTTTAATGTACTTTGTCATCAGATCACATCTATGGTGCCATCCAGTGCAAGTAAATACAGTATAATATATATATATATATATATATATATATATATATATATATATATATATATATATATATATATATATATATATATATATATTATATATATATATATATATATTATATAGATAGATAGATAGATATAGATATATATCTATATATATATAACTCTCAACTGTCCCTGATTTCGAGGGACTGCCCCTGATTTGGAACAATGTCCCTCTGTCCCTCTTTCCTCCTTATTTGTCCCTCATTTTGGTCTGATCTGTATAGTTGTATATAAAAAGCAGTATTTGTCATTTAAAAAGTGTTTCCCGATGCTAAATCTTTCATCCAAGTTCTAAATTGCTGCATTTGTAAATTTCAAAAGCCAATATAAATGAATGGTAGTGGTAAAAAAAAGTGTAACTAATATTTTTTTGTATAATTCTCCTTTAAGGGGGCGTGCCAGAGGGTATGTTTTATCCGTTCTATCCCTACATACTTTTGCTAATAAGTGTCCCTCGTTCCCATCTCAAAAAGTTGGGAGGTATGTGTATATATATATATATATATATATATATATATATATATATATATATATACATATATATATGTATATCTCCCAACCTTTTGAGAATGGAATGAGGGACACCTATCAGCAAAAGTATGCAGGCATAGGACACACCCCTGGCACGCGACCTTAAAAGAGAATTATACAAAAAAAACAAGATTAATTAAACCCACAAGTGCTTTTTTTTAGCACTACTATTCCTTTATATTGACTTTTGAAATGTACAAATGCCGCAATTTATAAATTGGATGAAAGATTTAGCGTTGAAAAACAACTTTTTGATAGATAAAAAATGCATTTTATATACATCTATAGAGATCAGATCAAAACAAGGGACAGAGGGTCTTGTTTGGCAGCAATCAGAAGAGCAGACCACCTACTTGCTGTTTTTAGGAATTAATACACCTTATGAGTTTCACACTTGCGGTACACAGGAGTAATTTTTATTTTTTTTAACAAAAACGGCCTAAGGCAGAATGTTGCCCTGGAAAAGTAAGCAGCCTTTGTTCCCCCATGCCTTGGATTGACATCTGTAAGCATTACCATAGGCACACAAAAGCCACCCCATCTGCATGCATTGTCTGTACTATAAAGACCCCATCACTTTTGAAGTGACAGGATGGTCCCAATTTTGACCAGTTACACTCTCTGCCTGGTTTACTGCAGGAGCAACATTTTTTGGGGGGGTGCAAACAAACTAAAAAATTCTTTAAAAAACCCCATCAATTGCAGCCTCACTGTACCGTCAATCGCAGCCACTGTGCTCATCAAATGCAACCACTATACCCATCAAATGCAGCTACTGTGCCATATCAAATGCTCCCACTGTGCCAACAAATGCTGCCACTATGCCCCATCAAATACAGCTACTGTGCCTATCTTATTGCCCCATCAAATACAGCTACTGTGCCCATCTTATGCAGCCACTGTGCCCCTTCAAATGCAGCCTCACTGTGCCCCTTCAAATGCAGCCTCACTGTGCCCATCAGATGCAGCCTCACTGTGCCCATCAGATGCAGCCTCACTGTGCCCCATAAAATGCAGCCTCACTGTGCCCCATAAAATTCAGCCTCACTGTGCCCCATCTAATTCAGCCTCACTGTGCCAATATCTAATACTGCCAGTGTGCCCCCCTCCCGCTGTCTGTACTTACCCTGTCTCGGTGTTGGTGGGACAGCTGCTCAATGTCTTCTCCCATCCTCTCTTCCCGGCCTGATAGGCATCCAATCACAGCGCCTGTCATTTCAGCCAATCAGGTGACGGATAACAGATCCGAGCACCTGATTGGTGGAGAGGCAGTTTAGTGTTAGGAAAGCGAGTATTCATTCACTTTTCTAACACAGCTGAGTGACCCAGCATGGCGCTCGCATGTTACCTTTTTTTGATGCCTATTAGAGCCTATGGCTCCAATCAGGTGCTTAAAAAAAAACCTGCCACTGTAATTCAGGCACCCGCATGAATCCATCAATTGGTGCTAGAGGGGTGGCTGGAGAGAGGGGATGCATCGCCACTAGTTGCAGCAAGGAGTCCAGTGGGGCCTAGGGCCCCGGTCACACTTGAGTGTCTTGTAGCTTGTGGCTTAAAGTTCAAAAACACTCAACTAGCAAAAACCTATTGTTTTCAATGTCGCTTGTAGCAAAACACCTGTCGCTCAAAAAAGTACACAAGCTACTTTTCACACAGAATTGAGTGTTTTTGCCCCCCCCCCCCCATAGACTTTAATGGAGATGCCTGAAAAACACGACATGGGCTTTTTTTTTTTACTATTTTGTCACACGCTTTCTGCTCAAACAGAAGCCCCTTTTTAGCAGCACTCCACACCTTTTAGTTAAAAAATGCCCGACAAAAGCTGTAGAATAGACATGTGCAGTTCATTTAGTTCTGAATTGAAATTCGGACGAATTATCAATTCTCGTAAATTCAGATGTATCCAGATTTTCTAATTACAATAGTATCGACATAATTAGTCAGGTTTAAAAAAAGACACAAGTCCATCTAGTTCAACCAAAAAATAAATAAAAATAAATAAATACAATCCCTTATACACAATCCTTCACCCACAGTTGACCCAGGGGAAGGTGAAAAACTCCAGCATGGCATGCTCCAATTTGCTACAGCAGGGGGAAAAAAATTCCTTCCTGATCCCCTGAGAGGCAATCCGATTTACCCTGGATCAACTTTACCTATAAATGTTAGTACCTAGTTATATTATGAATTTAAAAAAATCTAAAATAATTCAAATATATTCGAATCGATTTGAGTAGTTTTCTAATTCGAATAGTTTTCAAATTCAAAAAGTTTTTGATTTGTTTTTCAATGTACAAAGACAATAAAATATAATAGAAAATAAAGGAATAAAATAGAAAAAAATATATAATAGAAAAGAATAGAATAGAATAAACAAAAGAATAGAATAAAATTGAAAGAATATTTAAAATAGAAGAAATTTCGAATTTGAATAGATAAGTAAATAATAGAAGAGAAAAAAATAGACTAGACTATAATAGAATAGAAAAGAGTAGAATTAAAAAAACAATAGAAAACTTTTTTGAATTTGAATTTGAAAGCTTTTCAAATTCGAAAAAACTAGCCGAAATTGATTCGAAATCTACTCCAATTCAAAAAATTCTAAGGCCCCTTTCACACATGCTGATGGTATGTCCGTATTTCATCCATCCGTTTGCGGATGAAATACGGACATCCATTCATCCCTATGGGATAGCGGGTGTCTGCGGATGAACATCCGCAGACACCCGCTATTGTCCGCCTCCGCAACTGTCTGATTCTGCAGATGGAGGAAAATCCTATTTTTCTGTCCGTCTGCAGAGCGGATCGGATGAACACGGACACACGGTCCGTGCTCGTCCGATCCCCATACAGGAGAGCGGAGAGCTGACAGGGCGGTCCCCGCACAGTGTGCGGAGACCGCCCTGTCCGCAGCCGGCTCAGCGGGGACAACGGAGCGATCCCCGCTGAGCGAGCGGATCATCACGGGGCGGATCATTACTGATCCGCCCCGTGTGAAGGAGGCCTAATTGATTCAAATACAAATAAACAAAACTAATTTAACTAATTTAACTAGATGAATTTATGTAAATAACTAATCGAAATGAAACAAAACAAAGCTATTTTTTTTGTCCCACACATGTTTACTGTAGAAAATGTGCAATTCTTCTCCAAAAAACGTAAAAAAAAAAAAAAAAAAAAAAAACGTAGGTGTGAACGGAACCTAAGGTGTTGCCAAGTTGTCTTGTAGAATGTAGATGATTCAGATCTGGTCTCGCCCACATTATTATTACAGGTTCTTTTATAGCACTATCCTTTTACACAGCACTTTACTACATGTATATTGATCATTCACCTCAGTCCTTGCCCTCAAGGAGCTTACAATCTATGGTCCCTAATTCACATACTAGGGCCAATTAACTTACCAGTGTGTCTTTGGAGTGAAACCCACACAGGCACGGGGAGAACCTTCAAACTCTATATAGGTAGTACCATTGTTGGGATTCAAACCAACGACCCTAGTGCTGCCAGGCAGAAGTGCTAACCACTTAGCCACTGTGCTGCCCACCCACATGCATTGCACATAAACTCAAATGCCTTTGTACTGTACACTATGAACACTATCATCTATGAATCCTAAGCTGCATTTACACCTGGGGGTTTTGAATCGTGGGCACGGGCAATTAGCCCACGCTTTTAAAATGCTCTGCTAAGATGACAAATTGCACAACATGAATTTCAGATGCCATTCATTTTAATAGCACCTAAAAACATGGTGCAGTTCTGCTGCAATTGTTGCATAATAAATCGCTATCACAGCAAACCCCATCGCATAAAACTTGTCACTCAAAAAAGAGGCAGGAGCTTCTTTAAGACGACAAGCTTCATGTGATTCGGTTTGTCGGGATTGCAGAGCGATTTATTGTGCAACAACCGTAGCAGAACTGCACCGCATTTTTGATGCCATTTAAATTAATGGCATCTGAAATTCGCATTGTGCGATATGTCATTTTAGCAGAACGTTTTGAAATTGCGGGCAGAATCGTGTTGATTCTGCCTGTGATTCAAAATGCCCAGGTGTGAATACAGCCTTAAAGTTTCACAGTCAGGGAACCTCAAGGTGAACTCAGGACTAATCAGTGTCTGTCTGCCATATGTATTGTGAATCTTCATGTTTTGTGAATTTCTAGATCTGTGCAGTAATCAAGTGTAAAACGTTACCTCTGTAAGCTGGGCTGAGCTTCCTGTAACAAAGACTGGTCACTGCTGCTCTCTCTCCTTGTGCAAGGTGACTGGTCTTGTCTCTTCCCCCTCCTCTAGTTTTCTGCAGGCAGCCTGTAGTGAGTGGATCCTGCTGTGTCCCTCCCACAGCTCTGCTCTCTGCATTGGCTATGTACAGCACAGTGATGATTTCACTGCTACTTTTACAAGATAATAACTTGGTTTGAAAAGGGCATTTAGTACATACTGAGTGGATTTATATCCATTATGGCTATTGAGGTATATTTTTAAATAAAGGTTTTTGTGCCTGGAATTTGGCTTTAAATGGCTATACATATTCGATGGTGGTAAGCGTAGTTTCTTTTTTATACTCCAAATATGTGCATGTAAGAACATGCTACATGCTTGCAGACATATGTGCTCCAAGGTAGCTAAGAGGCTGTCAATGTATTCTAGCTGTACTGTAGCCAGATTTTAATGTGGCGACTGTGATGGGAATCACTTTGGGCGGGGTGCCCATGAAACCCAGAATTCCTTGGAGAGGTTGGGAAACCCTTGTTTCAGCTCCCCATGCACCTCCTATGTCTAAGTTACCCCGTGTTTCTATTAGGGGCACAGGGTGACCAATAGCCCCAGTCTGATCTGTACTAATCAGACTCACTGTACAACCACACTGGAGTGTTGTTTATATATTGTATATTTTTTCATACTATGGTGTGCTCTCTGCTGGGTCGTTTGGGGTGTGACTATTCCATTGTTCTATTGTTTGTGTCTGCTTTGTGAGCAAAGTATTATGGGATGTATGTCTATGTGGATTAGCTGTGAGAGGGGAGGGGGGAATTCCTCCAGCAGCCCCTCCCAAAGACAGTCTACTATTGTATAGTTGAATACCTGTGTGTCATGCTACTGGACGAAACGAGTCCTCCCGTGTTCCTGGTTGTAATATATGGCTAATATCTAATATCTATATTCAGACTGGAGGAAAGCAATCAAGCGGAGTGTGGGACGTCTGGATATTTTGTAAGTTCTGTACATGTTTGGGTGAGTTTTTCAAATTCATACTGTTGGGTTGGTTGGCTTACACCAACTGGTCTTTTTATGTTACTACATGACTGGTGCAGGGAATGTAAATGCCATCTGGACAGGGCCGAACATCCATGGCTCTGTGTAGTGAGCAAAAGCCTGTTGCATATATTAGAATATTCAATAATTTAAATATTCAAACAAAATGTAGAAATATACCGTATATACTCGAGTATAAGCCGAGATTTTCAGCCTCTTTTTTGAGGCTGAAAGTGCCCCCCTCGGCTTATACTCGAGTCATCGCCGTCTGTCTGCCCGAACAGCGTGTCGAGCAGACAGACAGCGGCCATTCTAACTTTCAAAAGCCGCGCCTCCCTGTCTGTGATAGGCGGAACACAATTTCCCAGCAGTCTGTGTTCCGCCTATCACGGACATCCGCTCATCCTCATACTACGGACGAGGATAAGAGGATGTCCGTGATAGGCGGAACACAGACTGCTGGGAAATTGTGTTCCGCCTATCACAGACAGGGAGGCGCGGCATTTGAACAGGGGAATGGGCGCCGACGAAGAGCGGTGATCCTGGGACGGGACCGGACGGAGGCTCGGCTCGGGACGGGACGGGACCGGACGGAGTCTCGGGACGGGACGGGACCGGACGGAGTCTCGGGACGGGACGGGACCGGACGGAGGCTCGGGACGGGACGGGACCGGACGGAGGCTCGGGACGGGACGGGACCGGACGGAGGCTCGGGACCGGACGGAGGCTCGGGACACAGGTAGGCTGGACACACAAGGCCACACACACACACACACACACACACACACACACACACACACACACACACACACACACACACACACACACACACACACACATGGATGGACACACACACACACAGGGATGGATGGATGGACACACACACAGGGATGGATGGATGGATGGACACACACACACACAGGGATGGATGGATGGATGGACACACACACACACAGGGATGGATGGATGGATGGATGGACACACACACACACACAGGGATGGATGGACACACACACACACAGGGATGGATGGATGGATGGACACACACACACACAGGGATGGACAGGCATATCTCACCCTCGGCTTATACACGAGTCAGTAGGTTTCCCAGTTTTTTGGGGGTAAATTGGGGGCCTCGGCTTATACTCGGGTCGGCCTATACTCGAGTATATACGGTACACGTTCATGTCTATACAATAACAATGCAGGCCTAAGATGTGACCTTTGTCTGCAGGAAGTGCCTAATGGACCTATACAAGGCTAAGCATATTTAAAACATGCGGGATGTGAAGAACTAAGGGTGTCCTTTAGTCTTTCATGCTGGAAGTGAAAGAAAGAAGTAAACAAGGGAAAATTTGTATTTTGGCTTATTTCTGTGATTAAATTGATATTTATGCCACCTACTCCAATGATTTCCATCTGCTTACCATTTTTCTGTGCAAACTTCTTATTGCAGATTGATTTTACTGCTGTAGATAGCCAAATATCTTCTTGTGGGTTAGTAAACTCAACATGACACACATGGTTCACTGCACCCCAAAATCATGTTTTATTGTATTTGACAGGGGAAGATAGTCAGCACAACGGAATGACTTATCTACACAGGATTTATTCAAGAAATTAACAATGGTAATTGACAACGCATGTCTGTATATTGATTATTAACCCAGGATGTACTGTATGTCGAATCACAATAATAATTTCACATAGTTTAGACCTTGATCTTTAGGGTGCCCACAGAAAAGAGATATTCACTGTCCAAAATCTGAGATTATAAAGAAAACTGAAACAGCTTCTGGTAGCTGGAATAAAATATTAGTGTCGAGAACCATTTTACAAATCCTAAAGAAAATGTGACACCTTGACTTTGAGACACACACGCCATATTTAGTGCACTATATATTGTCTGGAACAACTAAAAAGAAGCATATTAGCTCTGCTGGTGTCAGTTAAAGTAAACTTTTTGTTCAATGTAGTAAAATGAGAATAAGATATGAAAGACATTTTTATAGGGTCTTTTTGAACCCCAACATTATTGCCTTAGTTGCCTTACCTGTAGAGTGGAACTTAGCAAAAATGTGTTAGTTATGGACATAGTGGTAAAAAAACCCTCTGTCAGGATTTTTTTGCTGTTTGGATTCCCTTTTGGAAAACCTTCCATCACTTTCTGTCCCAAAAATAAACACAGACGGTGAGAATTACCCTATAAGAGGTTCTAACTCTTCCTCATTCTATCCAAAGACATAATAAACAGCTTGGCTGGAGTTGTATGTCATAAAATGTGTTAATGCTTCTTAAATAACCCCTCAATAACTGGTAGTAAGTGACTCTCGGATTGGCTACATCCCTAGTAAAACTAAATTATGGATGGCCAGCAGTGCAAAGCTATATTGGACTCTACTGCTTTGCAGAGTGCTGTCAGTCTAAGCCCTTGTACACACGGTCGGACATTCCGACAACCAAATCCGTCTGATTTTGTCCGAAACTGTTGCATACACACAGTCGGACAAAGTTGTCAGAAAATCCGATCGTACTTAACGTGATGACGTTATTTCGTTAGGATGGGACTACGTTCAGGCTAGTAGCCAATAGCTTTGGTCTAGGAATTTGATCTGAGCATGTGTGGCACTTTGTCCGATCGGAATTCTCTACACATGATCGGACAAACTCCGCTCGGATCATGTTGTCGAAAATTTTTATAGCCCAGCTGGAAAACTTGGTCCGTCGGATACTCCGGCGGAAACAGTCCGATGGAGCCCACACACTGTCGGATTATCCGACAACACGGTCCTATCGGACATTGTCCATCGGAATGTCCGACCGTGTGTACAAGGGCTTACACTGAACTCGCTGTTAGTCTAATACTGTATGCTCACAGACAGGACTAATCAAAGGGCTGTTGCTCCTTAAAGAGAAGGATCACTCTAGAAAAAAAAATGTCAGCAGCTACAAATCCTGTAGCTGCTGACTTTTAATAAAAGGACACTTACCTGTCCAGGGGTCCAGTGGCATCCTCACCTGAGCTAGTTCGTCATTAGCCTTTTGGGTTCCCTGTTCTGGTTTAAATGTGGGCAGCTGGCTATGCTGCTTTTGGCTTCATAGCCAGCTGCCCACTGTGTATGTGTGAGCTGTGCTGTGCTTTGCAAATGGTCCTGCAGTCTTCTGCAACCTGTGACGTGTCCCAGAAGATTGTGGGGAAGGAGGAGAGGGGTAGAACTTTCATAGCCTAAGTGATCTGAGTGGAAATGGGATTAGGTACCTGTCAAAAAACGACATACCTGCACCCCCACAAAAATATGACATGTCAAATGTGGCAGGGGAGGAGGCCTTAAAATGGAATATCCCCTTTTGGGTGAGGTTCCACTTTAATTGTCAAGTCAACAGGCTGGGGAAAAAATTGGTGACCAAACAACCTATCTTTGCTGCAACAGAGAAAACTGAGTCCACATATTTGGTGGTCTGGCAGGGAAGCTGAAGGTTCCAGCTCCAACGCTTTGGTGCCAGTATCTGGGAGGTTGGGAAAACACAAGGTTGGAGCTGATGTCCAGATTTTAATGTAGTTTAGATCATTAGTTTGGACCAGTTTGGTCTAAACTTCACTAAAATCAGCTTTCGAGGTCAGTTGATGTCAAAGTGGAATTCCAGGCTTAAAGAGGAAGTAAACCCTCCTGCAAAAAAAAAAAACTAAAAACACACCCTGCAAGATAAAGACATATTGAGCTAGTATGCATAGCACTGACATGTCGCCCGGGGCTTGCTTCTGGTTATCACAGCTCCAGTGCTGTGATTGGCCGGAGCTGCGATGACGTCACAGTACAACTGAAGCAACGGCACGTACTGCCATTGCTTCAGTTGGCTTAAGTGCGCATGTGCCGCATGATGCAAATACAGGGATATCTCCTAAACATTGCAGGTTTAGGAGATATCCAGTGCAGCTGCAGGCAAACTTAATTATAGGCTTGCCTGTAGTTTAAAGTGGTTGTAAAGAGTTTACAATACAACCACTTTAAGCCTAACTAACTAAAAAAGTTACCTCCACCCCTGAACACTAACGTGTAAAAAGTTGTATATACTTACCTTTTCAGGCCGCTCGGGTCTGGTCACATGATCTCCCATGTGTTAGCCATGTGTTAACCAGTGGCAGCTGCAAGGCAGAGGAGACAGTGTTCAACAATGGCTGGTAATGCCATTGCTCATCCATTGACAGCACTCCTTCTTGTCCCCAGCAGCTTCTGCTGGCTGACACAGGGCATCCGGATCATGTGACCCGTTCAGAGTGGCCCGAAAATAAGTATATACTGTACATTGTTCCTACACAGGTTAGCATTGGCTTTTAAACGGGACAGGGAGCATTTTTATGATTAGTTAAGCATAGCCTTTAAAGTGGTATTAAAGGTTTGGCTTTAAAAAAAATAAAAATAACAAACATGCTACACTTATTGTACCTGCTCTGTGCAGTGGTTTTGCACAGGGCGGCCCTGATACTCTTCTTCTCTGGGTCCCTGCCGGTGTTCCTAGCTCCTCCCCCTTGCCAAGTGCCCCCAATAGCAAGCAATAACAATTGCTATTGGAGCACTGGTGCGTGCTCACTTCTGAGCCCTGCTCTATGCGTCCATAAGATGCATAGGGCCACAGCGCGGCCACACACCCCGCTCTCTCCTCAATGGCTCACTGGCTGTGACTGACAATGGCTCCCACTGCTGTCTCAGCCAATGAGGAGAGGGAGTCCTGGGACAGCTGAGGCTCCTGTACACTGGATCCAGAGGGACCGCAGGTGAATATTAAGGGGGCTGTGGGGGAGCCATGCACAGAAGGTTTTTTACCTCCATGCAAAGAATGCACAAAGGTTAAAAACCTTCAGCCTTTACAACCACTTTAATTCCACTTTAAGTTCACAGGTAAGTATATTATGGGGGGCTAAGGGTGGGGTATTATTCTGCCAAGAGCTTTGCCGTAAAATCTTTTGGTGCTGAAATCTAATGTATCAGTCTGGCAGGGGTACCTGGATCACAAGGCTTTGCTTTTTCAGATAAAACAATTAACATACAATAATTTAACTATTAGTTTGGAGTTCAGCTTTAATAAATGTGTAGGCTGTTCACAAATTATTCATGAAAAAAGTTAAACTGAAGTAAACAGGAGACTTTCCATAGCAAATGTCACACTCTAGAACATATTAAATTAGCTTTTCAGTTATGGCCTTGTACAAATTACATTTACTTCTCACTAGTATTCATTTAAAAGGGCATTTCTCCATTAGCTCTATCCTTAATACATTATAACCAGTGCAAGCCTTGACGTCGTCTCTGTGATTTGAACACGTATTTAGTCAGCTTCACATCAGATATCTTTATGTAATCATTCAGCTATGACTTTGCCAGGATTACAAACAGGTACAAAAATAAATGATTCATGCTAATGCACATTAGATGAAGAGTACAGTATGTAACAACTCATTAAGGTAATCAAACATATTTTTGTATAATATCAATTGGAATTTTGGCAAATTTAAATCCATGCCACACAGAGGCAAAGTGAAGCTCTTAAGCTGGCCATACACTGCTTTTTTTAAAAATGTTATTCAGCCCATGGAATTAAGTAGATGGAGGAATCGCCCCTGCCGGCACATTGGATTCTGACAGCGGCACCCAAAGCTGTCAGAATACACCGATCAGCCCCTGCAGTTGATTGGCGGAACATTTTCGACCCTTGACCAGAAATCAATCAAATTATGATTTTTTTTAAGGGGCTACACACTGATCAAAATTGAACCGGTCTCTGCTCAACACTGGTAATACACTGGTAATACTGGGACACATGCTATATAGGCTAGCTTCATTTGATTTAACACAGGGGCTTGAGTATAAACTGCAAAATAAAACAAAATTGGATATAGGCATTTTGTCATATGATCTCTCATAAAAGGAAGAATCAGAGTTTAGATTGGCTGACCCCCCCTGTTCAGCAGAGACCCCATGACCAAATGTCTAGACATTTTTCCACTGGACTAGTTCTTGCAGTTACTGCAACAAGGTATTAGGGTTTCTTTTACATTTTATGACATGAGCCGATGAGCCATGAGCCAGCAGTCAGGCCAGGAGAAGGTGTGCGTGTGTGTGTGGGGGGCAGGAGGGTAAACTGCCTTAGGTGCATCATCATTCTTTGGCGTGTGTGTGTGGGGGGCTTCTCTGTATACCCTTGGCAGAATCATCACTCTGTAAAAATTACACATTTGTAAATGCCTCTATTTGGATACAAAGATATTGGAAATTATTACCAAACTCAATAATACATTTAAAAGTCAACATGCACCTGTTTAGTTGCGGGATCCAGAATGAGTGATCTGTACCTTACAAAATGATATCTGTTTTCTTTATTTTTTTAAATATAATTTTGGACTCATACTTATGTTTTCCTTAGGAAGGCATTTATTGACTGCTCTGTAAAGCCCTTGTATATACAGTACAAGCAGAGCATATATTGGCCTTTCTGGTATGCATGGAGGGATTTCTGGAGAATTCTTCCTTGTTGCAAGCCCCAGAATAGCCTTTCTCAACTCTTTTACCCCAGAGGAACCCCTCAAATAATTTTAAGGTCTCGGAAAGCCCTTACTAAAAGCAATTTGTCGGGCAGTATTTCTCAACTCCAATCCTCAAGGCGCCCCAACAGGTCATGTTTTCAAGCTTTTCATTATTTTGCACAGGTAATTTTATCACTTTCACTGCCTTAGTAATTACCGTATATACTCGAGTATAGGCCGACCCGAGTATAAGCCGAGGCCCCCAATTTACCCCCAAAAAACTGGGAAACTTATTGACTCGTGTATAAGCCGAGGGTGAGACATCCCTGTGTCCCGTCCATCCCTGTGTCCATTCCTGTGTCCCGTCCGTCCCTGTGTCCCGTCCGTCCCTGTGTCCCTGTGTCCATCCCTGTGTCCCTGTGTCCATCCCTGTGTCCCTGTGTCCATCCCTGTGTCCCGTCGTCCCTGTGTCCCGTCCGTCGCTGTGTCCCGTCCGTCGCTGTGTCCCTGTGTCCCGTCCGTCGCTTTGTCCCGTCCGTCGCTGTGTCCCGTCCGTCGCTGTGCTGTGCTGTCCGTCCATCCCTGCCTACCTGTGCCAATCTGCAGCCTCTCTGTGTGCCACGCTCTCCTCCTGGCAGACGGCGGCCATTCCTCTGTTCAAAAGCTGCATGCGCCTCCCTCTCTGTGATAGGCGGAACACTCAATTTCCCAGCAGTCAGTGTTCCGCCTATCACGGACATCCTCTCATCCTCATCCATAGTATGAGAATGAGCGGATGTCCGTGATAGGCGGAACACTGACTGCTGGGAAATTGAGTGTTCCGCCTATCACAGAGAGGGAGGCACGGCTTTTGAATAGTAGAATGGCCGCCGTCTGTCTGCTCGATACACTGATCGGGCAGGCAGACGGCGATGACTCGAGTATAAGCCGAGGGGGGCACTTTTAGCCTCAAAAAAGAGGCTGAAAATCTCGGCTTATACTCGAGTATATACGGTACCACAGCTATTTCATCTGAAAACATGACCTGTTGGGGTGCCTTGAGGACTGGAGTTGAGAAACATTGTTGTAGGTGGTCAATGAGGGAAATTCACCTTATATGGGTGGGCACTGGGCAGTGGAACCCCATACATTGATTATTACTGGTCCCAAGTCTCTGACTAAAGTGATTTTGGTGCTGGAACTACACAAGTACCCTAGCCAGAGGATTAATTCACTACTGCTCATTGCTCAAGGAACCCCTTGCAACCTCTGGATTATTGGTAGGGTTCCACAGAACCCTGGTTGAGAAGGGATGCCCCTATGCATTTACCTTCCTGTATCAGTGCTACCACTATAGTAAAAAGTTATAGTCTTACTACAGGTTTTGTGTTACCCTAATAGATAGTTTGGGCTGGGAAAATTATTTCCAGTATAAAGAAATGCAGCTGCTGGCAGCATTGTATAAACGGTATGTAGCATCAATTACATACAGTATACAGCAATGTGTTCTGGCAGCAGTATAGGGACTTCCTGACCTGTTACAGGAGCACAATTCTGGCTGAGTGCCGCTCAGCCATTCACAGAAAGCCTTGTGCTTTATGAACTAATACAAGACTTCCTCTACTTGGCTAATGCCCTGTACACACGACCAGTTTTCCTGTCGGAATAAACTCTGAAGGTTTTTCCGACGGAGTTAAGACAGAATTCCGCTGAAACTGTCTTGCATACACACGATCACATCAAAGTCCGACCGTCAAGAACACGATGACGTACAACGCGAACGACGTGATTAGAAAAAGGAAGTTCAGTAGCCAATAGCTTCTGTCTCGTACTTGCTTCAGTGCATGTGTCGTTTTTGGTCCGTCGGAACAGCATACAGGCGAGCGGTTTTCCCGATAGGAATTGGTTCCGTCGGAAATATTTAGAACATGTTCTATTTCTAGGTCCGTCAGAATTTTCGACATAAAAAGTCCGATGAGGCATACACACGATTGGAATATACGATGAAAAGCTCCTGTCTGACTTTTTCTGTCGGACATTCCGCTTGTGTGTACGTGGCATTAGTTGGAGATTGTTGTGTCATCCGCTTACATCTTCACCTCAGAGAAAGCCCTTTATTCATTCATAGAATACAAGGCTTCCTGTGAATGGCTGAGCAGCGCTCAGCCTGACTTGATTTTGTTCTGGGAATATGACAGGAAGTCCCCATACCACTGCAGGAACACAGCAATATATATATTGTATTAGCTGATGCTACACACAGGATTTGATTTACTAAAACTGGAGAGTGCAAAATCTGGTGCAGCTGTAGATGGTAGCCCATCAGCTTCTAAATTCAGCTTGTTCAATTATACTTTGACAAAAAAGATTATAGCAACGTGACCAGGTTGTGTAACCATGAAATGTCCATCCACAAATGGAGTATAAAAGAGAAGAGAGGCACCTCCAAGTGTAGCAATATGGTTACATTTAATTAAGGTACAACATTTAGAAACTCACATGGTTGGTGATTAAAACAGGCACATCTACCCTGTTTCCCCGAAAATAAGACCTAGCGTGATTGTCGGTGATGGCTGCAATATAAGCCCTACCTCCCAAATAAGCCCTAGTTAAAATCCTTGTAGGTCTTATTTTTGGGGAAACAGGGTAAGTATGCAGGCATCCGGGGTAAAGCTGTCCAAATAGACCTTCCTCCGTACCGCCGGCTCTCACAGCTGTCAGTCTGCAATTGTGACCGTGAAGACGACCCTGCTGTAGAACAATCTGAAAGCGAGGCTTCGACCGCTCGTGGAGCGCAGAGTGGTAGGGATGACGTTGATGGCGGTGCAGAGGATGGTCTATGTGGACAGCTTTACCCCAGATGCTTGGATCTTAGATCTTACGTACTTATCTCTGCTTAGATGTGCCTGTTTTAATCATTAACCATGTTCCTAAATGTTGTGCCTTCATTAAATATAACCATATTGCTACACTTAGAGGCGCCTCTCTTCTCTTTTATGCTCAGTTGTGACATGAAACCACTTGTATATCAAGACATCCCTTGTTTATCAATTCAAAATGTATAAAAAAAATGTTTGCATGTCTTGCAAAACACTCTCATGTTACTCTCAAGCCAAGGTTTTACTAAATAAGAGTTCCGCTTTAAACTCTTTATTGCTGGAGTAGGTCCAGTTGAGTACCAAGTAATAAGTAGCTGTTCATTCATAAGATCAGAAAATATTTTAGCAGGCCTGATTGCTGAAACCCGGACACATGTTGGTGCATGACGATTTAGTAGTCTGCATCTTAAAATGAGGTCAAATGACCAATGTAACTACAAGAAAACAACAAATGTACCAGCTCTCATTATTATATAATGTTACTGATCGCATTCAAAACAAGTTGTTCTTCGTGTTCATGGAGTGTCACGTCCCCTGACAAAGCACAAATTACTTCCTGTAATTTCAGACATAAAATGATGTGGAGCAGCAGCATGCCAGTCTCTGTGCTCACTGCTCTGTATACTGAACTACTGTAATTCTGCTCTGTCATATCCCAGAGGACAGCGCCGGTCTTCCCTTCCACAATTCCAGTATTGTGGATGACTCACAACATGAAAGCTCTATGCTAAGGTTTCCTAGTGTTACCGATCAAACCCCACATAGTGTATTTATCATGGCAGGAAAACAGTCTATGCACAACGCAAGAAAAATAAGAGGACCCTAAAGGACTGTGTAGGAATTAATTACCATGTTTACGTTAGTCAAAACATGAGTCATCCTCCATGAAACCTTCATAGCAAGTGACATGGGTAAGATTTGTTTTGCTCCACAGTTTACACCGCCTGGTTGGTTATAGTGACCTTTAAATATACTGTACAGTATCTCACAAAAGTGAGTACACCCCTTACGTTTTTGTAAATATGTTATTCTATCTTTTCATGGCACAACACTGAAGAAATTACACTTTGCTACAATGTCAAGTAGTGAGTGTAAAGCTTGCATCATACACACGATCTGACTATTCGGCGGACAAACCACCGGACTTTGCAGTGGAGGTCCTCCGGACTTTCCGAACGAGCGGACCTGCCCACACATGCCGGACTTTTGAAATGAACGGATTTGCCCACACACGGAGAAAAGTCCGTTCTATTTTGAACACGGCTCCAGGTAGACGGGACTAGCGAAGGAGGTCAATGTCGCCGCCTCCATAGGCGAGATTGACACCTCGCGAGCCCCACCACCTGGTATGGACTTAAAGGGGAAGCCCTACGCCGAAAAAACGGCATGGGGGTCCTCCGCAAAGTCCATATCAGACCCTTATCCGGCCGGTCAGGAAAGGGAGTGGGGACAAGCGAGCGCCCCCCCCTCCTGAGCCGTACCAGGCCGCGTGCCCTCAACATGGGGGGAGCGGCCCCCCCACCCCAAAGCACCTTGTCCCCATGTTGATGAGGACAAGGGCCTCTTCCCGACAACCCTGGCCGTTGGTTGTCGGGGTCTGCAGGCGGGGGGCTTATCGGAATCCTGGAGCCCCCTTTAATAAGGGGGCCCCCAGATACAGGCCCCCACCCTATGTGAATGAGTATTTGGGTACCATGTACCCCTACTCATTCACCTGGTAAAAAAAGTGTAACAACACGTGTTTTTAAAATAATTTATTGCACAGCTCCGGTGGTCTTCTGTCTTGGGGGGTCTTCCCGGAGGATGCTGGGACTGTGACATCATAAGGGGACGGGGTCACCATGTGACATCACCCAGTGACCCTGCCCATTGTCCCTATATAAGTCACCGCACAACACGTCCCTGTCATTGCCGCCAGAGAAAGCGTTGAGTCAACATCTCAAGGAAGAAGAAGAAGAGAAGGCGGCGGCGGCGACAGAAGACCGGGCCACCGCTAGTAAAAGAGCTGGAAGAAGAAAGCGGAGGCCCGTCAAGAAGAACTGAAGAGGGGGACAAGACCCCCAAAGTCAGAAGAAGGCCCCCCAGGATGGCGGCGACGAATAAGAAAGTCTGGCGAGAAGACCCCCCAAGACGGAAGACCACCGGAGCTGTGCAATAAATTATTTTAAAAACATGTGTTGTGTTGTTTTTCTTTACACTTTTTTTCACCAGGTGAATGGGTAGGGGTACATGGTACCCCAATACTCATTCACATAGGGTGCGGGCTGGTATCTGGGGGCCCCCTTATTAAAGAGGGCTCCCGGATTCCGATAAGCCCCCTTGTCCGCAGACCCCGACAACCAACGGCCAGGGTTGTCGGGAAGAGGCCGTTGTCCTCATCAACATATGGACAAGGTGTAAAATTAAAGCACCCCCCATGTTGAGGGCACACGGCCTGGTACGGCTCAGGAGGGGGGGGTGCTCGCTCTTCCCCACCCTCTTCCTGATATGGACCTTGGGGGGGACCCCCACGCGTTTTTTCGGCGTAGGACTTCCCCTTTAAGTCCATACCAGGTGACGGGGCCAGCGAGGTGTCAATCTCGCCTATGGAGGCGGTGACATTGACCTCCTTCGCTAGTCCCGTCTACCTGGAGCCGCATTCAAAATGAACAGACTTTTCTCTGTGTGTGGGCAAGTTTGTTCATTTCAAAAGTCCGGCGGACTAGCACACAGACGGCCGGATTGTCCGCCAGACTGCCGAGTCCGGATTGTATGTACGCGGCATAACAGTGTAAATTTGCTGTCCCCTCAAAATAACTCAACACACAGCCATTAATGTCTAAACCGCTGGCAACAAAAGTGAGTGCACCCCTAAGTAAAAATGTCCAAATTGGGCCCAACGTGTGAATATATTCTGTGTGGCCACCATTATTTTCCAGCACTGCCTTAACCCTCTTGGGCATGGAGTTCACCAGAGCTTCACAGGTTGCCATTGGAGTCTTCTTTCACTCCTCCATGATAACATCACAGAGCTGGTGGATGTAAGAGACCTTGCGCTCCTCCACCTTCCATTTGGGGATGCCCCACAGATGCTCAATAGGGTTTAGGTCTGGAGACATGCTTGGTCAGTCCATCAAATTTACCCTCATCTTCTTTAGCAAGGCAGTGGTCATCTTGGAGGTGTGTTTGGAGTCGTTATCATGTCGGAATACTGCCCTGCGGCCCAGTCTTCTAAAGGGAGGGGATCATGCTCTGCTTCAACATGTTAGAGTACATGCTGGCATTCATGATTCCCTCAATGAACTGTAGCTCCCCAGTGCCGGCAGCACTCATGCAGCCCCGGACCATGACACTCCCACCACCATGCTTGACTGCAGGCAAGACACACTTGTCTTTGTACTTCTCATCTGGTTGCCGCCACACACGCTTGACACCATCTGAACCAAATACGTTTATCTTTGTTTCACCAGACCACAGGACATGGCTCCAGTAATCCATGTCCTTAGTCTGCTTGTCTTCAGCAAACTGTTTGCAGGCTTTCTTGTGCATCATCTTTAGAAGAGGCTTCCTTTTGGGACGACAGCCATGCAGACAATTTGATGCAGTGTGCCGAGTATGGTCTGAGCACTGACAGGCTGACCCCCCACCCCTTCAACCTCAGCAGCAATGCTGGCAGCACTCATACTTCTATTTCCCAAAGACAACCTCTGGATACGACGCTGAGCACTCAACTTCTTTGGTTGACCATGGTAAAGCCTGTTCTGAGTAGAACCTGTCCTGCTATACCGCTGTATGGTCTTGGTCAACGTGCTGCAGCTCAGTTTCAGGGTCTTGCGAATCTTCTTATAGCCTAGGCCATCTTTATGTAGAGCATTCTTTATTTTCAGATCCTCAGAGAGTTCTTTGCCATGAGGTGCCATTTTGAACTTCCAGTGACCAGTATGAGAGAGTGAGAGTGATAATACCAAATTTAACCCCCATTCACACCTGAGACCTTGTAACACTAATGAGTCACATGACATTAGGGAGGGAAAATGGCTAAATGGGCCCAATTTGGACATTTTCACATAGGGGTGTACTCACTTTTGTTGCCAGCGGTTTAGACATTAATGGCTGTGTGTTGAGTTATTTGGAGGGGACAGCAAATTCACACTGTTATACAAGCTGTACACTCAATACTTTACATTTTAGCAAAGTGTCATTGGTTCAGTGTTGTCACATGAAAAGGTATAATAAAATATTTACAAAAATGTGAGGGGTGTACTCACTTTTTTGAGATACTGTGTGTGTGTATATATATATATATATTTAAAGTATAGTTACATTTCTAAAAAAATGTGAGAACAGATTAGAAACGTAATGGACATATATCGGTCTAGGAAGGGTTTCAAAGCCATTTTGAAGGCATTGGAACTCCAATGAACCACGGGGAGAGCCATTATCCACAAATGGAGATAACTTGAAACAGTGGTGAACCTTCCTAGGAGTGGCCGGACTACAAAAATTACTCCAAGGGCACATTGACGACGACTCATCCAGGAGCAAAATTGCTCCATAGCAATGTGAAAGACTCATTGCCGATTATCGCAAAAGCTTGATTGTAGTTGTTGCCTCCAAGCGTGGCACAACCAGTTATTAGGTTTAGTGGGCAATTACTTTTTCACATAAAGCCAGGCAGGTTTGAACAGCTATTTTGCCTAATAAATGAAATCATATTTTAAAAACTGCATTTTGTATTTACTCCGGTTATGTTTGTGTAATAATACAATTTGTTTGATGATCTGAGTCATTTAAGTGTGACAAATATGCAAAAAATAAAATAAAATCAGAAATACTTTTTCACAGCACTGTATATTTACCAGCCACTTTATTGGGTACACCTTGCTAGTGCCAGCCAGGTTGGCCCCCCTTTTGCCTTCAGAACTGTCTTAATTCTTCATGGCATAGAGGTAAACAAGGTGTTGGAAACATTCTTCCGAGATTTTGGTCCATATTGACATGATAGCATCACACAGTTGCTGCAGATTTGTCGGCTGCTCGTCCATGTTGAGAATCTCCCGTTCCACCACATCCCAAAGGTGCTCTATTGAATTGAGATCTGGTGACTGTGGAGGACATTGGAGTACACTAAACTCATTGTCATGTTCAACAAAGCAATTGGAAATGTTTTGAGCTTTGTGACATGGTGCATTGTCCTGCTGGAAGTAGCCATCAGATGATGGGTACACTGTAGACATAACAGGATGGACATGGTCAGCAACAATACTCAGGTGAACCGCAGTGTTTAAATGATGCTCAATTGGTTCTAAGAGGCTCAAAGTCTGCCAAGAAATTATCCCCCACACCATTACATCACCACCACCAGCCTGAACCATTGATACAAGGCAGGATGGATCCATGTTTTCATGTTTACTGCCAAATTCTGACCCTACCATCTGAATGTTGCAGTTGTAATCGAGACTCATCAGACCAGGTAATGTTTTTTACTCTTCTATTGCCCCTTACTCCACCTGATAATGGTTGGCATTGTGTGCAATGCACATGGGTGGCCAGTCGCTTGCTTTCTATAAGCAGAAGTAGTATGCCTGGTGTGTTTTTTCTGTATCAAATATGAGCAGATGGGGTGTAGAGTGGGCACGTTGGAGCACAGTGTTAGAACAGCAGCTGTCAGAGCAGACTTGAAGCTGCAGTCTGCTGGTTGCCAGTCACTGATCTGGAGTGTGAGTGTGGTAAGGGGCCACCCCTTTTACTGCTGCGCCCAGGGTGGTTGTCCATCCTGCCCACCCTTTGTCCCAGCCCTGGCTCTGAGTGATCCTCTACTACTATGAATTAATATTCATTCGTAACAGTGACAGATCACTGCTCTCTGTGTATCTAACAGTGGCTGCTTTTTACACATAAGACATAAAAAACGTGTTGTGCTAGTACATCAATAAACAAATGAAAACAAATAAAAAAACAAAGTGTTTAAACCACAGTACAAATTTTTTATTGAATGTACATAGCAGTAACACTAATGTCAAGAATTGTACTTTTTTGTCCACAAGAGGGCGCTCTTTGCATTCTAGTTGTCACTTGAAGCAGGCAAAGATGATTGTCACACTATTGATGTGGCTGTAATCTCTGCACCACTGCAGGGTGCTTCTTTCTATACACAGTGTCAGCTGCTCAGCATACTAGTCTTTTAATAAGATTGTAGTTTCTTCAATATTGAGCAGAAACATACACTACTTTGCTTAGAGCAATGTATAAATAAGATTTTCTGAATAAACATTCTAGTTCTATCACTGAACTGCCACACAATATTTTATTAAACGTTATTAACTAGTAAGGTAAAACAGTGGGGGAGATTTACTAAAACTAGTACACAGAATCTGGGGCAGCGGTGCATAGTAACCAATCAGCTTCTAGAGTTTATTATCAAAGCATCATGGAACAAGGTGAGGTTAAACGCCGATTGGTTGATTGGCAGATTCTGTGTGCACCCATTTTAGTAACCCCCCCCCCCCAGTATGTGGTGTTTTTTACAATAAGACATGGAACAGATTGTACTACAAACAAAATGCTGCCTTCAGCTTCTGTGTACATACAACAGCTGGCCCAATGATGGAGAGGGGTCATAAAATGTATATTTCCTTTCTAGCCTTAGGGTCCCTTCACATATCTCCAGTACAATGTGGTATGTGCATTGTTGTGTTGACATTTTCAATAGCACCCCAACACACTAACCCAACGCACGCATTTGCAGCATACTACAATGCATGGTAACCTTGAGTTCATTACGTGTTGGAATAAAATGCTAAATTTCTGTTTTTTGTCCATACTGATGCCTTGCCAGGCTATTCATTTAAATCCGCTGAATTAATGTGATTATTTCAACGAAACCTTACAGTATAAAGAGGCCCTCAGGCTGGCCATACATTATTCAATTTTCTTATTTACTTTTCTTTAGATTTACCTTCAACTATGTAGTGCAAGGGCCTGCCTGATTGCATACAAATTAAAGGTTTGACCTCATATTATATGGTTGGTAAATCTAAAGGAAAATTGTACAAGAAAATTGTATAATGTATGACCAGCCTAAGATCCCATACACACTATACAACTTTTGTTGTCTGATTTCCTTTAGATTTACCAAAACCATGTAGTACAAGGGCCTGCCTGATTGCATACAAGTCGAAACTCTTAAGGTTTGACCTCATATTATATGGTTTTGATAAATCTAAAGAAAGGAAAAAAAATCTACAGAAAATTGTATAGTGTGTATCCAGCTTTTTAGACTACTCAAACACATCAGATAATCATCATTTGATGCAGCTGTCATAGTAGCTATACATCTGTGGAGTCTCCAATCCCCAGCTAACCAGTTTCAGGGGTGGTCAACTTGGCCATCCAAAATGGACCAAAGTGTTAATCCTCCTGGCAGGTTAATTGGCTTCTGACTAAATTGGCCCTTGTATATGAATGTGAGTTAGGGACCTTAGATTGTAAGCTCCTTGAGGGTAGAGACTGATGTGACTGTACAATGTATATGTAAAGGGCTGCGTAAATTGACGGTGCTATCCTGGTAGGATAATTAGCTTCTGTCTAAATCCGCCTTAGTATATGAATGTGAGTTAGGGACCTTAGATTGTAAGCTCTTTGAGGGTAGAGACCGATGTGAATGTACAATGTATATGTAAAGCGCTGCGTAATTTGACAGCGCTATATAAGTACCTTAAATAATAATAATAATAAATAATCCCCCAAAAAATATAAAAAAATAAATAAAAATAAGGAAAGTTAAAGCCTGAATGAGGAAATCCGAATCTAAGCATTATAAGCAGTAGGTGTGAGAGTAATATAATCATATAAGAATCATGTCATATCTGAATAATGGAGTAAGGCATAGAATACAGATAAACAAAGTATTTTTGAAGCATTACAAAAAAGCTGTCATTAAAGAAATAATGGAGGCTACCAGCACAGATCTCTCCTTGTAAAATGCTTGTTTACTGGCTGTCATGCTATTGCTTTGGCAATGAACTTGTAACAAGTACAGAGACAAGAAAAAAAAGTTTCTCCAACTTTCAATAGCTGTGTTTGTTCCATGTGAGTGAATGAGAAGAGATCAAGGCAGGCAAGCAACTAGCATTTTCACAAGAAGGTCAGAAATGAGGCCCCCATTTGTTGATACAATACAGTACATTCATACATCTGCCAATTACTACTACTCAAGATTCGAGAAACCTAAGTTGTGGCCACTAGGTGGCATGTGTGTACCAGTTCTGTTTTTTTACAAATCAATATTATTAGAAGGTGCAGCAGAGACAACAGCAGCTGTACTTGTGCACTTCTGAACTTTAAGGGGTGTTTGAACAAATGGCAGCAGAACTTCCAAGAATGTGAATGTTAATCACTTGTGCAAAAGTCCTTCTTTAGAATGAATCACTAAGCCTAAGCCTTTAAAAATGAGCAACCACCAGCCATGACCCTAGCTATCAATCAAGCTAGGGTCATGGCTGGTGGTTGCTCATTTTTAAAGCTATCCAAGGCCATTTTCAATATACACTATAACCCAACTGCAATATGGGACTCAGAGGAGAAATGGACTCTATAGGGGCTGGTATGGCTTGATTAAGCTAAATAACTAAGCTGGCCATACACCAGTGCAATGTCATATGAAATTTTTCATTTTTCTAATGGTTAGTGGGGGTCAAATCGACCCGTGACAATGAGAAATTTGAAGGAGCAGGATGGAAAATTGTTCCTAAACAAGTGAAATTCTAACGGTGAATGTGGATTTCCTTCATAGACATTGTACATATTTTAATGAAGCGTGTTTAATACGTCTGGAATGCAAATAGCAGGGCGTTTTAGGGGTTTGGTACAAAATTAGTTGACTCAATGACAGTAGGATTGTTGGAGAACGATGCTTCTGCAAACACTTAAATGAAGATCTAACTGTGCATGGATAGCTTAAAGTGTAACTGATATAAAAAGACGAGAAATTGGGACTTTATATGAGACCATGACTATCCAGTACACAGATCTCCATCCCTATTGGTTTTCAAAGGAGGGGAGAAGGGGGAAAGTGGAACTAAACCCTCCTCTACCTTGCCGTGGAGGAAGCTGCCATCTTAGCCTCTGTTTGATCTGCAGTTACCATGGTGCTTCACATGTGATCAGTTATGACACCAGCCATCTAATGGCTTGACAGTTTGGTTAAGAGTACAAGCAACTGTGAAAGTTATCATTCTTGGAATGCCTCGAATGTAATGCTGCGTACACACGATCGGACTTTCCAATGGAAAATGTTGGATGTGAGCTTGTTGTCAGAAAGTCCGACTGTGTATGCTCCATCGAACATTTGCTGTCGGAATTTCCACCCACAAATGTTGGCTAGCAGGTTCTCAAATTTTCAGCCAACTTCACTTTTTAGTTGGAAAGTCCGATCGTGTGTACACAAGTCCGTCGCACAAAAGTTCAAGCATGCTTGGAATCAAGCAGAAGGAGCCGCACTGCCTATTGAACTTCCTTTTTCTCGGCTCGTTGTACGTCTTGTACGTCACCACGTTCTCACGTTCTGAATTTTTGCCCAACGTTTTGTGTGACCGTGTATATGCAAGACAAGTTTGAGCCAACATCCATCAGAAAAAAATCCACAGTTTTGTTGGTGGAAAGTCCGATCGTGTGTGCGTGGCATAACTGTTTGAGGAACAGGTAAATCAGGTTTAATTCCACCATAAGTACGCTAGTTCTGGGTCCCATAATTATATCCCACAAGGGACATTATCTATGTGGAGTTTGTATGTTCCCCCAAGGGTTTGTAGGGTTTACCTTTAGGTGCTGTTGTTTCTTTCCACAGTTCATACTCATGTAATTAACTTATCTGGCATCCTTCCAAATTGCCTCTAGTGTGTATAAACGTGAGAGTTATATTAAATTATGATCTCCTCCAGGGACTGTAATGGTTCTATGTACTCTGTAAGGAGTTCTGTGTAATAAGTCCATTCTATACAAATATAGAAAATGATTACTGATGATCTTCAGTCATCACCACTGATGCAGACAAAAGATACTTCATTATTATTAGAAGAACTTCCATTTGTATCAGCCTAACAATTTCCTGTGTTTGTAAAGGAAATATATTATTTGATAATAAATGGGGCTTCCCATTAGCAGCGGCAGCAGAGATGCCAAGTGGGAAAGTTGCCATTTGCTGGAAGTGAATATTCTTGGAAGTGATGCTGCTTTTACAGTGCAGAATAACCTGATTGTAATGCTTGAAAAATACTCAGCCTGCAAAAGAAGATTTTTTTTAATACTCACCTCTTTGTTGGTCTGCAAGTTCTTACTTTGCTTTTTACAACCTCCAGAGGAATCTTCAGCATCTGACATTTTCAGAGGTCACTTGCTATCTAAAAGAGAGTTAAAGTCCTACTCTGCATTTAGGCAGTGCGCTCTCCCTTGTTCACATATCTGCATATAGGCAGTGCGCTCTCCCTTGTGCACATATCTGCATATAGGCAGTGCCCTCTCCCTTGTGCACAAATCTGCATATAGGCAGTGCCCTCTCCCTTGTGCACATATCTGCATATAGGCAGTGCGCTCTCCCTTGTCCACAAATCTGCATATAGGCAGTGCGCTCTCCCTTGTGCACATATCTGCATTTAGGCAGTGCGCTCTCCCTTGTTCACATATCTGCATATAGGCAGTGCGCTCTCCCTTGTGCACATATCTGCATATAGGCAGTGCGCTCTCCCTTGTCCACAAATCTGCATATAGGCAGTGCGCTCTCCCTTGTGCACATATCTGCATATAGGCAGTGCGCTCTCCCTTGTGCACATATCTGCATATAGGCAGTGCACTCTCTCTTGTGCACATATCTGCATATAGGCAGTGCGCTCTCCCTTGTGCACATATCTGCATATAGGCAGTGCGCTCTCCCTTGTGCACATATCTGCATATAGGCAGTGCACTCTCTCTTGTGCACATATCTGCATATAGGCAGTGCGCTCTCCCTTGTGCACATATCTGCATATAGGCAGTGTGCTCTCCCTTGTGCACATATCTGCATATAGGCAGTGCGCTCTCCCTTGTGCACATATCTGCATATAGGCAGTGTGCTCTCCCTTGTGCATATATCTGCATATAGGCAGTGCACTCTCCCTTGTTCATAAATCAGCACAGACAACACTCTCTCCATTGTCCACAAATCTGCACATAGGCTGTGCGCTTTCTTTCATCCACAAATCTGTTTGTGGATGAGCAATACAGCAGCCCCTTATTTTTATATTGATGGGAGCGCGCTCAAGTACCATTATTTTAGTTCATGTACATACCGGTCTGATCTCTCAGAATGCTACTTTTTTTGCCATGCTTTCTGAAGCCGCGGTTGGCTTACAGGTATATAATTTAAAGAAAGCTGAATTTAGCTACATTTATTAACTCCCACTATTTCTTGACCGCGCTGCTAATTTAATTTCAAATTAGGAACTAAACCATCAAGCATTAAATCTGCTTTTGCAAGCAACTGTTTTTTTTTTTTTCCAAACTTTTTTTCAAACAAAGTTGCTTTTAACTCACCGCACCAAGGCTATTGCAAAAGATCATACTTCTCATATGATTTGGTGTTTATTCAGCAGCCTAGATGTGTTTACAGGTTATTCAAGGGTGCTGGCCAGTCAGTGAGGACAATTTGCACCAAGTGTCTCTGTACTATCCGAGGTCATACAACAAAATACCAGCAGGTGTCGCCGGAGACATTTTGTATTTGAACCAAACAATTCCCAGCATAGTCTCTTGCGGGGTGAATAAACTCTACCAGGAAAACTTCACACAGCAGTAAAGGACAGTGTCAGAGAAACGCAACTGAACTTTTGGCAGCACCAATCACTTACGCATACTTTTCAAGGATAAACAAGCATAGTGCGATCACACTGAAACTGAAATGTTCAAGCATTAGACCGATTGACAGTGTGTTTGGTAGTGAAATGGTTACTAAGGCCATGCATGTTTAAATGCAATATAATATTTGCAAACACTGAGCCATGCACATTTAAATTAAATGCAGTGGGGTTGATTTACTAAAGGTAAATAGGCTGTTTACTTTGCAAGGGTGGTTGCACTTTGCCAGGAAATTTCCCCTCAGAGCTCAGTGAAAATCCACTTTGCAAAAAATACCTAATCGGATAAATGGTAAATATATTAAAAAAAAAAAAAACCCGGGGTTGATTTACTAAAACTGGAGCGTGGAAAATTCGGTGCAGCTAAGCATGGTAGCCAATCAGCTTTTATCTTCAGTTTGTTCAATTAACCACTTCAATACAGGGCACTTTCACCCCCTTCCTTCCCAGCCCAATTTTCAGCTTTCAGCGCTCTAGCGCTTTCAGTGACAATTGCGCGGTCATGCTACACTGTACCCAAATGAAATTGTTATCATTTTGTTCGCACAAATAGAGCTTTATTTTGGTGGTATTTATTCACGACTCCGTTTTTTTTTTTTTGCGATATAAGCGCAAAAAAAGCGGAAATTTGGGAAAAAAACAATATTTTCTTTTTTCTATTTGAAAAGAAATCCAATAAAATCAAATTTTGTCATAAATTTAAGCCAAAATGTATTCTGCTACATGTTTTTGGTAAAAAAAATTCCGTTAAGTGTATAATAATTGGTTTGTGTGATCACGGACATATGTACGCAAATGATCATGTACATATGTGTGCAGGTGATCACGTACATATGTGTGCAGATAATCATTGGGACATGTGATTTTAGTGGGACATATGTGGGGGACATGTTTTTATCATTAGGGACATGTGTTTTTATTATTTGGGGACATGTATGTTTTGGGGACATATGTGGGGACTGTGTTTGTACTGTGTGGTGTGTTGTGTGTTTACACTACACTGATGATCAGTGAGTAAAAAGCTGTAAAAAGCAGCCCATACTCACTGATCATCAGCCGGCTGCAGCGTTCTGCTCTCCTCTCCTCAGCGGTGACTTCCGTGTGAGGAGAGGAGAGCCGATTGCCTAGCAACCGGCTGTTTGTTTACATCACATGACGGCCGTGATTGGACACGGCCGTCATGTGATCAGGAGGGCCAATCACAGAGCCCTCCTGCCGATCTGAGATGTGCCGTGTCCGGGTGACACGAGCACATCGGGATCGCGCCGCTGCGCGGGCGCGCGCGCGCGCGATCCCGCTACTCCTGAATGACGTTCCTGAACGTCCTATCAGGATTAGACGGCTCCCACCCGGCCGTATATATGCATTGGCCGGGTGGGAAGTGGTTAAGCAAAAAAAAAAAAAAAAACCTGGAAGCTGATTGCTTTCTATGCAGAGCTGCACCAGATTTTGCACTCTCTAGTTTTAGTAACTAAACCCCAATTTTATACCTTGCAACATGATTAGATGATGGAAGTTGGCAGAGCTTCACCTCCTTCAGCACACTAAGGGCCGGTTCACACTGCAGGTGCGGCGAGGCGTCTCCGACTTGCCTCGCCGCGACCTGCGGCGACCTCAGCGGCGACTTGCAGAGGACTTCTGTATAGAAGTCAATGCAAGTCGCCCCCGAAGTCGCCCAGAAGTAGTACAGGAACCTTTTTTCTGAGTCGGAGCGACTCGAGTCGCTCCTCTCAGAACGGTTCCATTGTACAGAACGGGGGCGACTTGCGGGAGCGAGGCGAGGCGAGTCGTGTCGCCTCGCATCGCCCGCTGTGTGAACCGGCCCTTAGGGAAAAAAAATCCATTGCAAAGTGAACACGTCTATTTGCCTTTAGTAAATCCACCCCAGTATTTGCAAACATCAAGCCATGAATATTTCAAATCAAATCTAACATTTGCAAACAACAAGGTGAACACAAAAAGCAAAGCAAGGAGCCAGTTGTCTGTAAGATGTGTCTGCTATAATGCTTTGCCCTGATTAGCTCCGTCTAGAAGTGCAAGCTTCCAGCGCTGCCTGGTTTACATTCCTGTGTGTCTCGCCTGGTCTAGTCTGATTCCATGTGTCTGCCAGTTTACAATAATAATGTTGCAATGTATTCTTCAGAGGCCAGTGTATAGATCCCAGTACCAGGACTGGTTTCTGCTGTCTGGAGATGGCAGATGACTAACTGGGACAAAGTATGTGTCACTGGCAGAGCTGGTCCCTTGTGTAGGTGCTGGAGAGCTCCTCATCCACGTGCCTGAAAGCAAAGGCTGGCTGCAGAAAGGGTTAAAGAGAAACTGGGACCCCCCTACTGGAATGAATAGTAGAGGGGGTTGGGAGGTTTTTCATCTGGAGGACATTGTTAGAAGATCCATGTGTGCTCCGCTTCTCCCCCCCCCCCCAAACACAACCCCATCCTAGTGGCAGGTGGACAGTATCCCTAGAAAGAGAAAAAGGGGCCAATTGTCTAATCTCCAAACTGCCACACGCCAGACCTCTCCCCCATTGTGTGACTCCTATAGAAATGCAAAGTAGCAGCGTGTGCCATTCACAATCTGCTGCACAGTGACCCTATTATCTGTGAAGATCTGTGCCCTGAAAAAAAAAAATATATATACAATCCCGCAAGATGTCCATCTCTGCATAATTAGGAGGATAGGCATTGATCTGGAACACATTATTCCCAAATGCATCATCACAGCCAGATCTTTATTCTCTAAAATGTATGTAAAACCCTTTTTTTTTTAGATAGAGCAGGAAAGGGTTAAAATGATAATCAAGTCATTTTTTGCTGTATGTGTTCTGCTAGGAAGATTTCCCTTTCCTGGAGACAAGAAACCTCTTTTAGAAAAAAATTCTTAGGGCTCATGCACTCGGATGCATTTGGGGGGGGGGGGGGTACACTGCAAAAAAATCAGCATATTTCTACGATTGGGAGTCCCCAAGTGGTCTTGGTTGCAAACGGCTTGCATCCCTGTGCACGTGTCCCCACGGATGTGTGCGGGTACAGGTGTTACGGCCGCGGCGTCATTGATCTGTGCCGGTTGCAGATCTATGCCAAAACCTGCCACTCTTGGGTGCGGAAATACGCTGAATTCATGCGGCGTGTGCCCAAATACGTGCATCGACGCTGTCATAGGAACAATTGTCCTCATTGGAGGATTTGTCTCTCTTGCTTTGATGACAAGTCAACGAGGATTTTTGTCTCGGCGACGATGGTCGGCAGGACTAATCGAGGGTTAAAAAATATTGCCTTTATATATATTATTATTATTATTATTATCATTATATAATTTTATAATATTATATTATAAATATATAATATATAAAATTGCCTTTTATATATATATATATATATATATATATATATATATATATATATATATATATTATATGCATTTACTTGTAATGTTAATTAATAGAGATCTCATATGTTCAACTTTGACTGGTCTCATCATTTCACAGCAGTGATCATCATGCTCAGCTAAAAAGTGCAAAGAAAGTAAAGTTTTTAACACCCACATTTGGGCACCGATATAAAGTTCAGGGCTTCTTTTGAGGTAACCCCTGTGTTCTTGTAAAAATCTAAAACCCGCAGGCTCCAGTCTGCCCGGTAACAGCATCACAAAGACATTAGACTTTGAGTCATTGTAAAAAAAAAAAAAAAAAAAAAATCCCCCTGCGCCCACCACAGACACACTCTGCTCTGCTGCACAGCCCCCCCTCCCCCATGTGGCCTTCTGGCACGAGCCAGAGCTTTCTGATCAGGATTTGCATTACAATGTGTCCCTCCGCCAGCCAATGAGAGAGAAGGAGCACTACAAACCACGCCTACTCCTGTCACTAAATATAAGCCTGAGCTGCTGCCTGTGTTCTTCACTCACTGCTTGGGATTCTCTGATCTTACAAACCCTCTTTGGATATAACAGCTCGCCTTTGGCAAACCATTGGATTTTTTTTTGTGCTGCCTCTTAGCTATTCCTTTGTGAAGCATTCAAGCATCATGACTCTGGAAGAGGTTCACGGACAGGAAACCGTTGTAGAAAACACTGAAAGGTAATTATCGTGCTTATTTCTGCTATATTGCTAGTTATCTATTGGGGAGATGTAGGGTACATGTTATAGTATTATTGGGTTTATTGCATTGAACTAGAAAAGCGTTGGCTGGGAGGGGCGGCTTTTGATTTAACAAATGTAGATTTGTATTAAGCATGCTAGTGATCAGATGTTGTATAGACCATGTGTAGCCTGTTGAAGTGACAGCACCCAGTGTAGGGAGCAGATAGAGCTACAGCCTTATAAGGAGCTTTCAATATAGATCACGCTGTTAGCGTTAGCCTTTGGTACATTATGTATTATTGCTTCTGGTGATGCTTGGATTCTGGTATTAAGTGCATTTATTTTTGTCTTGTTCAGAATGCACAGCGCTGGCAAGGCTCTTCACGAGCTGCTCATCTCCGCCCAGAGACAGGAGTGTCTGACCGTTGGAGTCTACGAGTCTGCCAAAGTAATGAATGTGTAAGTATCCAACTCCCTTGCATAGATCCCACGCACACCTATTACTCATGCACACACGTAACACATTGCCCACACACAGACCCACTTGTATTTTTTTTTATTTTTTCCAACTGCAGAACTAACGTGCGTGTTCCTTTTTCTTCTACAGAGATCCAGACAATGTCACTTTCTGCATTCTGGCTGCTGATGAGTTCGACGAGGGCGACATTGCCCTGCAGATCCACTTCACCCTCATCCAAGCTTTCTGCTGTGAAAATGACATCAACATCGTACGTCTAAATGACACCGAAAAGCTGGCTGAAATCTTGGGCAGCAACGATGAGTCTGGAGAGCCGAAAGATCTGCATTGCATCCTTATTACGGTAAGTGTCGTGTTTCAGCTCTTCTCTCCTGACTTGGCACTGTGCCTTTGGCTATGTCTCAACTTTCTACTCCTAAGCAGTTTACTCATGTTCTGTTCCTTTTTTTTTTCTTCTCAGAACCCCAGTGAGGATGCTTGGAAAGACCCTGCTCTGGAAAAACTTGGTCTATTTTGCGAAGAAAGCCGTAATGTTAATGACTGGGTTCCAACTATTACCCTTCCCGAGTGAACTGATTCATGCATTAGATTGTGAAAATCGTTTTTGCATTCTTATCACGGTGTTGTGCGCCTGGTTGGACCGGCTGCATTCCCCGAGTCTGTGGATTACGCCGGTTGAGGTCGGAAACCGTGGCTGAGACCGGCAAGATGTTGGCTCTTGTGGAGCAAAAGAGTAAGGAGGAAACTTGACGTGGACTGATCTGCAGAAGGGAAGGTTCAGACCAGTGCAAAGCCTCCTACATTAGTAGCACTGAAGGGGCAGTCATACCGTGGAGCTCTGGAGTATGTTGCATGTTTTGCAAGCCTGGAAGGACTTTTGCAAAGTGGAAATGTATCTTTTGGCTAAGATGGTACAAGGAAGGACATGACAGTTGGCAAACACCTTGCTAAGATGAACTTGAGTGGATTTTTGGAAATGTTTGGACTGGATACTATATAAAAAGAAAAAAACTTTGGACTTATAAAGCTAATCAACAGCAATGTATATCAAGCTTATCCACTGCATTTTTCTATTAATGATTCTGTCTGTGAGGCAGAGACCCGAAACACCAATGAACTATGAACTTTATATTACACAGACTTTCATCATACCTGTGCATGGCTATATAGCACTATCATAAAGTGCTTACTTTAATTCCATCGATTACAGTAATGTTCATTTAGATATTTCTTTATATTTAATAAACAAATTGAAACTTACTTTGGTTGTCAGTTTGCAATATTTTATATAGAGTTGGTATATATGACATAAAATGCACACTATAACGGTCAGCCTAAATGAACCTGCATGCCTTTTTTATTTTTTTTATCCTAAAGTAGTGCCAGCTTTGTTCTGTGCCAGCCCCCTTTGTGAGCAGACTGTATTGTCCCTTTTTTCTTAGCACAGAAGGTGCTTGCTCCTCAAGATAAGCCTTGGCTGAGGCTGTTAATGCTTACTATTCAATCAGATAATGTGACCTCTAACCCTCCTGCAACAGCTGCTTATCGCAACAGCTTGCAAGACGGGAGATCCTGCATTTCAAATTAGTGCATTATTCTAATAGGAGGCCTTTAGAGAGACAAGTTTCTGTTCTGCTTTAAAAAGTGCAGCTGGCCATGTGCCCCCGTCAGGGGCTTCCCTGGAACCACAGGCATTCAACTGTGAAATAAAAGTTCCCCACCCCCCTTCCTATAGTCATGCAAAACACACAGAAAAAAAAAAAAAAAAATCAAAAAAGCTATTTGGGTTTTACCCTAGCTCTAGAAAGAAGTTGGGAATTTCCAGGCTGTGCATCCATTATACAATTTACTTACAAAATGTTCCTTTGTATTTACCAAAACCATATAATATAAGCTTAGACCTAAACACTATTGATTTGTATGCAGTCGGGCAGGTCCTTGCACTACATAGCTCATACCTCCCTCCTTTCTGAAATGGGAATGAGGGACACCTATTAGCAAAAGTATGTAGGCATAGAAGACACCCACCTTAAAGGAGAATTGTAGAATAATAATAATTGGTTAGATCACAAGTGCTTTTTTACCACTACTATTCCTTTATATTAGCTTTTGGTATTTACAAATGCAGAAATGTAGAAATTGGATGAAAGGTTTAGCACTGGGAAACACTTTTTGAAAGATAAATAGTGCATTCTATATACATCTATATAATGAGGGACAAACGAGAAGGAAAGAGGGACAGAGGGACATTGCTCCAAATCGGTGACCGTTCCTCGAAATCAGGGACAGTCCCTCGAAATCAGGGACAGTTGGGAGCTATGCAAAGCTGAAGGTAAATCTAAAGGAAATGGAATTTTAAAATTGTATAATTTATTGCCAGCCTTTGTGTATGCCAACATACTTTGTTTTTATAACTGTTGCAAGCACTGTATGCAAATATGCATGTCTGCTTTGCACGCATCCAGAAAATGAAGAATTTCCAACACACAATACACTCCAGGTAGCATAAAGGTCATCAAGATCTCTGCAAGGTATCAGCAAGCTACTAATCAGTACGGTGCCATTTAAATGGTCGTGTCTGTGAGTTTCCAGGAACCTGTGCTTTGCTCCTTTTGTGCCTTGTGCTAGCATTGTGTACCTGCAAAGGAACAGAAAACTATCGTGCAAGTGCCAAGAAAACAGAAAGTTGTGACGTCTGCACACAGTAACAGAAAGCTGAAGAGCGTAAGTCTTGGAAGAACCTTAGGCATTGGAACTGAAAGAATATTGTGACCAATGATGTGCAGAGTTTGTATACACAAGTTCCAGGAGAAAGGTCTAATTGTTCTGCTACATGAGCAAGGAGAAACCTTATTCTAAGAAGTAAATCAGTGCCATACTGTTCACAGATTAAGAAGCACACTGTGTTTTAGTGCAAATTTGCAATCCAAGTACACACATAATACTCTCAACAGTCCAAGAAAAAGTTTTTTTGTTTTTTTTGCAGAACACTCGCTATTGTATAAAGGCAAGCTCACCCATATATAAAGCCAATATAAGCAAATGCATCACAAAATGTGAACACTGGTCCTTTCTAGTGCTAATGCTGGCCAAGCATAGAATGGTTCTTTGCCCAGTGTTTCAAAAATGTTATATTTGCCTCGTATGATTTCTTGTGTAGACATTAGACTGGTATCTGCAAGATTGATTTACCTGTACTGATGCCTATGGGCACCTTAAGGCCTAAGAAGACCCTTCTAGCCATGGGAGGGGGCATTTAAGGACATTTCAGTTTTAGTAAAACTACATTATCCATTGCTTCTAAACTAACCCTGTATCCCCCACCACCACCCAGCTGTTTACCCAGCATGACAGCTGTGACTTTCTATGGGCCAACATGTTCTACAGTGCAGGGTGCATCTGCCCGTTAGTCACTATAGACTAGTGACATACTCCTCCATTCTCTAGCCTTAGAGTGTGGCCCAATTCAAGTCTATGGGGGCTCACTGCACAGCTCAGATTTCTGCCCTGAGGAGGTAAACATTGGAGGAGTGTTTGACAGTTATGCTGAGGTAAGTAGGTAGCTGATTGGGGGCTTTCTAGGTAAAGCTGGCCACAGATGGTTTGAAATTTGGCCAGTCTCTGCTAAACTGGCTGAATTTTGATCCATCTATGGTCATTCCTGCTCTACAAAAGATGAGATATCGATTGACGGGGGTTAATAATGAAAAATCTGATATGTTGGCTGTACCCAAGTTGATCTATTAATCAACTTGGGTACAATCAGCCTGCCCATATATGGTTCGGATCTTGGCCCATCCCTGCTACACTGGATGAGATTCCAACCGTCTATGGCCGGCTTTACATGTTTTGTATGCAACAAAATATTTCTGCACGCTCTATTGTGTACACAATTGCTTCTGCTGACTCCTGGCGAACGTGAATGTTGGAAAATTTTCATTCGATCAGCAGTTGCAGCTGCTGATCAGTGTATTCTTACTGCTGAGGAGTCCCCAATGTCAGAATACAGTAGCACAGTTGGGAGGATTTCTCCATCCACCTTGATTGCGTGGATGGGGAAATCCGTTTGTTTTTTTTGTTTTGTTTCCGATCAGCACACCGTCTATGAGCAGCTTTACTTTAGGTTAGGGGGGCTAGGGAGGGTAAACTAAGTTATTTACTAAACCTGTCTTTTAAGTCTATTGGCCAAAAGCATTTTTTCCCTACTTAAATGATAAAAAAGGCAATACATAAAACAAACCATTAATTGATCACATTATACAAGGGTTCTTCAAAACGTTTCTGTGCATTTTTTTTAACTCTATTAAATATAAAAAATGAGGAAACTTTTTGAAAACCTCTTTTATATGGGTTGAGGGGGTTAAAGGCAAACTATGCTGATTCTATGTAGGCGTTCACTGCTGACCTCTCCTTACAAAAATGCTAGCTGGCTGGCTGTCATCCTGATCCAATGGCTTCAGTATTATTATTATACAGGATTTATATAGCGCCAACAGTTTGCGCAGCGCTTTACAACATGAAGGCAGACAGTACACTTACAATACAAATCAATAGAGGAGGGACTAGAGGGCCCTGCTCGTTAGAGCTTACAATCTGGAACTATATGAGCCTCAGACCTGAAACAAGGTCTGCATCTACAGGCTTGTGTTGGGACAAGGACACCGATTATTAAAGCCAGAGACAGTCAGGCAATTGGTATTTTTAAAAGGAGCAGCTCTTTCAACACATATTGTTTTGAAGAAGAAAAGGCGAATAGCCATATTGCAATGTTTCAATTAAGAACTTATGATTCCTCTGAGATAACAGTGAGACTACAGGTCAGTGATGGTGAACCTTGGCCCCCCAGATGTTTTGGAACTACATTTCCCATGATGCTCAACCACACTGCAGGGTTCATGAGCATCATTGGAAATGTAGTTCCAAAACATCTGGGGTGCCAAGGTTCGTCGTCACTGGTCTAGGTGTTTGCTGGTCACATGACCTCCTGCATAAAAAAAGTTAGTGAAATCACATGGCAAAAAATAGATGAATAAAATTGCTGCTATCACTATTGGTGCTCAGCAATTTGTGTTCTTGTGAATGTCTGCACAACTTTGGTCATCATTAAGTATAAGTAAGCAGGTGTAACACTATGACTTCTAGAACAGGTCAAACAAACTAACAACACCTTTATTCCTGTTGGTATAGGTCCTCTGGGAATATACATTCTTTGAGGTTTTTTTCAGATTCAAATGCTCACATAATTTTCCTATAGATAATATAGTGGTTATACAAATAAAGCCTATTTGCATAGGTCTTTGAGAGGCCCTAATTTCAGGGCAGAGACAGTCTGCGTGTCTTCATGTGCATTAAGATGCCTGAGGGTCCTGAATATGCAAATCACTTGTAACAATGGGCTGTTTAAGGACAGCTTTCCACTCTGTGCCTGGCACCGTACTGTGTAGGAGATGAAGTTGCTATGTAACATAATGATTTTACTGTTCAGCGTGGCTTAATTAACGATACACAAATGCTATCTGATCACACACACAAGCAATGCATCTAGTTACACTTTAATGCATAGACCATTCTGCTTCAATCAATACAGCTGGGGAACACGTGTACATTTATTTCCACTAATATGAGAAAATGACTCATTATTATTCGCTAATGATCTAAAAAGATTGTGGTGCTCTTATTAGTAAAATGAATACATACATATATAAATATATAAGAACTGGATAGAATAGATAGATAGATAGATCGATAGATACACTACATTGTCAAAAGTATTGGGATGCCTTGCCTTTACAAGCACATGTATTTTAATGGCATCCCAGTCTTAAGCTGGCCATAAATGAAACCATTTTCTTATTCAATTTCCTTTAGATTTACCCTCAACTATATACAGGCATACCCCACTTTTAACCTCCCTGGCGGTATGATTCATTCTGGTTTTAGGTGCTGAAAGCGCTACAGTTATTTTGCATGGAAATTTGACGTTTTATATTGTAGTCCTGTAATTCTTAGGAATAACTCTCTTAAATCTGTTCAAACCAGAGTCTAGCAGACATCCCGGGTATGATAAAGTTTATAATATAATAAAGAATAATAAAAATTATTCAATAATGTAATCAAATCCTAAAACACTGAAAAAGGGACACTTTTTGGTTGCTATGGACAATCTCCAAATTTCAGCCATAAAAAACAGTATTTATAATATAAAAGTGCATGCAGCGCACTGCACAGATCACTAGGGACAAAGGGGGTGTGTAATTTTTTAATACAGTACTGTAATCTGTAAGATTACAGTACTGTGTGTGTTTTGTGTGTTTTTACTTTTTTGAATTTGGCGCCGATCTCCGCTCCCGTGAGCCATAACATCGCAGGGAACGGAGCTCAGCGGCATTCGGCACTGTGAATTGAGCGGAGGACGACACGATCACACAGCGCGGGGGACATCGCTGATCCAGGGGACAAGGTAAGTAACTCTCCCTGTGTCCTCCCTGTATCCTCCCTGTATCCAGCGATGCGATCCCGAGTCTGGCTCGGGGTTAACGCTCGTGATAGTAAAATCCCAACCCGAGCCAGACTCGGGATTACCGCCAGGGAGGTTAAGTACACAATGGGGTTTATTTACTAAAGCTGGAAAGTGCAAAATCAGGATCACTTCTGCATAGAAACCAATGAGCTTCTAACCCCAGCTTGTTCAATTAAGCTTTGGTAATAAAACCTGGAAGCTCATTGGCTTCTATGCAGAAGTAAGCCTAATTTTTCACAACCTGGAAGCTCATTGGCTTCTATGCAGAAGTGAGCCTAATTTTTCACTTTCCAGCTTTAGTAAATAAACCCCCAATGTGTACTTAAAAGTGGGGTATGTTTGTAGTACAAGGGCCTGTCTGATTGCATACAAATTGTTCAGGGTTGACCTTATCACATTATATGGTTTTGGTAAATCTAAAGGAGAATTGTACAAGACAATTGTATAATGTATGGCCAGTCTTAGTCCATAGAGTTCAATATTGAGTTGGCCCACCCTTTGCAGCTATAACAGCTTCAATTATTCTGGGAAAAATGTTTGACCATTCTTACAGAAACGCATTTGCGAGGTCAGGCACTGATGTTGGAGAGAAGGCCTGGCTCGCAGTCTCCGCTACAGTTCCCAAAGGTGTTCTG
Source organism: Lithobates pipiens (assembly GCF_037356315.1). Lineage (NCBI taxonomy): Eukaryota > Metazoa > Chordata > Amphibia > Anura > Ranidae > Lithobates > Lithobates pipiens. Next base: position 25,135,628 of record NW_027507696.1, on the reverse strand, counting down.
TCTGATTGAGGTCAGGACTCTGAGGGCCAGTCCAGTTCCTCCACCCCATACTCGCTCATCCATGTCTGAATGGACCTTGCTTGTGCACTGGTGTTCAGTCATGTTGGAACAGGAAGGGGCCATCCCCAAACTGTTCTGACAAAGTTGGGAGCATGAAATTGTCCAAAATGTCCTGGTATGCTCATGCCTTAAGAGTTCCCATCACTGGAACTAAGTGGCCAAGCCCAACCCCTGAAGAACAGCCCCATATCATAATCCTCCCTCCACCAAATTATTTGGCCAGTGCACAAAGCAAGGTCCGAGACATGGATGAGTGAGTTGGGGGGGGGGATTTGACTGGCCTGAACAGAGTCCTGACTTCAACCCGATAGAACACCTTTGGAATAAATTAGCACAGAGACTGCAAACCAGGCCTTATTGTCCAACATCAATGCCTAACCTCAGAAACACCCTTCTGGAAGAATGGCCAAGCACTCCCATTGACACACTCCTAAACCTTGTGGACAGCCTTCCCAGAAGAGTGGAGTTGTTAAAGCTGCAAAGGGTGGGCCAAATGGATATTGAACCCCATGGACTAAGACTGGGATGTCATTAAAATGTGCATGCAAAGGTGGGTGTGCCAAAACTTTTGACAACATAGTGTAGATAGATAGATAATCGATATTATTTGGAGAGCAGTAATGTCATCATTAAAATAAGAAACATTGTCAAATTAATTGTCCCATGTATCAAATAACACTTTTCACATAGATGATATGCTACTTCCTAGATGCTCCTCTTACACATTTTTTATGCAACAAAATATTGGTACTGTATATTAGTGTGTTGGTACTGTATATACTTTTAACTACCCACTCACACTGGGTGGCTCACTACTCCTATCAAGAACTGTGATCGTAAGTTCCACAAGTCTACTCATTAAAAATGCTGGCCATGGACAGATCAAAAGTTCAGCAGGAACTGGATGATTTTGATCTGTCTATGGGCAGGCTGTTTTTTACTAAAGTCTATCCATCAATCAACTTCAGTACAGTACTGTCGGCTTTTTTTTTTTTGTGGAATCACTACCGGTGTCTATAGCTCTTGGCAGTAATCATTGTATTCTGATGGCAGGGATGAGGAAACCTCCTGCTGACAGAATACAATAGCACAGCGGTAGGAATTGAGCAATTTTCTTTCCTTCAACTTATGCCGTGTACACACGATCGGAAATCCCACCAGCAATAGTCCGATGTGAGGTTTTGGTCGGAAAATGTGACCATGTGTATGCTCCATCGGACTTTTGCTGGCGGAATTCCCGCCAGCAAAAGATTGAGAGCAGGTTCTCTATATTTCAGTCGGAAAATGTTCCGATTGGAAATTCCAATCGCCTGTACAAATTCTGACGCGCAAAATTCCTACGCATGCTTGGAAAAAATTTGACGCATGCTCGGAAGCATTGAACTTAATTTTCTCAGCTCATCGTAGTGTTGTACGTCACCACATTCTTGACGGTCGAAAGTTCCGAGAACTTTTGTGTGACCATGTGTATGCAAGCCAAGCTTGAGCGGAATTCCATCGGAAAAACCATCCAAGTTTTTTTGTGTGTACGGGGCATTATACAGTAGTTGAAGATAAGAAAATTGTAAAATGTATGGCTTGTGTAACTCACCATGGTTTAATAATTGCATGTAGATGGCACCTTGCAGTATATTGGCCTTTGAAGGATATGTAACACGTGCAAGCATGATATTTGTCTTCTGCCTCTATGTACCCCCTTCAAATAATTTTTCCTATGAATGTATTTAACTTGAGATCCTGAATAAACTTTACTCTTTAAAAAAATATTTTGTTGTGGTCTTTATGTGTAAATTCACATGTGCAAAAACCCATGAGAAAATGTGAAGGATAAAGACATTTAAACACAGTGCTTTACAAATGTCTACCCCCTGGCCTCAGCACCAATATTCTCATAAGATCCCTTACCGGTTTATTTTAAAATTTCAGATTTTAACTTGTGTTGATTTAGTGCATAGTGCAAATACTAAGGATGACCTGGTAAATGTCATCATGGCCGCCCCTAATGTACCTTGGCACATGCACCTGCTTATTGCCATTATACTCAAAAGACCCCATGCACACTATTAGATTTTCTGCAGATTTCTTTCTTCAGATTTACCAAAACCATGTAGTGTAAGGGCCTGCCTGATTGAATACAAATTGAAATTCTTAAGGTTTGACCTCATATTATATGGTTTTGGTAAATCTGAGGACAAAAATCTGCAGAAAATCTAATAGTGTGTATGGGGTCTAAGGAATTTTCTCATAATTATCCAGTACATATAATCTCTGTGATCACAATTTAGATAGAAAGACTCACAGGCTACAGCAACCCTGGGTAAACGGTGCAGGAGAAAGTTGGATTTGCTATAGTGCATAAGGGAAGTTTTTCTTTCCAAGTGACTTGTGTAATATCAGGACTAAGTAGTTTAGTGGACATGTCTGCATTATGTGATCCACAAAACAGCACTTAGCTGACAATCATACACTTTGATCTGTTCATTGAATTTCCCTTTAACCTTAAATATGCTAATATTTTACAGTGGTGTTCTATTATCGTCAATATAAAGAGATATAGACACACTAAGGTGATATGTATAATGAACCGATACGTTTTGTGGTCATTGTACTGCCTATTAAGAAATGAGTATAGGTGTGAAACACATTACAAACTAATCAAACACAACCAGTTTCTCTGTAAGGGGGAGGAAATTTATTTGTATAATTCAATTTACAGTAATTGTGTTACAACATTGAAATGTTGGTTCCTATGTGAAAACAGATAAACAAGCTTAGCAGGTAAAGGAATCAACAATGTAAATTTGGAAACCAATCAGCATCTGATTTTCTAGTTAGCCGCAGCTGTTTGTATGGTAATCACAAGTGGTTTCCCAGCTGGTGGAATAGATTGGCCCAATGGAAATGGCACATTTTTGCTTAACCCTGATTGTATTTAGGTTCCCAAGCATGGTCAGATATTGTAGCAACTAAGGTTGTTGTAAATATTCATATAACTAATAGACTTTGATTAGGCAATACAGCATATAGGGGTTGATTTACTAAAGGCAAACAGACTGTGCACTTTGCAAAGTGCAGTTGCCCTCTGCAAGTGCAATTACTCCAGAGCTTAGTAAATGAGGTAAAGCTTCACTTTGCAAAGAATACCCAATCACATGCAAGGAAAATAAAAAAAAGAACAACATGTTTGCTTGCACATGATTGGACGTTGGAAGTCAGCAAAGCCTCTGCTTATTTACTAAGCTCTGGAGCAACTGCACAGACTGTTTGCCTTTAGTAAATCAACCTCCTTGTGTCCATGTTTGAGCTGTCAGAGCTGCGTTTTTAGGATTATTTTTGCCATGTAGTTAGAAACTCAGCAATCATGGTTCTAAAATCATGATGGGATGACTGTAACTCAATAGACACCCCTGGCTGATGGATCTCAGGTCTGGCTGACAGACTGTTGCTTTGTATGTAACAAGAGTTGTGGTGGAGGTGAGTGATGTGATTAGAGACATGCATGATCATAGGTTGTCAACATGCAGATCTATTTGGAAACAACGATCATCCGACTGGCTATAAAATGTCCAACTGCTATCTGTTGATCAGGAGAACATGGAACATGATTCAACATTAATGGAAAAATTTGGCGGAAATTGTAGTTCAGTGTTTTTAAATGTAAAATTATGAAATAGAAAAAGAATGCTCCAACAAACCTCCAGTAAAATATTGGGGGGTACAGTGTTGGGACAGAAATACAGTGGAAAAAGATTTGGGGGTACACATTTTCGATGATTGAAAAATAAACATTTAGTCTAGGCAACTGCAAAATAGAATTCTGGGTGCTTCACTAGAGGGATCACCATCAGGAGGAAGGAGTTCCTGATTCTCCTATTTGGAGATTTAACTAGAGATAGTGGTATATATATATATATATATATATATATATATATATATATATATATATATACACCCTGTTTCCCCAGAAAATAAGACCTAGAGTGATTGTTGTTGTTGGCTACAATATAATTCCTACCCCCCAAATAAGCCCTAGTTAAAGTCCTTGTAGGTCTTATTTTCAGGGAAACAGGTAGGGCTTATTTGGGGGTAGGGCTTATATTACAGCCTTCACCGGCAATCACCCTAGGTCTTATTTTCGGGGAAACAGGATATATATATATATATATATATATATATATATATAAACATATACAGCTTAACATAATAAAGTGCTCCGTGCTTAATAATTTGTGATTTAACACCTAATAAACAACAATTGGTGAAAACATGAATACATTAATCCTTTAAAAGTCCATGAGATCTTCTGTGATTTAGGTCTATATTACACGGTAAGCCTGCTCAGGTCCGATCGGCCTACCCATTGACTCTTATGACTCTTCCAATCCCTCCATAGGAATCAGCGGGGCTCTAACAGGCCCCTCCCCGCTCAGTGAGCAGAGACGGACCTGCCATCCGCTCGCTTAGCAGAGATCAATGGAGAGATCTCCTGCTGAGCCGGCGGACTCCACTGAGTAGATCCACCCCATGTGAAAGGGGCCATATTTGCCAAAACTTAACACCATCACCATATGCAGATAGCTTTGCAGTCGCACCCGAGATGTGTGCTTACATTTTTTGCTCACCTGAAGAATAATGTGTCCAGATTTGGAGGCTATACTTACAAAAAATATTAATAACATAGAGGGAGTCCAAAGATGGACAACAAAAATGGTAAAAGGTCTGAGGTATAAAACATGTCAAGAAAGACTGGAAGATATGAACAGCCTTGAGGAAAGAAGGGAATGGGAGGATGATTGAAACCTTTAACTCAAATTCATGTTGACTGCGGCTTTGAAATTGTGCCACTTCACTTGATATCGCACAATTTCAATGTCAGTGCGACTTGGAAGACATCTGTGTGGCTTCAAGCACAGTTGTCTATGCAAGTCGCCCCTGAAATCGATAAAAGTAATGCAGTAACTACTTTTTCAAATTGACGTTGTGCCAATTTTAACAGTGCGATTGCCGGCAGTAGGGTGCGAGTTGTCATGCAATTTGACCTGTCAAATTACATAAATAGTCGCTCCAAGGAGCATATTTATAAAGCGTGTGTTTTAAATTACAGAGAATGATTACCCACCCACGAATGTGCTGTGGCTGCCACATTCACTGCTTTATATATACTGTGTGTATATATATATATATATATATATATATATATATATATATGAATATATACCTTGAGCTTATAAATATATTTATATGTTTCAGGAGAGTGGTATATTCAATAAGAAGCTTCGATGAAAGACATGGCACATGACATCAAACGAGCAGGAATAAAGTTACAAACTCATCTGAGAAAGTATTTTGTTTCCAAAAGAGTAGTGGATGCTTGGAACAGAGTTACAGCAGAAGTAGTGAGTCAGTCCATAGTAAGGGCTGGTTCACACCATAAATATGCACCCCCAGATCAGATCCAGATGCGTTTCTGCATGTTTTTGATGCATTCCAGTGCATTTTTGATGCATTTCCAGATGCATTCCATTTGTTTTTTTTCTGAGTTTTTTATATGTTTCAGTGCATTCTGGTGCATTTTTGATGCGTTTTACCATGTTCCAGTACAGTCCAGGGCAGGAAAATGCTGCATGTTGTTCTTTTTTGGTGCTGGAACGCCCTGGAACTGACCGCACTGGTGTTAACTATGCCATTGGAAACCACATAATCTACTTTCCATGCGTTTTTGATGCAGAAAAAACACACACTCTGGACTGCATGTGGTGTGAACTGTCCCTAAGTCATTTTAAACATGCATGGTATAAAGATAGGTCTATCCTTAAAAACTTCTGGACCACCCACCGTCTTTATATGTCGGTACTTTGAAGGAGGATATCGTTGTTATGGCAGCAGCTAGCTGCCATAACCCCGGTATCCTCTTCTTCAGTGAGTGGTCCGGTTTAAGATAAAAGTGGTCTCTGCAGCGGATTCACAGCAAGATCACTTTTATCGGTGGCGGGAGAGGGCCCCTCCCTCTTTCCGCCATCCAGTGCCCTCGAACGCCTCCGTCGCTGCCGATGGCTCTGGTAAGCGGCGGAGGAGATTGTGTCCTTCTCGTGGCCTAACATGGAGATGAGTGAAGGGAAGATGGCCCCCACCAGTCTCCATATCAATGCAGGGCGGAAGCGACTTCAAAACGTCACTTCCGCCCATAGCTCTTAAAGGGAAACTTTTTTTCATTTTTTTAAATGACAATATTTTTTTTTTGCATTTTAATGTAAATATGAGATCTGAGGTCTTTTTGATCTCATATTTAAAAGGTCCTGTCATGCTTTTTTCTATTACAAAGGATGCTTACATTCCTTGTAATAGGAATAAAAGTGACCACATTTTTATATTTTTTTAAAAACAGTGTAAAAATGTAAAAAAAAAAAGTAAAATAAATAAGATTTTTTTTTTTTAAACGTGCCCCTTCCCGCCGAGCTTGCTTGCAGAAGCGAACGCATACGTGAATACAGTCCGCATATGAAAACGGTGTTCAAACCACACAGGTGAGGTATCGCCGCGATCGGTAGAGCGAGAGCAATAATTCTAGCCCTAGATCTCCTTTGTAACTTAAAACAAGCAACCTTTTTTAAACATCGCCTATGGAGATTTTTAAGGGTAAAAGTTTGTCACCATTCCACGAGCGGGCGCAGTTTTGAAGCCTGACATGTTAGGTATCAATTTAACATTTTCTTTCACAATATAAAAAAATAAAATTGGGCTAACTTTACTGTTGTCTTGTATTTTAATAAAAAAAATAATTTTTTCCCAAAAAAGTGCACTTGTAAGACCGCTGCACAAATACGGTGTGACAGAAAGTATTGCAACAACAGCCATTTTATTCTCTAGGGTGTTAGAAAAAAAATTATAATGTTTTGGGGTTCTAAGTAAGTTTCTAGCAAAAAAAAAAAAAAAATGTTTTTAACAACAAATCTCAGAAAGAGGCTCGTCCTTAAGTGGTTAAACAAAAATGTAAAGAAAAAAAGGCAGACTAGATAGATCAGTTGGTTTGAATTTGGGCCGAAATGTATTTAGTGGGTGGCCAGCAAACTGAACACACACAAAAAAAAAAAAAACACACTGATAGTGTATGGCCAGCTTTAGTAAAAGGACAGTTGCCCTTTAATGTAAAAGACCATTGTCTGTGGTTAGAACCTGTTTGAGGAGTCAGCAGAATGCAGTGAGCTCTGGAAAGCTATGGGTAGTTTCCAGAATTACAGGCACTTCCAGGCCTTCTGCTGTTCTGGGAAAATGCATTCTTTGAGCGGGAGATAACTGAAAGTGTCCTTATCTCTCAGAAGGCTGCTTAAAGAAGATTAGTATAGGAATTGAAGTAATATGAAAGAGCATAGAAAACATTATTAGTGATTATTTCTGTGTAATGCAGAATATGCAAGCTGTGGAGCAATGCTCCATTCACACCTATGCATTAAAAAAAAGTCCTGTATGCTGCATCTTTGATGCACTTTATCAAAATGCACATTCTAGTGCGCCCTTTCTCAACCTTTTCAACACAGAGGAACCCTTAGGGAACCCCTGCTAAAAATTAGAAATCTACAACTCATGATACATTAGTGTGATGGTCAGTGGGAAGAATGGTCCTTACACTTGTGGTCATTGGGAAGAATTACCTCCTTACAGATAGTTAAAAAGGTCAATGGTGTCTGTGGGAACTTGTCTGAGAGGCAAAAATTGCCCAATGCTGAAGGAACCCCTAGCAACCTCTGGAGGAACCCTAGGGTTCCACAGAACTCTGGTTGAGAATCACTGCATTAGGGTGATGGTCAGTGGGAAGAATGGTCCTTACGCTTGTGGTCATTGGGAAGAATTACCTCCTTACAGATAGCTAAAAAGATCAATGGTATCAGTGAAAACTTATCTGAGAGGCAGAAATTGCCCAATGCTGAAGGAACCCCTAGCAACCTCTGGAGGAACCCTAGGGTTCCACGGAACTCTGGTTGAGAATCACTGCATTAGTGTGATGGTCAGTGGGAAGAATGGTCCTTACACTTAGCTAAAAAGATCAATGGTGTCAGTGGGAACTTATCCGAGAGGCAGAAATGGCCCAATGCTGAAGGAACCCCTAAAAACCACTGTAGGAACCCTAGGGTTCCAGGGAACCCTGTTTGGGAATGACTGTTCTAGAGAGTTCAATGGTAACGTGCATAAAACACACTGCACAGATGAGAACCTGCCACTGACAGCCATTCATACAGGGCGCCACCCCCTAATCCATGCGTCTGGCCCCTAATTTACATGCAGGGCGCAGACACATGGATTCCAATTTTTTTATTTTATTTTTTTTAAGCACGTGATTAGAGCCAGAGGCTTAATTGGCTCTGGTTTTCTGACTTAAAAAAAAGTGGGCTCAGGGCACAGAGCAATGCGCGTGGTGGTGGTCACTTGGTTGGCTGGCTGGCTGGGGAGCCCCCCCCCCCCAAGGAAGTTCAGCACCAGCTGCCACTACAGCCTGCCTCAAATATTATGCCTATGGAATAGAGTTTATTAGGGCCCGTTCACACCCCTGTCCCCACATGTTTACATGTGCTGGTAAGTGTTCTTTTGCTGTTTTGCATTAAAATGCAGTACTTTTTTTTTAGAGCACAATGCAATACAGTGATGTGAATAAGTCTTATTGGAAAACATTGTTTTTACTGTCCATGTGTTCAGAGTGCATTGAAAAAATGCATCTGTTGTTAACGGCCCTTTATGGTAAACACCTATGTGCTGAGTGTTCACATTATCATATTTTGTTTCACAAGCTGTATTAATCAGACACAGAGGCTGATTTTCAAAGCAGGAAAATGCAACAGGGAGGGGAAAAAAAAAGGCTCCAACCCAATGGAGGGAATTTACTAAAATTGGAGCAGATAGAATCTGGAGCAGCTGTACATAGTAACCAAACAACTTCTACCTGCAACTTGTTTAGTAAAGCCAGCCATAGATGGATTGAATCTAGTCCAGTTCAGCAGGGACCAGCCTAGATTGGATCCATCTACGGCAGGCATATGCAATTAGCGGACCTCCAGCTGTTGCAGAACTACAAGTCCCATGAGGCATAAATAGGACTCTGACAGCCTCAAGCATGACACCCAGAGGCAGAGCATTGCAGTTTTGCAATAGCTGGAGGGCATATCCTTGATCTATGGGCAGGCTGATTGTACCAAAAGTCAATCCATCAATTGACTTGGGTACAACCAGCCTGTCAGATTCTTAGCATGCAATTATTGCCACTTTGGCTAGAAGTGGTAATCACTGTGAACACAATAGCTCCGCAGGAAGGATTCACTATATCTGGTCTCCCACAGTACACAGAACATGGAAATGAAATTATTTTAGTAAATCTAAACTGCTAAATACCTGCTAAATACCTTTTCTTATCAGCAGTGTATAGCAGTCTTGTGTCTTCTATAAGTGTCTGGTAAAAGCTTGTAGGGGGAGTTTTCATTCAACTCTGACTGTCCTATGAGGCTGCAGAACCCATGACCCTCTGTCTGGACAGTGCTGATTGGCCCTGTGCTGATCTCATGCACCCTCCCATGAAAAAAAAAAAAACTCTCTGGCAATACACACCAAACTGAACATGTGCAGAGTGCCTCCAAAGTTTATATGGTAACAGGAGCTGAATTAGGGACAGTGAAAGAAGGGGAGGATCAGAGAAGACAAGACCAAACAGCAACGTTGAAGATTAAAGTGGTTGTAAAGCCTAAATATTTTTTATTTCAATGCAGTCCTTGCATTGGGGTAAAAAACTTTTTTTAAGTGTCAGCAACCCCCTTCACCCCCCCATTTTTACTTACCTGAGCCCTCATTCGATCCAGCACCGTACACGTCTGTAGCTCTTCTCTCCCCTCACTTCCAAGTCTAGCTGGCTTGGCTGGGGCACTGGCTACCAGTGCTGTCAATCGAAGCCAGTGACGAGGGAGCAGTGGATGGGGCCGAGTCCCACTGTCTGTGTCAATGGACGCAGTAGAGGGGCTTGGGTGCAAGCACGCATGAGTGACCCCATGGGAAGCGGCTTTCCATGGGGGCACTGAAAAAAGGGGAGGGACCAGGAGCGCCAGTCGGGGACCCGAAGAGAGGCGGTTTGTGGCCACTCTGTGCAATTTCATGCAAATTTATTGCACCGAGCAGGTAAGCATATACATGTTTTTTGTTTTTTTTAAGTTTACCTTTACAATCTCTTCAACCCCTTAGGTTCCACAGTGAGTATAACAAGCATGCTTTACTACATATACAGGCTGATTTCACTGTTGTGGATTTGGCATAGCCTTTAGGGGGGGTGTGGCAGGGGGCATGCCCTATGCCTACATACGTTTTTCTAGTAGGTGTCCCTCATTCCCATCTCAAAATGTTGGGAGGTATGGATTTAGTAACTACTTTAACATTGACCGTGTTAATGGGGCAATCAAGCGATTTACTTTCCTGCAACCTGTGGTTGCAGGAAAAAGAAATAGCAAAATCTATGGCTTGCTTTAAACTGAATTCCAGGTCTATTTTTTTTTTTTTGCAGTTACATTGATCCAACTTGGACTAATGTAAACATGTACAAGAAAGAACATTCTAAAACGTTTTATATGAAACGTTCAGATGGAATTCTAAAAGTGAATGCCTTAGTAGTACTACCTATATCAGTAGTGTCAATTTCAAACATTCTCCAGCATCTTATCACGTGTCTGTTAATGCACCATAAGGCTAAGCTTGATTCCTTTGATTTCATAAATATCATTTTGCAGCTTTGCTTTTATTAATAGCAAGAGCATGTAAAATATGCTTCATTCAATAGGTACGTGTCATATGTAATAATACAGGTTGGTATTGAAATAAAGGAGTAACCATATTTATATATCAGCTGAAATAATAAAATGTGGATCTAATTTTAGCAATTATTTTCAGAGTCCTATTAAAGGAATATTAGGTTGGTATGATAGGAATTCAGCTTGGAGCAGTATGGTGAGTCAAATGCTTGGGATCTCACCTTGCTTCTACTTTTATCTCCAGCATGGTGTGGACAGTATGTACAACCAGGATAGACAGGAGAGGAGAGGAGACTGCCTACCGTCTACAATCCAGCGTATTCACGTGTCATATAAATAACATCAGGTCTTTGGGAATCGTGAGGAAGTGATATTACTGGAATATCAACAATCATACCTAGCTACTCAGCTTTCTCTCTTTAATTAACAAGTCACGGCATGTTCTTCATCTACAGGGTGTAAAAGTTTCAGTCCATAAACCTGTCAGGGAAGGTAAATTCTTCATTGATTTAATGGCTTTTGATTCCTTCCCATTAGACAGTACATGATGAATTTTAATGAACATTTTTTGACAGATCTTTCATAATCGCATTTTGAAATCTATTGTATAAATCAGATTTTCCCACCATAATTGCTTTTAGTATTTTAATGTTTCGGTTACAGAATGTACTAACATTTGGGGTGTAAAGTTTCAGTCTCTAAACTTGTCCGACATGGAAAAATTCTTCATCGAGTGCATAAATGGTATGTTGGGGTGCCTCCCATTAGAGAGTACATGATGTATTTAAATGAGAGTTTTCACAACTATTTTGGAATGTGTTTGAATCATGACATAGTTAAATCAATGATTTTCCCATACAGGGTAAAACAACACTGCAGACCTCCCTGGCTCATGTACACTGAAGCTCAAAGCCCTTCAGGCTTTTTTTAAGCTCTTAGACCCCTTTCACACTAGGTTGCGGGCCGCGTCAGCTGTAAAGAGCCGCTAGATGTAGTGACGCTTTATCGCTGTTTAAGCTGCGCTTTTAACCCTCGCTAGCCACTGAAGAAAGGGTTAAAAGCATATAGTTTCATAGTTAGTAAGGTTGAATAAAGACACCAGTCCATCCAGTTCAACCTGAGTGAGTGTCTACAATTGTCCCTATCCCTGTGCATTGCACACTCATGTCGGTCCCTGCCTTCAAGGGGCCCACAATCCAAGGTCCCCATTCATATACTAGGGCCAATTTTGGACAGAGGCCAATTAGCCTACCAGCATGTCTTTGGATTGTGGGGGGAGGCCCGGGGTGCCTGGAGGAGGCCCACGTGGGCACAGGGAGAGCATGCAAGCTCCAGGCAGGTGGTGTTGTGGTTGGGATTCGAAACAGTGACCCTTCTTATTGCTAGGTGAGAGTGCTAACCACTACACCACTGTGCTGCCCGCACTGCCCGCATGTGTTGGGGCACTGCAGAAGCGCCCTGCAGACGCTTCTGCAGCGCTGCCTATTCATTTCAATGGGCAGGGCCGATGCAGGAGCGGTGCAGGAGCAGTGTAAACACCGTTCCCGCACCACCCCAAAGATGCTGCTTGCTGGACTTTTTCTAATGTCCCCCAAGTGCACCGCCCCAGTGTGAAAGCACTAGGGAGGCATGAGAGGCGTTTTTCAGGTGCTTTACAGGTGCTTTTTTAGCGCTAAAATGCCTGAAAGGGTATATGAACTTTACAGCCAGAAAAAAACCCCCCACCAAACTCGCGTTTTTGAGAGGAGCTTTCCAGCAAAAAAGATGCCCAAGTGCCCAAAAATGCGCAAAAAAGCACAAAAGAGCATGAAAAAGTATGAAAAAGTTCAAAGAAGCTCAAAAACACAGCAAAAAAAAATCAGACAAATTAGCTGAGGGGAGGGTTTGTGAAAATAAATATGCTTATGCTCAAAGAAGCTCACTAAAACCATGCATTAGGCTCCATGCACCCTGGGTTTAAAAAAACATCTGTTCTCTTGGCAGTAAAATACACTATAAGGCTAAATGTACATGGGACGTTGAGGCAACCTCCTCAGATCGATTTTTTTGACAACTTGAAACCAGCGCTTAAAAACAGCTGTTTTGCCGCGTTTGCATACTGCGTTTAGCGGTGTTTTGCCGCGTTTGGATCTAGGAGCGTTTATTTGAGGTAACATCGTAGGACCCTACCAAAGCCCAAAAAACTGTATTATTTAACTATTTCAGCAGCTGAGAGAGCAGCAGTGTACTTGTATCTACCTAAATTTTGGTGCTTTTACTATGGATCCCATAATGAGCATATCTAGATGAGGCTAGAAAGACGTCTGAAATTGCATGCGAGGACCAGAAACCTTAACCCTAACCCAAACCCTAACCCTAACCCTAACCGGAAACCATAACCCTTACCATAACCCTAAACTTGTTCTTGCTCTTGTAACTTGTTCTTCAAGGGAAAACCCTAACCATACCCCTAACCCTAATGGAAAACCCTAACCGAAACCCTAACCCTAACTCTAACCAGAGACTCTAACCCTAAACTTGCTCTTCAAGGGTAAAACCCTAACCATAACCCCCTAAACCTAATGGGAAACCCTAAATGGAAACCCTAACCTTAACGGGAAACCATAACCCTTACCATAACCCTAAACTTGTTCTTGTTCTTGTAATTTCTTCTTCAAGGGGAAAACCCTAACCCTAATCATTGTCGAAGCTACCTAGAATTTAAAAATGCAATTAATAAAGCCAGATATTAAATTTCATGCAAATATGTTTGATCAAGTTGGGGGTGAAGCTCTATTGTGGGGTCATCTGGTTGAAATCTAACAACATATAGGTCAAATTCCAATTATACTTTGGCTTACAGCAATGCCAGTGGTGTATTGGATCACGGGCGCATTATTGGTGTATAAATTGTCTATGAAGCATAGCAAGCAATTACAAGTTTTTACAATATTTTTTTGTGTTTTTTCATCATTTGCTATCATTTAAAATAGGGCAACTTTAAAAACGCTTCTAAATGAAAACGTAGCCGCGTTTTGCGTCTGAAACGTCTGAAACTTCTGCGTCTGAACTCATTTTTTTGCCTTAAAAAAAAAAACCTCTAAACACAACTGCCTAAAAACAACATTAAACAAACCTATGTACATGTACACATAAGATAACATTGGATGAGTTCAGGAGCAGCTGAAAGAAGCATCCAACTGCCTCTGAACGTCCGTTTACCAGCAGCAGTGTACATGAGGCCTAATAGCTAACATTGACATTTATTTCTCTCCCTCACTTCTCCGTTCAGTCGCTGGGAGCACCTAGGAAATAGAGAGATATTTGTGGTATGCGAACAATTCAATTTTAACACATATTTAAAAGAATTTCCCTTTTTTTCATATTTTTCACGAAAAAGCACATTGCAACAATATTATTGTAGAGTACACATCGGGGATAATGTTGCATGTAATGTATTTCATCCAAGGCATTTTTTGGAACACAGCCAACGTTTTCAAGGATGTACATGCAGTTTATGGAATGAGAAGATCTTATAAAAGAAATAAATGTACATAAAGTAAGTGATATTTAGGGGTTGATTTACTAAAGGCAAATAGACTGTGTACTTTGTAAAGTACAGTTGCTCTCTGCAAGGGCAGTTGCTCCAGAGTGAATGAAGTAAAGCTTCACTGCGCAAAGGATACCCAATCACATGCCAAGTAAAAAACAAAAAAAAAAAAACAAAAAAGCTTTTTTGCTTGCACATGATTGGATAATGGAAGTCAGCAGAGCTTCTGCTCATTTACTAAGCTCTGGGGCAACTGCATTTTGCAAACTGCACAGTCTATTTGCCTTTAGTAAATCAACCCCTTGGTATCCGACCATCAACCTACTTATGAATTACAATACACCGTCATGGCGGAAGATAAGAGGAGTCAAGCAGCTGCTAACCTCTTTCTCCCATTGCACACAGGAGAGGTGCCAGGAGGTGCAGCCCGCTTTAGGGGCAGTTTAAAGCTTTGTACACATGGTCAGAAAAGATTATCTGATCATTAGTACACAGCTTTCGAGAGCCAATCATGACAGTTCATGAAAAATTATCCAAAGGGACAAACACCAACATTTTTTCATACGATACCAGAACTAATGAATTTCATTTAATCAGTATAGTATTTGTCCAAAAAAAAATCGGAAGAGCAAGACCATGCGTGCTCAGAAACAAAAGAATACATTACAATACAACACATTAAATCACTTTCAAAGTTGTATTCTGTCGTACAAGAATTTTTTGCAGCTTTTGTAACCTCTTAATTTTCAAAAAGAGACTAGCATGAAAAGAAAAAAAAATGGATGATCATTCGTCCGATATTCTCATCGTGTGTACGAGGCTTAAGCCAGTGGGGCCCCTTGATCTTCATGCTCCAAATGTAAGCGCACGCTGCACATTTACTATGCTTGTAGCCAGGGCATTTTTCCCAAGGTTAAAGGTTTACATACATTACTGTAGATTTTGGGATACTACCATTCTGGAGTAATTATCCCCATTATTGTACAATTTGGAAGGATACTTAAAGCGGCCATACATGGACTAAAATTTGGCCAGTTCAGCGGGGACCAGCCAAATTTTGATCCAAGTATAGGCAGGCTTGCTGAAGAATTTCCACTTCATCACCGCCCCCGGTTGGCGAGAAGTCTGCTCTGGTACTAGCCTCAGCTTACTCACAGTGGTCTCCGATAACAAGGTGGATGGTCCCTTCATGGCAACAGCATCCCCTTTACCTCCGACCATAACTGGTTCCCCGGCTGGTGGAACTGTTACTTCTGGTTGGAGTTCAAACCCGCAATCCCAACCCTACGCTGCTCTCCTGCTTCTGGATAGGCCCTCAGACAGCCTAATAGCCAGATGTCCCCAGGATGGGCCTCAGACTTCCGGCCTAGCAGCCCAGGGCAGCATAACACACATCCAACCCAGACAGGCCAAGAACCCAAGAAAATCCCTGCCCATTGGCTGAGACACCCCATTCATTCCTAATCTGCCCTTGTTATGCCCTTGTCTTATCTAATGTTACCAGCTACAGTGCCACCTATTGACACAAGAGAAAAGTGCAGCAAGTCCAGAATTAGGGGGAAATCAATTGATCTCCTAACAATTGGCCAAGGCAACTATCGCCTGGCAACTACACTTAATAGCAGCCCTGCCTAAACATCAGGGTGCTACCTGTACATTTATTCTTCATCAGATCATTCTCATTTCTTGAACTACATGTACATTCTTAAGAATGTGGATTTTTTCCCCAAGTAACACATAAATGACAATCAGCAAATGATAGCCTTAAAAACCTAAAAAAATGCAAGAATTTTTCTTACATATAAAAAAAAATGTAAATGCTTTTATATACTGTATGTCTTATATTTTATATGTGGATGAGCTTTTGCACTTTAAGTCCAATCCTCCTTTTCTGCTCTCCCTTACTTTACTAACCAGTTTAAACTACATTCTGTTTGTATAGAAAAGTTCTAGGCTGTCTGCATAATGTTCTGTCTGCTCTCTGGTTGTTAACACTTAGGTGCTAGTGTATCACTTGTACTGTGAAATCCAACACAGGAAAGTTGGAGTGCTGCTTGTGTAACCCTGCCCTTAGGTTGGTGTAGCATTAGCAAGCTTTCTGTCATGTCTTTACCCACCCAGGCACACGCAGCTTTAAAGCTTCTCGCCCTGTTTGAGAGCTTATTCACACCAGAACGCATGTTAGGTTGTGTTTGCAAATGTAAGATGCCAGTACTGAGTTTTCTCAAGTCCTTTAGTGCCAACATTGGTTATGGAATAAAATGGGTTTTCTCATGTCCATTCATTATGCTTTTATGCTTTTGCTGGAAAAAGCAGCAAAATAGACACATGATCCATTGTGAATGTAATAGATAGTTTTCCAGTTCAGCTCCTGTTTTTATAATTAGTGTTACAATTAGGCTTTTGTGCACTACAGTTCGAGGAATATTAAAAACAGTGCAGAGATGTACAAGAAGTCCGATTGTTTATGGAACAGGAGTAAATGATTGACATGGTACAGATGTGCAAATAAAAAGCAGCAATGCAGGTCAATATTACCCTGTGCTATCAATCTATGTGAAAAGTTTAACAGAATGGCTATGCTAACAATTTAACCTCTTGCTACTGACCTGCTGATGTAACCACTCGCTGGTAGTCACATCATTAGGCTAATGTTATACAAGGGAATAATCTTGCTACCATAATCGCTAATGATTCATTGCTAGGAGTAGCAATTGATCGCTAAACAGAACAAATCATAAGTTACCTTTATAGCATGCAGTAACATATAGCAACAGTTGGCCTCTCATAATTAGGGATGAGCCAAACCTAGGTCTTAAAGCAGAGGTTCACACAAAAATCCTCCAAACCTCCGCTTTTCGGAACACTCCCCTCCTCCGGTGTCACATTTGGCACCTTTCAGGGGGGGGGGGGGGTGCACAGGGCAATTTTTAAGGTAGGGCAAAAGGGGCAGCTGCCCTGGGCCCTGTCATTGTTGTGGGGCCCAAAGCAGCTGCCTCATATTTGCCAACTATCCTGGTTTAAATTCCCTTGAGGTTTTAGTCCTGTGCTGTGTCCCAATATCGCAGCGTGAAGTGCTGGTACTAATGCTGCCCTGTTCTGCCTTATTGTTGTGTACAGGTGACTCACCTACAGACCTGTGTTTACATGTAAATTACCGGCATCCGTATGTAAATAGCAGTGGCATTCATATGTAAATGGCAGCGGCTGGCAGACTTGATACGTATATCATGCCCCCTGAGGTCATATCCACAGTAAACTCTAGCAACCAATCAACAAGCAGAAATCATGTGCTGTAACCTCTGGTAACTAATCAGTGAGCCGTAATGTGTACTGTAACCTCTAGCAACCAGTCAGTGTCAGGAATCCGTCCGTTCCGTACGATCGACTTTCCGTACGCGCACACGCATTCGTGCCGCGGGTCGTCGTGGGCACGAGCGTCTTCCAACGCGCGCGGGTGCACGTCGATCGTATGTGCGCGCGGTACACGCACGCACGGACGAGCGTTAGTTCGTTTGGCGCCAGTGACCCTTTTTAAAGGCGCAGTTGCAGTGGTTCTGTGCTGTCTCGTCTGCAGCTAGTGCCTGAGAATACCTGTTTACCTACCTGCTACCCATCTGATATCTGACCCGGCTCCGTCTGACCTTGCGGACCTCTCCTGCTCCGACCCCGGCTTGTTTGACTCTTCTTGGACTGATTACCTGTTGCCGAACCTTGCTTGTACCTGATACCTCTGCTGTCTCCTGCCTGTTCCTGCATCTGCTAGCTTACCTCCGGAGGATCCATCCATCCTGATCCAGTGGCCTGCAGCCTTCTGCTTCTCCGCTACAGAGAGTTCCTGCTTCAGAGGATCCTCATCTCCTGACACCTGCTGCTGCACCTGGCTGGACTCTCCTACCCCACTGTGCTCCGGTCTCCCTGTTCCCATTCCAGTGAGACCAGAACCAGAGCCGTAAGAGAGGTCCCCTTCCACTAAGTCAGACTCAATACCCGAAGTTCTTAACAGTACGAGACAGCCATGTCTGAGTCTGCGGAAGGGGCCTCCGCCATGAAGGAGATTTGCTCTCACCTTGCGGCTCTCACCCAGGCCGTGAAGTCCCTGCAGGATGGCTACACCAGATTGGAGGAGCGGGTCCAGCATCTCTCCATTTCAGGGTCTCCAGACACCACACCTCAGCCTCCTCCTGCCCAGCCTGCAGCTCATTCGACTGTCATGATGCTCCCACCTGAGCCTAGGGTTCCCATTCCGGAAAGGTTTTCTGGGGATCGCTCCAAGTTCCGGGCTTTTCGCAACGCCTGCCAGCTTTACTTTGCCCTCCAGCCCAGGACTTTTTCGCTGGAGGCGACTAAGGTGGGTTTCGTCATTTCTCTCTTGCAAGAAGAACCGCAGTCTTGGGCCCACCATCTCCTGGAGAATGACAGCCCCCTTACACAGACTCTCTCCACCTTCTTCGAAGGGATGGCACAGCTTTACGATGACCCCCAACGGGCTGCCACCGCAGAATCTGCATTAACTGCGCTCCAGCAAGGCCGTAGGACGGCCGAGGACTATGTCTCGGACTTTAGACGCTGGAGCGCAGATACCCAGTGGAATGAGTCGGCCCTTAGACACCAATTCTGCATGGGCCTGTCTGAAGGTCTCAAGGACGAGTTGGCTCGCGTTGGCGCTCCCGACGCCTTAGAGCAGTGGTCATCAACCCTGTCCTCAGGGCCCACTAACAGGCCAGGTTTTATGTATTACCTTGGGGGAGATGCAGACTAGAATACTGCAATCACTGAGCAGCAAATGATATCACCTGGGATGTATTTCAGTTATCTTGCAAACCTGGCCTGTTAGTGGGCCCTGAGGACAGGGTTGATGACCAGTGCCTTAGAGGACTTGATTGCTCTAGCCATTCAGATAGACCGCAGACTTCGCGAGCGTAGGGCCGAACGCTCCTCCCAACCACTGAGACCTGCCTGGATGACGGCCAGGACCCCATCTTCCACACCCTTCTTCTCTCCTCCCCCTCAAAGAGGACCTGCCAGCGTGCCTCCTGCTCCTGAGGAACCCATGCAGCTTGGACTTCTCCGACCTTCCCTGTCACCTGAAGAGCGAGCCCGCCGTCGTCAGATGAACTTATGCCTATACTGTGGCGGCTCCGGACATTATGTGGCCAACTGTCCGGTGAAGTCACGTAAGTGCCTTTCTTCAGTGTCTCGCAGTACCTGTATTTCTCCCTCCAACTCTCTCCATGTCGCCCTTCTGCTCTCGTTTCAGCTTTCGGGAAGAACGATCCACGTCAACGCCATCCTTGATTCCGGAGCCTGCGGTTGCTTCATTGATTCCGCCTTCACCGACCTACACTCCATTCCACTTAAGCAAAAGACCCATGGACTCGCTATCTTCTTGGCTGATGGTTCCCAGATTAAATCCGGCCGTGTCACCCAGGAGACCCTTCCACTACCTACCTCCACCTTTTGCCAACACACGGAACTACTGATCCTTGATGTAATTTCATCCCCACTTTTTCCTGTGATTCTGGGCATCCCATGGCTGCAGGCCCACAATCCTTCCATTAACTGGACTTCGGGGGAGGTGAAGTTCCTCTCCTCTTACTGCCTGGACCATTGCTTTTCAGGGGCTTCTGAACAATCCGGAACTCTTCTCAGCCTAGACCCAGATCTGGACTTATGTCAATCCGTCCCCGAGCCTTACCATGAGTTTCTGGACGTTTTCAGTAAGCGGGGGGCTGATTCCTTACCCCCGCATCGCCCCTATGACTGCCCCATTGAGCTCCTCCCTGGGGCAGAGATCCCGTTTGGACGAGTCTATCCGTTGTCCGAGAAAGAACAGGAGGCTCTGAAGACATACATCTCTGAGAACCTCCAAAAGGGGTTCATCCGGCACTCTACATCTCCTGCCGGGGCTGGAATATTTTTTGTTTCTAAGAAGGACCAGACCCTTCGACCCTGTGTGGACTACCGGGAACTGAACAGGGTCACAATTAAAAATCGCTACCCTCTACCCCTGATTCCAGAACTCTTCCAAAAGCTAAGGTCGGCCACCATCTTCACTAAGCTAGATTTGAGGGGAGCCTATAATTTGGTCCGCATTCGAGCAGGTGACGAATGGAAGACTGCATTCCGAACTCGTTTTGGGCACTACGAGTATCTGGTGATGCCTTTCGGGTTATGTAACGCCCCAGCTACCTTTCAGCACTTAATTAATGACGTCTTCCGGGACTTCTTGGATATCTTCGTCATCGTATACCTCGATGACATCCTGATCTTCTCTGGGTCCCTGGAGCAGCACCGGGGGCACGTTGGCAGAGTATTGCTTCGGCTCCGACAACATGGCCTCTACGCTAAAGCCGAAAAGTGTAAATTCGAACAACAGGAGATCCAGTTCCTCGGCCTTGAAATCTCTCCAGCGGGCATCAGGATGGACCCGCAGAAGGTCGCTGCTGTCCTCGAATGGCCAGCCCCCTCTGACAAGAAAGGCATCCAACGCTTTGTGGGCTTTGCCAACTTTTATAGAAAATTCATCAGGGGCTTCTCAGCCATTATCTCGCCCATCACCCAGCTCACCAAACTGAATACGCGCTTCCATTGGGGCCCTGAAGCCCAGGCCGCCTTCAAAAAACTTAAGGACCTGTTTACCTCTGCTCCTATCCTTAGCCACCCGGATCCATCTAGACCTTATATTCTGGAGGTAGACGCCTCCGAGATAGCAGTAGGGGCAGTGGTCTCCCAACGCTTAGGTAAAGACGACCTGATGCACCCCGTGGGGTTCTTTTCCCGAAAACTCTCTCCAGCGGAGAAGAATTATGATGTGGGCGACCGGGAGTTACTTGCCATCAAGTCTGCTTTGGAGGAGTGGAGATACTTACTCGAGGGGGCGGTACACCCCGTACTCATCTACACGGACCACAAGAACCTCGAGTACCTCCGTACCGCAAAACGCTTAAAACCTCGGCAGGCCCGCTGGGCCCTCTTTTTCTCCCGGTTCTGTTTCCACATAACCTATCGCCCTGGATCAAGAAACGTCAAACCTGATGCCCTTTCCCGTATGTTTGACAGCCCCAAGGACATCACACCCCCGGATACCATCCTCCCTGTCAACACCTTCCTACTCATTCAGCCAGATCTAGTGTCTCTGCTAAGGAGTGCTTCCTCCACATTTTCCTGTCCCCCGGGACTCTCACTAACATCCAGAGAAGGTTTGTTTTGGAAGGATAACCTGATCTTCGTCCCCGAAGATGTGAGAATTAAGGTTCTGGGCCTCCTTCACGACCACCCACTTGCTGGGCACTTTGGTGTCCGTAAAACTTTTGAACTGGTACAGCGCTCCTTCTGGTGGCCAGGAATGAGGGAGTTTTGCAAGCAGTATGTAAGTTCCTGCCCCGTATGCAATCGGAATAAAGTTCCCAGAATTCGGGCTTGGGGGCTGCTTAAACCTCTTCCCGCACCCGACCGCCCTTGGCGGATGATCACTATGGATTTTATTGTGGAACTTCCCCCGTCTGAGAACTGCACTGCCATCTTTGTAGTTTGTGACCGTCTGACCAAGATGGCACACTTCTTACCCTTAAGGGGAACCCCCTCCGCGACCGAGACTGCCCATGTCTTTATTAAAGAAATAGTCAGGCTCCACGGGGTGCCCACCAATATCGTGTCTGATAGAGGGGTTCAGTTCACCTCCCGTTTCTGGCGAGCCCTTTGTGAGTCTTTAAAGATCGATTTGGCCCTGTCCTCTGCCTACCACCCACAGACCAATGGGCAAACGGAGCGCACCAATCAGACCCTCGAGCAGTATATTAGATGCTTCTCTTCTTTTGTCCAAGACGATTGGGTTTCCCTGCTACCACTGGCGGAATTCGCCTACAACAATGCCAGCCATGCCACCACCGGGCAGTCCCCGTTCTTTGCCAATTACGGTTTTAACTTGTCTTTTCTCCCCGATGTTCTTACAGAATCGCATGTGCCAGCAGTACAGGATACGGTATCCTTTCTCCAGCAGAATAATCGGACCCTGCAGGAGGTCATAACCAAGGCTCAGGCTGACATCAAGAAGAGTTTTGACCGTGGAAGAAGGGGTGAATTGATCCTTCAAGTCGGGGACCAGGTATGGCTGTCTTCTTCTAATTTAAAACTAGCATGTCCCTCCAGGAAATTGGCACCCAAGTTTCTGGGCCCGTTTCCCGTTAAAAGGAGGATTAACGAGGTGTCTTATGAGTTGTCCCTGCCTGATTCCATGCGAATACACCCAGTTTTTCATGTAGCTCTTCTCAAGCCTGCTGTACCTGATCCCTTCCCTGGTAGAGAAACAAGGCCACCTGATCCCGTGCTGATTGATGGCAGCGAGGAATTCGAAGTGGAGGCCATTCTGGATTTCAGAAAACGACGGGGACAAGGTCAGTTTCTAATTAAATGGAAGGGCTACGGCCCAGAGGATAATTCTTGGGAACCTGCTTCCAATATACATGCCGATAGACTGATCCGAGCCTTCTTTGCTACACACCCGGAGAAAAGAGCCACTTGGGGCACCCGGAGGTTGCCCCTTGTGGGGGGGCAATGTCAGGAATCCGTCCGTTCCGTACGATCGACTTTCCGTACGCGCACACGCATTCGTGCCGCGGGTCGTCGTGGGCACGAGCGTCTTCCAACGCGCGCGGGTGCACGTCGATCGTATGTGCACGCGGTACACGCACGCACGGACGAGCGTTAGTTCGATTGGCGCCAGTGACCCTTTTTAAAGGCGCAGTTGCAGTGGTTCTGTGCTGTCTCGTCTGCAGCTAGTGCCTGAGAATACCTGTTTACCTACCTGCTACCCATCTGATATCTGACCCGGCTCCGTCTGACCTTGCGGACCTCTCCTGCTCCGACCCCGGCTTGTTTGACTCTTCTTGGACTGATTACCTGTTGCCGAACCTTGCTTGTACCTGATACCTCTGCTGTCTCCTGCCTGTTCCTGCATCTGCTAGCTTACCTCCGGAGGATCCATCCATCCTGATCCAGTGGCCTGCAGCCTTCTGCTTCTCCGCTACAGAGAGTTCCTGCTTCAGAGGATCCTCATCTCCTGACACCTGCTGCTGCACCTGGCTGGACTCTCCTACCCCACTGTGCTCCGGTCTCCCTGTTCCCATTCCAGTGAGACCAGAACCAGAGCCGTAAGAGAGGTCCCCTTCCACTAAGTCAGACTCAATACCCGAAGTTCTTAACAGTCAGTGAGTGATAATGATACACTGTATTGATTGATACACTGATTTTGAGTCTAGCTGCTATTTATTGTATGTCTCAGGGCAGGTGGAGAGCAAAACTTCATGGGGGAAGGGGGGGCCCAAGAAATGTTTTGCCCGGGTTCCAATCGATATCAAAGATGGCCCTGGTGGTGCAGATACCTGTCTAACTATAATATAGGTATCTGCACCCACTTCTGGGCATAGACTCCCGCGGGAGTCATGCCCCTTCATGCCCCCCCGCTGTATTCTGGGAAACATACAGGTCCCAGAACACAGTGGGGACCAGGTAGGAAGTGCAGAACGACTTGCCCATGCACAGTAGGGAACCGGGAAGTGAACCTGCAATGCTTCACTTTATGATTCCCTCACCGAGGATGGCGGCAGCAGAAGCCGAGAGCCAAGCAATTGATCGGCTTCGGTTGCTGACATCGCAGGCACCCTGGACAGGTAAGTGTCCATTTATTAAAAGTCAGCAGCTGCAGTATTTGTAGCTGCTGGCTTTTAATATTCTTTTTTTTTGAGTGGACCCCCGCTTTAAAGAGGAAGTAAATCCTCTCTAAAAAAAAAAATAATAAAAAAAAAAAATGCAGGACAAAGGCATAATGAGCTAGTATGTATAGCATACTAGCTCATTATGAATTACTTACCTGAGATTGAAGCCCCCAAAGCGTCCCTCGTTCACCTCGTCGCCGCCATATCTCCCGGAGTGACTTCCGGGTATTGCTGCTCTGGCTCTGTGCTGGCCGGAGCAGTGATGACTTCACTCCGGCGCATGCGCACGGGAGCTGTCAGTGACGCCATGATCGCCTTCACTAACGGCACGCTCAGTGCGCCTGCGCAGTTGTCTACGGCTCGCATTCGCTGTAGACATCGGCGCCCATTTTTTGGAAAATATTTCCTTAACTGTGTAGGTTAAGGAGATATTTCTTGCACCTACACGTAAGCCATAATCTAGGATTACCTGTAGGTTACAGTGGTCTGTAAGTGTTTACAACCACTTTAACTATGGTGATGTTTAAATTGCCGGCAAATGACATGACTGAGGGATTTGCAGAATGCAGTGGCTCTGATTAGCTATTAAACACTTGACCAATCCCTCCTTCCAAAATGACCAGATGACACATTTTATTTAGAGTCGAATGGCCATAGCAGCCTTTTATTACAAACCATTAAATACAACATTCACAAGAAAACAAGTTTAATGCATATAATACAGTCAATGCATAACAAATAAACCAACCTCAGCTTATGCCTGCTATAAGGTCTTTGAAGACTTATATACTCACGATTAACCGGTTGTATATGCCACCCAATCAAAAGCCCCCAGCCGCAACTACACCAGCTCAGGGACAATTAACCACCGTATTGTTAGGAAGGGACACCCATACCTCAGATGGGCCCAAGCCACATTTTTCCCTAATTATTTAACAAGTACTGCCTTCAAAGACCCAATAGACCCCCTGCCGGCTGCTATGATAAGAAAATAAGATCTAAGCTCTTTGAGAGCCTACTGTATATACTCACAATTAACCGGTTGTATCTGCCACCCGATCAAAGGCCCTCCGCCGCAACTACACCAGCTCAGGGACAATTAACCACTTATATACTACCAGATACAACCTAATTAATAACCCGATGTTACCACCATATTGTTAGGAAGGGACACCCATACCTCAGATGGGCCCAACCCACAATTTTCCACATTTATTTACCCAGCACCACCTTCAAAGACCCAATGGACCCTTTTCCTGCTGCTATGACAAGAAAATAAGATCTAAGGTCTTTGAGAGCCTATATACTCATGATTAACCGGTTGTATCTCCCACCTAATCAAAGGCCCCCAGCTGCAACTACACCAGCTCAGGGACAATTAACCACTTATGTACTATAAGATACAACCTAATTAATACCTCAATGTTACCACCGTATTGTTAGTAAGGGACACCCATACCTCAGATGGGCCCAACCCACAATTTTCCACAATTATTTAACCAGCACCGCCTTCAAAGACCTAATAGACCTGCCTGCTGCTATAACAAGAAATTAAAATACCAAGAAATTGAATGGCAAGCCAACATAAAACCCAAAAACCCACTTCAAATACCCCATCACCTTGAGAAAGTAGGAGGCTCCCCCTATGAAACTATGAAACGAGGGAGGGTGGGAGAAAACTGTCTGATGCTGTGATGAGCTCTGACTGAGCTGTGAAACCATCCCCCTCCTCACTACCCACTACAGGACAACCCTCTGCCTTGAACGCTTCAATCTGCTAAGCAGACTGCATCATTCTAAATCACCCACTAATACTCCGTGTCTTCGGCAGACCCCAGTCATGCTGGCCCTCCTCCTAGTTTTACTCATCTCCTGGCAATAGGTTTTCATTGTCAGCTTCTTCTTTAAAAAAAAACAAAAAACAAAAGACCCCTCCAAATGCCCCCCAAAATACACAGCAGACCCTTGGAGGGGGTCTTTTAAAGAAGTTGTCAACAATATTATTTTCAGGCAATTTTAAACAAATTTTTTTCATTTTTTTTTTTTTTGTGAATGCCAGTATCATTTCAGAGACACAATGCTTCATAGACAATATTAGGTCATCCCCAGACATGTTACTTAACCTCTTCATGCTGGCTGTACTCATATATGTGGCCTCTCGGCGGGTGGGCCTTAACGCTACATATGTGCAGACCAAAATGTAAACAATGCTGTGCCGAAAGCATGCACCCAGCGGGGGTGGGTAGCTTTCTGATCATGTGACCACTGTGACAGCCAGTCACATGACCAAAATGCCAACTTCTGCCCCCCGGCGTCTGAAACTTCTCAAAGGGCAAGGAGTTCGACTTTAAGCATTTGAAAAAATCACAGCTCCTCTCCAAATGGAACTTTTCCAGCGCCCCCCCCCCATTAGCCCAGAAAATGGGTGTTTTTAATTTGACAGATTCAACTCCCATTGATTTTAATAGGGTTTGGCCTCCCAACTCCTTTGAAGTTCGTGGATCCCTCAGTGCTCCATTCCTACGCATTTGCTACAAACTGGAAATGAATGCTAACTGTGTAGTCATTTTTTCTTATTTGTTTGGTGACAATTTAATTTACCAAGCGACTAATCATTAGTAATTTTAGTATCACAATTTAGTTACTAAAACACCTCCTTTGTAATTCTAACTTTATGCTGAATGTAAGGACTGTTGCTCTGTTGTGCTTGGCTAAAAAAGTAAAACAAAGTGAATCTAAGGGCTTTCTGTTCGGTAATGTTCGCTGTCTCCGTGTATTACCCAGAGCATCAGTTGCATCTTCGCAAATACACTATAAATGCACACGGTGGAAAGACATTTAATGTAAGCATGTTTTTATAGATCATGTTTCTAGGTATTTCCAATTTGGGAAGGGAATGTGAAGTGTGTTCTAGAGCTCAAGATCCTGCAAGAGAACATGAGGATTACACAATTCATGCTATGAATGCCTTGGTCTCCTCTCCAAGTTCCAGGCATGCCTGGGATGTTTACTGGGTTGCCTGAAGACCAGTTGTGAAACTGGCCCTAGGCATCTGAGATTAGACATCCAAAGCAGCAGACTATTGATATCAGTTTATATTTTTCTATAAAATGCCATTTTCTCTATAAACCATTTGTTTACCAGGGAGGTTTAACAGTGATCATATCAGGCAAATATAGTTTGGTTCATTAGAATCTAATCAAAATAGTTTTCTGATTAACAATTTTTAATAAATCATCATTACACCGGTCCCTCACCTCACATATCCCACTTCATCATTAACCTGTTTCGCATGATTCTCTGCCTTTAGTTAGGCCACTGTAAACAAAACATTTGCAACTTCCCATAAGGTAATGGAACCCATACTTGGCAATGGATCATTTGGTGATTTTGATGATATCGATCATTTTGACAGCTGTCCAAGGTAGGTCATACATTATGTAACTTTATTTACTTCAATCATGGGTTGAAGAAAGGAAATTAGCTTGTGCAGTCAGTGTTGAGGGGGGGAGAGTCGTGTTCTGCCTGCAGGGAGCACGGGGAGCCTTCATGGTCAGCAGAATACAATGATCAGCGCTGGTGGCTATAGCTGCCAAAAGTGGTTGGGTGAAAGAAACCTGGCAGGCTGGTTGTGCTGAAGTCAATTGATGGATCAACTTCAGTACAACCAGCCTACCCATAGATGGAGCAAATGCAAATAACTGTATTTTTTAATTAGATAAGGTGATTGGGCAACTGGAATTAAGTGATTTTTATCTGATTACTTTCAGATTAGCATGCTGTATCATTATATCAGCTGGCAATTTATTATCATTTATTTGGATACATGTCTAGGAGCATTGTTAGGAGTGAAATTGACATTTAACTTTTTATAAATTGGATTGGTTATAAAAATCTTTTAGAAGAAAAATAATTTAAACATGCTGCTAACTTAAAGTATATCTGAAACAGGGCTAGGCAAATAAAACAAAAACATAGGCTAATTGCAGTAAAGATCTTATGTCAAAATAAACAGTAGATCCAGAAATATAATCATCAGATGTGCAAACTTTAACTGTAAATGCCAAGGTTTGGTTTTGTCTCACTAGTAGTTTGAGAGAACCTTGTGACTCGCCTAAGTAGCCCATATATGTCCATCACTTTAGGTAAAATGTTGTATTTACCAACAAGTAATGGAAAAAAGGTATAGTTTAACAAAAATTGCCATTAGTGTGTAAGCAGATTGAAATAACTAGATAGGTGCTGTCCCGGGTAGGAGAGTAGGAGTTAATGCCTTTCCCGGTACTTTGGTCTTTTGGTGGGTTCTTCATTGGGTCTGGTTCACTGGTTCTGTGTGAAATAAAAGGGACAGTGGCCCAGGGCAGAGGAGGCATGGGAGTAGAGTTCTGAATTCTGTCAAGAGAACCCTCTGGAGAGATAGTTGATTTTTCCTTGTGAAGAGCCCAAGTGAAAGAGAAAAAGCTAAGACCTGTAAGGGAAAGAGAAGGAGAACACTACCTGCAAGGAGCAGAAGTAGGCCATCTATCACTTTCGGGATGTAAAGTCATTTGAACCTGGGGTTTGCCCTGAAGACACCAGCACTGGAGTATGCCTCTGAAGGATTTACATTTGAATGTAATTGCTTGGACTTCACCTTTGCAGGTATGGCGGGGCAGCACAAGCCTGTAGTTAAGAGTAGGGATGTAGGAATAACCTTGCATTTGTATGTTGGGCTGTGAAATGTTCAACTTTGCACCTTTTCTAAGTAATGTATTGAAACTTTGCCCTTTCCTGGTCTGAAGTTACTAAAAAGGTGTATTGCAAGTAACTGGCACTCACACAGTTTATGGGTTGGGTCTTAACACTATAGGGTATAAAGGTATTCATGTGGAGTGGAGTAATATGAAGACATAAGTAGTTGCCAAGAGTAACAGAAGTTTAACAAGAAGCCTGACAATATTGTGCACATCTTATAGGTGGAACGGCCTCGAGCAGCGAGGGAGATGTTGTCTGCACTCCTTCCGCCAGCAGTCTCCCGAAGCAAACGGGAACTGATTCGTGCTGCAGAGGTTCCCATCCTGTACAGAGGTACGGAGGTTTAAGATTTAAACGCATGTGTGGAGCCTACACAGAGTGCATGGCAGGGCACCATTCTGCTACTGGGGAGTAGAAGTAGAAAACGCTGGACAGGTGGATGTGGACATTGGGTCAGTGTGTCCCTCATAAATGCAAATTACATAGAAGGTGTATACTGTCATGGGAACCAAGAGTTAACTGGAGAACAGTTACAGTGCCAGTGTGCATGATGTACATTTATCTCTAAGAGTAGACCTCAAGGTTGAGTACTCCCCCATGGAAGCCTCGGCCTTGTCCCAAAGTGCCTAGCACAGCCCAGAACAAAACCACCCCGGGGTAGGCCTCTCATGTGACCCTTGCTTGGTGCCCAATGAGGAGGGAAACATGGAAGATGTGACCCACAACCACCACCCTACCCATATTAATACTGCCCTTCTTATCATGCTGATCAAATAACAGGTCGCAACCTGAAACAAGTAATTTGTTCTTTCATATACAGTACATAGTGAATGTTAAAGCACAGTTGATGCTTTTTAGCCTATATGTATATTTGTCATTAAGATTCACGAGAATAATTAAATGCATTTATAATGCATTCCTCAAAATGAGCAGTGTCATGAAGAATACACTCATTACGTTATTAAGGAATATTTTGTGCCTTGTGCACAAAATACAATCTTATTTCGGGGTTAAAATATTTAGTTTTCATAACTAAATTCTAAACTGATTTTTTAGACACATTTTACCCTTAAATCCACCTCGTATGCACAGTGAGAAATTCCAAGCCAACAAGCATTTCTCAAAATAGATATTAAGCTAAAGTAGGCACAAATCCAGCTTCACTGCTGTCCAGTTTGAAATACCACAAAACGCATCTCACAGAGCTCAGAAAATGCTTGGGAGATGGTCAGACCCACAAGTAAAGCATTTAGTTTTACCTCCCAAAGACAGGGGTATGAAGGGAAAACATTCTGAAATGCAATATGTCCAAAGTTTGCTTTACAAGGGTTTGTATTATACTTCGCTAGGCTTAAGGATCTACAAAAAAAAATGCATTTTGATTCCATGGACTACCTTATAGGAGCAGGGTCAAAAATTTAGGATGCTTTGAACTGGCTTAAGGAATTTATAATACTCACACATGGTCCGGTTTTTCAGAATCTACAAAAGAAATGCATTTTGATTCCATGGACTGCTTTATAGGAGCAGAGACAAAAAGTAGGATGCTTTGAACTGGCTTAAGGAATTTATACTCACACATGGTCCAGTTTTTCAGGAGTTATGAAAAAAGATTCAAGCTTTGAGGAGCGATGGTTAACAAGTATTTGTGAGCAATAAATATCTGCAGCATCTCTCAATAAAATCTTCCAGAATTTTCTGTTTTGCAAAAATCATGTGTTTGCAACAATCCATTAGGCCATATAGAATTATGTAGGCAAGAACATGTTTTGTGCTTACTAAAATGGATTGATTTTCACGCCTCTGGCTTCTGTTATAAATGGAGGTTCCTATTTTATTCCAAAGATGGAATGTTCTTTCATTTGTGGCTTTGTTCACAAGATAAAACATAATGAGCCATGGTGAAAGGCCTTCTAAGGGATGTTCTGTGTATGGAGATTCTTGTAGACCAAACTTTCTACCTCTTGGGATATCCATTTCAACAGTTGGGTAGATGAAGCCGTAGATTCATTTTATGTTGGCAGCAGTGATGCTGCCTTAGGCTTCCTTTTAGAAGAATGCTATCGCACTTATAATAGTATAGAAGATATTTTTAATTTACAGAAAGGTGCTTAGAGATGCTTGATGCCTCCTCTTCATTCTAACAATTGTGGAAGCCTTGGGAATGTTTTGACATCTCTCTAAGCTAGGAGGTTACCACTTCCATGTTACTCTTTACACATAACACCCATGACCCCAACAGTTCTTTATGTTTTTTATTCAAAAGTACAGTGCTCAGAAGAAGCTTATATTATTACATAACAAATAATTGTAAATACAACTTTTTTTTTAAATCGCTTCTATTAAAAATGATCAACTAGGGTACTTGGGATTACAAAATAAACACCCATGAAATAAGTTGCTATATCAATAACTACTTTCATAATTAATTGTATCATTTTATTTAAATATTTTGTTTCAACCACCAGACCAACTATTGGTGATTAGAAACGGACAATTGCACACTGAATGAGTAGGTTGGAAAATAAAATTAAATGCATATACTTGTATTTATGTACCAGCATTTGTATTGCCGTTAATGCAATCTGTAAGCTTTGTGTGAGACAATTCCAAAAAAGTTGAGACACTGTGTTAAACTGTACATAAAAACTGAATGCAATGGTTTGCAAATCTCATAAACACATATTTTATTCACAATAGAAAATAGAAACACATCAAATGTTTTAACTGAGAAAATGTACCATTTTAAGAAAAAAATAGGGTCATTTTGAAATTGATGGCAGCAACACGTCTCCAAAAAGCTGGGAAGTGCCAACAAAAAACTAGCAACATAAGTTATGTTAAAAAGGAAGAGCTGGAAGAACTTTTTGCAACTATTTAGGTTAATAGGCAACAGATCATTAACATGATTGGGTATAAATAAATACATTGACTGGACAGATTATAAAAGACTGGGCCTCCAGAACCCAACATTAACTAGTTATTATAAGGCACTACAAATCTTCCATCCCCAGCTTCTTTGCAAATCAGTCTTTTACACATGGTTTGACGAAAGTGCAGCTGAAAGCTTTTGGGAACCAATGAAATATATGCATCAGGGTTTTTGCATCTAGTTATATAGTTATATATAGTTATCCCAATATAGTTATCCCAATATATTCAGACATCCATATCTGCTGAATGCACATTTTCCTCTCTGCACTCACGTACTTCTTCCTACTCAGTTATATATATATTTTAGTTCTGCATTTTGGTTGGAAACCACTCTGTGTCATCAAAGATCATGTGGAGTTTCTATTGACCACAAATGACGAAGGCACTGGCACTGACCGTAAGTGTCTTTTCTATGAACAGCACAGGAAGCAAGCTTTTCTCTATAAATGCTACAATTCCTGATATATTTCCATTGGATACTATAAATTGTATGCCTTATTTTGACCAGTATATAGTTCTTATTATTTTCTAGAACATGCCAGAGTCTGCTGTGTATTCCTTTTTTGTTGATAGGGCACTATTTTACATTCTACACTTGAATTACCTGTGCAGTTAACCTGGAATTCAGTTATCCTTTTATCTTCTCTCTTTGACGGGACAATAGAAAACAAATTAGCACAGTAATAGAAAGTCTGTAATGATAGTAAACACAGAGACTGACGGGCTTTCTGTTCTGTCTGGTACATTGATGACTAATTTTCGCTCTCCAAAATACACAGGGAATGTTTATCCCGACTCTCATTTGCAACAGTGAAAATGAATGAGCCACTGGCTGACCCACCCGTCTGCATGTAGACTAGAAATGCCGAATATCAAAACCTCAAGTTTTTCAAACGCAGGCAATAGAAATGTCTGCTTCTTTTTGGAGATACTGAACCCAAATTTTTATGTTTATTTCTGAATAATAAAAGGACACAGTAGATGATTAATAACAGTTGTTTGGCTGGCATAGACACCAGGACACTGAAGGACTTGTTTGCATGAATAACGAAAGCTTCTCTAGACATTAGAGCAATGGTTTTCGAGTAGAGGGGGCTGCAATTGTGGACCAATAAGGGCCTCACATACGATCCCTTATATGTAATGTTATATTGGCCTGTCATAAACTAAGAACTTAAGCTAGCCATACATTATATTCATATTGTTTCCTTTAGTACCTTAAACTCCAAAGACATGCTGGTAGGTTAATTGGTTCCTGTCTAAATTGGCTCTAGTACGTGTATGTATGAATGTGAATTAGGAACTTTAGGGACTGATGTGAACATACAATATATATGTAAAGAGCTGTGTAAATTGATGGCGTTATAAAAGTACCTGTAATAATTAAATAAATAAACTATGTAGTGCAGGGGCCTGCCTGACTGCATACAATTGAAAGTGTTTAGGATCTCATATTGGCCTCAAGGTTTGGGTAAATCTGAGGAAAATTGTACAAGAAAATTGTATAATGTATGGCCAGCCTCACCAGAGGAAATGGTCAGAGTCTCAGGATGTGTTATGGATGTGGTTGGAGACCGAAGTCATGCTCTAAGGCAGTGGTTCTCAAGCTCAGTCCTCAAGTACCCCCAACAGACCACAAGGTTTGCAGATTTTCCTTTATGTTGCGCAGGTGCTTTACATCAGAGTCAATGGCTTGGTATTTTGGACAGCTATTTTCTCTAATACTGCGTACACATGATCAGAAATTCCGCAAGCAAAAGTTTGATGAGAGCTTTTGGTTGGAAAATGCGATCATGTGTATACTCCATCGGACTTTTGTTGGTGGAATTTCGGTCAGCAAAAGATTGAGAGCATGTTCTCAATTTTTCGGTCGGAAAAAGTTACGATTGGAAATTCCGATCGCCTGTACAAATTCCGACGCGCAAAATTCCTATGCATGCTCAGAAACAATTTGACGCATGCTC
Source organism: Lithobates pipiens (assembly GCF_037356315.1). Lineage (NCBI taxonomy): Eukaryota > Metazoa > Chordata > Amphibia > Anura > Ranidae > Lithobates > Lithobates pipiens. Next base: position 25,101,916 of record NW_027507696.1, on the reverse strand, counting down.
GGAAGCATTGAACTTCATTTTCTCGGCTTGTCATAGTGTTGTACGTCACTGCGTTCTTGACGGTCGAAAGTTCAGAGAACGTTTGTGTGACCCTGTGTATGCAAGCCAAGCTTGAGCGGAATTCCGTCAGAAAAAATATCCAAGTTTTTACCAACAGAAATCTGCTTGTGTGTACGGGGCATAAGAGAAATTCCCAAAGCATGACCTGTTGGTGGTACTTGAGGTTGAGAACCACTGTTCTAAGGGACAGTCGGAGACTGTTATGCCAGCCATAGATCATACAATTTCTTTCCTGCAACCACAGTTAGTATTGATGGATGAATCCTTCCCGTGGAGCTATTGTGTTCTCCCGGCAGGGGGCATGGGGAGCCATACCTGCCATGAGAACACAGTAATTATTGCTAGCAGCTACAGTCAATGGCAATAATTACATCCTGGAAATCCCACATGCTTGTTGTACCCAAGTCAATTGATGCATTGGCTTGGGTACAATAAACCTGCCCATAAATAGTTTGAATCTTGGGCCGGTCTCTGCTGAACCGGCCGACACACGAGACTGCTAGAGATTACAGCTAATACAGTTTCTTTACAAATCACTGCTCCCACTACCAACTTGGTAGTCCAGAAGTCTCACTGCAAACACCAAAGTGCTAAAAATTGGGCACCAGGGCATTAGAGAGTGGTTGACCATGGGTGGTCACCCTCAAGCATTTATATTGGCTGCTAGCTGCCTAAACATGAATACTTACATAAAAAAAAAAAATGTGATGCCTGTAAAAAAAAACAATAATATTACATTGCACTATCTATCTATCTATCTATCTATCTATCTATCTATCTATCTATCTATCTATCTATCTATCTATCTATCTATCTATCTATCTCACAGAGGCACCTACAATATAAGTTTGTATAGACTAATTTTATGGATTTCAAAGCATTCACATTCAGAAGCTATCACCCACTGGGAAATTCCAGCTGTTATCCTAACAAAAAGATTTTTTTTTAATCTTAACTGTACTCCTGGTTCAAGAAAGCACACATGCTTTCAAAGGGTATGTAGTTTATGTACTTGTAATTCCCAAACCCCCACTGCTGCAAACATTTTAAATTGTGAAATGGAACCAAACCAACACAGTTTCCTTGAGACAAGCTATTTACCAAGGCTGGCACAACACTTGGCATCCACAGACATAACCAAATTCTAGGTGCAGTTTACATTAATGCATCCTATGTGAAATCCTAATTGTAATCGGTTTTCATTATTTACTGCATTGTGTGTTTTTACAAGATAATGTTGTATATTTACTTTTATTGATGTTATTATGTCTAAACTTAACATTTATTCCAAACTATGTTGAAGGAATGACACATTTCAGCACTTTCTGTGCAGCAAAAACTATTGCAAAAAAAGTTTTCAAGTCTAAAAAAAAGTCATCCCTTTCAAACTCAAGCCAAAATTATTTGTCTGAGATATTTGGGCAATATGTGAGACTTTTTAGAGAGAGACCTAGTTACTGTTGAGACAGAAAGCTCAAAGGTTACTGGAATATAGTGTCATTATATGTGTATATTTGCTTCACATAGTGGTGTGAATGTAACAAACAGAACTATATTCCATCAACTAGCAAAGTCTAGATATTGGAATTGTCAATAATCTTCATTGAAAGTACATGCCTTTTAAAGTGGTTGTAAACCCTTACAACACACTTTGACCTACAGGTAAGCCTAGATTAAGGCTTACCTGTAGGTCCAAGAAATATGTCCTAAACCTACACGGTTTAGGAGATATTTTCTGAAAGACAGGCACCGCTGTCTACAAAAAAAGCAGAGGGGGAAAAAATCCTAAAAAAATGAAAACTGATGTAGGCACCACATCTAATGATTGGTAAGCAATATATTACATTTTTGATTTTGGGTTTGATACCACTTGAATTCTATTTACATACAGTACACACATTTAAATTGGCTAGTTTGGTGTCCTACTTACTGTTGTCAGTATTAATGTCCCTAAAATGGGTGACTAGAAAGCAGAAACACGTATCTAAACTGTTGCTGCCACATTTAAACTATGTTGGAGTTTTAGTAAAACATGATCATCATCTCTGTCTGCACCTGGTCTGTGTCTTTTGCATTTCCATGTGCATTTTGCACATGTGAAATCCCATTGAGAGCTATCTTGATTAGCACTATTGAAGTCACTCAGACTTTAGAAAAGGTACCTGTACTACTTCAAGGCAACTTCTATCCATCTTGTGCCCATAGATTTTAATGGAAGTTGCCTCCAAGTCGGAGTCTCGACTTAAGTTATGTGATTTAGATCCGACATTACAGGAAGATTACCCAGACATTCCCCGAAGTTGCTTCAGAGTTGCTTCAAGTCACTTAAAAGTTGCATCAAGTCGCCTGGCAAAGTAGCACTGTAGGTCTCGCAACATTCAGGTCATGGCAATGTCAACCAAGTCTAAGGGGTAGATACATTTCCTGACCCTGTATACTCCAACCATAGGCAAAAGGCCAGTGAGGTGTTTCTAAGCTAAAAGGGGTTATTAAAATAATATGTATATATATATATATATATATATATATATATATATATATATATATATATATGTAGCACGGCTCCTGAAGAGCACGTGCTATGCGTTTTTCAAAGTTTAAGTTATGCCTAAACTGCAGTTTGGTTTGGGTACAATTATCTAAATTTTACTTCAGCATCAGTCTGACTGGACTGTGAAATGTTCAGCCTGGCCACAGGGGGCATTGTCTCTTCTGGCAGGCATGGAACTATGGTCTGGTTAGGTGCTTAAGTTACTCTCTCTCGGAGCCCGCCCAGTGGGAGTGGCGCTCTCACTGTGCTTTCTGGGAGAGGGTATTTAAGATGCGGACGTCACGTGGTTCGGGGGTTCTGGTCCAAAATGATGTACTGACTTCATGGTCCTGGTCCTCCTGACCAGCCCCCAGGAAGGCTATGGCATGGGGTGCAGATCCACCCGACTTTTATGTCTCCGGGCTGGCTAGCCTGAGGCAGGGAAACTAAAGAAGGATTCTGAGGTGATTGGGTGCCATCTCCGGTTTGAGAGAGACCCAGTGACTTCAAGCATTCCAGGGGAGGACTCTTCAGAAGAAGACCACGCATGGTTTGGTTTCTTAGTAAGAGCCTGGAAGGGCTGAGGTACCCGAGATAATCCGGTCTTGTGGATATCGTCATAGCTGGCTGAAAGTTCCAGGTATCCTACAAGTGTTTTCAAGCTTAAGTTTCTCTACGTGTTCTACAACAACGTCTGTGGCAGAGACATCATCTTGTACATTCTACAACAACGTCTGTGGCAGAGACTTGTTCCTGAGTAAGCATCTTGTTGGCTGCTAGGCCTTGTGAGAGAGGGACTGTCCAACTTGAGTGATCATCCAGTTGTGAGTGGCTATTCTCTGGATGCAGTCAAAGTAAGCAAGTTCTTTAACATTTTGACTTTGGCACTAAGAGTACCTGAATTTCCCTTCCAACCCTCTGATCCCAATTTAAGAGACTGTTTATTATCTAAGTTTTGCAAATAAAATTCATTCAAGTGGATCTGTTGTCGGTCTCTCAAGTTACTGGGCCATTTACCACGGGACACATATATAGGAGGTCCAGAATGATTAAAACGAATGAAAAACTAAAAAGAAGAGCAGAAAGGCCTGTAAAGTTAATGTAAGTTCGGTAACTCAGTAGGCAAAGAGAACAGGAGGTGAAAAGGAGGAAAAGGAAAGAGGGGGGGGGGGGTGTGTGGGAGAGGTGTCTTTTGCATTTTAAAGAATACTTTGTGGGTTTGTTGGCGGTCTCATTATAATTGCAGATAAAAGGTTATATAAAAACACAATTTAGGTGTGCCTTAAAAAAAAAACACTGAGGTTGAGGTTGAAGGATAATAAATGTGAGACACTCAGGCCCTACTATATACTATACAATGCTGCAAAATACTTGGAACTTGCTGGCAATAAGGGGCAGCAGGATGATGATCAATGTGGATGCTTATTCAATAGCCAATTGGAAGACTTGCATATATGTATTTCAACTGTTTGGCTGGAGTTCAGAATTAGTCCGAGAATGATAACGAGGTCTACCAACTAGGACAAGTACTTGTTTCCACACATACATTTTCAGACATGCAGAGAAAGTTCTAACTGACTGATTACAGTTAAATTACTTTTCTGTGATGAAATTTCAGCAAACATTTCACTCTACAGGTTGCATAACTTTTTTATCAACCATGCTGGTGAAACAGTGAGTTTTCAGGTCTGGCAGTTTAAAGGACAGGAAGATCTGACTGTCCATCTGTGAACACCCCACTGTTCTTCTAGGGGGATGTAATACAGACACGAAACTATAAGCTCTTCCTTTTTCAGGAAAAGGTGGTTGTAATAGGAATGTATTGCACAAAGCCAGCAAATGCCCAGGTGAAGCAATACCTAATCCTCTTTATTTTGTCATCCGGACACACATAAGGTGCTGGGGGTGGGTTTCATAATTAGGTAGAATCTCTACTTTAAAGTAGATGTAAACCCAATCACTTAAACGCCCATCTACATTGGTGTGTGTCTATAATGTAGGGTTTTGCTGGCAGAAGCTGGTAAAAAGAGCCTGTTTTAAAGTTGTCCATATGTATGTCCTGTATGTATGTAACATTTTTGCTATGTTTACAAGTGCACAGTGTACAAGCATACATGAGTCCTATTGGCTTCGGCGACTGCTCAGGGCCATAATCAATATCAACAATGTGTGGCCAGCAGTGCCTGCATCACTAATCATACACTGTTGCTGTTTACATATTGGACCTGAATGAGTCACTCATGACTGGTGTATTACTGATTTTTGTCTGCCAATACCAAACCATACTTCCCCACCTTATATAAATAAGACACGACCACCTTAGAATGGATTTTAAATGGGCATAGCAGCCTTTTTATTAACAAAACACAATTCAACAAATACATCTTTGATTATATTTACTTTACGCTAAACTTTACCCACTAATGTTTAATACTGACTCTCTTAAATCCAGGTATTTGGAGGCAAGCATGGTCCACCAAATTGGCTGTATCAAGAACCAAGTTCCTCACCATGGCCCCCAGCTGCAATTACACTGACTCAGGACAATTAGTTACCACCTTAACACCCGATACAGTCCCAATACCGATATTGCAAAACTGACGTCTACAGGAAGGTACCCATACCAAAGATGGGCCCAATGCATCATTCTCCACAGACAATTTTGACCATGCCCACCTTCAAAAGCCTGAAGCCCTCTGCTATGACATCGAGGACCATCCAAACCACCACTCACAGGAGAAGAAAGCAGAAGAAGAAAGCAGAACAGCCACAGTAGGAATAACAGGAGAAGGCTCAGACATACAGGAAGACTTACCAGGCTGACCCGTGGTGTGAAGCCACACAACTGTGCGTCCGGATCCCTGCTGCTCTCCCATTCCAGCATCCGCCTCTTTCTCCCCCTGGGACACCTCTCCAGCCTCCAAAGTAGACAGCTCTCCCTCAGATCTTTCATCCACACAGGCAGCAGCGGCATCCAGGGAAGGGTTAATTCTGCGAGCCCCGGCCAGTTGCCCGTTGATGACATTATCAGCTGCTGCAGCATGGCCTGTGCGACTGCCTTGCTCTTTCCTCCCACGCCGAGCACTCTGCTTGACAGCCCCAGCCGCAGATGCTATCCTCCAGCACGGAACTGGGTATGGAGGCGTCGTAGCAGTACACTGTGGACCTCGACTTCCCCCTGGCAGGGTCCAGGCTGCGCCTGGGGACAGGCTGGCACCCACAGGTAACACTCTCCCGTGCCTGGCTTCGCTGACAGCAGGGGAAGGCCCCGCTGAGCTGGCCACATGGTCCTGGGCACCAGTAGAAGGGGACAGGGAGTAGGAGGCAGACTGTGAACTCCGGCCCGGGCCCCGCCTATGGAGAGAATTCCTTTCAGCCCCGCCAGCCGAATGAGGGGGCTGCATCTTAGCTTTAGGGGCTGAAGGGTCCTGGATGGGGCTTCTAGTGTGGCGGCCAACCCTAGGGGTCACTTCAGGACTGAGGCACACAGGAGGCCGAGACCTCTTAAACCATGACAAGTGGTGGGCAGGTGTAGCAGGAACCCCTGCAGCACATCAGCCAACTGTGACTCTAGCCACTGGGGATCATTCGCCACCGCTGGGGCGCTGCAAGAGCAATGTCCGCTATTGTGAGGTCCCTACAGCATAGACCTGAACACAGCTCCCAAAGTTTCTCCTTGGCTGTCCAAACTCTGACTGACCCTCGGTCAACACCCCTTTCTTACCAGACCCCTAATTTCCCTGCCCTACCACACCCAACCACACCCTGCTACCATCCAATCAGGTAGGCCTCTTAACCTGCCTAGCTACAGCCTAGACTGCAAACCCAGTCATGTAGGCCCTCCTCTTAATGCTGGGCATCTCGTTCCAGGCCTTCATGTGACATGCATGCAGTGTAAAATATGGCCAAAAATAAAGCCTCAGACATAGTTGTATCCCTATTTTTTTGTTGCTAAATACAGCAGAACATTATGGTGTCCAGAGCAGCTGTTTGACCCCATAGCCTTTTGAAGTTCTGCGTACAGAGGCGTACAAAACTATCCGCTGTATGCATCTATACACAGTGTTTTTTTTAATAGATGTGCCCTAAATTCCATATAGACTTTTATTGTTATTTTAAAAGTTATTTTCAATATTTTTAAATCTGCAGCTTTCATTAAAACCATTCCTGGTGATCATATCATGAAGGTACCAGGAAGTAGTTGGCGACACTGGATGATCACTGAGCAAAAATGGTCCTGCCCTTCTAGAGCGAAAAGCAGATGAAGGCATTATAAAGTGGAAAACAATGATCTCTGTAAGATGTAATTTTTCAAATACACATTACTTAACATCCTGAACTTACCGTGAAAAATGTTTGATGAAAATTCACTAATTGTCATTCGGTTAGGATATATATCTACTTTAAAGCCCAACTCTGAGCAATCTGAACATTCTCCCTTGTGGTAGGGTTGGTGCTACTCTGGGAGGACTAACTGCTTATTTATTCCTGAACCTCTGATGATGACAGATGAAGCACTTCTATGCTCCGGTGGTGGACAGTCACTTGGCATCCTCATGTTCAATGCAGGGCTATGTCCCCTAACTCAATTTTAAAGTATAACTAAAGGCTAGATTTTTTTTTCAGTTTAGGATAGAGTGGAGAGGCATCCGAACACTTGTTCGTTTTTACTGCTTACTGCAAGGAGATTCAAGCTCTCTATTTCTCCTGTTTACCATTATCATTGAAAGTGAAAGTAAAAGAAAATCTCAAATTTTGGGCTGTCCCCAGAAAATAATAGAGGGGAAATCTTCCAATGGGGATACTAATTCTGGTGACTTGGGAGTCCCCAAGGAATTCCCTCAATTTGCAGGGAATTCCTCTCACAGGACAAGAAGTGAAGGGAAATCTCTCCAATGGGACACAGAGGGCGAAAATAAAATCTGACAGGGGTTATAACCCTCCCTTGCTCTATCTAAAATGAAAAAAATAAGTTTTGCCCAGAGTTCTACTTTAATGACTTTGGAACCTTAGATTTCTGGATCATAGGGGGAAAGAAGCAGTGAGGACCAGTCAAACAACATCGGGGAGCGTAGGATAGAGTAAGTAAATCTAAATTTTTCAGGCCCCCGGACCTAAATGAGCACTTACCTTTTGCAGTACGGGTGCAGCAACACTGCAAGGGCGATTTCCAAATGACCTGGAGTTAAGCATTATTGCTTACATTAAACGCATAGTTTGTGTACTTTTAATTCACAGGACTTACACCCTGCAAAATAAAATAATATGCATAATGGAATCACACCAAAATATTAGTATGTATATATGTGAATGTGGCTTTTCCATTATACATGTTGTTTGTATGCTGTTGGTCTAATAACAGACATTGAGCTAGTACACAGTGTCTGTTATGTGATTTATTCCTTTTTCTGTACTTGCTGAATGGTTATACCATGCTCTGAGTGAGTGAACACTTGCCATTAAAAGCATCTACAGGGTCTGATACACCAAGTAACAGCTAATCTTCATAGTGAGCTGCAATTAGGGTGCAAGCTACAAAATTACCTGTACAGTACAAATTGTTTTATTATAGCTATATTTAGTTCTTATCTGTAGCTGGAAGCTCTATTTCTTATTTTTCTTAATTGCTGGGTACATGGTTTGCTAAATGCTGTAAGGGGGAATCTACAGTATACATCTTTATGGACCTGTAAAATAAGCCTATGGTAAGCTTTTTACATTGATTCTTCATATATTTTACTCTTGTGTGTTAGACACATTTACAGTCATGCCTTATGAGACAATATCAGACTGTATAACATTAAGCCATTTCCTTTTCTCATAAATAGGTATATGGCAGACCAAATACATGTCAAAGTCTTTGAAGTTCCTAAAAAACAAAATGTGGTTGGGAGTAGAGTTGTTTTGTAGTTTGTCCAGAATTGATGCCATTGGCTTTTCCAGACCATAAACTTCCACCATGCAATTGTTTCATAAAGACCAATGATGGGCAAACACATTGCAAACTCATGTGGTCAGAAGATCAAGGTTTGGCATATGTAGGTTTGTACAGTGACTTTTTTATTTATTTTTTTGCCTTGAAATTATTACTTAGGAGAACCCATTGAATCCTTTGCTTCGACGATACTTGGTTCTCTTTTTTGCCTACCTGCTGTTTTAACTGACCTTTTTTCACTCCCCCATGTCTCTATTTGCCCATCTAAGTGGCATGCCCAAAATTCTGGGGTTTGGGAAACATATGACACTTTCTACTTCTTCCCCATAAAGCAGTGCTGAGTGCGTGAGTGGTCAATCACCAGGCCTGAACACTTTCATGTGGGGCATGGAGACCAACCAACCATCAGACCAACTTGCAGCTTAAACATGACATACTGTGAATCAGACAAAACTTGAGCCATGGGTGGCACTCCCCACAGGGTGCAAAAAATTGGCCAAATGGTGACTGCAGCCAAACAGCAAATCTACTGCCAAGTCAACCAGGGCAGCAGCATCCGATTGGACAGCAGCTTCCCTGAAGAGGCCTATGGAGGACCCCCTTCGCCCTCCGCCCCTTTTTGCATAGTGGCTGCCCATAGTGCCATCCATTCAGGGAGGCTGAACCTCACCTGCCAACATGAATATATAGCCAGGTGCCTACTATATGTGTCTGTTTTATTATGTTTGCATATATTATTTATGCTGGTGCATTGTTACTTTAAATATTTCTGGCTGATGCTGTAGGGGTTTGGTCAGGTATGAATTACTTCCTCTGCAGATGTGTCACATGTTTTTGGGGTATATATGTGTAGGGAACCAACCTTAGGGGAGGTTCCGGTGTGGGGAATAGACCAGAAACCACTGGGGACCAGTGCTGTGATGTAGCTTTTCTTCTTGTCACCACCATCTTAAAGGGCCCATTTTCAAGGAAACCACATATCATGAACAAGTTACTTATGCACCAATTTGGTACTGCTAGGGACAGTGTCTTTATTCAGCAGCCAATCTACTTCAAGAGATATCGCATAGCCAAAAGTATGTTTGTCAGTTGCACATGTGTAGCGGCCACAACCCTTGCTGGGCGGCCTTGACTTATTGGGCTTACCAGTTACCTTCTCTTGGCCTGCTCTTCCACGTCTAGGGGTTCCTAGGGTAGATACCCAATAACTTGAACACTGACACGGATATAGTCCTTTAACAAAGGTTTCATTTTGCAGTAGTAACATCCAATAACACAGTCTCTCAGGGGAACAGAGGGCACAGGTGAAGAACTCAGGCACCTTGAACTGCTGGCCTAGCAAAGTCTCTACTTCCACCCAGAGAGTAGCCACTCACAGCTGGGTACTTCAAGGCTGAGCAGATCTCTAAAAAGAGATCATGGCAGTCAGCACGTTGGCTCAAAACTTGAAGCAATCCTATGAACGTGTACAAGTTGTAACTAAGGGTGAACAGGAACCTTTTCCTCAGCACCTGGAACGTTTCCCGTCTCCTCAATGGTACTGGAAAAGCGTGAATTTGTCAGTGTCCTTCCCAATTCAGTAACCAGGCACTTCCCAGGATGCCACTTGCCGGCCCTCCTCCGAAGAGTCCTCCCCTGGTCACTTCCACAAGCTGTGGTGCCTCTCAAAGCTGAGAGCACACCCGGACACCTTGAACCCTCCCTCAGTTACTGCGCCTTGGACCAGCCGGGTCCGAGACTCGGGAACAGACAGATCCCTACCCCAGACCAGACGGGTCTACCCGGGGCCTCAAACAGGAACATGTTGCGGGATGTCGAACACCCCGTGACCGGGACCCCTCAAGGGGCTACCCCGGTCCTGGAACCAGAACAGACCACAAGGGTCTCACAAACTCCTCTCTCTAAACACGTGACCCACACCTCTTAAGTACCCCTTCCCAGACTCCTCAGCGGGCCCCCGGCACTCCCACTGATTGGTTACGAGAAGGCTGATACCTAAACATCCAACCAGGCCTGGTTCTGGCCTGTCATGTGCACCTCACCGTCCACATGACCAGGCAGAACTTCCAAACACAGCCTGGCCAGACTGATATTAAGGCCAACCTATGTAATTAACCCTCAGAACTCCTACCGTTCTGATGCAAAAACTAAATTTACATGCGTATGACAGTTTGTCCAAAATGTCATCCGCTACACATGTATGGTAGAAATGTTTTAAAGAGTATGTTCCTGTAAACATTTGGAGTCTGCAACTAAAAAGGACTTTTAACATTGAAGTTGTCTTACTGGGAAGAAGTGCTTAAAGTAGGCGAACAACTGTAGTGTATCACATGAATCTGAATATTGGGAGTTGGAGGCATTTAACCCTCTGGGTTAGTGCACACAAATGTGTGCAAGTCAACACACACAATCTTCTGGGTTTGGGGGGGGTACAATGTAGCAGCCAGCCAGTTAGGAGGCAGGTGACTTGCTGAGCATTGACTGCTCTGATGGTAGTGGGGGAACAGTGTGCTTTTTGACCATCACCTTGCAGCTTTGTATCCATACTGGAGCCTACTGTGCCACACGGTTGGCCGAGACCTGGCCTGGGGGGTGATGGGATTGAGCCTAGTATTTGGGCACAGGTTTTGGCATCCAGGGGAGACTCGGTGGGCTGGTGCAGAGCAGGGCATATTCTGCATTCCTGCTTGGAAATGATGTGAAATACTGTAAGTGTGAGGTCAAAAAGAAGGTTTCTCTGTATTTTCTGCATGAAGAGCTACTGTTCATAAAATACAATGACATAGAGTGTGACTTAACATGGTTTGTGGATACATAACCTGCCTCAAGGGGGGGCGACCTCCCTAAACTATTCATCGTGACCCACTCCAGTAGGAACTCTTGATCATCTCTCTGCCTATTTATTACAATCACCTGACAAAGGGTATCTAAACCCAAGAACAGAAAAGTAATATATTGCAGATCACCAGTCCTTCCATGTAGTGTCTGCATTTGTTTTTCTTTTCAAGCTAATGGCTTTTTCTGCAAGTGCAGAAAAAACATTTGATGATCTTGCTGTAAAGCTTGAGTCCTTGTGGCTTCCTGTGCACTGAACTAAAATGTCAATCAATGTTATCAGCTTTCCCAGCTATCTTTTCTGAACTACAAAACCGCCTTACCGTCAAAGAACCCCACCTCTCCATCTCATCTGGTTGGGTGAGGTAAAGAGCTGGGGAGATGATGTGACAATCTCCAACTCATCAAATCAGAGAATATCTCATATTCATTTAAAAAGATACAAGGTGTTCTTTCAATGACAGGCTTGCTGACTGAGCCACCCCTTGGGGTAGATTTACTAAACATGCTGCACTCAGAATATAGTCCAGCTGTGCATGGTAGCCAATAAGCTTCTAAGTTTGGCTTGTTTAATTACCTTTTTACTATAAATCCTGGAAGCTGATTGGTTTCTATGAAGAGCTGCACCAGATATTGCACAGTTTTAGTAAAAAGCTCTCCCTGTGTTCACTATGCAGAAAGGCAGTTGCTTTACACAGGACCTAAAAGGCTGCAGTGATCACTGTAGTAGCTTTAAAGAAACCTTTCACAAGATTTCTTTGAGTAAACTTGCTTAGTATAATTTAAAAAAAATCCACACAGCTTAGCAGCAGAAGAGTGTATTGTAACTACTGAAGTTTGGCACATTGGAGTGTCTGCTTGCTCTGGCCATTATGAGGGCTCAGATTCTCCCTCTTGTATTTTTTTTTTTTTATATTATGGAGAATGCAAGACGGGTTGCCGAAAGGTGCAGGGGTGGGTGGAAACAGTAAAAATTCCCAAATACACACAGGGATATTTGGGAACTATGTCAGGAAGATCTCATTGCTGGAGTATCTAAAACACATCTGCAAAGGAAGTAAGTCATACATGACCAAACCCCTACAGCATCAATCAGAAATATTTAAAGTAACAATGCACCAGCACCTCCATGGTTAACAGAGGACAGAATTAAATTTAGAGTTTGGAAACTTAACATTAATAAATAACCGGGACCAGATGGCTTGCATCTAAGGGTACTTAGGGAACTCAGTCAAGTCATTGTCAGACCATTGTTCCTAATTTTTACTGACAGTCTACTGACTGGAATGGTACCAGGTGATTGGAGAAAAGCCAATGTAGCACCAATATTTAAAAAGGGCCCAAAATACATCTCTGGGAATTACAGACCAGTTAGCCTAACATCAACAGTATGCAAGCTCTTGGAGGGGATTATACGGGACTATATACAAGATTTTAGTAAGGGGAATGGTATCATTAGCATTAATCAGTATGGATTAATGAGGGAATCGTTCTTGCCAAACCAATCTATTAACCTTTTATGAGGAAGTGAGTTGCCAGCTAGATAAAGGAAGGCCCGTAGACGTGGTGTATCTGGAATTTGCAAAAGCATTTGACACAGTTACCCATAAACGTTTACTGTACAAAGTAAGGTCCATTGGCATGGACCATAGGGTAAATACATGGATTGAAAACTGGCTACAAGGGCAAGTTCAAAGGGTGGTGATAAGGGTTCTGTGCTGGGACCAATCCAATTTATTTTGTTCATAGATGACCTGGAGGATGGGGTAAACAGTTCAATCTCTGTATTTGCGGATGATACTAAGCTAAGCAGGGCAATAACTTCTCCGCAGGATGTGGAAACTTTGCAAAAAGATTTGAACAAATTAATGGGGTGGGGAACTACATGGCAAATGAGGTTTAATGTGGAAAAATTTAAAATAATGCATTTGGGTGGCAAAAATATGAATGCAATCTATACACTGTGGGGAGAACCTAGGATGGAAAAGGACCTGGGTGTCCTAGTAGATGATAGGCTCAGCAATGGTATGCAATGCCAAGCTGCTGCTAACAAAGCAAACAGAATATTGGCATGCATTAAAAAGGGGATCAACTCCAGAAATAAAACTATAATTCTCCCGCTCTACAAGACTCTGGTCTGGCCACACCTAGAGTATGCTGTCCAGTTCTGGGCACCAGTCCTCAGGAAGGATGTACTGGAAATGGAGCGAGCACAAAGAAGGGCAACTAAGCTAATAAAGGGTCCGTAGGATATTAGTTATGAGGAAATATTGAGAGCACTGAACTTATTCTCTCTGGAGAAGAGACGCTTGAGAGGAGATATGAGTTCAATTAATAAATACCATACTAGTGACCCCACAATAGGGTTAAAACTTTTTTGCAGAAGGGAGTTTAACAAGACACGTGGCCACTCATTAAAATTAGAAGAAAAGAGGTTTAACTTTAAACTGCATAGCAGGTTCTTTACTGTAAGAGCGGCAAGGATGTGGAATTCCCTTCCACAGGCGGTGGTCTCAGCGGAGAGCATCGATCGTTTCAAAAAACGAATAGATAAGCACCTGAACGACCGCAACATACAGGGATATACAATGAAATACTGAGATATAATCACACACAAAGGTTGGACTTGATGGACTTGTGTCCTTTTTCAACCTCACCTACTATGTAACTATATGTAACATTTGTAGTCAGGAGCTGTTTGAGCCCCCTAGGCACCACTAACTAAAGCATCACATTTAGGTGGACTGTTAACTTTATTCTTTAATGTGCGAACCTTTGATTTGTGTTTTTCAAATATATTTTCACCCTTAAGAGTACTCTTGTGTGTTTCTTGTAGTGCTCGCTGAGTCCAATACACTCTCCCAAGATCAAATGTTAGGGATGAACTGTGGGTGATTGCCAGGGACTCTAGTTTGCTGTTTGTGCTATAGATCTATTTTACTTTTTTTTTTACCTAGATGCAGAATCAGAGAATATTTTCCTGGAAAAATATGTTGCAGACATTCTATTTGGGGTACTAGTCTGCAGAGAAGAATTTTAAGAGCAGAAAGCAGCTTCAGACATTTTTCCAGTGTGTTGTTCAGAGCATGCCGGTCTGGACACCTTCTAATTTGCTTCATTTTTTTTTTTTCGAAGCAGACAAGGAGAGGTCACGTCTTATGAAACCAGTCTGCCTTTCCCTCCTAGTTTCAGTAATGCCAGCAGAAGTTACAGGGAAAGCCATTATGACTCAGCCAGTACTAGGCTATGAGCGATTGTTTATATTGGAGCCAGGAATAACAGAGACTTCGCTGTGGAGTGCATATTGAACAACTATCTGCAATGTGTTTATCAGGGAAACTCCCAGAACTCATTCCACCTTATTTTCCTGAAGATATTCCTCCTCGGTGAAATGCAGAGTTTATCGGCTGTTACGAAATCCCCTGAATTCCCATTACTAAGCAGACAACAGAGTGACTTACATTTCTATAAAAAGACACTTCACTTTACTATTTTTAAACAGTTTTCTGAAGTGCGGAAATACCATACATGGTAAAATGTTTGCACACAATGTTTTTACAGAAACACGGATATCACAGCTCCTACTCAGCAAGCAGAAAGGGGCCCTGGGCAAGTAGCAGCTTCTCCACTCTCCAAACCTTTGATTGATATTGATAAGGATTGTAATGGAGAATCAGCTTCATCTTCATTTTCTGTACTGGCCTAGTGCACCCCATCAGAAACCAAATGCAACCTTTCTAATAAAATGATTGGTACATGTACAGAAATGGCCAATTGTGACACATTTCTTGTTTAGTCCAGGAGCATGAAAGTTGTAACATACGAAAAACAAGCTCTGGACTGCCGCACTCTTCAGAAGACCACTTTCTTTTATTGGAAAATCACATCACAGCTCAACAAACACAGCGAACAAGGAAAAATTGCTGACGTTTCGCACTAGC
This sequence comes from Lithobates pipiens, assembly GCF_037356315.1. Classification (NCBI taxonomy): domain Eukaryota; kingdom Metazoa; phylum Chordata; class Amphibia; order Anura; family Ranidae; genus Lithobates; species Lithobates pipiens. Next base: position 25,086,615 of record NW_027507696.1, on the reverse strand, counting down.
TGTAGTGCTTATTCATAACTATGAATAAGCACTACAGCTAGTGCGAAACATCAGCAATTTTTCCTTGTTCGCTGTGTTTGTTGAGCTGTGATGTGATTTTCCAATAAAAGAAAATGGTCTTCTGAAGAGTGCGGCAGTCCAGAGCTTGTTTTTCGTCTGTTGCTAGTGGTAATAGCCAGCACCTGTGGCTTGCCATCCGAAAAGAGACAGTTTACAGCCTGCATGTGTGCTCCTGGAGCGGTGAGATCCCTTCTCCAGCATGAAAGTTGCAGTTGGACCCCTTGAACATCTACCGGGCCTTGTTGATGATATGGCATTGCCAGCAAGGCAATATAAGGGAGTTTCGTTACTTGCATGCCATAATGTTGTGATCCTCAGGGGTAACAAAATCCTGCCAGGAGAGCAACAGATAGTTGTGACACCAGAAGAAGGAAGAAGAGATGGCCATGTGAAAAAAGATAGGAAATCAGTAGTGCCTCAAGCATAATTTTCCTCAGGGATTTAAAAATAATATTATTATATACAGTATCTCACAAAAGTGAGTATACCCCTCACATTTTTGTAAATATTTTATTATATCTTTAGTGTGCTTGTTTTCAGCAAACTGTTTGCGGGCTTTCTTGTGCATCATCTTTAGAAGAGGCTTCCCTCTGGGACGACAGCCATGCAGGCCAATTTGATGCAGTGTGCGGTTTATGGTCTGAGCACTGACAGGCTGACCCCTTCAACCATTGCACCAATGCTGGCAGCACTCATACATCTATTTCCCAAAGACAACCTCTGGATATGACACTGAGCATGTGCACTCAACTTCCTTGGTCAACCATGGCGAGGCCTGTTCTGAGAAAACCTGTCCTGTTAAACCGCTGTATGGTCTTGGCCACCATGTTGCAGATCAGTTTCAGGGTCTTGGCAATCGTCTTATAGCCTAGACCAGCTTTATGTAGAGCAACAATTCTTTTTTTTCAGATCCTCAGAGAGTTCTTTGCCATGAGGTTCCATGTTGAACTTCCATTGATCAGTATGAGAGAGTGAGAGCGATAACACCAAATTTAACACATCTGCTCCCCATTCACACCTGAGACCTTGTAACACTAACGGGTCACATGACACCGGGGAGGAAAAATTGCTAATTTGGTCCAATGTGGACATTTTCACTTAGGGATGTGCTCACTTTTGTTGCCAGTGGTTCCTTAATGGCTGTGTGTTGAGTTATTTTGAGGGGACAGCTTATTTACACTGTTATTCAAGCTGCACACTCACTACTTTACATTGTAGCAATGTCTAATTAATGTTGTCACATGAAAAGATATAATAAAATATTTACAAAAATGTGAGGGATATATTCACTTTTGTGAGATACTGTAAGATTTATATGGTGTCAACAGTTTGTGCAGCATTGATTGTTTCCCATGGCACAATACTTTGTACACTGCAGAGGAAGGCAGGGTGAAAGTGATTCAATGACCAAGCATGTCTCCTGATCTGAACTCAATCGAACACCTATGAGGAATTCTGAAGAGACAAGTTGAGCATCACTCTCCATCAATCATCTAGACTCTAAAAGAGGTCGGTCTTGAAGAATGGAAAAATATAGATGTTGCAATATGTTGCCAACTTGTTCATTCCATGCCTAGAAGACTTGGTGCTGTCCTTACAAATCATGGCGGTCATACAAAATACTAGTTGTAGTAGTTTTTGTTGTGGGGTGTATTCATTTTTGCATCAACTATTTAGAGTAAAACTGAAGATTTTGTAATCTAAGTTATATTATTACCCTTACTTTCATGTAATGAAGAACAATGTTCTATAAAACAAAATTTTGGAAATTGTTCTTGTGCTCATTGAGATATTGAATGAAATCTTACTTTTCAAAAGGGGTGTACTCATTTGTGCTGAGCACTGTCATATATATATATATATATATATACTGTATATATATATATTACTGTATATCCATATGCTGTGAACAAAGCGTATCGCCAAAACTTGTCTGCTGCTTACTGTACTCACTGTGAAGGCTTTACAATAAATAATCTTGATGATATGGAGTTTCCAGCTGCTTCTTTTTCTTGATGACCGACTGTATATCCATACAGGTCTGCTTTATAAGCTTTGTACATGTGCCTGTTAAGAATGAGGTTTACAGTGAAATCTGCATATTAGAAATTTGTGGTTCTGATGAATGTATATTCAAATCTGCCCACCCATTTTTTTTCTCTTCATCGTAAAGCTCATAACCATGGCCAGAAGGTTTGGAAAGGCCAATAAAGAAGCCTGACCTGCACTACAAAAGCAGGGTACAGAACAGCCACAATGATAGTTTTCTGTAAAGAGTTGGTATTTTGGGATTTTCATTTCTTTTGGGGTTATATTTGTTATTATTTATGTTGGTGGAGTATTTTTTTTGCAAAAAGTGTAATTTACTTGTTCCTCACCATCTGTTCTTAGAGTTGTCTTTTGTTCACAGTACCCGGCTGCTTCGTTAGAAAGGAAATAAAAAAGTGCAAATATCAAGCACCTACCTCAAAATATATAATTAGCATTCACCACAAACGCCTATCTCCATACTAAAAATAAAGATGAATACATACACAGAATAGTCTTAAAACTGTCCTGCTGGTTGCCAATTTTACACTGCTTTATCATCTGCAGTCTTATCATCTTTATCATCTTCTTTATCATCTTTAGCAAAACCCCTGTCTGTGCTCTTCATCTCTAGTACATTTAGCCCTAGTCTTGATATTTAAAATTGTCACAATGCTGTATCACCTTTTGTCTTTTAATTCTTGTAGTAATACATCTGCCTGTCCCCTGTGTTTCTGATACATTTCAGCCAATTCTTCCACATTTAAAACGTGTTGCTAGTATACAGTTTTAAACTACTGTACTCTGTGGTCTCCGAAAAAGCCCTGATGGGTTTACTTCCTCTTTGTCTCCCTGTTAAGGTAAAGCATAATGGGCTACTATGCATCGCATAGTAGCCCATTATGTGTCACTTACCTGACACAGGAGCTAGCGATGTCACCGCTGTCCCCTGTAGCTCAGAGCGTCCATCTTCTTCTGGGTATTGCTGCTCCGGCCACTCACAGCGCCGGAGCAGCGATGACATCACTCCGGCGCATGCGCATGGGAGCCGCCACTAATGGTATGTCGCCGTTAGCAGCAGCGCCGTAGACAGTGGTGACTGTCTTTTTGTACATTTTTGTAAATTTTTTATATTTCTTGGACCTACAGGTAAGCCTTAATCTAGGCTTACCTGTAGGTTAAAGTGGTTTGTAAGGGTTTACAACCACTTTAATCAGATTGGGGAGCTGCTGCTATATGTAGGCTAAACTAATTGTAAAAGAAAAAAATATAATCTTCACAGCCAAAATATGACTTGGCAGACTATGCATTGGAAGACAATTGCATGAAAACAAGACATACCGTTACATAACACCCCATATCATATCATCAGGCATCCCCCAAACCTGTAAGTTAAAAGTGTATGTTGTTTACGTGATGAATTCCAGTTATGGCAGTTTTAATGTATACTTGCATTACTCCAGCATGGGCCAATGTAATTATGTATGTGCCACACTTGTGGGATTTGAATTGCTGAAAATTTCTGTAGTAGGCACCGCTGCCATGCTGCATTGTGAACAGAGGGGGTTGCTAGCTTGGCACAGGCATTGCTCAGAAATCACTTTATATTTTCCCAATGAATGCAAAGCATTATATGAAGGTGGAGAGGTGAGGCAGTGATGTCATTACCGCCACTTCATCAAGTCAGAGAATACTTGCCATTCATTGAGAAAATGGAAAATGTTCTCTGAATGGCGCCCATACTAGTGAGTGACTTCCTGTGTTTAGTAAGAAAAAGTGCAGCCTTGCATGGGACCCGGAAGCTAGCATGAATCCCTGTGGTAGCAGTGCCTACTACAATGATTTTCAGCTTCCAGGGAGACTCCACAGTTATGGAACATAAATACTTACACTGGCTCAAGCTGGATCAATGTGCCTATGCAGTGGCGGCTGGTGCTCAAAAATTTGTTGGAGGGGGTGCAAACAAACCGAAAAAATTAAAAGCAATGCAGGACTGTATAGCCATTTATCAAGCGATTATGTATCATTACTGCTAGCTAAAACTGTGTACATCAATTACAGCCTCACTGTAGGCCAATCACATTCACATTCACATTTCAAGTAAAATAAAATAAAACCACTTAAAATGTGTCCTCATCAGAGCCCCCTTTTACATAAGATGTCCCAATCAAAGTCCCCCTTTACAGCAGGTGTGCCAATCAGACTCCCCCTTTATAACAGGTGTCTCCATCAGCATCCCCCTATACATCATGTGTCCTCATCAGAGTCCCACTTTACATCAGGTGTCCCAATCAGAATCTCCCTTTACAGCAGGTGCCCCCCTTTACATCATGTGTCCCCATCAGAGTCCCCCTTTACAACAGGTGTCCCCATCAGCATCCCCCAATACATCAGGTGTCCCCACCGGATTCCCCTTCTAAATCAGGTGTCCTCATCAGAGTCCCCCTTTACATTAGGTGTCCCCATCACAGCCCTCCTTTACATCAGATGTCCATATTCGAGACCCCCTTTACATCAGGTCCCCATCAGATTCCGCCTTTACATCAGATGTCCCCATCAGAGTCCCCCTTTACATCAGATGTCCCCATCAGAGTCCCCCTTTACATCAGATGTCCCCATCAGAGTCCCCCTTTACATCAGATGTCCCCATCAGAGTCCCCCTTTACATCGAATGTCCCCATCAGAGTCCTCTTTACATAAGGTGTGCCTATCAGAGTCCTCCTTTACATTAGATGTCCCCATCAGAGTCCCCCTTTACATCAGATATCCCCATCAGAGTCTTCCTTTAAATCAGATGTCACCATCAGAGTCCCCCTTCACATCTGATGTCCCCATCAGAGTCCTCCTTTACATCAGATATCCCCATCAGAGTCCTTCTTTATATCAAATGTCCCCATCAGAGTCCCCCTTTACATCAGGTTTCCCCATCAGAGTCCTCCTTTACATAAGATGTCACCATCAGGGCCCCCCTTCACATTAGGTGTCCCCCCCTCTCCCCCCCCTTGTACTCACAGCTCTCACAGTAAGCTGCCTTCCATCCACCTTTGGACCAGCCGGGATGAGTCAGAGAAACCCGAAATGACGGCGTGGGACCCGCCAATCACTAACCACAGCAGGGAACAAAGCTATAGTGGGAGTGTTCTGGGTGCAGAGCTCAGCGCCCCGGGGACTTTCTAAAGGAAGCCAATAAAGCTTTTTGTTTGCAATCAGGTTATTACAAACACGTCATGCTTCCCATAGCACCTGTGTGTCTGGCGCCCTGCACACACTTAATGGGGCATTATTTTTTATTTTTTTTCAGTGATTGCAACACGTCATGCTTCCCATACACCTGTGTGTCTGGCGTCCCGCACACATTTAAAGGGCAATTTTTAATTATTATTATTTTTTTAATGATGATTATCATTATCATCAGCCCTATGGGCGGGCTGCCACTGTGTCTATGTAAAAATGACCTTACCTGGAATTCAGGCTTAAAGGGAGGTTGAAGGTGTCATATAGAATTTTTTTTTTGTTTTCTCAACAAATCCTAAATAATATTTACAAGGAAAACTAAAGGAAGTGAAGACCTTGAAATGATCCCTATTGCATTGAACCTCCTTGCTGAGCAGAGTGTTCAGACAGTTAAAGAAACAAAACAGGTCTGCTACAGTTTGGATGCTGAAAGTACCATCCTGCCAGCGCTGGCAGTCATCCCTACTTCTGAAATGACCCCTTCCAAATCCACCGTTTCAGTTTGCTTTCTTTTTTTTTTTTTTTTCTTCCTATTTGCAGCAAATGGGTGTTAACTGTCTGGTAATAGATCAAAGAACTGTCTCATTTTCTTGCTAAACTTAGTTCTGCAGAAACCCAGGGGATAACATTTCCATAGATATTTACAAAAAAACTTTTGGCTGGCAGAAGTGGAAAGCTGAGGAATATTACAGCTTTGGAAGCAAGGTGGTCTGTTTGTAGCAGTCCACTGTCTGGTCCTTTGCAATGCTATTTTTATATGTGGGATGTCTCTACCATCAAAAAGACATGACACAGCTTAAAACAAAGTAAAACTTTAATTTACAGGAATGATAGCAACACCTTCTGCCCTTTTGTTGGCCCTGGATGCTTGGAAAGCAGCAATCATTTTAATTCTTGCTAATTGTAAAAAAATGTCTTAATTTATGCAGAAGTACATATGTTGTAATGCACTTAAAGGAAATGATTATCTCCGCTGAATAACTTACTCCTAAATTCTATAATACATTTTTACATTCTTCTTTTTAATTTTCATCATCGTTATTATTTTTTTAATAAAATAAATACAAAATGTCACAGTCTTGCAAGTTTCTATTGCATGTCTATGTGTGCTTATCAGCAATTACCAATCATGAGCCAATAGTGCTTTCTGAGAAATTGCCATGGTGCTGCTATGCTGTTTTGTTTGCATTTGGCCCTTAGAACCCAGAGTTGAGTAGTTCGCAGTAGGAATGTCACACGGTATGCAGTAGATTATTTGCGCTTCTGATGAGCAATAGTAATGTTAAAAGAGCTTAGTGCAGAGGTCACCAAACTTTTCAGTACAAGGGAAAAATAGGGTTGATTTACTAAAAATGGAGAGTACAAAATCTGGTGCAACTGCGCATGGTAGTCAATCAGCTTCCAACTTCAGCTTGTTCAATTAAGGTGATTGTAAAGTCGCATTTTTTTTTTTAATAACAAACATGTTATACTTACCTCCTCTGTGCAGTTGATTTTGCACAGAGCAGCCCGGATCTTCCTCTTCTTGGATCCCTGTTTGTCCTCCTGGCCCCTTCCTCTTGTCGAGTGCCGCTACAGCAAGCAGCTTGCTATGAGGGCACCCAAGCCGAGTCACAGATCCATGTGTCCATTCAGACACAAATCTGATCTGATCTGGCTCTGCCTCCTCTCTTTTCTGATTGGCTAAATGACTTTGATTACAAGATGCGGGAGCCAATGGTGCCGCTTCTGTGTCTCAGCCAATTACGAGGAGAGTCTCGGACGGCTAAAACACACGTGGACATCGCTGGAAAGAGATGGGGTTCAGGTAAGTAATTAGGGGGTGCTCAGGGGGCTTCTACACATAGAAGTTTTTTTTTAATCTTAATGCATTCAATGCATTAAGATAAAAAAAAAAAACCTTCTTCCTTTACAACTCCTTTAAGCTTCTTTTGCACTCTTAAGTTTTAGTAAATCAACCCCATTGCATATTTTTCAAATGTTTGCGTGACAAAAAAAATATCAGTTTTAAAAAATAACCAATCAAACCTAAATTAATGAATATGTTTTACTTGGAGTCTTTTTTTTTTTAAATCAGCATGATATTATTTAGAACAATGGAAAAAAAAAAAACAAAGCAAGGAAATTTCAACTAAACTTGTGCCCATCAAAGTCCCCTTATTTCGGAATCACCCTTACATCAGAGTCCCTCCTTACATGAAAGTCGCCAACAGTGGCCCCCTTTACATCATGTTCCCTATCAGAGTTCCCATCACAGGGCCAGATGAAAACTTGAAGCAGGCCAAATTCAACCCATTGATATGTCCAACTAATTTCTACATTTATTTTTATTATTATTATTATACAGGATTTACATAGCTCCAACAGTTTGCGCTACTCTTTACAACATGAGGGCAGACAGTACAATTACAATACAAATCAATACAGGGGGAATCCGAGGGCCCTGCTCATTTATACACAAACCTCAATCTACCCCTCTAGATCATATTCTAGCATTATATTTTCCTTTAAGCTTAAAAAACAAACAAACAAAAAAAACTTTTATTACTCCCTGTGACATCACTGGGCTTTTAAAATTCTTGCAGAGGGAAGCTGCTTGGAGCTCAGTAACCTATCACGTAATACACCGTGGGGGTTATTTACTAAAGGAAACTCCACTTTGCACTGCAACTGAAAGTGCATTTGGAAGTAAAGTCGCTGTAGATCCAAGGGGGACATACAAGGAAAATAAAAAACAGCATTTTAGCTTGCACATGATTGGATGCTAAAATCAGCAGAGCTTCCACTCATTTCGGATCTACCCCTTAGATTTAGAGCGACTGCATTTCCAAGTGCACTTGCAGTGCAAAGTGGATTTGCCAAGTATACTCCAAGAGCTACATCAACCAAGAGTATACTGGGTGGGATTGCAACCAGGCAGAGCTGATGGCACTGCTTGGGATTTCAGTGCAGAAGAAGCACTGTGTTATCAGACAGGAAGTTGGGTGCACACTGGATTTCTGACAGATCAAAGGGTATTTTTCTGTACTTGCAGCAGTTTGAAAAGGATTAAACACGAGGGAATGTGCATGAGTTGCAGGAATGACACCAAAACAACATTGTCCATTGTGGATATATGTAAGGAACTCCATCAAAGAGGCGTGAAAGGAACTCCAGGAAAAGGCTTACACTTATGTATGTTATTATATAAAAGACATTTCCAGCTAATCATATTATGGTAAGCACAAATCTATTGTTTTTGGCATATATTCAGTTTGCTTTCTATTGCAGCTAGTCATACATGATCTCTGTCATACTTACTGTGGATAATATCTCCTCCAGTGTGAGATCAATGGAGATGTGTTAATTACTGTCTCTTTATTAGCAATGAATGACCTTTACAAGTGCGCTAATAGCACTTCACCCACAGACATCCTTACATCTTACATACAAAAGAAACAGGCTCAGTAAATATTATACTCATTTGCGATGAATACTGTGAAAATGCCATTTACTTTGAGACCATTGAGTCTGGCAAAATCATGTGCTTGTAGTACTGTAGCAATCCTACCTAAAATGACATCATTTCACATTGTAGTATACCTAATGAAGTACACAAATAATAGCTACAAAACAGGCTGGTCTGGTAAAAAAAAATATACTTTGTCATCTAAAACTTTACTTGCTGATGATCCCACTTGTGACATGTTTATCAGATACACATCAGAACATTTTAAAATAAAAAAATTGTACAATGTTAAGTCTTTAAAAGTCCCTATGTACATAGGAAAGCATTCACACAACTCAGCAGTTTACATGTGGATTGGAAAACAATCATCTGTAGACCCTCCTTAACGTTCCCTGGAAAGGCAGCTCTGGTGGGGAATGGAAGGGATTTTTCCAGCCAATCACTATTGTTTTCCCGGAGCTTGACTGGCACCTATAGCCTCTCCACTCCATAGGCACAAACAGGCTTGTTCTGTTCATCTGAAGCAAACATGCATATGTGTAGGCCGATAGTGGATAATGCTGACCCAGTTGGGAAAGTTAGGGTTAACTGTGTTTCCTGGTTCTTTTATTGATGGGCTTTCCTGGGTCCAACCCACTGGTTTTGTGCTTTATCAAAGGGCCAGTGGTCTGTACCCGAAGGGGGGGGGGGGGAGCGCGAAGGGGCTCAAAGCTAGAGAAATGTATTGCCTGTTCCTGTGGCCAGAGTCTAGATCGCCAGTGTTATGTCGCTATTAGGAGAGATTGCTAGGACATGCCAAGTATGGGCAGGTATGCTGCGGTAGCCACATGCCTGAAGTAAGGGACTAGGAATGTTAGGTAAAGACTGCACTTTATGTTGGACTGTCATCTGCATCTGTTATCATGCTAAGGTATTTAAGTAATAACTTTGAAAAGTTGTCCTTGTCTTGTCTGGAGTTACTAAAGGGATGAAATGTAATGCAAGCAACTGCACACATAGTCTACATCACAGGTACATTGTGGCACACTGGGGTATAAAGACGTCAGTGTGAAAGCTAACACAGTGTGGAGTAAAGTAAGTGGTTATTTAGGGTAACCAAGGTCTACCAAGCAGCCTATCATAAGTGTGTACATGTGGCAGGTGTGATAGCCTTTTGCAGGAGGAGTTGTCGGCATTCTCTCCATAAGCGATATGGCTCCCATAGCAATGGGAGCAGACCAGCCCTGCAGAAGCCCCTAACCTGTACAAAAGATTTAAGTGAAGTGCACAAATGGAGTCATTGCTAGTTGCACAGCGGGGTTCCATACCGTTACTGGGAGTGAGGTAGTGGTGATATGCTGGACAGGTGGAGAGGACAAGGGCTCTGTGTGTCCCTCCTAAATGCATCAGTGACCGTGGTGCTATACAGAGACTCAAAGAGGGTTTATTAGAGAACAGTTGTCTGTTCCATTAAAGGTACCCCATGTGTAAGGAAGGCAGTGACCCTAACCTCATCCATGCTACACTGCACTACAGTACAGCTGGCTGAATTCCCTGCTGGATTATTGTATTCTCACAGCTGCTGCTGGATTTGATTGGATGTAACCACAGTTTTCCACCGGCTCCTTCTATTTTTCAGTAGAAGGATGTTGAGTAGGAGGTGGTCTCCGGAGCCGCCCATGAAGCAAATTTTGTCCGGTACATCAAGAACTGCCTGAAATTCGCACAGAGTATGGTCAGCTCCATCCAGTTGTTCATGTTGAATAAACAGCTTTCTAATCTTAAGCTCTATGTAGCAGTTCCAGATGCACAGTCAATTTCTAGGCCAAAAAGGAATGATTTGTATAGCTGTGACCACCACCCTTAAAAAAGGAGCAAGTCTTGCCACAATTGCATTCAAAGAATATCCAAGAAGATGCCTGTTGGGGAGCAGGATTGTTTCCCCCAATGGAGCAAATTAGATCGTTCTTTGCTGTTTTTTCTTCACCTTCCAATGGATCAACGGTGGCTATAGGACTGTATATATGGAGGTTTTCTATTTGTTTGTGTGTGTGTGTTTTTTTTTTGTTTCTATGTTGGTTGAACTGGATGGACGTATGTCTTTTTTCAACCGGACTAACTATGTACTTTACAGTAGAGATAATCGGAACGGTTTTATCCACATCAGCATAACCTAAATGGAAAGAGAAACAAGTGTTTCTGGATAAGGTTAGTCTAGCAAAAATTTTTGTATATATGTTCCACCATTCTTGTTATCCAGGCACCCCTGGCAGACAGCATCATCGGGTCAGTGCCTTTGTGTTTCTCTACTGCAGCTGAGCAATACAGCTTGATTCAAGACCCATCCCAGCCTGCTGAATGAACAATGAAGAAGCATGCCTCTGTTTTTTCCTCTTGTCAGACAGTGCCCAGCTTTTGTGCAATGCAATACAATATGATTGTCTCACAGTTCTTCTTCTTTCTCTACCAGTCCAAATTCTATTGCAATAAAAAGTAAAGGAAGCTAATATAAAATTAGGTTCAGGGATGTATACTCGTTTTATTCAACAATAAGCTTAAAGGACATATGTATAATAGTTAATTTGGAATTCAGTTGAAGTTGGATCTTCCTGGTGCATGTGTTCTAAAAGGCAGTGACTGATCGCTTCTCGGCCTTTTGGCTAAGATCAATGTAGTATCTGTTGTCAGGAGGTGGCGCTTTCTTCCGTTCCTGCTCTACGGTGAGGTGGAGCAGGGGTGGCGGTTGCTATGCAAGACCTGCTGGCGTGAAGGTAACCTGGAGTGGTTCGTAGCTGAACGGGAAGCCTTCTGATGGGGATGGAGAACCACTGGTCGGTGCTGAAGGGTCGGGTCCCTAGCCTTCTGGCCTGGATTGTGCTCTAGCTCTAGCTCTGGTCAGTTTTTCGGGAGGGAACACTGGCTCCCCTTTCTCCCACCGGGGGAACGGCTAGTACTTCCCAAATGTAATTAGGTAGGAGTGATGGGAGCGAGGATGGGGCCTGATGGTAAAGGGCTCTCACTAAGCTCTCAGATCTTCATGCCTTTCTGCCTGGGGTGGGGGCTGCTGTGGTCTGGGCTGTGGGTCAGGGTTGCTTTGAAAAGCCTGTGGTGATGTGCCCCTGAAGTGGCAGTTCAGGGGTGCCATACATTCACTGTGAGAAATCACTTTGATTTGTAGCACCATGGTCACTTTACCACAACACACATTTTTCACACCTGCCTCTTGGGCCGGGCCTTTTGGCTAGAACCAGGGGAATTTTTTATTCCTGGCCGGAGGGCCGGCCATTGTATTGCACAATGGTCTCTTTTCACTCACTCTCCCACTACCATCTCCCCACTTTCTTTTTATTTAACCCTGTGTTTGTCACTTTTTTGTATTTTTATGTTTGGTGTTGTCACAGTTTGTCACAGTGTGATGAGTAGGGTGTCGGTCCTTGGGCCAACCCTGAACGTCTTGGGAGGGGGAGAACATAGGCCTTTTAGCTTGGTTCGCCCTCTCTCTCAGGGGGTCTCCCTTCGGGGCAGCCTCAACTGAGAAACAGACTTTCCAGAGAAAGGGGTCGTCTGGTCTCGGCCAGATGGACCAAGTATAGTACCTTAGTCCCCGTCTGGAGCCTAATGCCCCGGGTGATCAGGGTAAGGTCCTTCCTTGTGGAGTACAGTGGTACACCTGTTGCACGTTTTTGTGTTTCACTCTTTATGTGTGTGCACTTTTTTTGGCACCCGGTGGAAGTTTTTGGGTGTGTTTTGCACGCCACTGGCTTTCAAAAAAAAAAAAAGTGTATTTTTGGTAAAAATCACATTCAGTACTTTATAAATATACCCCTCTGTGTTTTTTTAATACATATTAAAAGGATAAAGAACATAAGTTAAATTAACTTGCTTGCAAGAATCTATATCTTGGTTTTATGGTCAATTAAATATAGCCCCATGCAGAATTTTTTTTTTTGTTTAAAAACTGTTTATTTAGAGATTATAAAAGAGAAAATATTAAAATATATAAACATTTCAGTATTCAACATAAAGTATGACTGTCTTTAGCATACCAAAATACCAGTCTACAGAGAAAGAGTATGTATTTTTCCAAATAATATAGTAGAAACATAAAACAAGACATATATAAAAATAGAATACAATATAGAATATAGTTCTATAACAGATCTTATCTTAAAATGTGTTGGATAATACAAAAAGGAAAAATAGAAAATCTAGTCAGTTATAGTATTTATAATGGAAAACCAGACATCCCATTTAGCATTAAAAATGTGCATGGAATCAAAAAATCGTATGAAATATTCTTTCTGTTAGCATAATGTAATAAATTATGTCTTTAATTTGTGAGAAAGATATCAAATTATTCTTCCAATTAAATGAAATGGCCCATAGTGTTGAAACAGAAAACGTATGGATTAATTGTACTGAAGAGGAGGACAATCCCGAAATTGGAGAAAATAGTAAACATATTGAAGGAGCCCTTGGTAGTAAATATATTGAAGAAGAAAGATTAATAGAACTAGATGTGTTTTTTGAGGCCATCCTCGATATTTTTTGCTAGATTGGTCTATTTATTTTACAGCTACAAAAAAATATGGAGATAGGTGCCCTTGGTTGCACAACCCCTACAACTATTTTCTGAAGAATAAGAAAACATATTATGTACCATCTAGTTAAAACTTTTATGGCCGTTTCTCAAATGGAAAGAGAACAAGTGCATTTGTGGAGATTCACTATCATATCAGACCAGTCATCCGAAGAGTATTGTACTCCACATTCTTGTTCCCATTTTATCATATAGGGCATTTTATCAGAGTTAGAAGTAGTTTTAATTAAATTATATATAGAGGAAATAAGTCCTTTACCTCTATGAGTGGACTTACAGATTTTTTCAAAATTGGTGAATTCTTTTAAGGCACTTAAGGAGTAATGTGCTGCAAAGAACAGTCTAATCTCATGGTAGCTCTGCATTTTGCTAAAGGGAATATTTTTAAGAGATTGAAGACCAGAGAATGAAATGAAACTTGAGTTCTCCTGAAGGGAAGAAAGAGTAGTCAGTTGATTGCATTCCCACCAAGTAAAACTACCCAGTGAGGAAAATGCAGCAGTTAATTTTGGATCGCCTAAGAAAGAGGCTAAGGGAGAAACATATGAGACCAGCTGGTATTTATGTTTGTTTAGGTTCCACAACTGTAGGGATTGTGCAACCAGAGAATTAAATGGTGCAATTGCTGAATGGGAGAAATTAAAAGCCGAAGTAGGCCAGAAAGGTAATAGGGATATACTGAACCCATTTCACATTTAATCCAAGGGTTTTTAAAATGAGGGATATTTCATTGCCAATTTGGCAAATCTGGCAGCTAAAACTATGACCAGAGATGAGGAACCCCAGACCACTGGAAAGTTGAGTGCTATATAGAACCCTATTAGAGAGCCTGGGGTGTTTGTCTAGCCAGATAAACTTATTTATTTATCTTTGAATCCCCTCCAGAAAATATTTAGAGATCTTGATTGGTAGGGCTCTTAATAAACTCTTCGTAGAAACAAGATAGGGAACGTCTTTGAGTTTGAGCATGTTATGAACTTTAGTCTGGATAATAATATAATGTTTCAATAGGTCATAAATGGAGTGTGTAAGATTAATCCCAATGTAAGGAATGAAGCCCTCGGACCATATAAAAGGGAAAGAAAATTTGAGTCTTTCTTGTAAGGCTGGAGGTACATTAATCGGTAATGCATTCGATTTTGGAAAGGTATACTTGTAGACCTGAAAGAGAGGAAAATGTATTTAAAATAGAATGATTTGGTAAGGAAACCAGTGGCTGGTGTGGCATATTGTGGTGATCAGGATGCTGGTATGAGGTATGACGGTGATCAGGGCTTTGGTATGTCAAATAGCATTGATCATGGCAATGGTATAGTGTATGGCGGTGATCAGGACACTGGTATTGCGGTGATCAGGACGTTAGTATGAGGTATGGCAGTGATCAGGGAGCTGGTATGGGTGATGGCAGGGATCAGGGCACTGGCATGGGTTATGGCGGTGATTAGGACATTGGCATGACGTGTGGCGGTGATCAGGATGCTGGTATGGTGTATGGCAGGGATCAGGGTGCTGGTTTGGGTTATGGCAGTGCTCAGGAAGCTGGTAAGGGGTATGGCAGTGATCAGGATGCCGGTATGATGTGGCAGTGATCAGGATGCTGGTATGGTGTATGGAGGTAATTATGGCACTGTTATGGTGTATGGTGGTGATGAGGATGCTGGTATGGGGTATCACGGTAATCATGGTCCTGGTGTGGCATATTGTGGTGATCAGAACGCTGGTATGAGGTATGGCAGTGATCAGACCTTGGGTATGGCGAATGGCGGTGATTGTGGCACTGGTATAGTGTATGGCGGTGATCAGGACGCTGGTATGGCGGTGATCAGGATGCTGATGCTGGTGCATGGTGCAATAACTGTGAGCACTGGTGACACTGGGACAGGGGAGAGGGGTTGGCAGCACACTTAATTGTTGTTACACTGGGGGAGTGATCGGGGACACTGGGGCAGACTGTCACTGCAGTGTGACAGGCAGTGTACACTCAGGCTGCAGCATTGATTATCTCTGCACCTACAACTGATCTGTACTATTTGATTGCTGTGATTAGACACAGCAATTACATGGTACATGACCACATGAGCTGTGGATGTTGGGTGACATACAGGTATGGGAGGCGGAGGGGCAGAAAGCACGTGTCTGGCATGCACATGTCGTTATAGGGAACATACTAACAGGAGGAGAGAATAGAGTAACAAGAGATGATGGGGTTGATTTACTAAAGGCAAACAGACCATGCATTTTGCAAAGTGTAATTGCACTCTACAAGAGCAGTTGCTCCAGAGCTTAGTAAATGAGCTGACGCTCTGCTGACCACCATCATCCAATCATGCGCAAGCAAAAATTCTGTTTTTTTATTTTTCTTGAGGCTGATTGAGTATTCTTTGCAAAGTAAAGGTTTACCTGATTTACTAAGCCCTGGAGCTACTGCACTTCGCAAAGTGTGTAGTCTATTTGCTTTTAGCAAATCGACTCTGGTAACTTATTAGTGTGGTAGTGCTTCTTTATTGTCCAAATCGCATACCCCAAGTGGGGAGATGACACCGCTGTATTCCTTAATTTTAATGGAGAAAAGGTGTCACCTTCCTTGGCCATACTGTCTAACCAAAATTGTCTGGCCACACTTACCAATCCTCTGGCAGTTAGGCCAGCTCACCAATGTGTACTTCAACCATGTTTTCCGCTTGGCTGGAGTTCAGCTTTAATACATCCTGTGCTCTAGTTTTGTGGGTAACAGACTGTGATAAATACAGTCTTTAGAGAAATTATCACATTTTGCTTTTAGTTAATTCCCACTTCGTGATTTGTGTCCTAACTGCTGAATAAAATACGTTCTGCTAGCTATTAATGATAATTAACGCTAATTAGAAATCTTTTTCGTCGTCACACCAGGCAGGCAAAAGCACACGCCATGTAATACCGTAAGGTTTGTGTTCCTGTCCCTGCAGTAATCGAGCCAGCGTTTCCGTGCACTTTATTAAAGTCAAAAATTGTGCCACAGAGGCTGAATGGTAATGAACCGAGGGTTCCTGCAGAACGGTTACAGTGTGGGAACATGTACATGACGAAAGAAGAATCGTAGCTTGTACATCATGTTCTGTTCCTTGCTTGATATCAGACAGTTCCCTGAGAGCTGGAGCTGCAGAGTTATTAACTTTATTCCACATCTGTTGAAAGTTGTCCCCAATTTCACTTATTTTAATGACGTCTTTGAAATTAGCTTTCAAGTAGGGTGAAGAGAAGGTAACTATTGCCCGTGCTTTCAGTATTGGTGATGGGGCAGCAGTGGGCTGGTTTCCTCTAGTTCCCAGGATGCACTTGGGGCACCTCACGAAGTGTCACCTCTTACAATAGCACTTATGTTTCACAGTATTTCCTAGTCAAAATATTTCAATGTGCTGTAAATGTAGCACTGTCTTGTATGTTACATAATAATTATTCATCATTCCTCCTACTGCCTGTGAATGGACACAGTAGCAGAATTCAGTCGGTTGCATTAACATGAAAATCAACCTTTGCTGTTTTGTTTTCTGCGGTTTGACAAAAATGTCTGCCAGTGTTTTGTATGAAGAAATATTTTAGGAATTCATATTAGCAGTTGGAAGGAGCATTTTGGGATGGTGTATACACATTTGCAGAAACTATATTTGTGTCAAGTATGCATCTTATTCAGATACTGAACATGTTAGCTTTTTAAACAGAAATAAACAATTGAAGGTGACTTTATTAATCTGAGGTAAAAGTATGTTGCTCACCACTGATATTAATAATAACCATATGGGATTATAAAAACAGCTCTAATTGCATTATGCAGTTACCCATATAAACCAATCAGAATTCATTTCACTGTAGTCAGACCACTACAAGATGGATTCTGTGCAGTCACTGTGACTGATATCTTTTGTGCTTTGTTCCTGTTTTAAAGGCTAAGTTCATCTTCCAGGGAAAATAATAAAAGCACATGTTTTGCAGAAAAAAATATGCATTTATTATTTTCCCTGCAGGAGTCTGCAAAGCATTGCATCTACAATTAGTGGATCCCTGGTCGAGTTCCTGTACCGGTACCTCTGTACAGGCTTTCAGTTTGAAAACTAGAGGAAGTGTCAGTGAACTACGAGGGCACTCATCATTTAGAACTACAACCTGTGTGGCATAGTGGAAGATGTGACTTGTAGTCTATTCATTCACAGATTTCTTGTAGATTATAAAATGTGACAGCGGGAGGTGATCCTCCCCACGATGCCCCATGGAACCCCACACAGCCATGCTGTACAGGCTATCAGTTTGAAAGCTGGAACAAGTGTCTGTGAACTACAAGCCATCAGCCTCGGTGGCAGATGGGACGTGTAGTTTATTCATTCACAGATCTGTAGCTGATTTAAAAATGTGACAGCGGGCAGGAGATCCTCCCCGCAGTGCCCCGCAGAGCTCCGCACAACTGGGCTGATTTTAAAATGTTACAGTGGCGGCAGAGGAGAGGATCCCCCACTTTCTGTTACAGGAAAAGTGGTCAGGGTGATAAGTGGGGCACGAGCTGGAACATGATACATTTTATACCCTAAATAAGGATGTAACATGTTCCAAAGGCAAACCTGCCTTTTAAAACTTAAAGCAATATTAAAGGTAGATTTTGTTTTTAAATAACAAACATGCTATACTTCCCTACTGTAGCACCCTCATGTTTAGGCAGGGTTGCTATTAAATTTATTTGCCAAGTGATAGTTGCCTTGGCCAATTGATAGGAGGTCAATTGATTTCACCCTAATTCTGGAATTGCTGCACTTCTCTCTTCTGTCACTAGATGGCCAGGTATCTGGTGGCATTAGACAAGACAAGGGCATTGCAAGGACAGATTAGGAATGAATGGGGTGTCTCAGCCAATGGGCAGGGATTTTCTTGGGTACCTTGGCCTGCTGGGAGAGCCTATTTATTTGGGTGGAGTCAGATGATTGGTGTTCTGTGCCACCTGGATGGCTGTCTGGGTGGATGTGTGTGGTATTGCTGCAGGCTGCTAGGCCAGAAACATGAGGCCTATCCCGGGGACATCTGGTGGCTAGGCTATCTGAGAGCCTATCCAGAAGTAGTGCAGGGTTGGGACTGTGGGCTTGAATTCCAACCAGAAGTAACAGTTCCGCCAGCTGGGGAACCTGTCATGGTTGGAGGTAGAAGGGAGGCTGTTGCCACAAAGGGACCATCCATCTTGTTACTGGAGGCCACAGTGAGTGAGCTGAGGCCAGTACCAGAGCAGACTTCTCGCCAACTGGGGACAGTGAAGAAGTGGGATAGCATCAGTAAGTGCCAAGTCAGGGACCCAGTGGCACAGCAGAAGTGATGCTTGTGGAGTGCCAAGCCAGGGACCTAACGTGTCAGCAGGGGTGAAGCTTGAGGAGTATCTGTGAGTGCCAAGCCTGGAACCCAAGAGTAAAGAGGGGGTGATGCTTGAGGAAGATACTGAGTGCTACAGTGAAAGAGCTGAGGGGATCCATTGAAGTCTAGTGAGAGAGACTGGGAGAGACAGTGAGTGAGTCTGGGGTAAAGAGAACTGTTCGGATTGCAGAAGTTGAACACCTTTACCATTAGTAACAGCTACAAAATTGTTTCCCTAGGAGGTCCTACTTATACAGAAGTGGTGTCCGGCTGGAGGCCTTCACCTGTATAGCTGTCTACCTATAGAAGTCTTAGAGTCTGACAATTAACATCGCATCTACCTAAGTATGTACTGGCCCTAATCCTCTCTCCCACAGTTCTGTTTAAGAGAAAATAAATCTTTTTGCATTCAAAAAGTGTCTGGCGCCCACCTGGTCATCTTGCATTACACCCACCATGCTTTGTAACCCACTTTACACTGAAGGATGTCAGCTGTCCTTAACCCTGGAGGTCACCATTGGGCTTCTGGGGCCTTGGGACATTGCTACACTACTCTGTGCAGTAATTTTGCAAAGAGAAGCCCCAATCCTCCTCTTATCAGGTCCCCCCACCTGTGTTCCTGACCCCTAATTCCTGCTGAATGCCCCCATAATAAGCAGTTTGCTATGTGAGGAACACAAGAATGAATGAGCTGCTGTAAAGTGGTTCTAAAGTCTAAAATCTACATTAGGTTAAAAAACATCCCACTACCTGTCCTACCTCCCACGTCCCTAAACACTTATTTCGCAACATGTCACCGCTAGAGCACTGTCTACAACGCCAGCACCGCTCCCCTAACTTGCTGCTTTCACAGAAAAAACTGAGTGCAGTGGAACCATAGGATCTGGCTGCTCTCAGTCAAACTCCTTGGAGAAGGAAGCAGGGGCATGGCTTACTAGCGCTGTGTTTATCAATGGAAGCTTGGCTCGGGAGTGCACATACACATGTCCATTGTTAGCAACTGACTTTCTACAGGGGGCACCCTGAGGAGGAAGAAGACCTGCCTGGTGTTACATTTCAACAGCGTCAGGGATCTGTCATGTCGTTTAGTGGTGGTATTGCTTCAGTTGCCCAGTGACATATTTTATGTTGTTGTAAACAAAATGCAGCCAGAGGATTGGGTTGGTGATATGGCCAGTTTGTTCACCCGTTTGGTGAGCATCATACAGGCTAGGTTTTCTGATCAAACTCACATTCAACTCAAATGCGAAGCTCATCTCTAGCCGTAAACATTACTTGCTTGTGTCATGTAGTGAAATGTAGCAGACACTTACTTCACGATCCAATGGAATTTACTGCTTGTAGATATACGTATACGATACATGTGTAAAATGTGTAAAAAAAAGCTCTCCAAGGACACATTGGAGTATGATTACACAGGAAACCTCTCCTAGATGACGTCTCAGACAGTCACCCTGCTAAATGGAAATCAGTTTCAACGTCACTATTTACTGATAAATATAGCAATTATACTAAAACTTTATGATAGCTTCATCATAGGAAGTTGTGAATATGCTGTAATCAATGTGAACACAAACACTTTTCCATACTGAACTCCGATTCCCTTTGACAATCTAAATCCATAATAATAAGAGAATTTTTTTAGATATTGCACATGTTGCATTTTAGATACACTTTCTCTGCTACCTTCCTTTTGTACTGGAGTCCTCAATCTGGTCCTCCAATGGAATAAGACTTCCAGATATGGAGGAGTGTGTGATTTGTGTAATGTGACTATGCTTAGACCTGAGTAGTCAATTACCATTCCTAAACATCTACCTAGGTAAGGTTTGACAACATGTTACACCAGAGTTTAACCAGGGTGGCAAGCTACAGTGGGGAGGTGGCATTGGAAAGTGGGTTGGTTTATACACCTTGCTGTGGGGTGGACTATCAGCATACACTGTCACTTTGTCTTGAATGGTGATGGGGCACTTAAGTGTGCTTAAACTAGGCCAGTATTCCTCAACTCTGAATACCTTTGTGAGTGGAATTTATTTCCTGTAATGCATAATCCACTATGCCTCCTGATATGTAGCTTCTCCACCACTGCATAGGTCTATGTTTAAAGCAGATCCCAAGCCCAAACTACAAGATAAATTAAACAGACAATTAATAGATAAAAGATTACATTTTAGCTTTTTCTGCAATATATACATTTAATCTAGAGATTTACCCACAGTGCTTTTTTCCTGCCACTTCATGTCCTCAATATGATGGCAAGAATCATTAAACTCCCTTCAACTGGGCCTAGAACACCCTGGATCCACTCCTAGACTCAATATGATGGCCAGAATCATTAAACTTACTTCCTCTGGGCATAGGACACCCTGGATCCACTCCTAGACTCAATATGATGGCCAGAATCATTAAACTTACTTCCTCTGCGCCTAGGACACCCTGGATCCACTTCTAGACTCCTAGCCTGTGACTGGACAGTGGAAGGAGAAGCAGCACAGCGATGAGCTCAACTCTGTTACTCTGCGCGTTCCTCCTTTCAGCATGTCAACAAATGATCTGATTGGCTCCTTGTGTTACTTCTTCTTCTCACACTTTAACCCTGGTCACAAAGACTGCAAGAGGTTGATACCAGGTCTAGTTGAACTAGATGGACTAGTGTCTTTTTTCAACCTGACTAACTATGTAACTATGTCAAGGTCAAATGCAGGAACCTCTTGTATTTAAATACACTATTAATGTTGTATTAATGATTACAGAGCTGCATTCATTTATGCTTGGAGATCAGCTTTTTAAGAATGCTCAGCCTCCACCATCTTCAGCACTTTACATCCCAGTCTAGCCATGTTTTTTTTTTATATGTATTTCAGTGTGTATTCATATCATTTTGTATTCATTGATAGCATTAGGAAATTCTGAAGCAGTCTGCATAATCCACAGTACCAGGTGGGACGCTATCCCAGAAGTCTACCAAGTATTGTTTGTACTGCAGTCATGCTCAAAATGGGCAGTTTTGGGTAAAAGCTTCTTAACCTGTTAGGATGTTTTTGGGAACAAAACATGAGCATCCAGCGGAGACAAACATAAATATAGAGAGAGAATATGCACATAGTTTACAACCTAGGAACTGATCCAATGACCCCAGCACTGCATGCCAAGCTTAAAAAAAATACTTAGCGTTGTTTTGGTCTATGCACATTCTGAAGTAAAAAAAAAACAACATACTTGGCTTATCTAAACATGAATCGTCTTACTTACAAAAGTGTAGTAACCATTAGCAACCAATTTCATCTTTTATTTACTTGGTTATGTTAAAATTAAATTCTGATATTCTGATAAATACATATGCTTGATGGTATGTGCACCTGCTTATTGTTAATGCATCGGAGCCTAATAAACAGGGGCAATCTGTAGGTGTGGATATGATGTGACACTGTCAGATAATGTCTATTGCTAAGTATTCAGCAGAAACACCAAAGAATTTCATCTATGTAAGGAATGCCAACGACCTTCCAAATGCATTTTCTTCTGAATGACCGGCAGCCATAAATGGATACTCTTCCTTAAACTGTTCCCCTGGCTGCATATTTCTGATTGTTCTTTATACACAACCCTATTAAATGAGTCAGTGCTACAAAAATGTGATATCATGCTGCCAAAGACTAAACATATGAACAGACATTGGAAGAATGTAGAAAACATGCAGTTTTCTGCTTTACTGCTCTATCTATCTATCTATCTATCTATCTATCTATCTATCTATCTATCTATCCCTCTATCTATACACACTTGTATACAGTCATGTAACGATAAAGCGTTCTGTTGTTGGCTGATTACAGCTAGAAATAGATCTCTACTGACTTGATCCAGTCCTCCAAGAGGCAACGCTGCAAAAACTTTAGGACTGGAAATGCTATTGTGATTTTTTTAGTGTGTGTCCTCAGTGCAGAGATATTGTATAACAGAAAAAAGTTGTGGGTAGCTGGGCAATAAAACCCCACTCCGCAGGCAGTGTGACTTTTGGGGAACATTAGCAATACAATTTTTTTTTCTTTTGCTATGGGGATGTCTTGCACATGAAGTTGCAGATGCAGTAGGATGTACTCCTTTAAAAGTGACATTTTGTGTTTACAAAAAGTACACGGGGATCTGTCATTTAGTGCCATTGAATAAGGTACCTGGCCAGCTCCATTTTGTAAACAAACTAGTGGATCTGTCATTTAGCAGTGGTATAATACTGCATCTAAATGACAGATGTCCATTGGCTTCTGTTTTTAAACAAGCCTGAGTGATATCCTTGACCAAATATGTCACCCATTGACAATGTCCTTGAATGTAAATGTAACATCATTGATGTATAGGAGTCCCTGCTCATTTTCAGGGTAGGCAATGTTGCAGAAACTGCAAACAACACCACTGCACCTCAAATGAATTTACTTCTTGCTTAGCATTAGCTCTTGTGTGTTCCCTCCTAGATCCTATGGTTGGGTGCTCTGTGGACCAAAATGTGTTTGTGCAACGTAGAGTTCAGGGTTAACATATAAGCATTCAACATCTTTCAAGTCTGTAGTGTAGGTCCAGGAAGCTTTGAGAGCGTGCCAAGTGTATGGACCTAAATCTGTGCAGTAATCACTCAGAAAAGTTAAAAGAACCAAACTTCGATGATTTACTAAATGATGATAAATGTTATTCCTTTTTTTCCTTGTCCAAATGTCATATAATGCAGTTTATGGGTTGCTGGGGAAGACTTGTGAGTGCTGATGAAACCCATTTGAAATTACAACTCAACCTTTTTTCTATTATTTTTCGCAGCAGGTTACTCATGGAAAATCTGAAAAATGTCAAATGCAAGGCGATACACTGTTATGGCAGAGTGGTATTTCAACCAGCTATTCAACACAATGAGCATTTCATCCTTCAGTGTTATAAGATTCCAAGTCCATGCTCCATCAGCCTCCTGCAGGATAGGAACAGCTGCTGGGGATTGTGGCAGCTGTGCTTGGTCGAGATAGCTGAAGTCAGCTTACTTAGTGTCATATCATTTCTGCATTTAAAACAAATGGAGGATTTTTCAAGAAGCTGCAGGGAGGATTGTTAAGATTGGAGTCACAAGGGCTTACAACTGGGTCATACCAAGTACTACAATGGTAACGTGATTATGCTTTTTGCTATATTCCTTTAAGAAACAACTTCAGGCAACAAGACAATTCAATCAGTAAACAACTAAAGCTTTCCAGGACGAATTGCAAATGTGGTAAGGGTGCCTTTCTCAACCAGGGTTCTGTAAATCCCTAGGGTTCCTCCTGTGGTTACTAATGTTGCTTAAAGTGGTGTTGCCACCAAAAAAATAAAACTACTTAAAATTCTTAAAAAAAATCAAAAAAAAATAATTGGCAAAAAAAAATTTTTTTACTCACCTCTAAATACCGGTTGCTAGGGGGTCCCTCGTAGTCTGCCTTCTTCATTGCCCGGGCTGGTGACATCACTTCCCCTCACGCCGCATATTCACCTGGGACCTGTCATGTGTCCCAGGTGACTGTACAGCGTATCGCGGCGCCCTGCGCCGCTCGCGCATGCGCAGTGGGTGCCCGGCTGTGAAGCCACAGCCGGGTGCCCACAGTATGCATGACGGCGCCGCGAGCGGAGCGGGGAGCGAGGGGGGGCTTCGTTCCCCCGCATCGCTGGACCCTGGGGCAGGTAAGTGTCCGATTATTAAAAGCCAGCAGCTGCAGTATTTGTAGCTGCTGACTTTTAATTTTTTTTTTTTAGGGGGTACCCCACTTTAAATGATGAATCCCCCTTTGGGAACATGTAACGTGTCCCTGCTTCTGAAACTGCTCCTCAATCCCCCACCTTCCCTGTGATAGCGAGCTGAGGATCTTCGCTCCGCACTCACTGTCACAAATTGAAAAGAGGGCTAAGGTATGGGACTCCGCCCACTATTATGGCTTGTGCAAAGATGAGCCCATGGGCCCTGTCTGGGCTTTGAGTCCTAGCAGAGCCTGTCATCATACCTGTACTCGTACAGGTGACTTCCCATGCATATGCAAAGACAGTATGTTTTGGACTCCCCTGCTACCAGTCTTTGCACGTGCATGGGAGCCCTGCGGCACATATGCTCACATGCAGGGGCCACGGAAGACCTAGCCAAGAAACATGGAAGTGCTGCTTTGCAGCACAAATAAAATACTTTGCTGAAAATTTGTAAGAGAGGGAGTGGGGAGGATGCGGGGGCATGACATTAAGTTTTGGGTGAAGGTCCACTTATTTTGAAAAGCTCTTAACACTTAAAGTTTCCCTTTTAGTTAATCAAATATTACATTTCTAAGCAGAAAGTTCTAGGCATTAGCCTCTAGGTACTTGGGAAGCATGGTATTATAATGCACAATAGATCTATGTGTATCTGTTTGTGATACTGCAGCTTAATACATCACACTCATGCCCTGACCATATAACTGCACAATACATTTTATACTGGTCAATTTGACATTTCAGTGTAATGTTACAAGGTACATCCAGATCATGAAGTAGCTATGCTAGTAAAAGAAACAATAGCATTAAACAATCCAATTCAGCTGAACCACTTGGCTACTGGGCACTTTTACCGCATTCCTGACCAGGCCTATTTTCAGCTTTCAGCGCTGCCGCATTTTGAATGACAATTGCACGGTCATGCAACACTGTACCCAAACGAAATTTTATCATTATTTATTCACACAAATAGAGCTTTCTTTTGGTGGTATTTAATCACCACAGTTTATTTTTATTTTTTGTTAAACAAATGAAAAAAGACTGAACATTAAAAAAAGTTTGTTATAACATTTTGCAAACAGGTAATTTTTCTCCTTCACTGATGTGCACTGATAAGGCTGCACTGATGGGCACTGATAAGGTGGCACTGGTGGGCATTGATGGACACTGATAGGTTGCACTGATGAGGTGCCACTGGTGGGTACTTATGAGGCGGCACTGGTGGGCACTGATGAGGCTGTATGGATAGGAAGCACTGATGGGAACTGATAAGTGGCACTGATGGGCACTAATAGGTGGCACTGATAGGCGGCATCGATGGTCACTGATAGACTTTGGTAGGCGGCACTGATGGGAACTGACTGGTAGTGCTGGTGGGCATTTATTGGCAGCACTGGTGGGCACAGATTGACATCACTGGTGGTCACTGTTGGGACTGCACTGATAATCAGGACACCGATAATCAGTGTCCCTTTTGAGGAAGTCAGTTATTGGCGATCTTCTCCTCTCCTCATGCTGTCAGCATGAGGAAAGGAGTGCCGATAACCACCTTCTATTTATAGCCATGATCAGCTGTGATTGGACACAGTTGATCACATGATAAAGAGCTGCTAATTGGCTCTTTACCTCAATCTGTGATCAACAGTGTCCTCCAGACACTGTGATCACAGAGCGTGCCGCTTGTGCCCCGCAGCGGCCGCACGGCAGACGGAATCATATGACGGCCTCCCAGAACTAGCTGCCTGTACTGTAGCCATCATTTGGCGATAGTCCTGTTGGTAAGTGGGTAAAGCAGACCATCACTCTCGCAATCAACATTGACTATTTATAATCCCTATGCTGCTATTATTAGTAAATAGATAGGAAAGTATATTATATTTACGTATTTTAAACTTTTTTTAGTGTACATTTCTTCAATTACTTCTTGGTTTTCATGCCTAGGCAAATGATGTCATATATCTCAGGAGTCTTCAGGAAAGGAGGAGAGGTTTTCTCAGCTAAGCACAACCTCCTGCCTGCATGCCTGAGCTAAGAACAGATAGATTCTAGAAGTTAAATGATATATGAATCTTCTGCCCTTACTCAAGATCTCTATGGGCAGAAATGCTAGGGGGTGTTTTTCAGAGTGATTTCACAGCAAAATAAAACATGACGACATGGATGAATGGGTGAGATGGCTTTGAATATTAAAAATAAATTACTAAGGTGTATTATGTTTTCTTTTTCACCCAATAAAACTTTGTGAAACAAAAAAAATAAAATAAATAAATGTAATAGTTTTAAATAGTTAAATAGGTTTTTGTTTGAGATGTTTAGATGCACTTTAGTTCTGCTTTAAGAAATCACGTATAATTTAAAGGGGTTGTAAAGGTAATTTTTTTATTTTCTACATAGGTTCCTTTAAGCTAGTGCATTGTTGGTTCACTTATCTTTTCCTTCGATTTCCCTTCTAAATGTTTTTTTTCTTTGTTTTCTTTGTCTGAATTTCTCACTTCCTGTTCCTCCTCAGTAAGCTGTTCAGTAAGCTGTTCTGGCTGACTAACCACCAGCTCGGATGATGGTGAGAAGTTTACTGAGGAGAAACAGGAAGTGAGATATTCAGACAAAGCAAAAAAACATTTAGAAGGGAAATCAAAGGAAAAGGTAAGTGAACCAACAATGCACTAGCTTAAAGGAACCTATGTAGCAAATAAAAAATTTACCTTTACAATCCCTTTAAGTGCAAAACATATACATGTATTTAATAAGATATGAAACGGTAACTTAAAGTGATTGTAAAGGTTCTTTGTTTTAAAAAAAACAACAAACTCTTATACTTACCTGCTCTGTGTAAGAGTTTTGCAGAAAGCGGTCCCGGTCCTCCTTTTCTGGGGTGTCCCAACGGCGCTCCTGTTTCCTCTTCATTAAGTGCCCCCACTGAGAGCCGATAGTCATGGGGACACTCATGCGGGAACGCTCCTGAGTCCTGCTGCTGCGTCCATTGACACAGACAGCAGGATTTGGCCCCGCCCCCGACTCCAGTGTCAGTGGATTTGATTGACAGCAGCGGAAGCCAATGGCTCCAGCTGCTATCAATCTATCCAATGAGAACCCGAGACAGTGGCTGGAGCTTCTGGGTTCGTCCTCGACGCTGGAACGATCGGGTTCAGGTAAGAAAAAGGGGGGCTGCTGCAGCATAGAAGGTTTTTCACTTTAATGCAGAGAATAGGTAAAAAAAAACTCGAGACTTTACAACTCCTATTAACAGTCATATCTTATAATACTTTAATAATCTGAAAATTGAGAGGCTATTATGGGGTTACTACACATAGTCAATGTTCTTTGTGCATCTTCATTCCTTTTTTGAACTGGCATATTAAATAGGCCTGTTATTGCTATATATTGGAGGGGCATTTTTTCAGGATAATATATTAAACTATCCCTTGACAGGCAAACAAGCCATTCGCATACACCTTGATTAAAAACAAAAACAAAAAAAACTCTAAAACACGATCTGGCAAAAGTCTGCATTTTATGTTGAAGACTTTGGCAGCACTGGATTGATACTTATTTATGTTCAATTTACAATATTGACTTGGTTTCATATAAACGATTTTATGGAATTGATAGATGCACATTTACTTAATTGTTTTAATTAACATTTCTCTTCTTGGAAACAGGGGAAATATGATTTATTGGGAAACATTATTCCAAGATCACATACAACTGTAATCAAGCATTACACCAAAAAAAAAAAAATGTTAACAAAGGATACAGCTGTCATTGGCATAGAACCAAGGTACATCACATAAGGTGTCACTCTGTACCAGCCACTCTGATGACTGTACCAACCACCCCGACAGCTGGCCTGCCCTCTACTACAGAAACAGTGGTATGCTGTGCAGGTTTTATGAGACCATGAAGTTGACCATTGATCCAGAGCTTTATAATGGCCATACAGCTCATATCATATTTTCATTGTTTTTTTTTTTTTGTATTGATTCCTTGATCCTAGCAAGGAATAGATCACAATCTGCCAGCTACTCAATGTTTGTACACCTCTTCAAATTATACCTCTCACCTGCTGTATATGCGTGCTACTCATACATATGTTGACTTTTCCAAAGTGTTATTACGATGGATAGCCCCATTTTCTATTGCTCTGAAGGTGAAAAATGAGCAGCACAACATATACAAATAGGAGCAGATACAGGATATTGTCCTTAATCTCATCTTGCAATATAATTACATAGTTTCATAGTAGGTGAGGTTGAAAAAAGACACAAGTCCATCAAGTCCAACCTATGTGTGTGATTATATGTCAGTATTACATTGTATATCCCTCTATGTTTTGGTCGTTCAGGTGCTTATATAATAGTTTCTTGAAACTATCGAGGGCCCCCGCTGAGACCACCACCTGTGGAAGGGAATTCCACATCCTTGACCCTCTGTGGCAGTGATAAAGGCAGATAATACATACAGGACATATTTGTCCACACATACTGGCAAGAAACGAACTGGTTTATTTAATAATGCAAGATCATTAAAAATGGGCCAACTTTAATAGCCCTGTTAGGTCAGTCATAAATTACACATCAAAGGCATATTCCACCTTTTGTAAAAAATAAAAATATACCCACACTGATTAACTGTAATACCCACACTGATTAAAAAATTGCGCATTTGTTTTTGTTTTGTTTTTGTTGTTTCATTGGATTCTGCAAAGCACTGAAATGACAACCGGCTCCTACAGACTTTTCCTCAAGCCGCAGGTCTGTACTGAGGTACAGACCTTTTCTTCCAAGGCTGGAGGTAGTATACATAAACTACAAATGTGATGATGTCACTATATTTATGCTCCATTGAAATCTATGAGGTTCTCTGCCCCAGTGGAAGATGGGAGATGGTCAGAAAGGTGGTCTAAAGCTGGGTATATGCTAGTAGAATTTCGAAAGAAAATTAATGTAAACACTCTTTGGAAAATTCATATGAAAATTCTCAGAATATTTAAATGTCATTCGAAAGTAGTTCAAGATTTCATTTGTTTTTAACATTTGATTTTGGAATGAATGGACTTTACTGAACGAAAACCACATACACTGAAATTCGTACATTCGAGAAAGATTTTCCATCCTGCTCCTTCAAATCTGCTCCTTCCATTGTGATCGATAACAAATGTCGATTTGAATCCATTAATGATTAGAAAAACAAACAAGCACTCTTACAACATTCTTACAACAAAAAATGTAGAACAAAATTCTACTAGCTTTAGCCTTCAAAATAAACTTGTGTTTAAGTTCCAACTTTTAAACTGGCATAGAGGTCTCTACGACTAATTCCCAAGGGCAGGGCGAAATGCGTTAGCAGGGGTGGCCTGGGAGCAGCTAAAGCCGAGGTCATTCTTCATTCTATCATTATTTGGGCTACAGTATGGCGTTTTTACATAACCCATACTTTGCCACACTTTACAACAATGTAACAGTTTGATTCGGACCTGGTAATCCAACTACAGTAAGCTGAAAACTGCATATTGTTGTGGGCTGTGGCACTTTACTAATGGTAGTTTCTCTTTTTTCACTGCCTTATAATAAAATCTCAGGAGTGCAAAGAAAATTCCTTATATTTATGTACGTAAAGGCAAATTTTTTCTTTATAGTTTTGGATAGCTTAAGGCATCGTTAAAACCCCTTTTTAGTTTTTTTTTTCTTCAAAGGAGAAATGTCCCTCTATCCCAATTAGACGATCTCTCCTTATCTCTAGTTCATTTGATAGCTCTAAAAGGTTGCATTTCCAATCACTTTCTGTACCGGACACAATGATCACCAGGACCGGCAGCGAGGGTCATTTTTCTTAGTTGAGACACAATAAAAACATTACAGGGGTTTTAAAACTTGTTCACTCTACCCAAATCTTAAAATGTTTTGGCTTTACATACACTTAAATTATTATTACTTATTTTTTTCATATTAAAGCACATATTTGAATGTTAGTGCAAAGAATTATTTTTTGTATTCCTTTTCAGCCTAAATATTCCAACATTTCTGAAATCGGTACTAAATAATTTTGTTACTGCTGATTGGTTTGCCTAGTTCAGTGATGGCGAACCTTGGCAACCCAGATGTTTTGGAACTACATTTCCCATGATGTTCAACTACACTGCAGAGTGCAAGAGCATTATGGGAAATGTAGTTCCATGACATCTGTAGTGCCAAGGTTGGCCATCACTGGCCTAGTTCCTGCATAACTACCGTATTTATCGGCGTATGACAAGCACCCCAAGTTTAGGAGGGAATTAAAAAAAAGAAAACTTTTAGGAGGGAGGTTTAAGGAAAAACACTTACATTTAAATGTCCATCAATGCAGCCTTATCAGTGTCAGTTGCAGCCTTGCATTGCAGCCTTATCAGTCATTTGCAGCCTTGCATTGCAGCCTTCCATTGTAGCCTTGCATTGCAGCCTTCCATTGCAGCCTTGTCAGTCGTTTGCAGGCTTGTCAGTGTCTTTGCCATTATAAAAATGGCGCCGCCGAGATACAGAGCGGATGTCCTCCGTATCTTGGCGGCACTTGTTCTCGGCCATTCTCGTCGGCTTTCGGGTATTTTCGGCCGCACTCGGCCGTTCTCTGCTATTTTCGGCCCTTCTCGCCTATTTTCGGCCGCACTTGGCCGTTCTCGGCAGCTTTCAGCTTTCCGAATGTACCCGAGAATGGGCGAAAATACCTGAAAGCCGCCGAGAGCGGCAGAGAAGGTTAGGAACGGCGGGGGGATCGACGTATAACACGCACCCCTGATTTCCCCCTGATTTTAGGGGGAAAAAAGTGCGTGTTATATGCCGATAAATACGGTATATGTAATTGTGACGTTGTCTACTACTAATACCTAAATAATCAGAATATGTGCAATGGTAGCTAGCACCAAGAATTGCAAAACTGTACTGCAGAAAGTAAAGAGTTGATTTATTAAAGGGGAGGGCCACCCTGAAAAACAAAAAAATGTTAAAAATTACAAAAAATCTAAAAAAAAAAAAATGAAAAAAATTTTTTTTTTTTACTTACCAGAAATGCCTGTTGCTAGGCACTTTCTCCTAATCTTCCTCTTCCTCCTCCGCGGAGATCTTCTGTCTTCGTCGCGGCGTCTTCTGGGTAATGAGTCGCGCTGTGTTCTGGGAACTGTGTGTTCCAGAACACAGCGCGTCCCATTCAGAAAGCGCTGCGGGACTCGCGCATGCGCAGTAGCTGCGGGACTCGCGCATGCGCAGTAGGAAACGGGCAGTGAAGCCATAAGGCTCCGCTGCCTGTTTCCCTTACAAGGGATGGCGGCGCCGGGACCCGAGAGCCGAGGGACGGGTCGGCCTCGGGCGGCCGACATCGCGGGCGCCCTGGACAGGTGAGTGTGTTTATTAAGTCAGCAGCTGCAGTGTTTGCAGCTGCTGACTTTTATTTTTTTTTTATTTTTTATTTTTTTATAACTGGCCCTCCACTTTAAAGGCAAATCAACTATGTACTTTGCAAAGTGCAGTTGCTCCAGAGCTTAGTAAATGAGGTAAAGTTTCACTTTACAAAGAATATCCAATCACATGCAAGGAAATAAAAAAAAAAAAACAGCATTTTCCTTGCACATGATTGAAAGATGGAAGTCAGCAGACCTTCTGCTCATTTACTAAGCTCTGGAACAACTGCTCTTGCAGAGCACAAATGCACTTTGCAAAGTGCACAGTCTATTAACCTTTAGTAAATCAACCCCTAAATCAGGGGTAGGCAACCTCAGCCCTCCAGCTCTTTTGAAACCACAAGTTCCATGAGACATTGCAAGACCCTAACAATTACAGGCATGACTGCTAGAGGCAGAGGCATGATGGGATTTGTAGTTTCACCACAGGTGAAGGGCCAATGTTGCCTACCCCTGGCCTTAATGTCATAACAGGGGGAGATTACAGCTATTACGCACTGTTTTTCCGTGAAATGAATACTATGCACCTATACCTGGTCTTCATCTCCGATTCCTTAAAAATGATTAAGCACAGTAAAAGAAACAAGCTATTATAAGTATGCAGATAATGCTATGCTCTGACTTCCCTGACCTGCAAACTGTCAGTGACTTAAAGTATTAAACATAACAGACACTCAACTACTATTTTCAGATGGAAATCAACATTGTTGGCACCTACAATTCTCTCACAGCAGGTATCTTTTAGGGGAATGAGAAGATGAGTAAATTTCCAAATATTTTTTTGATTATATATGTCAAATTACTAGAAAAAAACATCCCCAAGTCCAAATCTGGGAATAGATATGAAAGAGCGGCAGGAGCTGCGGCACATCTTGACCACCTTGAGGCACTTTTGTGTCCTAGGTCATCCCTACACAGGGTTGGTTGCTTTGGGCAACTGCCAATGTTTAGACCTATGTAGTGAGAGAGGGTGGTGGACAGCTTTGAGGTTGCAGACATCTTTCAGGGGAACTCAATAGTGATTGGGCAAGGTTTTAAATTCCAACTGCAGGAGCCGGTTGTCATTTCATCCAATCAATATTTTACTTGTTGAGCATTAGTTAGATGTGTTTGTTGGTGCCCTATAAACATTTGATTTTTGCTGATTTGGGAGGCTTTTCTTTTAATGGCTCCAGCCACCTTAGTCTGGTACAATGTGTGACAAAAGGGTTGGAAATTAATTGTAATTTTAGATTTTCTATGCCTCTTCACTGTCCTGTTTATAAAACACACTCTCTAAGCTTCACAGGAAGCACATTTATATAAAAAGGGCCGAAAACGCTTTGTGCTCATTGTAAACAGGCTTTTGAAGGTAGTTTCCATGGTTTATACAGTCTTTGTTATAGGTTCGCAGACGGCTATCACTTTCAAAGCAATTATCTTTGCAAATTATGTGAATTACTAATATCTTTTTTAGAGTTGCTCTACATGCCTTGATAAATATTGTGGAAGGGAAAAAAACAAAGGATGTCCTCTTCAGCCAGATAATGTTTGGAAATGTGTTCCAAGACATATCATTTTTTATTCCTCAAAGTACACTGTTATGACAAAAGACACCATAGCCAGTAGGAGTCTGCTCCTGTTACAGAATGTACCAGTGATTCAGCCAATCAATGTGTTGTAAAGCTGACCCTCTAATCTATCCTGCAGTGACTCAGTATTCAATAACCACAAAAGGTTCAAATGTATTTTTCTGTCAATTTGGTGGATGAAGGCTTTTTAGGCATTTAAATCACCTCTACATTACAGTGTAAATGAACTGAGCTGTGTACGTAGCAAGCTTGTTTTATAACTGAATCAATAATACAGTATGCTAACTGTATGCTAAATTAGTCAAGCTGGTTAGCTGTAGTGGGTTACATCAGTAAGTGAGCCTACTAAAGTGGTGTACTAAGGGCAGAAAGGCAGGTGTGCCCTATCCTGATGCATCTATCTACCCGAATGCCAACAGCATGTAACAGGGCAGGTATCAGCCAAACCGACAGCGTCTATCTGGAGGGGCCTGGCCATCTCAAACTCAAATAGGAAGATATCCAAGGAGTTTGCGAGCCCTAAGCTTTCCTTTCTTGTCTGGAACATATCCCTGCCATCAATACTGTCCCTGACAGGCGGATGACCTGTCCATACACTACCCACTCACGAATGCACGCCAAAACCTGGGGGCAGGGACTTATAAAGACTCTGCTGACCCAAAGATGGCCACCAATGGTCACCTGGATGCAGCACAGCCAACTGGAACCAGTAAACCACAGAGAAACCAAATTTTCCTTGACTTTCTCTCCAGGCTGTGATGATGTTCCAGTCAAGCGCTACCTACAGTGGAGGAAACAGACTGCGCCTGCTCCACTGTAATCTACTGACCATATAAATCTTAGGCACCTTCAGGTGGAGAGATCTCTTGTCCAGCAGAACCTGTATGGTTCTGATGCAAAGCTTGGTGCTTCTCAGGTAAGTTACCAGTTGACACCAATTATTAGTTTAGTTTCTATGGCCACCACTATAAGGGTCACCAATCCAAAGACTGCCAATTTAAAGTGGCAACGACACTGAACACTATTGTAATGAGAGACACTACTCTAACCACCAAAGTTGCAGGAGGCTCTTCACTGAGTGTAATGTATTTTGTTACCCCTATCACAAATGTAATAGGGGCACTGCACTGACCATAAATGTAATGGGAGCACTACACTGTTCACAAGTATAACAGTGGACACTACCATAACAAAAAGGTAATGGGGGGCGGGACGTTGCACTGACCAACAGTAGAGTGGGAGGCAATACACTGACCAATGTGACTGTTGGTACTACACAGACCTCTGGTTTGTCTGGGTCAATAAAACGACTAGTCATGTAACAGGGGTACTACATTGACCATCAATGTAATAGGGTGGCACAACACTAACCGCCAATGTAGCAGTGGCCCTACACTGATCACCAATGTAATGGGGGCAACTTCACCCCTAGAGAATGGTCAGGAAGCTTTTTCTATCAGGGTATTTTTTTTGTTTTTATCACAATCAATTTGTCCACTTTCCCATTTCCCTAATCTTAATGCCGCAAATAATAATTAGACATTTTAAATGGTAAGTCATACGTGCATCCTGTATATTACTGAGGATATTGGTTGAATATTATTTTTTCTTTAGAGCAACCGTATGTTCCATCAGAATTTAGCTGTCTGAATTCCCGCCAGCAAAAATTTGATAGCATGTTCTCAATTTTCCCAATGGAAAAACTTTCTATCGGAAATTCCGATCGTGTGTATGCAATGCCGACGCGCAAAACCTCACACATGCTCAGATTCAACTACGAGATGGAAGCTATTGGCTACTAGGTATTGAACTTCCTTTTTCTAGTCCCGTCATACATGTTGTATGTCGCCGCGTTCTTGGCAGTCGGAATTTGGTGTGACCGTGTGTAGGCAAGACAGCAAGACCATCAGAGCTTTTTCCGACGAGAATTCCGATTGTGTGTATGCGGCATTACAGTTTTCCATTAATTCAGAACAATACTAGTTGTTTGGGCAAAGTGAATCTATATTTAAAATTTCAAGCGGTATGAAATAAAAATATGAGAAAAAAAAAAGGACAGAACTGGGGACTATAAATAAAATAAGTGAGAGGGTACTTCTATGTATGTGATATGTGCTATCAAGTGAAGTGCTGTTACTGTAAAGGCAGACTGACTGTCTCCTCTACAGTATTTAGTCTATATTCTGTGTGGAGTCAGTTTAAACTCAGAAATGCTAAGAAAAGTGAAGGAACTAAGAGACAGGATATTCTGACATCATGTACCTTTAACAAGGAAATGCTGCTCCCTGGTCTACTGACGTATATACATGAATGTCTGTCCACTCCCAGATCTATCACTTGTAATTTTTTCCTCTTTCATCCTGCTCCTTGGTATCGACAGATAAAGTCTTAACATACCTTTCTATAAACTATTTGATAAACTATTTATGAGCTGATGGTGTCATTAACAGGGTGTGCAAGCTGATATTTTTTTTTTTGTGGTTGAACAGGATGGACTTGTGTCTTTTTTTCAACCTAACTATGTAACTATGTACACTTTCACTTATTTTACATATTCCTTTTTCCTCATTGAATTATATCTTTAGTACATTTACATACATTTCATGTAACATTTAGCCTTTTAGACACATAGTTTGTCTTAAGAATTTATTTAGATTGCAAGAAACACTGATCACCAAGTAAAATGATATTATGAGCCGCCTTTTGTGTTTATTGGAATTTTCAAATTAAGAAAAGGTTACGGGGCTATCTTTGCAAAGTTGCGTCTATGTATATATATATATATATATATATATATATATATATATATACATACTAGTATTATAGTAATATATTATAGTATATATATATATATATATGTATATATATATATATATATATATATATATATATATTAGTATTAT
This sequence comes from Lithobates pipiens, assembly GCF_037356315.1. Taxonomy (NCBI): domain Eukaryota; kingdom Metazoa; phylum Chordata; class Amphibia; order Anura; family Ranidae; genus Lithobates; species Lithobates pipiens. The sequence goes on along the minus strand of NW_027507696.1, from coordinate 25,050,254 downwards.
AGTAAAATATAGTTATATGAGCTAGTAATATTTATGCCAAATTTCAATTTCATAGTTTGCTCAAAGTGACTGATTCCCATTTTTCCATATAGGGCAGTTGGGATGTAGTAGTGGTAAACTGAGTGTACAGAAAGTGAAATACTCCAGTTGAACAGTACTGATGGAAAGCCTTCATTTGATCAGCCACTGCAGCCAATCAGCTGTATCACTGATTTGTGCATTTTGACATCAATGTAGGCAAGATCCATCCAACTTACTTGTCTGGATGGAGGAACCCATTATTTTTTTTCATTCTGCCTGTCAAAGAAAAAATATATATGTGAATACCCAACTTAAAGAGGAGCTCTGGTCATTTCTCAAAAATGTATAAGTCAGCAGCTACAAATACATAAATGTCATCAGCCGGGCTGATTCTTTGCCAATCTTTGGATCTCTGGGGGTGCCATATTGCTAGTGTAAAGCCGACTGTGATTTCATGGTGTTACACAGCCGGCTTCTCACTGTGAATGCATGAAAAGTGCTGTGCTTTCTCAATGGCCCTGCAGTCTCCTGGGCCTTTTGTCATGTTCCAGTAGGTTGTGAGTGGGGAGGGGGGAGCGGAACTTATGCTATGCTTGCCTATGCAAACAGAGTGAAAGTGGGTACCTGTCAGAAATAGGTGCCTACTCTCTTAAAAAAAATGAGGTTACATTAATGCCATATGGGTGGGTGGGGGATGAGTGGGTATACCTTTTTCAGGTGAAGTTCCACTTGAACTTGCTGTAGAGCAGAGACAGTAACTACAAATCTCAAGTTATTAGAACATTGCATACTTCATAGAAGGGCCAATCTCCTTAACTGGATATATATCAATTTTTATTTTTTTATTCCGCGGCGTTGAGGTGCATTATCCCTGCCCCTCAACTGCTCCCCCTAAGCTGAAAAGGGAGCTATTTGGGGGTATACACATGCCTCAGCCATGATGCTTTGCATTGGGGCAAAATTACCCCGCATCACATTACAGCTTGCTAAATGTGACACTTTCAAGTCAATGGGAAAGTGCCGCAGCCGCCATGCAGATGCATGCAATACACATGGTTAAGGTACAGTGGTGTGGGTTTTTAGGGCTTAAAACAAGTGGTGAGGAGGTGACATAGTTCCTCCTTCCTGCCTGCCAAATGCCCTCTAAAAAGTGATCGACTGCATATCCTTCAAATCAATGCTTGTGTAAATGACCACTCATTTTTTATTTTGTATCAGTCCAGAACTTAAGTATGTATGACACTTAAATGCTGTACAAAACTTCTCAGCCATTGTATTTCCATTCCAATGTTCACATATTATATGTTGAAAATGTATTTAGAGGCAGACAGCAGAGTCCAACTGTTACATTTCTATTGCATAATATTGTTCTTGTGCGTTGTAAATTTTGCTTTGTTTTCCTATCATATTCATATTTCCTTGCGTTGCATCAGAAGGAAACCATAATGGAGAGTGTGATAAACTATATATCGTAAGTAGTTTACATATTTTCAAACACACTTTTAGTTTCTTGTTTTGTCATAGTTGATTCAGGAATTAAAAATGAAATCTGTCAGTTTAGGAATTTAGAGACTGAACTGAAATTCCAGATGAATGATTAGAACAGATTTGCAATTAAATCTGAATCATTTTGTTATTCAATCTATAAATTATTAGCCAGAACAAATTAAACCAAAAACAAATTTTGCAATTTTTAGACAGGGTGCTTAAAAAAGAAAAAGAACATTTTCAAAACCATACCAAACATGTAAAGATTTCTCTTGTTAGGCCTTTAGATTTCCCCAATTCACACCGAACAACATGGGTAGGTGAATTTCCTAATGCCAGATACTGTATTCTGACAAACATTGGCTCCTTCAATTTCTCAGTTGAAGTTTGCCAAGCCAAGTGGTGTTGGCAGATCCACCCATGGCTCAAAATTTGTCTGATTCACAAAAATAGGCAAAATTGAAAGCCATATATGGCCAGCTTAAGGTCAGGGCAATGTCTTCCCTAGAATGGGGAACAGGGAGACATGTATCTTCAGTTATGTTGGGACCCACTTGTATCTCGTGGCCCCCGTAGAAAGGGATTAGGTTAAAGTTCCCAGTTAATTTTTGGATACTCTCATCATAGGTCTTTTCCTTTGGGTTGGCCCCACTTTCTGCCTATTTAAGGTATGGGAGGAGTCATCCCAGGGTCTCTTCGAGAATGTTAGTGTGAAGAGGTGGAGCAATTTTTCTCAGTGTAGGATAGTGCCCCCTGTGCTTTGGGCAAAGTCAGGAAACAACAGTGGAAGCCTCTAGTCTATTGGGACATAAGCAGTGTGCCCTGAACTGTGCCGCCTCAGCACCAATCCTGTGAAACATGTATACACGTAAAAGTGCAAACTGACCACTCATTGATCCAAGATGTGAATGAGATGCCTTTTCCTCTATTGCACTCAAGTAATTCCAAGTTGTGGACAGTTATAACCTGTTTATTACTGAAAAAGTTAAGTAAAATTTATACAAGCATTTCCTGTCTTCCGCCCCATTACTGTCCAAGCACTTCCTGGTCCCTGGAAAGAAGGACGGCATTACAGAAGGTAGAGCATTAAATTCAAATTATAGTAGTGTTAAACTGTTTAGTATCTGTGCAAACCTGGTCGGCTCAGGAGTGGATGATGGTTAGGGGACCGGAATCAACCTCCTGGTAGTGAGAGAAGGCCCCCTTAAGGTATCATGCATTAAGTGACCCAGGCCTGCATGTGTCATGAGCATCGGGTGATTAGGCGGTTACCCAGAGCCCTAACCTGAAGCACATGCAGGCCTGGATGAGAGGGAGCGCTGAGCATTAGGGGGTTAATGTAATGGTGACCAGGAGGATGAGAGAGAATGGTGGCCTATGGCCTACATGTGTGGACACGGGCAGGGTGTGAGTGGGGTGTAGGAACCAATCACTTGCCTCAATCTCTGCCTGGAAGAAGGAGTTCAGCTGCATGTGCTGGTCACCTGTATGGAAAGAGCAGCTTGTCTACAACCTGACCACAACAATGTTCCTGGATCAATCTTTTTTTTTCTTTTTCTCAATGACAAGAGGGAAACATCAGTCTTACGTTACAAAGATTTTTTATTCAGGGGAAATAACAGGTCCCTTGGATGTCTTCCTCCTCTGCTGCTCATACTCACCTTCCCTCAACCCTAGGTACCCACTACAGCCCCATGAAATATCTGGTATTTCTTACATAGTTACATAGCAGGTGAGGCTGAAAAAAGTCCATCAAGTCCAACCTATTTCTGGGTATGACTCTCTCCCCTTCCTCCCACAATGCACCTCTGGGTGCCTTAGTGGCCAATCACTAAACCTGTGCACTGTCACAAGTGGACAGATCCTCAATCCTGTGGGAATTCTGACCCACAGTCAACTAGAAAATTGCAGTAGAGTATTGGATGAGGCCAGCAAACAAGGAGGTAGGGTAGGGAACGCAAGATAATTATTATTATTGGGGGGCAGGCTATGCACCTGGGCTTATTAATAAAAGCAATAGGCAAAGTACAGGTGTTTGATTTAAAGTGGGAGTAAACTTCCTGTGTTGATTTTTACCTATAGGTAAGCCTATAATAAGGCTTACCAAATGGGCCATGCCGTCCATTCAGAACTCCTTTTAATGGCCGTGACTCCCGCGTGCATGCAGGGGAGTAAGGTCATTGCAGTTCAGCCATTCACAGGGCCAAAGCCCGCAAACCCGGAAGGAAGACTGGCCGAATATGGAAGCACCTGCAGCAGTGACAGTGCACTTTTTTTGTCAAAGTTTAATTGAACAAGCTAATTGACTACCATGCACAGCTTCACTGGATTGTACACTCTTCAGTTTTTGGTAAATCAACCCCATAATTAAAGCGGAGGTCCACCCTAAAGTGGACCTTCCGCTCATCGGAACCCTCCCCCCCTCCGGTGCCACAATCAGCACCTTTCAGGGGGGAGGGGGGTGCAGTTACCTGGATAATCCAGGTAACTGCACCCACTTCCGGGATAGCTCTCTGCGGAAAGGGGCGTAACTTACGCCCCTTTCCGCAAGTGCCCGCCCCTTCCCGCAAGTGCCCCGCTGCCTGCTGGGAAACGCACAGATCCCAGAGGCAGCGGGGACCGTCCTCATTGCGCAGCGCGGCTCGCGCATGCGCAGTAGGGAACCGGGAAATGAAGCCGAAAGGCTCCATTTCCTGATTCCCATACCCAAGATGGCGGCGGCAGCACTCGAGTGTCGATCTAGAGATCGGCTTCGGGTGCCGACATCGCGGGCGCGCTGGACAGGTAAGTGTCACTATTTTAAAAGTCAGCAGCTGCAGTATTTGTAGCTGCTGGCTTTTAAAAAAAAAAAAAAAATGCGGAGTCCCGGTGGACTCCCGCTTTAAATAGAAAATTTCAGCAGCAGACAATTTAATTAGCCTACACAAAATTCCAAATTAAACTGACATTTTGTTGCATGCATTTACAAATACAAGTGAAGCTGTGAAGCTGCACTACCACATTATGGCAACTCCACATAGTGTGGTCCCTAGCTGTAAATTTTCTCAGTGCAACTAACTAAGGCATGTCTTGCATCTTAAGTTACATCTGGATTGAGCTGCAATTACACTGTTTGCCGTGTGATATATATGTATGTGTATATATATATATAGCTATATATATATATATATCTATATATATAGTCAAAAGTATTGTGACACTGCCTTTATATGCACATGAACTTTAATGGCATCCCAGTCAGTCCTTAGAGTTCAATATTGCGTTGGCCCACCCTTTGCAGATATAACAGTTTCAACTCTTCTGGGAAGGCTGTCCAAAAGATTTAGGAGTGTGTCTATGGGAATGTTTGTACCTTGCTTTGTGCACTGGTGTGCAGTCATGTTGGAACAGGTAGGGGCCATCCCCAAACTGTTTCCACAAATTTGGGAGCATGAAATTGTCCAAAATGTCTTGGTATTCTGACACCTGAAGAGTTCCTTTCACTGGAACTAAGGGGCCAAGCCCAAACCCATGAAAAACAACCCCCCACCATATTCTCCCCTCCACCAAATGATTTAGACCAGTACACAAAGCAAGGTCCATAAAGACATGGATGAGTTTGGGGTGGAGGAACTTGACTGGCCTGCACATAACCTCAACCCGGTAGAATACCTTTGGGATTAGAGTGGAGACTGTGAGCCAGGCCTTCTCTCCAAGTGCCTGACCTCACCAATGCGCTTCTGAAACAATGGTCAAACATTCTCATAAACACACTCCTAAACCTTATGGACAGCCTTCCCAGAAGCGTTGAAGCTGTTATATGTGCAGAGGGTGGGCCAATGCAATATTGAACCCTACGGACTAAGACTGGGATGACAGTAAAGTGCATGTGTGTATAAAGGCAGGTGTCCCAATACTTTTGACAATATAGTGTATATACAGTACAGTATATATACATGTATATATATATCATGTATGCTTTGCATGATCTCTCTCTCTCTCTCTCTATATATATATATATATATCTCATGTATGTTTTGCAGAATCTCTCTCTCTCTATGTATGCATATTCTGCAAAGCATACAGTTAATTATCATTGCGGTTCAATCTAGTTACAGTTTAAGGTGCAAGTCATGCCTTAATTGCAAAACAATGAAACTTTCAATCACATGACCTAAGTTGTATGGATTCTTAGCCTGAAGGACAGAGTACTGTATGTACATTGAGTTTATAGTATTGCTTATGCAAGGCTTATGTAAAGGTAGACATTAGCAGCTTACATAGTATCTGTCTTTTCCAGAAGCAGCTGGAAATGTGTTCGCAGCTCTCTGCTCCCCGTGACAGCCTCATGCTAAATCATGTGTAGGTGATTCTGCTTACACCCACTGGCTTATGTAACAAAAGTAGAGTCCTCGGGTACACATTCACTGAAGCTTACAGTAGCTGAGAAACATGAAAACAATAAGATTACATTGTCTTATGTTTCTCTAAAGGCTTTCTGTAGCATCTTGCCACCAGGCTTTTGGGATCTCTGGAGTGTGGGAGTTCTGATTAACCAGGCATGAGGAGAAATCAATATTGTACTTTGACAATATCTTGTTTCCAAAAGCTTTGTTGCGTGCATACACAGAGAACATCCACACAGTGAACATCCACACTTGGAAGTGCAGTCACTGTAGATCTGAGGGGAAGATTTTAAATGAGGGGAAGCTCTGCTGATTTTATCATCCAATCATGTGCAAGCTAAAATGCTGTTTTTTATTTTCCTTACGTGTCCCCCTCGGATCTACAGCAACTTTACTTCCAAGTGCACTTGTAGTGCAAAGTGGATTTGCCTTTAGTAAATAAACCCCAATGTGTTTCTTTCTCTTTGCACAACCCATCTTCACAAGAATGGTGTAACAAGCCATTGTTTAATGCATCCTAAATGTTAACCATTTCAGATCCGCACTATAGCCGAATGACGGCTACAGCGCGGATCTGCTTTGCTGGGAGTACGCCTATTGACGTCCTCCCCTTTCAAAGCTGGCTACACCCCCATGCGGGCCGCACGCTGTGATCACCCGAGTCAATGAGATCCCGACCCCTTACCACGTGATCAGCTGTCAGCCAATGACAGCTGATCACATGATGTAAACAGAAGATTGGTAATCATTTTTTTTTCTTCTCAAGCTGACAGTGTGAAGAGAAAAAGAGCAAATCACCGGCTTCTGTTGAAGGGGCATCAGTCCCGAGCAGGGAGAGGCAAAGCCACCTCATATGTGCCCACCAATCAGTGCTCACCAGTACATCAGTGCCACTTATTAATGCCCAGCAATGGTGTCAATCAGTGCCTCATCAGTGCCACCTAGCAGCGCTGCCTATCAGTATCGCCTACCAGTGCCAATCAGTGCCCATCACTACCACCCATCAATGCCCATCACTGCCACTCATCAGTGGCACCTATCAATGCCCTTCAGTGCCACCCATCAGTGCCACATCTCAGTGCCCACCAGTGCCACCTCATCAGTGCCCACCAGTGCCGCCTATTAGTGCTCATCAGTGTCACCTTATCAGTGCCCATCAATGCAGCCTATTGGTGCCCATCAGTGTAGCCTATCAGTGCCCATTGGTGCATCCCATCAGTGTAGCCTCATTAGGGTACATCAATGAAGGAGAAAAATTACCTGTTTGCAAAATTTATTAACAAAATACCATTAGTGGCGTTCTAAATTTTGTCATGTGACATCTCAGAGCTGCTAATGAAATCCCTTTGCTAAGCACATTTAAGCGCAGAGTAGGTACCTATGTGTAGTGGCGACACTTTGGACAAGGTGTCTGCTATGTACAAATTTAGTTTTTGCCTCAGAACAGTAAAAGGGTTCTGAGGGTTGATTGTGTAGGGTTAACTTTGACATCAGTTTGGCTGTGCTATATTAGAGTTCTGCCAGGTCATGTATACAGTTAGGTGCACATGACAGACCCAGAACCAGGCCTAGTTGGACGCTTTAGGTATCAGCGTTCCCCGGAGCCAATCAGTGGGTGCGTCTGGTCCCGGTGAGGAGTCTGGGTAAGGGTACTTAAAATGTTGAAGTCACGTGTTCAGGGTTAGTTCGTGAGGCCATAGCTGCCTGTTCCTGAGTCGGGACCGGTGTAGCCCCGCGAGGGGTCTCGGTCACGGGAGTGTGTGCTGTCCTGCAACATGGTTCGTTTGACTAGCCCCAATAGACTGGCCTGGTCTGGGGCACCTGTTTCATCTGTTCCCGAGTCTCGGAACCGGCTGGTCCGAGGCGTAGTAACTGAGGGAGGATTCAAAGCGTCTGGGTGTTCTCTCAGCTTGGAAGGGCACCGCAGCTCGTGTAAGCGACCGGGGGAGGACTCTTCGGGGGAGGGCCAACAAGCTGACATCCCAAGAAGTGCCTGGTTGCTGGGTTGTCAAGGACACTAACGGATCCACGCTTTTCCAGTACTGCCAAGGAGACAGAGAGCGTTCTAGGTACTGAGGAAAAGGTTGCTGTTCACTTTCTGTTACAAATTATTCAAGGTCAGAGATTTCACAAGTTCCAGATCAAAGTGCTGACTGCCATAATCTCTGGCTAGGGATTTGTTCAGCTTTGAAGAGCCCAACTGCGAGTGGCTACACTCTGGGTTGCATTAGAGACTTTCTGGTGATTAGCAGTTCAAGGTGCCTGAGTTTCTTCACCCTTACTAGGGATGAGCCGAACACCCCCCGGTTCAGTTCGCACCAGAACTTGCGAACGACCCCCGCGTTCGGCACGAACGTTAGAACCCCATTGAAGTCTATGGGACTCGAACGTTCGAATTGGAAAGTGCTAATTTTAACGGCTAATATGCAAGATAGTGTGCTAAAAAGGGTTTGGCGATCTGCCTCCTGCCTCAGGGGACATGGGTCACTACAAAAAAAAGTTTTAAAAACTACCGTTTTGGCGGGAGCACTGATTTTAATGACGATTAAAGTGAAAAAAAAAGTGAAATATTCCTTTAAATATGGTGCCTGGGGGGTGTCTATAGTATGCCTGTGAAGTGCCACGTGTTTCCCGTGTTTAGAACAGTCCCTGCACAAAATGACATTAAACGGAAATAACACCATTTAAAACTGCTTGCGGTTTTAATGTTATATCTGGTTCCTGCAATATGGTTGAAAATCATTCAGAAAAATGGCATGGGTAGCCCTCCCTGCCCATTACCAGCCTATTTGGGTCTTGTACGCATATTAAGGGGAACCCCGTACCCATATTAAAAAAAGGAAATGCGTGTGGCCCCCAGGCCCTATATACTCAGAACAGCAGTATACAGGCGGTGCAAACAAGACAGGGACTGTGTAGGTTTGTTGTGTTAAGTTGAATCTGTTTGTCATTTTCAACCGGTACATTTTTAAAGTGTAGCTCCAGTCAAAAAAAATATCTTTAAGCTTTTTGGAAAACATAGGGAAGGGTTATCACCCCTGTATAATTTGTTTTGTCGTCCATCTTTTTTCATCTCACTTGCTGTTGTCTCCTTCCGTTTGCAAGTAGGAGATGTTTGTAAATTGGATGTTTGAAAGTAGGGGCCTGCCCTATATGCTCTGCAGAAATGGCGGAACAAGGTGTTGGTTTTGCAACAACATTGTAAGCCTTCAAAGTGACTCTTGGTGGCCGCTGGAGCGCCCTGCTGTGAACGATTATATCAAGAATTGTAATTACATGCCATTGTTGAACAGTGGTAGAAAAATTGACCTTTGGTGGTTGTGGTGCTGGTGCCACAACACTATAAGTCCTCACCGTTACTCTGGGTGGGCACAGGAAGGGGCCCTCCTGTGAAATATTATATCAAGAATTGTAATTACATGTCCCTGTTAAACAGGGGCAGAAAAATTGGGCCTTAGGCACTGGTGCCATCACACTGCAACCTCTGCCATACACTCTAGTTTTATTGCAGGAATTAGCCCTGCTGCAAAGCATTGCATCAAAAATTGTACTTAAACACCCCTGTTAAACAGGGGCAGAAAAATTGGGCCTTAGGCACTGGTGCCATCACACTGCAACCTCTGCCATACACTCTAGTTTTATTGCAGGAATTAGCCCTGCTGCAAAGCATTGCATCAAAAATTGTACTTAAACACCCCTGTTAAACAGGGGCAGAAAAATTGGGCCTTAGGCACTGGTGCCATCACACTGCAACCTCTGCCATACACTCTAGTTTTTTTGCAGGAATTAGCCCTGCTGCAAAGCATTGCATCAAAAATTGTACTTAAACGCCCCTGTTAAACAGGGGCAGAAAAATTGGGCTGCTGGCATCACCCAGAACCAAAAATGTTCTTCCAACATATCAGCGGAGGAGGAAGAGGATAGACAATCAACATAACAGGACAGTCACTCAGCATCAGCATAGGCAGTCTTGAAGGGATGTGGTATTTCAAAAAAATTATTCGGTTACATCAGCTTCAGGTGCTTGGTAGCTGTGGGTGATCCAAGACTGATTCATCTTGATGAAGGTCAGTCGATCAACTGATTCGGTGGACAGGCGCACCCTGTGATCGGTAACGAAGCCACCAGCAACACTGAAGGTGCGTTCCGAAAGAACGCTGGATGCAGGACAGGCCAGTAGCTCAATTGCATACTGTGCAAGCTCTGGCCAGTGATCCATCCTCAAGACCCAGTAAGCCAGAGGATTTTCAGTGGGAAAGGTGTCCAAGTCTGACCTTGCCCCTAGGTATTCCTGCACCATGTAAATTAGACGCTGGCGATGGGTGCTGGAACCAATCATACCTTGGGGCTGCGGACTAAAAAATTGTCTGAACGCATCAGTCAGACGGCCACCTTCTCCACCGCTCCTTCTGACTGATGCCTCAGCAACACGTTGTCCAGGACCAGGAGTTTGTGACCTCCCAGTCTCTGGGAACGCGTTGCACAGAGCTTTCTGCAAGGCCTCCCGGAGATGTCTCATCCTCTGCTCCCTCTGCGATGGCAAGATAAGGTCGGCAACCTTACCCTTGTACCGTGGATCAAGGAGAGTGGCCAGCCAGTAATGGTCCCTCTCCTTGATCCGAAGAATACGAGGATCCTTCCGCAGGCTTTGCAGGATCAGGGAGGCCATGCAGCGTAGGTTAGCTGAGGCATTCGGTCCGGAGTCCTCTGGGTCACTAAGGACAACATGATCCGCAGCTACCTCCTCCCAGCCACGTACAAGTCCACGTGTTTCTTGGGACTGTAAATCATCCCTATAAGACTGCTGCTGCTGATGCTGAGTGCCAGCCTCCACCTCCATGCTGACACAATCATCCTCCTCCTCCTCTTCCTCCTCCTCACCCTCTTCCTGTGTGATGGGTGGCACAGCAGGAACACTGTCTGGATAAAGGGGGCCTTGAGAGGCAAGGAAGTCCTCCTCTTCCTGCCTCTGTTCTGCCTCAAGTGCCCTGTCCATTATTCCACGCAGCGTATGCTCCAAGAGGTGGACAAGAGGTATAGTGTCACTGATGCATGCACTGTCACTGCTCACCATCCTTGTGGCCTCCTCAAACGGTGACAGGACAGTGCATGCATCCCTGATCATGCCCCACTGGCGTGGTGAGAAAAAACCAAGCTCTCCTGACCCTGTCCTGGTGCCGTAGTCGCACAGGTACTCATTGATGGCCCTCTGCTGCGTGTGCAGCCGCTGCAGCATGGCCAATGTTGAGTTCCATCTGGTGGGCATGTCACATATAAGGCGGTTCTTGGGCAGGTTCAACTCCTTTTGGAGCTCAGCCAGCCGAGCACAGGCATTAAATGATCGGCGGAAATGCACACAGACTCTCCTGGCCTGTTTCAGGACATCCTGTAAGCCGGGGTACCTGCCCAAGAACCGCTGCACCACCAGGTTAAGGACGTGAGCTACACAGGGCACATGGGTCAGTTGTCCCTGTCGGAGGGCGGAGAGGAGGTTGGTGCCATTGTCGCAAACCACCATTCCTGGCTTAAGCTGGCGTGGCGTCAACCACCTCTCGGCCTGCCCCTGCAGAGCTGACAAAACATCCGCCCCAGTGTGGCTCCTGTCCCCCAAACAAACCAGCGCAAGCACGGCATGGCATCGTTTTGCCTGCGTACTTGCGTAGCCCCTGCAACGCCTACGGAGCACCGCTGGTTCTGAGGACAGAGCACTGGAAGAGGCCGTGGAGGAAGAAGAAGAGGAGGGGGTGGAGGAGAGAGGTGTGTCACAACCAATAGTAGCATTTTGGAGGCGTGGTGGCGGAACAACCTCCAATACTACTGCACCTTGTCCTGCATCCTTCCCAGCAGCCAGAAGAGTGACCCAATGAGCTGTGAAAGACAGGTAACGTCCCTGTCCATGCCTGCTGGACCATGAGTCAGCGGTAATATGCACCTTACCGCTGACCGCCCTGTCCAGCGAGGCAAGGACATTGCCTTCCACATGCCGGTAGAGAGCCGGAATTGCCTTCCGTGAGAAAAAGTGGCGTTTGGGGACCTGCCACTGAGGAACCGCACATTGTACAAACTCACGGAAGGGGGCCGAATCTACCAACTGAAAAGGCAGCAGTTGAAGTGCTAGCAATTTAGCCAAGCTAGCATTCAACCGCTGGGCATGTGGATGGCTGGGAGTAAATTTCTTCCGCCGGTCCAGCAGCTGGGGCAGGGACATTTGTCTGCTATAATCGGACGTGGATGTACCACTAGCAGAGTTCCCGGAAGCACTTGGCTGTGACACACCTAATTCTACACCTTCATTCCTCTCAGAGCAGGTTTCAGAGAGGACTGAAGGTCTAGTGGGGTTGGAGATGCCAGCTGATGAGGAGCAAGGAGAGGTCCGCTTTGTTCTTTGGTGTGGGTCTTTGAGGTATGCTTGCCAACGAGCTGCATGGCAGGTCAACATATGTCTGGTCAAGCATGTGGTGCCCAAGCGGCTGATGTTTTGGCCACGTGAGATACGCTTGAGACATATGTTGCAAATAGCAGCGGTGCGATCTGATGCACTCGTCTCAAAAAAGGCCCACACCAAAGAACTTTTAGAATAACGCGCAGAGGAAGCGCTCTGCGCAGAGGAAGCGCTCTGCGCAGGCGGAGCTCTGCGGTGTGATTCAGTCGGTGTGCTGCCCCTAAGCTGGCCCCCGGAGGGCATCCTGCCTCGTTGGACATGTGCCTCCTCCTCCTCCTCCTCCTCCTCCCTCCTTCCAGGCACCCACGTGGAGTCAGTGCCCTCATCATCCCCTCCCTCTTCATCGCTGTAGCAAACCTGGCAGTATGCTGCAGCTTGTGGAACATTACTGCCAGATTGCTGTCCTTCTTGAGCATCCCCTCTCTCTGTGCTCACGCTACTGCCTTCCTCTAGCTGAGTGTCATCATCAGAGCCCACCAAACACTGGGCATCCTCCTGGAGCATGTACCCAACACTGTGCTCAAAGAGTTCAGGAGACTCCTCAGGAGGACGTGGTGGGTCTAGGGAAGGAGTCACTGATGATGACATTGAGAGGAGGGACGACGATGTGTTGGCAGCTGCTTTTCTACTACCCTGAGACTGGGTGAGAGAGGATGAGGAGGATGAAGAGGGCTTGGTCATCCACTCTACCAAGTCGTTGGCATGTTGCGGTTCAACATGTCCAGCTGCAGAAAAGAAGGACAAGCATGTCCCATGGCCACGTGCTGATGACAATGCACCGCGTCCCCGACCAGCACTGTTGTCTCTAGACACAGAGCCTGCTTGCCCTCTTTTATCGGCTCGCGCCTGTCTGCCTCTCCTTGCTGGCCTTCCAGACATGGTAATGGCCTGAAGGGAGTTGGGTAAAACAGTAGTTGGGTAGTTTATATTGTGCTGGAGGCACACAACACCCACTAACTCCTGCAGATGCCTTTTTTATAGAACAGCAGAGTTAAAGGGGTATATACAGATGTATACTGTGCTGTGCAGGAAGCACACACAACTTCCAATAACTCCAGCAGATGCCAATCGGGCCCAAATACAGAACAGCTATGTAGGTGGATAATAGCGGTATGTACTGGGTACAGAGCAGGCACACAGCACGCACTATCTCCTGAGTGACACTGCTGACTGCAAGCTCTATTGTTAAAGATGGACCACTAGCTATATAGGTGAGGTGAATATCACGGTGTATACTGCGGTCAGGGCACGCAGACAATAACAAGAAAACAGCAGAGTTAAAGGGGTATATACAGATGTATACTGTGCTGTGCTGGAGGCACACACAACTTCCAATAACTCCAGCAAATGACAATCGGGCTCAAATAGAGAACAGCTATGTAGGTGTATATAGTGGTATGTACTGGGTACAGAGCACGCAGACAGCACGCACTAACACTACTGACTGCAAGCTCTATTATTAAAGCTAGATCACTAGCTATATAGGTGAGGTGAATATAGTGGTGTATACTGCGGTCAGGGCACAGACAGTAACCACTACACAAGAGCAAAATAGTAAATCAGCCAAAAACGATTGGTGTGTAACTGTGTTGAAGGTACACAGAACACCCACTGCTTCAGATGCTAACAAACACTACACGAGGCCGCCTGAAAGGCAGCTTTATATAGTGTGGGGCGTGCACTACACAGTCTGAGCTATGATTGGCCACAGGCAGGATGCCTGTGGCCAACCATTGCTCTTCCCGCTACTGGCGCTGCGATTGGCCAAGCATGCGGGGTCACAGTGCATGCTTGGCCAATCGTGAGACAGCAATGCATTGCGCCATCGCAGTGCATTGTGGGCCACACGAATTTTGCCGCGAACGGCCCAAACGTTCGGAATTCGGCGAACGCACGAACGACCAATGTTCGAGTCGAACATGCGTTCGACTCGAACACGAAGCTCATCCCTAACCCTTACTCTCTGTTCCCATACGAGACTGTGTTTGTTGGATGTTGCCCCTGCAAATAAAAACCTTTCTAAAGGACTTTTATGGTGTCAGCGTCCAAAGTTGTTGGATACTAACTCTGGTAACCCCTAGACGTGGAAGAACAAGCCAAGAGGAGGTAACCGGTAAGTCCAAAAGTCAAGGCCCCCCATCAAGGGTTATGGCCGCTACATATGTAACCATTAGCCACCGCAGATCCCATTCTGATTGTGGTCTGAATTGGGAAGAATGTCTCCACTCTCAATTGCAGGTCAAATATAAGAGTTGATTTACTAAAGGCAAATAGACTGTGCAAATAGACTGCAGTTGCTCCAGAGCTTCGTAAATGAGGTAAAGAATACCCAAACACATTCAAGAAAAAAAACAAAACAGTATTTTTGCTTGCACATGATTGGATGGTGGAATTCAGCGGAGCTTCTGCTTATTAACTAAGCTCTGGAGCAATTGTACTTGCAGAATGCAACTGCGCTTTGCACAGTCTATTTTCTTTTGGTAAATCAACCCCATAGTGCAGTTGTATTGGCCCAAGGGGCAAATGCCACCCTGTCGTCCCCAGCCCTGTCCACCCCCTGGTATGTACCATAACTGGGGCACTGAGGTCTTTTGATAACAGCTATTAGTTGATGACTGGTACATGAATTTAATAAAATAAGCCTAGCAAAGTTAGAAGGCACCCACAGACACAAGATATTAGTTACAAGATTGAGTAGAAAAAAACAAAAACAAACATAGGGGTTGATTTACTAAAGGCAAATCCACTGTGCACTAAAAGTGCACTGCAAATGCACTTAGAAGTGAAGGCTCTGTAAATCTGAGGGGAAGATCTGAAATGAGAGGAAGCTCTGCTGATTTTATCATGTACAGTACAAGCAAAAATGCTGTCTTTTATTTTCCTTGCATGTCTCCTTTGGATCTACAGTGACTGAACTTCCACGTGCAATTGTAGTGCAAAGTGGATTTGCCTTTAGTAAATAACCCCCATATTCAGTGATCAGGTTATGTCCCTATGCCATACTTCCAAAGTGTTAATGGAACAGTTACCATTTTTTAGGGGAAATCCAAAGCATTGGTGTAAACCAAGTAAGAACAGCAATTATACAAGTCAGAATCTGTCATAATATTGTTACTTTTTCAGCGCTTCAGCCCCGGAAGATTTTACCACCTTCCTGACCAGAGCACTTTTTGTCGCTTTAACTGCCAATTGCACGGTTGTACCCAAACAAAATTGACGTCCTTTTTTTCCCAGAAAGAGAGCTTTCTTTTGGTGGTATTTGATCACCTCTGTGGTTTTTATTTTTTGCGCTATAAACAAAAAAAAAGAGCGACCATTTTGAAAAAAAATATTTTGTACTTTTGCTATAATAGCTGTCCCCATTTTTTTTTAAAAAAGAACATTTTTTCTCAGTTTAGGCCAATATGTCTTCTACATATTTTTGGTAATAAAAATCGCAATAAGCGTATATTGATTGGTTTGCGCAAAAGTTATGGCATCTACAAAATAGAGGATAGATTTATAGCATTTTTATTATTATTTTTTTTTTACTAGCCACAATCTGCGATTTTTATGGGGACTGTGACATTATGGCAGACGCATAGGACAATTTTGACACATTTTTGGCACCATTGGCCTTAATACAGTGATCAGTGCTATAAAAATGCATTGATTACTGTAAAAATGTCACTGGTAATGAAGGGGTTAACACTAGGGGGCAATCAATGGGTTAATTGTGTTCCCTAGTGTGTGTTCTAACTGAAGGGGAGAGGGGACTGACTGTCACTGTTGATGGTGTTTGCTGTCCCAGCTGGGTCCTGTGTCCTGGGGACCATTAGAGAAAATCCAAAATATTAATTTGCTACGAGAGAAGTAAAATCTTCCAATTGGGCCATTTATTTTGATGACAACTAAGAAGGGATTTCCTTCACTTTAGAGAAATCATCTCACTTGCTATTGTGTCTACTGATCTGGAGGTTAAGGGACATCCCCCAATGAGTTACAACGGGACAAAAAGCCTGACACAAGTTTTACCTATTCCCCACTTAAGCCTAAATTAAACAACATTTTGATTTTACACACACTTTCATTTTCCTCCAGTGTTACCATTGGTAGGAGACATTTTCTTCTATAGGTGACTTTGCACCATACTGAAAAGTCTGACTATGCTTATCACTACAAAAACAATATAAAAGATCACTAACAAGGGAAGTTGTGGAACTTATTTGGATTTGCACTATGTCTATACCACTACCCTAGGCCTATGTTATACTGAAATCAGTGGTAACAGATGTTGTAACAAACGTATAGAAAACTTTTGCCATCTGTAATGCCATTGATTTTTTTTCAGATACCGTAAGTGAAAAAACAATGGACATGACAGGTTACATTAATATCAGCTATTATTTTGAAAATGGGGATAAAATACACAGAATTTGGATGCATGTCCACTTTCAAAGAGTCAAACCCTTTAAAAGTAAATTCTGTTCAAAACCCTGGATTGGGGGGTGTTGAGAAATGGGTATAAAATGTCATATGAGCACTAGAACATAGCTAAAATTTAACCTTTGCAATTTTGAAAGCCAAGCCAACAAGTCCCATGTCACTTTGAATCATGACCATGTGACCAACAACAAATAACAAATACTACTGTATCTAGGTTCTCACAGTTAGAGGAAGTTTAGATCGTGGGTGAAAGAAATAGGATTGCTCCTTTTTTAACATAAACTAAAGAATAGTTTTTCATTAAGTAAAGATTTTCTTTCCTGTTTTGTAGTTTCATATAAATGAAAATTGCTCAAGAAGCCATCATTTGAACAATAGAGCATGTGCGTATATCACCATACACGTGAAATATGTGTGCTTGCATGTGATTAGAAGCCTGTAATACAGAAAGTCGATGCTGGTAGTTACTAATCATAATATGGAAAAATATTTCGCCTTTGACTAAGGTGTCCAGTTGGGGTCTTACATATAGTCTGCAAACTTATCCAAAACTTGAGTAAAGTGCTGGTATTTTGAATCATCCACCACCTTTTTTATATTTCAGAGTCTCTGTGATATATATCAGCTTTCTCAGATCTGCTCATCAACTGGGGGCATTATGAAAATATTACATTTTCTATGTACCGTATATACTCGAGTATAAGCCGAGATTTTCAGCCTCTTTTTTGAGGCTGAAAGTGCCCCCCTCGGCTTATACTCGAGTCATCGCTGTCTGCCTGCTCGATCAGCGTGTCGAGCAGACAGACAGCGGCCATTCTATAATTCAAAAGCCGCGCCTCCGGCTCCGCCTTCGCCTGTGATAGGCGGAACACTGAATTTCCCAGCAGCCTGTGTTCCGCCTATCACGGACATCGTCTCATCCTCGTACTACGGACGAGGATGAAAGGATGTCCGTGATAGGCGGAACACAGACTGCTGGGAAATTGTGTTCCGCCTATCACAGACAGGGAGGCGCGGCATTTGAACAGGGGAATGGGCGCCGACGAAGAGCGGTGATCCTGGGACGGGACCGGACGGAGGCTCGGCTCGGGACGGGACGGGACGGGACCGGACGGAGTCTCGGGACGGGACGGGACCGGACGGAGGCTCGGGACGGGACGGGACCGGACGGAGGCTCGGCTCGGGACGGGACGGGACCGGACGGAGGCTCGGGACCGGACGGAGGCTCGGGACACAGGTAGGCTGGACACACACACACACACACACACACACACACACACACACACACACACACACACACGGATGGATGGATGGATGGACACACACACAGGGATGGATGGATGGACACACACACACACAGGGATGGATGGATGGATGGACACACACACAGGGATGGATGGATGGATGGACACACACACACACAGGGATGGATGGACACACACACACACAGGGATGGATTGATGGATGGATGGATGGACACACACACAGGGATGGATGGATGGATGGACACACACACAGGGATGGACGGACACACAGGGATGGACAGGCATATCTCACCCTCGGCTTATACACGAGTCAATAGGTTTCCCAGTTTTTTGGGGGTAAATTGGGGGCCTCGGCTTATACTCGGGTCGGCCTATACTCGAGTATATACGGTAGGTATATATATATATATATATATATATATATATATATATACATATACGTATATATATATATATATATATATATATATATATATATCATCTATACGAGAGTGTGTGCAGCTGGAGCAATGAAACATCCTCTGCAATACAAAGGGGCGTGAGATCCAGTAGCCACGGGTTTCAGTTTAGTCCCTCACTGTCCATTGGTAATGGAAATTCAAGTTTTCCGTGGACTCAAAATGAACAATTCAGATACATAGATAGACAGCTCAGATAGATGAGATCCTACTCTGTGGCCCTAAGTAGACATCACTGCGACCTACTGCACAGATAGGCCATCCATAGAGATTGATAGTTCTCTTCTGACCATATTTATTGCTAGTATGACCCAAAGTTGGATGTTCAATGCTGAATTCCCCACTGGCCTCCTATATCCTTTCTATATACAATACCAGCTATATATATATTACTGTGTCTAGGTTGACAAAACATTTATATCCAAGTCAACAACTAAAATGTTTTTGGTGTAGAAAAAAACAAATAATATTCATTTGGTGAACAGTAAAGCTATGCTTATTTCCTTATATGGCTCCTTGACCAGGATGTGGAGGCCTAGAATTCATTAGTGAGCCACAATTTGAACCAACAATAATATAAAATATACAGTTTCCCCATCAGTTATGTGTATAGAAGACGCATGGGAGCCAGAAATCTTGCTGATTGATAGGGGATCAAATATTTATTTCACTCATTAAAATTGAAATCCATTTATAACTTTTTTGAAATGCGTTTTTCTGGATATTTTTGTTGTTATTCTGTCTCTCACTGTTAAAATAAACCTACAATTAAAATTATCCACTTCCCACCCGGCCAATGCACATATACGGCCGGGTGGGAGCTGTCTACTTCTGATAGGATGTTCAGGAACGTCCTTCAGAAGGAGCGGGAACACGCGCGCGCGTGCCCGCGCAGCGGCACGACCCCGATGCGCTCGTGTCACCCGGACACTGCGCATCTCAGATTGGCAGGAGGGCTCTGTGATTGGCCCTCCTGATCACATGATGGCCGTGTCCAATCACGTCCATCATGTGATGTAAACAAACAGCCGGTTGCTAGGCACTCGGCTCCTCCTCTCCTCACACAGAAGTCATCGCTGAGGAGAGGAGAGCAGATCGCTGCAGCCGGCTGATGATCAGTGAGTATGAGCTGTTTTTTACAGCTTTTTACTCACTGATCATCAGTCTAGTGTAAACACACAACACACCACACAGTGTAAACACAATGTCCCCACATATGTCCCCAAAACATACATGTCCCCAAATAATAAAAACACATGTCCCTAATAATAAAAACATGTCCCCCACATATGTCCCACTAAAATCACATGTCCCAATGATTATCTGCACACATATGTACGTGATCACCTGCACACATATGTACATGATTATTTGCGTACATATGTCCGTGATCACACAAACCAATTATTATACACTTAACTGAATTTTTTTTACCAAAAACATGTAGCAGAATACATTTTGGCTTAAATTTATGAGAAAATTTGATTTTATTGGATTTCTTTTAAAATAGAAAAAAGAAAATATTTTTTTTTTTCAAATTTCCGCTTTTTTTGCACTTATATCGCAAAAAATTAAAAACGGAGTCGTGAATAAATAACACCAAAATAAAGCTCTATTTGTGCGAACAAAATGATAAAAATTTAATTTGGGTACAGTGTAGTATGACCGCGCAATTGTCACTGAAAGAGCTAGAGCGATGAAAGCTGAAAATTGGGCTGGGAAGGAAGGGGGCGAAAGCGCCCTGTATTGAAGTGGTTAAAGACTGATTATTTCTTTGTCAGTGGGCAAACATACACAATCAGCAGGAGATCAAATGCATTTAAAAAACTCACAGAAATGCAATTGTTATCTTCCTACACAGGAGTGATATAATCTCTTGTAAAATGTTTGGCTATTTAAAAGCATAATTTACAGAAACCAGGACACACAACACTCCTATATATGAGCTGGACAGAATGAAAGTGTGTAAAAATGAAGTAGAACATGGTTAGAATCTCTCTAAATCAAGGGGGATTCTTCTCCTAGACAGTTGGCACTGAAACAGGTGTCCCCATTGAAAGGTTTCCTCTCAACTCCTGTTCCTATGAAAATGCTAAAGCCTAGTACGCACTGCTAGTTTTTTTTTTTTTTTTCATTCAATCCAGCGGGCTAAACAAGAAAAAAAAACGGAAGAGCTCATAAGGAGCTGCTGTACTAACTGTGCAATGTTAGTACAACCATCTTGCCCGCTGAGCCCAGCAGAAGACACAGGATTTAGAGATGCCTGTTAGAACCCTTGTTTCTGATTATATGGCAACCCATCAGCAATATCACTTTGCAACTACTGGAATGAAATAACTGCATATATAACTACTACTGCTAATTTTAGAAAAGTACAGTCTTGTGAAAGCGTTTAAAAAAAGAGTGGGGTTCCAAGAGGCCTTTTAATAGCCATTTTCTGTTTACCTCTCATTTATAATTATACTCCTAGTATGCCTGTAGCTAAACGTTTAGCTCTTCTGTCTCCATAGTAGCCCATGTAAGTCCACAACAAACCAGAATTTCAGTTTTGTGTAAGTTCTGTCAGGTTGAATAACATAGGGGCTTTCCTTGTTTCTGGAACTCTTAGCCCTTGTACACACGGTCGGACATTCCGACCGAAAATGTCCGATCAGACCGTGTTGTCGGACAATCCGACCGTGTGTGGGCTTCATCTGACTTTTTCCGTCGGAATGTCCGACCAACAAAGTTTGAGAGCTGGATATAAAAAATTTCCGACAACATGATCCGATCGAACTTTGTCCGTTCGTTTGTAGAGAATTCCGATCGGACAAAGTGCCACGCATGCTCAGATCAAATTCCTAGACCAAAGCTATTGGCTACTAGCCTGAACATAGTCCTGTTGTAACTAAATAACGTCATCACGTTACGAACGATCGGATTTTCCGACAACTTTGTCCGACCGTGTTTCGGACAAAATCCGTCTGAAAAAATCCGACGGATTTTGTTGTCGGAATGTCTGACTGTGTGTACAAGGGCTAATAGAAAGATCTTTACTCTGGTGCTCTCGTGTTGACCTCTACCATGGTTTCCACTAAAATTGTGTTTTAGGGACCATTCACACCTCTATGTATACATTTTAATCACCATACATCAGCGTACAAAAGTCTTTGTTTCAGATAGTACTAGTTCATCTGTGACCTATTGATAAAATTGGTCCCTTTCATGATGTGTTGATGTGCATTTTAGGACCTACGAATAACAATGGTAGTGCATAAAAACACATTATGGTTAACAATGAACATAAAATCACCTGAAAAAATACATGGAAAAGTGTGGATCTAGAACTAGTGTTTTGACAGCCCCGATTCGGGACCACCTCCTGCCAAGCTGGCCAAGAGCACCTTCCATCTCCTCTTTAGATAGGGTATGCACACACCTCCAAAAGGCCTGAGGCCTGCAGAAGCAACATCTCTTGAATCTTTACATTTTCCTCAGTTTCTCAACTTTGCGTACAGTACACAGTTCATAACACAACGTGTTTGGCCAGCTCTCCCATACTCCTCCTTGTAGGTACTCTAGTGAATTCATTGTCTTGAGTCTATCTAACCGACCCTGAAGGGTACACTCCTCCACACACCACAGACTTACATAGAGTATATCAAGGGTAGCCTGTTCCTCTCACTCCTCTGCATGAGACCCCTGCCACACCAGGTTTTATAGGGACACCACACTCTATCCACTAGTCAAAGTATGAAGGAGGGACCTTCCTGAAAGAGGTACTAACCCCTGCTTACACCTTCTTACAAGTGCAAGCAAAGTTGTCTTGCTTCTAACGCCAAGTGGGTAGTGTGTAGTGCAACCATTTCAAAATCTAGGCATACTGGGTCAGTGACAACTTTGCATAAGCCTATAAGCCCTTGTACACACGGTCGGACATTCTGACAACAAAATCCGTCGGATTTTGTCCGAAACCGGTGTTGCATACACACGTTCGGACAAAGTTGTCGGAAAATCCGATCGTTCTGAACGTGATGACGTTTTTTCGTTACGATGGGACTATGTAGCCAATAGCTTTGGTCTAGGAATTTGATCTGAGCATGCGTGACACTTTGCCCGATCGGAATTCTCTACAAACGATCGGACAAAGTCTGATCGGATTATGTTGTTGTAAAATTTTATATCCAGCTCTAAAACTTTGTCGGTCGGATATTCCAACGGAAACAGTCCGATGGAGCCCACGTATGGTCGGATTATCTGACAACATGTTCCGATCGGACATTTTCTGTCGGAATGTCCAACCGTGTGTACAAGGGCTAAGGAGGCTTATGTTTTCTTCCTCTTTTTCTTTTTTTACTATATAATTGAATCCAACTGGAGGTATGAAGACAATGCAAGCAACTTTTTTTTTTTTTAATTAGAGTCAATTTAACATGTATCTCATGCAATAATATGCAACCGTCTTGTTCAGAAAGTTTGTTCTTTTACAGTAAGACTGCTAGAGGTTTAGACAGCAGATAATGGCAACAAAGAAAATGGATATGAATTAAATAGACAATATAATATCATAATGAGAAGAATGAAAGGCAATAGAATTTAGTATTTTGTAGTAGAAACACCTTACCACCTATAGAGTGTGATATAAAAAAGAGAGCTGGATGGACATGTTTACTTTTTCAACCAGATTAACTTTGTAACTATGTAACTGTAGCAAGGTCTCTGGCCTCCTTCAGCCTAAACAGGACCTCCAGGGTCAGAGAAAGCTGACATCCTTCTATATGTGGTGGGTTGTAAGGCATAATGGGTGTAATGAAAGGTAGATTAATTGGGAGCCAGACACTTCTTGAATGAAAATATATTTTTATTTCTCATAACAGAACTTTGGGACAGAGGGTTAGGGCCAGGACACACTTAGGTAATTGCAATGTTAATTGGCAGAGTCTGAGACTTCAACAGGAGGACAGCTATGCAAGGAAAGGCCTCCAGCAAGATGCCACATCTGCATTTGTAGGAATGCTATCTCCTATGGAAACAGTCTTTAATAGTTTTTAACACAAGGTGTAACAGTTCCTTCACTTCCACTACAATCACTTCTAGTTCTTCAGCCCACTGAGCTCCCAGTCTCTCTCATGAGACTAGATGGTTCACTGCCACTGAATCCTGTGAGCTCCTCCAATATTCACTGCAGTATCTCAAGCATCACCCCTGCCTCTCTGCTGGGTCCCTATCTTGGCACTCAAGATACTTCTCAAGCTTCACCCCACTGGCCTGCTCGGTCCCTGGCTTGGCACACAAGGCTGCTCTGCAAACGTCACCTCTGCTGGCTGGGTCCCTGGCTTGATACCCACTGAAGTTTCCCAATTCTTCACCATCCCCGGTTGGTGAGAATTCTGTTCTGTTACTTTCTTCAGCTACTCACTGTGGTCCCTGGTAATAAGGTGGTTGGTCCCTTCGTGGCAACAGCTTCCTCTCTATCTCCGACCATGACAGGTTCTCCAGCCAGCAGAATGGTAACTTCTGGTTGGACTGCAAGCTGCAATCCCAACCTTGTGCTGCTCTCTTGCTTCTGGATAGGCCTCAGACAGCCTAGCAGCCAGATATGCCCTGGATAGGCCCAAACTCTGGCCTAGCAGCTGGGGCAATACAACACACGTCCACCCAGACAGCAGTCCAGGTGGGAAAGAACACTGGCCACCTGACTCCCCCCAAATATATAGGTTCTCCTAGCAGGCCAAGGGATTTAAGAAAACCCCTACCCATTGGCTGGGATACCCCATATACTCATAATCTGACCTTGCATTGATCCTTCTTGTATCCAATGCCACCAGGTACCCGGCCACCTAGTGGCAAAGGAGAGAAGTGCAACAATTAGAGATTAGTATGAAATCACTCGATCCCTAACAATGGGCCAAGGTAGCTTTACTTGGCAGGTAAATTTAGACGCAACACCAGGGTACTACATAACTGTGTGTTGTCCAATCACAGGCCAGCTGTATATGCTCTAGTGTAGAGTAAGAAATGACAGCAAGCATCTGGCTGAACAGTTCAACATCTCTGTGACTCCAATCTTTATACATTACCTCAGAGGAAAAAAAAGTGCAAATACTTATTTACAGAAGTTTGCCAGCATCTCTGCTTTTATAAATGTCCCCAACTGCTTCGAATTTTGTGCATGCTTGTGCTGGCAAAACAACCATCCAACCATAGCATTTAAATACCAATTTGAGATTTTGCCAGCATCTAAATGTAACATCATCATTTGGCAAGTAAAGGCAGCAATGTGCTATTTAAAACATACTTATTTTGTACTGTGTCATTACAAGAATTTGTTGGCTTGGTCACTGTTCTGAAAGGTAATGCCAATTCAAAAATTCCCTTGCAGTTCTTTATTTTACAATTTAAAAATAATTTAGTAGAGTAGTGGTGGTAAGATACGAATAAGCGCATGTATTAGTATATACGTTTATTAGTATTGTTTGTGTACAGTATGTGTTCACATTATTAACTTCACAGATGCAGAGCAGGCAAGAAGAATGCAATGCTGGCTGAAATAGCTGTGTTAATATGTTTGGCATTTACTAACATAGTGCAAATGCATTGTACATATGTCCTAAGCATGTGCATCGTGTTTATATTCAACGTTCATCTAGTAATTTAGGGATTATAAAAATAGGTGAGAACTGGGGACATAATGAAATACAATAAAAAAAATCACTTTTAATGTATCAGTTCTAAAATTTATTGTGGATAAATAGCAAAAGGGTAAAATAACATATACTGGGACCCCAGTTATGTATAGCAGAGTACAATAAAAATGCATTCGGTAAAATAGTATTATTATATTGCCACCACAATTTACTCAATATGTTATGCTAAAAACAATAACTAACCAAAATAGATTTTAATCCAGAAGCATTAGCAATGTAGCAATGTAAAAGTGACACTAACTACATAGATCGAATTGACTTTTTTGTCCAGTATGTGAGGGATTGCTATAAGTCTGGGTGAACAAATTTTTGGCTAAATTAAATTTGGTGTGTATCTGCCACAGAGTGGTCCTGGGGATACACTACAGAAAAATCCACATGCCACGTCCTGATAATATACTTTTTTTAAAAACAAGAAAAGAAAAACACAAAAACCTCAACAAAAATTGTTGACCATACTGGACTTTTTAGGCATAGATATATATATATATATATATATATATATATATATATATATATATATATATATATATATATATATGTATATATGTATATATATATATATATATATATATATATATATATATAGAGAGAGAGAGAGAGAGAGAGAGAGAGAGAGAGAGAGAGAGAGAGAGAGAAAAAAGAGGGGAGGGAAAAAGAATATTAATTTAAAACAATTTTTATTTTTCTAAAAAGAGAAAAAAACACACCAAATCTCAAAATTTCTTATCCTGTCTAGTATGTTAGAGGTATATCAAAATCTGTATATATTCCTATACACATGCAATCATAGGAGCATTAAAGAAAAATTGACACTCAATAGAGAAACCAGTTTGTATAGACAGGATAACAATTGAAGAACAGATCAAAGATATTCTGATGCTCTACATGTTTCACGTTCATCCTAACGCTTCCTCAGGAGCTTAACATTTTTATTCCTTTGGATAGCCCAAAAAAGAACAAAAGAAAAGAAAGGGTGTCTCTACAGGGGTAGAGTGGTATATGGTATTACAATTAGACTATTGTATGTAGAGGAGCCCACAGATGAACAAGGAACTCCAAACGTATACATATAAAGCGAAAGAAGAAGGTGGTGTAAGCCGTAATCTTCTATTAGTCCGGTCAGATATCCCAAAGTGCCTTTCCACTGAGTATAATCCAGATTTTACGGTATCATTGAGGGAGAGGGGGAACAGCAAGACCCCTCAATCACCTTCTTACTTCGACCGTCGGGCTGCTGTGTTGGCAAATTTTGGGCTGAATTTGGACCTAAAACAGATCAAAAGACGCACGGGGCTCCTGTGCAAATTCGCACAGGAGCCGCAGAGAGTAGGTCAAAATCTCCTGCTATTGTGCATTGGATGCGGGGACCTTGCATCCAATTCGCAATTGTGTGAACCCAGCCGTAAAGAGTGTTGCTAAAATTTGAAAAACTATTTCGGGCTCATTCACATAGACTTACTGGCCAGTACACCTGTACAGAGTGCCATGTTAATTCGCCCTGAAGGTGCAGGTGACCCATGCAGCCAGCCTGGTAAAATTACAGGCTGATGGCTGCATAAATCTTCACTGATAATCAGGTACATCCCTCAGTGTATATCTATGAAGGACTGATGTGCGACTCCTAACGCAGACAGACTGCATTCAAAACTGCACATAGGTCCTGCATGGATGGACACTCAAGGATGTACATGAAGATCTGTGCAGCTGTTGTCCTGTCAGTACGGCCGTGTGAATGAGCCCTAAGGCTGAGTGTGCCAACATGATTATCATTCACCTGTCTTGACCCTTATTTTATTGTAACAAAGCCTGCATCAGAGTAGGCATATTTGACATAAATTGACCAAAAGGTTGCCCGAGCAAACGTAGCAACCAATCAGACAGCATCTGTTAGTTGACTTAATTCTCGTAAACATCATCTGATTGGCTTTATTGGTTTATTGGATTTTTCACATTATTATTAATTAAGCTTGATAGTCTTCAGATAAGGATTATGTATTCCTTCTGTGCCTTTGTCTGTTTCATTTGCTGCTCATAGAATTAAACACATCCATTCTATCAATGATTACACTGGCAACATTTTTCCCTGGAACTCCTAACTGTTGATCTACATATATTTAGTTATTTCCTTATGAAATGTTTATCCTAATGCCATCTAAATTCTTTGGAAGTAGAAGAGCAAATATTCTCAAATTGTATTGGAATAGTTACAATGGGGAGTTTATAATGGCAGGAAACTGATGTATACAAACTGAAAGCAAGTAGAAAAGTACCCAATGACATGCCCCATTTCATTTTCCCAGCAAGTAAAACTAAATTATAATTACATGCAATGGGCAATTGCATATTACTTTGCGTAATTCATTTTACGTCAGCCATAGCAAGATGATTTTTTTAAGGGTCCTTTCACATGGGAGCCCCTGTGTTGCAGATTCCGCTTGCTAATTGGTGGATCGCTCCACTGATCCCAGCTGAGCAGGCAGATGTCAGGTCCTTGTCTGCTCACTGTGCAGAGCAGACACAGTCCCGCTCTTCTCTATGGGGAAATCGGATGGAAATGGACCACCTGTCTGACCCCCTGCACTCTGCATTACACTGCTGTGTGATGCTTATGTACTCATCATTCAATCTCACCCCCTTATCCAGCCATGTACTTGAGCTCCGTGCTCCCTCCCACAGTCTATGATCAGCACTGCATTGGAAGGCCCTTTCTTGTTCACCTTCCACTCCCTGTACTACTCCAAGTGCCTCACTCTGAGTTCACAGGAGGCGGAGCTACAGAGGAGGCATCAGGTATCAATGTGACTTGAGCTCACCTCCAATCACTACACTACTACGTGGCCTTTCTTTTGCAAAAGAAGCTCAACTTATATTGCTTGTTTTTTTTTCTATATTTCAGTTTGTAGTGGTTGATGTTTATGTAAACATGTGCTCTAGCAATTGGCCTCTGCCTTCTAATATAAGAATCCTATTAGAATCCTGCCACATACTTCTAGTGCATCATATTCCTAATCCCAACATAGTTTTGTCATAATGGATCCTGTAAGCAAAAGCTTTATTTCTTTCCAGCAGACACCCATGGATTCTATGTTTCTTCAGTTGCACATTACTGTCAACAGTTGTTGTGAGATCAAAGAAAGCCCAGTTGGCTAATTTCAAAAGTACCATAGTGCAG
Organism: Lithobates pipiens; assembly: GCF_037356315.1. Taxonomy (NCBI): domain Eukaryota; kingdom Metazoa; phylum Chordata; class Amphibia; order Anura; family Ranidae; genus Lithobates; species Lithobates pipiens. Next base: position 25,021,909 of record NW_027507696.1, on the reverse strand, counting down.
CCAGCCATTTGTAATCCTGCAATGTGAATATCTGCTCTAAGATATTCTAGCACGTCAGATGACCTGATAACTTCATAAGTATTTATTATTATTTTTATTCAGTCTATTTAAGGCACTATGAAATCTGAGTGTATGCTATTTTATTTGAAAGGGATGTTTTCAAAGGCTTACAAAGACACACACATGGGTTCAGGAATGGAAATCATGCGACAGAATGCATTCAGGGGAATAACAGGCGGCTCACACACATTTTAATCCAAATTTTTATTCCTGTCCCTTTATACAGAGCAACCTAAACTATAGTGGATATAGAGAATTTTTATGTGACTTTTACATTTTGAATAGCTTGATCTTTCATATTTTTGTTATTAAAGAGGAACTGTAGTCTGCTCATGTAATAAAAACATGTTTGCCATTCTGAAGCTTCCCTCCACTTTGCATATTATTTTATATACACTGGGATTCTGTACTTGCCAAATATGCTGCAGAAATCTCCCTCCACTGGCTGCAGCCATTTTAACTTTGGGCAGCTGAAGCTGCTGCCTGTTCACTTCCTGGATTTACACAGAAACACAGAGGCACACCTCCAGCTCTGCAGCTCTCATTGGTCTTCTTATTAATCCCCTCCCTTCCTGGCCAATTCTCGTGAGAGTGAGAGAGAAAGAGCTGTGCATGATGTCATAAGCCTAGGCTTTTTACCAGACAAGAAACAGGAAGTGGGCTGTATAAGGTATTTACCAGTAGAAAAAAAAAATGTTTTACTATCCAAAGTCAAATTAACAAGGACAGAAGATTTAATAGATGGAAAAATGAAAAAAAATTACTGAAGGTCTGCTTTAAATATAGAGATGCAAGAAATATCCTGTAGACCAGTGGTCATGAACCCTGTCCTCGGGGCCCACTAACAGGCCAGGTTTGCAAGATAACTGAAATACATGACAGGTGATATGATTTGCTGCTCAGTGATTGCAGTATTCTAGTCTGCATCTCCCCAAGGTAATACATAAAACCTGGCCTGTTAGTGGGTCCTGAGGACAGGGTTGATGACAACTGCTGTAGAGGGAGCGCTCAATGGGTCAGTGCAATTACTGTGTCTCTGTCTTGATGTGAAGCATTCATTAGCTAATTCTGGGCAAAGTATAAGATTTAGCCCCTATCAACCTTCTCACCTGCCATTCTCTCCTGCACCCTCTGTTCAGGTGCAAGGATGGGAGAAATAGCCTTGTTAGAGCACACACAGGGCTATGTAATCTTTCCCTATCCCCATATGACAGCTTTGGACCAATCAACACCCTGCAGCTCACATGGGAATTAAACAGTACATTACATACTCATCAGAAATAATGGGAAGTTTATTTTAATCTTTGCTGCTGAACCGAGTGACTGCAAACTGAAGGAACCTTTTACATTCCTTGCACAGGCAAAGCAAAGGTTTATTTTAAAAGTCGAGAAGCAGGGTCAGGAAGAACAGCTATTCGTCCCAATTCTTCAGAATTTCTCTGCTATTTTTTTTTTAAACAATTACATACTGAATTCCAAGAAGATGCAAAATTTCTGTGAATACACTCCACCCAAATTTGTCTCTGGCGACTCAAACGTCTTCTGTGCTGCAGAAAAAGCAAAGGAGATCGTTAATGGGAATTTCTATTTAGTAAGACAGGAAATGAACAATGAACAGCTTTTTTTTATGATGCCTGGAGAGGGCTGAGCTTGATGGGAATAAATTCTCTGTAGTATAAAGTAACTATACTTTATTGTTAGAGAAAAGGCAGTTATGGTAAAAACCTAACTGTTGTGGATTCTCACACATGTCTGGATAGTTAAAGCGGTATACCAGCCGCAATTTTTTTTTTTTTTTTAAAGTCAGCAGCTACAAACATTGTAGCTGCTGACTTTTAATAAGCACACTTACCTGTCCTAGGAACCCGAAATTTGCCCCAGCCCCCCCCCCCCCAGGCTGATCTGTCCTTTGGCTTGGGTGCAGGAGCCACCATTGTAAATAAGGGAAAGGCAGTGGAGCCTTCAGGCACTTTCTGAATGGCCCCGTCGTCTTCTGGGACACACAGTCATTTCTGCATTTGCATTGCCCCCCCCCCCCCCCCCCACTGCCGCCTGGGACCTGAGTGTGTCCCAGAAGTCAACGGTACCATATAGAAAGCACAGCATGACTCATGCATGCACAGTAGGAAACCGGCTGTAAAGCCTGAAGGCTTCACTGCCAGCTTCCCTAAGTTGCAATGCTGGTGTCTGCACCCAAGCTGATGGATCGGCTTTGGGGGGCCAACATCACAGGATTCCTGCATAGGTAAGTGTCATTATATTAAAAGTCAACAGCTACATTATTTGTAGTTGCTGACCTTTACTTTTTATTTTTTATTTTTTTTATTTAGACGCTGGAACACCACTTTAAGCGCCACGCCATCCTGATACAACGTTATTCCATTAAAGGTCAGGAGTACAGATCAAGAAATACACGTTTCATGGATCTATGTGCCCCCTCCATCAGGGCTATAAAGAACATAAGAAGATTATCATGTTAACCTGACATCAATACATTGTCCCCTCCAAGGGATCATAATTAAAAGCAGTCAATAGTAACGAGAGTGTCAAAATAAATACTATTGACTGTTTGGTTTTAATTATGAGTGAATAATCATGAGTGCTGAACAAAAATAAGAATATGGGTGCTGAAAGATGAATAAAACATTTAAAAAAACGATAATAATGGCTTGGAGGCTGCTCATCTTTGGTGAAACCCTATTACAAGCCAGGACACCTACTACAAACCTCATGTATACTAGAGTGTGAATAAAATACACATCATTTGCAAGATCCAATGATTTAATCCTCTGATTCTTGCTGTAATGGCCATTTTAAATTTCCTACAATTAGGCCTTGATATGGGTTTAAATGTTCGAAATTTCAAAGTTCAAGCCTCCGCCCTGTTCACACTGATCGTCTACAAATCCTTCTATCTGAATATATATATATATATATATATATATATATATATATATATATATATATATATATATATTTCTTTTTTTTTTTTCACTCATATCATGGTCACTTTTACTGGTTACTTGCTTTCTTATAACTTGTTCATGTCCTCTTTTTCTATTTTGTTTGGTTTTGTGCTCCTCTTACTTTTCACCATAAACACCATTATATATCTATTACATATAATTGACTTATATTCACAAAAGTGGAGCCCATACCCACTACCATTTGGACTCATCTTTCTTTGGGGACTTCACATGTTGCTCCCAGCTCCTTTACCACAGCTCCCAGCTCTGTTACCACAGCTCCCGTGGCAGACAGTCCTTACAGCCCTCGTCCTCTAGCCTCACATACACAGTTAACATGAGTATTTAAAAGGATAACATTTCCGTCGCTTCCATCTACTGCCTCCCTCATTTTTTAGATATATCATTAGACCCTTGGTTATGTTTTTCTTTGTAGAGTACTGATGCATCCACCCCTGAAGAGTCTGTATTATCCCACGAAACGCATCGGATTTACATAGATGCACCTTGTCTATAGAGATGGCTCTACATGCTTTTGTATTTATTTTTTCTATGCTATTCAAGATTTTACTATAGTAGATTGTCCTTTAACTGCTTCCCGACTGGCTCCTGTATATATAAGGAGGCAGAATGGCTCTGCTGCGTGAATCGCCGTATATATACTGTGGCCATTTAAGAGCTATAGCAGGCACGCACCCGCTGCACAGCGGGGGACCTGATTTACGTGTCTGGCAGGCGCAATCCCCACCGGCCACCCGCGATTGCGGGTACGAGAGCAGGGATGGAGATTTGTGTGTGCAAACACACAAATCCCTGTCCTGTCAGAGGTTGTGTGTTCCTACTAATTAGGAACAACGATCTGTCTTCTCTCCCAGTCAGTCCAATCCCACCTACAGTTAGAACACACCTAGGGAACACACACTTAACCCCTTGATTGCCCCCTAGTGTTAATCCCTTCCCTGTCAGTGACATTTATACAGGTAATCAGTGGCTATTTTTAGCTCTGATTGATGTATAAATGTCAATGATCCCAAAAAAGTGTCAAAAGTGTCTGATTTGTCCACCACAGTATTGTAGTCCTGATAAAAATCAATGATCGCCGCCATTACTAGTAAAAAAAATAAAAATAAATAAAAAATGCCTAAAATCTATCCCCTATTTTGTAGAAAATTATAACTATAACTGTTGCGCAAACCAATCAATATACACTTATTACGATTTTTTTTTAACCAAAAATATGTAGAAGAATACATATCAACCTAAACTGAGGAAAAAAATTATAATTTTTTTTTAAATTGGGATATTTATTATAGCAAAAAGCAAAAAATATTGTGTTTTTTAAAAAATTGTTGCTCTTCTTTTGCTTATAGCACAAAAAATAAAAACCGCAGAGAGGATCAAAGACCACTAAAAGAAAGTTCTATTAGTGGGGAAAAAGGGACATAAATTTTGTCTGGGTACAACGTCGCATGACCGCGCAATTGTCAGTTAAAGCGACGCAGTATTGTATCGCAAATAATGGCCTGGTCAGGAAGGGGTTAAATTCTTCTGGGGTTGAAGTGGTTAAATGACTTCATGACTTCATGTCAGTTTATAGAGAATACCAACAGATAACTTTGGTAAAAGGATGTCATAGCATGATTTAGGAGTATCACAAAGGAAAGTGGGTGTAGGGTATGAAAAGCTCCATCTGGGATCCACCGAGGAACCAAGAGGGAATCCTGAGATGGATTGCATTTAATGGTCTGGAAACATGTCGCCAAGTGTTAGGGGTGGGGAAGTCTGGTCCCCTATGTCATCTAAGATAGGCACAGAATAGCAGCCTTGGATACAGGAGAGGGGGGAGGGAGGAGGAAGGAGGAACAGAGTATGAAGTATATATGCTATTTCATGTGATCATAGGAAGGTGTAAGGGGTTGCTTCTGCCATATTTATGTGAGGTTCATTCAACATGTTCTTATCTGTTAGGGCTGAATTTACTTTTTAATAATAATTTTTGATGTGCTTATATATATATCTATATATCTATATATATATATATATCTATATATATATATATATATACATATATATATATATATATATATATATATATACATATATATATATATATATATATATATATATATATATATATATATATATATATATATATATATATATATGTATGTATATATATATGTATATGTATATATATATATATATATATATATATATATATATATATATATATATATATATATATATATATATATATATATATATATATATATATATGTATATATATATATATATAAAAAATATATGTGTTTTATATATATATATATTTGTGTGTGTGTGTATTATTTTCTGATGGTCAAGGATTAGCACCAATAAAGTCCCATTTATCAATTTCTTTTGTTATAATGTGCATATACAGTATATGGAGATCTGCCATCAACAGGGACTGTATTAAGAGGTAGAAGTTCACTAAATAGACAAAGTAACCTTTCTCCAAGTCTGTCATTGGCCTAACTAATGTTTCTATGTAATACAAAGTTCTTTCTAGCTACTGCCATGCTGATGATTACTTATTCGCAGTCTCTAGGCACCAAGTAGTGCTCAGAGTTCTGACTTGAAATGCTTTTTAAAAAGCTACCCATATAGACAGGACATGAGATGATAGTTGCCTGCTATGTTTGCAACCTTCTCAGCTTTTCTTTTATCCAGGGTGCAGTCCGCTCATACCTGCATGATTAACCACCCTCTTAGATCTAGGGCCAGTCTTAAAGCAAAGCTGGACATTAGCCATGCAGTGCGAAGCGGTAAGTTTGCTTTTTAAGCCTATTCCCTCAAGAGCAAATAGTCACATTTCGTCCACTCTCCTATTGAGCTCAGCTGCTCATAGTAGTTGTGGTTCCTCTAGGTAAAGAAAAGCACTCCTAATGACAGCACTGGTTCTTGGTGATCAGCTCAGCGCTGTCATTTGGGGGCAATGAGACAGTTAACCTTCAAATAGGAATCAAGCTAGGGCTTACACAGGGCTGGCTTTGGAAGATCCCATCATTTGAATAGAGCAGCAAAGGGACAAATGAAAGGCAGGCAAAGCACGGGTTCACTTTAAAGTCTGCTCTGCAATGCAGTCATTTTGCTGCACATGAGACATCTTTGTTTTATCTAAGCTTTCTGTCACTAAAGCCACATTTTTCATTTGCAAATCCATACATCTTCCATTCTGCCAAGGCCTGCACAAGGAACCAGGTGAACAAAAATGTAATCATTTTTTTGCTATAGAAAAAAGTAACTAGTGAGTTTAAACCAAAAAAATGTGTCTCAGTTGTACAATAGAGGAAAGGTAAGGGCACCCATCACCAACAGCAACCAATCCGATTCTAGTTGACTTTTCTTTTGGAGTAGGTTAGAAAGTCAAATTAGCATCTTCCGATGATAGGAGATGATAGATATTCAGATTATCTCCACATTTCAATAACCAACATGAATCTGTTTTTCACTTAGATCATTCGAATTGGAACAGCTGACTCCAAAATAAGAAATCTTCTTGTGTTCTTCATTTGAATATCTAGAGCTAATATAAAAGAAAAAATATAAATATACAAAAAATCGCATATTTATACAGGAGAATGGTACTTGGATGGTTGTTGGTTTCCGTGTCTCTACCTATCGTACCAAGATTTCTTCAAGTTTTTATGTACTATATACTCCCAACAGGTCCAATGAGGCCATCGGTCTTGCAGTTAATACCTTCCTGAACTATTGTTATGCACCCACATTATTTGAGGTGAACATAGGAATTTTTATGTCTTACCATAAGAGATTACTATCATTATTTTTACTATTTTGCTCTACCTCTATTGTCATCATATGTATTATGAACTGTGTTAATGGTTTGAGTACTATTTGCATATTACCTCTTATCGATGTTATCTGAAATATGTGATTTTATAATACACTGTTATAATAAAATACAATTCTTGTAAGTTTATCCATTACTTTTTTGCTGCCATATGCTTCACACAAAGTCCCACTCTCCTGTATAAATATGTGATTTTTTGTATATTTATATTTTTTCTTTTATGTCAATATGATGGATATTCATGATCTTACCAGGCCATGCTATCATTCCCTAGGGATGGAAATATATGGTCTTACCAGGCCATGGCTTCCGGAAAGTCCCTAATCATTTTTTCCCCCCAACAAAAACCCTTACTTCATTGATTACAGAGCTAATATATTTATTCATAAACAATTAGACTTAAAATGGTTGTAAACATGTGACATGAAATATGAGCAAAGCATATCCCTCTATAGTGTGTACTTGTCTCAATCCAGAGCACTATTAAAACTGGAGAGTGCAAAATCTGGTGCATTTCTGCATAGAAACCAATCCGCTTCCAGATTTTTATTTGCCAAAGTTTAATTGAACAAGCTAAAGTTAGAAGTTGATTGGCAACCATGCACTGCTGCACTGGATTTTGGACTCTCTAGATTTAGAAAATCAACCCCTAATGCCGCGTACACACGACAAGACTTAAGTCCGGCAGACTTTCGACGGAGTTCTGACAGAGTTCTGACGGACTTTCCGAATGAACGGACTTGGCCACACACAATCACACCAAACTCCGACGGATTCGAACGTGATGACGTACGACTGGACTAGAATAAGGAAGTTCATAGCCAGTAGCCAATAGCTGCCCTAGCGTCGGTTTTAGTCCGTCAGATTAGCACACACACAAGCGGATTTCTGGGTCCGGCAGAGTTCTGTCGGAAAAATTTGAAACATGTTCCATTTCTAAAGTCTGTCAGACTTTTGCAAATCAAAAGTCCGCTGCAGCCCACACACGTTCGAATAGTCTGCCGGAATCATTCCGTCAGACTTTTGATGTTGAAAAGTCCGGTCGTGTGTACGGGGCATTAGTGTCTTTCCTCTGCTATCAGCATGAATCACTTCTGACAAGTCTTCCTGACACCAAGAAAAAAAAAGGAGATGGGGAGATTGACAGTTAATTGACAGCCTCAGCTCTGTTACTTTGTGCTGTGTGAAGGGGGTGCGTGTCCAATCAGCTCTCAGAGCTCTCCTCACTGAGCTCTGCAGAGTGGAACTTCAGCTCCCCTGCCCCCTGCTTTCTGGAAGCTTGAACAAGCTTTACATTTTCTGCACTCTGCAAGGATGTAGATAGAAGAATACTGCAAATAAACAGATACAACTTATGTATGAATATTTGTTTCACTTGAGGCCAGTCACTTCACTGGGTGTATGTAAGGGTTTATAGCCACTTTACAGTGTATCTATAGTCAAAACCTTTTGTTTTATTGTTAGATAGGGTAGCGAAGGGATATAACCACAGTCTTTTTCCTTTTTTTTTTTTTCATTCAGCATGTTGAATTAAAAAAAGTGATCCGATTTCTCCATCCACAAATTTGAGCTGGTTGAACAAAAAAAACAGACTCCATACCCCCATTCACGCGCTTGACGTGGTTGGGGTAATCCTCGCCGCTGTGCTATGGTATTCTGAGAGCAAAGAGACTTTCTCACCATCAGAATACACAGATCAGCACTGACTGCCATAGCTGATAGAGCAGCAAAAATCTGACTGGGCAATTTTACAGAAGTTAATCAAAAATCATCATAAATATAAAATACAGAAAACACTGTTCATTATTATTTTGGAATTGCCTAAGCAAGGGGAAAAAAGGATTTATGCATCCCCAACAGTATAACAGAATGCAGAAAATTCAGTTAAATGAGAATGAGAAATTCAATATATGGCCATATGGTTATTAACATCTGTATTAACGAGCCTAATAATTAAAAGGAGGCAGCAAGGAATTAAGGTGTCTTTTTGTTTATGGCCTCCTAGCTCAGTATCACATTACTTCTTTTGCGTGTACCTTCCCTAAAATGAAAATGAACCTTCAAACACCCAAATCCTGTGCAGGAGAAGTTTTGTTTTTTTTCAATTTTCCTGCACAATTGCACATTTGATTGTGGGTCAGGATATACAAAGAATTTCCAGGGGAAATACACAGAACAATAAAACACTGATGAAGATGAAAACATTTGGCCACTTTTTTAGGATTTTTTTTTTTTTATTGCTGCTGTGTCACAGTCGGAGAAATTTCCCTTTGCTTACTGTCTTAGTGACAGGATATTCACTGGTTCAGTAAGGAGGAATTTCCCCAACCAGGACACAGACAACAATAAAATCCGATAGAATTTGAACCTGTCCCTTGTGGCTGAAGTTCCATTTTAAAGCTAAACTCTCTGCAGACGTATAATACATATTAATACAGTCATGTATTCATTAAATGTTTCTATTGCCTCGACAGGAGAGCGGGTCAGCTGATTTTGGAACGCTTCCTAAAAATACAATGCTTTAGATGTTCTTCTGCACTCAGTACAGTGTGAACATATCTCCGTATAATATCCCAACAACAGTGGACTTCATCTACCTTTAATGCAACCACTTTACAGGTACCCATAGGCCTGAATACCTTCAACATTGTACAACTCCTTAGTAAATAAAGCTAAAAATTTGCTTAGTTTATGTAGTAATATTAAACTAGTTGACATCAAAGACGTAAGAAACAAAGTAGCACACCTGGTATGCTTGCCTTTAACTATCCTGGTGGTATCTGGATGAACATCAGTCCTTCCATGTAGCAGTCCATGTAGCATTAACTTTTGGCCCCTGTCCAACTTCTCATTACCAGGTGCATGGACTGCTACAATGTCATCCAATTTGGTAACCATCATAGAAAGAGATGAGATATAATCCTGCATTCTTCTGGCTCAGGAATGTGTATGTTTTGGGGATTTCCCCTCGTTTTCTATTCTGATGAAGCATTGGGGTTGATTTACTCAAAGCAAACAGGCAGGTTCATTTTCTTTTAGCTTAAAGTGTAAGTAAACCCTCCTATCGTTTTCAGCCAAGGAAGCTGCTATGTTTGCCTTTGTTTAATCTACAACTACTCATGATGCTGCACATGTGATCAGTTATGACTCCAGCCATTGGATGGTTTGACAGTTTGGTTGAGAGCACAACCAATGGGAGTGTTACACGTGCCGGAAATAAAACTGTTTTATGGAAGGATTTTACTTCCGCTTTAATGAAAATTCACCCTGCAAAGAACACTTGATCACGTGAAAGGAAAATAAAAAAATAAATAAGAAAAATCATATAAAAAAACTGTGGGGTTGATTTACTAAAACTGGAAAGTGCAAAATCTGGTGCAGTTCTGTATAGAAACCAATCAGCTTCCAGGTTTATTTTGTCAAAGTTTAACTGAACAAGCTGAAGTTAGAAGCTGATTGGCTACCATATAGAGCTACACTAGATTTTTCACTCTCCAGTTTTAGTAAATCAACCCCATTTTTTTTTTTTGCTTGCGTATGATTGGGCAATTCCCTTGCAAAGTAAACAACCCATTTGCCTTTAGGAAATCTACCCCTTTGTAACTAGGATAAGAAGTAAGGAGAAACCTCACAATGGGGGAAGTCCTAGACAGTCCTGAAAGCAATGGCATTTTTGACTAAACATGGTTTTTGAGTTTAGGAGGGTTTGAGAACTCTGCGGTGGACAGTTTACACTTTACTGTAATAATAAATGTATTGCATGCTATACATTATATATTTGATATATGATAACATTCCCAATTTAAGAAAACACAGTACACAAACACAGTATCTTAGCGAAATGGAAGCAGACAGAAATTTTGGGAGCTGCACATGGCAAACAATCAGCTTCTAGCTTCAGCTTGTTCAGTTAAAATGTTAGTTCACCTTTATATAAAAAAAAGCTGGCTGAAGAAAATCCAAGAGATAGAATTCCCCCCTTCCTGCTTTGTTGCTAGGATGTTGCTAAGACACTCCCAGTCATTACTAATCACTGACAACATCATAGGAGTAAGCTCTCAAAATCCCGCACATGAGCAGTTTGCTATGTCCTCCATAAGAGAGCTGAGCTCTGAACTACTGCAACAGGGAAGAGAGCGAAAGTGCTGGGGTTTGAATCAGTGAGAAAGTTTGCACCGTGATAGTGAAGGCGAGTGGTATTGGCTGGAAACATCTCAGGAATATTCCAGCAACAAGGCAGAACAGAGGGACACCATCTCTGGGAGTTTTTCAGTCAGGCTTTGGGAGATACATGAATGGCCTACACCTAAAGCAGCACAGTTTATTTTTCTCTACAGGTGCCCCTTATATAGTTTGGTAATGGTAAACTAACCCTTAAGGATGGCCATACAAGGTTCAAATCTCGGCTGGTTTAGCAGCAACCATCCGAGATTCGAACCGTTAATATGCAGGCTGACTATACCTAGTTTATCGATCGATCAACTTGGGTACAACCAGCCTGCCAGATTCTCTTGCGATTATCCCTAGAGACTGCTATAGCAGCTAGCAATAATCACTGGCTTCTCCAGACAGGGACAGCTTCCCCTGCCTGGAGAAGACAATTGATTCCCCTGTCTGTGTTGATGGGGAATCATGCAAATTTCTTTCCTGTAACCCGGGGTTGCAGGAAAGAAATTTGCACCATGTATGGCCAGCATTAAGCTTTGAAAATGAAATATAGAAGCTGATTGGCTGCCATGCATAGCTTCTCCAGATTCTGTCTACTCAGTTTTGATAAATTCCCCTTAATGTTGGTACGATTGGAGAAGGTTATTAGTTCAATAAAACATTTGCGCACTCCCTTTCTTTTTTTCTTCATTTTTAAGGCTATTTCAATTGATTTATGTGTCAGGGGGCTGAAGGTGGCATGTTCCACGCAGACAGAGCCCTTGTGATTGTGTACTGCATGTTCTATTTCTCTGGAAGGGAAATGAGTTGACAAAAGTTCTCAGATGTACTGGAAGAGGAACTATGCTATTGCTCTTCTAGTAAACTTCACATTCGCTAACAATAACCTTTGTCCTGAAATCTCTCACTGTCAACTCTGCACTTTATTTTCATATGACTGAGCAAGCATGAGATGAATTAGCAAAGGCAGGCAACCTGTGACTGTGCAGTTACTGTGCAACTACATGTACCAGCATGCCAAAATAAACCTAATGACCCAGTCTGCCACAGTAATACACATTTCAAAGGATGGTTGGATAAACCTGATTTGTTATGATCTTTTTCTGTATGTAATAATGAGAGATGAAGTAAGGTGAAGGAGTCCTGTGCAAACTCTAAATCACTCCAAATCAAAGTCTGCATGATCGGAAATTCCGCCAGCAAAAGTCCAATGTGAACTTATGGTTGGAAATTCCGACCGTGTGTATACTCCATCGGACTTTTGCTGGCGGAATTTCCGCCAGCAAAAGATTGAGAGCAGGTTCTCTATTTTTCAGATGGAAAAAGTTCCGTTCTGAAATTTAGATCGTCAGTAGCAAATTCGACGCGCAAAATTCCTACGCATCCTCCGAAACAATTCGATGCATGCTCAGAAGCATTGAACTTCATTTTCTCAGCTCATCATAGTGTTGTATGTCACCATGTTCTTGACGGTGGAAAGTTCAGAGAAAGTGACCATGTGTATGCAAGGCAAGCTTGAGTGGAATTCCATCGGAAAAACCATCCAGAAAAACCATCCTGAAATTCCGCTCGTGTGTACAGGGCATAAGAGGGATTTCTCCCTGCTTATATGTAACAACACTGGACCAGTCACCATCTTTGCTGCCACATAAAAGCAAGGTGTATTTGCCAGATCATTTCTGTTCACCCCTTGCGATGATCTGATTGCTTGACACCAGCTGCTGCATTATAACGCAACGGCTGGTATGCAGTGCAATCATCCCAGCACATTGCACTGTTAACTTTTTTTTCCTACAAAATTAATTGAAATGTCACAGAGTGACATTTCATTAAGTTCTGAAGCTCGGTGAACGGTGACTGCACTGTGCGAGAAAAAAGTATGGCCAGATGCAACGCGTTGGTGTAAACTGGCCATACTGGAGACAAGGTATTTTGCCTTGTCTTGTGATGGGGGTGCGGTGGGACTGCGCTGGAATAGCCACCCAATGCATTCCCACCTCACCTGGCATCAATGAAAAGGTGAGTAAATGCAGAGCATTAAGTGAACATCTTGCTTTTCTCTGCATGGGTAACACACAGGTATGCTTTAAAATCAGGATTCATATGGTGGATGAAGTGATGGGAGACCATAGGTCAGGTAAGCATGGACCCTTTGAGACTTTGAGTGTGTTACTTTGCCTAGTTTGATTGTAGAGGTTCACTTTAAAGCTATACTGTGGGTGCAAACATTTTCATTAAAATATATTCCTGAATAGCCACAAAGGATATAAATCCACATTGCGTGCACCAAATAAATGCATTTGTAAATCCAGATGTTAAAGCAGAGGTGTGGAAGGGGCCCAACAGGTCCTCCCACTACAGGCTGCCAGCAAAAAAGGAGGGGGTGAAAAAAGACCAGCTATGCTGCACAAGGAGAGAGAGCAGCAGTAATGGGTCTTTATTACAGGAAGTGCCTGCACGGTGGTAGAGTTTCACTTTAGATTACTGCACAGATCTGGAAGAAATACACAAGGTACACCAAGATTCAAGTATGCATACGCTTTACACCTCTGTTTGTACTGCTATATATATTCAATAAACGCAACTGTTAAACAAAAAGAGTATGCATACGCATGATGCTTCGAGACAATATTTATCCTGAAGTTCAGCTTTAAGGCTTCATGCACACTGGATGTTTTACCAATTCTCCTAGAAGCCTTTCATCCTGGCATCAGCCTTTTGGCAAAAAAAATGCCTTATAAAGTGTGTAATGCGTTTAGATATGCCAATCGCTTTTGGTGTTAATTCATTTAATTGGCCATAATAATAATTTATTCTGCCCAGTGAAACTAATTAAAGCTGTAGTAACCCCCCCCCCCCCCCCCCAAAAAAACATGCAAGATAATGGCATAATGGTATTTCATAATGGTGTGGCACATTATTAAATACTTACTTTAGAATGAAGCCCCTGCAACGGCGTCCGGTCACCTCTGAGGGGCTGATATGTCCTCCCCAGGGTTTCTTCTGGGGAGGCCCCTGACAGCGCCACATACTTGCGTGAATTGCCCCTAATACACTTGTGCCGAGAGTGTGCATGATGTGTGCTTTCGGAACAGTTACCTTCGCCTAACCGAAAGCTCCCGATCGCTCGGTGCAAATGGGAGTTTCCAGACTACGTGACTGTTGTGACATGATCTTAAGCCGTGCGCCACCTCCCAGCATCATAAACCTCCTAAAGGGCCCGGAGGTGCCGGCGCTAAAGTTACTAAACCCAGGACCCTACATTCACTATATCTGGTCACCCACAGTACACAGAACATGGAAATTTAATTATTTTAGAAAATATAAACTGATATATACCTTTGCTCATCAGCAGTTATAGTAGTATTGCGACTTTTATCAATGTGTGGTCGAGCACTGGTTAAAGCTTATAGGAGGCGTTTTCATTCTCCCCTGATTATCCTATGGGGCTGCGGGACCCCTGACCCTCTGTAAAATGCTGGAAAGTACTGATTGAACCTGTGCTGCACACTCCCAAGTAAAAAAGAACTCTCTAGCAATACACACCAAACTGAGCATCTGCAACTTACCCTCAAGGCTCTGTTCATCAGAAGTTGGGTTGAGGACTGTGGAAGAAGAGGAGGATCAGAGAAGGCTGGATCAAACAGCCTTTTTACACAATGCAAAGGATTTACCCCTTAGGTTCCACAGTGGGTATAACAAGCATGCTTTACTGCATATACAGGTTGATTTTACTGTTGTGGGTTTAGTAACACTTTAGTTGAACAAGCTGAAGTTAGAAGCTGTTTGACTACCATGCACAGCTGCACCAGATTTTACACTCTCCAGTTTTAGTAAATCAATAGACCAACATGCAGGGGCATTTAGAGGCATTTAGAGGCATAAAAAAACACCAGACATTCCTAGAAGCAGCTGCAAAAACATACCTCCCAACTTTTTGAGATGGGAATGAGGGACACCTTTTATCAAATGTATGTAGGCATAGGACACACACCTTTTAATGGAGAATTATGCCAAAAAAAAGATTGGTTAAACCCACACGTGTTTTTTTACCACTACTATTCCATTATATTGGTTTTTGACATTTACAAATGCATCAATTTAGAAATTGGATGAAAGGTTTATCACTGGTAAACACTTTTTAAAAGATAAAAAAGTGCATTTTATATACAACTATACAGATCAGACAGAAATGAGGGACAAATGAGGAGGAAAGAGGGACAGAGGGGCATTGTTATAAATCATGGACAGTCCCTCAAAATCAGGGACAGTTGGGAGGTATGCAGAAAGATCCAGCATGAATGAGGCCTACAGACGAAGTATCATCCTTATAATAGACAGTTCCAATAGGACAAAGTAAATATGGCACTTCTTAGGTGCCCTGTAACGCTAGCTGAGATGTAAGCAAGAGCGCCGCCTTTGTGCACAGTTGCTGACACCGCAACTAGCAAGGAGATGACTGAGCTGCTAGCGAATGCATTTATGGCTTGCAGCACTTGCCCTAAGCAAGGGCCATCATGAAGCATGCAGAAGAGTGCATCATGAAGCGTGCAGAAGAGTGCATCGTGAAGCGTGCAGAAGAGTGCATCGTGAAGCGTGCAGAAGAGTGCATCGTGAAGCGTGCAGAAGAGTGCATCGTGAAGCGTGCAGAAGAGTGCATCGTGAAGCGTGCAGGAGAGTACATCGTGTAGCATGCAGAAGAGTGCATCGTGAAGCGTGCAGGAGAGTGCATCGTGTAGCATGCAGAAGAGTGCATCGTGAAGCGTGCAGAAGAGTGCATCGTGAAGCGTGCAGAAGAGTGCATCCTGAAGCGTACAGAAGAGTGCATCGTGAAGCGTACAGAAGAGTGCATCGTGAAGCGTGCAGAAGAGTGCATCGTGTAGCGTGCAGAAGAGTGCATCGTGTAGCGTGCAGAAGAGTGCATCGTGAAGCGTACAGAAGAGTGCATCGTGTAGCATGCAGAAGAGTGCATCGTGAAGCGTGCAGAAGAGTGCATCGTGTAACATGCAGAAGAGTGCATCGTGTAGCGTGCAGAAGAGTGCATCGTGAAGCGTGCAGAAGAGTGCATCCTGAAGCGTGCAGAAGAGTGCATCCTGAAGCGTGCAGAAGAGTGCATCCTGAAGCGTGCAGAAGAGTGCATTGTGTAGTATGCAGAAGAGTACATCGTGAAGCGTGCAGAAGAGTGCATCCTGAAGCATGCAGAAGAGTGCATCGTGAAGCGTGCAGAAGAGTTCATCGTGAAGCGTGCAGAAGAGTTAATCGTGAAGCGCGCAGAAGAGTTCATCGTGAAGCGTGCAGAAGAGTGCATCCTGAAGCGTACAGAAGAGTGCATCCTGAAGCGTACAGAAGAGTGCATCCTGAAGCGTGCAGAAGAGTGCATCGTGAAGCGTGCAGAAGAGTGCATTGTGTAGCATGCAGAAGAGTGCATTGTGAAGCATGCAGAAGAGTGCATCATTTAGCGTGCAGAAGTGTGCATCGTGTAGTGTGCAGAAGAGTTCATCGTATAGCATGCAGAAGAGTGCATCGTGTAGCATGCAGAAGAGTGCATCGTGTAGCGTGCAGGAGGTGAAGCTGATGCACTTCCTGGCTGGGGTGTCGGGCAGTTGTTGTGCTGAGAGGGGGTGCCCTGCCCAACATCACAGCTAGCATTACAGGGCATCTAGGAAGATGGGGCAAGGTACTACATGTACTTTGTCCCGTCACAAACTGAATAATGTGAATAAAAAAAATTAATTAAAAAAGGATCCTTCTTTTTTAATCTAATTCTTTTGCTGCCATGTAAATTCATATTGTTTTTAGTTGTAGACACTTCATTGTCTTTTCTGGAGAACAGTCTGTCGCAATGATTTAGCCTTTGAACTTTGTTCTAGTATATGCATCATTCCCATCATTCCTATTATGTCCTAACTACTAAAGCATGTTTATTGTTTTGGAGGAACTATCCTGCGTGCTTGCTTTTCACTGGACATTTAGTCACAGAGGTATTTGTAAACGCACGCTAGCTAGCTTGCGAGTTACGGAACCCTGTTTTGAAAGATAAGCTATCCCGCAATCAATAGTGTGTGTAGCACAAAACAAAACGGCATTGCATAAAAAACACACGCAAAAGCAGTATCAGCACACTCTATTCAGTGTGCCTCAATACACAAACACCGATCGCTTTTACTTTTGTTGGTAATTTAACTAGGTCATACTGAAGAGAACCATACTGTAGTGAACAAAATAATGGCCTTGAGGGAATCAGCCACAATTGCATGTTATGTTTTAGTACTGTAAATAACAGTGATTGCCTTTATTGCTGAGTGCTGCTGTTTTAGTAATTAACTGCAGTTTTTGATGAGACTTGAGAACATACAAACTGTCCTGTACAAGATCTGGCTTTGAAAGGTAAATGTTGTGTTTGTGTCAGTCATTGATTTTCAGCTGGTAAGATCTGCAGAGATGTTAATGCTATTTAAATCAGTACAACCCTATATTATCACGTAATAAGTAAAAATAATTGGGTGCAAATTCATACCTCCCAACTTTTTGAGATGGGAATGAGGGACACCTATCAGCAAAAGTATGCAGGCATAGGACACACACCTTGCTATGCCCCCTTAAGCAAGATTGGTTAAACCCACAAGTGCTTTTTTTACCACTACTATTCCTTTATATTGGCTTCTGGAATTTACAAATGCAACAATTTAGAAATCAGATGAAAGGTTTAGCGCTGGAAAACACTTTTTGATAGATAAAAAGAGCATTTTATATACATCTATACAGATCAGACCAAAATGAGGGACAAATTAGGTGGAAAGAGGGACAGAGGGACATTGCTCCAAATCAGAGACAGCCCCTCGAAATCAGGGACAGTTGGAAGCTATGGCAAATTCAGTCCAACACACCATACCATTTATGTTAGGTCACTGTGGGGCTAACAGTACAACTGACCAGACTTCAGGTGATGTGACCTCCTCCTGCAGCTCAGCCATAGTGTGCGGTGTGCCCATCACAGTACAGTAGTAGACAGCAGGCACTCCAGGCAGCCAAAGCCAGAGCCATGACACAGGACAGGAGAGGAGAGGAGAGCCGTCCCTGCCTGAGCGGCGAGTGGGGATCGTCTCACAGTGACGCGGCACAGAGTCCGCATTGTAATTCCTGCCTTCTGGAGCCTGCAGCGCCAATGATGGACATCACGCGTCCTGCAGTTCCGGCATTGGATCAGTATGATGTCCATCATAGGCACTGCAGGCTCCGGAAGGCGGGACCCGCTATGCCACTCAGCCGAACTCGGTGTCAGATCAGCTAATAACAGAATTGTGCATGCCCAAGAAACAGAGCTTTTTGGGGACCCACTTGGGGCTCCAGCCCCCCTCACCCGCCCTCCCAACGCCATTGGTGCACGGGCTGTCCGATCAGGTCCGCCTGTCAGTTTTTCAGGTGGACCGTATCGGACACTCCAGTCTCTTCTATGAAGTGGCGAGTGTCCACCATCCCATCCAATCCTGTCTGCCAAAAACAGACAGATGGTAGTCCTATTCCCCATCCGTCTGGCGGATTGAATCAAATGGAATCTGAAGGGGCCGGACATAGCGTAGTTCGCCGCACAAGATTGCGGCAATCTTTCCCCGGGAGTAGGAGCAGATACCTAGATTTGGATACCTGCCAAATGTGGCACCAAAAGGGGGGAGGAATCCAATCCGTGGAAGTTTAATTTCTGTGTGGAACTCCGCTATGAAGTGACAATAAACTCACACGTTTTTACATCAGTCATTATAAAATATCAATTAGAACATATATATATATTAGTATAATTTATTTATTTTAGGTCTCTTAGGTTTAGGTTTCTTTTTTGCATGCATGCTCCCGATCCTCCACTGATGCACCTCGCTGCTACTGGTGTAGAGCAAGCAGCACTCGTTATTTTGGTCACATGATCTGATTTACGTGTACTACAATTCCCATGGGAGAGAATATTGGGGTTGATTTACTAAAACTGGAAAGTGCAAAGCTTAATTAAACGAGCTGAAGTTAGAAGCTGATTGGCTACCATACACAGCTGCACTAGATTTTGCACTCTACAGTTTTAGTAAATCAACCCTTTGTGTCTACACATAGATGTGTGATCAGGAAAGAGTGGCTATATTCACATACACAAGGGGGGGCATGGAGAATGGATGTCAATTGTCAATTGGCTTCCGGTGCAGGCGCTGGCATTGTAAGGAAGGGAAACCGCCAGTGAAGCCTTCAGGCTTCACCGCCAGTTTCCAATTGCACATGCATGAGTCACGCTGCACTTTCTGAGTAGTCCTACCATCTTCTGGGACCTGTGTGTGTGTTTCCCAGAAGGCAGCAGCGGGAAGGAGGAGGAGAGGCCAGAAATGCTCATAGATCGCCACAGCGATCTTAACCAGAAGTGGAAGCAGGTACTTGTGCGAACAAGCGGAGCTTCCCCTTTTGGGTGGAGCTCCGCCTTAAGCTTTGACAAAAAAACTGGAAGCTGATTGGTTTCTATGCACAGCTGCACAAGATTTTGCATGTTCCAGTTTTAGTAAACCAACCCCATTGCATTTATTTTATTTGATAAAGAAATGTGAGTTTAAATCTTGACCTGTAAAGCTGCCCATTTACTTAGAAATTAGTTTGCTCAAGACTTATTTTTTGGCACTGGGTAGCCTGACGTGCAGCAAATATCGGTCCTCTAGGCTGGTTCTAAACAATCATATCATGCTGGTGACAACTTAATGCTTGTTTAAGAGCCATGCACACAGTCTAAAATAGTGCACATTGCAGATAACCGGGGTTTATGTGGATACATTGCTATAAGGTAATAATCCAATTTATGTTCTTACAAAATGACTATGGATAATTTGCAGTTCCTAATCTGCTGTAGAGTCTATTTTTCTCTGAAACAGGTGAAATAAGGACAACCTAAATACACACAGACTAGAGGGTACTGTGTGTATTCATACTGTCACGGTATCTTCTAATCACCAAATGTCTTTGTGTCAGTAGAACAGCTGCTACAACTGTCACTTCAGCATGCAAAAAAGTCCAAATGATCTTCTACCTTCCTAAAAGAACAGGTGTTAGTTAACCGGTACATTGATTTATTCCACTTGTACAAGTATCTTGGGATTTATAGGAAAGACAAAACACAGGTTTAAAATGTTTTTCAAGCACACGCCATATGTATCTTTATATTTTGCTATTAAAAAAAAATAATAATCTACAAATAGTAGATAGGTCCGTACACCAATTTAATGGTCACTTGCTCTTTCTTCGACTTTATTTAGACATTTGTCAGAGCAAAGCATCCTACAATGGATTTTATGGAATCAGTTCAGGACAACTTCCTGATGGTTCTGAGCACAGGAATGGTGCAAATGCTATTGGCAAGACCGGACACAGACTGGAGGATGTCTCACCATGTTTGATGGGACATAATCATCTAACTCAACAATCTGAAATTGTGTTCGGGGAATTGTCATAATCACCTCTTCGAAAGTAGTCTGTGTTGTGAAATATTAGTTCCTTTGTCTTGACATCAAAGGTAACCATTAGCTCTTGCTCACATAGAGACTTTCCAAGATGAAGAACCTCTATACACAATCACAGGTGCTCATGACCTTTGGAAGTGTTTATTATTTTAGGGGCTACATCCAATTATTACAAGCAGTTATTTAATCTGGAACACGCTTTACATGTTTCAGGAAACTCTTATGTTAGGCATACACCCAGTCACATGACTTTTGTTCCAAAAAAGGGAGTAAAGAAAGGGGCTATGGACTTTCTAGGCAGTATTACAAAGGATTTAATTTAAAAAGATATAATTTTATTTACAAAAAACAAATTTACATAAATAAATATAAAAAAAAGAAAGAAAGGTCATACACAATCAAAGGGTCATCAACAAACGATGTTACCACCATTAATATCGTAATCACAATATAGTTACTGGGAAACAAAAGATGTTTTCTTCGATAGTAGATAATCCCAGATTTTGATATTAATGACAAAATGGCAGAACATCAGGCAAGGTGCTGATGCTGGGTTTGTGCCCGACATGTTTCGCATACCTGAGACGCTTCCTCTGGGGCAGATTTATAACGAATTCTTTGAAACAGAAAACAAAAATTATTTACTATAAATAAAACAATTATTATATTACTATATTACAATATCGTATTTTTTAGAGAAAAATAAAGTCTGGATTAAAAATGATGTAAAGGCACACAATTTGGGATAGCTGATAAAAGAGCACTATGGGGGCACACGTAATATAATAAAAAGATAATACAGATCAAAAAAATAATAATTATATATAAATTTATATTATTACCCTTTGAGGATATAAGTCTGTAGATTCGTAGCAAGACAGCAGGGACCAAGTGTCTATTTGGCACCCTTATCTACCCAGTGTGTATCCACCATACCACAAGGTGCACTGATACACCCATCCTCTCTCTCTTTTTCCACATGACTTTTGTGGTATTCTTTTCTCCAGATTTCAATTGCAAGGACAACCATACAGATCAGGGCAACCTTTTCTTGAAACAGCCGAACTATCAATAATAGCTAGTCTATTAAGAGCATTGGATTTTTCATGTGTCACTGGCAGATTATAAACAAATGCAATGTTAAAACCCTAAGGTTGGTGTTCTCCCCAAAAAACTCCAACCCACCAAAATCTCCAACCACCTCACTTCCTGTGTCTCTCCGGCAGCAATAATTGGGGATTTAGACGAGTTGCCTGTTTTCAGAGAACAGCGTCAGCGTTAACAGTACGCTACACAACGAGTTGGCTGTTTTGACAGAACAACGGGTAAGGAGGAAAAGAGTTGTCGCCGCCTTGGAGGTAGCCATGTTGTTGGTTAGTATTGGGCAGACTAACAATGTCCACTCATTATATGGTGTACAGTAGTGTATATGCTGTTCTGTCAAAACAGCCAATTCGTCCTAATCTCCAAAGTATTGGTGCTCCAGAAGTGACCTGGTTTGAGATTTTGGTGACGTGGAGTTTTTGGCAGAACACCAGCTTTATACAGGGTGAATTACTTTCCTACAACCACGGTTGAAGGATAGAAATTTGCTTGATTCCCCCATAAACACAGACAGTGCAAGAATCTCACCTGCTAGGCCATTGTCTTTTCCCAGCGGGGTAAGATGGACGCCGCCCCCGCAGGGAGAAGACAGTGATTATTGCTAGCGGCTATAGCAGCCGCTATTGATAATTGCAGGTAAAACCTGGCATGCTGGTTGTACCCAAGTTGATTGGCTGATCAACTTGGTACATCCAGCCTGCCCATACTCAGTTTGAATCTTCAAAGATTTGAACCGTGTATGGGCTGCCTAAGGCTGGCCATAGACAGAGTCAATTTCTTTCCTGCAACCACGGGTGTTGACAGGGGAATCCCTCCCGCTGACCCATAGGAATTGATTTACTAAACACAAATAGACTGTGCGCTTTGCAAAGTAGAGTTGCACTCTACAAGAGCAGTTGCTGCAGAGATTAGTAAATGAGCAGAACAGCTGACTTCCATCATCCAATCATGTGCAAGCAAAAATGCAGTTTATTTTTTTTCTTGCATGTGATTGGGTATTCATTTTAAAGTGAAACTTTACCTCATTTAATAGGATTTGCCTTCAGTAAATTCACCCCATTGTGTTCTCACAACGGGGAGAGGGGGAAACCGTCCCCGCCGGGAGAAGACAGGGATTATTGTTAACAGTTATAACAGCCGCTAGCAATAATCGCATGTAAAATCCAGCAGGTTGGTTGTGCCGAAGTCGATCGACTGATTGATCAACTTGGGTGCATTCAGCCTGCTAATACATGATTAAAATTTTCTGTGGCTGGCTAAAACACATTGTTTTCACCTAGTAAATAGCTTTTTAAATCAGGTGTTAAAATGACAAGGGAACAATTTATATTAATAATAACACATGCAATTACGCCCCTTAAAATATTTTAGGTGCTAAAAATCGTTGAATATCAGTGCCGAGACAGATTCATCCATTGCTAAGGGCAAGGTTGTGAAACTGAGCCCCCCCCCCCTCGCTGATAATGCAGGACATAGAATTGGGTGTACTGCCCTATGCCCAGTCTCTGTCCTCTTGTTCCAGCTGCCCATGGTTGGCATGAAGGGTGCACTGTGCATGCATGGTCAATTGCTTGTTTATTTACAGCTAAAAGGTAGTTGCGCAAGCATGATGTGTTTTTTGTGTCAGTTGTGTGTGGAGAGTGGGTATGTTGGGGCATGGTTTGACAGCTTTAGATGTCAGAGCAGACATGAACCCGTAATTTGCTATGCAATGAGGAGGTACCCCACTATTGTACCGTGGGTGGCTACCCCTCTTGATCACCACTTGTGCCGGCCCTACTGAAATATTTACATTTTTTTATTGAACTGGTTATTGTTATCATGCCTTGTTATAATGCTCCAACTACATCTTTATCCACCAGGCACTGTGCATCTGAATTTAATTGACCACTGAAACAAGCACACACTTTCAGCTATGTGTGGTATGTCTCTGAATAGGACTTGTAAAAGCAGGTATTTCCAAAGTTAAAAGCAACTATGTCATGCCCAATTTCAAAGCAAAGTAAAATGCCTGACCCCATGTGACAATATAGAGGACTTTCTTGTTACTTTTAAGTTTAGTATGTCAGCTGAATGACAGCATAGGCAGCTTCTGTCTGCATGGGATATTCTTAGGCCATTTGCTGGCCACACACAGTGAATGTGGGTCATGTGGTTGATTTCTCATTCAAGACATATGGGATTATTTGACAACAAAGTCCAAAAAAAGTAAAATGCTGTTTCCCGTTGTCACCAACCAGATGTCAAGATCTGTAAGCTAAAAACAGTTCATCTGTGGTTGGTCAAAATTGTAAATTATTAAAAAATAATTAGAGATATGAGTTAGAATTATTTTCAAACTTATTTTTAATGCGTGGTATCAGCAACGTTGATGTTTTGAAGTACAGTTCCAATCCAAAAAATTATTTTTACTATGAAAAATGCATATGGGGCACAAGTTGCATTAAATTATTAAAAAATGTAGGATACCATAGAATGAGAAACATTGAATTTTCCTCTTTTGTATGTATTTTCATATGAAAAAGCATCCACATTTATGACCTATAAAACTGTTAGGGCCCATTCACACCAGAAACTGCACATACTGTAAACTCACATAACTGCATGTTTACATGCATTTAAAGCATGCTTGACATGCGCTTGACGCAAGCGCAAATGCGTTTCCACTGCGTTTATCTTTGCGCTTGCAGTTCATTTTTGTATATGTTTTTGGGCTTGGCTTTGTTGGTTTAAAGGGGCATGGTGCTAAGTGAGTGTGGTGCATTTGTAGTACCTTTGTAGCGCATTCCCTGCATTTACTGTGCGGAAAAATGCTGCATGCTCTACTTTTTTTTTTTGTTAAAATATTTTATGAAAGAGACAATGCAATACAAAGGTAAATGCAAAAATGTGCCAAGAATATTATTACAATAAATATGAGATATAATATTCTGCATACCAAACTACAAGCTTAAAGAAGACATCCTAGCTCATGCCTGTCAAAACGAGCTAATCTCCTTTAATGAGCACAAGATCACCCTACTTCAAAATCTATCACCAATCCCTCTGGGCAACCACAGGGCCTTGCATCCTCTAATGCAGGGGTGTCCAAACTTTTTTCAAAGAGGGCCGGATTTGATGAAGTGAACATGCGCGAGGGCCGACCATTTTGCCTGACATTCTTTGAATCGTTAAAATTCGGTCTAAGTGTGTTAGTTCGAGCTCTAATACACTGCCCAACAAGAATTCTCTTGCCTTTGTGGCTGTGTGTGGGAAGAAATGAGCTTGGGCGTATTTGTACATACTGTATTAATTGGCGTATAACACACACCTTCACTTTAAGAGGGAAGTTTCAGGAAAAAAAAATGTTTAAATAAAGAACTATGAAGCAAAATAATGGTCAGTGCCCACCAATGCAGCCTAATCAGTGCACATCTGCATACCCACCTTTGCCAGGAACACACCCACCACAGCCAGGAATGCACTCACCATAGCCAAGAATGCCCCCACCATAGCAAGGAATGCCCCACCATAGCCAGGAATGCCCCCACCATAGCCAGGAATGCCCCCACCATAGCCAGGAATGCCCCCCACCATAGCCAGGAATGCCCCCCACCATAGCCAGGAATGCCCCCACCATAGCAAGGAATGCCCCCACCATAGCCAGGAATGCCCCCACCATAGCCAGGAATGCCCCCACCATAGCCAGGGACGCAGCACCATTGCCAGGGACGCAGCACCATTGCCAGGGACGCAGCACCATTGCCAGGAATGCCTCCCCAAATGCCTCACCATTGCCAGGAATGCCTCCCCAAATGCCTCACCATTGCCAGGAACGCAGCACCATTGCCAGGGACGCAGCACCATTGCCAGGGACGCAGCACCATTGCCAGGGACGCAGCACCATTGCCAGGGACGCAGCACCATTGCCAGGGACGCCTCCCCAAATGCCTCACCATTGCCAGGAACGCCTCCCCAAATGCCTCACCATTGCCAGGAACGCCTCCCCAAATGCCTCACCATTGCCAGGAACGCCTCCCCAAATGCCTCACCATTGCCAGGACCGCCTCCCCAAATGCCTCACCATTGCCAGGAATGCCTCCCCAAATGCCTCACCATTGCCAGGAATGCCTCCCCAAATGCCTCACCATTGCCAGGAATGCCTCCCCAAATGCCTCACCATTGCCAGGAACGCCTCCCCAAATGCCTCACCATTGCCAGGGACGCAGCACCATTGCCAGGGACGCAGCACCATTGCCAGGGACGCAGCACCATTGCCAGGAATGCCTCCCCAAATGCCTCACCATTGCCAGGAACGCCTCCCCAAATGCCTCACCATTGCCAGGAACGCCTCCCCAAATGCCTCACCATTGCCAGGAACGCCTCCCCAAATGCCTCACCATTGCCAGGAATGCCTCCCCAAATGCCTCACCATTGCCAGGAATGCCTCCCCAAATGCCTCACCATTGCCAGGAATGCAGCACCATTGCCAGGAATGCAGCACCATTGCCAGGAATGCAGCACCATTGCCAGGAATGACTCACCATTGCCAGGAACGCAGCACCATTGCCAGGAAAGCAGCACCATTGCCAGGAACGCAGCACCATTGCCAGGAACGCAGCACCATTGCCAGGAATGCACTGACGAGCGCCAAAGGAGAATCTCCTGTTTACACGGCGGCTTCTTTAATAGAAAGTCCCCCCTCTTTTGATGGACAGAACAGTCGTCCAATGGCAGTGCAGGAGAAGGACTTCCTATTACAGAGGCCACCCGTAAACAGGAAATTCTCCTGTGTACGGCGCTCGGTCCTGTCCTCCCTGTACCTTCCGAAGCATATATATCTTTTGTGGCCCCGGCGCTGGGAGATCGTCGGGGGCCACAAAAGATATGTATGTCCAAATAACCAGGCGGGCCATTCAAAACCGGGCCGCGGGCCGCGATTGGCCCGCGGGCCGGACTTTGGACATGCCTGCTCTAATGGAATCCCTGAAGGAACATAGTCTCACATACAGATGGAAGTTCCCATTTGCCCTGTGTGTCACCCTGGATGGGGTTCAACACACCCTCAAGATCCCAGATGAATTACCACTATTCTGTGAAGCCCTCCAAATACCACCCGTGGATCTTCCGGATTGGCACCGTGACTTCCAACTCCCTCCGTTGCCTCATAGTCCACCGGTTACACCACACTCCACTCCGACCAAACATGTGTCTAAGAAGGGGATATACCAAAAGCAGCAGGGTGCAGATCCCTCAAGATAATCCCAAGCTACCAGAAGCATTAGAGCCAAGGATTACACCTAGTACTTACTGGTTTGTCTTTTTACATTCGCATTCCCTACTGATCTGAACGCCATATGATACAGCTATGGCTACTTCACTTACACCTACACGTTTCTGTTGATTTCCTCAATCTCAATGAGGTTGTTATTTTGTTTGGTTACCAACTAGGCAGGTACTTGAACATTGCTCTCTTTTAAACACCACTTCAATCTACTTGCCTGCCCTAACCTGGGCTCACAGATTCCCTGAGTCCCACTTCTCTGTTGTCCCCATCACTCCATACCGGGGCTCAATGGTACCTCAACAGAGCTCCTAAACATGTATGCCCTCTGATATTTTATTGCTGACCCTGTGATCTTGATATTACATTTAAGGAGCATGCATGATGCCTATATGTTATTTGTTATATGTTTTATGCTAGATGCACCATTTATTAACCTTTTCAATGGTATGTTCTGCCATATCCCTGGATTTAAATATGCTATTGTTCTTATATAGTTAGTGTGACCTTTGTTTGCATTTACTATGTTACATTATGCTGTGAGAGGGAGCTGTTTTTCCTTTCTATCTAGACAGATTATTCAGCTTTCTAATATCCCGCTTGTTTCTCCCACATACCCACCACTGTGCTCTACATATAGTGCATTATTAGCATTCTCTTTTTCTTTTCTGGTACTCACTGTTGTAGACACAACTTGAGGAGCCCCTCTACAATTAGTAGACGAGTGTTCATTATCATATCTGTACATAAATAATGTCCCTGTTTAATCAGGGGGCTCCCCCCCTTTATTTTGTCTTGGTGAGTGGAGGTTTTTCTACCCCTGTTCAATCCCAACCCAACCAGAATTTCATACTCTTCACTGGGATGGTGCCCTACACTGATTTCACACAACCTAAGGGGCCTTAATATCCCAGAGAGAAGGATATCCCTTCTAAAGGGAATTAAAAAAGCTCAGCCAACCTTTGTTTTCTTACAAGAGACACACTTTCAAACTTGCTCCATACCAAAACTATTTGACAGACATTTTCCAGAAGTGTACCACATGCCAAACCCAAACTACAAATAAAAGGTTGTGTCCATATTGCTGCATAAACACGCAAACTTTAAATTATCCCAGCAATACACAGATCCCCAAGGAAGAACATGGCACAACAGGCCAATAACACTGGCAAATGCATATTTCCCTAATTAGGGGCATCTTGCATTTTAGTCGCCACCTTGTGGAGGAACTAAAAAGCTTTGCCACTGGCTGTATCATTTTGGGAGGCGATTTTAATATCCCTCTACTTCCACTGCAGGACACCTCCAATGGCAAATCTAGTATCTCATACTCCATCCTACATAAAATTAAAACCCTATTGAATTCACTGTCCCTAGTGGATACATGACACCTGGTACACCTGGCAGGTAGAGACTTTACTTATTACTCACCATTGCATAACAAACTCAGACCATTGTCCAGTGTCGATTTCTTTGACACAGACAGAAAAACCTCACGGAATGCGCAGTTGGCGGTTGAAAACTACCTTACTGACTGACCCTGTTACTGCCCAACAGATAGCCGTAGCACCTAAAACATACTTTCAGCTTAATGAGACAGATGGAATGTCTCCCCTGACGATTTGGGAGGCACATAAGTGCGTTATACGTGGCAAACGTATCCGCCGTGGAACCCACAAGAAAAAGGAAGCCAATAAAATCACTTTGACACTAGCGCAAAAGATTGCAACCTCAGAAAACCAACATAAGCAGTCTTGCATGGAAGCCATTTCTACAGAACTGTTGGAAACACAGGAAAAATTTAAGTCATTGCTCAATCTTAAAGCGAAGTGCATTCTTTATTTTATGAAAGGTTTCTATTATGAGCATGGGGATAAATGTGGCAAATTTCTTGCAAAAACCCTTAAAATATTAACCCACGTTTGATTTATTCTATCCATTAAGAATTTAGAGGGTTAACCCTTGTACAAAATGGATCAGATTGCATCGCAATTTCACGCCTTCTACACCACGCTTTATAATTTTCCCATGTCCCATAAACCCCCAGACTTCCAAGGAGATAGAGAGCACATTTTGCATGACTACATTAAAGAGAGTGTCATGTCCACTCTGACCTCTTCTGAAGTTGAATCCTTGGAGTCACCTATTTCAGAAGACGAGCTTCTATTGGCATTTAAGACCCTCAAATCTGGTAAAAGCCCAGGTCCTGATGGGTTCATTGCACATTATTAAAAAATCTTTACAGACATCCTAAAGACACCTTTTCTCTGTGCATTTACTCACCTGAAAACCACTCAACGCATATCAGACACCTTTACGATGGCTCATATAGCTCTGCTCCCCAAACTGGCTAAAGATCCCACAGACTGCGATAGCTATAGGCCAATTTTGTTACTGAATTTGGATTTAAAAATCATGGCCAAAATTCTGGCCATTAGACTGACAATTTTTCTACCCAAACTTATTGGGCTAGAGCAGGTAGGATTTATGTCAGGGAGTGAAGCCCATAAAAATGTCACAAAGGCCCTCAACTACTGAGAAGGCCTTTGATCGTGTGGCCTGGGACTACTTGTTCACCACCTGTAGACACATTGGCCTGGGATCTCACATGATGTCATGGATAGCGGCTTTATACCATAAACCACAGGCCCGACTTAAAATAAATGGCACCCTCTCTGAAGCGGTACATATCAATAATGGCACGAGGCAGGGTTGCCCCCTATCCCTCCTCTTGTTTATATTATGACTAGATCCCTTTATCCACCTGACCAATGCAAATCCAGACATAAGAGGATTTCAGATAGGTCACAAAAAATTAGCAGCTTACGCGGATGACCTCCTATTCTTTCTCACTCAGCCACATATCTCAATCCCAAACCACACTAAAGCCTTCCTGCTTTTCGAATACATCTCCAATATGAAAATTAATTATACCAAATCAGAAGCCCTTAATCTTACCCTACTCCCTGACCCACTAGCTAGAGCACGTGCCATCACCTACCTACCTATAACGCTAACTTCCCTCCCGTGTTACACAACATACAAAAAGACCTGAAGGGTTGGCCAACTAGGCCCTTCTCATGGTTTGGCAGAGCTGCCATACTCAAAATGGTAATATTGCCTAGAATTCTATACCACTTCCATACTTTGCCTATACCACTCCCTTGCCAGTTTTTTAAACGACTTAATGCCATCACGTGCACCTTTATTTGGATGGGGCGAAAACCACACATAAAACTTGACACCCTTACCAAGCCAAAATAATGCAGGGTATCGGTCTCCCAGATTTTAAAATTTACCACTTTGGGGTACATTTAGCTTGAATCCTAGATTGGAATTGCCATAGGAACCAGAAGGACTGGATCAGCTTGGAGAAGACCGCATCAACACTGTACCTTAGATTCCTTCCTTGGAAGAAATTACCACACAGTCTACAATAGCACCCACTATTGGGAGCGATGTTAAGAGCGATGTTGAGAGCGCTTCATGCGGCGATGAGGTGCTATAAACGATCCTCTTCCCCAGGCCCGCTTACACTCAAAATCCGATCTCCCCCCCAGGGTAGATATTCATCTAACCTCACCCATTGACCAACATGTGCCCCTTTTAATGACGTGTCAATGCGTCCCTTTTCCTTCTGGACCTACCACCAACTGCACAACTATGTGTATACTTCCCCAGCTAAACATCTGTTTTTCAGACCTAGGACCCCCTTTGAACACACCTGCCTCTCTGAAACTTTGCTAACCAAATCTACTCCACTTATGTATTCCTGGCTTCAGGGGGAAGCCCATGGGGCCCGAGCAAAGTGGGGAAGAACACTTCAAATGAATCTTACCAATGAACAGGGGCAACGAGCCTCAATCTTTACTCACAAATGCTCAATTGGTACAAAACTACAGGACATGTCTTATAAGCTCTTAACAATCCGGAACGCCACACTAAAATCTCTCTCACTCTGGCGTGTCTTACACATCGCAGACTGCTCCACCAGACATCTGCTAAATGCAGCAAAAATTCTGATTCCCAGGTACTGGAAATCTCTGAATGGTTTCACTCCATAGAAGATTTCTATAATATGGAGGAAATGGTAGCCATTGCTAGGGAATCCTCAGAAAAATGTAACAAGTTATGGTCACCCTGGCTGGTGTTCCAGTATTCTGACACAATTAGATACAGGATGAAACAGCTATCACAGCATAGGCCACCATTTCTTTCTACCTATAGAAGGTCGGATCACTGACTGATTGTCCCCCAGACCCCCACTGTCAACTGTCAATGTCATTGTGCCCCATCTGATACTGATGACTCCCACAATGGCCCCATTGGACAACCATAGCTTTAGACAGAATCTTTATTGATTTTTTCCCTTTTTTTATATCTCATTTTACTTTACTCTACTGCTTTATGGCCAATACTATTTGCAAGTGTTTATACTAATAGATTATGAATAAATTAATGAATGAGTGACTTGTATAGCGCTACCTATGCGAACTGAATCGCCTCAGGGCGCTTTTGCCGCCTGTGTCGATCTGCGGTATAGCACGGTCCTTTGCCCCATAATAATGTATCCCACAATAATGTACCCTCTTGCCCAAGTTACATTTGAGACCAGTTACTTTTGTTTCTGTGTGGACCTATTCACAACTGCGATCAGTGTGTTGATCTATTGTACTCCCTTACTTTTTGAACTGCAACTGCAGCCAACTGCATCCAACTGCGTTTGGTGTGAAAGGGCCCTTACTCTACCCAATGCTGTTAGTGCATGCTATTAGATAGGGCCAACATCACCTTATGTGTCCCTAATTCTGCTTAAAAAAATAATCAGCATTGTTTACAGTAACCAACAGTTTATCTCATTGTCAATGGTCATCTTGTTACAAAACCAAAAATGGCCTGTCCATATAAAATGTTAAATGCTTTGTCCAGGGGCAACAGAATAAGCAGCTATACTTACCTTACCCCCCCCCCCCCCCCACCCCCCACGTAGCCAGTGCTTTCATCCCCTTTCTGGCTTTCTGGGGTGTTGGTGGGCCATTGCCACTGGTCCTGCATTATATGCGCTGACATTGGAGAGCCTTTGATTGGTAGAATGGGGAAGAAAAGCCCCTTCAAAGGACTGGTTGTATATCGCGGAGGAACTGTAGTATCAAAGTAAAAGATAAGCATAAAGCATAGCTCATTATTCTGCCTTTAGCAGGCCAGGGTTTCCCAACCAGGGTTCCTCCAGCGGTTGTTAGGGGTTCCTTGAGCAATGAGAAATGTATGCCTCTCAGATAAGTTCCCGTTGACACCACTGATCTTTTTAGCAACCCTACCTGAAGAGACCATATATTTCAGTGTAGGTGTGCGGTGCTCACAGTGGGCTTCATATAACCGTCCCTCCCAGACTAAGTTGCAAACTGACACACACACTTGGGACTGCAGAAATACTTTTATTAAACACAGGATAAACGTTACATGTGTACTTCCGTGATTACGCGTTTCAGCCCTCTATGGGCCTTAGTCATCATTTACATACATACAGACATAAATTCATTCTAGTCTCTAGATTAAATTAAGATTCTAGCTAATATAAGGAATTTATGCATCTAAATGTCATACATCTGTAAGCACACATAAACATGCATAATTATGTGCCAGCCCTTGTCTCCCTTGTCCACCTTCTCACATCTTCAATGCCAGAAAGACTCCGCTTAGATGGGAGTATTTTATGCCTGTGTTCATGCAACTTTATTGAATTTAGGTCTTTTCTATCACGTCTCAGAAAGTGGTTGTGGTTTTCTATGTGTATATACTATTAAATACACATCTCCTTTATAAATACACAAAACCAAGAAGAGTAGCAGACTAATGTTTAAATGTTCCAAGCTAAAAAATAAATCAGTGTGTTGTGTTAAATTAGAGAAAATTAAATATTTTTACTGTTTGGCTGCTTATTCCTGGGTGGCTTAATTTTTTTATAAGCAATATATTGCAATTATATGAATGTGGTAGGCTTTCTCTTTCATAGAAATAATCATGGTCACTATAACAGTTTTATAACAAAGAATCTGCTAACGTTATAGCATTTAAGCATTCCGTTATGACACACAAATATAATATTAAAGCGGGGATCCACCGCCGTTTTTTTTTTCCGTCTTAATTGCAATAATTACATTTACTATTTATGTAACTTACTTTTATTTTTTCGATAAGTGTCTTGCTGACGTTTTTCGGTCTTAGAAAGCCTTTATAAAAACGTCTCCTGACGTTTTCCATTTTGCCTGTGGGCATGTGAAGCCCACAGGCATTGTCTTCCGGGACACTGTGCTGCTAATGTCCCAGCATGCACCGCCCGTATAATTTTCTCGCGCATGCTCAGATTAAACAGCTTGAGCGCTGACAACAACTCAGGTTGCCATCACAACGGGCGGCGTCTTAGGAAGTCCTGCCCCATTGTGATGGCAGCTGAGATGTGCGCGCGCAAGAGCTCGAGCCTGGGTGCCGCACAGACTCCTGGGAAATTGAAAAAACAATCCCAGGAGCCCGTGCGGCCGACAGGAAGAGCTGACCTGCCGCTGAAGCCCCGCCCATATCCGCAGCAGCACCGCCCCTTTCTGGAATCTCCAGGAGCAGGAGATTAAAAATAAGAAAAAAAGAGAACAAGACAGCAGCAAGGTAACGGGGATATCCAGCGATTAGAGAATCAGATAATCACATAGGCTTAGGAGTAGAAATTCGGGTGGAGCTCCGCTTTAAGGCTCATTTACTCTTTCGAGCGGAAACGGTGATAAAAACAAGTGGTTAAGCTGCCTTTTTACCACCTCCCAATCTTCCCCGTTAAGCTGCAAAGACAGGGTTGTACGCAAAGTGGCCATAGCAAAAAAAATTCTCCTTGTCACATTTGGAAGGCAGTACTGATTCAAGTGAACAGGCCCTCGGCATAAGCCTGCTTACAACTGTGCGCAATGCATAAGATTGTGGTGCGTCATTCATACTTCCAAACTTTCTGAGATGGGATTGAGGGACACCTATTAGCGAAAGTATGCGGGTTTAGGACACACACCCTGTCAGGTGAATTGTACAAAACAAAAATGATTGGTTGAACCCACAAGTGCTTTTTTACCACTACTATTTCTTTTATGTTGGCTTTTGGAATTTACAAATGCAGCAATTTAAAAATTGGATGAAAGGTTTATCGCTGGGAAACACATTTAGAATGATAACTAGTGCGTTTTATATACAACTATATAGATCAGACCAAAATGAGGGATAAATAAGGAGGAAAATGAAACAGTGGGACTTTATTCCAAATGAAGGGCCAGTCACTCAAAATCAGGGACAGCGGGAGCTTTGCATCATTTACAGGGTTAAAGCAGTTAAGCGCCACGGAAAAACAATCCAATGCATATTGCCTTTTAGAGGGGCTACAAGAGCTGCTGTTAAGGTAAACCTGTGTCCTTCAGTGCAGGGTTCATGTATACAGGGGTCAAAGCATACTGTCAGAGTTGCAGCTTCAACAATGGATTTACTGGAATCACCCAACCTGCCATGTAAAATGAAGGTCGCAACAGCCTTGGGGGAAAGGGCAATCTCTGCTAAGTGAATGACAAAGGTTGCCCTTGCTTACCTGTCCTTGTGGGAAAGTTCTAGCTGCTTTGCTAAACTAATAGCTAAACTAATAGCTTCAGCACTTTCCTGACAGAGGTATACAGATCAGGAGTGACTTGACACTAAAAGCAGAGAAAGTATTAAATCGAAAACGGCCAGACAACCAGCATTGTTAGAAGGAAAGCAATGGCAGAAATACTGGAAATTAAGTATATACAGTATATAACTAAAATGTGTTTTGATTCGCTTTATTTTTTATATATGCAAAGATGAATTTACCATTTCTATGTTAATATTAATATGTATTATTAATGTTGTTACAAAAGTTTGTGTAACCCAGGCATGTCCAAAGTCCGGCCCGCGGGCCAATCGCGGCCCGCGGCCCGGTTTTGAATGGCCCGCCTGGTTATTTGGACATACATATCTTTTGTGGCCCCCGACGATCTCCCAGCGCCGGGGCCACAAAAGATATATATGCTTCGGAAGGTACAGGGAGGACAGGACCGAGCGCCGTACACAGGAGAATTTCCTGTTTACGGGTGGCCTCTGTAATAGGAAGTCCTTCTCCTGCACTGCCATTGGACGACTGTTCTGTCCATCAAAAGAGGGGGGACTTTCTATTAAAGAAGCCGCCGTGTAAACAGGAGATTCTCCTTTGGCGCTCGTCAGTGCATTCCTGGCAATGGTGCTGCGTTCCTGGCAATGGTGCTGCGTTCCTGGCAATGGTGCTGCTTTCCTGGCAATGGTGCTGCGTTCCTGGCAATGGTGCTGCGTTCCTGGCAATGGTGAGTCATTCCTGGCAATGGTGCTGCATTCCTGGCAATGGTGCTGCATTCCTGGCAATGGTGCTGCATTCCTGGCAATGGTGAGGCATTTGGGGAGGCATTCCTGGCAATGGTGAGGCATTTGGGGAGGCATTCCTGGCAATGGTGAGGCATTTGGGGAGGCGTTCCTGGCAATGGTGAGGCATTTGGGGAGGCGTTCCTGGCAATGGTGAGGCATTTGGGGAGGCATTCCTGGCAATGGTGAGGCATTTGGGGAGGCATTCCTGGCAATGGTGCTGCGTCCCTGGCAATGGTGCTGCGTCCCTGGCAATGGTGCTGCGTCCCTGGCAATGGTGAGGCATTTGGGGAGGCGTTCCTGGCAATGGTGAGGCATTTGGGGAGGCGTTCCTGGCAATGGTGAGGCATTTGGGGAGGCGTTCCTGGCAATGGTGAGGCATTTGGGGAGGCGTTCCTGGCAATGGTGAGGCATTTGGGGAGGCGTTCCTGGCAATGGTGAGGCATTTGGGGAGGTGTTCCTGGCAATGGTGAGGCATTTGGGGAGGCGTTCCTGGCAATGGTGAGGCATTTGGGGAGGCGTTCCTGGCAATGGTGAGGCATTTGGGGAGGCGTCCCTGGCAATGGTGCTGCGTCCCTGGCAATGGTGCTGCGTCCCTGGCAATGGTGCTGCGTCCCTGGCAATGGTGCTGCGTTCCTGGCAATGGTGAGGCATTTGGGGAGGCATTCCTGGCAATGGTGAGGCATTTGGGGAGGCATTCCTGGCAATGGTGCTGCGTCCCTGGCAATGGTGCTGCGTCCCTGGCAATGGTGCTGCGTCCCTGGCTATGGTGGGGGCATTCCTGGCTATGGTGGGGGCATTCCTGGCTATGGTGGGGGCATTCCTTGCTATGGTGGGGGCATTCCTGGCTATGGTGGGGGGCATTCCTGGCTATGGTGGGGGGCATTCCTGGCTATGGTGGGGGCATTCCTGGCTATGGTGGGGCATTCCTTGCTATGGTGGGGGCATTCTTGGCTATGGTGAGTGCATTCCTGGCTGTGGTGGGTGTGTTCCTGGCAAAGGTGGGTATGCAGATGTGCACTGATTAGGCTGCATTGGTGGGCACTGACCATTATTTTGCTTCATAGTTCTTTATTTAAACATTTTTTTTTCCTGAAACTTCCCTCTTAAAGTGAAGGTGTGTGTTATACGCCAATTAATACAGTATGTACAAATACGCCCAAGCTCATTTCTTCCCACACACAGCCACAAAGGCAAGAGAATTCTTGTTGGGCAGTGTATTAGAGCTCGAACGAACACACTTAGACCGAATTTTAACGATTCAAAGAATGTCAGGCAAAATGGTCGGCCCTCGCGCATGTTCACTTCATCAAATCCGGCCCTCTTTGAAAAAAGTTTGGACACCCCTGGTGTAACCAGATGTCCTTGTTTACCCTAACAAAAGAATAGGACTTGAATGATATGCCCAACATTAAGAGGAGGGCCTACATGACCGGGTGTGCAGTGTAGGCTGTAGTTAGGCAGATTAATAAGTAGTTTTAAAAATGGTAACAGGCTTACCCAATTGGAAGTGAGCAGGGGTTGGTAGGGTGGAGCAAGCTGCGGCAAGGTGGGGCCAACTGTGGTCTATGCAGAAAGGGGGAGTTTACTGAGGGTCAGTTGGAGCCGGGCAGACGAAGAGAACTTTTCCCTCCCTCCCTTAAGGCTAATGTTTGTTGTTTTCTCCTTTTCTTTTTCTGGTAGCCTTCCCTATTGATGATTGGTCATGGGTGGTGTATGTTAGTTGCAATGATATTTTGTGGGGGGATCCTATGGAGTCATAGCAGGGGGCAGGTGTCTGTGGAGAATGATGGGAGGGGCCCACCTGTGGTATGGGTACCTTAACAAATAAGTGACGTCAGTAAGGCAATATCGGTATTGTGGCTGTATCAGGTAGTAATGTCGTAACTAATTGTCTCTGAGTAGGTGTATTTGCGGTTGGGGGCCATAGTATGGAACCGGTGCTTGATACAGCAGATTTAGTAGACCATGCTCGCCTCCAAATACCTGCACTAAGAGAGTCAGTTAGTGTACATTAGTGGGGTAAAGTTTTTATGTTCATGGAATGTGATAAAAAGATGTATTGTTAATGGTGTTTTTTGTTAATAAAAGGCTGCTATGGTCATTTAAATCCATTCCTATATTGTTGTGTCTTATTCATATAAGGTGGGTAAGGTAGGAGTCAAGTGTGGTCATGGCAGCCGGTAAGTCAGCAATACATTAGTCATGTAATTTTCACAGTAGCTGTAGCAGTTCCAAGCATTGGTCTCTGGATGCATACTGGCCAAAACTTTAGTGCCACCCAGCGACTCTGCATCTGCGTCCAACTGAAGCAGCTGTCACCCTCTCAAAGAGTTTATAGGCTGCCTACAGTGGGGCTGGATGGTGCGCCTTGCCTTCCACCTGCACCTTAATACAGCACACAGTGTGCGTGAGACTTAAGAACTATGGTCAAGGTTGGGTGTTTTGTCCACTGGCTGGGACCAAGCACAGAATCAGCGGTGCAGACTATTCTGGTAAAGGCTTATCATGTGGGCAATATAGAAACTGGACAGGGTTTTCTAATCTGGCTGAATCTGGTTCCCCCTGAAGATATGTCAAATAGGACTTCCAAAGCTGTAGAGAGGAGATTAATTATTTCACATCTATGGCACCTTGTGGCACACAACCATTGTTCAGTTCTAAATAGGAAGCAGTGCATGTCTACACAATGAGCAAATATGGCTGCCTCCATGTACTGATAGAGTTACAAACAGGGTTGTGCCGAGGGTAGTTGGTTGCAAGGATGCTGGTAATGGTGGCCACCTCAACTGCTTCCATAGGCAGCATGGCTCTGATTACAGACTGTACATTATAGCCTCTAAAAATCTTCAGTCACATCTTAATCCATAGCTATTCTGACAGGCAATCTCACACACTTCCAGGCAATTTTGGTGCTTCCCGCTAAGCCCCCAAATTCCTAATTGCAGTTACTATAATGTGCTACCTCTCTGGTCAAAAGGAATGTGCAGGAGGCAGGAAGGGATGTCCAAGCTTTCATGCTGTCAGGAAGTGTGGAAGCTTTGCCTTTGATAAAACCACCTGGGATTTTTTTGTTTTTGTTTATATTGGTCTCTTTTACTCACACTGATTAATATACCATGCAAATCACTTTTATGTATGTTTAGTGTTTCACATTTTTTATGAAAATGGAACGTGCCCTATTCTGTTCTTTGTATGTTTAAATAACAGTAAAAACACAAGTGGGGGTACTCATAGACAAGAGAATAAAGCTGGCCTTACAGCTGTAGAATTTGATTTGAAATGTAATTATCCAAGTGTTAAAGGGAGTGATTTGACAATTTGACAATCAATCCAAAAAATTGGAGGACAAGGATGTAAATTTTTTTTTTAATCTAATGGGAAGGAAGAAATTGAATTCGCTCCTGGCCGAAAAAAATTGCAACTAATCTTATGCACTTGCCAAAGTAAATCTAGAAGTAGAATGTTCATTCTATGAACATCGAGACAATAACATGTTACTTAAACAAAAAGTTGTTCAAAATTTGTTGGGTCCACGAAGACACCACCAAATAGTCGGAAAATTGATTTTTTATCAGTTCTCATCCAGGTGTAATGCCAGCTTCAGTTCCCTACTGTATATAGGAACTTTGTTTTAGAAAGATTTGGTGAAGTACAAACTGTTGTGATCCACCGAGCGCAACATGGTTATATAACATAACAAGTGCGGTGAGAGACCCTGCTTCTTTGAGTTGAGCTCATAGACTTCTATAGGGTCACTTACAGAATCTCACAAAAGTGAGTACACACCTCACATTTTTGTAAATATTTTATTATATTTTTCATGTGACAACATTTATGAAATTACACTTTGCTACAATGTAAAGTAGTGAGTGTACAGCTTGTATAAGAGTGTACATTTTTCTGCACACAGCCATTAATGTCTAAACCTTTAGCAACAAAAGTGAGTACACCCCTAAGTGAAAATGTTCAAATTGAGCCCAATTAGCCATTTTCACTCCCCGGTGTCATGTGGCTCCTTAGTGTTACGAGGTCTCAGGTGTGAATGGGGAGCAGGTTTGTTAAATTTGGTGTTATTGCTCTCATTCTCTCATACTGGTCACTGGAAGTTCAACAGGGCACCACCATGATGCACAAGAAAGCCCACAAACAGTTTGCTGAAGACAAGCAGACTAAGGACATGGATTATAGAAACCACGTCCTGTGGTCCTATGAGGCCAAGATAAACATATTTGGTTCAGATGGTGCCAAGCATGTGTGGCGGCAACCAGGTGAGGAGTACAAAGACAAGTGTGTCTTGCCTACAGTCAAGCATGGTGGTGGGAGAGTCATGCTCTGGGGCTGCATGAGAGCTGCCGGCACTGGGGGAACCATGAATGCCAACATGTACTGTGACATACTGAAGTAGAGCATTATCCACTCCATTCAGAGACTGGGCCACAGGGCAGTATTCCAACATGATAACAACCCCAAACACACTTCCAAGACAAACACTGCCTTGCTAAAGAAGCTGAGGGTAAAGGTGATGAAATGACCAAGCATATCTCCAGACCTAAACCCTATTGAGCATCTGTGGGGCATCCTCAAATGGAAGGTGGAGAAGTGCAAGGTCTCTAACATTCTCCTGCTCCATGATGTCGTCATGGAGGAGTGGAAGAGGATTCCAGTGGCAACCTGTGAAGCTCTGGAGAACTCCATGACCAAGAGGGTTAAGACAGTGCTGGAAAATAATGGTGGCCACACAAAATATTGACACTTTGGGCCCAATTGGGACATTTTCACTGTGTTGAGTTATTTTGAGGTGACAGCAAATTTACATTGTTATACAAGCTGTACACTCAATTTACATTGTAGCAAAGTGTCATTTCTTCAGTGTTGTCACATGAAAAGATATAATAAAATATTTACAAAAATGTGAGTGGTGTAGTCACTTTTGTGAGATACTGTAAGTACCGCCATTCTTGTCCATCCATTTGCAGAACAGAAACTTTCACCAAACTCCTGATTTTAAATTTCAACCAGTATTTGGCAACATTATTAAAAAATAAAAAGGTGAGGCAATTAAAAAATAAATGTATGACATTTGAATGAATATATGAGTGAAACAAAGGGTGTTTCTAAATCATTTTCTAGAGCTTTAAAGGAAGGCAATGTCCCAAAAGTAATTCTCCAGGGTTCCTGACCAGCCATGTTTTCAGACATCCAGGTAGTTGCAAAGCTGTGTTCACCGAGCACGGGGAAAAATAAGTGCGTTAATTATTTCATCTGTTATTTACCTGAAGTGATCCTGAAACCACGACCCTGAGGACTGGATAGGGCCTTGTATGTCAGTATGGTACATATATCCCTTGCAGGTGTAAAGACATTGTGTCATGGCACTACAATACTGATCTCACCCTTTTGATTTGTGTAGACGTTGCTGTAGTTACTGCTGAGATGTACATTTTTTACTACATTTAAAGTAACTCGCAGTTCTTTTAACGTACTGAATGTGCACAAGTGCACTTTTTATGGAATTTCTATTTATAACCGCCAAGAAAATGACATGCAACCGTCATCCTTGTATGCTTTTATCTCTAGGCATACAAACTTAATTTTTTAAACACGTATCATATTGTTTAACATGTCATTTTATATTTTCACATGCTGGCATAAAATCTTTTATTCTGTTAAGGATTTTACCTAGCTTTAGCCAGAATCAGTAAACAACTGTGAATTCCATGACGTCCAGTGATTATTATTGTTATGATTTTTTTACTTATAGGGGTTAAGGCAAATAGACTGTGCACTTTGCAAATTCAGTTGCACTCATTATCCCCAGAACTTAGTGATTGTGGTGAAGCTCTGATGATTTCCATTATCCACATTATCCAATCATGTGCAAGCACAAATGTGTTTTTTTTTTATTTTCCTTGCACCTAATTGGGTATTCTTTACAAATTAAAGCTTCATCACATTCACTAAGCTCTGGTTAAAATGAGTGCAACTACACTTGCAAAGTGGCACAGTCTATTTGCCTTTAGTAAATCAATACCAGTAGGTAGTTAAGCTTGCAAGCAATGCAGTCTGCATCTTTTCCATAACTAGGTAGCAATGCCCAACACATTCTCAGCAGTCTTCTCAGTTGAATTTCCACTGCAGTAGCCAGTACACTACTAAGGCTGCCAGGGACATCTAATGATGTAAGTAAGTGTTTTTAATCGGATTATATTGTATGCATACCCTTTGCAGAAAATTTGTGACATGAGATGGGCTGTTATGGAAAGTACAGAAGAAGCACACTGCAACCAATCCACTGTCACCTGTCTATTACCCTTTAATTTTATGTTAGTGTTTTCATAACTCAACTCCAGAGGTAATAATTCAGTATGCAATTCAGCTTGCAGCTAGACTACCCT
This sequence comes from Lithobates pipiens, assembly GCF_037356315.1. Lineage (NCBI taxonomy): Eukaryota > Metazoa > Chordata > Amphibia > Anura > Ranidae > Lithobates > Lithobates pipiens. The sequence continues at coordinate 24,980,183 of NW_027507696.1, read as the reverse complement.
GGACCCAGTTACATAATAAGAACTAGGGCAGCACATCATACACCCATAATGACAAAAAAAATATTTTACAAAAGTTCTTCACAAAATATAACACATTTTAGAACAGAAATGCATCTTCTAAACCAGGGTTCTCTAAAGTTTCTAAGCAAACGGCCAGTTTACTGTCCTTCAGGCTTTAGTGGGGCCAGACTTGGGCCAGTGGGAGTAGAAAATGCCCAAACTTAAGCGCCCCATCATTGGTTTTCATGGGAGAACTAGTGCCCCATTGTTGGTATCAATGGAAGAATAGTGCCCCTTGATGGTGTCAGTAGAGGGAATGGCACTCCATTATTGGTGTCAGTTGGTGAAATAGTGTTCCAAGGGCCAGATAAAAACAAACAAAGGGCCAAATCCGCCCCCCTAGGTTGTAGTTTTTTAGACCACTGTTCTAAACGACTGAAGGAATACAGTGGTATTTCCATTGGTGAAAACTGATGAAAAGGGACAATCACACTTTTATCATTGTCAGGGGCTTGGTAGCCTTTGTTCCTCGGGGTTACAGCTCTGATAGAATTCAAGGTAATAATACTGTTATAGTACTGTGCTAAATACAGTAAATACCACACCAATGTGGTAATGGCCCTACAGTATTTAGGCATGCCTATTGCAATTAATTAGGTTTCACCATTCATTAGTTTGGTGCAATTGATTATATGTTCTTATGGAAACTGCACTGTTTTTGATGCTCTTAAAAAAGGGTCAGTATCAGGAGCATAACTAAAGATTACAGGGCCACTGAAGTTTCAATGGGCCCCCTATCAGTGACAGGTGGCTTTTTTAAGCACCCTTATTTACACTCACTTAACACTGATGATCAGAGGTGGGTAGCCTATAAAACAACTATAAAAGAACTAAAGGATGTTTAAAATTTGCTGGCAGGTAAGCTATAATTGCAAAATAGATGATTTTTGGCTATTCTGCAATAACAGCTCCTTTCTGCCTACCAGCAATGTACTTGTAATTGTACACTGAGCTGTGAATGTGCACGCTTAGCATGCCTTGGGTGATGTGATGACTTAACAGTTGTGCACATGCATGCAAAGTACGTCAATATGGGCCGGCCAAAAAAGATGGCACTGATCCAGGAAGAAGCAAAAATGTCAATAGCAGAGACAAAGTTGCGTGGGAGATTGTGGCTGCTGCATCACTGGAGGGGGGCTTTGGCAAGCAAGTGTGTCATAGTGTGCACCCACCATGATACTGGCTTTAGTACCATTTTAAAGTGGTTGTTAAGCCACCCTCACTTCTTTATATTATCCACTCTGTGACCTAATCCTGTGTCCCCCTGTGTGTGTGATTTATAAAAAAAAATGCAGTTTATACCTGTTTTCTCTCCTCTCCCTGTCTGACAGCTGCATCGGGTGGGGCTGAGATTCCCCTGCTGACGTCAGTCGGGACGAGAGGAGGAGAGAGTCAGCTGGTCACGTGAGAGCTGAGTGGCGCTTTGAAATGAGGTATAGTCTGCATTTTTTTTATAAAGCACACTCACAGGGTGACACAGGAGTAGGACACAAAGTGGATAATATGAAAATATAGAAGTTATTTGAGCAGCAGAAGGGACGGGGGTGGGCACTGTCACAAGCTGACAGGTAAGGAGGAGAGGGGGAGAGCAGACATAGTAGACAGGAGACAACCAATGACAGAGGCACGTAAACCGACCACTGTGTGAGGGCTCAGCAGCCATGATACACTGTGGTCAGTTTACAGAGGGGAGAGTAGAAACTGGCCAGATCAGCCAGGTATTTTAGGTGATACAGGGGGCCAAATTACACAGCACAAACACCGTGCTGTATAACATGCTTTAAAGGGACAGGATCTTTTTTTTTTGGGTAACAAATACTTTAACATGGGTGTTAAGTTGTAGCTTGGCAATCTAATGGAATTACTCCATTATCATAGGTGCAGGCAAGAATGCTTAGAGACTTGGTTTCCTTCATATAGGATGTTTCATCTTTCTGGTCAGCCAGAACTGAACTGTCCTGGGCAGATGGATCAGTGTGCATTAGGCTTGTGCAATTTGTTTCGTAACGAAAAGAAATTCGGCCGAATTTTGCATCTTCGTTGTCATTCGTTATTTTTTTATTCGGACATTTGAATGCATCCGAATGTCCGAATAAAAAAATAATGAATAGCAACGAATACGAAATAAATATAATGAATGAATTTGAATGAATTTGACATGATTCGGTAATTCTTTAACCACTTACAGACCGGATCATTTTGCTGGTCAAAGACCAGACCACTTTTTGCGATTCGGCACTGCGTCGCTTTAACTGACAATTGCGCGGTCGTGCGACGTGGCTCCCAAACAAAATTGACATTCTTTTTTTCCCACAAATAGAGCTTTCTTTTGGTGGTATTTGATCACCCCTGCGGTTTTTATTTTTTGTGCTATAAACAAAAATAGAGCGACAATTTTTTAAAAAAACGCATTATTTTTTACTTTTTGTTATAATAAATATCCTCCAAAAATATATATAAATTATTTTTTTTCCCCTCAGTTTAGGCCGATACGTATTCTTCTACATATTTTTGGTAAAAAAAAAATCGCAATAAGCGATTATTGATTGGTTTGCACAAAAGTTATAGCGTTTACAAAATAGGGATAGTGTTATGGCATTTTTGTTAATAATATTTTTTTTTTTTTTACTAGTAAAGGTGGCGATCAGCGATTTTTTATTGTGGCTGCGACATTATGACGGACACATCCGAAGTTTTTGACACATTTTTGGGACCATTGTCAGTTATACAACAATCACTGCTATATAAATGCAGTGATTCCTGTGTAAATGACACTGGCAGTGAAGGGGTTAACCAGTGGGTGGCAGTGTAGGGGTTAAGTGTTCCTAGGGGTGTGTTACTAACTGTGGGGGGCTGGGCTTTCATTTAGTGAACACAGATCTCTGCTCCATGTGATTGGCGTCACTAGTTGCTAGGCAGAATGGAGCCGTCCCGTGAGACGATCGCGGGTATGCCCGCGGCGATCGAGTCCGCGGGACCCGCGACCGGCCTCATGGGGGTCCCGACCAGCACACGAGCATGCCGCCGGCGGCGCACTCACGATGGCAGGGCGGCATTGAATATTGGATGTACCTGTACGCCAATATGCCTACCCGTGCCATTCTGCCGACGTACATCGGCGTGCGCTGGTCGGGAATCGGTTAAAGATCTAATGAAACAAAAGGTCAGCTCAAAGTAAATCTTATAGTCCAATCAGCTAATTAAGTTTGTGCCGGAGGATGGATTACTGGCAAAATGCATTCCTGAGAACTGAGTTAGAAGGGTGTTGTATTGTATTTGAGCCGAGGAGAAGAGACGTTGTCATTGTGTGTGTTAAAAGATTCAATAAACAAACGACTTTCCAAACTACGAATAATTATCACGAATGTCTATACATACATAAATAGCGAATTTCAACTAATACGAACAAATGAATTCGACACTCTACGAATAATAACAAATTATCCGAAAACGTATTAATGTAACATAATGAATATAACAGAACGAAATGATGTATTTTACGAATGACAACGAACCGAAACTAAACGAAATTTTCCATTGTGCACAAGTCTAGTGTGCATTTAATGTACAGAAAAGCAGTTTACACTTTTCAGATGCTGAGCAAGTAGTCACAGTATTCTTTGCAAGGGCAAAACTGATGAATATAGTATAGTATATAGTATGTATCTCCTTGAAATCTCACTGAAAAATGGATTGAACTTGCACTGCATGAGTGTGAACCTAGGGTTAGGCTGGCCATACATTATACAAGTATCTTGTACAACTTTCCTTTAGATATAATAAAACCATATGATATGAGGTCAACCCTAAACACTTTCAATTTGTATGCAATCAGGCAGGTCCTTGCGCTACATAGTTGAAGGAAAATCCAAAGGAAAATGAATACGAAAATTGTATAGTGTATGGCAAGCATAAAGCCTGGTACACATGGGCTGCATGTAAGGTGACATTGGGCGGTTAAAAAAAAAAAAGCAGCCGACATTCAGGCCGTGTGTATGTCACCCTGTCCAACAAAAGCAGGTCATTTGGCCGGCTTCTGTCGGACGAGCATGCTAGAAAACCAGCAGCCGACTGGCTCCCGATCAGCGCTCTCAGCCAGATCAGAGTGTTCTGGCGGGGGGGGGGAGATCGCTATACTAACTTCACATAGTACAGCAGCTCTGACTGAAGCTGACGGGTTTTTTTTCAAACTCATAGGGGTTGATTTACTAAAGACAAATACACTGTGCACTTTGCAAAGTCCAGTTGCACTCTGCAAGAGCAATTACTCCAGAGACTAGTAAGTGAGCAGAAGTTCTGCTGACTTCCATCAGACAAACAAGTGCAAGCAAAAATGCTATTTTTTTTCCTTGGACATGATTGGGTACTTTTTGCAAAGTGAAGCTTTATCTCATTTACTAAGCTCTGGAGTAACTGCATGTTGCAGTGCGCAGTCTATTTGCCTTTAGTAAATCAACCCCATAGTGTGTACCAAGCAGTTACTAGATTAAAATTAACCTCCCTGGCGGTATGATTCAGTCTGGAATAAGGTGCTGAAAGCGGTACAATTATTTTGCATGGAAATCTGGCTTTTACTTTGTAGTCCTGTAATTCTTGAGAATAACGCTCTGAAATCTCTTCAAACCAGAGTCTAGCGGACATCCCGGGTATGATAAAGTTTATAATATAATAAAGAATAATAAAAATTATTCAATAATGTAATCAAATCCCAAAAAAACTGAAAAAGGGACATGTTTTGGTTGCTATGGACAATCTCCAAATTCCAGGGAGAAAAACAGTATTTATAATATAAAAGTGCATGCAGGGCACTGCACAGACCACTAGGGACAAAGGGGGGGGTGTGTATTTTTTAATACAGCACTGTAATCTGTAAGATTACAGTGCTGTGTGTGTTTTGTGTGTTTTTACTTTTTTGAATTTGCCACCGTTCTCCGCTCCCGTGCGCCGTAACGTCGCAGGGAACGGAGCTCGGCGGCATTCGGCACTGTGAATCGAGCGGAGGACAGCTCGATCACACAGCGCGGCGGACATCGCTGGATCCAGGGGACAAGGTGAGTAACTCTCCCTGTGTCCTCCCCTGCATCGAGCGATGCGATCCCGAGTCTGCTAGGAAGGTTAAAGGGGTCCCAGAAGACGTGGATCACGGGCACAGTGTGCAAAACGAGCTGCACAGTGGAGGTAAGTATGACAGGTTTGTTATTTAAAAAAAATAAGAAAAAGTGAAGCTTTACAACCCCTTTAAGCAGACCTCTTGTCCTAGAATATTATATCTATAATAACCACAGTAATCGGAGTTCCTTGTAATGAATGAATCCTCATATTAAAACAACATGAATATAGAACAGCCCGGATATGTGAGCAGCGAGATAGGAGGAGGGCTGGCATGACCTGAGTGGACTGCAGAGGATTGGTTGCAGTAGCTGAGGGGGGCGGAGTCAGCGCGAGGCGCCAGGGCCAGTCGGAGAAGCGGAGTTCCCACCCTCCCTCCCTTACATCAGGCGGTGCTGTTATGGCAAGACAGGTATAGGGGGAGTGCTGTGGGGAGTGCTGGAATTGGGACTCTGGTTGCGGCAGACAGTAGGAGGGGGGAACAGGCTAACTCTTTTTCTTTTCAGGTTGTTGGTGATGGTTGTCGTAGCGGTTGACGGGTGTTGGTCGATGCAGGTAAAGGAAGATAACCCCTCCCCACAGAAAAGTTGATGCGGGACCCATTGGAGATATGGGCTCATTGCTGATATGCCATATAGTGAGGGTTTATATGGCAGCTGGTGAATGGGGGGCACTGCGGTAAAGAGTTGTGTGTCTTTGAGCTAGCATGTCAGCTTGAGGCCTAGTTGCAGGAATATTACCGCAGTGCTTGTTTTGGATCGATATGCTAATGGGGTGGGGAGGGGGAATGTCCTGCAAATGACCAACGCGCTCAGGGTTTTAAGTTAAATTATGTTTTTGTTGATGTTTTTGATTACATGTTAAATTATTATTTTGAATAATAAAGGGGCTGCTACGGCCACGAAATGCTCCAAAAGAAGGTGTGGTCTCTTTTAATGGGAAAGGGTGAGGTATGGAGTGGGGTGGTCGGTATAGCAACAGAGCTTCATCAGTCATACTAGAGTCAAGCATATGCTAGTCTTGACATTGTTTGAAATGCTTCCTCTTGTTGCTGAGTTTACATGGGTTCAACATCTCAACAGTATTTTCTTATTATGGTAACAAAGTAATTTACAAAGCATATGGTCAAAAACCGTATTCAGCATTCTGACTACAACTGCTGCAGTCTGACACTTTAGGGTTGATTTACTAAAGGCAATTAGACTGTGCTCTTAGCAAGTGCAGTTGCACTTTGCAAGTACAGTTGCTCTGGAGCAGGAGTCTCCAAACTGGGGCCATATGTGACCCTTTTCTTGCCTTTATCCAACCCTTGGAGCACTATTCATACCACTGATAAGGGACACTATTCTGCCCTCTGATGCCAGAAATGGAGCATAATTCTGGACACTGACAGCAATGGGGTTAATTTACTAAAACTGGAGAGTGCAAAATCTGGTGCAGCTTTGCATAGAAACCAATCAGCTTCCATGTTTTAAGTCAAAGGTTAATTGAACAACCTGAAATTAGAATCTGATTGGCTTCCATGCACAGCTGCACTAGATTCCAGATGCTCCAGTTTTAGTAAATCTCCCCCAATGAGTCACTATTCCTGCCCCTAATACCAAAGATGGAGGACTGTTTGCTTTTGCTGATGAAGGAAAATGTTTCTATTGCCACTGGCCACAGTCTGGCCCCCCCTAAAGTCTGAAGAACAATAAACTGTCACTTTGGAAAGTTTGGAGACCCCTGCTCTAGAGCTTAGTAAATGAGGGGATGCGCTGCGGCTTCCATCATCCAATTATGTGCAAGAAAATGCAGTTGCTCCAGAGCTTAGTAAATGAGGCAAACTTACTTGCACATGATTGGATGATGGAAGTCAGCAGAGTTTCTGCTTATTTGCTAAGCTCTGGAGCAACTGCACTTAGAGTAGAGTGCAACTGTGGTTGATTTATTAAAGGGGAATAGACTATACACTTTGCAAAGTGCAGTTGCGCTCTGCAAATGCAATTGCTCCAGAGTCTAGTAAATGAGCAGAAGTTCTGCTGTCTTCCACCATCCAATCATGTGCAAGCAAAAATGCTGTTTTTTTTTTCCTGGCATGTGATTGGGTATTCTTTGCAAAGTGGAGCTCTACCTCATTTACTAAATTCTGGAGCAACGGCACTTGCAAAATGCAATTGAACTTTGCAAAGTGAACAGTCTATTTGGCTTTATTAAATCAACCCATACGTGTCTTTAGTAAATCGATACGTTTCTTTAGTAAATCAACCCATACGTGTCTTTAGTAAATCGATACTTTTCTTTAGTAAATCAACCCATACGTGTCTTTAGTAAATCGATACTTTTCTTTAGTAAATCAACCCATACGTGTCTTTAGTAAATCCATGCGTTTCTTTATTAAATCAACCCATAAGTGTATTTCGTAAATCCATACGTTTCTTTAGTAAATCCACCCATACGTGTCTTTAGTAAATCCACCCATACGTGTCTTTAGTAAATCCACCCATACGTGTCTTTAGTAAATCCATAAGTTTCTTTAGTAAATCCACCCATACGTGTCTTTAGTAAATCCATACGTTTCTTTAGTAAATCCACCCATACGTGTCTTTAGTAAAGCCATACGTTTCTTTAGTAAATCCACCCATACGTGTCTTTAGTAAAGCCATATGTTTCTTTAGTAAAGCCATACGTTTCTTTAGTAAATCTACCCATACGTGTCTTTAGTAAATCCATACGTTTCTTTAGTAAATCAACCCATGCGTGTCTTTAGTAAATCCATACGTTTCTTTAGTAAATCAACCCATACGTGTCTTTAGTAAATCCATACATTTCTTTAGTAAAGCCATACGTTTCTTTAGTAAATCCACCCATACGTGTCTTTAGTAAATCAACCCATAAGTGTCTTTTTTTTTTTTTTTTCACAATCAAAGGTTTTATTGAGAGTATGTTCAGGTTTACAATTAACATAGGATTATAAATGTCGTCAACAGTGGTATGTATACACACATTGATACAGTTAGGTAAGTGTCTTTATTAAATCAAACCATAGGTGTCTTTAGTAAATCAACCCATAAGTGTCTTTAGTAAAGCAACCCCTCTGTTTGCCTTTAGTAAATCTACACCTTTGTGTATTGGCGCCTCGTTGCTCTATGCTAAGAAAAGCTTATTATGCAGCAAGCATGATATCAATCCATTCCATTATAAGTCCTGGATCCTCCCTAGCTGTGCTTTGGGACAGTCTGTTCTTCCTTAATTATAGTTCTTAAAACGGTTTCATTCTAGAGGCTGTTCTTTCACTAAATATACAGAGAGTGAGACAATAGTGGCACATACTTTTTCCTCAACGATATTTAAAATTTCTGAAAGTTTCCTCATTGTTTATATGAGTTTTCTCTGCCAAGGTATTCGCAGAGACATTTTTTGTGCTCCTGGCAGAACGTTGTGTTATAAACTTCCAGATTGCAGCCACTTTGTTATCAGGATATGTAGGCCCACAAGGTGAGCCGAGTTTATGTTTTCTATCCCATGCAAGGATGTTAATAGAAGGTTTGCACGTGGTAAGGTCACGCATCTCGGAGACGCCTGTAAGGAACAAATTCATTTGACTTTCTCAGAGTGACACCGTTGTCTTTGGGCGACTGGCCAATATTTAAAAAAAAAAAAAAGATCCTGTAGGGACCACTGCCAAGAGAGCTCAAGGCAAAATAAAGGCAGCCAGGGTTTGGGAACATATTCCTATGAAATCATCTGACATGAGAACATTCAAGTCTCTGGCGTCCTGGCTCTCAGTACAAAGTGCTCATAAACACATTTGCACACAGGCTCCGGCAGCATTACAGGGCTGTCTCTGGGAGTTAATTGAAAACTTCAGCAAGATTTAGTAGTAAGATAGAGCCATGCTCAGATCTCTCACTTGCGGGCTGAATGTTGTTTTGTATGGTGGAAAGCAACCTGCGTAGCTAAAATAAGGATAGCAATAAGGGGGCAGCCCCATAGGGATAAGCAGATCTAGCAGGCTTCACTAGAACAAGCATAGCTGTTGCACAATACGCCTTGATGTTTGTTATTCTACTTGGAATATTGATCAAAACACAGTCTGCTGACCACAAGAGGAAAATAAGTTTGTTGCTGTTCCATATGTGTTCCAGGGCAACAAGAGTTTATCTCGGAATGGCCAGATCACAATAACACCGTACTAATCCAAAGTGTTTTTCTCAGCTTTATAATCCTTCTTATATCTGGGCAGAAGTCATCCGTCCATCTGTTGTGCAAATGCAGTTGCCAGGGAGCATCTTCAATATTCTCTTATCACTTCCCATGGCGCATCATATAACACCACTATGGCACACTTATACTGATAGGAAAATACAATAAATGCCACGCGCACCAAGTACGCCACACATACAGAGAATATTTACAGCAGGTTACAAATACTCATACAATTTCATTGTAATGTTTGCTTGCGGGGAACAGCAGTGTAAAGAATTACGCTGAATTAGAACTATAATGCAATCTATACATGCAACCTGCAACCTCTGGGGGAATCTAAGATGGAAAATGACCTGAGGGTCCTAGTAGATGATAGGCTCAGTAATGGCATGCAATGCCCAGCTGCTGCTAACAAAGCAAACAGAGAATTGACATGCATTAAAAAGTGTATTAACCCCCCTGACGGTATTCCCGAGTCTGACTCGGGGTGGATTTTTTATACCAAAAGCGGTATCCCCGAGCCAGACTCGGGACCGCATCGCTGGATCCAGGAGGAGGTTTACTTACCTTCTCCTTCGGATCCAGCGTTGTCTCCCGGCTGTACGAGCGAGCCGTGTCTCGCTCGATGCATCACACCGCCGATCTCCGTGCCCTGCGAGCGTTGCGACGCACGGGCACGGAGATCGGCGCCAAATTCAAAAAGTGAAACAAACAGTATACATACAGTATAATGTAATCTTACAGATTACATTGCTGTATGTAAATATTTCACATCCCCGTTGTCCCTAGTGGTCTGCCCAGTGTCCTGCATGCAGTTTTATATAATAAAAACTGTTCTTTATGCCTGGAAACTGGAGATTGTCCATAGCAACCAAAACTGTCATTTTACATCAAAAATGGTTTTAGACCAGCTAGAAAACAGCGATAATAAATTAGAATCACTCGCAGAATTGAGCGATAGCGATTTGTGGGGAGATCCGTCATCAAATACTGAAAAGTAATGACAGTGACAATTCTGCAACTGAGCAAATTTCAGTGTTTTTGATTTGATTACATTATTCAATAATTTTTATTATTGTTATATTATTATTTGGTACAATTATTTATAATTATTTATTATATTATAATTTATGATTTAATTTTTCAAACTTTATCATACCCGGGATGTCTGCTAGACTCTGGTTTGGACAGATTTAAGAGAGTTATTCCTAAGAATTGCAGGACTACAATATAAAACGCCAAATTTTCATGCAAAATAATGGTACCGCTTTTAGCACCTAAAATCGGAAATAATCGTACCGCCAGGGAGGTTAAAGTGGTTGTATAGCCAAATTGGGGACTTTTACCTACAGGAAAGCCTATAATAAGGCTTACCTGTAGGTAAAAAAAAGTGTCTCCTAAACCTGTATGGTTTAGGAGATATTCCCCTCGCAATGCGCCGCTGACTGCAGCGGCGCATGCGCACAGGGGATTCCCGGCTGGAAGCCCGGCAGACGCCGGACCTTGCTGGAGAGAAATCTCCCGCACGTAACGATATCGTGGCTCCGGCCACTCACAGCGCTGGAGCCGCGATACCCAGAAGAAACGCAGAGGGAACATGTCAGCTCCCTCAGCGTCGATCAGGACAGATGTTGGGGCCTCGTTCTAAGGTAAGTATTTCATAATGAGCTAGTATGCGGTGCATACTAGCTCATTATACCTTTTGCTTTGCAGGTGAGGAAAATAAATAAAAAATTCAGCGGGTATACAACCGCTTTAACTTCAGAGATAAAACAATAATTTTCCCCCTCTACAAGACTCTGGTCCAGTCTCACCTGGAGTATGCTGTCCAGTGCCGGGACAAAGCCATCTAGAGCCCAGGTGCGAGCATGTCAAATTTCCCCTTCCCAAAAAAAGCGCTAATCTGCGTGTTTAAACTCAGATATTCATCCCTCCTCCTAGCACGAATCCTCTACCCCTCAAATTCCCTCTTCGAGCACAAATCCCCCCCCCCCATGCTTCAAAGACCCCCTCCCAGCACAGATTCTCCTCCCCCTATCCTAGCACAAATCCCCCCACAAAATAACCCCTCTTAGCACAAATCCCCCACAGCATCCCACAGTACCCTATCCTAGCACAACCCCCCCCCCCCCCCATCTCGCCTCTCAGCACAAATACCTCCCAAATCCCCACTTTTAGCACACCTCCCCAAATTTTCCCTCCTAGAACAATTCTTACCACCTGCCCCCCCCTCCCCCCATTTCCCCTCCCAACACAAATCTCTCCCACCCCCCCAATATCCTTGTGGTGCCCCCCAACCACACATGGTGCCCAGGGCAGACGTCCCTCCTGCCCACCCCTTGTCCCGGGCCCTGATGCCATCCAGTTCTGGGCACCAGTACTCAGGAAGGATGTACTGGAAATGGAGCGAGTACAAAGAAGGGCAACAAAGCTAATAAAGGGTCTGGAGGATATTAGTTATGAGGAAAGGTCACGAGCACTGAACTTATTCTCTCTGGAGAAGAGACGCTTGAGAGGGGATATGATTTAAATTTATAAATACCGTACTGGTGACTCCACAATAGGGACAAAACTTTTTTGCGGAAGGAAGTTTAACAAGGCTCGTGGCCACTCATTAAAATTAGAAGAAAAGAGGTTTAACCTTAAACTACGTAGAGGGTTCTTTACTGTAAGAGCGGCAAGGATGTGGAATTCCCTTCCATAGGCGGTGGTCTCAGCGGGGGCATCAATAGTTTCAAAAAACTATTAGATAAGCACCTGAACCACCGCAGCATACAGGGATATACAATGTAATACTGACATATAATCACACATAGGTTGGACTTGATGGACTTGTGCCTTTTTTCAACCTCACCTACTATGTAACTATGTAGCAATTATAGTTAGGCTGCTTTCACGCCGCTGCTGCGCCGTGTTGGCAGTAAAGCAGCGCTCATTTTAGTGGCGCTTTACCATCATTTTAGAGCCACTTTTCGTCTGCTAGTGGGGGGCTTTTAACCCCTGCTAGCGGGCGAACAAAGGGTTAAAAATGCGCAGGGGGAGGAGGAGGAGGACTGTATACACCACTCCCGCACCGCCTCAAAGATGCTGCTTGCAGGACTTTTTTTTCCCGTCCTCCAAGCGCACCACCCCAGTGTGAAAGCACTCGGGCGTTCACACTGGGGAGGCACGAGACGCGGTTTACAGGCACTATTTTTAGCCCTAAAATGCCAGAAAACTGCCTCAGTGTGAAAGGGGTCTTAAATGGGTAATCAAAAGCCCATCAAAGAGCTGTATTAAAATGCAACTCTAAGAGGTTGATTTACTAAAGTCAAATAGGCTGTGCAAAGTGCAGTTGTCAACGGTGATATGCCGCGAGTGGTGGCCTCCGTGCGCATGCGCGGGAGTGACGTCATCGCAGCTTCGTCGAATGACAGCTGCGGAGCAGCAAGGCCCACCGAGAAGATGGATGCTCCAGACTACAAGGGACAGCGGTGACTTCGCTGGCTCCTGTGTCAGGTAAGTGACACATAATGGACTACTATGCAATGCATACTAGTCCATCATGTTTTACCTTTGCAGGGAATCAAAGAGGAAGTAAACCCAGCAGGGATTACATCCTCTTTAATAGGGACACAGCAATAAAAACCTGACAGTGGCCACCTCATCCCTTTAAACCCGAACACATTTGAAATACACAGGTTCTAAGGTTAAAGGGATTGTAAAGAGAATTTTTTTTTTTTTAAATAACAAACATGTTATACTTACCTCCACTGTGCAGCTCAGAGTGGCCCGAACCTGCTCTTCTGGGGTCCCTCGGCGGATTTCTCGGCTTCCTCCCGCAGGTGCTTCTCACGTTCATGCAAGCTCCCTCGCATGGTGAGAAGCATCTGCGGGCACGCTCCCGTGATACATCCAGCGGCTATAGCCACTTGCTGTATCACACGGCCCCGCCCCCTGGCGCTCCTCATCAGTGGATGTGATTGACAGCAGCGCGAGCCAATGGCTGCGCTGCTTTCCATCCATCCACTCCAGCCAATCCACTCCAGCCAATCAGCGGCCAGGCTGAACGGTGGAAAGGATGTCGGGGGACGAGCCCAGGACTTTCGAGGGGTGAGGTAAGTAAAATGGGGGGGCTGGGGGCGCCGGGACTGTCAGATGTTTTTTCACCTTAATGCATAGAATGCATTAAGGTGAAAAAACATTTACCTTTACAACCCTTTTAATTAAATGCAGATAAGGCACCAAGCGAGTTTAATTACCACCTTAATCATGCACAGAACCTGTGTAATTAGGATGTGTTCGGGTTTAAAGGGATGAGGTGGCAACCATAGGTTCTAACCCCCTTAAACAAAAAAGAAAAAAAACTTTAGTTATATCTGGTCCGCCAGTCCGGTCTGTTCAGCAGGGGATCGGTGAACAGATTCCCTTCTCGACTGGAGCAGAACAGAATGGATATCACTTTTGTGACATTTTGTTTTTACTGAGCTTTCTGGATCCATGGGCGGCCAAATGTAGATGGACCTGCGTCTGTTTACATCTGATTACCACTGAAGTCCAAAAAATACGTAAAGGGCATAGAGCTTTCCCAACTTTTTTTCAGACCTGGACAGACTCAGAGTCCATCAGATGTTGGTAGTCCATTTATCTCCAGCTGCCCATTAACTAATATGGAGTTTCCACCTCAAAAACTGACTGGTGGACCTGATCAAGCCGAATAAATTTATAAAATGTTCAATAAAAGAAGACCCATATATTAGTGTACTTTTCATTACACCACTCCACCCATTAATTGCATATTGATAAAAATAATCTGTCACTTGAGAATTATTAGTGTGTTCTGCTCCAGATAAGGAAAGGGAATACATATGGAGCTGAAATTTCAAGCTGCAGCAGGATGCCTTCCCAGGAAATGTCCCACATTTCTGATCTGTTACAAAAACTGTTCTGGCAATGCTGACCTAGGTATGTATGACAGAGATCACCCTACAGACATGCTTCCTGGCTCCTACATAAAACCAAGGAAGTCAGGGAAAGACAGGCAGGATTAGTATGTCCAGGATCGCCGTCTATATTTACATACCTAAGAAAAGAAGATGTCTTTGTTTTACCATTTATACATTCTGGTGGCTCCATAATGACATGTTAACAGTTTTCATTCATTGTGTTTAGGAATCGCACAGTGTACAGAAAGGTATATACTGTACCAATTTGAATAAATAATGCTAAGCATTGTTTGTCATCTATAAAGTACACCAATTAAAACAACGAGCCTTAAAAAAGGAATCCTAGTGAAAGTAAATTCAAGAAATGCTTTAAAGTGAGGAGCTGCTTAAAGTGTTCCACACACCCAAAAAAAAAAAAAAATGCTTAAAATTCCTAAAAAAAAAAAAAAATAATTGGATTTTTTTTTAAAACTCACCTCGTAAATGCCTGTTGCTAGGGGGTCCCTCGTAGTCTGCCTCCTTCAGTGCCTGGGCTCCTGACATCACTTCCCCTCGGTGCAGGAAGGGCTCAGCTCCGCCCCCTACCTCCTGTCAGTCACCTGGGACATGTGACAGGTCCCAGGTGACTGCGCGGCCAATCACGGCGCACAGTGCCGCTCACGCATGCGCAGTTGGTGCCCGGCTGTGAAGCCACAGCCGGGTGCCCACAGTTGCAATGCTGGCACCGAGAGGAGGGGAGGATGGGCGAGGGTTCGTTCCTGGGACAGGTAAGTGTCCAAATATTAAAAGTCAGCAGCTGCAGTATTTGTAGCTGCTGATTTTTTTTTTTAAGGGAAACTCCTCTTTAAAACACTCAAAGTGATAACTGTATTCTCCAAAAATAATCCATACACATCCACTACTTAATGACCATGTAATCTATTTTTCATGAAAATATTACTATGTTTTTCTGTCTCCTTGTAACATCCTCCATGAGCTTCCGAACTGCTTCTTTTCCCCCCTCACTTCTGTTTGTTTGGAACATGTAGTGTTTGGAGGAGGCTGAGAGCAATAGAAGGTCCTTTTTTTGAGTTAAGAATACATACCTGAATAGAATTTTTGCTTTTTAAACCAGAGTTTAGTGTCACTTTAAGCTGAAAACTGAAGGTCCAGTGTGAACCAATATAAGTAAGCATATTCCATACCTGAGGGACTGCTGTGGAAGCATGCAATCACTGTAGTAATCCTTGCTAATACAGTGATAATGATGGTCTTCTGGGTGCCAAGCAGCTCTCCTCCTGCATAGTAAAAACCGGGATTTTTTTTCTTTCGATATGGCCATCACTCAGAGAATACCCTGCATTTTTTTACCAAGAATGCAAGCCTTGCAATACAAACCATGCCTGAAGTGCAGCCTTAATATAACTAATTAACAAAATTTTACCCACTTTCTTGCCAATGGAAGAGCACATTTCACTAAACGTCCCACCTGCCACCGTACACAATGGAGCAAAAGTGTGGTAACGTCACTGCACTTGTATATTGATACTTTTTCCAGCCCCATAACTGAAGATCTGTACCTCAGTATGTACCTATGGCTGAAGGATTAGTCTGTATATAGGCTCCAATGCACAATAATAATAAAGGCACATTTTTCATTAATCAATATGGCTGCATTTATTATTTTTATGAAAAAGATGCCATTAGTCCCCAAAACCTCCATGCACAGACTTACTGGCAGGATCACCAGGTGAAATGAAAAGAAAGCTTAAAAAATAAAAAACAAATGCAGCCACCACCACCAATGATTGCTAAGCTGCAATATAATAAATGTTTGCTTTTGGGTTTTATACTGCTTTAATTATACTATGCTAAAATGTACAAGTACCTGGCAGTTAGAGGAAGATCATAGTAAAAGTGTTTTTTTTTTAATAAAAATTGTTAGTTTTTTTATGCTGAAATTGCAAGGTCATTATACTGTAGAGACATATAGTTGTAGCAGAGTTTCTCTTTAAAGTGAACCATCACACTCAAATTCAAATTACCTTATTTATTTTCCTCTACACCCGCCTGTAAAGAAATGGAGGGGGGAGCCAGTTCCATTATTTGGTAATACTGACTCTCACTTGCTAGGTGAGCCCCCCCTGCTGCACCCTCCTGGGATAACATCACACATCCCAGGGGGCCGCAGGACTGGTCTCATGGCAAGCCGTGTCTCACGTTTGCACAGTAGGGAGCTGTTTGTGTGTCCTCAGGAAGTGAAAGTCGACTCTTGAAACCGAGATGGTTGTGTGGAGGAACAGGAACCCTGAGAAGTATCGGCTGCATAGAAGACAGAAGTGGAGTGCATAGACTAGTAAGTATCTGGATGACTTAAGAAGTACAGTATAGCTAAAGCTATTTTGGCTGAAGTGCAGTGTGTTCCCAAGCCTACTGTCGGCTGACATCACTCAGCTGGTCCAAGCTCAGGAAAGCCCCCGACTTTACATGTGAAGTGTTGCCGTCACACCAACTGATCAACATATCAGCTGGAGTGATGTTGCGTACTGCGTATGCGCAGATCGTCGGAGGCATTATCTGACGTGGATGCACTGTTCGATAGAACACCAGCACTTCAGTGAGCGCCGAAGGGGCGTAGCAGAGAGCCGGTGTTCTGCTAAAAACTGTCCCCCCATCGGATAGTGTCCGCCCCGTACTGCGCAGGCGCAGCGCTTGTGCAGTACGGAGGACAAGGAGACTCCGAAAGTCTCCGAAGATGAACGGTGCCTGCACACTGAGTCCAGGTTCAAGCCCCACCATCCAAGTGGACATACGGTAGTAAGACAGCCCCTTGCGGGCTCGCTTCGTTTTCCACGCTTTGGGCACGTCCTCGCTTTGCTCAGCAATTTTTTATTCTGACTCTATGTCCACTTGGATGGTGGGGTTTGAACTTGGACTCAGTGTGCAGGCGCCGTTCATCTTCAGAGATTTTTGGCGTCTCCTTGTCATCCGTACCGCAAGCGCAGTACAGGGCGGACGCTATCCGACGGGGGACAGTATTCGACACAACACCGGTATCTAAAAGTGTCTGCTCAGTGCAGTCTGAGAACTGAGCGATCAGCCGGTCTTTGATCGCTCAGTTCTCAGTCTTATACGTGGCAGGGGACACATGCAGCGTCGGATCAATTTTCCCATTGCTCAGTAAAGTTCCTCTTTAATATGAATCTATGTACTATATTTATTACATGATTTTCACCTGAATTTGGGCCATGACACAGTCAAAATATGTTATGGTTATTATGGATTATGAAACTGTTCTATTAAAGTACATTTATGAACTAATCTCATATAAAAACAATACAAATAATATATGTTTTCACTAGAGACACAGTACATTGAAGGATGCAATATCATTACCTGTTTATAAGGCAGCCACTCCAACTCGCTTATTTTAGTAAGTGTGGGAGGTGAAAGGTAATAACAATTTGGGAAAGTTCTAATTACTCAGCAGCATTCCACCCTAGATTACACAACAAAATCTCAGTGTAGCTCAACATTCCACCTTAGAATCTCAGAGTGTCTCCACATTCCCTGTGAAAAACTAGGCTGTATCTTGGCATTTCAAGCATCTTCAGACCCAGCTATGACAATACTGTGTTGGTGGTCTCTAGAAAATTATCTATTTAGCAGACCAGTGTGACTAATTGTCCAGTAGATTATGTTTTCTACCACACTTCACTATCTGTCAAACAAGACAGACATTTCCTACAACACAGTACACAATACCATCCATATTTTTGTTTATTTGCACTTATAGTTGCATTTTCAGGTAAAGCACTGTTGCTTAAGTATAAACTTGTTTGGTATTTTTTTTTTTTAAATTGCAATTACAATCGCATTCATTTAAAAAAAAAAAAAAAAAATTATTTTTTTACCAAAAATATGATTCCAGTGCCTTCCTAAAAAGAGACAATTTGCAGAATAAAATTTGTAATTGACCCATATTGATTTCTAACCTTAAAATTTGAAGTTAAAATTTGAACTCACTTATTGACTCCTGCTCCTTTGTATCATCAAATTATAAAACTCAGTAGGGAAGGGTGACAAACTTTAGCATTTTCTGCATTTTTACCTTGGGTGCCAAAGATCCTTGTCTCAGCACTTTTCATAATTCCGGATATGGCATAAAAAAGCTAGATCAGGTGACTGTCAAGCTCTCATATCCCTGGGCACCTTTAGGTTGGATCTACATTAGCATTGGATGCAGAAGCCCAAAGCACATATTACAGCAGTCAATGCAAATCAAATGCGAGAAGCCATTTAGTGCACACTGTTGAGGAATGCTTGGATGGATTTAAAAGTACCTACTAAGCACCCCTTTTAGCACTCATGGAGTTCCAGCCATTAAAAAAAAAAATCATTGTGGAATGTAAGTGGGTTGGGATGCTTGGCAGGGGTTGGAAGTGTCCATTAAACACCACCTTTTAACACATGTGGGGTCCCAACCATTAAAAAAAAATCATTGTAGGTTGGGATTCTTGGCAGGGGACGGAAGTACCTACTAAGCACCCCCTTTTAATGCTTGTGTAGTCCCAGACATTAAATAAACCAATGTGGGTTGGAAGTTGAGCTGTTAAAGTTTTGTCTCTGGCCAGATGTACAATGGACTTCCAAGACTGCCATCATAGGACCATTCCTGTCCTTAGCCAAACCTGCACTGGAACCTACTGATGTCTTAAGCTAGTCATTCCAAGAAATCTAATAGACTCCTCCATCCATCTTTTACTGCATGAATGAAGTAATCAACCTCGCCAGCAATTGTATACTGACAGCAGTGGCACCCACATCTCTTTACTTCTATGATGATCGCAGACAGTGGTGAATACAAACTGTGGATTCAGGCTGCAGAATACTTAAATGAACATAGGGATACACCTCTGCATGATCCCCCAGATACTTGGTAGTCCTACGTTCCCTTTTCCAACCCCCCCCCCTTTTTTTTGTTTTTTTGTTTCTGGGAGCAATATTCTTTTCTGGGTGGTTTTGGGTTTTTTCTGTTTGTAATTATCACAAGATTGTGGTTTTTGTGTGATTATTTTATATTGTAAAATATTGTTTATTTAATATTTTTTAGAAAATTGTCATAAGCTCTTGATGAAGCGTTTCATAGAACGCGTAACATGTAGAGCACCTCCGAGCTGTACCATCTATGATACACTGTTCCTGCAAAGGACTTTGTTGATTCAATTGTATTTTATCCCTATACTATACAAAATGGGAATGCATGAATCAATTGTTTAATTGTGATGCAGTAGACAGTGTAATCGTCATGCTCTGAGATACAATAATGGACTGTAAAAACAAGAGGGCAGGAAAAAGTAGGAAAGAAGCGCCAAGCCACTCCTACTGCAGCATTATTTTAATAAAAAGTTGCAAAGTTAAAAACAATGTAAAATGCACTCACATAGTGCTCAATGGGTAAGGGCTTGTCAGGTGCAGCAGTAGAAGAAGCTGCTGATGAATCCTTCGTTGTTAGCCACAAGCGCCTTGTGTCAGGATGATGAAGGAGGCATAGCCTTGCCTCCGAAACGCGTTCTGATTGGCCAACACAGTGGTAGGCAACACACAGGTTGACAGCTCAGGAACGCCTCCACGCCGAGAGACCCTTCCAGCATCTTCTGGAGTATCCTCAAGGCTTCAGCTCCTGCTGACACATGTCTGTGTTTGAACACAGCATGAGTTTGGCAGCTGATTTCAGCCAATGGTTTTAAAGGGGTGGTACTGCCTGCTGAACGCAACTTGGATCATTTTTGCTGCAAAGCATTACAGCCATGGCATGTGTACGGCCCCGTCCATGTCTTTGCAGCCTTAGCGGGAATGGTGTGTGTGTGTGTGTGCGTGTGAGGGGGGTTCTTAAAAACATAGCTCAACCATGTTTTGACCACAAGATTAAACCTAGCTTGTGTTACTGCAATATGAAGGTGTCAGGAACGGGAGTCTGCATTGAAAAAAACAGTCAATCCTAGTAATCTGTGCCTTCACAAAATTAAAGAGCTATCTAAAATTCTGGCAAGGGTGAAACATTTTGGCTGCATTCACACCTGAGCGTTTTCAGTTCATAAACCGCTCATCTCAAAAGTTCCAAAACGCCCAACAAGCAAACTTCCATTCATTTCAATGGCCCCTGTTCACACATGAGCGTTTTTTCGCCTGAAGCAAAACGCCTGAAGCTCAAAAAAGTACATGAGCTTCTTTTTGGGCAGATTACAAGCGTTTTTTGGCCCCATAGACTTCAATAGAAACGCCTGACTTGAGCTGAAAAACGCTCGTAAAACGTTTGAAAATGCTCGTAAAAAAACACCCGTAAAAATGCTCAAACAGTATCTCTCCACCCCTAAATTCCTCTCTTCCCCCTAATGCTTAAATTGGCTAAACAAAAAACGCCTGAAGCTGTGAAAACGCATGTAATACACTTCAAAAACGCTTTGAAAAAAAACGTGCAAAAAAAGCTGCAAAAAAAAGCGTAAAAAAAAAACGCCTGAAAACGATACGCTCAGGTGTGAATACAGCCTTAAGTATGCTGTTTACAGCCACATTTTGAGCATGTGCTTTTGGACAAATAAAAACGAAGAACATCATAACACATGCTTACTGGAAGAAAGTGAGGATTATCAACATGTTTTCTGCTTTGTTTCCATGTATTGAATTCCATCCTGCTCGTACAACAACATGAAAACATATCCCGACCCCCCCCCCCCCATTCAGTTTTAGGAAATTCTGATGTAACATGAATGTTGTAATCGCAATATTACTGAAAATGCCAAGTCACGGTCAGCTGCTTTATAGTACAGCCTGATGCAAGCTAAATTTGTCCAGTCACATGAGTAGTTTCTGTCTCCACTGAATCAAGTTCATAGCTGGTGTTAAAGAGAAAACTTAGCTATTCCTCCTTATTGTTTGCATTTATTGTATGTAGACTATAGAAGACAACTCCTACATTCTACATATTTCTTTAACCACTTGCTTCCCAAACCTATTCTGACACTTTTCATATACATGTAAAAATCTGCGTGTTTTTTTTTTTTACTAGTTACTTAGAACCCCCAAACATTATACATTTTCTGAAAGCAAAGGCCCAAGAGGAAAAAAAATGTTAATTGTTGCAATTTTTACATGATTTACACAGTCTTGTTAATTTTTTAATCAGCTTTATTGCTATCACAAGCAATGAACAACATCCCTTGTGATAGCACGGGCAGTGACAGGTTCTCCTTACTAAGACATCTGGGGTTTATTAAACCCCTGCTCTCAAAAGCATCTGATCCACCTGAGATTGGTTAGATCAGATGCTTTCACAAGCGGTAACAACTTGTAAACAACAAACTGAAAGTGACAAAATGCTCATTGTTTTCAGTTTCATAGACCATAGAGATGATCTGGGAGCTTCCATTCCTCCCTCATCTCTATGGTAAGCTGGTGGGAACACCGGCTTCAGTCCCTCACTCCCTGGTGGAATGGCAGAGTTTGGAAAAGTAGGGCATCGTACTGTTTTTTTTTTTTTTTACAGAACTGCAAGCATAGACCCAGTGCATCTGGTGTGAATGAGCCCTTAGGGTTCATGCTATTGAAAATATAAAATCAGGCCTTGAAAAATGCATGCTCATTCCTGCTGAATCAGTCAAAATTTGTTCCAATGGTGTCCCTGTCGGCACCACCTGACTCCAGAAAAATTTGAAGAAGCCAGATGGAAAATTCTCAACTGAACAGCAGCTGCATCCAATCAGATACAGGTTGATTTGGGGTATTCTGACAGCTGTCAGAATACAATAGTCGGAGCTGCAGATTTGTCCTTCTATGTTGTTAAGAGTGAATTATGGATGAGGGGAATCAAGTGATTTCTCTCATTCAATCATAATGTATATGGTTATCATAATTAAAAGCACACATTCACATACTGAATAAAACTGAAGCAGGGAGATCCTTGCACTGCAGGTTCTTAGGTACAGATTCCTCTACAGCATAGAAAACATTATGTAGCACAGTAGTGTTACAAGATGCTATCACCCATTTTAATTTAAAAAAACACTGCAGGGCAAAAAGATAAATAACATATCTTACCTTCAGCTTTTGCCCATAGTGCCTAGGTGCGATTGATGTCACATTCCTTCCATGGAGGTCTCAGGAATGCTTAGTAGCCCAGAAATAATAACTGGATGCTTCTATATCATTTTGGAGCGTGATCAAATGATATTTGGGCTACTCGACATTCTCTCGGACTTCACTGGAAGGATGATGAAATGGTAGCTGGGGAAAAGTTAAATCTATGCATTCACCAGCCATGTTATTAGGTACACCTGTTCAATTGCACATGATAATGAGTTCACTGTACTGCAATGGCCTCCACAGTCACCAGATCTCAATCCAATAGAGCACCTTTGGGATGTGGTGGAATGGGAGATTCACAACATGCACGTGCAGCCAACAAATCTGCAGAAACGACGTGATACTATCTTGTCAATATGGACCAAATTCTCTGAAGAATATTTCCAACACCTTGTTGAATCTATACCATGAAGAATTAAAGTGGTTGTATACCCAAATTTTTAACTTTTACCTACAGGAAAGCCTATAACAAGGCTTACCTGTAGGTAAAAAAAATATCTCCTAAACCTGTACGGTTTAGGAGATATTCCCCTCGGTATGCGCCGCTGACTGCAGCGGCGCATGCGCACAAGGGGATTCTCGGCCTGAAAATCCGGCAGTGGCCTGGCCGCCTGAAATGAAATCTCCCGCGCGCATGCGCGGGAGTGACGATATCGCGGCTCCGGCCACTCACAGCGCCGGAGTTGCGATACCCGGAAGAAACGCAGAGGGAGCATGTCAGCTCCCTTGGTGTGGATCGGGCCAGATGTCGGGGCCTCGTTCTAAGGTAAGTATTTCATCATGAGCTAGTATGCGGTGCATACTAGCTCATTATGCATTTTGCTTTGCAGGTTTAAAAAAATAAATAAAAAATTGCGGGTTTACTACCACTTTAAGGCAGTTCTGAAGGTAAAAGGGTGTCCAACCTGATACTAGCAATGTGTACCTAATAAAGTGGCAGGTGTATATAAATATATTTACTTTTTTCCCTATAGTTTTTAGTTGTAATTTATTGCAGCATTTTGGCATTGAGGGAAGACAAAGTAAATAAGTGGACCTTCCTTGTAGGCCCTGATTTGCTTCACACTGGCAGGAAGTTAAAAATTAATCTTTTTTTTAATGTTATTTGAAAGGATCATTACTAGTACACTAAAGGAGATTGATTGGAACACCTGTCAGTTTTTATTGCTGTCTGTGCCCCTGTAAAGCCTGGTACACACTTCTTTTTTTCGTTCAACCCCGTGGGCTGAAATAAAAAAAAAAAAAAGACCTCGGAAGGAGATCTTGTACTAACAATTTGATGTTAGTATAGCGATCTCCCCACTGAGCTATTATGTTCTGATAGGTGGACTGCCCCCTGCCAGAACACACTGGTCAGCGCTCTTAGCCATTGCCTGGGAGCACTGTTCAGATGCCGATTGACAGACCTTTTTCAGTCATGCCCCTTCAACAGAAGCCGGATGTTCAGCCAGCTTCTGTCAGACCAGGTGCCGTACACATGGGCTGAATTCTATTGAACTGGCCGGTACTTCCCAATATTCGGTGTGTGTGTATGGGGCTTATGTTTTTTTAGTTCAACCCATTGCACTGAATGAAAAAAAATGAGTAGCTCAGCAGGAGTTTGCTGTACTAACTATGCATTGCTAGTACAGAGATCTCCCCGCTGAGCCGTTGTGTTCTGCCCCCACCAGAACACACTGGTCAGCGTTGGCAGCCAATGGCTGATTGAATGCTGGTTTTCCTCCAGCATTCCCGTTCGGTCGACTTCTGTTGGACAGGCTGATGTACACATGGGCCGAATGTTAGCCGGTTTCTTAAAGAGGAGGTCCACCTAAAAAAAAAAAGTAAAAGCCAGCAGCTACAAATACTGCAGCTGCTGACTTTTAATAAATGGTCATTCACCTGTCCCAGGATCCAGCGATGTCGGCAGCCGAAGCCGATCAAATGCTCGACTCTCTGCAGCTGCCAGCTGGCATCCTCGGTAAGGAAATCAGGAAGTGAAGCGTTGCCGCTTCACTTCCCGGTTCCCTACTGCGCATGCGCGAGTCGCGCTGCGCATCTTAACTGGTCCCCGCTATCTCCTGGAACCCGTGTGTGTCCCAGCAGACAGCGCGGGAGGTCGGGAGGAGGCGTATGCTCCCGTGGGAGTCTATGCCTGGAAGTGGGTGCAAATACCTGTCTTTGACAGGTATCTGCACCCCCTCTCCCCCCTGAAAGGTGCCAAATGTGACACCGGAGGGGGGGAAGGTTCCAAAAAGCTGAGGTTCAATTTTTGTGTGAACCTCCGCTTTAAGAAACAGCCAACACCAGACGATATACGGCACATGTGTACAAGCCTTTAGGGAAATTCACCCTCTCTATTTCTCCTGTTTACCATTATCATTGAAAGTGAAAGTAAAAGAAAATCCCACATTTGGGTTGTCCCCAGAAAAGTAATAGAGGGGAAATCTTCCAATGGAGACACCAGTTTTAGTGACCTGGTGGGCCCCCAGGCATTCCTTCAATTTGCAGGGATTTCCTCTCACAGAAAGCGAAGGTAAATCTCCCCAATGAACCACAGATGGCAAAAAAAAAGTCTAATGCCCTGTACACACAGTCGAACATTCCGACCACGAAATCCGTCAGATTTTTTCCGATGGATTTTGGCCAAAACTTGTCTTGCATACACACGGTCAGACAAAGTTGTCAGAAAATCCGATCGTTGAACCGCTGAACGTCCATCTGAACCCATTTTTTTTTGCTTTCGAAATAAACTCAACTGCCTAGAAACGACTATAAATGACTCTGTGTACATGTACTGATAAGAGAACATAGAGGAGAGTTCAGGAGCAGTTGAAAAAAAATGCCCAACTGCTCCTAAACGTCCGTTTACCAGCAGCAGTGTACATGAGGCCTAAGTCTGCAATGTAATCTTTGGCACAACTTTTCTTGCGGTTAAAAAATATTCAGTATTAGAATTTATTCCATTCTCGGGAAATGAACCTGTTGATAAACATTACTTTTCCTGAAGGTCAGGAAGATTTTGTGTTGTGGTGGTGATAGATGTAGTCGATTCAGAGAACCCTTCCCCCCATGGCCTAAATTCTGCCTGACAACTAGGCCACACTCCATCTGCTGTTATGCATAATGAGCTAGAGCATGGTCCCCGGCACATGCCAAGTTTTAGTCCCCTTTTCAGTCTGATTATCCTGTCAGCTTTTCATTGTTCTATCCTAATGGTCTCACAATGGCCCTGCCTGTTGCCTTTGTAACCACAGAGGGGCCAAACGAGGAAAGCCTTAATCTCTGCTTCAAATTAACGCTACTTCTGCGAGTTTGTAATTGCAGCTGTAGACTGGTCGGAATGCTGGCTCTGGTATAAGTGGATGTATAGCACTCCCCAGATATCAGCTGCTGTGATTAACTAAGGCTTGGAGTGTCATGTCATACTATTGCGCTCCTCCTCAACCAATGAGCAGCTCGCTCTTCTCTTTACTCTGCAGGGTTACCACATGGCCTCATCTATACGGTCTTTTCAAGCCTTGCCCAATTATGCAGCCAGGATGGCCCAGATCTAGTGACAGATGGGACTGAGTTTGTCTTGGTCTAATGTGCAGCCTCGGGGCACACGCTATTAGCCCTATTCAGTATAGCAGGCACCAAGAAACTAGAATGAGCAAATGTTCTACTAGACAGCATGTAAGGTCGCTGTAAAACTTTTTTTTCCATTCTGGAAGAATATACATATTTAAAAAGATTTTTTATTTTTTTTGTTTTGCTGCTGCTATCCAGAGTAAGTAAATGATTTATGAACATATATCCCATTTTAAACTGTAGCTGTTTATATAAGGAAAATTGCAGAAGTAATAATAATAATAATAATATATATATATATATATATATATATATATATATATATATATATATATATATATATATATATATATATATATATATATATATATATATATATATTTTTTTTTTTTATTATTATTATTATTATTTTTTATATAATAAATATGCAATACCTTCAAATCTAAAAAACTGTCGGTAGAGTGCAAATTACTTACAACATGCAACCCAAAATTAACATGTTATTATTAATATAGTATTTTTTTTTTTTACGAATGCAAATTATTATATAGCAACACAATGCACAAAAAAATAATAATTCTGTAACAAATGTGAAGGATTAATGGATTAAACACAGCATAGCGTACATAGAGCCTTATCAATATATTCACCTGCTGAGCAAGTTGTGAACTTTCTAACTTATCTACAATGTATATGGGCAATAATAAGCAAGTCAATCAATTGTACCTTCTAGCACAGTGTGTTCTAATGTAAAGTGGAGTAGCTGGCCCTGCTCTTATTCAATGGGTAGATAACATTGTTTTCCTTTTACATCCTCTACCTCCTGCAGATCTTCTAATCTTGAAAGGACATCCAAGATGCTCTAAACTCACAGCACGTGTTGGTAATGTCCAGTGTGGTAATAGACAGAGATACGTATGCCCCCTGGCCTGTAAAGTATAGCAGGCCTGCTTCCTCTTTACAGAAGATCAAGCAGGTGTGGAGTATACAGGACAGGTGTACCGCTCACCATATGTCCTGACTGCACTGTGATGTCTCCGAATTTAATAAAAACACACAAAAAACACTGGTTGAGACAAGTAGAAGCAGGCTGCCTGACGGCTGGCTGGTGTGCTCTTCTATTCATTCGGAAACTCCTAACAAATACGATTATGTACATTGACTCTCTTCAAACAGTATTCACTGGGATCAAATATTCCTCTGTGATAATCCAGTTTTCTTGTTCACCTGCCATATGTGTACCACAGCCTAAAAATGCGAGTGAAATATATTTAATATAGTATTGCCAGAGCTGTTTTTGTCAAAGTAAAGCAGAGTAGTAATGTTTACACACATAAATCATCGTGCTGGCACTCATGCACACCACTGCGCGTGGCTGGCAGTGATCGCAACCACCGGGCTACGCGCATCATGTCCCCCCTGCCGTTCAGCGGGCACGTGTGTCCCTCCTGCGACACGGGCCCTCTGACGGCTCTTAAAGGAACCCCGTACCTATACAGGGTTTTGCGCAGGGGAGCCATTTTGCCCCCTGTAAATAGACGCGAGCCAATTCGGGAACTGGTTAATGAAGCACACAAATGCCCTATGTATGTTGATTTTCTATTTTAAAGGGCCCCATTAGAACCCCAGCTAAGTAGTACCCCTACTCAGCACATCCCCAGCTCATTTGTACCCCTGTTCAGCAGATCCCCGGCTTATTAGTACCCTTGTTCAGCAGATCCCCAGCTTATTAGTAGGTTTGTTCAGCAGATCCCCAGCCTATTAGTACCCTTGTTCAGGAGATCCCCTGCTCAGTAGTATACCCAGCTCTGCAGATGCTGCATTCAGTAGTACACCCAGCTATGCTGATCCTCTGCTCAGTATTAACCCCTAGCTCTGCTGATCCTCCCACTCAGTAGTTTCCCCCAGCTCTGCTGATCCTCTGGTTTGCTGATCCTTCTTTCTCTCAATTCCCCACACACCTCCTGCTATATTGCTCCCATGCTGCACACCAAACAGCTAGTACTCGCTAATGGAATGTGCAGAGTATTCCCCAGTTTTCTGTCCTGAGAGTGATCCAGGTCTGGAGAAGTACTTGGTTTCTGGCTAAAGATGAGGACTGCAGGAGAAGCCACTGCTGCAGTACTGATGTATCTACTACCACCTGCGCTGATGTCAAATGGTGCAGGAAACTTTCTACGTCTCAGTTGCCCGGTGCCACTTGTAAACACAGGAGCTGGCAGAGGAAATCTTACACTACTTGCTTCTTCTGTGGCTCTGACTGATGACATCATCTAATACAGAGTGTTGCAGAGGAAGCAAGCAGGGGAAAACTTTATTTGCAGGCTTCTGTTTTTACAAGGAGAACAAGGAGACAAATCAGTTGTGCTGCAGTACAAGATGCATGCTGAAAGGAGGAGAGAGCAGAAGGATGGGAAGGAGACAATTGTTACATTACTGCAGTGAAAACAGAAAAATCAGGTATCCTCTCCATCTAGTCATGGCTGTCATGTATGGCAAAAAGTGTAAATTTCAGCATTGATGCACAAAAATATCATCTGGCAGGTAAAATAGTTACTGTATATGTGTTTCATTAATGTATATAGTTGTTTGGAGTTCAGTTTTAAAGTGAACGCGCAAAACGTTGTTGCATCTCGCAGATGCATCAATAAGAAGTATTCTCTAAAAAGTGATTCTTAGACAATTGTCACTGGAACAGGTATCTCTATTGATAGATTTGCTCTCAGATCTTGTTCGGGTAACAGCTGTTGCAGTGACAGCTCAAAACTCTAGCGTTTAACCACTTTCTGTTTTAGTGACAATATTCACTAGGAGAAATAGAGGGGTCACTTGACCCAGTGGTCAAAAACTAAAAAAAAATGTTTTCCCTATGCAGATACAAATTACAAGTAGGAAATGTTTGGTATAGCTTACGCTTGCCCTGGTTTAGAGTACACATCACTGTAAATTGGACAATAATATTTTATTTCAATTAATTATTTTCTTTTGGATGATATTTTGTCCTAAAGGTGGTGCAGGCCCCATGTGGCCTTATACATGCCTTAAATTATTGCTAATTTAGGCATATGCCATTTTACAGAGAAGCAAGAATGCGGCCCCAGTCTCTGCAGTACCCTCCATCTCCTTGTCATTTCACGTCATTCCATGTCAGGTCACATGCACATCAGTTTCTGGAAAAAAATATTTTAGCTACAGCAGTGTGAAGCAATACTAGCATTGAAAATGGTTTAACAAACTCATCTGCCTTATCACTTCTCTCAATTTTAGGGTAGAGCAGGAAAAATTAACACAAGAGGGCAAGACTCGAAGAATAGGAACCAAACAACAGGGGTACCAACCCTGATGGCTAATAATAAAACTGTGTGCAGCCTGTTCATTCAAAAATGGCTGCACACAAGGAGCGGTCTCGAGTTTTCTAAGGAAAAACATCTGGAATCACAGATTTCACCTGAAGTACCATGTTGGAGCTTCCTAAAGAAACAAGTAATTTTGGCAGCGGGTTTTCAGTCAGAACAGCATTTCAAACAGGATAAGGAAAGGGATGGTAACTTAGGATGACATCCAAAAACTAGTATTTCTTTATTACGTAAACATGTACAATTCTGTAAAAACAGTCTACGCCTTTCGGACATTAGTCCTTAGTCATGGCCATGACTAAAGACTAACGTTCAAAACACTTATGCCCTGTACACATGATCGGTAATCCTGCCAGCAAAAGTCCGCTCATCGTAGTGTTGTACGTCAACACGTTCTTGATGGTCGAAAGTTCATAGAACTTTTGTGTGACCGTGTGTATGCAAGCCAAGCTTGAGCGGAATTCCGTCAGAAAAACCATCCAAGATTTTTCCGACTAAAACTCCAATCATGTGTACGCAGCATTAGGCTGTTTTTACAGCATTGTACGTATTTACTTAATAAAGAGATACTAGTTTTTGGATGTCATCATGAGTGTCAACCATCCTTTTCCTTATTCTGGTATGTTGGAGGTGTCGGCAGCCTCCAGGTCTGAACACCAGGTGGATCTGTTATGTGGGAAGGTTGCAGTCCCTATACACCTGTTTTCCCCATTTCAAACAGGAATATTGAGTGGAGACTGCTCTTATCAAATGGGGTGCATTATGGTTATAAAACTGCTTTACTGTTTGGGTAACACCACAAAAGTATTAAAACAAAGCTCTAATTAAAATAAACTACTAACTTTATAGAGCCTTAAACTTCCAAAAATCCTTTTTTTGAAAATTCCATGTGTTATTATATTATTTAGTGTGTGCCAAAATTGAATGGATTGTGTGTAGACACTTACAATAATGACGTGAGAAAGAGAAAGAATTCTGCCTTGTCCTTTAGCCAAAATAAATGCTAGATGAAGGCAGAATCAGCTGATGATACCGTGATAAGGGATCACAGCTCAAACACCTGATAACACATTTACCTAATGTTCGCTGCTTCTGTGGTTATTTGTAATACTGGAGTAATAGGTATTTTGAATATAACTGTAGAATAGAATCTACTACCTTCAGTAGTTAGGCCTGTTTAAGGCTTTTGCTTTGCTTAGACTCTATCGGGGCCTATTCTTAAAGGGGTGCTCTGGCACAAGCTTATCAAGGGGAAAGAAATAGCTCTAATAAAAGATTTCCTAACTTGTTATTGTTATTTCCACTTGAGGAACATGGCTGGTGGTGTCTGTTGTGTACTTTATTAGATAATCACCCACGCCAACTAAAGATGGCCAAGGAACTGATATCTATTGCTCATGGGAATACTTCATCAGAAGGATTTTATTACAATCAGTATCCCGATTGGTAGGATTCGTTTATTCTATTTGTTTTGGTGGCCATTGTTAACTGGCCCAAGAGTGAAGAAAAAAATCAAAGTTTTGAGTTGCACAAAAACAATAATAAAATGGAGATATTCCAATGAGGATATTTGTTCTGATGACAGCTGTATCACTTTGGGAAGATGTCTTCTTGCTTCCTGCCCTGACTACAAGACAGGACGTTAATGGAAACCTCTCCATTGGCACACAAACAGCAAAAAAATAACCTGATACAGGTTGTAACCCTTACCTAATATCTAATGCTGCGTGCACATGACCGGACTTTCTGGCAGACTAGGTCCGATGGTCTTCCGGACGGACTTTTCAGCGGAGTTCTTGACCACACACTATCACTCCAAAGTCTTACAGATTCGAACGTGATGACGTACGACCGGACTAGAATAAGGAAGTTCATAGCTAGTAGCTGCCCTAGCGTTGTTTTTCGTCCGTCATACAGACAAACTGTCCATACAGACAAACTGATTTTTTGACCAGACTCGAGTCCATCAGAAAGATTTCAAACATGTTCTAAAACTAAAGTCAGTCTGATTTTTAAAGGTCTGATGAAGCCGACACACGATCGAATCGTCCGGCAGATGCATTTGTTGTGCACTCGGTCACAATTTCAAATATGCAAAAAATAAAAACTACAGTGGACATTCATTTTTGAACACAAAACATAAAACAGTTCTCAATAGAACACATATGTCATGAGCATTATAAATAATATTGAGAAATATTTTCACTGCAGTTGCTGTATGCTATGCTAAGATGTATACTATACTGTATGCTAAGAATATCTATAAACTGCTGACACAGCACATTGGAGTGAGTTAGTACCATCATTAAAAAAAAGAAAATAAATGGACAGATATATGGATTTTGCCAGTGGGGTGTTAAAATAAAAATATGCGGTTGCATATTGTTGCACTGGCTTTACAGCCTATTGCACTTGAAGGGAACACACATCTTAATTACACCTACATGCAGCATTTATCTCATGAAACAGAAACCACAAACTTGTCAAATTCTGAATCATCGAGCTCCACTTGCTTTAGTTTAAGGTCACATACAAATGTTAAGGGGAAAATCCCAATTAAAGTTTCAACTCCTACGAATTCTTCTTTTTGGTAAAGAGCCGTCTGATAAGAAAGATTTAAAGAGCATGTTTACCAGATCTTATCTTAAGTTTGTGGTAGCCATTATGCCATGCAGCAAAAACAAATATAATGAAATTTAGAGTTTATACTTTGTAACCAACTTGCAATGGTTTGCTTTATATTGCATGTGCTGAGCAAATGTTTTATGACTACCTGTGCATTGTCAATGTGATTGGCACCAACACACTTTGGATAACCCATTATTATTGATATGCATATTTTCTTTCTGTGCTTTGCTGATCACTAATTACTGCCTATAACACATTACAGCCTAACCCTGGCCTACAGTATTATGTACCCATGTTGCATTGCAATGTGATGAGCTTGACAAGTCGAAGATGTACTGGACAACAAGTGTCAAATTTGACTGTAATAAAAAGGTGAAGATCATATCTACAATGCACACAGGGAATCTTCAGCACATGCAGAAGTAAGAAACCATCTGGGGGAGATTTACTAAAACTGGTGCACCCAGAATCTGGTGCAACTGTGCATAAACCAATCAGCTTCTACTTTCAACTTGCTCAAAAAAGCTTTGACAATAAAACCTAGAAACTGATTGGTTACTATGCACAGCTGCACCAGATTCTGCATGCACAAGCTTTAGTAAACCTCCTCCTCAGTGTTCAGCTTTTTTTCTATGTATATTGAAACCCTCCTGTGGACAGGAGAAATGATCTTTGCAACCTCCATACAGTTATATTTGACAGCTGTGATTTTGTGTGCCCAATACAATCCACTGCAATGCAGCACCAGAAGAAGTAGGTTAGGTAACAGATTAAGTCCAAAGGAATATTTGCGTAGGCTAGGCAACAGATACATTGTTCTCTAATACTATTTGCACTTCTTACGCACACAAATTGTTGCATGATTGAATCAAAATTACTGGCACTGTTTAGCAATATTTGCCCATCCACTTGGGCTGATTTACAAAAGGAATTGGGAATCTTCATTCCAAAAAAAATATACATTTTTACTTCAATTTTTTAAAGTGTGCATTCAATTTGTATACACACTTTGAAAATTTGTAGATTCTTCTCATATGATTATAAGCTCCTGTGAATGTATAATATATATGTAAAGTGCTGTGTAAATTGACAGCGCTATATAAGTATCTGAAATAAATGAATAATATGATTGGATAATTGAAGTGACTATTTGCACAATTTTTTTGAGTGAAGATTTTTAAACTTTAGGAAATCCATTAATGATTTTTAAACTCCTTAAGTAAATCAATCCATCTCTTGCTCTTTTAGG
This sequence comes from Lithobates pipiens, assembly GCF_037356315.1. Lineage (NCBI taxonomy): Eukaryota > Metazoa > Chordata > Amphibia > Anura > Ranidae > Lithobates > Lithobates pipiens. Next base: position 24,946,995 of record NW_027507696.1, on the reverse strand, counting down.
TGTATGCTAATTACAAGTGTTGGTCAATACAGAACCAGGTATATGCATTCACATGGCCATTCTATGCAATGAATCTTTGTCAATAGAGTTGCATTGGTTAACGTATGATATCTGTGTGACTACAAATAATTGGCATTTCTAGGCTTTCTAGTAACCAGCTGCTCAGAGTATAATTTTGCATAGACACGTGTCTTGTAGAAATTATAGCTAATGCATTCAACAAAACAAGTTTTCCCTCCTGTTAATGGCTGCGATATATTTTTCCAAGTAATACCTTTTGCTTACAGATGCTTAAAAGTAGCATAATACATGTGTTTTCTTTTTTTCTACCCACACTGTAATTTAGCTGTAGATCATTTCATAGCCACACTACAACAGAATGAGCAGCGATCGAGTCTCTTTGATGTAAAAAAAAGCAGTTTTCAATTTAAAATCAAGTTAAGACTCTTGTAGGGAGATTTAATATGGGGTTAAAGAAGGATAGCGGTTTTGCCGACAATGTAGAATTAAGGAGCACGTGCTGTCTACTGTTTCAAAAGGCAAGAAAAAAAAAAAAACATACACACACTTTTCACTTATTTCTCCTTTTTATTATGGCTTTTAGAATGCAGGCAGCAGGCCACAGCCGACAGCTGTGAGTTGCGTGTGTATCAGTAGCAGCTGTCTCTTGCTGGGGTGAAATTAAAAGATTAAGGGGATGTGGGCACGTGCTGGCTTCTGGAGGCCCAGACAATGCTTGATTTAGGCTGGAACTTGTCTGCAAAGGCTGACAAAAGAGGTAGACTCGAGCTTGCATCAGGGTCAAAGGGGACATTTCATTGACAAAGACAAAAGCCATACAAGAGACAAGTGAAAAGGGTGCTCAGTGCAAATCTGAAAGAGCCGGCTCAGCCCCGCAACAGCTGCTCCTGCACATGAAATTGGAAACGGTCCTTTCACAAATACAACAGGCCGCATCAAGGAGGGCCAGAAGAACAGCACGCTTTTTGGCTATAATCAATCGTTTGCAAATGAAAAGGCAGCTCTGGCTATTTTAAGCATTTGGACCTGAAATGCAGTAATCACCTAACCATTAGTCAAACTAGGTGATCGGACAGAGAGTGTGCATGGCACAAGCCACATTGGGGGTTGGCCATCCTGTGCTGCTACTTGTGCAATTTGCTTCAATAAGTGAATATCACAGCCTATGCTTGTCAAAATGATTTGAAACCAAAGATTTGACAGAGTGTAAACTCAGCAAGGGGCTACCATTTTTCTTTGTGGGTATCATATGCAGTTGTGGAGCAAATGCTGCACTGCAGATTTATCTCCCTCACCCAGGCTTAGTCAGTAAGGCATTAAGGATGTCCACATTGGAGAGCTCATATAAACCAATTGGATTTCATTTAACGTGTTTAGAGATTATTTCAGATTAATTGCTATCATTTGCTGTGCTGTGCAGATTATCATTCTATGGGTAAATACAGACTTCCATAATGATCTGAAAAGTAATATATGTATAACCTATCCCCAATCTGCAGCAGATTCTTTTAGGTAATCTGATCAATGGGTGTATCATTGTGATTGTTTTTTTCAGCCAGTTGTTACTGTTCCTCCAAGATGAGTCTAGCACTGGTAGGTGTAAATAAACGAAGGATGGCCAGACTCCCATACACAATGCAATTAGGTTTCCAAAGTAAAAAAAAGAAAACAGCACTAGAATAGCACAGACAGGGGGAAGCAGGTAACGTGTTTCACACGACTAGCGTGCTTTGTCAGACCTGTTTTTATGACTTTGAAAATAAACCTAATTGCATCGTGTATGGGAGTGCGGCCATCCTTCGTTTATTTACATATGCTTCTGTTGCAGTGACAGGGCGTGCACCCCATCAACTGTTTTTTTTTTTACCTGATTACAGTCTTGCCTACCCACCTGGAACAGCCGTACTCGTTGGCTTTCACTAGCACTGGTAGGTGTCTGCACAGGCAATAAACATTTACCACTGTCCATGGTTGCCCTGCTTGATTATGGCATTCTTTTCTTTACATAGTGGTTGCGTTGCAGTTATGTCTTCCATATCATTCTATGGGTACCTTCACTCTTTAAAGATGTAGTGCTTGCTTCGGCAATGCATATACTAAAATTGGAACGATATAGACGATTAGGATGACATGCAAATTCGTAAAGCATTTTTTTTTTTAAGAGATAAAAAAAATAAAATTAAGGATGTATCAATGGGGATATGCAGAGATGCAGGTTTTATTTTACTACAGGTCTAAATTAGATAATTTTTGATTGATTTCTAAATGATCACACTGGATGAACACTGGAAAATGATTTGGATGATGATTATTGCAGTTTGACGTAGTTGAATACAATATTATAAGAGATCACATAAAACTACAAGCCGAACTGTAAATAAATGCATGGAATTTTGCATAAAGAAAACAAACAAAAAAGCTATAGGACTGTTCAAGGGCTAAAAAGGGAAGTGGAGGGTGGTAGTTATCAAAGAATAACAGATAACTCAACCGCATTTGCCACAATATGCTAGTATAACAGTAACAAGTGTAAACAATGCAATAAATAATGTACTTATCTAATTTATAAAAGAAAAAAATTCAATTGACTGTTATTAGTAATAATATTCTAACCATGCCACACAATGGTCTAAATAAGCCAATTCTAAACGATAAATGGTCTTTATGGTTAAGTGATTATTTGGTGAATCAAAGCCTCCATCCATCATCTCAGATCCGGTAAAATTGTTCTTACATTATTACTAATACAAGCCTTGTGTTCACTTGACTAAATGACTAAACAAGGCTGCATATCGAGGTGTATCTTCACTCATAGACATGCATTCTTTAAAAGAGATACGGTTTATTGGTGTTATTCATAATAAAACAAGGCATAGACAGACATCTGCCATTGAGGTAAAATTCTCCAGCAATTTTGTTTTAAAGATTGTAGAGATAGCATCCATGCCTCCTGCTTTACTCAAGGCAAATGAAGCATTGTGAGCATGTATTTTTAATGGAAACAGTGCTTCCTGTGGCTAAATCTGTGCAATCAAGTAATAAAATTAAATAAAGAGCCTCTCACATATGGAGCTCTCAGCAGCGTAGCCATAAAGTTAAAAAGAAGCGTAGCATTTAATACAAGACCCACAAGCCATTAGTGACTCACACTTAGGATGACCATACATTATACAATTTCCTTATGCAATTTTCCTTAGATTTACCACAACTGTATAATATGAGGTCAAACTGAAACACTTTCAATGTGTATGCAATCAGGCAGGCCCTTGCACTACATAGTTGAAGGTAAATCTAAAGAGAATTGAATGAGAAATGTGTATAGTGTATGGCCAGCCTTAGAAAAGCTTGTGTTTTCTTCTCTTAACCACTTAAGCCCTGGACCGTTTTCCAGCTAAAGGACAAGGCCCCTTTTTATGATTCGGCGCTGCGTCGCTTTAACTGACAATTGCGCGGTCGTGCGACGTGGGTCCCAAACAAAATTGCCTGCCTTTTCTTCCCACAAATAGTGCTTTCTTTTGGTGGCATTTGATCACCTCTGCGGTTTTTATTTGCGCTATAAACAAAAATAATGCGACAATTTTGAAAAAAATTCAATATTTGCTATGATAAATATATATATATATATATATATATATATATATATATATATATATATATATATATTTATCCTCAGTTTAGGCCGATACATATTCTTCTACATATTTTTGGTAAAAAAAAAAAATCGCAATAAGCGCAAAAGTTATACCGTCTACAAAATAGGGGATAGTTTTATGGCATTTTTATTAATAATTTTATTTTTTACTAGTAATGATGGCGATCAGTGATTTTTATTGTGACTGCGACATTATGGCGGACACGTCGGACAATTTTGACACATTTTTGGGACCATTGGCATTATTACAGCGATCAGTGCGATTAAAAATGCACTGATTACTGTAAAAAAGTCACTGGCAGTGAAGGGGTTAACCACTAGGGGGCAGTGTAGGAGTTAAGTGTGAGTGTGTTTGTTTTTTTACTGTTGGGGGCGTGGCTTGGCATGTGACGTCACTGATCGTCTTTCCCTATAACAGGGAACAGGCGATCAGTGACAGCCACACTAGGAAGCACGAGGAGTGATTTGTTTACACTTACCTCTCCTCGTTCTTCAGCTCTGTGACCCGATCGCGGGTCACCGGCGGCGATCAGGGCCGCGGGGTCCCGCGGCCACAGTCACAGAGCTCAGGACCGGGTCGCGAGTGCCCCGCCAGGGGCGCCCGACCAACGGCTGGGCTCTTAAAGGGCAACATACCTGTACATGCCTGTGCCCAGCCGTGCCATTCTGCCGACGTACATTGGCGTGAGGCGGTCCTTAAGTGGTTAAAGATACAGGGCATGCTAGCATGGTACAAAAAACCTATTAGTAATCCACATCTATATACCTAAACAGTAACTAAGATATTTTAGAGGAAAATGGAAACATTAAATAACAGTGTTCTATTGTATCACTTGTCTGTCTGAAAACATTATTTTCCCCCATTATGCCGTATACACATGACCGGACTTTCCAGCAGAAAAGGTCAGACGGTCTTCCCGACGGACTTTCAACGGAGTTACGACTTGCCTACACATGAACAGACTAAAGTCTGTTCGAAAATCCGTTAGTTTTGAATGCTATGACGTATGACGGGACTAGAAAAGGAAGTTCAATAGCCAGTAGCCAATAGCTGCCCTTGCGTTGTATTTGGTCTGTTGGACCAGCATACAGATGAACGGTTTTCCTGATAGGAATTTAGTCCATCGTACAGATTTGAAACATGTTCTATTTCTAGGTCCGTCTGATTTTTTTAAAGAGAAATGATCGGACTATCCCACACACAATCAGACTATCCGACGGAATGATTCCGTTGGATTTATTCTGCCGGAAAGTCCAGTTGTGTGTACGCAGCATTATTCTATGATATCTATGGTGTCATACATCTATCCCTGAACATTATTAAAACATTGTACATAAATGTATTTTGAGATATTATGTGATTTAAAATGTGTTGCTCTAAAAATGTTACTCTAGGTTTCAAATATTTGGAGATCTGAGTTTGGTTTTGCATTGAGGGTTGCTAAATCTGATAGAAACCGAATTTAGGTGCAGAGAGTATAACAAGGATTCACCTGCACCCACTTCTTCATTTAGTGTCTTGCCCTGCACTGTCCAGATGTAGCAACTCATTGGTGCCACCTAGTGAGAGTTGCAGTTATAAACATTGGGGTCAATTTACTATGTAGGAGTTTTTCAAGCTGTGTATGGTATTTTTGTCATCAGAATGTTCATTTAAAACTTATAGGTATTAAACTGCTATTTTTTTCATGAAGCAGGACATTTTTAGCTTTTGGGAGCTACCATAAGTATGGCATTCCCATAATGACAGATAGGACTGCAGCATGCATGTGCAGCATAAAGAACCTGTTTTTGGGAAAAAAACCATACAGCAAAGTATTTGTCGCAGTGGGTTGCAATCTTTTACTTCTTTAAAGAATAATGCTTCTTCTGCCCCGTACACACGATCGGACTTTCTGTCAACAAAACCAAGGATTTTTGTTGGAAGGTTGTTGGCTCCAACGTGTCTTGCATACACACGGTGACACAAATGTTGGCCAACAATTATGAACGTAGTAATGTACAAGATGTACGTGATATCTCAATTACGAATGCTAGTTTTACAAGATCGAGTCTTTCTGGCTCGTACTTAATCCCGAGCATGCGTGGACTTTTGTCCGATGGACTTGTGTACACACCATTGGAAAGTCTGACAGCAAAAATTTGTTGGCGGAAAATTTGAGAACCTGCTAGCCAACATTTGTTGGCAGAAAATCCGTCAACAAATGTTCGAGCATACACACGGTCGGACTCTCCGCCAAAAAGCTCACATCCAACATTTGTTGTCAGAAAATCCAATCATGTGTACGGGGCATAACTCTCCTCCTTTCACGATATCCCAGAAAAAAAAAATTTCTTTTGAAATTTTTTTTTTGTGGAGAACAGCCTTCACTTCTGCCTTTATCGCCTAGGTGAGAATGACCCCCCCTGTCAGAAGCCTCCTGGGATATGAGCTTCACACCTCCCTGAAGACTTCTACACCACATTGTACAAGGGCAAAAGCACATCATTAGGGCTGGCTGCAAGAACCAGGAAGAAGCAGCAGGCCCCCTGATGGCACAAGAAGAGAACATGGCGGCATGGGACCCAGCATGCAGAAAAGAAGTGCCAGATTGTACCAGACAAATCTGGATTTGCTGGGCACATGTTTTTTTCTTTTTTGTTTTTTTTAGTACAACAAGGTAAGAGGGTAAAGAAAAAAAACATGTACAGGGGGAGCGTAGTTCCCCTTTAAAGAAAACTGTATAAAAGTGCAGTTCTCATTTAAAAGTCTTTATTTCTCATGGACCAGTATAGCCAGAAGCTAGTGGTGTATGAAGGGACACAGCAGTAAAAAGCAGACAATGCTCCTAACCACTCTACATGCTATACAAAACTTATAAACAAAACTTGTAAGCCCTATAAAATATTCGTACATAACTAACATCTCTTATAAAGGGGTTTCATTACTAAAGCTCGAGAGTGTAAAATCAGGCTCACTTCTGCATAGAAACCAATCAGCTACCAGGTTTTAGTGCCAAAGCTTCAAGTGGTTGTAAAGCAATCTATGTATTAAGGTTGCGGCAGTTTCCTCACCTGAGCCCAATCCCATCCAGCAATGTGCACAAGAGCAGCGGTTTCATCAGCTGCTGCTCTCCTCACTGGACAGATTAAAAGCAGAAGGAGCCATTGGCTCTTGCTGCTGTCAATTAAAAGCTGTGACACGGAACCGGGGAGTGGGGCTGAATCCCGCTGTCTGTGTTAATAGACACAGCAGCGGGACTTGGGAGTGAGCACGCACGGGTGCCCCCATGAAAAGTGGCTCTGCATGGGGGCACCCGATGAAGAAGAGGTGCCTGGAGTGGCGGCAGGGGAACCCAGGAGAAGAGTATAGGGGACTGCTCTGTGCAAAACCATTGAACAGAGCAGGTAACTATAGGCATGCTTGTTTTTTTTTTTTTTTTTTTTTTTATCAAAAATTTACAAACACTTTCATTGAACAAGCTGAGGTTAGAAGTGAGCCTGATTTTGCACTCTCCAGCTTTAGTAAATAAATCCTAAAAAAGTTGTGCCTTTACAGGCACTGCTTGATACTTAAAACTATTTAAAGTTCTGACTGGTGTAATAACATGCAGCGTTGCTTCCATCACCATAAATCACGACAAGAGGCTTTTAACCAACCTTTCTTACAGTGCCCTTAATCTTATGGCAGTATTTCTGATGGCACTGCCAAGCCCCAGTGACCCATATAACCTAACAGAAATGATATTGTACAATAAACAGCAATAATTGTACAATGCTGTCTTTATTCAACAACAGTAGACATCTGTTTACCATAAAAAAAAAGAAAAAAAAAAGAAGAGAGGCAGCCAAGCATACCATTGTTATCTTCATGAAGACATTAAACACTAGGCAGCAGGTACCTGTTTGTGGTCACCTGTGCTGATTGTAGGCCTCATGTCTTGATGTATGTTTATGTAAAAGCACTGTTTCTGCTTTAGGACTGACTCAATGCAAATAATAGAAAGTCAGACAGAAAACGGACTGCTGTTTACTATACACACATTCTATACACGATGTCAAAACACAAAGCACAAAATGTATAAACAGTTCTTGGTCTTTCTTGGCTTCTGCTGGTTCTTAACTAACCCTTGCGGAGGAAACATTTGGATCTTGCTAGATAGAGCTGAACTTAAACGCTTTTTAAATGCTACTTAGAGTACTTGAAGAACTATTTCTGGAATGAACTATATCGTAAACATAAGCAATGGCAGACCTATAGAATTCTGTCTGTTTGCCAACATGCAATGTGTGGATTTCTGACAGCATGTGCTAATGTTGCCCACACGCAACAGACAACACTTGGATATACTGGAACATTTGTGTTTATGGAGAGGGGCTGGGGGGTGCACACACTCTCTGGAGTTGGATTATCACTGGGGATATGGTAGCAACCAGAATAGGTTTTCTAAACCACTTGATTATTATTTGCCTTGAGAAAGGTCTGATAATAGTGTCTGAAGGGACTCTTACACATGAAATTTTCACCTGATCTGGCTTGAATTGTCATTATAAAAGTACAGGTGACTTTAGAGCATGTTATTGGCAACAGAAATACACAAAGAGGAACTGGTATAGATAAAAAAAAGCATATTACCAAAGGGTAAGTTCACCTTTGTACGTTTTTTTCTTTTTCTAAATTCCAGCTCCCCTATGCACCAATATAGCATTCATATACTTTTTTTGCAAAAATATCAAAGCTTTCCATTAAATCTACAGTCACTTACTTTTCTTTTCCTAATCCATGTTTCCAGACGTTTCCATTAGTAATGTCTTCTTCCTGATCAGACTTTAGATCATGACACAGGAAAGAGATGACCAGCTGACCTCATTAGCACAAACCCTGCACCATCCATCCTCCCATTCCCAGGTGCACGCTTTTAAATGAAATGCAATCAATCAGTGATCACCCTTCTCACTAAATACACAATAAGATTGCATAGTGTGTGGCCATCTTTATACAAGTACTTAGGAGGGAGCAGACAGAAACACTCAGTTGTCAAGCCCATTCACAACTCTGCATAGCGGGAACTCACATTCCCACATGCGTTTTTTTTTTTTTTAGCAAGGGAGGAAGCGTTTTGGAGCATTTTCACTCATCACGCATAGGGCAGTCTATCCACCTGAATGGGCTGCGCTTCAGAACTATTTTTATAGGGGAGCTTGGTACATTTTTACTGAGATTTTTGTTGCAGCACATTTCTGAAATGCAAGGAAATGCACAGGTGTAAATGGAGTCTCATTGTTCTTGTGTTATCGCACCAATT